>NC_091840.1:37930899-40330899 GCF_037783145.1 Equus przewalskii
TTGAGTAATTAGTGCAAATCACTGTTCTCCGTGCTCCAGTTCTTATCAGCAACACAGAGACTACAGCCTGGGGCCAGGCCCTCAGCAGTGCCCAGGCTGCTCCGTGGGCCTGATAAAGGCAGGGCTCTCGACTTGGCACTGTGGGCGGAGGCCTAGTGCTGCTGCCCCTGGCCCTCCAACAGTTTGGTCTCCCTTCCTGCCTTGCCCTGTCTCGGTGGAATGGGAGAAAGAAGACACAGGAGGTGAGAAGAGGCCAGACGCTCAAGGTTCCAAGGCTGGGATCGTGGGGTAGAGGATACACATGCCACCTAAGAGCCAGCACCTTGAGCTGGGGGAGGTTAGTGGCAGATTTCCAGTCCTTATCTTCACGGATTCGGGTGCAGCGAGGGAATCGGATGGAGATCCCATCGGCGGTGTGAGCCTCAGATTTGGAGAACTCGGCCCCTGTGATCTCCCACACGGCAGCTTTCTGTCAGGAGTAAGTCAGGCCACTCACTGGTTGAGAAGAAAAAAACACCTTCCAACCAGCTAGAGGCAATACAGAGCACTTAAAACCACAAAAGCGCTGGCTCACAGGTGGAGACGGGTTCTAGTCCCACTGTTGCTGCTGAGGCTGTGTGACTTTAGGGAAGTCCTGTCTCTTCTCTGGGCCTCGCTTTCTCTGTCAGTGCAAGAAGGGACTAGGCCTTCCTGGTCACTTCTAGAGCAGGCTCTCTGTGACTAGGGGATGGGTAATCTCTGCCTCTTGCTATTGAGGATGATTTCTCAGTGTTGACTGGCCACCCCCACACCTGTCATCACTTGGCTGAACAGTCCAGAACCCCATCCCTGGGTGGACTGTCAGTTAGGCTGAGAAGGCATCTTTGTATCACTAGAGAATGTGCACGCTCATTCTGTGGGCTGGAGGACCCAGGCCACAGGGCTGATACCTTTGGGTCTGGGACGATGAAGTCAGGATAGTAGATCTTATTGATTTTCAGCCAGCTGGGTATCTTGCTGGGATCCTGGAGGAGAGAAGATGTTATCCTGGACTGTTCCCAAGCCAAAACAAGACTTACACCCCCTCTTGGTCACGGGCTTGTGGGAAGAGGTGACTTATCACAAAAGGCTGACCCTCACCCGATGGGAGCCTCCCTGCCCAGACAGGGTGTGGCCTAGAGGGCACGCAGGCCAGTTTCCACAAGGTGGGGACTTAGAGACTTTGAAGGCCTAACACTGCTCCCATGGCCAAGCAGCGGCTCGCCTTTCTGTGGAGACAGACAAACGATACCTGCAGTCCCCAGTGCAGCCCCTCAGTAGCGATGGCCGGTCCAGAGGCCGGGGCCAGCTGGGACCCTTCCTCACCTTGCTGATCTTCACCATGTCCAGTTCCTTCTGCAGGCGGGCGAGCGTTGCATCATCATGGCCTCCTGAACACTTGGTGACTGTGCACCACTTCTGGCTGCTTGGGTCGTAGCAGCCCATGAGGAAGATGGACATCATGCCACCTAGGAGGGGGGAAGGGCTAAGTTGTGGGTGGAGGGAGCCATCTCTGCCAGCCCCACAGGCCCAGGGAGAGGCAGCCTGCTGGAGAGGGAAGGGCCGGGGCCTTGGCATCAGAGCGCCAGGTCACCTCTGGGATGTACCTCTTCCTAGCTATACAAGTTTCACATGTAAGAGCCCCAGTTTCCTCCTCAGTAAACTAGGGATAATCAAACATAACTTGCTGGGCTCTGGTGAGAAGTAAAAGGAACTGGAATTGAATAGTGCCTGGCATGTAGCAGACTGCCCGACAGTTCTGGTTCCTCAGACCCCAGCTTCCCCTCCAGTCAGGAAATTCTGAGGTTCCCTGAGGAGAAAGCTGCCAGACCCCGGAGAAATACTTGGAGGTGAACTTCTTGGTGCCAGGCTAGAAGAGGGTATTCTTGCCTGACCTCTCCCTGCCCGAGTCTGTAGCTCTCAGATGTCCCTGCCTGAGGTGACATGGGCCAGGTTGGGGCCCCTGAACCCAGAACTCTGGAAGTCATGACTGGCCATGCTGGCAGATCAAGCCAATAAAAAGGCCAGCCTGTACCTTGAGTGGAGCCTCTCAAAGAAAGACCATTCCAGGGGCCAGAGGCCTCCCTGACCTTTGCTCCCTTGCCCATAGAAGGCCCCAAGGACCACCAGGTCAGCTGTGTCAGCCATGGCCCCCTCGTTCAAATAGTCTTTCTTCACTTTCAGCCAATGCCGCTTTCCAGGCTCATATGTACCCTAAGGGGAAACAAGAGAGACGACGAACTAGAATGGAGACTCCACGAGGGTGGGAGTTACCTCTTAGCTAACACACCGGTTCTGTTGCAGTGCCCCGCCCGCTCTGGGGAAGAGCCCTTGGACCCCAGGCACTAAGGGGCTAGACACAGACCCATCCTCTGGATCCAGAACAGACCTGTCCGAACCCCAGACAGGCCCCCCTCAGCACCCACCCCAACCACCTTAGGCCGCCACTGCCATCTCCTGGCCAGGGCTGGAAAGGCTTGGGGAGAGCTTAGAGCTGGCAGGCGAAAGCCGAAGATGTGACCGAAAGCCAAAGATGTGACTGTTTACCTTCACGTCCTTCAGCACCAGCCCTTCCAACCCTTCTCGGATCACCCGGTTTATCATGTCGGCCAAGTCTGCAGCTTTCTGAGGGGTAACAGGAGAGATGTCGAGGTTGGTGTGAGACTAGAGAGTGTGCTGTGGGAGTGAGGTATGAGTTGTTCCTTTTGGCACACTAGTTAAGTACTCACTTGAATATAAGGAACAAAAGGCTTGCAAAACAGGGACCCTCCCAACCAGAGAGCCACTGTGGCTTTGAGACACAGGGAGCCACCCAGGAAGCTGTTTCACACCCCGCCCTCCTAGGTGGAGGTAGTGGGCCACCTACGCACATCAGCAGACTCATTCTCCCAGTCACACCTGGCCCAAGGGGTTGTCTGCCCTGCTTTCAGACCACCAGGATGCTGCCCAGGCGGGTGGGGTCTTTGCTCACCGTGACTCTCTTCATTTCTGAGAACATGATCCGGTTGGGAATTTCAACCATGTTATCATGAAGAAACTTCCGCCGCTCACACAGAGGCCTGGGGGACAGGACAGGAGAGCTGAGGTCAGGCCAGGATGCCCCCCTCATTAGAAGTTCTGAGGAGGGAAGAGACCCAATGATAAACTGCTGCTTCCTGAGGGTCTGCCGTGGTTTAAAGGCCTCGTGTCCTGCCAAGGGCTCCAAGGGCTGCACTGTGACCAAGGATGGACAACTGTGAGCTGTGGCGTAGAGCTACTTCATTGTTGTACTTCCTGTTTCTACTTCACCGAGCCCAGGAGAACTGGCCTCTGGCCCAAACAGACTGTATAAACTCTGGTCCCACTTGAAAAATGACTCTGAGTCTCTTGTTCATCCCCTGCACCCTGCCTCACCCCAGGCCCAAGGTTGGCTGGTTCTTGGGTCAGCGGGCTGACAGGCTTCAGGACCTGAAGCCCAGATCCCAACTCCAACCCACAGCCATTCTTTCTCTCTTCTACTTCCTTCCCCTTGCTTACTCGAGGAGGAGGGCTGCTGTGGGAGGCGTGGGGGCAGAGACACATTTCTAAGCACGGAGGGCCCATACTGGTTCCTCGGGCCTCTGAATTTGGATGCAGCTGAGTCAAGACGCTAGTTCTCCCTAAAACAGTCCCACCCACAGTGCCCCTCCAATCATGAGTTTCCTGCTGTCGGCCTCTTCCGAAAGCAAAAGCTCTCAGCTGAAAACCATCTGCCCGCCTCCTTGCGGGGACTGTTGGAGAAATCAACTGAAACCTTACTTTGCTCACAGTCTATTTCTCGTCAACAGTCCATTTTGCTGTAGCAGAGAAACTCCCCCGGGGGTTTGGGTTCTCTCTGAGGCCGAGGCTCTCAGGGATGGGATCTAGTCCACACGTCAGCTCCTCTTAACACGGAACAGGGACTTAACTGCGTAGCAAGTACGCTACCTCTCAGCTCCCTCCGCCGCTGCCCAGCTCCCTGGCACCAAGAGGCACATGCTCCAGCCCCTTCCCCCCTCCTTTCCAATGTAAACCCCCCACCTCCCCAACCAAGAACCGAAAAGGGATTCCTCACCTGTCCATCAAGCTGACCTCATTGAAGTAAATACAATCAAAAACAAACAGGCAGACATTAGCATCCTGGAAGGCAGCTTTCTGGAAGGGAAAATGAGGCAGTAGGTAGATGAGGGACAAAAATAAGAGGGCATGAAAAATGGGGAGTACCAGTCCACCTCTGGAGACCCTCTGAAGCACCTGAAAGAAAAGTCCTATTTGTGCTTTGAAGCCCCTGGGCCGTAAGGGCACTTAGCAGATGGTCCTGAATGAAACCGACCCAATTATAAGTTAGTTCCCAAGACTAGCTCCTTTTTATGCAAGAAAACAAAAACAAAACACATCTAAACTCAGGACTAAGTTCAGAAACAGTTCAGAAATGAAAAATAAGCCCAACCCAAAGTAAGCGATACATTCCTCCCCATTTAGGCCGCTAGCACATACACATACATGCACACGACACGCACAGTCATCCTTGCACATTTGGCCCTGAGTCAGTACCTTGTGCACTCCCAGAGTCCCAAAGGGCAGTGGTTTGCCTGTCTTGTTGTCAATCAGGAGCACCTCAGAGTCCAAGATCATGCTGTGGCCTCCAGGGAACGCCTGGGGGATGTAGTCCTTAAAGTGGGCCACCTGGAGACGGAAGGGCCACTCAGGTGAGGAAGGACCTAAAGCAGGGCCACCGACAGCAAAACCCAGGCCCCAGAAAGAACAGAGAACACCAACGTGTGGAAGCCCAGATCATGTGCAGAACATAGATCTTGTCAACTACCTAGACAAGAGGAATAGGGTAAGTTTCAGGACCTCTGTCCAGACCCAGGTAGCGGGTGGCTCATGCTGTGTCACTTTCTATGCGCTGCAGAGAAGGAGAGTTTGGAGGAAAAAGGAAGAAAGAGACAGAGAATCTGTAGGGGAGGAGGTGGAGCAGACAAACATGGAAGGGAGGGAGGAAAGGCAGGCAGGCAGAGATCTGTGGGGGAGCACAGACTGGTGGGATAAAATGTAGAAAGGAAAAAATGAACCCCCTCAGGAGCAGCAAGGAAACATGAGTCTTCTCTGAGTGGGAGCTCTGAACCCACAGCCATCTTCAGAATGAGTAAGAAAGGAGGTTTGGAACTGCATTTTTTCCTGATAAAGGCAGGGCCCTAGTCTGAAAGTTCCAGACAAGGAGAGGTCCCACTGTAACCCATGGCAGCCCCGGCCAAGTGATGCCAGCAATGAGGTCCAGAGAGCATGACTGGGGTCCAACCCCTGGGCAGGCACACAGTCCACCATCACCTGTGAGGCTTGCAGTGGGACAGGAAAGGGCTGCACATCATCCCACTCGACCGAACCAAAAGCACCAGGGAGACCAGGATGAACGAACCTCTGGGAAGGGAGGGCAGCAAAAGGGCTCTAATTCTGGAAAGCTGTGCTTAAACTTCTTCCTGGTAACAGGAGAGCTTCCCCAGCAGTTTTACTGTGCCCCACAGAGCAAGCGAGCCTGCACTAGTGCTCCAGGGGGTGGCCCTGCTTAGCTCTCCTCTGGAACCCTGGAAATAAAGGGCCTGACTGCACCATGCTCCAGCAGTAAGGCAAGGCTGAGGTAAGGATGGGAGCCATATACTACCTGCCCGGCCCCACTGGGGCCATCAGAGATGGAGTCTGAGCTGGGACAGAAGCAGCTGCAAGCACAGGAAGTCCATTGCCTCACAAGCTACCCAGGCCAGATGTTCCAGCTGCTGTTCCCTGAAGACCCCCCCAAAGGCTCGCAGAGGCCCTGGAGCTGAGAAGGGCTGCGGAGGGAGGTTCTCGATGTTGCCTGATGAAGGGCAGGAGTCTGGGTTCCCAGATGTCTCCAAGGGATTTTGTTTACGTCAGAACGTAAGCTTCCAGAGGGCCAGAATTTTTGTCCATTTTGTTTACTGCTGTCCATCCACTACCCAGAACAGTGCCTAGTACAGACTATGCACTTGATAAATATTTGCTGAACAAATTCATGAAGGACAGCCCAACGGTTCTTTGCACAGGAGCTGTAATTTAGCTCAGGGAGGTACACACAGGACATGGAAACGCAAAAGACAAGTGCTGGAGAACACTCATCAGCTGAGCTCACTGTCCTGCCGCCGCCACGGGCCAGGGAAGCATCACTGCCCTTGGGGCTCCGTGCTGACTATCCCGAGTCTGGGCTCTTGGGCTGTCCCTACTGGGCAGCCCCTCATTATTAGAAGGCTCCAAAAATGAATAAATGAATTCATTCAACAAATACAGAACAAACCCTATTGTGTACCAGGGCTGGAATGGCTATGGAACTCTGGCCCTGAGATTCTTAGAGGCAGGAAAGGAAAGACAGTCCCAGTAGAAAGGCAAGGCCACATACCTTGTGAGGCAGGACAGGCTTGAGACTGCGGCTGAAGTAGCTGAAGTGGTCCCCGTTCTTATGCACCTGGACTCGCTCCCCATCGTACTTGATCTCAGAGAACATGCCATTAGGACACTTCTTCATCGCATACTCGATGGACTTGCAGGCCTCCGCCTTGGGGTGGGGAAAGAAAAGCCAGAGACTTACAGGGTGCTCTTCCAATGAGGGGCTCTCAGCAGAGACAGCCCCAGGACCCAGGGCCCAGGGCCCAGGGACTGATTGCCAGAGCACACCCTCAGGGCAGGCCAGTGCAAAGGTGATGGGAACGGACAAGGCCGGCCAGTATCACATGCTGACTATAATGCATCAGTGGAGTCGACGTAAGAACTTGCATTTTGAGGAATATAAGTGCAATTCATTGTAGAGCAAATAAAATTTCACAGAAACAGCATTTCATTTTTGGGTCCATAATTTAGGGTCTTGCAGGGCCTCTGTCTCATTATTAAACATATCACTTATCTCAGCACAGGAGGTGTGCAGAGGTAAGACTGGAGAGTGCAGGTGACAGTAAGGCTGCAGAGGGCAGTGATCAAGGCTCCCTAGGACAGGACACGACACAGGAGTGCCGACTCACATACCTGTGCCATCCTGACTCACACAGCAATGGCTACCATTTTGGGGGTATTTATGTGTCAGATTATATCCTTCAGTTCTTTTCCTCCTCGATGTGATAGCTTATGTGATAGATATTGTTGTTTTCATTTTATGGATGAGAAAGCTCAAGTTCAAAGAGATTAAGTACTTACTTACAGTTACATAGCTAGTAAATGGAGGAATGAGGTTTGAATCCAGGCCCAACTCCAAAGCCTGTGTGGTTAGCCACTACACTACATGACTGCCACTCTTCAAATGACAGGCTGTGGAAGAGACTCCAGAAGGAATTCTTACAAAAGTCAGAAAGGTCACGACTGCAGGTGACCAGGGTCCTGTCCTGGGCACGGAGAGCTCACTATTTTGGTGCTGGCTGTCCTACATTCCCAGGAGGGAGAGAACACTTCCCTACCCCAAACACAGAACCCTAAACCAAGGCTTTGATGTAGCACACAAGACAATTTCATAGAAAGCACTGCACACCACTGGAACAGCCCAAAGGGTCTCACAGGAGGCACGCCAACATACGTGGAGAGTCTTGTTGTACAGGAAAACCAATGCCAGGAAGGAAGTCCCATTTCTCAGGAAAGGGGATTCATGAGCAGAGGCCCAAGATGATCTCTGTCAGGGCTGGTCTTCATTCCTTAAGATTCCTCTTTCCAGAAGAAAAGGAAGCCCAAGTCACCCTGTCGTAGGAAGCCTGGCTCTGCCACTCTCACAGCTATTTTGGGGCTGATCACAGAACCTCAGGAGTTACATAATATACCCACCTGTCTTCAGGAAAGATGAAACCACTAAACCACTGTAGGTAGATGCTTCCGAGGGTTTCATACGTCATTCACACAAGGAAACTAAAGACCCAGAGAGGCTAAGTAACTTACCCAAGATTCTAGAGCGTGCCGGTGGCAGAGCTGGGCCTGGAGTTCAGGTATTCCACTAGATCATGCCGTCTTCTCCTTTGCCTTCACTTCCCCACTGAGAATACCCCTCTGCCTCGCCACTCTTCCTTCCCTAAACTCCGCGAGGCAACTTTCAAGGGCTGGCACCCTCATACCCTTCTAGATCTTACACGGAACAGCATACTTGGCGAGGAAGAGAGCAGGGCCAGAGCAGCATCCTTACCAGCATGGGCTGCACCGGGGTCATGAGCGAGGCCTGGACACTCAGAGCCCGTCTCTGGCCGGGCTCCTTCTCCACCTCCTGCTCGTTGCGGAGGACCCGCTCCACCACGTCTTGCAGGTTGCGTGAGGCTTTGAAGGCTTCATAGGCATTGGGGTCAAGGGCATCTAACCTGCCAAGGGGGACAGGAGCAAGGAAACAAAAACCAGTGCCTTTGACCTTATTGATTAGGATAGCAGTCTGTCTTCTAGAGAAGAGGGAGCCTAACATATGGGGGAGTGGTTATGTTTTATTGTCTAAAGACTTTCACAGAAAAAAAAGCTCTCAGAAAACTCAGCTCTTTGGCGATGCTGTGCCTACAGGATGCTGCCTTAGCAAAGAGGGGGCTGGAGTGGACAAGAAACTCACATTACACTTATTGAACATATTCCATACTTTCAATTGTAACAACGCTGTGAGAAAGGTACTGTTACCTCCACTTTACTTATGAGAAAATGGAGGCTGAGCTAGGTCAAGTGATGGATCCTAGAGGAAGGAAGAAGGTAGAATCAGGATTCAAATCCAGATTGGGACTCTGAAGTCCTGACAGCAGCAGGCAACAAAGGGAACTGGCAGCTTAGGCTGTCAGAGGGCCTGGTACTTACACGTGTTTTGCACCTGAGTTCATCTTCAGATCATGTTTGATCAACCTGATGATGCACTTAAGGTCATTGGCTGTACACCTAGGAGGATAAGGCACATTCGACTTGGTGTCTGAAGAGCTCTGGACCCCTAAACCTTCCTCACCTGGCGATTCCACCTCCCCAGGCCCATCCCCACTGGGCAGCTCCCCTACCTGGAGGCGATGTCCTGCAGGGCCTGTTGCTGCTCATCCTCCTTGGTGAGCTTGGAGAGCTGCAGGAGGAATTCGTCCACCTCCTGGATAGTAAGGAGGCTCTTGGCAGCTGGGGGGAAAGACTTGCTCTGCTCAAAGAAGACTCTGATTGTCTCTGACACGTCACCCTGTCTCCAAAAACCAAAATGCCACTGCTGCAACCCGACTGGCCAAGTGTATACCCCAAGCTCCCAGGACTGAAGGTGAATCAGAGATTTCAATCATCATTCCTGTCCTCAACTCACACATATTGACCTCACTTCTTAGAGAATCTGCCCCACCCACAGCTCCTGGAAAGGGGACCTCCATCCACCACAGGATCTGGTCACGTGGCTTAGCTGAGAAATGGCCCAAGAACTAATCCAGGGCTGAGCCAATGTGATTCCTGTTGGATCGATCTCTCATGGCTTAGCAATAGGATTTCAGTCCCCAGAACCTTGTGAAACTAACAGCTGTAGCCTCGCCTATCAGCTCCCCTCAGAAAAGAAGCTTGCTCAAACGGGTTTCAGTTTCCTAATCCAGTATGTGCCCTAACCAGAAAAAAGAGGTTACAAGTGCTTGGCTTGGCAGAACCCCACTTGGAACGTCGCCTACCCTCCCCGTCCTCTGACCTGCTCTAGGTCTCGTGCCATGTCATCTGGGTTGCAGTTAAAAATGCGGCTGAAAAGCTTCACAATCTGCTTATCATTCAAGTTGTAAACACTTTTAATAACACCCGGCAGCAGCAGCTTCACTGTTAGGTACACGTCACCATGGAAACCATCTGGAGACAGAAGAAAGGAACCCTTCTTGAGAAATGGAGCTTAAATAAACAAATACATAAACTCAAGGAAGCAAAAGATGCCTACATTGCTGCCTGTGCTGCCACCGTACCCTGTACATTTCACTATAGTAGTAGACGCCACAGCGTTTGGCGGCTGGCAGTTTACGTGTCTGCCTCCCCTTTAGTCCCGGGATGAACTCCTGCAGGGCAGAGCCATGACTTTCACTTCAGTGTCCCCAGTGAGGAGCACATTACAGATGCCAATGATGATTTGTTAGATGAACGAAAGAAACAAGAGTTGGAAGATTCTATTCCAAGCTGTGCATGTGGTTCACAAAAACCTAATCAAACATGCAGGACAGTGAATTTTCCTCTTGGTCAAATGGGATTGGTTCTTCTGGTTATTCTGGGGCAGAATAAGGGCAGAAAAAGAAAGACGCCAATACGCTCTGAGCAGAACTGGCTACTTTGCAGGGCCCAGCACAAAATGAAAATGCAGGGCTCTTTGTTCAAAATTAAGAATTTCAAGATGGCAACAGAAAAGCATCAAACCAAGCATGGGACCCTGTGCAACTGTACAGCTCACATGCCCACGAAGCCGGCTGGCCACGGCTCTGAACTCCTCAGAGGAAAAGCCCATCGAGGCTCCTCTAGGCCCCACCTCCTGCCGAGCCTTTCCGAAGGAAGTCCTGGATGATCTGGGTCTTTGTGTTGTAGCTGGGATTTTCAGCCACCATGGCACACAACTTCCGAAACTCACGCAGCAGACAGTCCTTATGCTTGGGGTCACACTTGCTTGAGGACAGACTTCTCTTAGGGGTAGGTCTTGAGTGGGCTTCCCCAGAGTTGTTGGGCTTGGCTGTTGGACAGAGAAAAAGGGAGAGAGAAATAGCAGAGATGATACATTTTGCCTTGCTGAGAAGGAAGAAAGGGAAATTCACAGACACTCTGCTGGTCCTCTATAGGTAGCTTCACTTAATCTCTCAAAACAGCCCTTTGGAGTAGATATCATTATACCCATCTTACAGGGATACAGGTAAAGAAATGGAGGTCAAGTAATTTCCCCAAATCTCACAGCAATTAGTGGTAAAGAAACAGTGGCCTCACACCAAAGCAGGAAATCAGCTGATGTGCATCCCTTTACATGAGTGCTTCGGAGAAGAACAAAGGCTGCCTTCATGCCGAGAGCGGTCAGCAGGATCTCAGGGCAACTGTAAGGCTGACCCCAGAAAAGTCGGATTGAGGAAGGGAGAAGAAATCGAAGGACATGTTAAGTCAATGTGAAATCACAGCTATCGCAGACTGTAAGGGCTGGAAGAAGCCTTCAGGATTATATTGTCCAACCTCTTCTTAGTGAGGAGGAGACGACGGCCTGAGAAAAGAAGACATGCCCAGCTGCTCACCACCCCCACCCACCGCCATCACCACTCTTTTCTTTCTTACTGTCAAAATAAAAGGTAGTCAGCGAGCAGGGCTTCCCTCCAGACACTCCACAGTGACCGTACAACTCTTGAGAGACCCATCTTCCCTCCTTGTGACCATTTACAAAGCAAATTTCACTCTGCAAGCTTGCAGCAGAGCCATTAGCAAGCAGGCTGCTGACGTAAGCTTCTTGCCTGGGCTTCCTACAGTATAAATCCATCCTCACCTCCGACCTGGAGTCTACAGAGGATTGCAGGGGACACAATCTCCCAAATGGCAACGTTCAGGAGAGTACAACAACAAGAACACCCCATTTCTCTCCCAAATTCCCTCCCCAGGACCAGGGCTCTTCCAGAAACATGCTGTCCTTATCATCACTTGCACTCTTCTGTATTTTTATCTTTGGCCTACCATTAAACAAAAAACTTCAGAGTTTTAAAATAATAAAAATCCCATAAAGTCAGACACCATTTCTTTGACTTTATCTCCTTTAGTCCTTGTGGGAACACTGTGGGGTAAACGGGCAGGTGTTGCCATTCCCACCTCCCAGATGAGACCACAGAGGCGAAGGGACTTGCTTCCCTAAGCTGTCAGGTGACAGTGCTGGAATCAGGACCCGGGTCTTTTGACTCAAGCCTAGGCTTCTTTCACTCACATAAAGCAAACTCCTCAAACAACTTCTGAGTCCATGTGTTTTGGCTTTAATTTTTTTTACCTGAGTCAATCACAAGAATGCCTCCAAATAAAAGAGGCAACAGGGTGAGGGGTAGAAGAGCACAGCTGTCGCAGTTATTAGAGTTCAGGGTAAATGCTAACTCCATAAGGGAGCTGCACATCGGCTCTCTCACTCATGAGACCGGCCTAGTAAAACACTTCCTAAGGGTAACTGAAGAACGAATGGAACTGAATACGTAAAAGCCGCAGCTCGATGCTGTCTGCTCCATTAGGCCACGCGTGACATCTCCTTTCTTCCACCTTTCACCTCCAGTTTGGGCAAGTTTAGGGAACCTATTCCTCAAAATTCTTTCATTACCAAAAAACAAGGAAGCAAAGGGCAGGTTATAATAAGCTCTGTCTGACCCTGGTAACTACTTCAAGGGGAAAAAGTCTTGACAAAACAAACATCTTTTTGCCGCAATAGAGACTAAAGCACACAAAGAAACGCCATACAAGTGGAGCGTTGAGAATTAGCCACACCCATCTCTGTTCACATGGAAGCAGAGTATTAATGAGACTAGACAGCACAGACCCTTCACTCTTAGCCAGAGTCCCAAATAGGATAGCAAATTAAAAGGAAGACGGTAACAGCTAATGTAGCCCTAACCTATCTTACCTGAAAAGCCAGAAAATTTCCGGGGATTCGTATTGGTGACAAACGAGGCACCTTTCACTGGAGATGTCACCTGGCCAGTGGCCGTCAGCTTAGCCTGGACAACAGCTTTCTTCTTTGGTGTGCTTGCTGCCTTAGAAGACAGATCTGTAGGACCCCAAAAGAAGGGAATGCATCCTTCAGTGAAAGACTCTGAGAAAGCTTCCAAAGAATCTATCGACCGCTCTTACAGCCTTGCTTGGCAAGTTACTACCACGGCATTACCCCCAAGGCTGGCTGCTGGCTGGCCAGGCTTTCTGAGTGCAGGTAGCAGGTAATCAAATATTGGGAGGTAGGCTGTTCTGGGGACAAAAAACCCAGTTACCCTTTTCTTCTATTAATAACTGAAATTTTCATTTCTCTCTCCACCTCTCATCCCACATATAATAATTGCCAGATCATCCGGAGGAAATCAGAAATCATACCTCAACAGATACAACTGGGGGACTTCAGCTCCATGGAACTAGCCCCAATTTACAGATGTACAAGAAAGGAAAATGCAGATGGATAACAGTGCACGTCAGCCTGGCACAGGCAGGAGGCCTTCCAGCTGCTGAGTCAGTGGACAGCGTAACTCTACCGCGTACTTCTCCTCCTTGAATGAGACAGGTCAAGAAGGACCAGAGGCGGAGCCCAGGGGCTCGGGCCGGGCAGGGCGGGATGGGGAGCTCGAGAAAGGAATACACGAGTAGTTTTCTCTCCTGGAAGTCTTTGCTCTCAAAGAACAAGGATAAGGCCCCATTTCAGAACCACTGTTCGAGTCCTCCTACAGGGACAAGACCACACCTAATCAAAGACGCAAATATTACTTTCAAGATGAGGACACTGAAGGTCATAAAGGACTAACTGGATTTGAAAGCATCAGCGTAAGATTTCTAACATGCATACACATGGATATGCACGTATGTGCGCACATATATGTATCTGTCATCTGTTTTTAGTTCTGTCTGCTGAAAGGGCTTAATAGTAAAGACACCTCATGGCAACAAGGAAACGTAGCATCCAGATTTTGGTCTCTCATGCCTTCCTCCACTAATGGGAACCAGGCCTCCTCAGAGACACGGCTCATTCTAGGGCGACGGCAGGGTGCATACAAGTTGAGCGTAAGAGCAGCCTGCTACGCAGAAATGAAGGAAGTACTTTAACACATTTTTAAAAAATGATGAGGGCATCCAGGACACATAAACCAGTTTAAAAGGGCTCCCAACTGGCTAAATATGGGACAGTTTAGTACCAAATTAATAAAGTACAGTAAAATTATAAGCCACCAGGAAAAACTAGTACTCTATGAGTCCATACAGATAATAAGTTGACAGATAAAAGGGGGTGATGGTGGTACGGTACCCTAGTCTTCAAAAATGTCACTGTCATAAAAGAAAAAGACTATGGAAATGTTCCAGATCAAAGGGGGCCAAAGAGATATGACAATGAAATGCAATAGCTGATTCTAGATTGGGCTTCTATAGTGGAGGGGGAAAAAGCTGTAAAACATATTATTGGATCAATTGACAAAAGTGGAATACAGATGGTAGATTAAAGTATTATATCAAGGATACATTTACTAAAATTGATACCTGTATTATGGTCATGTTAGAGAATATTCCTATTCTTTTTTTTGAGGAAGATTAGCCCTGAGCTAACTACTGCCAGTCCTCCTCTTTTTTGCTGAGGAATCCTGGCCCTGAGCTGACATCCGTGCCCATCTTCCTCTACTTTATATGTGGGACGCCTGCCACAGCATGGCTTGCCAAGCGGTGCCATGTCCGCACCCGGGATCCGAACCAGCGAACCCTGGGCCTCCGAGAAGCAGAACGTGCCGCTGCGCCACCGGGCCAGCCCCAAGTATTCTTATTCTTGAGATATACACATTGAAGTATTTAACGGCAAAGCACTATGATGA
Organism: Equus przewalskii; assembly: GCF_037783145.1. Classification (NCBI taxonomy): domain Eukaryota; kingdom Metazoa; phylum Chordata; class Mammalia; order Perissodactyla; family Equidae; genus Equus; species Equus przewalskii. Next base: position 37,945,407 of record NC_091840.1, read on the forward strand.
ATGCAACCTACTCTCAAACAGTTCAGGAAAGAAAACTGTGTGTGGAAGGAGAGAATAATTGAGCGCACATTGGGGGCTGGCCCGTGGCACAGTGGTTAAGTTTGCATGCTCTGCTTTGGCAGCCTGGGGTTTCACTGGTTCTGATCCGGGGCACAGACCTACACACCACTTAGCAAGCCATGCTGTGGCAGGCGTCCCAAGTATAAAACAGTGCAAGATGGGCACGGATGTTAGCTCAGGGCCAGTCTTCCTCAGCAAAAAAGAGGAGGATTGGTGGCTAACGTTAGCTCAGAGCTAATCTTCCTCAAAAAAAAAAAAAAGAGTGCACATGAATACAAAAGACAAAATGTTAACAATAGGTAAATGTGGGTAAAGGGAATACAAGCATTCTTTGCATTATTTTTATTCTTCCAACTCTTCTGTGAGTTTGAAATTATTTCCAAATAAAAAGTTAAACAACAACAAAACTGGACTCTACTCTCCTTATCCCCTTTTCTCTCAACACTTAAGAGGAGAAAGTATTCTCTAGCACACCTGCAATGTGCTGGCTTATCTGTTCCTTCTCATTATCTTCCAGCTCTTCCCAGCCTTCCAGCTCCGTGATGTCCTCGATTTTTTTTGTGGTGGCCCGGGCCCGCTCCAGTTTCTCAAACATGCATTTGATGTGGTACCACTCTTTCATATCACCCCCAGACTCCGAGAAGGGATTGGGCACTACTTTGCCGATGCGGCACACCCCCTTCACAATCTTTTCCTTGCATTTTTTGCAGCCAGCTGTGCCACGCTTGGCATAGTCCACACAGAACCGCTGCTCAGCCATCTCACAGGGGCCACTGCAGAGTCCCACATGCGACCCTGGCAAGGAAACAAAGCAGGTGGCACACGGTCTTAGACTGCCTTCCTGGAATGACAGAAATGGCTTTCTTCTGTGGAGGAGGCAGCGCCCATGAAGCAGGTCTGTTTCTGACCACTGGCTGAACTGTCTTGTGTCAGGCCAGTGATGTTCTCGGAACAGGCAGGGTTCTCTTCGGCTGAGGGCACGGAAGACTGGTGGGAAGAGGATCTTGAAAGCCAGAGTCATACAGCTGCATGAAAGGGTGAGAGTCAGAAAAAGTGAGATGTAAACAAGGAGCTGGGCTCCCAGTCTTCTCAAAGACCGAAGTCCTAATACAGCCCATGCTGACTAACCAAACGCTTACCAAAGTATTAAAGATTTCTTGCCTACAGGATGGAGAAGAGTTCCTATATAGGGAAATTCAGTTTGCAAAGGAGTGTTCAAGGATCTAATGTACACGTGTATATCTAGTAAATCACAATCAAGAGAATCCAAATAACATAAAAGCTGTTCTCAGGCCATCAGCAATATTGAAAATCATAATGGGTGACGATCCTTAGGTATTACAAGATCCTGAAGTTTCTTTTTAATCACCAAGAAAAATTACACTATGTTCATGAAGTTTTTAAAGTGAAGTATAACATATACGCCATTGTCAGAAAATTAAGCCACTATATAGATCTGTGATTTAATCAGAAGCCCTATTTTGAGAGGCAATCAAACAGAGCTTAGAACAGACTGCTTGGGTTCAAATTCTAGCTCATTAGCTGTGTGACCTTGGTGGGTTACTTAACTTCTCAGTTCCTCAATTTCTTCGACTGTAAACTGTGGATGATAACAGTGCCTAACTCAAGGGGTTGTCATGCTAAGAGTAAAGCCCTCAGAACAGAGCTGGGCACACAACAGGAACTCACTAACCATGAGCTCTTATTATCATCGGTGAAGCAGCTATCCTTTAAGCAGAGGCTCCCTATGTGCAATCAGCCTGCCTGCAATTCAGGACCTTGAATCGGGGAATGCTGAAGTCACCAGACCGCAAGAATCAAAGAAACATAAATCAATCCAAATGGAAATACGGATTATAGTTGCACGGTATCCCCTCTTCTTCTTAAATTCGTATTTTCCAAACTATCTTCATAATTCTCGCTTTCAATATACTGGAAATTATTTTCAGCCTGCACACCGCTTTGTAGCGAAATTGCTATTGGGCTATAACGAAAAGCAGGCTTTATTTCCTGTAGTGCAACAAGAAGCAAGTGGACGGGGATCAGGGACGGGAGCGCCAGTGTGACCGCACACTTCAGGGACTATGCTATCCCCTCCGAGTCTCAGTTTTCTTATTTCTAAAACAGAAAATAATCCCGACCTCACGGGATGGTTGGGAAAACTAAAACGAGTCCACGGATGGGCTGGGACCGGGGGGGAGGGGAAGGGCTCTGAACTTCCCGAAAACGTATACAAGACGTGCATATTCATAAATGTACATTTTGGGGGGAGGAGGTCCATGATTTTCATGTAATTCACAAAGGGCTCTGCAACAAGCACAAGTTATAGAACCACAGGGGTGCGGTGGGTGAAAGCACGGCAGGCGCCCCGTAAGAGGAGCTCCGAAGAGATCGGGTCTCCACGCCTCCCTGCCCCCGGGGAGCGATCAGAGGAGCGCCGCCCCCCTCAGGGCCGCCAGCAGGCACGAGGCTGCTTTGAGGAAACCGTCTGCCCCGCCGCCCCAGCGGCTGCGGTCTGCACTTCCTCAAAGGGGGCCCGAGTGAGCTCTAGGAACCGCCGCGCCGGCCGCCCCGGCCGGGAAGCGCAGCCCGCGGCCGCCGTGCCAGGAGCGCTTGCCCGCGACGCTTTGGGGACAGCGGGCCGGGGACTGGCCACTGGGGAGGCGGCGGGCAGGCGCGTCCCTCGGCTCCGGCCGGCCGGGGACAGGGACCCAGCCCGGGGCCGGGGCCGCGGCGGGGAGGGGAGGGCTCCCGAGCTCCCCCCGAGGCGCCCCGACTTCACCGGGCCCCCCCCCCCCCCGCGCGCACCGTGGGGGTCCCGGCAGCGGCGAGCCAACCCCTGTGGGCTCCCGGGGGGCCGCCACGTCACGGAGGGTGTGCCCCGGGCTCCTTGGGCGGGGGAGGAGCGGAGGGGCGGCTCCAGGGCCGCGCCGAGCCCCGGACCCCCGGCCGGCCCCCTCCGCACCGCCCGGGCCCGCCGCGCCGCCCCTCACCTGCCTTCCAGGCTCCGGCGCGCACCATAGGCCTCCGACCAGGCGCCCCCAGGCCGCGCGCCGCCACGACGGTTGTAGCGCCTGTCTCTTTAAATCCGGGTCCTTGAGCTGGCCGCAGCGCGCAGGCGCAAAGGCCAAGGCCCACGGTACGCCGCGGGTCTCCCCGCCCCTCACCTGCCACGTGGGCCGTGGTCCGGTTGGACAGAGGGAGGACCTGGGCTCCGTGTGGGGGTGTGGGGGTGGTTCCCGGTCTGCGATCGCGGCGGAGGTGCGAGAACGTGGTGGCGCCCAGCGGCGCAGCCACCCTTGAACTTCCGAGGGTCCTCTGATTTGCTCAGTGTTAGAGATGATCAAGTCCTTAAAGATACTGATTGAGAAACTGTTGTAATAAGCTTGGGGAAGGCAAAGACCGCGTGATTCAATCTATTTTTCTGTATTCCTTCTGTCTTGTGCCCCGCCCAGTGCGTAGCACATAGTAAGTATTCAATAAATAATTTTGAATTGAAAAGCAGCTCTAGATAGATAGATGTAAAGTGTAAAGGAGTGATGAGGAGAGTAACCCCTTGATTGTGGATCATTTAACCTGTATTCTCTCTCTTACACCTCCTGTTAAGTTTTTGAGAGATTAGGATGGCTATTTTTTTACAGAAGAATAGCAGGCTCAGAGAAGGTAAGTGAACTTGTTCAGGGTCTAGGAACGGCAAGCAATTGGGCATTGTTAGGTAAGCAAAGATCAGATCCTGGAGGGAATTCTGTGCTATGTGAAAAAGAGCTTGACCTTGGTTATGGAGGGGATGGAGAACCGTGAAGGGCCTTATGGAATAGTAACTACTGTTGAAGCTAGGTAGGGGAGAGGCTGAGGCAAGGGATCTTGGTACTGCCGCAGCAGCACGTACACTAAAATTAGAAAGATACAGAGAGTAGCATGTGTCCTGGGCAAGGATGACTCGCAAATTTCGGAAGCATTCCATATTTTTAAGGAAAAAAAGTGTTTTTCTTTTTGTTCTATCTATATGAGGTGATGGATGCCAACTAAACACTGCAGTAATCATTTTACAGTATATGTAACTCAAACCATTGTGCTGTACATCTTACACTGTATAGTGACTTATGTCACTTAGATCTCAGTAAAATTGTGGGGGAGAAAAGGTTCTTGTAGCGACCCCTGTGAGAGATGAAAGTAGCCCGAACAAGGTCAGTTAGTTGAGGTGGAGAGCAAGGCGGATTTTTTGATAAGTGTTTAGATTTTAAATTATCTTCTAGATAAAGTCCTCATTTACCTAAAGATGAAATGGGATGGCTTGGGTGAGCAAGTAGATAATGGTGCTGAACTGAAGTAGAAAATGAGAGGGGAGGAGGAGGTATTTGGGGTGAAAGGATGAGTTATGTTTTGAGTATATTAAGTTTGATTGGTTGAGGCCAACCGCAATCCCCCTGTTTGAAGTGGGGAAAGTCTGTCTTGTGCCGCAGAAGGAACAAAATCTTTGGGATTAGAAGGTCACTGGAGAGTCAGATCCCAACGCTGGCAGTTGAGTGATCCTGAGCACGTCTCTATCACGACATTTATTACATTGTTTTGAAAACCCCCTTGACTGTATCTGTCTTTTTCCCTAGCCCTGTTCGGTCGGCATTAGCTACATGTGGCTTTCGAGCTCTTGAAGTGTGGCTAGTCTGAATTGAGATGCGCTATAGGTGTAAGATACACACCAATTTTTTTTTTTAAAGATTTTATTTTTCCTTTTTCTCCCCAAAGCCCCGCGGGACTTAGTTGTGTATTTTTAGTTGTGGGTCCTTCCAGTTGTGGCATGTGGGATGCTGCCCCAGCATGGCTTGATGAGTGGTGCCATGTCCACGCCCAGGATTCGAACCGGTGAAACCCTGGGTCGCCGAAGCAGAGCGCGCGAACTTAACCATTCGGCCATGGGGCTGGCCCCTGCTCACCAATTTTGAAGACGTGTTACCAAACAAAGACTGTAATATATCTCGTTAATCATATACTTACTTTACATGTTGAAGTGATATTTTGGATATGTTGGGTTTAATAAAAATATATTCTTAAAATTAATTTGAACTGTTTAATTCTTTGAAAATGTGGTGACTAGAAATATGAAACTGCATCCTTGGCTCACATTGTATTTCTGTGGGACAGCACTGCCCTAGACTTCAAACCTGTTTTTGGAGGGTGGCATCTGTACCTTATGCAGCTTTCTATCCGCCTTGCCTTGAACAGTACCAGGCACATGGTAGGCGCTCAGCAAACGTTTATGAAGCCCATGAGGGAATGGAATGAATGAATGAAGCTCTGAAAGTGATAAGCTCCCTGACAAGGATGTTCATTACATTGTATCTTTAACAATGTTTGGTGTAAATGTGCAAAAGGACTCAGGCTCTAAATGTTTGGCTTGATTCGAGCTCTGAGGGACCTCTAATGATGTCTTTGACTCGGGCCTCCCGCTGTAAAATGGCACTAGGTGTGAAAGTTGGCAGTTGCGTTTCCTTAGAGAAGTGGGATCTGCTGCCAAGGAGAATGCGGTAACGTGCGGTGGGAATAGCAGGGCTTTGGAATCACATGGACTTAGGTTTGAATTAATGTTCCACCACTGGCTGTGTAACCTTCGTCTATTTTCCTTACTTCTCTGGCCCTCAGTTTTCATGGTGAAATGGGGATAAAAATACCTCTTAGGATTGTGTGTGACAGTTAAATGAGATGACTTATATTAACTTGCAAACCGCTTGGCACTTAGAGGAATTTCAGTAAGTGTGCATTCTCCTCCGCTCCCCAGCCTGGATACATTCTTCCCCCTCAGTTCATCCATTCAGTCAGTCACCAGTCAGTGGAGTATTTATTGAGTGCCTGCTCTGTGTTCGGCACTGTTCCAGGAACTGAATGCAGCAGTGAAACAAAGCAGACAACCCCCTACCCTCGTGGAGCTAACAGGTTAGTGTGGGACACATAATAAACAGGAAGTAAGATACACAGCACATAAGGCGGTGATGGCGCTATGGAGAAAAGGCAGAGGAGGAGGATAGGAGGTGCCAGGCAGGTGGGGTGGGGGTGGCAGTTTTAAGTACAGTGGTCAGGAAGGCCTCACCAACAAAGTGACAACAGTAAAGACTTGAAGGAATGAAAGAGAGCCCCATGGAATTCCAGGGTAGCCAGAGCAGCAAGCAAAGGCCCAGAGACCCGGATTTGTCTGTCCTGTTGGGAGATCAGCAAGGAGACAGGTGTAGCTAGAGCAGCAGGAGTTAAGGTTGAGAAGAGCTAGAGGTGAGGTCAGCAGGCTATCTGGAGACAGATCCTGTCGGGCCTTGTAAGCCACTGTAAAGATGTTGGCTTTTATTGCAGGTGAAACGGGAAGCTAGTGGATTCTGTTGAGCAGAGAAGTAACATGATTGTGACTTAGATTTTAACAGGATGGCTATCACTCTGGCTGCTGTGTAGAGGAACTGAGAGATGAGTTAGGTAGCTGCTGTAAAATTACAGGGGAGAAATGAGGGCAGCTTGGGTGGGAACAGTGAAAGTGGTAAGAAGTAACCTGAGGTTCATGGACCCCTAGGGGATGTGTGGATGGACTCAGGGTTCCCTGAAATTTTATATAAATATTTGTGTGTAAGTGCATTTTTGCAGGGAGAGCATTTATTGGAGTCCCAAGGTAGGTCCATGATCCAAATCAAGAACTATCTTGGTGACAAATGAGCAGGCTATCTCCTGCCTGTTCCTAGTTGTTCAAAGTCCCATGATGGCGTCTTTCTGTCAGACCTTGACCCTAAGTCCTCCAGCCACTGATGTGTTTGTGAGCCTCTCAGAACTTCTGCCACTCCCTTTAAGACTGTAGCATCCTTGACTTCCAGTTTAGACTCATCAGGATTGTTAAGAAGAAGAAAAAATCACAGGGAAATGGGTAGATTCTGTTCCTATTTTATGCAACTTGCTATGGAAGCTTGGCGGCCACAGGCAGGAACAGAGAAAATGCTTCACACCTTCCTAGAGATGGTGCAGGGCACTCATGAGGCTAGTTTGAGCTCATGGATTCCTTTTTTAATAAGCGCTGGTCTTTGAATCACATAAATCTCAGCACTGAGAGCTGATTTTATGGTTTGGTTTGCTTAATAGTCACACAATTAAAGTATGTTGTAAAAAACGGTACTGGTGTTTGCCAGGATAAATATTTAAAAGGGAACAGCTGTAGGAAGATGTCATAATTCAAATCAGCTCATGGCTCTTCATTCTCAGTAAAGCTGTACAGATTGGTTCTTTTTTTTTTCTTCTTCTTCTTCTCCCCAAAGCCCCCCAGTACATAGTTCTATTTTCTAGTTGCAGGTCCTTCTGGTTGTGCTATGTGGGACACTGCCTCAGCATGGCTTGATGAGTGGTGCCATGTCTGCACCCAGGATCTGAACCGGCAAAACCCTGGGCCACTGAAGCACACTCGGCCACGGGCCGGCCCCTGGTGATTAGTTCTTAACCAGAGGGGTGTTTTGGCCTCTCCTTTGAATATCCGTGTGCTGCAGCTCTCAGCTTGGGGTAGGAGAGAGCCGAGAGAAGTTGAGTCCAATGTGCCTCTGGGAATAGCTGACCCTTGGCATAGAGACAGGGACTTCGGGAGGCAGGGTTGAGGTCACAAATAATGGAGTGAGGGAGCCTCCAGTCTTCCCTAAACTTCTAGGTTGGGTTTTCTAGTATGGAGTCTTGGTGGTCATGTTTTTTAGGAGGCAAGTTAATCATTTTCAAAGGGGAAATTTATTTTACAAAGCTATGAGCCTATTTGGGAAGCAAACTTAAGTTCTGACTCCTCCCCTGGACTCTGGGCTGGTTGGTAGGCAGCACTGATGACAGTCGGTTTTCCAGCTCTGGTGTGGTGGCAGAGGTTGAAGACAGGGTTAAATACTTCCTTCCTCTCTTGTCCCTCATGCCATTTTCTTTATACCAGGAGAGCCCCTCTTCCTCTTTTCTCCTCTGGGAGCTTCCACACAAACCCTCTTACTGAAGCCTTCCAACCATGCAACCCACTGTGCTCTCCGTCTCCTGCCTTCAGCTCTTGTCCTGGTCTTGGTGATTGTAAAGGAAAAAACTGTATTGTTTCCATTTACATTACACTCAATACTCTCTGAATATTACTTAACTTTTGACACCAGACGTGTGGGTTTTCCACATCAAGCAATTCTGTGACACCTGCTGGGTGTCCTACAATTTAATTCAATTCGGACACTATCTACCTGAAGTTATTGTCAGATCCCACAGGTTAAGGGCTCAGTCCCACAAGACTGCCCCCCTCACTACTTCACACACCAATCGCAAGTCCAGGTTGTTACCTGTGCTTCTGACTGACCAACTATAGATCAGGGCTTCCTATGACCCCCTCCTTGGGTTCGATCAATTTGCTAGAGCGGCAACAGAACTCAGGAAACAGTTTACTTACTAGATTGCTGGTTTATTATAAAAGGACGTTAACTCAGGAACAACCAGATGGAAGAGATGTGTAAGGCAGGGTATGGGTGCGAGCTTCCATGCCCTCTCCAGGCCTGCCACCCTCCCAGCACCTCCACATGTTCATCAACCTGGAAGCTCTTGAACCCCATCCTTTTGTTTTTTATGGAGACTTCATCACATAGCCATGATTGATTAAATCATTGGCCATTAGTGATTGAGCTCAAGCTCCAGCCTCGTCCCCTCCCTGGAGGGGGTGGGTGGAGCTGAAAGTTCTAACCCTCTAATCAGTGGTTGGTTCCCCTGCCAACCAGCACTCATCCTTAAGGGGTTACCGACAGTCACCTTATTAACGTAAACTCTGGTGTGGTTGTGAATAACAAAGGACAACTTTATCACTCTTATAGCTCTAATCACATAGGAAATTCCAAGGGTTTTAGGAGCTGTGTGCCAGAAGCTGGAGGAAGGTCAAAATACGTATTTCTTATTTTAAACCACACTATCACAGTGATAGATGTAGGTGGGAGGGTCCTTAGGGAGTACCCAGACAGTGTAATACCTAGAGAGGGTAAAACTAAGGCGTGGGGAATAAACTGACTAGGAGGATACCACATAGCTAGTGAGTGGGGGAAGTCAGGCCCTAGACTTTTTTTTTGGGAAGCTTTTAATTTTCCCTTTTCTCCCCAAAGCCCCCTGGGTACATAGTTGTGTATTTTTAGTTGTGGGTCCCTCCAGCTGTGGCATGTGGGATGCTGCCTCAGCATGGCATGATGAGCGGTGCCACGTCCTCACCCAGGATTTGAACCGGTGAAACCCTGGGCCACCAAAGCGGAGTGCACAAACTTAACCACTCGGCCACCGGGCCAGCCCCAACACTTCCCTAATCTTAATGCTTGCTATTTTGGGGCATCCTCTCCCATTTCCCACATGTCATTCTTAAATACTACAGAGAATATTGGGACTGGGAATCAAGTTACATCTATTCTTACTTTAGCAATGAACTTGCTGAGTGATCTTGGGCAAGTCATTAGACATCTAAAATGGAGGTGAGAATAGTTGTTTTACTTCTCTCGGGGGTGCTGAGGCTTGAAGAAAACTGATCTGAAGGTTGGTGAGTAAACAGTACTCTCACTGTGCAAATAGAAGGTCATGTTAATAATGGTGCAGGGGAAGAGTAGGGAGTTTGGGATTATTGCCTAGAGCAAGTTCCTTCACTTCTGAGCCTCCAGTTATTTATTTGCAAAATGAAGATATTATATACCATACAGGGTTGTTGTGAGGGTCAGAGATGGTGTATGTGAAACCTTAGCATAGTGCCAGATACATGGTAGGGATCCAATGAATGGTGGCTATTACTAACAGTAACCTGACAGGCTGGTTTGCTCGATACTCTTATAAACACATTTGGCAGAACAACAAGCAAACAGAGAACGCACACACGAGAGTTACAGTAACCAGCTCCATCAACTACCCAATCAAGTGTGGTCCTTCGAACTCCCCTAAAGGTGATGGCTGGCTCCCAAGTGCACTTGAAATCCACCAAATGCTGTTTGCAAAGTGGAGGTGCAGCCAGATGGAAGTCCTTTCTTCCTCTGAGAGACTGGGAGAGTCTTCAGTGAAGGACCAGCTGAGTGCAAAGGCTCAGTCTGAAATAGATTTGACTGCCAAGTGACAGGAGTGAGCCAAACGAAATGGCGATGGCAGAGAAAGGGACTGAGGGCTGAGCAGCTGTGAGGCAATGTGTACTTGCTGACTCTGATCTTACTCTGCTACCAAATCACTTTATTCCTCCTTTTTTCTGCTGAAGAGGCCGCTAGGCAATCTGGGCTCCCGACTAGCTCCTGCTGACATATGGACATCCCTCTTTGCTTGTTTGGTGCCATGAGGAATTCTCAGTGGCTAATGCAAGGTGGCCCACTGCACTCTAGACACTGTTGTGTATACCTCCTTGCACTGATGTTCAGAGTAGGTAAGGGCTTCATGTGCCAGAGAAGGGAGACACAGGAAAAGATTTCTTAGCCCTTTGTTTAAGCTGCTGAATTGACTTTTGTTCTGGTTCCAACTTTCATGAGTCAGCTTGGCCTTTTTACCACTTTTCCAAGCAACTTCCCACTATGTGGGTATTATTCATTCGACAGATATTTATTGAGTTCTATTATGTACCTGGCATTATTTTAGGTTGTGAACAAGACAGACAAGCTCCCTGCCCTTGTGGAGTTTACATTCCGGTGGGGAGAGACATACTTAATGTACAAACAAGCTAATTTAAGACAGTGATGTTTCATGAATTCATAGAATAATGTGGGGAGATGGCTGGTCAAGTCATCTGAGAAAGGGACATTAGGGCTGAGAATTGAATGATGAGTAGATGCCTGCCATGCTATTTGAAGTCAGGTTCCAAGCAGAGGGAACCACAAGGTACAGGTCCTGACATGGCATGGTTGAGGAACAGAAAGTTAGCCAGGGAGAAGTGGGACACAGAGAATAAAGGGGGAGAGTGCAGCAGATAAAGTTAGAAGATAGGACACAAAGTGGGGGCCCATGGGTCACATTCAGCTCACACGGTGTTTTGGACATTTCACTAAACACAAAAGCAATCTTGACTTGCAATTTCTCTTGAAAGTTAAAAAAACTTGGCCATGCCAGGCCACTATTCCTGAGTGATAACCACTGCTTTTAACATACGGCAGTTATGCTCTCCTGCACCCTCTCATCCCCCTTTACTGGGCTTGTTGTCATCAGTTCACAGGTAGTAGACATTCAAACTAGCAGAGTGCCATGCAGGCTTGATAAGGGCCTGGATTTTCTTTCTTTCCAAGTGTGATGGAAGCATATAATGGTTTCAAGTGACAGAGTGACTTGACCTAAATTTTTAAAAGATCACTGTGACTACTTTGTTGGTAACAGATTGTGGCTAGTAGCGTTGGGAGGGACCAGGCACCAATTAATGCAAGAGATGTTGGGGGCTAGGACCAGTGGAGACAGAAAGGGGACAGATTCTGGGCATATCTTAGTGGAGGGCTGCCAGGACTTAACTAGTGCATGGGATCTGGGGGATAAGAAAAGGGAATGAAGAACGACTCCCAGGAGGAAGGCCAAGGCCGGGGGTATAAATTGGGAGTCATCAGTATATGGGTGGTATTTAAGCCCATGGGAATGGATGAGATCACTGAGGGAAGAAATGTAGACAGAAAACAGAATGCAGAGTTTAGAATTTTTTTTGGTTCCTGTTCAAATTTAAAGCTTCTAAATTCCTGGTATCATGCAGCCTCCTAGACTCTAAGTATTAAAAAGCCATGTATCCAGCCACCGTTCCTACCCACGTGTTTACTCAAATCCCCTTACACAGCATCTAACCAAGTAGCTAGCCAACTGGTACAACATTAACGGCAAACAGACTATTTCCCTCAAGACCTTCCATTCTGTGTTTATTACAAAGTCTTTTTTCCTTATATCAAAGTTTTACATAGGTGAGCATATATATATCTCCAAAAAGGGATAGGGTTGAGAGGGAAATTACACCAAGACAACTGGGACTATTCTGGGCAAAACCTGTAAGTAAAAGTAACAACGCTCTAGCCATCTCTTTCTCCAGATAGTCAACCAAATGACTTAAAAAAATCTCAAAGGTGAGCCGCCACTTATCTCATGGCAAAATTAAGGATTTGGAGTTAAAAGAAATCTCAAGAAAACCATCTGCTCTAATTCCCTCATTTTAAAGAAGAAATTAAAGGGCATTAAATTATGAGCCTAAAATCAAGTTAGCATGTCAGTAGCATGGGGCAGACCAGATACTACTAGTAGAAATACTTTCACCACACTTCAGTTTATAAACCCCTTGCACATGCATGTGTCATCTGACCCTCACCACACCCTGTGAGGTATCATCATCTTTTTAGGAGATAGAGCTAAGGTTCAGAGAGGTGACTTGCCCAAGATCACCAGCCATTAACAGGTCAAACGGGATCTCAAACCTGTGTCTTGTTTTCTATTGTCAATCCCCTTGTTCTTTCCAATACTGCATACTAATCAGGTGATTGTTGCTATTAAAGGTTTTAGGCCTAAATTATGTTTTTTTCCCTGCAATTTTAACTCCAAAGCCTCTTTTTGTTCCCTGGTGTGTAAAAAGCAGTCATTACTTCATCATTACATGAAATACGTGTGAAAGCATTTTGTAAATTGTGAGGCACTGGGCAAATGTACATTTGAAGGCTAGTTAGGAGATCAGCATTTTTTTTTTTTTTTTTTACCAAGTTAGGGGGACCATATTAAATTGGTAAGTGAAGTGGGTGGGAGGATTACATTTGTAGCATTTACAATAATCCTAATATATTGTTGGCTGAATTAGGGGGTTCTCTAAAAAGAGAACAAGTGACTGGACGAAACCTTTGGGACTAATTCTTACAGTTTGGGAACACTGATGGTATTCACAGTCTAATATCAAAATCTATTTGACCCAACTCAGAGGTATAAAGGAGCTCTCCAATACGCGGAGGATCAGGAAGGATCCAGTAACCCCTGTAGCTATTTAACAGATTCCAGATCCAACAAGGATTCACTTGATTTTGGTCAGGACCCCACCACTCATGCTCTGTATCCCAGAGCATTGGGAACAGATTTTGAGACCTTTCTGGCCCTCCTAAAAACCCGATGGGGTTTAGGTTTAGTAACACATATCTGGCACTCCTTAAGCTCTCCTTTACCTGTGTTACAATTAAGAACTCAACAACCTCAAGGATACTTGTTAAAGTTCCAACTCCTCAGAGTTAGGCATTCAAGACCCTCCACAAAGTTTCACAAGCTACCTTTCCAATCATAACTTCCCCTGTTGTCAGGAATGATCACTCTGCCTAGGTAAATTGGTCTGCTCCCTACTTCCTGAGTATGTTTTATTTTTCCACCTCATCCCTTTCTCTTTAAATCTGCACTATTTATGGTGGCCGTTAGTCACACATGGCTGGTGAGTACCTGAAATGTGGCCAATCCAAACTGAGATATGCTGTTAGATACATCGATTTAAAAGATGTACGACCCCTAAAATGTAAAATATTTCATTAAGAACTGGGCCCACCCTTCAAGCCCATCTTTGTACTTTCTCATATTCTGAAATAATAAAGCAGCAAATGATAGAACACTGAATAAATGTGGTGTCATACATTTGAGGCAGGTAATGCCCTCGTCATCAAACTGAAATGACTATCACCTATCAGCTGACACCTCAAGAAAGCAGACTTCTTGCCAAAGGCAGCATAATTAATATGCTCAATAAGTGTTAGATAACTTTTAGGCACCCACAGTAAAAACCCCCAAAATCCTTGAATTCCATCTTTATCCCTGTTTTTCTTCTACTTCTAGTTACTAAAATGTTAGCTCTTCCTGTGAAATTCTTTCAACCCTATTCCTTTTTTCTCAATCCATACCTAATCAGAGTATTGGTCACCTCGCTTTAAAATCTAGTTTACAAGTAGTCTCTCAGCTTCCTTTTCCCCTACCCATGTTCATTACATCCTATATACTGCAACTGAAATAATCTTCCATGACATTTTTTTGCACATATAATTCGTCGCTCAAAAACCTCCACTTTTCCCACATTGCCTACAGGAAGAATTTCTTGTCTAGCATTCAAAATTTTTTCATACCCTATCTCTTGGTCCTCTCCTTCATAAAACCTGGGCTTTAGGGAAACTAGGCTGAGTTTATGTAGAGCACTTAGAACCTTGCCTGGTCTATTCTGTAAGAACTACATAAATCTCAGCTGTTTTATTACTGCTCACTTTTATTTGCATAGGCTATATCCATTTCTCTTTTTTTTGGTGAGGAAGATTGGCCCTGAGCTAACATCTGTTGCCAATCTTCCTCTTTTTTTTTCTCTCTCCCCTAAAGCCCCAGTACCTAGTTATAGGTCATTCTAGTTCTCCTATGTGGGATGCTGCCAGAGCATGGCTTGATGAACAGTGTGCATCCAGGATCTGAACTGGCAACCCCCAGGCCACGAAAGCAGAGCATGAGAACTTAACCACTTGGCCACAGAGCTGGCCCCGCTGTATGCATTTCTGTGCCCCGGAACACTGCTAATTCCTTTTTCCTATTTAAATACCTCTATCTCCAAAGGGAGGAGTGATTTAAACTATCAATGACAATCACAAGCCGATTGCCACTCCTGGAGAAAACAACTTCTATATCCTTCCTTCAATAGACAGAAGCTGTTAACTCTGAACTCTAATTTACAACAAAATGTAATAACATTTAAGATTGGATGGAATATAAATAAAATGTAACATTTTTTTTTTAAGGATTGGCACCTACCAACTGTGGCCAATCTTTTTTTTTCTTTCTTCTGCTTTATCTCCCCAAATCCCCCCTGGTACATAGTTGTATTATCTTAGTTGCAGGTCCTTCTAGTTGTGGCATATGGGAGGCTGCCTCAATGCGGCCTGACGAGTGGTGCTATGTCTGCGCCCAAGATCCGAACCCTGGGCCGCCGCAGCAGAGTGCGTGAACTTAACCACTTGGCCACGGGGCCGGCCCCTAGCATTTCTTTCACACAGTAGATAGTAAACTTGTGGAAGGTGTTATTTAAAGAAAAAACAAAGCCTGAAAAAATAAATATGACTTCTGGATTTAGGGCAGTGGCTCTCCAACTTTGGTGTACATTAGAATAACCTGGAAATCTTTCAAAACTAATACAGATGCCTGAGCCCCACTCCAGATTTATTGACTCTCTTCAATGGTAGGGCTCGGGCACATGAATTCCTTAAAAGCTTCATAGGTGATTCACGTGCATCTTTTTAAAGCTTCATAGGTGATCTTCACATGCACCTACATCTGGGAATCACTGGTTTAATCAAGAGAAACTTGGGGTTAAGGAGGCTGCTCATGTTTGCCACGTATTTTACACCACATTCTCCTTGAGCATGTTTATGAAACAGAAACAATACTCGGAGAACGAATTAGCCCCGAATGACTTAGGTGTTTATGAGTAGTGTTCTTAAAAACAAAAATGCAAAAACAAAACAACCTTCTCCCCCCCAACCCTCTTGAGTTTGTTTTAGGGGATCAGAAAAGACAAAGCCATATACAACCCAAATACCACACTTGGTTTTCATCTAAAAGCTTGTCTGTTGGTCTGATTTCTATTAATTTGTAAATTTCAAAACAGAATTCCTTAAGTAAATATATATTTAACTATGTACAATATTTACAGTTTACAGGTTTTACAACTGAAAAGTGTACATTTAAATCCGTAGGTGTGTGAAAAAGCTGGCATTTTAGTATAATACTTCAAAAATTTCAAAAAAACTTTTACCTCAAAAATATTTTACACTGGTTTCCCAAAGTACTATCTTCACATGCTCATTGTCTCTTAACAACCCAGTTAGGTTACCAAATCTCCAAGCATGGCGGAACCGATATCACATCGAGAGACGCACTTTTTACACAATCACAGAGGGTGCAGAAATCTTGGAAACCCTATAACAAAGCCCCTTTCACCCTCCAATCCTGAGACAACAAATCCTGTAGCTCTCCCTCATCATCGCTGTCAACGTTCTCCTCTTCCTTTTTCTGCAGTTCTTTTATGGTCAAAACCTCTTTCAGCTTATTCTTTATTTCATCCTGGCGATTCCGCAGCTTTTCCACCCGACGGTAACACTCTATCTGCTCATCGATCTCCCCAATCTGCCGGTCCAACCGTCCCTCCTCATCCTCTTCAGCAACGATGGCTTCGGAAATCGTGTTGACCTGCCTCATGGCTTTTTGAAATTCGTCCCACTCTTTGTCCATCTGATCCTTGGGGGCATCAACCTTTCGTACCCTCGCATCTATCTCGGGGTCGTCGAAAAAACCTTCCGGTAACGCTTCCGCGGTGTTTTCTCTCCTTTCCACTACTTTTTCATGTATTTCCGCTTTCTCAATAGACCCTGAATGAGGAATTAAAGGGGCCTTGGGAGGATTTGTGTCCGCGAAATCCCTTGGCAGCCTGCTACTTGTTGCCTCCCGCGAGGAGGAAAGCGAGTATTCCCTGCCCTGTGCGTCGGCAGGCTGCTTGCTGGCGTCCCCTCTTTTTCCTTCTCCTCCTCCCCCCTCCTCCTCCTCCTCGTCTTCATCTTCATAATCAGGGAGTAAACCGAGTCCCGAAGCCTTACTGAGGGCAGCTCTAGCAGACTCCTTTCCTGCTTTGTCAAATTTGGTGGGCAAGGCAGACGTGGAGGGCTGTACCTGAGGCACGGCGGAGGCCTTCGCTCTCTTGGCGTCTTGGCTCTCCGCATCCGGCGCCCTCCTCTTGGCCGGCTGAGGCCCTGCGCTGGCGGACGGGCCCTGGGCGGCTTCCCTCGCGCCTTTCACCTCGGCCACCTTCTCTCGGTGCTGCTTTCCCAGGACGTGAGTCTGCCACAGGAGCTCGCTCTTCACCGGGGTGTTACACAGGGCGCAGCTCAGCTGCCCCAAACGGTTGTACTTCGCGAATGGAGATTCTATGCGTTTCCGGTTGGTGCTCAGACGCTGCTTCTCCTTCATCAACCGCCGTAGTTCATCCTGATTCACCACTCGCTTCCCTGCCGAGGTCCGACCGGAGGCGGAGGAGGACGCCATCTTTGCGCCCTGGCCCAAGGCGAGCCTGGCTTCCGTCCCGGCGATGCCTGATAACGTCACTTCCTCTCCGGGCGGGGATTGGCTGAGGCTCGGGAGCGTGAGCCGGCGCGCGGCTTTGCATCTGAGTCGCGGCTGCGGCGGCTCGCTGGCTCTCTCAGCGCTCCGGCCATGGCTGCAATAAAGGCGCTCAACTCCAGGGCGGAGGTGGCGCGGGCCCAGGCGGCCTTAGCCGTCAACATAAGCGCCGCCCGAGGGCTGCAGGACGTGCTGCGGACCAACTTGGGTCCCAAGGGCACCATGAAAATGTGAGGCGGCGGTTGGAGCGGCGGTTAGGGCGCCGGGCTTTGCTGGGGGCCGACGTTCTTTGGAGAGGGCGGCGCGGTGTGGACGCACCTGTGGGCCTGGTTCCCCGCAGCCTCACTCCGGCCCTGCGGTCATCCCTGGCTTGGTGGCGGAGCAGGAGAAACGCCTCCCCGAGGAAAGGGCCCCACGAGGAGGGCTGTGTCCCCCGGCCCCTCACCCCCATTCGATATGGTTCATCTGCAGTTAGTTCATTTAGTGTCTCTCATGAAACAGAGGCCATCCAAGTCCCCTGCTCTTTGAGACTACATGCACTTAGTTTTGGTTTTGTATAGCGGTGTGTTGTAGTGGAGAGGGCACGGGCTTTGGAGCCTGGCAGGCTTGGGTTCAAATGCAAGTTCCCCTTCCAGCTATGAGTCCTGAGACAAGTCACTTGAACACTCTGTGCCTACAGGTCTTCATGTCTATTCATCCTTTCAGCATATGTTTATTTAGCACCGTTATTTTCTTTAGAAGAGACTGAGGGAGACTAATGAGGGCAAAAAGGTGTAAGAGGAGAGAGAGGCTCAGAGGAATGAGCTAAATAATTTTAACAGTAAAAGAGGACACTTAGGTAGTAACTGGGATGCTGGGAATACAGATGGCAAGATACGGTTTCTGTTCTTAAGGAGATCCGGTAAAGACGAATGTGCTAAATATATATTTAGATAGATATATGATTATTCTGAGGGAAGGGCCTAATTACTGATGGGAGAAGGAGAAAGGAGAAGCGTCTCAACTTTTTTTGTGGACTCTTATTCAGAGCCTCATTTACTATATATTTTTTTGAAAACTCCAGCTGAAATTGACATAAGGTTGAAGAAATTCACGTGAACAGTTCGGTGGCATTTAGTACTTTCACGCTTATGAAATCATCACCTCCTTTACCTTTAACCACAATCACCTGACTGACTACAGCCTGTCATCCTTTCAAAAAATGCTGTCTTTTAGAAAAAGTATTTTATTGAGGTCATATTGGTTTATAATATTGTGCAATTTCAGGTGTACATTATTATTATATATCAGTTTCTGCACAGACTACATCTTGCTCACCCCTCAGAGTCTAGTTTTTATCTGTCACCATACTTCCCCCTGCCACCACCACTAATCTGTTCTCCTTATCCGTGTGTTTATCTTCCACATATGAGTGAAGTCATGCTGTGTGTGTCTTTCTCTGCCTGGCTTATTTCTCTTAACATAATACCCTTAAGGTCCATCCATGCTGTTGCAAATGGGACGATTTTGTCTTTTTTTATGGCTGAGTAGTATTCCAGTGTATATATATACCACATCTTCTTTATCCATTCATCAGTTGTTGAACACTTTTGATAAGAGTCTTGAAAAATAAGTTAGAGTGCACCAGTTGGAGAAGGGAGTAAAGGCCTTCTAGATAGAGTAACTTTAGGAACAAGATAGCACCGTGGTATAAATCCAGCAGAAACAAAACCGAATGATGTATTTGAGGGAACCACGAGATTTGCCCACAAGATTTCACTTAGTAGATGAGGCAGAAGAAATAGATATTACCCATATTGGGAAAGGTCAACTATGCCATTGTTAAATATTTTGGATTTTACCTCAGAGCTGTTGGATAACATGAAAATCATTGAAAGATTTTTGATCAGGCAACTGATTGAGTCATATTACCTTTTAGAAAGATATGTGCAGTGTAGTGGGTAGATTCAAATTCAGAGATAGCAGGATTCTAAGTAGGCCAGACTACAGATGATGATGACTGGAAATGGAGAGGAGGGGGTAGATTCAAGAGACATTTAGGTTGTAGAATTTATAGAACTTGATGATCTAATAAATGTAAGGCATGAGGGAAGAAACTAAGTTGAGAGAATGAATGGTAACATTTCACCAAAATAAGAAACCTGCAGGAACTTTACAAATTTGTAGTGTGTAGAGTTCCAAGTACTCTTCTTTGACCAAACCGCGGTTCACAACTCTTCAATTGCTCTTATCCTTCGACTTGAAAATGCTCCATTTGGAATGAAATCGCCATAGCAGTCCATCTGGGAGAAGTGATTCTGTGGGCCGCAAATGGTGGTGCTTGCCGTGGTACCTCCCCACGGCACGATGGGGATTTTCCAAGCCCAGTTCCCTTTAGTGAGGATGGTGGAGTGGCAAGCACTGGGAGTGTCTCACTTGACTCTTGCCACATGAAGTTAATAACATCACTGTTTTGTGAACAGGCTTGTTTCTGGTGCGGGTGACATCAAACTCACCAAAGACGGCAATGTGCTGCTCCATGAGATGGTGAGCTGATGCTGCTGACTTTAATAAGCCTTAATTGAGAATATAGCACAATTTGTATATCTTGAAGCCAAGGCTGTCAGTTAAATACTGCAATTATGAGCTATGCTTGTTAGATTGTTGGATTAAACCTCAATAACAGTTTTTAAGCTGTTTTCAAATCTTTGTTTAGTTCAAGCAGTAGCTTAGGGATACTTCCAAATTAGTTACATCTTTTAAAGGCACTGAGTTATGTTCTTTGTAATCATGGAAAAATAAAAAATCCTTTGCAATTTTAGTAAATATATTCGTCTTTGAGATTGAAGGATTTAATCTTATTTTCGAAATGTCGTTGAGTTCTGAAGCAAAGACTCTTATAAAATGTTCAAACCTCATTCGTTCTAAATGTTTAACTTTTGGTCCTGACATTTATTAAGTATTGATGATACAAAACTTGTGAACTTGTAGAATGAATTTTATGTCATTTCTTGATTTTACTGTTGACTCTTAGGTTATCTTGTTTTTGGCAAACTATTCCTTTATCTTATTCTGTCTCTTTTTTAATCTGTTGCTTACCTTTTCCAGCAAATTCAACACCCAACAGCTTCCTTGATAGCAAAAGTAGCAACAGCCCAGGATGACGTTATAGGAGATGGTACTACTTCCAATGTTCTAATTATTGGAGAGTTACTAAAGCAAGCTGATCTTTACATTTCCGAGGTATTAGAATTTCATAGAATTCACATTCATGTGGTACTTTTTTTTTAATGGAAAGTTTTTTTTCTAGTGAAGTGGTTTAATTTTAGAGGGGAAAAGTTAACTTTTATCAAGATATTTTTAGGTAATTATAAATGGAAATAAGAACTTTTGTCAAAATAATTCCTTTCATTGGAATTATATACCTCTTTTTAAAATGAAATATTTAAGATATGTAAAAAGGTAAAAAGTTAGTCATGTACCCATGACTAATGACCTAAGAAAGAAAACATCACTGATAAAGTTGAAACCAAATTATGCACTTTGTGAAAAATAACTGGAGAAAAATTGTTGAAGGTTGTCCACATTGTGAATTTACCTATTTTCTAGTTTTATTTCCCTTTATAAACCATCTGCTCTTGCCAGAACTCCTCCATTCACCAGCCTCTGAAGTCACTGTATACATTTCTACCTCTGTGCCTTTGTTCAGTCTCTATTCTTTTCTTAACATTACTCATCTGTCTTCTCTAATTAAGTATTTGAAATTTTCCTCTTTTTTGAGGAAGATTAGCCCTGAGGTAACTACTGCAAATCCTCCTCTTTTTGCTGAGGAAGACTGGCCCTGAGCTAACATCCGTGCCCATCTTCCTCCACTTTGTATGTGGGATGCCTACCACAGCATGGCTTTTTCCAAGCAGTGCCATGTCCGCACCCGGAATCTGAACCGGTGAACCCTGGGCCGCCGAAAAGCGGAACGTGTGAACTTAACCGCTGTGCCACTGGGCTGGCCCCGTGAAATTTTCCTCACTTTTGTGTACTATTTCAGCAAAGCATAACCTGGTCAAAGAGCTAAAATTATTACTTCTTTGTGTTTCACTGTTATTGGGAATTCTCTGTTAATTCAGTACCTGCAACTTAACTCAGGATGCTTTTGGCTATAAGCAGCAGAAACTTGACTAAAAGTCACTTAAACAATAAAGAAATTATCTCCTGTAACAGAATATAGATAAGGCAGGCTTCCAGGGTTGGTTGATTAAAAAATTCAGTCACTCATCAAATACCCAGGTCCTTTCTGTCTCTTAGCTCTTCCACTTAGAGTGTGTTTCATCATAAAGGTTATGTCCATCCTGAATATAAGACTGTCAGAGGAAATCAGGGCGACCTGCTTCCCTTAGCAACCCTCAGCAGGAGAGGGCGAGAAAAACTGTTCACCCAAATATGGAATATAAGTTCTTCCTTTATATGATTGGGCCAATTTTGGTTATATGTCCATCCCAGACCAATAATGGTTTTTAGGGGAATTGACTTAATCTAATCAGGATCCAGCCCTTGAGCTAGGGATAGGGTCAGCCTCCTCTGAAGCACTGGAGGAAGAGAGAGAGATACCTAATCAAAATTAGGGTTGGGATAGGAAGAAGGAAGTTAGACAAGGGGCAGATGCTGACAGACATTGACATAATTATGAAACTGTGTGGCAGTACAGTGATAGGGCTAGGCACAGGATGTGATGGAAACACTGATGAGGGGGGGATGTCCTAAACTCGCCTGAGGTAGTCAGGAAGCACTTTCTGGAGGAAATAAGGCCTGGGCTAAATCTTCAGGATGAGAGGAGTGAGCCAGACTAAGGAGGGAGGAGTAGGGAGGGAGCCTGATGAAAGAGTGAGGGGTAGGGAGAAGGGCATTCCAGGCAGCAGGAACAGCAGGAGCAAAGGCACAGAGAAGAGAAGCAATGTGGTATGTGTGGGGAGCTACAAGCATTTTGGTGTTGGTGGAGGGGACAGTGACGTGGACAGTAGTGAACAGGCTGGGGAAGAAGGTGGGAGCCAGATCACGGAGGGCCTGTAGTATACCAGCCACGAAGGAGCATGTTCATACTAACATATTCATGAGTGATAGGGTCAGATTGGCATTTAAATATTTGGGGGACAGTTTTAAGGGAGTCGAGACTGGAGGTTTTCACAATAGTCCAGTGAGAACTTGTGAGGTCCTGGACCCAGGAAATATTTTGAAAATGGTTAATGACACAGGCTGTGGAGTCAGGCCTTGTGGGTTTAAGTCCTGGCTCTACCTCTTACTAGCCTGGTAATCTAAGGCAAATTGCATTACCCCTTTAAGCCTCAGTTTCCTCATCTGTGCAACAAGAATAATAATACCACCCACTTCATAGTGTTGAGAGGAATAATTAAATAATATATGTAAAGCCCTTTAGAATAGTGCCTGGCAGAAATGCTCAATAAATGTCAACTTTTAAAAATTATTATAGGACTGATGTAAAGGAATGGAGGAAGGGTATAAATTAGACCTAGTTCTAGCTTCAATAAGTTTTATGTATTATTTTTCAGAATAAACAATAGTGTTTTTTAAGAAAAAATGTTTTTGTTATAATGTCAGACCTACAGAACAGTATAAGAATATCCCAAAGAATAATATTTCTCTCTCTTTCAAATGTATATGTAGTAATGTACATATTTTTTTCTGAATGGTATAAGAATAAGTTGCAGACAAGATGATCTAAATATTTGTGTATATTTCTAAGCCAGGGAATTCTCTTATATAACACAGTATAGTGATCAAAACCAGGAAATTAGTATTAACATTCACACACTGATACAGTACTGTTATCTAATCTGCATATTTTATTCAAATTTCATCACTTGTCCCGATAGTGTCCTTTATAGCAGAAGAAAATCTAGGCTCGTTCATCGGATTGGTTGTCATGTCCCTTTCGTCTCCTTTAAGCTGGAGTAGTTCCCGAGCCATCTTTTGTGTTTCATGACATTGCTACTTTTAGAATACAGGCCAGTTATTTTGTAGAAAGTCCCTCAATTTGGATTTGTCTGTTTTCTCGTAATTAGACTCGGGTCATGAACTTTTGGCAGGAATGCCGTAGAAGTGCGGTAGTGTTCTAATGCAGCATATCAGGAGGCACGTGATGTCTATTTGTCCCATTACTGTGGTGTTAAGACTGAACATCAGCGAAGGTGGTATCTGTCTGCCACTCTTCAAATAAGTGCTGGTATTTTGCATTAAAAGGAGTCTTGTCTTTTGTGCCTATTCAGAAGGGCACCACATGACAACGTGTCATAATTTTCAGAAATAGAAAGGACTTTTGTAGTTTTTTGCACTGGACTTAGAATTTTTCCGTAAGCTTGAGATTGTTTCAAATATGAAGCACTGAAACATTACTTTTATAAATTAACATGCATGTACTTATAATTAGTGGCATTGATGTGGGTAACATTACTTTTTTTGGACATACCTATTAATGGGAGAGGATGGTTGCTTTTACACTGGATGACTTATATATTTGATAATTTATAGTTTTATGTTGATGTAATAGGGCCTGCACCCTAGAATAATAGCTGAAGGATTTGAAGCTGCGAAGATAAAAGCACTTGAAGTTTTGGAACAAGTTAAAGTTAAAAAAGAGATGAAAAGAGAAATGCTCTTAGCTGTGGCTAGAACATCTCTACGAACTAAAGTTCATGCTGACCTGGCTGATGTCTTAACAGAGGTATGTGATTGAGCTTTTGCATTCAGCACGAGTATAGCCAAACACATGGTGATAGTTTTCTTTTTCCTATAAGATAATCAACTATTGCATGTGGCTCTTTTGGAAGTAAAATAAAATATGGAAGACAAACATTGCTGGTCTTACTTACAGACTAGATCTGATTGGTGAGCACAGTGTGAGCTCTCATGTGAAGCCTTCTCTTAAGTTAACTTGAAAGGTGGAAGGGGCTTGGCTGCCTATGGATCATCCCGCGTGGAAGCCATTCCACGGCTGTGGGGTGATGGACTGGTCTCTGAAACCCAGAGGTCCACACTTATTATGTGAGGTGACACATGGGGAAGCTGTTTTGGTAGCATGCCTTGTAGTTAAGGCTACCACCTTAATGAAGCATGATTGACCTGATAATATTCACATCTGGGAAACGCATATTTGTTTTGTTTATTTCTAACTGTAGAATGTGTGTAATATAAGGACAAGATTGGGTATTTTGGGAAGGCTTTTATCAGGTGGCTATAGTTTGATGATGTCATCATTGTTCCTCAGCTTTGCAGTTTCTTTTTTTTTTTTTTTAAAGATTGGCCCTGAGCTAACATCTGTTACCAATCTTCCTCTCTTTTTTTCCTCCCCAAAGCCCCCCAGTATATAGTTGTGTACTCTAGTTGTAGGTCCTTATAGTTGTGCTATGTGGGACGCCGCCTCAGCCTGGCCTGATGAGCGGTACTAGGTCCGCACCCAGGATCTGAACCCGCAAAACCCTGGGCCGCCAAATCGGAGCGCGCGAACTTAACCACTCAGCTACGGGACTGACCCCTGCAGTTTCTGAAACCTGAATTTATTAGTTTATCAGGAATGATGAGGTTATAACAACCAAATTCACAAGTCATCGACATATGAATCAGAACGCTATCTTACTAATTTGCTTTGAGAAATATAAATACCAAATGGACTGGAACACCTGAATTGTTTCTGGTCAATTCTCTTTATCAGTAGGAAACCTACTTGGGAAATCAAATTAAGATTAGAGAGTTTCTTGCTGAGCAGAGTCCAAATAAAGACTCTGCTGGATTTTCTGCTATTGCAGTACATATGTCAAGTGGCCCAGCCTCTTTGTGCTCTCTGGTTAGGGCCCATTCTCTTCTGGAGTTACAGAAACACTGATACTTTCACCATGATTCCCTAGGCACCAAACCCAAATATCATGTTACCTCAGGCCGACTTTCCTAAGATACAGTTTTTTTGCTTTATTTATATTGTGGAATGGTTATACTGTAGCTCTTAATTTCTGTAGTCAGTTATTTTCATGTTACTTTCTGAGCTAAGCAATAGGATGTGTTGTACTGTGCTTCTCAAATTGCATGTCCCTGGGGATATCTGGCAGACTAGATGAGACATGTCTTTCTGGAGTGTTAATTTTACTTTATGATTTTGGGGAAAAGCATTATTTTCACATTAAAACAAACCTGTATATTATGGTTTGATATGGAAACTTTTCATGATAAAACACAAAACTTAAAAATTTTTTGTTGTTGGGGGCCAGCCCCTTGGCCAAGTGGTTAAGTTCGCACATATGCTCTGCTTTGGTGGCCCAGGGTTTCGCCAGTTCGAATCCTGGGCACGGACATGGCACTGCTCCTCAGGCCATGCTGAGGCGGCGTCCCACATGCCACAACTAGAAGGACCCACAACTAAAAATACACAACTATGTATCTGGCGGCTTCGGGAGAAAAAGGAAAAATAAAAAATTTTTTGTTGTTAGAACCGGCAAAAAAGCTCTTCCCTTAGATTACATTTCCTTCTTTTCATGTGTCCTTTTCTTTTAAGGTGTCCTTTGGTGGAAAAGTGTGAGTAGTGTTAGTGTAGTAGGAAGAGCAAGGGCTGGCAGTTAAAGATGCCTGAATTCTAGTCCTGGCTCTGCTGCTGCCTGTTGGACCTTGCTTTAAGACTGTAGTTTCTTAAAGGCTTATCTTAGTTTCCTAAAATAAAGGGTTTGTACCTGATGATCTCTGAAGTTCCTTTAGGCTCTAAGGTATCCATTGCCATTGGTTATTTTTAGTGTCCACGACAAAGTGGTGCTTTTTGGCCTTGCCCTGTATTTTGGACCCTGAAGCCCTTTACCTGCTTAGTCTGGCGATAGATTACTTGAGCCAGTGTTTTCTTTTAGAAGACCAAATAATTTACTGTTCTCATTCACTTCTCTTTCAGGCTGTGGTGGATTCTGTTTTGACCATTAGAAGACCGGGTTATCCTATTGATCTCTTCATGGTGGAAATCATGGAGATGAAGCATAAATCAGAAACAGATACAAAGTAAATTACATAAACTTTGACAATACATAGATTCTAGAATATTTGGTTATCTTCAGCTATTTTTTCATTAATTTCATTGGTTACTTTTATGCAGCATCAATCTATTCATTCAATATACATTAATTGGGTACTTACCACGAGCTGGTCACTGTTTTAGGTGTTAGGAGTGAAGAGTAAGCAAAACAGAATTTCTTTCTCTAAGAAGCTTGCATTACTAGTTGAAGGAGATAGTAAACAAACGAGTGATAATAAATGCTATGAAGAGGCTGGAGTAACTGTGTGTGAGCATGTGTGTGATTTTAGAGTGGTCAGGGAAGGTCATTGTGATGAAAAGCTAAACTAGAGAGCTAAGGAGGTCTCTGAAGAAATAAGGGAGCTAGCCATGTGAATGTCTGGAAGAGGAGTGTTCTAAGCAGAGGGAATAACAGTTGAAAAGGCCCTGAGGCAGAAGCGAGCTGGGGTGTTCCAGTGTGCTGACTCAGAGTAAGAGGAAAAAGCAGTAGGAGATGAGGTCAGAGAGGTAGGAGGGGCCAGACAATTAACACTGTCTGAGTAGGTGTGGACTCAGGGTGTAGCATCCTGTTGATTTTGGACTTAACTCATTTTAAACTTTCTATTATATAAAATTCTAAACATATATAAAAGTAGAATAGTGAACTCACACATGCCTTTCACTTTGTCAATTTTCAGTATATGGCCAATCTTATTTCCCCTTATATTCCTCTTATATACTCCTCTTTCCTTGCCCCTGCCCCAAACCTGGATTATTTTGAAGCCAATCCAGGTATCATTTCATCTGTAAATACTTTCTTATTTATTTTTAATATATGTGTGTGCGTCTTGATTTATTTGTAGAAGTTCTATTTGGTTCTTTCTTAAATCTGCCATGTCACTTTTTATGGTGTCCTATTTCCTGTAGATCTTTCCAAACTTGCCTTTTATTTTTTTAAACATATAGTTCATGTCTGATAATTGCAATATTTAAGGTTTTGGCTTATCTATTTCTCGTGTTTGTCATATTTTGCTGGTTCTCACTCACTGTGCTTTGTTTCTATATGTGCCCTTCATTGTGTTTGAAAAAAGGATTTATAGAAATAATTTGAGACCTAGGAGCAGGTGTCTTTCTGCCTAGAGAATTTGAATTTGCTGCTGCAAGGGACCCAGGGACAAGTTTAAATTAAATCCACAGCTTGAGAATACCCAGTTGTTGTGAATTCTAACTGCAAGTCCATGTGAGGGCTGCTGACTTCTAGTTCATCCATCTGGCTTATACCCTGAGATGTAGCCCTTTGGGGTTCCAGCTTAAT
The DNA here is from genome assembly GCF_037783145.1 of Equus przewalskii. Lineage (NCBI taxonomy): Eukaryota > Metazoa > Chordata > Mammalia > Perissodactyla > Equidae > Equus > Equus przewalskii. Next base: position 37,972,877 of record NC_091840.1, read on the forward strand.
GTAAAGAGAGTCTTCTGTTAGACTCTCTACCCTGGATGATCCCTGAGTTTTTAATTCTGCTCCCCTCTCACAGCGAGGCCATTGAAACCAAAGTTCAGATTTGCTCACATTGTCAGATGACTTTAGGATGAGTGCCTGCACCTCTCTGCATGCCTCTTGGAGTTCCTGTTTTGTTTTCAGTTTGGAAAGGAAACTCTTTTGAAGCTCTTTACTATTTTATGACCATCCAAAGTTTTTAAGGTTTTCTTTTTTTAACCCAGCATTTTTAGTTGTTTTGGTAGCCAGATTGGTCAGAATGAGCCTAGCATTGCTGAGGACAACAGGTTCTTGATTTATGTTTTAGAAACATCTCTATGGTTGTTGTGTGGAGGATACAGTGTGGAGCAGCGTGCGAGGTGCAAGGACAGAAGTAGGAGACCAGTTAGGAATCTGTTGTAATACAGGGAGAGATGGAAATGGTTTAGATCGGGGTATGCTTAGAAAGAAGGAGCAATAGGATTTGTTGATGGTTTGACATAGGATGTGACAGAAACAGAGGAGTCAAGGATGTCTCTTGGGTTTTTGCATGAGCAGCTGGAAAAATAGAGGCACCATTTCGTGGGATGGAAAAGACTGGGAGGAGCAGGTGTGGGGAAATAAATGATTGGGCATGTTATGTTTTAGACGCATCTCAGGCATCCATGTAGAGATGCTGAGTAGGGAGTCAGATTTGTCGAGTTCAGAATAGAGATCTCAACTGGAAATACATATTTGAGAGTCATCGGTATATTGATGACTTAAAGCTGTGAGAGTTCATGAGATCATCTGGGAAGTGAATGTAGATGGAGAAAAGAGCAAGTTCCTGGATTGAGCCCTGGAAACTCCAGTGTTTAGAAATTGAGAAGTTGAGGAGGACTCAGCAAAGGAGACTGAGAAGGGGTAGTCTGAGAAAAGAGTAGTGTTCCAGAAGCTGAGAGAAGAAAGTGTGTCAAGAAGGAGAGCATAATCAGCTATGTCAGATGCTGCTGGAAGTCTGAGTAAGTGTTTTTGAACTGAGAATTGACCATTAGATTTGGAAAACATTTAGTTTTTTGGTGGCTTCAATGAAAGCTGATTCAGTAAAGGGATGGCTATGAAGGTCACATTGAAGGTGGGCTCAAGAGAGAATGGTTAGGGGAGAAGGGATGCAGAGGTAGACAACTCAGAGAGGTTTAGCCATAAAGGGGGGCAGAGAAGTGGGGCAGTAGCTAGTTGGGAATATGGGAATGGGATGGAAGAGGAAGACTTCTTTGTTTTGAAGATGGGAATGATTATGGAATGTCTGTATCCTGAGGAGAATGCTCCTGTAGGCATGAAGAATTGATGTGGGAGAAGGGGGGACAGTGCGGGAGCAGAGAGGGGAAAATGGAATATAGTACACAACTGGAGGGGTTAACCGTGGAGAGGGACGTGGACGTTTCATTCGTAGGAATAGGAGGTTCAGGTTCAAGTGCAGGTGGATTGCTAGAGGTAGTGACGGGACAGGGTTTCTGTTTCCTCAAAGAAGCAAGGTCATTTGCTGAGAGTGAGGACGGGGGAGGAGTGAAGGAGACTTGAAGAGTGAAGAAAGTTGAACATGTAGTTAGTTTGTTTCTTCCTAAATAAAACATCTTCGTATTCAGTTAGGAGATGGAGTAATCTAGTTAGATTAAAATTTTGAAGACTTCCTTGTAATTATGTTTATTTAAAAACTATTTCTTTAATGTATAACAAATATTGGTTATAAAAGATTCATAAGTAGAAATGCCATTCCCTAATTGGGTATAAATGAATTTTAAAAAGTTATAAAATGATTTACTCTTGGAAGAACATTTGAAAAACAGGAAAAAAAAAAGCCTCCCCTCAAATTATCTGTATTCCTACCACCCAAGAATAACCCTACTCTTAGTTTCCTTCCATTTTTCCTTTTCAATGCCAAGGTGCTTATTATTTCAAAGAATAGTAATAATTATGTCTTGTATACAATTTGTCATTCTCTGCTTATCAGCTACCCCTGTAAATATTTTTCCATATTTTTGCATAGTTTTCATGACCATCAATAGTTACATCATTATTTGCTGAACAATACCCTATTTTGGACATTTAAATTAACAATTTTTAGTTGATCCATATAATTATTTTCTTTTTAACCTTTTTTTTTTTGAGGAAGATTAGCCCTGAGCTAACTACTGCCAGTCCTCCTCTTTTTTTGCTGAGGAAGCCTGGCCCTGAGCTCACATCCATGCCCATCATCCTCTAGTTTATATGTGGGACACCTGCCACAGCATGGCGTGCCAAGCGTTGCCATGCCCGCACCCGGGATCTGAACCAGCGAACCCCGGGCCACCAAGAAGCAGAACATGTGAACTTAACCGCTGCACCACCGGGCCAACCCCCCATATAATTATTTTCAACAATTGTTCCTAAGCAACTCATTATGTGCTTACCTTTCATTGCTTGATCAGCTGTGTCATTTGTTTGAGCCACATAATTTAGAGAATAATGCTGGGTTGGCTTTTCATTGTGACTTCACAGTCACGCTGTCTTAAACTAGATTCTTTTTCCTAATTTTACTCGTTGAGTGTTAGGCTTAAAGTTAGTGCAAAGAAGCAATGTGTGCCCTGGCAGTTCTGTTACAACTTTAAGAGTAAAATTCTAATTTTATGCCAAATTTTAGAGTGGATATTCAAAATAAGAAACATTACATATTTTTAATAGGTTGATCAGAGGATTAATTTTGGACCATGGCGCCCGTCATCCAGATATGAAGAAGCGAGTAGAAGATGCGTTTATCCTTATTTGCAATGTATCGCTAGAATATGAAAAAACGTATGTGTGTCAGTTACTCTTTATAACTTTTAAAACTGTTTTTTGTAAAAGAGTTTTTAATCTCTTTCTTGCCTCCTAAAAGTGAACTCCTTCTGCCTTTTCCTCTTATTTCTCCCCTGCCTTTACTAGCTTGTTTTTTTTATTCTTTTAGAGAGGTGAGCTCTGGTTTCTTTTATAAGACTGCAGAAGACAAAGAGAAATTGGTAAAAGCTGAAAGAAAATTTATTGAAGATAGAGTACAAAAAATAATAGACCTGAAAGACAAAGTCTGTGCTCAGTCCAATAAAGGATTTGTTGTCATTAATCAAAAGGTAAGAAAGAAACTTTAGATTTTAACTGTTTGTAAATGTTCTTCGGGATTTCTCAAAGTGTGGTGTCTGGACCCCTAGGAATCCCTAAGACCATTTCAGGGGGTCTCTGAGGTCAAAACTATTTTTATAATATTAAGATAATGCCTTTTATGTGTGTTGACATTTGCAGTGATGATGCAAAAGCAACAGATAAAACTGCTGGCACCTTGGTACAAATCAGAGCAGGAGCACCAAACTGTGCTATGAGTCATCAGATTCTTTATTGCCATACCATCTCATACTTGCAGATTAAAAAAAGGCAGTTTTGGGGCCGGCCCAGTGGCGCAGCAGTTAAGTTCGCACATTCTGCTTCGCAGTGGCCTGAGGTTCGCCGGTTCGGATCCCTGGTGTGGACATGGCAGTGCTTGGCATGTCATGCTGTGGTAGGCGTCCCACATATAAAGTAGAGGAAGATGGGCACAGATGTTAGCTCAGGGCCAGGCTTCCTCAGCAAAAAGAGGAGGACTGGCGGTAGTTAGCTCAGGGCTAATCTTCCTCAAAAAAAAAAAAAAAGGCAGTTTCATTTAGGAATGTTTGATGAAGTGGTAAAACATTAATTTTATTAAATTTGATCCTTACATATGCATCATTTTATAATTCCATGTGACAAAATGTGAAGTATGTGCAAAACACTTCTAGCACATGTCAAAAAATAAGGTTGTCTTGAAGGAGAGCTCTTGTATAATTGAGTTGCAAGCTAAACTAGCCACTTTTTTCATGGAATGCCATTTTTACTTGAAAGAATGACTATCAGACAAGCTGTGGTTCTTTAGACGAGAGTATTTGTAGGTTTTTCTCAAAAATGAATGAAGTGATTTTGTCAATTCAAGGAAAACAATGGACAGTGTTTGTTGCCAGTGATAACATTTGAGCTTTCAAACAAAAATTAGGATTTTTGAAACTTGTATCTGCCACTGTGAGCTTGACAGCTTTCCAGTACATAAATGACTTTTCTGATAGTATTAGTAAATGTGATATTTTTGATATTGTATAACCATGAAATGTGTCAAAATTTGGAAGCTCTAACTTAGTGAAGAAATATTTTCTAGATAACCGAAAAATACCTGATTTAACAAAACCATGCATGGATAAATAATCCATTCAAAGTGCAAGATAGACAAAGGGGTTGTAATGTGAGGGAGTATGACAAGGTCATTGATATGGTTCCATATTCCACATTGAAACTAACCTTTAAGAGACTATCACTTGTTGAGTTTTGATATAGTGTCAAAGAAGAATATCCACATTTGTCTGATAAGGCTATTAAAATAGTCTTCCCTTTTCCAATACATATCTGTGTGAGGCCAGGTTTTCTTCATATACTTTAATCAGAACAGCATATCACCTGACATTGAATGCAGAAGCAGATGTGAGAATCCAGCTGTTTTCTTTTAAGACAGACATTAAAAAGATTTGCAAAAAAGTAAAAACAGTGCCACTGCTCTCACTATACATATTTTTTTGTTTAGGAAAGTATGGTAAGTTTTCATTAAAACTCTTATGTTAACATGAAATGAGTTTATTATTATTTTAAATGGGTTAATCAATATTTTTAAATTTCCCAATTTTAATTTATAATATAAATATTATAGATGCCACTCACATAAACAAAAGCTCTTTGGGCTCTTAATAATTTTTAAGAGTGTGAAGCTGAGACAAAAATGTTTGAGAACTACTGGCTTAAAACACACTTGTAAATTTTGTGCTAATTTGATTACAGGGAATTGATCCATTTTCCTTAGATGCTCTTGCAAGACATGGCATAGTGGCTCTTCGCAGAGCAAAAAGAAGAAATATGGAAAGGTAAGCTTGCAGATAGTTATGTATCCTAAGTTTTTTAACAGATTAAATTGAAATGATCCCATGTGTATTCCTTTTATCCTATACGTACATGTTGTTGAGCAAAATAGTGTACAAATTCCAAATTTTGTTTTTAATTTCAGTAAGTAATGGAACTGTCAAAAATCAAGATTGTGGGGCTGGCCCCGTGGCCGCGCGGTTAAGTTCGCACGTTCGGCAGCCCAGGGTTTTGCCGGTTCGCATCCTGGGAGGGGACATGGCACTGCTCGTCAGGCCATACTGAGGCGGCATCCCACATGCCACAACTAGAAGGACCCATAAGTAAAAATATACAGCTATGTACCAGTGGGCTTTGGGGAGAAAAAGGAAAAATGAAATCTTTAAAAAAAAAAATCAAGATTGTTAACCTATCTCAGAACTTTGTTGAAGTACAGGGAAGGTTTTTATTTTCTTAAAACATGTTTTAAAAACAATACAGTACAATGATAATGCAGTCTTCTGTGTTATATATCTTCTCACCTTTAAGAAATTAGTTTGAGGCTGGCCCCGTGGCCGAATGGTTAAGTTCTCGAGCTCTGCTTCACTGGCCCAGGGTTTCGCCAGTTCGGATCCTGGGCACAGACATGGCACCGCTCATTAGGCCATGTTGAGGCGGCATCCCACATGCCACAACTAGGACCCACAACTAAAAATACACAACTATGTACTGGGGGGATTTGGGGAAAAAAAGCAGGAAAAAAAAAAGATTGGCAACAGTTGTTAGCTCAGGTGCCAATCTTTAAAAAAGAACTTAGTGTTTATGTTTTCCATAACCAAAACTATGGTGGCATTTATGTAATTTCAGACTCTCTCTGGCTTGTGGTGGAATGGCTGTGAATTCTCTTGAAGACCTCAATGTGGATTGCCTGGGACATGCTGGTCTTGTTTATGAGTATATGCTAGTGAGTATTTCTGTGGGCAGTGGTCCTAAAGTGAACAGTAAACTTTTTTTTTTTGATTCAGGTTTTACATTTTGAGGTCTGAATAATCCACAGGACAGATTTTATGGTTTATTTGTTAAGAGTTCAAATATAACTTAACTGCTTTTAGCACATTTTTAGTTATGCTAGATAAGGAAAATTCACATGAAGATTGCATTCTAACATTATAAATATGGTCTCAATTTCATAATGACATTATATGTTAAATTATATATTCTTGTATTATCCTTTAGGGTGAAGAAAAGTTCACTTTTATTGAGGACTGTGTTAACCCTCGCTCAGTCACCTTGTTGGTTAAAGGACCAAATAAGCATACTCTCACTCAAATCAAGGATGCTATAAGGGATGGACTTCGTGCTGTCAAAAATGCCATTGAAGATGGTAAGCTCTTTTTTGTGATGGATATGAACCTCATTTTTTTTAAAGTAATAATAAATCTATCATGATATATATAGTATTTTAAAAGATATGAATGATTACTATTCTCTCATTTCACTTTGGACAATTTGTAGTTTAGATTGTGAAGATTTTTTCCTTTGAAATAGTCTGCTCTTTTAATTAACTTCTGTTTATGAAATGAAAAAAATGCTTAATGCTGTAGTATCATTTTTAATTTTTAGAAATTTATTTTTAAAACAATGAAAAAACTTTTACAGCTTAGAACTCATTCCATTACCTCAGGTGCAATGTAATTTTAAGAAAGATTAAGAAAGAATATTAACATTTATTATTTATTGATGCTTTATTACCAACTTCCTTCTAAAAGGAGTTAGGGTAGATAATTCAATAAAAACACACATGTTTAAAATAGAATAATCAGCATATGAAAAGATGCTCAACATCATTAGTCATTAGGGAAGTGAAATCAAAACCACAAAGAGATACCATCTCATAATCATTAGAGATACCATTTCATAACCATTAGACAAAAATAAGTGTTAGCAAAGATGTGGAGAAATTGGAACCCTCATATGTTGCTCATGGGAACTGTTGGAAAACAGTTAGGCAATTCCTCAAAAAGTTAAACCTAGAGTTACTATATGACCCAGCAAATCACCTCTTAGGTATTACACAAGAGAGTTGAAAACATGTCCACACAAAAAACTTGTACACAAATGTTCATAGCAGCATTATTCCTAGTAGCCAAACAGTGAAAACAATCCAAATATCCATTAGCTGATGAATGGGTAAACAAAATGTGGTATATCCATGCAATGGAGTATTACTTGACCATAAAAAAGAGTGAATACTGATATGTGCTACAACATGGATGACATTGGAAACATGCTATTTAAAAGAGTCTAGACACAAATGGCTATGTATTATATGATTCAATTTGTGTGAAATGTCCAGGAGAGGCAAAGCCATGCAGACAAAAAGTAGATTAGTGGATGCCAGAGGTTGGGGCAGGGAAAATAGCAGATAATTGCTGATGGGTGCAGGGTTTTTTTTGAAAATGTTCTGGAATTAGATAGTGGTGATGGTTGCACAACCTTGTGAATATACTAAAAACTACTGAAAAGCACACTTTAAAAGGCTGAATTTTATGGTATGTGAATTATATGTCAAAAAATAGAGTAGTGAACTTTATAAACAATAGATCAGATTTGTCTGATAAGCCAGAACATAGATGTGAAGTAATGGTAAAATGAAAGCTGAAATGGAAAATTGGAACCAAGGGAAAAAGAATGTAATATATAGCAAATACAATAATCACTATAAATATTTAAACTGCTAGAATATAAAGAAAGACAATCAGTTATATAGGTTTCATTAAGAAAAAGGAGAAAACAATCAATTCCTAAGTTGTAAAAATATGGGGCTTTATATAAGGGTCACTTCCTCTTTTTGTGGTCACTTTTGATAAAAGCTGGGAGCACTTTTTCAAGAAGATAAACATATGTGATTCAGGCATGAAGCCTTTGGTAGTTCAACCTGATTCTTAGAATTTAGAATAATAGAAAAGTGAATGGACTACTATTTTTTTAATCACTTCAACTACTTGCTTTTTAAAAAAAATAATTTTACTGAGTTATAATTGACATATAATGAACTACACATATTTACAGTACACCCATGAAACTGTCCCCTCAATCAAGATAATCAACATAGCAGTCACCCAGGAGTTACCTCGTTGCCCCTTGGTAAGCCTTCCCTCCTGCCTCTCCCTTGGTTCCCCCCATCCTCAGGCAACCATCAGTCTGTTTTCTGTGGCTATAGATTAGTTTGCATTTTCTAGAATTTTATATGAATGGAATAATACAATATGTATTCTTTTTTTGTTTGGCTTCTTTTACTCAGATAATTATTTTTAAGTTAATTGATGTTTATTTATCAGTAGTTTATTCCATTTTATTGCTAAATAGTATTCTATTGTGTGAATATACTACAATTTATTTATCCATTCACCTGTTGATGGACATTTGGTTATTTACAGTTCTTGGCTGTTACAAACAAAGCTGCTTATGAACATTTATGTAGAAGTCTTTGCATGGACATATGCTTTCATTTCTCTTGGGTAAATACCTAGGAATGTGGTGGCTATGGAAGGTATATGTTTAACTTTTTAGAAACTGTCTGTTTTTCCAAGTCCATTTTACATCCTTACCAGCAGTATATGAGCATTCCGGTTGTTCTGCATCTTCCCCGATACTCGATGTGGTTGGTTGTTTTTTTTTTTTCAGGAAGATTAGCCCTGAGCTAACATCTGCTGCCAATTCTCTGCTTTTTTTTTTTTTTTTTTTTTTGCTGAGGAAAACTGGCCCTGAGCTAACATCCATGCCCATCTTCCTCTACTTTATATGTGTGATGCCTACCACAGCATGGCTTGCCGAGTGGTGCCATGTCCACACCCGGGATCCGAACTGATGAAACGGAATGTGTGAGCAGTGCCATGTCTGTGCCCAGGATTGGAACTGGCAAAACCCTGGGCCACTGAAGTGGAGCACACGAACTTAACCACTCGGCCACAGGGCCAGCCCCCATAGTTGGTTGTTTTAATTTTAGCCATTCTAAAATTTAAAAAACCAAACTATGGTTTTAATTTGCATTTTCCTAATGATCATTGATGTTGAGCATCTTTTCATGTGCTCATTTGCTATCCACACATCTTTTGTGAAGTTTCTGTTCAAATTTTTTACCCTTTTAAAAAATTAGGGGGCCAGCCCGGTGGTGTAGTGGTTAAGTTCACATGCTCTGCTTTGGTAGCCTGGGGTTCAGTCTTCCTTAAGTGAAAAAGAAGATGATTGGCAGTGGATGGCAGCTCAGGGCTAGACTTCCTCACCAAAAAAAATAAGATAAAATAAAAAATTTTAAAAAAGGGGCTGGCTCCTGGGGTTCAAGCGTTCAGATCCCAGGTGTGGACCTACTCCACTCATCAGCCATGCTGTGGAGGCATCCCACATACAAAGTAGAGGAAGGTTGGCACAGATGTTAGCTCAGGGAGAATCTTCCTCACAAACAAAAACATGGGATTGTTTGTTTTCTTATTGGTAAGTTTGAGAGTTCTTTGTATATTCTAGAGACAAATACTTTTTCGTATATATGGTCTGCAAATATTTTCTCCTTCTCTGTGGCTTGTTCTGTTATTCTCTTAACAGTATCTTTCAAAGAGAAATTCTTAATTTTGATGAAGTCTGATTTATCAATTTTTTCTTTCATGGATTATGCTTTTGGTGTGGTATTTAAGAAATCTTTACCTAACACAGGGTCACAAAGATTTTCTTCTGTGTTTTCTTTTAGAAGTATTATGGCCTTAAATGTTTTACATTTAGGTCTATGGTTCATTTTAAGTTAATTTTTATATATATGGTGCAAACTGTGGATCTCAGTCCATTTTTTTTGCACGTAGATATCAAGTTGTTCCAGCTCCATTTGTTGAAAAGACTATCATTTCACCACTGAGTTGCCTTTGCATCTTTGTTGAAAATTAGTTGTCCATATTTGTGTGGTTCTATTTCTGGGTTCTTTATTCTGTTTTATTGATCTCTTTGTCTATCTTAATGTTAATATCATACTATCTTGATTACTGTAAATTTTTAACAAGTCTTTAAATCACTTTTGTTCTTTGTCAAGTTATTTCAGTTATTTTAAATCCTTTGCATTTCTGTATGAATTTTAGAATCAGCTGTCAAAATTTCTACCAAAAAGTGCTGGGATTTTGATTAGAATTTCAATGAATATATAGATAAGTTTGGGAATAATTGATATCATAACAATATTGAGTCAAAGTGTATCTCTTTTTATTTGGGCCTTCTTGAGTCTATCTCAGCAATTTTTGTAGTTTTTAATGTATGAATTTTGCACATCTTTTTTTTTCAGTTTTATCCCTATGTATTTCGATCCTATCGTACATGGTATTTTTTAAATTTCAATTTCTGATTGTTAGTTGTTAATATATAAAAATACAGTTGATTTTTGTATATTGATATTGAATTCTGCAACTTTGCTAAACTCACTTTATTTATTCTAGTAACTTTCTTATGGATTTCCTTGAATTAGCTATATAAATGATCATGTTTTCTGCTAATAAAGATAGTTTTACCTTTTCCTTTCCAATCTGGATATCTTTTGTTTCTTTTTTCCTCTTGTTTCATTGCCTAGAAGCTTCCACACAATATTGAATAGACATGGTGAGACTGGACATCCTTTCCTCATTCCTGATCTTAGGGGGAAAACATTCAGTCTTTCTCCAATATGTATATTAGCTATAGGTTTTTCAAAGAAGCTCTCTGTCAGATTGAGGAAATTCTCTTCTATTGCTGAGAGTTATAATCAAGAATAGATGTTGGGTTTTGTCAAATGCTTTTTCTGCATCTATTGAGACGATCATATGGTTTTTCTCTTTTGGTTTCTTAATGTAGTAAATTATATTGATTTTAAAATGTTCATCAACCTTACATTCTTGAGATAAGCCCTACTTAATTATGATGTATTATCTTTTTTAAAGTGGATTACAGTTTTTAAAATTGTGGATACATATACATATATAAAGGTTGTCATTTTAACTAAGTGTACAGTTCAGTGGCAATAAGTATATTCACATTGTTGTGTGACCATCACCACCATCCATTCACAGAGCATTTTTCGTCTTGCAGAACTGAAACTCTTTACCCATTAAACAGTAACTCTCCATTCCCTCTGCCCCACCCTGTCCCTGAAAACCACCACTGTACTTTCTGTCTCTGAATTTGACTATTCTGTGTACCTCATATGAGTGGAGTATAGTATTTGTACTTTTTATTTCACTTAGCATAGTGTCTTCAAGGTTTGTCCGTGTTCTAGCATGAGTCAAAATTTCCTTTCTTTTTAAGGCTGAGTAATATTCCGTTGTTTGTATATACCACATTTTATTTATCCCTTTATCCATTGATGGCAACTTGGGTTGCTTCATCTTTTGACTATTTGAATAATGTTGCTATGTGTATTATCCTTTTTATATGTTGTTTGGCTCAACTTTCTAAAATTCTGTTAATTTTTGTATCTATATTCATAAGGGGTGTTAGTCTGTATATGTTTTTCTTGTAATGCTTTTATCTTTTTTGCTGTTAGAATAATGCTGGTCTCATAGAATGGTTGGAAAGTGTTATCTCCTCTCTAGTATTCTGAAAGTGTTGAATTCTTGTGTAGAATTGGTATTAGTTCTTCAAGTGTTGAATTCTTGTGTAGAATTGGTATTATTTCTTCCTTAAATGTTTGGTAGAATTCACCAGTGTAGCCATCTGGGACTGGAGTTTTCTTCATGGGAAGATTTTGAATTACCATCTCTTTAATACATAGAGGGCTATTCAGGTTATCTATTTTTATTGAGTGGGCTTTAGTAGTTTGTGTCTTTCAAGAAATTTGTACACTTCATTTAAGTTAAGATCATCAAACTAGTGCCTATGAACTAAATCTGATTTGCTGCCTGTTTTTGGTAAATCAAGTTTTATTGGAACACAGCTGCACCCATTCATTTATGTATTGTCTGTGGCTATTTTTGTGCTATGGTGGCAGAGTTGAATACTTGCAAAAGAGATAGTATGGCCCACAGAGCCTAAAATATTTATTATCTGGCCCTTTGCAGAAAGTTTGCCAATCCTGATCTAAGTTTTCAAATTTATTGGCTTAAATTTGTTCATAATAATCTTTTATTATTCTTTTAATATCTGTAGAATCTGCAGTGACATTACCATTTTCATTTCTGACATTGGTAATTTTTGTTTCATTGATTTCTACTCTGGTCTTTACTATTTTCTTTCTTTTGCTTACATTAGGTTTCATTTGCTTTTCATTTTCTAATTTCTTAAGGTGGAAGCTGAGGTCATTGGTTTGAGACCTTTCTTCTTTTCTAATATAGGTGTTTAGTGATATAAATTTCTCTTTAGGTACTGCTTTAGTTGTGTCCCACAAATTTTGATATGTTGTGTTTTCACAGGAGAATGGGATCTGGGAGGTTTTCAAAGCTACTGGTGATGTTCTGTTTCTTAAGCTAGGTGGTAGGTACATGGGCACCTTTATTTGTGCATTTATTCTTTATACCTTATACATATATTCTTTTGTGTTCAGTTCGTAACAAGGAACTTTGAAAAAGTGTAAATGGGAGGTGAGGATGTAATCACCTTGTGGGTAGACAACTCTTTTGAGCAGTTATGTTTACAGTGAAGCAGAGCAAGGGGGTAGTAATTTAAAAATGATGTGGGATAAAAGGAGAGATTCTTTTTGTGGTGTTTTGTTTTAAAGATGAGTGATTCCAAAGCAAGTTTGCTGATTCAAAGTGTCATAACTTTTTAAAACCATACAAGCAGGTATAAAAGTCGTATCCTGATGTGAAAATTGATGTGTTTAACCACAGAGCTTTTGCCTTAGAAAAAGAAGAACACTTAAATTTTTTTCTCAGGTAGCAGTTTGGTTCTGTTCCAGCACGGAAATCAAATACTTCATTGAGTCCCAAGAGTTCCATACCAGAAACTGTGGTCAGATTATCTTGGCGTAAAGTTTTTTCAAATCAGATATTACAATTAGTTATTTGCCACTATAAATTTAAAATAGCTACCTTTTAAATGTTTTCATAAAGGAGTAAGATGAAGGTGGGAGAAATGCCTACTCTTATAAACAATGAAATAAGCTGTTTGTAGCCAGTTGTCTGTTCCATGCTTAATTATTTAATGGTGTATAACCTCAAGGTGTTTCATTAGACATCTGAATAATCACTGAGCTGTGCGTCTTATTTTATTTCTGTATATATTTAAATACATTTTAGATGTAGGCAAGATAATAGAATACATTGAATAGCTACTTGCTTTTTTCTCTGGTTTTTCTGTATGGCATGTCTTGCCAGTCATTTTCTGTCCTCCAATAGGTTGTGTGGTTCCAGGAGCAGGTGCAGTTGAAGTGGCAATAGCTGCAGCTCTGGTTAGGTACAAGCACAGTGTGAAAGGGAGAGCTCTTCTCGGAGTCCAAGCCTTTGCTGATGCCTTACTCATTATTCCTAAGGTACAACTACCCTAATGGCCAAGGAACACCCAGTTCAACATAAACTGTTTAGTTATAAATTGCCCATATTATCTAACAGTTAGCAGAGTAGAAAGACAGGTATTTATTTACATTTCCCCACACAGTTTATCTAAGATATTTTACAGCTAGAGCAGGAAAACTTTGAGATGACAGCTCAGAATCCTTATAGGCGTTTCATCAAATAGCTAAATTACTCCCTTGCTTCCATCTCTGAGCTCCAAAAGTTGAACTAACTCCAAAAATTTCCTTTAAAAATGGTTCATGATTAATCATAATGAAACAGTTTCAAGCTTGAAATTTAATTAGATTTTAGAGTAGACCTTTATTTCGTTGGTGGTATCCAAAGTGTTAGCACTTTAAATTGTGGGAAGTGAGAACTTGAGGCTATTTACCACCCCCAAGTACTGGCTTGTGTTTGTCATTTTCTGTATAATTCCTAGAAAAGGACTGAAACTAGATTTTTTGCATGTCTCAACAGAAGGACTGAGAACTACCTTTGCCTTAATCTAGTTGTGAACCACTTAAAACACAGAAAAATGACTTCAGATACGCTGTTGCCATGAGTTAAAACATTATTAACGATGCTAGCGAAGTCTCTTTGATAATTGCTTAAAATTATTCGTAATTTGTGGAATCTTATGAATCAGATATCAATTTTTTTCTTTCCCCAAAGCAGCAGAATCAGTAAGTACTGATCCTGTAGTTGACCCAAATTGGTAAACCTGGTATATTCTTTGGTGGTGCCTCTTTACTCATCAGCTGGTTTGGGACCATTTGGAAATAAAGCTGGTTTGGAGTGCAGGTATCTCCATCCCTGTTGCCACAGGTCATGACTCTCCTCGTGTTGATGAGGGGCGCAAAGATGCTACAGGGTTCCTTTAGCAGGGTGCCAGGAAAAACTGGAAAACGTGTGGCCAGGGGGACTAGAGGAAACAAGAATATCATTCTATTCCTTCCATTCTTTTTTGAAAAATCTTTTGCAAGGAAGGAAATTAATATGGTGGGATGGTGGTGGGAGAACTCTAATGTCCTCCTCAGAATTTAGTGTGATGTACATAAGGAAAATGTTTAAGTAAATGTAAAAACTACTAGATATACAAAATAATTTTATTTAGATTAAGAATGGAATTCTTCAAAAGGAGATGATGATTATGGATATGTTTTCATGAGACTAGAGAGCAGTGCCTTATTTTTTATGTTTGATACTCAAATATATATATATGAAGGTATTCCACACATATATTTATTTTTCTTTTTATTCCCAAAGGTTCTGGCTCAGAATTCTGGTTATGACCTGCAGGAAACACTAGTAAAAGTTCAGGCTGAGCATTCAGAATCAAGACAACTTGTTGGCATAGATTTGAATTCAGGTAAGACGGTGAAGAAAAATCTGCTGCTTCATAAAGAAAGAGGTTATACTACAGTGACCCAGAACTTATAGTAAGGGGGTAGAGGTTTAGGTGACTTTAATATTTAAATTTTGGGTGCCTTTAGTTTGCTTTTGAACTTCTTAAGAAAAAACATTCATTTAAGAGACAGTTACTGAGCGCTTGTTATTGGACTCTTGGGACAGACAAAAAGCCCTGCCCTTGTGAGCTTAGGTTGTAGCGGGGCAAGATAGGAAGTAAATAATAGCCTTAATAAGTTCCTTAGCATTTTTAAAAGTAATAGATTATATGGGAAAAATAGCAGTATAAGGATGATTGTGAATGCTAGGACAGGAAGGGGGGTCAATTTAAAGAGGATGGTCAGGGTAGGCCTCATTGAGATATGTCTATTGAAAAAGATCAAAGGAGGTGGGGAAGTTAGCCCTGTGGGGTACTGAGGAAAGAGTGTCACAGGCAGAGGGAACAACTAGTGGAATAGCCAGTGTCTGATGTTTTTGAAGAAGAGGAATGAGATGGGAGAAGTAATAGGTCAGATCATGTAAGGGCCTGTGGGCCAGTCTAAGGACTTTGACTTTGACTGGAGTGAAATAGCAGTTTTGAGCAGAGGTGTGACATGGTCTAATCCTGTTTAAAAGGATCACTCTGTCTACTCTGTGGAGAGGAGTCCACTGAACAGCTGCAGTTTGGAATTTCCACTCACTGCATTGGAGAAGGCTGTGGTAGAGCTGGTTGTGGTCTGGGGAGATCAGCATTGAGTTTTGGCAAAGTTCAGTTTGAAGTCTGTAGACTTTCAAGTAAAATAGACAGTTGGGTATATGAATCTGGAATTCAAGAAGGAGGTCTGGGTTAGAGATAAAAGCTTAAGAGTCGTCAGAGTGTAGCTGGTTTAAATCCAGAAGACTAGATGAGGTCACCTAGGGAGTGAGTGTAGACGAGAAATCCAGGACTGAGCCTTTGGGTATTCTAACATCAAGAGCTCAGGGAGGAAGAGGAAGAATAAGCAAAATAGACAGAAAAGGAGCCACTAGTGCAAAACAAAAAAATCAGACAAGAGTGGTGTTCTGGAAGACAAGTGAAGAAGAGTAGTCAGGAGGGTGTGATCAACTGTGTAAGTGCTGCCGATCCACGAGGCCTGAGAATCGACCATTGGATTTGACAACATGGAGGTCACCGGTGACCTTGACAATAGTAGTGTTGGTGGTATATTAAATATTGTTAAAATATACAGCCAATATTAACAGAATATATCAAGATTGTAGTATTGAAATAGTTTGTTTTTACTCTGCAGGTGAGCCAATGGTAGCAGCAGATGCAGGAGTTTGGGATAATTATTGTGTGAAAAAACAACTTCTTCACTCGTGGTAAGTTTGTATTAATAAAAAGAGAAAGACTTAGGGACATAATTGATAACATTGAAATTTTTCTATGATTTTTGCCACCCTACAGTAGAAAAATGGTTAGGTGTGTGAAAAGGCGTGGTATCCAGTTTTTAAGACTAGTTTTTCATTTTATAGTCCCTTTTACATTTTAGTTCTAGCTGTGTAAGTTATAGGAAATGGTAATCTTACTGTTTGTTTGAAGGGGAAAAGAAAGAAGGAAGTTTACTGAAGTAGTACCACGTGCATAGTGGGAAAAATCAAATGATATGCTAAAACTGAGCTCAGTTTTGCTGGAATATAAAATCAGGCTTCCACTTTTATCAGCAAAGGAGTTGAAATTATAATACAAGGGGTGGTGTTTGTATTTATAATAGCTGTATCTCATAAAATCTCACACCAACATCATTGAAGAACAAAGTACCCTTAGTAGCTGAAGATGGCTAGGGGGAAAGTTAAGAGTGGGTTGGCAGGCTTTACTCACCCTGTCATGTTTTTCCTCAGCACAGTGATTGCCACCAACATTCTCTTGGTTGATGAAATTATGCGAGCTGGTATGTCTTCTCTCAAAGGGTGATTGAGTTCAAAATCAACCTTCTAGAAGCTGAGATTTAGCACATCTTACATGCACCTACCATTATACGGTCTGAACCGTTCTTAATTTTTACACAATAAATGCGGTTTATATTTGTTGGTCTTAGCAGTCTTAAATATATTTCATCAAGGTGTAAAGAACGCAAGAAATATTTTCACAATAAAGGAATAATAATGAAAATCTTTTTCCCTAAGAGTTATAATGTCCTCCCCTTTATTGTAGGTGTGATATTATGCTATAATAAGAAATATATTTATGGTCTTCATCCCCAGTTCCTGTCACAAGAGCTTCTAAAATCTTTGTAATTTCCTAAGTAATAGAGGTAATAGGAGCATTTTTTGTTATGATATTTGGTCTTAGTCCCCAGTTCCTGACATAAGAGCTTCTAAGACCCTTGGAATCGCTGGAATTAATGAGTGGCTTTTTTTATGCTAATGAGGTGACTTGATGGACCCCTAGATAGCTTCAGGATGGGGGCTGCTTGCCAGAGGAACTAATCATGTGATTACAGGGTTAGAACTTTCAGCTTCCGCACCTCCCCTCATCTCCAGGCAAGGGAGAGGGGTGGAGAGTGAGTTACTAATCAATCATGCCTACGTGATGAAGCCTCCATAAAAATCTCCAAAACCAGGGGTTCAGAGAGCTTCCAGGTTGGTGAACACGTCCATGTGACAAGAAGATGGTGCACTCCAACTCCATGGGGGGGATAGAAGTTCCTGCCCTCAGGACCCTTTTGGACCTTGCCCTATGTACCTCTGCATCTGGCTGTTCATCTCTATTCTTTATAATAAACTGGTAAATGTAAGTAAGTGTTTCCCTGAGTTCGGTGAGCTGTTATAGCAAATTACTGAACATGAAGGGGGGGCATGGGAACCCCTGATTTGTAGCCAAGTTGGACACAAGTCGGGGTAACATGGGGATCCACTACTTGTGATTGGCGTCTGAAGTGGGAGGCGGTCTTGTGGGACTGAGCCCTTAACCTGCGGGATCTGCGATAACTCCAGGTAGTTAGTGTCAGAATGGAATTGTAGGATGCCCAGTTAGTGTCTGGAGCATTGGAGACTTGGTTGGTGTGGGAAAATCCCCACACATTTGGTGTCAGAAGTCGGGTGAGTAGAGGAGACAGTTTCCCTTTAGTATGCTATTGCAGTTTTCATAAAATAGAATCTGTTAGGATTCTTAGACCTTTTGGACAACTTTTAATCAAGAAAATATACAGCACAGGTTTTAGAGCAGCCAAGTCAGTTTCCAAATTATCAAAGGGTATAAATGTAACAGGACAAAATGTTTTAATTTTCTCTCAAAATTCCTTCAGTAACTTCCTACTGTCACTCCTTCCTCTTATAGACATGACATCACTTTGCGAGTATAGCTTTGGGTTTCACTGACACCTGACAGTTCATTTTGTATACAGTTTATTATGTCTTCCCTGGCTCTTTGGTATACATGATCAGCACCTTACGCTCCTGTGCCAGCTCTGGGAGCTCTGACTGATGGTTAGAACAGGTCTCCTCTGCAAAGGTGGGGATTCTTGGCACCAACACTGGGAAGTAATTGGTTTGCGGTTTGAACGCAGCTCTTCTGTATCAGTATTATAGCAATATCTTTCTTGTTTGAAACACTAAAATTAATCTATTAAACTTTTTATTATTATTAGGCACACTTCTTTCAAGGGATGCAAGTTGATAAGAGATTAAACTATAGCAGATGCATTAATGGAACTTTGGCCTATTAGTGCATATAGGAGAAGATTCGTTTAACCATTTAATGCCTTAGTTGAAAACCTGTAATTTTATAGCCTTTTTCCCCATTCAACATGTTGTCTTTATTAACATCTTTCCGAGTTAATAACCACACTATAATTTTTCAGTGACATTTCATTGCATGGCTATTCTGCAATTTATTTAACTAATTCTATTTTCAATTTTTTCCCCATTATAAACAGACATCTGCTTTTTTAGCCTCTATCCTTATTTTACAGGATAGGCCTTTTAAAACTGGCATATCATGCATATTGCTAGACTTTTTCTATGTAAAATGTTTAAATTATGAACTATTTTAAATATACTGAAAGGACAGAAAAAATATAAACACCTTTGTACCCTCTAACTGGCTTTAACAAATACTAACATTTTGTCATGTTTGCTTCAGATTTTCTTTGAAGAAATAAAAAAGTACAGATGTTGTTAAATTGCCACCCTCCCTTAACCACTTGCCATCATATACTTTTCCCACCCTTTCTGGAAAGACTATCTAGAGGTATATATTTGATATATATCATCCCTATGCATTTTAAAAAACCCTTTTAGTATATATGTCTATGCCTGTAACAATGTGAAATTTATTCTTTTGGGTTTTTAAGATGTGTAAGAAGTATATGCTTTTGCTGGTTTTATTTCCTACTTAACGTATGGTTTTGAGATTTATCCATTCATTCATTTTAGCTGTTTTCGAGCATTCCAGTGGATTTCTGTACTATAACGTATTTATCCATTGATGGACATTTTGGTTGTTTCTAACTTTATGCCATATTAAACACCACAGCAGTGAGTTTCTGCACACGTGTCTCCTTGGGCACGTGTATGAGAGTGTTTCTAGGGATTGTACCTGGAAATGGAATTCCTGGGGTTTAGGGCTCTTCATCTGTATATTTACTTAGTGACTATTACAGTTTACATTCTCCCTTGCAATGTATAATGGTTCCGTGTACCTACAGTTTTGCCAAGTCTCGGTTTTTTTTTTTTGAGGAAGATTAGCCCTGAGCTAACATCTGCAGCCAATCCTCCTCTTTTTGCTGAGGAAGACTGGCCCTGAGCTAACATCCATGCCCATCTTCCTCTGCTTTACATGTGGGACGCCTACCACAGCATGGCTTGCTGAGCGGTGCCATGTCCGCATCTGGGATCCAAACCTGCGAACCCCGGGCCGCCAAAGTGGAACGTGTGCACTTAACCGCTGCGCCATCGGGCCGGCCCCTGTCTTGGTATTTTTAAACTTTTAATTTTTGCTAGTCTAAAGGGTATAAAATTATGTCTCATCTTAATAACAATTGGTTTGATTACTAGTGAAATTGAACGTATTTTCATAAATCTATTAGCCATTTTTGGTTCTATAAAATTGCCTATTCATGTTGTTGCCCATGTTTTTCATTAGATATATTTTTCTGATTGATAAAAGATATCTATCTATCTATATTTCACAGTATTTTCTCCCAGATTGAGGCTTTTTCACTTTGAAAACTATGCAGAAGAATTTGATACATGTATTTTTATATACTGAAATTTATCATTTTTTTCTTTTCTTTTTTTTTTTTTTTTGAGGAAGATTGGCCCTGAGCTAGCATCTGTTGCCAGTCTTCCTCTTTTTTTTTTTGTCTCCCCAAAACCCCAGCACATAGTTGTATGTCCTAGTTGTAAGTCATTCTAGTTCTGTGCGGGATGCCACCAGAGCATGGCTTGATGAGCGATGTGTAGGTCGTGCCCAGGATCTGAACCCTCGAACCCCAGGCCACTGAAGCAGAGCACGCAAACTTAATCACTAGGCCACTGGGCCAGCCCCTTCATTTTTTCTTTTTATTTTGTGTTTTCTGTGCTTCTGCAAGAAATTCTTCCCTACTTCAATGATAAAGATATTTTCCTGTATTTTATGAGTTTTAAAATTTTGTTTATCACCTTTAGGCCTTTAAATCATCTGGAATTTGTTTTTGTGTATGGTATGTGTTGTGGATCTAATGTTTTTTCCCATACTGCTAACCAATTGTTCTCATGCTGATTTGTGATATCACCTCTATCATATACCAAGGTCTATTGCTTGTTGAGTTACATGTTTTGATTAGAATTGCAATTTATAGATTGTTTCAGGTAGAAATGTGTGTGTATATATATATATTCCTCCCACTCATAAATAGTTTATATCACTTCATTTGTGTCTTAGTGCTTTAGTTTTTTTTTATTAGTAAATGTTTTGTTTTCAGTAAAGCTTTAAATATTTTCTATAAAAATGCCTTACATCTTTGGTTAGATTTATTCCTATGTATCTTGTTTTGGAAGCTATCATGAATAGGATCGTTTATAAAAATTATATTTTTAATTGTCCATTGCTGTACTGTAGGCCCTTTATGGAGTTTTATGGATTGGCTTTGTCTCCCACAACCTTGCTGAACTCTCTTAGGAGTGTGATAGTTTGTAGATGATTTTGGATTATCTGGATTGATAGTAACGGTTTAGTTCTTTTTTCTTTTCCAGTCCTTGTGCTACCTCTACTATCTTCCTCTTTTATTGCGCTGGCTAAGACCTCTAGTATAAAATTGAATAGAAGCAATGATGGCAGTCACCTTTACTCTGTTCTTGCCTTTAAAGGAGAGGTTTCCAGTATTTGACTGTTTTGTTTTGTTTTGTTTTTGCTGTGAAATTTTGACGGGTAGCTATACATGAGATTGTCTGTTTCTTTCTATTTCTGTTTTGTTAAGAGGTTTTTTAAAAAAGTTATGATTGTTGAATTTTATCAACTGCTTTTCTGCATACATTGAGATTTTTTTCTCTAATCTGTGAATGTGGTGACCTACTTTAATAGATTTTCTAATTTTAAGCTATTCTTATATTCCTGAGATAATACCTGTTTGATCGTGATATACCATATTTGTTGATTCTGAGGTGCAGATTTTTCACATTTCTGTAATCAGTGTATGTTTTATGGTCAGTGGCATCTTGTAGTTTCTCTTACTTGAACTTGGTCACCTGTAATTCCTTAGTGTTTTAGTCAACAACCATTGAAGGACCATTTGAGGAAGAAACAGGAATCATGATTCTTGCCTGAAAACTGTCTTTTGTTATCTTCTAGTAAGTTAAAGAAGATTTCAGCATCAGAACTTTCAGAATTTTGTCAGTGGCTTAGAAGAAAATACTGGGGAGAATGGTGGAGACTCTTTTATGAAATGTTGTGCTACCGCCTCTTGATGACAAGAACGAACATCAAAGACTCTGAGCTGAAAAGTGATTTAGAAGACTTAGACTCTGAATATGAAGATCTTGCTTTATTTATTTTGCCTATGTTTTCCTTGTTATGCATACATAAGAATGATAGATGATGAAAGTCTGTGTAAATAAGTCTAAAAAAGCTTCTTCAGTAAGTAAAAAATAAAATGTATGAGTGATAGGAAAGCATTATGTTATGGTTGAAATGACAGCATTTTTCTTTCTTATTTTGTAAAGTAATGGTGTATCTTACAATCAGTGACATTTTCGATTCGATGAAATATCGTATTAACTTTTTATATATTGCTGGACTTGATGCTAATATTTATTTAGGTTTTTGCTTGTATTCATAAGCAAGATTGGACTATAATTTACTTGTTCACTATCCTTGTCTAATTTTGGTATCAATGACATAGCCTCATGAAATGAGTTGGGGAATTACTCCTTTTTCTCTTTTCTTTGGAACAGTTTGAGTCAGTAAGAGGGTTCTCTCTTGACAGCTTGGTCTTGGCCTACTGGTTTTTTAAATGCGAGGGATAGATTTTTGACTACTGATTCAATTTTTCTTCATTGTTTTAGGTCTAGAGTTTTCTGTTTCCTTTGGGTCTGTTTTGATAATTTATATTTTTATAGAAACTCAGTACAATGATGTTTTTTCCCTTAAAGTCTTATCTTATTTTGTATTACTCTAGCAATGCTGGCTCTTTTTGGTGCGGTGGGTAGGTGCAGTGGGGGTTGAAAGAGGATATTTTTCTAGTTTATCTTTTCCCATTCTTTTACTTTCTATGTTTTTAGGTTTTAAGTATGTCTCTAAAAACAGCTTATAGCTAGATTTTTATTATTTTTTAAAATCCACTCTGACACTATCTTTTAACTGGCAAGTTGAGTTAATTTTTTTGATTACTGACGTAGTGGATTTATTTCTGCTGTGTGATTTTGATACTTTCTGTTTATCCCTCTTTTTTATGTTTTTTCTCCTTTTACTGCCTTCTATTGGATTGATCCAATTTCTACATTTAGTTTATTCCCCTTCTTTTCCCTCTACTACTTTGGAAATTATATGTCTTGTTGTTACTTTTAAAGTTTTTTTTTATTTTATTTTATTTTTTTATTTTTTCCTTTTTCTCCCCAAAGCCCCCCGGTACATAGTTGTGTATTCTTCGTTGTGGGTTCTTCTAGTTGTGGCATGTGGGACGCTGCCTCAGCGTGGTCTGATGAGCAGTGCCATGTCCGCGCCCAGGATTCGAACCAACCAAACACTGGGCCACCTGCAGCGGAGCGCGCGAACTTAACCACTTGGCCACGGGGCCAGCCCCTGTTACTTTTAAAGTTTTAACTTGCATACTTGATATAGTTAATGACTGTGCTGCTCCTCCCTAGCAAGCAATGCAAAGTCCTTAAAACATTTTTTTTTTTTTTTAAAGATTTTATTTTTCCTTTTTCTCCCAAAAGCCCCCGGTACATAGTTGTGTATTTTTCGTCGTGGGTCCTTCTAGTTGTGGCATGTGGGATGCTGCCTCAGTATAGCGTGACAAGCCGTGCCATGTCCGTGCCCAGGATCCGAACCGGTGAAACCCTGGGCCGCCAGAGTGGAGTGCACAAACTTAACCACTCAGGCACGGGGCCGGCTCCTTAAAACATTTTAAATGTAGTCATCTCCTCTTGTTTGGCATGTGTTCTTAGTCAGTATTTTAGTTCCATCTTGCTTTTTAGATCCCCTAAATTAGTCATAATAATAATTATTGTTGTTTTAGCTAGACAGTTCCTCTTTAGATTTTCCATATGCTTACTCCTTTCTTTGTTCACCATTCTTTCTTGAAACTGTCTTCTCCCATCTGGGGTCACTTTCTTTCCTACTGATGTATATCCTTAGTCCTTCTAGTGTGGGCCTGGTAGTAATTTCTCAGTTTTACTTCCCTCAAAAGGTCTTTATTGCCCCCTACTATTGAGTGGTAACTTAGCTGGGTGGAGAATTCTAAGTTAATTGTTATATTCTCTCAGCACTCTGAAAATATTATCCCATTGTTTTCTGCTGTTTTATATGCTTTGTAATTTCAACAAATATTGCCACATTTCCGTGCATAGAGGTTATTCCAATTTGTACTTCCCACAACAATTTACAGAGCATGGGACCCATTTTTCCTTTTTTTTTTTCGCTTTGGTAGTATAAATTCTTCATCTGCACCTGAGCATGGTGCAGACCTTGGCTTCAGTTTTTTGTAGGAACCCCGAGCAGAACAGGTTTCCTTACTGCTCACTGGGCAGGTGGGTAGAGTTTGTCTAGCGTTATGGAGAGAGGGTTTTTCCAAGGCTCCTGTTTCATTTAGGGGCCTTAGTTTCAACTCCTTCCTTCAAGTGTGGCCCTGCTTCTCTGTGGGCATTAAAAGCTTGACACCTAGACTAGCTGTTGCATCTAGTTTCTTATTTTCCAAGGTTTCTACAGTTCACCTTTAGAGTTTATCACTCTGTTTTGGTTTCCTCTTGAAGAAAATCTCCCCTTCTCTAAGTTCAGCCATACAGCTTTTTTATCTTTTGCTACTTATTTATTTTTACCTTTTACCCATTTTAAGTGTACAGTTCAGTGGCATTAAGTACATTGACATTGGTCAATGCAATGGCGCAACCATTACCACCATCCTTCTCTGGAACTTTTTTATTTCAAAACTGAAACTTTTTACCCATTAAATAATAGCTCCTCCTTCTCCTCTCTCCCCAACCCCTGGCAACTGCCATTCTACTTTCTGTTTCTATCAGTTTGACTACTCTAAATGCCTCATATGAGTAGAATCATTCAGTATTTGTCCATTTGTGACTGGCTTATTTCACTTAGCAAAACGACTTCAGGGTTCATTTATGTTGTGGCAAGTGTTAGAATTTCTTTCTTTTGAAGACTCACTAATATCCCATTGTATGTCTGTGCCACATTTCGTTGACCTATTCATCTGCCAATGGGAACTTGAATTGCCTCTATCTTTTGGCTGTTGTGAATAATGCTGCTGTGAACACATGCATATAAATATCTGTTCACGTCTCTGCTTTCAGTTTTTTTGAGTGTATTCCCAGAAGTGGAATTTTTGGATCATGCAGTAATCTGTGTTTAATTTTTTGAGGAGCATCATACATTTTGAGGAACACCATACATTTTACATACCTACCAACAGTGCACAAAGGTTCCAGTTTCTCTGCGACCTTGCCAACACTTGTTATTTTCTGCTTTCTATTTTTTGGATAATATCCATCCTAATGAGTGTGAAGTGGTGTCTTACTGTGAGCCATATAGTTTCAAATATGCTGCATTTTATCTGGCATTTCTGTTGTAAATTGAGGGCGAGGTGGGGGGTTGTCCACCTTAGCTAAATCAGCCCTGTGCTACAACTGCCAGAACTATCTATTTTTAATGCAAATTGTTTCACTAATTTTTCTTTTTTTTGGAGAGTAGCCAACTTTTAAGCACATAAAAAATTCATGACAGTTCCCTTAAAAATCCTAAGATTGTTTCATAAATCTCTGTTTCAGTTAAATTATCATGAGCCAGGAATCGTCATCCCCCTGTCTGCCATTCTCCTAACAGTTTGTTTCTTAGCTATCTTTTTTTACAGTCCTTTCCATAACACTAACTGTTTCTTTGAGATCCCTTTATTGGTGCCATCACTATTGCTTTATGTTTTGATCCTGTCTGATAGTCATATGTTACTTCCCTCCCAACTTCCCATAATACCACTGACATCTCAGGGTTTTGGCTGTTGAGCATAATTCAGTTTAATTTCTCTAAGTATTAAGGCCTTGTAACAAACCATTCACTCTTTCTTTATAGCTGCCTATATAATTGTCAAAGAGACCTAGGTGAACAAGGATACAATCATTAAGGACATCCCCAGTGACTCTGTAAATAGTCTTGCTTTCCTTAGCCTATTCTACATTGACGCCTTTAAGCTTATCAGCTAGGAAGTCAGGTGTCTCACCCATTAGGCTGAGTCTTCAGTCATACTTTTCCTGGCCAGATGTTTAGGCTATATAGGAAAGGGATGGAGATGGGAAACTGGAAGATCAGTGATTTAGTGCTTTAGTGAAAAACGTGCTGTTCAGCTATTTATAAAGGTTCCCTTGCAATAGAGACTTGGTTGTGGATTCTTGACTATACTGCTCTTTAGTTATTTTGTAAATATTAGCCTTTCTTTAAAAAGGAGATGTGGGGACCTGAGTTGGAGCCTTTACTGAGGGGCATTATGTTTGAGGACAGAGAGAGAAGTAATGGGGTGCTGGTATTTGCCCAGAGCCCACAGACAGTAAGAATGGTTTTTCCATGACCTGACTTGCCATCTTCTTCATGCTCAGCAGAGTCCTTGACAGTATAGAAATGAGCTGGTGACAGTCACAATGAGCAATGACCGCAGTCTCCTTCCTTCTGAGACTTTCTGAACATTTCTCAATTGCTTAGTCCAAGAATCAGCTGGCATAGCTCTATGTCTGTTCATTGCCTGGGCCAGGATGAAGCCAAGTGTCTTGTTGGACAAATAGCCTGTGGGCGTGAATTTGGCTCCTGCCCACGCCTTGGAGATAAATCTAGGTGTGGAGGTTGAGGAACAGGTTTGGGCCATATGCTTGCCCAGCAGGTGCTTCACAAAAGCTCACGATGCATAAGGTAAGGCTTCGAAAGCAGAGAGCTTAAAAGGATCTTTCCTACTGCCTCTTTCATCTGTAGCCCTGGAGCTGTAATCAAGGGCCAGTTTGTTATGCAGTGTTTGTTAGTGGGGGTGCTGTTGACATAGGGAAGGCACCATTTATTATGTTGACTCTTCTGTCCATCGTAGGATGTTTCGCATTCCTGGCACACTGAGCACTAAAGGCCAGGGCACCCCCATTCCTTGTGACAGCCCAGAATGCCCCTGCATTTCCAGATGTCCTCTGGAAGATGTGCCACTGAAGGAAACTCTAACTGTTAGGAATCTACCCACTTGTATATTGTTGTTTGTATTACCTGGTTCTTTGTCTTCACTAAACCTCAGCCTCAACAAGTACTCTGTTTTACCTTACCCTCAGTCCAGGTCAGAGAGATGTGAGGACAATGTTGGAAAGCCCCTCGGTCACGGAGATGTCTTTGTGGAGTGGGATTGTGCTGGCAGTTAATGCTGGCTCTGGAGCCAGAGTGCATGGGATCATAATCCATCTCTGTCATCTATTAGCTGTGTGACCTGGGGCCAGTTACTTAACCTTAGTTTTCTCATCTGTAAAAGGGGGTAATACTGTACCTATCTTACAGGATTGTTGTGGGGATAAGTTAGTATGTATAAATTGCTTCACACAGTGCTTGGTCCATACTTTGTGTTTAGCGACTGTTTAGCTGTTATCATTTTTATTACCATCAATGGAATGCATCAGAGAAGGGCTGGGGGTGCAGTCTGTGACATAAGTAGAGAAAATCAGCTAGTGATGGTAACCCTGCAAGCTTCTGGCTCTAGCTGGTGGAGCTCAAGAAGTGTCAACATTACTTTGATGGTCAGACCAGGATCGTGCTGCCCGGAGGCAGGTTGGATGCTTGAGAGTGTGCGAAAGGGTGTACCAGACGAGTGTTGGCTTTCCTGTGTCCCCCTTCGGCATACTCAGTCTCTATCCCAGACTGTGCCTGATGAAACTTGTGTAGTTTTGGGGGAGCCTAATGTTGCTGAAAGCCCGCAAGGCCTGTAAAGTCATTTTCCCTACAATACAGGGAAAATGCTTCTGCCTAAGTTCTGTATGACATGAGCTGCGAGGCCTTTTCTGTCACTCCAATTAAACTTTAGAGATGCGGGCTTGACCTTACACATTACATGCGGGTAAGCTGAAAGCGTATGGTTTCAAGGCCCCGAGACGTCTGTTCCTGACACCCAAACTTCCCTACCTTCTGTGGCTAAAATTCCAACATTAGCATTTAATTCTTTTGTATTAAGCATTATCTGCTTTCTGGGTTTTTGTTTTAAATGCAAGTGTGCAGAAAGGAGTTAACATAGCAGGCCTCACTCCTGTCCTTTGAAGACCTGCTTCCAAGGTTGGTCCTTGGTTGGCATCTGGTAATGTGGATCTCGGGAGTGTTCTCACTACTCTAACTAATAAGAGTGGCTCACTGTGCCTGAGCTTCAACAGTATGGGTTATGCTGAACATTTGCTTCCTTTTGAGAGGCTGGAATTTGGGTACATGTCAGGGATAGGGTGCCCCTGTGACTAGCCTCCAATAAAAACCCTGGGCACTGAGTCTTTAATGAGCTTCCCTGGCTGGCAACATTTCACACATGTCACTATTTCTTCCTGGGGGAATTAAGAGCGTCCTGTCTGACGGCACTGAGAGAGGGCCTCTGAAAACTTGCACTTGGCTTCCTCTGGACTTAATCCCATACACCTTTCCCTTTGCAGATTTTGCTTTGTATCCTTTTTTCATAATAAATTATAGCCGTGCGTATGACTATATGCTGAGTCCTGTGAGTCTTCCTAGTGAATCATCGAAACTGGGGGTGGTCTTGGGGACTTCTCACACAACAATATTCCTGACATCACCAGAAAACTGCAGAATAATACCTGAGCAAAAATCCTCAATGAAATATTAACAAGCCAAATCTAACCTTATATAAAAAAAGATTATATATTATGACCAAGTGGGATTTATCCTTGGAATGAAAGGTTGTTTTAACATCCAAAAATCAATTAATGTAATACACCAAAGTAATAGGATAAAGGACAAAACCCACACAGTCATCTTAATATAGTTAGAATAGAGGGAAACTTCCTGAACCTGATAAAGGGCATCTATAAAAAACCCACCAGAAACATCATACTTCATGGTAAAAGCCTGAATGCTCTCCATCTATGATCAGGAACAAGGCAAGGGTGTCCACTCTCATCTCTTTGATTCAATAGAACTAGAGGTTTTAGCTAATGCAATCAGACAAGAAAAGGCAATAGAAGACATCCAGATTGGAAAGGAACAAGTAGAAGAATTGTCTTTATTCACAGACAACATTATCTGGTATCCAGAAAATTCTAAGGAATTAATAAACACAAGCTGTCCTTAGAGAAGAGCATGTTGTCAAGTTTGCATGAGAATGGGTTTAGGGAACTTTCTTCTGGGAGTCCTGAAGGAGCCTGGCAGCTTGGGACTTGAAGGTAGAGGAGATGTTAAATGGGAAATTAAAAATCTGCCTACTGCCTGGTTTGCAGTCAACTTTTCTCCTAGAGTGCATAGGTAAGGAGGGTGCAGTCTGCTCTGCTGTGCATCCCTATGCCAAGAGCAGAGGGTGCGGGCGTTGTTGGCTGTTTAACACTCTCCTGGAATGCCTGTGGCCTCTCATGAATTGATGAGAGTGAACTAGGCTCTTAGCAAAGGCGTGGGAGGAGCATGGCTTTTGGAACCAGACAGATTCAAGTTTGAATCCTGCTTCTTTTCCTTACTTCACTGTGGGATTTGGGGGAACCTGGCAGCCTCAGTTTCCAAATGGGGACGATGGTAATAGCTACTGTATCTGTTAAGACTTGCATTTGACTGCCGGCCATTGAGATAGTAGTAACGGAAGCAACAGAGAAGTTCAGTTCTCGCTCACGTTCAGAAGCAGGGAGGGCAGGGATTGTGCAGCCGGGCCTCAGGATCATCTGACTTTTTTTGTTCCACTGTCCTGAGCACATGATTTCCATCCTCGAAGTTGCCTTTATAATCCATGATGTCTGTTGGAACTTAAGCCCTCATAACTGAGTTCCAGGCAGGAAGCAGGAGAAAGGGCCCAAAGGTCCCACCTCAGGAATCTCTGCGTTTTAAGGAGCTTTTCCAGAAATCTCACACAATGACTTCCCCTACGTTTCGCCAGCCACAACTTAGTCTTATGGCTACACCTAGTTGCAGTAGCGGCTTTAAAATGTAACCTTTAGGGGCCAGCCCGGTGGCTGAGTGGTTAAGTTTGCGCGCTCTGGTTCGGCAGCCCAGGGTTTCGCCAGTTCGAATCCTGGGCGTGGACATGGCACCGCTTGTTAAGCCATGCTGAGGTGGTATCCCACATGCCACAACTAGAAGGACCCACAACTAAAAATACACAACTATGTTCCAGGGGGCTTTGGCGAGAAAAAGGAAAAATAGAAAAAATCTTAAAAAAAAAATCTTTAAAACGTAGCCTTTAGTTAGGCACACTGGCACTCTAGATAAACCAGGGTTCCCCTGCTGCAGAGGTCAGGAAGCACGACGCTGGGCAGGCAGAGCGGTTCCGGCTCATCTACCCTGCTGGGCTGGTGCGAGGCTCAGGGATGCAGTGCGTGAGAAACCAAGCACAGGGCAGCAGCTCAGGAGCGTTCTTTCCCGCCCCTTCCTGGCTTTCAGGCTGCAGCTGGGAGTCATGGGGCTGAGCAAAGGGTGTAGGTGACAGCGGCACTAACCAAAGAATCCTGCCAAGGGCAGTGTCTTTCCTGTATTTTAACACTTGGTTCAGTGCCTGCTGTTTCATAGGTGCCCCTCAGTGTTTCTTGGGTGGATGAAAGAGCATGGAATTTGGAGTCAGGCAAACCTTGTATTTGAATCTCGTCTTTCCACTTCCTAGTAAGCTTACTTAGCCTCTTGAGTCTCAGCGTCCTCATCTATAAATTGGGCATGGTAATTTTACCTACTTCACAGCCCTTGAAGTAGGACTTGAAATAGGATCAAATAGGAAAGCATTTTGTAAACTCCCGAATGGATAGTATCACTATTGAATTTTTTTTTTAAGATTGGCACAATTTAAGATATTTAAGATTTTTTTTTAAAGATTTTATTTTTCCTTTTTCTCCCCAAAGCCCCCTGGTACATAGTTGTATATTTTTAGTTGTGGGTCCTTCTAGTTGTGGCATGTGGGATGCTGCCTCAGCATGGCCTGATGAGTGGTGCCATGTCCACACCCAGGATCTGAACTGGTGAAACCCTGGGCCGCTGCAGTGGAGCACGCGAACTTAACCACTCAGCCACGGGGCTGGCCCCTCACTGTTGAATTTTATGGAGAGAAAAATAGTACGGGAGGCAAAATTTGTCCCTGAGGTTCTCTCCTCCTTGCTCAGCCTGCCTCACTTTAGGCTGTCTTTGTCCAGGTTCCTGTCCTGAGCATCCTACATAGCTGTGAGTATGGACTCTGAAGCGAGCCTGGCGGGGTTGTGTCTCAGCTCTGTCACTTAACTGGTTGACTCTGAGTAAGTTACTTAACTGCTCTGTGCCTCAGTTTCCTCATCTATAAAATGGGGATCATAATAGCACCCACTTGATGGCGTTGTTGGGAAGATGAAGAGACTTTATAAAGTTTTAAGAGCAGTGTCTGGCACGTGCTGTTAGCTGCTTTTGTTATTTGGCTTTCTCCTTCCCTCTGCCTGCTT
The DNA here is from genome assembly GCF_037783145.1 of Equus przewalskii. NCBI lineage: Eukaryota > Metazoa > Chordata > Mammalia > Perissodactyla > Equidae > Equus > Equus przewalskii. Next base: position 38,004,007 of record NC_091840.1, read on the forward strand.
TGTCTACATCTTCTGTCCTTTTTCCCTTCCCCGCTGAAATCCACATCCTCCTGTCGCTCGTGAATAGTGAAGTACCTCTTGCTCAGTCCTTGCAGCCATGCAGTCAGCCCTTCCTCACCATCCTGCTTCTCTTTGCTGATGCCCCAGTGGATCACAAATAGTTTGCCACCTCCTTGTCCTCGTAGCACCTTAAGAGCAGAGCGTGAGTTGGGAGTGGGGGTGTGGCTGTGGCAGGAATGAGAGGAAGGCTCCTGTCAGGAGGGGGCTCCTGTATCTGCAGCGCCCATCCATCAGAACGGCCTGAAGGGCCTTCACTACACGGCCCCACCCGCCTCCCCAGCCTCATCTCTCATCCTCCGTCACTTCTCTCCAGCCACACTGGCCTCCTCGCTGCTCCTCCGTCAAGCTTGTCTCTGTCTTGAGGACTTCGCTTTTTTCTCAGCCTGGAATACTCTTGCCCAGACTGTTGCCTGACTTACTACTTCACTTAATTTAGTTATTCTTCCTTTTTTAAAAAAGTGCCTTGCCTCCTGCCGTGTGTGTGCTGCATCATCTGCTTTATTTTTCTTCAGACCACTCATCACCACCTGAGATTTAAAGAAAATGCTAATTTGTTAATTGTTCCTCTCCCCTGATGAAGCGGCAGGATGGAAGGTGCTTTCTGTCCCCAGCTGAATCCTCAGTGCCTAGAGCAGTCCTTGGCACATAGTAGGGTTCCAGGAGCTTTTGCTGATCTAGTGATGGCTGGTTAATGCTGGCCTAGGCATAGTTCCTCTGACCACTTTTCCCCTGTTGAGCCCAAGAGGTGGGGTGAGCTCTGGGGTGGGATAGGGTGGGGGGCGCTGGTTATCACCTGGTGGGTGTCAACAGCAAGGCCTGGGATGCTCTTCTGGGACCCCGTCTTGACTGACGCCTACTTTCCCCTCTCCTGGCCCCGGGTCATCTGCTCTCATAATTAAAGATAATTACAATCAGTTCACAAAGCAACTTCATATACCTTGTCTCTTTAATTTTTACAACGATCATACGTAACTCAGGGGGGCAGAGCCCACCTTATTCTAGGAAGCCCTTTCTGTCAGAGTTGACCCCTGCATGACTCTTGGTAAAACTGGCCGCTGCATGACTCTAGGAGGTAGTGAGGCGTTGGCCTTGGAGACCAGGCCACCTCTGGCAGGAGAGTTTTGGTAGGTATTCAAGCCCTGGTGGTTGAATTGCATGGACTTTCTGAAGCTTTCAAGCCTGCAGGTTTATGATTCTCCGAACCTTATCTTCCCCATGAGAATTCTAAGGCTCAGAGACATTAAAAGACTTGCTCAAGGTGGAGATCTGGGGAGAGGGGGCATTTGGATGAGAGAGGTGTAAACTATTCTAAAGCAAGGTGTGCAAAGGCCCCCAGTCCCATCTGATTTGTACAGAGCATCTTGCCCTTCCACACTCCTTCCTTTCCCGCATGCTGGTGCAGGGCAGAGAATCCAGGGGGCAAGGCTTTCTCATCTTCAGAGTTGGCCAGGTGCGTTCTGGGCTGAGCACGCAGAGACAGGGCTGAGGGGCAGGGCTCCCTTCTCCAACCCGGGCAGCCTCCCCTGGCCCGAGCCTGCTCAGGGCCGCCCTTCTCCACCCCTCCTCGACATTTTGCTGCAGGCTATTAAGGGCCCCCATCTGCACATCTCTCATTAATTAAAAATGCTACAAACCATCTGTTTGAGAGGAAGCCTCAGAGAGGGGATGCCTGCCCAAGGAAGCATTCTCTCATACCTCCCGACTTTAATTGAAAACTTATTTTTAGAATAAACCCCAATCCCATAAACCCTTCTTGTTGCTGGTGGCACCGATGGTGGAGGGGGTGAGCCTGGGGATCCCACAGGCGACAGAGGCTTTGGAGTCAGGGACCGTAGTGTTGGGCAGAATTGAGGAGGCTTATGTTAACGAGCTTCTCAGAGAGGGTGAAGACACAGAAGCTGTGTGCACAGGAGAAGAGAGGAGCTTAGACATAGAAGCCAGCAGCTAGAGGAACAAAGGCAGAGTCGCAGGAGTGGCCCAGTTTCCAGCAATACACCTTGGGCGTGGGGGGAGCCAGGAGGCCCGAGTTATCTCCTAACTCTGCCCAGACTGCATGTGGCCAGGGCCACATCCCCCAGTCAGTTGCTTTCCCTCCATGGGATGCTGGAGTCGGCATGGGTCCTTGCTTTCTGCAATGGGATGGTTTAGAGATGGGGATACACTCAGGGATCCAGGCCTGCCACTGAGGTTCCCCTACAAGGCGTAGAGCACATGTCTGCCCTGACGTCCACTTTCTCATTGTCCCTGCCCTGCCTGTCTCCCTGGGAATATTTTAAAGACTTTGAGGTCTCTGTCACTTTTGAGGTGGGGGTGAGGGGAGTGGAGATTTCAACCAAGGCCAGGCCCCCTAGATACTCTGTCTTGTGGCTGGATTTCTTGGAGATGGGCAGGCAGCTCCCTGGCAATCCTTGTCTTCCATCAACACACAGAAAGCCCTCGGTTCACTGATGACATTCTTTTCAACTACCCCCTAGCAAGACAGAACAGGAATGATCATCCCCATTTCCCCATTTTCTGGAGAAGGAAACTGATAGACGTAGAAAGTGACTTGCTCAAGGCCACACAGCAATTAGAGCCAGAGCTGGTTCCAGAACTCAGGCCTGTGGCACCAAGGCCAATTTTCTTTCTGTCCCATCTCACTACCTTTTCTGGTCCTCTCCCTCCTCTGGGACTTGGAGCAGAGGGATGATGGAGGCAGGGCTAGTGTACTCTGAACCTGATGCTGAGCTTACCCAGACCATGGTGAGCACTGCTTGCCTTTGATTTTCCTGAGGGTGACTCTGCCAGCCAGAAGCAGCTCATTCATGTCTGTGTCCCCAGTGCCTACTGCAGAGCCTCATGGAGGTCCTCAGTCAAGTGTATTGAGTGAAGAGGCGAGTGAATGAATGGATGAGGGAAAGAGGGAGTGGAGAAAGCTTATCCCCTCTAAGGCGAGCCATTCTGCCAGCGCCCGAGACTCAGAAATCAGACCCATGCAAGCCAGGAGGAACTGTCCGGTGAATCTGGACTAGCACAACCTGCTCATTTTAAAGAAGAGGCCCAGACAGGAAGTGACAGGCCTGAGGCCACAAGCCAGCTGTAGGAGGGCCTGGCCTGGAACCCAGGTCTCCCGCTCGCTCCTACCCTTCCTCTTACCCTGGGCAGAGATCAAGGACAGGGGAATCTGAGCTGCTTAGAATGGGCTTCACGTCAGGTCATGCCAGCCTCTCTCCACCTAATCTCCCCAAATCAATTTGCAAAACTTCCATTAATACTGTCAGGAATCTGCAAGCTGTTTAAAGCCAGGGCACCGCAGTAACTGCATAACGGCTACCTGGGGGAGACAGGCATTAACGGCGTAATTAAAGATTAGCATGGCCTTGGGCGGTTCAACAAAATTTACCTTTCCCAGCAGCCGGAGTTGGAAGAACTTCGAGTGGTGGAAGAGCCTTGCACTCACTGAGGGCCCGGCCAGGTAGCTGTGCACCTCTCTTATAAACACTCTGCTTGCCCCCAGGGGCTGTGGTCTTCTGGGGAGAGGGACGGTGGAGCAGCAACTTGTTTTGCTGGGTAGAGCAAGGCTGATCCAAAGTAATACTTAAAGCAGGGCTTCTCAGACTCTGATGGGCAGCCGCATCGCCTGGGCGTCCCGTGACTGTGGAGGCTGGCGTGGGGCCTGAGTCTGCATCCTAACAAGCTCCCAGGCCAAGCCTGTGCTGCTGGTTCTTGGAACACACAGTGAGTAGGGAAGCTGGAGAGGTAAGTCTGGAGGTGAGGCCAGGATCTGTGGCTCGGACACTAATGAACACGGGAAGAAGAGGCCAGCACCAGGCTGTTTCAATGGTGTTTCCAAGCCAGCCCTGATAGGGGGTTCCTTCTTTCTTACCTGGGAACTTGTGGCCCAGGGATTAAGACAGATGGCTCTGAAATTCCAGCTACCCCAGCTGAGAATCCTGGCTCCGGCGTTCAGTGCTTGGAAGATGGAGACACTAATAGTACCTACGTTACAGAGTTGTGAGGACTACGTGAGATCATTCATTTAAAGCATTGGCTCTGAGCCTCTAGGAAGTAAATGTGAGATTTCCTTCAATTTGCAACACAGTTTGTGTGCACAGAAAACATATTCAGAAGATACTTTGGTTTTTGAAAGGAATATTTAATTTATTAAAGTTATGAATTTTATAAAAATCTAGTTCTTCCTTATGTTTTAAGATTCAGCTTATAATTTTTCTATTTATAAGTACCAAAATTTAGCAGTCTTTTTAAGGGGTTTTTTGATGATGTTTATTCCATTTGCAAAGTTAATAAACACCTTCAAATATTTAAAATATCATTTGATAAATTTAATATATTTCATTTTATTTTTAAGTACTATGCTTAATTACCTAACTGATAAACCTTCCCAAGTAATTAATTCTTGTAAATTCAAGAGAATCTTAAAGTATCTTAAATGCTCTAACATTGTACATGAATTTAATATGATTTTTTCAACTTAAAATCACAAATCTAAGGCAATTATTAAATTGCATTTTAGATTGGAACTAAAGGCTGACTTGCTACTCAAATAGGCCAAATTCTCAAATATTACCAATACATAAGGTACCAATATACACAGACCCTTTAACGTCTAAAAATATTCATCCTGTGGGTTTGAGTTTCTCAAATATTTCTATATTTGAGGATGAAAGATCGTTACCCACTAAGGAGATAATTATACCTTCCCAAGTAGTTTTGGGGGTCACCTTCACAGACGGTTGAGGTTGCATAATAATCAGAGTTATTGGCCGCAAAGCTGACTGGATTCCTATCAGTGGCATTGATGAAACCCACGAAGCTCCACGTTTAGATGCTCTGTCAGGGACCCCATAAATTAAAGGAGGTGGTGACACGGTCCACGCCGCAGGATTTGCATGCCTTCATTACTGAGTTTTTTGGGCCACTGCAGAAACTGGCAACCCCCTCCTCAGCCACCACAACACGTGATCTGACTTTGCATTTGTTGGCCTCTTGAGATATTTAAATATCCACCTATCTCCAGGCTCCAAAAACCTTTGACCTTGAGGAGATGCTGCAGCTTTGTTTATGTTCTTTCTATTTCTTAAGCGTCATACTGATGCAGGGTCGGCGAGCTGAAGAGTCGAAAGAAAGATTTCTTGGACTCTCAAGGTCTGGCAGTAGTGCTCTTTTATTCAGAGAATAGTGTGGAATAGCATGGGGCTAGGACCCATGGGCAGTAAAGAGCTGCTGCTGCTGCTGGCATGGGGACAGGACCCATGGGCAGTCAGAGCTGCTGCTGCTGCTGCTGCTGCATGGGGACAGGAGGAGATGCTGCTGCTGCTGGCATGGGGACAGGACCCATGGGTAGTCAGAGCTGCTGCTGCATGGGGACAGGACCCACGGGCAGGAGGAGATGCTGCTGCTGCTGGCATGGGGACAGGACCCATGGGTAGTCAGAGCTGCTGCTGCCGCTGCAAACATGGGTTGAGAGTAGGGCTAAATTTAAGGCATAGGTATGTGAGTTATCTCTTTACAAGACAAAGGAAAGAATATGTAAAAAAAGTTGTTAAAATGGTATCAGTGCAGGTGGGGTCTGGTTATTGGGTGGTCCTATAACTTTTAGATAAGAATCAAACTGGATCAAGTCAGGATGTCCTATGCTTCCTGGAGGATGTTGTGGTGGGGGGAGTCAGCTACGTGAGGTTACCAGACAAGCACAATAAACAAGACTTAAGTCCTTGCCATCCCCATTAAGAGTTTCTAGAGATAAGGTCATCCCCCCCTTCCTACTGGTGCAGAGAGGGAGACACCCCCACAGATGGAGACTTCCTTTACAAATGCAAATGTCTCTCATCAAAGGGCAAGCAAATTCTATTCCTCAGAGCCTCCTTCTCATCTGCAGTTTTTAACAGTAACCAGCCTAAAATAATCCTCATCAATACTTACCTAGATATTAAAATGGCATCCTTTGGATCTGGTTCTCTCTTATGGTTTGGTTTAGCTTTGTAGTCACAATGCTTTGATAAATCAATGTTAGTACTAAATTATTATGATTGACACTGACTGTCTTAAAATGAAAATGAGGTGATTCTCTGCAGACTCCTGTGATAGCCGCACTTTGACCTCCAGGCTCCTCGGGGCCTGATGACCTCTGGTTGCTCCTTTTCTGAACATTTATAGTGCAAAAGAATGACCGTGGGCAAGTAGCTTCATCTTATTGAGCTTCAGTTTCCTTGTCTGTGTAAGGGGGATTGTAGTGTTTCCCTTGATAGGGCTGTCAGGAGCAGCCTATGGGTTGGACAAAATAGCACAGCAGTTGTAAGTGCTACAAAAAGTTAGATCCTTGTTCCTTTTTCTTCAGTCCATTTTAAAAATAGCAGCTGATTACGTATATATATGTATCTATAATTACAGGGTAAGAGCCAACAGGCCAGACATCCCTTTCTTCAAAAAACTAACCACATCTACGGTCTACGATTGCAGTCTGGCTGAGTGAGAGCGTCACCCCGTGGGCAGCACAGACTTAACCATGTGTTCAGGTTGGCCTGGGTCTCCTGGGGACGCAGCTGTCTGGGTTCAGGGAGCCATGGCCATTTGTCCACAGCCCTCCTTAACTCCACCTTGGGCCCACTCCAGCCTCGTGGCCGCGCCTGCAGCATCCTTCTGAGGAACAAGCTGGCAACCCTAGGGTTGCAGGAAGAGCACAGGTTTTAGAATCAGACACACCTGAGCTTGAATTTCACCTCTACCATTGACTGGCTGTGGAGAGCCACGCAAGCCGTTTCACCCCCCTGGGCCTCTGTTTCCTCCTCTGCAGAATGGGTATGATAGATAATCCCTGCTTCCCAGGGATGGCATGAGATTAACTAAGATGATGGGTACAACAGCACTTTGCAAACTGGAAAGCCCTATACGTACACGTGTTTATTGTAAGGACCATTGCAGTATGACAGTGGCATTATTAAATGACATTTTCCTCCTCGTGTCATCTGCCTGGCAAATTTCTGGGTCAGTGTCCTCCACTACATGGTGAATCCTGGACTGTCTCTGTTCTGTCTGCCCGACATACCACAGGGCCAGCCTCAATGGACACAGCTGAGTGACGGATGAGTGACTCACTAAGGACACAGTAGAGCAAGCTGCGCCCTCGCCCCCCATCTCCAGCTGTCTTCCCCTCCGAGTCTCTTCCTGGACTCCACCCGCCCTCCACTGCCCCTCCCTGGCCTTCTCCCTCCTCATTTCACACATGCAGCCAGATGCGGAGCTCCTGTTCTCCGCCTGAAGGATTAAATGCAGTGATGAGAAATGTGTTTTTTTATTGTTTTAGGAAGCTGAGCAGGGCAGGGGCGAGGGAGGGAGAAATTGAATCAGGGGCAACGATTTATCTTGTGCTAAAGTGCCTACGAGGGTTCCGGGAAGGCCTTCTCTTCCTGCACCCCTCCCCCAGTGCTGACCCCCCTTTACTGGGGAGGACAGCTGGCAGCCCACATGCGCCCGCCCTTGTGTGTACGTGAGCGGGTGGGGCCTGATGGCCTTGAATAGAACTCTAGTTTTGCTCAGGGACCTCCCATCATTGCAGACACTTACCTTCCCTGCCTTCACAGCCTTTGCCTGGGTTTCCTAGGCATTGAGGGGCCGCAGAGATGCAGTAGGAAGGAGACAGGGTGACTTGGTTCTGCCATTGCTGGGTGTGCCACCTTGAGCCTCTTTCTCTCAGCCTGTGTCTTGAGCCTGCATCTTGAGCCTGTATCCCTCTGTGAAAACGGATAAGGACAGAAATACATGTCTCACGTGGGCTGGCTGGCCGGGTCCCATGACCTCCTAGGCACCAAACCCCAATTTTGTCCTTGCGCTCAGAGAGGTTCTGCCTTTGGGGCTGATTCACACTGACAGTTACCTAGAAGAAGCAGATGCATAGAAGCCAGCATGCTGCCTGTGGTTTATACAGAGAAATAGAACTGCCAGGTGGATGGAATGCCCACCTTGGCAAGGCTGATGCAACACAGACCCAGGCCCAAAGGTGGGCCCTGCCTCTTCCTTGCTGTGTTAATCCCTCAAGGTGGAGCATTGGTTTATAAACCGATGGGAAGAAGAATATCCCTGTAAAATGGGAGGAAGAATAATACCTACCTGATAGAGTTGTGTAGGGAATGTGAATTGTTGTATGTTAAATGCTAGCTCTGTCTGACATTTAGAAAACATCACGAAACGTTAGCTGTTGCTGTTAGTAGTAGTTGGCCTTAATTAAGCAGGCCTTTCACCCATCAGTTGGGTAGATATTCTGAGAAAGGAGGAGTGGTTCAATCCGCTTAGCCAAAATGCTCTCTCCCAGGGCGAGAGCTGGGATGGGCACGGTCCATGTTTGCTTCTGGGAGAGCCGTTTTTCCTGTTTCCGTTGCTGACCGAGCTTCTGTACCTGCCAGACCTAATGCAACGACTGGGTTTCTGCTTCCTCAGCTGCAGTTGCAATCTCGTCTTGCCTCTCTGAGAGTCCTCCTTAAAGGAAGAGAGGGGCGATTTGGCTGTTCCCAAACTCCTCGCTCACAGGGTCAGCACCAGTCCCGAGGCTCTCACTGGTGACGGGATTAATTATAATAACGACATGAGCGGTAACACTTGCTGAGCACTTCTACCCACCAGGCGACTGTTCCAGGGGCGTTACATACAGACGTGACCCAACAACCTCTGAGGCAGGTCCCGTTACCATCCCCATTTTACAGGTGAGGAAACTGAGGTCCAGAGAGGTTAAGTAACTTTGCCCAAGGTCCCAGACTTGGTCAATCATCCATCCCCACTGGTGTGGGATTTGTTACACCACAATGATATCTTTGTACGTAAGTCATTTTGCACCTGTGGAAAGTTATCTGTAGGGTGAGTTCCTAGAAGTGAAGTCCTGGGTCCAGTTTTGCCAAATTGCCCTCCATATACATTTTGTCATTGCACGTTCCCACCAGCAAAGTGTGACTGCCTGCTCCTCGAAAAGAGTATTACCAACTTTAAAATTAAATTTCTTTCCAGCTTTATTGAAGTATAATTGACTTTTTTTTTCAATGATAGATGAAAACCCATAGACATCCTGCTCCAGGTTTTGTATGTTTCCTTGTTAACGAGGTTGAGGGTCTTATCGTATGTCTGAGAGCTATTTTTGTTTCTTTCCTGTGGTCTGATTCTTTACCCATTTTTAAAATTGTCTTTGGTATTACCTGATTCATTTCCAGTTCTTCTTTAAGAAGTTAGGCCTTTTTCTGAAGTATGTATTAAAGTGTATTTTCCTTGACCTTATCATTTGTCTTTTTATGTTGTTATCATTTTTTTCATGTAAAATAAACAATTTTATCTAGTTGAATTTATCCATCTTTTCTTTTATGGTTTCTGGGTTTTGTGTCCTACTTAGAAAGGTGTTTTACCCACTTTAAGATTCATTTTTTTTTTTAGTACATTTATGGTTTCATTGTTTATGTTTAAATCTGACATCCATCTGGAATTTATTTTGGTGTGTGGAGTGAGGTAAAGATCTAACAAGATTTTTCCCAGATGGCTAGTTCTTCAAATACGAAGAAATGGGAGTTTCTTCAGAGGCTGTAATCTGTTTGGGTTCTCACAGGTCCTGGGCCACAATAATCCTGGGTCATCCTGAGTATTGAGAAGCTGCAGTAAAGGAACATGCCAGCAAAATCATCCCCCAGGACCGAGCGAAGGGACAGGCACTTGCTACAGGAATCTTCCTGGGGCAGCAAATGACGAATCTGTGATTAAATGCCCATAGGACGCAAGGATAGTTAATACTTACTGAGCGCTCGCCGTGGGCCAGGCAGTGTGTTCAGAGCGTTACAGGTGTTTACTCATTTAATCCTCATCACACCACTAGGATCATTCGCTCTTGCTATGTTATAGACTGAGGTTGGAGAAGAGCAGTGGCTTGCCCAGGCTCTCCCTGCGGAGGGCTGCCCCTGACAGGCTCTGCTGCTTCTCACGGGCTGTGAGCAATGACAGCACCCAGAGTCTGAGCCCAGAGCTTCCAGAGAGCAAGCGGGGTGGGGTGAGCGCCGGAGGCGCGTCCTCCTGCAGGTGCACATCGCAGTCTCCCAGGAGCGGGGAGGAGTTAGCACATGAGAAAGCAAAGTCAGTGCTAGGATCTTCGGAAATGACTCTTCTCTTTGGAAAGCAGAGGTTTATTTTGGAAAACAAACAAAAAACCCTCTATGTTTTTCATGATGTCGATCACAGAAAGGGTATGAGATGTTAATGTTGCTTAAACAGGCGCATATATTTAAAAGTATACATTAAGAAACATCGGTCCAAACCATTCGCAGATGGCAAACTAAGGTCTAAAGACGTGCCAAGGTGACGGGGTGGTGGCTGGGAAGCATGCCAGCTTTGGAGTCAGGGAGGTGAGGGATTTCAAGGTCACGTCCCACTAACTGTGTGACTTTGGAGCGGGCGTGTCCTCTCCTGTAAAATGGGAAGAAGACCACCCAGCTCTCAGGGTGGGGTGGTGCGAGGGAAATGAGACTTTATTAATGAAGAGACTGGCCCAGCTGCGATGAGCAGTGGGCTCAGTTACCGTGGTTATTGTTTACGAGAGGCAGAGCTGGTCCTTCAGCCCGTCCCATCTCAGGACTCATTGTCCGGTCCTCTGTCTGACTTTGGCTGAACAGGTGTGGCACAGCGAAGCTCGAGGGACCTGTCACCTGGTTCTCTTTTCTGTCTCCTGCCCGTTGTAGCACCCCTGTCCCTAGAGCGAAGATAGGGGTGCCCCCTCTTCTGCAGGGGTGGAGGGAGAGAGGGTGCGTGCTGGTGGGGAGCTGGTCAGTGGGGGCAGGGAACCTGCCTGGCTGCTGCTCAGGAGCTGCAGCTCCTGTTTGGAAACACAAATTGCAGCAAATTTGTCATCTCCGGAGAGAAATTGCGTTTGGCAATTTCAGTGTTTTTCCACGCTTTGATGCTCCCGTCTGTTTAAGGGGAGGGGAGGGGCGTCGGGGGAATCGAACTGGGTCTTGGTGAGTGGAAAATGGAGGTGGAAGAGTGAGCAAGGGGCTACAGTGGCTGGGATGGTTTTGAAAAAGGCGCCTCTCCTGGTCCTGGTGGGGCGGGTCTGCACCCTGGGGCTGAGATCTCTGGTGTGGGCCATCCTCCAGCCCTGGTTGTGGCTGGGTGGTGGCCTGGGCACACCACGGCTGTGTTCACAGAAGCATCACCAGACTCGGGCCAGGGGCCAGCTGGCAGAAGTCAGGATCTGTCACTGTCCCTCGCTGGTGGCCTTGCCCACAGGTGGGGACTTGGGCCACTGATGAAGTAAAATAATGCATCAGGCAGAAAGGACTCAAGTCCAGGGGTTAACCATCCCTCAGCTGGTAGATAAGAGTAGCTAGGAATCCCCTGGATCATAGCACTTGCTCTGTGCCTGGTGCTACTGTAAGACCTTAGGTCTGTTAACTCATTTAATCCTCCCAGCAAATTTATCGGAAGGATACTGTTATTTCCCCCATTTTATAGATGGGAAACCTGAGACACAGAGAGGTTAAGTGACTGGCCCAGGGTCACATAGGAAGTCGTGGCAGGAACTCAAGTCTCTTGACTCCTAGTCTTGGATTTGTTCCCAAGTGTCATTTGTGTGGTCAGTCCAGCGCTGACCCTCCAAGGCCAGGTGTGGGGGAAAGTGGTAGGAAAGTAACCAGGGTGTTCTAAATCAAGGAGGATTGCTGGACTCCGCCTGGTTAATCGTGGGGTCTTCCTGGAGCAGGAGAGATTTGTGGAGCATCTAGAAAGACCTGAGAGGTTTCCCCAGGTTGGTGTGGTGGGCACCCCAGGCATAAGACCTTGCACAGCTGGGAAGCTGGCGTGGGACGATTAGGCACTGGGGACTCTGGGCAGCTTAGCAACCCGGGAGGCTCGTCTGAGGAAGAAGGGCAAGAGACATCAGTGGGCAGAGCATCAGCAGCTGGGGTCGTTCATTCATTCACCAAACATTTCTGAAGCTTCTTCACGGCAGGCCCTGTGCTAGGTGCTGGAGATAGAGAAATGAACAAGACCCAGTCCTGGCCCTGGGGTCGATCACAGGCTTTGCAAGTCAGACTTGTAATAAAGTCAATTAAAGTATTATGAGATAAGGGTTTTGATAGTTGGAGGGCCCAGGGGACCTGGGAGCTCAGAGGAGGGGCATCCAGCCCAGGCTGGTGGTGGGGGATGGTGAGAAGGCTTCCTAGAAGAGTTGGCTTCTGGGCTGAGCTATGATGAAAAGCGGTGGTTCTGCTAAGGTCCTCAGGTTGGCCTGGGAGAATCCCTGGGGAGCTTTTAAAATGCTGATGCCCAGGTCCTACCAGACCCATTGAATCTGAGTCTCCCCTGGTGATTCTAACGTGCAGCTAGCCAGCAGTGAGAACAGCTGAGTTACAGGAAACATGGTGGAGCTGATGGAGAGTGGACAACAGGGTGAGACAGGGATGGCATGAAGGTGGGAGAGAAGGTGGTGTAATCAGGGGGCTGCAAGCCAGACGTCAGGGGCTGGGAAGCAGTGGGCTCTGGCTGAATGCAGGGAGAACTATGACGGCCACAGATTTGGGGAAAGTGGCCACACCCCAGCAACCCAGGTCCTGGCTGTCCTGGGAGTGACTCTCCAGGCTGCCAGCCCACCCCATGCCCTGCACCGGTCCTGGGGGTGCTAGCTGCCTTTGTGAGGGGCAGGAATTCAGCTACTGTTTCTGTTCCTGTCACTGTTTCTCTGTGTAGAGCCCACTGCTGGGAATGGTGCTGGATTAGTAATAAAGAGCCCTTGGCTCTCAGAGGCAGCTCAGGCTGCTAGGAGGGCATGGAGGCCTCAGGGATGGATGGCCGTTGCCTGTCAGAGACCCTGAGACTTGCAGGAACCCTGAGAGGGGTCCGATGACTCACCACGGCAGCCCAGAGCTCAGGGGTCCTGGGCAGCAGAGGAGAGGAGGGAGGGGGCCCGCTGACTGGTTTGTGCCCTGGTTCAGGGTTTTTTTTTTTTTTTTTTTAAAGATTTTATTTCTTTCCTTTTTCTCCCCAAAGCCCCCCAGTACATAGTTGTGTATTTCTCATTGTGGGTTCTTCTAGTTGTGGCATGTGGGACGCTGCCTCAGCGTGGTTTGATGAGCAGTGCCATGTCCGCGCCCAGGATTCGAACCAACGAAACACTGGGACGCCTGCAGCGGAGCGCGCGAACTTAACCACTCGGCCACGGGGCCAGCCCCCCTGGTTCAGGGTTTTTATGTGGCAGTTGTCCGGTGGGGCTGGGCGCTCTGCGAAGTCCTGTCTTTGAGCGGGCTCTGTCTCACAGACTCCTGGCCCCAGCCCTCAAATCCCACTGTCCTGGGGTCAGACAGATCTGAGTTCGGACCCCGGGGCTGCCACACATCTGCTCTCTGATCACCAGCAAGGGACCTCTCTCCTCTGGGCCTCGCTGCTTTGTCGGTAGGACGGGGATTGCAGTCCTAACGTCACGGGGTCTGTGGATTGAGATGGTGTGTAAGATGCTTGGCCCAAGTCAGTACAAGCTCACCAATGCTTCCTCTTGCTTCTTGTCCCTGCTCTGCTCTGGCTTCCCCAAACACTGCTCCCTGGCATTACACAGCTCTGGGCTTTCACAGCTGTGCCTTCTGAAAAGAGAACTCACATGGCTCTGGATCTTGCCCGGGGGGCTCAGAGTGGCCTCTGTCCCTTCTCCCTTCTCAGGGCAGGGCTGTGGGCCCCTTCTTGGCCCTGAGATACCCGTCCCCTCCACACGGAACACTGTGTCACTGAGGTCCCAGCAATGCTTCCTACATTCTCCTGGCCCCAGGAGGCGGGTCCGGAGGATGTGTGAGGTGTGGATTTCCAGTGGCAATTTAGGAAGGATTCTAGAGAGATGCTTGTTGCTAGGTGACCAGCAGGGGCCGGTCAGGAGAGGTGAGCGGGACGATTGTGGCAAACCTCTGTCCCTTTTACTGTTAACTTCTCGATGAATTCCTGCCACGTCTAGAGTCCTGTCCTTTTGCTTCCCCTTCTCCTTCCCTGTCTCCCCCATCCCAGTGCCATCAAGAGCACATGTGTTCAGGGATGGAACGAAGTCGAAGGTTGTTGGCTTGAGGTTTTTATTTCCTTCCCCGTTATTAACATTTGCATTTATGTGTTGTGTGTGTATATGTTTGAGTGGGCATGTTTGTGCATGGGGGGTGTGTATGCATGTGTGTCTGTGTGACTATGAGAGCACGCTTCACAGAGGGGTGGCCCGTGGCAACTGCTTCCCCATACTGCATGCTCCTTGGGTGCCAGGCACTTACTATGTTCTCTTACTAACTCATTTCCATCCTCTCCCTGCCTCCTCAAAGCCACCTCGGGAAGTAAGCAACGATGCCCCTATTTGACAGATAACAAACAGAGGCTCAGAGAGCTTAGGTGGGTTTGTCTGAAATGCCCCAATCGGGAAGTGGGAGAGCCAAGATTTGAACTCAGATCACCTGTGCACTTCAGCATTGAGTAACGTTCTATAGAGATGGGGTTCCCTTGTGCCGTGGAGCCTCAGGAGAAAGGCGGGTGCAGGCAGCGTGCCCCTGCCTCAGACTCAGCAGGCCTGAAGTCTGCTCGCGGGTTTGTCCCTGACGACTCACCCTCTGACCCTTGCCTTCTCTGGGCCTTGCTGTCCTAATGTGTCAGTGGCTCTGTCGAGTTGATGACCCATGGCTCTCCCCTAGGAAGGGGTTGAAGTCCCCAGCCATGGCCTGACTCCTGTAGATATGGGGGTTCAGAAGGACCCCCTTAGCCGAGGGGAGGCCAGCTCTGGCAGATCCCCAGGACAGAGCCCTGAAGGGTCAGGCAGGAGCCCACCCCTCCTGTCCTCCTGGTGATTCTTGGGCTCAAGCAGACAGATGTGGAGTGTGACTGATGTGTGGGGTCTCAGAGCTGGAGCTTGAGGTGAGCCCAGCAGTGCAGTGAGGGGGCTGAGATGCAGCTGGCGAGCTGACTTGTCTACCTGACACTGGGGGAACCAGTGGTGACCATCACAATCCGTGGGCACATCTTCTTGCTGCTGCTTCTGATGAGACACGGGGGGCCCTGACCCTGGAATCCAGAGCCCTGAAACACCACGGTTCTGACTGTTTGGATGGGGGAGACTCAAAATTGGAGGGGCCGTCAAGAAACTCCTTGGCTGGCTTCAGAATCCCCTCTGAAATGTTGGGGTTCCCTGCTCTGGCCAACAATTGGTTGATGGCATCTGATTACCAATAATGCTGACTCAGCACAGACCTACTATGTGCTGGGAGCTTTTACACATGCTACCTTATTTAAATGTCATGGCAACCCTGTGGTGAGGATTGCTTATCCCTATTGTACACATGAGGAGACTGAGGCACAGAGACCGTAAGTAATTTTTCCAAGAGTCATTGATAAATTGGCTGAGATGGTTTGGAACCCGGTCAAGACCATCTCCAGAAGGACTCACTTTTTCTAACAACTGTTGCCAATCTTCTTCTTTTTTTATGTGAGCTGCTGCCACAGCATGGCTGCTAACAGATGAGTGGCATTGTTCTGCGCCCAGGAACTGAACCTGGGCCGCCAAAGCTGAGTGTGCCAAACTGTAACCACTAGGCCATCGGAGCTGGCCCTAGAAGGACTTGCTTTTGAATGTGTATGGAGCACTGACTATATGCCTGGCTTTGTGTTGAAACATTCCAAAGGATAGCCCATATAAATCCTTTTGAATATCAAATGAGGCGAGAATTCTTCTTCCTCCTTAACAGATGAAGAAACTCGGAGAGGAAGTGGTAGAGGTGGGATTCAAACCCAGCCAAGCCAAGAGGAAATGGCCACATCAAGGCCCTGGCCTGGCCGTCAGGGTGGGCACACACTAGCCCCTGCTCACGCCAGCTTCAAGTGATGGTTAGTGGTGTTCTCGTGGGCGTGGGCACATGTTCCTTGCTACAGACTCATTCCCATCAGGCGAAAGAGCAGTGAGGATAACGTCTTTATGGAAATGGGGCTTTGGGCTGAAGGCGGGGAAACATTTGTCTTCAGGAGATGCTCTGCTCTCAACTTTGCTGACCTTGGCCTGAAGATTTCCCTCGGGGCTCCCTCCACTCCACTGGCTCCTTTCCAATACTTTCTTTGCCCACTTCTCCACTCGAGGCAGCCCTGAGGGTGCGACACTGTGCCCACTCACTCATCTCTCCCATGCTGGACCAACCAGGACCAGAGCATTTGGACCTGGGCTTCACGGTAGCAGGAAGGATTCTGGTTGGATCCCAGGAAGCACTTCCAGACAGTTACGGGTTGTGGGAAGGTACACGTAGGACAGGAGTTTTTGAGGCCCAGAGCCAGTAGTAGGGACAGTAAAAGGGTGAGAGTGGGGGTGGCACATGCCCCATGACCCTGTGCTAGGGGGGTTATCTCTGCCCCCCTGAGTCCCACATCCACATGCTGGACTTGGAACTCCTCCACCCACAGCCCTCACTCTGAGTCTGCTCCTGAGACCCTTTTAGATGGATTTCTCCAACCTCGGGGTTTGGAGGTGAGGTTCAGGATCCCAGAGACAACCCAGCAAAGAGACTCTGACCCCATCACACATACCCCCCTGCTTGCAAAGGGATTTCAGGTTTTCTGAACAAGGCAACTCCTCCCCTGACTGCCTGTGGGGGGCAGCCTTACCCCACGCACCCTCTGCAGAGCCCTGTGGAGCCCACTTGCGCTGAGGGTGAGGTGGGGTCTCCGGGGCGAACAGGCAGAAGAGCTGGCCCTCTCCTCTCCTCCCCTGGGGTTGTGGGAGGGTACAGGAGGGAAGATCGTGGCCTGAGGGTAGCCAGGGGGATAGCTGGGCATGTGGGTGGGGGCACCTGGGGGTTCTGAGGCCCACCTCAGGCTGGTCCTCACCCACATCCCAAAGCTCTCCAGTGCCAGGCTACGGCCGTGCTAGGCCCCCTCTGCAGGGCCCTGAAGGGTGCCCTGGATGGGCAGTTTGCACATGGCGATGGGGAGAGGAGGCAGCTGGCCAGCTGGGTGGGGTGAGGTGGGAGCCCTGTGGCAGGAAGTGTAAAGCAGGACGTGACCTATGTCCTGCCTCTGGTGACCTCACTGTCCATCCCCCAATGTGTCCAGAAATGCAGGAAGTGGCAGGGGCTTTAGTTCAGGAAGACAAGGCTGGGGTGGAGTGGGAAGAACAGCAAGAGAGCAAAGAGAAGACACGACTCAAATCCCTAGCAGCTGGGAGCCCTGGGGCTTTCTGGTCCTCAGTCTCCTGGGGCGCCAAGAGAGATGAGGACGCCTGCCCCTGGGCTGCTGAGTCAAGTGAGAAGTGCGGAAAGGACTTGGCGCATAGTTGGTGCTCCCCCGGGGCAGCGCCCTCTGGCCATCTTCTCCAGAGAGGCAACTCCTTGATCTCCCCCTCAAAGCACAGCTCTAGAGAGATGGCATGGCCCAGTGGTTAGAGCAGAGGCCAGGGCCACCGTCCTGCTTCCAAGCCTGCCACAGCCATACACTAGCTGGGTGTCATCGGGAGACTGACTTAACCTCCCTGTGCCTCACTTTTCTCGTCTGTAAAATGGGGTAACGATAGTTTCCACTTCATAATCCACTTATGAATGAATATACATAAAGCACTTAGAACAGTGCCCACCTCAGGTGGGTACTCTGTAAGGATGTGTACCACGGTCACAAGCCCATATCTCCGCACGACCCTGGGCTCCTTACAAAGCTTGCTTTCCCCAAGTGAGCTGCTCCAATTCCCCACGGCAGCCTCTGAGACAGGCCCACCAGGAGTCCCACCCATTTTACAGGTGAGCACACTGAGACTCAGAGGAGGAAGTGACTTGCTCCAGATCATGCCACACCCTTCTTTTAAAAGTGACTCAAGTTCTTTTCAGTATGTGTGGCCCCGGGGACCTCACGGCTCCCCTCCCACCCGGGATCTCCTTTGAGCCAGGCCCTGAGCCCTGGGCCAGTGAGGATGGCTCCTCTTCCTCCAGGTTGCCCAGGGCTAGGGCTGTCAGTGCCTGTGGGTTTGGAGAGACTGGGGAGGCAGGTTCAAGGCTCCCGGTTCAGGAGGGGCCCGGGGGCCTGGGCGGCTGGCGCAAGGGGAGGGCTTGGGAGGAGTGCCTGCCCGCTGGGCTGGGAGTTTCTGCAGCTCCCTCGGAGGTCCTGGACTTCCCTTTAATTATGATTTGCAGGTGGCTGGGCGCCTGCCCCGGTAAGGCTTTCATCTGACAGGTGAGGCTTATCTCCTGGAGCCGGAGAATTGACTCTGTAATTGACTAGGATGTTTTACCTTTGATGATGTCCCCTGGCAGTCTGAGTCTGGCGTGGGGGGTAGGGGTGGCACTGCCGGTCTCAGCTGAGGCTCTGGTCCTTTCAGTCATGGACTCACGTGGAGCCTGAAGCCCAAACGACTAGAGGGGTACCGTGCGGTGGAGGCAGCGTGTGAGTGCCCAAGGGGCAGGAGATGGTACCACGTGGAGAACAGCCTGTACTCCCAGGTCAGACAGTCCTGGTGTGAGTACCGGCTCTGCCATTTAGTCACTGTGTCACCCTGGTCAGCTCAATTAACTCCTCTGATTTTCCATTTCCCCATCTGAAAATGGAGATAATGGTGTCCATGTGACATAGTTATTGTGAGGAGTAAATAGGATAATGGGTGTAAAGTGATTGGTGCGGCATCCAGCACCTTGTAAGTGCCCAATTAAATGCTGGCTTTGCGCATAGTGTGAAGTGTGGTGTGCTCTGAGCGCCCACGGGGCACCCGGCTCAGGCTGCTTCTGCCCTTGGCCCCGCTTCAGTGCTGGACCTCCAAAGGCTTGAGCACCACCTCCTGCGGGCCCCCACCCAGGGACAGGGCAAACGGCCTCTCCACCCAACCTCTATCGAGCACCTTCTATGTGCTGACACTGCGAGCCACGCTGAGTAAAACCACAGTTCTGTCACAGGGTGGTGGGGGTGGTAAAGGGGTGCGTCGTGGGGGACACTGAGCGGGGAGCGATGAACCCTGGGGGTGGTCATGGGGACCTTCGCAGAGGGCTGAAGCTGTCCGCATTTGTACTCTGTGTTAAGCATAAGGAGGATTTAGGGTAGGGAGGCGGCAGTGGTTTTCCTGAAGACGAAACAGCCTTTGCAAAGGCCTGGAGGTGGAGAGTGTGGGCAGCTCCCCGCTCTTCCAAGAACACTCAAAGGCTCCAGCCACAGCGAGGGAACACGTCCAGGCTGGGGACGCAGAGGTGGATGGAGCTGTTCAGGGAAGGCCCCTTTTCTTGTAAGAGGCAGTTGGAGGCCAGGTCTGACGAGACTGGTGACAGGCCTGTCGGGGAGCTCGGGAGGCGGCTCCTCTGTCTGGCAGAAGGGGGTTTATTTAAACAAAACAAATCAGGAGGCTGAGGGTAAAGCAGGAGAGCAAGACCAGTCTCTGTTCTCTCGTGCTGGGTCAGAGGGCGAGGGTCAAAATCCTCACCTCTCGTCAGGGCCGCAGCCCTGGGGATGAGAGTGGGCAGGATGTTGAAGAGACACTCACTCCATGTGGCAGAGGGGCACCTGCCAACCCGAGCCCGGGAGCCTGGTGTTAGGGGAGTGAAGGACTCGCTCACAGAGCTTGGAGGGCCTTTTCATTAGTTTTACAAGGGGCCTCCACTGCCACATGTCTCTCCTCACAGACATTCCCCCAGGAAGCAATTGGGTGGAGGGGAGAGGGGTGCAGCCACCCAGAGAATTTCCCCGAATCCTCACACCTGCAGCATTTGCCTGGGCCCTGCTTTTTCCTCAGGCCTCTTCTCTCCCCAGGGACAGAGACCTCCAGGACCAGAGCTGTGGGGAGGGAGGAGAGGTAGGGGTGAGGTGCCTGCCTGCCAACTGCGGATGCTGGATGTTTGTGTAGAGAGGAAGCTGGGTGGAAGGAAGCATGTGTTCAGGCCGCCATACACTTCCTGGCTTTGCCGCTCACCAGCTGGGTGGAACTGAGCTTGTCCTTTAAGCCTCTGAGCCTCAGTATTGGAATCTGCAAAATGGGGCAGCAGTGCTCACCATCCGGAGCCATTCTAAGGATGAAATGAGATGTAGATGAGGCATCTAGCACAGGCAGGGCAGTGGCCAGTCTTCAGCTTTGACAGATGCAGGCCTAGATGATGCCTAGGAGCAGTGTCAGGCGAGGGGTCGGCCTTGGAGAGGTCCATTAGCAGGCGGCTGGGGTACTAGATAAGGCCATCAGCCTTTGGGGTACATGCCTCAGTTTTCAAATCTGCAAAATAGGGTTAATCATAATACTCACCTCACAAGGTTGTGTGAAGATTAGATAGATGACTTGTATGCAACAGTGTCTGGCTCACAGTGCTTAATACATATTAGCCATTATCACTGATTTTATTATTATTGCTAGTTAGCTATTGAGGCAAGCTCTCAAGCTCAAGGATTTGGTTGCAGATATCAGAACGGGGGCCTAGAATGGGACCTGGCCTCAAGAAGGAGGCAGGAGGCCACAGAATCCATTCACTGGAACCCAGGTGCAGGCCAAAGCCGGAATCTCTAGGTCTTGTGAGGGCCTGGCTGGGTTGTCAAGCCCGGGGTGTGTGTATGGAGCTGGCTCGCGGCTGGTCTGTGGCTCACCGTAATGCCCTCCCACCCTTTCAGAGTTCTCCCAACACATTACCTGCTCACCTTGGGTTCCAGCTGGAAGGGCCAGATTAAGGTGCCCGTGCCAGGAACACCTGCATCCCAGGCACCTCCACACTGGGCTCTCCCATGGCCAGGCTCAGAGAGGAGCAGGCCCGGCTCTGGCGGGAGGTAATGTCAGAGATGTGGGCCTTTCATCCCATGTAGGGCTTCTGTGGCTTTTTCCCACAGGAGGCTGCTCTCTTTCTCACAGGAGGGGCTGTGGTGGGAGAGGCCCCTGGGGGTGGCCCGTCAGGACTGAGAGGGGGACAGCAGACCCCGGGTCGGGGTCTGCCGAGGCTCTGATCTAGCTGGCATGTGCGATAATGACCCTTCTTACCCTGAGCATCTGTTTGCATACATTGATTCACAGGAGAGTAAGACTGTGGGGAGGAGAGACCAAAACCCTTAACTCGGTCCACATTTGGGGTTATATATTCAGAGTTGTGTCTGCTAGACCAGTGAAAGGGGCAGTGGAAGCCAGGATGCTGGGGGACAGTAGGGTCCCTGAGAGAGAATTCACCGGGGAGGGTGAAGAGGTCTGGTTTTGAGGTCTGGCTGCTGTAGCATGCCTGAGGAGTGGAGGGGCAGTGGTTCTGGGAAGAACTAATCCTTTGGGGCTTAAGCAACCCTGTGGTGGGACCCCTCCTGCTGCACCCGAACATAACACGGCTTGAGGGGATGTTCTTCCCACCCTGCAGGAGAACGCTGGGTTCTGAGCACACTGCCTGCTACAAATAGGTGCTCAAAAACACTTGGTTAAAGCAGTAATAAGATTAAAGAAGAAAACCTTGGGGCTGGCCTGGTGGCCTAGGGGTTAAGTTTGCATGCTCTGCTTTGGCAGCCCGGGGTTCACAGGTTCGGATCCCGAGCATGGACCTAGCACTGCTTGTCAAGCCATGCTGTGGCGGCATCCCACATAAAATAGAGGAAGGTTGGCACAGATGTTGGCTCAGCAACGATCTTCCTCAAGCAAAAAGAGGAAGACTGGCAACAGATGTTAGCTCAGGGCCAACTTTCCTCACACATACACAAAAAGAACAAAACAAACAAATAAAAACCCCCATCTCATTTAGTGAAGGGGTTTGTCATAGCAGATTTGCAGAGCAATGAAAAGGGTGGAAACCCAGACCTATTTATGAGTGAGCCACCCCTTGGGGCTCCTAGATATGGGAGAGAGTTTGCAAAGGATTGAAATCCCTGAGATGGAGATTGGTGCTTGGAGCTAGCCGTATTTGTGTGTTGTTGGTGCTGTCCACACCCACAGGCTGGTGGAGAAAGGACTCCCTCAGTGTTTTCAGAATGAGAGAAGAGAGTGGTTTGCCAACAGGAGAGATGGGATCTAAGCGGGAGAAATGGAAGTCAATTGGCAATGCTGGTAAAAGCGTTAGACCTTGACTCACATGTTTATTGACCTCTCCTTTCTCTTTCCTGCTAGGTTTTCTGTGCACTAGCCCAAACATGTTTCATGTGGCCCCTGATATCGGGGGCATGGTCCCCCAGGGAAGCAGGATCAGCAGACTTTCCAGCATCCAGACTCTGGGGACTATCTCTGAGGGAGACGTGACAGTTCAGTTGGGCCAGAAAGGGTTAAGTTATCTCCTCTCCTCCTTTCCCAGGTTCTGGTACCCAATGCCCTCGTGGTCTTCCCTTTCTCTTTCTTCTCAGCAGTATAAGATAAAAGGCTAAATTATTCATTCACAGTTGAGTGGAGCACATTTCAAAGTCAGGGCTGCTGGTCATCTCCTCTCAGAGCTGCCAAGGGCAGAGGCCCATAGTTTTGGTTCACCAGCTCTGTTAAGTGACAGCCCTAAGATCTGGAGCCAGCCCTGCCTGAACCCTGGCCTTCCCACCTGTCTAATTTCCTCCCTGACTTTTCCCTGTTCAGATTCTCCTGCCCCATCTCACCCCAAAGGAAGCCCAGTGTCAGTGTTACCACCTCCTGACCATGTGCTTGTGGCTGTGGGCTCCTGGGCTGCTGTTGCCCGGGACCGTGGGCTGTTCCTTCCGGTGGGAACAGGAATGGCCAAATGTGCCAAGCACCAGACACGTAATGGTGACAACAACCACGACAGCAAACATTTGTCATGTGTGCTCTGCGTGTCAGGCACTCTGCTTTCACTTTATATGAAATGTCCCTATCAGGCCTCATGACAACCCTATGAGATAGGAACTGTTTCATTCTGATTTTACTCATGAAGAGACTGAAGCTCAGAGAAGTCAAATGACCACACAGCCTACAAGTAGCCACGCTGGGATTTGAATCCAAGCAGCCTGATGCTGGAATCTGCACCATGTGCCACTCTGTTAAAACATGTGCTAGTTCATTTATCCTTACAACGACCCCATGTACAGATGGGGAGACTAAGATCTTGAGAAGACAGGTGACTCACTCAAGGTCATGCAGCTAGAAAGTGGCAGAGCCAAGATGTGAATCCAAGACATTCTAATTGAGACGTCCACGTTCTTTCTATCACCCTCTCTAAGACCGATGGATGAGCTGACATTCCAGACACTGTTATGGAGGGAGGAATGGAAGAGACACACCTGCAGACCCCAGGAGCCTCAGCCTGTGCCTGAGTGGGGGCGGGGCAGCAGGGAGCCCTGGCGGATGGACCCGGGGTCCTTGGCATATCCTCAGAATGAATTTCAGTAGATGTGTCTGTGCTGAGGATTCAAGGCAATGCCACCAGCATTTAAAGATTCAGAAGAACCGCAAAGGAGAAAAACACACACACGTCCTACGGGAGACGCTGCTTGCCACTGAGAGCTTATCTCTGAGCAGCAGAATAATCATAACACACAACGCCCACGCGTGGCTGATTAGCTTTGTTGTAAGTTTTATTTGATTACAACAGGAAAGTCTCTTCATGACTTAGGGCGCAGCTCTCTGGTGCTTGCTCAGAGCTGAAAAATAGGAGTGGAGGGCCCAGGAGCATCCCATAATGAGGTTGGTGCTTCAGAGCATGATAATCAGCAGAGACCATATGTGTGGCCCCTTCCAGTATGCAAAGCCACTCTGCACGTTGTCTTAATGGACCACCCCGGGGCTCTCCTCCCCTGCGGGCGATGGTCAATAGTTACCGTGATTCACAGAGGCTGGGGAGGACGGGGAGCAGGGTAGAGACAGGGTTTGTGAATGTAGGGGTTGGAGGGGGTGTGTTTCATTTTTAAGACAAATTAAATCTTGTGCCTGAATCTGAGTAATAATCATTTATGGTTTTTTTTGAGGGCTTACTATGTGCTGGGCACTGTCCCAGTGTGTCCTCTACAGAGCAACCTTGTCAAGTAGAGAGAATTGTTAACATCCTTTTACAGATGAGGGAAGCAAGGCTGGAGGGGTGAGGGGCGCTGGCCCAGTGGTCCAGTCAGTAGGGGAGTCAGGCCACTGGACTCTGGGGCCTGTGCCTTTCTTGCCAGGCTGTTCTGCAGGACAGAGTCTCTCAGGGACCCTGACTGCCCCCTCAAAAGCCCAGTGGGCTGTGGGACTGAAGGGTCCTCCGGCAGGAGGTGGGACCCATCTGTGGTGGCTCAGCTACAGTGGGGCCTCTAGCGGGGAGCAAATGATACAGGCTCTAGAAGGAGAAAGTCTGGCTTGTCCCGGACTATGTGTCACTCAATGCCTCTAAGCCGCACTTTCCTCATCTCTAAAATAGTATTTTCCTGCTCCATCTCACAGGGTGGTTTGGGGTAACTCTTTGTCAGCTGTGAAGTGCTGTTCTCCTGTTCATGGGTAGGAAGTAGTGGTGAGCAGGGCAGAGAGAAACCCTCCCAAGGAGAGAGAGGTGGGGACAAGGTGGGGAGCAGGCAGCCTGAGACCTGTGGCCCAGGCTCGGGGCCCTCGCACATGCTGTTTCCTCTGCCAGGAAGGCACTCCTCTCCTCTCTTCCCATCACTGGGTCTTTTTAAAAGTCAGCTTAAATGTCATCTTCTCCGAGAGACACTCTCCCCTCCCACCCCTGGTAGACTGGTTGTGAGCTCCCACCTGCGTCAGCCTGGGGGCTTTCCCTGGCTCTCCCACTTCATCCCAAACCTCCCTACAAGACCCGGCCCTACCTGTGCATGAATTATTGAGGCAGAGGCTGAGGGCTCGTTACTGGGACAAATATTCCAGCAAAGCTGCCTGACTGGAGCAGAGAGAGGGGGGTGGCATTTAGCGCAGGAAGTGACTTCCCCTGGTAATTAAATGCTCTCGTGTGTGTGTGCGTGTGTGTGTGTGTGTGTGTGTGTGTGTGTGTGTGTGAGAGAGAGAGAGAGAGAGAGAGAGAGAGAGAGAGGGAGAGAGAGAGAGAGATGTATTTTATCACTGTCCCTCTAATCTAGCCTGTGTCACACCAAAGTCCTGGGTCTAAACGGAGCACCGTCCCTCCCCCACCTTGGGGGAGGAGGGGTGGTGTAGATTGATGTTTTCGATTTTAAAAAAAGAAAAGAATCAGAGCCTCAGCGAGGTTTCATGAGAAATGGTGGGAGCAGAGGGGTCAGGGAGCTGATTACGGAGACGTGTTTAAGCTCTCAGCTGGGGATGGATGGCTTCCATACACCTGCTGGGGGCTGGGACCCCTTGGCCTTTGCTGGCTCGGATGCAGCCGGGCTGCTTCTCAAGTTCACGGAGCAAGGGGACCAGCAGGTGCTCAGGGCGAGGATCTGTCGGTCAGATGGGCGGGGGGGTGGGGGTGGGGTGGGGGGGGGGCCCTGGCGTGAGGAAGAATCGTGGGAGGGGCCCTTTCTCTTCTGGAGCACACGCTCGGCTCCCATCCCCATGGGGGTCTGCCTCTGGGGGACACTCCCTCGGACAGGTTCTAACCCGGCCTCTGCTGCGTATCCCTGAGCGAGTCCTCTTGTCTTTCTGCACTTGGTTTACAGTCTGTAAAATTAGCTGAAGCCCTGGAGGTGGGTGGTGGTGATGGTTACACAACAGTGTGAATGTACTTCATGCCACTCTTGTGTTTATTTTCCACACGTGCATACAAACACAAACTCTAAAAGAAAAATCAGGTGAATCTGAAGTTTCCTTCCAGCCGTAATGCTCTGTGGATTGATGATCCTGCATTCAAAGAAATGCCAGGGGACTTATTATTCCAGGAACAGGCTGTGTGACCTCTGCTAAGTCCAGTTCCCTCTCTGATTCCACCTCCTTCGGTGGTGGCAGAGTGGCTTCTCCAGACCTGGCAAGTTGTTTTCTGTAAGCTTCTCCTGTAAGCCATGCCCCTCAAGTTTCTCCCCTCTCCAGAGGCTGGACCACCCTCCGCTCTTTGGTGCCCCCACACTCGTCTCGGCCTCTGGCAGCTTCTCCTAGGGGCTGAGGAGAACCTCTGCTTGGCCGTTGGCCGAGCCATTGAAAATTTCATGGATAATTCAGGAATGCAAATCAAACAGGAGGCTGGAAGCTCTGGATTTATGGACAAAAAGGAGTCAAACTTGGCAATTTATGAGCAGCTCAGAATAGCATGGTGGGTGTGTGGGAAGGCTGGAGGATGATCTGAGGGTCTGGGGGCACAGGCAGGGGAGGCAGGGATGGGAGTGGGGCTGGAGAGAACACGGGGGGCCCGGGCCTTAGCACCTAGACCACTTTGTAAGAAGTTGTCTGTGCCCTGAACGAATGTGACGAGTGGACTCCAATGAAGGGTAGGGACTCCTCAGGCATCAGAGGGAGGGGCCAGCCCACAAATCCTAATTTTGTCTCCCTGAGGCCTGGGCCTTGGCTGGGTACCAAGGAGAAGGGACGTGAGAGCACTGGGGCGGGGGGCACGTTCTCCAGCCTTGGGGGGCACTAGGCCAGAATCGAGAGTCTTGGCTTGCAGGAGAGGGAGAGACCCTAAGTTGTCCAAGTTGTCTTTTTGAGGCTTTTCCAGGCTCCCAGGGGGACTCTCAGTCTGAGGGTGCGGAGGTACTCCACATAAATCCAACCCAGGACCCCAGAGGGGCATCCCAAAGGCCATCCCCAAGGTCAAGGCCCCAGAAATGGATGGGTCCCAGTAGCGGTGGGGTGGCTGGTCCCTGCTACCTCTCCAGTGTGGTTCCTCCTGGAAAGACCCAGGAGGGGACTGTCCAGTTCCCTCTGCTTGAAGGGGACCCCAAGAAGTGCATGCACAGATCCACGGTCTAACAGACATGGGTGTGTCTGAAGGTCAGGGACTGAGAGACCTGGGATGAGCCCCAAGCAGACATTGCCTGTCAGGGGACGTGCAACAAGTCATACCACCTCGTGGGGCTCAATTTCCTCATGTGAAACATGGGAATAGCGTTCCCTTCCATCAGTCCTTCTCACAGCTCGTAAAGCTGCAGTGTGAGTGAAATTAAATTATGAATGAATTTGTGCTTGGTATCCTCTAAGGTGTTGTGTCAATGTGGTAGATTCTTCTCTTAATTTTCCATGGGACTCTACCCCAATCACGTCGCCTTCCTGGGCTTTAGATTCCCCAAGTCCAGAATGAAGAGGTTAGACCGGGTCACCTCTCTCTCCACTTCCAACCTGAACAACATCTGACCCTATGATTATCTTGGTATCTCAGTTCCTGATGGACGAGTTCCTAACTGAGGGTGAGGCTCCCGGGGTCTAGGGCTTAGAGGAGGCAGGACTTTGTTCCCACAGCCATGGAACAAAATGATTTCTAAGTAGGGGGCCTTGCTGCTTTCTCTTAGTCTCTCCTAGGGCCCTACTGAAGATGTGGCTGGATGTGTGCATTCTAATAAATTTGTTGGACAGGGCTGCCCCTTAGAAACTGAGGAAACAGGCTCAGAGAAGTAAAGGAACTGTCCAAGGTCACGCAGCTGGGAAGTGGGGAGCTGGGACACAAACCCAGCCATTTCTGACCTGAGTCAGAGCTTCCCCAGAAAAGTGATTTCTTATTCCAGGCCCACTTTTGTGTCCATTAAAGCTGTAATGTCATCTCGTTATTGGT
Source organism: Equus przewalskii (assembly GCF_037783145.1). NCBI lineage: Eukaryota > Metazoa > Chordata > Mammalia > Perissodactyla > Equidae > Equus > Equus przewalskii. Next base: position 38,031,561 of record NC_091840.1, read on the forward strand.
CTCCATTGAGTTCTCTTTGAGTATAGTCACATTTTCCTGTTTCTTCATATGTTTAATAATTTAGGATTATATCCTGGACATTGTGAATGATGTACTGAAGAGACTCTGGAGTCTATTACATTCCTCTAAAGAGTGTTGGGTTTTTTGTTTTTACTTTTAATCTGGCTAAACTCAAACTTCAAACTGTGTCTCCTCTTTGGTGGTGGTAGCTGAAATCTCAGTTCAGTTCTTTTAAACTTAGCCAGGCTTTTTACAGTCTTTTCTGTGCATGTACCTTGAAGGATCAGCCAGAAATCTGGGCAGAGATTATACGTAGAAGTTGGGGCTTAATCTCTATGGCTCTCTCCTTTCTGGAATTTCTGCCAGCACTTTCCAGCTGCTGTGTTCATTCACATTTTCTCTGATTCTTCAAGCCACTAAGACTGTGGGTTTCCTAGAAATTTAGCTATCCTGTGTGACACTGCCTGAGGTCTGCCCTCAGAAGAAATGCTTTAAAAACATGAAATACATCCACTGTCATTCTTCCAGGTGTAAATTCCCCTCCAGTTCCTGCTTGCTTTTTGTTTTCCCAGTGCCTTTAGGTACTTTTAACATATTATATCCAGACTTTATAGTTGTTATCTGTGGGGTGGGTCTGATAGGAGCTACTTGACCATTGTTGGAGCCCTTGTTCCACTTGTGAGCACATGGTTCCTTCTACGGCTCATACCAGGCAAGGTCTGTTCTTTTATTTATTTATTTTTTCTAAGATTGGCACCTGAGCTGACATCTGTTGCCAATCTTTTTTTTTTCTTCTCCCCAAAGCACCCTGGTATGTGCTTGTATATTCTAGTTGTGAGCGCCTCTGGTTGTGCTATGTGGGACGCCACCTCAGCATGGCCTGATGAGTGGTGCCATGTCCACGCCCAGGATCCGAACCAGCGAAACCCTGGGCCACCAAAGCGGAGTGCGCGAACCACTCGGCCACAGGGCTGACCCCACAGGGTCTGTTCTGAAAGCTACACCAGGCCTAGCAGAGTCTCTAGGAATGTCGTATTCCACTTGTAACATTAGGTATTTGTGCCAAGGCAATGATGTCTTGTAACTGGCTCTTGGAAATGTTGCACTGCTGTGTCCATGACAACCTTCTCGGTGACTCTCCCTCCCATGCGTGTTCCCTTCAATACCACCTTCCTTGGGAAGGATTGCCTCTAGACTGCAAGGGGCATCCGACTTCAGGTGCCAGCATGCAGGGAGGCGGAGCGGGGGGCTTTGTCCCTCTCTCAAGTGCACTTTCGGCAGAGTCTGCACTGGCAAGAGAAGAGGGGTTGGGGGGAGAAGGAGGTAGACTCTCCAACTCGCCAATGTCATTCGAAGGTATGTTTCTTTAAACTCTGCCTTAGGGAGCTTGTCAGATGGCCACCACCTGTTCAGGTTCCCCCAGACACCTTCTGGAGCTGCAGGTGTGTGCCAAAGGCTGGAGAAAACTGGCCCTTCCCCAAAGTCCCCTTGCTCTTTCGGTGGTGATATCAGAGAGGCCAGAGCATGACGGCAAAATCTGTGTGCTTTTAAAAAGATTCCTGCTGTGTAGAGGGGTTGTTTTCCTCCCCCTTTTCTTCTTAAAAAAATTTCTTGTGTGTCAGAGAGATGAAGCCAGAAGAGAAATGTCTCTTTGATGGCTGAGAATTATTGATTTAAAGGCTTTATTTAATCCGCTCTTAACAAAACTCAAACATCTGGTTTGTGACGCCTGCGTGCCAACTTTCAGCTTGAATGGAATGCACGAAGATGGCGGGCACCCAGGCTGAAGGGAAGGGAGGCACAGTCCACTGTGGCCGGCGTGGCTGGCGTGGCCACTGTCTGTGCTGTGCCTCCTCCATGGGGCAGCGGCACAGGAAGGAAACCACTTTCTTGAGCATGTCTTTATGCTAGGGACGTTTTGCTAAGGTGACTGTATCCATGCGCATCTCTCAGGGCTTGAAATCTGAAAGCGAGTCAGGACTTGAGCCTAAGAGAAGCCGGGCTGGTGAAAAAAGGAAGGAGGGTTGTATTTATGCAACACATATTCTGTGCCAGGTATTTTTATACCCACTGTCAGGTTCAGTTCTTGTAACAACTGCATGCGGTAGGTATTGATGTCCTTTCATTCCAGATAAGGAAACTGGTTATAACTTGCTCAAGTTTACCCAGCTGGCAAGTGGCAGAGTCAGGAGTCAATTTCAAGGCTGCTGCCTCTAAAGTCTGGGTTTCTTCCATTCTCTCTCGCTGCTTCACACACAAGCCCAGAAACCTGGGTTCTCAGAGCAAGATGCTGTCTTCCTCGTCTAACATGGATGGAGCTATTCTCTGACTGGCAGGGGAGGGTGGAGAGGGAGCTCTCACTGCAAGTGACTTCTCTGATGATGCAAAGGCAACTGCATTGTTCCAGGCTGGAATTCTGGCCTTGCCCACCAGGAGCTGTGTGATGCTGAGCAAGTTGCTTAACGTTTCTGTACCTTAGACTTCTTAGGTGGGGATAAGAGTACCCATTGGAAGGATCCCAACTAGAAGTGCGTGTAAAAGCCCACGGTTCTGTGCCTGGCACAGAAGAGGTGCTCAGCAAGGGTTGGTCTCTTCTCCTTCTCTCTAGCTGCGAGCAGTCCAGAGCCCACCCCCAGAACCAGGAGTTGAGATGCAGAGGGCCCTAGGAAAGCAAGGGAGGCTGGGATGGGAGGCAGGTATCTTGAGGGGCCCCAGCTTTGTTAATTGATTGGCCAAAGGAGGCCAGTGTTCAACTCAGTGAGCAGGGCTGGGTGAGAGAGTGGGAGCCACAATGTGGGGTTGTCCACGTGTGTCTCTTACCTGGTGGGTCCTAGAGCCTGAAGGTCTTCCTACTGGAGAGGGCCCTCAGAAGCCATCTTGTCCAGCTTTCGCATTTTATAGGCAGGGAAACTGAGGCCAGAAAAGGGAAGGGACTTGGCCAAGGCTTCACAGCAGGTAGGAGTCAGAGCTGGTGCTTGGCCTCAGTTCTCTGGCTCTGAAGCCATGGCTGGGTCGGGGAGAATGAATGTAGAGTGGCACAGCTGAGGGCACCAGGGCTGCAGCCCCCCAGAAACTGTGCGTCTCCTGGGGCCCAGCGGCCTTTACCTGAAGCCTACAGAGGGGGCGGGGGCGGTGGTGGTAAAGAATACCAGAGTGGCTCCTGCTCTGGCTGATGTGCCTTTCCTCTGACCCTGAGCATCTGTTCGCCTGCTCTCTGATCACCCCCTGGGCAGAAACTGCCCATGAGCACCTCACACCCAGGCAATCAGGATGCCCAAGATTTGAACCTCTCGCCGCCACCTCCAAGTATACTCAGGAAAGCTTTCTCCTCTTTTCTCGAGCCTCAGTCTTTCCAGCTGTAAGACGGAGACAAAAGATCTGCTTTGGAGGACAAGAGCGTTGGAGAGATCCGTAAATGAGGCTTTCGAGGCCCTAGAAGTTAAAACAGATAAATATAGGGCATCCCGATCATGAGTTGGTCGTTTGATCTTTTTCTCCCCACTTTCCTTTCCCTTCCCTTCCACTTCCTTCCCTCCTTTCTTCTGTCATGACATTTGTTCAGCATCTGAGAGGTCTGGCCAAAGCCAGGACTGGGAGGTGGGACTGGGCAATGGAATTGTGTAGGAAAGGCTGAGTATGTCTGGAGAATTTCTTGAGATTCCCAGGAACCAGGGGAGACATAAGAGAGAATGGAAGGAAACTGCAGAAAAGTTAAAGGTGGCCATGAGATCAGAGCCAAGCCCCAGGGGAGGCCAGAGGAAGGGAGTTTAGGGGGACGTTTGTGCTGAGAACCAGGCTGAGCCCGGAGAGACCCGAGCCAGGGACTGGGAATTCTGGGTTCTCTTCCATCGAAACAAGACACCTCAGCATCCTTTTGTTCAGGTTTACCCCAAGGAACCCAGGTAGCAGAGGCTGCTCTAGGTGCTGCTGACTGGGATCCTTTCTGGAGGTTGCAGGGTCTGTGCCCTGAGCCTGGGGGAGGGGACCTGTCCTGTTGATGTTTGGCAGGAGGCATTTTTGTGGTCTAGATCCCAAGGCAGCCTGTCCCAGTGGGGCTGCCCATGGCCCTCTGGTCCCCTCTGCCAGAGTCTGGTCCACTCTGCCTGTGGCACGCTGTTCCCACCGGTGGGTTGGTTGGGGGAATTGTCTCCCCCTGAGGACTGTGATTCTCAAAGACAAAGACTCTGTCATGTTCACCTGGGCAGCCCCAGCCCCTAGCCTACCTGCGGCTGATCAAAGTCAAGGCAGAGGCGGTGTGGAAGAGCAGAAAGAATAAGGATGCTCCAGTTGATAAACTTGAGTGAGAATTCAAGTTCTGCCGCCTTCAAGCTGTGTGACTGTCATAGGTCAGGCGCTAGAAGCAGATTCCGTGACCTAGATTTGTGAGTGGGAGGCTTATAGGGGTGTGTGCTCAGGAAGAACACCTGTGAGGGAGTGAGAGCAGCAGGATGGGGCAGAGGGAGAAGCGGGATCGTGCTGTACTTGCAGCAGGCATCACCCGATCCCATGGGGGGCCTGGGGCTAGATTGGCCCCTGAGAGTCGTCCCAGGTTGAGACAAAGGAGCTGGACCTTTATGCCCCTATTGGATTACACTAGGTCATTGGACGTGGTCTTCCCAGGGAAGGGGCGTAAGATTTGGCAAGGCAGCTTCTGGCTGAGGGCAGTGCCTGAAGTGGCGTCAGCTGTGGACCTCAGCAGTCAACAGTCGCCGCCGTTGTTGGATGTTTAGGTCATTGTGCAACTCGGCTCCCATCCCATCCCAAGCGTACATATAGCTGTGTTTCTGTGGCTCAGGCCTAGCTGAGGACCCAAGGCTGTTAAGAGAGGAAGGGGCCTTCAGGAGAGTAGTACCCAAACTACTTCTTTGAGAGGAAAAAACTGAGTGTAGGGAGGTGAAGCGACGTGGACAAAGCCCCCTTGTGTCAGCAGCAGTGGTGGGGTTAATACCGTAGAACCGCTCTTGGGGAAAAGGAGTCTTTGATGGTGACCTAATTTTTGCTGCCTTATGTGAGTGGTTTTTTTTGAAATTAAAAAGAGAGATAAAATTCAAAGACAAGAAGAAAGAGCTCAAGGCTGAATGGGCTTTTGCGCAAATAAAGGATTTGACTGGAAAATTAGTTGTAAAATAATAATAATCAAAAGCTGGGTTTGGGCCCTATCTTCCTAGGCAGGAAGCCAGACTGCCGAGTCAGCACCTGACAGTAGCTCCTTTCTGAGGTCACGGGGCTACCATTTTGTTTCAGCAGAATGGGCAGAAGGAATGGTTGCTTCGAGACGCACTTGCAGCCGCCTTTGTGTTCTTGGGCTGGGGTAATATTTCTCTAATGGGCGAGTCCCGTTTGTAGATGGGAAACAGAGGCAGAGATAACCTTGGATTTGACTCCATTGGCTGATGTTCATCATGGTGTAGACTGACCTGGACGTAGGGCCTGGAGGTCTGGGCTCTGTTAGGTTACCACTGTCTGGTTTGTCACCTTGGTCAAGTCATGAAATGTTCCAGTGCCTCCATTTCCTCCTCTCTAGACCAGAGACAGTAGTTTCTCCCCTTTCCCAGGGTGATCTAAAGAGAAAAACCCTTCGTCTTCCAGTTTCTCAGTTCAGTGCTTTGCACTGAATACGTGCCTGACACACGTTTGTGGAAAGAATGAACAGTTATAGAGAAAGATGAGGTGATGGATGGGAAATATTAAAGTGGAGCGTGAAGGACTTCGTGAGAATCTGTTAATACTCTTGGGCGAGCTCCTGGTCTCTGGTGAGTTGATGGGTCCTAGACCGCGCAGTTCCTTGATCCATTCACTTGCCTCTGCCATGCTGTATAGAAACCTTCCAGGAGGGAGAGCATTTTTCTGTGCCTTGTGGCCTTGGGGGCAGACTTGCTGAGGGGAGGGAGGTTCAGGTATCTGCTTCTGGGACAGGGTAGCACCATGTCATCTCCAGGGCCTGATGCTGTGGCCATGCCTGACTCCCTTGGGCAGGGGTAGGAGTAAGCGTTCTCCCAGGGCTTGGGGGCCTGTCCCAGTTCAGGCAGGACCGCAGGAGACACAGTCCCTGCTCACGGTGACTTCCTCAGGCCCTGGAAGGATGCTTTGGAGTCTGCAGACCTGGGCTGCAATCTCGGCTCTGTCAGTTACTATTATGTGTTCTTGGGCAAGTTGCTAAAAATCTGCCTCACGTTTTTCATATGTAAAATGGGTTATTATCAGCAACAAAAGAAAAAATAGATAAATTGGGCTTTATCAGAATTAAAACCCTTTGTGCTTCAGAGGACACTAGCAAGAAAATGAAAAGACAACCTACAGAATGGGAGGAAATATTTTAACGTCAGAGATCTGATAGAGGAGTTGTATTTAGAATATATAAAGAACTCGTACAACTCAATAAGAAAAAGACAAATAATCCAATTAAAAATGGGCAAAGGATCTGAACAGACATTTCTCCAAAGAAGATGTACAAATGGCCAGTAAACACATGAAAAGATGCTCAATAGCATCAGCTATTAGGAGAATGCAAATTAAAACCACAATGAAATGCCATTTCACAACAAGGAGGATGGCTGTAATAAAAAAGACAGATGATAACAAGTGTCAGTGGACATGTGGAGAAACTGGAACCCTCAGATGCTGATGGTGAGGATGCAAAATGGTACAGACACTTTGGAAAACAGTTTGGCAGTTCCTTAAAAGGTTAAAAATGAGTTACGATGGTTCTGCACTTCCACTCCTATGCAGATACAAAAGAGAAATTAAAACAAATGTCCACACTAAACTCGTACACAAATGTTCAGAGGGGCATTACTCATAATAGCCAAAAGGTGGAAACAAACCAAGTGTCCCTCAGCTGATGAATGGATAAATGCAATGTGGTGTATCCAGGCAATGAAATATTGTTCAGCAATAAAAAGGAATGAAGTCCCGACACCTGCTACCACACGGGTGAACCTTGAAAACATTATGCTAATGAAAGACGTCACTCACCAAAGACCGCATAATGTACGATTCCGTTTATATGAAATGTCCAGAAGAGGCAAATCGGGGGAGACAGAAAGTAGGTAAGTGGTTGCCTAGGGCTGGGGGCAGTGGGGGTGGGGGTGGGGGGGGTGGGGGGGGGGCGGGGAAGGAAAGGTTGAGGGGAGTGATAACTAGAGTACGGTTTTTTTTAGGGGGGGAGGGGTGATGGAAAATATTCTGAAATTGATTGTGATGGTTGCACAACTCTGTGCATGTACCAAAAACCATTGAATTATGTACTTTAATGGGTGAATTGTATAGTATGTGAATTACATCTCAACAAAGTTGTTACCAAAGAAAAATGGGGTTATTAATAGGTCTGCCTCCCAGTTTTGTTATGAGAGTCAGTGAGATAAAGCCCAGCGTCTGGTATGTGATGAGCTCCCCGTATATGCGAATTATTTTATTATTAGCGTTATCAGCAGACTGTTGGAGATCATAGGAGATATGGGACGAGGTAGGTAGCACCATTCCTGACACATAATTGGTGATGGCGACGTTAGTGCCTATGGCATTCTTGCACAGGCAAATTTGAGAGGTGCAAGGAGATGCCCACTGAATCCAGGACTGTGCTCAGCTCATCCTTTGGGAAGCACCTTCACGGCTCCAGTTGGGAACATACCACGGGAAGCAGCCAGGGGAGGGCTTGGTTTTGGCCCCATAACACAGTTTATTGAAATCACAGACCTTTACATTTTCTGGAGAACCTCTAAGGGGCATTTGTGGTTTTAACCCAGTTTGTCAACCTGTCCCTGTGTCACCTCCACCCCCCCCCCCCCCCCCCCCCCGGCCACCACACACACACACTCAGGCATGGACTCAGCGATTTCTCCTCTTTGTTCTGGGATTGCTCAGTAAGGAGCTGAATTATTGTTTTTATTAATAGGGCCCCCTGAGCATTTTCAATTTGAATCCTTCCCTGTAGCCTGAGTCTCTGCCCCAACTTCTCTTTGTAGTGCAGATTAGCTGCTTGCAAGAGCACTTTACATTATTTGGCCCCGGGGAGGGACCGGGAAGACAGGGCTGAGCTGGGGGTTGTGGTGGGAGGCTTGGGTGCGAAGGGGCTAGTTTTAGTTCTATCCCCCTCCTCTGGTCCAGGACAGAGCCATGTCATTCCCCTGCTTCTCCTCCAGCCTCTCTCCCCTCGTCAGTTCCAAATGGTAGGTGTGGCTGTGGCAGGAGGGAGTTATGGGTGGAGGGGGAATGGTACGATATGGGTTCCTTCACTTCTGTGTAGCAAGGTGTAGTACAGAGAGGGAGTTTCAGAGTCCTGGCTTCACAGGGGGCACATGTGCATGTGTGAGAGAGAGAGAGAGGGAGAGAGGGAGAGAGAGACAGAGAGAGAGACAGACAGAGAGAGAGAGAGGGAGAGAGAGAGGGAGAGAGACAGATACAGAGAGAGACAGAGAGAGAGAGAGGTTGAGAACCGTGGATGCTGTGGTGCGACCTGCTGCCCAGACTCCCCTGCAGGGCTGAGTCATTCGTCTCCCTAGCTGATGGCTCTCAGCTGAGTTGTTCTCTGGATTGCTTCAGCCACGAAGGAGCTGCCCCACCCAAGGCCTCGCCCCCTCCAGCGGTGGTCTGCATCCAGTGACTGCTCACTGTGGGGAGGGGGCATAAGGGCTCAGCCCCTTCCTTAGAGCGGGGCAGCTCTGAAGGGCTGTCTCAGCTCCACAGCTCCCTGTGGGAACTGCTGAGGCCTTTGCTGTGACTACATCATGTTCGGTTCCTCCCTCTACCCAGTCCTCCTTCCTTCACTCCCGAGAAAGAGCCAGGCAGCCTCTGACCTCCAGGAGCTGGCCGTGCACACTCACCTAAGCCTTGGTGTGGCCCTGTTAGACGTAAACTCTCTCACAGAACACTGGACGAGGCCACTCAGTGACCACGATGACAGGAGGCACAGAGCAAGACCACTCTGTAACCTTGTCTAAGCAAAGACAGAAGCATGATCACCGTCCAAACCCCAAAATACCGACCCCGCTGTCTCCCGGCTAATGTGAGTGATGCTGCTGCTTCACCAGCTACAGCTTTAGCCTCGCGGTCGTCTTCCCTCCTTCCAGATAAGACTTATTGAGACACCCGGTCACAGAACTACCCTGGCTTCCTAACAGCAGCCAATTCAGAGCAAAGCCCTGCTTCCTTGAACCATCCCCTAAATCACCTAACATGAGCCCAAATCCTAAAATGAGTCCTTTTTAACACCCCCTTACTGGGATGTCCCATGGGTCCCCGTGGTGTCTGGTCTTCCTTCTTGCAGCAAGTGATAAACCCAACTTGTTCACCTGCATGGGTGTTTCCTGAGGTCTTTGGCTGAAAGCATCAACACTCACCCATGGGCGTTGATCCCAAGGAAACTCTCAGGAAACGTTCTGACCATGAATCTCCATCTCAAAGTTCGCCTAAGTCAACCTAAGAAAGTTAGTGTCAGGAGTGGTCCAAGGAGGCAGCCTCTAAAATAATCTTGGAACTGAAGAGCAGAAAAAACTGAATATCAAGCCCAGTCTGCTACTCCAAGGTCATAACCTTGACCAAGAAGGACTGGGACCCCAAGACTTGTGATGGGAGCAACTGGGTCAATGCCCTTGAATATCATGACCCTTCAGATCTCCCTGGTCCCTTTGGGCCTGCAGAAATGGCCTATCTTCCTTGTTAAAGGCCAACAACCTCCCTGTCCACCCTTGCTGGAAGACGCAGAGGCCTCGGACAACATGCACTGCGCTCAGGACTCCCCCACCTCTCCTCTGGTCACCAGACCATAACTAGGGCAAAGTCAACACATGGCCTGGCTGGGGGAAGCGGTGGGCCTGCTGTGGAAGGAAGGGGACTGTATCCCCTACTTGTTGCAGGACACAGACAGCACATCCCAGCAGAAGCAAGTGCGAGTATACAGGACTGGATCCCTTATGTGAAAGCAGAGAGGGGGCACTCATTCCCCCAGCTGCTGGGGGTGTTGGCAGCGGATTGCCCTCAGCTGAGTCTAATAATTTCCCTCAGGGGAAGAGAGCTGCTTAGCCCAAGAGCACCCCCCCTCCCAAGCGTAGACTACGTTCAACTCCTGGACAGTGGGGTGGGGAGGATAAAATTCCTACCCCGTCTCCCCAAGGTGGGATGCCTCTAGAGGGCCATTCCAACTCAGGAGCTGTCTTTGGGATCAGGTGCAGTCTTTGTTGCAACTGCATTGCAGCTCATCTCCTCCCTCTGCCCATTTCTACTTCCTTCACTCTCTCCTCTGGGTTGATCCTGGGGGCACCCCCATAAATTTTCTGTGAGTAAATTTCTGTTTCAGTGTTTGTCTCCCCAGATAATCCGACCTTAGACAATGAGAAAGAGAATGCGAAGGAAGAAGATGTGGAAAGCAGGACAATGGAGGACAGGAGATGGGGCCTCTGAAGATGTGGGTCCCTCTCTGGAACGCCGATCAAGGCTGGACGTTTCAGCCCTCTGCCCGAGTGCAGAAGGCTCTGCAGGGAGTGACGGTGATCCACTCGGTGACACAAAAGGGCAGCTGTCCATCAACTACCAGTTGGAGGGAAGAGCTGTGGAACAAGGACGATGGGAAAACAGGAGAAAAGACTTGGGAAGAAATATTATTGTTGAAATGAAATTCAATACAAGGATTGGAAAGTAAAGTTGAGGAAAGTTCTCAGAAAGCAAAAGAAAAAAGGAAAAAGACAAGAAAAAGGAGAGGAAAAAAAAGAAGAGACCAGGAGGAACAATCCAGGGGGACTCACATCTGAGTGAAAGGAGTTCCGAAAACAGAGAAAACAGAGGGTGAAGATGATCAAGAAACAATGCAAGATAATTTCCTGAAGCTGGGGACCTGAATCGACGCATGGAAAGGGCCAACTGACTAGCCACATGAGAAAGAAAGGAACCTTAATCCTGATCACATACCGTAGACAAAAATCAATTCAGGATAGATCACAGACCTAAATGTGAAAAGTAAAACAGTCAAGTTTCTCGGCAAAAAAAATCCCAGAAGAATAGCTTCATGTCTTTGGGACGAGCAAGGATTTCTAAAATAGAATTAAAAACCTACCAAGTATAAAAGAAAATATCGCTAAATTTAGGCCCTGCTAACAGGAAGAACTTCTCTTCAGTAGAGACAGTATTAAGTGAGTGAAAAGATAAGCTGAAGACTTGGAGAGATATTCGTAATACATATACCCAAGAAAGCAGGTGCATCTAGGGTGTATGTACAAATCCCACACATCCATAAAGTAAGAGAACTTTGCTTTTAAGAATGAGCCAAAGATTTGCAAAATAAGTCAATAAAGTAAAATGAGTCAATAAAAGAAATACAAAATGTTCAGAGGTGCTCAATATTATTAGTCATTGGGGAAACGCTAATTAAAACCACAATAAAATACCACTACACCCCTACTAGGATGGCAAAAATAAAAAGTCTGAAAGTACTGTGAGAATGTGGAGCACCTGAAGCCCTTGGACATCTGGTCCTCTTGGCCACTGGTAGCTTAAATTTGTACGACCACTTTGGGAAGTTGTTTGGCAGCATCTACAAAAGCTAAATACAGGCCTACCCTGTGATCCAACAATTCTACCTCTAAATCTAGACGGAAGGGACGTGAACACTTATTTCCACCCAAAGACATATATAAGAATGTTACAAAAGCATTGTTCATGGTAGCTCAAAACTGGGGACAATTAAAAATGTCCATCACTATTTACAGAAATAAATGGTGGTATATCCACACAATGGAATATTACACAGCAGTGATAAAGAACCAACAATGCCTACATGGAACAACATGAGTGAATGCCAAAGACATAACATAAAGCAAAAGAAGCCAGACACAGAAGGGTACATACTGTAAAAGTCCGTTTACATGAAACTCAAAAAATACAAAATGGGCTATGGTGATAGAGGAGAAAATAGTGGCTGCTTGTGGAGAGCTGTCAACCGGGAGGGGGCAGGAAGGAGCTCGTTGGGTCCTGGAAATGTTTGTATCTTGACATATATCTGTATAGTTTGCAATGTGAAGTTACAAAACTACATGTAAGTTCCAGCTTAAACAAAATAAGAAAGGGCCCATTGAGCACTCAACATGATAAATGAAAAGAGTCCACACCAATTTTGCACACCACTGTGAGTCAGAAGAGCAACAGGAGAAAAGAACACGCTAAAGATTTCCAAGGGGGAAATCAGGTCACTCGCAAAGCAACCAGAATCAGACTGGCATCAGACTCACGTCAGTAACATCAAATGCCTTCAAAATGCTGAAAGAAATGATTTTCAACCTAGGATTTCTGTATCCAGCCAACCCATCATGCAAATTCCAAGGACTCATAGAATTTATCTCCCATAAATCCTTTTTGAGGACACAACTTGAAGATGTGTTACAAAAAGTGGGAGAGTAATCCAGGAAAGAGTGAAGGCTGGGAAGGCAAGGGGCTGTAAATGGAGCTCAGAAGAGCAGGGACGAGCTGTGCACAGGCCTGGAGAGCAGCCAGTCCAGACTGAAGCAAGAGGACCGAGGGCCCCAGCGGGCGGGGGCGGTGGTGGTCGTGGTGGTCCATGATCCAAAGGGGGACTGGATAGAATATGCTTTGTTAAGACTTTTAAAAAGAATAGGGAATGTGATAAAGCCAATGAGGACAAAAGAATAAAGAAAGGCAACTTGAAAACTTACAAACACACACACCACTGGACCTGCAAGAAAACTGTAATCATAGCACACTACTCGACTCTGCAGTGAAGAGTGTTTACCCAGCACAATGACGTAAACGCTTTGCACGGGTTTTCAACTCCTAGAATCAATCTGAAAGACCTATGTGACTACAGAATAAATGTAAGTATGATCAACTTTACCAACATAAAAGTGAAAGTCTAGAGGACAGAAGAGGAGGCGGAAGTGGGAGAAGTGAGGAGAAGGGAAGGATAGGAGTATTAAAATCCTTTTCGCAAAGTGCAGATTCTCTCTTTGCAAAGTGCAGTTCTGGAGGACGGAAGATCACGGAGGTAACCACTGGAAGAAGTAAAGATGGCGAGTGGCAGGAGGGGGTGGAGGTGGTGGGAGGGAGACACATCCTCGTCTGGAACAGTAGTAAGTCAATAGATTGGGTCTAAAATTGATGAATCAAGAAATATCCGCAGAAGCATATTATTTATGAAAGTGGGGGTAAATACAAGAAAAGACGTTTTAAAAAGTTAGACACGGCAGCCTAGGGAGAATAGGAAGTAGTTTAGCAGGATACTGTGTTTAACTTTGTGCATACATTCCTTCCAATAAGAACAGAGTTTTTTGGTTTTTTTGAAGAAGACAGACATGGCCATATTGGAAAGGAGATTATAAAATCACTTGTCCTTTCCTAAGGGTGATGAAGGCACCGAGGGACCCCGAGACAGCCCCCACCTGGAAAGGGACTTGAAGTCATGCTTTGACATCTGGGGACTGAGCTCATCCAGTCTTTATAAGACTAGGGATTTGGGGACTTTGAAATGTCACTAATTTTCTTGCCGAGGCTTCTCTGTGATAAACTTCATTCCCCCGCCTTCTTCCCCCTCAAAAATACAATTTTCAATAAATAGCAAGCTCATAAATAACAAGGGGCACTGCGGCTCCTAATGAAACAGTGACAAATGTTATATCTTCATGGGATCAGGAGAAATAACAAAGGGGAGCACGGGGAGGGGCCTGGAGGCCCCGGAGCTCGTGAGGTTTATTAAAAATCCTTCAAGTTTCATGTAGCCCATTAAAGCCATTCTCCTGCAAAATAATTAAACATCATTCAGAGACATCGCTGCTTTATGAGGAGGACACAGAACCTGAACTTCTGCAGGTGAAGAGTGGGCTTTGAGTCCACCCGAGAGAGGTGGAAAACCAGATGGCCCGGCTCCTCACCCTGGTTCCCCTGCTGGATAGCTGGGGGAGTCCCTGCAACTGCCTGGGCCTCAGTTTCTTTATCTGTGCAATGGGAGAGTTGCACTGGATCTGTGTTCCTAATCTGGGATGCTGGACAGATTTCTCTCCCTCTGCAAAACGCACAGCCACACTCGCAATCTTGTGAATAGTTTCGGAAGGCTGGCGGCACCCTGCTGCCCATCTGTAATACTCTAGTCTTTTCAGCTTGAATACTCCAGGGTTCCATTCTTTTCCTTCTCTGTGGCTTACAGCCTACAGCAGCTGGCTATAGTTTTAATCAGACTGTTGTTTTCCCAGGGTGAAGCAGAGCTCCTCAAGAAAGTCCTTGCCCTCCACGGGTACCACCTTTCACCAAGCGCTGCCAGGTGGCACATGCATGCTCCCCGACTCGCAAACATCTGGCTTAGGAACATCCTGCATGAGCAGCCAGCCGGTCAGTGCTGGACCCACCACTGGTTCCTCTCAGATCCCCTTGGAGGAGACCAGCTCCTTGGGCCTCCAAATCCCTCCCTCTGAGGGAGGACGGCCTGGCCTTCCTCCTGAAGGGGTGATGTGTAAGGGAGCTCTGTGTGGTTCACTTTCAGGGTTCCTGGGCCAACATCTGCAGGGTCCCTGGCTGTTCTATGCCCCAAACTCTCCCTGTTGCATTTCCTCTGGGATCCAGCTCAGCAAATGATCTCCTCTACTTCACAAGCTAATCTTTTCTCCCTCCAGACTGGGAAGACCCATGCACCCATCCTTCGTCCCTGCACTGTGTCCAGGTCCACCTGTCTCCCTGTGTATGCCTGGCCGCTCATCAGCCCAGCAGGCCTCTCCAGCCTCCCAGTCTATCAATAGCACTCAGAAGAATAATAACACCATTTCTTGAGCACCTTCTAGGTGCTTGATGCTGAGCACAGTAACCGTATTCCTAAGGTTACAGAGGAGGAAACTGACACTCAGAGAGGTAAGGAATGTGGCTAAGGACACACAGCTAGCAATGGCTATGGTAAGCTGACTTAGAAGCTGGCCCCAGTGATTTCTACTTTCTGGTATTCATGCCCTGGTGTAATCCTCTCCTCCTAAGTGTGGGCTGGGCCAAGTGACTTAATTCTAACCAACAGAATATGGCAAAGGTGATAGGATGTCCCTTTCATGGTTAGATAGCGAAGCTTGTGACTTCGTTCTTGCTAGTGGACTCTCTTTACTGCCTTCTCTGCCTGTGTGCTTTGATGAAGCAAGCTGCCATGTGGGAAAGGCCCATGTAGCAAGCAACCAAGGGCTTCACTGCTATAGCCTGCGAGAAACTAAGTCCTGCCCACCACCACGTGAGTGAGCTTGGATGTGGATTCCTCCCCAATCAAACCATCAGATGAGACTGCAGCCCCTGGGCGGGCACCTCGATGGCAGCCTTGTGAGAAGCCATGGCTTGCAGAGGACCCAGCTGAGCAGCACCCAAATTCCTGACCCACAGAACCTGTGAGATAATAAATGTGTGCTGTTTCAAGCTGCTAAATCTGGAGGTAATTGTGCAGCAGTAGATACTGAACATAACGGCCAAGCTGAGATGTGAAGCCAGGTCAGTGTGGTGCTAACATCCTGGGTTGATTCTGTTGTGCCAGGCTGCCTGTCCGCCTTTGCCCTTTAACCCCAGTGTGGAGGTTATTGGCAGTAGTGGCAGTTGGCAGGCCCCGTAGCACCTCGGCTTCCAGCTCCAGGGCTCACGTGTGCAGTGGGGGATTCAGGGCACGGTTACCTAGCTCAGCCTGGAGGCTGGAGGATGGTGAGTGAGAACCCTGGACCAGGAGTCAGGAGCTTCACATCTCATCCGGGCCTTATCCCAGTGAGCCTCGTGGCCTGGAACAGGCCTTCCACCCTTCGAGCCTCCTTTTCTCAGTGTGTCAGTGAGGTTGTCAGATGAGAACATCGTTAAGGTTCATTTCCACCTGGCTCTTCTGAGTTTGTGATGGGTCCTCTGACTGCAGGGGGCCCGTCCAGGCAGCCCCAGCCCCAGGCTGGGTGTGACCCCACCTGGCGGGGCTGGAGGGCTGGACAGAGGCTATGGGAAGCGGCTCTGTTTCCCCTTGGGGAGGGGGCAGTTGTGACTTGAGCCCCTGGTGGGGGTCCTGCCATGGCCTCTGAAATTCCTATCTAGCCCCATTTCCTGGGGGTCCTTCCGTGACCTCTGGATCAGGGGAAGCCCTCTGGAGTGCAGGCTTTGTTCCCAGAGCAGAGGGCAGGGGCAGTGGGACTGTGTGTGTGTGTTGAGAGCAGCGCTAACTCACTGGGCTTCAATAGGGGGCATTTATTCTACGCAGGGGGACGTGATAAATGGGGACCCATCCTCCCTCTGCTTTATTTCCGTTCCCTCGCCCTGGGGTGATTTATGCAGCTGCATTTATGGTCCTGGGAGGCTGAAACAGAAAAGTTATTCAACTTCTTTCTTCCCCTTCTTCCCTTGCCCTTTTCCGTGTCTAGGCGGGGGTAAGGGTGAGAGGAGTTTTTTACCACCTCCTATAAATTATAGCTGTGGATACTCACGCAGGCTTCTCTGCTGTCTTTGAGCTGCACGGAGCCCTGGGGCTTAGAAAGACCTCCTTTAGTGCTCTAAGAAGGCAGAAAAGCGGAGGGCTTAAGACTGCAGGCTTGTCTTTGAATCCTGGCTGCACCACTAACTCTCTGTGTGACCTCAGGCAAGTGACTTAACCTCTCTGAGCCTCAGTTTTCTCATTCCGTAAAATGAGGACAACAGTACCTTATCTCATAGAGTTGTCGTAAGTGCTGAATGTGACCGAGTATGTAAGGGGCTCAGCATAGTGCTGGCACTTAGTAAGCAGTCAATAAGTGCCAGCAATGGTGACTGTTCACAATCCGGAGCTGTGACTAGCCTTAAGTCTGCTGACCTCTAAGTGTGCAGCAGCTGCCTCTCTGTCGAGTTCTGTGGCTCTTCTGAAGGTGGCACTTTGGTTCTAATTTGACCTTGTTTTCCCGCTGCTTCTTGAACGTGTCCTTCAGCCTTTTCCTGGAGGCAGCAGGGGTGGGAGGAGGAGGAGGAGAGAAAGTATGATGCTGGGACCCAGAGGAAAGGGACCTGCCTTCTGAAGCCCATCTCTGTGTCTCTACTTATAACTGACCCATAGTTTTCCCTCTTATCACCTCCTTTTTCTCTCCATCTGTAGAATGGGGGTCACCAACATGTGTAATGTTTTATTCTCATTTAGAAGAGAAAGACTAAGACCCAGAGAGATAAGGCGGCTCGCGAGGCTCACACGGCCAGAAAGAAATAGAGTTGAATTCGAATCCTGGTATTCGGGCCGCTGTCTGGGCGCTTGACCATCTTCCTCAGGCTTCCAGCTCCGGGTAACCCTGGAGGGGTCCTCTTCTCTGTCCGTCACTTCTCTTGCCTGGAAGCAAGGCTGGGCCCGGATCGTCTCTGAGGGCCCTTCCAGCCTGGGCTTCTTGTCCCAGGTGGAGCCCAGGTCTGTCTGGTCCTCAGATGGGAGGAGCAAACTTCTAGAACTCTCTCTGGCTCAGTTGCTGATGGAAAGTTTCTGCCTCTGCTTCACTGTGCCTTTTGGAGTCTTGGGCCCTGGACGCTGAGTGTTGTACTTAATTATTCTGAAACCCATATATTCTCTGTAAGCAAGAAATCCCCTCCGACAGGCGAGAAATGCCACGATTGTTTATTGCTCTTTGCTTCAAATCTGGAGCGGGAAGCAGGGTTAGGAGGCATCTCTGGCTGCTGGAGGCAAATCCCCATTCACTTTTGGGTGTAAATGCTCCTATTTGTCCAGCTATGTTAGGGGTGGTGTGGTCCTTCGGTCAAGGGTAGAAGAGGCAGTCCCACGGCCCAGGTCCCTATTCTCCCACAAACCTGCTGAGTGGCTTTTAGAGAGCTGTCATCCCTTTGGAGCTCCAGCTTTCTCATCTGAGAAATGGGTTCACATACCCTCTGCCCCATAAACACAGTGAGGTTGTGACGATCACTCAGGACCTGACAGAATTCCTGAATTCATGGAGCTAAAGAATGTTGGCAATGGGATTCATCTGGTTCCAGTGTTGGTGATGGGATTCACAGGGACATGAGTGTAGAAACAGCGGGAGAATGGGCAGAGATGGCTCTTCTCTCAGAAGTTTCCAGAGAAGTGGGATGCTCATCCACCTCTCCCAGGATTTCCAAGATTTCTTCTTGCATGGGCTCGTGGGGGAGATTCCACACCTCTCTATATGGGGTCTTGGGGTCAAGATGGTAGGAAGTCGTTGCTGACTCTTGAAGCCAGAGAGAAGGAGAGGAGAGAAACAAGTGCTCACTCTGTGTGGGTTGCCGGGCTGTGAACTTCACCTGAGTTTATTCTCTTTCAGCAACTTTGTGTGGCAGAAAATATTTTGTCCATTTTATAGATGAAAAAGCTGAGGCTTAGCAAAAACTGTCACTTGCACTGGGTCACATAGCGGCAAGCAGCAGAGCAAGGATTTGAACTGAGGTACGTGTGTCCGAGTGCCCTCTCCCATCACATCGTGGGGCATCATCAGGAAGGTCGCCTTTCCAGGTGGAACAACTTGAATGGCATCTCAGAGGCCTGGCTCTCTGCAGGGATGCAGCTCAGTCAGAGCCGGCTCGTGGCCCCGGGCCAATCATCCTTGTCTTGGTCCCTTGTGTCTATGGCCATGGGCCAGGTCGTGGGTCTGGGAGTCAGAGCTCTGAGGAGAGGGAAGAGCGCCCCTGGTGGCGGTGTGCAGCGCACCACGCAGCCTCAACATCGTGGAGACCTCTTTCTCTTCTTCCACCAGGCCAGCCAGCTCCCCGTCACAGTTGGCCACTGGAGCTGGGGGGTATGTCGGATGAGGCAAGACTAAGACAGGAGGCCAGTTAGGGACTACTGTATTTGTCCAGGTAAGATGGCAGGGGTCCAGGCTGGGGCCTGAGCAGGGAGGCAGACGCAGCCGGTGCTCTGCCCATGCCCCTCGCTGCCCACCATTTCCACATACATGGACCCAAGGGCTGCCTGCTGTCAGCTTCCACCTTGCACTCTCTGCCTCAAGGCTTTCTCTGCTACTGGAACCTGCTCGGCCATCCCAGCAGGGCCAGTGAACAGCCTCCACTTGTGACCACCAGGAGCTGGTGGGTATAAACCCGGCTCCCTCACTCCCTGGGCAGGGTTACCCTCAGGTGTGTTCTGGACTGTCCCAGACTCCCTCAGTTTCCTCCGCAGTGGCCGGCTCACAGCATCTTCTGTCTTGGCTTCATTCCTTCCCTGTTTCACAGGCCCACTCCTACAGATGCTTCCTAGGGTCACACCCTAAATAAATGTGTCACGTTCAAATCCTCGTCTCAGGATCTGCTTCTGGGGAGGCCCAACCTAAGACACATAGCAATGAAGACGATGGGACTTGTGGTCGGCCTGATCTGGTTGAGATCTGATGCCACCACGTAATCACAATAGGATCTTGGGCAAGTCACTCACCCCTCTGGACGTCAGTGCCCTCCCCTGTGAGCTGGGGATGTGATAACGCCATGGGTGGTTTTGAGAATTAAATGAGCAAGTGCTCCTGACCTGTGGTAGATGTGGAATGCATAGGAGCTGTGTGATTATTATCTAATCGTGAAAAGCTGGAAAACAATGCACATGTCCAAGTATTAGCTCAATGTCAGCAAGGATGGCAGGCAGGTGGCAGAAGGGGAGGGGGTGGGATGCTCTTTAAGATGAGTCACAGAGAGCCAGGTGTGAGAGTGGGGGAAGATGACATCTGTCTGGACTTTTGGATTCAGGCCCCACTGGCCTTTGGGGGAGTTTTTTTCCAAGAGAGAGCGACTCGACTTCCCAGAAATGGTGGCGAGGCTGGTGGGGGAGCTGTGGTGCCGATAATGTCGGAGTTTTCTACTACATCATGAGCATCCCTGGTCCCCAGGTTCTGGAACCCTGAGACACAGGTTTGCTCAGCCCTTGAGTCCACCTGCCATGGAGCTGGACCCCAGCACTCGGTCGTGGAGCCTCATTCGATGGTTGCTCACCCCACCCGCCTTTTGTGCCCAAGCTTCCCTGGGAAGTATTTATTACATGTCAATGTGATAAATGAAAAGTCATATTTTACTGTGAATTATCCCCAGCCCATGTGAAGCACAGATCTATAGCCTGGAGAGTTATTAAGTGCTTACCACGGAATGCTATAAAAACCTCATCATTTTCCCCAAGGGCCTCTCCCACCAGGGACCGGGGAGGGCAGGGGCAGCTGCCTCAGCTGTGGGAAGGGGACGGGGAAGGGTGGCCGGGGCCAGTGGGATTGCTCTGCTCGGGGAGGGCACCCTGGGGTCGGATCCTGGAGTTCCTGGCTTCCTGTGTTTGGCTGTGACCTTGGGGAAGGTTCCAGGAGGACTCAGTTTCCCTCTCTGTAGACCAGTGGGCGTGGGCAGCAATGGTTTGGAAGTTGTGAGTCACAAGCCACAGCTGATAACGGCTGATAACATAAAATTTAGTACTGTAATGAAATGAAGCCCACGACTCACATTTCATGGAACTGCTGGGTTAACTGTACCACGCAGAGAGTCCACATAGTTTAATTTTTGGTCTGATTAGGAGCCCTCGCGTATCAGCTAGGATCCCAGCAGGAAACAGATGGCGCGCTTTCATTAGGCTAGTTCCGGGAAGGGTTTTAATAAAGGAGCAATTTATAAAGGTGTGCGCAGGGTGTAGGAAACCCCAAGGGGTGGCGCAGTGCCTCGGGGTTAGGAACAGCGATTCCTCGCCTGTGCCCCAGCTGGGCTGCCGGGAGTGAGAGAAGGGAACGGAGGCCAGAGCCCAGAGG
Source organism: Equus przewalskii (assembly GCF_037783145.1). Taxonomy (NCBI): domain Eukaryota; kingdom Metazoa; phylum Chordata; class Mammalia; order Perissodactyla; family Equidae; genus Equus; species Equus przewalskii. Next base: position 38,052,236 of record NC_091840.1, read on the forward strand.
TGGCCAGGGCTGTGTGGGGCACGCTGCTCCAAGGGGAGCCGTGACCTTCCGTCCAGAGGTCCTGAGGCCCAAGGGAGAGAGCCTGGAAAATAGGTCCCCCTCCTCTCTCCCACGCCCTGCTAGGGCTCCCCATTGGCCAGAACCAACCAGAAGACAGAGGGAGCCGGGCCTGTGATGGAGTCCACACCGCTCAGCCTCCTGGGACGAGGGCAGGGTGAGGATGGAGAGCGGATCTGAGAAGGGAACGGAAGGGGCCCAGCCAGCCCTCCCTTGCCACCTCTCTTGTGATCTCTGCTTAAATACTTCAGGACAGGGAACTCATGGCCCCCCTGAGCAACAGGTCCCACTGTCAGGCAGACCTAATTACTGGGGAAGTCTGCTTTTCTATAAATCTTCCCCATTTAATAACAAGTACAACAGTTACCAGGCTGCATATGAGGGGTAGATGGTAAACAGCCCGTGGGACGACAATCAGTATCAGTTGTTCGCTTTGCCTGACCTGCCCACGTTTTCATAGCTTTCTCTCCTTCTCTTTGTTGATTGTCCTGCATCTAAACAACAAGGATGCTGGTGTTTCCCCTAATTCTGGGCCGCTAACTGCTCCCGGGAGATCTGGGCTCTCACCTGCATGTGCTCGCTGGAGGGCTAACAAAAGGGGTCTGAGGGTTCAATTCACAAAGTACCCGTGACCCTGAGAACCTCTGCTTCGCGTTAGGCTTGGCACATTTTCTCTTCCTGGCGCTGAAGCTGAGAGGCACATCCAGCACGCAGAGCACAGACCCCCACTCCTACGCCAGGGGGCACACAGGAGAAGGGACCCGTCCCAGAACCCAGAGCCTGCCGGGCACGCCTGCAGACAGATGAGTTCGTCCTTCAGACCGTGGTCTGTGAGGACTGGGGAGGGGCATGGTGAGTGCCTTCACGGATTTCTTTTTCAGCCCGCCATCTTCCTCCCAGCCACTGTCACCTACAACCCCACTGTCATTGATCTCAGAAAAGGGAGGGACCTCAGAGATCTGACTCCCTTTTTGATGCATAACCCTCGAGAGCAGGCCAGGATGGTGGCCCAGTGTGAAGTTGAATACCTCCAAGGACAGAAAGCTCACTACCTTTACAGGCAGCCTATGGATGTTTTAGAAGCTCTGATAATTATCCGGTCAAAGAGAATCCTGGCTGCTTTAAAGGTTTTACACTAATGATGGAGGAGAACACAGGGGGCAAAGAGAATAACAAACACATAAGTGACCCAGGCTGTCACCCCATGCTTCTACTCAGTCATTCCTATCTTGCTCTCAGAGAAGGCCATGAAGCCCAGTTCATCTTCCACTCCCTCCCCAGCCTGGAGCTCATCCAGCTTCCCCTCTTCCCCTCAGATCGAGAACTCCACTGGGCTGCCCACCCCAGGGAGCAATACAGCTGCGGTGGGGTGCAGTGCTGGGTGGTAACCCGGATTACCGCTCCAGGCTGCCCTCCCATCCCCCCAGCCACCTGCTCCAGGCCAGCTCCACTTCACCTTCCCCTCGAAACTCCCAAGCTCGGCCCTCCAAACCCGCCTCTCTCCTGGGACTCCACCCCTGCCCCTCTGCCCTCTATCAGGTGCCTGTGGGCTTCCAGACTGGACCCTTCACTTCTGGGAGCTGGGAAGACCTCTGGGCCCTGAGGAGACTCGGGGACAGAAGATGGAGGACGCAAACGAGTCTTCATAATAAGTCCTTTGTCCTGTGGGAAGCACCCTCCTCCTCCCTTCCCCACCCCCATCCTGACTGAGCCCTCCCACTCCATCACCGCCCCCATCCTGGCTGAGCCCCACCTCCATCCTCCCCACCCCCATCCTGACTGAGCCCTCCCACTCCATCACCCCCCCCATCCTGGCTGAGCCCCACCTCCATCCTCCCCACCCCCATCCTGGCTGAGCTCCACTTCCATCCTCCCCACCCCCATCCTGGCTGAGCCCCACCTCCATCCTCCCCACCCCCATCCTGGCTGAGCCCCATCTCCATCCTCCCCACCCCAATCCTGGCTGAGCCCCACCTCCATCCTCCCCACCCCCATCCTGGCTGAGCCCCACCTCCATCCTCCCCACCCCCATCCTGGCTGAGTCCCACCTCCATCCTCCCCACCCCCATCCTGGCTGAGCCCCACTTCCATCCTCCCCACCCCCATCCTGGCTGAGCCCCACCTCCATCCTCCCCACCCCAATCCTGGCTGAGCCCCACCTCCATCCTCCCCACCCCAATCCTGGCTGAGCCCCACCTCCATCCTCCCCACCCCAATCCTGGCTGAGCCCCACCTCCATCCTCCCCACCCCAATCCTGGCTGAGCCCCACCTCCATCCTCCCCACCCCCATCCTGGCTGAGCTCCCCCACCCTCCATCCTCTCCCAACCCCTGCACCCAGGTGGCTGGCCCATCTCTTCTGCCCACACCACCCTGCCAAAATCCTTGATGTATTTACCTTATTAAAAAAAGGAACAAACCTACAACCAGAAGGATCTACAGCTAGAATATACAACTATGTACCAGGGGGCTTTGGGGAGAAGGGAAAAAAAAAGATTGGCAACAGAAGTTAGCTCAGGTGCCAATCTTTAAAAAACCGTAAAGAATTACACAGATAATGCCTGTTATTGCAGAAGAATTAGAAAATATAGGTAAGTGTAAAGAAGATAAAAGTCATCCATAATCTACTGCCCAGAGACAACCACTGTTGAAAGTTTGGGTGTGTATCCTTCCAGACTTACAGAAGGATACTTTTCCCTCTACCAGAATGGCATCATACCAGACGTTTGATTTCTCAGCCTTGCCTTTTCACTTGAAATATACGTGAATTTTTCCACGTCAATAAATATCCTCTCCCACATTGTGGTTTACGGCTGCACAGCGTTCCGTGCGTCCTGGGTCACAACCGGGGTTTTAATTGCTAGGGTGCTGGGGGAGCAGTTTGGAGATTGCCCTCCCCCATGTGTGCAGTAGGTCCTCTCCCCTCCCACCTCCCTGGTCTCTTGGCACCTGCCGTGCTGCCCCCTGGGTTTTCTCTCTGACCCCATTTCTAGAAGCTTGGCCAGCACTTGGTTTGGGAAATATTTCTATTCTCTCTACCTCCTCCCTCCTACTCTGCCTCCCATCCTTCCTGCACCCGCCATCAGTGCTGCTGTTGGGAGGCCGGCCTGGCTTCTGTGGCTCCCCTGGGGTGGTGGCTGCTGTTTGGGCAGAGAGCGGAGGTCAAGTGCTATTGGAATTTTCAGTTAATAGAATTTCTTATTCCCCCTTCCTAAATGTTTGCATGTCCAAATTGCCCCTGTCTTTCAGAGGCTCAGGTCAGAGGCCACCTCCTCCAGGAAGACTTCCCTCCCCTGAATGCCCACACTATTTTGTCTTTACTCTTATCCTGGCTCTGCTACGTATTGGCTGTGTGACCTTGGGCGAAGTACTGAACCTCTCTGAGTCTCAGTTTCTTCATCCGTAAAATGGGGATAATACTAATGTCTATCTCATAGGGTTTTGCCTGGGAAACAGTAGGTGCTCTGTAACTGTTAGCTGTCAGTATTATTACAAATCTTAACTTCTCTACTAGACTGCAAGCTCCCTGAGAGTGGAGCCTGTGTGTTTCTTAGTCATCTCCTGGTCTCGCCTGTGCTCTCCGTTCCCAGGACCTAATGCAGGGCCTGGCGCCTAGTTATCGGGCATCATTTGTTGCATCAATGAGTCCTGATTGGCAGACAAGGAAACTGAGGCCCAAGGAGGGCCCATGGCTTACCAGAGTCGTACAGCAAGTTGGTGGTGGGGCCCAGGCATCCTGCCTTTCGGGCCACTGCCCTTCCCACTGAATCTTCTCTGCCTGGCTGGCTTCTACACTGTTGGGTCCTGTCTCCTTTCCACAGTGATTAGTTGTGTATAGAGCTATTTAAGAATATTTCGTCTGAAGGATCTGGTAGCTGGAGAGCTCCTTCCAGGAGCCTGACTCTGTGGTCCCACGAGGCTAGGCGGCCCTCCCCACCCCAGCATCCCCCATTCCCCTGCTTCTGCAACTTCTAGTCCTCCCCTCCCCCCAGGCCTCTGCAGGTACGGAATGGGCTGGAGCCCTTGCCTCTTCGCCTGGCTCCTGCTCCCTGGCCCTCCCCGCCGCCTCTGCACCTGTCTCCTGGTGGCTGAGGGCTATCATTAGGGGATGCAATTAGACTACACGCTTCATTACACAGGGTGGTCATGAGTCAGGCAGCTGCGGGCTGGGAGCCCAGCAGGGCCGTGGCACAGCATGGCATGGCGGAGGTGGGGCGGCAGGGAGAGACCGTGCTTCCTAGCCCAGAGGTTCTGGAACTTCCTGGAGGAGGCTTGAGTGTCCGACTGCTGGCCATCTGGGTGTCTGGCTCAGAGCAGAGGGAAACAACAGGTGGCTGGGCCCTGAGAGCCTCCTGGGGGCACGGCAGCCGATGTGTGGAGGGAGAGGGGCAGGGGACGGTCCCAGCACACCTTGGGCAGTGACGGCTCGTCTAGCTCCTTGAGAGGGAGCCCTGGCCAGGCTGTATCCTGGGGACTCTGAGCCTGATGCCAGAGGCCCCCATCGGTGGAGTGATGCCGTGGAAAGACCATGTGCTTTGGAGTCGAGTCTTGGCCTTGCCGTTTCCTAGCTGTGTGATCTTGGGGATGTCGTCTGACCTCTCTGAATGTTCGTTTTCTCATCTGTAAAACAGGGACAACAATAGTACTGACTTCATGGGGCTGTGGGGATTACATGCAGTTATTCGTGTGCCTAGAAAACCTCGGCAAACCTGTTTTCTCCCACAAACTTTTCGCTTTTTGGCATTTTCCTTCCTTCCCAACAGAGAGAGCCCTGAGGGCCCAAATGTGATCCCAATTGCCAGGTTCTCAGGGCCCTGTCTACACCCGCCTCCCAATGGTTCCCCAGCCGCAGTTTCCCCTGAACCAGACTAGGGTCTGCCAGGTCAACCCCATTTGTTCCTACTTTCTGCCTGTACTCTCGCCCGCCACCCCCCTTCCCCCCCAACCACAGGCCAGGCCGCTGTCTTCTTGCTCATTCTCCGGCAAAATCAAAGCTTCCTTCCTGGGGCAAATGCCCAGTTTGGGGAGAGTGTTAGCTCATGTCCTGGGGCCTTGGGAAGACCAGACTTCTATCCTGGGGTGGAGAAAGGGCCCCAGGCCCGCTCTGTAGTGTAGACCCCCAACAAAGACACGCAGATGTGATCAGTGCTCAGGTGGCCAAGCCCCTCCCTTTACAGATGGAGGCAGGGGGGCAGGGGGGCCAGAGAGGGCAGTGGCTCGCCCAGGGTGAAATAGCACAGCAGTGGTGGCTGAGGTGGGACCTGAAACTAGTTTTCCTGACTCCCAATGTGGAGCCCCTGCTGCTTTTCCATTCAACACACTCCGCGTGTCTCCCGTTGGGGAGAGGAAGGGCTGGGAAGCGGCTCTCAGCCTTCACCTTGACCCCCTGCTCTGGGAAATTTTGCTTCCAGGGCTGTGCGTGGGGCGTGGTTGGTGGGGTAAGCCCTGAAGTGGGTTTGGGGTCTATGGGGGCCACTAGTTCTGGAGCTGATGGCGTTTCAAAGGTGGTGGAGGATTTCTTGGGAGTCCTCAGGTCCTTCCTCCCCTGGAGCACTTCAGGGGCTTTCCTAGGTCCGGATCTGGAGGCAGGGCGTGGGGAGGGCCGGGCGTTTGGGAGGAGGGTGCTTCGTGGTTCCCCAGTCCACCGGAGCCCGGCTGATATTACAGAGTTTCACCCTCTGTGTCTCGTTCCAGTTCAGAAAACACAACAGTGGCCCCGCTTCCTTCATCCCTGCCCTGGTTGGGGAAGTAGAGGTTTCCAGGGGCAGACTTAGCCGAGTGCCCGCCTGCCTGCAGGGGCTGGGTGGACGTGTTCTGTTTCTCCATCTCCAGCCTGGGAGCCGCCAGCATTCAGCTTTCCTGCATAACAGGCCTAGCGCAGGGGCCGCCCCGTAAGGAGACTTAGCATGCACTGAGGGCGTCAGGAAAAGCGAGGTGCTTAGCTCTGATGAACTGGTGCATCCCGGCAGCTTCGTGTTTTAGAGTTTAGTGCGGTTTTTATTTTGAATCACGTCTGGCGGGTCCGGGTAGGGCAGTACCACAATCTGTTCAGAGCTTGGTGCTTCCAAAGGTCTCGCTCTGGCTCTGAACAGATCCATCTGAGGGTCACTTGAAAGCTATGGACCCTCTTTCCAGAAAAGTGCAAGTATCTACAAACATTTTGCACGTACTTTCAGACTTCACAATGTCTCTGCCGGTCTGGAAGCCTTGCTTGAGAAGGTGTGGTCACGTTGCTTCCCCTGCTTTCTAAAGCGGGGTGACTGACCTGCCCCAGGAGTGGGGTCAGGGAGGCACGCTCTCTGTCCTTAAGTGCCGGGATGGATGGGAGAGGCATGTCCTGGCCTGAGGGAGCTCCTGGGCTGATGGGAGAGGCGATCGGTGCCCCCGAGGGGTTCCGGGGCCGGTGTTCATGGAATGAAGAGAAATAAACAATTACAGAATGGCCTAAATTCACTGGGGGCTGAGTAGGGGCGAGAGCTTGAGTTGAAGAGCTGGGAAATAGATGAATGTAATCCGGGAAGAAGCCAGGCCTGATAGTCTGGTGGTTAGGATTCAGCACTCTCACTGCCACAACCGGGGTTTGATTCCCGATCAGGAACCACACCACCTGTCTGTCGGTTGTCATACTGTGGCGGCTGCATGTTGCTGTGATGCTGAAACTACGCCACTGGTATTTCAAATACCATCAGGGTCACCCACGGTGGACAGGTTTCAGGAGCTTCCAGGCTAAGACAGACTAGGAAGAAGGACCTGGCCACCCACTTCTGAAAAAACTGACCATGAAAACCTTAGGAATAGCAGTGGAGCTCTGTCTGGTACAGTGCTGGAAGGTGGGAGGATGGCACGCGAAGACTGGGCAGGGCTCCGCTCTGCTGTACACGGGGTCTCTAGGAGTTGGAATCGACGCGACGGCAGTAACAACAACAACAATCTTGGAAGATTCCCTGGAGAAGGGGTTGAGGCTGATTCAAAGTGAAGCTAGATGTGGGGAAGTCAAAGGGTGGATATGTGCACGCCCAGTGTGCAAGCTCCAAATCCAGCCGAGTGGCCAAAAAGGGCACAACACATCAACACATCTGCACTGATTTATCAGGTTCACCTTTAGGAACATCTGCTCGTTTTCTCTCCTGACAAAGGAAAACAGTTTCAAACATAAATCCTGGCATGGCTTGGATGGATTTTTCTGCCCCCCTCTCCCTGATTGCTGGGCCTGAGGGTGTCGGCAGTGTGTTGTCTTGTGTTTATCACAGCCAAGCTGAGCTCAGGGTGGCAGGCCTGACAGCCTGGTCATGTGGAGGTGATATACGGGGGTTTGGGAGAGGGCCCCAGAGAGGAAACTTGGCATTCGTCCTTCAAACACAAAGTCAAGCTCTTTACTTATTTATTTGCTGCATAGGGAGAGCTTGCCTGCAACTCAGCCGTGGGCGCATGAAGCTCAGGCGCTGCGATGGGGGAGGCTGGGGGCCTGCTCACCTGCGCATCCCTGAGAAGAAGCAGCCAACGGCCCCCCTGGTGGGTCAGGCATTGATGGCCGAGCAGATGGGCGACCCTGCTCTCCTGTTATTTTTCTTCCAGGACTGTTCTGTAGCTTTAAGATTCCTGTGAGTCGAATCCTGTGCTGCTGTGGACACGTGATCATGCTAGGGTCTTTGACTTAGGATTGGAACAGTGCAGAATTACTTCCTAACTCAAGGAGTTTGTGATTTTTTTTTTTCTTTTTAATGAATCATGAGTTCTGTAGGGTTCTTTCACCCTGTAGAGATGAGAAAGGATCCATTTCTTTCTCACATTCTGCAGTCCCCTCCAGAAGAAGAGGAATGGAAACTTCCCAGGGTGAAAATCTGCTGCTGGCAAGGAGGTCCCACCTGGGCTTAATTCTTCCTTAATATCCTCTTGATGGAGGGACCGTAGAGTGAAACCCACACCGAAACACTTCCTTCTAAATTCTGAAAGTCCTTGCGTGATTCTTCCATCATTAGACCCATTTTCTTCTTTGTCACTTACCAGGTGAGGACTCCCCTCTGGATACCTGAGAATGTCTGGTGTCTCCCTCTTTACCCTGGTCCCCACTGTTGGGACTGCTTATAGATTTCTGGTGCATTAAGCCTGGTTTTAAGCGCCCCACTTGAAGGGTAATGGGGAGCATAGTGAGGGGGCCTTGGAGGCCCACTCGTCTCATTGTTGAGCCAGGCTCGTTTCAGGAAGCCCACTCCCTTTCTATAGAACAGCTCTTGTCTTACTAGTGCCGTGAAGCAGTTACTCCCTAAATCCTTTACAGTCGTGTGTCGGTTAACGACGGGGATACGTTCTGAGAAATGCATTGTTAGGTGACTTCGTTGTTGTGCGGACATCATAGAGCATCCTTATGCAAACCTAGATGGTATAGCCCACTACACACCTAGGCCATGTGGTACTAATCTTATAGGCACTATTGTATATGCAATCAGTTATTGACCGAAATGTCGTTATGCAGTGCGTGACTGTATCTAAAAAACTCATCATTTGAACGCTTTTGGGAAAATAACCATGTGAGGTAAGAGAGGCCAGGTTATGTTGTGGTAACAATAGCCTGCAAATCCTAATGGTGTTACACAACTAAGGTTTACTGCTTACCTCTGCCAAGTATGCTGGGCGTGTTCTCCGAGTGGCAGTTTGGCAATCCCGGCTGCTTCTGTCTCAGCTCAGTTCTACCGTCTCACCACAAAGCCATCTTGGCCACACCAGAGGAAGAGACTGAGGCGCAGTCACCTACTAGCTCTTCTATGCTTTGCCCCTGAAGTGACACACATCACTTTTGCCCCCAGCCCGTTGGCCAGAGCCGGTGACGTGGCCTCGTCTAACTGTGGGGAAGTCGGGAAGTGTGGGGTTTCAGATGGAGCGTTTGGTGAGCACCATTGCCTCTGCCAGTCTTCCCCCATACTTCCTCATCCCGAGGGAGCCTGTGATGCCCCTGGGGAGGGGAACAGAGCTGCCCGGGCACTCGAAGGGGAACCTTCCACGGAATAACCAGTACCGTGGGGTAGGTGGAAGGTGGAAGGACCCTAGTGAGCATCTAGACCCACTTCCTTGCCCTCATTTTATCCATGACTGAAGTCCAGCCCGGCACCGTTCAGGGGCTAACTCATGACCACACAGCAAGAGAGAGACAGTGCTGGCCCCAGACAGGGTCTCTAGGAGCTCCCAGTTCAGCACTCTATCCCTGTACCCTTTCATGGCCTGGTCCTATGGGGCAGCTTGGGAGGGCAGGTGGAGGCCTGGGAGCGCGCTGGGGCTGTGCAGCCCTGGGTCCTAGCCCTGGTCCTGGCCAGCCCGCATTGCCTGACTCCATTCATCCTGGGCATGATGGCTAGTCAGTCAGCGTGCACCATTATGCTGCCTTAACAACTACTTTAGATGCAGCCAGCATGGGCGTTGTGTGGCAGCTGCGATGGACCGCAGCCGTTGTAATTAGCAGAGACATGGGGGAAGGACAAATGTGAGGCTTTTATAGTCAAGCGAGCCTCAGAATCGAAATAACTCTGCTAATTGTGCTTCGTGCGCTTATTAATATGACTTCAGTTGGTAAACAATGCCCCCCATCTGTGAGTTTCTCTCCCCGTTGTCTTTGGGGGCCGAGAATAAGAATGAAAACAGCTAACCCTTCTTTATTGACCACCTACTTTGTGCCAGGCACTATCCCGACTGCCTTACGTGCGTCCACACATTTGATTCTCACAATTGTGGGGAAACTGAGGCACTGGATGGTGGGTTTCTCGCCAAGGTTCAGCGGCAGTACCAATGGAGCGTGACGTCTGGCTTTGATGCTCTTAACCACTGTGGTTCGAGAACAAAGCCAGGCCTTTGTGTAAGGCGGGGGCTTCTCTCCTGGTGTCCTGGAGATCCCAGGGGAACACGGAGAGGAGTCTGGGGGGTCTGTGAACCTGGATGTGAAAAATTCACATCTTCATTTTCACTAACCTTCAACCGCAATTGAATGTTTCCCTTTATTATGAACGTGGGCCACAAACCGTGGTAGAATTAGCAGGATTTGTCACCAATAGAAATCATAGGCATTTTCATATCATATTACAGTTGTTTCAATATCTTGAAAAACAATTCTTGCTCAGCACAACTTCCTGCCATTAGATCTTGTCCTTTAAGGCACTGAAAAGGGGCACATACATTACCATAGCACATATGTGTTTAAAAAAATCTTTTGATAATAACGACTCAGCTATGATTGGTTTCCTTTGGAATTCTGTACACTTTATTTTATGCTTCTAAAGGCAGGATCCCATAGGCTTCACCAGGTGGCTAAAGGCAGCCACAGCACAAAAAAGGTCACAAACCCGGCCCCCTTCCCGAGAGAGGGCCTCTCTGAGCCTTGCTCACCTGCCCTGGAGGCCGTTTTACTTGGAGGTGAGTGAGTGGGGCCAGCGATGCTCTTCCTGCCTTATCTGGAGCCCCTGCAATTCCTTGAGTGTGCCAGGTGTCCTCTTGTCTCCAGGCCGCTGTGCAAGCTGCTCCGCTGCCTGACGTGCTGCACCACCGCCACCAGCTCCTGGGCTTCCCTCCAGACACCTGCAGTGTGGCGCCGCCTCCTCCCTCCGGGGAGGCCTCCCTGGTCTGTCAGGCTGGGTTGGGTGGGCCTCCCTGTGCTTCCCCAGGCTAAGCTCCAGGGTCGTATTTATCATATTAGATTGGCTAGAAACAGCTAACTATGACCAAGCCCTTTACAGAGACAGGCTTTTGGAACACGGAGGTGCTGGCCAGAGGCTTGGTTCTGGGACCCCTGGGCATCGCCTCTTCTTCTCCTTTGGATGGGGATGTGGCCCTGTTAGTGTGGGTGAGCTTTGAAAAGAATCTAGAGTGTGAGTACCTGAATGAGAGCGCAAAGACAGTGATGTCACCAGAACGGGAGGGCCCGACCTTTGTGAAGAAGGCTCTGGCAGCTCTGCTGTTGGCTGTGTGGGACCCAGGGGTCCGAGTTTTGCAAGGTGCTGCTGCACTTGCCTCTGCCCGGGGTGGCAGTTCATGTCCCTCACAGTGTGTGTGTCGATGGCCCATCCCTGCCAACCCACAGCCCGGAGAGCTGCTGTGAACACCCCCTTGTGGCAGCGGCTGCAGGCACTCTTCTGAGCACATTGCACGGAAGAATGCCTTTGGTCCTCATCAGCCCCCAGGGGTAGACACTGTTATCTTGACTGTGCATATGAGGAAACTGAGGCACTGAGAGGCTCAGTGCCTTGTCCAAGAGCACACAGCGGGGGAGCCAGGAGTAAGATCCCCACATGCTGATTCCACAGCCAGAACTCTGAACACCAGACCTGTCACATCATATATGAGACACGCACTTCAGGAGGCTTTGCAGAATCCAGAAACTTGCATGATTTAAGACAAATCCTGACGACGGTTAGTAGGCGTTGTTGTTTATCAGCGGAAGCGGCATTGCCGGGCAGTGAGGAGGGAAACAGCTCACAATTCACTGGGCCCGCCAGCTTCAACATTCTTCGTGCTTCAAAAACATGTTTGGGATGCACATTATTTCAAATTTTGCATATAAAGTGAGACTTTATTAATATCTTTATATCACAGCGTCAAATTCGCATAATGCAAAATCTCATAAAACGCCAAGACGCTACCCTGCCGAGTAACTTGGATTTTGATCCGTCAAGGGAGGCTGGACCGGGAGCCGCCCCAGGGAAGGTGCGTCTTCATTCCCGCGCGTCCCTGTGCCTCGCACAGTGCCCGGCTCCCCGCAGGGACCACAGTCTAATTCAGAGCAATATGGTCTGGGTGGTTACGATTATTTTTGGGGGAGGGAACTATCTTTGAGGTTATATTTCTCAGTAGTTTTGCTCACTGGATTTACCGCCTCCTTCTTTTCCTTTCTTAAAAAGTGGAAGCGAGGGGAGAGACATCGGTAACTGATAATGAAAGGGGGCAGGACAGGAAAACCCAACGATGAGCGACAGGGCAAGAGCGTGGTCTAAGGACCAGGACTTAAGTGTTCAGGGCGTGCACACGGCTTGTGTATCAGTCAGGGTGTCTCTTTGCAGCAATGGAACCCATTCTGGGTCACTTAACAAAAAGGCATTTGATGTAAGATTCATGGAACCTCCCTGGATCCAAATGAGGCTGGAAAGCTAGTCTTGGGGACAGCAGGAACCCGGGCCTACCATGGAGTGGAAGAGGACACAGAGCTGGCCACTGCAGGCCAGCCTGGTCAGGACTGGTCAGGTGACCCTCCACCCTGTGCCCCCGGACACATGGTTGGGGGCTTCCTAACAGGGAGGTTGGCTGATAAAGGGAAGGGGATGTGGGTGCTGGTGGGCCAAAGGGGGCACACGTCCACCACTTGCGTCAATGAACAACCAGACTAGAGGGGGCTGTGAAGGTCATCCAATCCCTCCTGGTGTCACAGACAAGGGAACTGAGGCCTTGGCTTCACTTCCAGTTGGTGATAACAGCAGGACCAGAGCCGTCTCTCATGGGTGCTTTCCCCAGGGAGGGGCCAGAAACGCTTTAACCCTTTAAAGCGTCTTGAAAGCATGTCAGTCTTTATCGTGATGGGTCAAAGGCCCTCCTGCTGATACACCCTGATGGGGCCTCCACCCTCTTACCCCAACTCTCTCTGACCCCAGAGGAGGGAGGGCCTGGATGGCCCTGGGAAGTGCAGGGACAGAATCCTGATCAACTCTAGGGGGCGGCCACACCTTGGGGGGAGGTGTGGGGCTGGGCCTGTAGTCACGGTAGCCGCTAACCAAGCCCACTCTGCCACGTTTCCAGGTGAGCAAGCATTAAGATGGGAGGAAGGCCTCGAAGGGCAACCTAGGGGTGGGAGACACTCTGGAAATGCATAAACCCCAGGTGGTGTGGGGGTGCATTTGGGGGACAGTTTATGTCCCTTTGTGTGCTACCTGCTGTGAATGTAGGAACCCCAGATAACTACTGCTAGAAGGTTACGGCCACTGCCCGCTCTTGCCAGTTCCTTGGGCTTTATCCCAGGTGAGGATGGGAAAGGGTAGGGAAACTAAGATTAATTGAACACCTACTATGTGCCAGTCCTTCTACTTAGGTAATCTCAGTTAATCCAATATTTGTGCCAGTCCCACGAGGCAGTCATGATGACCCCATTGTATAGGGGAGGAACCAAGATGCAGCCAGGGTAAGTGACCTGCAAAGGTCCCCAACTGAGACAGGGCAGATCTCAGGGCTGGCATGGTGACCCCCGTTTACCTGATCCTCAGGCGGTGTGTGTGGTAGTAAGGGTTCTCCAGAGAAGCAGAACCCACAGGGTGGAAGTTATATATATATTTTATATATAATAAATTAATAAATTTATTGTAAGGAATTGGTTCATGTGAGTATGGAGGCTGAGTTCCAGTCGGCAAGCTGGAGACCCAGGAGAGCCAGTGGTGAAGTTCCAGTCTGGGAGCCGCCAGGCTCGAGACCCAACAAGAGCCAATGTTTTGAGTCTAAGGACTGGAAAAGACCCATGTCCCAGATGAAGCAGTCGCAGGAGGGGGTCCCTCTCGCTCAGTCTCTCTGTTCTATTCAGGCCTTCGACGGATTGGCTGCGGCCCACCCACACTAGGGAGGGCAATCCACTCTCAGTCCACCGGTTCAGCCCTCACAGACACTCCCAGAATAATGTCGACCAGATGTCTGGGGACCCCGTGACCCAGTCAAGTTAACACACAAAATCACCCCCCCACAGCGTGTCTCCAGGGAAAGATGAGGAAGGGAGCCTCGGACCCCAGTTCATCCCCTCTAGGCAGAGAAGTGCTCTTTTGGGAGTGAGTCCATGAAAGAGGAGGGGGCTCGACCCTTCTCCCTGCCTTTTTGCAGAAGGACGCTTAAGCATTCCCAGTGCACAGATGGACTAGTCCCAGAGGGGGAGGCCAGATAATCCTCCTTGGAAATTAGCTGCCCATTAGGTCCCCCTTGGGGCTGAGTTCCTACAGCTGGAAATATCAGCCAGGTCTCCTGGAGAAGAAGGAGTCAGCTGGGGACCCACGATTTCCTATCCTGGGACCACACCAAGCCCGCAGCCCTCGTCTCCATCACCCTGGCGGTGCTGTCACAGGCCCAGTGCTTGGACTTGGAGCTGAGCCTGACTGGTTTCTGGGACAGAGACTGAGCAGGCCTCCTGTATGAATTCTCTCCTCTTCCTCTGGAAGAACCTGCACACGGTCACCCAGAATAAAGACCACATTTCCCAGCTTCCTTTGCACCCAGGTGTGGCCACACGACCAAGTTCTGGATGAAGGAATGGTAGCAGAAAGGGTATGTGCAACTTCCAGGCAGTACCCTTAAAGGGAGAGGGGCCTTCTCTTCCCCTGTTTTTTCTTTCTTGTTGGCTGCAGTGCAGATGAAATGACTAGCACTGGAGCAGCCACACTGGGCCAGGAGGTGGACTTGGGAGAGAGGCTATGGAGCAAGAAGGTAGAGAGAGCTGGAGTCCCTGTCACTGAAGGCACCATAACAACACTGGCCCCCCACCTGGAATGTTACAGCTAAACCCCATCCTGATTTATATAGCCCTTCCTTTGCTGTGTGACTTGGGGCAGTGGCTCAGCCTTTCTGGACTTCTACTGGCTGTTGACAGTGGCGGCTGCACATGCGTATGACCTCCCATGTAGGGTGTCTGGAGTGAGTGGACAATAAGGAGATCTCAGCTCCGAGGGGACAGAACAAGGTAGGGGCATGAGGCCTTGGTCCCTGTACCAAGGAGAGTTCAGCATTTGCTGTTTGGGAAGAAAATGATACAGTGAAAGGCGAGGCAGGTTGGGACGGGATAGGGTCAACTGCTGGCCTTGACCTTGGGCAAGTTGCTGTCTCGGAACCTCGTCTCCTCACGTATAAAATAGGGACAATGAGGCCTGCTTCCCAGACGGTGTAAGAGTCAGGGCCTGTGTGAGGAGGTGCTCCGTGAGTGGCTGCTGTACTTTTCATCATTGGTTTGAGGGTCCAGAGACCCAGATTTTGAGGCGTGCCGTTGTGATCCTCGGCAAGTCATTTAGCTTTCCGGACCTCGGTTTACTTGCCGGTAAGTGGGGGAGGGGGTGACTGGGCTGCATGGACTCCCAGCTTCTGTCCAGCCCTGATGGGCAGCCTGGTCCTCCCTGCCCTCACTTACGCCTAATAAACCGGAGGCTCAGTGGGGCAGAGAGCCCTTGCCGTGCCCCTTCCGCAGTGTGGAGTGACCGTGGGCAAGCTGCTGCCCTCAGGGCTGCATCCCCAGGCTGCTTCTCAACCACAGAACGGGAGCTGCAGGACATGTTCTGGGCCAAGGGGTTACGGCATGGATGTGCCTTTTCCATTCTCTCTTCCTCCTCTGTCAGCTGAACGTCCACACCCGGGTGACCTCGGAAGCTGCATGTTGAGGAGGGCAGAGCCTCTCCCGGCCTGTCCATAAATGCCTGTAGGGCGCATGTGCACGCTCCCTGCCCCCTCCCTGTGCTGCTTTGGCCTTGACATGAGCAATAGAACACTTCCGGAGATTTCCAGGTTTCCCCGCTGCAGCAGCTTGTGTTATCTGAACGAAGATGCCCAAGAGACAGAGTGACTTGTCCAGCTTCTGTGCCTCCCCTTTCATTCTTGGTGGCATCCTGTGTGACAGTCCAGTCTTCTCAATGAGTTTGCCAGTTCCTTGAGAGCCAGGACAGCGGCTCACACCCCTGCAAGGCTTGTGACACCCAGCACCAGTTGCCTCTCACCCATCCCACAGCAGTGACCTGCTGGGACCAGGCTGAGAGCTGACCCCATAGATCAGATGCCACATCCCTCCCACATCCCTGGAGGCTGCAGCACATGGGAGCCCCAAAACAATAGGGAGGGCAGCAGTGGGGCTGCAGGCTGGGACTGGGGAAGGCTGCATAAGGGCAGGCGGGTCTTCAAGAGGCGTCTGTGAAACGGGCAATGAAATTTTGTGGAATTGAGGGTGGAGGTCTGGATGGGGGCCAAAGCCCTGATCCGAATCCAGCCCTGACCCCAACTTGTGTGTGACCCTATGGAAATCCAAGGTCACTGGAGAGTTGGTGACGGGAGCAGAGACCAGAACCCAGGCTTCTCCACTCCAGCCACACGGATGGGCTCTTTCCAGAAACCCCTTGGAAGCCTGGGCATCCCTGATTAGGATGCTAATGGAGGGAGGGGGTGAAGAAGTGAGGGAGCTGCAGAGCGGGGAGAAATACCTGGGGACTGGGGAGCCGGTGGCTAATTACAGGCTCCATGTCAAAGAGGAATGCCAAGTAGGTAATTTCCATGCCATTTGAATAATGGGGGAACGTTTACCATTTCTCAAGTTTGCTTATTGAAAAGAGAGAGAGGAAAAAGGAAGGAAGGGGAGAAGATCGTGGCTGCAGGGACCTCGACATGCTCACGGGAGGTTGGACATGCCACATGCAGCAGAAGGGCTCCAGGGAGAGAGCGGGAGGCAGGCAATGGAAAGGGACAATGTTCTGCCTTTCTCCCAGAAGGTCCTGTGACATTCCCTGAAACCTGGGTGAGGGGACAGAGCAGCCAGGCAGAGAGGTGGTGATGTGAGGTCCTGGCAGAGTTCCGGGAAGCCCTCCTCACGGTTGCACCGCACTTCACAGTTTACACTCTTCGTTCCCCTGGATCGCTGTGACAGGGAAGGGGTGACAGTGATGGTGATGATTCCTGTGTTAGCAGTGAATAACTGAGCCCCAGAGAGCCAGCATGGATTGCGCTAGGCCACATTTGCACATTTATTTATTCATTAATTCAACAAAACAGTTTATTGGGGAAAAGGCTGCATGCCAGCCCCAGTGCCAGGTGACAAAGTCCTGCGGGTGAGGAAGGCACGGCTCTGCTCTCAGAGGACGCCGCCTGGAGGGAGAGCAGCGAGGTGAAACCACGCATCACGATGGCTGCGGGGCTGGGGGGAAGGACTGAGCCTGCTTGCCGGAGGCAGACGGTGCTCCTGGGACGGGCTGAGGTTTCAAGCGGGAGTCGCCGGGTGACTAAAGGGAGGAACATATTCCAGGCTGAGGGAACAGCAGGTGCAAAGGTGTGGAGTCCCGGAGGGCTCTTCCTGTCTCGGGAACAGTGGGATGCCGGTGTGAGAGGACAGTAGGGATGGTGGGGCAGGGCAGGGGTGGGAGTCGCGGCTGGAGTGCTTGGTGGGAGAGGACTGAGACCACCAAGCCAGGGCCGGGACAGATCGTGGAGGGCCTGCGTGCTTGCTACGACACGTGGGCTTGATCTTCAGGCCACAGGACCTTAGGGAGTGGCTGAGGAGGTGCTGTGGGACATAGGCTGTTCCATGGTCACAACTACTGCTGTCTCTTTGCTGGATGCCAGCCCTAAGAACCCACCCTCTCAGCCCAGGCCTCTGAGCTCCTTCAAGTCATGGGGCCACGAGTAGACAGCCACACCGTGGGGTGGAGGGTCCCTGTTACTCTGGCCTGTTGCTTCTCGCATCAGTTATCTGCATATGCATAACAACTTACCCCAAAACTCAGTGGCTTAAAACTTGTTCTCTCACGGTTTCTCTGGGTTGGACGTTTGGGAACAGCCTAGCTGGGAGCCCCTGGTTCCGGGTTTCTTGTGAAGTTGGAGTCAAGATGCTGGCCCAGGGCTGCAGTCACCTGAGGGCTGGACTGGGGCTGGAGCGTCCGCCCCCAGATGCCCCGCTCCACAGTGGCGCCCCCCATGCCCAGCAGGTTTGTGCTGGTGTGGGCGAGACGCCTCGGTTCCTCCCCACAGGGACCTCTCCCCAGGGCTGCTGGAGCGTCCTCACAACCTGCTGGCTGCCTGTCCTCAGAGAGAACAAGGCGAAAGTGGGCTGTCCCCAACGACCCAGCCTTGTATTCACACGCTGTCATTTTGCCACAGCCCTTGGTTACACGCTGTGGGAGGGGGTTACACGAGGGTGTGGCCCAGGAGACAGGATCACTGGGGGCATCTTGGAGGCTGGACCCCACACTCTCCTCCAGGGAAGAGCTAGCAGCAGCTCCTGTGGCAGGATGAGAAAGCCGGGCTGGTGAGATACGGTGGCTTCCCCAGAGAACCAGGGAAGGGACATCCTAGTCGTTAGCACAGGGCAGGTCTCAATTAGCTCTGCGTCCAACTTGCTGTGTGACCCTGAGCAGCTTGCCAAGCTCTCGTCTCTGTGATGCGGGAAGAGCTTGTTCTGCTTTGCAGGCCTGCAGAAAGCATGGGGGATCCAGCTTCTGAGAGATGGAGAACTGCGGAATCTGGAGTCTTCCCTCCTCCCATCCTTAATCCCATTTCTTCACAGTCAGATAAGGTTTTCCCGAAAGTCTTTGCAGCAATCAATTTGCATAACCACCCAAAGAAGCACCATTCCTTCCTTTAAACTAACTCTCGGCCTTAAATCGTCAACCGGCTTCTGTGCCATTAAACCAGCGTGGGGCTTCCCTTTCCCCTCCCCACGGCCACATTGCTCCCTGGAGGGCTTGGAGCAGAGGCAGGGCCCTGTGTTAGCTCTGCTCACTTCCCTCACTTTACCCTACGTTACCCCCAGCACTGTGTGACCAACGCCCAGGGCTCAAGACGGGCCAGCTCGCCTCTTCTCTCCTTCTCAGCTTCCCTTTGTGGTGAGGAGTGAGAGGCTCAGGATGTCAGAGCCCAAAGAGACCTTGAGTTCCTCTCATGCAACCCCTAGATTTTACAGATAAGATTCAGAGAGGGCCAGCGAGAGCCCAAGGTCACACAGCATGTAGGCAGCAAGCCTGGGCCAAGAATCAGGTCTCTTGACCCCCATGCAGAGCTGTTTCTGGTCTCACTGCTGGGCACGCCCAGGCGGTACTCCGATTGTGGTTGTTCTAGATGGACCCTGGGCCCCCATGACCTTGGCACCCCATCTCTCTGAGAGAGGCAGGCCAGGTGCCAGGGTGCATGGAGCAGGAGTGCTATCAGAGTAGACCAGCCAGACCCACATAGGGGTTATATACAAGAGAGGAATAAGAAGTGGACCAAACCTTCGAGACTCACGCCCAGTGGAAGAGCAACAGAGCAGGCAATGGTCGGAAAGCAGGTGAAGAGCGGCCTAGCCTGAGAGGGCGAGGGCCTGGGGCCTGAGGGACGGAGGTTGGCTGACACCTGGGAAGCCCCCGGCCTGCGGAAGGCAGCAGTGGCCAGCCGAGAAGAGGCGAGGAGGCGTGGAGCTCCTCAGGGGTCCACCAGCTCTCTCCCCCTCGCTGCAGACGGACGCGCCTTGTGCTCACAGCAGAGCGGATGGCCCTGGTTCTCCCTGGCCTCGGTCACCAGCCAGCCCTGAGGCCTAGGGCCAGTGCTTCCTCGCTGGTCCCTGAGGTCCTGCAGGGTGGCCTCACTCTTGTCCCTTTGCCTCCCCACCCTGCCCGCTGGGGTGAATGGCGCAGGCCCGGCGCTGGCCGGTTTGACTCAGCAATTTCTCCATCTTCGCTTCTGGTTATTCCACTGCCCTAAATTGTCTTCCACTTTAGGAACTGTCTTTCTGTGAGCTCAGAAAGGCAGACTCATTTTGATCGTGGTTGGATTAAACTTTAATCCCGATTTAAAAAAATCTGCTGGTTCTAGGAAAATACCATCCCAGGCACCCAAGAGTGGAACGGCTTATGAATTATTCAGAGACTGCATTTCTTTCCTACAGACGAGAAACTCCTCGCGGGCAGGGCTGCGTCGGTGTCCAGAAGGCAGGGAAGAGGCCAGGAGCCCACATGCATCCAGGGCCCATTTGTGCCGGGCACGTGGCAGCTTTGAGTGTGGTCAGATGCCCCTGGTGCGATACAGTTTCCGTCTCCAGTCCAGAGCCAAGGAGCCTGAAGACCAGAGACAGGAGGCGTTTGCTGAAGGTCGCACAGCCTGTGTGTGGCAGTGGATTTGGAAGCTGGGCTTGTTGTGATGCCAAAGTCTAGGGGTTTTTCGGGCACTGCACAGGCAGGCGGGGTCCCCTGCTCCCTCAAGCTCTGCAGTTGTCAGCCTTGCCAAGATCCTCAAGGAGCTGGTGAGGAGTGAGGCCCCCAAGGCAGCCAGATTTGCCACCCGCAGGGGCTGGGGTACAGAGCAGCTCTGACACTAATTGGGGAGCAGGAGCCCCGACCTCTTTATTTCCCGTCTCGTCTGCTTGGCCCAACCAAAGGGCTTTGTCTTGGTTGGCCCACTGACAGCATCTTATCATGCTCTTCCTGCCTCCTTCAGTCTGCTCCTTCTCAGGGCTTTTAGCACTCCCCCCACTGCCTGTCACCATTTCATACAGAGTCACAGACAGGAGACCTGGGGGACGGCCCAGCCAGCCACCAACTAGCTGTGTGATCTTGAGCTAGTTGCTTAACCTCTCTGGGTCTCAGGTTCTCCACCTGTAAATTGGGGGTAGAGGATGGATCAGAAGGTTGCTAAGTTTCTGTGATGACTTCCTTCCCCTTTGGATGATTGGCATTTGGGAGGGCAATGGGGCTTTAAGGGCGGGGAAGAGGCGTCTTTATCCAGTCATGTTATTGTTAGAGAGAGACGCTATTTGTATATAATTTGCACTTTCTTTTAATGTCAAAATGCTCTGGAATACCCACCCCAATTTCTCCCTCCTCCCTCTCCCACCTCTTCCTCTCACCACCTGCTTTCTCCCCTTCCGCATCCCATCTCCCCCCCAACCCCGTCATGTCAGCCCCGACACTGTCTGGCTGGGTTGCCTTGCTCCAGAAGGATGACTGAGCTGGCTGGAGGGCTGTGCCTCAGCTGCAGCCCAGGCCTGACTTTCCTGTGTGACCGGGCCTGAGAGCATCCATGATATTCCTGGAACTGTGCAGGGGGGCCCTCATATTCAGCTCAGAGATGCTGAGCAACTGGTCCAAAATGCCACAGGGAAGTGGCAGCATCAGCATTCCACCCCCCCTGCCCGACTCTGGGCCGTGCTCTCCTTGCTGCTCCAGGCTGTTTGCCTGCTTGAGGACTTGTGACAGGGCAAGAGCGATGGCCTGGCTGTGGGTGATGCCACGGTGATAAAGTTGACATTAAGACTGCTGCTCAAAGTGTGGTCCATGCACCAGGAGCACAGGCATCACGGGGAGCTTGTTAGAAACCAGGTCCCCTGTGAGCCCACTGAATCGGGATCCACATTTTATCAGGGTCCCCAGGGTTCCAGCCCACTAAAGATGGGGAGGCACTGCTCTGAGCCACATCGGCGTCTGGGCTCCAGAGCCACTTGATGTTCCTGGAAGCAGAACCACGTGATCTCAGAGCCGGCGACCCCTTGGTCATCTTTCAGCCTGACTGTTTCGCAAGCCGCGCTCTTTGAAGCACCGAGGGTCTCAGAGGTGTTCTTGTGGCTTCTCTGGGGTGGGGTGGGACGACACCCAGCAGGCAGGACTCCCATGCTCGCTTGAACACCTCCCCTTGGACTAGGTTTATAAACTCATGGAACACAGTCTCACTGGAGTGGCTGGGATTGGTAGAATGTATTGACCAAAAAAAAAGTTTTAAGCAAGGTTTATTCCGTCCTTCTATTTTCTAAGTCAGGACATTGATACTCAGAGAGATGCAGGGACCTGCCCAAAGTCACACAGAATCTGGGACCAGAATCCAGCTATATCACTTAGGATTGTTTTTGGCTGCAAATAACAGCACTGTAAACTAACAGAGACTTACGCAAGTCAGGAGTTTGTTTTCTGTAACAAGAAGCTCAGGCACAGACTGCTGAGGACTGCCTCCATGATGCAGCAGTGGCCCAGGCTCTTCCTGTTTGCCGTTTGCACCTCCTTTCCCCAAGCATGGGGCTTTTATCCTCATGGCAGAAGATGGCTGCTACTACTCCATACCTTGCATCCATGTTCCAGGTGGGAAGAAGAGGGAAGGATGAATGGGCAGAGGGCATTCTTCTAGTTAGTTTTGTCTTTTTATTCAGTGAAGGATGCCCTCCCCTGAGGCTTCTGCCTATTTGGTTAAGGCCCGAACTGGGTTACATGGCCACCCCTATCTGGAAGATAGCCAGGAGAAGGGGAGTGGGGCATGAGCTTGGGTCCAACCATCTGACGGTGAGTGCCTCCCTCTCTAGGGTTCCTGTCCTGGTAGCCTGAGACTCTTCGGGGTCCCAGAACAGCCTTTGGGGTGGGGTGGGGTAGGATGAATCAGAGAGGCACCTGCTCAGGCTTCGGAGCTTGAACTGCCCACCATCGTAACGATCTCTGGTGGGCACCATTTGGGGTAGGGGGTGGAAGCTTTGCCAAATAAAGACTCACTTCCTTGGGGGCTTGGGGACAGAGACCCTGGATGAGAGTGAAGCCCGCCAGGGCGAGTGCTAATTCTCTGACTGTCTCCACCGCTCACAGCCCCTAATGAAAACATGTGTAGGAAAGCCGCGGGGTTAATTCTGCCGAAAACAATTCCAATAAGGCTCCATTAGATTTTTGCGTTAAATTAATGTAATGGATGCTTAAAAGGCATGCTAATTAGACTTTGTTATTAGCAGGAATGTCAGGTGGAGGGATCTGGCCTGGAGCTGACATTTTTTTTGGGCCGCCTCTGGGAGATGGATTTGTCAGGGGTCGGGAGGGACCACCCCATCTGGCCCCAGCAACCCAGCTCCCACCCCTGCCTGGGAAGGTCTTTAGTCCTTTAAGTTCACTTACCTGGAATGTTCTCTTCACCAAGATGACAGACAATAGACTCCATTTTCTGTTGGGTTTTATTTTTATGTTCTTGAACATTTCCAAATTTTCCCTTCTATGAGCCATCCTAATGGCTCTGATGGGTCCCTCCTGTGCGCAGAAACCTTTGATAGCTCCCTATTGGCTATCAGATAAGTCCAGAGTCCCTGACTTGGCATTCAAAGCCTTCTAGGACTTGGCCCCAGCCCACCTTCCTCGGCCCCCCATTCCTCCATGGGTGCCGAGGGATGGCTCCTCCCTGAGCCGGGCCCTCCCGATTCCCCTTGACTTCGGCTATAAGCCCCGAATCCCATCATCTCAGCCTCCCCACACTTGTTATTCTTGTCATTTCACAGCTGAGGAAACAGGTCCCAGGCTGCAGGCCCCCTGACCACGCAGACTTCCTTACACAAAGCACCTGGCCTATTTTGGGTGCTCAAAAGACTCCCGTCTCCCCCTTTTCTTGCTCTCCCTCAACCTCTCTGCTGGGCCAGGTAGGACATCTTCGGGGCGGCTGCCTGTCTGGCGCCAGGGCTTGGGAATTCTAAACACCACGTGGCGTTTGGGAAGAGGCTCTGTTTGGGAAGGAGAGATGCAGTACAAAGCCAGGATGAGCAGGAGAAGGGAGGGAGGCCCTGCTGCTCCCATCATCCGAGGCCGTCTGCACCCGGGCTACGTGTGGGACCCTGGAGGGGGTTTGAATCCCTTAGGGAGATATCGACCCCCCCACCCCAGGCTTGTCTACCTGCTTCTGGAGGAGAGAACCTAGACTGCTCGGCTCCAGGCAGTCTGGACGTGGGCACCCGCTGTTGGCAGGAGCCGGCCATGAAAGAGCTGCACTCCACCTGGGGCCTGGGGCCCATGGCATGTTGCAGGTCAGAGGTGGGCTGGGGGAGCCGCAGCCCTGCGGGAAGCTGAGCCTGCACGCAGCCGCCCCTGGGAAGAAGGGGGCCCAGCGTCACTCCCCAACAGTCCTATTCTTGCACCATGTCCACGCCCCGCCGCAGGCTCAAAGACATAAACCTCTTCTCCAGGGGCACTGGCCTCTCCAAATCCGGACTAGGACAAGCGAGAGCTCATTAAACCTCTTCTTTCTCTGTTCTTCGGGATCTGTCATGTTTATGTTCAGTCCACCGGGTTGGCCATTCCCCCTTGGGGGTGAGTTAGATCTTCCCTTTGGGGTCCCCACCTGCCAGGCCCCCGGGTTTGGGGTGAATCCTATGGCATCCGACAGAGGGCTGGGGAGCGCCTCTGTTGGGAGGGGTGAGTCTCTGTGGCTGGGAGCGGCAGGAAGGGAGAGGGCACGGATCTCGGGGGCCTCCTCAATCATCCAAATGCCTGTTTTTTGAGCCCTGAGAACTCGGAGCAAGGAGGAAGGGACAGAAGAGCCCCACACTCCCCAGGAGGCTGCTGGAGAAGCTTAAGCTTCAGAAACACCCAGAGGCTTTTCAAGGAAAATCCAGCCGTGATAGGGATGTGACAGCACAGGGGAAGGAGACGGGCCTCGTCTGGGCCAGCCAACATGACCAGGGGAGCGGCTGGAGGCTGAGACGTCCATTTCCATCCAGGCAGCCGAGGGAAACCCAAGGGCCAGCAGGCCGTGTGTGTGCACCTGCTGTGCGCGTGTCGTTATGGCAGGGCCTCCCGCTGTAGAGCAAAGTGCTGGACCGACCCAGGGCGGGAGGCAACCTGCCTCCCTTCCCTTGCACGGTGGAGGGGTCCCCAGGACCGAGCCGTCAGCAGC
Source organism: Equus przewalskii (assembly GCF_037783145.1). NCBI lineage: Eukaryota > Metazoa > Chordata > Mammalia > Perissodactyla > Equidae > Equus > Equus przewalskii. The sequence goes on from NC_091840.1 coordinate 38,076,631, forward strand.
ACTGCCTGAAATGCAAAGCCACACTGGCCATCCGTCGGTGGCCTGGGTCCAGTGCCCTGTCAGCTGAGGCGACAGGAGCAGAGACCCAGACCTTCCCCCCTGAGTCCATGTGTCGTCCCCCCCACGCACCCCAGAACTCTTCTTCTCTAACGAAGGCCACGTGGCCTTGTGGAATTCGCCGCTGAGCCTTTGTAGGACAGGTGGCACCCAGATGGGACCCACCTTGCCTGACACTCTTCTTCCTCGAACCTTCTTTAAACGCCTGGGTAACCTCTCTGCCTCACACATCCTGCCCAGATGGCAGGAAGGAAGTCCTGGCAAAGGTGCATGAACCCAGACGCCCAGGGTCTAAAAGAAATGAAGAGCGTGCGTGCATGTGCGTGTGTGTGTGTGTGTGTGTGTGTGTATGTGAGAGAGAGAGAGAGCGCGAATGTGCGGGGAACCTGGAAGCAGAGGGGGTGAATGGCCAGCCGGGCAGGGATGGAGGAGAGGGAGGGGCTCTGGGCACCAGGCCATGCCCTGCCCAGCCTGGCCCAGGCCGTCTGCACTGCCGCTTTAGTGCTGGCGTTGGCGCGGGGGGCAGGGCTCTGAGCACCTCTCTGAAAGTGGGGCATGTGGTCCAGCCACTGCCCGGGCACTCAGGCCACTGAACAGGAAGGAGAGAGAATGAGAACTGAGGAGGCCACACTGCAGGGTGTGCCCGGGCTGGCATATGGGTAAGGGGAAGAGAGCTCCAGAAGCGGAAGGGTGCCGGGGGTGGGGGTGCGCCTGCACTGTGTGTGAGTTAGAGGCCAGGCCACTGGGGAGACGAACCCTTCCCCTGGCTTTTCCTGGCCCCTGCAGCAAGGACAGGCAACAGGGCATTGAGAAGAGGGATGAGGAAGGTGGACTGTGCCTACTTCTCGGACCTCAGGGTGGCCAGTGGACTAAGAGTCCTAAAGTTCCATCCGTTGTCTTCCCAACAGCCACCCCTTTTCCCTACTTCTTTCTTGCTGTCAGAACTCAGATATTAGCAGCCCAGTTTTTCAGGGGAGGCTGGGACTCTCCCTCCCCAGGGATGAACCTGATTGATAAGTTAAACATGGTAATTCCATTTCGTTTGCTGGTGATCATGCATGGGCATGTCATGCAAATCTGGCCAATGACAGCTAAGGGGAAGAATGTTGGTGGAGAAAGGGTGCCTTCTGGGAAAGGCTTTCTGAGATATGAAAAACTGACTTGCCAGAAGCAGCAGCTACCCCTGCCCACCACCGTTGGATGTTGTTGGGTGAGGATGTGATGCCTGGAGCTTTGGCAGCCATGTTGAGATCACGAGGGAAGTAGTTCCAATGCTGAGGAAGGGAAAATGGAAAGAGAGAAAGAACCTGGGTCCTGAGTGGTATCCCAGGATCTAGCTGAATTAACCAAATGTGGAATTGCCTTACCTCTGGATTTCTTGTTATAAGAAATAACAAACTCATTTTTAAAACCACTCATAATTGAATTTTCTATTGATTGTTGCTTAAGGCAGCCAACCTGATTAAATTTCTGAAGTCAGTATGAAATAATTCGGATTATTTGCTATGATTCTCTGCTTGGGGGCAATGAAGGGATCTTGAGGTCACTGGAAGCCCAGCTTAGCTGGAACTGCTCCTTTCCCCTCTGGGCAAAACTTGCTGCTGAGTCCAGGTTTAGGGGCCAGAAAAACTGGGTTCAAATTCCACCCCTTTCTGTGTGCACTATGACTTTATGCTAATTATTTAAATGAGGGGTTGGCAAACTTTCCCTGTAAAGGGCCAGATAATAATTATTTTGGACCTGGTGGGCCACATAGTCACTGTCGAACTCTTCAACTCTTGTTTTAGTTCGAAAGCAGCCACGGACAACACACAAACGAACAGGCATGGCTGTGTCGCAGCAAAACTTTATTTTCAGAAACAGGTGGTAGGCTGGATTTGGCGCGCAGGCCATGGTAAACCAACCCCCAATTAAACTCCCAGTCTCAGCTTCCACACGAGAAAAATGAGGCTAATAATTTCTGTTTTCCTCCTGGGGCAAATCTGAGCATCAGATGAGTTGACTAAAAACTATCACCGCATAAAGGACAACGTCCAGGTGGCCCCATTTCCCCATGAGAACCAAAGATCCTGGCACTCAGGAGTGGCGAAGTGCTTGACTCTGCCACCTCCTATAGCTGTATGACTTTGGGAAAGTCACCTGACTTCTCTGAGTGTAACTTTTCTCCTCTCAAAGTGGGGATGCTAAGACCTACTTCATACAGTGTTGCAAGGGATTATGGGAATAGTGCGTGTAAAGTGCTGCACAGACCGAGCACAGTGAATGGCAGTGAGTGTTATTAAGGAGTAAAGCCCCTTCTTCTGACCCGGCAGCGTCCATTCTGTCTCACCCCACCTGTGTCCTGACATTCGGTAAATCCTGGTTTCCTCCCCCACTTCCCGTGGGCCCGGAGGCCCTTGGGGGGCTGCAAATCTCCCCAGGCCACGCACTCTCGCCCCCTCTCACCCACCCAATGCCCTCCCCACCACACCCGCTTCCCCATTTAACCGAAGGAGTAATTAGCAATGTTAATTCTAATCTCATTTGCTAATGAAGGCAGTCTAATTGCACCATAATTGGCAGCAGCAGCAGCAGAAAAACACAAAATAAACCCTGCGTGGGTAATTCGGTTTAACTCCTTTATAATTACCTTGCAGGCTGGGCCCCCGTGGTTGGGGGTGGGGTGGGGAGGTTGGGGACTCAAGAGAGATGGGAGCCAAGCCCTCAGGGTGGGAGAGAGGGTCCCACTGCCCTCCTTATCCCAAGACCCCCCAGACAAACTTCCTCCTCCTCTCTTGCCATCTCCCCCTTGGGTGGCGTCCGGGCAGACCTAGTCTGCAGGCCCACCTGCAGACATGCTCCGGTGAGGACATCCTGGCCCCCCGGGATCTTTATCCGCTCACCCTTCCCCAGCGACGCCTCTGTGAGATGGGAGTGAGGGCCAAGATCTGGTCCAGCCTATGCATCCTCAACGCACAGCTCTGACCTCAGGTTCCAGCCAAACACAACTGTTGCTCCTGCTTTTGCACAGGCCGGGTCCGGCCCTTGGTTTGGAATGCCTCCCACCCCCTCATCCGGCTGGAAACCCACCCATTTAAGGCCCTGGGAGGGAAGTCTCTCCTGCTCCCTAGGGGCTGGTTGCACCCCTCGTCCACTTCACGGGTAGGAACCCGCGTCATACCGCACACCCTGTTATTTTATGTGTGCCTGTTTACTGTTTACAAGCTTTCTCTGTCACTCGAGTGTGTCTTTTTCTAAGTACCCTCCGTGCCTGGCACAGAATAGGTGCTTGATTCTATTTTTGTAGAATGCTTGAATGAAAGCGAGGTGACCCTGCAGAAGGTTCTGGAAGCACGTGGTGAGGAGTGTGAGGAGCTTGCGTTCTGGTCTGGCTCACCTGCTGTGTAAAGTTGGGCAGCTTTCTGTCCAGCGGGAAGGCTCACGGTCCTTAATCTCCCCTTGTCCACCTGTTTTCAAAGTCGATGACTGCTTGAATTTTCATGGTGAAAATTCTTTCTCCCTTCCCCCAAATAAATACAATAAAAATACAACAAAAATAAAACAAGAAAAAGGCAGCCAACCTGGTCACATCAGTTCCAGGCCCTCTTTCTCGCTGGACGTCAAGTTCCCACCTGAACTTCTTGTACAACCTTCTGCCTCTCCAGCAGGTGACCTCAACCCTCATGATGAGTCCGTGTGAATAAGGAAGCATCTCCTCAGAACCCTAACAGAAGGTCTCCCGCATCTCACCCTAGGAAGCAATACTTCAATAGCTTCCCTTGCCTCGCTTTGTAGAGAACCAAGTGCCCAAGGTATTTGTTCTGCTTATACAGACAATCGTTTCCATAGCAACCGGCTGTGATGGAGGCTGAGCCACTGCCTTTGGTTAAGGGGTGCTAGGTGAGGAAATTTGGCATCTCAGAGTCTAAAGGAAGTGTGTGAGAAGAAGAGTCCTTCTTCGGAGCCTGGAGGCCCCACACGCCGTATCACATGTGGACATCCGCTCTCGGGGGAGCCTGTGGTCTCTTGGTTTCATTTTTCCCTTGGAGACTTCCCCCGGGGAGCCCTCCATCCTTCTCCTCCCGCCCTGGTGGATGCAGCTGCAATCCTGGGGCTCCTTCACCGCCACCCGGAAATCCCCTTGGCTTCTCCCCTGTCGGGATGTCACATTTCCTGGATGCCACACCTTCCTTCTTTCTTGGTTTATGCCCTGGTTTTGGTGGAGCGCAGGGGACAAAATTTCTGAGACTGTTTCTGGGGAGTTTGATGCCATGCAGCTTCTTGATCTTTTGTATGTCACCACATTCTTTTCTTTTCTCTCTGGTGGCTATAACACCTTTTCTTCATCCTTAGTGTTCTGAAATTTCCCCATGGAGTGCCTTGGTCTCAGGGGGCCCATTAATCTGGAAACTCAGATCCTTCAGTGTGAAGACGTTTGCTTCTGAGATAAGTGTCTCACTTCCAATTTCTCTCTTTCTGGATCCCCTATTAGTTACACGTTATACCTCCTGGACTGATTTTCTGAAATTTTAAAATCACTTTTCTTCTATTTTTCATTCTTATTCTTTTGGTTCTGCTTTCTAAGAGATTTCTTCAATGTTATCCACCAACCCTCCAGTGGAATTGCGTCTCTCTCTTTTTAATTCCAATGATTCTCTTTATTTATTTCCTGAATGTTCTTTTTCGTTCTTTTAATAGGAGACTGTTCTTTTTTCATGATGCAGCATCTTCTCTTATTTCTCCAAGGATAATTGTAGAGTTTTGGGATATCCTGCTCTTTCCTGCATTGCTTCTGTTTGATCTGAGCCCCTTTCTCTCAGTTTTTTGGGGGAGGTCTCCGTCTTGTGTATTGGATGCCCTGGCTGCCCGGAGGCCCCGTGTCTGGGGGCCTGGTGCGTGGCTAGAGGGTGGAGGGTGAACAGGGCGGGGGCCGTCTGGGGGACACAATCTCGGTGTGTTCTTGAGCGGACCTGTTCCATCAGGGAGGGACCGTCTGAGCTGCAGCCTGGGTGGTGGCAGCTGGGCTGCCAGAGTTCAGGAAAGTGAGCGGGACTAGGAGGCGTGTAGACCTCTGTTTTGTGCCAGCATCTTGCCCTCGGTGAGGCCTTGGGTTCTGGAGTCTGACGCCCTCCAGATCCACGGCTCTTCTCTCACGCCGGGGAAGCGGGTAGTATCTGGGGGGGCTGATGCTTCAGATGCAGACTTTCCGTGGGTGCCTCTCTTCGCAGCCTGACTTGAAGCCCCGCTCTGAGAAGCAGCTGCTCTCCCCTGCACTTGAGACTTTCTGGGCTTTTGCACCCGGAACCCGCCGGGTCCTGGCTTCTGCAGCTGCCAACTTCGATTTCGGCCTTCTCTGGCCCCCCAGCCAGTTATCCCTGCTCCGCTTCTCAGCGGGGACATTTCGTTGCTGTTGCCTTCTTCCTCTCCTCTGCTCCTGTCTTGTTTATGGCTTCAAACCCCTTCGTCATTTTTGTGCCATGTTGGGAGGAAGCGAGGTAAAGAGTGGTTCCTCACGTGTGCACAGCACTTTAGAGTTTCCAGAGCCCGTCCACATCCCTCCTCTCACTTTATCGGCACGAGAGCCTGGGGGGACCAGGCCGGGAAGGCGGTTTTCTCTGCTACATTTAACCAGAAATCTGAGCATAACTCCTCGAGCAGCATTTAGACAGAAGTGAAAGAGACTTGGAAACGGAGCTGAGGGGTGGTTTCACTGCTGTCGCCCTTGCGTCCCGTGCTCCCCACGTGGAATTTAATGAGAAGTGAAATGCCATTGGCGACACGGGCCCAGTGGGAAGAGGAATTTGGAATCAGAGCTGCCTGAAACAGCCTGGGTCCAGGGCACCTGCAGTAAAATTGCTTTGATGTAGTAGCTGATGATGTGAAAATTAAAAGGTGAAAATCAAAGGCAGAGCCTGGCGGTGATGGAAGGCATTGAGGGGGCCCTTCGGGACTTCTGCCCTCTCTGCTCAACTCCTGGTTTTCTTTTCAGGCCTATCGTTTCTGCTGGTTGGCATGGGGGTGTGTGTGTGTGTGCATATGTGCATGTATTTGCATGCATCCGTGTATGTGCATGCGTGCATCCATGTGCGTGAGCATACACCCACATGGATATGTGTACATGCACCCACGGGTGGGCATATGTGTATGTGTGTATCCATCAGTGTGAAAACATGTATGTGCGCGTGCATGCATTTGTGTGTGTGCAGGCATTTGTGCACTGGGAAAGAGTGACAGTTTGTGAATTTCAACTAGGTACAGTGGAGAGCAAAGGACGTAGACCTGAATTCAAGGACACCCAGACTCGTTTTATCTTAGGCAACTCTTTTGCTTTCTGAGTCTCCATTTTCTTATTTGTAAAATGAGGTTTATGATGTCGAAGCTGGATACCACATGGGAGGGAGGTTGCAAGAGTTCTTGGAGAGATATATGGGGACGTTGTAAAGGGTCAAGGATCAGGCAAATGTCATTCATCCATCCATCCATCCATCCATCCATCCATCCACCCATCCATTCATTCATTCATCTGAGACACACTCATTGAGCATTTCCTAACAGGACTCCTGATGTGAGGAATACAGTTTCTCTAGGGGGAAACAAAGACACAGGCACCTACGACACCCCGTGCAGAGAGCCTGGAGGAGCAGCAACCCCAGTGAGAGGAGGAGGGGACCCCTTAGAGGTGAAGGCAGGAAGTGGAGCAAGAGAAATTGACACTGCACAGGCAAAAGAAGGCAGGAGCCTGGGTTAAAACCCCTTTGGATGGAAGAACAGAAGCTCAAGTGGGTGGAGGTGGAGGGAGTGTGAGCTATCTGGTGATTTGTGGAGGTGGTCCTTAATGGGCTGGACACCATGATCCTCCGGTCCCCTGCCCGCCCTCCCAGAGGGCAAGATCTGGGAGTGCTCGCTCCTCTGCTTATTCTTTTATTCATAGTCAACTTTAACAAGCATTTATTAAGCTCCCACTCTGCTAACCCGGCTGCAGGCTCTGGGGATGTAGCGACGGCCCCACCCGGTGGCACTCAAAGCTGAGACCCCTGTTAGCAGCCCCACCTCCAGGTGCACCCTCCGGACTCAGGCTGTCTGCAAGGGTTCTCCCGGAACAATGTCACTGCGGAATTTTATGCTGTTTGTTCCCCTTCCAGGGGAACGTCTGCCAATGGTTTTTATGACGCCGAATAAAAAGGTTTTTTTTCCCCCTTTGGATATTTTTATTTCACCTTTAAAGGATGTACAGTAAGGGTGAGAACATCTCGATGAAATCTCTGCAGTAAATAACTCTTGGATCGCTTTCTCATGCAGGTGGAAGGACAAAAGGACAGGGCAAGCTGGAGATGGCCTCCTCACCTTCCTCTTCCTCACAGCAGGTGGGTGGCGGGGCTCAGCTGGGCGGGTCTGACCCCCACTGCTCTAGAGGAGGGGTGGAGGGCCCTCCCTGTGGCCCCCGGGGTCCCTGTGTCCTAGCCCCTCTCTTTCCTCGATGGGAAGGGGCCGAGGCTCCTTGGCCACCTACTGTGTGCGCCACAGGCTGTGCTAAGCACTTCGTTGGTGTGAGGGGCAGAGTGGTCGGGATGGACCCGGTCTGCTTGGCTTTGGCTCCTGCCTGCTCCACATGCCAGCTGTGAGACCTCGCCAAGTTGTTTGACCCCTCTGTGCCTTAGTTTCCTCATCTGCAAAATGGGAATGACAACAGTACCTACCTACTAGAGTTGTAGGGGTGAAGAAATACATTCATGCAGGTGAAACACATAGAAGAGACGTGGGATATAGAAAAATGGCAAGAAGTGTTAGCTATTTTATTATCATTATTTCATCCTTTTTGTCAGCTGAACTGGCCCTGGCTGTGTGCCTGTCTCATTTCTCAGCTGAAGGGTGTCCGTGCTCTCGTTTGAGCCTGTGAGGAAGGTGGAGTTGAGTGTCCTGCCATGGCCACGCAGTGGGAGATCAGGGGACAACGGATCTCAGGGGGAAGTCCCCTTCTAGAAAAAAGCAGCCCCCCGAGGCTTGTGCAGCCCCAACAAGTTCTATTCCTGAGGCATCTTTCTGAGATTTTCCTCTTGGAGCTGGGAGGCAGAAGACCCAGAAGGGGGATGACTTCTCCGAGGCCGACGTCACCCCAGCACGGAGCCAGGGTCTGCACTCAGCTATCTCCGTGGACTCCTGGGCCCAGTCTCCTTCTTCCCTCTGGGGAATCTAGAGACGTGGATCCATCCCTATGGGGGCCTCAGACTTAAGAGGTTGCCCCCTGCCGCCACGCCCAGGAGAGGAGGGGTCCATGGTTGTAACTGGTGGAGATTCAAACACTTGACTCTAAGCTGGGCTGTCCCATGCATTGTTGGTGGCTGGGCTGGGGAGGTGGCCAGGGGACGTGGGGTCAGCGATGACATGCCCACGGGCCCTGCTGAACTGAGAGGCACCGACCACAACCGTTTTTAATGAAGCTGTCAGCTGGGCCTCTGGGGCACGGGGAGCCGACTGGGCAGAAAATCATCAATTTACATAGATAATGAGTCAGAGGCTTGCGGGGGTCGAGGGCAGCAGGGTCAGGAGGGCAGCGCGGGAGGAGCTCTGTGGGGAGACCACGGCACAGACAAGGCTCAGCTCGGGTGGTCCCAACCAGCTCCCTGCAGGGGCTTCTTCGTGGCCTTAAGGTCAGTTCTGCAAACCTGTCCTCAGCATCGGCTCTGTGCCAGGGGCTGAGCTAGTGCTGGGAACAGAGACGGGAGCGATGCGCATCCGTGTCCTCAGGAAGCCGGTCCGAAGGTGGAGACAGACGCCAGGTGGTCAATTACACCATGCTGTGATATTGGCTTCAGAAACGCAGATAAGGGGCTGACTCGGGCACTGGGTCGCCTGAGTTTTCATCTTGGCTGGGCTCCCTCCTAGCTTCAGGACCTCGTGTGGGTTACCTCACCTCTCCTTGCCTCAGTTTTCTCGTCTGTAAAATGGGGTGGACTATAACAGAGCTGTGACTATTATTGCTGTGTGACAAACTCCCCAGACTCAGTGGCATAGAACAACCCCCATTTTGTTGCGTGTTGACGGGTTCTGAGGGTAGGAATCTGGCCAGGGCACAGTGGGGATGCCCTGTTCCTGCTCCACAACTGCTGGGGCCTCAGCTGGAAGACTTGAATGTCCAGGGGTGATGACTGTGGCCAGGGCTGCAACGGTCTGGAGGCATCTCCCTCACATATGACTCTAAGGCTGGCCTCAGCTGGCACTGTAGACCAGAGCCACTGGCGGCCGGTGTGCCGGGCTTGGACTTCTCATAGCATGGTGGGTTCTGCAAGGGAGCATCCTGAGGGGAAGTGCCCAGAGATGGGGAGACCATGGCAGAAGCCACAGGGTCTTCATCACCTGGCCTGGGAAGGCACATGCCTCGCTGCTGCTGCCCTCTATTGGCTGAGGCCATCACAAACCCACCTAGGTTGAAGGGGAGGGGAGGGTTTTTAAACTGTCACTCTACTCATAGCATTGGATAGTTAAATATGAGACGTGCAGTCAGTCTCGGACAATGCCCATAAGCACCCAATACATGTTAAGTGTTATTGTAATTAGTGTTGTTGGGGGAGGAGGTGGTTAGGAAAGGCTCCAGAGTGAAGGGATATCTGAGCAGGGTTTTGAAGGATGAATAGGAGTTTGCTATGCACCACCTAGGAACACAGTTCAGGTAGAGGAAACAGCTTAGGCAAAGTCAAAGAAGGCTTGAAGCAATGACGTGTTCAGGGAAACCATCATTTGGTGTTGTTGTAGCATTGAGGGCAAGAAGGGCACAGCTGAGGTTATGTTTGAGGGGTGGCAGGGTAACAGGAGCCAAAGCAGTGCCTGTGGGCCCAGCCGAGAAGCCCAGATTGTGTCCCAAGGGTATCAGGGAGCCATGGAGGAGTTCACGCAGGGGAGCGACACGGCCCTGTTTGTCAGAAAGATCATTCTCTCTTCTCTTTTTTTTAAAGAGCAGCACCTGAGCTAACATCTGTTGCCAATCTTTTTCTTTATCTTCTTCTCCTCAAAGCCCCCGGGTACATAGTTGTATATTTTTACTTATGGGTCCTTCTAGTTGTGGCATGTGGGACACTGCCTCAGCATGGCCTGATGAGCAGTGCCATGTCCACGCCCAGGATCCGAACCAGTGAAACCCTGGGCCACCAAAGCGGAGCACATGAACTTAACCACTCAGCCACGGGGCTGGCCCCCAGAAAGATCATTCTGGCAGCATTGTGGCGGGGTTGGAGGAGTGGGGAGGCATTACAGGAGGAGATGAAGAGGGCCTGACCTAAGTGGGCAGCGGTAAGGAGGAAGGGCGGGAGCTGGATGCAGAGCCATTTAAGCTGCCACCTCAGCTGGATGAGGGATGACCGGAGGTGGGAGGAGAGAGAGCGGTCCAGGGGAGGCGCAGCCCTGTGGCAGGAGCGTCAGGCTGTGTGCGGGTGGGTGGTCATAAACATCCACCTTGTTCCTGAGCAGGGCCGGGGCACGTGGCCGGCACTCAGTCCCCTCAGGGCCGGGCCTGATCCCGCTGTCTCGCTGGAGGATGGCTTCAGCTCACCTCCAAATCCTTCCACATTGACGTGGGCCACGCCACTTGGGGTCCTGTTGGCTGTGGAGGTGAGGAGAAGAGGAGTTGAGAATACCCTCCTTGAGAACAAGGGCAATATCTTTTCCCTCCAGAAGCCCAAAGTTTGGGAACAGAGGGGTCTCCATCCTCAGAGCCTTTCCCCAGGCTGAGGACCACGTGTTGGTGATCTTGGCTAGGGGGGCTGGGGGCCACAGAATGTCAGGATTCTAGAATGTTGGGATGGGAGAGCCCTGGGAGGAAGCCCTGAGCCCTCCCTGTGCCTCTTCCTGGCTGTGTCATCAGGACACTGCGCAGGACTCCTTGGGGGGTTGCTTACGGGGTTCGGGGGAACCGCAGACGGAAACAAATGAGGAACGATGTCTGTATCCATATCTATATCCGTCTCCTATTGTAAGGAATTGGCTCACACCATCACAGAGGCTGAGCAGTCCAAAATCAGCAGGTGGCAAACTGAAGACCCAGGAGAGTTGAGGGTGTAAGTTCCAGAGGGATGTGCCAGCTCAACAGGCAGGCAGAGGGAGCGCATTCTCCCGACTCCGCCTTTTTGTTCTACTCAAGCCTCCAACACAGTGGACGAGGCCCACTCATGCTGGGGAGGGCGCTCTGCTTTACTCAGTCTGCTGATCGACTCGATCTTGTCCAGAAACACACTCACAACACATCCAGAACGACGTCTAACCAAATATCTGGGCGCCCGGTGGCGCCGTCAAGCTGACACAAAACATTAACCGTCACACAAGAGATTGCTTAGGGCCACCCAGCCAGTGAGCGGGAGACCCAGAGCTCAGTCTATCCCAGGCAGAGGTGGGACGGCCAAGAGCAGAAGTTGCTGCCAGTGCCCCTAAACCACAGCAGGAGGCCAGAAGTGGCCTCCTCCCCAGAGAGAGGGCTGCGTCTGCGGCAGTGGACGTGGGTTCTGGTTCTGGCTCTGCTCCTTTCTAGCTGAGCGGCCCTGGGCAGTCACTTCTCGGGAGCCCCGGTCTCCTTCTTTGTGCAGAGAAGGTGTTGTGTGAGTCTAGGATTTGTCGAGTGCCCATGTTGCCGTGTGACAACATGAGGGGGTTTGGGGCAGGAGACTAACATTTAGCAGAGAGGACAGCAGAGGGGTCCAGATGTGGGTGCTGGAGCCAGCATCCCAGAGCCACCAACTCTGTGACCTTGCAGGAGTTGCTTACCTCCTTGTGCCTCAGTTTCCTCACCAGCAAGTACGGATCCAATGAGATAATGCATTCTAAGTGCAGAGCATCGTCTGGAGCTTGTGCAAACCCTCCAAGAATATCAGTCGTGAGTATTTGTCAAGGGCCCACCATATGCCTGCTGTGTTGGTTACATAAAATCCTCAGCTCATCAGATCATCCCAACGGCCCCAAGAGGTGGGGTGGCAGAGGCAAGACGATGTGCTCCACAGACCTTGACTCCTTTTCCTCCTGCACACACAGTGGACTACACTTCCCAGCCTGCCCTGCAGTGGGGCCACGTGACTCGATCTGGCCAAGGGAATGTGAGCAATGTAATGCACGCTGCCACCTCCAGGCTGGCCTCTCAGATCTCCTGCATGAGGCTCTGCATGTTCCCTCCTTCCTCCTCGGTTGGTTAACTGTGGAGGGTCTAAAGCAGTGGTTCCCAACCAGGGCGATTTTGCTCTCCCTCCCGCTGGGGAGACTTGACAACACCTAGAGACATTTTTCGTTGTCACAAGTTGGGGGAATGCTACTGGGGTCTAGTGGGTAGAGGCCAGGGATATTGCTGAAAATCTCAGAATGCACAGGACAGCCCCCACACTGAGGATTATCCAGCCCAGATGTCAGTAGAACTGACTGAGACTCCCTGGTCTGGAGGGTCCCTGGGCCCGGGGATGGTCTAGAAAGATGAGCCTGGGCCTCGAATGACTGTGCGGAGCACAGCCTCCTTGCCCCCAGGGTGTTAGACTGGAAGTAAGAAACATGTCTTTAAACCACGGAGATTTGGCGGATTATCTGCGAGAACAGTTGGCCTGCCTTGACTAACGCACCTGCTATTGTTAAGCCCATTTCATTGACGAGGCAACTGAGACACAGGTCACAGAACTTGTAAGTGACCGAGTGTGAGTTTGAACCCAGGTTTGCCTGGCTCTGAGACCTGCGCTTGCATCAGTATCGTGCAGGCTCTTTAAAGCTCCTGCTCCCAAGGAGAAGCCTCATCATCGTTTCTGTCCCCTCTGTCTGCATCGCCAAGGGGATTTTAGGTGGTGGCAGCTGCAGAACGAATCACCACATTGCTGCCGGGGCTCCCCTGCTCTGAGGCCTCCTGCTGTCGGGTGGCACATGCTCCCCAGGACAAGGTGGCTGTGTCCCCCCAGGTCCCATCCTGGGGCAGCCCAGGTTGGTTATCTGTGACACTGGCCCCATTAACAAGGGCTGGTGCGCACCCCCTGAATGTGTCCGCGGTCCTCTGCAGGGAGCCCCTCCCATCACATTCTCTGATCTCCTGAGCCAGCCTCCACCTGCTCCAGGTTTGAATTTCCGAGCAGGTGTCTGAAGGCATCTCGGCTCCCCGTTAATTTCCTGACTTGGCTTCCCGAAAGGCAGAGGGCTCGGAGGCGGCTGCCTGAAGCGATGAGGAGATAGCAGTGTCTGCTCTGGCTTCCAGCCTGTCTGCCGGGGCACCGCTGCCCATCACGCCACCTGAGGGCCCCTCCCCTGGCCGTCCCGCCACTCAGGGAGCTGAGAGTGGGGGCTGGTGAGCCTGGCTGTGGCTGGGCTGCAGAGCCTCATCAGGGAGAAACACATGTGTTCCAGCCCCCACAAGTGTGTGTGTGTGTCTGAATGAGCATGGTGGCGTGTTTACCTGCACCCATGATCCTAAGAGCTGGAGGAGCCGCCAACAGGTCATTTGGCACAGAGGATTTTTCTGTGTGTGCACAAGTTAGCACCCTGCCAATGCATTTTGGGGAGGGAGCCCCTCCTTTGCTTATGTAATTTCCAAGGGGTGAACTGAAGCCTGTACCAGTTTTCTGATGGGTAAGTCCTTCCTCCAGTCTGCTCAAAGTCCCTCTTGTTGCAGTCTGGGTCCATTGCCTCGATTTTGTGGAAATAGATGACATCTTTTTGCCTCTCTGATGTGAGCCCTTCAAATACCTGAAAACAGAAATTGAGCTCCTTGCTCAAAATACTTCCCAGATTCTCTTTTGCAGACCAGGCAAACCCACCTCCCTAACTTTTTTTTCACAGGTAAGGAGGACTGTGGGGGAAATGCACAGTAGGAAAAAATGTATCTGCAAGGTTCCTTTTTTGAGGGTCTTCCTTTCCTCCTTTAAAAGTTCCTATGGCTGCAGAAAAAGCACAGGCTATGGGAGCCAGGCAGACATGCGTTCCAAACCCTGCGTGGTCATTTATGAGCCGGGCAACCTCAGCCAAGTTATTTAACCTCTCTGAGCAAGGCTCAATTCTGGCACTTTGCACTGAGCAAGTCACAGAGCAGATGCTCAATGAACGTTTATTTTCTCCCCCTGCCTTCCTCCTTTCCTCCTCTCCACACTGACTCTGGGAATCAGGTGCCCGTGTTCTCCACCCCATCTCTCTCCCACGTTCTCTCTGACCCTTAGCTGCTGCTGCCTGGAAAGGATCAGATGTGCTCATGGCCTGCATCGAACCTGATCAGCTGGATGTGGGATTGGCACGGGCCACGTGCAAAGGGAAAGTAAGCAGTCCCGGTGGGACCCCAGGCACCAGCCACAGGGTGGGTGAAGGGAGAAGGCTTTCCCTGTTGCCTCTGCTCATGGAGCCCACTTCCCTCCAACCCCCCATCACTGAGTCCCTCTCTTGGCATCTTCTCTGTGGGTTTCCATCAGCGCCAGTGTCTCCTCTCTTAAAGCCACGACCCCAGCCCTGCTGGTCTTCAGGATGTGGTATGACGCAGGAGCACTTGACTCTGCCACAGCAGGATGCCCAGGGTTCTTAGAATCTTAGGGTATTGCAGGCATTTTCCAGATGGGAAAACAGGCTCAGAGTGGGGCCACGATCTGCCCAAGGCTTCCACCGAAGTGGGGTGAGACCCAGGGACCCTGACTCTGGGTCCACTGTCGTCTCCACTGTGTTAGTTAGAAGTGGAGCCCAGTTGTGACCTTACTCCCTGGGAGCTGGGAGATGCAAAGGTCCCTGAACAGAGAGGGGCGCGAGGGTGCTGTCGGGAGAGCTGCCTCTCTCCTTTCCAGGAGGAGAAAGGAAGAGGCCCAGGCTCCCTGAGGGAGGAGCCTCAGGAGGATGGCGGCTCATCTTCCTGAAGCCTGGGGCAGTGCTAAGTTCTTAGATCTGCCAGCAGCCTTTCAAATTGGCTGCTGCCACTGCCCTCAGCGTGTTGCACAGATCCTCACAGAGACAAGAAGCAATTAGGGAGTGGGGAGGAAGGGAGGGAGAGAGAGACAGAGACAGATTCAGAAAGAGATGGAAAGAGAAAGTGAGAGAGCAAGCGAGATGGTAGGACACAGAGCAACACATTCAGATACAGAGACAGACAGACAGCAAGACAGATGGAGAAACAACAGAGAGACTGAAGTGGAGAGAGACGAGGAAATAGATGGAAAGTAAGTGTGAGACGAGGGACACAGAGAGATGTGCAGAGTGAGGCAGAGGCAGCGGGGAACATCCTCACTGGGACAGAGAGCTGGAGAAGAGAGAGAGCTTGGATGGATACACGCACACGCCGAGTCAGAGAGAAAAAGAAATTGAATTGATTTAAAAAAAGACACAAACATAGACGTAAAGCAAGCAAGGGGATCCAAGGCATGAGTTTTCTTTTTACAGAATTTGGAGTTTTGAACTGGTCTGCAGGTGATGGGGTGTTCCTTCTCAGAATCATGAAATAATCAGTTTGGGTGAGAAAACTCTAGGGATCAGACAAATAACTGCGTGGAAGTTTGCATTTTCACACACACTTGAGCTTTGCAAAACCCCGTGAAGTGGGATGGACAGGGACCATTGTCACCAACATTTAGAGGTGGGAAATGGAGGGTCGGTGTGTTCTCAAGGCCCCCAGTGGGGAAGGGTCAGCGGCGTTTGCACCTCGGGAGCCTCCCTGGAGACCTTGCCCTCCTTGCTCTGGTGGTCTCAGCACGCCTTCCCGTGTTCCCAGGAAGTCTGCCCCGGGAGCCAGGAGCACATTCAGAAGCCGCCCTGGATCCTGTGCCCAGTACATCCCCCACCCCAGGGTGGCTGGAGGGCGCTGGGAATTACAGCAAACTCGTAATTCATTCCTGCCTCTCACTGGGGGCCGCCTGCGGTCGGAAACTCCCCTCCTCCCTTTAGCAAGTCAGAACTCCCACGGCAGGTCAGCTTGAGCGTTGAGGGCTCAGAAGGAACCACATGCTTCTTGTCTGCCTAGAATCCCAGCCACCATCTGACACCTGCCTTCGTCCCAAGGTGAGATGTCCAGCGTCTCAGAGGGCAACCAGGGACTTCGAGAAGAAACTTTCCTTCTTCCCTCCTCCCTTCCGTCTCCCCTCTCTCTTGCTCATTTTTCAAGTGTTCAGTACATGCCGGGCAACTGTTGTAGGTAGTGAGGAATATGGCACTGAGCAAAATCAATAAAAAATAGATTTAAAAAAACCCCTGCTGTTAAGGAATTTACATTTTAGAGGGGGTGACGAAAACAAACAGAATTTTAAAGATAGCATTATTGATGATGACATATGTTATGAGGGGAAAAAGTAAAGCATGGAGGGGAGATAGGAGCTGTTGGGGGTACAGTACATAGATGAGAGCCGGGAAGGCCTCACCTAGCAGATGATGGCTGAGTAAAGATCTGAAAGAGCAGAGGGGCATGTGAATATCTGAGCACGTGGAACGGCCCTGAGGCCGGAGCAGGCCCGACAGGGGTGAGGAATAGCAAGGAGGCCAGTGTGGCTGGAGCAGAAAAGACGCAAAGGAGAGTGAGTGGCAGGCGACGAGCGCAGAGAGACAATGAGGAGGAGCAGAGCGGGTAGGGCCATGAAGGCCACTGTCACGACTTTGGCTTTTACTTTGAGTGAGATGGAGCCATTGGGGGCGGTCCCGGCCTAACTCCGATTGTAACGGGATGGCTCTGACTGCTGGACTGAGCCTGCTGTGAAGAGGGCAAGCGCTGCCACAGGGAGACCAATTTTCCGACATCAGCGAGGTTCCGAGAGGGCAGAGGATGGAGAGGCACGGTTCCTGCTCTCCAAGCGAGTCGTACTTAGTACAAGACGTGGGGGTCACGGGGACAGGCCACCTTCACTTCCACGCTGTGCACCCCAGATGGAAAAAAGGGCTGAACTTGCCACGTAAGCTTCTGAGTTAGACACAGGAGGGAGGCGGAGAAGAGCAATTTTAAGTAGATGTTAGGTGCTGAGCACGGTTCATACCTGTAAGATTTAATTTAAGTCATCACACCAGCTTATGAGATATTCTTCCCTTTTTCTAGACAAGGCCCCCGAGGCGCACAGTGGTTAAGGAGCTTGGCTGAGCCTATGCAGACAGGCGGGAGCTTGGTGTCCAAATAGCCGCGGCCCTCTGGGAAAGCCCCGTCTAGCGCCTCCGGACCGCTGCCTCACCTGGGTACCCTCCCTCATCCCGCATCTGAGAGCCCCAGGCCCGCGGGCTGCTCTGGAGTGTCTTGGTTCCCTCCATCCCTCTTCAGGGGAGGCTGGCTGAGTCCTCGAGCGAGCGGGTGAGTCAGACTCGCGCAAGCTGTTTCCTCTACCTGGAACGCTCCTCTCCAATCCTCTTTCCTGGCAAACCCCACTCACCCTTCGAGTCTCAGATACCAGGTTAGTTTCTTGCCCACCCCTGGATGAGGTCGGCCTCCCGACCACGGGCCTTATCCAGCACTCAGGAATTTTCCTTCAGAGCTCATCTCGGGGCGAAGACGGGAGGGGAGGAGACAGAGATGCCCAGGGAGGGACAAGTAGGACGCTGGGCATCAGGGGCATGGGAGGGTCAGGAATGGCTGCTTCCACAGCTATGCGGAGGACCGGCCCAAGGACACGTGGACCTGCCGGGGTCAGGTGCGCAGTGAGCTGCGGGCAGTGCCTGGACGCTGTCCCCCTGACTGTGAGACAGGGAGATTTCCTTCATCCCTCTTGTTATCTTCTCTTCCTCCTCTCCCGCATTCACAAGCGGGTCGGGGGAGAAATCGAGGGAAATGGATGGGCCCCTGAGAAGTGAGACGTCTGTTCCCACACACACAGTGGGGCCTGAACCTGGGCGGAAACACCAGCACCCATCTCCCAGTTGGACCCCCTCCCATCAAGCCACAGCCCCTTCCCACATGTAGGGCCCAGCACCTCTTTGCCCTCCTCGCTCATACCCTTCCCTGCAGCTGGAGGAACGGAAGGACCCGCCCAGCCTGGGGTCTGTCCGTGGCCGCCTCTCTGCTGCTGTGGCAGGGGACGGGCTTTTCCCTCCCCTCCTTTCGCTCTGCACTTCCACTGGGGCCCACAGCTCCCTGTGGGACTGGCAGACACGTCGTCCAGAGGGATGGCTTAAGTGTTCCCGGGGTCTGGTGGGGCTGTCGCTGGCGGAGGCAGCGGGTGATGGTGACCATGAGTAACTTGGAGGCAGTCAGGGGTGCCCCCTGCATGCTCTCACTTAATCCTAGGGAGGGAGGATGTTGGGGACCAGGGCAGGAGACAATGGTTGTAGGTGACGAGGAAAGGTCCATGTTGGTGAAGATAGTTTTTTATGGCCTGGTCTCAGGCATTTTGGTTTTGTTTTCCCTTTGTCGGGAGAAGATCTGGTCCAATGTTATCCCTGTTATTTGTGTTTCTCCATCATCGAGACATCTGAGTAATTCATTTGGTGCTGGCTTCTTGTAGCAAGCTGCGGGAGTGGCATGGGAGAAAGGACACAAGCCAGGAGCTAGGAGACTGGACTTGCCCTGAAAGGCTGGGTGACCTAGGGCCTCACTTGTCCTCACTGGTCCCTGTGTTTGTAGGATTAGGTTTGACCGGAGAACCTCAGGCTCCTGGGTGGACCTTGGCAGGTCAGTGTGGCAGATGGATGTGGCCAGACCCTCTGGAAGGTGACTCTGGATTCTGTGGGAGGTAAGGCCTCTGGCTGCCACCAGGCTCTGCATGTCTAATGTCGTCTCATGCTGGGAAACTCCAGGCTGGCCTCCCCTTGCCTGGCTCATTTCCCTGCCTGGGCATCCTCAGTGAGGTTTTGACCCCCATCTGTCTCTCCCTTCCTGATGGAAATTTCCCGCCAATGCAGCCATGGCCTCCGTGAATCCCAGCTTCTCTGGGTCTGGGAACACTTCATTTAGCAGACGTGAGGCTGTGGGTCTCCGCCTCGTTCTGACCGTCCCCTGGCCAGGGAGGAGTGTGAGGACAGATGGAGCTGTCAGATGTGAAGAAGGATGCTTCTCTCCTGGACCTGGACATCCCTGCTTAGTGGTGGTGGTGGTGGGGGGGATGGGCTCCCTTGGGGGAAACAGGCTGGGAGGGACGCTCTCTGTTTATTCCCCCTGGTTGGTGGCAGGAATAAGCACCAGGGGCTAGAAGACAGGGCCCCAGTTTTGGCTTAGGTTCTAACTCACTCTGAGCATCTCTCCCTCTCTCTCAGCCTCAGTCTCCTTAACTGTAAAATGAGGTGGTTGGGTGATGTCAATATTCTCGAACGGTGGTTCATGGGCACCTGCATCAGAGCTGCCTGGCTGCTTGTTAAAAATGCGGAGGACCGGAACCCTCTGTAGATCTTCAGTGCCAAACTCCTGGGCAAGGGCCTGGGAATCTGTATTTTAGCAAATGCCAGCCAGTGCTTCTGATGCATGTGAAGGAAGTCTGAGCACAGCTGGAGCAGAGGACCCCTCAGGCCTTCGGGCATTAGTGCCATCCTAGCCTGCGTCCCTCATCTCTGGTGATCAAGGGCTTGGCGCCACGTGCCAATGTTATGTCACGTGAAGTAGGAGGATCTAGGGCAGTCTCTCTCTCTCTCTTTCTTTAAATAATGGCATGGCACTTTTTATTTTCTTTAATCAGAAAAATAAGCCGTGCATTTCTGGGAGGGAGACGCTGGGTGAGGACCAGAAGCCTAGAGAAGAGATTACTCGGAATTACATCCTCAGGGGATGCTGTAGGGGAGAGGGATCCACCTTAATCTGTGCGGTCCTGGAGGCAGATCTGGGACTCAGGGTAAATGCTGAAGGAAGCAAGTGCTTCCCAACAGTCAGAGCTCCACAGGCCGCCTTCAGCGGTGGTGAGTGCCCCGTCCATGGGGGAGTGTAAGCTGGTGTTGTGTAGTCTCTTGGGAAAAATGTGGTAGAGGAAGAGCCTCAAGCAGCTGGTGGATTTGAAGACATTTCTGAAGCTCCCTTCCAAGTCAGAGCTGCTAGGACTCCATTAAAGTCAGGCAGTTTTGCCCGTCCATGACTTAAAGCAACGTGTGCACACCCATGCACACGTGCTCGCACACATGTGCTCACACACATGCAAAGAGACACTCGTGCGTGCAAACCTTCAGGCACATGTCCATGCGCACACGAGTACACGTTAGCCTCCGCGACACACACGCATGTTTCCTTATGCAGTAAGTGCACCCAGGTCCCCAACCATGCGTGCATGCATAAACACACACGCATGTGCGTGCAGATTCCATCCTGCGGCCACCCGCCTCAGCCTCTGTCCTCCACCCGTCGTTCCCTCCCGTGCTGAGCCGGGGCGTCCCTGTGCAGCTTCCAGGCTGGTCTCTGGAGTCGGAGCCTTAACCTCCACTAGCTCTCTTATTTCCGGCACCAAATTAAAAGTGTGACCCAAAGTTAATTACTCTAATTGAATTTGGCCCTGATGCGGTACACGCGGTGACGGGAGGCCCGGTGGAGGTTCGGCCTGCAGGAGCAGCAGGGGACACCTGAGGATGTAATGCGTCCTAGGGGCTCTGCGGGAAAACGCCCCGGAGCCTTTTTCTCTGCTGTTTCCCTGCCGCGCCCCCGGCCCCGGCCTCCAGACTTCCTAGAAACCTCACGGTGCTTTGGGAGTGTGGCCCTGGGCAATATTTGAGGACACAGCAGGCCTCTCTCCGGAGGCCAAAGCAGAGGTGGAAAGGGAACCGTGCACTACGTGTGTGCTGTGCGCATGCACATGCGGATAGAGCCCATAGTCCAGACCCTCATGTCAAAAAGCCTCTGGGGAGCCGAACCAGAGCTTGTCTCGCGAGAACACGCTGTTGAAGTCTCCCTGAGCCTTCCTCCTTGGACAAAGCTGAGAGAAATGAGGAATACTGCCTTTGCTGGTCGCTTGGAAGCAGCCAGCCCTTCTCTCCTCCAGCTCAAATTGCTCATCGGCCTGCTAGTCCTGCCTTCACTGCCCCCTCAGACTTGTCTGTTCCTTCCCCACCTGTCCCGCTCAGGAATGTCGATTTTAGGGGCTCAAATCCACCTTTCCCTAGTCAGCAGCTCTTCCCCAAAAGCTGTCTCGTCCCCACATTTGAACATGGGGCCCTTGATGGGTGCTGGGGCTGGAGCAGCTGGGGTGGCATCTGAAGGAGAATTAGGATTTGTGCCCTGAGGGCTCTCACTCGAGAATCAAGCCCAGATTTGGGGAAATCCTGATGGGGGAGGCAGCATCTTAGAGGGGGATGATGGATCCTAAAATCACAGATTTTAAGGTCTTGAAAATAGCTCTAAAATATGAAGCTGATGTCAAGCCTCTGGCTGATGCTGGAGTAGCTTCCATAGCATTCCCACCTGTTTGCCCACCCCCAGGGATAGGAGCTCACTACCTCCTACGGTTGAGCTGTGATCTGTGTCCTGTAACTTTCCTCCCATTGGTCCTACAGCTGTCTCTGGGGTCACGCGGGACAACTCTGTCCCCTGACAGTGTGTAAAGTATTTGGGGATAATGTATAACGTTCTCCACTGGACTTGCTCTTCTCAGGGGAAAGTTTGTCAGCCGTCCCTCACGTGATGGGGATGTGAGTGTGTCGTGGCAGTAGGGGTAGGCTAACTGCTGTTGCATATCACGCCCAAATCTGAGCGCCTTCACTCACGTAGCAGAAGCTGACTTCTGACTCATGTAACTAGCTGTCCAGCGCAAGTATTCAGCAGGCGGCCTCCCGTGCAGTAATTCCACATCCCAGTTTCCTTCCATCTTGGGCTCTGCCCTCCTGGAGGAACTTTGAGTCCTCTCCTTTTAGCCAGTGGGTGGGTCCTGCCGGGAAGTGATGCATGTCATTGTTGCCCACACTCCATTGGCCGGAACTCAGTCACATGGCTGCCCATAACCGCAGGGGAGGCTGCGAAATACAGTCTGGTTCTGTGTCCAAGAGGAAATGGGAAATGGTTTGGTGAACTAGCCAGTCCCTGCCATGCTATCCTTAGGTCACCCTCCTCCACTCATTCTCCGGCTTGTCCATACCTCTCTTAAGTGTGACACTCGGACAAAAAAAAAAAAAAAGGGAATGGGCCCTGTGGCATAGTGGTTAAGTTTGGTGCGTTCTGCTTTGGTTGCCTGGGTTCGTGGGTTCAGATCCTGGGTACGGACCTGTGCCACTCATCAGCCATGTTGTGGCAGCGACTCATATATAGAGTAGAGGAAGATTGACATAGATGTTAACTCAGGGCTAATCTTCCTCAAGAAAAAAAAAAAAGAATGAGGAAGATTGGCAACAAGTGTTAGCTCAGGGCTAATCTTTCTCAGCAAAAATAAATAAATAAATAAAATGGGCTGGGTGTAGCCTGACCAGGTAGTAATGAGAGCTCACCTTTTCCTGGGCATCTAGTACAGATCTTCCTCGACTGATAATGAGGTTACACCCTGATAAACCCATCCTAAGTTGAAAACATTGTAAGTTGAAAATGCATTTGATCCACCTAACCTACCAGACATCATAGCTTAGGCTCCCCTGCCTTGAATGTGCTCAGAACACTTACATCAGCCTCCAGTTTGGCCAAACCATCTAACACAAAGCCTACTTTACAATAAAGTGTTGATTATCTCCTGCAGCTTGTTGAATACTGTACTGAAAGTGAGGCACAGCGTGGTTGTCTGGGTCCAGAATGGTTGTCAGTGTAATGGTTGTTCACCCTTGTGTTCACGTGGCTGATTGGGAGCTGCGGTCACTGTCACTGCCCGGCATCATGAGAGAGCCATCCTACTGTGTATCCTTTGCCCTGGAAAAGATCAAAATTCAAAGTTGGAAGTTCGAAGCATGGTTTCTAGTTTCTATGGAATGCACATCACTTTCACACTGTTGTAAATTTGAAAAATCATAAGTCAAACCATGGTTAAGTTGAGAACTATCTGTATGTTCTAAATGGTGATGTGCTGGGACCCCTACCAGCTCCTGAAAGCCACTTTGGCACATCTCTTCCAAGTTCTGTTCTCAGTGAGGTCCGCTTGGTGGCTGGAAATGGGCCGTGATGGGAGTGTTGAAATCAAGGAAATGGGCACATGCTACAAGCCCAGGCTCTGTCTCCCCCTAACCTGATGTCGGCACCCACTCCAGCTTCACCTGTCGCATCACAGGAGCCTCACAGAACCCTATGGGGTAGCCTTTGTTGTTTCCATTTTATAGTTTAAGGAACTGAGGTCGTGGAACTGGCCGAGCCGCACAGTCCAGACACGATGGAGCTGGGGCTCCCACTCAGTGGCAGCTGCTCCGAAGCCTGTGCAGAGAGGGGCCAGCCGCTGACTGCCGACCTCAGCACTGCCTTCTGACGGTCGTTAGCATCAGGAAAGTGGGCCCAATCTCAGCTGCTGGCCTTTTGGATGGGATGCCCCTCCTCCTCCTTCAGACTGGCAACTCCTCACACCAGGACCGGATCTCAATATTTGTTCCGGAAAGTATCTGGCACCCAGTGGGGATAACGTAAATATCTGTTTAACTAGATCCAGTAGATGGTGTCTTCGGGGAGCCTCTGGTCTGTGAGGGAGAACAGACCTATCCCCAACACAACTGCCAGTCTGATGGGGGAGGTAGAGCCCGGTCCTGGGGGCGCCCCAGTCTGGAAGGGGATAGAAGGGCTCCACTCCCAGAAGCTCCAATCTGAAGACAAGAGGAGTCTTGGCCGCTGTCCTATGGGAGCTCACATTTATTGGGGAGCCACAGTTCTTCCCCGTAAGGAGCTCCTAATCAGATGGGGAAGGAGTTAGATCCAACTCTGTCACCACTGTGTACTGGTGGCTATGGGGAATTCTGGCTGGGAATCAGGGGAGAGAAAGTTGTTAATATATAGGGGATGCTGATGGAATCCTCCACCCCAATAGCCAAGAGCTACTTGAGTCTGTACGTCCCAGCACAACATCTTCCCCTCCAGGAGCCCAGGGACCTGAGGGCAGGTCAGAGGAAGTAAATGGTCCACAAAAGAGATGCTTGATGCCTCTCTTCTGTCCCCTGGAGACTGAGCCTTCATTCTTCTGGCTCCTGAGTGCATGTCCTGGATGCAGGGCCCAGAAGGGGGTGGGCACGGGGGCCGGGGACGCCTGGCTAAAGTGGGGTGCTAAGCCCCCAGGTGCTGCCTGCTGGCGTCCCTGTGCTCCTGCAGAGCAGGTGCTGGGTGTAATCACTGGGAGCGCTGATCTGCAGCATGCATTAGGAGGAGAAGAAGGGAAATTGAATTTTGCTCTTAATCCAATTAGGGAAAAATACCAGGGATGGCAGCTTTGTGTGTTTGTTGCTCACTGGTTCATCCAGCCATTATCTGGGCGTTCTGTTCAGCTGCATCACTGAGTGAGCACTAGGCACAGGGAGTGTTAGTGCCCTCTGGGGCTGATGGATGAATCTGGAAGGAGGGTCAGTGGCGCCTGGCAGGGGGGCATCTGGGATGAATGAGAGCTGGCCTGAACTTCACCTTTCGCTAGGTGACCCCGACACTGGCCGGCCCACTGGGCAGTGGGTTTCTAGATCCCAACCAACAGGATGGAATTTGGCAGAGTTTTTCTATGTCCTTGATGGTTGGGCTGGATCTACGTTTTCTAGTAATCCTTTCTCCTCTTCCACTTATTCCTCTCTCTCTTTTCTTTCTCTTCTTCATTCTCTAGGAGTTACAAAGATGTGAGGAGTGAAGCAGAGTTCCCAGCAAGGGATTAGTATAAATAAAATAGGAGAGAGGGAGAAGGCAAGGGAAGAGACCGTCTTAGCTGGAGGAGAGTTGGGGGGAAGAACGGGGGTGCTGGAGCAAAGGCAGGGAGCAATAGATGTTTGTTGGGAGGGGCAGTGAAGAGACAGATCCTTCACATTTAATAAGGTCCTAGAACTTGAAAGACTCTTCATTTTTTCCCCCCAGATCAGCAAACTCAGACTCAGAAAGGGTAAACAAGAAGCCCAAGGTCACACAGCAAATGCTAAGAGTACTAGATATGTGTGTGTGTGTGTGTGTGTGTGTGTGCATGTGTGATGCAGAGGTGTCTTGGTTGGGGGCAGAGTTCTGACTCAGTTTGCCATGTGGTAAGCTTGAGCATCTGTCCGCTTGGCTTTGACCTTGACCATACAGGTAAACGGTTCTGCACGGGGCGGGCTCACTTGCTCCCAGACCGGGATCTCGGGGCTTGGGCTGGAGCTCTTTGTTTGACCTGTTTTTTCTTCTTTTGCGGTCAAAGTCCTCCCCGTAATGATGGCTTTGGGGAAAGCTGTGCTTTTCCTTCAACCGACTCCCTGCTGGCTCCGACTTCGTGGTGCGCGCATCAAGTTTCCCAGGGTCGACTCTGGCTTTGTTTCTGGGACCTCTGCTGTTTAAAAAGAAAAAGAACAAAGTTGTTCTTTTACTTCCAGGGAGTGAGTGTCTCCAGAAAGACAGCTCAATGTAGAGTGATAAGGACAATCTACGAGGGCCCTGCTAATTTTCCCCCGATAGTGTAAGAAAAATATCAGAGTCGGATCCTGCCACCAACCGTCTGTGTGACCGCCTTCTCTGAGCCTCGGTTTCTTCCCTGGGAATGTGAGATAATTAGACTGGAGTTTCTCTAAAGTGCATTTTAGTTTTAGTCACCTAGAATTCCATGTTTATGCCTCAATTTCTTCCTCGGTCAGAGATATTTATTGAAAACTCCTTTTGTCCAAACGCCCTGCCTCTCCCACCTCCCCATCTCCATTCGTGGAGCATCTTAAAGCACAGCTGCGAAGTAATGCATCTCATTGCACAAGCAACGAGAGGAGATGTTAGCACGGGATCTTGCTTAAGGGCGTGGGCTCTGGAAGCTGACCTTTAGTTAGAATCCTGGCGCTGCCACTTATTAGCTGTGTGACCTTGGGCTAATTCCACCATCTGCCTGGATGTCAGTTTCCTCATCTATAAAAGTGGGGATGCTAGTAACACTCGTCTTACTGGGTGGAGAGTCCATGAGGTTATCTACGTAAAATGCTTCATGCCAGTCTTGGCGCATAGGAAGTACTCCATAAATGTGAGCAATTGGTGTAATTACCATGCCTGCTTTGCTGTATATGACAGTAAAATCCTGCCTAAAATTCTTCATCCCCACCCCTCTGTTGCCCATAGCTACAGTCCAGACCCCTTAGTGTGGTTCACCGTGCTCCCTCTGACATGGGCCCCAATTGCGTTTTGAGTTTCCAGTCCCTCTTTCCTCCAAAAACCTGTGAGAACTTTGTGCTCCAAGAATACTCAACTGCTAACAATTCTCTGAAATTATGACACTGATTCACTGTGAAATATCTTTGTATAAGTGAGTACCCTTGCTAGAAATGTCTGTCCTCACCTTATCTTCAAAACCTGGTCCACATGCCCCCTTGTCTGTGATGACTGCTCTAACCCTTCAAGCAGGGGGAAGCACTTTCTTTGGGGGAAATAATGCACCCAGAACACTCTGTCACTGGATAGAGTCCCTGCGAACTGACAACGTTTCTTTACTAATCTATCTTCATTGCTGTGAGCTACCTGGGAGTGGAGACAATTTCATTTTTATTTCTATCCCCAGTGTCTAACCCAGTGCCAGAGTTAACCCTGCTCCCAGCCAAGCCATCTCTCCATTGCTTGAGCGTAGAGTGGGTGCCAATGAAATTTTCTGAGTTTCCTGTGAAAATGGATGTTGGGGATGTCAAGAGCAAAGAACAAATTGGATGATGTTGGGGTGGGGATGCAGGAATAATTCCAGAAGTTTTCCTGAGAAGGTGAGTCTTGAGCTGGTTTTGGAAGTTCAAGGTCTCCTTCATGGGAGCAGGTGCCTTTGGGGACCTGGTACCGGGTATCTCCATCCCTGCTTAGGAGGAACAAAGAATCAGAGAATCTGCTCATGCAATCTCCATTCCCAATCTAGGTCCCACCGCTACTCCTTTCCTCGTGCCTGGAATGTGGGCATCACCTGGATTGCTCTTTCTCTCACCCCACATACATCTCCACAGACACCAAGCCATAGATTTAACCTCCAAAATATTCCTCCAATCCATCCACTTCTCTCTGCTTCCTCTATTCCCATCCTGGTCCAAGCTGCCATTACCCTTTGCTTGAATTGTTGCAATAGCTTCCTAACTTATGTGTTTGCATTCACTCTAGAGCCTTGTATCAGTTAGAATTAGGTTAGAGTGTGAGTAACAGAGACTCAGAATTACATAGAAAAGTCTAAGTGAGCAGCTTAGGGCTAGCATGTTGGCTCTGCTCTATGGCATTGTCAAGTACTGAAACACCTTTTTTTTAAAAAAAATACTTTGCCCTTTTTACCTTGCCATCTCATGGACCAAGAGGGCTGCTTCAGCTCCAGCTATTACACCTACAGTCCAGCTAGCAGGAAAGAGGAAACTCCCTTTAAAGACACTTCCTAGATAGTGCACCCACCAATTCCACTCACTTCTCATTGGCCAAAATTGAGTCATATAGCTACACCTGGGTGCAAGAGAGATTTGGGCTGGAGTCACATGCCCATTGACCAGGCACTGAGGAAGAAGGTGACTGGTGGCCTTGGGGGACAATTAGTGGCTTCTAGTACAAAGCTGTGACAAATTCTTCATCATTTCACTCCCCTGCTTGAAACTCTTCAGTGGCTGTCAAATTCTCTCAGGGCAAAATTCAAAATCTGAACATGGTCTATGAGATTCTTTATGACCAGATCCTGCCTCCTTTTCCCCAGACCCTTTGTGCTCTAACCATCTTCCCTCTCACCTATGGGCTTTTGCAGATGCTCTTCCTGCTGTCAGGAACATTCTTTGTTGCCCACACTTTCTCTTTGATATAACATCAAACCCTTTCGGCCCAGCTGATTTCAGTGTAGCTGTCATGGACACTTCCAGGCATTCCATCATTGTCCCACCTCAACCATGGGCTGCGTTGCCTTCTTGTTTTTCTAATGCTGGGCTTTCTGCAAAGCTGTGGAAACCATGGAGCCTGTGCACAGGCTGAGAGGTAGGGTAGTTTAAGCCCTTGGGGGTACCCACGGGGGCCAGGAGTCAGTGAACAGATGTGCCCACCCTCCGTCCTAGAGAAACCATGCTAAGGTGCATTCCTAATGGTTCTTTGGAGGGTCCCGGCAGGACTGAGACCCGGTTGCCCACAGTGTAGCCAACTCAACCATGTACCTTTATTGGTTTTTCTCCTTCCTTCTTCTTCTAACTGTCCAGCCCTGCTTACTCTGATTTCCTGGGACCATCTCCCAAGTAAACTACCTGTGCCCAAGATCTTGTCTCAGGTTCTACTTTTAGGGAAACTCCAAGTATGACATTTTTTTTTTTTTTTAAGATTTTATTTTTTCCTTTTTCTCCCCAAAGCCCCCCCGGTACATAGTTGTGTATTCTTCATTATGGGTTCTTCTAGTTGTGGCATGTGGGACGCTGCCTCAGCGTGGCTTGATGAGCAGTGCCATGTCCGCACCCAGGATTCGAACCAACGAAACACTGGGCCGCCTACAGCAGAGCGCGCGAACTTAACCACTCGGCCACGGGGCCAGCCCCTCCAAGTATGACATTTGATGCTAGAGGTGGTCCTAGAAAGCCCATCCCCCTCACGGGATTCTAGAACATCCTCACCACTCAGAGGGTAAGAGGGACTCAATTGCAGGTGGTTAGTCGGGTGTGATAAACTCTGAAGTACCGAAGCATCTCAGTTACTGAGACTCTCGCTTAGCGGATTGCGTGAGGTCCGGTTAGAAGGCAGACAGTACTGAAACCTGGACCCAAGAGTTAATGACAAGGGAGGCAGCACTGAAAAGGAGATGGAATGTGCAATCTCCACACGTCTCCTGGGCTCAAGTCAGGTCCCCGATAGAGAAGGAATGGGGCCCTGAGAATGGGACATTTGGTGATGCACCTGAGAACAGTGAACTCCTGGGTTCCCCGGAACCGTCCTGGCTGGCCACAGCAGCCCCCTCCCTGCAGTTAGAGCACTCCACTCCATCAGCTTCTCCTTGCCTGGAGACCATGCAGAAACCTCTCCTGAGGTGACTGCCTTGCAAGATGATGCTTGTCCAACCCCAAGATCTGTCCCATGCAGATCAATAACCAGAGGCAGGTCTCAGCCTAGCTCAAGTGAAGAAGCATAGTCCCTGCGATGGGAGGAAACAACTTATTCTCTGAAAGAGTTGCAGGAGGACCTGGCTAATATATGACAGTAGGAACTGGGAACTCTGTATGGGAGTGGAATTTGAGGGGTTAGACTCGGGGTGGGGTGGAATATAGACTAGAAATTGGATATTCATTGACATGAGGACACTCTCCCACGGCTCAGGATTTAATGCTCTGGCAAGGACTCCTGGAGCCAGTCCTAATCTGCTGCTGGGATGACTCCTTGAAGATATCAGAACCTTGGCAGAGCACTGAGGAAGGGGTCAGAAGGCTCAGAGAAGTGGGTGTAGTAGAATGTATTTATTGTGTGAAACCAGGAAACCTACCACCTAAATCTGTGTGCCCTGGCTGGGGGCGCTGATAGGGTTATCCACCATGAAACCAACGAGGAATACACTAGCGAGGGAGGCTCCAGCATCGCCGAGCAGCTCAGGGGTGATGGTGGGAGATGCAGCTGTAGAACTGAGTTCCGTTGTGTCAAAGGGCATGAGAAGATTCGGGACTAGCAGAGGTCTAGTGGAGGCATCAACCATCAGAGGCAAGGTAGTGAGAAGCAGGACCAAAGTGGCCATCGGGATGCCCTGGCACCCAGGGAGCTTGGGCGATGGATAACACACTATAGTGTTCCCAGGGACTAGATAGATAGGCAGCCAACTTGGGTATTCCAAGACTTGTATAAGCAGGAAAAATAAACTGGTTTTCTAATGGCTGATACCAGCCACTGCAATAGAAAATCATGATTCCTCATCCACTTTCCACGTCTGAGCTAGTTCTCAGAGCAAAGTCCATCAACTGGTGGAAAGACCGGGTCCTCTTGAGGAAGAGTCTGCATTACCACCACAAGTGTGTGCAATAAATATTCTCTACTCCTTTCCCAAAGGGACCCGTGGCCATTCACCAAAGAGAGAGGAATACCCAGACCTTTTGAGGGCTATTGGAGACAGGGTCTGAGCTATCACTGATGCTAGGAGACCTGTAATACCATCAAAGTTCCCCAGTTAGACTGGCAGTGTGTGAAGGCCAGGTGATAAATGGGGTCCTGCCTATGCTCACTTCACTGTAAATCTAATAGATCCATGGACTCGCTTGCAGAATTTCTTTAACCCCTGTGTGCATTATTGGGATGCATATACTTAGACATTGGCGGAACCCTCACATTGGTGCCCCTACCTGCGGAGTAAGAGTTTTTATGGTAAGAAGAGCCAAATGGAAGCTCCTGAAACTCCCCAGCCCTCAGCTAAGATAGAAAGTCAAAAGCTATCCAGGTGGAATTGTAGAATTAGTGCCACCCTCAAAGATCTAAAAGACGCAGGGCAGTGGTCTCCATCACATCCCTATTCAGTTCACCTGTTTGGCCTTTATCCTCACTGGGTTTGATTTTGTGTTCCTGTTTGCAGTGCCTCTGTTTATATTGCTCTCTGAGGGATTAAAGCGTGCCTGATTTATCAGCGTGGGATCCCACAAAAACGTCATCTCGGACCAAGGGACTCATTTCACATAAAGGAGGTCAACACGGTCATGAGGCATGTAATTCTCTCTTCCTACTATATAACACGTCGCCTGGAAGCAGCCGGTCTGATGAATACTGGAACAGCCTATTAAAGGTCTAGAGAAGGTGCCAGTTTGTGAAAAACTCTTTGCAGGGTTGTGGTACTGACCTCCAGGGTATGGTGTGTGTATTGAATCAATGGCTCATGTATGGGCTAGAATATATGTGTCTGGGAAACAAGGGGTGGAGATAGGATTGGGTCCACCTGTCATCATTCCTAGTGACCTTCATGGAGAATGTGTTCTTTCTGTTGCCACAACTTTAGGCTTTGGTGCAGTAAAGGTTCTGGTTCCTGTGGGAACATTTCCACCAGGATGTACTGTAGGGTTCCACTGTGAGCGACACTGTGAGCGTGCCTGGTCACTCTGGGTTCTTCATGTCAGTGTAATAGCAAAGAAAAGGTGGAGGGGATTGATGATGATTTTCATAAAGAGCTGGGGTTGTGCTCTCCAGTGAGGGCAAGGAGGACTCTATCAGGAGCTCAGGGGTTCACTGGGATGTCTCTTGATGTTCCCATGCCTGATGATAATAGTGAATGGGCTGTTGCAGCAGCCGTAGCCCGATGAAGGTAAGGCAACCAAGGGCTTACACCCCTCAGGGAGCAGGCAACCCAGGCCAGCTGAAGCACCGACTGAGGGAGGAGGAAGCAAAGCATAAGTGTAGAGGATGTAAATTATGAATATCAACTGTAGCCTCAGGACCTGCTGTAGCAGTTGGTTCTTCCACCTTGACCCACTCACCTTCCTGCCTGAAGAATTCTTCTTTTTAGAGATTAAGACCAGCGACAGCTTGAAAATTCAGTGACCAAATGCACTTGTTTTGGGTCACGAGCAGATCTGAGCACTCCAAGGGGTGGACTGTAGCAGCCACTTTCTTTGCCCCATGCTGCATTCCCTCAGTTGACCTGATTTCGGTGCAGCTCTGGTGGACAGTTCTGGGCGTGCTGCCAGCATCTTCTCTCATGCATGCAAAGTGTTGTCTCTGCTTTTCTGACTCAGGGCTTTCTCTGAAGCCCGAGAAGGCTGTCAGCCTGCACATGTGCAGCAAAGAAGTGTAAAAGATGAATACCGCCCTCAAACAATGGCGACAGGAGTCAGAGGTGAATGCTCCAGCCTCCTTCCTTCAAGGGGATAATTCTGAGGTTCATTCTGCATGGTTATTCAGAGGGTCCTGAGCTTTCTATAGAAGCAACTTCAATAATCTGCCCTTTGTTGTTTTTTTCTCCTTCCCTATCTCACGCCCCTTACAACCTTGCTCTGGTCCCCAAGATTATCTCCCAAGTAAATGACCTGCCCCCAGGACCTTGTTTCAGGCTCTGTTTTGAGAGGAAGCCAAACTAAGACCTCATTTTCTCCTTTGAGCTTGTATAATTCCTATTCAGATTTTCACTTATGTCTTTTCCTCCCCCAAATCTTCCCTGACCGCCAGGTCTGAGTGAGGTGTCCCTTTATTATGGCTCCACTCCCAGCACCTAATAGCGGGCCTAGTCTATAAAAAGCTCTCAGTAAATATTTGCTGAACGAATGGCTCCCCTAGTGGACTCTTCCCAGCGGGAGAAGAGTCACTGAAGACAATTTGAGTCTTGCCACCCTCCGACACGATGCTGCAATCCCGGAATACGCCAGTGCTGGCTCCCTGTGTGGGACAGAAGTCCATTATCTGCTCGTATCAGACTCTAATACACCTCAGCGAGGGGCCTCAGTAACTAGGCTGGATAAGTGCTGCACAGAACACAGTCTCCCGCTCCTGTCCTCCTCCTCTGCTCCCCCTCCCCCGGCCAGCCACATTAAGTGAGTAAGTAATGAGAATGGCTAGAAATTGAATTTTATGAAAAAGTAATCTGCAGCTTAGAGAACAAGCAGGGAGGAAGGGGGAGGGATTGGATGAGATGGGGGAGATGATTTTAAGGGCCATCAGAGGGAATGAAGGAACATGGGAGCCGACAAGGAGAGTCAGGCAGGAGAGTCATTCAATTAGAGAGGCTGAGATGGTGGCAGGATTTTGTCCCCCTTCTTCTGTTCTTTTATTTTTTTCTCTGTCTTTTTCATCTCATCTACGGGTATTTTGTCTTCATGTTCACGGGGTGGAGAGAAGGAGGACTAAGACAGAGACGGCAGCAGGAGAGAGCAGTAGACGCTCAGACCATGGAATAAATTACTCTGCGTGCAATCCAGAGAACTCTGGCATCTAGGCTGAACAAGGAGGAGATGCATGGGGCTGGAGGAGGTGTAGGGACAGATGAGGAGAGGGAGTGTTAGCATGGCCCTGACCCCATCCCATCGTGACCTCCTAGATGGCTCCCTGGTGGTCCTGGGCCCATCACAACGGGTGAGCCACACTGTTGATGAGTTGTATCGAAGTAGGGAGTCAGCAAGGCTAAGTGCTTGTTACAGGGAGGAGAACACATTGATCACGCATCCTACGATGTGTGAATCCCCCACTGGGTGTGTATATGAGTATCACATTACATCCCAACAGCAACTTTATGAGGTTCCCATTTTCAAGATAAGCAAAGTGAGGCCCACAGCGGTTAGATGAATTCCTGGGGACTCACAGCTGGTGAGATAATCAGTCCACTCACGGAAGACTGAGAGTGGCCTGGATATAACACAGGAATTGTACCGAGCCTGTGCTGACTGATGTCTATGCTGGTAATTAGAAGGTGCTCAATCTAGGGGTGTGATTGTGGGCAGGGCACACCTGTACCCTTGGTGCCGTCCTCATGGTCAGCCAATCTTCCTCACATGCCTACACGCACCTCAGCTGCCTCCCCAACAGTCCCCCTACCTTTGTGTCTTCTCACAAGCCCCTAGGCTCCTGCCCTGGGCTTCAGGCCTCTCACTCACACACTCACGTGCCCCCCACTCCCCATCGCCATTTGCAAACAGCTAAGTGGAGCACAGCTTGAGCTTGCTGCTTGGTGGTGATGAGTTTCCCAGCAGGGGAATGGTTTACTTTGCAGAGACAAAGACCAAAGCAGTAATGTTAAATCTTCCTTCTCGTCCACACTCAGAGCTGCAAGGAGGCCCAGGCAGAGACAGGGCAGAGCCAGAGCAAACAGAAACACTGGGGGGCTAAATGCAGCAATAGAGATGCCCAAGCAGGGCTGATGGGATAATGGAGGTGGGTATGTGCATGGACATTAACAGGCTGATGAAATGACAGAAGCACAGAGAGAAGAGGAGGCTGGACTGGGAGGCAGGGGCACTGGGTTCGGGAATGATTTTACACTTCAGAATCTTAATTCAAATTTTTTTTATGAGAGGAGAGGTTTGGGTTACTTTTAACTCCAGTTAAACTGGAGCTTAACTAGCCAACAGAGTCATAAGCTACTCTAGGAAAGGGACTGTATTTTAGCACAGTTCCTGCAGACAGACGGGGCTAGGTGATTTATTCATCCCACAACTGTGTAACCAGGCCTTATGCTAGGGGCTGGGTATACCGTGGTGGGCAAAACTAGTCTGAGCCTGCCTCCTAGGGCTTCTGTTCTATGGGGAAGGAGACGGTAATTAACAATCACACAAACATCCATATCATTACAAACAGGCAGTGCAATGAAAGAAAGGGGTGAGGTGCTATGAGATGGCATTATATGGAGATTTCATTTGGACTGTAAGTTTGGGGCAGCTCCCCCTGAGAAAGTGCTGTTGAAGCTGAGGTCTGAAGAGTGAGCAGGAGTTAGCCCCATAAAAAGTAGGGGAATGAAACTTC
Organism: Equus przewalskii; assembly: GCF_037783145.1. Classification (NCBI taxonomy): domain Eukaryota; kingdom Metazoa; phylum Chordata; class Mammalia; order Perissodactyla; family Equidae; genus Equus; species Equus przewalskii. The sequence continues at coordinate 38,110,934 of NC_091840.1, forward strand.
CAGGGGATGGAACCAGAAGTGCTCTGAGATGGGGAAGAGCTTGTATAGTTTGAGGAATGGACGCAAGGCTCACCTGGCTGGAGCACAAGGAATGAGGGGTCGCTACTGAGGAAGAGGAGGCTGGGCCTCTTGGCGGCAGCGAGGACCATGGTGGAACTGTCCATGGTGCTGATCGAGAAAAGCGTGCTGAGGCACCAGCAAGACCTTGGTATGATGAGAGGGAAGATTTGAATGGGTAGGTGGGCAGTGGTTCCCCTCTTCTTACAATTCCCCCAGATTATTCTTCACCTGACCTTTGTGCAATGTGACACTTCAGTGTCCCTGACATTTGTCATTATTCTGAATATTTTATAAACTTCCCTTCACCATCATCTGAGGGAGCTAGGGACAAGAAAGATACTTCCTGCTGTAGGAAGGCAGAAAAGTGAAGAACTTAGTGACTTTTCTCATAAAGAAAGTGAGGAGCTTGGAACCCGTCAACCAATCATCTCTTTCCATCTATTTCCTCATTTATTTGCAGAGTCCAGAATCACAGGACACTGGGGGGCTCTGGCAAGCTTGTTGGAAAGAAACCTAAAGGCCCACAGGAAGGTAACAGAAATGAGCAAAGTGGGCCAGGTGTAAGAAAGCTGAGGGATACACTAGGGAGAGGTAAGGTCTGGGGCAAACTGGAGAGTGCACATCCTGTCTAAAGGAACAGTGGTGACATAGCACCACATAGTTGTTGACATGGAGAGATGAGGGCCCAGGGATGTCCTATCCTCTGATTTTTAAAGAGATACTGGAAATTTGGATTTTTAGATGAAATTTTCTGTTGTATAACTATCACCAAATAATTGAATAAAATAAAACCCCAGTCTTGAGAACCACACAAAACACATCTGCAAGGCCAGTGGGCCTGCAGTTTGCAACCTCTGTTGTGGTCTACTCCCATCATTTGATAGTACCTGGGTCTAGAGAAAGACACAATTTCCCCAACGTGTCAGGGAAGGCACGTTTTCACAGACTAGAATGTACGTGCTCTAACTTGGAGTGTCTACAACATGCTAGGCCCAGTGGACACAAAAGACGTGTTCAAAAGACATGGCCCCAGCCCTGGGCAAGTTCATGGTATAGAGGGCAGCAGGCCCATCCTCTCCAGGACACAGCATGATAGCTGTTAGAGGTTGGCACTGAGGAAGCACAGAAGAGGCACCCCAGAACTTTCTGGCACAAAAATACCAGTGGGTTGAACCTATTTAAAGAATTTTCCAGTTTCCTGCAGCCCCAACAGGCAGCAGGCTTTCTGGTGCTCAGGGCCCCAACCTCTAGGGAGAGTCTCTGTGCAGGCAGGGGGTCCTGTGGCCAAGGGTCACCACCACTCATTGCTGGACACGGGAGTGCAGGCAGGACTCCTCAGCGGTGCTGGCAGAGGCACGGCTGCGCCCACAATTTACAGCCTGCTCTCTGCCGCCTAATTGCACCATCAGTGCTTGGTGTCGCAGGGCAAGCATGAGGATGGATGAGCCACAGTTACAGGCCTAATGGCCGCAGTAAAGTGTGGTGTCTACAGTGTTAAATAGCCCGGCCCACCCATGCTTGGGGCCACCCTCCAGCTCCACGTTGAGGCTTGGAGCTCAGTGCATCTGGGCTGGGTTTTGAGGGTGGTTTGAGAAGGGGCTCCCCAACCTGCTCTGTCCCCTGCATCTCCTCCCCAGCCTGGGCAGTGGAGCTCTGCGTCGGAAATATGGGCCAGGTGCTGGTCCTTTTCTCCTGCTCTCCCTGGGTCTCTGAGCCAACTGGCAGCTCCCAAAGGATAGGGCCTGTGTCCTTACCAACAGACTAGGGCTTCCAAGGCAAGAGCTATATCTCCCCCATAAGACTGGGAGACTCCCACAGGGCAGGGATTTATACCTGTCATCCTATTGGGGGCACCCCCAGGAGAGAGCTATATCTCCCTCATCAGACTTAAGGCTCCCTGAAGACGGGGCATATTCCTCCTCCATCAGACTGTGATTTCTCTGACAGGATGCGTTCTGTCTCCCCACCAGAGTCCCTGCAGGGGAGGGCTCCATTCTTTGGTTCTTTACCCCTTCAAACGTCAGCTTCCCCATCTGTAAAATAGACTCTTCACACCCTTCTGCAGGGTCTCTCTTTTTTTTCTCAGATGGGGATTCATCATTGCTCCTCAAAGCATGGTCTGCAGACCAGCAGCACCTGCGTCATCTGGGAGCTTGTTAGAAACACAGAATCTAGGGGCTGGCCCAGTGGTGCAGTGATTAAGTTCGCATCTTCTGCTTCTCGGCGGCCTGGGGTTTGCTGGTTCAGATCCCAGGTGCAGACATGGCACCACTTGGCAATAGCCATGCTGTGGTAGGTGTCCCACATATAAAGTAGAGGAAGATGGGCATGGATGTTAGCTCAGGGCCAGTCTTCCTCAGCAAAGAGAGGAGGATTGGCAGTAGTTAGCTCAGGGCTAATCTTCCTCCAAAAAAAAAAAAAAAAAACACAGAATCTCATGCCCCAGCTCACACCTACCGAATCAGGATCTGAGGTTAACAAAATCTCAGGTGGCTGCTGTGCACACTGAAGTTTGAGAGGGGCTGCTGTACAAAGCACCTGAGACAGTGCCTGGCTACAGTGGGCCTCAATGCCTTTTGTTTCTGCCCTGTCCTCCTGTTTGGTTTTCAGCGTGAGTGTAGAAACATTGTAGCTGTCATGAGTGGGTGGAGATGGGGAACCAGTTCCCAGGGCTAGTACACACAGGAGGTGCTCAATAAATACTTTTTGAATGCAAGAAGGGGTCATTGCATCTGAGCTCTGTTGCATCCACCCTGTTCACTGGACTTTGCCCTGTATCTTTTTCTCTCCAGATTTCCCCCTCCCGCCAAGGTTAAATCTAAGAGCCAGCAAAACTTCCGTGTCACACTGGATGGTGCCGCTCAGGCCACGTCCCTTGGGGATCTGGCAGAGAAAGGGTAGTGGACAGGCACGGTGCTGCCCCCAGAAAAGAGACTCTGAGCCCCTGGACACAGGCTCAGTCCACTCCGGTGGGAATCCGAGGCCCGGTACCCATCCCCCTGTGAGGACTTGCTGTGCAGCCCAGGGTAGGTGGCTCTTCCTCTGTGGGTAAAGAGAGACTAGCCCCTGTAACATACACGGGCTCAGAGGATGTGCCTCCTGACCTCACGCTCAGTTCAAGAGACCCCTTGGCAGGGCCCCTGAGGAGGGAATGCCAGTCTCTGCTGGAGCCTTCCCCGTGCTGGGAGTTCCCACCTCACAGGGCAGCCTCTCCATGCGTGGACCGGAACGCTCTTCTGGTTACCAGGTGCCGAATGACAGCCTCCCTGAATTTCTGCTCAATTTGCCTCAACAAACAAAATCAAGGCAGGGGGCTAGACTCTGAGAAGATGAGATATTGTCCCTGTTTTCAGGGAGTATTCAGGGGAGATGGGGCAAGATAGACTCCTCGAACACGGGGCAGAATGTGATTGTGAGTTTGATGGAGGTCAATGGTCTGGGAACACAGAGGAAGGACACCGTTACTGTTGTGGGTGTTGGAGGAAATCAGGGAAGCTGCATGGAGGAGGCGGGTATTTGAATTGGGCTTTGAAGACTGGGTAGGATTTCAGGGGATGTGTTGACTGTCCTTCGCTGTCTCTCAGATCCACCCCTCCTCACCATGCTCACTGCCCCTGCCTGGTTCCAGCCTTGGCCCCTCTCACCTGGACGAGGCCAGCGGCCCCTTCATACTTGCTCATCACTCTGTCTCTCGCCCCCTCTAGCCATCCTTCATTCGGCTGCCAGAGCAGGTGTTTGCTTGCAGCTGTCAGAGACCTGTTGCATCCCCCTTGGCCCCAGGAGACCCTGAGTTTCCATGTCTCACCACTACTCCCCACTCTTCACAGCCCAGCAATCACAAACTGCTCCAAGCTCCCCAGATGGCTGTGTTCTTTATGACTCTGAGCCATTGCACATGGTATTCCTTTGCTTAAAAACCCTTCCCCTAGCCTTGTTATCCACCTGCTAAACTTCTCTTTATCCTTCAGGGCCCAAGCCTGGGCTGCAGGCACCCTTTGTAGTTCTCTCTCTCTACCATCACACCTGCCATGCTATATTTAAATTGCTTTTTGGTGAGGTGGTCTTCGCCTGTTATATCAGGCAAGGGCTTGTTAATCTCATCTTATTCAGTGTCTTATTAGTAGTGACAACAGTAGGTGCTTAATGCATGTTGAAGGAATGATGACTGAGTTACTAAGTGGCATTCCAGGCAGAGAACACAGCCTGGGCAAAGGCGTGGAGGAGGGATAGCACAGTGAGTTGCTTACTGTGGCTGGAGTGGAAGGGGAGGAAGGTGAGGTGCAGGTGGAGGCTGCAGACCTCTGGGTCCTTATCCTACCCTCTGGGGAGGGACCTTCAAGCCCGGGGTCCTGGGCTGGAATGGGTGGGAGGGGCTCGGAGCCTGCCCAGGATCTGCCAGCCTCCTTGAGCTTTCCTTTCCTCATTGAGATTTCTCCCCAGAGACAAGGGGGGAGAGGAGATGACTTAGGGGCGGCAGCTCGCAGATGCATCCTTATCCAGCACAGGGCGCCCGCCCGCTGCCCGTATATCAGGGGCCATGTCGTCTTGTTTCTCACTGGGAAGGGAAGTGGGGGAGATAATTGTGTCTCCTTGGGAAGAAATACGGGCGCAGATAGCAGCATCTTTCTTTCAGCTTTGGGAGGAGAGATGTGTCTACTCAGCATCCTTCTCCGGAGTGGTGGGTAGGGAAGAGCGTTTAACCCTTTCTTCTTAAATATCTGCTGCAAAGTCAATTTCCAAAGGTGAATGATGCCTAAGGAATTTGGATCATTCACAGAGGTTGGTTGGGGTAGAGTTCTCGGGGCTAGGAGGGCAGGGAACAGGTGAGGGAACCAAGGGGTTCGAGGGGGCAGTTGGCAACTGGGAGCTAGTATCAAGTTAGAGAGGGGCCATGGTGTCCGTTTTAGTCTTTCCTGTCTATCCCAACATCTGTCTAAATTCTCCTGTTTCACCCAGCCTGGGGCATCTCCTGGCATCTCCTTCCTGTTTTGCCCATGGGGAACCTGATCCCTGGTCCAAGGCCAGAGGCAGGCTCAGCAGGTAGAGGAGGGATTCTTGCTCCGGACCATGCAGCCAGCCCTCTCCATCACTCTACTGACTTGATTTCCAAATGAGCTTAATCATGCCATCCTCCTTCACAGCCCCAATCTGCAGTTTCCACTAATTAATGATTGCAAATTGCTAAGTAACAAACCACTGATGGTGCTGTTATTATTAACGGCTGGGAGTGGACGCGGGTCAGAGCGTGGGGGAGAAGGGTCATTAGCCTTGTGTTGAGGGAATGTGTGCTGGGGACAGGGCTGATCGTCCATGGGGAAGGCATGACAACCCCCGGGTCCTATCTGTCCCTCACCAGCTTGGGCGGTAGGAAGGCCTGGGGCTAAATGACACAACCCCAGCGGTGGCCCCATGATCCTGGCTATCATAGTTGGGGACTGAGGGAGGTGGTGGTCAAAGCCATCCTAGAAATGGCAGATTGGGAGATTGCCTAGGGTCTGGCCAGGTGGAGCAGTGAAGTGATCCAGCAAGGTAGCTAGTGAGGGACGGGGGAAGAAGGCTGGACCACCGCACATGCTGAGAACAGAGTCCAGGTGCTCAGAGCTGGTCCAGCCATTCATGACCCATCCACAGAGGCAGCTTGCAATACCTGCGTAACGGGAACATGACTATAGGGCTCCTGGAGGCTGAGGGGATGGAATAGTTTATTCTGTCTGGATGTTGCTTCGCAACCTCCTTAGGAGCTTCCTGGGTGTAATCGGAAGCTGGCCCCCATACGCAGAGGGCAGGGATAGACCAAAGAAAGAGGCAGGCCACTCCAGATTGCTAAGTGGCAGTTTTAATGAACAAAGGTAACTTACTTACGAGGCTCGTCTTGGGTGGGTGCAAGATGGGTAGTTATTTTGCACCCACTTGCCAAATCTTAAAAGTTTATATATAGAGGCCTTAACTGGGTTCGGTCACGTACATGGTCCAGATATCTCAACACCACGTTTCTATCTCAAGGCTGCGTCCCTGTGCAGCTTCTAATGTGAGGCAGGCAAGAGGAGCTCCCACTCCAAGGACAGGGAACAGGGTGGGGAGCCTCCAACTGCCCGGGTCCTGGCTCGAGGGTCAAACCGGTGGGCCCATCTTCTTGACGACCTTCTCCAACCCTGGGAAAAGCTTGGAAGTCTCACGGAGAAGGCACTATTTGAGGAGGAACTTCCGAGAGTGGGAAAGACCTGACTGATGGTGAATGAAGGAAGGACAATTCAGGAGTTTCAGCAGAACGAACACGAGCACGTCCAACATAGCTGGGGGGGTATGTGTGTGTGCATGCAAGTGCTCGAATGCGTGTGTGGGACAACTGATGAGCGAGGCGCGAGCAGGTGAGCTGGGGGAAGTGGGCCGCAGCCAGCTTGGAGCTGCAGCCTGTTGGGGGATGGGGTGGAGTGTCGGCTCTGGAGTCACGCCCGTACAGGTCTGAATCCCAGCTCTGCCACTTAGCGACTCTGCACTGGGCATGCTGCTTCACTGCTCTGAGCCTCATTCTCCTCAGGGGGGACAACAGCAGCACCCACCTTACAGGAAAAGCTGCTGTGAGGATCAAATGAATGAGGACATCAAAGCACTCAGAACAGTGCCTGTCGCAGAGAGAGCGCTCCGCGGATGCTGGTCCTTCCTGTTCTGTGTTCTGTAAGATGTAGCAGCATTGCCAGGTTTTCCAAGAGAGGAAGATGTGGTAAGAGGGACTGGGGACAGAGTGTGCAGCAGGACATCCAGAAATGGGGGTTTGGGGTTTTCACAATGACTGGAGGCCTCTCCAGGAGGGAGCCAGGAGTGCAGAGTATCTTGGGATGCGCAGGATATCCCAACCCAGGAAGAACCACGTCCCCCTATGTGCCAGTGGTGACCGTGTGGGAAATCAGCTGGGACGGCCAGCCCTGCCTCGGGGTGCGGCTGGCCTGGGGATGATGGAGGTCGGCTTCAGCCCGTGGTACACGTGAGCTTGTGCTGCGCTGGCTGTCTAGCAACACAAACCCGCCCATGTCACTCCTGCTTTCTTCTTTTCCTCCTCTCTCCCTCGCTCTCTCCCTTCCTTTCTTCCTCTCTTTTTTTCTGCCCAATACTGTCAAATTCTGGGGATGAAATGGTTAACAGGTAGCATCTCATGACGCTTCGAGTTGAGAGGGAGAGAGACAAGACAAATGGGATCTGATGGGGAAGTACAGGATGGGAAAATTTAGAAGGGCATCTAACCCAGTTCTGGGCTCTGTGTTCAGACCTTTGGACTGCAAAGAGCAGAGACGTTCACTCGAGTTTCTTCAACAAATGGAACTTACTGTAAGGCTACAATTACAGGGCTGACAGGAATCCCATGGGGAGTACAGGATTCAGACGTCACAGTCATTGGATCCAGGAAAAAAATTTAGGGTCCAAGGCAATGGTTGGATCTGGTTTTCTTGTTCCCCCTGCAGCATCGAGTGTTACTGGGTGTCCGTCTACCGAGACATCACGAAGATGGCTCAGCTGTGCCCACGTGGTGGCTTCTCTCTGCTTCTCCTGTTAGCAACAGCTTCCTTCTCCTTCTCTCAACATCTGAATGCCTCCAAGTTTTTACTTACTCATAACTTTAAGTCCCTCCTGGTCCCCAGCAGCCTTGTGGCCTTACCGACTTTATGTATTTTCTAATTCAGATCCTGCAAAGAGAATCTGGCTAGCCCAGCCCAGTCCTTTTAGGGAAGGGCCTTCTCAGGTCAGCCACCTCCGAGGAGCCCACATTTTGTCCAATCGGCTGTGACCTGGCCACATGGCATGTGCTGCCCCAGCCCAGTGGGCTTCATTGGTTTGTCCGAGATGCTGGACCTTGTGTTTCACATCCACCCACCTTCTTCCTAAACAGTCAGTCCCAAAGCAGCCTCACAGGACCCTACAACCACACACATGGTGGTGAGCGCTTTCCGCTCTTTCCAGGAATGATGGCCGCCCAAGTGTAAGCGTAACCAGAAGTGAGTTCAGGTGGCCGTTTACAGAGCTCCCCTTGGAAAGGTTCTTTTCCCTACAACTCGTCTAATGCCTGCTGTCCCTGATGGTGGAACTCTGGATGGTTACTCTTGCCATATTTAGCCTTCATTCAACTGCCACAAAGGCCTGAAGAAGTGGGACATAGCATGATGTCCCCAGGACCCTGCGTATCCCTGGTGGGGCTGTTTCCTTTCCTGGAATGTGGTCTGGTGGGAAATACAAGCGTTGGGATCAAGTGGTGGCTCCATCCTTTACCGGCGTGACCTTGCATAAGTCGAATAGCCTTCCTGAGTCTCAGTTTCTCCATCTATAAAACAGAGATCACAGTACTGACATCACAGGTTACTCTGCGGGACCGGCTCACAGGGCTGCTCCATAGGTCGTTGCTCCCTCCCCTGCTTAAGGCCGTGGGTCCTCATCGGTTTGACACGGAGGTGGTGGTGGCTTTGGAGGTGGTGGATCCTGTGATCCCACCAGACTCACAGCCATGAATTTTGGGCTGATGAAGCTGGGAGGAAGGAGCTGAGGGGGCTGCTGGGGCTGGGTCTCTCTGCCTCAGAGCTTCCCGCAGTCCTTTCCTCTCTTCTTTTGTGTTCCATCCTCAGCTCAACCAAATGCCCGGCAACCACTCCTCCAGTTCCGCTGCAGATGCGGTGCCTCTGCTCAGCTCTGCAGCCTGCATATCTCTGCTCACACCAGCTCCCTCTGCACAGACGGATTTTCAAAATTCCTCCTGGGCCTGGAACGAACCGCGCTTCTAATTTTCCCCAAATGCACTCCCACAAAGCTTCATCTTCACCGTCTCCTCCCCAGTTTCTCTGTCTCTCTCCTCGTTTCTCTGTGGGTTTTCCTCTACTTCTCTCTTACCTCTGGTTCTATTTCTGTCAGGATTCATGGCTGAGATGCTTCCATGGTGCCTATTCTCACTTCTGTTACAGTCTCTAGGAGATGGCTAGACATCTGGAAGAGCTTCCTGACATCACGCGTCACTAAAGCATCTTGTTGAGCATCCTTCTGAAAAGATGGTTTGAAGGAGACAGATGCTGACCTGCACACATGTCTCCAGGGGAGCTGGGGGTGAAGGCATGGAGGGGGGCCGAGCGGGATTTAGGACTCTGCTTGGCAGATTTGAAGGCAATATCATTCTCCAACTGTAACTCTCTGTTACTGTTGGGTAACTTAAAAATCTTTAAAGATTTTTGGACACTAAATAACTCTCAGGGGAAAAACCCAGCCCAACTGAACCATAAGCCACTTCCCTCTCTTCCGTCTCCTCAGCCTTTGTCAACACACACACTTGTTTTGTTTGGGTGTAGCCAACGTGCAGAGATGCTTTCTGCTTTTTCCATTTAACAGTATTTTACATGAGCGTTCCTACTGTATCCACTTAGTCTACAGAGCTGTCATTTTTAATACCCACCGCACATTAATATGACCGCCCTTTGCTTACTGCTATTGTTGGGCATTTGGGTGCCAGCCAGATTTCCAATCCTACAAGCAGTGTTGCCATGAACGTCTTTGTCAAACGACTTCCTCTCCCCTTTCCTTTGGATTATTTCCCAAGGATGGATTCCCACAGGAGAACCACCAGGCCAGGGGGCACAAAGGGTTTTGCAGCTCCTGTTCCACATCATTGCTTTTCCCGAGGACAGACTGGGGTTGAGGCACTATTAGCAGTGCGCACAGAAATGGAATCGTGTGGTGGGGACGAGGACTTCTGTTTCTTGAGATTGGCGTCTGCCCCCAACTTGCTGTGTGACCCTGGGCAAGTCTGTTCCCCTCTCTGGACCTAGGTTTTCTTGTCTGTGAAATGAAGGAACTGGGCAAGATGAGCTGTGATGACGGACACACCAGGCCCCTCCACCACAGGCTGGTTTGACTGGGGGTTCAACCAACACGGGTCTCAGACTCATCGGGATTCAGTGCCTTTCCTCAGCAGGGAAGACAATGCCTGGACGGTTTGCTTGTGTCTTGGATGGACAGCGTTGGGAGTCTGTGTGTGGGACGGGGGTGGTGCTGGGTGTGCGGAGGTGCAGCATGGGGAGGCTGTGCCGTGGTTGCCTGGGGCCCAGCTGTCAGGCTGTGTGAACTGCTTACACTCAGCATCTGTGGTTGCCATGCATGCCGTGCTGGTCATTCAGTCTTTCGAGTTTCAACCCTGAGCATGTGCGAAATGTTTGGGAGTCAGATAGAACTGGGTTTGAATCCAACCCTGACACTCACTGGCTTTGTGGGATTTGAGCAGACGACTTAATGTCTTGGAACCTCCGTTTCCGCATCCGTAAATGAGAATAAAAATCCCCACCTTATATGGTTGTCCCAGACAGTTAAATGAGATAATGCACGTAAAATGCTGTGACAGTGCCTGGCCCACTGGAGCACTCATATCAGGGATATTGTCCGAGGCCCTGGTGCCCTCCCAGCCTGGTGTGCTGCTCTGCCACCCAAGTCATTGCTGCTGCCTCTCCTCTGAGGAGGGCAGATTGCGCAGGGTCCTCCAAGGTGCCTGGGAAGGGCCTTAGCTTCTCGGGGGTGGCCCAATTCTGGCCTTTTCTGGATTCTGTTCATCATGGTCCTAGCTGGGCTGACCCTGCTTGCCCTCCTACCAGCCTCCCTTCCCTCTGCACTCCCCAGCCCCTCGCAGAGCCCCCCGGCCCCTGGGCAGCTGGAGGAGGCGCCCAGGCAGCATGAAGGCAGCCTGTGCTGGATTCTCCCCCGTCTCCAACTCCCATTCCAGCCCTGGGTCTGTCTTCCATTCGTGCCTCCTCCTTGTCCTGGAGCCTTTCCCACAACTTCTAGCTTTCGGAACTGGAATCCCTTGGAACTCTCCCCAGACTCCTGGAGAGCCCTGAGCGCGTCCTCAGAGCCAGGCCCCTGCCACTTGTCACTCGCCCTCCGTCCCACCATGGCCACAGCCTGCAGCCGGGCTCCGCAGGGTCCGGGGCCTGGGCTTTCCCCTCCGTCCATCCCCGTCTGCAGATTTTCCCAGGATGCTTGCCCTGACAGCGCCTCTCACCCTCCCTTCCCCTGCCTTGGGATTGTCTGCCTGGGGAGAGAAACCCATGGGAGAGCCTCCCAGGGGCAGGCCACCCACTGGCAGATCAGGCCAGGGCCCCAGGCTGAGAAGCTTTCAGGCCTGTGGGCTTGACAAGGCTGATAGTCTCACTCTGGACAGTAAACCAAGGAAGGTGTTGGGGACGGTGAGTGGGGAGGAGCAGGGGGGCTTCTGGATCTGGGGTCTGTGGTGCACTTTACCGGGCTCTGTGGCAATTCGCCAACAGCACAGTCCCTCTTATGCTCTTCTAACGCCCACACAGCAGGAACATTTGGTCCCACATATCAGGAACGACGCTAAGTCCACGGATGGACACCCAGGGGAACATGAGGGGCATCATGGCTGCCCTCTTAGACCTCACAGTCTAAGATCCAAGCCGTCCCTCTCCTTCCCACGTCTTCACCGTCAAGCCCTCTTTTATTTTCTCCTGCTCGTCTCATAGACTGAACGTTCGGGGAGCAATTCGAGCCCCCTTCCTATTCAGGCACTTGCTGGAGACTGGCTGTGAGCGGGTGGTCTTGGGGCCGCGTGTCCCCAGAGGGCCAGGCTGGGACTAGCAGCCCCAGTGCAGATGCTCAACCCCTGCTGCGTGCCAGGCTCTCCAGGGAGGTGGCAGACCCCAGGGTGCAGGTGGCAGCCCCATGCACGGACAGTGGTCCCCTGGGAGGTTGTCCTCACTCTCCACTGGAGCCTCGGGCCTCCCCTGCCTCCTTGCACACACTTCCTCCTCCATAAACCCGGATAGCTTTGGGGAAGACTCTGCTGTAGTCCCGCCCGGTCCTTTCCGCCCTCCTTGTAGGATTGGTGGCGGACAGGAGCACCACGGAAAGGCGTCCATGCTGCCGAGCCGCTAAATCCTTGTGTCCTTTTTGGTCTCAGTTTGTCCATCTGTAACATGGGGACAGACGATTCCCGGGCTCTTGGCTCTCCCAGAGGAAGACGCAGACCTGCATCCTGCTGTCAGGATGGCGGTCACTGCACGTCTTCTGTCGGGGACGAGGGGCAGCAGGGCATCTTCACCCGGAGACCCGTGGTTTTCCTGCAGCGAGCCCAGGGCGGGAGATGCCCCTTCCTAAAAAGCGTCTTCCCAAGTCACAGGAACAGTGCAATTAGAAGCCTCTTTGTTCAGAGTGTTAATTAACTTGTTTTCTCCGAGCACACCTTCTTCCAGGTACAGCCCATCATCTCTGGGGCGCTGGCAGGGGGAAGGCAGTTAGATCCTCGTTACCGCCCAGTTAATTATGGCCTGAAGCCTGCTCGAGGAGGCTGGGAGGAATTCCTCGACAGCACCCACCTAGGGAAGAGGACTGGCCTAGCAGTGGGTGCTGAGCTGAGCTGTGTTTGGGGGACTGGAGAAGAGGTTGAGGAGCCCAGTTCAGGGTGTTGCACAAAGGCAGGTCTGAGCACCTCACTCCCCTGCTCAAGAACCTTCAGTGGCTCCCTAGTCCCTACCAAGTCAAGACCACACTGCCCGCTTGAACATTCAAGGCCATCTATGATCTGGCCTAAACCATCTTTCCAGAGTCATCTTCCATCACAGCTACACATAGTCCATTTCCCAAGCAAACCCAGGACTCAGGCGGCTTGAATGCCCTTTTGCCATCCTTGCTCACGCTATGTCCCCACCTGGGATGCCTTCCCCCTTCCAGCTCTGCCTGCTGGAAGGCTCTCTAGCTTGAGTGGCACTATCCATGATCATCAGCACAGATACCCACTCCTCTCTGGAGCCTTTGCTGAGGGCAAGAGGGGTCTTAGAAAGAGTAAGGGCTTAGGACTTGGATAAACCTGGACTCCAGTAAAACCTCCTAGAGCTCCAGTCCCCCCACCACACCCCAGGACTGGCCTCACAGAGAGTGTCTGCCATGTGTCCAGCTGGGGCAGTCTCCTTTGCACCCCGCGGTGCTCAGGCTGCGGCCGCCAGCATTTGCCTGTGTGGGAATGACCGCACCCCACTGGGTCATAGGATCTGCTGTTTATGCTAGTCTCCATCCTTTGTCCTCTATGTCCTTCACCTTGGTGGGCTGAGGTGGGCAGCTGCACCCTGGACACAGCCTCAGAGAGCTTCCAACGCGGTGATTCTCTGTAAAAGCAGTCACGCCCCCTAGGGGGCATCGTGGACCGCCACCATGATTTGAGGGTGCCCCGGCATAGTGGGCTGGACTAAAGATGCTACAAGTCCTGCTAGACGTCACGTAGGTGAAACACCTCATTGCATTTGTCTGAGGTTAGAACTTAACTCCACGTTACTTGTGTTTCTACTGTTTTGGGGCCTGATTTTATACATATATTATTTCATATGTCATATATAACATCTTTCAGGAATGGAACCACCAAGGAAATCGAAGGAAGATTGGACTTTGTTTTAATGAGCATCTTACCAAGAATGTTTAGCAGCTGGAAAACCACATCGTGGATGGCAATGCTGCTCTTGGTGTCTCAGTTCCGAAAAGACGCCGCCAGGTCCCTCAGCGTTTGTAGGTTCCGGGTCCACGATGTGTTCAGGTGTGAGTGTTTGGCTCCTTCCTGTGTCTTCACGGGTGGTCGTGCTCAAGGATTCACGTCCTGAAATACATATTATTTTGTTATAATCTTTTCCCTCACTTATTTATCCTTTATATTACAATTAGGGAACTTAAAATTTCGTATGGAAGTAGGTTATAGTCTCTATGAATTTCATTTCATTTTGAGAGGGCATTCCAAGATGTTACTAAAAAGGGTGATGATAGAGGCTGGCCCCGTGGCCGAGTGGTTAAGTTCGCGCACTCTGCTGCAGGCGGCCCAGTGTTTCATTGGTTCGAATCCTGGGCACGGACATGGCACTGCTCATCGAGCCACGCTGGGGCAGCGTCCCACATGCCACAACTAGAAGAATCCACAACGAAGAATATACAACTATGTACCGGGGGGCTTTGGGGAGAAAAAGGAAATAATAAAATCTTTAAAAAAAAAAAAAAAAAAAAAGGGTGATGATAAACCTGAGATTGGCCCAGCCTAGAAAAATTCCAGGTCAGGCACATCCCAGCTTGGTCGGGTCCAGGGACCAGGTGGCAGTCCCGGGGGCTGCTGGGGGCCGTGTTGTTGCTTCGGGTCTCCACCTCCCTCAGCCCCTGCACCTCCACCACTCTGTGTGAGTCGGGGGGTGGGTGAGGAGGGGGACATGACTGTCATGTGTGGACTTCTCAAGTGTCTGCTGGAAGGCGAGCCGGGCTGACTGTGCTCCTGAGTGGCAGGAGTGTGTCTGTGCGGGTACAGAAGGCCCGCCCCCACGGTGCACCTGCTTCTCGGGATACATGTGGGAGCCAGGCTGTCAGCAGCTGTCAGCCGCTCCCACCCGTAGCCTTCAGTCTTTCAAACAAGGGGGAAACATTTGTTCAGCTTCACGGGGAGGCTGCTTCACAGTCTTCCTAGTCTTATCCGGAGATGTGACAGCCATTCCAGCTAAGAGGAGGCCTCCCTCCATGCTCAGCCCTGCTGCCCCCGGGCCACCTGGCCAGGTCTGGTCCATTCCTGTCATCACCTCCCCTTTCCACCCCTCCCAGGATAATCCCCTTAGCCAGATAGGGGATCATCAGGGCTCCTGGCTTAAGCTGAGCTAAACCAGGAGGGGCTTCCCCACCCCCACAACATCTGGACTTGGGGCAGCTCCTTTCTCTCGCTGGGCCTTAGTTTCCCCACCTGCACAATCCAGGTCTTCCTCCCGCACTCGCATTTCTCTAGTCTACAATTTTTTTCTTCCATCTCAACTCTTCCTCCCACATCCTTCGCCCCTATCTTAAGCTCCCAGATTGGGCTCCCTGCAGAGTTCAGAGTGAATTAATTACAGTTAATAAAGGGCTTCCTAGGCCTGTTGCTTCTTCTCCCACCCCAGGCCGGCCCCACCCTGCCGGTCCTTCTCCTGGCTCTGTCTGTTTCTGCGGTGGGAGGGGACTCCTGAGGGAAGCTAATGTCCCGGAACAGCAGGGCCCGCCTTTCTCCCGAGTGCAGGGCCCTCGCTGCCCCACGGGTGATTAGCTGCTGGCTCTGGGTGGTGGTGCTGGGGGACGTGGGAGGTGCCAGCAGCCTCATCAGTTACCAGTTTTCAGTCTCCAAACAGTGAGGTGTCTGTCTTGGCACTTGGGAGAGCAGGGAGCCGGGGCCCTGCTGGGAGCATGAGTATGTGTGTGCATGCGTGCATGGTGTGGGGGGTGTGTGTGTGTGTGTGTGTGTGTGTGTGTTTGTCTATTCAGGGATAGCTATGGGATGACAGGGATTTATGAAATCACTTATGGATGGTGATCTGGAGCTCCTTCTCTTGCCTGGGCCTGGACTGGGTCGGGGTCCTGCCCTGTGGCCCCTCATCCTGGGGGTGGGGATCAGCCAAGGCAGGGGTCCCTGAGGGACTCCTTCTCCTCTGCCCAGTGCTCCGGGGCCTGGGTCTGCCAGCTGGAGCAGGTCCTCTGTGTCTGTAGCCTGGCAGCCTTATCCTAAGCAGCTGATCTCCCCACTCAGCCCCTCCCTCTCTGGAGAGTGCTGAGTCCTGCTCTGCTGCTGGGGCCGCTGGGGCCTGGGGCTGGTGGTTTGGGGGTGATAGAGAGGTTAGAGATGATTGAGTCCATGGCGGGTCCCTAGGGGCTGGTGCTTAAGGCTGTGGGAAGCTGAAGCCCTGGTCCCCTTTGCAATCTCCATGTATTTCAGTCTGAAACAGCCTCTCCCTGTCCCCCTCTCAGGATGACGGGAGAGCATCCCAGAGGCTGAGAGGTCCTTTTGTCTAACTGTTGGGCATATTGAATGGCACATGCTTCCACTAAAAAGTTATTTGTTGTCTGCTGGAAATTCCAATTTAACTGGGCATCCTGTGTTTTTATTTCCTAAACCTGACAAACCTCTAAGGCCACCTGGTCCATTGAAAATGGGCTCACTGGGGTGACACGCTGTGCCCTCGAGTGTGGCCAGGTGCGCTCCCGAGCTTCCTCATGTGTGAATGGGCCCGATGACCAGATGGGAGGGTGAAGAAGACCACGATTTTACGACTTGGGTTGCACAGGCTCCGAGCCTCCTCTCCTGCTCCTGGTGCATCCCATAAACTCTGAGAAGGTCGGGCTGAAGAGGCTTCAAAGGTCACGCAGCTCGCTGCTTCCCGAGCCTGGCTGATCCCCGTTCTCAGAAGGATTGATTCCCCAAGCCGAGGCTCAGGCATCTGTGTGGTCGACAAGCTGTGAGGTGACTCAAGGGCTTAGCTGGGACAGGGAAGGACAGATTCGGTCCAGCGTCTCCAGCGCACCGAGGACGACAGGGAGGCAAGGCCACACCAGGAGCTACGGCCAAGCCAGCCACTAAACCCAGCTCTCCCGCTTTCAGGGTGAACTTACAAAGCCTTGTTCCCACACCTCCATGCTGGGGCAGGGTGAGCCGTGGGGAGAGGTGACATGCAGAACAGAGCCTGGTCATTGTAACAGGGCTGCTCAGCGTCCTCCCAGGCTTTTTTGCTTGCAGTAGGGCCAGGTGGAGTCATTCGTGTTGTGGGAAGATGAGGCGTCTGGGTCTGTGAGGCCAGGGCTGTGCACAAAGCTCACGGCCTTCATCTCACTATTGCCCCACCTCCTCCCAGCCTGGACGTGCTGCCCCCGCGAGACCTCACCCCACCGCCTGGCTCCCACCACCAGGTCTTGTTCTTACCGTTACCCTCCTTCTTCCTTCCAGGCCCCTTTTTGTCTTTAAATCCTGGACATAGCGTGTTGGAGCTCAACCATGCATCCTCAGTGCCTAGTGCATTGCATGCAGTAGGTGTTCAATAAGTGGCTGCTGAATGGATGGATGGCTGGGTGAAAGGACACTGGATACAGAGTCAGGAGACCTGCATTCTTGCTTCGGCTTGACCACTAACTGAGTGTGTCTTAGGGCAGATCACTTAACATCTCTGGGCCTCATTGTCTGCTCCCCAGAGCTGTCAGCCAGATTAAATGAGATAACATTTGTTATTCCCTTATTAATGTGGTCTCCTTGGCCCTAAATCTGCAGGCCATTCTCTTCCTCTCCCCTAACTGCACATAACCACAGGAGAACTTGTGGTCACAACCTGTGTGTGCCTCGTCTTCCAAAAAGGCAAGGTCCAGGGCTGGCCTGGTGGCATAGTGGTTAAGTTTGCGTGCTCTGCTTCGGTGGCCTGGGGTTCATGGGTTTGGATCCCAGGTGTTGACCTATGCACCACTCATCAGCCATGCTGTGGTGGCATCCCACATACAAAATAGAGGAAGATTGGCACAGATGTTATCTCAGGGCCAATCTTCTTCACCAAAAAAAAAAAAGAAGTGAGAGAGAGAGAGGAAGGTCCAGAGACT
Source organism: Equus przewalskii (assembly GCF_037783145.1). Taxonomy (NCBI): domain Eukaryota; kingdom Metazoa; phylum Chordata; class Mammalia; order Perissodactyla; family Equidae; genus Equus; species Equus przewalskii. Next base: position 38,128,370 of record NC_091840.1, read on the forward strand.
CTGCCGCTCATCCCCACTGACCACTTGTCCACCAAAGTCCCTGATCTGTGCCTCCAGCCCTGCCTTCTCTCCTAAGCCGTCTGAGGCCCATCCATCCATCCTCTGGAACTCAGCACGACAGGATTCAACTTCCCCAAACCTGCTCTCCACCCCTCTGTGCTCCTTCTCCTCAAAGAACGGCCCCACCATCCTCCCAGAGGCCCCATCAGAACCCAGAGGCCAAATTTCCCACTCAGTCTTCGGCACACGCAGTCCCCAAGTCTTGTTGACCTCACTTTGTCATCTCCTGTCCACCCCCTGCCACGGCTCTGCTCCATCTCCCAGGCCTGGGCTGCAGCTTCCTGTCTCCAGGATCAGCCCCTCTGGCCTCACTCCTGGAATGCACATCTGATTCCATCACTTCCTCATCTGGAATCCTTCAGTGTCTCCCTATGCTCCTCAGGGCCAGGTCCAAAGCTTTTCAGTGTGGCTTCGTTCAATCCGACATGTTCTGGCCTGTGCCCATCACTCCAGCCTCAGGTTTCAAAACCCCACCCACTTCAGACTCCTGACTCCACCACTGTTCTGAATGGACTGCCTGCAGTGTCACGAATTCGCTGTCTACCTTCCCACCGCTGGACCTTTGCACGTGCTGTTCCCTGCCTCTTTTCCTGGCTAACCTCGATTCCAACATCGGGTTGCTGATTTCTGGAAGCTTTCCCTGACTACCTTAAGATCCCCACCCCAAGGCTCAATTAGGTGCTCCTTCTGTATGATTCTACACCACCACGTTCTTACCATGATCTGTCACATCTTATCTTACCAACACTTATCATATTGTGTTGTCAAGTCCCTGTATCTTTCTCAGCAAACTGTGGGTTCCTTGAAGGGCCTGTGCCTGGCTTGTCTTTGTTTCCTGAGTGTCCAGCGCTGTGCCAGACCCAGGAGGCGGGGGCAGTAGGGCACAGTGGTTAGGAATGCAGACTTGCGCCCAGTGCCAGCCAGTACAGTAGCCATGTGTGGCCACCGGGCACTTGCAGTACTGAGAGTCCACACTGAGAAGTGCTGAGAGTGTAAAATGCACACTGGGTTTCGAAAGCTTAGTATGAAAACAAGAATGTGAAGTATCTCATTCATACTTTTTTTTATATTGATTATGTCTTGAAACAATATTTTCGATATATTGGCTTAAGTAAAATATCTTATGAAAATTAATCTCACCTATTTATTTTTACTTTCTAGCATGAGCTTCTTAGAAAATTAAAAATTACACACACAGCTCATGTTACACGACAGCACTGCCCTGAGCCAGACCCCCTGGGTTCAGATCCCGCTCCGCTACTCACTGGCCGTGTAGCTCTGGGCAAGATGCTTTGATAGTCTGTGCCTCAGTTTTCACATCTGAAAAATGAGAATGGTATTAGAATCCTCTGCACAGGGTTTTTATAAATATTAAATGAGTTAACTTGCGCTTTTCAGATAGGAAGTCTAATACAAATATTAACCAACATTCTGATTAGTTACTCAATTAATATTTGTTGGATAAAGCATTGAGTTCCTGAATCCTAACCTCGTTTTCTCCAGCCCATCCCTGCAGCTACCACTTATCTGTCATTCAACATTTATTCAGCAAATATTTATTGAGAAACTACAATGAGTCAGGTCTGTGATCGACACTGCAGGCAAAGAGGAACATTTAATCGATCAATTAATTAATTCAGTGAATCTTCGTGGGGCATATCTTTTGTGCCAGGTGGTGGCTGGGCTCTGGGACACACAGAGGCCACGCACTGCCCTCCGGGATTCTCAGGCGCACAGGAGAGACAGATCTTAACAAGGTCATGGCCGGCACTGCGGGCTGTGTTCTGGGACAGTGGGTGCACGGGGTGATGGAGACAAGAAAGATGGACCAAACCCAGTCTGAGAGAGGAGGAGGGCCTCGGAAATGCTGCCTGGAGGGGGCGAATGATGCATGAGCAGGGTCTGGCCAGGCAGAGGGAGGCCACGCCTGGGAGAGGAGAGACATTTCCTCCATCATCCATCAGACGCTGAACAGAGAGAAGCAGGGTCACAAAACTTAACCCGAACGCGCAGCCACATCAATATCAGTCGAGGCTGCTGTTTGTTCCTAAGTGGACAAGCCAGCTGGTTGATTGAATTTTTCACTCATCATTAGGATGTTGAACAGAATCTAGAAAACACAGCCCTCTAGCCAGGAGCCTTTGGCATCCCTGGGCTCTAGCTCAGGTCCCCAGAGGACAGCACCCCTTCTAGCCCCCCACACCCTGGAGCCAGCCTCCTCTGCTGTTTAGTGCACAGCTGGTAAGTTAAAAGCAGTTTAGCGATAATTCCACCTCCGCACTGAAGACTTCCAGCGACTGTTAATGAATTTAAATGCTGGGGATTTTCTCTGATGCATCATTGCATATGCTCCTCACATTAAGATGCTAATGAGGGATCTGTTGGACGAAGGCGCTGGAGCTGGACCAGGGATGGTGGTGGCTGGGTGGGGTTGCCGGCTGGTCAGGCCTTTCCTTATTTCCTATCGGTGGCGCTTAATCAATGAACTCTCCAGACAGGTTAACTGGCCTGGGCCTCTGTGGGGACCGAGATTCAGTCAGCAGGGGCTGGTCACGCCGCCTCAGAGGCCTTCTCTTCGAGCCAGAAGGCCACTGGGCACAGGCCTTATCACCCAACAGAGGAGTTGCTGTAAGACTCTAAGGCCTGGGACCGCCTCCAAGAGGCTGCGCCTTCCTCAGGGACTGAGACGGCCAGTGGGGAAGGCTCGGACCGCACGTCCACGTTCTGGGGGAGGGCTCCCATCTCTAAGGAAGCCCTGATTTTCATCTGCTCCGTCACTTGGGCTGGAGGTGGCATGGGAGGTGGAAGGGGTGGGTGGAGGAGGACAGGGAGAGGTAGAGAGGAGGCTTTTTCCCTGGCGCTGAGTGGCAGAGGTGCTCCGAGGCCGGGGGAGGCCAGGATGATGCTCGGTGCTCCCCCGCGGGGCAGCATGAGAGGGAGTTGGCCTCCCATCCCCACGAGGATGGGAGGAAGGAACCTGGGTCTCCTTGGTCAGAAACCAAAAGGAAAAGAAAGAGAGGCAAAGACGAGTGATGTAGAACAACAGAGAGGCCGAGAATGCCGACTTCCGGGCATCCTGGGTTCGGATCCCATCCTGTCTCTACCACTTACGAGCTGTGTGACCTTGGGCATTAAGTGACTTAAGCACTCTGTGCCTCAGTTTCTCCATTTATAAAAAGGGCATCATGATAGCACCTGCTTCATTTATGAAGATGAAATAATCAGTTTTACCTGTCAATTATACCTCAATAAAACCGCAAAAAATAAAAATGAAATGAATTAACATACGTTCAGTGTGCAGCATGCTGGAAGCACTTACACGGTGTCTTAAAATGATCTCTGCTAGTGGCCGACGTGGCTGAAGTCCTCCCTGACCGATTTTCAGGGGCCGCTTCCAGAGAAGAGACTGAGAGGAGGGATACAGGGGAGTGGGGGCCCAGCCAGGAGGTGCTGGCGATGGGCCGCGAGATGCTCCCTGCCCGCTCCCTCCCGTGGACGCTGCCAGCTCCCCCCAACGCTGCTTCCCTCGGCTTCCTGCAAATCCTCTGACAATTTTGTAAATTTGCTTAAGGATTAAATTAATAAGCTGCTCTTTCTTGGCTCCCACGGCTGTGCAGACTGGCGCTCCCGTGCTCTGGGAAATGCCTTCGGAGGCAGCGTCTGGAGGAAGTAAAGCCACTTCCGAGCTTGCCTCCTCCTCCGATGGGGCCCAGGATGGACGGGGTCCTTCCTTCCGCATATCTGCTGCTCTTCTCAGGACTGACCCGTGCAGGGGTGACGGAGGGCAGGGAGCCCTCTCGCTGTGGGAGCCTATGCGAGGCCCTCTCTGCGTGTTTGTCTTCCTCCCTCAGACTGGGTTCTTGACCTCAGAACACTGTCTCCTCCATCAGACTAGGAGCTCCGGCAGAGTGTGGTCTGTGTCTCACTCATCAGACTAGGAGCTCCCTCAGGGTGGGGTCTGTGTCTCCCCCGTCAGACTGCACTTCTCAGACGGGTGCCTCCCATGCTGCCTGGCAGGTAGGTTCAAGGCCAAGGACCCCTGCCCGCCCCTCGAGATCTTCTGAATGGGGAGGAAAATCAGGGGGCTGAGGAAGGAGGGCCGGCAGGACTCCCAGACCACCCCTTACATGGCAGCACTGCCAGTGGAATTCCGAAGGTGGGAAGGCTCATGGGGCTGAGCGTGGGCTGCTCTGTCCATGGCTCCCTTCCTCCACTTTTAGGGCTGGCTGCTCCCAGAGGGAAGACAGGGTGATGTGGTTGGGTGGAATGGGGATAGGAAGGGTCCCCAGGGTGGACAGGAGCCTCCCCCACCATCACAAGACGGCCCCTGTGTGCCAGCCCTAGACCCCAGAATGGAGGGTGTGCTTGGGGAGCAGCAACTTTTATGGCCCCGATGGGCCGCGTCCCCAGTCCCACCAACACCTGGGCTGCCTGTGGTCCTCAGTCTCCCCTCTCCCTCGCCACAGCACCAGGCCTCTCCCAGCCTGGCCAAGCACCGCCCAGGTGGCCAAAGCGCTGTGAGCCTGGCTGGAATGGAAGGCGCCAGTGGTCGGGGATGGAGAAGGAGAAGACCCCCCTCTCTCTGCCGCCAGCCCCAGGTGGAGGCCATGGCTGTGGTCTCCCCTAGGACCAGTCCATCTCTGCTGTCTCCGCCTCCCCGTTCCTGCCTCTTGCCACCAGATGGACTTCCTGTGGAGTAATTGGAGCTGGGGAAGCGGCTGCCTCCTTCCAGCCGCTGTGCTCTGAGCCTTTGATTAAGGGTCAGCGGGTTAACTAGTTGCCATTCAGCCTGCAGGCGGGGCTGGGGCCTCCGGATCCCTCTCTCCCCCAGCCACCGGCTCTGCCAGGAGAACAGCAAATTAGATGAGGATGTCTGGAGGCTCTGAGAGGGCGGGGGGAGAGAGAGACTGCGGCACAGAGCCCCTCCATTAGTCACCAAGTCTCCCCTGCCCCAACTCTGTCCCTGTACACCAGGGGCACCCCAGCTAGGGCACCCCAGCCACTCCCAGAGAACCTCAAGCTCCCAGAGACTGCACACGACCCAGGTCTAACCTTTCTATAGAAATTCTGCTGGGGAGCATCCAGGCTGTGCTTACATGCTTCCAGGGATGGGAAACTCACTACCTCTCCATACAGCCCATTCATTCCAGAGTAGGACAATTCTGTCTGTTAGAAAGTTCTTTCTTACATCAAACTGAAGTCTGTCTCTTGATACCGTCCACTCCCTGGACTGGTTCTGGCCTTTGGAGACATGCAGAAGGAGACGTGTCTCTTTCCTGTGACTGGCCTTCAAGTATTTTAAGGCAGAACTGTGTCCTCGCTTCTGGAGGGGATCCTCCCTTCTGGAGGGGGTCCTCCCTTCTCTTTGCAGTCTAGACACTTCATCTTGCCTGCTGCCCTCCTCTGGACGCTCCCATGGGCTTTGGAGTCAAAAGGCCTCCATCCCTGCTCTGCCACCTGGCAACTTGGTGCTCTTGGGCGTAGCATTTCTCGTCTCTGAGGTCAGATCTGTAAAATGGGGACAGATTGAGTCAGAATGGATGTGAAGCGTCTAGCACAGTGCCTGACGCAGAGTAGGTCTTCAAGACTCAATGGTCCCTTCCTCTCCCTTATCCAGAAGGTGCCCCCCTCCCCCTCCCCAGCCTCATGCAGACACACAGCACAACCAGAGAGCCCTTCTTTCCTGCATCCTCCACCCTCCGTGGGCAGAGGAGACAAGCCTGTGTTGTGGTCTAAAAACGGCCCCTGGTGTTCAGAGAAGTTTTCCCTGACATTGAATATCCTGCCGTTGCTGCCGTTGATGTTCGCTTTCTCTGGCCAAGGACTCCTGGAGAGAGTTCTCCGAGGACTGCTGGCCACCTCCTCCCCACCCCCAGCTCCTCCTCCCACCCTGGGGCCGCCACCCCCGGTTGGGTGGGCACCCCGGCACACCACTGCGGCGCTATTTCAAGACTTCCTGTTTCCGGAGGAGATTTTAATTACCCCAGGAGAGACGGCTGAATTACAGACCCCCACGGGCGCGTGGCACACGCTGTTTATGTTCTGCCTTAAGTAATTGTATCTTTGGTGAATTACGCAGTCTTGTGGAAAAATACAAGTTTGGCGGTGGAACAAGAGATGCTGAGGTCTCCCCTGCCTCCCAGCCTGTGTGTCCACGAGCTATGTGCCCAAGGCAGCCCCGGCGGTGGCTTGGCTGGTGCTTGGCTTGGCTTGGCTTGGTTTCCCTTGTTCACTTTGTCGCGCCAGCAGACGTTTATCTGCTCGAGTCATTGCTCGACTCAGCTGATGTCTTGACGTGGACACCCCCACTCCTGGAAACAGACCTCGAGTGGAAGATTATTTAACGGACCCAAATCCCTCCCATCCCTGTACGCATACTGCCTTATGGCTACTCCCATGCATAGAGGAGTCTGTTCTCCATCCGCTGGGTGGCCTGTGACTCACCTTGCCCTAGAGAATGCATTGGAAAGGGTGTTGTTGGTGACCCGTAGTCTAGGCCCCCTGAGGTTTGCAGCTCTCTCCTCTGCCCTCTTGGGGTACAGTCCCAAAGGGTCAGCTGGGAAGCCAGTCCTGCTACTGCAGGATGAGAAGCCCCGAGGAGGAGAACGGAGTCTCCCTGCCCGAGAGCCAGCACACCTGCCCGCGATGTGGGGGAGTCAGCTTCAACCTGGCAGCTCAGTGGACCCTCCAGCTGAGTGCAGCCACGTGAGGGAGACTTGGTGACACCTCAGAGGAACCACCCACCAACCCGCAGAATCAGGGGAAATAAGGAATCATTGCTGTTTGGAACCATTTTGGGGTGGTTTGTTAGGTAGCGATAGTACCTGAAACAGCATCTGGGCACAAGTAGTGTATTTGGGAGGTGGTCCCAGGGAGCACTGAGGAGTGGGGACGTGAGACAGGGGAGGGGGCTGCCAGGGGAGGGGTGTCACTGCAGGTGATCTCTGTGGGCAGCCGGAGCTCAGTCTCCTGGGGACCCTCTGAGACTGTGTCCACTGTGTCTCAGATGGGTCCCATGGAGGAGAAGGAAGGTGGGAAGTTTAGACCCATCCGTGGTGGGTTGTCTCTGGGCTGCTTCTTCCCTGGCACTTTGGGTTTGCCCTGAACATGGGCTGGCACCCCTCTTGGGGCAGAAAATGCTTGCAGGCTGAGGCCCAGGGGGCCGTTGACACGTCCGTGTGCAGGTGACCTCTGGGGTTGGCCAAGGGGATCTGGGCAGGGTACGACCACAGATACTTCAGCGATCAGTATTTATCAAGCACCCGTCATGTACCCAGCTCCTTCAAGGTTCTAGGAACACCCCGATGGACTGGACAAGTTTGTCTGGCCTCTGGTGGCTCATAGCTGGGTGAAACAGACAGACCACCTAGAACAAGAATTCTCCACGGGGACAGAGCCATCCCTTAGGGAGAGTTTTGGGAACAAGCGGGGCATTTTTGACAGTCACAGTTACTATAGGGGATGCTCCTGGCACGCAGTGGGAAGGGCCAGGGGTCCCTGAAGTCCTGCAACACACGAGCTGGTCCTGTGGGACGAAGAAGCACCCGTATCCAGCACGACTTTCAAACATCCTGGCTGACATTCAAGTAGGTGCAAAACCCTGTTGAGAATCATGTGAGTCTGGAACCTAACTCCGTTTCATATGTAAACATAAAGCATCTGTGTCCTGGATTTAATATACACTGAATTTTCCAGGAATACAACGACTGCGTAAATTGAAGGAGGATTGTCCTGTGTTCTGTTGGAAACGTTAACAAGAGTTATTCATCATTGTTTTGGAAAAATCCCATTTCCGACGTGGTATTTGAGTCCCGGACACAACCCCGGCGTGTCAGGCTGCATCTGAGGCCGCGGCCTGGTGATGAGCCGACGTGTGGGTCCCAGGCTCTGACCTCTTCACTATGGTCTTCCAGTGTAGTCGAGCCTGAGTATTTACACATTGAAATACATATTTTAGTATAAATTATCTTCATTGCACTTTTCTTTTAGGTTACAGTTAGGGCATTATGTTGATTTATTTTCAAAGGATCTGTCTAGGTAGGTTATACCATCTATGAATTTCATTTCAGGAGTCTTTGCAAAGTGCTTGTTCCAGGAGCAGGGGGCCTCTGAGAGGGCCAAGAACAGGTGAGCATTTCAAGCCAACAGCAGCACCACGCAGCGGTGAACCCCGGGCTTTGGGAACCCGAAGGAGGAGAGACTTTGGGTGGCGGGGGCTGTGGGGAGGTGAGGATCAGGGAAGACTCCACAGGGGAGGTGACATGTCAGTGGGTCCGAAAGGCTGAGTCCACAGAGCTCCTGTTATCCCCAAAATGGTTCTGAAGAGTGGACAGCTCTCATGGAGCTCTCGGTCCGTGTCGGTTGCATGAATAAATATTTATGCTATTTCACAGATGAGCAAATTGCAAACTGAAGCTCAGAGAGGTTCAATAACTCACCAAAATTGTCCAGCTCGTAAGTCCCTGAGCTTAGCACATGCTCACTCAGCACACGTTTTTGGACCACCTACTGCCTGTTGAGTACATATAGGCCCTGCCAGTCGACGTGTATTTCCTGAGCATCTGCAAGGTGTTGGTACTGTGGACATAGGAGAGAGTAGGACAGACCTTCTCGTTGTGGAGGACACAGGAAATAAACACGCAAACCAGGGTTTCTCGGCCTTGGCAATACTGACGTTTTGGGCTAGATAATTCTTTGTTGTGGAGAGGCTGCCCTGTGCGTTTTAGGTGTTTAGCAGGGAAGGGGGAAGAGGGTTTCCTTCATTATCATCATCACTGTCATCATCATTATCATCGTAGTCATCACTTCTGATAGGCACTGCTCTGTACATACACGGACTCATTTCCTCCTCTCAGCCACCCTATGAGGTAGGTGTGGTTATTTTCTCCATTTTACAGATGGGGAAACAGACACAGAAGAAGCAGCAAGATCAGAGTTCTTGATCTTGGCATGTTGTAGGGGCCCAATGCCGGTTAGCACAGCTGGAGCATAGTACACACGGGAGAGAGTGGTGGGAGAGGTGTCGGGGGTGAGGAGGCCAGATCATGCAAGGTCTTGTGGGCTGTGTGTAGGGACTGCTCTCCTCCTCCTCCAGCAGCTGGGAGCTCTCAGCTGAGTCCCTCTCTGGGAACCGCAGTCTGCTGAAGAGAGCTACCTGGTCCCTTCAGGGTACCACCCCATGCCTCAGGGAAGACAGCCTACAACCACGACAGGCTGGGGCAGGCGTCTAAGGCTTGACCACCGTGTCTGAGACAACTCTGAGGGGCCATCCCTGCTCCAGAGCTCCTGTGGGATGCTGAGGCCTCTGTCACATCTGCATCGCAGTTCAACGTTTCCCTCCACCCACCCCACCTCCTTCTCTTTCCCCATGGGCAGGATCCCAACATCGCGCCCCAGCAAACTTCCACTGCGCTGCTTTCCATCTCAGGGCCCCCAGGGGAACCTGATCTGCGACATCGTGGTCGGGTATTGGTTTATTCTGGTTGCAACAGGAAGCCATTGGAGTGGTTGAGCAGGGGCCCAGCAGGACCCGATTTTCACTCTGGAGAGTTTGCTCTGGCCGCTGTGTGAGCAGCAGGGGTGGCCGCGGGAAGGCGGGGGACAGATGCAATAGTGCAGGTGGGGGCTTGGTGCAGGGCTGCAGCAGCGGAGGCGGTCCTAGATGGCCAGTTTCTGTCTATGCTGAGGAGGTGGAGCCCAAGGACTGTGTGACGGAAGAGGAATCAGGAGTCACTCTGGGCATCTGAGCCCCTGGCGGATGGAGGTGCTCCTCCCGAGATACAGAGGCTTGTGGGGGGAAGGAAGAGTGGGCTTGTAGGGGAAATCAAAGGGGCTTTTTGGACCGGGTGAGTCTGAGATGCCTCGGGTGTTCAAGGGCAGGCGTTGAACGGGCAGCTGGAGACACGAGTGTGCAGGTCAGAGGAAGGGTCAGAGCTGGAGGTGCGAGCTGCAGGTGCTCAGCCAGCGATGAACATGAAGCAACATGAGCGGATGAGAGCCCTGAGGAGATGGGGCTTATACAAAGCCTAAGGGGCTGGGGCACCCCGAGATTCAGGGCCCAGGCAGAGGAGAGCCCTGGAAAGGAGGCAGAGAAGGGTGGTCCTGAGGCAGGAGGAGGACGAGGTGAGTGTGCTGTCGGGACGGCCGAGAAGCAATAGTTCAAAAGGGAGGGAGCGGTCAGCAGTGAGGAACACTCCTGAGAGACGAAACAAGGTGAGGACAGAGACGCGATGCTGGACTTCTGTTAACTGTGGGCTATGGGTGACCTCGACAACAGCTGTTTCCGTGGGCAGGTGGTGATGAAACCTGATTGCAGGAAATGAAAGAACGGGGGCGGGGGGGGGGGGGAAGTGAACGTGGGCAACTCTTTGCAGGCTTTTTTCCATGAAGGCAAGTAAGAGAAATGGGGCAACAGCAGGAGGGGATGCGCGGTCCATGGAGGCATTTTTAAGGTGCACTGTATTAAGGCATGTTTGTGTGGTGATGGAATGTTCCGGCAGACCAAGGAAGGATGATGGTGCAGGAGAGAAAGGGGACAATGATAGGAGGAAAGTCCTTGAGCTGGCAAGAGGGGATACAGAGAGCTCCGTGGCAGAGGTTGGCGGCAGACGGTAGCAGGGACTCTGCTTGTGTTATTATGGGAGAGAGGACGGGGTACCTGGGTCGAGATGCAGGTGAGAAAGAGGGAAGACAAGGCGGAGTTTTTCCCATGAAATAGGAAACAAGATCATCAGGTGAGAGTAGAGGAATGTGTTAGAGACGAGGAGAGAAGGGAGAGATGACTGTCTCAGACGGTGGGACAGGGAGCTTGCCCGGGAACTCGAGTGGAATCGTCCGGTGGTTTCAAGTGCCCATCAGTATGGAGCAGGTTCAGCCATCATGATTGCCCGACGTCCCTCAATGGCTTTCTGCTGCTAGGTGCCGGCACAAAGTGGGTGGATAGTTGGGTTTCACCAGAGTCAGGGTCTTGCCAGGTAATGTGCCAAAGGCAGAGAAGGACAAAGATGTTGAGGGCCACTGCAGTGGAGTGGCTGGAGTGGGGACCATGGCATCCAGGCTGGGTGAGGGAGTGAGTGTCTGGGTGAGGACTGTGAAAAGGTGGAAGGTGTCTCAGTAAGGTCAGGGGACCGCTAGGATGGGTGTACCGAGCGGGTGTGGTGGGAGGAGAGAGGGATGGTCAGAGTGGTTCACAATCGCGATTTCAGAGGACTTACAGACATGATGACGTAAGGTTGAAAGAATGAGCATATGATGGGGTGAAGGAAAATACTGGCATTAAAGGAGATCGAAGGACTGAGAGCCCAGCATATTGACTGGACCCCCTTCACAGATGCTGACTAACGACAAGAGCATTGATGGAGAAGACGGCAAGGTGAGTGCTCCCCTCATCCGTAAATGAGGTCTGTGCATGACTGCAATAAGAGGGAAGGCAGGCGGTAGGCAGCTGATGCTGTGCCCTTCAAAGAAGTTAAAGCAAGAAGGCAGGGCAATTGCTAGGAAGTGAGACTCCGGAACAAGGAGGTATATGCAGTGTGAGAGAAAATCGACGCCACTTGAAAGGGCTGTGGGAGAAGCAGGTTCTCATCTCCTTTGAGGAAGAAGGTGGAGGGAACCTTCAGAGAAAGGTGGAGGACTGGATGCATTTGCTAGTGACTGATGGGGTATCCAGGGGGCTTGGAGGAGGGTCTGGGAGTCTGGAAAGTGGGGGAGATGGGGTCAGGCCAGGGGATGTCAGGACAATATTGGGATAGCCCTGGGGTCAAGCTGGATGATGTGGGAGGTCTGGCTTCAGCTGGTGACAGACTGGATCAGCAGGGGGATGCTGGGTGAGATGGGGATGGGGATGAGACCTAGGGTGGAATTGGTCCTGGAGGCCCAGGGAGCTGTTCTGTCCTGTAACAGGCCTTTGGGAGTCTGGGGCCTGGACAGAGGCCTCCCCGGGGCAGTCCCAGTGGGCTGCGGGAGGGGCTTCCTCGGAGAGCGTGGCAGCTGGGAGCCACAATTCCTTTATCTTCTTGCCTGAACTGAAGGGGTTTTCTCCAAGAACACTGATGCCACGGCAGCCCTTTCAAGGGGAGGTGGCCTTTTCTTTCCGTCACTCTGTACCTCCTGGCCTGGGAGTGGGGTCCTTTCCTCCTCGCTCGAGGGCTTCAGGTTTCCAAGCCCCCTCCCCGCGAGAGAAGGGGCTGCACCAAAGTGCTCAACAGCTAGAAGCTGGCTCTCCTTGCAGTGGCCTGCCTGTCCAGCGCTGAGTCACTGAGAGAGGAAGTGGGGTCCCTGCCTGCGAGGAAGGCCTCCAGGGTCCAGGATGGAAGCTGTTCAGGTGCAGGGGCCCCGGTTACCTGAGCCAGCAGAGAAGACTCCTTGGAGAGCTGAGGGTGTGGAGTCCAGAGAGGGGACTGGCTGGGCAGACCACTAGGCTCTTGGTGACAAGGATGGGGAGGAGCAAGGGTCAGAACAGGTGACCCTGACATCAGCCACACGGTTCACTCACTGATCTGCAGGTAGTGGGGAGTCACGAGAGTGAAATGGGGATCACATGGTCAGATTTGTGTTCTAGAAGGTTCATCCCAGCGGCAGTGCGTGGATGAAGGAGCAGGTGTGGGTGGGGGAAGGGGACAGCCCAGCCTGGAGGGAGGGTGCCAGTTAGAAGACTGAACTCAGAGCTGGGAGCGAAGCTTTCAGCTCCCAGCCCAGGGGGCTTTCCACGCTTCATGGACTGGGGGCTAGAGAAGGAGCCCCATTTCCTACAGAGCTGCTTCAACTGCCTCCTGGCTTCTTGCCTGCCTTCTCCTAAGATTCCTACCCCAGCCCGGAGTCTCACTCCCTGGCTCCCCCCTGCCCCCAGGAAGGGCTAGGAAGCCGGAGATGGGTGTTGCTATCCTCTTCACCACTCGTGGAATCCTCGGGCTCTGTCTCTCTGGTTTTGAGATGGAAGAGAAATGGGGGTGTTGCTTGGGAGCAGGTCTCTGGGCCCCTGGGCTCCAGAGTCAGGCTTGCTGGGGGGACCTCCTGTCCAGGCTCCAACCCACTCCCAGTGTCCCTTGATCCCCAGGGCTGGAGCCAGTTTGGTTGACCCTCCTTCACGCCTGCAGTGACAGGGGCCTCTGTGCACAGACGGCTTCACTGGGTTAGGACAGCGGTGGCCTGGGTTGCCCACCTTACATCCCAGGTGGTCACTTCCTCCCTGACCCCAAGCTCTGGCCCATTTCATGGCTGGAGGAGGAAAGACTGACGTGCCTGGAGACGCAGCTTCTCCCCGCTGGCTCGGAACTGGGGGCTGCTCTGTCCTCGAGCCCCACTCCTGGCTCGGCTGCGGAGGGCCGGTGAGAGGAGGGGGTGCACAACATCCCGACCTGGCTTTACTCTTAGGTCAGCCGCGAGCCTGGCCGCTGCTGCCCCGTCTGACCTGGCAGGCATCCCCTCACCAGCGCCTGCAGCTGATACTGCCTGACAGCGCCAGAAGGCGGGCCTCATCCGTGCCCATTTCACAAGCAAGGAAACTGAGGCTCAGGGTGGGGGGCCAACTTTTCCGAGGCCACATAAGTAATAAGTGAAAGAGGTGTGTTTGCAAACAGGTTCTGCTGACTCGAGATCCAGCGCTCTTCCTGCTACATGGGGCCTCGGTCTACGCATCTGGCTAACGGAGGGGCCCGGACTGTCAATCTAGAAATGTCCTCCCCGGGCTGTTTTGGGGCATCTCGGGGGAGTGGGCACGTTCGGAGGCAGAGCGTGTCACAGAGGAAGGGAGTGGGGGGGGGAGGGGAGGCGCGTTCAGGCTCGGCCCCACATTCTCACTTTTAACTCTTGACGTTATTTCCAAATGAGGATATTTCTCCCGCCTCAGAGCTACCCTGACGGGCTCAAAAGAAACCGTTCACCCTCTGACTTTAAATTCGGTCCTGTTACCAGACCACACCATCTGCAGCATGTTATGAATTAATTAAAAAGAAACCTGTAATTATCTTGTTAATAGAGCAATTATATTTCGTGGTGATTTTTGTGTTAAAGCATTAAGTGGTGAAATGTTGAGATGTAACATATACCCTACTTTTGGTAAGCCGATTTTGGCAAAGTCTTCATTGTTTGAACAGACTGGGAACCTCGCACGATGGAGTGGCCTCCGAGGGGCCCTGGGGTCCCAGGAGGTTTGCCCGAGCCGGGTGGGAACATCGGCCGGAGAGGGAGGCCGGCTCTGTGCTTGTGTCCCGGTGTTCTCTCCAATTACTTTTTCCGCGCAGAGAGCTGCCCTTCGCCCGAGCCTGGGGGTCCGCGGGCCATCGAAGAACCTGCCAAATCAAAGCGAGAGGAAATTGGAAAAAGGACAGAAGCCCTGAGTCTGCAGTTTCTCTGTGGCCTCGGGCAGGGGTCAGAGGTCAGCCTGGCAGGGATGCGGGGTCAGGCAGTGGAAGACACGGGCCTGCAGGGCGGGGTGGGGGTCAGCGTGTGTGTGTGTGGGAAAAGGGGCACCCAGACAGGAATGGGCTGGAGATGGGGACCACCACCATGTATTCCGGTGACCAGCCCCCAGAACAGTCACGGAGGTTTTCCTGGAGAAAGTGGCATTCCCGCCCCAAGCTGATCCTGATCTGGCCAGAAGATGCTAAAGATGTAATATACACCATATTTATCCTCCTCTCCGCAGCCACATGGCACCCATCTGCCGTCTTGCCTCCCTCGGAGGGTGCTCCACCCCGGGAAGAACTGAGTTAGCTCAGCTCCCACCCTCTCCCAATTTCTATCCCCAGAGAGACGGATAACCTTCCGAGTAAATAAGCTGCATTTGAAGGTCGGAACCCCAGGCTGGCAGAGCTGGAAGGCGCCCAAGCCACCACCTTGCCACAGTCCCCCCGCCCCCATTTTGCACACGAGGAAACTGAGGCTCGGAGTAGAAAAATGACTCTCAGTCTGGTATCTCCCCAGTGCTCCATCTTCTCAGTACCTTAGGGAGTCTGGGGGGTGAGGACGGGATGGGTGGGACGGGGGTCAGGAAGCCGAGGGCATTTACATTTTCTTGGAGTTACCAGTCTGCAGTAGTAAAGTTCCAACTCCCCAGTAGTGGAGAGCTGGCTGTTGTGCCACCCCCAACCCTAAAAGCCATTTCCTGTGTTCCACTGTGCTGCAGGCCAGCTGTCTGGAAAACCGGACCAGTGTGGTGAGACGGGAGGTGGCCTCAGGGAGCCTCGTCACCCCACTCCCCACCACCCCACCTCCCTGCCCACTTTATTTTCAGAGGAGGAAACTGGGACCAGAGAGGGGCAGCGACTTGTGCAAGATCACACAGCAGGCCCCCAGTATCCCTAGCCTGCACTCGTGCAGCTTCTGTCTGTCTCCACCAGCACAGCCGAGCTGCCTCCCCAGCTCTGCCTCCCTGTCGGACACACCTGTCTGGTCTCCATCCACCTACTTCAGTTCCTCTCCTGTCTTCTGAACAAAAAATGGCTCCCTGGGTGCCGCCCTACCCTAGGGACATTGGTAAGATCCACTATACAGCCCTGGCAGTGTCTGGGGTGACCTGACAGTGTATCGGGGACCCCCGCATTCACATTCTCAGTTAGCTTTTTGTAACCACGCGATGTGGCAAGCACTGTCATTGTCCCCATTTAAGAAACCGGGAACTTAGGGCTGGTGTGAAGACTTCCCCTGGCAGTACTTTTGGAAGTGGCAGGGGTGTGGGGCACTGGCTTTGAGCTAAACTTCCTGGGTTGAGTCCAGGCTCTGCCACGCCCAGGCTGTGCGGGACCCTGGGCCGTCACTCCTCTCCCTGACCTTCCTGTGCAGGGGAGACAATCATTGCTGTTACCGTGGGATTAAATGAGTTGATCCATTTCTTTCTTTCTTTTTTTTGTGAGGAAGATTGGCCCTGAGTTAACATCTGTTGCCCATCTTCCTCTTTTTTGTTTTTCTCCTCAAAGCCCCAGTGCATAGTTGTATATCCTAGTTGTAGGTCATTCTAGTTCTTCTATGTGGGATGCCGCCTCAGCATGGCTAGATGAGTGGTGTATAGGTCTGCACCCAAGATCCAAACCTGTGAACCCTGGGCAACTGAAGCAGAGCGCACGAACTTAACCACTATGACCTGGGAATGAGGGGAGGGGCACCAAGCTGAACCATTTCTGATGCATGGCAAGGCCTGGCACGGAGAAAACCTCAGTAATAGTAACCTTCATTGTGACGACTGGCGACTTCTCTGCCTGCCCTGTGGCCTGGGGGGCCTTTTCTATCCAGGGCAGGGGGATTAACTTGCATGGGTCCTCCCCTCCCAGCCCCATTTGTTCGGGCGTGAGAGGGGCAGCGGGAGGTGAGCGGGCACCTCCTTGTGCTTCACATTGGACCAGGTTCTGCCACCTACTATGGGAGCTGGGGAAGGCCCCTTTCTGAGTCTCAGTTTCTTCATTGGTGAAATGGGAGAGACCTCACCGTGCAGTTGTGGAGGTCAGATGAGAATGTGTATGCAAATTAGTAACCCAGATTAATATTGATGGATGATTACTGACTGGCAGGTGAGTGATTTGTCTGAAAGAAAAGAAGTGATCCCAATGGGAGGACATCCTGGAGGCAAGAAATCTGAGCTCCCAGGCCCCCCACGGACTCAGACACCATCGGTCCCCCCTGGGCGAGGCCCATGTTGAGACAGCGCTGGGCCGCTGGTGGTCCCTAGCTCAGCTGAGGTTGCAGTGCTGGAAGGCGTGACCATCCCTGCCCCAAACCGGCAGGGCTGGTGGGAAACCAAACACAGCGGAGACTTAAATCACAGCGGCGCTAACAGGGTTTAAGGAACATTTGGTTCTAATGTGCTTCTGTTTCCCAGAAGGCAGGGGGATGCTGGCGCTAAGCAAGTAGTTCATCATGTTTAACCCTTCCCTGCCCTCCCCTCTCCTCCTCCTCCTCCACCTAAGGCTCTGCAGCTGTGGAAACCCCGGCTCAGCCCAGGGCTGTGTTCAGGCTTGGAATTGAGCGTGGGGGCGTGGGAAAAAGACTCAGCAAGCCAGGCCCTCCTCCCGGAGCCCTCGAAGGCGCCTTGCCTCCCTCCCTCCCCTGCTAGTTTTACTCATTCGTTCACTTGTCCATCCATCCTCCCATCATCCCCTCCGCATTCAGTGAACACCTACTAGGTGTCAGACCGAGTTTTAGCCGCTGGGACGGCATCAATGAGTCAACACAGTCAACACTGTGCTTGCAGTTCACAGAGTGCTGTCCGCTCACGGACCTGGCGACCTGCATGTCAGCCCTTGGAGGTGGCAGTCCAGGGTCAGGCCCGGCCTCCCTCCCAGCTCTGAGCTCTTTCCAGCCCCCAAGCTCCACCCTCTGCAGGGCCCCTGGATTCAGCTTGCCTCCCCGGCCGTACGCTCTCCTCTGGCCTTCCTCAGGCCTCACTGCCTTTCCCGAGCTGCCTCCTAACTGGTCTCTCCCTCCTCTCATCTGTCCTAGGTGGGGCTGCCATATCGATGTTCCAGGCCGGCTCTGTCACTGTCCTGCTCAAAAGCCCCCAATGACTCCTTGTTGCTTGACAAATGAAGCCCAAACTCTAATCCTGCATTCGAGGCCCTCAAGTTGTCTCTGACATCTCTGGTCTTCTCTTTCTCTTTTCCCGTTCCTGCACACGACCCTTTGGAAAAACGGGTCCGTTTACTCCTACCCAACCCCACCACTGGACTTCCCGCCGTGGGCTGTTTGCTTATGCATTCCCCTCTGCTGTGGTGCCCACCATGCCACGGCCACACCCTGTCCATAGGGTACAACTCTGACCTTTATTAAAGGCCGGCTTTAAGTGCCCCTTGCCCGTGACTCTCTCCTGGGTCCTGCCCCTCCCCGGGCCAGAGTCACCTCTCCCTGCTCTGAGTCCCACAGCATTTCTCCTGAGCCTGCACGAGGATCCTCAGGGTCTGCAGCGTGGGACTCATGGAGACGTCTGGAGTTCCTCGCGGCCAGCACCGTGACTTGGCCATGCCTGCATCCCTATAGGCCTTGCACAGTGCCGTGCACACAGTGGGTACTATTCATCTCCCAGTGCTCTCAGCGTCCCACTGCCCAGAGATGCTCCACCCACAGAAAGGCAGCCTCGGAGGCTGGAGAGGGCCCCGGCCTTGGAGGCGGTCAGCGGGTGGCTGGTGGCACCACCTCGGGGCAAGCAGACCCAGGCTGAGTCCACTGACCGTCTGCTGGCGACCTTGGGTAATTTACTTGCCTGCTCCAACCTCGGTCTCCCCATCATATAAAAGCAGATGTTGATGGTAGCACCGTCACTGCGTTGTTGGTGGTGTGAGATCATACACGTGAGCCCCCAAGCATGGCACTGGCCTTCCCTTAAAGGTTAGTCTTTGTTGTGGGTTCTAGTTCCAACGTTTCCAGCTGTGTGGCCTCAGGAGATAACTTCACTTTCTCAAGGCCAGGCTTTCTCCTCTATAAAACAGGAGTAATAACCCCTGCTGGCTTGGTTTGGGATGATGTTGAGAAGATTAGATGAGATAGATGTTGTGTGAGTCAAGGGCTGTGAATGTCAGCATCCCAGCCTGATTGTTTAAGGAAGACACGGGGACTTTCCTTCGCTCATGTAACCCCATCACAGGAAGGCCAGAACCAGTGGGCCTGGGCACACACCTTTCATTTCCCATCTGTCTTTTTTTGCACATGACTTTGTCTTCGCCAGTGAGAAAGGCTGGAGCTGTGCCCATCAGCAGATCGACCCAACTCTGGCCTCACGACTGAACAGAAAAGAGGGCTCTCCATCCGTCCCAGGGAGAAAAATCCTGGGGAAGGCTCTGATTGGACCAGCCTGGTCACAGGACCATCTGCGTAGCAGGAAGGGGAAGGAACACACAGAAGGACCGGGAGACGCAGTGCCCTAAGGAGAGGAGGAGCTGTTACTAGATGAAGTGGATAGAGTATTGGGCAGACAAGTGGAATGATGTCCCTGCCAGAAGCTGAACACTTCATCCATCCATCCAAGGCGCGTTAACTGAGCACTTCCTGCCTGGCTAGCACTGGGATGGGCACTGAGAAAATTAAGATGAATAAAACACTATCACAGCCAAGAGCAGCCCCTGGTCTATGAGGGAGTTCTGTAAATCAAGATCTGCTTTACAGAAGTAAGGTGGCGTTGCTGCTACTCTTCTTATTACACGACATACGATGTTTGTGGGAACCTCTGGGAGTCAGGGGAGATGGGAAAGAAAAATTGGAGATCAGGATAGGCGATCACGGAGGACGAGAGAGAAAGAGATCACTTAACAGTTTGTAACAGGCTATTTTGCACGTGCTTTCTCGTGTCATCTTTGCAATAACCTTTCAAAGTAGGAATGCAATCTGCATTTTAGAGGCGAGGAAGGGGAAGCTAGGAGAGGAAAAATGGCTCCCGGAGGTCACCTGGTTAGAAGGTGGCAGGGCGGGGATTTGAACCCAGGTCTTTCCCAGCCGGATCGCAGGCATTTTGCTCCGTCTCATGGAGTGACAGGGGATGGTTGGTCAGCCTTTGCTTTAAAAACGAATCTTCCACCCCTGCTTAGAACAAACCAGAGCTTGCTTAGGAAGAGGTTGGGGCCCGGCAGCTGGGAGAATCAAGCGTGGAATGAATAAGTGGCCAGTAGAGGAAATAATTCAGGAGGCAGGATTGAAAGGAAAAGACCCTCGAAGGGGGTGTGTGTGGGGGGATCCTACGCCCGAGGCTCCTCCCTCTCCTACTTCATCCTCTCTCCTCTTCAACCCAACTCCAAGTGGCAGATTTATTACTTTTAATTAACAGCCCAAATGCTGGGAAAACGTCCAAACTCCAGCTCTCGGCATCACTGGGTTTCCACGGGAAGGGGAGCGAGGAGGCGAAGCCAGGAATAGTAATGAGTGGGGGTGGGACAGCGGCAGAGGTGGCCCTCCCTGCCTGGGACGGCCCCCCTCCCCTCTTCCTCTGGCCCCAACCTGACCTGGCCTCGCTGGGGCTAGAGCTGGGCTGGACTTCGGGGAGGGGGAGGCCCAGCCCAGTGTGGGGCCACGGGGTCTCAGCTCCCCTGCTGTGTGACCTTGGCCAAGCTGCTCGACTTCCCTGGGTGACTGTGAAAGTCGTCTGTGAGACAAGGAGGATGATTCCAAGCCCTCTAGGACCCTGGCAGCTCTGACTTGTGGTTCTAAGTTTCTTTAAATCTTCTAACTTTCCCAACTCTTTGTCCCCCAGGGAAGACCCCTGTCTCTGCTCCGTCCCACTCTGCTCTTCCCTGCAGGGGGGTCTTGCAGTTTGGCATCTCCACCCCCAAGCCAGATCCAGTGTCTCCTCCTGGAGTCATGAGCACTCCCCGTTTTGAGGTCTGTCAATCGTGGGCTTGACCTTGGCTCCATCATCCCTTACTGAGTGGGGGTCTCAGGCATGTCTGTACCTCTATTTCTCAGTGTGTACTGGGGATGACAATGCCTGCTTCCATGGGGGGGGGGGGGGTGTGTGTGCGTGTGGTAGAAGGGGTGGAGATTCAGTGAGGTCACACCAGTGCTGAGCCTGGAACATTGATCAACATGGGACGCACCCACAACCACACAAGGCTGGAAGTCACCCACGGGCCCTTCCCCTTTGGGGGCCACTGGGAGCAATGCGTGGAGGGAGGGGCTGCTGTAATTAGTGGGACTGGCCCCCACTCGTGTGGGAAACCCCGGTCCCTGGCTGAGGCTGGTTTGTAGGGAGCTCTTTAGATTCCGGTTCAACTCTGCCCCCGCCACACAAACCCCTTGTTCTCGGCTTGGCTCTCTCTTCACGCTGTGCTGAGATCATGCAAAGTTATTCAGCTAAAATTATCCAGCAGGAAAGGCAACTTGAGCAATCACAGTTTACCGCTGGGAAGCCATGGCCTTAACCTGGGCTGGGCAGCAGGAGCCCAGCGGGGCTGGAGGCGGGCGTGCTTAGCGTTTTTCAGAGAGGGGAATGCAGGGTCCCACTGCGCTCTTCTCCCCCAGAAGGTGCTCAAGAGCTCAATGGCCAGAGAGTTTGGTCACACTTTGGTTCCAGGCCTTGTGGGTGGCCTCAGCCAGGGCCCCAGGCCTTTCCGAATCCTGTTTTACAAGCTGGAGTCACTGGTATGAGCAAAGGAGTTTGCTCACAGCCATTGCTCTTGGGTTCAGAGAAGCATGTGGAGGGCAATGGAGAAGTGAGGTAGAGGAGGAAGTGAGGGTCAGGGGTGAAAGAGCAGGAAGGGAGAGAAGGAGAAGGTGTGTGGAAGAGATCCAGAAATACTGTCCATGGGAGCATGTGTCACCTGGGTGATGTGACTTGCTCATAGGGTACTTACAAATGTGTGTGTGTCTCTCCAGCCTCATCTGGAATACAGTGGAGACTCAGAGCATCCTTGGCTATAAATGTGTTCATCCCTCCACCTCTCCCTTCTCCTGGCCAACCATCCACCCATCCATCCATCCGTCCACCCATCCATCCATCCACCCACTCATCCATCCATCCATTCATTCATCCATCCACCCATCTATCCACCCATCCAACCATCCATCCATTCATTCATCCATCCACCCATCTATCTACCTATCCAACCATCCATCCATCCATTCCTCCCTCCATACATCCACCCATCCAGCCAGCCACCTAGTCACCTAACCATCTATCCATCCATCCATCCATCCCTCCATCCACCCACCCATCCATCAACCCACCATTTATAGAGTTCACACTCCATGGCGGGCTTTTTGCAAAGGATAAATAAGTGAATAATAAAATGCTAAAAGTCTTCAAGATCAAGCCCCTTCCCCATTAAACCTGCTCTTTCCTTGGAGTCTGGCTCCACCATCCATTGAGTTCCCCCAGCTGGAAGCCTCAGGCTGTGCCCTGAAACCTCTCCCGCTTCCTCACCACTACCCAGCTCTCATTCTTCCTTTCAATTCATTTACCTTCCATCACCCCAACTTCCTTTGATAATTCATCCACCTCTTCAATCGTCAGCAGTGAAACCTCACAGCCAGGGCAGGAGGAAGCCAGACCTCGGGAAGAGGCTAACTTCCTTTCTTGATTCCAGGCCAGGGTTGGACATGGGGTGAGAATAGAGACTGCTGCAGTCAGACAGGGCTGTCTCTAAGCCTGCTCTGCTGTGTGCCAGCAGTGCGACTTTGGGTGAGCTTCTTAAACTCCGCAGCTCCATGTCTTCCTTTGGCAAATGGAGGTGTTACTGTTGCTCCCAAACGTGTGAGGAGGCTGCCTCACTGCACAGTGAGTGCCAAGGGCCTCGCTCATGCTCGGCACACAGTAGGGGCTCAGGAAACGCTGGCTCCACCTTCCCACCCTCTCCCTTTCCTCTCCACGGGCACATACCGCCTGACCTCAGGCTGCAGGGCCAGGAGAAGCCAGGTCTGGAGTGAGCAGGGGCCTTGAAATCACATCAGAGCTCAGGACAGCAGGAAGGAAGAAACTCTGCTTGGCTTCTGGGTGTTACTTTTTTTTTAAGGGAAGTACTCAAAATTGGTCAAAATGCTCTCTGGTGGGAGTGGGGGATAAGCCTAGAGAACCCAAGGGCTCCCCACAGGTCTCCAAGCAGGAAACCCCCAAACTCTGTCTCCAAGGCAGCAGAAAGAGGCTCCACCAGTCACAGCACTCTGGGTGGGGGAGGAAGGACGCCCCCACTTCCCAGGGATGAGGAAGGGGGAAGAGGCACCTGCAAAGATGCGTCCAGGGGCCTTCCAATCCCCACTCCTCACCCCTACACAGACACGTTCCCTCAGCAGAAGTTTTGAATTTTTCTTCCTGCTGGTTTAGGGTTCCAGACTGTTCCGGCTGGATGGGTCCAAGCCTCTTCTTTACAGATGAGGAAACTGAGGTCCCGAGAGGGGACTGGAACCAGAACCAGGCCTCCTGCCTTCCAGTTCAGCCTTCTTCGTTCTCTTGGATTCCCAGGTGAGTGGGCTCAGGACAGGGCAGAAGAGTCCTCCCGCAAAGGTCCGGATGTGGTTCCCGGAGCGGGGAGGGAGGAGCTGGCCTGGGCTGGCCTCCGGCAGCGTCCTGCCACCTGGGGCCCGGGAGGTGGTTTCCTGGGTGTTCACTTTATGTAACTCATTAAGCTTTACAGTTACGATTTATTCACTTTTTGGTATTTGTGTTATATTTCACAATAAAAAAGGATTTAAAAACCCCAATAAATCTCACTGAAATCAATTACACATACAAAAAGGAAGCTGAAGAGCCCTCGGGTGCGGAGAGAAGCCAAGCTCCAGCCCTGGCAGGTGGTCTGTGCTGCGGTTACTCCCCCCTTGATGTGGATGTGGCATGTCCCATCCCCCACCCCCCCAGGGAGCTGACCACTGTGGGGCGGGGCATCCTCCAAGGGTCCCTGTGCTGCTCCAGGAGGGTAATGGGCGTCATACTTCCCAGATCAGGGGTCGGGTGAGGACGCCTTGAGGACGCAGTTGGCAATGCCGTCCCTGGCCTCACCTTCAAGCAGGCGTCCGCTCTACGAACCCACTGCACTGCGGATCTTTCAGGGCGGTGGTTCCTGGGAGTCTGGTAGCCAGCCTCCCCTCTGGGGTCCACTTTCCTTTCTGCAAAAGGGGAAACTTGAGGGGAGGTGAGACACCCTATCTTTTGAGAATACTCCCAGAAACATCGAGATTCTGTTCTCCCAGGGGAAGTGTGTCACACAAAGGCCCAGAGAGGTCATCTGACCTTCCCAAGGTCACACAGTGTTCCGTGCAGCTCTGAACTCCTATTCCCGGGACCCTTTTCCCAGGACTTCTCAGGGAGGTGTGCCTCCTCCGTTCCACCCCGCTCCCTGCCTTGCCCTCAGCCTGGACCCTGAAGGGGTGGAGGGTGGGGCTCTGTCTGAGAAGCTGCATTCCCCTCTGCTGCCCCTGGTGATGCAGTGCTGGCCCTGAGCACGGTGACTTTTAAGATTCCTGAGATTTAAGGCCAGGCCGGCTGGTGGCCTCCACCTCCCCAGGCTGTGGGCGGGAGGAGGGGCCTGGTTCATCTCTCCTCTCCTGGTGCTTCATAAGACAGGGCTGTAAATGTTCTGGGCCGTTTACAAGCTCTGCGGCCAGCGCCACCTCTGGAAGCCAGCCTTGCAGTCGGGTCCTGACCCCCTCAGGGCTGGCCTGGCATGGCCTGTGCTGCTTCTCCCTGGGGAAGATAAAGGGGATTCTCTCCTCAGGCCCTACACCCCACCCTGGGAACCAGGAAGCCTCACGGAGCAGGGGTGGGAGAGAGGGGGCAGCCTTGCTTGGATATTATTAATTCAATTATTATTATTCATTTGCTCAGTGTTCACTAAGCACCTACTATGCGTCCACCTGGCACAGCACTGGGGACAGGGGACACGTTGATGGATAATTTCCAAGCCCGGCCCACAGGCGCTTGCTGGTGGAGATGCATGCGAGGGCAGATGATGACTTCCTGTGAGAGATGCTCTGACCGCCGTCAGCACGGGCCGGGCCCTGAGCACCAAGTGTAGGGCCCTCCCCTGCCTCGGGGCGGGGTGGCCGGAAATAACTCCCTGAAGATGACCGCCGAGATGGAAGTGTGGGTAGGGGGTGTCCAGTTTAGGTGCAGAGGGGGTATTCCAGGCAGAGTGGGCAGGTTTAGAAGATAATGGTTTAGGGGACAGTAAGGAAGGAGTGGGGGGAGGCCACTGGGGCAGGGCCACCCCGGGAGGCTGGCTGGTATCTCGAGGACCACGAGGGGCCTCTAAGGATTTTAGGAAAGGGCAGGGTGGCATGGGGAGGTGTTTCAACGAGTGTCTGAGAAAGATCAATCTGGCAGGTGCATAATTCTTTCCTGCTCGCCAGCAGATGATGTTACCTTCTTGCTCAAAGTCTTCCACGGTGCCTCACCGCACTACAATGACCCCCGCATCCTCACGTGGTCTGCAAGGCTGCCCCCGGCCCTGCTTGCTCACCCTCCTCTGTCCTGCCATCCTGTGGCCTCCTGGACCCGCGGAGCTGGTCCCCGCTGTAGCGCTTGTGTCCAGTAGGACCTCTGCCTCCTTTCGTTCAGGTCTCTGCTCAGAGGTCACCTTCTCAAGCCGGCCTCCCAACCATCCTTGTGGAACCCCTAGTTCTGCTTCCCTTTTTTTTGTGGAAGATTAGCCCTGAGCTAACTGCTGCCAATCCACAGAGGTGTCAGCATCTCTCTGAGGAGGTGGCCAGGACCAGGAGGCTGCTCCTCCCTGATGGGCTCTGGCAGAGCTGAGTTCTGTAATGACAGTCCTCCTGCCTCTGCATACATGTGTGTGTGCACATGTGCATGCTCACAGAAGCCCCCTTGTCCACACACACTATAAAAACGGTTTTATTGTCTTTACTTCATTTGATCTTCACAGCTCCCCATGATGTCGATGGACGTGAAACGAGGATAATGCTCTCCCTGGGGCTCCTGGAGGATTAAATGAGTTAGTACATGCAAAGGGCTTGGATCAGTGCCTGGAAGATGCTAAGCTCTCAAATACCAGCTTTTTGTTATTTTTAAGGCGCCCAGAGGTGAAGCGACTCATCCAAGGTCACAGGGCTGAGAGGTATGGGGGCTGCGAGGGGCCCGCAGCCAGGTCTCCTGACTCTTCACCCAGGGACACTTCCACCTCACCTCGCGGCTGCTCCCCCAGAAGCCGCTCTCTCATTTTCCCTCTCCTACCCTGGCAATTGGGTGTGGCTACACCAGTCTTAAGCCCTGGCGACGTCGCAGACAGCTCGGCCAGTCCACAGAGAATCCCCGCCACCATACACACACTGGGAGTTGTAGGCATGCTGAATTCCAAGCCCCAGGCATCGCAGAGTCCCCAGGAACCTTCTAGCCGTGAGTTCTTCAGGTCTGCCCCAGAGGTGGGCTCTGCAAGTCCGGCAACTAGATGACTCCATCAGGAGCGGGGCGACCAGTCAGACGGGTTTCCTGCTGCGAGGCCAGGACTGACCGCCCGGGACCCGGCCCGGCAGCAAGCACACCTGAGAGCCAGCCCGCCCCACTGGCCCCCGCCCCACCATGCTCCCGACCCCTCACTCTCACCCTTCTCTTCTGCTTTTGACCATTCTCTGACGAGCTCAGAGTTTCCCCAGCCACACCACATGGCTGGCCTCTGAGGGCCCTCTGGCTCTCTCCATTTCACGGAGGGGTGGCCCGAGGTCTAGAGAGAACCACTTGCTGAGAGCCACCTTGTGAACTGGCCAGGGATAAAACACACGCGTCCAGCAAGGGAAGAAGTGGGTTCCCCACCGGATGCTGCTGATTCCTGGCTGTGCAATCTTGAACAGGTTTCTGAACCTCCCTGAGCCCCAAGCCCCAATTTCTTCATCTGAAAAATAGGAAGAGTAACTCCTCCACATTGGCTGGTTTTGTTTTGTTTTTCGAAGATCTAATGAGACAACGGACATAAATCGCCTGTCCAGTGCCTGGCACTAATGAACACTCTGTATGTGCTACTTCTCACCTTTCCTACTTTTTCTACAAACCTAGAAGGGGCAGTTGAGTGGGGGGTGGGGTGGAAAGCGAAACAAACAGAAAACCCAGCAAGAGACCCAGACGCCAGGAGCGGGCCAATCAATGCAACTGCAGAACCAGACCATGCTATCGTTGCTTACCCAATTTTGCAGAGAAAAAAAATCAAAGGATAGCTACAAATGAAAGGCAAACAGAGCAAAACCAATACTCATTTATCTAGAACCAGTTTGCTGTCAGAGGTCCCTCTGCCCGAGGGTCTGTCGATTCCAACTGTGCAGAAAGATGACGGGGAAGAGATGCGCTCTCTTCCTCAGCCTCAGAGGATGAGGGAGCAGAGAAGCAGGGAGTTCTGCCAAAGAAACAAGAGGGGGCCCCAGCCAGCCGGGACGATAGAGATGTCAGGTGGCTCCTGTTGTACAGCGTGAGTGTCCCTTATCTGGCTAGAGCGGTGCTGCTCAGTTTGCAAAGACCTTTCTGTCCAACGGCCCAGGAGGGTCCAGAGAAGCAGAGCCATTTACTGGCTGAGGCATGAAACTCAGGGCAGGGCTGCCATGAACTGTTGGGCAAGTTGTGCACAGCACAAAGACTCCCAGCCAAGAGGGCAAGTGGGAGCTGAAATCCAGTGTGCTTTCCCAGAGGAAGAGGCGCCTTTTTCTAGTTTGGCACAAAGGCACCATAAGAGTTCCTGGTGCCCTTGCCCTCGATTGAGGCTGAGAAGCTTCTCGCACTGGGAATAAGTTTGCTTGGACTCAGGGATGAGGGAAGGGAGGGAAGCTTCTTCAAATCAGCCCAGGAGCCTGGATGTTTCAGGAACTTGTCACATGGCACCCTCATTTGTCTCTCTTATCGGAACTGTGAGCTCCTCCAGGGCAAAGCAGTGTCCTTATCTTTTTTAGAATCGTCCATGTTTACCCCAGTGCTGGGCACATGGCACTTGGTGACTGTGGAAGAAAGGAATGGATGAATGAATCTGGGGGTGAACAAGACGGAAGGAATGGGGAGAGAAGAGAGAGGGTGAGGGAGGAGGAAGTGTTGAGAAGTAGAAAAGCAGGGGAGAGGTAATGAAGAACGGGGAGGGGATGCAAAAGATGAATAAAAAGGAGATCTGGCAGGAGGGCAGGGGCTGGGCGGGAGGATGGAGAGTGAGGCTGAGAAGATTCAGAGGGAGGGAGAAAGGCGGTGGTGGGTGTCTGAGGAGCGTGGAGCCCTGGCAGGACTGGGGTGGTGGGAAGCTTGGGGTTTGAGGTCCCCGCCTCTGATCCTGAGGTCACTGCCTGAGCTCCTGGTGGGCCACATCCGTCAGCAAGGCTAAGATGATGTCCACAACCCTGACCTGGAGCACAAAGCCATGAACTCCCAGTGACACTTGCTCCATGGGTTATTGATGAGGGAACGGGTGATGAAAGCTGCCCTGTGGCCTGAGGCATCATTTGCCGGACTCTGTTATTGGTGTTTCTTCCTTTAAAGCAGCTGAAAACTTGGTAGCTGAAGCCCTCAGGATCCTGGTCTGATGGGGTGACCTGGGACCCCTCATCTCTGGGAGTCAAAGCACTTTATATCCAGCTCTGGGCTCTTTGGTGGGTCCAACCCATGGGGCTTTCTAGTGGACCAGATTGGAACCAGGGACACTGCTGGGGGGTATTTATCCTCCTGGCTTTGGCCCCCGTCCACCTGGAGGTTCTGGCTCTGCCACTAACTTACCATATGGCCTCGTAAACTTGGTTATATCTAATGTATAAGACAGCTATAACCTGAATGGATGAGGATGAAGGTGGATAGTGGTAAGGTTCCACATTCCACGTGAAGTGGTAAAATAATGATTCTAAGTAGACTGTGAAAAGTTAAATGTGTGTAATTTAATACCTAGAGCAACCACTAAAAGAAAGCTACACAAAGAGATATAGTAAAAAGAATAACAGATAAATGAAAATGGAATTCAAAAAAATGTTTACCTAACCCAAAATAAGTCAGGAAAGGAGGAAGTAGAGAAACAAATAAAAAAAGAATCAAGGGGTTAAATAGGAAACTGATAAAATGGTGGATCTAAATCCAAACATATCAATAATTACATTAAATGTAAGTGGTCTAAACATGCCCATTTAAATGTAGAGATCATCAGAATGATTCAAGAAAAACTCTGACCCAAATATCTGCTGTCAAGACACTCACATCAAATATACTGATATAGAGAGGTTAAAAGTAAAAGGATGAAAAAATATATGCCATGCAAATATTAACCAAAAGAAATCTGGGTGGCTTTATTAATATCAGACGAAGTAGACTTCAGAGCAAAGATAATTACCAGGGAAAAAAATGGGTTTTTACAAAATGGCAGAAGGACCAATTCATAGAGAAGACATAAAAATCTAAACGTGGACGCACTTAACAACAGAGCTTCAAAACACACGAAGCAAAAACTGCCAGAGCTGAAAGGAGAAATAGACAAACGCCTAATTACAACTGGAAGCATCACACTCCTTTCTCAGTTCTTGACAGAACCAGTCGACAGAAAATCAACCAACTGGATCTACCAGGCATTTGCAGAACACTCAACCCAACAAAAGTAGAATCCACGTTCTTTTCAAGTGCACATGGAACAGTCACCAAGATTGGGGACACAGAGGGTCATAAAATAAATCTTAATACATTTAAATTGGAATCATACAAAGTATGTTCTCTGAGCACGATGGAATTAAACTAGATATCAGTAAGGGAAGGGTAACAGGAAAATCTCCAGACACCATGATTTGAACAACATGCTTAATAATCCATGAGTCAAATAAGAAACCTCAAAGAAAATTAGGAAATATTTTGAACTGAATGAAAATGAAAACACAACGTATCAAAATTTGTGGGAGGCAGTTAAGGCAGTAGTTGGAGGGAAATTTAAAGCATTCAACACTTACACTAGAAAAGAAGAAACATTTCAAATCAATAATCTTAGATTCCATCTTAACGAACTAGAAAGAGAAGAGCAAAATAAACCCAAAGCAAGTGCGAGGAGGGAGACAGAGCACAGAAATCAGGGATATTGAAAACAGAAAACCAACAGAAAAAAATCAACGAAACAAGAAGCTGGTTCTGTGGAAATATCAATAAAATAAAATTGGTAAACCTCTAGCAAGACTGATAGAGAAGAAAAGAGAGAGAGAGAGAAGACAAAATTGCCAATATCAGGAATGAAGAAAGGGCTGTCTCTACAGACATTAAAAGGATATTAAGGGAATAAGATGAACAACTCCAGGCACATCAATTTGAAAACTTAGATGCAATGAAGAAATTCTCAAAACCCACAGACTACCAAAACTCACTCAAGATAAAGTAGATAACCTAAATAGTCCTATAATTATTAAAGGAATTGGATTTATAGATAAAAACACTTTTCAAAAATTAAATCTCCCAGACAGGAGGATTTCTCTGGCAAATTCTTCCAAACATTTAAAGAAGAAATAACATAAATTCTACCTAATGTCTTCCAGAAAATAGTGAAGGAGGGAACGCTTCCTAACTCATTACATGAGACCAGCATTATCCTGTCACTAAAGCCAGACAGGGAAAGCACAAAAAAGGAAAACTGTGGGGCTGGCCTCATGGCATAGCGGTTAAGTTTGGCAGGCTCTGCTTCCCTGGCCCAGGTTCACAGGTTCGGACCCTGGGCATGGACCTACTCCACTCATCAGTTATGCTGTGGTGGCAACCCACGTATAAAGTGGAGGAAGATTGGCACAGATGTTAGTTCAGGGCTAATCTTCTTCAGCAAAATAAAAACAAAAATAAACCAAAGAACCCCTGTAGATCGATTTTTCTCGTGAATATAGATACAAAATTTCCTAATAAAATATTAGCAAATTGATTCCAGCAATATTAGCAGATTTAATTCCTGTATTAAAAAGAATACTACAGGGGCTGGCCCCGTGGCTGAGTGGTTAAGTTTGCTCGCTCCGCTGCAGGCGGCCCAGTGTTTCATTGGTTCGAATCCTGGGCGCAGACATGGCACTGCTCATCAAACCACGCTGAGGCAGCATCCCACATGCCACAACTAGAAGGACCCACAATGAAGAATATACAACTATGTATGGGGGGCTTTGGGGAGAAAAAGGAAAAAAAGAAAATCTTTTTAAAAAAAACCAACTGCCTCTTTAAAAAAAAAAAAGAATACTACACTATGACTAAGTGGAGTTTATCACAGGAGTGTAAGTTGGCTAAATATTCAAAAATTAATCAATGTCAGCCATCATATTAACAGTCTAAAGAAGATAAACCACACGCTCATATCAACTAATGCAGAAAACACATTTTAAAAAATTCAATAGCAATTTATGACACACATTCTCAGGAAACCAGAAATATGAGAGCATTTCCTTAACTTGATAAAGGATATCTATAAAAACCCTACAACTAACATCGTACTTGATGCTCAAAAATAGAATGTTTTCCCCCTAAGATCAGCAACCAGTCGAGAGTGTCCACTCACCATGGGAAGTTCTGGCTGACGCAATCAGGAAAGAAAACTAAATAAGCGCACACAGATTGAAAAGTAATAAATAGTACTGTCCCTATTCACAGACCAAATGTTTGTCTATGCAGAAAATTCTAAGGAATCTACAAAAATAAAAACTCCTGCTCCTACAACTAGATTGCAGTTTAGCAAGGTGGCAGGAGACAAAATTAACACAGAAAAATCAACCGTATTTCTATATATTAGCAAGGAACAATCAGACACCAACATTTAAAAACAATCTCATTTCCAACAGCTCCAAAAAATATGCAATGCTTATGTATAAATTTAACAAAACATATAAGAGTTCCATATGCTGAAAACTACAAAGCCCAGATGAAAGAAATTAAAGAAAGCTTTTTAGAAGAAAGGATAGGAGAAAACCTTAGTGATTTTGGGCTAGGCAAGAATTCTTAGATATGACACCAAAAGCATTATCCATAAAATAAAAATTTGTTAAACTGGACTTCATCAAAATTAAAACATTTTGCTAAATGAAAGACACTGCCGAAGGAAGATATAGACTGGGAGAAAAATATTTGCCAATCACATATCTGATAAACAACTTATATCCACAGCATATAAAGAACTCTCAAAACTCAATAATAAGAAAACAGCCTGATTAAAAAATAAGCAAAAGGCATTTCATCAAAGAGAATATATAGATGACAAGCAAGCACGTGAAAAGATGTTCAACACCACTAGCTACTAGGAAAATGCAAAGTAAAACCACGACAAGAGACCATTACACCCCTATCAGAATGGCCGAAATAAAAAAACACTGACAATAATAAGTGCTGATGAAGATGTGGAGAAAGTGAAACTCTCACTCACGGCTGGTGGGAATGCGGATGGTGCAGTCACTCTAGAAAACTGTTTGGTAGTTTCTTATTAACCATACACATCATGGAATCCAGCAAGCCTACTCGTAGCTATTTACCCTGGAGAAATGAAGACTTACATTCCCACAAAAGCCTGCAGGTGAACGTTTACAGCAGCTCTGTTCATAATCGTGAATAGAGGGAAAAAACCCAATTGTCCTTCAATGAGTGAATGGATCTGGGACATCCGCAGAACGAGACGCTCCTCAGCAACAAAAAGGCATGAACCGTTGATACGCATAGCGCTCTAGAGGAGTCTCAAAGACGTCATGCTGAGTGAAAAAGGCCAGCGCCACAAGGTCACGTTGTGTACGATTCCATTTATATGACGTTCTGAAAACCTCAGTGATGGAGAACAGATTATCGGTTGCTGAGGGATAGGAGTGGGGAAGTGTTTCACTACAAAGGGGCAGTAGGAGGGAGTTCTCTGAAATTTTCCGGGGTGATGGAATTGTTCTTTGCGGCGGGCACACGGATCTACACACGTGTTAAAATCCGTGGCACTGTAATCAAACAAAAGGCAATTTTATTCTATGTTAACAAACACTTTTTTAAAAAAAGGAAAAAGGAAAGTAAATAGGTTAGAAAGGTGGCAGTACCCTGGCAGGCCAGCATGCTGAAGGCCCCAGGGACGGAAGAAACAGAGGCGCAGAGGGTGTGAATTCACAGTCCAGCCACCCCTCCCCACCAGAAGGTCCCATCCAGAGGGCAGCCTCGGAGGTCCGAGGTTTCATTGTCCCGAGGAAGACAGGTTCATTTTTGATCGTCACTCCCCATCATCAGCATCCCCTTTGGTCCAGCGTGGGGGCCCCCTGGGAAACCCAGCTTTACCTGACTTCGTGCATTAAAAATATCCTTAAGCTCGCATGGACGTTTATCTCCTCTATCTCAGCTTCCTCTCAGGGAATCTTCTGCTGCTCGAGCCGCAGCTGCCCGTGTTAGAGACCAGGGGGGCAGTTTGGTTCTTCCTTCCTCACCCGACCTCTGTAGGTCAATCAGAAGTTCCTTAATATATGTTGAATCTCCATGGCCATCTTCCCCTATTCCAGGCCACAATCTCGACCTCCTCTCCCCTGGACCGTGCTACCAGCCTCTCACTGCTCTTCCCACGGCAGTCCTGCCGGCCTCCAGCCCTTCTCCACAGCGTAGCCAGGATGCTCTTCCTGAAGCTCATACCTCCCTCTCCTGCTTAAAGCCACAGTGGGTCCCGGGGGCAGCACAACTTCCTTCGCCCGGCCCCGTGGGCTCTGGCTCCTTCCGAGCTCGGTTTCATTTCGGGCTCTCTGGCCAAGGCCTCCTTCCCCTGTGAGTCTGGGCCCCGTCCATTCTTCTCGAGTCTGTCTCCACTGCACCCTCTGCCTGGAATCACCTCGCAGCCCCTTGGCTTGGCCAATTCCCGCTCTCCTTTCAGTCCCGTCTTGGACATCTCCTGGAAATTTTCCTCGCCCTCATCCTACCAAGGGCAGCCTGTGTACCTGTAGTGTAAGGCCTGACATTAGGCTTTTGACTGCTGAGACACCCATTTCAAAAGACATCCATCTCGAATAAACATAGTCCAGCTGTAGGACATAGCTACTTGCAAAACAACCAGATAAGGATCTAGGCTGTCCCCCTCCCCCATGAAGCTCTCCCTTTCCAAAAGCCCTGGGTGACCTAGACAAGTGACCATGTGAGTGACCCCGTGTCTCCCTTTCTGCACCCTAATTCCCACCCAGTAAAGAGTGAACCCAGAAAACCCTAGATATCCCTCCCTCAGACCCTAACAAAAGCAGAGCCCCAGGTCCATCCTCTCACTCCACCTGTGACCTTGCTGTGTGGCCCTCGGGTGTGCTGTGTACCCTCCAGCACCTGTGGGTGATAAATCTTGTTCCTTGAAGTTCCCTGATGGTTGTTGTTGAGGTGTGTCCTGTGATCACAAGAACCCCAAGGGCCGGTCCAGCCCCAACACTGGCCCTGGTGGGGAAATGTCTATGGGGTGCACTAGGAGGAACAGGGGCCCAGGTGAGTGTCTCAGGCACTCCTGGCTGGGAGCATCCCCATCAATAGGCTGGGATAACAAACAGGGGCTCCCAGGACCCTCCACACCTCCCTCCCTTCCTTCATTTTAAAGGGCATTGAGACGTTAAAATCTGTTAGCTTCTAAAGATGCTTTTGGAGCAGAATCTGGGTCTAGTCGTCAAGCTTTCCCCAGCCCACGCCTGCTGCAGGCACTCAGTGCATGTTTGTTGACCGACTGAGTGAGCACCATCAGGCCTCTTGCTCCCACTGTAACATCGGGAAGAGGTGGATTTCGCGGTATTATCAGGTGAGTAGCAGGAGAGCATCTGTTGCATATGTGCATGTACATACACACCCTCCAGAACTGCCAGGCTCTGCCTGTGATGATGACCCAGACTCTACCTGGACAGCAAAAGAAGATACCCATGCCCCTTCCCCACTAGACGCCATCCACGGCCATTTAATGCAGCCTGTGCAGAAGGAGGGTTCCAGGCGGAGTCGGAAGCCTGGGGTCGAGCGCTGGCCCCCCCAGTGGCTCCCTCTGTGACCTGGGATAAAGCACACCTCTCTACAGAGCCTGGCCTCCCACCTACCCAACGAGACAAGTGACCCCTGCCCACCCTGGGTCTCAGGTGGCCTGGGGCGACAGGGCGGAAAGCTGGGTGAGGACTTTCAGGCTTGGACCTGAGGGATGGCCAGAGGGCAGGCTTTCAGCGGAAACCTCACCCGTGGTTAACAGAAGGGCACTTACGCCCCCTCTCAAATGCTCAGCGAGGGCGGGCAAGATGAGGGAATGTTTGTGGGCTGGCTGAATGCCCCCTTGGCCCCCCTTCTCTCTCACCCGCCTCTTAATTGCAGGGTGGGCAGCTGCCATCCTCCCCCCTCCCTCACCCGCATTTTGTTCAAACCCCTAATTTGTCAGTCAAGGAAGCAACAACGCATTACCAACGGGCGGAACGTGCCGGGCACAACGCGGTGCTGGTTCAGCTCCCCCGCCTGAGTGGGGCGGGTGCC
Source organism: Equus przewalskii (assembly GCF_037783145.1). Lineage (NCBI taxonomy): Eukaryota > Metazoa > Chordata > Mammalia > Perissodactyla > Equidae > Equus > Equus przewalskii. Next base: position 38,163,213 of record NC_091840.1, read on the forward strand.
GAGCTGCTCCCCTGGCCATGGAACCGGAGCCGAGGGTCGCGCCCACCCCTTGCCCTTTCATTTCTGCTCCCAGAGAGCACACTTCAGGCTGGAGTCAGGCGGCCGGCGCGCAGTGGGCTGTTTGCTTTCCTCTCATAGTCGCCATTAATAAAACATTACATTAAATCGGAGCTCGGAGGGAATAATTGGAGCCATTTATCACGTCTGCAGCCAGAGGGAGGGGTGGATGCTCGGCAGAGAGGCTGGTGACCAGCCACCCAGGGGTGAGCTGAGAGCCTGTGAGGCGGGGGGATTGGGCCCCTGGGAAGAGGCAGGGTGGCCTAGGTTTGATGTCTCTGACCCTCCCACACACACCCAGGGTTTTAGGGCCCTCCTTGTGGCCTGAACAGAGGCCACGAGGCCAGCTCTGCCGCCAGACAGGAGAGGTGGGACTCCTGGCCCCAGCAGTTACTGACTAGGTGGGTTCTCCGACCTGTCAGACGCTCAGTTTCCTCACCTGTGGACTGGAGACGGCAAGAACACTTACCCCAGGGCCAGCGCCTTTGAAGTGCTTAGCACCCAGCACACAGGAGGCGCTCAGGCAGCAGGAGCTGTTATTATTATCAGTTTGGCTGGCCGAGGGCATTGGATCTGTGCTCCCCACGTCCTGGGTGAAGGGTCATCATTGCAAAGTGGGGAGAGCACGGCTTCATTCTCAGGCAGACCATCCGGGCCCTCTCCACCCTGGCCATTCAGCTGCTTCCCCACCACGACAGCAAGCACAGGTCCCACGACCCCTCTGACCCTAGGTCCTATTTGCAAAATGGTACTGTTCACAGCCACCTCACAGAGCTATTTTAAGGTTCAGGTGTGAGTTCAGTGCCTGTCACATAGTGGGACTCAATATATCTTAGGGCTCCTCCTTCCTCTCTTAGAACACACTTGCCTCCATCGTTCAACCAACCATGGAATCCGTCAAGGTGTGAAGAAGACAGGACTGGGGAAGGAAGACTCGATGGTGAAGCTGGCTCAGGCTCAGCTGGATCTAGCGGCTCAAATGATACCACCGCTGGGAGACTGCATTCCTGGCGCCAAATCTTCACCCCTCTCCGTATTCACGCCCTTGGTAATAGGGCTTGGCAGTTCCTTCCACTTAAAGGACAGAGTGAATTTCAGTTCCCTTGGACTCTGGGCTGGGCTGTGTGACTTACTCTGGTCCATGGAATGGGACAGAAGTGACAGTGCGATAGTTCTCGGTCCAGTCCTTCTGAGACTTGGAATGTTTCTGCTTGCTCTCTTGCCCCTTTTGCCATCCTTATGAGAAGGACTCGCCAGTCTGCTGGCCCAAGGAGGATGACAACCATGTGGAGCAGAGCCACCCCAGCCACCACCGCCTGCAACAGGGTGGCCCAGCTGAGCCTGCCCCAGATCAGCCAAACCCCAGATAATTTGCATATCCCCGGAAACCAGTGCTTATCGGGGTATGCTGCTGAAGTGTTGTGGTCGTTTATCATACACAAAAGCTAACGGACACTCCAACACCCCTCCCTCCCCATCTCTCAGCCTCTCTCCCAAGCAGGCCCTGCTCTGCGTGACAAGTTGGCCATCAACAGGTGCAGCTTACCTTCGATGGCTAAGACACCCCAGCACAGTCCCCAGTAGGTCCTACAAAAGTGCAGAACTTCCCTCTAATTGACTTAGATGGGGTCAAATGTCCATCCTTAAACAATCACTGTGGCAGGTGTGTGGGCTGCTTTGATCGCTAGGTCTAGGTCGTGTGCTTACTCGTGGGGCCGGGGCATGGGGTCAACCTAGGGCACTTCACCAATCCACGTGGACTGAGAGCTGGCGAGAGGTCGTTCCCCAAAGGAACTCGGGGTGCCCTTACCAGAAGAGGGAAGAAGGATGCACAGCAGGCAAGAGCTGCAGACGTTTGCCACAGGAAGGGAGGGAGCGCAGAGTTGCACCCTTAGGAAGGAGAATTATGGGTGTTGATGACTGAAGGCGGAGGTCAAACCAGACCCCAGAGTTTCTAACTGGTGGAGGACAGGTGGGGTCACTTGAGCAGGGAGAAGAGATTTAGGCATGATTAGGGGAGGGGAAGACTTCAGGACACAGGAATCCCCACGGCTTGTTCGGAGGGACGATTAGTAATCCGGTTTGGCTAGATTGGAGACCTTCTTCACTGGTGTTTAACTTTAGGTTCCAGAGAAGTCCCAAGGGAAAGGGGGCCTTTCACGTGCAACAGGCCTCCTTGACTACGTGGTTGTAGGATTAGTGGGGTTACTCCAGAAGGCGTGTCCCCAGGAGGTGGGGACGGAGCTGGGCACGTGTCCACGGAAGGATCTGCACCTTGAGAAGAGGCGTTAGGTCCCCTCCCATGCCTCAGAGCCATTGGGGATAGGCGAGGATGTCAAAGGCCAGAGCTGAGGCCTGGAGAGAGGTCTCCCTGGCCCTGGGGGCCGGTTAGAGTGGTCAGGGGCTGAGATGGGGTCTGGAGACCTGAGCTGGATTCCTTCTCTCACCAAAGCTCAGCCTAAGATTTTTTCTCTGAAATGTGAGCTGTCAACATGTCCACCGATTGTCTCAGTGGAGATGGCCTGGACTTGATGTTCTGGCGTCTCAGAGGAGATCACCGAGCGAGAAGGCAGCCATCTGCAAGCCAGGAAGAGGGCCATCACCAGAAACCAACCCACGTGGGAGCCTTGGTCCTGGACCTCAGCCTCCACAGCCGCGAGAAAATCCGCTTGTTGTTTAAACCATTTAGCGTGTAGTGTTTTGTCACGGCAGCCCGAACAGACCACGATGGGAGAGCAGCAGCGACCGAGCTCCCAGGGCCAGGACGTTTCCAAGTATCCTGTGATCCTCAAGGGACCCTCTGGAGGAAGGCGTCCCACTCTTGCTTTACAGATGAGGAAACTGAGTCCTGGTGGCCATTAGGGGTCACATGTCTGAGGAATGGCAGGGCCAGGTCTATCTGGCTCTTTCCACTTTGCCACACTCCAGATCTAAACCCCCGAAGCTCGTGGGTCTGAGTGAAGACGACCTCAGTGATCCTGGAGTTATCATGAGATGCCACAGGACCTTCCTCACCTGCTTAACCACCTAAAGAATTCTTAAGGATTCCACAAGGTGGGAATTCCACTTTATGGCTGAAGAAACCGCAGTTTAGAGGAGTTAAATGTCTTGCCCGTGGTTATGTGGTTAAGAAGGATTTGAACCCAGAACTCTCTGGCTGCATTTTGGACCACAGACCCAGAAAACTCCCTGTAGAGGATGCTCCCCATAGAAGGGAGCCAGCCTCCTCAAGACCTACTCTACTCTGTCATTGTCCCTTAAGGAAAATGGTGGCCAGCACATAGTAGCTGCTCAAGAAGTTTCCTGAGTGGACCAACGTCTTGCCTCATCTGGTGGCCTGTAACCCCTGTAGGGAGGGACCTAACAGACCTCACAGTGACACACACAGTGCCAGGCACATCAGGGGCCATAGTGTAGTGGGAAGAAGACCTCAAGGTGGGCTGGGGACGTGGAGTAAAGGTCCCTCACCCTTTCTCCCCCAAACCTCGTCTTCCCCCTGGGCAGTCTCCAGAGGACTCTGACCCATGCCTGTGCCCTTGGTCACAGAATTACCGCCCTTAAGAGGACAGATACAGCCTCTGCCTCTTTCCCCTTCACCCAGCTTCTCCCCCCTTCCAGGCCTTTGCCCATGCCGTGCCCTCCGCCGGGAAGTTCTGCCCCCACCCCAGATCCTCACAGGACTGACTCCCTGTCGTTACTGAGGTCTCAGCTCAGATATTGCCTTCTCCCTGTGCCCTTCGCTGGTCGTGGCTCCTAAATCACCACCCTCCCCATCACTCTATCACTTTATTGTTTTCCTACCACGATTACTACCACACGTCACCGTGGTTATTTCTTTGTGCGCCCATCTTCCCACTGTTGTATCCCCAACATCTAGAAGAGTGCCGGGCTCTTAGTTTCCGTGCCCAATAAATAACAGTTGAAAGAACAAATGAATGAAGAAACCTCAACGGTGGGGGCAGCGGGAAGCGGGGGAGGGTCTCAGACCCTTCTTCGGAGACCCTCATTCCTGGATGGCATCTTGGCCATTGTCGAGGCTGCTCCCCTTCAGAGACGCTCCGCAAAGAAGCAAAGAGGCCGATGTGGACACAGCCTATGAGGAATGCGGCCGGGGCCAGCGAGCCCAGCCCAGCCCTCCAGGACCAGGGAGACCCCAGCAGAAGCTGTTTACTTTGCAGGGAGGCCTCCCAAGGCCCGTCCGTGGCTACTGGGCTGAGCAGGGCCGGGCTGGGCCGGGCTGGCTGATTTCCACTTTATTATGTTACGACGACTTCCCCCTCCCCAGAATGATTAGGCCTTAATAAATAACATTTCTCTCTGATATTGTGCCATCATTAATTCTGCTTAGCTCTCCTCGGAGAAAATTTTGTGGAAACATTCTCAGCGCTGCTATTTAGAGCTAAATTAATTCGGCTGATTATTTCTGTCCAAGTAGATTTGTGCCCGGGCGGGCGGGCCAGCGTGAGGAGAAGCGAGGTGGTTGCTTGCCCCCTCCCGGAGGCCTTGGCCAGAGTCTCTGCCCGCCCCTTGCTCTGCAGAGCTCAGCTGGGGTCCTCCCTGGCAGGGGGAGAAAGGATCGAAGGGGGCCTGGACTCTGATTTTGGGGGTGCAAATCTTCCCAGCCTCACCTGAAGCCAGGGCGATCCTGGGGAGCGCTCATCATCTCTTCTCCCTATGGCTCATCTCGCGAAAGCGTCTTGAGGTGCGATGTCCTTGGAGAAGCCGCTAGCGCGATGCTGGGCTTTGTTGGAGAACATGTACTAGGACGAGGTCCTACCAGAGACGAGTTCAGTGTAACCCACTAGGTTTCTGTGCATCAATTCTTGGGATCTATATAAAAAAATCAGGGTTCTAAACTCCTAGGAGGGCTCGGTGCAGCCCAAGTGGGTTCCACAGAGCAATGAGGTTGGCAGGCAGGCCAGGCTGACAGCGGGGGCTGTGAGCCCCAGGCAGGTGTCCGAGTCAAGAGTGCCAGCGTAATGATGCTGCCTTCTCTCTAATGGGGCAGGGCTGGGGAGAGCACAGCAGGTTTCTCTGTAACAAAGCAGGATTCTGTGAATTCAGATTTCTATAAAATCACTGAGGGCTCGGCACAACCAAGCACGGTTCCTAAGAAAAAGGGCAGGATTCAGTGTAGCCGGGTGAGTTTCTGTATCACCAACTGGGGTGCTGGAGAATAGGGGCTGTCTCTGAATGTCAATATGGGAATCTGTTTAAAAAAGCTGGGAGCCGAGTTCTGTGAAGCTGAGTGGAATTCTGGAGAATCAGGCGGAAATCTGTGTCAGAGAACAGGCATCTGGGCCCGTGGAGAGGGCTCTGCGGCGCCGGCAGGGTTTCAGGTAACAACGGTGCGACTGGTTATGTGATTGGGGGTCAGAAAGTAGACTTCTTTCTGGCAAAGTGGGCCTCTGTGTGAAGACTGAGCTCTGGATAAAGCTGCGTTCCGCACAACAAAGCAGCGTTCCCCAAGGGCTCCAAGAGACCATGGCTCTAAATGACAAAGAGACTGTGCTCTGTGCAGCAGCCGGGGTCCTGGGTGTGGGGGCAGGGCACAGCCTTCCTCAGATGACCTGGCCCAGGCCAGGTGCCTGCATCCCAGCTGCAAGGGAGACAGGAATGTGATTACTTGACACTTTCAGTGACTAGGGTGGGAAGCTGGTCTTTCCACAAAGGCAGGGGGCTCCTCAAACATAGGAAGAGGGTTTTAACATTGGATAGCCAAAAAGAATGACAAATTTCCATTGTAACTGGCTTCAATCATGCTAAACTCTCCCCAGCCACAGGGCCTTTGCTCATGCTGTTTTCTCTGCTGTCTCCCTCTCTGCCCCATTTCCCACCCACTGTTTATCTGCACACAGACTAGGTCTCAATGTAAACATGGTGAACTCCTGGAGGCTTGCCCTGACCCTCCTCACACGACCTCCCTATTTGCTCCCTATGGGCCTTGCTGTAGCTAAGGTGAGGGCACTTCATTCTATTCCTTCATTGCACGAGTCACATTGTGTACTCGGGTGTTTATTTGAGAGTTTGTCCATCTCCTCTCCAAATGTTTTGCTTATCCCTGTGCCTAGAACTGGACTTCAGCTCCTTAGAGAAATGGCCTCTAAGTCTCCACCTCCAGGCCCCAAGTGTCCCCTGCATCCTGGGCCTCTCGACCTGGATGACCTACCTGGATGAGGCACACACCTCAACTCCACGTGCCCCAGCTGAGCTCCTCGTTTCCCCCCCTGGATTGCCTCATCTCCCCTGTCCCGCCACGTCACCAGCTCTATCATCACTCTTTTCATCTTCCAAACAAGACATCTTGGAATCGTCACAACTTGTCTGTCTTCATCGCCCTTATCACCAACCCAGTCTCTTTCTTCTTTATGCCTCATTGGTCCGTCCTTACCCTCAGGCAGATCCCTCCAGAATTATCGCAGCAGCTCACACGTGCCTATCACCTTATTGTGTGCAAAGACATTTCTCCTCATGTTCTTTTTGGCTCCTTGAAATCAAACAGCAGTGGCAGGCTGTGGAGACTCAGGAAAAATCGTATTATCATTTCAACTGGGGTACAGCTTCAGTCGCTCTAACAGAGACCCACGGGAACAGTAGCTTAAATAGGTTTATTTCTTTCAGATGTTTCTACGTTGGTCATAAGCCGTCCAACTTAATATGGCGGCCCCTTGGTGTTGGGGATCTCTTCTGACTGTTCCATCTTTCTCAGGGTGCTGCCCCCCTTAGCAGGGGCGAGACGACTCCCCAGCATGTCCACTGGGTCTGTCTTCTAGCCAGTCCTTTCCAATCCTTAGACAGGTGTCCCTTTGCCCCAAAGAAAGAGGCAAAGCATCCTCAATTCACATTCTATGGCTGAGACCCTTATAAGGCTGTTCTGTCCATCCCTCTGCCTCCAGCCCCAACTTGCCTCCAGAGGAGCTTTCTCCTCCCTTCCAGAAACACCCTGAGAATCAGCAGTCAACCCACGGAGGAGGAGGCTGGGGGTCGTGTGGAGGGATGGGGAGCTGGGGATGGGGTACCGGGGAGGAGAGCAGGTGCTGGAGGCCGAGAAGAGCCCTCTGCTCTGTAATCTTTTCCTTCCGGGCTGATAGGTACCTTTCGAGGGAAATTGAATCTGCACATTTCAGCTTCATTTGCACTTAAAGCATCTGGTTGGCAGTGGGCAGAAGGCTTTTGATGTCTGCATCTTGGTGCTCAAGACTTTGTAAGCCTCTTTTCTTTGAAACCAGGGAGATTTGGGTGTTTCTGCCAAGGAGTAAACAGACTGGCATATTCTCCACGTCTTGGTCTTTGGAGACCTGGGTCCCAAAGGCCCTGGGGACTGGGGGCCCCACTTCTTCATTCCTTCAGCCTGTCCACACTCATTCAGCACTGACCCTGTGAAAGCTTTCGGAAAACTGTCTTCCATAGAAGGGGATGGGGAGAAACTCATAGATTTCAGAATCAGACCCACCCAGCTCATCCTTCTAAGGAGCGAGAGAAGGGTCTGCATCCTCCCAAGGCTTTCTAGAGCGGCTTTAGCTGCCTCACGATTCCATCAGCTCCCCTCTCTCTCCCACCTCTCTACAGTGGTGATCTTAGTCTTAATACGGGCAATTGGCGCTTTCTCAAGCTCACGGAAAGTGTGAAAAAAGTGCTTTAGAAAGTTTGGCTGTTTTTATTGCTGTGAAATAATCTACACGATAACCGCAGGCTTGCTGGGCTAAGGCAGCCACGTGGGGGGCGTCCTTGTGGAACAGGTTGGTGCCCCGGAGCCCCTCCTTATAGAAACTTTACAAGACACACAGGAAAATTCCTTGTCTCCTTCTTTCCAGGTTCTCTGCTTCTGTCCCCTGGCCCCCAATCTCATCCCCTCCCCTTCCCTACCTGTCTTGAGACTCTGAGGAAGAAGTCCCCTCTTTGGCCCTGACCACAGCAAGGCTGGCTGGTGCGGAGCTGAGCAGGAGCCACTGTCATTCCTCTGATTGGAGCAGGTGGACCCTCGGGCCTCCTTCCCTGCTCACCCAGCGCAGCCTGTGGACCCTGGGATTCAGGGGGCTCTTCTGAGGGCTGGAGGGCTCTCAGAACTTCAGTGAGGTCTGGACATCTCTATGCCCCCTCCCCCACTGTCTGTGTACCCAGATCGAACAGCTCCATGAGGGGTACGGGTGCGGCTCTAAGAAGCTCCAGCCCAGCCTGGTCTCCACAGTCCGGGGAGAAAGTGGAGTCTGAGCCTCGGGAACAGGGGTTCTGGAGATCTGAGGATGGAGGAGAAGCAGCATTGTCCTGGGAAAGGAGGCTGTCACGTGCGGTTGGAGACCAGCCGTGGGGAGGCTCCATTCTGATGGGGAAGGCACGGCTCTTTACTGGGGAGGAGGGGCAGTGTCAGGGGCAGGAACAGCTGGAGAGCAGGGCCCCAGCGCAGAGCGGAGCAGACAGAATTATTCTCCTTGTTCCTTGTTTTATGGTGACTGAAGTGGGCAAGGCCAGCAGGAGAAGGGGCTCCTTGGGTCTTCTGGGGTCTGAACAGCAGAATGAGAGCGATCTGCAGGGTGTCTTGGATTTGAACTCTGAATTGACAGAACCTCAAGGGCCACCAACTAAGCTTCTTTGACCCGGGGGTGGGCACGGAGTGGTAGCGGTCGAGCTGGGCCCAGGACTTGGCCCCTTGAGTCAGCCTAGTGTCTCGGCCCTTCCCATCAGAGGTTGAACTTGAGAAAGAACTTCCTGCCTCTGACCGCTGACACCGACCCAGAGGACTCAGAGCCGGCCGAGGGAGCTCTCCAGGGAGCTCACCAACCAGGGCAGCCTGAGGGTGCCAGCGGTGTGTCAGGGAGGCTGCGCCCTGGACCTGCAGCTGCGCGCACCCCTGGGCCTAAGCAGCGGTTTCCTGTGACCTGGAAGGGCCGCCCCTGGGAAGCGGGCCTCGCTGAAGAACCGAGGTCCCCACAGGAGGGGGCACCTGGCGCCAGCCCCCTGCAGAAGAATAGACATAGAGTCGTTAGCCCGCAAATCATTCTCATCATCCTGGAAGACGTGCAGTTCCCCTCCGGTGCCTTCAATCACCACCTCTGAACGGGAGCGGAAACTTGAAGCAGGCATCAAACCCACGCAGATGGAAGCTGACAGCTCCGTCTCCAGCCTGCTCCCGCTGCTGCTCCCGGCGCAGCCTGTTTCCAGGCGCTCCGAGGCACCTGGTTGTGCTTCATCCTCACTAGCTCTGACCTAGATGGGGGAGGAGGAGGATGGATGGCGGTCACAGGACACAAGAACTTGGGATCCTGGCCATGCCACTCACTGACTACGTGACCTGGGCCTCAGTGCCCTCACTGGTAATGTGACGATGAGGATCACCGTATGGAATGGCCGCACATGCTAAGCTCTTTATCACAGTGATAAACCTACTATGTGCCCAGAGCTCTACCCCCTCCAAGTGCTGTGTCATCTTACCCCCACTCAAACCCAAGAAATAAATACCCACTGGACCAAGGAAACACTAATTCAATTGCTCCCTCATTCCCCAACACCCACTGTTGGTACTAGCTCAAGGACCCAGGCCTCTCAAATGGCCCCTGAGACGGCGGGGGGAGGAGGCCCCCCAAGGAGAGGTGGCAGGGCATGAGTTCCTTTGTCTCAGCCTTTGTCCTGTGGGCTGGGGGCTTGGCTGTGTCTCTGCTCTTCTCCACACCCCAACTTGTCCACCTGCCAAACACAGGGAGGTTGGCTGAGAGCGTCCCTAATGGTCATCTAGATGCAGACCTCCTGGGCTCTTGGAGCCTCTTCTGGGGCCCTGGGGACCCTTGAGGTGATGGGTGGAGGAACCCTTGACCCCATTACTCAGACTTCTTGTGGAAGGAAAGATCCAGGAAGTGGTGGGGGGAGACTGTAGCTGGTGGCCACTTCCACGAGTCCAGTCTGCCGGGTAATTGCCAGGAGGCCATGCCCCTTTCCCCGTTGGCACCCCGTGGCATGGTCCACATTTAGCCCAAAGCTTCCACTCAGGCAGAGCGTTGCCACAGAAAGAAGATAGATTTGGGGCCAGACTTGGATTCAAATACTGATTCTGTCGCTTCCAGCCTTCGTGGCTTTGGACAAGTCCCTTCTCCTCTCCGGGGCTATAAAATGGGGACAGGGCTATTTGAGGCTTACAGGCCACCCTGGATGTGAGAGGACACAGCAGGTGCTAACTCCCTCCCTTCTGCTTGGCTGGCCTCACTTAGGGGCCCGTGCCCTGATCCCAGGGTGGCAGGGGGCAAAGTGGCTCCTTGGGAGTCACATGGTACCCGTCCCCCTAGGACTGTTGCCTTCCCACCCCATCTCTCTAATGCGGGGCCAGCCACCAGGAGACACCCCAGTCACGGTGCCTTTTGAAAGCAAGCCCCAGAGGGCACACTTGGTGGAAAGTTCATCTTGGGGAATTTCCATTTCCGTGTAAACACTTATTCTGGAACACTGCAAATAAGGTGCTGATGTGGGGCCAGGTTCCAGGCACCAGGCTGAAGTGAAAGCAGGTGCTGTGGATGCAGAACCGCCTGAGGAGAAGGATTCCAGACTCAGGGGCTGCTGTGGGATGGTCTGGCTGCCGGAGCTGGGTGCCCTCTCCCCTGCAGCTCCCCGACACTGGAGGGTGGCCTGGTGAGGAGGAGTAAACACAGGCTTCAGAGCCAGGCACCCCTGGGTGTGAATCGCAACTCTGCTATTTGCAAGCTGTGTGTCCTTAGGGAATGAAGTTAACCTCTCTGAATTTCAGTGTCCGTATCTGCAAGTTGAGGACAACGACAGTTCTCTGAGCCCATTAAAGTGCAGATTAAATGAGGCAAAACATGTGAATTCCCCTGGCAGAGAGCCTGATTCATAGTAGGTGCTTAACAAATACTTGTTTCGTCTATTGTGACTTATTTATTGAACTTCAATTAAATGCAATTTGTTCTGTTTGATACTGAGGACCCAACGAGGAATAAAACTCAATTCCTGTTCTTCAGGGCCTCACAGTCTGGTGGGAGGAGCCCTCCCCTCCCCTTTTTTCCCTCCCCTTCTCGCTTCACACTGAGGCTGCAGTGGGGGAAGGTGCAGACCTGTGGAAGCTCAGGAGGGCCCAAGCAGGCTATTGTTTAAAAGAAGATGCTCACAGGTCAGGGTTTATAAGCTGGTGGTCCCCATGTCCCTAACCCCCAGTCCTTGTCTTCTCTTAGCCTCTCAGGTGAGCGATGTCCCCTTCTAGGGCTATGTTCCAAACCCCTTCAATTTTGAGCCAAGCTGGAAATGGGTAAAGTCCTGGGCCGGTGGGAACCTGAAATGACTGACCCTCACTCCCAGCGCCGTTTCACCCCCGCTCTTCCTGCCATTCGGAACCCTCACTTTATTTCCTCAACCAAGCAGAGCTCAAGGTCAGGTTGAAAGAAAAAAGATTACAAAAAGAATGGGAGCAGATCCGGCTCTCCCGGCAGCCAAGATGCTGTAGTGGCAGGGGCTGCAGACACGGCCCAGACTATCCTCTGGAGAGCTGGGGAGAAGGCTAGCGGGCACACTGGCCTGGGCCCCTTGCTGCCGCTTGCATGTTGTGCAGCCTGGAGCAAGCCACTCCTCACTGGCCTCGTGTCCTCACCTGCAGAACTCGAGGATGATGTGTCACTGGGCGCCCTCGGCAGAAACCTTGGCCCCCACTTTTCCTGTTCACACCAGCTCCAGCTCCACCCAGGAGCTCAGGGTCCTCCTCGCCTCCGAAGAAGGGGGTTGGGGAAACTGGGGTGACTCCCTCCATGAGGGGTTGCAGGCTCTCCAAATGTCCTCTGAATCCAAGATAGACTGTGCCATGTGAGCCTCGATTTTCTTGGACCAAAGCACCTGCTGGCACGCCTTGCGAGGAGCTGCCCTCGGTGCTGGCATTCTCCCAGGAGGCACAGCACTTGCCGGCCGGGACACTGTGTTTGCTTGGGCCATGTGGGAGGGCCCCTTTGGGAATGGCCATTAAAGCCACCAGGAGGCGCCGGGGGAACCGACAGACACATGGCTGCAGGCGCTAACTTGGCTAGTTCTTCAAACAACAGCCTGCTCCCCACGGATGCTGGGTACTCCCAGCGGGGCCATGAGCCACGAGTGCAGTGAGCAGAGCACAGGAGGGCTGTCCCATGCCTCCCCCTCTCCTCCCATGGCCTCCGCCCTGATCTGGAGACCATCTGCAGCTCTCCTTGCCTCTGCCTTCGCCCTCCCCAGGGGTCCTCCTGTCCTCGCCTGCCTGCCACCCTCCAGGTCTCCCCCTCTCCTTTGGATAACGTCAAGGCCATTCACGATCTGCCCTCTGCCCACATCTCAGCCCTGAGCTCTCACGTCCCCTCTCCCAGTCCCTACTCCTGCTGCACCACCGACTTCCCATTCTGCAAACGCAGCTTGATTTCTCGTGCTCACCTTTGTGCCTTCGCACATGCTGTTCCCTGCCTGGAATGCCTTTCTCTCCCTCGTGGGCTTTTTACTCAAACTTGAGCTCAGGCGTTCCTGCCTTAGGGTGACCTTCCTCCCAGTCTGCTCTTGCTTCCATCCGGCACAGGTCACAGCGTCGCTGTCTTCCCTCTGCAGGCTTCCACAACCCTCTGGTCCTCTGGCCCACAGGGCAAGTTTTTTTTTAAATTAAATCTTGTATCCCCAGGGCCTGGAACAAAGCTTGGCAGAGTGTAGCGCTTAACAAATAGTTGTTGATGGGCCAATTGAGGGTGCAGGCCGTCTGGAACCTGTGAGGAGGAAAAGGAATTAATAATAAGGACGCTTATTGAGTGCTTCCTCTGTGCCGGGCATTTTCATAACAATAGCTGACATGTCTTGTGAGTTTATACTCTATAAGCAGGATTATATTTATTCCTCACATTAACTGGGAGAGGTAGGGAAGTCTGTTATTTCTCTTTTATACAGATGAGGACTGAGGCACAGCGAGAGGCCAACTCTTGTGACAGAGCCTATTCACCAACTGAAGCTGCCTGCTCCAGAGCCTAAACTCTTAACCTGGCTCTGGGCTGACCCTTCTCCAGCCAGGGCACCAACTGGGAGACCTCCAAAGGTCCTGAGGACCAGCGTCCGTTGTCTCTTGACATAGCGGGAAACTGAGGCTTGAGAGAGGAAGGACTTGGTGGGCCTCCCTGCTCCCACTGGCTGGCCATTTCTCTTGCCTGGCTTCCCCTCTCTTTGCCTCCTCCTCAGAAAGAGGGGACGGGGCTCCCTCTGGTCCGACCCTGCCCAGCCTGAGCCCCATTTCCAGGCAACCTGTTTTCGGGACAGCGCCCCCTGGCGTGGCTGTGTTGCTATGGTGACTGCCGTGGGTACAGGCGCATCTTCGAGATGGCGGAGGAAGCAGCGCCAGTGCCTGACGGGCCCTCAGTCGCCCTCCAGGAGACTCAGGGGGGCGCAGATACAGCCTCGACAGGCAAATTCACAAGGCCTGTGTGGGAGGATGGGATGGAGCCTCTGGTGGGGTTGGGGTGGAGACTGGGGGCAGGTAGGAGGGAGGGGACAGGGCCCAGAGCCTGGTTTACTCGAGAGCAAAAAGTTCCGCTCCAAACCCGGGCTTCAGAGTCACGCACCCCAACATTAGCGTCTAACCTCCAGCTGCATCTTCCTGGGTGAGGAGAAGGGGATTTCCTATTCTCCGGGGGACGAGTCATCTTTGCTTTTCCATTTTTAACGTGAAAAATATATTAAAAAATACCCACTCCAAGGTAAAAGTCACCCCCAGTCCCACTCCATAAAATTATACAAAATAAATTAAAACTGACCTCTTCCCCATTACATCCTATGGCTCAGAGGTTAGGAGCTGTTAACAGTTTGTGCATTCTGCTTACTGATTTTTGTCTATGCTGACACAGATACATCCAGACCTCTCTATACATTCGTATATGTGTGGATACATTGTATTAAACTGGACTCGTACTCCACAAATTGGTTTACATCTTGCTTTTTTAACTTCGCAATATACTCTGGAATTTTCCCTATCTGTAAGCATTGATCTATCTTATATTGCTGAGGAGGAGATTAAGAGTGGAAGAAGAAGAGTTCCGAAGAGGGGCAATCCTGGAGGGCTCTCTGGAGGAGAGGAGGTGACTCATTCCCTGATCAGAGCAGTAAGTTGATTACAAGCAAGTCAGGAAAAGAGCTCTAGTTATAACCACAGTGTGCCGGGTACTCCCGCCATCTCACTTACTCCTCACACGATCCATGGAGGTGATGTGACCCATCCCTCATTTACAGACGTGGAGGTGAGGCCCAAGCTCTCAACGCCAGAACGTGGGGAGAAACTGGGACTTGGCCTCAGGCTGGTGCCTCCAAGCCTGTGGGGTTTCCCCCACCTCACGTGGGCCGGCTGTCCAGCCCCTGGCTTGCAGGACCTGGGGGCCCCCTACCCTGTCCCCAGCCCTCTCTGTGCCCTCTCTGTGGCAGTCAGAGCCAGGTGGAGCTCTGCGCTCCACAGAGCACTTCAGAATTCATAAATCGGTAATTTATTGAACAAGCCTTTGGAGAAGGGAAGTAATGACGCCGCCATATAAATTTCAAGCCCCTGGGTGTTATGGGGCCGCAGCTAAGGCTGTTAGTCCCCAGAAGGGGGCAGGGAGCCTCCCTGACTCCCCTCCCTGGCCCAGATGGCTGCTCTGGAGCCTGAGGGAGCGCCTCAAGGAGGAGAGGTCCGTGTGGCCACCCTGGGTTTAGCTGCGGAACCCGGAGAGGTCGTATGCCCTCCAAAGCCTGTTTCCTCATCACAGCAGTGGCTGGAACTGTCATAGCTGGCACATCGAGTGGCGCTCTGCCAATGAACAAGGGCCACCTGTGAGGGGTTGTGCACCTGCAGGGTTGTTCCCACTACCATATTGCCTCAATTCAAAGACCCCGTTATCTCTTCTTCTGACATTAATTCTGGCATCATGATGCAGCTTACAGGTAACGTGCTGGAGCTCCCCTTTGCCCCTGAAAAGCTGTTAACTTGGCTTCCACTTAAAATCAATGGCATCTTAGAATTGATGAAGCATTATATTATTATCATTATTGTTGTTATTTACTGTCGTTCGTGTTTCAAAGACCTGGATGCCACCACCTACTTCTCCTCTTAAGAAGGAAAACAACCCCAGGGAGAGGGAGCAGACAGGTGGTTCAAAGGGCGCGTGACCAGAGCACGACACTTATTGTCTACAGTGGCTTACAGACTTGTTTGTCTGAAACAGGATTTTCCTGGGATGTGGGACCTACGGCGCTAAAAGGGGAAAGTCCTGGCGAACCCCGGGGAGGGTCGGTCATCCCGCTGTTGTCTCCGGGCCTACTTCTTCCAGCCACAAGGAAGTTGTGATGGATTTGTCAAGGTCAAGTGGCTCCCCTGCAGTCCGGGTCCCTCTGACGAGTGTCCTGGTGCAGCCGTGAGACTTGAACGGGAACAACCCAAATGACAGAGCCCATTGGCATGAAACCCGGGCCTTTGGGGTGGGTCGTCCTCTTCCCTGGTGACCCATCCCCGACATGGTCAAAGGAATGGGCCAGAGTCCCTCCTGCATCTGTCGGGTTTTCTCTCTCGCTGGACTCTTGACTCGTCCGCATGGGGCAGAAGGAGCACCTCTCAGAGACCGCAGGTGCGGACAGAAGAGCCAAGGCCCAGGAAGCAAAGACCTTCCCCGCCACACCCACGCCAGGCACAGAGGGAGAGGGGCGTGGGGGCACCGGGGTGCTGCTTTGCCGTGAATGCCTGCCCTGGCTGTCCGCATCTGGTCCTTGGTGGGAAGCGGCGGTGAGACGAGGGAGGTGTCGGTGCCACAGGAGGTCTGGGGCCTGGCCGCTCTCTGCTGATGGCCCTCCAAGTGGAAAGTGAGCTGGGACTTAGCTCCTACTTTGGCCTTTCGCTGTGTGCCCTTGGGCCAATCACACACCCTCTGTGGGCCTGTTTTCGCCTCTGTAAAAGGAAGAATTTGGGTTAATAAAGAGGTTTCTAAACTGTCTACAAACCTGCACTACAAAGGGAGGTAGTTAAATACAGATCCCCGGGCCCCACCC
Source organism: Equus przewalskii (assembly GCF_037783145.1). NCBI lineage: Eukaryota > Metazoa > Chordata > Mammalia > Perissodactyla > Equidae > Equus > Equus przewalskii. Next base: position 38,179,263 of record NC_091840.1, read on the forward strand.
CCGGCCTAGCGTCTCCGGGAGGGGCTCGGGAATCTGTGTGCCACCAGCTTCCCCTGTGATTCTGCAGCAGTTCATGAGTCCACATTTGGGCACAGCTGGGCTGGGTGGTCTGTAAGGAGGCGGGTGGTGGCGGGAGGCAGGTGGCGGCGGGTGGCGGGTAGAGGTAGGTGGTGGGTCGTGGTGGGTGGCGGGCCGTGGTGGGTGGTGGGTGGAGGTGGGTGGTCGTGGTGGACGGTGGTGGTGGCGGGTGGTGGAGTAGGCATTGTAGAGCCCAGGAAGCGCAGAGTTTGGCTTCAGAACAGCGGAGGTTTTGTCTCTTCTTAGCTAGGTGCCCTTGGGCCAGTTGCCTAACCTCTCTGAGTTTTAGTTCCTCATCTATAAGAAGTGGGGGTAATAATTCCTGGAAGGGCCGATGAGAGGACTGAATTACATGGTTGGTGCAGGAAGATTTCTGTCTCCCTCTCCAACCACGTGTCTCCAGTGTCGGCCTGGCCCAGTCTTGGCCCGGTGTGTCCTGTGGCCCTGACCGAGTCTGGCCAACATCTCTGTACCCTAGAATCTGGGAGACCAGAGGGTGAGCCACAGGGCTGGGGCAGGCAGGAGAGGGGCTTGACAGAGGAGGAGAGGAATACCCAAGGGGGGGGAGGAGGGGCCCTCCAGGGACTGAAATATGGCTCCTTCATTCCGGAAGGCACCTCTTAATCAACTTAATGTGCCTCTGGCTGAGCAGGGGCCTCAGAAGGTAGGAGAGACACAGATGGAGACAGCAGCTGAGGCTACTGGCTCCAGGACGTGGGCAGGGGGCAGGCAGACCTGGGCTGCAGCGACCAAGGGGGCTGGAGGAGGGTCCAGGTGGAGCCTGGAAACTGGACTTTGGCTCTTGAGACCCTCACCATTTTCGCTCCTAACCCTCTCCCCAGCCCAGGGCCTGGCTCCTCCGGGGCTTGATAGGAGAGACAATTCCTCCTGACTATTGGGAGCCCCTGACCCTTGGCTTCTGATTTCTGAGCCCCGACCCAGCTGAGGAGCCTTGCGAATCCAGGGTGCTGGTGCTAGGCTGGAGGGAAGGTGGAGAAGCCCACTATGGGGGGGTGCGTCAGGGTTCATAGCACGGTGGTGGCACTCAGTGGTGGCTCTCTTTCAGACGCCATCCGTGAACAGGGCTCCAGAAATCTCCCGGCAGGCAGCAGCCTCCATTCTCAGCCTCAGTGACCAGTGGCGGCTCCCCAAGCAGGGAAGCCTTCTGCCTCAGGGGTGTGAAGGCAGCTGACATGGTTCTCTCCACCTCGTCTCCTCTCTGTGTCCTGGCACTACAGTCCACGGGAAGGAATCCCCTCCACAGAGGTCTCCTGGATCCCAGTTCACCCATCTAGCACGGTGACCTCTTATAAGATGCTTCACTCTGAGCCTCAATCTTTCCATCTGTGAAGTGGGGATTCTGATACCACTCTCCCAGCAGTGAGGGAGAACCGTGACACACTGGGTAAAGGGCCCAGAGGAGGGCAGGTGCCCAGGACGCCTTGGTGACATTCCATCCTGCCACTTGGTGCCTTCTCCAGAGGTGGTGAGGGATTCTCAGACCGGTCCAGGCAGAGGGTGAAGGGACCAGGGTGGCAGGGTGGGGGCAGCATGGGAAGGGGTGGACTCAGGAGGACTGAGCTCCTCTCAGCTGGCTGGCCAGCGTCCTTGCTGTGTGTGGAAGCTCAGGAATGTGAGCGACAGGGCAATTTGCATGTGTTTTACATGTGCTTTGCGTATGACAATCTGCCTCAAAGGCTGTTCTCAGGCAGCCTTGCAGCAAGCCCGGCTCTTACTCTGCCTGATCTGTGGTGTCACAGCTTGAAGGGCGCCTGGGCCGGTCTCTTTGGGGTACAAGGGCCAAAAGGGCCAGGGGTTTTTCCCAAAGCCACACAGTGGACGAGGGGCAGGATGAGAACAAAATCCTAGGTCTCTAGTTCTGGTCCTGTGTGCATTTTCTACCAATTAATAATAATGATGATGACAATGATAATGATAGAAATAGCAACACTTCCCAACACAGTGAACACTTCCCAAGATTTGCCGTATGCTGGGCACAGCTCTAAGTTCCATACACACGTTAACTCACTCAGTCCTCACGCTAACCCTATGGGGTAGGTGTTACTATTATTCTCCTTTGGCACCGAAGAACAGAGAGGTTAGGTGACTTTCACAAAGCCACAGAGCTGGATATGGCAGAGCTGGCATTCAGGCCTGGGTAGTGTGGTCCAGATCCCACGCTCCTGTCCACCACATCCTGCACTGCAGGTTCAAAATGGAGCACAAGGAGGGTCACTCCTGGCCCCAGGGTCTGGCTCCCACTTTCCACATTCCCTGCGTCCAGACCTTCCAGCACTGACCTCTGGGTGGAGGTGGGAGGGGCAGGATCCCTCTGTCTGGGGCTCCCTCCCAGAGGTGATTAAAAGTTGATTGCCTTGAGAACATTCTTTGTCTCCCGGGGTGTCAAGCCCAGAACAGCCAGGGAGACAGTTGCTGCAGGAGTCGCATTTGTTAATCTCATGTTCGTTAATTTATTTTATTTTCCATCTTCAGAATTAGGACGAACCTCTTGAACTCAATATACAAATGTATGCAAAGCAAGATGAACAGGCATCTTTAAAACCTCCACACTGTTTTCCCCTCCTTGCGTTAGTGGAATTGCAGCTCTCCCCGCCAGCCGCCAGCAGGTGGAGGGGTGGCGGTAGCGGGCAGATGGCGGGGAGGGGGTCCTTTGTCACTTTCCAAAGCAAGTTTCTGTCCATCAACTCATCTGTGCCTCCCAGGGTCCCTCTGCAGTGGGTGTGGGTATTATCTTCCACATTTTACTTACGAGGCCAATGAGGATCAAAGGGGTGAAGTTATGGGCTCAGATGCCACAGGAAGGGAGAGAAGGAGCTCCGGCCTGGGTCTTTTGACTCCAAATCCCATTTTCCTGACTCAGCTCAGCACACACCTTCTTCCTCCTGCCCACAGCCTCTTCTCTGGTCCTTGTGCAACGCGGAAACTGCAGCTCAGGGGCCTGGCTGGGGCTGCGCTGGGCCAGCGGCCCTTGGAAAGACGGCCTGTGAGGAAGGACTTCTGAGGCCGTATCCCACAGCAGCACCCACCGCCCTCTCCTCCCCACCAGCCCTTCCCGCAGTTGGTCTTGGCCCCTTCGCCAGGAGATGGAGAGAAGCTCTGACTGCAGCCCTCTCCCTCCTTCTGTCCTCCCCACGGGGCCCAGTGGAGCGTGTTATTGCTTGCCAAGTGTTTAGCAATCTCTCGGATCAGAGGCCTTGGCCTAATTGCTAGAAAAGTCTTCTTCAGCTCCCCAGGAAGCCAAACCTGACAGATTTCCCAGCAGCGGCCATGTCGCTGGAGGGGGAAGTGGAGAGAGAGAGAGAAAGACAAAGAGAAAGAGGCAGAGAGAGAGAGAGAAGCTCTTAACAGGACTTTCAGTCTCTAGAAAGGAGGATCCTTCCTTGCCCACCTCTCCCCTCCCCTGCCCCTCCCCTCTGTTACCAGGCATCCGGGTTCAAAGTTAATGTCCTGGAGAAGGAGGACGCAGCAGCAGAAGGGCTTGGAGACTGGAGCAAGGCAGAGAGCTCCTGGGAGGGGGATGGGAATGTGGAGGAGGGTGGGGTAGGGGCCCCTGGGAGGAGGCAGCCAGCATCCAGGAGTCTGAAGAGAAGCCTATGGGACAAAACTAAGCAAATAAGGAGAGGGCAGGGAAATGTTCCTCCGTTCTTTAGGCTAATCCCCAGCAGGTTTGTGCAGAATCGAAACCCTGAAGTTGGAATAGCAGTCAGCCCGGGCTCTGTTTCTCTGTCAGGACAACCCACCCCTGGCTCAAAGCCCTCCTCTTAGAGACCCAGGTAGTCAAGAGACCGGAGGACCTGGAGAGGACAGGAGAAGGGTCACGTAGACAGACCAGGGCTGCCTCCCTCGGCATCTTGCACCCTGTCCCTGCACCTGTAATTGTGCTCTAGGCTGCAGCCTGTTGCTTGGGGAAATATGTCCGGGCAGAAAGCTAGGCTGCAGCCTGGTGCCGAGGGAGCAATGCCACCATCTGTTCCGTGAAGAAACAGATACCATTGGCTCCGCCAAGTCAAACAGCCTGCACGAAAACAGATTCCCCTGGAATCCCTGAGCTAACAGCCAGCTTCTCCGTGAGTGACCTGGGATCCCAGGCAGAGGGGCCACAACAGCCCCGCCCTGGGACATCAGCCAGCCCGCCCTCCTCAGGGCAAGGGGGTACCACCCGGCCACCCATCCCTGTGACACTTTCCCTCCAACCCCGCTCCCTTCGCTGAATTCTTCTCCAGCGTCAGGCTTGATTGGGAAAGGGTGGGAAGGAGTTTGAAAAATAAATAAACATTTTAAAGATAAACCAATAAATAAGGGAGCAGGATACTCTTTTCCCCTTTAATTTTTTAAAGGAAAAATTAATTTTCCCTTTGCCTAAGTACCTGTCACCTTAAATTAATGTCTCTGAGAGCGAAAATGACTGAGAAGTTGGGTCATTAGGCAAATTTTAATTAGAGGCTCAGATGTCCTTTACTAATAAGATGTTACATATATTTCATTCTGTTCTTGCCTCTTGACTGCCAGGACATCTTTGCGATGCAGCTCAGGCCCCTGGGAGGCCAAGGAGATGGGGCCTCAGGGAGCTGGGGTTGGGGCCAGTGGGGGAGGAGAATGGCGGTGGTTTTGTCCATGCAGGGCACTGGGCAGGGCAGGGAGGGGAACCGTGGGGAGATGTGTTTCTTCTTTTTCCCAGGAAGGGGTCCACTCTAAGGCCCAAACCAGCTTCTTCTCTCCCAGCATGTGTGTGTGCGTGTGTGTGTGTGTGTGTATGCAAAGAGGCCATGTAGCAGAGACAGCACGCTTAAGAGGTGGGTTCTGAAGTCAGACTTCTCAAGATCCTCAGTTAGGCTCTAATTATGCATCCTCGAATAGTTACTTCACTTCTCTGTGCCTCAGTTTCCTAACCTGAAAAGTGGGGATAATGGGTATCCATCTCCTACGGGTATGGGTATGGAAAGGAAAGGGTTCAACTTGACTTAAGAAACCCCTTAGGAGGGGGCCTGGCGATAGTAAGCCCTCGATGTTAGCACACGCGCCCGTGTGCTGGTGAGTGTGAGCGTGTGCAGGCACGCATGTGTGCACACTGCGATTCAGTGGACATGGCGCTGGATTTGGACTCAGAAGACATGGTGTCGAGCCATACATTCGCCACCTCCAGCCTGGGTGACGTTGGCGGCCACTTTACTTCTCTGAGTCTTTTTAGGTTTGCCGTCTGCCAAGAGGCTCAGAGAACTGGGACTCGGAACGACCCTCCTTAGGTAGGACAAGACTCAGATGAGACGAGCAGCACGTGCTGGGAAGACCGGCTGGGAGTCAGGAGGCGTGTCTGCTCACACCCACCCGCTTACCTGCAGGCAGTGCCGATCAACACGCACGAGAGGATGCCGCGCATCACATGCCTCCATCCAGGCAGGCGCGTAAGAGCACAGCTCAAGGGTGTGGTCAAGGAGAGGGTCTTCAAAAGGCTCCCGCCATACCCCTCAGGGGACGCCTCTGTGCTCTTCTTGGTCATGTCCTCCTCTGCTCCGCAAATGGACATCACCTCACCCAGGCCCATGCAGGCCGCACGTGCAGGAGCAGAGCCCGGTGGCCCCTTTGAGGGCCTGGTGGTGCTCAGGGACGGCGCAGAGGCAGAGAGCTGGCGTATTCCACCGTCTCTGTCCAGGTCTGACGTGCTCAGGCTCCCGGCTGGGCCATGAGCCAGCAAAAGCTTCTCTTACCTTTTGTGGGGGCCTAGGCCTGAGGGACCACTGGGCTCCCCTGGGAACACGGGTCCCCATTCTTGGGCTTTAATTTCCTTCAGAGGTCATTCAACAGGGGGCTGGAGGACACACCGGCTGTGAGCCTCGCCCCGGACAGTCTTGCCCCCCCGCAGTGTTTGGGGAGGAAGTGGAGAGCGGAGAAGCAGGCACAATCTGGGAGCGGGACCCACGGGAACTCACCCACGTTAAGCATCTTCCGTGTTCTAGACTTGGGGTGCAACACTTTAAATCCACTGACCCATTTCATCTTCTGACACCCTCAGGGACACTCTCATTATCACCTTTTACAGACGGGAACATTGAGGCTGGATAATTTTCCTAAGGTCACATAGCCTGTCTGGATTTTAATTCTTTCCTTTGTAGATAAGCATGTGGGCTAGGGGCAGGGACCTGGGGAGTGTCTGAAAGTGCCACAGCCTCTGAGGGAGGGAGCACCTGTGGCCTGGAGGCCATTGGGTTGTGAGCAGCTGTGTGCCTTTGGATGAGGGCCTTCCCCTCTCTGGGCCTCCATCTCCCCCTGGTGCAGTGAATGAAATGAGCTCTGGAGGCTTCTCCTGAGACCACATTTGGAGGTCTCCCTGGAGAAGAGAAATAGTGCAGAAGGCTGAGGGGCTGGTGTGCCAGCCAGGGCTGAATTGAAGCTGTCAGTCTCATTGGCCCCAAGTTCATCTTTGGGGCACGAAGTACAAGCCGAGGGCAGAGCCATCGCTGGACCATTACTCACCACGGCAACCCCTGGGCTGCTGCCCGCTCACTGGACCCAGCTTCCCCTGGAAAGGAATGGAAATGACACTCATTTTCCAGGAACAAAGAGGCCAGCTCACCCACCTTGCCGGCTTCTCCTCCCCTTGCTCTGCTCCCTGCCTCCGCGTGGTTGTGTAAGGGCTTCTGCTGCCCCTCAGAGATGGGTGGAAAGACGAGAAAGCATGCAGCAGTGAGGCAGAGAGCTCAGAAGGGACTCAGGACCCTTCTCCAATCCCTCTCCCCCAACTTGCTCTGGGGAGAGAGTCGGGGCATTTCGATGGTGCCTGGAAGAGTGAGGGTGGGGACCCTGCAGGCTGGTAGGGAGAACAAAGTTGCTGATGGGTTTTAGCGAGAGGTGGGGGTGGACTGCTGGTGCACAGGAGATCCAGACTGCGGAAAGAGCATGCACTTCTTTGATCATCTGTTATGTATGAAGCTCTTCCATACACGCTATCTCATTAATCCCCACAATACCCATCATCACCCCATATTAAAAACTGAGGAAACAGGCTCAGAGAGGTTAAGTGATTTGCCTAAGAACGCAGAGCATCTCAGGGAGCAGGGTCAGGATCTGAACACCAGCCCTGTCTGACCGCAGAGCCTTTTCCCTTCTCTCATGATGCCTCTCTCCTCATCAGGATGTGGGAGTTCTGAGTTTCCGAGATGGATGTCAGTGCTAAATTGCCATGCGAGTCTCTCTGGGCTTGTATTTACTCATCTGTAAAATGAGAAGGTTAGACTAGAGGATTTCCGAAGCCCCGTTAGTGCTATCTTTCTGAGCTTAAGAGGTGAGAGTTTCGGGGGTCCCCTTGAATCAAAGTTGAGAACCTTAAATGGCTAGAGAGGACATCAGGGAATCTAGGCTGCCCTTTGTCATCAGTGAACTACAGCGGAGTCTTTTTGCCTCTCAGGACCTCATCATAACCCCCTTCAGCCACTGAGTCCTTTGGCCATTCGTTCTAGCTCTGCAGACATATGAGTGCCACCACCAGGAGGGGGCTAAAGAGACAGTCCGGTCTCGGGGCTCCAGCGGCAAGGAACCTGAACAGCTTCTCTGTGGCACAATAACTCCTCTCTCCTTGCCACCCACTCTCTTCCAAGGCACAGACCTCAATTAGCAGCTTAGCACCAATGTTCCCAGCTGCTTTCCTGCCACTGGGTACACTGAATAATGGAGATCCTTCTGGGGCTGGGATGAGGAGGATGGGAGGTTGGATGTGAACCTGCAAGAATGTAACAAAAGAAATTTCAGACTCCTGGGGCTGCACTTTCTTCACGCTTTTAGGAAGGTGTCTTGTTCCCGAAAGTATTCTTGGCCCAAGTATAATTTTCTCATAATTACCCCATTCCTCTGAGCTCACACGATCCTCCCAAGCATTGAGGAATGAGAGGAAGAGACAGGGGTCTGTTGCTGGGGTAGATCAGCCCTTGTCCTGTGGGAATATGAACCTAATGACGGAGGCACAGCTTCCGAGGGGAAGGAGTACTCAACTGACAAGATATTGTGACTGCCTCGCTTAGGGAATTTTGGGCTGGGGGAAGATAGCATCCTTGCCTGGAGAGGAGGCTTCTCTGGAGGACTTAGGGGGACTGAAGGAGAAAATAGAAAGTTCAGATGCAGAAAGCTGAGGCGACTGAACAGTATTTAAGTTGATGCTGGAGGGAAGAGGGTCTCTGACCTCAGGTGGTCTTTCTCTTGGAGATCTGCGAGTCACCTTCAGGGAGCCCAGTAATAAAGTTGGGAAGTGTGTGTGTGCACGTGTGCCTGTGTGTGTGTGTACATGTGTGCAACCCCATGCCCAGGACAGGAACTTTTACTTACTAAATTTATTTGACAAGAGGCTACAACAAAGAAACCTTGAGAAAAGAATTCTTTTGTCCTGCTCCTTGTCATCTGAGGCAGAAAACCTCAAATTGGGAACAAACGTATAAATATCATGTCTCTCTCTACCAAGATGAAATTGTGGGACTTTGTGCTCTTTGTTGAGTTATGAGAAAAAGGTCTGGGAGTCATAACAGTGTAGCTGGTCACCGTATGACTTCAGAAGACTACTTCCCCCTCTCTGAGCCTCAGTTTTCTTGTCTGTAAAATGGTTAGATTTAGAAAATCTCTCAGATCTTTTCTAGCCCCTGACATTCTTGGTTTTGTTTTTGCCCCCACCCCACCCCGTTACTCTTCTCAACCAGTGTGCCCAGAAGATGCAGGATCTGTCCATGGTCCTGAAGACCTTGGGGCCAAGGAGAATTGCCCATCTTGCATGCTTTTTTCCATTTGTCACTTGTCAAGTTTTGTCATATATATAGCAAGCACTGTATCAGGTCTATGGTTGACACAGGCAAAATAAGAGATTCAAGCCCTGTCTTCAAGTAGCTTGTGCAAGCCAGATTATACATATAACAAGATCAAGGCTGAAGGAGCCTAGAGGACATTTACTCCAACCCTCTCACTTTATGGTGATGCTCACCCCATAGTTGCATGGGTCATGACTTCCACTGATGTCCATTTTCTCCAACTTTCCTGTGTATATGGAAGAGGGGGTAATGGAGAGGAACTACGGGGAACTGGAGAAGAAAAGGAACAGGCTGTTTACTCATGAGGCTCTTTCTTCGTCCCCATGGGATGAGTGTGTGTGCTCTCTTCCTTGGAGTGGCAATGGTCATTTCACCAATGACTGATATCCATGAACTTAAGACCCGCCCACCCCAAATCTTAAGAACATGAGAATTTGCTTCTAAAAGCCTCATATTTCTTCCTAGCCCTGGCTTCAGAGCAAGATAAGGGTTTGAGCTTCAGTAATCTGAAGTTTAAGGTGCCTTTGCCTTCTCGGATTTCTGAGGAGGTGTTCAAAGTCTCACTGTGTATCCGAGAAGAGTGAGGAACAGAAGGGCGGAAAGAAGAGAACCCCCATTCTTTGAGTCTTCATCATGCTTTGGGTGTTTACATTTATTATTCTATTCAGTCCTTGTGAGGATCATGTGAAGCGGAATTGTTGTTATCATATGTTTTACATATGTGGAAGCAGAAGTCCCAGAGAGATTAAGTACCTGGCCCAAACTCGCCAGCTAACAAGTGGTAGATCATAGTTTCCAGTCCAGAACCAGATTTCTTCCACTCCAAAATGAATGGCAGGTCCAGGGGGAAGAACAGGACGAACCTAAAAGAATCTCTTAGTGAGTCCTTTCAAATTGCGCCTCTTTTCTCATCCGCAGCCCTGTCTTGGTTGAAGCAGATAAAATACCAGATTACCTCTCAGAGTGAGTCCATCCTTCTCCCTTCTCTGGAGATGGGAGCTGGGATGGGGTTTCTCCCTCTTTATCCTTGCCCTCCAGATCTCAAATATGCCTCTTGGGAGAGTTTCTTTTTTTTTGTCACACTAAGTGGTTTTTCAAAATTGGAAATGTTCAAACAACCCACTCTGTTCCACAAGGGTCATTTGGTGGCTTGCTAGAATTGTAAATTTGCAGGCGTGGAGGTGTCCTCCTGGGACAAACTTAACTCAGTCAACAACTCCTGCTGACGCCATCCTCTCTCCACCTCTCACCTCCACATCTTGTGTAGGGATTATGTGAGTAACAATCATGTGTTAGGGGGAGGAGCCTCCAAAATGCCCAAAGGAAATCACTTTCTCTTAAACGTTGGAAATGTAATAGAATTGTCAACACTAATTGAAACCAGTTGCATTAATTGTGAAACACGTCACAATTCTGTTTATTATTCTGCAGTGTAAAAATTGCCAAAATGTCATCAAGAAGGTAAATAAAGGCAAAGGCAAAGGTGTCACCAGAATCTTGGGGTTAGGAGAAAAAACCAGGACCAAGTTTACAAGCATGAGTCAGAACCACGGACAGAGGCAGAGCTTGTTATCCACTCTCCTCCCTCTGCTCTTTTTTTTTTTAATGTTGCTCTGCCTTTGGCTAGGGTCACGTCCTCCAACTGGCAGGCCTCCTTCTCCTGACCTGTTTTTTTGACCCCTGCCTTCCCTTTGCCCTAGCTTGGGCACCTCCTGGGGCCGTGAACAGCTGGCACTGCTCTGGCACATTTACAGGATGAACTTGCTACTTTCAAAGCTCAGGCCTCCGACACGGAGGGCATCTGGGCTGCTCGGGCCTCCTCCCCACAGGGTAGGTGACCTTCTTCTTTGATAGAGGAGCAGGTGGATTGGTTTGGCTCTAGCAAGGATTTTTGCTGTGACAGGTGGCCTAGAGCGATTGGGCAGTAACCCTTTTCCCCAACATCCAGGAGACTCTGGCTGCAGGGTAAAAGGAGAAAAATTAAAACTAAGGTTTATGATGGAATTAGAACCATAAAACCACAGGCTACAGCAATGCAACAGCTACAGCCATAAACCTAAAGCCTGTTCAATCATAGAATAAGTGCTTTTACACATTAAGTAGGAACATTTACGCACAGGTAACAGAGAATAACTCCTGCTCTTCTGTTTGTGGCAATAATTGGCCCTTTATTGAGTTTTTGTGGCTGCTTAATTATGGTGAATGGACAAAGAGGTCTGGGATGGGGAAGGTCAGTGTATATAAAACTATGGCCAAGGTTGAGTTTCACAACCAACGAAGCAAAGTGTGGTCAAAGTCCTTTTGTCCATGCTTCTGCCTCCAAGGAGGATAGGCCCAGTGTCCAGGTCAGATCAGTGATGCTCACTTTGGGATTTAAGAAGCAGGATGTTTTGAAGTATTCCTTGGGTTTTCTTTCCCTATGCCCCCCAGATCTTGACTCGGTGAGTCATGGTCACTGTCAGCATTTGGAACTCAGCCCTGGGACTGGTCTTGGGAGTTTAGGCTCCTCCCTTCCCATCTGCTAAGGGCTTTTAGGGACTCATGTGATCTGTCCAGCTCATAGGGCAAAGGTGTATTTGTGGGGTAAGGCTCCTGTTGCCCCCTAAGTTCTGGAAAAGGAAAAGAGGTGGCCTTGACAGCTATCCAGAAACATCTCTAACAACTAATGAGACATCCTAATCTCTAAATTAAACAAACATTCACTCAAAATTTTGTTGAGCACCTATGGTATGCCAGGCTCCGGACACAAGGGGTATAAAGTGAATTGGACACAATCCCTTCCCTCAAAGTGTTCCAAACCTGATAGGGGAGTTGTAAAGGTAACAAATAAATTATAATATAATGGGTGAGTGTCACAATAAAACCATCGTCACATCATTATCTGGGGGCTAATTAATGCATTATCTGTGACTAAAATACTTTAGAGACTAGGATGTGCTTACCTCCCCCAAAGGGGCTGAGCAGAGGTGATTAATGTATGTTGAGCCCACTTTTGTGAAGGGAGAATGTCCGTGATTCCACGTTAGAGGGTCAGATAAGCCCCTACCTATGCCTCAACTGGAACGGCCCACCTCCCCTTCTCCATCCCCACCCCAAGCTTCCTGATCTCAAGGTTAGCTCCTTTCTGCATTTACACTCATCAGCCCCTGTCCAAGTTGAAAGTCCCTTCTGGAAAGCGAGTACCTTCAGGTCCAAAGTCCCCTTGACCACAGTAATCTGATAACAGGTAATGGAGCGTTGACTACAGTTTTGTTTTATTTGTGACCCAGGGCTATCTGTGGCTTCCTTCCATGACCCTGTGTCCCATTACCCCATTTAACTGAGAGTCAGGCATTTATACAAGGAACAAAAGTATCCAGGAGAAAGTGTGAGGATCTCTTGCTGGAGAACTCCAGGCAGTCTTCCCGAAGGAAGGGGTGACTGCTATGGGGCTCTGAAAGACGTAGAGACATGTAATTAGCTTGGCTTCACCTATATGGATGTTGCAGGGGTGTGGAGTAGGCAGCTGACTTGCGTTGTTCCACTTCTCTCATGTCTACTCTGGGGAGGCCCCCAGTCAAAGAGAATGCTGAGCATCCTTCCGTCAAAAAGGACTGCAACCCAACACTCTGAAAGTGTGCTTTTGTCTGCATTTTCCAGAGGCAGGAAATGACTTACCCTTCTCAGTCTCCCTCCCCCCTGCAAAACTTATTTCAGCGATCTGTATTGCCAGGAATAATCTTAATATGTTCACAGAGCTTCGTAGTTTATGAGGCTTTCCGTTGGGTGTAATCAAAGTCCCAACATATGGACAAGTTTGGAAAGGATTGTCAGCTTCATTTTATAGGTGGGGAGCTTGGGCGTTGAAGAAACTGCCTTAGGTGGAGGAGCTGGGGCCAGGACTCAGGTCTCCTGACTCCAAGGCAGGACCCTTTGGCTCTATCAGACTTGAACTTTACCTCAGCCTAACCTGAATTCCCATTGCTGCATGTGAATCTCCTTTCTTCTTCCTTGGTCTTTGAGAGGATCCACAAGGGGTTCCCCACATGCTCTGAAGTCTCCTGGGCTTAGCTTATATTTCCTGAATAATAGTGATGGCCAGCATTTGTTAAACACTATTTGAAGGCGTTTTTCTAAATGATTTGCATACATTGACTCATAAACTCATACAACAACTCTATGAGGTAGGTACTGTTATTATCCTTACTTCATAGATGGGGAAATTGAGGCATAGTGACATTAACTAACTTACCCAAGGTCCCACAGCTTGCAAATGGCAGACCAAGCAGCCTGCTCCAAAGTCAATGCCCTTAACCACTCCACCACACTGTCTCTCCTGTGGAAAGAACATTGAGGACTCAGATTCAAGCCCTTGTTCTGCGTTTACTTGCGATGTGACTTTGGACGAGTCACTTAAGCCCCCGGGACTCAGTTTCCTTCATTGACGAATAACAACAGTAACTCACGTTTATATGGTGCTTCGCAGTTTACAAAGCGCTTTGTCAGGCATCATCTCATTTGATCCTCATGAAAGTCAGTGAAGAAGATGACAGTCGTGATTTTACACATGAGAAAACGCAGGGCTCCAGGGTCTTGCCAAGGTCATGTAGTTAGTATGTGCTGGAGTAGGACATGGAACCCAGGCCTTGGTGGTTTCCTTGACTTCGAATATGCTGGTCTTGGATTCTCTCCAAGATTCCTGCTGGCCCAGACCTTCTCTGTGCTGGGAAATTAAGCAGCCGGGGTTGTCTTGGTCAGTTTGGGCTGCTATAAGAAATTACCATAGGCTGAGTGGCTTGTAAACAACAGAGACTTATTTCTCATAGATCTGGAGGCTGAAAGTTTGAGATCTGGGGCCAGCACGGCTGGATCCTGGCGAGAGCTGTCTTCTGGACTGTAGACTGCCTACTTCTCCTTGTATGTACACGTGTAGAAAGAGGGCGAGAGACATCTCTGGGGTCTATTTTATAAGAGCACTAACCCCATTTGTGAGGGTTCTACCCTTGTGATTTAGTTATCCCCCAAAGGTCTCACCTCTTAATACCATCACATTGGGGGTTAGGATTTCAACATACAAATTTGTGTGTATGGGTTACGTTCAGTCCATAACAAGGGTGGTCATGAGCTCTTAGTTTGGGGCCAGCCCAAGGTGACGGTACAGGTTGCAGCTCCTCTGCACACAGCACCTGACTGGGCATGTGAAGCTATCCTTTGCAATCCCTTAGTAACCCCAAGTCTCACTGGGGGCCTCCCACAGACCATTCCCCAGCAGAAGCTGGTCTTAGGAAAAAGCCGTGAACCCACCTCTTGGCCTACTCCTCCCCAGCCTGAGCAGCCCCGTCTCCCGTGCCCTTTCATCTGTTCCAGGTAGCAACCCTGGGGATGGCCAAGAAGCATGTCTGAGCTGAGGCTCTGCCCCCAGAGAGGCAAAGGGAAAAAGGGCAAAAATATAAAATAATGATTATGCAAAAGAATTACCCTGCACGTCTCTCCCATCTTCCTCATCTCCCCGTGTAAATTACCCTATTATTCTGCTCCCTTAGGACTCCTCATCGTCCTTATTCCTTCTTTTGAGCTAAAGTCATTCATGCAGTAAATTAGTTCTTTGCTTCGAAATAGCTCTGATTGTAGCAGTTGCTGCCACCAGCAGCAGCAACGCCATGTCCCCCGGACAGTTTCCAAAAAAATACGGAGAAAGGAAGAAAGAAGGAAAAAAAGCCCTTGATAACTCCTCCTCACTCCCACTCTATTCACATGCACGGAGAGACATGGGGTGCCCGTCTCCTGGGAAATAGTTTCTTCGAAAGGCAAGTACATTCTGAGAGGGAGTGCAGACAGAGTCCTAACCTACAACTCAGGCTGGGGCAGGGCGAACTGTAGTCATCAAGGCCACGGGCAGCAGCCTGAAAACTTCCACTCTGTTCTTTCAACCTTGAAAACCAAGTCTCGGTCCACCTTGGGTTACTGGGGAAGCAGTAGAACATAGAGGTTAAGAACTCAGGTTTTGGTGTCAGATTCTCCAGGGCCAAGTCCTGGGTTCTGCCACTTTTTAGCTGTGTGACCTTGGGCAAATGTCTCAACAGCCCTGAATCTATAAGTTTCCACATCTCTGATATGTATCTCACTCCAGACTCATATCCAGTTGTCTACTCAGCATCTCTTCTTAGACATCTAATAGGCAAATCAAACTGAACATGTCCCATTACAAACTCTTGACCTTCCCCCTTCCAAACTTGCTCCTCCCACAGCTGCCCCAACTCTGGACATGTCAACTCCATCTAATCCTTGCTCAGGCTAAAATCCGCGGTATCATCCTTGACCCCACCCCTTCTCTCACACACTAGTTCTAGTCTGTCTGTAAATCCTATTGACATTATTTACAAAACACGTTCAGAATCTGCCTGCTTCTTACCCCCTCCACTGCTCCATCCTGAGTCAAGCTACCACCATCTCTCATCTGGCAATTTCAGTAGCCTCCTGACTGGTTTCCATGCTTCTCTCCTTGTCTCCAAAGTGGTTCTTCAAAAATATAAGTCAGTTCACATCTTTCCACTTCAAAACCTTCCAATGGCTTTCCATCTTATTTAGAGTAAAAGCCAGGGACCTACACAATCTGCACCCTTTCCCCAACGTGGCTGTGGTTGTTGTTAATTTTGCAGATACCATCTACAAATAGCTATTTGCCTTCTTATAATTCCGGCCTCCCCTTAACATTGCAGAATACGTTATGAGTTGCATGTGTGCGTGTGCGTGTTGGAGAGGGTGGTTGAGATGGGATGGGGGAGGACGGCAGTAAGAACAGGTGAGCTGACTTGGCAGTGAAACTCCCACCAATTCTTCAATTTCTCCAGTGGTGACAGATGTGCACCCCAATCCTTCTTTCAAGGACTGTTGTCACCTCCCAATGTCTCTTTTCTATTCCTAATGATACCCTCTCCCTCTTTATCACTCTGTGGCTGTGGGTCTCAGACTCCAGCCTGGGGGAATCATTGAAGGAGCTTTCTTTCAAATGCAGATTGCTGGGTCCCACCCCCAGAGATCCTGATGTGTCAGGAAGGCAGTGGTGTTTTTGACAAGTGGCCCAGGTGCGTCTGATGTGGGTGGTCATAGCATGTATATAAATCATAAATTATAACGTCATAAGATTTAATTTTTTAAAAGTGCTTTAAAAGGCTGGATTTTTGTTCATCTTCAAAAAGGAAGATTTGGAAGTAAAATACACATATATTAGTAAAAGCACAATGCAGAAGAGGTCAGTATGCAAAGCCATCACACACATTTAGATTTATTATTACGCATGTCCAGATGATGTCTTAGATCAGAAATTTTGAGTGGGGCGAGAGGCCCATCCAAGAAACTGAAATTTTTGAAGGTGAACTTCACCACAATCTGATGGACAGGTGTGAATAAAGTGTGCATCATGGGCCCCTTCACAGAGAAACAGGCTCAGAGCCAGTCACTTAAACTGACATTTTCCTCTACTTCTGAAGCTTCAGTGTGGACAGTATTGTCAACTTTCTTCTTTTCAGACAGTCAAAAGGGAATTTCTACATATTACTTTTGTCCAGTCCTTTTGTCTGTCTTTTTTTCAGTCCCCACACTGTACATTATAATAGTCATTATTCCCAACAGACAATGTTTTCATTTATCTGCGTTTTTATCAATGTCTTTGCTAACCACTCCACTATACATCTGAGATCTTCTTTCTGGAATCATTTTCCTTTTTCCTGAAGTGGATCTTTGAGAAGTTCATGTAGTGAAGTTCTGTCTCCAATTTTGATAATTTGCAAATATCTTTATTTCACTTTTGTTCTTGAAAGATAGTTTTGCAGGGTACATGTTTCTAGAGCAATGATTATTTTTCTTAGCATTTTGAAGATAGTCCACTCCCTCCTGCTTTCTGTTTTTATTTATGAGAAGTCCACTGTCAGCCTAACTCTAGCTCTCTTGTATACGATCTGTCTTTTCTCTCTGGTTCTTTTAAGGTCTCTTTAGCTTTGGTGTTCTGTGATTTCACAACAACATATGTAAATGTGCATTTAAAAAAATCCTGCATGATACGTATTGTGCTTCCTATATATTTAGATGCATTTCTCCTCCCTCTTCTGGAAAAATTTCAGTCATTTTTATTTATACATTTTCTTACTTTGAGTCTCTCTATCTGGGTCTCTGATTAAATGCATGCTAGATCTTTTGATTCCATCTTCCATATCTCTTAATCTCTCTTTCATTATTTTCCAGCATCTTTCCTCTCTGAATAATTTCCTCAGCTTGATCTTCCAGTCTACTAAATTCTATCTTCAGCTGTGTCTAATTTTCCGTATCCATCTCATTTCTGGAAGTTCTATTTGGTTCTTTGTACAAATATTTCTGATAATTTTTATGGTCTAGTGCTGCTTTCTCAAATTTGTGACTTTTAAATTTCTTTGAACACTTTGTACATATTTATTTTATTTTTTATATTTGATTATTCATCAAATATTTATGTGCCAGTTACTGTTATGGAGGCTGGGGATTCAGCAGTAAACAGAACATATGAAAATGTTTTGCTTTCAGGCCAGCCCTGGTGGGCTAGTGGTTAAGTTCAGCATGCTCCACTTCGGCAGCCCAGGGTTGATTCCTGGGTGTGGACCTACATCATTTGTCCGTCAGTGGCTGTGCTGTGGAGGTGGCTCACACACAAAAAGAGGAAGATTGGCCATGGATGTTAGCTCATGAATATTACTCAGAAAAAAACTGCTTTCATGGAGCTTGCACTCTGGTGGATAATTCCAATATCTGAGGTCAAATGATTTGCAAATAATTTCTCTCATTTTCTAGGCTGTCTTTCCAATTTCTTGATAAAACCTTTTGATGCACAAGGGGCCAGCCCAGTGGTGCGCAGTGGTTAAATTCGCATGTTCCACTTTGGCGGCCCGGGGTTCACTGATTTGGATCCCGGGTGTGGACATGGCACCGCTTGGCACGCCATGCTGCAGTAGGTGTCCCACATGTAAAAAAGTAGAGGAAGATGGGCATGGATGTGAGCTCAGGGCCAGTCTTCCTCAGGAAAAAGAGGAGGATTGGCAGCTGTTAACTCAGGGCTAATCTTCCTCAAAAATAAAAAAAAAATTAAAAATAAATAAATAAAAAACCTTTTGATGCACAAAAGTTTTTAATTTTGATGAAGTCCAATTTATCTATATTTCTTTTTGTTGCTTGTGCTTTTTGTGTCATATCTACAAATCCATTGCCAAATCCAAGGTCATGAAGATTTTCCCATATGTTTTCTGTTCTAAGAGATTTATGGTTTTAGTTCTTATATTTAGGTCATTGATCATTTGAGTTAGTCTTCGTATTTGCTGTGAGGTAGGGGTGCAACTTCATTCTCTTGCATGTGCAAATCCAGTTGTCTCAGAACTGTTTGTTGAAGAGATTGTTCTGTCTCTATTGAATGAACTTACCACCCTTGTCAAAGATCAATTTGCCACAGATGTATGAGTTTACTTCTGGACTTTCAATTCTATTCCATTGCTCTATATGTCTATCTTTATGCCAGAACCACACTCTTTTGGTTACTGTTGTTTTGTAGTAAGTTTTGATTTTGGGGAAATGTGAGTTCTCTGACTTTGTTATTATTTATCAAGATTGTTTTGGCTATTCAGGGTCCTTTGAAATTCTACATAAATTTGACCATTGTCTTTTTCATTTCTGAAAAAAAAAGCTATTGCAACTTTGATAGGGATTGCGTTGAATTTGTAGATTGCTTTGGGTAGTACGGGCATCTTAACAACGTTGTCTTTCTATCCATGAACATGGGATACATTTTTATTTATTTAGATCTTCTTTAATTTCTTTCAGCAATATTTTGTGATTTTCAGTGTGTAAGACTTCCACTTCTTTGGTTAAATTTATTCCTAAATATTTTATTCTTTTAGATGCTATTGTGAATGGTTTTGTTTTCTTAATTTCCTTTCTACATTGCAAGTGTATAGAAACACAATTGATCTTATACCCTACAACTTTGATCTTATGCCCTACAACTTTGCTGAATTGTTAGCTCTAGTAGCTTTATTGTGGATTATTTGGGATTTTCTACATAGAGGATCATGTCATCTATGAACAAAGGTAGTTTTACTTCATGCTTTCTAACTCAAATGTCTTTTATTTATTTTTCTTCTTGTCTAATGCTCTACTAATACCTTGCTGAAGAGCATTGGTGTAAGTAGGTATTCTTGCCTTATTCCAACACCTGCCTTTTGAGTTACTTTGCTGCTCATTACTTATTGCCATAGTTTCAGTGAATGGGGGGGGGGGGGATGGATGCAACTATTGTATATTTCTCTTTCTTCTCTTGACTCTAGAAGTGCACTTAAGTCTCTTTTAGCAAGAGTTAATTGTTTAGTAGTGCAAAGACATTTTACATCATCTAGTCTGCTATTACTGGAAGCAACACAAGATGACATTTTGAAAAACTCTGACATAGTAAATGGGAGGTTAATTCTCATGGTCTGGCTTGATGGCCCTCTGTCCATCTCATCCAGAATGACTGAAACAAGCTGCCTTCTATTGTTATCACACAGAAACTGAGTCTCGAAGAAAATCTGGAAGTTAGTCAAATTTACAGGGGTCAGAGTTTGGGGGAAGCTCTGAGGAAACTGCCTTGAAGGGTGAGAGATAAACAGATCTTGTATCCCATACAAGAAGCAAGTTTGTTCCATTTCTCAGCCAGTCTACTCCAGCGTCCAATCATGCCACACCCTGAAAATGTGTCATCAGTTGCTAGGAAACTTATCCTTTTGAACAGAAATCACACTTTAAGCTGTGCACATCTGCATATTCGTGAGAGAGAGAGATAGAGAATGAGATATGGGGGAAATATACTACTTGTCTGATGGGATCCTCTAAAGAAAGGAGGCAGAGAACACCCTGGCTCTTCTCCTCTCTTCTTCTACCTGTTCTTCTTCCTGGGGCCTCAGCACCATTCCCCGTTCTCTGGATCTCTGGGTACACCCCGCCCTCAGCTCCTGTGGGCTGTGAAGGCAGCTGTGAAGGCAGCTGTGCTCTCACTTGCCCAAAAGTTGTTGAGCGCTGTGACCTCCTGCCAGTGCCTGGGGGTGACGTTGCCCAGCTACAGTTGCTGGGGGAACCTCAAGTTAGAATGTCTTCACTTTAGGGCGTGTAAAGTCTCAATCACTGCAGTGAATTAATGTTGCTTTTTCCTGGCTAAACATGGAACCCATATAAGCGAGTGTCGGCTTCTGGGAAGATTGAAGTTACAGCGTTCCTACTTGGATGCTGTCAATCACTCCTCCCCCACTCTCTGCTGATTGCGCTCAGCCTGCAGAGCCCAAGTGGGAGTCAAGGGGAAAACACAGAGAAATGATTGGCAGTCCTCTGAGAAGTCCCTGTCAGATGGCAGATACATCTAGAGAGACCTTCTGGTCCAATGGTGGAGTTAGTCCTCATCCTGAGAAAGTTCTCAAGCTAATGAAAGACGCATGACCTCTAGCCTAAGGAAGCTCTTTGTGTGATGGGGAAGACCTAGCTATTGCTTAAAGTAAGCTCCTAGTCTAATGGGGGAGACCCAGTCCCTGCCCTGGGGAAACTCTGGTCTGATGGGGAAGACACTCTCCACTGGGAGACGGAAAATGTGATGGAACCATCCTGTCCCCCAGATGTCTTATTGGATAGGGGTGATCAAGCTGGCTTGGGGCAACAGTTGATGACAGAATCTCTGGGACACATGCCAACTGGCTCTCTTACACACAAGGGCTATAGAACCCTGGCTGAACCCTCATTTCCCCTGGAAACTCTGACCACTCCTTCCTGCCCTCACCTCCAGCTATTCGGAGTTCTTTCCATTCTTGACCACCCGTCTCTTGATTCCACTATTGAAATTTTAAACATATAGAAAATTGGAAAGAATTATGAGTACTTAGCATTTAGATTCTACAATTGTCAACGTTTTGCCATATCTCCTTCATCAAATACCTATCCATATATCTTTCCTTCAATATATCTTATTTTTGGTGTATTTCAAAGTAAGATGCAGACCATCAGTATACTTCACTTCAAACACTTCAGGATGCCTATCGTTAAGTAGAATTCCATATTTGCTGTGTTTTTTTGTGTGTGTGAGCACGTGGGGGGTTAAATTTACATCAGTCAAATGGTGAAATGCACAAATTATAAGAGCATTCTTTGACGAGATTCGACAAATACTTAACCTAACATGTAACCCAAATTCCCATCAAGATGTGGAAGATTTCTATCACCCAGGAAGTCTGTTCACACCCCTTTCCAGTCAATCACTGCTTTCACCTTGCAGAAGCAGTTTTCACTCTTCAGAAAAACCTTTCTAGAATTTCCTATAAATGGAATCAAATAGTATGTACTCATGTTGTTGAGATTCATCCCTTTTGCTGCATGCGTCAGTATTTTGTTCCTTTTGTATCACCGAGTCGCAGTTACAATTCGTTTATCCATTCTTCTGCTCATGGACAGTTTATTTGGGGTTGTTTCCAGTTAGGGGCTACGCTGAATAAAGCCGCTATGAATATACATGTACAAGTCTTTTTGTGGACATGTTTTCATCTCTGGAAGTCTGTACCCTTTGACCAACCTCTACCCATTTCCGCCACACCCCAGCCCTTGGTAACCACCATTATACTCTGTTTCTGTGAGTTTGGCTTTTTGTTTTTAGGTCGCACATATAAGTGATCCCATACGGTATTTGTCTTTCTCTGTCTGACTTACTTCACTTAGCATAATGTCTTCAAATTCCATCCATGTAGCCACAAATAGCGGGATTTCTTTTTCTCACGGCTGAATAATATTCCATTGTAAATATATTCCACATCTTCTTTATCTATCCATCCGTAGATGGACACTTAGTTTGTTTCTGTGTATTGGCTATTGTGAATAATGCTCCGGTGAGCATGGGGGTGCAGACACCTCTTTGAGATTCTGATTTCATTTCCTTTGGATATGTACCCAGAGTGGGATAGCTGGATCACACGGTAGTTCTATTTTTAATTTTGTCAAGAACCTCCATACTGTTTTCCATCATGGCTGCACCAATTTACATTCCCACCAATAGTGCACAAGGGTTCCCTTTTCTCCACGACCACGCCAGCACTTCTTATCTCTTGTCTCCCCTCCACCAACCTTACTGAGGTATAATTGACAAGTAAAATGGTAAGATATTTAAAGTGTACAACATGATAATTCGATAGACATATACATTGTGAAGGGATTTCCCCCATCAAGTTAATTACACATCCACCACCTCACATGGGGTATCACACTAAGTGAAATAAGTCAGACAGAGAAAAACACAATGCCCCTTGCTGTTATTTATATTTAGAAGCTAGAAAAAAGAAGTCGAACTCAAAGAAACAGATTGTAGAAAAGTGGTTGCCAGAGGCTGGGGGGTGAGGGAAACAGGGAGAAGCTGGTAAAAGGGTACAAACTCTCAGTTACAAGATGAATAGGGTCTGAGGATTTACTGTATAAGATGCTGTATAAGCTGATAACAGTATGTTGTATAATTGACATTTGCTAAGAGAGTAGAACTTAAATGTTCTTACCAAAACCAACCTACCAACCCCTAATACTCACTTGATCTCTGAATAAGCCCTGACAAGTATCAGGCCCTGGGGAGGTGACCTAGAGTGGAGGATGAGGATGATGACGATGATGAAGATGGTGACGATGATGACAGCACGCAGCTACTGGGTACTTAGATGCTAGGTTCTGTTCTAAGCACTTTCCATGGATTGTAGAATTGAACCCTCTCCATAATCCTACGATGTAAGTACTATTGTTAGTCTCATTTTACAGATGAGGAAATCTAGGCACAGACAGAAGAAATCCGCCCACGATCACACAGTAAATGGCAGCTCAGGAGCAGTCATCTTGGCTGAGTCTCATCCCCACAGCTGG
The DNA here is from genome assembly GCF_037783145.1 of Equus przewalskii. Classification (NCBI taxonomy): domain Eukaryota; kingdom Metazoa; phylum Chordata; class Mammalia; order Perissodactyla; family Equidae; genus Equus; species Equus przewalskii. Next base: position 38,202,050 of record NC_091840.1, read on the forward strand.
GGAGCTCCCACTCCTGCGCAGGTTTACTAATTACAGAGTAATAATAAGAACCACTCACAGGTATTTAATGTGTGCTGGCTACTGTACGCAGCACTTTAGGTACACTGTTTCATTTTAATCCTTTCCAAAAAATCCCATAAAGCCAGTATCAGGACTCACTTTTCACAGGTGAGGAAATACAGGTTCAGAGAAACTTAACTTGCTCAAGGTCATACAGCAAGTAAGATGCAGGGCTGGGACGTGAGCCCAGGTCTGTCTGACTCCAAAATGCAGGCTTGGAACCATCACCTTCTGCTGCCTCTGCTGTCACAAGACCTCAGAATTGAAAGAGCTGCCTTTGGAGGTCACCAGGCTCAATCGCCTACTTGACGGGGAAGTTGTCCTGAGAATCTCTGACAAGTGGATCTTCCCAGCCCAATTTGGATGCTTCTAGGAGCGGGGAGCTCACTCCCTCCTGGGGCAGCCCATCTGGGATTGGACAGTGCCGATTGCCAGAGACCTCTTTTTTCTTTCGAGCCCAAGAAGTCAGCCTCCCTGAACCCGCTGTGAGTCCCCTCCAGAACTGCCTGTATCCCCCTCCTTCAGGACAGACCTGTGTTCCTCCAGCTTTGCATGTGGGAGGATAGCGTCAAATCCTTTGGGTCAAAGAGCAGGCTGACATGCTTAAGGTTGTGTGGAGGTGGGGGTGGGGAGCCGGGGGAGTCGTAAGCATCCCTGGGAAGAGATGTACAAATGTTCTGGGTCTTTTATCTTAAGTGGTTTCTGATCTGCCCGGCTGAGTGATTGCCTAGAGCCACCACGTTTAACATTCATGTAGATTCCAGGCTGGGCTATTACGGAAGTAAATCACCCGTGCCTGCTCTCGCCACCCCCCCACCCAATCCCCAGCCCCCCAGGACAAGTATCTCCTTGGTCTCCATGGCAACAGGGCCATCTGTTTCACACAGCATCCCAGGCCAGGAGAAGTTCATTCTGTCCTAACTTGCTAAGTTATGGGTAGTGCAGGAAGAAGCAGGAGAAGGAGGTGGGAGAGGGGAAGAGGGGTGGGCCTTTGTGTTTCCTCTGATCCCATTTAGAACAAGGCAGCCTGTGAGAGCTGGAGGAGCCCTCAGAGGTCCACTGGCCCAACACCCTCATTTTATGTGTGGGAAACCAGCTTCAGAGAGGAAAAGTGGTAGTCACACATCATGTTAGTGACAGAGCTGAGTCTAGCGGGCAACTGATACACATTTGTTAAATGAATGACTCATAGAATCATAAAGAGTTAGAGGCAGGCAACAGATTATGCCAAAATTCCCATCCAGGGCATGAAAGTGTCCAGAAATTATATTCTACAACAGATGGTCCTCCAAAGTGCGCTCGAATGCTTGATCTGTGCTTAGTCGCTATCTTAACTGCTGCCGCTGCTGGGACTCTGAATATAGAAAGCTTTTCTACACACTGAGCAGAAGCCTGCCTCCCTGTGAATCTCCTCGTCAGTTCTGATTCTGTGCTTTGGAGCCACAAAGATTCCAGCCCTTTGCATGTGTTGTCTTGTTTGACCAGCTCTTGTTTGACTGGCTCCGGGGGAAGTCTGAGAAGTGATATTCCCCAACTTACGCAGGTCAAGAGGGGTGAAGTAATTGACCGGAGGCCCAGAGCGAGGTGGAGAGCCCAGGTGTGTTGGTCCTTGAGTGGGGGCGGTTGTCTTTTATCTCCTCCCACTTAGGGGGCTGGCCCAGCCCATTCCTGTCTGCACCATCTGTGGGGTTTGTTCCCGAACTTCCTCTTTTGCCTGCCTCTTCCTATGGACTTATTATCTCTATAAGGCAAGAGGGCTGTTCTCCTGCCCAACGTCAGGTCCAGGCCTTGTGGGTGGGGGGAGATGGTGCCAGGTCCTGTCTCTCTAACCCAGCCATTGGCCCTCCGCTCCTCCATCACTGCTAGACGAGCCTCCACGATCCTAACTGGTGTGAAGGCTGGAGAAATGAGGAAGACCAGGGTATCTCTCATCTTCCTGCTGGTAGACACTCTTGGGGGGCTACTAAGCTCCCCAAACATTTCCCTTCTTCCTCCTCAATGCCCCTTGGTGCCCTGTATTTCCTGCGAGAAGCCCCAAGTTGGGGAGTGTTTATAGGGGAGGGCTGTGGGGCACAGTACCTAAAGGATGGTCACCTTGGGGGACACGGCCGGAGGAATAAGGAGTGGTTGGGGCAGGAGGCAGAGTTAGTGCTGAGAAGGGAACAGTAGAAGGTGACATTTCTGCCCATCTTAAACTCTGACCCTCACTCCTGTTCTTCCGATTAGGCTGAGAAGTCCAGAACAGGAGCAGACCATCCCTCCTAGCCCTCAATGAGCTGACTGCCAATGGGTGGATGGACACCTGGGTTCCCTCTGCCTTAACTGGGAGCTTGCCTCCTACCACAGGGGGCAATGGTTTAGCCAATCGGTGCAGACATGCAAATGAGAGAATCCTGAGTAGCCTTTTTGCCGGCCACTCATTGGAGGAGTTATAATCTCGGCTCTCTGATTGGTCCATCCTAAGAAAACGTGGGAGTTCAGGCTCAGTTCTCTTCTTAATGGGTCAGTGGGCAGGGCAGGGGAGGGAACAAAGGAGTAGATAATTAGAACACACACACCCACTTTCAGTTCACTTTGGAATGCATTATATCAGAATTGCACACCATGTTTGACTTCAGATAATATAACAATTAGTTGACTTCTGCTAGTCAGCTGGCGTGGGGGATTGGGAGAGGTGTGAGAAGGGCAGACCAGGACAAACGAGGATGGTTATGGCAGCTACCTCCCCTCCAGCCCACCCCTCCTGGTTCCATTTCCCATGTCATATCTTGTCCCCTTTGTGTTTGTCTGTCGTCCCCTCCCTCAGAGATGTTCACCAAGACCTCTCCAACATTTAGCACCAAGGCCTCTGGGTGTGCCCGGAGCAGGATTCTGTGTGCACAGACCAGACACGAAGATGGATTGCTCCCCGCAATAAATATCGACTGATTCATAAATCTGGTTGCCAGATTCCATCAAAGTCGCTGCCTGCATAATCCTGGAGCTAGAAGACGCCAGCTAATTTTGTGCTGGGCAAGCTTATTCCCAGTGGAAGATGCTGTATAAACATTGATGCAACCTGGGGGCTGTGTGAGGGGGTTGGGGAGAGCAAATCCTCCCAGCTGAGGGGGCAGGTCTGTGAATGGTGATGAAGACTGGGGTGAACCAAGGGACAGAAGGATCTGCAGGGCCAGACGGCCCCCCTTCTCCCTCACCATCCCCGGGCCTCCTCAGCTTGAACCTGTTTCTACAGCAACCACAGTCAGGCTGAACATCTGGACGAAAAGCAGAATCAGCCAGCCCATTACCCAGATGTTTCTAAATACCCAGAGCTTTGTAAGGAGAAAACAAAATGCTCTGACTGGTGATTTTTCACTTCTCATCCAGATGTTGGCTGTCAGGAAAATACAGCCTCGAGGGCCTTTAATTGCTGTTTCTTAGAACCCCTCATATTGACTTGGGGTCCCACAGCCTCAATGACGGATTTAATAGGAGGGAGAAGGCAGTTGTTCTCGCTGGCACGTGCCCCTGGGTGCTTTGGGAGGTTTCTTCTTATAGTGTGGCCAGCTGTGTGGCTGGTGCAATTGGCGTTTTGTTTGTTGGGGGAGACAGAGGGGATCCACCCAGCACTGCACCCCGTCTCCCCTCCTCAATCTCTCTAGCACTTGTACTCAATCCCCAGTTCACCCCCACCCCCGCCCGTTCCGTCACTCAGTCATCTTTCATTTTCCTAACCAACACTTGCTGAGCATCTGCCCTGGTTCTCTTCCAGCGCTCGGGATCGACAAGCCAAACTCCCCCCTTCTGCCCCGCCCAAACCTGGACGGGGAGCAGGGTTCCCCGTGCCTCCTGACCAATGAGAGACAGGGCTGGGAGGGCCCAGGAGCTGAGCTCCCTCAGGCCGGGGGCTTGCGGAGGGCCTGCAGGTGATGCAGCAGCTAAGAACGTGGGCTCTGTTGCTGAACCATCTGGGCTCTCATCCCAGCTTTGCTACCAGCTGTGTGGCCTCAGGCAGGTCCCAGAGCCTCAGTATCCTCCTCTGTAAAACAGGGGTAGTAATAGCACCTGCCTCACAGGGTTATTGGGGGATGAAATCAATCAATGCGCGTCAGAGCCAGAATAGTGCCTGGAGCAGAGCATGCGCTCCAACGATGGTGGTGATTTCTGCCCTGCGCTGGGTCCTTGGCGCCCCTTCTGCCAAGTGTACAGAGCACCTAGTGTGTGCAGGTCACTGGCTGGTGCATGAAGTCTGCAAAGATCAGTGTGAGGTGGTCCCTGACATGCCCCTCTATGATGTTCACAATGAATACAGACAAGGGACAGTGGATGGGGCTGGGTCAAATGTTCCAACGGTTGGGAGAGTCAAGGAAGTTTTAACGGAGAGAGAGAGGATGTGGTCTTTGGCTGGGTCACTGGAGGATGAGTGGAGCTATTATTGGAACTGGGAGGGCATTCCAGGAGGCGCAGGAGCATGTGCAAAGGCATGGAGTTGGGAAAGCCCAGGGCCTACAAAATAGAGGATGAGAAAGAGAGCTGAAGCTGGAAAAGGGAGGTTGGTGCCATATTGTGGAGGGCCTTGAATGCTGGGAGAGAGACTGCCTAATGCTGTAGGCAATGGGGAGCCACTGAAGGTTCTGCAGGAAGGGTAAAGTCATCAGAGCTGAGCTTCAATGTGGTCTCTCTGGCAGTGGTGTGACAATGGGATTGAAGAGGGATGAGGTCACAGAGAAGGCCCGGGATAGTCCTGAGTCTGAGCAAAGCCATGCGCAGTGGACAGTGACCCCACAGGAGGCAAAGAGTGGGTCCCCGAGAGCTGGCATTCACCTCTAGGAAAAAGAGAGGATTGGCTCTTGGGGCCAGGCAATGAGGCTGGACACACCATGGCTCTTCTGTGGTTCCTCAGTTTCCCTCTGGGTAAGCGGAGCAGCTGCCCCCACTCAGGAAGTAGATTGTGGAATTTGGAACAAACCCTGGTACATCCACAGAGTGTTAGAGTTGGAGATGCTCTGAGAGAGCATCTCGTGCAGCCCTTTATTTCACGAATGCCAAAATGAGGTCTGAAGAGGCAAGGAGTGTTTCCATGGCCCCCTTGTTGGTAAGGGGCAGACCCTGGACGAGCCCCCCATCGCTCCCTGGGAGCTCCCCGACACACCCCTTCCCTGGCCCAGCCAATTAAATTCCGTTCAAGACAAGTCAAGCATCAAAGAGGTCCTGATCCCCTCCTGTTGCCGGGCACCAGCGGGGCACACGGGAGGCCAAGGTGAGTGCGACGTCGTCCTCACCCTTAAGGAGCCTGCCCCGCAGCAGGAGAGAGAGGGACAAAGGCACCCACACTCCACACGATGTCACACCATGTGACATACGTGACAAGAATTCTAGTAGCACAAGATGCCGTGTTCAAGCAACCTGCCGAGATGTTCTAGGCGACCCCAGCCCCCTCATCCCCTCTCGTTTTCTGTCGGTCGGTGGCTGCCTGTTGACTCTGAATATCATTTTCTAAGTTTTTCCCTCTCGTCTCTCTCTCTCTCTCTTCTCTCTCTCTCTCTCTCTCTCTCTCTCTCTCTCTCACACACACACACACACACACCCTTCAGTGTTCGTCTGGCCCCTCCTGATTGAATGAAAGCATACGCTGCCCTGGAGAGAAATGTGTGGCTATAATTACCCTGATGATTGGGACCACCCAACGGAAATGACCCCCTGACCCCGCCTGGCTCCCACTGCCCTCACTCACACACTCGGTCATCATGGGTGGTTTCACAGGTGCCTGGATGTGACATCTTCCTGTCGCTTCCAAACTCTTCCCCAGACTGTGGCCCCAGTGGCTCTGGCTTGCACCTTCAGAAAGCTACACACCTCATTCAGCGATGTGTACCAGGCAGGGTTAGAAATGCCGGGGACGGAGCAGAACGGACAAAGAGCCCTGCCCTCATAGAGCTTCTGTGGGACAGACAAATACATGTCCACATTAGAACAGAATATATTACTCTAGGCGGCCAGGGGTGTAAGGAGAAAAGGCAAGAAAGTGGGGGTAGGCGATGGCGGGGCCGACTTGTAGTTCTAGATGGCGTTGCTGGAGTGGCCTCTCTGAGAAGGTGGTATCCCAGTCACCGTGGGAAGAAAGCGGGCCAAGCCTATGATGCCAGAGGAGGTGCAGCGGAGGCCACTGCAGCCGCAGAGGTCCCAAGGCAGGACCGTGCCTGTGGTGTTGGGGGAATGGCGAGGCACCGATGTGGCCGGGGAGGAGTCAGCACCAAGGACAGGAGTCGGACATGAGGTCAGCGACGTCACGGCGCCCAGGGCCCACAGAGCCCTCAGGAGACTGTGGGCTTTTTCTCTGGGTGAGCACCAACCCCACGGAGAATCCTCCAAGACCCCAGCTCAGAGGAGAGAGCAGCTTCCTTGCTCCCCCGCTGGAGCCGCCTCCCTCCCTGCCTCATCCATCAGTTCAGGACTTTAGGGAATGGGGGCGGGTCTTTCCACGGCCCTGGCACAGTCCACTTCCATCTTGATGTCGCCCACCCCCATCGCCCAGGGCCACAGCCCCACGCTGGGGGCGCACAGGTGTCTTGGCCTTGGAGTGGCAGGCCTGTCCACACAGGGAGGGCCAGCCTCTGGGGGGAAGAGTGTCTGATCTGCTGGTGCTGCCGGCTGGAGTCCACCCTGGTTGGCACACGGTCACTGTCTGCTGACTTGCACGGCCTCTGCACTTGTGGCGCACAGCGCTGTTTTTCAGTGGATGGAAGGATCCCTCAGTCCTACCTTGCCCCTCTCCACCCAGCTCCCTCCCAGCCTGTGGAATCGTAAAGAATCGAATCTGAGGGTAGTATTGGGAAGAGTGTGGGCTCTGGAGCCAGACAGCTTCCAATGCCGGATCTACCTGGGTGGTCTGGAGCAAGTGGCTGAGTTCTTCTGAGCCTCCGTCTCGTCATCCGTCAAGCGGGCAGAGTGAAACGGCGCCCACCTCATGGGGTTGTTGGGGAGGCTGGATGTGACGATGCGTGCACGGGGCCCAGCACGTGGTGAGCTCTCAATAAACCCATCAAGGCAGCGTCAGCACGAGGGGTAGATCCTGGGATCCCGGCCTCCCCTGGAGTGTCAGGGAGGCAGAGGGATCAGGGCCACCATTTCTCAGTGCCCACGGTCCTGCTGGGGACCCAGGGGGCCCTGGAGGAGGCTGAGTTCGAGACTGCTCCCAAGCCCAGCCACCAGCCCACGGGTCACAGGGGGGCCATCCTCGTCATTGCACCGTCTGTGTTGGCACTGCTTTGGCATCTGCCTTCTCTCAGGGGACGCTTGCTGGTCCACTTACCTCCTGTTTTTCTCTTTAAGTGCATAGTTTCTGCAAGTTATAAAAATGACCATCCCAGCAGAGTGAGGAGAGAGAAATCCAAACAGGGGGCTCAGGAAACCTGGTTCCTGCCCCACCTGGGTCGTGTGACCTTGGGCGGGTCACCTCTCCTCGTTGGTCTGAGAGACCCTTTCTGTAAAAAGTCGAGCCTGGCCCGGAGGATGAGGAGGTCCCTCTGGCTGGAAAAAAAATCTCTTCTGAGGATCTGGAAAAAAAATAATAAACCCAAGTTCTAGTGCCAACGTTAAAAGCCCCTCATCTGTGAAACGAGGGCTTAAATCACGCCATGTGTAAAAAAGAAGAGAGGGGAAAAATTAATGGGTTTAGAATGGAAAGTCCAGGGGAGACCCTGCTCTGCAGGTAGAGAGGACGAAGGAGGGTGGGACTGTCACCTCAGCATCTGGGCACCTTGAGTCTGCCATCTCTAAGGTAAAAGGTTTGCAGAGAGTTTCAGATGGGGTCTCAGGAAGGGGAGGGGGTGGGCCCCACCATGGGAAACTGGGGAAGACGGTGGGGGCGGGGAGGCCGCTGGGGGACTCTGGCAAGTCTGTCTGAGGGTGGGGTCAGCTTGGAGGCTGGGCTGGCAAGGAGACATCTCCTCAGTCTAGAGAGCGGTTCAGCTTTGCTGCGGAAAAGCCTGGAAGATGGTTTTTCCAGATGAGGTGGCCTCCCAGGCCCGATTGGGTCCTCAGAATTTGCATTAGCTTTTCCCCTCTGCGATGTGTTTGAGCATCAGGGCTGGGCACTGGGGCCGGGCTGGGGTGAGGGATGCTGTGCCCAGTGCAAACTGGGGCCAGACAGGACCAAATCAGAGTGTGGGGCGGGAGGGCCTGGACAAGGCGGGAGCGGATCCCTGGAGAGGCCACGGTGCAGGAGGTGGGGTAGGGGCCGTCTCCAGGTGTTGGGGGATGGGATGGTCGCCCAAGAGGAGGACTAGAGAAATCAAATAACTGGGGCTGGACCACAAAGAACAGAGATTTGTGGGCAGGGTGCTCCCGGTGGAGGGGACAGCGGGAGTAAAGGCTGGCAAGTGTTGATCTGTTTGAGGAACAGGAAGTGGCCCAAGGTCGACCATTGCTCTAGGCCCACTGCCCATTCACAGCGACTCAGGGCCCTTAGATGGGACAGTCCTATGTCCAAAGAACTCCATCCGTTGTGGGCACAGCCGACTGGACCAGGGGCGGACCCCTGAACTGTGCTGAGCCCATCAGAGCCCCGCTCCTGGGGATCTGGAATCTGAACCCAGAGAACTAGTCAGACGGAGGGTGGTGAGCTGACAGGAAGCGTGTCCTGGGCGTGGGAATTGGCTCCAGACAAGGCGAAGCCGCCCGCCAGCCTGGGCTATGGGGCTGTGGGTAAGCAGGGAAAGCTGGCATGCAGATGGGGGCAGAAGGGAGCAGGGAGCAGAGGGAAGCCAGACAAAGGCCCCGGGGACCCCATAGGTGTCTTGTGGTGCTTCCATTAAATTCCCTTGGGTATGAGTGGGTCTATGTTCCTGGCCACCAATGCCCTGTGCATTAAGACCTCTGGCTTGTTACAGGATGGAGCACGCGTGCTGGGGAGGTGCCAGGTGTTAGAAACGAGCCTGAGGAGTGCAGGGCCAGGCTGGGCCAGGCTGCGAGATCACAGGTAGAGCGTGTGTGTGTGTGAGTGTGTGTGTGTGTGTGTGTGTGTGTGTGTGTGTGTGTGTGTGTGTGTAGGGGGTCACTCATGTTTCTGGGCAGCCCTGGAAGCCCAAATGTAGTGGAAAAGAAGGGGACTGACCCTCAAGTTTAGGCCCGAGTGTCCTCAGAGAGACACCCTCAGGGCCGGGGGCGCGGCTCAGAGAGTTGCTGGGCGCCTCCTGCAAGGCCTGGGCCCAGAGCGCCGTGCACGACAGAGGCCCCTTCTGTCAGATTCCCTGGCACACCGCCTCCTCCCCTCCCCCCAACCAACACCCAGTGGTCATCAGTCATCCACGGGGTCATCCCTGCCCAGCCCAGCCCACGGAAACAAGACCCCCCAGTGTGGGGGCATCCAAAGAGCCCAGGATTTGGACTCTGACAAATCTGGGTTCAAATCCTGACTCACACTGACAGCTGAGTGACTTTGAGCAAACCCCTCTCTGAGCCCCAGCGTCCTCCAGTACAGATCACGCTGGATGACCCTTGGTCCTAGAGTTGTCAGGAGGATAAAGGACGTGGCGAATGAGAGAGGCTGGTACACGCCTGGCGCAGGGGACCAGCCCGGAGAGCTGCCTTCCCTTCCTCCCCTCCTCCCCCAAGGTGTGGGTCCAATCAAGTCTACGCGGCTCCGACCGCTGGGCTGGAGGGCCAGGAGCAGGATCTTGGTTGTCACGTCCACTCTCCCATCTTCAGTGACAAGAGGGCAGCTGGCACTGTGGGTGTTAAAACACGCCCACTGGATAAACGAATGCACATAGAAGTGATTCCTAGGGACCCAGTTCCTAGAAGCCAGAGGCTGCCATCTCTTCGCGGGACTTCCCTCCCCCACCCCGAGCGTCCAGTCTGCAGAGCTGGCCCTCTGCTCGCAGCCCGGGAGCCCAGCTCCTTGTCTGCCCTAACCTGGCAGGTCCCCTGGGGCTAGACAGGCTCCCAGTTCCTTCTCACCTCCCTGTCCAGTGGCCTCTCCCACTGGCGTCTGGATACCACTTCCCCTGTCCCCACCTCAGACCTCTGGCTGAAGGTTCCAGCTTCAAGCCTGACCCCTATAACTTGACATCAGTCTTGCTGTCTCTGATACCCCATCCTTTCCTCTTTCACCCCTCGACCCTCTCTCCTCAGTGTCAACCACCATTCAGAGCACAACAGATGTCCTTCCAGACTTTCTTCTATAAATAGCTTAAAATCCTTCCAGAGCATCCCGTTAACAGAAAATCCAAACTCCACACCACAGCCGACAGAGCCTTTTCTGACCTGGCCCTGGCTCTCCTCTCTGACCTCATCCTCTCCCCACCCCCCGCCCTCCCACCAGCATTCACACACCAGGCTTCTGTCTGGTCTTCAAGCACGGCAAGCTCATTCCCACCTCAGGGCCTTTGCACAGGCCGTTGCCTGGAACAGTCTCTCCCTGACTGTCAAATGACTAGCCCTCATCACTGAGGTTCCAACAAAACACCTCCTTCTTGGAGAGGTTTTCCCTGGCCACGACATTTGTTATTGCTCCCTACTTCTTCCCAGCACGTATGAGTACTGGAAATGACCGATTGCTGACTTACTCATTTGTGAGCCATCTCTCTCTCTGGAATGTGAGTGGCACGAGGGCACGGACTTATCTTTTCACTACTCTGTGTCCCCAGTAACCAGACGAGGGACAGGACACAAAGCCCCCTATAAATATCTGTTCAAAGAATGAATCTGTCTGTCTATGTGGATGGACAGTGTTTGTTTAACCCAAAAGGGAGCACACTGTAGGGTTTCAGTATTTTTTTAAAACAAGCTTTTTTCCCAAGCTGTGCGGCAGGGCCGCGGTCTACCCTGGGCGTCCACTCTTGGCTGACGGGTCTGTCCCCCTCTAATCTGAGATCCCAGGGGGCAGGGCTCAGTGGGGGAAACGGGGACGGCTCTGCCTTCTGCATCGGACACAGCTGGCTTCCCGTCCCGCACGTGCGGGCTCCGTGGCCCCTGGCGAGCCCCCCGGGAGCTTCTGCCACCTTGGCTGGGATCTTACAGGCTGGGAGTGAGCGACAGCGTGCGTCCAGGCCTGGTTCAGCTTCCTCCGATGCGGACCAGGGGTTGAACTGGATCCGCCCCACCAGACCCTGGGCGTGAACACCGAGGGTGGTCCTGCCCTTGGGCCCCAGAGCCCGGGCCTGCCGTGCAGAGCAGAGCGGGGGGCAGCCACGGCCTCCCTCCTCCGGCCCCTGTCAGGTGACAGGCAGGAAGGGCACCTGAGGCCCAGGTAGAGAGGAAAGGCGGCCCTAGGGGGAGAGCAGAAGCGCTGAGCCACCAGCCCAGCCCACTCTCCAGCTCCTGCCCCTCTTCTGGGAAAGAAAAGAACAAAAATAAGCCTTGCTGTCATCAAGCAATTAAGTGGAAATCAAATAATCCCAAGGACAGAAAAGCTAATTAATAAAGGAGCAGCGAAAACTAACAGAACCGTGGGGGCTGCAGGGAAATGCGACACAAACAGGGCTGCTGAGCCCGGGAGGTGCGGGGAGAGGCGGGCGCCGGGCTGTGCTGACTGAGCACGGAGGGGGCCCTGCAGGCCCCGCCCAGTCGGAAGATGTTCCGCCGTGGGGGGTCCCCTCATCTGATGGGGGAGACAGACCAGCCCGAGGAGCTCCCAGGCTCACTGAGGAGACCTGGGGTCTGCCTTGGAGGGTGGGGATTTCTGTTTATAAAGTCACTGTTATATGTCAGACTCTGCGCTGGGTGTGTTCACACAACATTAATTCCTCAAAAGTTATCACTCCCAATTTGACCATGGGTCTCACTGTCAGTTGTGTTGTAGGTGCACCCCTTCACCCTGTGTGCCTATCCCCCAACCCCCCTTTCCCCTGGTAGCCACTGATCTGTTCTCTTTGTCCACATGTTTAAATTCCACATATGAGTGGAGTCATACAGAGATTGTCCTTCTCTATCTGGCTTATTTCACTTAACATAATTCCCTCAAGGTCCATCCATGTTGTTGCAAATGAGACGATTTTGTTCTTTTTTATGGCTGAGTAGTATTCCATTGTATATATGTAACACATCTTCTTTATCCATTCATCTGTTGATGGGCACTTAGGTTGCTTCCACATCTTGGCTATTGTAAATGCTGCTGCAATGAACATTGGGGTACATGGGACTTTCGGAATTGCTGACTTCAAGCTCTTAGGATAGATACCCAGTAGTGGGATGGCTGGATCGTATGGTAGTTCTATTTTTAATTTTTTGAGAAATCTCCATACTGTTTTCCATAGTGGCTGCATCAGTTTGCATTCCCACCAGCAGTGTATGAGGGTTCCTTTTTCACCACAACCTCTCCAACCAGAGGGGCTTTTCTTGATCCCTTTTCCTAACACAGCACCCCACTCACCCTCAGTCCTCATACCCTTCCCCTGCTTCTTTTCCTCCATAACAATTACTCCACTGCCTGACATTTCGGACGTTGATTTGGCTCTTTTCCGTCTCCGTCCCACTAGGTCCTAACGTCTGTGAGAAGAAATCTTTGCTTTATCCTAGGGCATAGTAGGTATTCCCCGCATGGTTGTGGAATGAATGAGTCAAGTGAAGCACAGAGAGGTTAAGTCACTTGCCTAGGGGCACCCCAGCATTAAGTAGCAGAACAAGATGGGAGCTCAGACCTCCTTACCCAGCTCATACCCTTCCACCCTCATTACACTGCTTCCCTGGCTTCTGTGGCTCCTGGCATAATGTGGTAGACAGACCATGGCCTCCCAAAGATGCCCAAGTCCTAATGCCCAGGACCTGTGAATATGTTAGGTGACATGGCAAAGGGGAATTAAGGGAGCAGATGGAATGCAGTTCATTAATCAGCTTCCCTTAAGAAGGGCAGAATCTCCTGTAGGTTCCAGGGGGGCCCAAAGTAATCACAAGGGTCCTTAAACACGGAAGTGGGAGGCAGAAGAGGCAGATGTGAGGGCAAAAGCCAGGTTGGAACGATGTAACACGAGGAAGCCACCGCCCTTGCTGGCTTTGAAGATGGAGGGGCCACGAGCCAAGGCATGCAGGCAGCTTCTGGAAACTGGACAGGGCAAGGGAACAGAGTATCCCCTGGAGCCTCGGGAAGGAGCACAGCCCCGCTGACCCCTTGGTTTTCGCCCAGTGAGACCCATTTCAGACTGCCGACCTCCAGAACTGCAGGTGATACAGACGCACTGTTTAAGGCACCAGGTTCGCGGTGCTTTGTTACAGCCGCAATAGGAAGCGTGTGAGGTCGAGGGGCGGGCCGATCTCCGGGTGGGAGCCCTGCCAAGGGGCCAACACAGGGGGCGGGGCTGACCCAGGGGACAGCACAGCAGGAAAGGGGCTCAGGGAAGCAGCGGGTGGAAGGGCCGGCACTGTGGACCAGGCCGAGTGGAGCGGTGGGGGAGGGAGGGCAGGAGGGGGGTCTCAAGTCTGAACCCTCAGCAGTTTCCCCTCCCACGGCTGGGCGGGGCCTGGTGGCTGTGGGTCGAGGGCTGGGGTCGAGGGATTTCCACGTCCCCCCAAGCCTGGTGAAGCCACGCCCCCACCGCACACCCACTCTGTCCCCGCAGGGCATTCCGCCTCCCCCGTGTGTGCCTGCCGTTGGCTCACAGTGGAGCACACACAGACCCCCGTGGGTACCAAGCTGCGGGGCACCTTCGACCCTGGCCCGAGGGAGGCGTGAGGGGTGGGCACTGTCTGCGGCTCAGGCCTCGGCTGGAAAGAGAGGCCGGCGAGGAGGGGCGGCGGGAGGCAGCGAGGACAAACCCCTGTACCCCGGCTCAAGTATCTCGGCAGCTGGGACTCCGTGCCTTGGTCATAGAGATGAACCCCTCCCAGCTTGCCCGTCAGAGGTGACTGGCATGGAAAGAGAGAACTGAGAAGGAAGCACCGGTAGGAGGCGAGAGCGAAAATCCTGAGCGGATCCCTCCAAAGGTGAGTTGGCCGCCGAGGGGCTGCGGCCTTGAGCACAGAGGGACAGACAGACAGACAGACCTCGGCCCCGCCTCTGGCCCCGCTTCCGCTTGCTCGGCATCCTTGGGCATGGCGCTGGGGGCCCCCTGGGCTTCCGTTTCCCACCATAAAATGGGGACAGTGACTCAGGTCCACAGTCCTTACCTGCAGTTCACGAAGCCAACGATCCCCGAGACCCGAACTATTTTTCAGAACTCGTTTGGTGACGACCCTTGCCTTGAACTCATAGGAAGCTGTGGACGCACAGAGCGTACCTCCTTTGCCTTACGTGAATTGTCGCATGTGTTGCTGCCGAGGCATTAATGTGTTTGATTCCGGGGGGCAGCCCTCGAGGCTGTAGGAAATAAACTTTTTATGCACTGAATTACTTTTCAAAAATCTGGTTCCAAGACTGTTTGAAAATGGATTTGGACCTATAGCATCGACTCTATGGGGCTGAAATGAAGCAGTCCTCTGGTGGCTCCGTGGACATTGTGGGCACCCCATAAATGCCCAGATGACCCCTGTAAGGAGGTGGTAGTGTTCTCATTTTACATATTGGAAAACAGAAGCTCAGAGAGGTTGAGTGAGTTTCCCAGGGTCACCCAGCAGCTAAGTGGCAGAGCTGCATTCAAACACAAAATTCTCAATCTTAGTCACTATACAAGTCATGACATTAGAATGTCCAGTGTCAGCTGATTCGTTCTTCCCAGAGTCCATCCAGGATGAGTTCCAGCCAGTGACTTGTGCCTGCCTACCCCTGCCTTGGCCCTCACCCCTGCTGGACCCAGGACTCAGGGGAAAGCTGGCTGGAGACGTAGGCTGCTCCTCTCTCCAGTTTGATGCAGGTGGATTCTGGGGAACCACGACTACTCCATCCTTGGGTGACCTGTGGCCTGGGGCAGAGAGCTGTTAAATACCAGCACGGGGAAACTGAGCTGTTGTCCATTACCCGGCTCTCCCGCCACTGTTCTCACCAAGGCCTCTGGGCTTTGGAGGGGTGGGCTCTTGGTCGTCACAGCTGCAGCTGGCGGGTTCAGCCCCTCTTCACCATCTGGAGCCTGTGTGGGTTCTAAGTCCATAAAGTCAGGGAATTCGGGGGTCAGGAGGGCTGGCTGGAGGGGCTGGGCACCACCGGACCACCTTGGGCCATGAGGGGGCGTGTCCGCAAAGCCAGGGTCGTGGGCCCTCTGGCAGGCTAGGCAACTGCGTGCAGCATGGATCGGGGCTCATGGCAGAGGGAGGTTCCCAGAGCCGGAGCTGCCCACACGTGGATCAGCCCTGGGGAGCAAGGGGCAACACGGTGCCTTGTGCCCAGCACCCCCCAGTGCCCTGGAGCCTGGTCCCCAGAGGCTGAATAGAAGCCGGAAGGGACCGTGGATAAGCCGGATGATAGACTCAGGATCCAGGAGGATCCCAGTTGATCGCTGTGAAGACCAGAATCTGACAAGATGAAGCTTAACAAGCACGAAGGGGACATCCTGCTTCGTGGATCCCAAGAGCCAAGGCTGGGCCGTGTGATGGAGACCTGGGGGCTCTAGAAAATAGTCAGACAGCCGAGCGCAGGCAGCGGGGTCCTTTGTGGGGTGGGTGTGGATACCCAGGCAGCTGACGTTCTCCTGGGCTCCGTAAGAACGAGAACAGCAGCCAAAACAAGGGGAAAGATGATGTCTCTCTGGGCAAGTCCATTCCCAGTGTAAGATTTCGGAGGGATGTTGACAAAGTGGGCCATGTTCAAGGGTGGGCCAGGAGGGGCCTTGACACCTCCTTGGAACCAGGGCCTGGGGCCGAGGACACTAAGCATTGGGGTTCAGAGTCAGGGATCAGACACTCCTTATCTGAGAGGCCGCCCCGTCTGTTTTTAGACGCCTGTGACCAAGAAAACCTCAGGTTTAAAGGCTGGAGGGCCTGGAGAAGCATGAGGAACTTAGGCTAGAGATAAAGAACTTTCTCAATGCTTAGGAACACCATTGGCAGGTCTCGCCCTCCCTTAGGCTTCTGTAAAGAATAAGATGCCCTCGGGGGTGGGGGGGTGGGCTGACTCAACGCGGGGCATCAGACGAGGCGCCCACGGGGCGTCCCTCGCAGCCCCAGGGCATGGCTTTGAGGGGCCACTGAGCCAGGAAGAAAGGAGCACGGTGGGGAGTGGGGTGTAGAGCCAGGGGGCCTGCTCTGCCCAGACAGACGGGCAGCCTCAGCGGGCTCGGAGGCCCCGAGAGGGACGGCGGTGGGCAGGGGCCAGGCTGCACACACTCTTCCTTTCAATTACCCCGCGGGGCCTAATTGGGCCCCCAGACTCCCCACCTGCTGCCAGGGAGAGGCCTGTGATTGCTGCCTGCCCGTTTACCAAGCAATGGGTTTTTAAAGGCCTTCACAGACACAGATAACCCATTTAGGAGGCTGAGTGGATAAAATTATTTATCGAGATTAATGGTTATCATTTTCTGCCTTTAGGAAATCAGGAGCCATATGCCCAAGCGTTGGGGGCGGGGGGCGGCCTGGGCGGGGTGCCCCCTCTGTTCCCTTCTTCCTCTCTGCTGGCCATCCTCCTGCTTCTGTCCTCACTTCTCTCCCGCTGCTGCCTCTGTTTCCCTTCTGGAGTTTGCTTCCCTTTAGCTCTCTCCGTCTCTCCCCTCCCGCTTCCCTTCTTTCTCTCCTTCTGTACCCATGAGAGTCCCTGTTTTCTCCCTGCCTGTCGTCCCCAAGGTCTGTATTTGGATTTGTCCACGTCCCTGTGCCTCTCTGTGTGTTCTCTTTCCTGGTGACTCTCTCTGCATCGTCTTCTTTCTCTGCTTCTGTCTTTGTCAGTCTCCATCTCTCTCTTTCTCTATCTGTCCTCTCTCTCTGGCTCCGCCTTGCTGTTTCTCTGTCGCCTCTCTCCCCCATCTCCTGGTCTCTGATCTTCTCTACCTTTTCCCTCCTCCCCTGCTCCCTCCCACTGTATCCCGTGCACTTTGTCCAGACCATCGCGCTGGGCTCCCGGCAGCAGCGGGCGGCCCCTCTCCGCCGAGGCCTTTCACATGTGTCCCCTGCGCGGCCACACGAGTGGCGAGTGGCGAGTGGCTGGGCTCCTGAGTGTCCTGGGCCTGGCTGCCTCCGCGCACTCAGGTGCTCTCGTGGCTCCTTTCACGTGGACCATCTGCTTCCCCTGCAGAAACAAGGCCCACAGGGGGAGCCTGCCGCCCAAGGTCACCCAGAGGTGGAGGGGAGCGGAGAGGCGAGACTGGGAGCCAGTGCTCCCCTCAGACTCGCTTGTCCTCAGGCTGAGACCTGCCGGGACAGAAGGTGGGTCCTAAGGGGGGCGGGTGGGGCTCCCAAGGGTCAGGGATTCCCGAGGAAGCTCTTGAGAGCTGGGTGGAGCTTGAAGTTTCTCTGAGATCAGATCCACCCAGGCCCTCCCCAGATGGGCCCCACCCCCCAGTCAGCCTGCCACCTCCAAGCAGTGCCCTCTGGTCTCTGAGGCAGACTGTCGGGGTCAGAAACTCCTTACTGTGAGCCCACCACGGCTGTGCTCACACAGTGTGCCCGCGGCAGCATCGTCTCCACAATGAGCCAACTCCCAGCTAGGGACTCGGGGTAAAGGAGGTCTGGGAGCCCCTAATTCTGGGGGTTCCCGGCCTGATGGGGAAGATGACACAGCCTCCACACGTGCAGCTGTGTGTGGCATCCTGGAAAATGGTGGTCTCTGGAGCGTGTGGACAGACGGGTTGGGCTCCGGTCTTGATTAATGCACAGTCATGCCACAGAACGACGTTTTGGTCAACGACGGACCGCATACCCGACGGTGGTCCCATAAGATTCATACCGTGTAGCCTAGGTGTGTAGGCTGGACCCTCAGGTCTGTGAAAGTACGCTCTATGATGTGCGCACAACGACAAAATCGCCTAACGAAATCGCCTAATGACGTGTTTCTCAGAACGTATGCCCGTCGCTAAGTGATGCATGACTGTCTTAATAGCACGTGCCCTGGGCTGCCCACTTTGCCCCTGGGAGCCTGGTTTCTTCCTCTGGAAAATGGGGTTGGTGATAACGCACCTACCTCTCAGGGTTGGTGGCAATCTGACATGGTGATCGAGAGCCCATGCTTGGGATGAAGGTGGCTAAAAAACCCTTGTGTCCTAATTCATCTTCCCTTACTTCTTAGCTGTGTGTTCTTGCACAAGGTACTTAACCTCTCTGAGCCACAGTATCTTTCTCTATAAAATGGTGATAAAAGTAGTCCCTTACACCACAGAGGTTTGTGAGAATAACTCAGTGAGGTCTGGCATGCATGGTGCTTAGCTTAGACAAGTTACTTAACCTTCCTGTGCCTCAGTTTCCTCATCTGTAAAAGGGGGTAACAATAGGACTCACCTCCAAAGGCTGCCAGGACTAAATGAAACAGCGCAGGTAAAGAATGTACTGCCTGGTACAGAGGGTCACCTCTTGTTATTAGCACAATGCCTGGCCCACAGTAGGATGTGACCTCATCTAAGCCCCAACTCCCATGGACTCTCAGTCCCCTCCCCTTCTCCCCTCCTCTGGGAGTCCTTCACCTTGACCCCTGCCTCGTCCACCAAGCCTGAAAGGAAAGAGTGTCTTGGTTATAATCAGAGATGCCTTCCTGCTCCCCGTCTTCCAGAACAGCCCAGGGAAAGGTGAGTGTAGAGCCAGGATGTGGTAGGGGGTCTGCTGGGAAGATCTCTCTCCACTCTCCCATCCATTCATCCATCCATCCACCTGCAGGCTTGCAGTTGAGCCTCCAGAAGCTCTTTAAGGAGCCTCCATGGGGCTTTCAGATCACTTGCTGCCCAGGAGATCTGCTTGCTGCTCCCTGAGGGCTGGTGCGGCTCGGGAGGGCTGTGGTGGGATGAGGAGAGTGTCCAGAGGGGACCCCCAGGTGAGGGGCCTCTCCTCCCTGTGCTCCCTGGCAGGGCTGCCTGGAGCTCCAAGCCTCAGGGCCGGGAGTGGTGTGCTGCCCACGTGACCCCTTAATCACGATGAGGCAGATGCAGAGAACTGGGCACAGGAGTCCTGGGATCTTGGTGGCCAAGACTTCGCAGCAACCTCATCCTTCTGCCCCATCTGCTCTTTAAATGGTCCCATCCTCTTTCCTTCCTTGGGAATTGGTGAGGGTAATTCAAATTGGGGGTGGGGCCCCCGGTTCTTGTGTTCTGGCTTTGTACTTGAACTTACATTTAGAGACATTTTCAGTCTCCTTATCATCTGGACCTCAGGTTGCCAGCTTATAGGATGGAATTAAGAATGCTGACCCCACTTAGCCTTTTGGGGGGGGGATTAATAATTAATAACCAGGGTGATAGCAGCCAGCATTTACTCAGAGCCTCCTGGGTGCTGGGTGCTAAGACTCGTTAGCGTGGTCCTATTTAATGTGGGGAGAGGGACAGGGGAAGCCCCGGCACAAGGCCACACAGCGGGGAGTTAGCGGAGGAGCTGGGACCCCAACCTCACGGTCTGACACGCTGCCCAGTGCGTTTTCCACGGAGCCGCCTGGGGGTCTGAGGACCCAGGAGCTTTGTGGCGGAAAGGTGACGCTTTCCTCCCCAGGGAAGGAGGACCCTGGAGGACTGGGGACGGGAGGGGGTGGCCGGGGAGGCAGGGCAGCCGCCCAGCAGTCTGGAGAGGCTTGCTTCCCGCAGACAGATTTTTGGAAAGCTTGCTGGGAGAGGCAGGGTGGGAGCATAGGGCCTCTCTGATTCCTTAAGGCCCTACCTGAAGCCAGGGCCAGTTGAGACATGAGTGACAGCAGGGCCTCTGCCTAGGGAAGGTGAGAGAGACCAGAACGGGGAGTCCTCCTGGTTGGCTCTACAATCAGAGCACTTGACACATAGTAGGTACTCAGTTAATGCTGGTTGACTGACTGACTGAGGAACCCAGAAAAAGATCCTGAGCTCCCCGTTTTCCAGAGCCCTCCTCTGTGATGCTCACGGACAGGGCATGACTGGGAAGAAGACCTCTTTCTGCCCAGACTGTGGGACTGGGACCTCCTTTCAGGAGGGAACACGCTTCTGTCAACACAGCCTTCGTGGAGCAGCTGTTGGCAAGAAGCAATAGGAGCCCCTCCCATTGCTTGGCTGTGCTCTGAGTGGGGACAGCAGTACTGGGGCCAGTCAGACACTTGGGGTGCATGCTACCACCACCAGGAGCGCCCTGCCTCTCACCCCCCCATCCTAGTTTCCAGATGAGGAACTAGCCACCATCTTGGGAATGTTCAAGGATAATTTATTTTGAAAAACTACCATCGTGACTCTCACAGCGAAATCAAATGAACATGTGTCAAAGATTGTATTTAACTCATTAATTAGTGAGGGGCCCCATGAGATGTTACAACCTGTTCAAAGGAAAATTCAAAGTCACTCACATATGTCGTCAAATAAGGTAGCTGAAGTGAATTTACAAATAGATGCCAAAACTGGCAAGTCTGGTCAGTGTCCACGGAGCAACAGTCAATTGCATTCCTCTGAAAACCATTTGCATTTCTGTGCATTATTTGCGTGATTATCAGTTGGGATGTGAATGACAGCAGGACCAGGATCAGGGAAAGAGGACAGAAGGGCCCCCGCATTTTCATGTTTGCACTGGGCAGCTTCCATCGAGCCTTGGCCGCCTGCTCCCAGGGACAGAGTGTCGCCTACAGGTGCCCTGGCCTTCCCACCTGTGCACAACCTGCAGGCAGGCTGAGTGGAGCGGCTGGCCTGACACCTGCGTTTTTCCTGTTGATGAGCAGTGTGTGGCCTGAGCAGTCTTCGCTGAAAACAGAAATGATTGCCGAGACCTGGCCGGGAAAGGTGCCCTCTGCGTCACAGACAGAGCACAGTAGAGGTGAAAGGGCAGATCTGGGAGAAGGTGGAGAGAGAAGGAGTGGGAGCCCTGGGGATGGCAGAAGGTTGGGAGCTTCCTTAAGAGGTGAGTGGTGGCAGGGAAGTGGGGGGGAAGGTTTGCAGGAGTGAGGGAGAAGGGGAGAGAAAGGGAGGGAAGATGAGAGAAACAGGTAGCTGATAAGGGAGCAAAAGTCGCAGCCCGGAACCCTAAGGCTGGGGTCCCAGAGCCAGCTCTGGCTGCCTGGCCTTGGTGGGTGGAGCCCTTCTGCGCCTCAGCCTCTCACTGGCTGGGAGGGGATGACACAACAGGACCTGCAGGGCCCCATGAATTCTGACTTCCCTGTGGGTCTGGCCATACTTAAAGGCTTGATGTTCTCCGCCCCCCCGTCATTCCCTTGCATACTTCCATGCCTTCAGCCATGCTATTCTCTTTGCTTGAAATGCCTTGCCTTCCTTGTCTTCCTGGCAAAGCCCTATTCATCTACCGAGGCCCGTCCTTGTTGGAAAGTTGCCTCCCTTTAGCATTCGCAGGCCCTCCCCAGGCATAACTGACAGCTCCTCGTCACTCAGCTGGCGTTGTGTTATAATGGAGTCAGTGAAGAGCAAGCGACTTATAAGTCAGACAACGGGATCTAAACTCTGCCTCTGCCCCTCTTAGACAAGCCGCCTGGAGCAAGGATAGCCTCTCTGAGCCCCAGGGTTCATGTCTCCAAAAGGGCAATGGGACCTTTCCATTTAGTGATGGCACCCACCCGATAGTGCTGTGAGGTTTCCTGGGAGAATGCTTGTAAATCCTTCAGCCTCAGCCCTGGAACCTGGTGCACCCTCCGTCAACGTCAGCTGCTATCACATACCTGTAAGTTAGCACATCGCCCTCGGACCACTGGAATCAGTTCTGTCCATACACCCCACGGAGCCGGTCTGGGCCTCGCTTACGGGCACGCCTCAGGGATCTTGCAGGTTCCGTTCCAGAACACCACAGCGAAGGGAATATCGCAATAAGGCTAGTCAGTCACACAAAGCTTTTGGTTTCCCAGGGCATGTGAAAGTTATGTTTACACCATACTGTAGTCTGTTAAGTGTGCAATAGCATTATGTCTAAAAAATGTACATACTTTGATTAAAAAAATACTTTATTGGGGCCGGCCCCGTGGCCAAGTGGTTAAGTTCGCGCGCTCTGCTTCAGCGGCCCAGAGTTTCGCCGGTTTGGATCCTGGGCGCAGACATGGCACCGTTCATCAAGCCATGCTGAGGCGGCATCCCACATGCCACAACTAGAAGGACCCACAACTAAAAATACACAACTATGTACCGGGGGGCTTTGAGGAGAAAAAGGAAAAATAAAAAAAATCTTAAAAAAAATACTTTATTGCTAAAAAATGCCAACCATCATCTGAGCCTTCAGCGAGTTGTAATCTTTTTGCTGGTGGAGGGTCTTGCCTTGATGTTGATGGCTGCTGACGGATCAGGGTGGTGGCTGCTGAAGGCTGGGGTGGCTGTGGCAATTTCCTAAAATAAGACAACAATGAAGCTTGCTGCCTTGATTGACACTTCCTTTCACGAACACTTTCGCTACAGCACGCGATGCTGTTTGAGAGCATTTTACCCGCAGTAGAACTTCTTTCAGAATTGGAGTCAGCCCTCTCAAACCCTGCCGCTGCTTTATCAACTAAGTTTATGAAATATTCTAAATCCTTTATTGTCATTTCAACAGTCTTCACAGCCTCTTCACCAGGAGTAGGTTCCATCTCAAGAGACCACTTCCTTTGCTCGTCCATAAGAAGCAACTCCTCATCTGTTAAAGTCTTATCATGAGATCGCAGCCATTCAGCCACCTCTTCAGGCTCCACTTCCAATTCTGGTTCTCTCGCTGTTTCCACCACATTGCAGTTACCTCCTCCACTGAAGCCTTGAACCCCTCAAGGTCATCCACTAGGGTTGGAATCGACTTCTTCTAAACTCCTGTTCATGTTGATATTTTGACCTCTTCCCATGAATCGTGAATGTTCTTAATGGCATCTAGAAGGGTGAGTCCTTTCCAGAAGGTTTTCAGTTGACTTTGCCCAGATCTATCAAGGGAACCACTATCTATGGCAGCTATAGCCTCATGAAATGCATTTCTTAAATAATAAGACTTGAAAGTTCACGTCTCTCCTTGAGCCACGGGCTGCAGAATCGATGCTGTGTTAGCAGGCGTGAGAACAACGTTGATCTCATTGCACACCTCCATCAGGGCTCTTGGTTGACCAGGTGCATTGTTAACGAGCAGTCATATTTTGAAAGGATTTTTTTTTTTCTGAGCAGTAGGTCTCAACAGTTGGCTTAAAATATTCAGCAAACCATGCTGTAAACAGATGTGCTGTCATCCAGGCTTGGTTGTTGCATGGGTAGCGCACAGGCAGAGTGGATTTAGTATAATTCTTAAGGACCCTGGGATTTCTGGAATGGTAAACGACCATTGGCTTCAACTTAAAGTCACCAGCTGCATGAGCCCCTAGCAAGAGAGTCAGCCTGTCCTTTGAAGCCTTGAAGCCAGGCATTGACTCCTCCCCTCTAGCTGTGAAAGCCCTCGATGGCGTCTTCTTCCGATACAAGGCTGTTTCATTTACACTGAAAATCTGCTGTTTAGCGTAGCCCCTTCATCAATTATCTTTGCTAGATCTTCTGGATAACGTGCTGCAGCTTCCGAATCAGCACTTGCTGCTTCCCCTGGCACTTTCATGTGATGGAGGTGGCTTCTTTCCCTAAACCTCAGGAACCAACCTCTGCCAGCTTCAGACTTCTCTGCAGCTTCCTCCCCTCTCTCAGCCTTCACAGAATTGGAGAGAGTGAGGGGCTTGCTCTGGATTAGGCTTTGGCTTCAGGAAATGTTGAGTCTGGTTTGTTCTTCTATCCAGACCAATGAAACTTTCTCCGTAGCAGCAAGAAGGCTGTTTCACTTTCTTATCGTTTGTGTGTTCAATGGAGTAGCACTTTTAATTTCATTCAAGAACTTTTCCTTCGCATTCACAACTTGGCTGACTGGTACGAGAGGCCCAGCTTGACTTTCAACATGCCTCCCTCACTAAACTTAACCATTTCTGGCTTTTGATTTAAAGTGAGAGACGTGTGACCCTTCCTTTCATTTGAACACCTAGAGGCTGTTGTAGGGTTATTCATGGGCCTAATGTCAATACCGTGGTGTCTCAGGGAAGAGGGAGGGCCGAGGAGAGGGGGAGAGATGGAGGACCGGCCAGTTCGTGGAGCAGTCAGAACACACGTTTATCAGTTAAGTTTGTCGTCTTATATGGACACAGTTCACGGTGCCCCAAAACAAGCACGATGGTAACATCGAAGATGACTGAGCACAGATCACCGTAACAACTATAACAATGGTGAAAAAGTTTGGAATATTACGAGAATTACCAAAATGTGACACAGAGACACAAAGTGAGTAAATACTGTTGGAAAAACGGTGCCGATACGCAGGGTTGCCCCAAACCTTCAATTTGGAAAAAAACGCAATTTCTGCAAAGCACAACAAAGCGAAGTGCAATGACACGAGGTGTGCACGTGCGTGTGCGTCCCCGTGCCTGGTCCGGTGCCTGGACCTTAGCAGGCACACAGTGAATCCCTGTGGATGCAGTGATTTTGGAAAAAAGACGACCGAGTGGAAGGACAGGGAAAGAGCGATGGAGAAGGGGGACCCGGCTGGGAGAGGTGTGAGCTGCCCAGTGGAGCTGCCAGGGACGTGGTTATTAGCTTGGGACGGAGGAGGAAAGCCCAGCGAAGGCTGGCTGCTGCGAGGACAGCTGGAATCTGGTTGGGGACTTATCTCTCAGGACAGGAGCCCCCTGGACTTCCTCCAGGACACGAACTCCCCCTGGGCCTCTCTGAGGATGGATGGAGATGTGGGGAGGGTGTGAGAATCAAGCCTCAGCTTTCTTTAAGGGAGAAAAAAAACCTTGATGCTCATTCCACAGCTCCAGCTAGGAGACGTTCTGTCCTTTCTCCCTGAGAGCGGGGTGTGGGCGGGGAGAGGCGGCACTATACTAGCTTTTGCCCTAGGGCTGCCTCATCCTAAGTGAGGCACAGAGAAGGGCAGCAACTTGGTTAAGGTCACACAGCAAGTGGACCCATATGTAACATACATTCTCTTGCATGGTCTCCTTTCACAGTCACACGGTTGTGGGAGGCAGGAAGACAGAGCTTATTCTTTTCATGTTATAGATGAGAAAATGGACACTCAGAGAAAGGAAGCCCAAGCCCAGGTCAAAGAATGAGTCAGCCATGGAGCAGGGAGTTCAAGATCCAGACTCGGATCTGCCTGGGGTGGGGGTTGCCCCTGGGCCGGGGTGGGGCTTTGTTCTAGGATAGGTCATAATCAAGTTTCAGACCCGGAGCTTGGTGATGGGATGGATAGGGGCTGTCTCTCAGGGCTCAGGCAGGGGCATCTTGGCCTGACTGTGGCCAGCTTGGCAAGGCCCCAGCCTCCCAGGCTGCTCTGGAAACGGCGGCCCAGGGGCTGCCAGGCTCGTTGGCAGTGTGGCGGCCACACTCTGGGAATGGAGAGAAGAGGGGAGTCGGGAAGCGGGGTTGGGCAGTGCTCCAGCATCCTGGGCCTGCTCCTGGCAGCGCCCACCGGGATCCCAGCTGCTCTGGGCCTGTCCTACCACCACACAGGTCCACCCTGGCAGCTGACTCCGAGCCTGGATGCTGCCTAGAGAATCCACTTCTTCCGTCCCCTTAGCCATGTGGATGGGAACCAATCCGCCCAGCCTCTCTGTGGGCCTGAGCCCCCAGCCTGGCTCTGTCCCCTCACTCTGCCAGGCCTGCATGCAGACGCTGTGAGCCCAGGTGAGGTGGTCGACTCCTCCTTCAAGGGGGTCCTGGGCCTCCCAAACAAAGGCGGAAGGCATGGGAGGGATGCGGAGACCAACCTTTATCTAGTGTCTGTCTGTGCCGCAGGCATCATTAATCCTCGTAAAAACTATGTAAAGTAACTGTCATTATTCCCATCGTACAGTCCAGGAAAAAGAGACTCAGAGACAATAATTCACCTGGGCAACATCACAGAGCTTCCAGGTGGTGGAACGAGGACTCAGATGTGGCCCTCCAGCACGTCACCCTGCCCCTCCCGCCCCCCCCGCACACACCAGAGAACTCTCCGTGATGAGAGGTACAGATGCAGAGACAGACGACCCCCACCCGGCATGACGCATGTGATAACAGAAGTGAGAGGAAGGTGCCCTGGGAACCCAGGGGAAGCGGCCGGAAATTCCGATGGAAGACACCAGGGGCTTCTCCAAGGGTAGGCATGGGGAGCCAGGCCTTGCCAAACGAGCAGGGGCTTCTGTAGGTGGACGAAAGAGCGAGAAAGTCTTCTCTGGCAGAGGGGGCAGCAGGAACCAGGGCTGGAACATCTGTCTAGAAAGTCTGGGCTGGATCCTGTAGGTTTTATCCCGTGTGGATGTGACTATTTGAAATCTCCTACCGGTTTGTAAGCTCCATGAGGGCAGAGAGGACATCTTTTATTTCCATTTTCCCAATTATAACCCTAAAACTTAGCACACTGTGGGCACACAGTAGATGCCCAATAAATCTTTGTCGGTCGAACACGTGGTGTCTGTTTTAGCGGGCACCCAGGGCCCCTGCCTCTGCCGCTCCCTACGCTGGTCTCCGGCCCTTCCTGAGCTTTCCCGCCTGTGCCTCCTTTGAGAAGGACTTCTCCTCGGGCTCTCGGACAGCTGGAGGATCCTTCCCGAGGCAGCCCTGAGCTGAGTCCCACCCAGCCTGCTGAGCTGGACGGTGGGGGTTCTGCTGCAGCCCTGGCCTCGTTCTCTCTCCCTCTGTGGTCGGCAGACGCCTACCATCTGCAGGGCCCAGGGCAAGAGGGCAAAGGGGGCCCCCAGACCACATGTCTACACACTGAAATGTTTGTTCAGCTATCGGACTGGCAAATAAACCATGTTTTACCCTCCTCCCTCGGCAAATACAGCTTCATAATGACAAAACTGAAAAGAATGTATGAAGCTATGGTGGCAAATATCACAGAATTTGATGATTGCCGTGCACGTCCTGGTGTGCTGTTGGCCGGCTGCTGATGTCTAGATGAGTAATAAAATAAAGACCAGTAAAAGAAGCAGACACGAAAGAGACAACGCATGATTCTGTCTAGGCGAGATTCAAGAACAGGCAAAATGAAGCTACGGTGATAGAAATCGGAAAAACAGTTGTCTCTGGGGGTGGGTTTCACGGCCGAGGGGGACCAAAGACCTCGCTGGGGGTGATGGAGTTGTCTTATATCCAGATTGGGGTGTTGGGAGAACGGATGTGTACACTGATCCCGCTCATCCAACTGTATACTTCAAATGAGGGCATTTCCCTGGATGAAAATTGTACCTCAGCTACACCCACAAAAGACGTTCACATCAGAATCGTGAGAAAGTTAGAACAAATTCATGTGAACATCACGCAAAAATAAATGTGCCTACTGCTTAAATTATCACATATTTACCGCATAAAATGTATTTTTCTTGCCACCATGTCCGAAAACCCACCAATTTTGTTGTTACAATTAGGATTTGTGTATCATTTGTGTTCCATTGACAGGAATGATCTAAAGCAGCCCTGTTCGATAGAAACACGTGAGCCACAAACAGGAGGCACATCTATAATCTTCTAGGAGCCACATTTTACAAAGTAAAAAAGGTGAAATTAAGTTGAATGATATATTTGATTCAATCCAAGATGTCTGAACGGTTGTTTTAATAGGTAACCAATATAAAAAATTATTTTATTATGCTTTTTCTCCCCAAATCCCCCAAGTACATAGTTGTATGTTTTTAGTTGTGGGTCCTTCTAGTTGTGGCATGTGGGATGCCACCTCAGCGTGGCCTGCCAAGCGGTGCCATGTCCGCGCCCAGGATCCGAACCTGTGAAACCCTGGGCCACTGAAGTGGAGCGCTCGAACTTAACCACTTGGCTACAGGGCCGGCCCCAATATAAAAAATTATTAGTGACATATTTTTTGTTCCTTTTTTCATACTAGGTCTCCGGAATTCATGTGTATTTTACACTCATGGTACATCTCAATTCAAACTGGCCTCATTTCAAGTGCTCAATGGTCGTATAGAGAGAGTGGCTACTCTATTGAGAGCTCAGCTAAAGGATTAAAAAATAAAGTGCAGCTTTATTCAAAGTGTGAAATCTGAATATATTTTCATTAAACGTTTAGTTCAAGAGTTAGCAAACAAATTTTGAAAATTAACTGTTTTTCATAGATGTTTTCAAAAAAGTATTCAAAATGATCTATTAAAACTAAAAGCTGTTGGGGGCTGGTCTGGTGGGGTAATGGTTAAGTTTGTGCACTTCTCTTCAG
The DNA here is from genome assembly GCF_037783145.1 of Equus przewalskii. Lineage (NCBI taxonomy): Eukaryota > Metazoa > Chordata > Mammalia > Perissodactyla > Equidae > Equus > Equus przewalskii. Next base: position 38,230,208 of record NC_091840.1, read on the forward strand.
TGGCCCCGGGGTTCGCCGGTTCGGATCCCGGGTGCGGACCTACGCACCACTTCTGAAGCCGTGCTGTGGCAGGCGTCCCACATATAAAGTAAAGGAAGATGGGCATGGGTGTTAGCTCAGGGCCAATCTCCCTCAGCAAAAAGAGGAGGATTGGCAGCAAATGTTGACTCAGGGCTAATCTTCCTCAAAAAAAAAAAAAAAATTAAAAGGTGTAATTCACATAATAATGCATGAATATCAAAAATTTAAATCAAAAAATTGCTTAAAGCTGAAATTTTATTTTAATTTTTGAAAAGATATTTAAGTATTATTAAATATTTTTATGAAAAATAAAACTGTTCACAACTCTAGCATTAAATGTCCCATTTTTTGTTAATGTAATGAATCAGCGTCATGCTTTTACATCTGGATCTACATACACACCGTATGATTAATATGAATTGTTTATTGTGGCAAGATGTTCCTTAGCTGCGTGTCAACTGGAGCAAATACCACAGATAATAACTTGATAATTGCGGGTGCTTCCCAACCGTGAATTGGAACAGACAGCTAGAGAGCGACGACGCTTGCCATTACTTAGAAACGAGGCTTTGTGTTTCAAGAATCTATTGCATTCATGCTCTCTAAGAGCAAGGATTTGAAAAGTCAATTAATTCACCTTCTTTCTGACTGAAGGCCTTCTGCTGCTCGTACGCTTTCCACGTTCTCCGTTCCGTCGAGCGGAACCTGATGTCAGCGGAAGCAGATCCCAGAAACCTACTCGGCATTCTGCCTCTGTCGGCTTGTTTTGCAAACCTAGAGCAAACGACGTGGAGATGCATTTCCCTGGGGCCTGAACAGTGTTCATCATGAGAGTACAGGTTAAGGATTAGGGGCTGTATTGTGCCGGTGCTGGGCACAATGACCCTGAGTGACGAGAGGTGCCCGCGTGATCTTTAAGGGGGGGGTGTGTGTGTTCGCATGATATTTGAGTTCCGGCAGACAGCTACCTGCTTTTGTAAATAAAGTTTTACTGCAAGACAGCCACCCTCAGTTGCTTAGGTATGGTCTAAGGCTGCTTTTGAGCTGCAAAAACAGAGTAGTCTTAAGAGAGACCGGATCGTATTGGCACATATAAGTCTGAAATATCTGCTATCTGGGGATTTAGGAATATTACTGACGGAGGGCAGGGTCTTGCCTGGGTCCGAGTGGCTCTCCTCCTTGGGGCCCCTTGAAGAGACGCCTCATTTGCAGTGGGGATTTGGTTCAGACTTCTGCTGTAGTTGCAAGCCCCTCAAAGGAAGAGTTCTAGGAGGCTAGGACAGTCCCTGAAAGCAGGTCCTCCACGTTCAATCCTGGGGGCTTCGCTTGCTTTCTGCAGTGAGTTTGCTGTCCCCATGGGCTTTGGGATAATATTCTCTCATCAGGGACGCAAAGTAAGCAAGTGGTTGGGGCAGACCCAGAGAGAAGTCCTCTTCCCTTCCTCCCTCCCATCAGCCCCTCCCCATCCTTCATAAGAACAGCCATGAAGGAATTTCCCACAACCCTCCACTCTCCTCTCCAGAAGCAGAGCTGGGACTAAGCTCTCTGGACAATGGTGGTAAAGCCCAAGGGATTTGGCCAGCTAGGCACCTTATCTGCCTGGCGAAGCCCGATTGAGCCCCAGAGGGTGTGCCAGTGTGGCCAAAGATGTGGGGTATGTGGATAAAGGGCACAGTGTTGGGGCGGGGGCTGCTCGCCCCTATTGCGGCACTGGGCACAGCAGCATTTTGTGTGATTTGCACCTGTCTCCTCTGCTGGATGCAGCATTCTCAGTCAGCCTCTTTGGGCTGACATAGTGCTTGGAACACGGTGGATCCACAATCGGTAGATGTGGACAGCCGTGCTGGCACGTGTGCTATGCCAGGCACAATAGGCGTTACAAAGATGATTCCAAAAGGTCCGTGCCCTCAAGCGGCTCACTGCCCAGTGGGAGAGGCAGAGAGGCTGGCAGCTGGAGCCTTCACTCTGAGGACAGAAGCCTCAAGAGAGTGCTGCCTCTGAGCGTTCCAAGCAGGGCACCATAATTCAGCTTGGAGGGATCAGAGGGCCTCTGCAGAGAGGCGACAAATTGAACTACTTGTTGAACGAAAGCGGGAACAAATGAGAGACGAGGGCCTGCTGCTGGGCTGTGAACTTTACAAATGTGGAAGGGATGGCTGCTGGAGGTTTAAATGGAATCCATTAAAAAAAGTTCCTTGGCTGAAAGGGAGTCAGGAGGAGGAGAGGCTGAGCAGGGAGGGGGCTGCTGAGAGTGGAGGATGGAGGATGAAGGCCAGGGACAAGGTCTCTCAGGCCTCCTCCCAGGCTGTCACCTGCCAGTCCCCTCCGGAGCGCAGCCTCCAGCCCAGGAAAGTTGTCGCTGCTGGAGAGAGAGATGAGCTGTCGTGGCAGCTCGAGGATAAATCTCTTTTAATTTTGTTCTTCAGAGGAAGGGGTGGGGTCGGGCCGGCACTGGAGTGAGAGATTGGCTCCGTGAGTAATGGCCATGCCGGCTCCACTAACACCCCAGGTGAGGGATGAGGGGAGAGAGGCCCCCGCCCCTTGCCTTTCCTGGGACCAGCCGCCAGGGGACAGAGAGGGACTGCTCTCTCCACCTGGTCTCTGCCTGGGTGAGCAGAAGCAGAGCGTCTCAGAGAGCGGAAGCTGGGAAGGGCCTTTGGAACCATCTTACAAGGGCTTCTGAAGTGGCCTCCATGGGGCTTTAAGGGGAAGTCCATGGGGTCCTCAGGGGTCCACCACCCCCACGGAGTAGCAGGTGAAATATTGTATAAGTAGGAATTTTCTAGCAAGGTGATGGGGAGAGCCTTCATGGTTTCCATCAGCTTCTCTAAAGAGAAGCTCACCCCAAGTGAGGATCTCCTGGATTCTGCCCTCTTGCTTAACAAATGGAGAAGGGAAGGGGTTTGCCCAGCGTCACATGGTGGGTGTGCCATCCTGGGGGCTGGGCAGGGTTGTGACGCCTTCACCTCCCCATGATCTCTGCAATCAAAAGCCCGGCTAAAGAGAGGCACTGGATGGGGGAAACTTGACCCCAGACTCCCCAGCCTCCCCTGCGTGCTCCTTCTCCTGAGCCGGGGCAGAGGGCTGGGGATGAGAGGTGGGGCGAGGCCGGGGGTTCAAGCACAGTCTGGGGTGTGCTGCCCTGTGGGTCACAGCCTTCCCACCTCCCAGAGGCTCCTAGGAGTGGGAAGGAGGCGCTGGAGCTCAAGCATCCCTCACCTGGGGCAGCATCAACCTTATCTTTGCTCTCCCCAAAAGGGCATCTGCATGGGGGACAGGGCACCTCACTGAGGGGTGACACGACTAGATATAGATTAGAAAGGGGATTCCAAGGCCAAGGCTGCAGGGGGGAGAGCTGGGCAGGGGGGCCTGGCAGGAGGGGTTGTCGTGTTCCTGGTGAGAACCAGGGGGTGGGAGGACAGAGCGAAAGGACATTGGAGTGGGCCCTGTCCCGGCTGGTGACAAAGGAGCCAGCAGGGGCCTCGTGCTGGTGCTGGGCACGTAAAGAATGTGGAAAGGGATTGCTTCTGAAGGCTCAGAGTGAGTCTAGCCCTAGGCCCTGCTTTGACTTTGTGTCTCTTTGGGCAAGACTTGTCCCTGTGTTGGCCTCATTTTCCCGTCTGTTAAATGGGGAATAATCATAGAAGGCACTGTTTTTTGCAATGAGACCCGGAGACAGGAGGGTGGGCATGGAAGCACTTCGATGCTTGTAGAGAACAGAGGTAGGGAGTGTCGTTGATGAGGACGCGGGAAAGGCTGAACGGGAAGAAATGATGGGGGAGGGGGGCAGGGATGAGGAGGGCCAGGAGAAGGAAGAGCCAGCCCCCACTGGAGGTGTCCAGTGGCCTTCTGGAAGCACGAGGTACTTGACAAGAGCATTGACAGCATGCCGGGAGGCGGCCTCTGAGCTGGGAGGGAGATGTGAATTTGAGTTTTACGCATGTTCTAGCCTGGTCCTTGATTGCCCTGGAAGGTAGGTAACTCGCTACGGGGGAAGCTGAGAGGAATGCGCTTCAGAAATGACACGGCTTTGGGGGCAGAGGTGCGATAGAAGTTATTCAGCTACCTAAAGCTGAATTTGATGGTAAGATACCTACTAAGAGTGCTGGAGATAAGGCCAGGAGGATCTGGGAAGGCTCCTTGGAGGAGGTGACTCATGTGCTGGCCCTGGATAGGATCCTGAGAGTGACATGGAGAGAGGAAGAGCCCTGGTGGACAGGACAGCACCGTGGGCAAAGACAGGCCTTCAGGAACATGGGGGAGCCCACCCATTTTTCTCTCGGATCCATCTCAGGAGTGAGAAAGATTATGAAATGGAATCGTGGTCCATCTGACTTCCTGTCTTTTGGTTCTTGAACGTGTGTGTGACTCCACCGAGGGGCCCACCCAGTGGGTCCACACCCAGGAGTCCTCCCAGCCGTGGGCACCCAAGGAAATGAATCCCAGTGCTTTCTTCCAGCCCCCGCGGGAAGCTGGCTGAGCCGGGCTCTGCTCCAGGCGGTCCTCCATGAAGCTCGCTTTACCACTTTGCTGCAGAGCAGATGGATGGCATGGAGGCCACATTTTTCTCCCCTAGCAGTGGGAAAATGAATCTCACCAAGTGCTGCCGACACCATTTTACCAGGTTCCACATCCATCGTGAACCGGGGCGGCTGACAGAGCCAGGCCCATCCCTCAGCCCCGCTCTAGGGCCCAGGGGAGAGAGTGCAGACAAGACGAACGGTGAGCATCCTTCCTTCCTCCCTCCATGCAGCTCCTTCTCTCCCCCTAGATCCACCCACTGCACTGGGCCCCTCTGTGTTGCATCTCCAGGCCTGGGCCTTGATGGCATTTGGAAGCAGATGCTCCAAGACAGAGAGAAGATGAGGCTGTGACCAGGGGACAGGCAAAGAGAAGGCACTGGATATGGACCTGACAACCTTGCACAATCTTAAAGCATGATGAAGGGCATCATTTTAGTGAAACGCCCCAAAGCCAAGTCTGAATGGGAGTGAGGTAGCTGGGAAGATGGCATCACGGTCGGGAGACCCAGATTTGAATCCCAGCTCCTTTATCAACGAAACGCTAGGACTTTGGGCAAATCTTTCCACTGTTCTGGGCCTTTTTTCTTCCAAAATTGGAATGGACTCCTTCCAGTGCTGGGGATTTAGAGACACGATGCCGTCATGGACTCCCTGAAACCCTTCTGCAAACCCCAGAGCAGAAGCCTTGCTCTTGGGCCTGAATTCAGACCCCACACCTGGCCCACCTCCCCTGAGCCATGTCCTCCCTTCCCAGCACTTCTTCCCTGTGAGTCCCCCACCCTGCACGCCCCAGCCCTGCCATGGCTGAGCCAGTTAGGACCCTGGGCCCTTGCTGGTGGTGATGGGTCCTCTTCACCTGGAAGCGCCCTCAGCGGCCTCTGACACCCAGGGCCACCCTAGAGTAAAGCTGCCCTGGATGAAGCCAGGATGCTGGATTGGAGGCTGTGTGCATCCCTGGAGATTGCTACGTTTCCACTCTGCAAGGGAGATGCTCCCTGGTGGTGGACACCAGCCTGTGACAGGGCCTCCTCGGACTGTCTCCCTCCCTCTGCGTCAGTGGGAGAAGATGGGCCCTGTGCCTGCTCACACCACAGCATATGCAGCGTGGGTCTCACTCACTTAAAATCCCCATGAAGTCCCTCCTGCGGGCCAGGCCCTGCTCCAGGGGTGGGGGATGCAGTGTGGAATACAACGAGGTCCCTGTCATCGTGCAGCCTTCACTCAGTGGGGGGACAGACAGAACTGTGACAATATAAGGTCAGCTGTGGTGGTGGCGTGAAGGACACTCAAGCCAGCTAGAGGGACAGAGAGTGATCGAAGGTCGTTATTTTGGGTAGAGGGGTCAGAGAAGGCCTCTCCGAGGAGGGAACAGCTGGGCAGAGGTCAGATTAGTGGCCTTTTCCCCTGGGCAGGAGGTCTTGGAGCAACTTTTCAGGAGGTGAGTTTTCAGAAGCTGACCTCAGGGCCAACAGAGTTGTCTGGGTCTGGGAGGGCACGAGCAGAAGACAGCTTCCTGGACCTGCCTGGCAGAATCTGGGGGTCTGGGCTAATATCTGAGAATCTCCCTGGACATGTGGATGGACATCTCCAAGACCAGAGGCCACAGCCCAGCCAGGAGGCTCATCCCCAGGAAAGAGTGTTTGTGGATGTGGCATGTCACTGCTGGGCCACGTCCTGCCCGGAAAGAAAGGCAGATGCTGCCGTCAGAGGTACTGGAGGACCCTGGGGTTTCCTAGCTCCCACCTTCAGCTCCTTTCTCCTCCCTCCTCCCCGACCCTGGCCGCCCCAACTGCAGACACTCCTCCCTCCAGAAAGGGCCCAGGCTGGTGTACCTGGGACGCCCCTATTCAGGTGCACAGCCCCATCAGGGGACTGAGATTCAGGCCTTGGAAGAGGAGAGGAATGAGAGGATGGAGTGAGGAGCAGCGGCAGCCGGTCAGCCAGCTCTGTCCTCGCCAGCCTGTGAACACAGCCCAGAGAACGGCCAGCGTGGGACAAGCTCTGCGCTGTCAGGCTGGGCCTTATCTCCCCGCTGCAGATACATATCTCCGCCTAGCTGGATGCTCACGGCCCACAGTGGTCCTTTGGGCTCTGGGCCAGCTTGAGGAGTGGGAGCGGGGCTCTCTGTGGCCTGGCAAATGCTCCCTGGCCTGCCTGAGCTGAGGGCCTGCTTCTGTGGCTCAGTGTCCCTGGCCTCAGCTCCAGGGGCCTACCCTCTCAAAGCATTCTTCTCCCCTACGACGTCTCCTGAACCAAGAAGATCAGTGTACTGTCCCCTCCCCACCTAACGCGCACACACACACGCGATTCGGTCCAGTCCTCGTGATTTTAGAATAATTCCAAGGAGCATCAGGGGAGTCTGTCATGCAGCTTGTTTTCAATGTTGGTATCTTGACAGCAGCTCGGAGCTGGGTCTCTTTTGGGTTGTCAAACTAATTACTCCAACATCTCCTACCCTCAATTAGCAAAACAACAAAATGTTTCTTCTGGGGACTCCCAGCCTCTCCCCAAACTCCTGAAGTAGCCCAGAGAGACGACTCAGTCCCAGTGGGAAGTCTTGCATCTAAACACCAAGCTGACACCCCCCCGACGTGTCCGATGGAGAATCAGATCAGCTCCACGTCACATCGCCTTGGGAAATTCATCTTTCCCTGGAAAACGAGAAAATAACAGGTAGCATTTACTGCGGCGAGCTGTGGGCCCAGTGTTTTCTGTTATTCACTTGCAGTAACTCATTTAACCCTCGCAAGAACCCCATGCACGAGGCAGGTGCCATTTCTCCCCATTCCACAGACAGGAACTGAGCTCAGGGAGAAGCAGTTTGGCTGCCTTCCACGGCTGGGCCAGGTTGGCTAGGGGGACCCCCGAGTCCCCCGGGGGTGCCCTTTCCTTCCAGCGAGCCTCAGCGGGGCTCTCTCCATCCGTAGGAGAGGTTCCAGTCTCTCCAGGATCCCTGTCTTTCCTCCCAGGAGTCATCTTGGCTTCCACACAAAGATCCTCAGCCCAGAGAACCAGGACGCACTCCCAGAGGAACGCAGGCTCCCACTCCAGGTCCCACCTCACCAGGCACCGTCCCCAAATAAATCATTTCATTAGAGCTAATAACATAGTCCCTTTAGCTCAAAGTGTTTCCGAACAGAGGACCCTCCAGTGGGCTTTAATGAACAGATAAGAATCTTTGTAATTAACTCAGTGAGGCTTGCATGCAAAGTGTTCTTCTGAGTGCTGGGAGACTGGGTATTTATTATTGTAAGTATAGGGTGAATTTGCTCCCCACCCCCTCCTCTAACAAGCTCCTATACAAACAACCACCCCTGCAGGTTACTTATGCCCCCTGCAGAGACCCCCTGGGTCCACCAGAGCCACAGGGCCCGTCTTTACTCCCTCCCTGTCTCCATTAGACCCAACCCTCCCTTACTTGCAACTCTGGACCTGGCCACCACTCCCCACCCATGACCTCTGCCTTCCCTCCTGGTGGGCGGGGGGGCTGTGAGGGCTCTGTCCCCTTGTGTGGTCAAGCATTAGCTGCCTCTAGTTGTGACTGCACTGGAACTGCAGGCCTCCAGCTGCCGTGCGCACGCGTGGTGTGTGTGCGTGCATGTGTGTACACGTAGGGAGTGTGTGTGTGCTCGCAGCTTGTGTGTGCATGCATATATGTGTGTGTAAGAGGACCGTGTGCCCGTTCGTGCCTGCCTGTGAGTTCGGCAGGTGTGTGGTGAGTTGGGGAGCTCAGAGAGTGTGCATTTATGATGTGTGTCCTGTGCGTGTGTGGGGAGTGTGTACACACCAGAGCCCAGTTCCTCATCTTCTGACAAAGGCAGCACTTTAATCACTGGCTGCCGTGTGTGGCATTGCCGTGTCTGTTCCTGGAGCTGGGTTTGCTGGGGTGGAGGGTCAGCCCGGGGCGCTGGCATCTTTGCAGAGCTCCTCGAGTTGTTGCAGCTGCTAGAGGGTCCTATCCTCCTCCTCCTCCTCCCCTCTCCCCGCCCTGGGAGATGTGGCCCCTGCCTGGAGGGCTAACCACAGTCCAGCACCCCTCCCTTGGACCCGCCCCTTCCCTTGACAGAGAGCCCCCCACAGGCGGTCTGGAATCAGGAAGGGAGCCCAGAGGGGGAGGGGAAGAGGGGCAAGTGTCCGTCAGAGGGGAACTGTGGTGTCCCAGCTCCATCAGTGCTGATAAATTTCCTCCCACGGGGGAGGGTGTGCTCCCCGCTCCCTGCCTCTTGTGGGGGTGGAGTGTGTGTGTCCAGGTGGGGGCAGAGAGTAAATAAGGAGGGGCAGAGAGGGAGGAAGCAAGAGGGACCCTTCTTTGCCCCCTCTCACCATCTGCAACCCTCTACCCCCCTCCTGTCTGACGGGTCTGGATGGGGGCTGCGGGTGGAGCCCACATTCAGGGCAAGAGCTGGGCTGCGCAGCTACGCTGCAGATGGGCACAGAGACGCCCTCCCAGGACCCTGCTCACTTTCCCTTTGCTCCCTGTCGACTCTCCTACCTGGCAGGACCCCTCCTGGTGGCAGAAGCTACAGGGAGCAGCCCCAGCATCCCTGCCCTGGGAGGAGTCACAGGAGGCTGAGTGGGAACTGCTGTCATGGAGGAGAAAGTCATTTAGGATTGCAGAAGGTCAGGAGAGAAAGGGCACTTCCAGCCCCACAGTGGGGCCCAAAGAGGGCGGGGGGGGGGGCGGGCAGTGCCTGAGGTTGCACAGGAGGGCAGTGGCAACATGGGGCTCAAGCCCTACTGGTCTTGCTTCCCAGGGGGTCCTGCTTCCCAGGGGGTCCTGCAGCTGCCTGCCCAGGGGGCTGGGAGCTCCCCCAGGGGCTGAGCCCCACTCTGCACTCCAGCCCCATCTGCACCCGGGGAAGGTTGTCAGGCCCCACGGCTCCTACACTTGAGTCCATGTTGCAGATGCGTCGCGGCTGGGCTCCCAACCGGGGCACAGAGGGTCAATCTGGAAGCATCCTGAGACAACATCTAGCCTGGAGCCCTTGTCTCACAGAGGAGGTCCAGAGACTCAAGCCGGTCCCACTGCGAGGCAGGTGCCCAGGGGACTGGGAGCCAAGCCTCTTGGGCCTGATCCATGCTTCCTCCCTGTGCACCCGGCTCCCCTCCTCCCTGAGAGCTGAGAAGGGTTGGGTCCCTCTGAGCCTCCTGGTTTGTTTCTGACTTCCCAGCCATCTGGTAGACCCTTCCTCAAGCGTCTCCTCAGTGCTACCTGCTCCAGGCTGCCCTTCTGGATTAACTGCCCGGCGTCCACATTGGCTTGATTTCCTCTGCTCTGTGGGCTAAGGGCATGCCTAGATTATTTGTACTTATTTGCGCATGTTTGTATCTTTCTCTGAATGGATGATGTCCTTTCTTCATGGTGTGGTCAGCCTCCCCCATCAGACTGGGTATTAGTCCCAGGCAGGTGGCTTGTTTCCCGCCTCAGACTGGGAGCTGCTGTAGGACAGGGCCTGTTCCTCCTCCATCAGACTGGGGGCCCCCTGTGCACAGGGGGATCGACAACTTGAACTTGAAGTTCTCTCATAGCCCCAGTCCCCCCTGCCTCTCTGGCACACGTGCGGTAGTTACCAGCTCCATCCCTCCCTTCCTCCTTCGCTGTGCTCTCCCCACCCCACAACACAACAAATCCCGAAATCGTGGGAGCAGCTGCCAGTGGGGACATCAGGTAAAGGATGGCAGAGCTGGCAAAGCTTGGAGGACAGCCGAGGACCATGCAGCCCGTTGCCCTCCTCCCACCCCGTAGCAGTCACCTCTCTCAGAGGGGGGAGTGTAGGAGGTGTGGACTGGCCAGGCTGGGTGGTGCCCGGGACTTCACACCTTGAGACCTGAATACCATCAAGACTGAGGCACCAGAGGGACCATCTGGCCTCTGGATTCTAGTTAAAGGCCCTGGCTTGTTCCAGGCACAGGCCGTGGCAGGGTCATGGCCATGTGACTGATCAATGGTAGAGTGAGGCCTCTTACCAAGCCCCTGGACTCCCAGTCCAGTGCTCTTGCCACTGCATCAGAATAATTCTCCAAACTCCAGGTCCTCACTGAGGAGGGCAGTGTTGGGCAGTGGGAAGACGTGCCACCTGGGGTTGAATCCTGGCTTGGTTACTTATTGGCTGTGTGGCAAGAGGCAAGCCATATAACTTCCCTGAGCCTCAGCTTTGTCATCTGTAAAATGGATATGATAATAGTACCTACCTCACCTGGCGATGGTGAAGAGTCAATGACACGAGGGATAGGAAGTAGTTAGCAGGCTGTGAGCTCTCAGGAAATGTCAGTGAGATATATGTCACACGCCTGCCCCCTCTGTGCTCGGCACTGTCAGATCTATGACCAGGATGCTACCGTGGCAGGGGTGGGGGCACGGGGCATGGCCCCAGCTTCCCAGTTTCTCTTCCTTAGGCCCCAGAGGCTGAAGGGACAGCCAGGATCCCCAGGGAAAGGGCAGTTGCAGGTTCCCCCCGCCCCGCCCTGTGCTGGGCATCTCTGCCGGTGCTGCCAGCTCCCCAAACAAGGCCTGCTCAGCACCTGGCCCAGGAAAGCCCTGCTGAGTCGCTGCTTGAAGGGGTGACCAAGAGACGGCTCGATGGCTGTCTGTGGTGACATCAGCCAGGGATGGGGTTCCCAGGGGGGAAGGAGCCTGGTTCTTGAGCAGCTGTGGAGAGGCCAAGCATCGATGGCACACTCGTGGTCTTCCACCTGCCCCAGACACTGTCTGTGATCCACGCCTTCAGTGGGGCCCCACGGCCTGCCCCCATCGCTGGGCACACCGAATCCTCAGAGACCCCTCCCCGTCCCTCCCTGCTCCAGTCTCTCCAACCTCATTCCCCTTCACTTGCCAATGTCATCAGTTGCTTCAGGAAGCAACAGAAAGTGGGTACAGAGGTTTGTAGCTGCCCGCCAGGTCACTACTAAGCTGGAGGCCATAGGCAATTCCTTACCCTCTCTGTGTGCCTGTCTCCTGATCCGTGAAACAGGAGAAGTAATTCCTGTCTCCTTAGACTCTTGTGAGCAATACAGGTGTTGAAACAGCAGGGCCTCTTCAGGGAGGTCGGTGGACACTGCCTAGTGGGGACGACTTCCATGTTTGTACGAACAGGAAAACAAGGGCCAGAACTGGTGATGGACTCGCTGAAGGTCACACAGCAAATGCACTGTCAGACCCCAGGAGTCCCGACCAACATGTCTTAGGAAGTTTGATCCCTTCAAGTGACAATTTCCCTCTCTGGCCCATTTATTATATTTTCAGTTTTCACAATTTGACTCCAAGGCCTCTCCCCCTCCCCCTAAGCCTTCTCTTAAAGTGCAGGGGCCGGGGGCCACAGTGCCTGGCACGTAGTAGGTGCTTGTCAGTACTCGGTGAAGCTGGGCTTGGAGGCGCGTGCAGGGCTGGTGTGGCAGTGTTGGGTCGGGGCGGGAGCTGAGCGCTGGGGTCGGGACAGGCTCGAGGGGGCTTCTGCGCATCTCCGGCTCCGCCTTCGGCAGCCGTGGCTGTCTGAGGAGCCTCATTTTGCTCACAAGCTGATTCATGGGCCTGGTTCCCCGGTGCTCCCTGAGCAGCTCTGTGTCAATAACCATTCTTTACAAGGTCCCTTGATTTGTTTTGGGCTCGAAGACAAATCTTTAAAGAGGAGCTCCGTGCCAGGGCCATTCCAGAGGGCTCTTAACTTAATGTTCCAGCTCGCTCCCTCCCAGCCTGCTCCCTCTTGAACTGCACGAGGGTCGGGAGGACGTGCCATTTCCAGCAATTGCTTCTGAGTTCTCGCATTTGGACAGAGGGTGAGGAATGAAGAGAGAGGGACACAAATTAAAGGGCAGGGTGGCAGGCAGGGCTCCAGCTCTGTCACTAGGTTTGCTGTGTGACATTCTGCCAAATGCTCCCCGTCTCTGGGTCCTCGTTGGTGAAAGCATGGATGCTGACGAATATCACTATGATAGCAGCCACTGTCTTCTCTGGAGTGGCCTGGTCTCCGAGTTCATCTGGGAAGGAGATCTTGGCCTCGAGCAGCAGCTCATGTCCCCTCCGGTCATCCCCACATGGGATGACACAGCTGGCAAATTCTGCAGCTGAATACCACTGCATCCACCCAGCTCTCTGTCCCCACTGCCCTGGCCCTCCTCCTTTCAGCCTCAGCATCCTCCTAATGGAAGGAACCAGTCCTTCCTTCCTTCACCCGGGGAGAGGCTCATGATCCGACCCTCCAGTCTGAGCCTGGCTCCCGAGTCCATGCCGGACCCATCACACTCCCGCCGGCCTCCACCCTTTGCATCTGTGTGTTTGTTTCCTCTATCACTGGGACGCCTATTCCAGGCACAGGGAGACCACGTGCAGAGACACATGGCAGCAAAAGCAAGCACAGGGGGTGGAGCATGCGCCTCTGGGCCTTCACCCCACTGTCCTCCATTCCCAGAACATCCCAGGCCCTTTCTGCAGCAAACTCAGTGTGGGTATCTCTCCACCTTCCTCCTTTGTGCCCCACCAACTAGGGCAAAGCTACCACGACAGCATCCATCACCCCAGATGACCATGGTCAGCTGACCTGTCCATCTTCCCTGGGGGTTGGGGACTCCTTGAGGACAGGCCCATGGTTTTGCCTCGACACTCCCCGGCAGGGCCCGATGCATAGTAGGAGCTTAATGTGTTGAATAAACAAATGGATCTATGTTCTAACGTTATCACCAGCACCGCCTCCTGTGCACACACCCCTAAGCTGGGACAGGCTTCCTTGACTCACACCTGTGTCCTCCTCATCTCTCTGGAACTTGAGATTTTCTGCATGGATAAGGTGGGAAGGCGACAGAGTACAGAAAATCCCCAATGTGGGATAATACGAAAGCCATTCAGAGTTTGCATCTGGATTTCATCAGCAAACATTTCTTGAGCACTGGCCAATTCCAGGCACTGCGGGGTAAGGGAAATGACTGAGACCCCCTGCCCCCCGCCATCCACGAGGCCAATGGGAGGGCTTATTTGAAGAGCAGGTAGCTGGTGTTCTGGGAACTCAAGGGGAGCCCTGACGTAGGGCCAGCCTGCGGTTCTGCCCTGGGCACGGCTCTCCAGCAGCTTCCCCTTGCCCTGAGCTGCGCCCGTTCAGTGTTGCCAAACACGTCATGGGCAGAGCTGGCTGATCTCTAGTCTTCCTTTCAGGCCCACATCTTACCTGAAAATTAAGACCTGGGTGTAGCAAGCTCTGCTGGTTCAGAATCTCTACGTGCCATGGTCTGTGCTAGGAGCCTAGTCTACTGTCGGGCACCGTGCAGAGCGCTTTACACACACCATCTCATTCAATCCTCTCAACCAGGGGCTGCCATCGTCAGTTGAGCAGATGATTGTGGCTTCCTTCCATGGTGGGAATCCACCACCATGTTGGGGCTGGTGCCAAGGAAGCCCCAGTCCTGCCCTTGGTCCCTTCTGGGACAGATGCTGGTTGCTGTAGCCACCTGTCCAGGGCACTGGAGGTTGTCCAGGCAGTCTTGGCTAAGCTCCTGGTCCCCTCAGGCCTCCTGTGCCCACTGGGGCTGCTGCCTGTGGTGGGGAGTGGTCCTGCAGGGCCATGGGAGGCCGCGTGTGCACACACACAGGCCAGGGCGCCCGCTACGGAGGAGGGGCAACCCCAACAGCCTTTGCGCTCTCCTGCCTGCTTCTCTGACGTGGTGACCCCCAGGTTCCACATCAACCCATGGAGAAGAGAAGGGAGGTTCTCCTGAGAGGTGGTGACGGTGATGAGGAGGGACCTCCTCTGAGAGGTGGGCTGAAGGCCGTGGAGGAACCTGGACTCAGCTCAGGCGTGCCCACCGACCATCTCTCACCTGTCTCCTTACTTTCTGTGCAATTCTCTGGAGGCCTGAGGCTTGGTCCTGCCTCTGGGGAGCCCATGAAGGCCGACTCCTACAGGAGGCTCCTCTGCGTAAGGGCACATCTCTGGGTCAGCGAACCCTTTGTCCCCTGACATGGGCGTCCCCTCAGCACCAGAGGGTCTAAAGGGACTCGAATATTGCAGGAGGAAGAGCAGGACCACAGCTGGTTCAGCCATGTCTCCATCCATGTCATTTAGTGTGCTCACAGCGTGCACGTATGCACACGTTCTTGTGCGTGTAGGTGCATGCGCACAGGAAGAGACTCAGAGCCAGCCACCACGTCCTGTCTGTTCTCTGGGAGCTGCTGCCCCCACCCCCAGTCTGGTCGCCTCCATTTATTTAAGAAAAATCTGACACAGTGGTGGGTACAACCCGAGAGAAAAGTGGCTGTGGGATGGGGGAGGGGAGACCCCCACTCCCTCGGCCTCTGCCCATCCCGAGGTCCCTCACAGCATCCTCTGGTGCCCTCTCTCCCCCTCCCACCGGATTCTGTTTTGTCGGGGGATGGGCGGCTGCCCCTGCAGAGAGGAAGGAGCGACAGTCAGCAGAGCGGGAGGGGCAGCTAAGGCGTAGCTTGGACCTTGCTATGGGGTGGGCCGGAGACACCCAGACCTCCCCGTGCCGGCCCAGACCACGGCGCTCTGGGGTGTGGCTTGGCTGGGGGCGGACTGAGGACTTCTCCCCCTTTAGGCCCCTGCCCACAGCCCTTGGGACAGAAGGAGTCCTGAGATCTCAGGAAAGTGCCTGGCTTGGCCCCAGATCCCTTCGTAAAGTCAGCTCCTAGGTCCTGGGAAGGGACTGGGGGGCACCCAGAAGCCAGCAGATGCTACAAGTGTCCCCCCCAACGCCCCCAGTGTTTTGTCCACAGCAAGATCCTTGGCAGGGTAGGCAGCCGCCGCCTCCCCACCCTGCAGGACAGAAATCCCTGAATAGTGGTTTGAGAGAAGTCTCTGTGCAACTTGAGACACAAGACCCCCCCAGAGACCCCCACACGCGGGGAAGACGGGGGACATGGGAGGTGGGGGCGGGGCACAGTGTGGGCCCACCTCGCCCCAGCTTGGCCTCCTGGGGCAGGAGGGTTGTCTGAGATGGGAGGAGGTTCGGAAAGGGAAGAGTGAGGAGCAAGGCGCCCTCCACCTGCGGGGGCAGAGGAGGGTGACAAAAGGCAGCAGGAAGGACCAGACAGGGGAGGCGGCCCGCCCGGCACAGAGCAAAGCCGCAGGGGCAAGGACTGTAAAATCCGCTCAGCCGACCCGCGTCAAGTGCGAGCAGGGTCCCAGCTGCGTCCACGCAGAGCCCACCCCACGGAGGGACGGGGCCTCTATGCAATCTCTTTGATTCTCCGCATGTAATTGTGCAGGTCTGGGGGTGGCGTGGGCCGCGTGGTGCCCGCCACATCCGGGCAGCCCCAACCCAGGTCCTCTTCGTCCTCCTCGTCCTCTTCGCCAGCCGGCACTGAGTCATAGGCCAGCTCCTCCGTGGGCAGCGTGGTGAAGGTGGTGAACTTGACCCGCTTGCGCTTGGAGGTGGGCGAGCTGGCAGGGTCCTCGGCCTGGTCCCGGGCCGAGCCACCCGAGGAGCCGTCGCCGCGCCCGTGCACCTGGCTCTGGACGCTGGTCTGAGAGCTGCCGCTGCTGTGGTGGTCGCCGCCGTGGCAGCAGGGGGGCACGGTCTCCAGCGGGTTGCCGGTGGGCGGCGACAGCTCCCCCTGCACCCGCAGCGGCTGCCCGTTGCCCAGGAACACCCAGTGGTGAGAGTGGTCCATGCTGGTCTGGCCCTCGGGTGGGATGCGCTTGTGCCGGTAACGCAGCACGAAGACGATGCAGTTGATGAGGAAGACGAGGATGGCGAGGCAGAAGACGCCCAGCAACGCGTACATGCCGATCTCCAGGTCCGTGAGCCCACGGGGCATCTGCAGGAAGCCGGTGGGCAGCGGCAGGAAATCCTCGGTGGGCGGGATGGCGGGGCTGGTGGTGCTGGGGGCCTCGGCCGGGGGCACCGCTGTGCCCGGCGGGCCAGCTCCCCGGGCCTCGTCCTCACCCCCGCCGGGTCCTGGCTGGCTGGGGCCCGGGTAGTCGTAAGTGGGGTCCTCCTCGTCCCCACCAAAGTGCACCCGCAGGCCCACAGGGGTCGTGGCCAGCACGCTCTTGCGCTTGGTTTTCTGGCAGCTCTCGGCGATGCTTAGCTCTGCCCGGAGCAGCTCCCCTGCCCCCTCGGCCTCGGCCACCACCAGCGGGAAGGCCCGGTCTTGGGTCACCGTGGCCACCCGCTCATCCAGGCTGCTTACCAGCAGCCCGTAGTCCCGGGGGCTGTAGAGGGAGAGGGGGGCCGTGGTGCCATCACTGTAGGAGAGCCAGAGGCTCAGGAGGGCTTCCTGGAGGAGGAGGAGAAGGGTACAGAAGTCAGAGAGCTAGTCCTGGCTGGCGCCCATCTAGATGATGAGCACTGTGAGGGCAGGGCCCCGGGGGCACTGTATTCCCAGTGCTGGAACTGTGCCGGCTAAGTGGCAGCTGCTCAGGAACGACTGTTTGAGCCAAAGTCCTCCTCCGGAGGCTGTGGGGAGGGTATGGGGCACGGTATGGCCTCATACTGCCTGGAGGATTTCCTTGCCCACGTCACCCCTCTCCCCTTGATGAAGTGAAGGTTAGTTCTGCCTATGGTCTGCCTCAAGTCCCTTTTGCTGCATGAGTCACCCCATGTCCCCATGTCTGACCGTGGGGTCACCCCATCAGACATGTGGACAGATCGAGAACACACACCCAACCTCAGCCTTCTCCTCTGTCTGTTAAAACCCTGTGAGAATTGCCTGCCCCGCAGATAAGGAAGCAGGGCCTGCAGAGGAGGAACCAGCCTGAGGTCACTGGTTAGGGGCGGAGGACTCCTGGCTCAGTGCTCAGTGCCCACCTTCTCACTCCCTGTGCTCCCACCTGTCACCTTTCCACCTCTGTCCTGTAGCAGTGCCCTGGTGTGTCTGTGGGGGACTGTAGTTGGGGCTCCAGAGGTGGGGAAGGGTGATTCCTGGGGGGGGGGGAGGCAGAGGTGAGGGGCCCCCTGAGAATCTGGGAGGGGGACCCCTCAGCAGGAACGTCTCAGGTGGCTGGTGCAGGGGGCGAGACCTTGGCCAGACTCCTGTGCAGAAGGCAGCGGACGGGGTGGGGTAGGGTGCAGGCACAAAGGGCAGATAGATCTCTCATTACCTACAGCCCTGATTTGGGGACTCATGGCACGAGGGCAGGCCAGTCCCCCTTCCACACCCCAAGCCCTGGGCTGGAGGCTGGGCTGCTGGTTACCTGCTTGAGGAAGCTCAGGGTCTGCTGGGCAGCCGTGGTGGCCAGGATGGTGTGGCTGCTCCCGGGGCTGGGCCGCAGGGAGAGGGCGAGGCTGGCCACCACCTGGGCCTGCAGCTGCGTGATGCTGACCTTCTCCTCTGTCACCGTCAGCAGTGTCTCCCCGAGCACGGACTCCGTCAGCGGGGACACCACCTGAGGCACAGGGGGGCAGGGGTGGGGGAGGGCCAGCAAAGCTGCACCCCGAGGATCCCCAACCCAGGATGACTCCCAGCACTGCTGGAAGAGAGGCTCTGGGGGCGGGGTGGGCTACAAGGCAGGACTCAGGGCTCTGCCTTATGTCTGCAACCCGGAACCAGGGTCTGGAGATCACACGAGGATCAGAGGCTAACGGGAGCCAGGCAGGAACACAGAAGAGAGGGGTGGGCAGATGTTAAGAAAAACAACAGCCCACCACAGTGACAATTAGCAATCGATGTTCAGCCTCAAAGTCAGGGAGACAAAAGGGAGTAGTGGGGACTGCGGCACACGGGAAAACTCATGCTCATGTAAAGGGGGCGTCAGTATTGGCTCCAGACAATTATTGCCAGGTAGGAATGCAGACCCAGTGTTGCCAGATTCACATTTTGTAAAACCAGAAATCTAGATTTAAAAAACCACGGCTCCCCATTTTTAAATGTTGGGTGAATTGTTTGAAAAACAAACATATCTGCAGGCAGAATCCAGCCCATAGATGACTATCTGCAATCTCTTAGGTGGATGATCTCTCCCCAGGCACCCCTTGTCAGGGAGGACGGTGGAAGTTGAGTTTCTAGACCCGGGAACTCCCTTCCTGGCCTCTAGGCTGGCTGACCTCTCACCCACTCCCCTCCTCCTCCACACCTGCTCTCAGAGACCATGCTGAGCCATGCGAGGCCGGGAAAGAGGACAAGGCTGGGAGGGAGAACCTCCAGCCACGTAGCTGAAGAAGCCTGACTGCTTATGGTGGACTTTCAGGCAGAGAGGCAGGTGGGGAAGACAGCGTGTTTGGGGGGCCTGCTGGGGCTGCTCCCAGAAGCCGGGGCCCTGGAAATCCTGTCCGCGGAACGACTGCATCCTCCACCCACAGGTGAACAAGGCTCTGCCCCGACCCCGTGCCCACCTTGAAGGGGGTGGTGCCCGGCTCCAGGCCGGCCAGCGTGCTGCTGTCCACCATGCGTGCCACTCGGGGATCGCCCACCCGCATGAAGTCGCTGACCAGGTCGGTGACCTCCACCAGCCAGTCCGGGCCCAGCATGGTGACCACCTGGTCGGTGCCCTCGGACGAGGTCGTGTGGAACTGGGTGAAGACCTGCAGCGTGGCGTGCTGGTACTGCAGGGTGCAGCCCCGGCTGGTGCTCTGCCGCCGCTCCTCCTCGTCCTCGTCCTCGTCCTCGCTCTCCCGGGCCGACCTGTGCGGGAGGCTGGGGGTCAGGGCCGCTAGCCCTGGCTCTGGCCTACACACGTGCCTCCCGCGCGTGCCTGCCTGCCTCCTGCAGGTGGAGGCCGTGTGCACGGCAAGGCTTTCTTTCCCTGGCTCGCTCCTTCTCCCCGACAGGCTGGGAGCCGGGAGCCCCAGGCCTCCTCTCCTGGAAAGGACCCTCCTGACCCTCCCTGCCCCTGCCCCCTCCGCCTGGCCTCACCCGCGCCTGCCAACAGCTGGCGCCAGCTCCTAACCAGGGCTGCCTCCTTCTCTGCACTGAGCATGCACCAGGCCTGTTCTCAGCTCCAGGCTGGAGCAAAGGCGGCCCCCATCCCACAGGCTAGAGAGCGCAGCTGAACTGCGTCCCACGGCTGTGTGGCCATGAGCTTGAGAGTCAGCAGAAGAGATGGCCAAGCCCAGCGTGCAGGGCACAGCCGGCTTCCTCTTGCTACTTATAGCACCATGGGGGAGGAGAGAGAAACTGAGGGAGGAGCCAGGACTTGACTCGGGAACCCTCAGCCTATGCAGACTGCCCCCTAAGATCGGGAGACTCGCTGCCAGAAGAGCCTGCCCTGGAGAGAGAGTGAAGAATGTGGCTAGCGCTTCAAAGGATCAAACAACCCGGAACAGTCCTCATCCAGAGGGCCCTTTTACCCATGTTAACAAATTTAAGCCTCACAGCAATCCTATGAGGGAAGTGTTAACGTGCCCATTTTACAGATGAGGAAACTGAGGCACAGAGAGGTTGTGTAGGTAGCCCAAGGTAACCCAGCTAGTGCACAGCAGAGTCAAGATTTAAACCCAGCTGCCTGGCTCCAGAGTTCACCATATCCTCACTACTCCAAGGAGCATCCGTATCACCCGGGAGCTGGTCCAAAATGCAGCGTCTCAGGCCGCACTCCAGATTCACCGAATCAGAATCTGCCTTTCAACCGGATCCTCAGGAGATTCCTGCGCACGTGAAGGCCGGTGAGGCTCCGGTCTACACTGCCTTGCTTTTCTGAATCTCTGCAGAGCTGAACTGAGTCCCACTTGGCCGCCTGCTTCTCTCCCGGTCCCGCCCCTCCCGCTGTGGCGCCCGCCACTCCTCCTCTCTTCTCCCGCTGGCTTTCTTTCCAGCAGCCATGAGGGCTGAGTAGAGTGTGCTGAGGACACGCGTACATGCCCCACAGATGGGCATTCGAGTGTGTGAGTCACTGTGTGCCTGGGCTCACGCACTCACAAGTGAGCCCCTGGTGTGCCCAGGCTGGGGCACTCGTGTGCAGGTGGGCGTGCACCTGGGTTGGTGTGTCCGCTCCATTTTGTCTGCTGCTTCACTGCTCTCTTACCCTGTCTCCCTGGCCAACTCCTTTCCACTCATTCTTTAAGACTTAGCTCAAGAGTCACCTCTTCCAGGAAGCCCGCCTTGACTCCTCCTGGAGGAAGGGGTGGTTCTCTCCTTTGTGCCACTCCATTCCCTGCACACAGGGCTTCCCTCGTCCACCAGGCTCTGTGGCATATACGTGACAGCTTCCCTGATGGACCCAGAGCTTGGCTGGGGCAGGCACTGGCCACACTTGCCCCATGTCTTAAGCACCCGTCAGTACCTGACACACAGTAGCTACTCAATAAAAGTTTGTTGACTGTATAACCGACCTGCAGACTGTCCCTAGGACCTTATACCCACACGCGGAGCAGACTGCGTGCGGGGCTGTCGCCTGTGCGCGCCCCAAGGATCCGCCACGTGGAGGGGCTGTACCTCCTGTCGGGGAGGATGGGTACCCTCCAGCCCTTCACTTGGCTCAGGCGGGTGTCAGAGAGCTCGATGTGCAGGGGCAGCTTGGGGACCCAGACTGTCATTTCCAGGGGGGCACTGAGGACATCGTAGTGGAAGGTGACCCTGGCGTTCATGGACCCGCGAGACTCCTTTCCGCTGACGAACACGTAGTCGCAGCTGCTGGACACCTGGGGAGGGGAGGGAGGCTGGTTGGCCGTCTCGCCCTGCAGGTCATCCTGGGGGGTGGTGCAGGGGCTTCAGTCTGACAAGCAGGGCCAGAAGGCTGCTGGAGAGAGAGAGTGCCCGTCACGGGAGGCCCGAGGGGACAGCCAGGCGCCTCATCTGATTCCTCGGGG
This sequence comes from Equus przewalskii, assembly GCF_037783145.1. Lineage (NCBI taxonomy): Eukaryota > Metazoa > Chordata > Mammalia > Perissodactyla > Equidae > Equus > Equus przewalskii. Next base: position 38,251,444 of record NC_091840.1, read on the forward strand.
CAGCGTCAGCCTGGGGCGGCCCTGCTTCCACCCCGTTTTTAAGGGATCATCTTGTAGTGGCCACTGTGGGAGGTTTTGGCTCCTAGGCAAGGAGGCGACATGCAGGTGTTTTTGCGAGGAGCTGCTTCTGAGGGGCCAGGCGACACCTCGGAGGAGCCTTGAGGCTGAGGGCCCCCAGGGCTAGCTGCCTGGGCTCTGGAGCAGGTGTCTCACGGGTGGAGCCCTCCAAAGGACAGAGGAGCAGCCCGTCCCGGGCAGGTCACTGGTGCTCAGCTGGCCACCAGGAAGGTTACGCGGAGGGGGTGCAGGGTGAGAGGCAGGCCCACAGCCCTCCAGGCCCCTGTGGCCCAGCGGCCCCAGGAGAACGGGCAGCTGGTTCATTTCAGGCCAGGGGGCTGCTCAGGCCAGGGGCGGAGATGAGAGAAGGGGGGAGAAAATCAGGACCAGGGCACGCCGGGCACAGACAGCTGGATGGCTGCCGCCAGGGGTGCGGCTTTGCAAACGCACGCCACCTGGATCCCGACTCGCCTTCTCAGAGGTTCCCGGCTGGGCATGTGCCCACGGAACACATCTTGGAGGATGCCCGTGCCCACTCACAGAGGCAGCACTGCCAGCGCTTCCGGGCAGATGCAGATGGGCGTATGTGTCAAATGTGCCCACGGGCACACCTGGGACACCCTGGAGGGAAACCTGCATGCGATGCGTTTAGGTGCTCCTGCCGGTCCGTGCCCGTGGGGACACAGCCTCGTCGTGGGAGGAGGGTCGATCACGCAGCCTGTGGGCTGATGACACCCTGAGGGCTCCAGTGGGAGGTGGGGAGGGTGCTGGGACCGTGGCTTGTCTGTGGAGCTGGGCCCGTGGACCATCCCGAACTCCTGCTAGCTCTCTTCATCGTCCGGGGGTGGGGATGGACAGAAGTGGGATAGCGGCCCTACCAGAAATGCCCATTTCCCACTGTGGAAGGCAGAGAATTCCATCTGAAGGCTGGCAAGTTCCGTTTAGAATGTTGGCAAACTCCATAAAGAACCTGAGCGTATTTCCTGAGAAGGGAAACTGATTCCATGCGGAATCGTCGCTAATTCCCTTTGTCCCAAAGCCATCACAAGACTTTGTTCTGGTCTGCTCTGGGGCTGGGGTGGGGGGTCTGGGAGCAGGCTGCTTCCTGCCTGTCCCCGCCTGCCAGCAATGGAAAGGCCCCGGGCCCGGCCAGGCGTCCCCTCTGCAGGAGGTGACAGGCTGGGGACCAGGTCATCTGCCCTGGCTCACCTGGAGGGCCTTCTTCCTGGAAGGGGGATGAGCCTCGGGCTCCCAGGCCTGGAGGGATCCAGGGGCTGGAGAGAGCACACTCTGGGTCAGCCCCAGAGAGCCACAGGGGGAGGGACGCCCACCTCCCCCTCCTCCCGCGCTCTTTCAAGCTGTATTGACAGGAACAGAAGAGAGATTTGGCTGTCTCATCATTTGATTTTGGCACCTGCTGGAGGCTGGCATTGCAAACAGCTCACCCACCCCACAGGTTCCAGGGCGTCCGGACACCCTCCCGCATTACTGCCCGCTCCACTGCCTCTGACGGCTGTCCTAAGCGGGGGGAAGGGGCAAATCTGGAGGCCCTCCTGGAGGAGGTGGCGAGCAGGGCCACTGGAGTCAGATCAATGCCTTGTTTGCTGGGCCGTGGAGGCCCCGGGGCCCAGAGTGGGCCTCTGGGGAGGAGCTGAGGGAGAGGCCTTCAGGCGTTGGAGGGGTGTGGGGGTTGGGCCTTCAGTCCCAGCCTAACTCATGTGCTTCTGGGGGCTTCCTCCCCATGCTGGGTCTCCTCCACTCAGTCCCCAGCACCCAGGGGCAGGGCGTGTCTCCGAGGGGTCCACCCCCACCCTCGGCCACCTGACCCGGTGTCTGTTGCACAGCAGGGCTCAGTGACGACTTGCTGGATTAGACTGAGTTCAGGCTGTCAGTGCCCCCTTCTCCCCTCAGCCTGCCCAACAGTCTCAAGCATGTTCCTGCAGGAAGCCCTCCAGGACTGGCAGAGCGGTACCCAGGGCTCTCCCTCACCCCATCAGACACAGGTGCCTGCAGCTCTTCCCCACACCTGCACCCCATTCCCTCCCTCCCATGTCCCTCCTCAGGGGACATGCCTGGGATGTGAATTCCCCACTGGCTTGGGGTTCCGCTCCGCCCTGCAGCTCAGGGCTTCTTCTCAGGGGCCCCACCTTCAGGAAGCCCACCTTGATGATGTCCTCATTGTCAGACTCGCATTCCACCAGGGCAGACACATCAAGGACAAGGCCGGTCACTTCAATGGCAATGACCTTGACAGGGATGGCCACCGTCCGGCCAGTCAGGATGGCCGTGTTGATGATCTCTGTGTCCTGTGGGGAGGAGAGGAGGGTGGGGCTCTGCTGAGCCGGGGTGCTTGCGGTCCCCTGTTCTCCCAGGACACAGCAGCCAGGGCCCCGGGTTCTAGCTGTCCCCATTCCTCAGATGTGCGTCCTTCCCGTGGGGACACCTGCACACACGGGCAGAGACGTGAATCCATTCAGCCTCCCTTGCCTTCTCAGATGCGCTGCCACTCGGACTTGTGCAGTAGCCTTCAGGGTCCGCCCTGCGCTGCCACCAGAACACAACTCTTCCCCAGTCCCCTGCCATCTTCTGTCAACATCTTCCCTGCTCCTCAGGACTCACAGGTGACGTCCCACGCAGTTGCCTGGTTCTTCCAGGCACCCCTGGGCTGGCCCCAGACCATCATCGCAGCCTTCCCACCCCACTGTACTATTCCTAAGTCCACTGCCCCTTTGAACAAAGGACTCATATTCCCATCACTGCACCTCCGCCCACGTGATCGCTGACCTGGAGCACCGGCTCGCCATCTTCCATTGCATGAGCCCTTCCTCCCATGGGACCTTCAAGGTTCAACTGCATGCCACCTCCTCCAGGAAGCTGCCCTGAGTGGTCCCTCCATGGGGACTTCTCGCCCCTCTGTCCCCCTTGGCAGCTGCCGTCCCACTGCAGCACCAGGCAGGGAGCACCGCCCGCCTCCTGTGAGTGCACACACACTCACAATGCCTTTACACACGGGCACATCTGGGCTCGGGAGGTGGCCACACACTCAGGCGCTGGCTCCCGTGCACACGTGCACCGACCTACATGCACCCTCGGCCGTGCGCGTTCCCATCACACACGCGCCCGTGATCCCCACGGGCACCCACGGGCCTGGTCGGCCGCCCCGCTCACCATGGCCAGGGGCAGGATGGCCTGCACGTCCCGCTGGATGACCGTCAGCTCGGTGACGGCGCGCTCCAGGTCGGGCAGGGCGCCGTGGCCGCGGTAGTCGATGTGCCACATGATCCTGCGCTTCACCGACTGGCTGGTGAAGTTCTCCATCTCGAAGTCCAGCTGCAGGATCTCCAGGGGCCCCTGGCCCTCCCTGCGGGGCAAGGCGAGGCGAGCAGAGCTGAGGGGGGAGGGCTGGGAGCTGCTCAGGAGCCCTGAGACCCCAGGGGGGGACCCTGGCCCTCCGCTGCAGCCTGCCGGCTGGGGCCCTCTGAGCCTTCTGCAGACCCCTGGGGTGCCCCAGCCTGGACTCTGAGTCCCCACAAACTAAGCCCCAGCCCCCCACAAGCCTGGCCCCCTCCACCGAGAACTCCCCAGCCCCCCAAGGCGCCTGTCCTGCAAAGAGGCGGGCAGAGGCGCCACCTCGGCTCACCAGGGGGGCAGGGGTGTGCCCTGGGCCCAGGTCACATCCACGGTGGCTGTGGAGTGCTTGGCCCCAGTCAGCAGCTCCGAGGTCACGTGCCACTGGCCGCTCCGTGACTTGGTGCCTAGAAGGGTCACACCCTTCTTGGCCTTCACCCTGGACAAAGGAGGAGGAAGAAGAGGGAGAGGGTCAGCCTAGGGCCCAGTGGCTGCCCACCTGGCCACCACCCCTTCTGGGGCTGGGAGTGGGGGAGCAGGTGAGTGAGGGACCCTGAGCCCGAGACTCAAAGCTTGAGACTAACTTGGGGAGTCTGGTGTCCCACAGCTGCAACCTCTGACCCTTGGTGGCAGCTGCAGTCACTTCTCCCATCTCTCTGCCAAGTCGTTACCTCACCTCTACTTGCATACCTTAGTGACGGGGTACTCACTACTTCTGCACACATCCCATTCCATTTTCAGAAAGCCTCTACGGACCAGAAACTTCTTCCTTATGTTTAGCTGAAATATAATACCCATGGTTTCTGCTCGGGCAAGAGAGAACGATTCTCCTCTATCTTAAGTGTAACAGCTCTTCAGAAAGCTGGGAACGAGCAGGTGTTCTCTGAGTCTTCATTCTCTAGGCCTCAAATCTCCAGCTCCTCCAATAGTTGCTTTTTTGCCATAGTTTCAAGTCACTCATATCCTCGTCACCCACCTCTGGACACTGAACACATAAGGTGTAGCGTCCTCTACTAAATACAACACTTCAGCTGTGCTCTAATTAATGGTGACTCAAGCAGGGTGATTATCATCTTCCTAATTCTACACACTCTACTCCTATTAATGCAGCCCAAAATCTCTGACGACTGATTTAACCCAAATTCACCTTCAGGTATCAATCATTGAATCAGGCATGATCCTTTCCAGAAATATTTAAACTTTAAGGTAGTACACTCAGGAGAGAGGGCCATACTTAACTCAAAGAAATTGGAGGCTAATGGTGATGTTTCAGGTTCTACACATACTGCTTGGGGAGGAGGTGGGGCATTTGGGTGGAGCCTTTCCTATAAATCACCCAACAAGGCTCAGACCACGGATTCCCACTGTGAGACATCACTCTGCTTTGTGGGGATGCCTCACGATTTAATGATCTGTGAGATATGGAGGTAGGGGCAGCAATATTGTTGCCATTAGATGGATGCCAACACGGAGGCTCCAATGAGCCAGGTGTCCTCCTGCGGTCAGTCAAGTGATAAATGGAAGAGCTGGGATCCGGACGCGGCACGAGCCCCTGCAAGGCGTCAGGTATGTGCTTGAGCTCGGAAGGGATGCCAGCCCCCCAGCCCCTGACCCCGTACCTGAGTGTGAAGTGCTCCAGGCTGGGGCTGGAGGGGGCGGAGGAGTTGGGGGCCAGGTAGAGCAGGATGCTGAGCACCTCCCCGGGCTTGAGGGGCCGGTCGGGCAGGCGGATCATCAGGTTGCTGTCCAGCCTGTGCTCCTGCAGGGCCCTCTTGGGGGGCGGCCGGAAGAGGCTGATGCTCCCGATGCGCAGCAGGGGGTGCTGCGTAGGGCTCTCCGCCCGGGCCCCCGTGCCGTGCCCCGCCCCCCGCCGGGCGCCCCCGCAGCCCCCCGCCGCATCCGGGGCGTGCAGGGTGTAGTAGAGCTCGGCCTGCTGGCTCTCCCCGGCCGTCTCGGCCTCCAGCCCATCCTGGGACTTGCGGCGGGCGGCGGGCGGTGCGGCGGGGGCCGGGGGCCCGAACCAGGCCAGGGGCAGCTCGGCACGCACGAGGCAGGTGGCCAGGACCCCGCTGAGGCGGCAGGAGCTCTTGACCTCCCGGGCGTCCCGGAAGGCGTGCAGGCGGACGCAGGGCAGCCGCTCGGTGACGCCAAAGTCGTCCCAGTCCCGGCCGGCCACGTAGAACAGCACCTGAGCCACGGGCTGCGAGGCAGGCACGCGGGCGCGCACGATGAAGGCCCGCACCTTCCAGTTGACCGTCAGGCGCTCGGGGATGTCCAGGGTGCTGGACGGCTGCAGGAGCTCCCGGGCCACCGCCTGGCTGGTGCTGAAGGGCCCCAGGGAGACGTTGAGGACGGGCAGCTCCTTGGTCTGGAACACCACGAAGGGCTCGGAGCGCTGCAGGGAGCCATTGGTGACCGTGGGCGGCGGGGGCCGTGTCTCCCGCAGGAAGAAGGCCAGCCGAGTGTGCGACAGGCGGTAGCTGACCGGCAGCACTGGGCTGGCCTGTGGCCCCGGAGGGCTGGGACTGGCCGGGTGGGAGCGGCTGGAAGCTGGGGACAGAATAAAGAGGCCCAGAGCCGTGAGGAGAGGCTGCACTCGGACCCCAGGGCACCCCCACTTCCCACCCTCGCAGACAGCCGTCCACTCCAGGCAGCCTCGACATCCCCAGGTGGCTCCGGGGCCAAGCTGCCCAGGTGAAGCTGTTTTCTGTGAGGAAAATTGGCCCTGAGCTAACCTCTGTGCCATTCTTCCTCTATTTTATGTGGCATGGCACCCACATAAATAGCTTGAGGAGCGGTGCTAAGTCCGTGCCCGGGATCTGAACCCGTGGACCCTGGGCCTCCCCGAGTAGAGCTCGCCAACTTAACCACTACACACCTCGGCCGGCCCCTGCTTCATTTCTTTATCTGCAACATGGGGGTAAAGCTAATTCCAACGCAAAGCATCATGGAGCTTTCAAGAGGTGTTTTCCCCAGGTATCCGCAACGTAAGACAGGTATAACAAATCTTCCTGCCTCCACGTGCCATGGTGAGGACTCACCGAGCAGTGTGCATAGAGGGCTGAGAGCCCAGGGTGGCCCCCAGGAAGCGCTGACTCCTACCACTGTCCCCGTGCTCAGCAGGCGACAGGCATTAGCTCCTCTGATGCTCAGATCGATCCCTCGAGCCAGGTGTGATTACTGTCTCCATCCATTCAACCAGGTTCCTATCAATTAACTTCTCTTTTCGAGAACCTATTCTTACCCCTTACGGATCAAGGCACAAGATGCTTAAGCAAATTACCCAAGTGACAGAAGCCTAAGGGGCCAGCGGCAGGATTTGAATCTGGGGCCACCTGACTTTCAAACCCAAGCCCTTTACTGCCCCAGCTGCCTCAGATGGGGCCGGGTCCCAGGGAGCCCATCACCCTTAGTCCCTCTAGACACTACCGCACTATATTCACGGGGGATTTGATCCTCGTCTCACAAACCCCGATGTGGCCCCAGGTTGGACTTCTCCTTCCTCTCAGCCCGCCCCCAACCTCCCAGAATCCTGCTAAGTTTGAGCGATCCCACCTCTCCATGCGCTGGTATGTCCCGGGCTGCCCCCTGTCCTGCGTCCCCAGCCCCAGCCCGGGTCTGGCCTCACTCCTGTTGCTATGGCAACGTAACACCACCTGACTGAGTCTCCTGCTCCTCAGCCCGCCCCTCCCTGGCACCCCCTCCCCCACACGGCGGCGGCCAGAGAGATTTGTTTCTCCAGGACGCAAATGGGACCTTGTTGGTCCCTCGCTCCCGGCTCAACCCCTGTCGGTCACTGTCAAGGAACAGGAAGGAACAAGACGTGGAGGTTTGAGATTTGAAAACCAGGTCTGGACTGTCCCGTGGACCCCTCCCTGAGTGGCCATCCTCTTCTTGAAATCAAAGTGATCAGAATATCGCTGGTCTCGTGGGAGGTTGTGTGGTCATTTGTTTCCTGTTTGAGACTCGAATGAGAAAGCGCTCTTTAAACCACGCGACACCGTGCGAACGTGTGGAAGTTTATTGAAGGATTTCTCCCTTCTGCTTGCAAAATAAAGTCCAAACTCACCTTGCGCCTGAGTGTGGCATTCAAGGCCTCTGCAAGGGGTTCCAGGCCCCGTTTCCCTAGGACTCCTTGTCCCAGGTCCCCACTGCCAGCGCACCTGGACAATCCGGCTTCAGTGCTGGCTGAAACCACCTCATCTCCCCTCCTTTGCTCATGCTGCGCCCTCAGTGTCCAGTTCCCCCTTTCCTATCTGCACACACCCAAATCTGAATCTTCTTCTGAGGGCCAGGTCGAATGCCACCTCCTCCACGGAGCCCTCCATGATGTGACCTCTACTCCTGGGAATGTCCTCAGAGCTCTGCCCTTCTCTGACGGCACCTTTCATCCTGCCTTGCATGGGAGTTAGTTATCTCTGGGGCCTGGCACTGAGCAGGCACAACCAATCACGGTTGATCTGTACTGAGTCATTCTCAGAGACCTGTGTCCAAGGAGGGGACCCCTAACCGACGCTATGGGGGCTGCTTGCAGGTTACGCACGTTTATCATTTTAGTACTGTTGACGAAACCTCGACAGCTCCACAAACGCTCACACCCCACTCCTCATAAATGCAAGGAGCTAAAATTCCCTGCTCTTGAGGCTCTGGTGTCTTGTCCTGTTTTTTAAATCTGTAGTTTAATTTCCTCATTTAAAAAATGAGGCAATGGGCTTGGGGCATGCAAAGGCCCTGGGGTCAGGTGTTCTAAGAGGAGTGGCACCTGGTCTCAGTGCGCCTCCTCAGGCTCCTCCTGAGCAGCCCTAAGGACCAGCTGGGGAAACCACTGGCCCTTAGTCCTCTGGGCAGCCCATGCTTTAACCTCCACTTCCAGGAGCACTCTGTCCCCAGGCGCCCTTCCCCACTAGCCGCTCTGCAGCCCTGCAAGGTATGCTGGCCTCTGATGGTGCGGTGGAGGTGGGCAGCCGCGTCCCAGATGACAGGAAGATGTTCAGAGAAAGCCTTCCCGGCTGGTGCCTGGAGTCACCCCAAGAGTCTCTGGGAACATGTCCCCACCACCTGAAGGCATGCATGCGGGAGCTGGGTGATGACCTGAGCCGGGATTAGCAGTCAATGAGCTGCTTTGGAAGCAGCAGATGCAGACAGACAGACAGAGGGACTCACGGCCCAGGCTTCTCCCAGCCACATTCACTGGGCAAGCTGCTTTCCATTTCGAGCCTCGGTTTCCACCTCTAAGATGGAAGTGGTGACATCAGCCCTGTCACTGGGACGTTGAGAGCGGCTACAAGACCCAGGGGCGGAGGGGGCATGGCTGCCCGTGCTGGGATGTCTGGGGCCTGTGGGGACCAGCCGAGATGCAAGGGGAGGGGCCGAGGTGCTCATCCCTCTGGGGTTGGAGGAGGGCAGCTGGTGCTGGTGAGCTGTGAGTGTGCACTCTCCAGGCCGGGTGGACAGGGTGGCGACATGGAGTCAGACCACTGGTCCTGCCCCGCTCACCATCCCCAGGAGAGGCTGCTAAGTGGCACTTAGTCCCCTTTGACCTCTCACCGTCCCAACCTCACAGCTGGCCATCTGGATCCCCTGGAGGCACGGTGGGTGGGGGCAGGGGCCACCAGATGGGCAGCAGGCTCAGAGGGGCGTGGAGGCGGTGACTGGAGAACCCTGTTTGCATGCACCCTCCGCCCTCAGTAGACTTTTGTTGAATGAATGGAATTCTCTGAATGAGCTGCCCAACACAGGCTGGGATGCTGTAAGGTCAATGAGGCATCCGAGAGGAGCGTGGATGTATGGGGGCGAGCGGGAGGCAGCCCGAGGGCTCCCGGCTTGGGGTGGGGGGCTCTTGAGCCCTCTCAGCAGCCTTGCAGATCAGGAGACTAAGCTTCTAAAAGGAGAAGCAACTAGTAGCAAGGAAGCAGCTTGCTTTCAGAAACGGCTGCCGGAAAAGATGATACTGGCTGCTCTGGTCTTTGTACGTATGTCACCATCACACGCAGCACCCCCTCCCATCACCGCTGTGCATCGCTCTCTCCTCTGGGGCCCCGAGGCCTCCTCTGTGGCGGAGCAGGGGGTCGCTGAGACCCCAGCCCCAATCTCTGCTCTCCGTTCACTTGCTCTGGAGCCTGAAGGAAGTCGCTTGACCTCTCTGGGCCTGGGGAGGTAGGGGAGGCCCTGGAAGGATTCCGGGGTGGTAGGGGCTGCGGGGCAGGAAGGCGAGACTGGTGGAGCTGACAGCAGAGCATTTGGTCAACTTTTCAGAGACACCGGGTGTGCATGTGCTTGTGCACACGTGTGTGTGTGTGTGTGTGCATGTGCTGGCCTGCATCCCACACGGAGCTCTAACCTCCGGACATCACGGAGCAGGGCACGGGCTTGGGAAGCAAAGGTTGCTGCAAGGTTCCTTAAGGAAGGGAGACGGGAGGGGAGGATCAACACAGAGCGAGGTCTGGCCAGGTCCGGAGGCCGGGGAGGAGCTTCAGGGCTGTGACCAGGTGGACGCGACAGCCTGGACCGCCCTGCCTCGGACCCTCAGCACCTCCAGCCTGACTGGGGAGAGCGTTACACACACACGCACACACACTTGTGCTCACACGCAAGCTGGCACAGGCCTGCCCTTTAGCCCCCACACCCTGCACCCCTACTGCTCTGCGGGCCTGGTTCTGGAGCCCGGCCGCCCCGCCTTTCACTCTACTCCCCTCTGCTCCCCAGACTCGAGCTCCACTGGCCACGTTTGTACTCTGGCCCCACTGGCCCTCTGGACTAGACCCAGTACTGCCTCTGTCCATGGCCTCAGCTCTCCCAGGAACACTGGTCAGACTCGTCCCCCACCCCATCCCTGTCTACACAGCCTGGGGCTGCAGGAATCGTGTGGGTCCAGCCCTGGCATCCTGCCCCTGCTGCGTCTCCCTATTGAAGGGGCTTCTCCATGTCTTCTCGGGCTGCTGAGGGGTGTTATGGGCGAGGCTGTGCCCCCCACCCCTGAATCCACGTGTGGAAGTCCTAACCTGTAACTCAGGAGGTGACAGTGTTTGGAGGCAGGGTCTTTGAGGAGGTGATTAAGTTAAAACGAGGTCATTAGAGTGGGCCCTGATCCCATAGAGCTGGTGTCCTTAGAAGAAGAGGAGATCAGGACACAGACACAGAGAAGAAAGACCACGTGAGGACACAGCGAGAAGACGGCCAGCTACTAGCCGAGCAGGGAGGCCCTGGAGAAACCCGCTCCGCGGGTGCCCTGGTTTTGGACTTGCAGCCGCCAGAAGGTGAGAAAATAGGTTTCCGTTGTTTCAGCCACCGGGCTCCGGCACTGTGTTAGGGCAGCCCGGGCGAACTCACACAGGGGCCTGGCTATTCTGCCCTGCACAGCGGCCTATCCCCCGTAGGACGTGGAGACACTGCCTGGGGATGAAGGCAGGCTGGGACCACGCGGCTTCTGTACAGGGGATGATGACGGGCATTCCCACACTGCACCTAGCACGGGGCCCTCCACAGCCAAGCTGAGCCGGCTGCTTCCTGCCACGGTCCCGGGAGGGCACGGCTGGGTCTTTAGGGCTCCGTAACTTAGGATGGGGTGTCTGTGCGTTTGACTGGCCTTCTGTCCCAACCCCGCTCCTCCATCCCCTCTCCTACCAGCTTCTCTGGGCACTGAAGCTGCTCGGTCCCAGGGGCCCTTGGGAGCGCCGGCCCGGGGGTACTTCGGGGCTAAGCTCTGCTGAGAGGCCGCAGCCTTCATTCTCCCTCTCTTGTTCCAGAAGGAGACTAAGGTGTGAACAGAGGCATCACTGGTCCTGTAGAAGGTATCAGACCCCCCCAGCACTCAAGAGAAGACTTGCACAGGGGGCGGGGGGTGGGGGTCCCCTCACCCTTTCATGCCCAGCTCAGGCGTCACCTCCTCCCTGAAGCCTTCCCTGATACCTCTCCCTGCCAGCGCCTAGGTGGGGCTTTGTGGCTGCCTGGCTCTGTGCAGCTCTGACTCTGACTGATCGGGAGCTTGGCACTGGGGTGAGAATGAGATTCAAATGATCAACGAGCTGTCTCATTAGTCACTTCTATGAATGTTCCCCGGGGGGCAGGACGCTGGCCCACGTGCCCCTTCGCCCGTGCGGAGGTCTCTCAAGCCACCTCCAACACCAGAAGGCACGTCTTGTTTACGCTGTGGCCTTTCCAGCCGGATCGGGATGTGGGTGGACACTGGGTCTGGGCCAGCTTTGCGCAGTGCAAGGCGTGGCACACAGTAGGTGCTTAGCAAATGTTAATTCTACCCTCTGATGGGGATGGGGCACCGGCTCAGGGCCAGCGGCTGGACAGAGGCCCTCCGTTTCCATCTCAGGCTGGCCCTGGTGTTGGGGAGCACAGCGGGGGTCTCTGGTCTCGCCCAGACTACCTTTGCACCTCCTCCCCAGGCAGAGAGGCCAGCTCCCCTCCCCAGTGAATACATACCTGAATCTGCACTGAGCCGAGGGCCAGGCAGGCCGGGGGCGTCTGTGGCCATCTCCCTGCTTCTAATCAAATCAGATGCCTCCTGCTTCTACGTCTAATTGTCCCCAAATTAAAACTAATCGCTTCCAAATCAGAAAAAAAACATTGCCATTAGCTTTGGTGAGTTTGAGGCTGAGGAGCCCAGCAGGGCATGCCAGCAGGGCCCGAGGGCGCTGGGCTGTGCTGGGAGGGGGCACAGCCTGCTCACCTGTGCACGCACATGCATAAGTGTGTGTGTGTGTGTGTGTGTAAGTGCCACACTAGATGCCAGTGCTTGGGGACCCTCCACAGTTGCTCCTGAACTTGCCTGAATGTAAGAATCAGCCGGAGCTATCAAAACATCGGCAAACGGATTCCAGGGCGGGATACAGGCTTACAGGACCAGAATTTCTAGGGGAGAGACCTGGCAATCTGTAGGTTTATGCAGCATCCCCGCGGAAGTGTGGAAACACGGCCCCAAGCAGGAAGGGTTGGGGGATGCTGAAGGGGTTGTGACCCCCCCGACATAATGTGGTGACGATGCTGATGATGAAAAAGGCCCCAGAGGCTAGAGCAGTGCGGAGCACCGACAGGCGCCAAGTGTACGAGTGGCTGAACGAAAGAACCAGAGGGAGCAAGAGCATGGGATGCAGGGGGCCATGTGGTCCCTGATCAAGAAGCCACGGAGGGGCTATGCCCAGTGACGACCCCCAACCCAGACCTCCAAGCCCACAGGAGGGGTGTCACCTCCAGGGGACACGACCCTGCTCGGGGAGCTGAGTGGCAGAAGCTCTCCACCGTGGGTGCACGGAACAGGGCTGGGACCTGGCGGGGGGCTGCTGGGGTCCAGTCCCGCTCCTCCTTGCTAAGGCCGGACCTGACCTAGGGCAGTGGGGCCTTCACATGCGCTCCTCTTGGAGGGGAGACGGGGCAAGTTCTCCAGCAAGCAACTTCAAAACATGTTTTAAAGGCCTTGAAATCGTTTGTTCTTCTTGCCCCAGTAACTCCCGCTTTGGGAATCTAATAAGCAGACATCGGCTCAGAGATTTATGGAAAAAGTTGTTCACCACAATGTTATGTTTATGATAAAAAATTAGAAACACCCTTTCAAAAGCAGAGTTTGGTTATAGAAAACACATGCCTAAGAATGGATGCCAGCAGCCACCGTGGATCAAGTTTTCAAAAAAATATTTACTCAGATGGGAAAATGCTCACAAAATAGTTTGAACTAAACAAAGTGGGGTGCAGACCCAGCTATTCACACGATACCAATTTTATATGAAAATGTGTAGACACGGGGAGGAAATGCATCAAAATGCTAATGGTGGTTATCTCTGGGGGGTGAGGATTATGAGTGATTGTTATTTTTTACTTTATGCTTTTATATATTTCCAGTTGTCTGCAATAAACATGTATTGCTTATAAAATTAGAAAGAAAACAATAAATGTCATTAAAAATGAAGGAAAGTGTTTGAGGCTGTTCCCAGAATTCTTTTTTAAAAAAAGGAAATAAAAAAAAAAGAAAAGAAGAAAGAACCTGTGTGGTTTGGGAGCCACAGAAACTCACATTCAAATCCCAGCTCTGACACTTCCTAGCTGGGTGACCTGGGGCAAGTTACTTAACCTCTCTGAGCCTCAATGTCCACATCCGTAAAATGAGGCTAACAGAACCTATTTCATAGTGTCGTCAGGACTAAATAAGCAAATTACTTGGTGGAGTTTCTGGAACAGTCAGTCATGAGGATTCATTCATTAATTCATTCAACACTCATTGGTTATTTAGTTCTGAGAGGAGGGAAGTGCTGGCCTGCTTTTCTCCAGCACTTGGTGCATGGTTTAGCTCACAGCAGGTCCTCTGTCAACGTCTGTTAAGTGAAACAGGACAAGTACAGAGATGACAGGCACACAAAGCAGAGCATCCCAGGGACCTCGAAAGTGGCCCAGAGGCTGGAAGGACTGCTCTTGTTGGGACCCTAGAATCCAGCCCCGGAAGCTCTGCCACCAACCCACTGTGTGACGTTGGGCGGTCTCCTCCCTTCTCTGGGCCTCAGTTTCCTCACCTGGGATAGGCGGATAGTCCCTGCCCTGCCTGCCACATGGATGACCTAGGAGTGAGCAGGGCTCTGTGCACAAGGAGTCCTGGGGGGTTCTGGACGAGGCAGGGGTCAGCTGGAGAGAGGGGAGGTGACCGCTGGGCCTGGCAGGCCCGTACGCTGCCCTCCCCTCCCCACAGGACAGGGCCTCTCCATACTGAGCAGTTTGGATCTTGCACAAAGACGCCCCCGGCGGGCCCAGGGGATGCAACCCAGTCCCGCTGTGCTCCCCAAGCCCGGCGCCTAGCTTGGTTGTCCATCTAGACAGGTCCCCGCCCAAGGCTGGAGCCGCCATGAACCACCCTGTGGAACAGAGGCCCTGTGGAGGAAAGGGTGCCTCCTGGGGTCTGGGGCCTGAGAGGGATGCACTGCCCCCTGGCACCACTGCGCCTCACTCCTCCACCTGGCCACGCCCCTGCCTGAAGCAGCTCCCCGAGGCAGGGCTGTGTTCCCTCAGCCTGGAGACTCCCGTTTCCTCTGGGCCCCTGCGTGCCTGCAGCCTGGGCTGGGCTGGGAGCAGCAGGAGCTCCAGGGCTCGGCCTGCAGCCAGTGTTTATGGAATAACTAAGCACTCCAGGGGTGGCCCGGGTGGGGGCAGGGGGTACTGAAGCCTCCAGCAGCCCATAGACACCAGGTGTCACTTGCCGCCTCCTTGGAGGCTGTAAATCCTGGAAAGGAAGCTTCCCAATACTGTCACCGCCCCCCAACCTCCCCCCCCCCCCAAGCAGCAGGATGTTGGAATAAGCTGGTGCCCCTCCCCCACTTTGCCCTGAATCCCCTCCCAGGAGACCCCCTGCCTGCTCACTCACCAGCAGTGCTGGCAACTGACCGTCACTTCCTGCCATCAGCCTGGGAACTCCGCATCTCCTAGCTGAAGGGATGGCAGGTCCCTTGCCCACATTTTACAGACGAGGAAACTGAGGGTCAGGAGGGCTCCCGTCAGACCGGCTCTGCCATTTATGAGCTGTGTGATCTTGGGCAAATGGCTTAGCATCCTTCTGCCTTGGTTTCCTAAATGGTAAAATGGGGTGATGGCCGCCCCTCTTTCCCTGCGTATGAACCCCAACCCTAACCCCCTCCTGGGCGACTTGCTGCTTAACTAATGGCTGGCACTCTGCTGCTTTCCTTGTCCCTGGCACCCAGCCCTGAGCCTCATGAATGAATGAATGATTGGGGTGGCTCTGGGAGGTTGTGCCTGCGTGCACGTGCACACACACACACACACACACATGCGGTCTGTCCCAGTCTTCCTCTTGCACACACCCCCGCCCTACCTGATCCTGAGACATCCATCCTAACCCTGCCACTCCTTTGGCTCCCACGGCCTAAAATCCTTCCCTCCACCAGAGCAGAGGCTGCCGCTCAGCTCAGCTGTGACCCTTAGAGGAGGGAAGGAGTTAATACTGCTGAGTGAAAGAAGGACGCAGGCTCAGCCAAGCTGGGGGCCAGGAACGCTCCCCCAGGGCCCAAAGGAGGGCTGGGCACCGGAAGGTCAGGCGGCCATGGGACCCCTGGGAGCTGCTGCTGGGACAGCCCTGCGTGCTGGAACTGGCCATCCAGTCCTGCTCACGGCACCTGGTAGGGCACCTGAGGCCAAGGGACACAGAGCTGCTCAATCCAGAGCAGGGTAGATGGGAGACCCACTGGAACCAGGGCTCCTGGCTCCTGGCTCCCGCCTAGTCCCAGGGGCACCTTCTTGCCAGCCCGGGAGCCTCATCCCTAGAGGGAAGCAAGCCCAAAGGGAGACACAGAAGGGGTTTCCAGGTCCCAAGAGATCTTCTGGGTCAGGAACGCTCCCTTCCTCTCCAGCCACTGCTCTCCTAGGATCCTGTAACTGCATGTGCACTGGGGTGCAGGGCCTCAGACTCACGACAGAGGGACAGTGAGAAGGGGGAGCCTGGCAGGGGGTGGTGTAGGCCTCTGTGGGACAAGGACCTCCAGAGGTACAGCTTGGGAAGGTGTCCCTGGCGGGGAGGTGTCCCTGGGGAGGAGGTGTCTCTAGGGGGGAGGTGTTCCTAGGGGGGGAGGTGACCCTGGGGAGGAGGTGACCCTGGGGAGGAGGTGTCCCTGGGGAGGAGGTGACCCTGGGGGACAGGTGTCCCTGGGTGGGAGGAGCCTGGGGCAGGAAGGCAGGGTCACTCTGGGAGAGCTCCAGGAGAGCAGGGTACCAGCTGTGGGCAGGAGCTCTGTCTCTTCCAAGGGCACCGTGACCCGGCCCCCTCCAGTGCCTGCTCCACGAGCCTGCCCTTGTGAGTGGTGAGCGTGTGTCTGTTAGTCTGTCTGCATCTGTGATCTCAGGATCAGGACGAGAGGCTCAAACAGGCTGCGAGGACAAGGAGGCCTTATATTTCCAGGCAAGCATCCCTCACGGCCGGGAACAACTCTTTTCTTTATTTCCGAAAATCTGAAGGGGACCCCATCCTCACCCCTGGCCCCAGCAACGACCGTCAGGGCAAGCCCTTGGCCCTGGACCTCAGGCCGCCCAGCTGTGAGGGGCCTGATGTGAGGGCCCTTTTGTGATGGAAGGGGCCGGGGGAGGGCCCAGCGATGGAGGAAGAGGGCTCAGGGGGCTCATCGGTCGCCAGGTCTGGAGCCTGCCAGTGGCTGTGGGACTACGGACAAGGGAAACTGTTAGAAGAGCCCCTTGTTTCTGGTGGACTATTGGGCACTGCCCACCACCCCACCGCCCCCTGCCCAACTCAGGCCCTGGGAGGGCCCTGCTCCTGCCCGTCCTGGGGGAGCCCCACCTTCACCCCAACACACCAGCCTCCTGTGGGGCCGGTTTCTTGGATTTCAGGAAGACCATGAGCAGATCGGGGGATGGGGCCGCGGAGCCACACCCATGTGCTCACTGGCAGGCAGGGCCATTTGGACACAAAGGCCTGCCTTTGCCTGGCTAGTGCCCCGCAAATACATGCCAGGGGTCTGGGGCAGGGAGGAACGGAGGGCAGTAGCCAGGAGGGCACCCGCCAAGGGGGCAGGCTGAGGGAGGTGGGTCACACCATACACCTGGACTGCACCCCGTCTCGCCCACCCAGGGCCTGGAACCCCAGGCCTGACCTCCCTGAAGAGACCTGTGGTTCAGGCTACCGGGGAGGGGCTGGGGAGGGAGAGAGAGGGAGAGAGGAAAGAGGCAAGGATGGGGACCTTGGAGGAGGAGAAAGAGACTGCAAAAAGGAGCGAGAGAATGAGAGAACGCTGGAGTCAGGAAAGAAGAAGGGAGGGGAAGGTACAGAAAGAGGGGACAGAGAGAAGGAAACCACAGGGGAGAGTGGAGAGAGCCAGAGAGGGGAGAGGAGGGAGAAGCCCACCCTGGTGGGGTGGCCAGGGGGATGGGGGAGTGAGATGGAGGAGGTGAGCAGAGGGCAGGGGGGTGGAGTAGGAGGGAAGCTGGGGGTGGGGGCAGCCCAGGTCCAGCTCCCCAGCCCCTCAACCTGTGCAAACCTGCACAGCTTGGCATGGGAGCCAGAGCTTCGGGGGGGGCGGGGGGGGGGGGTCGCGGGAGGGGGCACGGGGGAGGGGAGCTTTCTGAGTTACACTAAATGACTAATGTGCATTATCCTAATTATAGCGGAGCAAGCTGAGCCTTCCCACTGGCGCAGCCGCCTGCATCTCCTAATAAACAATTAGCCGCAAACAACGGAAAAAAAAAGTGGTGTGTGTGTGTCAGAGCGCGAGCCTGCTCAGTGTGCACATGCGGTGGGGGGTGGGGGGGCGGGGGTTTGGAGCTGGGCTCTGGGAGGGGAGGCTCAGGGGCAGGGCTGGGCAACCACATCACCCCTCCAGCCCATCCCCCCGGGGGGCTGGGGTCAGGGCTGCAGCGTCGGGGCCAAGCTCCTATTTAGAGGCTGCTTATGGAGTGCCAGACACTGGGCTAAGTGGGTCACACCATCCTCACAATAACCCCCAGGAAACAGCACCCCTGTTTTTGCCAATGAAGGAACCAAAGCTCAGAGAGGCTGAGAGGCTTGCCCAAGGATACACAGCTCAGGTTAGACCCATGTGTGCTCCTGATTTCCCTGGCCCTGGGCTTGTTTCCTGGGAGCACTGGAGCCTCGAAGTTGGACCAGGTGTGTTGATGGACTGAACTAGGTTCCTAGACCTGCCCTGGAGGTGGGCCTGATCATGAGGGTGGGACTTTCTCAGTTTCATGTGAACCGCCTGCAATGGTTTGACAACAGCCCTGAGAGGCGAGCCTTCTTCCGTTCTCCAGATCCCCATTTTAGCTGAGGCCTCGAGACCAGGAGATCTTTGTTCGAGGTCCCCGAGGCTTAGTGGCAGAACAGGGTTTGGAATGCAGACTCCAGACCCCTGGCGGGGGTGTGGGACACTGCCAGGTGTGCACAGCTGGGTCACGTGAGCCAAGGCCCCACTGGAAGGAGCAGAGCACATGCCAAGCTGGTCTGGGCCTGCTTCCGTCAGCCCGGCGGTGTCCTCTGGCTGCACTTTCAGCCGTGGCTTGTTTCCATGACTCAGTTGCAAGCTCTCTAGCATCTTCACTAGAGACTCTTCAGGGCCCCCAGCTTGGGGCCAGGCTGCAGGGGGCCTTGAGAACTGGGTGGATGGGAAGAGGAGGCCCCCTTCCTGAGCTGGCCCCCTGACTGGAACGTGTGTACGCACTGGGGGTGGGGCAAACTTGGGGACTGAGCATTGCCACCTGTAAGGAGTAACTTGGGCCTTGGTTTACCACCTGGAGAATGAATGGGGTGACCAACTTGTCTCGGTTTGCTCAGGACTCTCGTGGGTTTAACACTTGACAGTCCCTCAGTCCCAGGCAAACTGGGACAGTTGGTCACCCTGAGAAGGAGGCCAACCATCCCTTCTCTCTCTGCCCCACAGAGGGTGACACAGCCTTAAAGAGGGAACTGCGACGTGCAGGGGTGGGCCTGGGCCAGCTTCCCACGCAGGGGATGGGGGATGGGAGCCCCCGGAGGATGAGATCCGCCTGCCAGGTTGAGGGAAACATGGCGGATCAAAATCACTTAATCTCAGAGCCTCAACTTCCTCCTCTACAGATGGGCTGACAAAAGCTACCAGGCAGAGTACTTCTCACAGACCCTGGTCACAGGTGGGGCCCCTCCTGCCTCATCTCCCCATGGAGCTGGCCCTGCCCAGCTCTGCCCCCGTATAAACCGCCCCTCAAGACCCTCCTGTACCTGGTTTCTCTTGGCGCCACATGGACTGACTGGCAGTTGTCCGGCTAAATGCTTCAGGGCCCTTCCTAACTCAGTGCCGGAAAGGGGTCTTCCAGACTCTCTGGTTCAAACCACCCACTTTACAGATGAGAAGACTGAGGTTCAGAGAGGAGAAAAACACTGCCCCAAGGCTCACAGCTCCCTCCTGCCCCATGCACCCCTCCCCTCACTGCAGCCTATTCCTCTTCCCTGTGGGACACTCCACAAGTGGTCCCTTCTTCCCACAGTGCTCTGCGTTCTCTGCCCCGATCTGCTCTTGAGTCATCTCCTCCCACTCCCCAACCCACACTCCTGGCTCTGGGCACCTCCAGCCGTGCTCTTTCTGTCTTCTGTACCTTTGTATATGCTGTTCCCTCTGCTGTGCTGTTCCCCACATGTTCCATCCACCTGGTGGGTGTTGCTTGCTCTTTAACTTCTCCAAGGTGTCACCTCCTCTCGGAAGCCTTCCTGGACTGCCCCCCAAGGCTGGGTGAGACACTGACTTCTGAACTGCTCACATCCCTCCTTCCGCACTTTTTTTTTCTGTACTGCCACCGTCATTAACAGGTCTGCTTTCTTTTAGACGGGAGCCTCGCTGAGGGCAGGTACAGGGCCTCTCACCATGCAGCCTGCTGCCTGGTACAACGTAGGGCTCATGGCCAACATGCAATAAAGATATTGAACAAATAGATATTTATTCAGCCCCTTCTCTGCTCCAGAGCCTGCTGGGAGCTGCCAGGGAGACAGAGAGAAAGAGGAGAGTCTCGGCCCTTAAGGAACTTGCCAGCTCATGGGAGACGGGACAAACACAGGAACGAGCACACTGGAAGCAGGAAGGGCCTCGGGGATGGGGGAAGTGCAGAGCTCCCCGTGTTCTCAGAAGAGCTGGGTGCCTACGTGGAAACCTGGGGGCAGGAGTATCTGAGCAGCAGGCTTTCCAGAATGGGTGGGAATTCAGCAACTGGGTGCGACAGGACAGGTGGGCGTCAGGGACCTTCCAGGTGGAGGGAACAGGTGGCAAATGGGGCCGGGATTAAAGGCAGGTAGGCAGGGCGGCACGGCTGGGGGAGGGCTGAGAGCTGAGGGTGGATGGGTGGCGAGGCATCGGGGGTGAGAGCCACGAACGCAAGGGAAGGAGGCCGTGGATTTTATCCCTGGGGGTTTTCAGCCTATTTCTGGGAGCCCTGGGGCTCTATGGAGAGGTCTCCGGTCTACAGGGGGAGAGCTGTAAGGATCCCGAGCAGCTTCTGTAGTGACGGATTTTCATACAGGCTTTTCCATGAATAATGGCTCCTATGCCTTTAAAAGTCTGCCCATCGTGCCACGGGTGATGGGGAGCCATGAGGGTTCCTGAGCAGGGGAGTGATGCCGTGAAGTGGGGCCTGGCCTCGTCTCTCTGCCCCCTGCCCATTCAAACACACCCCCCCCCCCATACACACAGACAGCAGGGCAAAAGCAGGAGAGATGGACAGAAGCAGCCGCTCGCTCAGAGGGGCTGACACACAGTGCCAGGAGGAGCAAGCGCTGTAATTAATTTCCTGCGCTGGTGTTATCTCAACAAGCTGGCAGGTCGGCCTGGGCTCCCGGCATCCTGCGAGAAGGCAGGACCCAGCTGCAGCTCCCTCCCAGGCCCCACCTCACCGGATGGCCCTGTCTGCTCCCTGTTGCACTGGTCCTCCTCCGTCCCTGAGCCCATTCCACTCCACTTCAGTCCATGTCGCTCTCTTTCTCATTCCTTTCCTTACCTGGGCACCTACTGTGGGGGTGCCGAGAGCAGGGCACATGGGGAGGCGTCTCCTCCTGCCCACGTGCAGAACTGAGCACAGGCCGCTCCCCAGACAACCCCCAAACTGCACGCCTAGAACACGCTTCCCTCACTTCTGCTCACTGGAAAGATCCTGCAATCCTGCCTCCTCCAGGAAGCCTGTCTGGGCTGCTGTAAAGCAAGGCTGGTCAGGAAATTCTTCTCTCTCACGCCAAGGAGTCTGAGATGAGGATGCTTCAGGGGAAGAAGAGAGCCACGATTGATTAATGAAGTCTGCTGCGAGTGCTGGATGGGGTAACAGTGGCTTCTGTGTCACATCTTTATCGTCCTCACACTCCTGACTCCAAGCATCAGTTGGGGTGTCCAACCAGACATTTTCAAGGTTCCCTTCAGTCTTCAGATTCTGGAAGAGGCCACACAGGAGCAGAGGATGATACCCTCTTCCATGCTAAGGCCACCTGCTCCTCCGTCTCTGCTAAAAAGACAGGCTCTGACTCTTCTGTGATCTGAACGCCCACAGCTGGGTCTCGTTGCTGAGCGACTCAGGCCTCGTTTCTGAGAAGCGATGAGACGGCAGATAACAGAGTCACATTCCCAGTCGTTCTTTGCTCACTCCAACCTGGGGAAAGTGTGAAGTCTGCTCTGAGGGTCAGAGTTTTAACTTCACGACTACGGATGTGCTGACTGCTAATTCCATCTTGGGGCACGCAATTAACGACGACGACGACAGGACCATTCAGGGAGCTCTTCCGTTCTCCCACCAGAGTCTGTATCCCTGATCCCAGTTCCACACAGAAGGATGCTGCAGCCTAACCAAGTCCCAGGTCATAGCTCACAGACGACAGATCTGGAATTCGAACCCAGGTCTCACTAGCGTCAAAGCATCTGCAAGGCATGCTGGGAAAGAGAGCTGCCCCAGGAAGGCTAGGCGTCCTCCCCAGGACAACCACGGTTCCCCTACCTGAGCACTGTCACCTTGCACCCTCGTCTGCCTCCCCTGTGGTCTGTGGCCCCTCAAGGATGTGGGCGGTGACTCTCATCTCTGTATCTCCAGTCCCCAGCTGACGCATAGTAAGTTTTTCCTAAATATTGAACTAAGATCAGCGAACAGAATTTTGTGGGAGGCAGACCTGGAACTAAAAATAAATTGGTAATTTCTTGGGGTCAGAGCTGTTCAGCAATAGAAGGGGCTGCCTCGTGGGGTAATAAGCTCCCTGTCTCTGGAAGGATCCCAGCCACCCGATGCTGACTGGGGCTTCTGCACAGGCAAAGGCTTGGCTTGCATGACCTCCAACCATAAAATTCTGCGAAGAACGGCCTGCTGTGTGGAAGGTGGAGGAGGAAAGGAAGGAGACGAGGAGAGAAGAAGAAAGCAAGGGGTCGGGGGAGCTGCTGAGGGCTGTCCTTTGGGCAGGGGAGGTACAGCCGGGGGATGGGGTGGGGCCGATGGGATTCAGCTCGAGCAACTCAAACAGCCATGTCAGCTCATGAGGGGAGCACATGGGTGCAGGCAATCCTGGTGCTGAAGGGTTGTCTCCGCCCTTCTTCTGCCTACAGACAAGGCCACAGCTCACTGGAGGCACAGAGCAGTTCCCTGTCTGCAGCCCAAGTCGGGCAGCAGGACGGGGTCAGGCTGCTCCGATGTTGGGGGTGCATCTGGGGGAGGCTGGCTCAGTGGGGTCTGCTCTGGATGGCGGGGGAAGGATCTCCACAGGAGGGATGCTGAGGTGAGGGTGCTGAGGGTACCTTATTCCAAAAGATGACACCTGTGCTGGGCCCAGCTTTGAAGAGCCACGTGGTTCTGAAGGTGGGCTGAGCCTCAGTCACTATCCGGTTCATGCTCTGAGGGCCCCAACCACCCGTGTGACAGTCAGGGACGAGGGACCTGCGTCTGCTCACTTAGGACTTCACGGCTGATTGACTAACAAAATACCAGCGCTCTTTAGGCAGCAGAGGATGGACACAGCCCTCAGTGCTGCCCAGCATCCCAGGCCCCTCCAGGCTCACCCCGTGATCCCAGACAGCTCTGGGCAGCTGGGTCAGGGGCCCGGAGAGGCCTGCAGCTTAGGTTCTGGACTCAGAGAAACCTGGCTTTGAAGCCAGTCCTGCTTCTCTCCAGCTGTGTGATCTTGAGCCAGCCGCTCAACCTCGCAGACACTCCTCGGCTTGGCCGTGAGGATGAGACGCCGGTGCTGAGCCAGTGCCCGGCACAGAAGTGCTCAGTAATCGGTGTTGGAAATTGCTATTACAACAGGTCATTTTCATTAGACTTAGGACCTTAGCTTCCTCGAAGTGGCTTCATTCCTTTCTTTGGTCCTTCAAGAGCTTTCCATGGGCCGGGTGGGGTATGGAGAGGTCACAATTGGCCTCCCAGGGGGACAGATCCACAGGCAGCTAACTATGATGCTGCGGGCACAGAGCGAGGACTGATGGAGCCCACATGAGAGGCTCTGCAGACCCCTCAGTGGGGAGAGTGAGAAGGGGTTTGCTAGGAAGAGTGAGGGGCGGGTGGGTCAGCAGGACAATCAAGGGACCCAGGGTCTCAGCACTGATGGTCCCCTGGATGGAGGAGCACAATGAGTGTGTGTGTCTGCGGGGAGAGGGCAGAGAGGTGGGTGAGGACACAGGAGAATGGGCCGGCCAGATCCCGGGGGCCCTGGATGCCACGATGGGGATCCGGCAGGATTCAGTCCTGTACACAGGGAGTGGGACATGGAGGTGAGTGACAGTGGAAGGGTCGTAGTGACATGGCCAGATTTTCATTCTGAAAGGAGCTCTCCTGGAGGTCACTGCAGGGGAGAGCCTGGGGCCAGGCAGAGCACTCAGGATGCTGTCTCAGTGGTCCAGGGGAGAGATGCGGGGGTCCGAGCGAGGCACTGGCAGCTGGGAAGGAGAGGACCCTTCCTGAGAAGCCGCTCGGAAGAGCAGACTCCAGGACCCGTCTGCATGCACCTGGTCCTGGCTCCACATGCACCAGCTGCTGTGTGGCCTTGGGCAAGTTACCACCCTCTCTGGGCCTGCTTCCTAGTCCTCAAAGTGGAGACTGTACTTGTACCCACCTCAGAGGGTTGTTGCGAGGACTGAAAGAGTTAATGCATGCAAAGCCCTTAGAAAAATGCCCGGCACTGGGTAAGCACCAGTGACAGCTGCGGTTGCTGTTGCTTTAAAAAGCAGCTCAGCCAAGCAGACCCAGGGCCAGGTGGGAGGGAGAGGTCGGGGCGATGGGCCTCTGGGTGGAAGGAGGGCAGGTCCACTGAGTGAAGCAGGGGGACCAGGCCCAGACATAGAGAGGGAGCTGTGGGATATCCAAGAGACAGTGAATGGTGGCCTGGTCTGGCGCTCAGGGCTCTGAGCGTAGCTGAGGTGGCCTCGGGGAGGGCTCCCCACAGGGGCACAGGCTGAGGGTGGTGGGCCTTGAAGAGGAGCCGCAGCAAGACTAAGAAGACAGGCTCGGGGGCACGGGGACACCGAGGGGAAAGAGCTGGCCAGGGGAGGACCATGCCACAGACCACACCCCAGGAAGGAATGGCCCCTGGGGCTCCCTCCAGGGTCCAGGCCGCTCAGCATCACCACCTGCCATCACGGTGTCCCCCGTCCTCTGGATGCCTGTGCAGGAGCGCCCACAGCACATGGCCCCTCTTCCTGGGGTGCCTGGCGTGGCGTGGTGGTTTATTAAATACGACCCAGAAAGCAACGCTCTGCCCAGCCTCCACAGAGCATATCTACAGTGTGCAGAGGGGAGCCATGTCCTCCCTGTGTGACCGCAGACAGGCCCTGCCCTCTCTGGGCCTCAGTCTGCCCAGCAGTAATAATAGAAAGGGGCTCCTCCCTGGGTCCCTTTAGCCCTGACAGCCAATGCCCCAGGGCTCCAGGTGGTCATCGAGTCTGTCACCCTTCACCTCCAGCCCTGGAGGCAGCAACACCCCCAGGCTGGGGGATCTGAGATCACACACATGAGATGCAGTGTGGCTTATCCTCAAAGGGAAGGACCCAGGAGAAGATGACTGGGAGATAAGGGTCTCCTCCATTTGTCACTGTCCCACACTCTGACCCTGTCTGTCCCACTTTCTGCCAGCCTAGATGCATCCACAAAGATGACAACGCGGGAGCTCAACACCAGGAAACTACCTCTGGGCCCTGCACAGGCCATTTGGTTCACTCCTATCCCATGGGAGCTGGGCTTGGCCAGGGGGACGTGTCTTATGGGAAGACCTTCCTGGGGGGCAACGCCCCCCTCCAGCCCCGGGGAGGTCTCCAGCCAGCTCCGGTGTGGTGTTCTGCATCAGCACCTCCCGGCAGATCTGAGAGGCGACTCACTCTCCCTGCACAGTCCACCTACCTCCTTCCCACTCGGACCTGCGCCCCATCTTCTGCCCTTGGTGGACAGGATTCTGGTCTCCCCACGGGTTACCGAAGCCATCGGGTGAGGTCTGAAAGAGCAGCTTGACTAATTCCACGATGGACGCTGGCCCTGCTGGCGCACTGCTCCCAGATTCTCTTCTCCCACCGACCGCCCTCAGAACCCGCGCCCTGGTGACGCCCTCCCTGTGCTCAGAGGGTTAGGCCCGGACTGGCGCCACGGGGATGACGTCTGAGCTGCAGCCTCCTGAAGGGGCCACTCTGAAGCCCTGCCAGTCTCCCACTGCGGCGAAGGGTCCCGCCTGCCCTCACTGTTCAGAATGGAGGTGCAGAGGGAGCCCTCGGTTCCCCAGGTGTGGAAGAGAGAAAAGCCCCCCGCGCCCCTCCAGGATGACTTGTCGAATGTGAGGGCTGTCGGGTCCTAGCCCAGCTTCCTCTGCAGGCCCTGCAGTGCCAGAGATGGGGAAACCAAGGCCTGGAGGAGGGAAGGGGCCTGTCGGGGCTCACACAGCTCAGGGTGGACAGGGCTGCGTGTCAGGCCGGCGATGGGGCCTCTGACCGGTGCTCGCCTAAAATGCAGCTCCCGCTCCATTTGTGGGTGAGGCGGGCCAGGCACAGCCCTGCCATGCCTGCTCCAGAGACAGACAGGCCCTGTCTCGCAGGGCCCAGCTTCCAGGCAGCACTACTGTCCCTTCTAGAAGACGGTGTCCTCCGTGTCTGGGAGGCCGAGCAGAGGCACCCAGCTTTTCTCCGGAGACACCAATCTCTGTCCTTGCCTCCCTTTTCTTACGAAAGGTGAAGTCCAGTTGGGGGGGAGGGGAAGTGGCTTCCAGACTGTTCCTTGGAACCCCTTGGGGGCCCTGGCTGCAGACCCAGTGCCTCAAGGGAACTGTGGCCCAAAAGGTACAGTGAGAGAGCCCTGGAGCTGGGCTCCGATGCCCGGCTCACAGCCCTCCTCTTCCCTAACTTGGAGCCAATTCCTCCGGGAGGTCCCCCGATTGCTCCTCTGTGGAATGGGGATTAACCCAGCCTGACCTACCTAACAGGGCAGCCCCATGGAGGACCGCCGTGGAGGCCCTCGGGCAGTGCAGCGGGAGGGGTCACAAGGTTCAGGAATGCCCCTGAGCCGGAGGCTTTGGGATGGGGGTGGGAGAGAGACAGCCGTGTGGCCAGGGCACTGCCTGCCCGCTCCATCCTTCCTCAGAGGCCCCAGAGGGGCCGGAGCCATTACAGAGAAGGGACTTCAAGTCGACAAAGACAAATTGGCTTAATTGACCCAAATTAGCAGCCAGGAGGGCCCCGATGGCCCAGCTGCTGGTCCATTTAATCACTGTCATTCTGTGTGGTCAGGGACTGCCCCCTCCCCCAAGGCCATCAGGGTTCTCTCCCCTGTGAATGGCCGCCTCTCTGGAGTCCTCGGTCAGCAGGAAGTAGGGCTGGGACTCTGGGGACAAAGACAGCCTCTGGCCACAGGTCAGAGCTCCCTGCAGGGCTGAGCCCGCTTCAGGAGAGACAGCCCGACCGGGCCAGGGCAGCTCAGGGAGCTGGGGGTTGCTCCCAAGCCCCTCATTCTGAGTTCAGTGTCCGCTCTTGGAGAGGGAGGGGTCCAGGGGGGCGACTGGATGGCAGGCTGATGGTCATACCTCCTCCGAGATGCTGCCCAACCCCTGCACTTAGAGAGGCTCAGGGAAGGGATGGTGCTGTCCAGCCTCGACCCGCTTCTGCTTCCCTCTCTTTCCAGCTTCCCCCCTGCGCTCCTTTATAATGCCGGGGTGACGGTCACCTCAGCGTCCCCTGAAAACCTTTGGAAGGTGCGAGCCAGAGTCCTCCTTGGTCTCTGGTGACACTCTTCCCAGAGTTCCTATTGCTGTTACTGCCGAAACCCAGCATCGCGAAAAGGCAGGAGGACACCTCCCCACCCCGACACCTCCTGGAGTCTGCCTGCTCCCTGTGGGGGATGGTCCAGCTCCCTTCCCACAGCAAACACTGAGGGAGCGCCACTGTGAGCTGGGCCTGGGCCAGGGCTCTGGGTCAGGTGGTCCTGTGACCTCCGGCCTCCCCCTCATGGTTCCCTTTCTCCAAGTACATCCCTCTTTTTCCTGATCGGAAGCTTTGATCAGCCAGGGCTGTCCTGGCCGCCTGGCCGAGGCTGTGTGAAAGGTACCCTGACGCTCTGTGTACATCACAGCTCCTTCCTGGGCCCCCAGCTCTGCCGGGGTCACACCTAACTCTGCCCCTCTGACCCGGGGCTCTGCCTGTCCTCAACAAATCAGCCTTCTCTGGCTCTTCCCTGTTGCTTCTCTCTCAGCTACCGCTTGGGCCTCCTCCCGCTGACCCTTCTCTGCTCTGCCCTCTCCATCAGCACCCCTGTGCTGGTGTCACGCCTCAGTGCAGACTCCCAGGGTGGATCCATGCTGGGTTCATTGAGACAGTACATCTCTCTCTCTCTCACACGCACACACACAGACTCCAACTTACAAATGGGCTCTTATCAAAAGCTCATTGGACATTGGCTATTAGAACTTGGAAACATGTTTCAACCCCTTTCTCTTTAGAGACAATATCATCAATAGCAGCTGCATGCCTAGGCCAGCCCACCAAACAGCGTTTACCTATCATTCATTCCATAAGTATTTACTGAGCCCCTACTATGTGTATAATGAGAGTGAACAGTGGTCCTAAGAGAATAACCCTGAGTTCTGGGTCCTGGAACAGAGGACTAAGTGAGACAGAGAAAGAGAAGGAGAGGAAACGAAAAGATTTCCCTCCAAACCATTTACAAATAGGACAGGTCCGTCATCAACACCTTTCCCAAACTCCTCCTCCTTCCCAGGGCCGCTCCCCCCAACCCCCCCCCCGGGCCCCAGGGCCTCCAAGTCTCCCCTCCCCACTGGGGCCCCAGCCTTGGGGCATCCCCTCCAGGAAGCCTGATAAAATGCTGGTCCCCAGGTCCCACCCAGCCATCCTAATTCAGAAGGTCCCAGCGGGTCCTGGGAAGGTGATTCTTGCCCCACCCCCACGTTTAGGAAACCTTGCTCTAGTCGCCAGTCTCAGTCAGGGTTTTCCTTTAGCATGCCTGGGAGCCCAGGCCGCACCCAATTAGTGAATTCAGAATCTCTAGGGCTGGGACCCTGGGCTGCAGCATTTTAAACAAACTCCTGGATGTGCAGCCGAGATGCAGAGCCACTGCCTGAGCGTCCACTGCCTCCCTTTCCCCACCCCTGAATCCACGGATTCCCCAAACCCAGACCCGCCCTCTCCACGCCTCCCTCCCTCCCGTGTTGCCTGGTGGAGGCAGCAGCCTCGGACATTCACTTTGCAGGTGTCACCAATGAGGTTTTCATGCCCTAAAAGCCCCAGTGCAGAGGCCACCATCAGACACACCGGTCCTGAAGTCACGAGAGGACAGGACACACTCCGTGCTCATGCAGCTGACCACTGACCCCCGGACGGCACGAGCTTGAGCGTCATCAGCAGGCGCCCGGGGTGGGGTGTCCCCTCTGCAGGTTCTCAGGATGCTCCTTAGTGTAAGGGAATCATCATCCCTGTTGTGACTCTCCCTATACCCTCTTATTGTGGAGAGACCGCCACATGTGTTCCTTCTGAAGTGACCCACCCTGGGTGGCCCCAGGAACCCCATGCCCACCCTCTCTTAAAAGGCTTGCAATGTTCCGTTTGGCTCCCCCGCCCCCGTCTCTGTTTCTCCTTGGGCCCCATGTCTGTGCTTCCACTGTGACCCTTATTTCCATCCGCGTGGACTCGGACCCAGTGAGTGTCTGTGGGATCCGGGATGGCAAGTCCACATCTCGGGTCACTGAAGTTTGGCTGAATGGGAACCCTTGAGGCTGGAGGCCAGAGGCTGTGCTCCGGCTGGACTGGATCGCCCTGCGTGTCTTCCAGCTGGGGCGTCGGGAGGGCTGTAGGTCACCACTTCCCCTCCCCGTGGAAACCCTAAACGGCTGGGCCGGGGCCGGATCTAGCCCGGGTCCCGCAGGCTCCCGCTCAGCGCAGGCTCACAGCCCCAAGTTGGTGGAAGGTGATTCACATTTGTAACAATTATTCACTTAATTGGGTTCTAATTAAGAGGAAGCGGAGGGCTGCGTCTGTGTTCGTTCTCCTTCCTTCTGCACATCAGAGGGAGGATGACAAAGCGGCTTTATCTCACCCGGAACAATCCTGCTTGTGTCGGGCGGGCAGGGCTGTCCTGGGGTTGACCGATTTGCCTCCTTCTGAGTGTCTCTCACGCCTGCATTTCCACTCTGGGGCTGGGCTCCTTCAGGGGTCCTAGGGGTGCTGGGGTGCCCAGACGAGACCCAGTTCTTTTCATGGGCTTCACCCCCACCGGGAAACTGAGGGGGCTCCTAGGGAATTGGGGTAGAGAGGAGAAGGGACTGCCCCCATCAGTCAGTATTACCCAGACCCCCCAGTGGCAGAGTGGAAGGGGCCTCGGGGTGGACGAGGGGGATCCAGGGCTTGCCAGCTTGGGGTGTCCCCAGGGCTGCCACGGGGTGACAAGGAAAGGTGGGGCCTCGGGAAGACACTTCTACCTTCCATGCGACCAGCAGCTCTGTATTATTTAGAACTTATGTCTTCCACAGAATGTATATTATACTGTATTTTATATTATATATATATTATGTATTTCCCTGGCCAAAAAAAAAAAGTCACTGATTGAGTCCCATCCTGTCACATCTTAGAAAGGGAAACTGAGGCACAGAAGGCGGAAAGCACCACTCCATTCCCTGGGGGAAGGCTCAAGGCCACCCCACCGTTTAGGGCCTAGGTTGGTAGGATCAGGTCTCCTGGCCCTGCTCTCAGTCCCCGTGGCCAGGAGACGTGGAGCCCCCCGGGTAGGAAGTGAGGAGGGGGCTGTGGGTGGAGACTGTGGATGGAAGGGTGAGCCAGGCCAGGGTCTCACAGAGCTGGCGGGCCCTCCCACCTTTGGCCTCTGCTCCCCCACACTGGAACGAGGCCAGGGGGTCATGATGGTGGCCAGTGGCTGAGGCTGGCTCACATCTGGTGGGGGTGCTGCCCCAGCTGGCCCTTTGGAAGGATGCCTAGGCCAAGGAGAACCAGGCCCTAGTGCCCCGGTGTGCGGGCCCTGGTCAGAGGAGCACCTCAAAGGGGCCAAATCTGCAGAAGGACACATGTCCAGTCAGTGTCTGGCACACAGTAGGTATTCGGAAAGCTTTGTAGAATGAATGAATGAATGCTGGATTGAATCAATGAAACAGAGCCCAGTCTAGGAATCAGGACCCAGATTTCTTTTTTTTTTTTTAAGGCAGATCAATTTAAGATTCTTCTTCTTCTTCTTTTTTTTTTGAGGAAGATTGGCCCTGAGCTAACATCTGTTGCCAATCTTCCTCTTTTTTTTTTTTTTTCTCCAAAGCCCCAGTACATAGGTGTAAGTCACTCTAGTTCTTCTATGTGGGATGCTACCTCGGTATGGCCTGATGAGTGGTGCTAGGTCTGCGCCCAGGATCCGAACTGGTGAACCCTGGGCCACTGAAGTGGAGCGTGTGAACTTAACTACTACACCACGGGGCAGCCCCAGGACCCGGATTTCTAACATGGGTGGAAGAAATGAGGCTCTGTAAGGAAGTGGTTGCAGGAGAGGGAAAGTTAGAATCAGAGGGGCTTCCGAGTGACCCCTGCAGCCCCGCCACAAGAGAATGCCTTGTCTGATGCGGCAGGCACTGTCCCTCCTGGGGAGGCCCCAAGTCTGATAAGAGAGGCACTGTCTTCTCTGGAGGAGCCCCAGACTGACAAGGGAGGCACAGCTCTCCCGGGGAGAGCCCTGGTCTGGCGGGGGCCGGGGGCTCAGCGGCAGTGCTCCCCTCCCTGGGTCTGGAGCCGGGGGAACACGTGTCTGCGTGCCGGGAAGAAGGAGGTAGGAGCCGGGCAGGCAGCAGGAGAGCCATCGACATTCTGGTCAGGCAGCCGGTCGCTGAGTTATTATTATTTCTTTTTTTTGAGCTACTTAGAGCAATTTACAGAAATCATTTAGGGGTCGTTTAGGGAGAAGGAAAAAGATGAAGACTTGTAAAGGCAGGGCCTGGGAAAGGTTTTGTGCAGATCAGCTTATAGGGGTCTGGAGAAGGAGGATCTGTGCTCTGAGGGGCGTGGGGAGGGCCAGGAGGACCCGCAGGGCTCTGCTCGGACAAACCTGACTGGGAGACCCCGAGGCAGCAGCCAGGGACCGAGGGAAAGGGATGGGCAGGGAGCGTATGCTGGGCAGAGACCCAGCAGGAGGAGGGAAGCCAGCACCAGTGGATGAGCCAGCCACTCCATGCCTCAGTTTCCCTTTTTGTAGCTGGGGCGCCTGCATGGGTGAGTTGACGGCCCCAGGACCAAGCTGAACGGGTGTGAGGCTTCCTCTATGATATTGGGTGCTGGAGGAGGGGCTTTGGGACCTAGAGTCACAGAGTCAGGGGGTTAGGGCCCAGGGAGAGTTCAAGACACAGTGTCTGGAGCCAGGGTCCCATCCACCTCTTCCTGTCTGCGACCTGGGCCAGTCCCTTCCCCTGGCTGAGGCTCCGTTTCCTCATCCACACAATGGGGATCGTGATTACCAATTGCACAGGTGAGCTTACCTGTGACAAAATGATAAAGGGTGAGGTGGCCATTTTGGACTTCCAAGGGCCCCATACTCCCTGGTCACGGTGGGGAACTTCGGGGGTGAGAACCTGACCCTCAGATACCCACTGTCCCCACCCATCCCCCAGACAGGAGGAATCGAGCTTCTGAGGCACGACTGGCCTTCACTGGGCTCTGATCAGAGGCCGGAACCAGATGCCTGGGGAATGCAGGTCCCATGTGTGTGTACACACGTGTGCGGTGTGGGAGAGGGAGCAGTGGGGGGTCCTAGGGAGGAAAACGAGGGGAAAATAAAAGCGGTGGCACATTTAGCAAAGCCATCCCCGCAGTTCACATTTCACACAGTTTGTGATGTGATCACTGGAGACGGAATCCGGTGACTCTGTGTGAACATCGTGTCCGTCAGGCCACGTCCCCGAGATACGGCCCCCGGGGATGCCAGAGGTGGGGGGCGTCCTGATCTGTGACCAGCCAGTTTCCTCCTGCGATTGTTGGCGAAGCTGCCCCCCTCCCCTGCCCCCGCCACGCACACCTCCAACACCTACAGGCAACACCTCTGAAGAGATGGCAACGAGCGCAGGGGCCCGACGGCTGTGTGAGCTGGGCTGAGAGCCTTCCCCTCTCTGGACTTAGTCTTCACATCTTTCAAACAGGGATGCTGAAGGATGAGAGGAGCTCCCCTGACCCAACTTCCTTTGACTTTAAGTATCTCAGCTCGCTGAGTGGCCCTCTGTGCCACGGTCCACAGAGGATGTCAGAGTGCAAATCAGCTTTCAGAGCATTCAGCCAGCACTGACGGCGTGCCTGTCGCATGTAAGGACACTCACACCTGTCCCCCTTCCCTTGGGCAGCACCTCAACGGTGAGAGGAATTGCAGTCTGTCCCGTCAACTGGCATCCGGGCAACGCTGGGTACAGTACACACATGAGCTCATTGAATCTCCATCATCTAAGACATAGGCACTGTTTGTTATTAGCCCATCTGCAGACAAGGAGACTGAGGCTTACGAAACCGAGGGGACGCCCCCCAGGTTGGTGGTAGAGCTCAGGTGCCCTCCCTGCGGGGCTGTACTCTCTCCAGCACCCCACAGTAGCTGGGCAGGCAGGACTCAGGACCAAACGGTCACCCTGTGATGCTGCCGGAGCTCAACTTGCCAGTGCACACAGACTCTGGCAGCGGCTGCTGGAAACCACAAAAGCCACACCGGCCCCTCTGCAAAGTCCAGGGGAGGCCAGTCACTTGCACCTCTGCCACCCGGGCATCGACTGCCCTGCACTGCCATTGTCTGCACCCTTACCCACATCGGCCCATAACGGCCTCTCCCTGCTGCATGACCAGTGTCCGTCACAGTGCTTGGCATGGGATGGGCATTCAAAACCACGACTGAATAAGACCAGAGCTCCTCTTTATTGGGCACTCACTACGAGCCGGGCACTGCCCCAGCTCATTAATGTGTCAACTTGTTTACCCACTACGACGCCCCTATGAGGAAGGCACTCTTATCTCCCCATCTTACAGGAGTGGAAACTGAGCCACAGAGCAGTGAGGCAGTCTTCCCAAGACCACAAAGCTAGGATCTGGCAGATGAATGTGTAAATGAATGAATGAGTGAAGGAAGGAATACATTTGCCCCCTCTGGTCCCTGTCACCCGTTTAGCTCCCAGATGTCTCTTCCTAGTGGCTCCCTGGGTGGAAAGGATGAGAGGATGGGAAGGAGCGACCTGGTCATTCATTCATTCCACAAATCTGTACTGAGCATTGCCTCTGTGCCAGACACTGGTCCAGGTGCTGAGAACACAGCAGTGAATGAAACAGTGTGGCCCCTGCTCTCAGGGGCTCCATTCTGACGGGGGGTGGGGGTGTCAGTCTATGACAAGCAGATACATAACTATGCAGTACGTCAGGTGGAGGGAAGCTGAGCAGGCTGAGGGACGGGGGAGGGGGAGGGGCTATTTTGGATGGGGTGGCCAGGGAGGGCCACTCTGGTGAGACGCATTGGAGTGGAGACCTGAAGGAGTTAGGGGGGACGAGTCATGCTTATTTGGGGGAAAGGCCAGGCAGAGAGGCAGTGATTGCCGAGTCCCCGAGGCTCAGTGCCTGGCACGTGTGAGGACAGCAAAGAGGACAGAGCCTCGCAAGCCGGGCAGGTGAGAAGGAAGATACGGTCACAGAGGTGTTGTCGGGAGAAGGACAGACCTTGCCGGCCTCGTCAGCCGTGTAAGGACTCCAGCTTTGGCTCTCGGTGAGGCCGAGGGTTCTGAGCAGAGGGTGACTTGATCTGACCTCTGTTTCCAGGCTCTCCGGGCAGAGGGGGAAGGAAAGTGGCCTCCGGGAGGCAGCTGGGAGCTGCTGCCTCTGCACGAATGGAGTCATCATGGCCAGCCTGAATGATGCCAGCGCTGGGCAGGCGCTGAGCAGGCTCCATGCCGGGCAGGCAATCTCCAAGGAGGACAGCAGAGAGGACAGTGGCCCCGATCCCCAGTCCCCAGAGCACTGACTCCAGGGCCCCAGAAACAGCTGAGGGAGAACTCGGCAGGGGAGCGCCCAGCCCTGCAGCATCCAGGATGGCAGCCCCTCGCCCCACGCGGCTGCAGAGCAACTGGAATTGAGAGGTGCCCCTATCAGCGTAAAATGCACAAGGAATTTTGAGGACTTAATACAAAATTTTAAAAAGAATGTAAAATATCTCAATAATAATTCTTATACTAGTAATATGTGGAGGTGATCATCTTTTGGATATATTGATTAAGATCTATTATTAAAATTCATTTCACTTGTTCCTTTTTATTTTTTTGTATGTGACAACTAGAAAAAAATCAAATGACGTGGCTCATGGTATATTTCCATCGGACAGCATGGATCCAGCTCAGCACCCTGATTTCAAAGACAGGGAAACTAAACTCCAGCCGGAGGAGACGATTTGTCCGACGGCATGCCGTTGGCTGAGAGGCCAGCGAGGGAGCACGGAACACCCCAGGGAGAGGAGGAACAAATGAGGTGGGAGGGTGGGGACACGAGGGGCCCCTGGGTGGATCGGCTTGTTCAAGGTGACTCCTAAGGGTTCCCGATGAATAATAAGTGCTTACAGTGCCCATGGCCTGCATTGTACTGTGCTTCACCTCAGTTAGCCTGCCCCCCACCTCGTGGGATGGGTATGCTTCTCTTCCTATTGTCTGCAGATGCGGAATCTGGGAAGGAAGTATGAGAGGAGTCAGCTCAGGGACCAGTCGCCACACGTCTTCAGGCTACAGGACAGATCACAGCAGTGGTTCAGGGACGCCTGGCCTCCGTGTCCGAAACTCCCCATCACCCTCGACTTATTCTGGCAAAGGTTTGGGCTGCCTGCCTTGTCGGTCTCTAAGCAGCCCTTATGCCCACCTTTGTGCCTGCTGTGGAGGAGATGCAAATTTTAGGAAGCCCTGGTCTCCCCAGCTGGGTGCCACCCCGGCATTGCGGTGGGACCCAGGAATGCTTCCTCCTCCACCCCGGGGTGGGAGAGGCACCGAGAACGGCGGGGGGTGGGGGGCGATGCCTGTGGCTGCTTCCCCGGGAAGGCAAGGAGGGAGGAGGGGAGCGAGGGAGAGGGGCCGGCAGCTGGCCACTGCTGTTTTTAAAATAAGCAGCATGTTGCTAGGAGGCATCAAGGGTAAGAAAAATAAGACCCCAAACAAACAAAACAAAACAGAAAAGCCCCACCACTAGAAAGTGGCTCTCCGGGAAGTGGCTGGCACTTCTCAGAGGGACTTCCCAGCAGAGAGGCCTGGCTCCAGGGAAGAAAGGAGGGGAACGCTCAGGACCCACCACGTCCGCCAAGCCCCCCAGCGGGCATGCAGCTCTGGGCATTTCCACACACATGGTGCCATCTCCTCTCCGTGGGGCAACATGGCCCTCAAGGGATGATGCTGTCACTCCCATCCTGCAGACGGGGAAGATGAGGCTGAGGGAGACAAGGCAGGCAGGTGCTCCCGGGTCAGCCAGCCACATGCTGCCGGGCTGAGATTCAAACCTACATTTGTGTGACCTGGACACCCACCCCCATTTGCTGACACACAGCTGGCTGCTTCTGAGGCTTTTCGGGAGCCCAAATGCTGACGCCACCCCCGGGGCAGATCTCACCCCTCAGTGGGGAGGAACGAGGTGGGAGGCTGGGTCTCCATTACAAAGAGTGAGGCACACCCTGTCTCTCTCAGTTCTTCCACTCGCCCGCTTTCCCCAGGACTCCCGACTGGACAATCAAGCAGACACTCCCGTACCCCAGGGGGGTCAGGATGGCTGTGAGCCCCAGGCAAGTCCCTTTCCCTCTGGGCCTTAGCTGCTAAAGAAAGAAAGACAGCTCCAAACCCTGAGCCGCATACTGCAGACTCTGCGCCTCACCTTCCATCTCACAGCAAACCAAGGAGCAGAAAGAGAAGTCAGGCCGCTGGCAAGAGGCAGAGCCGGCACTCACACCTGCCTCCTGGTGCCAAGAGTGGGCTCTTGGCCATGTGGTGGGACCGCCAATGACTTCCAGCAGTCATTTCCCACCCTAAGAGCCCTCACTCCCAGATCAGCTGCTGAACAGCTTCCTTCAGCATTGCTCCACTCTGCAAATGGCCCCCAACCAAGGCATTCTGAGAAGTGCTTTGATCACGTCACTCCCTCACTCCATAACACTCAATAGCTCCCCAATGCTGCATGGAGCACAGGGTCAAAGTTCTGTGAGGTCTTAAGAAAACATCCAGGTAAAGAATTTCCAGCACGTACCCTGCATTTAGCCCTCTACCCTGCAAGTCCTTCACAGGCAGCCCTGGCTCTCCCCGCACTGGCCTCAGAGCTGGGAGGCCAGCGACCGCTCTTGCCCGGCGTTTCTGTCTTCCCCACGGTCTCAGATGCACAGTAGATGCCGACTGATGAGTCTTCAGGAGCAGAATTCTCGTAGCTGGTTAAGGCCTCCTGAAGTGGCGCTTCCTCCATGAAGCCCCCCCGGTCCCCCCAACAGGTATAAGACCTCTCCCTCCAGATACGTGGTAGCTCTTCCAACACGTCTATGGCTGCATTTCATCACAATCTGTGCAGACATGGCTCATCTCCCCAGGACACTGCCTTAGAAGCTCCTCGTGGGTCAGGCGCCGTATTTTCTTCATTTTTACACTTACTGCAGTGCCTGGCACGCACTAAAAATATTAATAACAATAATAATGACAACTATCCTTTGTGGACACTTAGCATGTGCCGGGCAACTACTCTAGATATTTGACATGGAATAACGACTCATTTAATCACAACCACTCTAGCAGTGGAGTGCCTTTATAATCATTTGTAGGTGAGGACACTGAGACACAGAGTGGTTAAGTAACTTGCCCCAAATGACACAGGAAGAGACAGGCAGTTTGGTTTTAGGGTCAAGGGCAGGGAAAGGGGAAGGGTGGAGGGGAGCCGTGAGCATGAGGACCAAGCAGAAACAGAACAGAGTCTCCTGCGGGCTCCAAGGGAGAGATTCCTGGTGCCCAGCACAGGGCCTGGCACCCAGTAGGTACTTAGTTAACGGAAGTGACTAGGAAGATAATTAGATACTTCAATAGCTGCTCAGAGAGAGGTGTGGAGTCAGCGGGGCTGGGGCGGGGGCCGGGGATTCCCAGACAGGAGGGCTACAGTGGGAGCGGGGAGCCCAGCCCTCTGCAGTGGCCAGTGCCCCCTGCTTCTCGCCGCTCCCCCGCTCCAGCCTCCCTCCCCAGCATGTCAGACCTCTCATGCACGGTGGCACTGGCGGCTGGCAGTTTTTCTCCGGCCGAGATCAGCCACAGAAGATTGAGATCGTTTCTTTGCTGCGTTGGCAGCTGAGAAAAATGGCAGTTTTTCCTATTTCCAATCCAAGAGTTCCTTCCTGTTGGACAAAGGCCCCATACACCTGTCTCTCCCCATGAGGAACAGGACAGGGGGGAGCGTGGGTCACTCCTGGGGCAGGTCCCCTCCTTGGCTAAGAGGCGTGGGCTACAGTGGTCATGTGGTGGCAGGGGGCTGGCGGTGAGAGGAGGGGCCAGCAACTGAGCTATTGCAGACACAAAACAGGCACAAGCAGAGGGGTCAAAGCAACAGGTGAGCCAGAGTCACTGCGGCCGCTCGGACCTGGGGAAGACAGTCACCCTGGCTGTCACATCCCCAGATCAGAGCGCTATAAGCTCCCTGTCAAACAAGCACGTGTAACCCCCTCACCCCTAGAGCGAGCTTTTTGTAAAGGTAGATAGTTAGAAAATCAGAATCTGGGAAAGAAACCCAAGATTGCTCAGTGTCCCACACGCCCCGGCAGAGATGAGGACACAGGCCCTTGGCCTCCATCACGGAGGCGATGGCGGGGGTCTGAGCCAGAAGAGGCCATGGGAGCACCTGCTGCTACAGCCCCGTGTTACAGACAGGAGGCCAGGCCCACAGGAGAGAGGTGGGTGGCCACCAGCCTTGCCAGTCCTTGGGTGGGCTCTGCCTCAGTCTGCCCCCTGCACACCCTGGTCCTGCCCCAGATCGGGCGGCTGTGGGGCGGCAGGAAAGGCAGCCCCAGCCAGGACTGTGGGGGCAAGGGGGTGAACGAGAGCAGACAGAGGTCCCTCCTTGTGGCAGTGGGAGGCCAGTCCCCATTCCTGCAGGCTCTGCCATTGCCAGTCAGCTCAGGTCACTCCTGCCCCAAACCCTGCTATGGCTCCCTGCGTCGCTCAGGCTGCAAGTCAGTGTTCTTCCAAGGGCCTCCCCCTCCCACCCCAGCTCCCCTCCCCCACCCCATCTCCCCCCCAGCATCCCTCACTCTGCTCCAGCCCCTCTGACCTCCTGGCTGGACCTTGAATGGTCAAGCCCGCTCCGGCCCTGGGGCTGGTCCCTCTGTAATGTCCAGATATTCTCTCAGTTTCCTCCCCTCACCTCCTTCAAGCTGCTTAATGACACTTTATCAAAGGCGCATTCGCTTTGATACCGCACAACCCCTCCCAACACCCACACTCACCCACGCTCACCCACGCTCACACTGGAATTCCAATTCCCCTTACCCTACTTTCTTATTTTCCTTAGCCCTTGTTGCCTTCTAACATATTATATAATTCCTTGTTTAATCTATTTATTATTTGCTGTCTACCTTCCCCCTGCCCTCACAGGAATGCAGGGGTTTTTGCTGTGTTCATGGATTACGACCAGTGCCTAGAAGAGTGTCTGGTCCACAGTGAGCACCAACTGCACACTTGTCGAGTGACAGGGAAGGTGTCCACGTGGACATGTGCACAAGTGTCATTGACTCATCTGATGAATCCTGAAATACCTCCTTACTCCAGAGACCCCAGGAGACCCCAAGAACACAGGGCAGGAAGTGGTCACACCCCTGCCAGGTTCAAACTAAGCAGTGGTCTTTGTTCATCTAAGAATCAAGGTGGGCTTCCGGGAGGAAGCGTGGATATACTCTGGCCTGAAGGCTGAGTAGGAGATAGGGGTGGAAGAGCGTTCTGGTCAGAGGGAACAGCATGTATGGAGGTTCTGACACAGAAAAGAAGGTGACTCATTCAAGGGGCTGGAGATCAGCGGGGTCAGACGGCGTGGGCCTCACTCAGGTGTATGGGCCCTTGCCTCTGTTGGTCCGCGTCTGTGCTATTCCCCAGATGCGCATGCGAGAGAGGTACGGCAAGAAGACCTTGGCAGGCAGGTCAGAAAACCTGACCCCAAGAGGCGGTGTGGCCAGGACTCGCCTGAGCCTCAGCTTTGCCCTCTAAAATGGGACCACAGTGGCCGCCTGCCCCCAGCGGCCACTGAGAGTCAAATGGGGTCACGGCTCTGGACTCCCAAGAACTGCCAGGACTCTCAGGCGTCACGAGCATGCACCTGTGGCTGTGCGGGTGCACGGGCGAGCGTCTGCCAGTGCAGCTGGCCCCCACCGACACCCTTCTCCTGCCATGACAAGTCTGTGCTAGGCTACCAAAAACACACTGGTTTTGGCCCTGAGCCAGGCTCCCCACAGCCCTGGGGGCTGCCAAGTGGGAGCCTGCAGCCTCTGGGCAAAGTGGTCATCTCATCTCTCCCCGTCAGACCCTCACTGTGAAAGAGGACAAAGGCCAGCTCTGAGGGCTGGGGCTGCACCTCCCTCGCCAGATCGGGGCCTCTCTGAAGATGAGACTGTGTCTGCCTGTCATCCTGGGCGCTCCCCCAGGGAAGGAACCATTTCCCTTTCTCCCCTTTTCTCTCTCAGAAAAGCAGAAAGGTTGTCCCTCAATGCGACTGTGGCTGATTCCGTTTAAGGGTTGGCCAGCCCTGGGGCCATGCCCCTGGGGAAGGGGTCAGGGTCAAGGGCGTGCTGGCTGCCTGTTCTCTCAGGGCCAGGGGTCTGCGCTGTAGGGTCTGACGTTGTTCAGACCCGGATTCTTGCATGGAGATGCCACTGAGAACCAGGACCATTTTGAGTGTCACCCGCTTATCCAGGTGACCCTGGACACATCAGTCTCCCGGCTCTGAGGATGCTGAGAGATGGGCCCAGGAAACAGAGAGGGGCTGAGAAATCCCTCCAGCGAACACACCTCCTGCCCTCTCCCTCCAGATTGACCTGAACGCAGAGTCATTCAAGAGAAGAGAGGAACCAGCTGCCCAACCGCACAGGCCCAAAAGGTGTGGCAAAGAATGAAGCGGGAAGGATCTGAGTTCGATAAAAAGCAGAACTTTCCAAACGCAGATAATTACCTAGATAATTTAGACAAAAAAGGATTTTCTTCAATTACCTTTTCTACTCTTTTTTATTTTTTTTGCACTGAATTATTCATTCCTGCATTCATTCATTTGTGAAACAAGCACTGAATAATCCAGGTAATTGCTTGCATTTTCCACTTCATCCTGCTGGGTTGTCTGCCAGCCAGCAGGGCTTGGGGTGGAGGGGTGGGAGGGGGTGGAGGGGTGTGAGGGGTGTGGGCTGGGGGGAAGGAAGAGGAGCTGAAAGGGGTACTCACAATAGAAAAAAGATAATGACTTCTGGACTCTCAGCCTGTATCCCCCCCAGGGGCTCGTTCCCTCTGTTACCCCGTGGGCCTCACCTGTCTCCGTGCCTCCCTCCCCCCCGGGCCGTCCGTTGGTCCTCCAGAGACAGATACAGTAGCCAGCATGGTGTTGGCCCTTCCTGATACACTGCCCCATCCTTGGGGACCGCTGGAGCATGGCACAGCCAGCTGAATTAATAATAAGGAGGCCCACTTTTCATTTAAAAAGACAGAGCAGAAAAATAGAAAAGAAATTTATTTTCAAAAAAAAAAAAAAAAAAAACCCTGCCACTGGTTCATTAATCTCTTATTAAAATTCTGTGCGGAGCGCTGGCAAGGAAGAAGGAAGGAGGACCCTGGGGAGGGAGTCGGGAGGGCGAATCGCAGCCACTCGTTAGCATCTGCTGGCCGGGCGGGTGGAGACCTAAGGGAGGTGACAAGAGGTGGTTCCATCATAGAACAAGCCAGTTGGCAGGGGCCTCAGTGGGCATCGTCCCCTTGCTCTGGGCAGAGGCAAAAACCAAGACTCCAAGAGAGGGAGTTGGCTGTCCCGTGGCTGCGCAGCAAGCTGATGACAACGTCAGGATTTGAACCCCCGTCTGCTGCATCCTGGGGACTCTGATTTCAAACTGCCTTGAATTTCAGAGTCTGGGCCTTTTTCTCATCTCCCCAACTGGACGCCAAGCTCATGAAAAGGACTTGAAGCTCAGGGTTTGAACCCCTCCACGAGCCCCCCCGGAGTGCTGGGCAAGGTTCGTTAACGTCCCTGGTGACTGACTATCTTGACGGCTTGGGACCCGAGGCTAGAGGAGGCCAGAAGCTCATCTTTGGAAGAAGCCACAGAGAGAGCAGGTAACAGAGGTGGTGGAATCTCTGCCGAGGGGCCCAGGGCAGACCGCCAGTCCAGGAACGCCCCCTTGGGCTCTGGGGCTAGTCCCGGTTCCAGAATGGATGGGCAGGATGCCCTTGGGCACCCCCTTGTCCTCTCGGAGTGCCTCTCCACATCCACAGGAAGGGTGGATGCAGTGGTCCTGTGATCTCTTTCAGCTTCAGTGCCGTGGATGGACACTGCTACCTGTAGGGCTACAAAGCGACACCCTCCCCCAGCTCACGGCCCACTGCCCTAGGTGGGCAGGCAGAGCCTGGCGGGTGGAGCTGGTGCCTCTCAGTGTTTCAGTTTCTGCAGCATCACCAGCACTTTCTACTGCCTCAGGCCTGGGGGTCTGTCAGTTCCAGACAGGCCCCCAGCGAGGGCCTGGGCCCTCCCCTGGTGTTGCAAAGTGGCCTTACCTCCCGCAGCCAAGCACTGTGCCATGCTCAGAATGGATTGCAGTAAAGCTCATTTTCTACCACCAAGTTTATAGCACATCCCCACCTACTGGTCTTAAACATTAACAAGGCTGTGTCGTGGCACAGGGCTCCATGTGGCCAAGAAGAAGACGGGTGTGTGTGTGGGGGGGCAGGCCTCATCGCTCGCTCTCAGCAGTGAGGGGCCCTCCCAGGCTGGCCCTGTCCTCCTGCTGCCTCCCTCCTGCATTCCAAAGGAGCCCAGAGCTTGGGGAATCAAGGGGACCCGGAGAACTTTGAGAAACTCTCGAGGTTGTCGGGCTGGGGGCCCAGAGGGAGGACACACGCATCTGAGGTCACGTATTCAGAGCCCAAGGGACAGTGCATTCACATTCCACGGGACTGTTGCAACATGTCACTCAGACATGTGGATCCTGTATGTGCCACTCAAGGGGCCTGCACGGCCCTGCCCTGTCCCCTTGTCCTCTACCTGCCTCCCGACCTTCCCCTCTTCTGCCTCACACTCCAGAGCCCCCTTTTCAGTTGACACTGGGAGAGCCCCCAATATAGAGTTGTCTTCCCGCCCCTTCATTTCTTCTGAGCACCTACTCTGAGTCAAGCACTAGACAGTGGAGCAGAAATGAAGAAGCTATGGCTCCTGCCCTAAATGCAAGTCTGGGGGGATCAGGAGGGGTGTACACATAAGTATGCCCACGTCACCCTTCACACACACACCCTGCAGCCATGAGGAGTGCTGCAAAGGGAAGAGAGCAATGCTGACAAGCCAAGGGACAATCTAGGCAGACGCCCTGGAGGAGGTGATGTTTGAGCTGGGCTTTGAAGGCTAAGTAAGGCTTTCTGGAGGCAGGGTATTCCAGATGGAAAGGCTGGTGGCTGCAAAAGAAGAAAGGCAGGTAGGTGAGGAGAGTGGTACCTCATAAGGAGCATGGAGGATGGAGGGCAGGCAGTACCCAGAAGTGAAGATGTAGATTGAGACAAGATCATAAAGGGCTTTGGATGCCAGAGGGGCAAAGAGTGTATCCTTGATCCTATAGGCAGTGGGGAGCCAGTGAAGGTTACTGAGGAAGGGGTGGCATAGTCGGCTCTCCAAAATATTTACTCACCCCCTGCCCCATAAACTCTTCTTTGAACTAAAAATGGAGCAGAGAGCTTGCCCAAGGAGGCAGG
Source organism: Equus przewalskii (assembly GCF_037783145.1). Taxonomy (NCBI): domain Eukaryota; kingdom Metazoa; phylum Chordata; class Mammalia; order Perissodactyla; family Equidae; genus Equus; species Equus przewalskii. The sequence goes on from NC_091840.1 coordinate 38,294,732, forward strand.
GGAATGGCCTTCACGGATGTTCTCTGGCACAAGCCTTGAGACCGGAAGTACTGTAGGAGACTGGGCCATCACCCCACAGGCTGAGCTGGGCTCTGAAAAGCAGTGGGGCTCCGCCCACACAGGGTATCTGCCCAGCAATCCTGGCAGAAAGTGAGAAGGGGAGGGACGGGCCAGAGGCCACACTGCTTGTGGAAGATGGGGAACACGAGGCAAGCAGCCCAAGGTCACCCCGCCGGACGGCGCCAGAGTCAGACAGAAACCCAGGCTATTTGGCTCCCAGTCTGGCTGTGCGGTCAGAGCCCTGCGGCCTCAGTAGCCTGCCAGGCACAAAAATGAGCAAATGCTCGCCCACCCAAGCACCTTCGAAGAGCCCAGAAATCCCAACCAAGAGTCGGCTTGAAGTGAGGCTAAATCCAAGAACCCTTTTCCTGAGAGAGAGGCTGTTTGGGTGGGTGGGTGTTAGGCAGCCCTGAAGGAGAAAGGCCTAGGGGAGATGGGTTTTTTTGGGGAAGAAACTTCTGTGATTCTGGCCTTATGTATCTGGGGAGGGGTCCCCAAGCTTTGAGCATCTTTTAGCACCCTCCCCTGAGGAAGGGGAGACTGAGGCATGGGATGCGGACTTACGGAAGGAGCTGGGAAGGGAACCGGATAGACAATGTGGGAGAAGGGGGAGAATGCCGGCTGGGTGGGAGACCGTCACCCCACTCCTCAAACAGCTTCTTTCTGATCACCAGCCAACCCTGGGCCCTGCGTGTGCCGGGCATGGTGCTGAGCACTGGCTGTGTGGAGGGACAGAGAAGAAAAGTCCACGGTTCTGCCTCCACTACTCCAGGAGTAATGGGAACAGAGAAGATGCTGACATCTAACGAGACGTTAGGCAGACTGCTAACACTCCACGAGAAGCAGCGGCCGGACAGCAAGGCCGGACTGGAGCGCTAGCACGGTGCCAGGAAGCAGGCAGGATTCTGGCAGGCAGGGGAGGGAAAAGCATCTTTAATACCAGGCTGCGGGGTCAGGAAGGCAGACGTGGGAGCCAGAGCATCTGAGCAGCCGGCGGTGGGGCCATGGCTGGCCTTTCGGCAGGGGACTCTGGCAGCAGGATGCAGAAGGCGGGCAGGACCACGCCTAGACCCAGGCCTGAGCTGCATTTCCTCCTGCTGGCCGCCCCAACTCCCTGCTCACTAGGACTGGGTGGCCAGCACAGCACTCCAGTGCTAGAGTGCAGAGCCCACCTCCCCACCCCCTCCCCGCCGCCCTCAGTCTTGCACATGGGGCCCAGATTTCTGGTTCCCAGCTGCGCTCCCCCTGCGCGCCCCAACCCCCCATCGTTGCCCTGCCCATTCTTTTGATAAAGAACTGAGGTTGGCTGTGTCTGGAGAACTGAACGCAAAATAGCGCCCCCCCCCACCCCCGCAGTCACTCCCCAGCCGGGAAGAACCAATCCGCCCGTGGAGGGAGGTCAGCCCGTTCCCCAGCCCCTCCTAGCCTCCGGACCCTGGATTCCCAGAGCCAGTCCCTTTCCTTATTCTTTCAACCTTGAGAGCGCGCCTTGGTCGGGGCGAGAGACGCCGCTGGTTAGAGACCTTGGGCGCGCGCACGGCGGGCTTGGGCAGGCTCCTGAGGACTGGTTAGATGCGGGCAAAAGCTGAGCACGACACACCGAGGGTCTTCCACCAACGCGGAGAGCCCACTGCCCCCTCCATCTAAGCCCCTCTCCAACCTGTCCTGCCTCACCGCTCAGCGTGGGGAAACGACTCCCCCCCAACGCTGGTCGGGGAAATGTGCCCCGGGTCTGCTGGTTTCATGTTGGGCGGGAGCAGAGGGACTCTCTTCTCCATTCTCCTTCCCCACCAGCCCCGTCCCTCGCCCCTCGGTCAGCGCCCCTCGCCTCCTGGAGCGCCTGCAGCTCCGGAAGGCCCGCTGCAGCCTCCTCCCGTCGGATCTGAGTTCCCACTCTGGGGGCTGTTCAGACACCCTCTGTCCCCCACGCGTATCCCTGCTGTCCCACTGTCTTGGAGCGCCCCAACCTCGGCCCCTCCCTCTCCCACCTCCTTTACCGCGGAGCCCGAGGCGAGCCTGGGGAGCAGACGCAACAGATTGCAGAGCGCGCGAGCGCGGAGCCCGCTCCCTCCGCGCGCCGCCCGCCGCCCGGCCTGCGCTGGCCGCCCAGAACCCCGCCCTCCGGGCTCGGCTAAGCCGGCCATTTAGATGCAGCTCACAGGACGGCGCGCGGGAGGGCGAGCCGCCGCGGCTCCCCGGGCCGCTGTCAGTCCACTTCCCTTCTCGAGCACCGCCGCAGGAAGCGCGGCGGCGGGCGGCACGGCCCCGCACCGGCCTGCGCGCCAGGGGCCGGCGAAGACACGATCCCCGCGGACCCCAACAGCCCCCAGCCCCGCCGGCTGCGGGGGAGGGAGTGGCAGGAGCGGCGGCCCGGACCAGACCTAGCGGATCCTCAGATCCCTATAGATTTCCGTGGGCGGACACGCCCCCAGACGTTCTGGTTTGGACCCTTCTTTCTAACCAGGAAAGGACTGGAAGGACCCCCGCCCCTCCCCGCCCTTTCCCTGGGCCGGGCTCGGTCCCCAGGGCTGGGCTCGCAGTCTCCGCTCCCGCCAAAGGGCTTGTGGGCTGGAGGTAACTCGAGCTACTGCCTGAGATGCCAAGCTGGGAGCAGCGGCTGCGAGTCCGGGGGGTGGGGGTTCGCCTTTTTCCAGTCTCCCCCGTGCCCCCTCCAGCGGCGCTCGCCGCATCTTCACTTCCTAGTCCGCGCCGCGGCACTTACCGTGGGCGAACAGGGCCGAGAGACAGAGCAGGGCGGCGCCGCCGCGGCCCAGTATCCCTGGGGCCATGGCCGAGGCGGCAGCGGGAGGGGGCCGAGGGGGCAACAGTCGACGACGAGTTGGCCCCAGACTGGGCTTGGTCACATCCAACTCAGGGTGGCCGTGGCGCCAGGCTGTCTCTGCGGAGGCTCTGGGGACCAAGGAGTGCAATTCGGGGACACTTTGAGGGGAGGGGGCGTCCCAGGCGGCGCCGGCTACACCCGCGGAGCTGGTGTGGGCGCAGCTCCGGGCGGAAGGAGCCTCCACCTTCCCCGGCTGGTGCCCCCTGCAGGATCTGCGCGGCGAGGGGGGAGCCGCACGTGCGGTCCCGGGGCCGGTGGCCACCAGCGTCTCGGGGTCTGCCTAGAGTCGAGTGCAAGATCCCCCAGCTCCGCGGCCCCGCTCGAATCCGAACCCGCTCGAGGGTGCAGATTTCCAACGCAAGCCCCAGTTTCTCTGGTTTCGGTAGTAACCCCACATAGATAGCGAGGCTTCCTTCCTCCAAGCGCTCTGCAGCAGTTCCAGCATAAAAATCCCAGGTTAGGTGCAAATAAATGATTTCTTTCGCAAAGAAAGAGAAAATCCAGGCAACTTTAATCCATCTAGAGAAGAAAAAGTTTCCGTGCAGTGATGAGACCGCCGACGCGGGTTGCCACCATCCTAGGCGACGCCGGGAGGGAATGCCTGAGGCGGATGGCCAGCGGCTTGTCCCCTCGCTGAGCTCGCTGCTGGGCCAGCGCGCTCTCTCCAGCCTCGACCAGGGCCCGGGCTCCTCACAGGCCGGCTCAGCGCCGCCTGCCCGGGGAACGGCTCCGCGGCTGGGGTGAGGGTCGCGCGGCCGGAACGGGCTGCCCCATGGAGATGAGGCTTGGAGAAACGAGGGAGCAGGAAAGCCGGCTAATGCGCCTGATCCGAGCCCTTCCTGTCCGGGGCGCCGACTCCAGCCTCCCGGCCGTAAGCGCAGGAGGATAGAGAGGGGCTCGGCCAGCCCGCAGCAGCTCTGGGCAGCCCCCCTCTCCTCCCAGGTCTCGCTGTCCCAGCAGAGGGGCGCGCTGCTCCGCCTCGCTCCTCGCCTTCCCCGGGGGTACCTGCACAAACCTTGAACTTTTCCGGGGTTCAGAGTCTCCGACGCCGCCTTCTCTCTACCGCCCCCGCCCTGCCCCTGGACGCCCGCAGGCCCGCCGTGTCGATGCAGCCGGGCATCGGCTCTCGCTCGCTCGGAGTCAGTTTGTGCGAGCGGAGCGCCGCGCCAGCCTGGGCTGCGGCCGGCGAGACCCGGGCGCCACGCCAAGGGCCGGGGCACCCGGCGCCCGCGCAGCCCACGGCCGAGGAGGCGGCAGCTGGTGCCTACGGGACCGAGCGGAGAGGAGGTGCCGGCAGGGGGGCCGGCTCCCCATGGACGTGAGTGGAGGGAGAAGAATCAAGGAGCAAAAAGGAAGAGGAGGTGGGGGGAGCCACAGTTGCACGAAGCAGCCGCCGCCGCCACCGCCTCCTCGGCGCTCGCGCCGGCTGCTCCGCCGTAAATGACTCGAGAGAGAGACACACACACTCGCGCTCGCCCGCCCTCCTCCCCCGTCCGGGATTCAGCGCCCACCCCGGCAGTAGCGGGCGCCGAGCCTGGCGCGCTCGCTCCCTTCCCCTCCTCTCCCCTCCCCGATTCCCCGTGGTCACGTGGGCCCGGAGCGCGCAGCCCACGACTCGCGCGCCACGGAGGACACCCCCCTCCCAGCTTCCCCTCCCCTGTCCACGTGTCCATTCCGCATTCCCAGCCTGGGGGCGCGCGCGGCTCCTCAATGAGACTCCGGCAAGGGCCGACCTCGCGGCTCTGCTCGCCCCTGTTTTGTGTTTTATTTTTCCTCCCCAGTGCAGGCTAGCGCTGGGGCCAGAGTGGGGCCGGCCGGCTGCGGCGGCTGCATTTCCCCCGGGTAGACGCCACCGCAGCCACCGATGTCCCTTTTCAAAGAATGCACACTCCCCGCCGGGCGCCGGAGATGTTTTACAGCCGCTCTACCAGAAGCGCGGGTAGGGGGCACCCTCCCCCCAGCCCCAAGTCTGCGTAGGACTCTCGGGGGCACTGGGTGGGAATCAGCTGAGCTTTGGCGCCCAGCCCCTCTCGGGCCGCGCCGAGCTCGCCGGCTCAGCTTCGTTTGGGGATGGGCCCGGGCGCAGCTCGGGGAAAACCCCTCCGCTGCTGTTGGGCAGGGGGAGCGGGCGGAGAGGAGGGGACGTGCCTTCCTACAGGTTGTTTTGCAAGCCTTTAAACTGGCAAGGGGTGGGGGTGGGGAACTGCCCTTCCGGCACACTCACCCAGGCACCTGCTGGCGAGGAGGGGGAGGGGTAGCTGGGTGGTGTTCCTTCCCACCATCAGGCCCCTTCTGTTAGAGCTCAACCCAGATCAGACCCGACAAGTCAACCGTCAACCGTCAGCCAGGCATTGGATCCTTGGCAATGATTTTATAGCATCATTGGGTATCATGTCCCAACCTCCAGGGGCCGGCTCTCAATTCCACTCTACTCTGGAGGGAGAGGGTCTTCCATCCCACGGACATAGCTCTTAGGGAGGGGCCTATGGGTTTTGAGGGTCACGGCCTCCTATACCTCAGCACTCAACCAGACTGAGTGTAGGGTGAGGTAGGTCAGAGCAAGGCCAGCTGGGGTGCTCAGTCTCCCCATCTCTCTGACTGCGTCCTAGACCCGTACTTGACCGTGTGTTTCCTTTTCATCCAGGAAAGTGACAATTTCTTTTTGGAAAATGGGCTTGGACCATGCCTGGAAGCTTCCCTCCTCCCTGGCTCCTGGCTGTTGCTGCCTCAGCTCGGTGATGGGGCCTGCGGAGAACGGCTCTCACCCTTCCCCCACCCCCACATCTGTCTGGACCTCAGAGGTGCAGGGAGGTGGAGCAGCGAGGGCTGGCCGGGCTCCTGGAGGCCCCGGGGATGGAAGGTGCCGGAGTCATCAAGCAAGATGATTCTCATTAGGCTACTAATGCCTGATGGCAATTAATGTCACCCAAGGGCTTATTAACCATCCGACTGAGAGGCAAGCCAGCAATCAGGCTGTGTGTGGCAGAGAAAGGGGGAAAGAAGCCACCTCCTGATACAGGAGGGCTCGGGAAAGAGGAGGAAGGAAGCGGGGAGCTCTTGCACCCCTCCCCACCCCAACAGAATGGGCCCAGGGCCTGCGAGGATTAAGTCCAGAGGAGAGACAGGTGTCCCACAACAGTGCAGTGAAGATCTCCAGCATCACTGGCGCTGCTCACAGCAGACCTAGCCTGGCCTCATGGAACTTACAGTCTAGAGCGGGAGGCAGACTAAGCTAGTCGATTCCAGCTGGGACAAGTGGCGTGACATCATGCAGTTTTGCTCACCTTATGGAGGAGCCTCTGACCTGGGGCAGGCTGCTCTCCTTAGAGAATGTAACGTCAGCCCAGGTTCTTCCGGTATCTCCTACATGGATCTACCCTCCGTGGACCGGGAGCCTTCTGCCCGGCCAGCGTGTCTGACCATCCTCTGAGCCTCCAAGTGGGACATCTCCCTCCCTGCCCCAAGGGGCAAAGAGCTACCGATGGCCCCCTGGGGAATAAAATGTGCAAATTTCTCCAACTCAGGTGCCCTGAAGGCATGTTCCTCTCAGGCAGTGCCAGTTCCAGGGCTCAGGGAGAAAGCAGTTGGCATGGAGTAGACCCAGCCAGCTGCCCTAGCTGTTCCAATCCCACATGTCATTTACCTGGAAAGGGACTCACCCCTAGGGCATTCCCTACCACGCCCACAGTCTGCCCTTCTGGCACCTGCACAGCCTCCTCATGGATTCCCAGCTGGCAGTGCTGGCTGGAACCTGGGGTGGGGGAGGTCAGAGAAGCGAGCCCAGGTGGAACCCCGGGCTGGAGAGAGGACCTGCCATGTGTGCGCTCTTCTGCCCCAAATGGGCACCTTATTCATTAAGGTGGTGGCATTCCCTTTCTGCTGTTTCTGTTTTCTCCGGGGCCAAGTATCTTTCTGACTAGCGGACTGGCAATGATGGGGTTTTCTTGATCCCCAGCCGCTGCGTAGTGTCTGGAAGAGCCCCAGACTCTTGCCAGGCAGCCAGGCAGCAAGATGGGCTCTGTGTCAGGCCCCTGTGCCCTGCAAGGTTACCCATGAGGGACCACCCCAAGAACCTGGCACCCACTTGCTCTGCTTGACCTGCCACCACGGTGGACCCAGGGATGTCTGCCCTGTCGGCGTGCCTCTTTTTCAGGATGCCCGTCAACAGGAGAAGATAGGACGGGCCAATGAGGGGCTTCACTATGGGGAGCCCACCGTTTGGAGGGGCTCCTGGGGTTATCCTGGAATCCTGGTCTGGCTCAGCTGGAGAAAAGCTCAGAGATTTCCCAAGCTAGTCCTCTCATTGTATAGCTGCAAAAGCTCAGCCCTGTTAATTCAGTCATTTTATTAAATACGTTGACTTTTTTATTGAGCTGCAATTATGTGTGAAGCATTGTGGTGAACACTAGAATTCACAGGTTGAATAAGACAGACAAAACCCCAATGGGAAACTTCGAGAGCTTGGTTCCACAAACCCACACTGAGGAACAGCCATATTCATAGTGGATGTTTACTCAGTGCTTTTCAGGTTCAGGCACTGTGCTGGGCATTTTGCATCCATCATCTGGGTCCTCACTGCAACTCTTTTAAAAGTTTGCTATTATTATAGCTGTTTTCCAGATGAGAAAACTGAGGTTCAGAGAAGGTAAGTTTCTTGCCTAGGGTCACGCAGCTAGACAGTAGCAGAGCCATAACTGAGTTCTGTAACTCACTTAACTACTTTTACTATGAGATGTAAGGGCCCAGGATTAGATAGATGACATAGCTACCGTCTTTGGCTGAAGAAGCTCATGGTCAAGTGGGGCACCAGGCCAGAGCAGGCCATTCAGTGCAGGGGTGGGCAGTGTTATGAAGGAGGCCAGCACAGGAGCCTCTGACGAGAGGCTAGCGTTCTCTCTGCGCCCCCATACTGAGCTGTTCGGCTTCTCGCTTCCTCCTCTCCAGCACCCAGACTTGCCCCTCGGTGCTGTTAGACGTACACCCGGTTTACTACACTGTTACGCATACGTGCGGCCCTTAGAGCCACCACTGGGCCCCTAACCTGTCGCTGGACCACTTTGCAGGCTGAGCTCCCAGCTCAGATCCCAAGACCCGTACTGAGCCCTAAGCCAGGAGAACATCAGCGGCTAAGGGCGGGTGCTCGGGGCCTCGGCATGCAAGCTGCCAGCCCTGCCGTGCCCTGGGTCCCCCTCTCCCTCTACGCAGCGTGGCATGCTGGGCGTCACACGGGTTTGCTGAGCAGAGACAAGGGCTCCGGTTCCATAAAGCTACTGTGTGAGTCTGCTGGGGCTGCCGTGACAAAATATGGCAGACTGGGTGACTTAAACAACAGAAATGTATTTTCTTACAGTTCCAGAGGCTGGGGGTCCAAGGTCAAGGTGCGGCAGAGTCAGTCTCCTCCAACGCCTCTCTCCTCGGCTGGCAGATGGCCACCCTCTTGCTGTGTCTTTGCATGGTCTTTTCTCCGTGCATGGACATCCCTGGTGTCTCTTCCTCTTCTTGTAAGGACATCAGTCATGTTGGACTCAGGCTCCACCCGATTGGCCTCATTTTATCTTCGTCACCTCGTCAAAGCCCTTCTCTCCAAATGCGGTTGCATCCTGAGTTGGCTGGGGTTGGGACTTCAACGTGCAAATTTTAGGGGGACCAATTCAGCTCATAACAGTGACTGCACAATTTATCATCCAACCCGGAATATTTCTGAGAGTGAAAGGGGGCTGCTCCTCAAAATTGATTTGGAAGAGCAGCGTTAAGCAGGCCATCCAGGGCAGACTGATTGGCCCCTGATGTTCTGGCGCCATCACTCAGTCTGAAGCCTTGCTTTAAAACACCTCACCTCTTTGACCCTCAGTCTCTTCATCTATTGAATGTGAATAATCACACCAACTCTTTCCAGTCACTTTTAAAATATTAGTGAATGTTTGCTGATTGCCCAATAGTGCAGGGCACAAATGTGTGCTCTGTGATGTCCACTGTTAGTTACAACTGTTGAAACCAAGCTGCTTACTGTGGCCTGCTAGGTCCTAGATGATGTGGCCCCTAGCTGCTTTCCCAAAGTTGTTTTTTGCCACTCTCCTATTTTTCTAGACTGGGGCCACAGAGGCCTCCCTGCATGTCAAGGATGTTCCTGCCCCAGGGCCTTTGCACTTGCTGTTCCCGCCACCTGGAATGCTTTTCCCCTAGGCTTCGCCTCTTGCTCCTTTACTTCGTTCAGGTCAGTACTCGGCTCCCACCAGTTCTGGGACACCTTCCTTGACCACCCGATTGGAAATAGCACAGCCGTCGCTCTGCCCCATCGCTCCATCCTCTGGCCCTGCTTTAATTGACTTCACAGTAGTTGACATTTTCTTCTATAATTGTCTGTTTAATCTGTCTCCCTTGATGGAGTGTGAGCTCCGCAGAGGCCAAGATTCTCCTGTATGAAGCGTTCACCAGTGTATCCGCAGTGTGCAGACTGGTGCCGGCACAGGTGCTCAACGAAATAGGCCGACTGGATTGTTTGCCCATATGCATCTATGGCAGTAATTGGGCCTTCGACTCGCTCAGTGCTTATTATCAGGTCTTGGGTCTGAATTCACAGGAGGGCCCTGCCTGGCACCTCCCTCCCCTGACCTTCCAGAGCTGAGGGGGCCACCTTCGCCCCTGATGCTCCTCTTGGTTGTTCCGGCTCTGGCTGTGCCATCTCTCCAGTTCCTCCAGCTGCCGTGCCAACCTCGCCTGACTGGTGGGGCCTGGGCTGGGACCTGAGAGCCTTCAAATGGAGCCATCTGTGGCTCCTACTATTCCTTAGTGCGAGTCCTGTGCCCCAGCCAGGCCAGGCCGGCCCCCGCCGTGGTCAGGGGCGTCCCTCTTCATTACGGTCCCATCCCTCTTTCTGCTTCATTAGCGCTCTTCTCCACCAGTGAAAGTCCTGCCCACCTTAGCTGCTTGGCTCCGGGGTCCCCCTGACTCCCTGCAGCTTTCCCCAACTCACCGCGATGTGGTTACCCGGACTGACTCACGGAAAACAGGGAACGAACAGCAGCTTCGGAATCAGCCAGGCTTCAAGTCCCGATCACATTGCCCTTTGCTCAATTCTCCCTGTATCGTGAACACCCAGTCATCACAACACAGTAAATCCGCCCTGGGAGGGGGGCATGCTCTCAGCTTAGGATGATAGATCAGAATCTACCCCCTTCCTATTTTATAGATAAGAGACCCAAGGCCCAGAGAGAGCTAGTGACTGGCCCAAGGACACACAGCCAGTTAGTGACACAGGCAGGACTATAACCCTGAGTAGGATGAGCCTGGTTCCCTGCCCCACAGTGTGCCCCTCCCGGCTCAGCCTTGCTGTGGACCTGCGGGCGAATCTTCTGTTTGATAGAGTGAGTGTGGCTCCTTGGGTCATTATTTCGGGGTTCGGTCCTGACATGGACTCCAGTTTTAGTAACTTCGTTTACGTGCTCATTCGCTCGTTCTGTCTCATCTGGGCGTTTCTTCCTCTCTGAAGCCTTCCCCGCCCCCGCCCGCTCCCACTGCTGTTCTGTGCACTCGTGAGGCCCTGTCTCCTGCATCGGAGCATCCCTCGGAGTGCGCAGGTTTGTCCGTCTCCTCCTGTAGAGGGGGAACCTTGGCAGGCAGGCGCGGTGTCTGTGCTGTCCCCATTGGACGCCACTCGCCTGACGTCTGTTGGGCACTCAGTTACTGGTCACCAAATAAATGAATGATTAGTCACCTACTCTGTGTCTGGAGTTACACTAGCTGAATAAAGTGGTCTCTGCCCACAAGGAGCTCACCACGGTATGGAAGAGGTCAGTGGGCAGGCGCATGGGATTACAACGTAGGGCAGCTGTGAGCGCTGCCATGGACGGAAGCACAGGGGTCCTGGGGGCTGGAGCAAGGGGCACGGAGTTCAGCCTAGGTCATAGGTGTTACAGGAAAAGGGAGGGCTTCCTGGAGGAGGCGAGCTTTGACTTGTGCTGAGGGAAAGACAAGTTGGTGTGGTCCAGGGAGTGGGAAGAAGAGAGGAGAGGAGGCTGCGGTGGGCAGAGGGAGCCGCTGCTGTTATCAGGGCCTGGAGCCTGGGGGGAGGCAGTGTGGTCAGCAGAGCTAGGGCGGCCCTGGGGAGGGAGGCTGGAGCGGCGAGCAGGCACACGGCCCTACACACACAGGGGTACGCTTGTGACGACACGCACTCCCGGGTTATTAGACTCAGTTACACGCAACCTCACAGGTACATGGTGAAAGACACTGAGATGCTTATGAAGCATGAGTGCACGTGTGTGCATGGTCACACACACACACACACACACACACACAACACGTCCCAACTTTCTGCAAAATGAGCTGCCCCCTGAACGGTCTGCTTGCTGGCTTTCGGGTCTCATTTCCTAGAGCCCCCACCTTTGCTTGCTGTCGGGCAGCACACTCCCTCCAGCCCCCAGGCCCAGCCAAACCCTGGCTCTGGCGTCCCCTCCGCCCGCCCTCCCTCCCTCGGGCACACACACTGACAGGAGGCCGGGACCACCCTTGGGCACCCAGCCAAGGGAGGGTTTGGACTCAGGCCATGCAGGCTGCACTCTGCTCTCCATCTTTTCCTCCCCACCCCCTCCGCTTCCCTGAATTCCAGGGCAAAGCTCTGATAGATGGGAAGCAGAGAAATAGAGAGCCCGAGCCAGAGAGAGACTCACACAGAGCCAGCCACCGCGCTCTCTTTGCCACAGCCCCGCAGCTAAATGGCAGTAGTCTTCTGATGTTCCTACGACTTACTCCACTTCCCTTTTGTTAGCTGGTTTGGCTGCTGGGTGCAGGTGGAAGACGAAGACCCCGGGGCCAGCATCTCCCAGAGCCTCCCCAGCCACTGCCTGTGACCCCACAGAGTTGTCCAGCCAGCTCCGCCTGGCTCCTGGGGTTGGCAGTGCCAGGATTCCTGCTTTGGGTGGAGGATGCCAGGCTAGGCTGCTGGGGAGGATGAGAGCAGAGCCAGGTGTGCTGAGGACCAGGGAGGAAGCCCTTACCCCATAGACTTGTGTGGCTGTTAGGGGCCATCTGGGCCACTCATGGGTGTTGCTGGTGGGACCGTGAGACCTGGAACAGTGGGCAACGTGCCTGACTTCCCACTGGGAGCTCATTTGAGAGTTGAGATCAAAACCCAGATGGGAACCGGCTCCCTTAAGATGGGAACCCTTGCTTTAATCTCCCACCCCACCTCCCAAATCTGATTCTCAGCTTCCTTATGTCTCATTCTTGCTATAAAACCATCTGCGGCTCCCCGCTGCCTGCAGGATTAATTCCAAATTTCCCAATTTGCATTTAGTGCTTGACACACACCTTCCCCCCCACCAGAGCCACTCTCCCCCCAACAGGCTGCACACTTCTCTGCCTTGGTGCCTTCTGCCTGCCATCCTCTCCTCTTGGAACGCTAGTTCCTCCTTCTGCACCTCCCCATGTGGAGCCTTTTCTGCGAAGCCTTATTCATCACTCCTGCGGGACTCCGTCACTGTCTGCCTCATAGTTGGAATTCACCAGTTCTCTTCACTTCCTTATTTACTTGCAAAATCCTTAAGGACAAAGATTATATCTTGTTCACCCTTAAATCTCCCACAACACTGAACACAGTGCCATTCATGCATTAAGTGTTCAACAAATGTTTACTGAAAAAAGGGAATGAATGAATGACTGAATGAATGAAGGATGGAAGAGGCCATAGTTTGGACTCCAGTGCCCTGCAATGTCTCAGGTACTTCCTAGCCATTCCCTTTTTGAATCTGCACAGTAATCCTGAGCAATATGTAAATATTATCTCCATTTAGTGATGAGGAAGCTGAGGCTCAGAGAGGCAAAGGAACTTGCTCAAAGTTGCACAGCTAGAAAGTGGCGGAGCTGAGATTCCAAGTCTGTGTGCCCCTCAAGCCTGCGCTCATCTCACCTGCTCAGAGCACCTCCGAGTACGCACGCACTCTGAGACTGATCTGCCGGGACTTCCCATGCCTACCTCCACATCCGTCAGCAGGGGACGCCCCAAGAGAGTCTGGGGCGACTGCAGTGTTCTCCTCACTTGGGGGTCCCCCTCCCCTCCTCAGGCTAAATGAGAGCATCCTTGTTTCTGCTTCACCACCTCTCTCTTGGATCCTCATAGGCAGTTGCCAGGGGCTGTCTAGTGGGTGGTTTGGAGCCTAATTCCTGGAGCCAGACTACCTGGGTCAGATCCCAGCTCTGCTATCTACCAGCTGTGTGACCTTGGGCAACTTACTTAACCTCTCTGTGCCCAGATTCTCATCTTTAAAATGAAGATATTGACAGTACCTACCTTACCGTGTTGCAAAGCCCTTTGGAGCAGTGACTGGCTCACGGTAAACACTCTGAGTGTGTTTGCCACTGTTATTATCCACATCAGCTTCCTCCGCTGAGATGCAAGCCTTGAGGGTCTGCCTTCTCCCTTTTCTTTCGGAGAAGAGCAGTCTCTGATTTTTTCTGAGTGTCCTTGTCAGAACGCCCCCCCCCCCCCACCCTCTCTAGGCCTCCTGTGGAAGATAAGGAAGCCAAATTGGGCAGGGAGAATAGCTCCAAGGAAAGCCAAATCAAAGAGACTTTTGTGGTGACAAATGCTTAATAATAACTTTACAAATCCAGCTGAATTACTATGAATACCAATCCTCTTTTTTTTTTTTTTTTTTTTGTATGGATACTGCTCCTGTCTCCCAGAGAACACCCAACTACAACCCTGAAATCCACCCCAAAGAACCATTACTGGGAAAACAAGCTAAAAATAGCCGCCAAGGGAGCAGCGCGAGCTCAGAAGCCGTTCTTCGGAGCTGGGGGTGCCCAAGGAGCCTCTTGGTGATGGATTCCAATTTTCAAATCTGGAGCTGCTTTGGGAGGTGGTCCCGGCCCCCTGCCCCACAGTCTAGTCCCCTAGGTCGTCTTTGGGATGCCCCCTGGGCGTCCGGCCTTGGCTTGGGCTGTCTTCCGGTGGCCCGAGGAGCGCTGTGGCAGGTTGGGGCCTCACTCCTGGTCCCACTGCCCTGTGGGACCTGGGATCCCTCTCCCACCTCAAGGGCCAGGACCCCTGAGCTGGCCAGGCTGCCTCGCTGCCCCACCCTGAGAGTCGACCTGGCCCGGAGGCCCCCGCCCTCCGCTGAGGATCTCTGTGTGCCGGACACTCTGCAGCGTGCTTCACATCCGTAGCCTCGCCACTTTCTCCTCAAGGCAGGTCCCATGTTCCAGGTAAAGAAAGGAAGCTCAGAGAGGCTGAGTCACTGGTTCAAGGACACGTGGGAAGGAAAGCATAAAATTGGAATTTGAACTCAGGTCAGGTCTTCCTGATGCCAAAGATCACAGATGTTCCTTCGGGAAGCCCTGGACGGAGGGGTTCTCCTTGCCCAGGACCCCAAGGTGGGGATGCAAGGGGATGCTCCATAGGTGGCAGAGACCATGTTTGCCCTTTAGGTGGAGTTTTCGAGGCAGGCTCTTTGTCTCCACCATCAGGCGGGCGCTGTGTCTCCCCTTTAAGCCGGAGGGGTTGCCCAAGCAGGGCCTGTGTCTCTCACACTGGGCTTTGCACAAGATGGGGTACGTCTCCCCCACCAGAAAGGGGGATCCAGGGGAGGACTCCCCGCTCAGTCTGGGACTTCCCTAGAGCAAGACTGTCTCCCTTTAGTCTGCAAGATGCCCCGTGGCAAGGGCCCTCTCTCCCCTCTCAGACTGCGGGCTGCCTCATGGAAGGGCCGAAGCTGCCCCATTAGGCCAGGGTCCCCCACCAGGGGCCTGCCTTCCTCAAACCGAGTCCCGTCAGCCCCTGTCCTCGGTCTCCCTTTCTGCCTGCTCGCCTCTTCCCTGGGACTCCAGAGTTCCCAGCTGGCCAGTGACAGCCCGACTGATGGGAAGGGCAGAGACATAAACAGGAGGCTCCCCTCTGCGGGGACATGGCTTTTTTCCTCCTCCTGTGGAGATGAATGCTCGTCCCTGGGCAGGCTGATGGCTTTTCTTCCTGAGAGGGCTGCAGTTCCTCTTGATGGAAACGTGTCCCTGTGGTGATGAGGCCGGCTCCGGGGATGGGGGGCTTCTGGTCCCCCCTGCCTGGCCTCTAGGCTCCGTCCGTCTGGGGAAGATAGATGACGTTATTCCAAGCCGAGATGATGCAACCAAGGTCAGAGTGAAGTGTTTAATTGGAATGTCAGGGGCCGGGGCCTGGCTCTCCTGGGAAGATTGATTCGTGAGCGGGGCTTGTCACAGGCACGGCCACGGTGGGAGGAGGGGGTGCGGGAGAGTCTGTGAGTGACCCTGGGGAGGCCGGGGAGGGGGGTGAGGCTGCCAGCCCTGTCCACTTCTGCACTGAGGGCACTCAATGGGCTTCTGCATCTGTCAGTGGCAATACCTCCTATAAAGGGGAAACTGAGGCACAAGGAGAGAGAATGACATGATGGGAGGCATTATTGGGATGAGGATGCTAGAGTTCCAAACCTCAGCCTTCGATTCTGGTTGACAGTTCCGTTTCCCACCTGCTCTGATCTCTTCTGGTCCCCTGACTGGTACTGACCCCTCCGTGTGCTGCCAGGAGGGGTGTGGAAGAGGGCATAGTGGTCCCATGACACAGAGAGGACATGGCCCATCCTACAGCCTCCCCTCACCCCTCTGCCTTCAGCCTGCTGAGGACTGGCAGGGTGGCAACAGAGTATAGAAGCCACTGTCCATCATCTGTGCTGGACAGGAAACTCTGCTCCGTCTCCAGAGACGAGGAGGTCACTCGCACGTGGAGGACACTGAGGCGGAGAGCTGGGTTTGGTGCCACCCCATGAGCAACACTCTTACATCCCACAGGGGTCCTGTCCCAGGAGTCCAGGAGGAGCTGAGGGTGGGCAGCAGGCAGGGCCCTGTCCATCCTGCCCCCCGTCTTAGAAAGCTGACTGCAGGCAGTGCTGAATGGAAGGAAGCCAAGGCAGGGAACGTGAGGTGTTCCTGGGTATAAATAGCTACGGTGAATGCGCTCACTCTCCTTGCCTGGGCGTAGGAGTGAGTCAGGCAAAGAACAGGCTGGGGAGGTGGCTGGGGAAGGGGAGCTGAGGCTGCAGAGGGAGAGGTGACACACTGGCTCGGGATAGAGTGGCATTTGCAGGGGAAGTGCTGGAGGAGATGGGAAGGCTGAAGGCCTGGAGCCTTGATCTGTGGTTTGGGGTATCTTGAAGGGGAAGGTGGGATTGGAGGCCTAGGCTGGCAGGGGACAGGGAGAAGTCCTGGGGTACGAGGTGGAGGGGGGTTTCTGTCTCCAAAGCATAGCCACTGTTTTACATCTTAGCCTCAGAAGCGTGGGCCCTGGGCATTAGATTCTGTTACTATGAACATGATCACCATCATCACCATTGTGATCACCATGGTCACATTCATCACAACTCTCATCACCACCAACATCATCATCACCATCATCACTATCATCACCATCACCACCATCACCGTCATCACCATCAGCGCCACCATCATCACTTTCATTACCATCATCATCACCACCATCACCATCATCACCACCATGACCATCATCATTATCATTTTCATTACCATCATCATCATCACTACTCACCACCACCACCATCAGCAGCAGCGCCACCACCGTCATCATCAGGGTCATCATTATCATCAGTCCTCAGTCATTGTCCTTGTCCTACCCTCCATTCCTGCCAGATACTGTATAATTTATTGCAAAACACTTCCATATCCTTCCTCTAATAAGAAATTAATCGGAGGCTTGTGAAGCAGGCAGGGTTGCTCTGATTACCTTCATTTCACAGCAGAGAAAGCTGAGGCTCAGCGATGGTAAGTGACACGCCCAAGGTTAAGCAACATGCTCATGGACAAGCTGTTGCTAAAGCTGAGTTCTCATCCACTGGCCCAAAGCTCCTCCTGTTCCCCTTGCTGCTGTGGGATCAGCGTTGCCCTCTCTCTGGCTCCTCCTCCTCCTCCTTGGCATCGGCATGAACTGGGGAGCCAGCCTCTAGCTTGATAAAACAAGGGACACTTTTGCTCTAGTAATATGAGACAGGTGCATGCCTAGGGTCTCCCCCCTTCCCCTTGTTGGGCTCCAACCTCATTTCCACAACTCCATTTTGGGCCTGATGAATTCTAAGGGCTCTTTCTACCCTGCTAGTCTGTGGTGGTGCCACAGAAAAAGTCATAGAAAGAGAGAAAGAGATAGAAAAAGACAGTGTGATGGAGACATGGACACATGTAGATCAAGACAGAGACTCAAAGAGACCTCGGAAGACCTAGCTGAAAGACTCATTAAGATCCAGGAAGATAGAGAAACAGAGACAGGCAGGAAGAAGGGGCGGGACCAAGAACATGTCAGAGGAGATCGAGGAGGCCAAAGCTCAGGAGGAGAAGTGGGATGAAGCGGCTGCTGCTCCGTGTGGTGGTCTCTACGCAGGGCCCCTGCCCTGTTTCAGAATGAGGTCCGCCTCCAGAGGGCACAGCCAGCGCAGCCTCGAGGTGCCGCTGAAGGGGTGCGGCTGTGTCGGCAGCTCCCAGGTGTCCATGTGTGTGTGCGCGTCTCCGTGGGTTGAGTTACGGATTTCTGGATGCTCTTGCTTGGACATCAGGAAGGAGGCTGGGACTCCCCTCTTGGCTCGCTAGCTTCTTAGAGCCCAGCCCCCGTGGCGGCAAGCTTGCTGATCTGGCTTCCTCTGGCCTTGTCCCAGGAAGTCCAGAGAAATGGGATGTGGCAGCAATGGGGTTACAGCTTTAGGCTGTGTTCATAGGGGAATGGGGGGGAGCCTGTGGGGCTCCCCCGTCCCCTGCAGAGAATTGGGGGTGGCTGCTTCCATCCTGCAAGGCTCCCTTGTCAGCCACAGAGGCTCTGCAACACTGGAGTGGAGGTTGGGCTCAAACTCAGCTTGGGGACCACTCAGCTCAACTGACCTTGAGCAAGACTCGTGCTCCTTATGTACGTAAAGAGGTGGGAATGGTGAGCTCTGCCTTCTGACAGTCTGGGAAACAGACCTCTTTTGGGACTAGCTCCTATCAGTGCACTCCATGCCCCAAATCCCCTGCTTTCTGGGCAGACAGGCCAGGACTGCCCCCCGCTGGGTGTTCCAGCAGGCCCTAGCCAGCCAAGCACTCGGGGTGGGGGGGCCATCACTCATATCTTCCCATCATCTGTTTGGTTCACAAATCCAGCATCGTCACTTCCCTCTTTAGAACCCGTCTGTGGTTTCCCGTTGCCCTCAGAACCAAGTCCAATTGCTCCCACCAAGACCCCGTGGAACAGCTGCAGTGCTAGACCTGAGCATGGCCGGGCTGCTCACAAACCCCTCCTGCAGCCCACATCAACCTCGACCCTGCAAAGCTCCCACTGAAGGGGCAGCTGTAGGCCCTCCTAGGTTTCAGCTGCCTGGACCTGGAGTGGACCTAACTGAAGGGCAAGCAACCCAAGGCTGCAGGGGGCTGGAGTGCATGAGAGAACCCAGGAAGATGAGGTCAGGGCCTTAAGGGGTCATGGCGAGCACAAGCGAAGAGGCGGCATGTACCAGGAGGAGGCGGGAGACAGGGTGGGAGGCGTGGCTGGACCTGGGCTCTGCTGGGGGGTCCCCAGAGATCTCTAGCTCCCAGGGGAGATGACCTGTCTCACGTGTCTCCTCCCAGTACCACCCCCATGGGTGGAGGGAGGACCCGGGAAGGCAACACCGAAACACGCGTCTCCTGCTTACCCCCATCTGCCCTGCCCCGCCTTTCCTCCAGTTTTGCACAGAGGACGGTGCCCTCTGAAAGCCTCAGGCTGCTTAACTGCTTTGTAAGCCGTGTGCTTTGCCTGGAATGCCCCCTCAGCTGTTCCCGGGACACACATCCCTCAGGTGCCTCCTCTGAGCAGCTTTCCTCACCACGCCCTTCCTCACTTGCAGGGCCCATCACTCTCTCCTCTGCCCAACGTGCCCCGGCGACTACCCTGTGGTACTCTGTCACTGTCAGTCTCCCCCTCCATTCTGTGAACTCCTCCGGGGCTGAGACTGTGTCTTGTGTCTCATTTCTCAGCATCCTCAGCTCCTGGCTCAGGGCCTGGCATGCAGGCAGCATTAGAGTTGTGTTGAACAAATGAATGACTTCGAAAGTTCCTGCCTTAACGTCGGGAATGTGGGAGGAAGACAAGGTTGGGGTGGGCTGGGGAGAGGTGAATGAGGTTTGGCAGGCTGAATTGCGGCTGTCTGGATTTGGACATGGAAGTGCCCAGGACAAAAGGCGCATATGGGCCTGGAGGTGGGGGGCAGGTCTGGACGGGAGAGACTCAGGACCTGCACATTGATGGGTGGTACCTGGCGCTATGGGGCACATGCAGGTGCTCTCGAAGAAAGAATAGTCAGAGAAGATAAGGAAGGTGAGCAAGGACGGGCTTGAGGAGGACAGACTTCCCCCTCCCCCAGCTACCTGAGCCGGGGGCTGCCCACCAGTCCTCCTGGGCCAGAGGCAGCCGTATTTTGTGAAGGAGGAGATGCTCAGGATGAGGCATCCACAGCTCTTGGAACATCTCTTTCTCACCCTCCCGTCCCTAGGTGTCAGCGGATGACTGCTTTCCTCGTTAATCAGCACACAGATGAGCCACTGAGATTTTCTTTGGATCATCCTCTGCCAGATAGACAGCATCCGCCTCTCCTTCCATGGGGCAGCACCACTGCCGGGGGACGGGTCAGTCCCGCTACAAGGCCTGACGGGGCTGCGAAAACCCAATGACAGCAGGAGACAGACAGAGCAGGATGGACTGAGAAGGAGGCAAGGCCAGGCTCGGAGGCTGGGGCCCGGGTGGGGGATGGGTCTCTTAAGTGCCTTAGCCCTTGGCAGAAACAGCTGCAGTGCCGTCTCTGTGCCAGGTGTGGTGGCAGGAATGACCCGGGTGCTATCCCCACGACATCCTTTCTGGCAGGGAGTTTGCCCTGTTTTACAGGTGAGGAAACTGAGGCACAGAGAGGATATGACTGTCCCACAGTCACACAGTGTTAAGTTGCGGAGCCAGTGATCAAATCCAGGCCTCTGGGACTCTCCAGTCCATATCCTTCCAGAAAGCCACACGAGGAGGGACTGGGTGTGCTTGCCACAGAGTCTGGATCTGAGGAGCTGGGGCTGCGGGGCGTGGTCCCTGATGCCATCACGGCTGCCGTGTTTTTCCTCCTTGTGGTCGTCATTAGTACTGCTTTCCGGTTATTTCCAGCTGGCCCCGCCTATCCTTTCCTAAGTGATAGGATTGTACTGCTTGGTCCCCTCAAGTGGGGACGTGTGAGCAGACACCTATCTCTTCCAGGCCAAGCACTTAATTGTCAATATGAGTCCCTCTAGGGTCAGGCGTCTGGTAACACGTCAGCCACTCCATCCATCTGGAGCCTCATGAGGACTGGGAGCAGAGCCCCCTGCTGACCGGGGACGGACAGCAGTGCAGCAAGAAATAACATGGTTTCCAGCCATTGAGATTTGGGGCTTATTTGTTACCACAGTGTAAAGTAGCCGATCCCAACTAGGACGTCCCTGTTCCTCATTGCTGGGAAAAGGCACGGAGGCCAGTTTGCTTCAAGGCTCTGCTCCTGCTGACCCCCGGACCTTCAGTCTCTGAGCACTTCCTCGGAAGGATCCCAGGGTGGCTTTTGGTCACCACCAAAGCTAAGCTGAGATCCCGATGCTGCGCTGAGTGCAGAATCTGACAGCCAAGGTTCCAGAACTTCCCAGCTCCCTGACGCTGCCATCGACGTCTGTAGATAGCTCCATGGTTTACAAAGACTGCTCACGCTCATGAATATGCCTGAGCTCTCTGAGGCACAGTCATTCCTGTTTCACAGATGGGCAGACTCGGGGCCAGAGAGGTTAAGGAACCTGGCCAGGCCATGGGCTATCTGAGTCACAGACCTAGGAGCGGAATCCAGGTTCTCGGCTCCAGTACCCCAGGGGTTTCCCACACCTTGGACCAAGAAGAAAGCCTAGATTCCTAGGAAAGAATGCAAACCAGAGAAGAGGCCTTGAGAGTCAGTGGGAACAACCCCTGCTGATGGGGAGAAGCTCCAACATCACTCCAGGTCCTGGAGTTGGTGAGGGGGACGCTGGGGAGTAAGCGGACCAAGATACCAAGATGGCGGGCACGGCCTACGCAACTCTGCGATGACCCTGGAGCTGACCTCCTGCTTTACCCTTACTCTGTAACTTTTTGTGTCTCAAAAAGGCAGAATGAAAGCGCTCAGAACAATGCCTGTCTCTTGTAAGCACAAAATAAGTATCTGCTCTTCTATCATCGTGGTCGTCGTCACCACCGTCATCATCGTCCCCACCACCACCATCCTTACCATCGCCCTTAGGACTTTGGACGAGTTACTTCCACGCTCTGGGCCTTAAACTCCTTACTCAGGAGATGGGGACCGTGACCCTATGAAGCTCTGTGATAATTATAGATGCAGCTTACTTACTAGGTGTTTACCATGTGCTGGGTACTGTTCTAAGTTCACAATCTCATTTCCTCTTACGCACCCCTCTCCAATCAGCTTGTGAACAGCAGAGCTGACGTTCGGACTGAGTCTGACTCCAGGCAGAGTCTTTAATCACAAACCTATGAACTTTGTGCTGAGGGTATGGAGCCTCCGGTGCCAGGAGCGTGTGTGCCAGGAGCGTGTGGTGCTGCCGGTGTGTCCAGGCCTCGGATAAATAAACTGTGTTCGTGATGACGTGTGAGCTATGTGAGTCCATGAGTGTGAAATGCCTGTGTGTGTGCATGCGCTTGAGTGTGTAAGTGACAAGCTATTTAAAGTATGGCCTGGTCCCTGTGAGAGATCCTGTCAGTGTTCTGTGTATGTGGTCCCCTGTGAGATTGTTTAACCTGTGATTGTTGGTCTCTGTGTGTCTAAGTGTGAGTCGTATGTACATTTGTGGGTGTGATGCCTTGTGAACCCCGTGTGTGTATGTGTTATTGTGTGAGCCATATGGGCCACTGTGGATGTATTTGTAATGATATGTGAGCTATGTGATGTGGCATATGTGATACAGTGTGGCTGGTGTGTGTGTACATGTGTGTGTGTGTCTGTATGCATATGTGTGTGTGTAAGCTGGCATGCAGGGCACTATCTGTATTTGTCTGGATGTGAGTGGATGGTGTGTATCTGGGAGCCACGGGTGTGTGTTCACACGTGCATCTGTGTGAGAACAAATAAGCTCGGTGTGTATGTGTATGTCTAATTCTGTCCCCTTATGTAGGGTGTTGCTGCAAGTGGGCGTGTGTGCCAGTGGGCTGAGTGCCCTGTGTATGTCTCTGAGAGCCAGAAGGCCGGTGCCGCGTGGGCTGGGGAGCTGTGAGTTAGAGGGTTTAAACAGGGTTCCTGGCTGGCCTGGGTCCAGCTCTCCCCTCCCAGCCTCTGCAAACACTGCCTAGCAGACGGGCTGAGTTTTTATACAAGTGGAAACAGCCCTCTAAATATTTACCCACCAGCCTGGTGGAATGGCCTGCTTCCCTTTCCTGCCTTCCCTCCGCAAGCAGAGCCCCAAGTGGGAGCTCAGCTCTCCTGCCACTCCACCCCTCCCTTAGCCCAAGGCCTCTGCGGCCTCTCAGGGGACAAAGAGGAGGGAAACAGGGAGCCTGAAAGCCTCTCAGTTCTAATCCGGGGTTGCACTATTTGCATATCCCTCATACCTGCCTTCACACCCACTCAAAATAACAGCCATACTCTTACATACTCGTGGCACTCACATTCCTGCTCACCTCACTCTTATGCTCAGGCCCCTCTGAGCTCAGAGTCTCGCCCCTTGGCACTCACTCCCACCTCCCTTCATACATCTGCCCTTCGTCCTCATTCTGCTTTTATCCTCACTCTGCTCTCAGCCTCGCCCATTCCCAGCTGTTCAGGCTCCTCCTCTTCCACCCTATGCAGTTCCAGAAGTTTTCTCCCTTGCTGCCTATCCTCCTCCCGCCCTGCTCACCTGGATGGAGGACCCTGTGGACAGTCCCACTTCCTCAGGGCCAGGACGTCCCGGCAGGGCCAATGCAAAACTCTGTCCATGGTCCTGAACCATCGTCCTTCCAGGGCACTTTCCCCCTCCATCTTGACACATTGATGGGAACTCTCACCCAAAAGTTTTCAGGAATTCTGAACTGGCTGAAGCAGTCAGTAGTAGGAGAGATATGATTGCATACGTATTTGTCTGAGAGAGACAAAGAGATAAAGGGAGACAAAGACGGACATAGAAGAAAAGGATGGAGGAATGGAGAGGGACGCAGATACACACAGAGGGAGGGAGGGAGAGGGAGAGAGAGAGAGAGAGAGGGAGAGAAAGGCAGCTAGGAGAAGCCACTGGAAAGTCAGAAATGCTTAAGGCAGAGAGATTTCGAGAGAGGAAAAGAACGACTTTTGTTTTGACACCACTTTCAAATAATCCTACTTACTGAGGAGGCATATTATTTTCCTCCGGGAAGCTGGGGGAGTACATACCCCCTGGTCCTGTCTGCTGGAACAACAACCAATTAAGGACAGCCCTCAGATGGTGCAACTCCCTACCGGGGCTGAGAGTCATCTAAAAGGAGAGGCTGGTGTGATCTTGTGCCTGGATTTAGCCTCTGGGATGGGGAACCCGGTGCCCTCCTTAACCCAGGGCTGGCATCCTGGCAGGTCACTGTCTTCACGTGCCATCCAGATCAACTAATCCCTCACCTCCCCCACCTGCGCTGGCTGAACAGGATTTTCAAGGTCAGACACCATCTGGAGGAAACAGCTGGAAAGAGGTAGACCCTCTGCTTCCTGCCTGACCATGCTGGACATCAAGGTGTGTCACCTGGACCATGTTCCTCCCTGATTCCAACTGTGCTGGTTTCTCCCACACTTGCAGGTGGTTCCCACGCATCACTTTCCTCCTGCCTGGATTCTTGGGCATCTTCCGTGTGCTGGGCACTCTGCAAGGCATGGTGGTCACATGTAAGCCTCACAGTCACTTTGGAAGGTGGTTACCCTCCTTTTACAGAGGAGACAGAGAGGTTAAGCAACTTGCCCAACGTCCCACAGCTAGTAAATGGCTGAGCTAAGAGTCTGGCATTCTCTTTGAATAGGGTCTCTTCGAGGGCTGGATGTGTCACATCTTCCACTGGCAGCTCTCCAAGGGCGGCACTGTGTGGTTGTGAGACAGACTTAGATGTCCTGGAGGTGACTCTCGGGTTTCCACGTATTCTGGCGGCATTCAGCTGGGGCCCCCTCAGCCTGGCAGCCCCTTCTTGAGTCCTTGGCAGGAGTATCAGGGCAGGTCAGGGGAGGGAGGTGGCAGCCGCAGCCCAGTCTGGGCAGCCTGAGTGGGTTCAGCCAACCTCGAAATGCCATAGCCTCTGGCTGCAGGCGCGGGTGCCCCTGCCTACAGCGGCAGAGCCCGCCTGGCAGGGCGGGAGCCCAGCTAATGGCCGTGTTTATAGCTCAAAGCATTATTAGCTCTTAGGAGCTCTCAGCCCACGTTTGTTGTCAACAGCTGGGCTTATTGATTGAGTGACTTGATGTTTTTGCTTATTAAGTGCCCAGAGTGTCGGCAGATTTGGGCCAGCCCTGGCTGGGGGAGGACACCGAGAGCAGGGGGGAGGCAGTCTGTCTGTGGGCACGCTCCCGCCTCGCTCATTTGTCCCGGCACATGTGATGGGTGGCAGGCGCGTGTGCGTGCTCCTGCCTGCTGGTGTTTCTGAGTGCAGCTTGAGGAGAAGGAGCCTTGGTCTCCGTGCCTGGCAATCACAGAGCTGCCCCAGGGGACGCTGGCGTTTGGATTCTGAAGGCTTTGAATCCTGGCCTTATCTTCCTGAGCTGTGAGCTTGGGCAAATCCCTTACCGTCGCTGAGCCTTGGCTTCCTTATCTGGAAAATGGGGATTAAAATAATACCAGCTCTGCCTGCCTCTGAGATGGAGAGGTAATGAGGAATGGCAGTTTGTAAACTGTAAAGTGCCTCACATATGCGAATGAGTGTAACTCTTATGACTATTGTGAGCCGAGCAGTGATGCCATAATTAGGTTTATGCTTAGGAGACAGGTTGGTGGAATGGAAAATGAACAAGAAGGGGCGCCCTAGGGAGGCTGTTGGGAACCCCAGCTCCGAGGGACCTGAATCAGCCTTTGCTGCTCATATTTTAGGAGACCACTGAAACTGGGCGCCAGGAAACCTGGGTTCCAGGTCTGACGCCGGCATCAAGGTGCTGTGCAGCCTCAGGAAAGTTGCTTTCCTTCTCTGGGCTTTTCCTTTTACTTATCAAAAGAGAGGCTCTAAGCTCAATGGTCTCTAAGGCCCTTTTTAGCTCTGCCTTTCTGTGCAAATAGGAGCCATTGAGTCTTTTCCATCCAAGTGTGTGGCCACTGGTAGGATTCATGGCTCTCCTGTGTTCAAAATCTCCTGTAGAGGTTTCACTGTGCATGTCTACAGGGTTCAAACGCCCCCGAGCCAGCAAGTAAACAGGCCTCGGCTCGCCCCAAGGCCTGCATGTGTATGTGCCAGCCCATTCGCTCTTTGTTAAGGCAGAGGGGCTGGGCAATCAGCTGTCTCCCTGGACTCCGGCAGCTAATGGGGAAAGCCCACTTTAATAGCTGATAACAAGATGGGTCCATTAAAAGCACAAATTAACTGCAAACCCAAAGATGACTCTGCTCTGCTGGTGGAGGGCTGTGGAATGCTGGCTCCGTTTGTTGAGTGAGTGCGTGCTCCCCGCCTCCTGCTTCTGCAGGCGTGGACGCCATCAGGGCCAGCCTGCCCACCTCACCGCCCCCTCTCCTCCTAGGAAAGTGCTTCCGGTCGCTGCTTGAAGCTGGCACACAACTCCCCCCAGAAAACCTCCTGTCCTTCCATCCCCCGCTGCAGGAAGCCCAGCCCCGCTTCCTCCTTGCTCTGAGCACCCTGAGGCTGGCCTCCACGGACTCTCATTCCAGCTCTGTGTGTTCTCCCCCTCAGAGAGATTCTGCTCTGTGAGCGCACCCCCTTTCCGTTGATCACTTGGTTGTTCATCTGTCCATTCCCTCACACATTTAACCAACATGTCTTGAAGACCTACTGTGTGCCAGATGGTGCGCCAGCCCAGTCTCCGCCCTGGAAGAAGGGGAAGCTGAGAGGTGCGCCCCTCGCCCCTTGTGCTGTGCAGAGGCCCTGCATGGGGGGAGGGCAACAGAGCGGGCAATGACAGGTCCTCCTCGGGGAAGCGGCATATGAGCAGCATCTGGAAGCACCTGGAGTTTTGCCAGTGGTGAAGGCGGCCTCTGTGCAGAGGGACCAGCATAAGTGTGACAAGTACAGCTATTCACGGATAGGACCTGGCGGGAGGGCCTTGCACACAGTAGATGCTCAATTAATGTTTATGGGAAAATGAAATGTTTACAAAGTGTCCATGATGGGCCAGCATTTGTAGGGGCTGGAATGGCAGCCTCAGTTTGTTCATCTGTGAAATGGGAAGAATACTGTTGCTCACCTCACCAGGAGAGAGGATAACAGGCTCGCGATGTGCGTGGCACAGTGCCTGGCATGTGGCGTTGTTAGGAGGGAGCCTGGACCGCTACCTTCTCCCACCTGCGGAAGGCTGGTCCTTCCTCCCAGAGTAGGAGGGAAATCAATCTGTCTGAGGCAAGAAGGCCATGCTGGGTGGGCAGAGGACGGGATTTTGCTGTCATGCCCTAGGCTTGCTAGGATGCCAGAGGGAATACTGGGCACCACGGGCTCTGCCTTTGAAGGCCAAATGGAAGCAAATAGTAGCAAATAACCTGGGTAACTGAGAAAAAGGAGGGCAAAAATCCGTTTTGTTGATGCTTGGGTTTAGGACTCATCCTATCCTCCTAAATCCATAAGGACATTTTCTATGTGGTTTGATACAGGGGCAACGTGAGGCAGGAGAGTGAGGGGCTCAGACACCTCCACGGCTCCCATCTGCCCCCAGAACAGAGTCCACATCCTTAGGGGAGCATTTGAGGCCCTTCATAACTGGCCCCCTACTCTCATCTTTAGTCTCTGCCCCCAACAACTTCCACCCCAGGCACACCAGGCTTTGAGTCTCTTCTTGCAATGAAGAAGATGGTTCCAGACCTCTGTGCCTTTGCACGCGCTGTTTCCCCTGCCTGGAATGCCCTTTCTAGAATCTCATTGCAGAAAATACTCTCTCATTCCTCAGACCTCTGCCAAATGTGCTCTGCCTGGGGAAGTTTCCACCACGTCTCCTTGGGGAGGATTAAGCCCTGCCTCCCCGGTTCTTGTGCATTTCCTCAGTTGTAAGATGCCATCGATTGCAAGAGGCATCATCGATTCGATAATAGCTTTGGGGGGAAAGAAACCCTGCTTTAAATGTACATATCCACAGTTCAGAAATGTGCAAAAGTTTCTGAGACGTGCCTTCTAGAAACAGGGCAATGCAATAGATTCTTCTATCCTGGCACAAGGGCCACAAGGATTGACTTCATTCATTCATTCATTCATTCAATCAATCAATCAATTGATGTTTATGGAGTTCTGTTCTGGGCACTGAGATGGGACAGTGAGCAAAACCAAGCTTCATACCTCATGGAGCTTGTATTCCACTGGGAGAAACAAATAGTAAACAAGTAAATAGCTCATCTAAATAAATTGAAAGGAAGGTCATGGCAAGAGCTCTGAAGAAATATGAGGCAGGGCGGGAGGACGGAGAGGGACCGGCGACTGTTCTCTTAGCTAGGGTGACAGGGCAGTGCTGTGAGGAGGGACGTCTGTGCAGAGACTTGAATGAAGGGGGGGGCGGACCCCGCAGGTACCTGGGGAGGAGCATCAGGGCAGAGGTGAGCAGGTGCGGAGGCCTGGCTGTGGGGCTGTTCTTGCACTTTTGCAGAAAAGGTGGGGCGCGTGGGGAGGGAGGCACGAGCGAGGGGCCGTGCTGCACATGTGGTCATTGTGGTGGCACGGCCTGAGCCAGGCGAGGTTTGGGCTTTTTATTCTAAGCATGGTGGGAAACACAATCTGTTTGCTGGTAGGACCCTTGTTCAGCTCAGGCCCATCGGATTGTAAATTCTCTGAGGGCACAGAGCCCAGCCCTTAGCCTAGTGCCCAGCACATGATAGAGGATTGTTGAGTGAATATTGGATGGCCTGAGAACAGTCTCTTCCCTGGGGTGATAGGCCTGGGTGGGATCTCAGGGTCCTGGAGGGAGTGTGGGTGAGGCCTGAGGCACCAAGGGGGCCCTGGCAGGAAGGATCCACCTGCTCCCAGAGCCAGTGAAGAGGTGGTCAGTTCCCCCCCAGCGGCCTCTGTCTCAGTCATCACTGCATCCCCATGGTGTGTAGAGGCACATCTGGGATGGGGCGGGCACACATCCAATGTTTGTTAAAGCAGTAACAGCGAAAATACTGAACTGTGACCTGGCTGTGCTTTACAGCTCAAAAAAGCCTTTCACATGTGTGCTCTTATTCAATTCATACCTCCAACCCATCTGGTTCTCTCTCTCTCTCTCTTTTTTGCTGAAGAAGATTGGCCCTGAGCTACCACCTGTACCAATATTCCTCTATTTTGTATGTGGGTCACTGCCACAGCATGGCCACTGATGAGTGGTGCAGGTCCGTGCCACGGAACTGAACCCGAGCTGCCGAAGTGGAGTGTACCGAACTTCAGGGGGCCACAGGGCTGGCCTCTGCTTCTCTTTTTATGATTGAGGAAATTGAGGCTCGGAGGGTGTCTCAAAGTTATACAGCAATTGGAACAGTCACTGTAAAATGTCTTTGACTCTGTTCCCAGGTCCACCACCAACTTGCTGGGTGACCCTGGGCAAGTCACCACCTTCCCCAGTCATTTTTCAAGGCCATCAAATGAAGGGGTTGATCTGGATGTTTCTCGAAGGCCTGCTCCAGCTTGGACACGATAGGATTCACGACTTTGCCTTCTACGGGAGGCACGTGGGCAAGTCACTGCGGTCGGCTGGCCCTAAGGCAGACATGTGGAAGTACGTCCTCCTTGAGAAGTTGCAGGCACTGGGGCAAGGGGCCCCGAGGTTCTGGAATTTGCCTCTGCTTCAGCCACAGAGGCCAGTGTGACGTGTCCCCCAGGGCGGCGGCCTTGTGTTGTGGGCTCTCTTGCTCTGAGCAGCTCAGAGGTGCCCACCCTTCTTCCTGTCAGAGGCTGCAGGTGCCGGGGCAGGTGGCTACTTCATCCCAGAGGGGCTTTTGCGGCAGACCCCGTGTCTCTGCCAGGTGTGCCGTGGCTTCCGTCCTCAGCACGGCCGTCTGTCCACTGCCCAAGACTCCCGGGGGTCAGCCCTCAGCCCCACTCCCACATTCAGTTGCCAAGGCCTTCTGCTCACCCTCCTTGACCCTTCTCAGCGGATGTGCCCGGGTCCCTCCATCTCCCCACTCCTGACTGGTCCAGGCCCTCGCTCTCCCCAGCCGGGATCGCTACGGCAGCCTCTAACGGCTTGCTGGCCCCAGGCTCCCTCCCTCTGATCCATTCTCCACGCTGCAGCCAGAGTCATCTCTCAAGGCCACAATTCTGGTCATGGCACCCCCGGGCTCGAAACCCTGCGGTAACTTCCCTTTGCCCTCAGGGTCAAGCCCAGACTCTTGAGCACGCTCTCACTGCTTCACCATCTGGCCCCTCAACCCTCTTCCCAGCTCCTCGCCTTCCAGCCCTGACTCTGTTCTCCCATCTCCCTGAGCCTTCCTCAGCTCTCTGAACAGGCTGTGTCCTCTCTTGCTTCCTCGCCTTTGCACATGCTGTTCCTTTTGTCCGGAGCACTGTTCTCAGGTCAGTATCACACCCAACCCCACCCCCCGACCCCTAACACTTAATCATCATTCAGGACTCAGCTTCAGGAAACCTCCTCCTGGAAGCCCTTGTTAATCCTGCCCTTCACCCCGTCTCTCTCCGTACGCATCGTGCAGACTGGAATCATCCGTCAGCTTCTCTGTCCCCTTGGCGGTGAGCTCCTAGACACCAGGGGTCTCCTCATCTCTATCCCCAGGGGTGGCAGTGCTCGGCAGGTATTTGAGGGCGAAAACCCCGAGTGAATGAATAAATGGATGTGGGCACGTTCATTCGTATTCATTCCTCTATCTGTTTATTCAACAAATATTTGCCGATGACCTATTAGATGCCAGAGGCTGGGGATAAAGAACAGGACAGGGCGAGTGAGGTCCCGCCCCGTGGACCGGGTGCCCGCAGGCAGGGGAAGGACAGCTCCCTGTTCACGGATCTGAGGTTGGGAACTTAGATACATCCCTGCTGGGACCATCACTGAAATCCTTTTGTAAGAAAATAGGACATGTGCCAGGGCTGGGGAGGATGCTGGGGCCAGGCCAGGCCCTGCGCCGCCTCTCGGCCCTCCCGAGGGCACCCTAGCCTCCAGGAATGCTTGTTCCCCCTCTCCTGGCTCCACCCTTCCTCTGTCCCCCTCCTCCGGCCCCCCACCCCCACCCCTCAGCCCTCCCGTTTCCAACCAGGCCGTTTAACTTAGGCCTCCCGGTTGGGCTTTTAATTTGGATTTATTGTCGGCCGTGATTGTATGTTAAACAAACTCCAGGCGATTATTAAAAACACGATTATCACGGTTTATTGTCTCGCTGGGTCCTCGGTGGGTGTTCTGGTGCTGAGAGCCAGCCAAGCCTCTCTGATGAGGTGTTCGAGCCACTCTGGGGGGTCCCCCCTCAATTCTGCCCTTGTCACACCTTGGAGGGGAGGGGGTGGCAGTGGAGGCCGAGAGACACTTGTGAAGGAGGACAGAGGCCCTGGGAGTGCAGCGATGAGGCACAGGCAGCACTAACCCGGGCCCTGGAGGCCTAGGGCCGATTTGACCCATGACCCCTTTGGGCTTCGATCTCCCCTTCTGAAGACTGGAGAGCTGGACCAGACGACCCAGTGCTCTGAGGGCTGAGACCCAAGTACCACTGGGGCTGAAGGGACTTTGTTCCACAGAAAGACTCAAGCCAGGGGCATTTACAAGGCACACACAATCCAGAACGTTCCATCATGGGCGTCAGATAAAGATCCAACCAGCCTAGATGTGCTGACCTGGATGCTATCCTCCCACGGTCAGGCAAGCTGCCTGCTGGCTGCAAGTTCGCCTCTGCTTTGGGAGAACAGGGACACACCCAGACAAGGCCATTGTCAAGGTCAGGCCAGTGGAGAAGAAGCGAGGGTCCTGGCCTGCGAGCCAGGACCCTGGGTTCTAGTCCCAGCTCTGCCACTGACGGGCCCAATGGCCTTGGGCCAGTCACTTGTCCACTCGTGGCCTCAGTTTCCTCTTCTGTAAAATGAAGAAGTAGAGGGTCAATGACTTGCAAACTTTAAAGAATGAACGGTGCTCTTTTTTATTCTAAACAGAATCTCCTGCAGAAGCCAAAGATGCAAGGCAGAGGGAAGGAGCTGCTCGGAAGCCGGGGGCTGCGTCTGCCCCTTGTGGACCCCTGGACTGTCCCGCGGCTCTCAAATGCCTTCCTTTAAAGTCAGCTGGGATGTCACCCGATCCCTTCTCATAGAGAGCGGGGCCCCGCCCAGCGCTCCGTCCATCCTCCCCACCTCCCGTGAAATGGGGGCGCAGACAGGCTGTGCTCCACTTTGGGGAAGGGGCAGCCCAGACTGCTGAAGGGGGTCTCCCAGAGATGGGGTCAAGCTTCCTAGGGCAGGGCGCCTCCTTGGTCCCCAGCCCGTCTCCACCGAGCGGAGAGGCTGGCAGAGCCCCCAGCGCAGCTCCCGACGCTCATGTGCCTGCACAGCCTGCCGGCGGCCTCCTGGTTTCCTCCCTCATTTCACCTCCACTTGCCTCCTCAGGCAAAAGCTTGGGCCAATCCCAAGCCTGATGCATTTTTGATGAGTTCTGAGTGAAGGCACTTTAAAAAATTCAGAAAGGTAGGGAGGTGTTGGGACCCAGAGAGGCAAGACGATTCTCCCCCCGCTCCCCCTCCACCCCGTCCCTTCCTCCCCGCATCGGCTTATGAGGCCTGAGCCTTGGAACGGGAGGCTAGGGGAGAAGGGCAGGAGACGGCGGAGCCACCTGGACCAGGAGAGCCTGCAAAACGAGGCCACCACCCCAGAGAAGGCTGCCCGCTAGCCCTTCTGACTGAAGCAGAGGCAAATTCTAGAACCAGAGGATGTTAGAGATGGAAAAAGCTCGGCAATACCGTCTGAATCCACCTCCCTGCGCTGTGTGGAAGTGAGGAAACTGAGTCTCAGAGAGGGGAGGTCGTGCCCCCAGGCAGGCCCGCAGTGACCAAGGCAGGGCCGGAACGCAGAGCCCCGCTCCCTGCACTGAGCTGGGCTCACAGGCTGCCCCGGGCCCCAAGTGCCCCACAGGCTCCCTGGGCCACATTCAGAGCCTTGCGTTTCAGTCCCCCAGTGTCCCAGCAGAGCCCCCAGGTTGTGCAGGCCCCTGGGGACAGCTTGGTCATCCCTCAGTGAGAGCTGGAGGGGTGGAGACTCTGGGAAGAGGGGGCAAAACGAGGCAGCTCCATCCCTGTTGCTGGTTCTCACTGATGCTGATAAAGAGTCACCCCAACTCTTGTCGCCCCGGGCCCAAGGCTTAGAGGACTGGGTCCCTTCCCCCATTCTGTTGATTCCCAAACCCTTCCGATTGCCTTTCTGTGGCTTAATTTTCTCTTTGCATCAGCCCCCAGTGGCTCTTCCAGCCCAGTTCTGCCTGGATAAATCCATGCCCAGACTGGTTCAGTCTTCCCAGCTGGCAGCTGGACAGAGACAGACATGGAGTCATGGTTCTGGGGTCCAATTCTGGCTCTACCACTCGCTAGCTGTGTGACCATGGGCAAGTTACTGACCCTCTCTGAGCATCTCTCCTTATCATTAAAATGGGGGATGCTGAGGATTAAATGAGACAAAAATGGGTGAAAGCCTAGCATGGTGGCGGCACACAGTGGGCTCCATAAATGATGGTGATATTCCTTTCATCTTCTAAAATCTGGTCTCCAAGTTCTAAGAAAGTAAGGACATTTGCCACTTCTTTCTTCACCACCGTGCATGAATCCCCACCCCCCATTGAGTTTGATGTCCTTAGAAATCCTCCTAACTCGGAGGCAGAGAGGGGTGCACACGGCACAACTTAGGGGGTGCCATTTGTGTTACTGAACACACAAACGGTGCCCTTGGACTGGTGCACAGTGTCTCCGGCTCCGCGTGTCGGTGCCCTGGGCGGGAGGCAGGCCTGGACCCGCTGAACCCTTTAGCTCTCAGCCAGAGAACTCGACAGGGTTTGTTTTCCTCCTGCTGTAATTCCACCAACTTCTCCTGGCGGCGACCCCTGTTATCTCATCTGGTTCTCCGGCTATTTTGAACTTTACTCTCAGAACTGAGATTTCGGCTCCATTCCCATAATTCAGACTTCAGCTTTCGGAACAACCTCTCCCTTCGCCAACGTGCCCTGCTTTGATTTCCGAGCACGTAAGATTCTAGAGACACATCTTTTGGTCTATTTCAATCGCACATTCACAGGACTTGTAAATATAAGAGACCCATAAACCGAGAGAGGCTGGATAATGGCTTGAAAACAATGCATTTTGTATCAGAACCCGAAGAGCGGGCCCTAAATCGGGCATCTGGGTTTGTAGGCTCCAAGTCTTCGAATCCGAGGGGAGATCCTGCGTGGGCTTCACGGGCTGTCTGAGGCTCACAGGGCCAGGGACGCAGAGCCCAGTTTTATCCTCGCATTTATATCTGCATTTGGAAGGCTACCACTTCCACCCCAGCTGGGTGACCTTGGACACATCACACAACCTCTCTGAGTCTCAACTCCTCTTCGGCAAAATGAGGCTAATAATACCCACCCACCTCCCAGGGCTGTGGGACAGTGACTTGAGATGATGTCTGTGAAATAACTGCCATCATAAGCCCCTCAAGATGCTTCTTGCCCCCTCTTCCTCGTGTCACAGAAGAGACAGTGGAAGCTCAGCAAGATCAAGTGGTATTTGGCAAAGATCGCTCAGACAGCTGGGATTCCTGCACAGACCTGCCTGACTCTGAAGGCCACAGTCCATCTCCAGCCTGGCTTGATTGCAAGCATGGATTTCTTTTTTATTGTGCTAAAATCTACATAACATAAAAGATACCATTTTAACTATTTTAAAAGTACAATTCAGTGGCATCAAGTACATTTACATTGTCGTGCAACCACGACCACCATCCATCTCCAGAACTTTCTCGTCTTCCCAGACTGAAACTCCATTTGCCTTAAAGACTAACTCTCCATTCCCCCTCCCCCAGCCCCTGGCCACCGCCGTTCTACCTCCTGTCTCTGTGAATTGTACTCTGGGACCCTCAGATGAGGGGAGTCCTACAGGATTTGTCCTTTTGTGTCTGGCTTATTTCACTTTGCATGAGATCTTCAGGCTTCCTCCACGTGGTAGCAGGTGTCAGCAGGCTGAACACTGTCAAGACAGACTGTTGTCTCACCGTGTGTACACACCACGCTCTGTTTACCTAAGGACGTGTTTTAACGCATCTAATGAACCAGGTCCATGGTAGGTACAAGTCCTGTGACATTATCATGGTTGGTACTTACTACTATTCAATTACTGGACGGCCATAAGCACTTGCAGTAAAATCCAATTCTTCAATAGTGTAATAAGAGTAATGACAATAATAAATACCCCCCAACTAGAGCCGTCCTTTCTTTTATACCCTCTCAAGATTTCCCTAGTCCAGGGGCTCCCACTCGGCTGTGCCTCAGAGCCACCAGGGGGTCTTGTTAACCACCTCAGTGTCTATACTGTCAACAAGCTCCCTGAGGTCTGATGTGCATGGAAGTTGAGTGCTGTTCTCCTAGTCTTTGCATCTTTCCCTGGCTGTATCTGGAAAGACACCCCAAGACCAAGGTCAGGGGGACGTGAGGGCAGAGGGGTGAGAGCGCTGGTGTTTCTGAGCAGCTTCTCTGAGACCATGGGCTCTGGCTTTGTGACTGACTCTGTTCTGACTTTCCTGTGTTGGACAAGCCCTTTCTTCTAGCCCTTTCTGGGGAAATGCCTGACACAAGAAATGACCTATTTGGACATGCAATTGGAACTCAGACAGACAGCTATGTCCCTGTCACCTCCACCCCACCCCCGGGGGGGCCAGGATGGCATTTTTGGCTCGAGGCTGCCATTGTTAAGAGCTTTGGTGAACAGGCTGGATGGGGCTCTTTGTTTATAACTCACTGCGATGCCCTGAATTTTTGTCTTCCCCCCGCAATTCAGATGTTGAAGCTCCAATTCCCAATGTGATGGCATGAGGAGGCGGGCTTGAGAGAAGTAATTAGGTCACGAGGGTGGAGCCCTTATGATGGAATTAGTGCCCTTAAAAGGAGAGACACGAGACAGATGGTCTCTCCCTCGGCCATGCGTGGATACCTTAACGTTCAGGCAGGAAGTTGATCCTGGCTGAGACAGGAAACACACTCGCCTCTTCAGCATGCCCTCGGCCAAACTCTCCAGCCAGGGGACGCCGAGCAGAATAAAGAGAGAACATTTAAGGGGCTGATGGAAGGTGTCTGGTGCATTGGCTTCTGTCTCTCCATCTGCGTGGAAGTCCTTCTACTCACTCTCCTTTGTCAGACTGGCAACCTCCTACTGATCCTTGAGGCCTCAGCCCAAAGTCACCTCCTCTGGGAAGGCTTCCGTGATCTCTGCAGGCAGAGCTGGATACTCTCGCCCCGGGAAGCATACCGTTGTGTCATGGTGTCAACGGCACAGTTGTGATGGAGAACTTTGCTCATTTACCCCATTCCCCAGAGTCTTTTTTTGGGTGGAGGAGGAGGCTGGAAATCTCAAGTCGATTTATTCATACTGTAAAGATCTAGCTGCACGGCACACAGCAGCATTTTTACAAAATGATTGCCTTTTCGTTCTGAGACTCGTGCTCTGATTAAGGATCCCGTCATTTACTGTGAGCGCAGTCCCGGATTGAGGCCGTAGGTTGTTGGGTAGGTCTAGAGGCCAAGTAGAGATTTGGCACGCCGTACGAAGATCCAGAGTGACTAAAATAAGGCAATGGGTATGTTAAAAAATTCAGAATTCAGCGTCATCACATCTTTCCTTCCATAATTTCCTTCCCATTAGCTTGTTTTCCTTGTAGCCTTAAGGTCAGGGGTCCTGGATAATGTTCTGGCCATGAGCATCTATATTCTTACGAAAAAAATTATGATATCACTTTAAAGTTAATAGTTTTGAAAAAGAAGAAAAAAAGAGCCACTTAAGTCCACTTGTTTATTCAAAACGGTGGTTCTCCAAAACCTTGTCATGTTCTGCAAGTCCTACTCTAAATCCTATTCTGTGACTTTGTCACTGCCCAGGGACATGACATCGACAGAAACCAATGAACATAGGCAAAAATGTCAAATTATGGGGACCGGCTGATGTACCTTGAAACGCCTGTAAAACACCCGGGATTATGTGTCGGGTTCTCTCTCATTACTGAGTCCGCATCTGGTATACATTATGGACAATCTAGATGCTCAACCTTCCCTGTCCCCCCCCCCCCCCACCATGTCCATTTGACCCCTGGAGTTGTTTCAGCAATCGTTTACTGTAGAGAACTCACCGTGTCAGGTATCGGGTAGATGTGAGCGACACCCTCTGGAGTTACAAACAGAGATAGCACCAGCCCACGTCTGGGTGGCCTGCAGTGTGGGGAGAATACCTGCAGCCATAGTTGAGCTCTGCCTGTGGACTTTAAAAAAATAATAATAACATTAATTTTGGAATATGTTTAGATTTATGGGAAAGTTGCAAATCTAGGGCAGAGAGTTTCCATATACGCCTCACCTAGTTGTAGGGGCTCTGCTTGAGAAATTCTCTCAGGTCGTTGCATTGGGATTGCTCCAGACTTATTCCCATGCTTTATTTTAAGGAACACTGTGAATTGTACAACTTTGAGGGTTTCTCCTTTTGCATTGGCTGTTAGGAAGCTCAGAGGCAAATTTGTGGGTCAGTTCTAGCAGGATCACGGGACTCTTGGCAGATATTTTGGGTGTTAACTCTATCCTTGTTTACCCTGTGTTCTTCCTACATTATTTTTCTCTTCTTGTTTATTTAATATTCACTTTGTTTTGCCGTATGGAGCTTTACTGGCCTCTTCTAATTATTTTTGGAACGAGGTGGAGGCATGCGTAACTGGATAAACAGATAGACCATTCCTCTGTGTTCCCAAGGTGGTTGTTGCAGCCTTCTATTCTAGCATTTATCACGTTTTGTCATAAGTGTTTGTTTACGTGTTTGCCTCCCCCACCGGGTGAGCCTGTCACCTGGTTTCCCTGCAGCTGGACCCTCGGCGTGATTGAGTACCCGAGGGGGCTGGTGCCTGAGTCACGCTTTTCACACCCTGAGCCTACCCCTGTCATCCCAGCCCTGCCTGCACTGACCCCCCACCCCACACCTGCACGCAGGCTCAGGGGCAGCCTCAGCATCTCCCAGCATCTCTCCTGCCCTAGGGGACGCCCTGTATGTGCCACTTTGAGGTGAGAGCAGACAGAACCTGGTGGTACCCACAGGGAAAGAGAATCAAGAACCAGCGTGCACCCACACTCCGAAGACGGGGCCTGCGAAGACGGAGAGGGAGAGTCGGGGTGTGGACTGTTTCGTGCTCCTGCTCCTCAGAGTGGTACCTCTCTCCTCCCCTCCCCCTTGACGGTCCTGGTGATGAGGAGGAGAGGCCACGTATGACCAATAGAACCACAGGATCACAAGGCTGTCAGCTGGAGATTATTCGTGTCTCACTCAGGAACTCAACGTGGACTGTTTTCTAACCCAACATCCCCTCCGCGCATTAACCCTCTCCTTGTATGGAAGGGGCAACTGAGGCCCAGAAAGGGAGAGTGATTTCTTCAAGGTCACACAGCGAATTCAAGGCAGGCCTATTCTCCACCTGGGGAGTGAGCTCTGTGCTCTGTGAGCATCAGGCAAAAGCTGAGCCAGAGGGGAGCATTTCAGGGGACTGGGGGGGCCTTTCCTAGTGCCCTGAAGGCAGACACTGGAGGGGCTAGAGGGCTGGCCAGTCACTCGGGGTAGACCCCTCCTCTCTGCCCCACCCCCACGACACGATTCCTCCTGGAATTGGGTAGACTCTGGAGACTTGCTTTGAAAGAGGAAAAAGGATGATGAAGGGGCACTTTGGGGGAGACTTCCTGTGTGAGTGGGAGAGAGAGACGAGAAAGTCCAGGGGTGGCATCGCAGACTCGTATGCCCGTGGGGATCCTGCTGTGGGGTGACAGCATGGGGGTGGGAGGGACCGGGGCCGCGGGTCTTCATCCCGCGTGCGCTGGCTGCTCAGTGCGACGGCCGCCACGGGGGTGAGGCTGCCAAGTAGCAAATATTTCACTTTTTTTTTTTCTAAGAGAAGTTGAAAATCCGAGGTTTATGTGAAATCCAGATTTTCACGAGTTGACAACCAATTCAAAAATTTAAAAGCTCTGTGTGAATACGACGTGTAGCTCCTGATTCAAACAGATCACCTATAAAAAGACATTTTTGAGACAATTAGGGAAATGTAAATACCACATGCGGCACTAGATGCTAATAAGGAATTATTCACTTTGTTAGGCTGATAATGGCTGTGTGGTTATGTTTTTAAAAAGTCTTCATCAGCTAGGGAGATGTACTGAAGGATTTATGGGGGAAATAATGTGATTTGCTTTAAATATTTCAGAAAAATATGTGTGTTGGAGGGACAGATGACAAGGGATTGGCAAAGTGGTGACAGCTGCTGAAGCTGGCGATGGGTTCATGCAGGTTCATTGTACTAGTCTCTGCTTTTGGGGTCTGTTTAAGATGTCCTTAAAAAATAAACTCTCTGTCTGGGCTCAGCAAAACCTGTCAGGGAGCTGGGTGTGGCTTTACCACCAGTTTTCAATCTCTAGTCTGGGACTTTCTCTCCCTCATAAGCCACAGAGCACCAGGGCGTGGAGAAACCCTGGAGATCACAGAGGTCAGGGGTGGGCAAATGTCAGCCTGGGGGCCAAACCTGGCTTGCCACCCATTTTGGTGCCAATAAAGTTTTATTGGAACACAGCTGCGTCCATCTGCTTTCATGTTGTCTATGACTTGCATTGGTGCCGTGATGGCAGAGTCAAGTAAATGCGATTGAAACCATGTATCTCGGAGAGTCTAAAATATTTACTCTTTTATCCTTTACAGAAGAAGGCTGTCCTCCCCTGGGCCAGGTCAACAGGCATCCATCTTCAGCACCGACACCCCTGTGCCACATCTTCCAAGCCCAGGGACAACTTGGGGCTTGAGGGGAAGTGGGCCCTGCTGATGGAGGGGAGAGGGAGATAGGGATGGAATGAGGGCAGTCTGGCAAAACGAGAACTTTGAGCGCCTCTGCTGGAGCCGGCGGGCGTGCCAGGGTGAACCAGGGGCCGTTCCAACCAAGAGGCAGTGTGGGGCAGGCAGGTCTCATCTACAACCCTGACCCCATCACTAGTCTATGCCTTAGCTGCTTCTTCTGAAAAATAGGAATAAGGAATAAGCTTGTGTGGCGGATTACAGGCCCTGATATAAAGCACATCGCAAACAGCAGGTGGTTAATAAATGGTGGATATTATTCTTCTTATGTCCCTGTGCTGCAATCATTGGGCTCTTGGACCTTAAAAACTCAATGTTACTACATTTTATTGTTAATCTGAGATGTATCCTCTTAATAAAAGGAAATAAATGTGTATTATAGAGAATTCACGGAACTTTTGTTGAAGGCAAAACAAGATGTTTATTGATCCTTTAAGAGAAAACAAAGGAAAAAACTGCATTCTTTGCACGTGTAAAAATGATGTGTCCCTACTTGAGTGAGAAACTAGAAGTTAACATCAGGCGCCAGCTGTGAATAAGGTTTCCATGCAGGCGTAGGTATGGCACTATGTTCTATATAATCCAGCTTAGACGGCAGCAGGAAGATTCTGGAAAGCTTCGAGATGTGTGATAGGGAGGCGTGGTCTCTCCAGATGTTGCCCCGGGGGGGCAGCAGGAACCTCCCACCTGGGATTGCTCTGGAGGTAAATGAGAATCTAGGTAAAGTGTCTGGTGAGGCGCCTGGCGTATCTGAGATGTTGGACAACAATCCTAATTCCAGCAATCCATCCGTCCTTCCACATCCCCTGTTATCTTCTTCCGTTTTTCCCAACCCCCAATGCCCTGCGTCTGTCTTACGTGGTTAATAATTTGGTTTGCTGCTCTGTATTCCCTATGCACGTTTTATTTTTATTTATTTTTTTTTTATTTATTTTTTTTATTAATGTTATGATAGATTACAACCTTGTGAGATTTCAGTTGTACATTTTTGTTAGTCATGTTGTGGGTACACCACTTCCCCCTCCGTACCCTCCCCCCACCCCCCCTTTTCCCTGGTAACCACCGATCAGATCTCCTTATCAATATGCTAATTTCCACCTATGAGTGGAGTCATATAGAGTTCGTCTTTCTCTGACTGACTTATTTCGCTTAACATAATGCCCTCGAGGTCCATCCACATTGTTGTGAATGGGCCAATTTCGTCTTTTTTTATGGCTGAGTAGTATTCCATTGTGTATATATACCACATCTTCTTTATCCAATCATCAGTTTCTGGGCATGTAGGCTGGTTCCACGTCTTGGCTATTGTAAATAATGCTGCGATGAACATAGGGGTGCAACGGACTCTTGAGATATCTGATATCAGGTTCTTAGGATAGATACCCAGTAATGGGATGGCTGGGTCATAGGGTATTTCTATTTTTAACTTTTTGAGAAATCTCCATACTGTTTTCCATAGTGGCTGTACCAGTTTGCATTCCCACCAACAGTGTATGAGGGTTCCTCTTTCTCCACAACCTCTCCAACATTTGTCGTTCTTGGTTTTGGATGTTTTTGCCAATCTAACGGGGGTAAGGTGATATCTTAGTGTAGTTTTGATTTGCATTTCCCTGATGATTAGCGATGATGAACATCTTTTCATGTGTCTATTGGCCATATTCATATCTTCTTTTGAGAAATGTCTGTTCATGTCCTCTGCCCATTTTTTGATCGGGTTGTTTGTTTTTTTGTTGTTAAGCAGTGTGAGTTCTTTGTATATTATGGAGATTAACCCTTTGTCGGATAAGTGGCTTGTAAATATTTTTTCCCAATTAGTGAGCTGTTTTTTTGTTTCAATCCTGTTTTCCCTTGCCTTGAAGAAGCTCTTTAGTCTGATGAAGTCCCATTTGTTTATTCTTTCTATTGTTTCCCTCAACTGAGGAGTTACAGTGTCCGAAAAGATTCTTTTGAAACTGATGTCAAAGAGTGTACTGCCTATATTCTCTTCCAAAAGACTTATTGTCTCAGGCCTAATCTTTAGGTCTTTGATCCATTTTGAGTTTATTTTGGTGTGTGGTGAAAAAGAATGGTCAATTTTCAATCTTTTGCATGTGGCTGTCCAGTTTTCCCAGCACCATTTGTTGAAGAGACTTTCTTTTCTCCATTGTAGGCCCTCTGCTCCTTTGTCGAAGATTAGCTGTCCATAGATGTGTGGTTTTATCTCTGGGCTTTCAATTCTGTTCCATTGATCTGTGGACCTGTTTTTGTACCAGTACCATGCTGTTTTGATCACTGTAGCTTTGTAGTATGTTTTGAAATCGGGGATTGTGATTCCGCCGGCTTTGTTTTTCTTGCTCAGGATTGCTTTAGCAATTCGCGGTCTTTTGTTGCCCCATATGAATTTTAGGATTGTTTGTTCAATTTCTGTGAAGAATGTTCTTGGGATTCTGATTGGGATAGCATTGAACCTGTATATTGCTTTAGGTAGTATGGACATTTTAACTATGTTTATTCTTCCAATCCATGTGCAAGGAATGTTTTTCCATCTCTTTATGTCATCGCCTATTTCTTTCAAGAAAGTCTTGTAGTTTTCATTGTATAGATCCTTCACTTCCTTGGTTAAGTTTATCCCAAGGTATTTTATTCTTTTCGTTGCGATTGTGAATGGGATAGAGTTCTTGAGTTCTTTTTCTGTTAGTTTATTGTTAGTGTATAGAAATGCTACTGATTTATGCACGTTAATTTTATACCCTGCTACTTTGCTGTAGT
The DNA here is from genome assembly GCF_037783145.1 of Equus przewalskii. Taxonomy (NCBI): domain Eukaryota; kingdom Metazoa; phylum Chordata; class Mammalia; order Perissodactyla; family Equidae; genus Equus; species Equus przewalskii. The sequence continues at coordinate 38,336,574 of NC_091840.1, forward strand.
TGTTGATTATTTCTAATAGTTTTTCTGTGGATTCTTTGGGGTTTTCTATGTATAAGATCATGTCGTCTGCAAACAACGAGAGTTTTACTTCTTCGTTACCTATTTGGATTCCTTTTATTTCTTTTTCCTGCCGAATTGCTCTGGCCAGCACCTCCAGAACTATGTTGAATAGGAGTGGTGAAAGTGGGCACCCTTGTCTTGTTCCTGTCCTCAGAGGGATGGCTTTCAGCTTTTGTCCATTGAGTATGATGTTGGCTGTGGGTCTATCATATATGGCCTTTATTATGTTGAGGTACTTTCCTTCTATACCCATTTTACTGAGGGTTTTTATCATAAATGGGTGTTGGATCTTGTCGAATGCTTTCTCTGCATCTATTGAGATGATCATGTGGTTTTTGGTTTTCATTTTGTTGATGTAGTGTATCACGTTGATTGACTTGCGGATGTTGAACCATCCCTGTGTCCCTGGTATAAATCCCACTTGATCATGGTGTATAATCTTTTTGATGTATTGCTGTAATCGGTTAGCCAAAATTTTGTTGAGGATTTTTGCATCTATGTTCATCAGTGATATCGGCCTGTAGTTCTCCTTCTTTGTGTTGTCCTTGTCAGGTTTGGGGATCAGAGTGATGTTGGCTTCATAGAATGTGTTAGGGAGTTCTCCATCTTTCTCAATTTTCTGGAACAGTTTGAGGAGAATAGGTATTAAGTCTTCTTTGAATGTTTGGTAGAATTCTCCAGAGAAGCCGTCTGGTCCTGGACTCTTATTTTTGGGGAGGTTTTTGATTACCGTTTCTATTTCCTTACTTGTGATTGGTCTATTCAGATTCTCCATTTCTTCCTGATTCAGTTTGGGGAGATTGTAGGAGTCTAGGAATTTGTCCATTTCTTCCAGGTTGTTCAATTTGTTGGCATATAGTTTTTCATAGTATTCTCTTATGATCTCTTGTATTTCATTGGTATCTGTTGTGATTTCTCCTCTGTCATTCCTGATTTTATTAATTTGCGACTTCTCTCTTCTTTTCTTGGTGAGTCTGGCTAGGGGTTTGTCAATTTTGTTAATTCTTTCGAAGAACCAACTCTTTGTTTCATTGATCCTTTCTATTGTCTTTTTTGTTTCAATATCGTTTATTTCTGCTCTTATTTTTATTATTTCCCTCCTTCTACTGACTCTGGGCCTTGTTTGTTCTTCTTTTTCTAGTTCTGTTAGGTGTCGTTTGAGGTTGCTTACGTGAGCTTTTTCTTGTTTAGTGAGGTGAGCCTGTATTGCGATGAATTTCCCTCTTAGGACTGCTTTTGCTGCATCCCAAATGATTTGGTATGTCGTGTTCTCATTTTCATTTGTCTCCAGATAATATTTGATTTCTTCTTTAATTTCTTCAATGATCCATTGTTTGTTGAGAAGCGTGTTGTTTAGTCTCCACATTTTTGCACCTTTCTCTGCTTTTTTCTTGTAGTTGATTTCTAGTTTAATAGCGTTATGATCAGAAAAGATGCTTGATATTATTTCAACTCTCTTGTATTTATTGATGTTTGCTTTGGTTCCCAAAATATGGTCAATCCTTGAGAATGTTCCATGTGCACTTGAGAAGAATGTGTAACCTGCTGTTTTTGGATGAAGTGTTCTATATATATCTATTAAGTCCATCTGGTCTAATTTTTCATTTAATTCTATTATTTCCTTGTTGATTTTCTGTCTGGATGTTCTGTCCATTGGTGTTAATGGTGTGTTGAGGTCCCCTACTATTATTGTATTGTTGTTGATGTCTTCTTTTAGTTCTATTAAGAGTTGCTTTACAAATTTTGGTGCTCCTGTGTTGGGTGCGTATATATTTATAAGTGTTATGTCTTCTTGGTGGAGAGTCCCTTTTATCATTATATACTGTCCCTCTTTGTCTTTCTTTATCTGTTTTGCTTTGAAATCTACCTTGTCTGATATTAGTATAGCGACACCTGCTTTCTTTTGTTCATTATTAGCTTGGAGTATTGTTCTCCATCCCTTCACTCTGAGTCTGTGTTTGTCTTTGGGGCTGAGGTGTGTTTCCTGGAGGCAGCATATTGTTGGATCTTGTTCTTTGATCCATCCTGCCACTCTGTGTCTTTTGATTGGGGAGTTCAATCCATTTACATTTAGAGTGATTATTGAGACGTGGGGACCTACCACTACCATTTTGTGTCTTGTTTTCCGGTTTTCTTCAGTTTCCTTTGTTTCTCGTCCCATGGTTTAATCTGTTCTGATGTAGAGCTGCTACTCTCTGTTGTTGTCCTTCTACTTATCTCCTCTGCTCTTGGTTTTGTAGCCCCTTTCCTTTTTTGGATTTTTCAGGAATGAGGGTTTTCCTGAGGATTTCCTGAAGAGGAGGTTTTGTGGCAATGAACTCCCTTAATTTTTGTTTATCTGGGAAAGTTTTTATTTCTCCATCGTATTTGAAGGATATTTTCGCTGGGTAGAGAATTCTCGGCTGTAGGTTTTTGTCCTTCAGATTTTTGAATATATCATTCCACTCTCTTCTAGCCTGTAAAGTTTCTGCTGAGAGATCTGCTGATAGCCTGATGGGGGTTCCTTTGTAGGTTAGTTCCTTTTGCCTGGCTGTCCTTAATATTTTCTCCTTGTCGTTGACTTTTGCTAGCTTCACTACTATATGCCGTGGAGTTGGTCTTCTTGCATTGATAAAGTTTGGAGATCTATTGGCTTCTGTCACCTGAAGATCCATCTCCCTCACCAGATTTGGGAAGTTCTCAGCCATTATTTCTTTGAATAGGTTTTCTGCCCCTTTCTCCTTCTCTTCTCCCTCTGGTATACCTATAATCCTTACGTTGCATCTCCTAATTGTGTCTGATAATTCTCGGAGAGTTTCTTCACTTCTTTTAAGTCTTGCTTCTCTCTCCTCCTCTGCCTGCAACAATTCTATATTGCCATCTTCCAAATTGCTAATTCTTTCCTCCATATTATCGGCCCTACTGTTCAGAGCATCTAGATTTTTCTTAATCTCCTCTATTGTGTTCTTCATTTCCAATATTTCTGTTTGGTTCTTCTTTATCGTATCAAACTCTTTTGTGACATAGCTCCTGAACTCGTTGAGTTGTCGGTCAGAATTCTCTCTTAACTCAGTGAGTATTTTAATGATGGCTGTTTTGAAGTCATCATCATTTAGGTTATATATCTCATTTTCTTTGGGATTGTTTTCTGTGTATTTGTTACTTTCTTTCTGTTCTGGAGATTTAATGTATTTTTTCATATTGCTTGATGATGTTGATTTGTGCCTCCGCATGGAGATAGAGTTTAGTTGCTCCTTTCACTTGTTTCAGCTGCTGCGGTGGGGGGAGCAGCTGTTTATACTTCACCAACCAGGAACCCTGTCCGTAGTTGCTAACTGGGCCTGGGCCCCTCTTCGTAGCCACAGTGGCCCTTTGGATTCCCTCCTCTGCCGTGGGGGCCGTCACGGGGGGCTTCAGGCTGCAGGGGCCTACTGTTGTTGCCCACCTAGATGCGCTCTCTCCTTGGGGTCTGCAACGGTGTTATGGGCTTTTCCAGCGGCCAGGGGTGGGATCACTTATATTTGTCGCTCCGTTGCTGTCGGCACCCACCAAATCTCACTTGTCCTCTATGGGTCGCAGGAGAGCTATTGGCATCTTCTACAGTCTGTGGTTAGTACACCTAGCTATGCTGCTTTTGCCCTGGGGTCTTCCAGCCTTGTGGCTGGCGGCTGGGTGCCTTCTACTGGTGCTGTGCAGAGGCTTTCCCTAAGGCTTCTGTGAGCCTGTAGGGTTTCCCCCTAGGCTACTAAGCTGGGTCTCTGGAACTCTCTCCAGCCCCAGTCCTCTCCGAGATCTCCGGCAATCCCTAGCCTCACCGGGTGGGCAACGGCAGCTGGGGGTCGCCCCGTCCTCTGGGCTTCTCTCCGGGCCTCTGCCGGGAGCTCTGAATGCTCAGCGTGGCCCCTCTGCTACCGGCAGACAGAGAGTTTTGTCTGCTGCCTGGCGGAGCTCCGGCGCTTCCCCTCCGGGTCGCCGGATGCGCCTTTGAAAGTTCCCCTGCCCCGGTCCTCTCCGAGATCTCCGGCAATCCCTAGTCCCACGGGGCGGGCAACGGCAGCTGGGGGTCGCCCCGCCCTCTGGGCTTCTCTCCGGGCCTCTGCCGGGAGCCCTGAGTGCTCAGCGTGGCCCCTCTGCTACCGGCAGACAGAGAGTTTTGTCTGCTGCCTGGCGGAGCTCCGGCGCTTCTCCACCGGGTCGCCGGACCCGCCTTTGAAAGTTCCCCCGCCCCGGTCCTCTCCGAGATCTCCGGCAATCCCTAGTCCCACGGGGCGGGCAACGGCAGCTGGGGGTCGCCCCGCCCTCTGGGCTTCTCTCCGGGCCTCTGCCGGGAGCCCTGAGTGCTCAGCGTGGCCCCTCTGCTACCGGCAGACAGAGAGTTTTGTCTGCTGCCTGGCGGAGCTCCGGCGCTTCCCCACCGGGTCGCCGGATGCGCCTTTGAAAGTTCCCCCGCCCCGGTCCTCTCCGAGATCTCCGGCAATCCCTAGTCCCCCGGGGCGGGCAATGGCAGCTGGGGGTCGCCCCGCCCTCTGGGCTTCTCTCCGGGCCTCTGCCGGGAGCCCTGAGTGCTCAGCGTGGCCCCTCTGCTACTGGCAGACAGAGAGTTTTGTCTGCTGCCTGGCGGAGCTCCGGCGCTTCCCCACCGGGTCGCCGGATGCGCCTTTGAAAGTTCCCCCGCCCCGGTCCTCTCCGAGATCTCCGGCAATCCCTAGTCCCCTGGGGCGGGCGTCTCTCTGGGACCCTCCGGGCGCCCCGAGCACCAGGCTGGGTCTCCCCGCCAATGGCGGAGAGAGACTCTCCCCGCGGTCTCAGGTGTGCAACTCCAAAGTTTCCCTCTGCGTTTAGGAGTAATTGCAGGGGGTTTAAGTAGGGTTCTGGTCACCTGTTTCCACCGTCGCTCCTCTGTTGTGTTCTCGCTCCTGCCCTAGATGTGTGTGGATCCTCTGGGGGCGTCCGTTGGAAGAAAGCCGCTTGCGGGTACTAGGCTGCCCGTCGGGGTCGGAGAGTTTTCACCTATTTCCACATCCTCCCGGAGGAAAGTCCGTCCGCCTTCCGATGTATAGTCGCGTGGGTGTCTCAGACGTCCTGAGATGCTGTCTGGATATCCTTTGTCAAGCGATAAGTGTCCAAATAATTGTAGACTCGAAGGGCGAGAGACAAAGAGGACTACTCACGGCGCCATCTTGGAATCCCCCTCGCACGTTTTATTTTTAGACTACGTTTTTCAAACTTTAATATGTACACAGATTCTTATTCAGCAGGCCCGAGGAACGAGCTCCCAGGTGATGTTGAATCTTAATCACACTTTCGATAACAAGGGCGAAGATATTGCGCAGGGTCTTGGCCTCGCACTAGTGACATTTTGAGCCAGATAACTCTTTGTTACGGGGGGTCCTGTGCAGTGTAGGACGTTTAACAGCATCCCTGGTCTCTACTCACTAGTTAGGACAATCCCCCAGGTTGCGACAACCAAAAGTGTCTCTGGACATTGCCAAATGTTCCTTGGGGGGCAAAATCACACCCAGTTGAGAGCCATTGGTGTAGAGAATAATTTATCCACAGGCAAGTGCAGGGGTCATGTAATTTTCTACGAATAGCCCCATCAATTGCCACATGCGATCAGGCGTTTAGTACCAATGTTCCAAGGACGGTGCTGATGCTGACGATGATGATGCTGATGCTGACGATGATGGTGATGATGCTGATGCTGCTGCTGATGATGTTGATGCTGATGCTGACGATGATGATGTTGATGCTGATGCTGACGATGATGGTGATGATGATGATAATGATGGTGATGACGATGATGATGACGAGAGCCCCCACAGATCCCCACGCCCAGAGCCTGGTCTTAGCTTTCCCACCTCCTCAGGGCCCCTAAGGTCCTGCTGACCTTCCTCATGCTTCCACTGTCCTGGGATTCCTGCCAGGGCATCTTTGTGAATGCCAACCATCATTTAGAGTCTTCTGGTTGCTGCCGCTGCTCTGACCCACGCAGAAGCGCAGGTGTTATTACCTTTGCTCTGCAGATAAGAAAACGGAAGCTCTTTGGGATGAAGTGAACTGTCTGAGGTCACAGGACAGCTTGGAGCCAGAGCTGGGGTGTGAGCTAAGATGTCACAGCCGCCCTGGGAGGAGTTAGGTCTACTCGTTCTCCCCTGGAGCGGGAGAGGTTGCCGTCCCTCCCCTCCCCCCTTGCCCCCTCGGTCAAGGGTCCCTCGAATAGTAACGGCTAGCATTTATTTTACAGAGCCCCCTTTAGAGCATTTTATAAATTTTACCTACTATTGCCTTGTGACAACAGCTTGATGGTGATCTTAAAGATGAGAAAACTGAGGCACAGAGAGAGTTCAACAATGTCCCGAAGGTCACAGAGCTCGTAATGGCGAGTCCGGATTCAAACGGAACCCGCACGCTGTATTTCCTGTTGAGATGGGAGCAGAACCTGAAGTCCCTGCCTCCCGGGCGGTCATTTTGTCAGCATGGAGTCCAAGGAGATGGTCGTCCGTTGCCAGAGTCCCCCAGGATGAGGCCCCTCTGACGCAGCGGCTGCTGCCGCCCCCAGACCTCGCCCACGCACGTGGGAGCACCTCCCGCCACTCTTGCTGGGCGGGAGACGGCCCCTCCGCGCCCGTCTTCAAAGCTTACGCAGGTGTCGGGACTGAATGACAGATGCACAGGCTTGTTAGCCTTGTAATGAATGTCCCAGCCTCCTCTGGTGGGAGCCAGCCTGCCCGGAGATGATGGGGAGCGGAGAGAGGCGGAGCAGCCTCCTTCAGAAGCCTTCAGTCATTGTCAGAAAGGGAAGAGAACGCACCTGTGCAGGCAGACAGCGCGCAGACAGCAGCTGGCTCGGGGCTTCCACTATGGAGAGGGAACAAGGCAAAAGAGCATACAGTTTTGACCCAGAGCTTGAACCCCAGCACCGCCGCTTTCTAGCTGTGTGACTTTGGGCAACTGACTTGACCTCTCTGAGCTACAGGTGCTTTGTCTGTAAAATGAGGGTGCTGACACCCAATAGAAGCGCTGATGTGCAGATTAGAGAACACACATGGGAGGCGCTTGGCAGGTCCTGGGTGTTCAGTAAGAGGAAGGCGTGATTACAAGCAGCCCGTAGGAGTCACAGGATCTGGGCACTGGCGGGCCGCAGTGCTTGCTGAGAAGGTTGAAGTCATCGCCTCACGCAGCCCCGCTGGGTTTGTCTATTCTAGATCACTTTCCTGGGAAGCAGCGCTCCATCTTCCTTTGGGGGTTGACCTCTCCCACTCCAGGGGTGTTGGTGGGACTGCCAATCCCAGGATTGTGACCCCATTTGAGCCTCAAGGGGGCATATGTCTGGCTGCAGAGAATGGCCAGGGTGGGCGTACGGCCCAAGCTGGGCCCATCAGGGTCCACCCCTGGGATTTTATATACAGACAGTATGGAGAGGACGCTTCCCCCTTCCTCTGAGGTTTCTAGGCTGGGTTGACTTAAGCCTAGAAATGTCTGAGGGGTGGCACCTACTTCTGCTGCTCTGTCCCACCTACGCAGCCCCACGGGGAAGCCTGTCTCCAGCAGGAAAGGCCGCAGACAGAGGCACACGCATTTATACAAGAGAGAATCCTGACTGGGTGACCTCATCTAAGATGCCCCCTCCCGCCATCCAGACTTCTCGGTCAAATGAGCCCATAAGGTCCCTTTTGAGCTTCAGCCATCTTGAGTTGGGTGTTTATAACTTTCAACCATAAGAAGCCCGGCTACCAAAAGGGAGGTGTTCAGGAGACTTGGGGTGGGCTGTAGAGGGCATCCAGCTAAAGGCACAGGGTCCAAAGTCGGGAGAGGCTGTCTTGGAGGAATTTCCCATCCCATTGTTCTCTCGCCTGCATGTCCTTTTATCTTAGAGCATTTTACAGCCTCCCATTGTGTTCGAGGGAGGCTTAGAGAGTCAGGGGTGGAATTCTATACCTGGACGGACCTTGTTCCGTGAGCCTCATCTACAGCTGCTGGGCGTCGGGCAGGACGCACGTGGTGGGAGGTGTAACCTCAGTGCCAAGAAGCCACCAGGTTCTGGACTTGGATGTGGGCTTCCACATGCTCCCAGCAATGCAGCTGCTCTAGATGCCAGGAGCGTGAACAACAGTCTCGAAGTGCGGCCGAGCCCAGAGCTGGCCCTCCCCATCATGGCCAGAGGACGAGCAGGTGAGGCGCTGTGTGGGGCTCCCAGAGAAGCCGCCGCTACGCAAACGTGGTGTAAACTGGAGAGAGGAACTCTGCCTCGCATGCAGAACAAGTCCAGTAGGGTGGGTTCAGGTTAAGCGTTAGGACAAGTTGGAGGTGATCAGGACACCGATGTGCCAGTAAAGAAAAGGGGAAGGGGAACTGCTCTTTTCTCCACCACTCGGCAGACGCCATACTACATTCTTCATAAACACCGTCTCGGTGCAGTAACCTCGGGCCTCGTGCAGCGCTGGTGCGATGGAGAATGCTACAGCCGCTCCCGAGAACAGCCCGGCAGCTCCTCAAACGGTTAAACAGAGAGTCACCCCACGACCCAGCAATTCCACTCCCAGGTACACACCCAAGAGAACTGAAAACATATGTCTGTGCAAAGACTTGTACACAAACGTCCCCACTGCATTATTCCTGACAGCCAGAAAGTGGGAGCAACCCAAATGTCCATCGACTGAGAAAGGGGTAAATAAAATGTAGTATATACACATGACGGAATATTATCAGGCAAGAAGAGAAATGAGACACTGGTACATGCTCCAACACGGTGAACCTTGAAGACATCATACTACATGAAAGAAGCCAGTCACAAAGGACCATATATTATATGAGTCTATCTATATGAAATGTCCAGAACAAGCAAGTTGATAGAGACAGAAAGTAGATCAGTGGTTGCCCAGGGCCGGGGGTGGGGAGGCAGGCTTGGTGGCTAAGGGGTGTGGGTTTTTTTTGGGGGGGCGTGGGTTGGTAATGAAAATGTTCTAAAATTAATGGTGGTGATGGATACACAACTCTGTGAATATACTAAAAGCTATTGAATTGTACACTTTCAGTGGGTAAATTGTATGGTATGTGGATTAGATCTCAATAAAGCTGTTGAAAAAGTTAAAAGTGTTTTCCTTAGGGAAGTGAGAAACGGGAGGTAGAAATGGGACAGGGGCTGCTGTTTTTCATAGAAGCCTTATATAATGATTTGGGGCATTCGGCCTGGACCACAGATGGAGGAGGTTGACCTCAGCCCCGCCTCACCAATCTAGGTGATGTAAGAAGTGCCACCCGTCTGGATGAAAGGCCCCATCCTCCCAAGGCTGGTGGAGGAAAGAGGGGCCAACAGGGAGCAGGCCAGACTGGGACTTACATGTCACCTCGTTTCAAAGGTCCCCCTTCTGATTTCTGCTGCTGCCGCCTTGCTGGCCCCAGGGGGATGCTCAGACTTCGGTGACACCCCGGCCCCACCCTGGACAAATGGCGCTTCCCTTTACACCCCATAGCAGAGCCCAGGAGAGAGCAGAGGATCTTTAGTAAAGGCTGCCGGTCACCTCGAGTCTAAGGGTGGAGAGCAGGGGTGAAGAGGAGGTGGACTCCGCTGCTTGAACTTGAGCAAGTCACTTCGCTGTTCTGAGTCTCGGTTTTCTCATCTGTGCAAGGGGGATAAGGATGCTCAGATCACAGGATCGCGAAGACTTCATCGAGAGCTCAGGTAAAGCACCATGTGGTTGCGGGCACCTGATGTCTTACGTCCTGATGCCTGCAGGGCTGGCTCCTGGGGGAGAAGAGATGGAGGTCAGGGCATTTCCATATTTCAGTCCCGAAGCTGGTCCTCTTCACATTCTAGGCTCACTTTTGGAGGAGTAGCTCCGTGTATCATTTCCCAGAAATGGCTTGGATACCTGGGTTGAGTGAAGGCCCTCACGAGCTGGCTCCTGCCTCTGAGTACCTACCAGCTGCTGCTTTTAAGGAGGCTACCGTGACTGGCTGCATCTTTCCCACCCCAAGGCTGAGGTCTCCAGGTGCAGGGCGAGCTTGCTCATCAGTGCAGCCCTTCTGGCCAGCACTGTGCGTACCTTGCAGTAGGCACTCAAGAAATAGATTCAAGGACGGGAAGTGGAATGTCAAACCTGAAAGAAACCTCAGAGGACACCCAATCCAGTAATTTGTAGTTTATTTTTAACCTCAAAACCCTTTCTTCAAAGGGAAAGTTTACGCAGAGGTCCGGTCTATATATAGATAGAAGCTGAGCTGTTCTGACCACAGTGGCGGTGGCACTGGGCCTCTGTCTGCTCCAGTCTCTCCTTTCCAGCCGGCTCTGTGGAACCTTTACAACTGCAGGGAGCGCAGTTAGAGACCCACTGATTGCATCTCAACGGCCCATGTCACAGATGGGAAAATCAAGACTCAGACAGGAGCAGTGGGCTGTGCTTTGTTTAGAGTCACAGAGGGCGCTGTGCTGGGTTTGCAGCTGGAATCTTCGCTCTTGGCCCCCCTCCCCCCCTTGCTACACAAATCTCCCAGCACCGCAGGCTTTGATTGGGGTTTCAGAGCAGCAGGTGTCTCTAAAAGCCTTTTTCTCTGGCGGTGCTGACTGCCCTGGCCTCGCAGGAGCAGTGTTGCTATCATGATCGTGTTAATCATTAACCACGGCCGGGAGGCCTGGGGTGGAGGAGAGAGGCAGAGGTTTGGGAACCTGCCAGAATAAATCAGGCTTTATTATCATCATAATAAACTGACACAATTCCCACCTCTTCAAAGGAGCAATTCCTCCCAGGAGGAAGGGATCTATTGCTCTTCCACTGTCTTTAACCTCTTCCTCCCTCCCTGCCTGCCTTCTCGACCTTCTCCCTCTATTCGGTCATTCACCAATGCAAAATGCAATGGGCCTTTGGTTATTTAGTTGTTTCTTGATTTAAGAAGCAGCCACTAGGTCCCAGACCCTAGGTGCAGAGCCTCCACTGCTTAAGGACCCAGGTCAAGCCTTCCAGGAGCATCCAGCCTAGACCCAGGGGGTCTGGTAAGCAGCTGGCTATGATACACTGTGCTCGGTGCTCCAGACTCAGGCAGCCGGGCTGCTGGACCATACCTGCTCATTATGGAGACCACATTTTCCCAGCCCCAAACCAGGACACCTGGTCGGGCAAGAACTCATGTACCCAAGGAGACAATAGCACATAGAACATTTGAAATTGTGATACTCACCAAAAATCTGGGCTATTTAAGTGCCTTCACTATTGCACAGATCTCCGTTCGCTGGGCATCAGAGTCGCACATGCGGTGCGTATGTTTCCGGGGGCATGCTCGGATGTCTTCGATGCCTCGGCCTTTCAATCAGATACCACTCAGAATCTGTTTTTGCTTTCTTCCTTAATAAAAATTTGGGAAGTTGTAATCCTTTTCTAAAGCAGACAGGATTGCGTCTGAGCCCTTACAACACCCACAGCCGATTCCACATGCCTGGGGCAGTTGCGTTGGCGTTTCTCTTGGCTGCCCTTGCCGCCTCTGGGGAGGAGGGCTCTGCACGGGTGTCTGGCTCCCTCACAGCCAAGACAGGAAGTTCCTTGCGAGCAGGGATGGCGTCTTATTTATCTTTATTCTTCTATCCCCTCCCGAGCCCAGTACAGCCCTGAGGACGAGGTAAGTCTTCCCCAGGGCTTGTTGAATTGAATTATTGAGTAGACAGGCTTGCGATGGGAAATAAACAAACAAAAGAACCCCCTATGATTCAGTGCTGTTCAACCTGTCACTTTCAGGCTCAACCCCATCTCCCTCATCCCTCCCCGCATCCCTCAGAGGGAAGATGAGGAAGCGGGCTTGGGGTGGTCCAGGCTCCCCAGCAAGGAGGTGGAGCTGGGTTGGGGGCCTGACTGTCCCGGAGCGTGCTGGTCCTACCAGGCTGCACTGTCTGGGTCAATGTTGCTATGACCCCTCCTCTCCCCTGGCTTCTCACATCTGGTTCCCGGAAACGGGCTGCAATCCCCTGACCTCTTGATCAGGTGAAAACAGTGGCTATGGAAACGGCAAGCGCTGTGACCTCTGTAGTGGCTTTTATCTCCTTATTGGTCCAGGTTTCTGAGCGATGGCAACGTAGAGATCTGACGCAGAGCCTTTCAGCCATCAAGATCTCTTTCACTGGAAAAATGCTTTCAGTTCCAGGAGGGGATTTTGTTTCTTTGGCCATCCCTCTGTGTGCAGCATCCGGCACATAGTGTGTCCTCAATTCCTGTTTGTTGAAAGATGAAGGAAGGAGGGCGGGAATGAATTAACTGAATTGTCTTGGCTTAGACTGGTTCTCCGTTTCCATCCTTTGCACAGTGGAGGCCCAGCCTGTGAAGGCCTGGTCTCAAAGCAATTCTGAAGGAGGAAAGAAAGAGAGAACGAAGGAAGGAAGGAAGGAAGGAAGGGAGAGATGGAGGGGAGAGAGAGTGAGGGAGGAAGGAAGAAGAGGCAAAAGACCAGCACCCCCCCACTGCCCTCCTCCCACCACGTGTATTTTCTAGGAATAAATGGTTACCCTATGGGCTACCCTTCGCTACTCAAAGTGTGGTCCATGGACCAGCAGTATCCGTATCACCTGGGAGCCTTTTTTGAAATGCAGAGTCTCAGGCCCCACCCCAGACCTACTGAAAACCAGAATTTTCACTCAGCAGGACCTTCAGGAGAGTTGTGTGCACACTGACTGCTGGAAAGTGCTGAGCCAGAGGCGAGGCTGTCGGAAATTATCCCTTCCTTTGACAGGGTGGTGGGGTTTCTTCTGCCTCCTCGGAAAGGCACTGGAGAGGGTTTCGAGGCAAGAGCTTCGGGAAAGGAGAGAGAAAACATCTTGGGAGGAGCCTGACAGAATGATCATCATTATCAAAACAAAGTTAATGGAGCATCTGCCACGTGTCCGGGCCCTTGATGTTCATGGTCTATTTGGTCCTCACTCAACCCCATCAGGGAGCTGTCATCATCATCCTCATTTCAGAGACGAGAAAACTCAGGCGGGGGTGAGGCGGCACCTTGCCAAGATGGCAGAGCAAGAGCTGAGTCCCCGCTCTCCCTGGCTTCCCTTTGCTCCGTGACCTTGGCCAAACCACTCTGACCTCCAGGCCAGGCTGCTCCCTGCTTCAAACCAGAGACAGCAACGCCCAGGGCCTCCTTGGAAGTGGGCACAGAGAGGAAAAGCAAATACAGGCGACTGCAAGGTCCGTGGGAGTCGAGACGTCCTACATCCAACGCCACAGAATCATTTAACCGATAAACACGGACGCAATGTCAAGTTGGCAATAAATTGCCTTGCTGTCAAGGCAGGCCTTTATGTACTGTTCAAAAGAAACTAATTAAAGAAATTTTTCTTTAAAGTATATTTGACCCAGACGTTTCCACGTCGGCCTGGGAAGCCAATCCAGTTTGCAAACTTGGTGTAAAGCATGAATTATTAACGCACACATGAAAGAGGAGATGGCTTATTAGACTTCGAACACTTTGGGGCTGGGGGACTAAATGCATCTCTTGCGGATTTGACAGGGATGGGATGAGGGAAAGCCAGAGGAGGCTGCGATTGTGTGTGAGTGTATGCGTGCACGCTTGCAAAACACACATCATAAAACTTGGTGCTTTATCAGAACCCCGGTGTTTAGATGACTAAGACAAATTTTAAAGAGAATTTTTCACGGCTAATCCATAAAAGATGATCCCCACGGCCTCCCTCTTTAAACAGCTTTGTTAACAATCAGTTGGACGACATCTCGCTTGCTGCCGTGAATCCAGTAGGGAGTGGTGTTTATACAGGGAATCTTATCCGATCCTCTGGAACTACTTGGAAAACATCGTCCATTCAGCTCCTTGGCCCCCTGGGGTTGCTGAATGAACACTCCTGGCTTATTTCTCTTCCCTCAGTGCCGTGACAGTGGCTCCATGAAAAGTGGACTTGGCAGAACCAGGGTCCCAGCTAGCGTCTTCCAGGATAGCTGGCACAGGGCTGCCCCTTTTCTCCCGCTGGCCAGGTTGCTGGGATCCAAGGGGATGCGTGTGAGAATGGGGCTGCTGCAGCTCCCGCCATCACTCGTGCTCACCAGTCAAGTGTACATCACGCTGATGTGGAAACTCCAACAAGGAAAGAAGCTGACATCTAAACAATGATGGTAATAAGACGAGTAACTAATGCTTAGAGTGTGAGAGGCACCACGTGAGACACTTGGCATGGGGCCGCCCAGTCAATCCTTGTGAGTCTTCGAGGTGCTCTGAGTCCGCCCGGGGCTGGGAGCCAGGGGACGAGCTTCTGCCTGGAGCCCTGAGCCTCACTGAAGGCTGGTGATGTTTTAACAGCGTCAGTTCCCGAGTGCGGGTCAGGATTCGGGTTGAGCCTCTGTCTAGCAGGGCAGAGAAGGGGCCGGGAGACTAACAAGTTTCACCAGATTGAAAAATTATGTGAGGCAAAACCAGTGCTGCCAGGCATCCCGGGCATGGAGAGGCCAGAGACCCGGTGGCGTTTGATGATTGACTGGTAGACGAGGCAGGCCAAACCTCAGGACCAAAGGCAGGGCCTTCCCCAGGAACACACAAGATGAGTTGGTTCCTGGAGGCCAGACACGCACAGACACGACTCTCCTCCCCTTGCTGTGGTCAATCAGACCCTGAGGACGACGCTCCTCCTATGGTCTCCACCTGCCCTGTACCCTAACCCATCTCCTGTAGAGCTGGGCAGGATCCTAAGTAGGTGCTTTGAGAGGCAGTGTAGACAGTGGGAAAAGCAGGCATTGGAGATAGATGCAACTTTGTTCAAATCCTGGCTCCCTAATTCCTCGCTGTGTGACCAGAGGCAAGTCACTGAACTTCTCTGAGCATCTGTCACAAGGGGATAACGAGTCCTTTACATAGAGTTGCTGTGCGGATGCCGTGGGACACCGTCCATCAGTCAAATGCCTGGCACATGGTAGGTCCCCGTAAATTACAGCTGTTAGAGATGGTTAACAGCCTCGCGATTACTTGATCTAGCTCAGCGGCACTGTCTGCTGCCCTCGATGTCCTCTGTCCCCGCCCTGCTGGCAGGCTCCCACCCCGGGCCCACTCAGCCTTCCAGGCCTGGCCAGAGGGCTGCCGACTCCGGGAGCCCTGACCTGCTCTCCACCTGGGCACTGACCTCTCCTGAGGCCTGAGATTCTCTCTTCCACCCCAGTTCTCTACTCTGGATCCCGGAGTAACTGGTGGCTAAGAACACGAGCCCTGGGGTTAGAAGGACCCTTTGATTTCTCGGTGCCTCAGTTTCCTCATCTATGCTCCTGGCGGAGTTGAATGAAGGCCTCGGATCTGTGCTCCAGGACTACAGGAGGCAGAGAGCCACGTGGCCGGGAATAGGTGGCTGACAGCACGTTGTGGGCACCCTCAGAGTGGCCTCCTTCCTTGGAGACTCAGGGGCTAAGGGGCTGGGCCGGGCCGCGGGGTAAGCAATGGGGCGGGGTGGGTCTGTCTGATGCCCAAGGTGGTCTCCACACCACCCCCTGCACCCCGGTCCTCAGAAGGGCAGGAACCAGGTAGAGATGCTGAACTTGCCACTCATCTCCTGTCTTCACTCGCCTCTGCCTTTCACATGCCCTGTAGGGCTCTCCCCGGGAAGGGCAATCTCGAGCTTGGAGGCCCCGTGAGTCACCAGGAGCAGCCCTGCTTCCCCCTCCATAGTAGCTGGCTGCTCTCTCCCCTGCCGTCTCAGTAGGAACCCTCGGGTTGCTCTCTATCCTCCTTTGCGCGTTATCGCTCTCGCCCGCCCGTATCTCTCTCCCTGGAAGGCTGGATGCTCCGCTGGCGCTCCCCATGCGGCGTGATCCACTCCTCCTGTGAGCATAATCCTCGCATCCATGCAGGGCTCCAGTCTGCGGGTCCCGGGACACGTGCTGGGCTCTATCTCAGCCCTCCTCACGGGCATCTGCTGGCGAGGAAGCAGGGGCAAGAGAAGCATCTTCCCATTTCACAAATGAGGAAACTGAGGCAACAGATACCCAGGCTCTCTTCCTGTGCCGGGAGCCCAAGCCACTGCCCTCTGAGGGGTCTGCCTCTTCCTCTCCCACGGCTCTAATCCCCCAGCCCACAGATCCTTGCTTCCCCCACAGGCTGGGCCCGCCGCCTCTCCCAGCCTCCACCCTGTCTTCAGCAAACTTTGAAACAGCGCCCTGTCCTCTGTCTGCCCAGCCGCCATGCCTGTCTGCAGACCTGTCTTCTGGGGCCTCGCCATTTGCCTGATTCTAGTGACCCTGGCCTTGGGTCATCCCACACATTGTCCAAGGGGCTGCTTAGAACTTTAGTACGTAACTGGGGGCGTGAATGTGGGAGCTTCTGAAGTCACAGGGCGGTGTGTCCGCGCACGTGCACATGGGACTTTCGAAGGAGGGTCCAGAGCTCTGACAGGGTCTCAAAGGTCAGGAGCCACCGCGCCAGCCTGGGCGTGAAGGAGGCTGCCTGGCCTGCTGGAGAGCTGGTTCCTGGTATGCAGAGGAGACAGGCAGCTTCGTCTCTGTCCCCCGCAACCTCTGGGGAGGGCACTCTATCTGGCTCTTCTGTCTCTCAGACTCTAGCTCTGCCCCGGTACTGCTCCTCGTCCCCTGCTCCCAATAGCTGCCATCTGCATTCTCTCGGGGACTAGACGCTGGCACGGGCTGGTGTCTCCCTTGTGAAGTCAACTTTCCCTCTAGCTGCCCTGGCTCTGAGCCACTTCTGGGTCCTGGTCTCTCCTCTGAAACCAGTGTTACTCAGAGTGTGGTCCCTGGACCCGCATGTTGAACAGCACGGCCTTACACTTAACCCAGACAGTTCCTTTTGTTTCCCTACCTGTTGGAATCCTGTCCATCCTTCAAGGCCCATCTCCAATTCTGCTTCCTCCAGGAAGTCTCCGTGGATGGGAGCTGTCCTTCTGACGGCCCTAGCACTGGTTTCTTCCCTCCATGACAGCATGCACCAGACTCCCCGTGTATTCGAGGCGGATGGGTGTTCAGCAGCCAATGGTGCTTGGCACATGGAAGGGCTCGGGAGATGCTTGGTCCCTCCGGGTGAGGAAGCACTCATTCCTACAATCAATTGTGCATTTCTTCAACGAGCACATACCAGGCCTTATGCTGGGGACAAAACAGTGAGAGGGACAAAGTCGCCCTGTGAGAACTCTGGTCGAGGGAGGGGAATAGACATGAGGTCCGGCACCGACCACGGGGCGAGTGGTAACTGCCGTGGGCGTGCAGGGGGACTGGCCGAAGGAAGCGGGGTCTGGGGGAGACGCGGTGGGGGCAGCCTGGAGGACGGATGAGTGTGCTGGGCACCAGGGAGAGCACGTGCGAAGAGTGGAGCTTGTCTGTCCCGTCTGTCCCATGGGTCTCCATTCACTCATTCGTTCATTCAACAAACATTTATGTGTGGGCCTTGTTCTGAATGCTCTGTCTGGCCATGAGCAGGAATTCGTTCCAGAATTCAAGGGATTTCAACCTGGCGGAAGCAGAGGGAGAGGAGAAGAGGAAAGACTGAGCCCGGATAGCAGGCGGGCGGGTAGCGGAGGCCTGGCAAGCCATTCTGAAGAACTGAGACTTCCCAACGAGGCAGACCATGGGGAGCCGCTCCAGTTGCTCGGCCTGTGTAACTAATTGCGCCCCAGCCTAGTGGGATAGAATGAGCATTTATTACGTCGCAGATTCTGCAGATCAGGAGTTGGGTCAGGGCACAGCGGGGCTGGCTTTTCTCCGCTCCACGCCTGCTGGGGCCTCAGCTGGAAAACTCAAAGGCCGGGGGCTGGAACCTGTCTGGTGGTTGATGCTGGCTGTCCGCTGGGGCCTCAGTTCCTTTCCACGGGAGTCTCCCCACGTGCAGGGTAGACTTGAGCCCAGGCCTTGGTCTTTCTGCGAGGCCTCAGGTCTGTGTCTGGGATTCCCTACTGCGGTTTGTAACCACCTCTTCCCATAAGTGCTGGCTGATAGTCACCTCCCCTGGGAAGCCTTCCCTGATTTCTCTGGGTAGGGCTGACTACTGGCTGTCTGTGCCCAGAGTCATTTGTCTCCTTGCCTGTCTGCTCTACTAGGCTGGGACCTCCTCGAGGACAGGGATAGCATCTTACTCATGTCCGATTCCTCACTGCCTGGCATACAGAAGGCGCTTGATAAATGTTCACTGAATTGTCAATGAAACATGAGAAGATGCCCAGCCCCTTCCTAGCCAGCTTGGAGTGGCGTTGGCTCTTCGGCCCGTCTGCTGAATCTGTCTTTTCAAAGCCGCGTTCTACCTGCCTCCTTCCTGAGCTCATTTGGACCAAAAATCCATGCCTCTTCTGGGGCCTCCTTCCCTCCCGAGCGCTTCACTCCTGTCCCCTTCAACTCCCTCTGCGTGAAGCGGCATAGGGATCTGTGCGAGATCTAAGTCAGATCGCGGTGCTCCCCGCTCAGACTTTCCAGGGTCTCCCTCTCCCAGCAGCCTTTCCATCATCTTCCTAGCCATCATTATCTGAAATTATCTGGTTTCTCCACGTGTTTATCTTGAGCTTGCTGGAGTCCTGCACCAGAAGGCAAGCCTGTTCGGGGCAGGGTCTTCCTGCTCATGGCCAGACAGAGCATTCAGAACAAGGCCCACACATAAATGTTTGTTGAATGAACGAATGAGTGAATGGAGACCCATGGGACAGACAGGAAAATCTAGGCACAAGCAGCCTGCTGGCTGAGGAGCCTGTGGTCTGGTCCCCAGCCTTGCTCACCTCTCCCTGCCAGGGCTCCCCTCCTTCCCTTCCCACCCTCTCCCCATCCCGTGTGATGCTGGGAGCACTCCTCCCTCACCTCAGCAGCCTGGGCTGGGAAGGGTGGATGAGCTGGAGAACAGAACCGTTCCAAGAAGCGCGAGAGATTCTGGTCTGGGGGGAAAATTCAGCTCCCAGCTTCAGGGGGAGGTGAGAAACGGGATGCTGTCTTGGCCGCTTGGAGCGGGCGGGAGGCGCCTCTCCCGAGTTATTGATGAGCCAGATGCAGAGCTGCAGATTAAGCCTTGCACGGGTTCCCGTGCCCGCGGGTGCAGCGCACTGGGCCCCCGGAGGAAAGATGCTCTCCCAGGAGTGGTTGGCTCACCTCTCGCTCGCTCCCAGCCTGGGATTTATGGTGCTGCCCTTGAGCGCGAGTCTCCGACGGGGATGTATCGGTCTCCTTGTCTGCCGGAATGGGCCCTCCCGATGCATCTGAGCAGCTACGGATGCAGCCACCATGCGGGGGGCGGCAGAGATCTATGGGCCTCCTTCCTGGCCTGAATCCCTCTATTCTGCCTTCGGGCCGGCAGCCACTTAGCCATGAGAGAAAGGCCCCGACCTGCTTGGTCCCCGTGCGACAGCAACACTTGGTGGCTAAGAAGGACGGTGCTACCCAGTTGTCTCTGCCCTGCCCTCCTAGGAGGACAGCCGGCTGCCATCGGTGGTGGCCCTGAGCGGCTGGACAGTCCCAAGCATGAGCTGCCCCTGAGGCACTGCCCACTCCCAACTGTAAATCCTGCGATGGACCGAACGTAGAACTCCAGGCCCGCTGGCACGGGGGACTCGCGTGTATCGAGGGCCCCTTCTAAGTGCCGGCATATGCCACGTGCCTCATGTGCCACCTGCTCATCTTCCTAAGGCCCCCGCAGCCTGGAGACGCGGGCACGATTAGCCCTCTTTCACAGAGGCAGAAACAGACCTGGGAGGGGAGGGAGGAGCTGCGCGTATGGGGCGCCATGTGCGTTACGCTGGCTTTTTGGTTTTGTGTCCACCCTGAGAGGTGGACATCGTGGCCGCCTTTGAGAATCAGGAGCTTGAGCCTCACGAGGGGACGGTAAGGGGAAGGGAGGCTGGGAAAGGCTGCTGGCTGTGCCCCTCCCGGGCGGTGCAGACCCTTGGGTGAGGTCTTCGCATGCCCCTTGTCATCACCACGGTGAGTGGAGGGTGGGTACGTTCTACGGTCCCAATCGGATCAATGAAAAATGGGTCAGGGAGGCTGGGGAACAGTGGGGCCGGGGTGGGGCCGAAGTCCCTCCTCTTTCTGCATCTCACGGCCAGACTGAGACGCTTCTTCGGCACCACACCAGCATCATTTTCTGGTTCAACACTGGAGAGCAGCTGGTGCGGGCGGGGCGATGGGCTTCATTTTAAGCATTAGGGACCCAGCACCCCTGTGCCCACCTGACATTGTTCCCTCCTGCTGGCAGCTCCTCCTGCCGAGACCCTGTCCCCGCAGTGGGGGCCCGAGCCACAGGCAGCGTCTGGGAGCCTCCTTGGGCGCTCTCTCCCCAGCTGGAGCCTGTCGGGCTGTCTCCTCCCCTCCTCCCAGGCCGTGCCAGCCCTGGGGGACTTATGGTAAAGGCACTCTGATCACAGAAGCCCTGGGGAGCCGGAGCGCGTGGGAAAGAGAGAGAGAGTGTGCGTGAGTTTACCTTCAAAGCCAGATCAGAGATTCCCCTTCTGCTGTGCCGTTAGGCGGGGATGTGTCCCTGAAGGCGGCAGGGACCAAGCAGACAAAGACAGGAGCGGCCGGGCGCAGGCCTGTGGTTAGGAGGGGCAATCAGGCCGCCCCGTGGGTCCCCGTGGCCTGGCTGCCACACCTCTGACACCGTCATCACCTTTTGGGTGGAGAACCAAATCCCTGCTTTGCTCAGCTCACTGGAGTCAGAGAAGCAGCAGAGGCCTCTAGAGATCACGCCCCTTGTTACGGATGGGGAAATTGAGGCTTAGGAGGAGAGAGCTTGCCCAAGTGACAGGACTAGCCGTGACAGAGCGGGAGTTAGCACCTGGAACCTTCTGGGCAGTGTTCTTTCCACGGCAGCAGAAGAAGTGCGGAGAAGGTTAGGGGCTCAAGCTCTGGAGCTGGGCAGACCTCCATCCACATGTGGGCCCAACCGCAGGCTGGCTGCTGTGTGACCTGCGGCTAGTGTCTCAATGTCTCTGCTTCTCAAAGGATACCTGCCAAGGAGGACCACTGTGAGGCCTGAATGGGGATTTACCTACCAAGAGCTCAGCAATGCTTATAGATACTGTTGTTGGACTTCCGGCACGAGCAGAGCAGAGGGAGGAGGAGGTACGGAGTGGCTGGAGTGTGGGATGTAAGGCAGAGTGTGGAAAGGACGGGGGGCTTCCTCCCAGAGCCACCGGCCCAGATTTAGGGACCTGGACATCTTGGTGGTGCTGAGCTCCCAGGAGGGCCAGGTACCTGCCATAGATTTCTTCATTTAACCCTCCCAACAACCCCACGAGCTCCGTGGAACTATCCCCATTCTGCAGATGAAATGAGAAGACTCAGGCTCAGAAAGGCTAAGCCACTTGGCCCCATTACCCAGCTGGCGACAGGTGGGGCAGGATTCGAACTCTGGTCTGCTTGGTTCTTTCCATTTTGCCAGCGGTACCTGAGACCAGCCTCACTTTCCAGGGGCGCCTGTGCTTACAGGACCCGGGATGGGCAGCTGACTCCGTTTAGAACCTTCTAAGAGGCTGAACTCACCCTGCCCTGGCCTGGATGGGGCCCCGTCTCCCGAGCTAAGCCTCGTCCAGCTTCACCGACAGAGGGAGCCAGTGCCCACCGGGTCCTGCCTCGTTTCCATGGAGACGGGCGGGTTTGACTCGCCCCAGGTTGGTGGGAGGGAGGACAGGGCCTGCTTCCTTCCTCTGCTCCTGCCCGCGCTGCTGATGGTTTTGCTGGGTGGTTTTGACAGGAGACTAACACGAAATAAAACAGGCTGGCGTTTCCTAGTAAATTAATGTGTGTGGTGCCGTGGGCCCTGTTTCCTGACCGGGTACCGCTACTCAGTTTACAGGTGGAGTTTATCTCTCTAAGTGTTTTAGTTCTTCAAGCCTCACGTCCTCTTTGTCCCTTCATGCCCTCCCACTTTCCAGCCTCCACCCTAATGACTTGGTCACAGCCTCGGAGAAGGAGGAAAAAAACCATTGACCACCCCTCAAGTGTTCCTGTGAGGGAACCGGGATCTGGGAGGGGAGATGCCTGGGCCCGGGTGACACTGGGGGTTGGCGGCTGGCCCCCGGAGGCAGCGCTGGACTCCAGGATCCTCTCACACGAGCCCCAGGGCTGCTTACAGGACATGTGGGTGTGCAGCGGGCGCAGCCCAAGTTTGGGGGTACCCGTTCTCAGTCAGCAGAGGCCTGAGGGCCAGCCCCCAGAGCTGCCCCCAACTCGCCATTCCTGATGCCGCGGCACAGAGGGGGCGCCCTGCCTTCCGCCCTGCCACTTGGGCTGTCCTGGGATCCACCATCATGCCTCCTTTATTCTCAAAGCTAACATTGATTGCGAAGGAGTCTCCTTTGAGGCCATCTTTGAGGTTCTTGGTAACTTGATTGGTGTGAAAAAGCTGCAGTGGTGGAATTGTGCCCCCTGATAAAGTACTAGCACGTTTAAAAGACTGCTAGGATGTGTGGAAGGGAGAAGCCTGGAGCAGACTGATTTCTCTGCCCGGAGCCTTGATGCCCCAGGGCTATCCTGGGCCCTGTGTCCATCCAGCTGCCCCTCTCCATTGCCCCGTCTGCAGGGAGCTAAAGCTGTTTGCTAAGCATCGGACGAAGTGTTTTACACTCACGTTGCTCCAAGTGGGAGCTTGTCAGAAATGCAAACTCTTGGGCCCCAGCCCAGACCTGCTGAATCAGAGGCTGCCGGATAACAAGATCCCCAGGTGACGGGTCACACGCCAGAGTCTGAGGAGGACAATTTTAAACCATGTTTTTGATCTTCACCCACCCACAGTGGACAGATGCAGACACTGAGGCGCGGGGAGGGTACGCGGCTGGTCCAGGTAATGCTGTTATGAGGTTACAGGGCTGGCATTCGGAATCTGATCTTTCTAACACCCAAGGACTTGGAGGGTCGGGGATTTCAGCTGGACAAGAAGGGGGAGCAGGGCCTCTGAGAGGAAGGGATGGCTGGAGCGTGCGGATGTAAGACGGTGAGGGCAACCTTAGGAAGCAGAGAGGGTTACCTGGAAAGAGGCCTCGACTCCTGTCTGGTAGGCGGTGGAGAACCACTAAAGATCTGGGGGCGGAGTCTGTCCACGGGGACTCGGCACCCCCACGGTCCTGCGTTGGCAGGACAGACTAGAGGCGTTTGGGGGTCTTGGGGCCGAGGTGTGACCTTGACCTGTCCTCAGGGTCCTGGGTACAGCTCCACTCCAGGACTCACAGGTGGCTGCGGGTCTGAATTATCCAGCCCAGAGTGGAGCTGAGCGGCAGATGGGCAGGCTCTGGGGGTCCGGACTGCAAGGACTCAGGGGGCCAGTGGGAGGAGCCCTGGAGGGGAGGTGGCCTCACGCCCTCAGTCTCCTCTTCTTTCTCTTCCAGCAGAGACACCTGTTCCTTCTTCATCTGGGCCTTGAAGGCTTCTGTTCCTGTGCCACCTTGAGCTGCCTCTGGGCTCCTGTGTGTCACTGCTCTGCCTGAGGCATGGGGCTCAGAAGGGACTGTGACCAGGGAC
The DNA here is from genome assembly GCF_037783145.1 of Equus przewalskii. Lineage (NCBI taxonomy): Eukaryota > Metazoa > Chordata > Mammalia > Perissodactyla > Equidae > Equus > Equus przewalskii. The sequence continues at coordinate 38,360,015 of NC_091840.1, forward strand.
TCTGCCTCCCTGGGTCCAGGCACCGTCCATCTAGTAAGGTAACGCAATTACAGCATTTCTAGCATGAGTTCGTGGGAGGGAGCACTGGCATCAAGGATGGTGGAAGGGGCAGAGCTCCAAAGCAGGAGGGGAAGGTGCTACCCATCCCCTCCATCTTGTCCCAAGGGTCAGCTCAGACACAGGGCTGGCTCCCATCCCTTCCTCACCTTTCCTAGTTTCCTCATCCCTACTCCCCCGGCCACACGAGTCAGCATCCTCACAGCTGAGGGCGCCGCCTACACCTCCAAGTTCTTTCAGAGCCAGCAGGACACCTGATGAGACAGGGAGGTCTTATCTCCATTTTACAGACGGGAAGATGGTGGCCAATAAAGGTCAAGTGACTTTCCCAAGGTCAGAGAGCCAGCAAAGCTCAGACCTGAGGCCAGAACCCAGGGCTCTTTGAGTCCACAGCCCCTTCCGCTTCAAAACCCTGAGCACTTTTTCCACCCTGCCTTGGGGCACTTTCTAGAACAAGAGATGCTGGCTCAGGATGTGTGCCTGGTGACCTTGTGTGTCTGGTGCTGAGCACTGGGGCCGGCCCCTCCCAGGTAGTCAGGAGGGTTTGTTAAATGGCGTGTGTCTCACTTGCCTACTGGACCTGGAGTCCCCGAGGGACGATTTCCAGCCCCTCTGCTCCCCTGGTGCCCAGCACCGTGCCTGAGAGAGGAGGCTCGACGAGAGGGTATGACGTGAGCACCGGTGCTCACACATTCCAGCTCTGGGCCGTCCTTGTCACCCGCCTGCCACCTTCCTCTCCGGTGCCCTCCTCTGCTCCCATCTTCTGCAGAGCCTGTTTGCTACTCTCTTGCTTCTCCCTGCTTCTAGAAGCCCCTTGTCCTCTTGCTGTGCCTTATACTCTTCCTTCACGTCCTCCTTTTCCCCTAAGCTTCCTCTTTCTGACCCAGAGCCGGAAATCCCAAATCGGCGGGCAGCCGAGGTGACTATGGGCATCTCCGTCCACTCTGAGGCCACTCTGACCATTCTCCAGGCCCCGTCCGGGTCCTGTGGCCCATCCAGCTCTCACTGAGGGAACAGCCTGCAATGGCAGGGCCCCTGGGCTGCAGCCCTGCCCCCAGCACCCGGGGCTACCCTGCACAGCAGTGAAGGCGTGCTCTCTGGCACAGCCTGTCTAAGCTGGAACTCTGATTTGCTCTTGTTAGCTGCGTGACCAGGGACGAGTTACTCCACTTCCCTGTGCCTCAGTTTCCTCATCTTTCAAACGGAGTAGTAATAGTACCTGCTTCATAGGATTTGGGAGGATTAAATTAGTTACTACCTGGAAGTGCTTAGAAACAGCTTATCACACGTCAGCTATTATTCTCCTGTAGGCCTCAGTTTCCTCATCTGTAAAATACATCGGTGGCGCTCTCTGCTCCCTGGGGCCCCTCTGGCCTGACCTCCCAGGATCCAAGCTCTGGGCCATCGTGAGCTCTGCTTGTTTCTCTCCCTCCGTGGGGTTCCCAGCACAGGGTCATGTGCAAGATGAATATTTCAATGGATAAATAAATAAGGCATGCCTTTCATGTGTGCAGCGCTGAGGTTTTCAAAGCACTTTCTCATCGGTTAATTATCTCAGTCGAGCCTCACGCAGGCCCCGCGAAGGAAGTGCCCGGGGATTGTTACCGCTGCCTTCAGAGCAGGAATGAGTGCTTTGGAGACGCAAAGCCACTCGCCCAAGGTCACGTGGGTGTTTGACACTGGGATGAGACAAGGTGGAAGAGAGCAGCTGAGAGGGAAGGGAAGGCAGGGGAGGGGTGGGGGGCTCTGGGAGGCAGAGAGCAGAAATAAAAACGGAGGAGAGAAAGGAGTACATGCTAAAGCCAATCTCAGAGTTTAAGAGTTTCTCCTCTTGCCTCAGGCTTCCTCAAATAGCTGACTTCTGGGGAGTTTTCCTCCCTCACGGTGACTAGGTTAGTGGCAGGGGCTCAAGTCTAACCTTTGGCTCGGAATTAGCAAAATCTTAGGCAGCATTAATAGAGGTATGGTGCTTGGAGTAAATGTATGGTGATAATCTACTCTGCGTGGGAACCTGGTGTCCAGTCCTAGGCACCGCACGTTGAGGTGGCCTTTGACAAACTGCAGGTGGGTGGTGAAGAGTCTGAATCTGGAGCCGTGTCTGGGGCAAGGTTGAAGGAACCAGACTTGAGGAGGAAAAGGCTAGGAGTGTCAGCACAGACTTCACATGCTGGAAAGAAGCTAGACTTGCTCCGGGAGGCTCCAGGGGGCAGAAACAGGGCTGATGGGTGGAAGGTCCCAGGGGCAAACTTAATTACAACAGAGGAAGAACTGAATGATGTCTGCTGTGAGAGTCCCTGGCCACCCCCCACCCCTACCCCCAGGGTGACACACCGGGGCTGAGGTCTTCTCTGTTCCCCCCTTCCCTGGCTCTCCCCGCAGCCTCCCTGAAGGCCTTCCCAGGCTGCAGGAGTCGAGTGAGCCCCTGCCCGTGTCCCTCTTTCCAGGGACGGAGAGCTCCCTGAGGGCTGGAAGGGCTTGGGGGACCCCTGTCGTGGGCGCAGGCTGACGGTTGGGGTCCCTCCCAGCTCTGAACAGATCCCATGAGGTTCTGGGCTGGGGAGGCCCCTGGGAAACGACGGGGCATATTTTTGAGGACAGCACCAGGGTGGTGCAGGATTAGAGCCCTCCCCGCCAGGTCTGGTGCAGCTGGTCGTTGAAGAGGGCCAGGTGGCTGAGGACCGGGCCATGGGTGGGGAAGTGCAGGGACCAGGGTGGGGTGGGTGTGGGGCAGTGCTGGGATCCTGACAGGAGACCGAGAGGGAGACCTGCAGGCCTGAGGGAGGGGAGACATGTCTGCCCTGGCTCCATCTCTCCAGGGCAGGGAAGGATGGAGGCCCCGCCCTCGCAGCCACGCTCATCTTCCGATGGAATAAAGCAAGGTGAGTACCACGCGTGTCTAGGAATCCTGAGCAGCCCCGGAGGCCACACCGGCTGGTGGCAGGAATGGGTATTTCAGAGATGAGAACGAGACAGGCTGAAATGAGCCCCGCTTGCCATTGGGATCGGCTCCTGTTCTGCTTGCTCTCTGCTGGGCCCGGCTGCCTCGTGGGGAGGGAACCCACCTGTCAGAAGCTTTGTGGCTCCTGCCACCACCTCAGGGTCTGGAACACAGGGCCTGCTACCTTGACGGGGACTCCATCCACCCCGCCGGCCCACTTGGGCAGGGGCTGGTCGCCTCTGGAAAGAGCCTGTCTCTCTCCGGTCCACTTTTTCTCTCTGTCTCCTCATCTCTCTCCCTTATGTTTCCACAGCTTCCCACCCTGCCATTGCTCGGGGGGCTCCCAGCCCCGTGGCTGTGAGGACCACATGGGCAGGGGTAGGACTGGGGGGGGGAGGTTGGGGGAGATGGGGTGCAGCTAGGTGCGCAGGGCTGGCGTCTGATCCCCCCCCGAAACTTCACCTGGGTCTGGCTCAGATTTAAGCAAATAAAAGTACAGGACGGCCAGTTAGTTTGAATTTCAGATAAACAATGAATAAAAAATCTTTTGAGTGTAAGTATGTCCCGTGCAAGATTTGGGATATGCTTATACTAAAAATTTATTTATTATTTATCTGAAATTCAGATTAACCAGGGTCCCGTATTTCATCTGGCAACCTTAGTCTTAACTGCTCCTTCCTACTGCCTCTGGGAGGGTCCCTGAGCATCTCCCTGGCTGGAGGGCGCAGTGCCAAATCCTAGCCCCCACCATTTATAGAGAAGCACAAGGCCCCATCTCGCAGTCACGGACAGACCCTGATAATGGACAGCCTTCAGGAAGCCTCAGGGTGGCCACTAGCACCCAGGGGTTGCTGTCCTCATTGCCCAAGAAAAACACATGTATAGAAACACGGAGCCGTTCTGTTTAGAGACGATGAAGGTGAGGCCCAGGGAGGCGGACTGAACGGCCCAAGGTCCACAGTGAGCTGCGGCAGACCCGGCCTGGGCTGAGGCCTCCTGACTCCTTGCACAGTGCTCCTCCCACCCCCTGCGTCTCTCCAAGCGGCCAGCTTGGGGGCTGCATTTCACTTGAGAAGGGCGGGGTGGGGGGGGGGGCGGTTGGTGGGCTCAGGGGCCTGGGCTGAGAGAGAGAAGGGGCTCCCTGCGGGACGGACCCAGGCTCACTTCCGGCCCCCCGTGGCTTCCCTCCCTGGGCCCACCCTGGACGGCCCCCTGCCCTCGGCCCCACGCGGTCAGAAAGATCATCCTGGTGGAAACCTTGGCTCCGCTGAATTAGCTTCGAGCAGAGAGGCGCAGATCCGTGGGCCGCAGGTGGGCGCTCATGCAATGACTTTGGGGGAGCGCCATTCAACTACACCCCTCTGAACGGTGCCGGCGGGTGAGCGGCCGTGTTGCTCAGAGTAAAGGAGGTGCCGATCCCTCGTGCGAGGCTGGTGTCCTGTCCGAGGCACCGCATGCTGAGACAAGCTGACAAAGTGCAGGTGGGTGGTGAAGGGTCTGAACCCTGGGCCATCCGGGATAAAACTCAAGGAACCGGACTTGGGGAAGAAAAGGCGGGGGAGTTTCAGCTCTGTCTTCACATATTAGAAACAGCCTGGATTTGCTCTGGGAGGGCGGAGGGGGCAGAACAGGACTGACGGGTGGAAGGTCCCAGGGGCCAAGCTGTGGGCCCTCATTTGTGCAGAAGCAGGGGAAGCGGCTGTGATTCTAGTCTCGGTTCTCCTGTGTGACCTTGTTCAAGTTGTTTGCCCTCTCTGAACCTCAGTGCCCCAATTATAAAATTACAGGGTGCACTAGATTATATCTAAGCCTTCTTCTAGTGCAGAGTCGAGGTGAGTCTAACCCACGGTCTGTTAGTCGATTCCACAACCAGCAAGCTGAGGGCAGAGTTCGTCCCTCCTTCTCAGTGCTTCCCCTGGCCTTCTCTCTTGCTGAATAAAGATGCATTAGTTGTTGGCAGATAAAGAGGGGGGAGATGCATTCATTCAAAACACAGATCAACAGTCCCCTCCTCCATGAAGCCCTTCAGATTGCTCTCAAGGAGTGGAGTCCTTCTTTCCTATTTTGCTGCACAATGAACTCAAGCTTCGATTTGAGATTCGACCTGTGTATCCCTCAGGCTGGGCACAGGTCGGTGCTGCAACCAGGGCCTTGTTAACTGCCCCCGCTGGTGAGCCCCGAGCGCCCCCTGGACTGAGAGTCACTCTTCCCCAGGGTGCCTGATCTTGACCCCAAGCTCCGTCTCCTTGCCTGAAATTCTCTCTCTTATTTGTGTCCCAACTCGTGTCCACTTGTCCTTTAAGACTCAGCTCAAATGTCTGCGAAAAGCCGTCTGGCCCCTCCCTGTGCTCGCCCTCCCACGCCCACCGGCAGAGTTAGCTACGTCCTGATGCCCTGAGACCAGGAGCTCATCCGCATTATACAGAGCCCTCGCTGGGCTGGACACCAGGGCCTGTCCTCTCACCGTCCCTGCGGCTGGGCCATCAGCTCCTCCAGGACAGAGGCCTCACCAGACTCAGTGCATGCCTGAGCGCTCCAGGCTCCTCAGCCTCCGGCTCCCCGCAGCGGGCTTCCTTGCCCGCCCATTTCAACAAGATGCTCCACATTCTCTAACAGCACCCTGATTATTTGCTTCTTGGGAAACCATGATGCGCGATTTAAATAAAAATTTATTGTTGACGTCTGTGCTTTCTGTCTCCACCTCTAGAGTACCAGCCCCGGTGACTGTCTGTCTTGCTCAATGCTGTGTCTCCAGCCCCTGGAACAGTCTGGAACACAACATGCACTCAGTGACAATGTATTGATTGAGCGAGTGAATGAATGACTATAAGTACCTAAGGCGCATCCATTGCTTTGCCGGGCCAGTGTCCACCCTCCCTTCTTCTGGTGGCCACATTCCTTTGGGGAACATTCTCCTCTCTCACCCTCCGTTGCTGAGTAGGTCTGACCTTTCTCCAGGTCATAGAGCCTGACCCACAACCTAGGCCTGGCCCATCAGAGGGTTTATCCCCCGGGACTAGGAATGGGCACTGGGCTGCGCTGTTCCAGGAAGACCCCCCTGGGACGTTTGCCACCACTGTGGTAGGATATAAACTAACAGGTTGCTGCTGGTGGGAAAGTCCACCTGGGAATGATGCCCACACAGAGGGAAGCAGATCCAAGAGATGGGGAGAGACGGATTCCTGGTGACACTGCCAATGCGCCTGGATCTAGATGTGCCTGAAGCTACTCCTAGACTTTCCAGCTCCATAAGTCAATAAGTTCTCTTTTCCGCTTAAGCCAATTTGAATAGTAATTTATTATTCTAACCAGAATGGTCTTCATTAATACAGATTGGAAAAGTATCTTAAATCATCTTTTTATTCTCATCTAGCATCTAACAGGGCCTGGCCTGCAGTCGGCACTCAATAAATGTTTCAGGTGAATAAATGCCTATAAGCACTTGAAAGGGGTGAATAGCGCCTAATTTACTTTAACCGTTTTTCCTTTTTCCACCGAGACAAACGTGCAGTGCACAGCATGCGTGCAGTGAATGTTAGCTGATCCCACGTGGATGAGATTCATGGCCTCCTCTCTTCCTCCTCCTCTATTAACTTCCTGCTAATAGAGGCCCCCACCCCCTTTACGCCTCCTGAATTCTCATTCTCCCGTTCTTCTTGCCATTAACAATTGCAATGATTTGCAATTTATCATCCAGAATAGGTCCATGTCCTAAGTCCCAAAATAACCCGGGAAAAGAAGTGAATACTAATAAATAAAAGCGTAGGTGTTGTGTACGCAAGGGCTGATGGGGTCATTCACCCACCATGGTGCTTACACAAGCCGTCCAGTTTGACCTTCCTCTCCAGAGAGGGAAAGGAAGCCCCGTACCTGGAAAAGGCCGCTGGTGCTGCCCGGCTCCTCATTACCTTGGGAAGCAGGACGTGAAATCATGGAAGTAGCAACAGTAGTGAGGGCGCTCCCGTCTCCCGTGGCTTCTTCTAGTGCTGGAAGTTGACCAGCCATTAAAAGGAGAACTCGATAGCATCAAGAATTTCAAACACATGGAAAAGCAGAGACAATAATAGAATGATCCACCATCTATTCATCAATCAGCCTCAATAAACTCCCGGCCAAGCTTATTTCATCTCTGCGTCCACCCACTCCCTCCCTCCCACCCCCGATTACTTTGAAGCGTATCATTTTATATGGAAATACTTTAATACGCATTTCTAAATGATAAATGCTCTTTAAATCCATAGCCATGATACCACGAGCACACTGTGGTAGGTTGTCACAGCATGACCTCCAATGGACCCTGCCTTTCATTGTCACACCCTTGTGACGTTCCTCCTGCGTCCACTCTGGGCTTGACAATGGGACTTTCTTGGCCAACGGGACCATGACTAACACAGTGCAAGGCAGAAGCCCGGAAAGTACTTGCCCATGGGGGTCTTCCCTTTCTCATCACTTCCTGCAAATGCTTCTGCTCCCATGTGAAGAGGCCCAACACCCAGGCTAGGCCGCTTGGGAAGGAGAAACCACACAGAGCGAGAGAAGGAGAGACACAGCTGTTCACATGTGAGGTCACATGTGAGGGACCAACCGCACCCGTGGGACAGATACCAGCCATCCCAGCTGACACCTGCCCAAGTCGGTGACTCCCAGAATCATGAGCAAACAAAACAGTTGTTGATTTAAGCCACTCCATCTTGGGGGGGTTTGTTAGGCAGCAATAGCTAACTGATGCACACACCAAAAAATGACCGTTCATTTCTGAATTTCATCCACTGCCTAATCAGTGTTGCAATTTCCTTGATGGTCTCATATACTTTTTTTTGTACTTTGCTTATTTTTATCAGGATCCAAGAAAATCTATATATTTTGACTGGTTGATATGTCTCTTAAGTATCTTTTAATCTATAGTTTTCACTTCCAATCTTTTTTTTTCCCCCTTTTGGAATTTTTCGAAGAAACTGTGTCCTTTGTCCTGTAGATTTCCCCACAATCTGATTTTGCCGCATGCTATGGTGCCATTTGATGTGTTCCTCTGTCCTTAAATTTCCTGTAAACTGGCAGTTGGAAAGATCCGGAAGCTTGGTCAGATTAAGGCTTGATTTATTTGGGTGTGTTTTTCCATCAGGAGGTGTCAATATCTAGTTGTCTTTGGGTCATGTGGCTGTCCATGACCCTTTCCTAGATCGACTAACCCATTAGTTCCTATGAAACAACACAGCAGCCATTCACTCCTCATTTATCAGCCATAACAATTCTACAAAGATAAATTTCTCCTCATAAAGTATCTGGTGAGCAGGGGTACCATTTGTATAGGAAAGGCAGGAGAAACATTAGAGTCTTTCCCTTTCTTTGCCAGCTTTCAAAAGAATGAGTTGTTTCCTTACATCCTCCAGAGGTGACCGATGAGGTTTAGTTTTTGAGTAGCATTGTAAATTCATGGATTTAAACATTTTGATGTGTTTTAATACAGTGTATTGTCCTTATTGATGCTTAAATTGTACCGTCTTTGACCAGTGGGAGCCTATTCAAGTTGGCTCCTGAGTCATTTTGACACAAATCCCATAATCTCTGATAATGTCTGATAGCTTCCTTGTTTCTGGTATAAAAATGTCCTGGCTTATCTTGTACTTTTTTTCCTGTCCCAGTCTTAGAATTAACCTTTTCTCCAAGGACACTTGATTTATTTTGATACAGTTATACATGAGGTTTCACAGATAGAAGAAGATTTGATGATTTGGGGGCGGGTGGGGTAGAACAGAAATTTCCTGGGAGGCCTAGTGGCTCAGCACAGATAGGCAGCTTTCCCCGAGATAAATCTGGAAAATTCTACCAGGTAAGAGCGTATCATTCTTGTGTTTGTCAAAGACAACAGTCAAGAGAGGTGACACTTCTTAGTGACTCACTGTTTTCCATAATGAAGAGGAAATCTCATCTTTGTAAACAAAGGAGCAACAGAGTGATTTCAGAGCTGGTTGAGTCTGTGACTTAGAGATCCAAAGATGGGGAGGTGCTCAGAACATGACTCGAAGTCTGAGTCCTGGCTGGGGCCCTTGGACCTACGTCATGGAATGCACACGACCCCCCCCAGGGGAGGCTGAGCTGCACACCAGGGAGAGGGATGTGTGGGAGACCTCCCTCCCCAAGTCAGAATGCTGTTCTATTACTAATCCCGCACAGTTAGCTTTTCCAAGGCCCGCTTTTGTCCTCTGAGGCCTGGAGATAAACGAACGACTTCGCAACACACTTTGAAGATCACACGAGTTGATCAGAAAGAGACAGCAACGATTGGTGCTGTTCAGCCTGAGCTAGTCTCTTTCGCTTTCTCTGTTCATGAGACCCTCTCTGACCCCAGACTTTTTCCATTCGGTTCTTTCCCAAAACTAAAGTAGTGTCGAAAAGCTGTGTCCTCTCTCTCAGGGCACAGATGGAGAGAGAGACAGGGGCCAGTGGGAGACCTTTGCCCAGAGGCTCTGAGTCCCCACATGGGGCCTACCAGGCTTTCACAGCCCCACGTGGGGCCCAGGAGGGTCTGGTGTTCGTTCCCGCTGCGGATGCGGGCTGTTTCGGCATCTCCCTGACCTCCTGCTCTGGAGGATGATGATGAGCTTGACGCTGCCAGCAGTAATAATTATAGATCACATTGGCTGAGCACTCTCCATGGGCCAGGCTCCGTTCTAAGTGTTATAGATGTGTCTCTATTTGTTCAAGCCACCATCATTTCTCCTCTAGGTTACACAATAACTTTCCCGCTGGGCTCCCTGCCTTCACCCCGGCTGCCTTATCGTCTATTCTTCACAAACTGTCCAGAGAGCTCTTTCCAGAACATGAGTCAGATCATGTCACTGCTCAAAGGCTTTCAGCATCTTCTTATCTTACTCTGAATACAAGATAAAGCACAGCCTAAGGTCTACCAGCCCCTCATCATCTGGTCCCTCGCCGCGTCTCTGATCTCATATTTCCCTTTCCCCTCCACTGTGGCCACGCTGGCCTCTCGGCTATTCCTCAGCTCGGCAGGCGCACTCCTGTCTCAGGGTCTTCCCCCATGCTGTGCCCTCTGCGTGGAATGCTCCCCTCTCCACTCTACTCTCTCACTTTCTCTGGGTCTCAGCTCAAATACCACCTCCTCAGCAAGTCTTTCCTTCTGCGATCATTCTGCATCAAATAGCCCCCTCATGCTGGTCATTACCAGCCCCTGTCTTCATAGCATTTCCACTACCTTCCATATTATGTATTTACTTTTTTGTTATTATCTGTTTCTGCTCTCTACAAAGCAGACCCCACAAATATAGGAATTTCTGTCTGTATCCTAAGCTCATAAGACCGCGACACGTACATAATAGATGGGCAATAAATATTTGTTGAGTGAATGAATGAATATTAGCTCATTTAATCATCTCAATAACTTTCTGAGGAAGGTACAATTAGTTTTTCCATTTTCACAGGTGACGAAGGCAAGGCCAAGCTATAACTCGCCTTAACCAGCAACCAGCGATTTTCTCAAGATCACGTAACAAGTAAATAGAAAGACGGGATTGGCCGACCAGGCTGGCAAGTGGGCACCAGTGGTGAGACTCTCACCTCTTTCCTTCCTCCTGCTCCACCATGGGAGTTTAGGACAGATTCCTGTTTCCTCTAGACCCACCTAAGCTTCTGCCCTGAACCCCTGTCTGCCTCTCTGCCCTGGAATTCAGGCTGGACAAAGTAGATGGGAACCCGGCAGTCCCCTCCTTCCATGCCTGAACAGCCAGCTCTGTGTCTGCTGCCTTCCTGGCTGCTCCGAGCCTGCTCAGGCTGCCCCAGCAGAAGATTCTCCATCATTGCAGAGACCCACCAAAGACCGCCGGGAGGTCCATGAAAGAAATCGACGGGGAGAGGAGGCAGCCTCGATCGCTTCTTTGCCCTCCCTGAAAAATTTCCCATCTCCATCGCACAGACCCGAGAGGCACCGAGTGGAGGAAGACGGTCTGAAGCAGGACAGTTTGATGGGGCCAATGTCCAGCTGCCATTTTAACAGAGCTATGTCAAAATGGCCAGGTTAATAATTTCTTTTTGGCTTTTTGTTTTCACTTTTCGAAGTTTATTTTTAAATTCACACACAGAAAAGTTTGCTCTTTGTAGCATGCAGTCCTACAGGTTTTGGCAAATGTATAATGTCATGGATCCATCACCACAGTCATGACACAGAATACTTCTGTCACTCCTCCAGTTCCCTTTTGCTGCCTTTTGTTGACCTCTCCCCACAAGCCTTCCCCTGGCAAGTGTTGCTATCTTATCCATTCCTGTAGTTGCTTTTCCAGAAAGTCATAGAAATGGAAGAATAAGTATACAGCCTTTCAAGCCAGGCTTCTTTCATTTAGCAAAGTGCATTTGAGATTCATCCATAATATTGCTGTATCAATGAATTAAAAGTTCATTCTTTTTCATTGCTGAGTAGTATTCCATTATATGGATATACCACCATGTGTTTATCCATTCACCCCTTGAAAGACATTCGAATTGTTTCCAGGTTTTGGCACTTATGAATAAAGTTGCTTTACACACTCAAGTGCAGGTTTTTGTGTGAACATAAATTTTCATTTTTCTTAGGTGAATGCCTTGGAGTAGGATTCCTGGGTCATGGGATTCGTGTATGTTTAACTTTATAAGAAGCTGCCAAACTGTTTCCCAGAGGGGCAGTACATTCGTGTGTGAGAGGTCCAATCTGCACCAGCACTTCATATTATCGGTTAATTTTTTTAGCCATGCTAGCAGGTGTATTGTTGTGTATAATGAATGATGCAGAGCATCTTTTGTGCTTCTTTGCCATCCTTATACCTCCTTTAGGGGATGGTCCAAAAGCTCGTGTATCAACATTGTCGCCTCTTATATTTGTATTAAATTGCCATGCAACCTAAGAACTTGGCTCCCTTGCCTGAGGGGCCTAGGGGAGAGCATTGTTCTAAGATTGCTCCATCAAGAGCCCTTGCAAGTGTTGAGAAGATTGCTGGGGGTGGGCGTCATCTAGAACTAAGAACCATGGCAGCTATATTCTATTTTTAGTAGCTGAGAACATTCTTTAAGTTTATCTAGCCCGATCCTATTTCTCTGCATCTTAAAAATAAAACGATTGAGGCCTAGAGAGGAGAAGCTTTGGCCCAGAGCCCACAACTGGAAGGTTCCTGAATTGGATCAAGAAGTTAAATCAAGTAATTTCATTTCTAGAAGTCCCAAGCTCCCTCCACTGTAGACCTGTGATGCAGTGTAAGATGCTGAAGGGATGTATGTGGTCACACCCCCTGGGAAGTTTTTGGGAGAAATGGAAGCAATGCAGGACAATGCTGGGAAGAGAAGACACATATGGACGTGCGTTTCTGGGTTGCTGAAAATACTGGAGGAAATGGAGAGGAGAGATGGAGTTAGTTAAGCACAGTGTCCTGGAGGAAGAGAACTCCGGGTCCCGTTTGGAAGGGAGGCACAAAGTCTGTGTGTCTGTCACTGTGGCCGTGTATGTGAGTTCTATTGCATCGCAGATTGTGTGCCCTGGGCGTGCTCACAGTATATGGGACGACGTCCATTTTCCTTGTCTGGTAAAATACATGAGCAATTGTAAAGCTCAAAGTAAGTTTCTGTTTGGTATATTTTTGTGGTGCATTTTCAGCTCTTGCTTAACCCTGAATCTTCGTCGTCCTCATCTCCTGAGTCTCAGATGGGGAGCACCGAAGGGACCCCTCCCAGAGTCCAAACTGCAGCTGGCAGCACTTAAATCCAGTGAGCGGCGAGCTTCTCGGATTTGCTTCGAGTTGAAATCAATATTTTCTGAGAAGAATGCATCTTAATTTCAGTGGCCGGTTCTCCCGGCAAGAATTGCTCTAAAACAAACCTCCAAACCCACAGACTTAATGCGTCCTACTTCAGTTGTTTAGTAAATCTCTCTGTACAGAGAAAAATCCATTAGCTGACGGGGCAGCGGTGGGGGTAGGGGCGTGGGGAGAGAGAGCGCGAGGCTGAAACGAAGCCCCAGCAGCAGAGATGGGACTGAGAGCCCAGGGGGTCCAATGTGAGGCCTCAGCCACGTCCCTTGGCTCAGCTCAGGTCGGCCCCAGCTCGCTGCAAGCACACCCAGGGTGTCACTGGCAGAATGAATGGGAAGAGAATGAACCCCCACCCCAGCGCCTGCCTGGGGAAGAGCTTTCTAACTGCGAGCTGTCCCCTTCTAAATCTACAAGGAGGCAATCGATTTCCTTTTCAGCAGGACTGGGGGAAAGCAATCATTTACCCCAGAACACGGGCTTTAATGAATCCGTGAAACATATGAGGTCACCCCGATTACATCTTCCCCTGACAGCCTGGGATGGCTCCACAGCCCTCAGGAGACTTCCTGAATGAGGATGTTTTCTGAATCCGGGCCCCTCCCGGCTCCTTCCCTCTGCTGAGTCAGGGCGTGCCTCAGCTTTTCTCCCTGGAAGGCAGGAGGCCTGGGTTGGGCCCAGCCCTGGAGAGTCAGCGAGAGCCAGGAGAGAGAGCTGTGGGCTCCCAGGTCACAGTGACCCGAGTCGCAGTGACCAGCTTTGCCACATCCTGGCTGTGTGTCTCTAAGGAGCAGCTTTAATTTCTCTGAGCCTCTGCTTCCTCAAGAATCCCTGTAGGGAAGAATTGTTGGGATATAAGTCCATCCTATTGGGATAATATTGTTGGGATGTAAGTCCTAATATTTAAAGTATCAGGTATACAGCTGGTGGGCAACACAAAGAAATAATAACTACCACTTCAGCACCTCTGTTTATCCTCTCCGTAGAATGGGCTGAATATTATTTGTTTCACAATGAATTGAGAACAGAGAAGGGGAAGGATGAACCTACCATGGCTTGGAAACCATCAGGAAACGGTAGTATGGTGTGGTCTTTCCATGGTCAAATGCTGGAGACCAGAAATGAATTCCACAGACAGGAACAAGGTCTGTGGGGAACGGTGTGGGGAGCGTGTCTCTTCGCCACAGAAGGGTCCAGTCGTGGAGCACTGGCTCCAAATGGGGACCTTACACATGTGGTTTATCTCCCAATTTTACAGATGGGGCAACCAAAACTCAGAGAGGGGTAGCAACTTGCCTGGGGTCACTGGCCAGCTGGTAACAGTGCAGTCTCATATCCAGGGCCACAGACTCCTGGCCCCCAGCCTTTTCTCCATCGGCCAGTGCCCACCTTCGCCTGCCTCTTTTTGTAGTTGGCCCAGGCCACCCAATAGGTGGGAGGCAGCCACCTGGGTCTGAAAGGGGAGATGAAAGCTGAGGTGGTGCTGATGAAGGAGGAGGAGGGAGCAGAGAGGAAGAGGTATTTTTACCTCGAATTATTTTTATTAAATGTCACAACGGCTTTGCAGCACTTGGGATCTGAGTAGACAAATCAATGAAAATAATTATAGCGAACATCCTGTCTTCCCACTTCCCTCCTCCTCCTACCCCCACAGCTCCCTGGGACTCACAGAGAGGCCGGCTAATGCAGCTTCGCACTCCAGCCCTGGGAGGAGCAGGGGCAGCAGCCCCCTCTGACCTCCGCCTTCTCTTTGCTTTGTTTGCAGGCAGCTCGGCCTGACTCAAGGCTCACATGTTGGAGAGAGGAGCAGCTCCAGCAGCAGCTGCAACAGCAGCAGCAGCAGGAAAAATGAGCCAGAGGCCAGAGAGAGACAAGTCACTCCTACCGGGATTAGAAACTGGGAAGAGGGCTTTTATTCTTAGAACCCATTTATGGCTTAGAAATAAACCTTCTAGCAAGACTTGTATTTCTGGTCAGGTGACAAGATTAGTCAAAGCCATATGAATGAAGGCTGCAGGAGTTATCCATCCATCTGTCCATCTCTCTGTCCAACCAGCCACTCATCCATCCTTCCACCACCCACCCATCCACCCAACCATTCATCCACCCACCCATCCATCAAACCATCTACCCATCCATCCCTCTATCCATCCATCTACTCACCCATCCATCCACCCACCCATCCACTCAAAATATCCATCCATCCATCCATCCATCCATCTGTCTATCCATTCATCCATCTATCCATCCATCCATCCATCCATCCATCCACCCATCTACTCTTTTTCAACCACTCAATGAGCATTTACTGCAGATCTACAGGAAATGGCATTGTAGTGGAAAGGGTCTGATAGCCCTGATTCAAGTACTTGCTCTGCCATTGCAGAGTTACCTGTGTATGCTGGACAACTTCCATTTGCCCCCCAGATCCACTCTCCCCTGCCTGTGTCCAGGAAGTCTGACCAGTATGGACTGCATCAACAGGCTCCCTTGGCCCCTGGCTTCTGTGTGGGCTCATCCCATGGAGAGCACCAGTAGGAGATGAGAGGGAGGGAGGGAGGAAAGCAAGGTTAGGGTATTTAATTTTCCATCTTTCCTCCTATGGGGTCCATCAACTAAAGGTCACAGGTCCTGATAGGTGACCATCTCCACATACTCCTTTCCATCCTTGGGTTCTGGGAACCTCCTCTCCAGGTAAAGGCGCCTGTAGTTACCTGCCTTAAGGTAATACCATGTCCCTTATGGTTTTCCTATGCCTTGCCATACCTTTTCAAATTATCCTTTTATTACATTTTCCTCAGGTTATTTAAGTTTCAGTCAGCCATCGGCTTCCTGGGACCAGGACTTATATACCGCGTGACCCTGAGTAAGTTATTTTGCCTCTTTGAGTCTCAATTTCTCCTTGGGTAAAATAGGGATGTAAAATCAACTTTACAGGATTGTTGTGAGGCTCAGGGAGGATAAAGGGCTTGCCCAAGGTTGCGTGGCTGCTTAAGGGGCAGAGCTGGGAAGTGAAATCAGAGATATTTAGAGCAAAGCCCCACCTCTTCACTACCTCCTAGGATCTGGGTCCCTAGGGTGGCAGCCCTAGGCATTCTGGGGTCAGTGGCAATGGAGGGTCCCATTAGTGGACTCAATGCCCCTCTGCAGCCTCACAGGACCCAGGGGCCCCTTGCACTCATCACTCAGGTGGCTGAGGTCCCGTGAAGGGGAGGCGGTTAGCATCCTTCTCTCCACGGCTGCAAGGAAGCCTGCTAGGGAGGCTGAGCTGTCAATCCCATTCAAAAGCATCATTTGAGCAAAGGCTGTCCTAATGTTGGCTGACGAGGTCAAGGAAGTATTGTCAGATTTCCTTCTTGGCTGAGCAGATGATAAAGGCAAGGGGAGCTGGTGTGTGTCCAGGGATCTCCATGGGCCAGGCATTTTGCAAATAAATTCTCTCATCTAATGTCCCAGCAGCATATGAGGTAGGAATTTTCATCTCCATATTTCAGGTGAGGAAACTGAGGCATAGAAAAGTTAAATGGCTCCTGCAAGGTTCGGCCAGCAAAGGTGGGGGAGGTGAGGGACCTCTCAATTCAGGCTGTCTGCCTGTGCAGCCTTTGCTCCTCCTACAATACTAGGATGAACAGAAGGAATCTATAGCCCTTTTTATTTGCTCAGCAATTTATATTTCTTCTGGGACTTTGGCCCATCCATTATCCTTTCCCTCTCTCCTGCATCTTCCGCCTTGCTCTCTTCCTTGGCTCCTTCGCCTCAACATAAGAATGTGTTTAAGTCTCTTATGTCCTTGAAACATGTGCTTACTCAACCCTCCTTCCTCCACCAGTCACTGCTCTTTCTTGCCCTGCTCCACTTCTTCATCTACTGCAGCCAGACTTCCGTCCCCATCCATCCCTGTCCGGCAAAGGCCATCAATGACCTCCTGGTTGACAGTTTCAATGGAAACCATCTAGTTCTTGTCTTCTTCAGCTTCATTCCTTCATTCCACAACTATTGTTCCATCCGCACTATGTGCCAGGCATGGTTCTAGGTACTCGAGAGAAAGCAGTGAACATATAGAAAAAAAAATCCCTGCCATTGTGGAGCTTACATTCCAGTGGATTGGGTCGACATGCTGTACACAAGTACATCAACAACGTGTCTGTGGCAGAAGGTGCTCTGGAGTAAAAAATAGAGCCAGATGAGGGAGCTAGAGAGTGGTGAGGGAAGGCGTGCTGTTTTGGTGGTCACGGAAGGCCTCCCTCTCACTGAAAAAGTGAGATTTGAGCTGAGAACTGAAATGAAGTGGGGGTGGGGAGACTTTTGGATACCGGAGTGGAGGGTTCTAGGCAGAGGGAACAGGACGTGCAAAGACCCTGTGGTGGGAGCATGCTTGACAAGATCAGGGAGGCCAGTGTGTCTGGACGGAAGTGAGTCAGGGGACAGCAGGAGGAGATGGGGCCAGAGTTAACAGGGGCCTGGTCATGTGGAGTCTTGCAGGCCGGGGTAAGAACTTTGGTTGTTACTCAGAGTGAGAAGGGAAGGAACTGAAGGGTCGGAGCAGAGAAATGAGTGGTCTGACTGGTGTTGAAAACCATCCTACTGGCTGCTGTGCAGAGAATAGACGGAAGGGGGAGAGGGTGATCAGCTCCCCTCTGCAACATGTGCTGGGGGGCCATCTCCTCGGTCTTGCAGCTCTATCCCTTTCACCTGATTGCTCATCGCCTCCCAGAGCAATTCTTCTGGGTCTCCGATGAGAGCTCTCCCTCCCAGTGTCTTTCTCTCCTGTGGATGCTGTCCGCCTCTCTGCTCTGTCCTTGGTCCTGAAATCCCTCCATCACTGCAGAAAGAACCCACGCTCCCTGGCTTCAACGCCCCAACTCACGTGACTCTTGAACCCCTATTCCCAGCTCAGGTGTTGCTTCTGGTCCCCACACGTGTTCATCCAGCTGCCTTCTTGACTCCTCACATGGGTGCCTCGCCTCAAGCACCCCTGACCCCCACATCTCAATAACTGAATATGCTCTTTCTCCACCCATTCTGCTCCTTTCCCTATGTCCCTAGGCTCTGTGTGGTCCCCTGGTGTTCCCAGGCATGCATGCTGCACTCCTGGTCTTCATCCTATATATCCTCCTGCTCTCGCCCTTCCTGAGACCCAATATCCCCCAAAACAATTCCTCCCTCTCCATCTCCACCCCACTACCTCATTTCATCACTTCTGTGGACTAGCGCAGCCACCTCCTCATCTGCAATCTGCCCCCTCTAAACTCCCCTTTGCTCCTCCCAGCTTCTAGGGGCTTGGTCTACAATATACATCCGACTATGAGAGTTTCCAGTGGCCTCCAATTGCTTTCCAGATGCCAACTCATGTTTCCAGCTTCATCCCGCATAGCCTCTCCCAACCACTTCAATATCCAGCACTTCTGAACTCCTCATGGTCCTCTAGACCCCTCAGTGTTCTCATGTCTCTGTGGCTTTGTTTAGGTAGCTTCTTTGCCCTGGGATCCTTCCCCTGTCTCTGCCTGACAAACATCTTCTTTTCCTATAAGATCTCACTCAGAGACTGCATCTTTTCACAGGCTTCCCTCAGACTCCCAGGAGGAATTATGAGTACCTCCTTCCACAGTTGTGTACCCTCTGTTCCTACCTTTATTTACTTATCGAACCTCAATTTGTGCCAGGCATTGTGCCACGACACGACAGTCCTCAAAACAACCCTAGGCGGTAGCTGATCCTCTCTCCATTTTAGGTGAGACAACTGAAGCTCAGAGAGGGTAAGCAGTTTGCCCAAGATCTCCAAGCACCCGAGGGCTGGAGGCAAAGTTGGAACCCAGGTCTTCAGGCTCAGAGCCTCTCTTCGAGGTGGATTTTCATTTGATAAGTCATCGTTATCTTTTCTTCATGTGTTCCTTTTCCCCACTATATCCCTCAAGAGCAGGACCATGTCCTTCTCTTCCTTCTTTTCTCTCTCCACTGCCTCGTATGGTGCTTGGCATGTAACAGGCATCAGTTGAGTGTTTGTTGAGAGAATGTGTGCACGTATAAACAAAGGAATGCAAAGGCCTTCCCTGTCCACAATCTCCTGGAATCCTTGCAGCAACCCTGAAAATGGCCATTAACATCCTCCTTTGACAGCTCAGGAATCGGAGGCTTAGAAGCATGAAAGAAAGTCTAGCAGCTAATAAGAAAAAAAGCCAGAGCTGCAGCTTTGCTGTTTCTCTGGATTTGAGAAATCCAACACTTAAGGCTTCGGGGTTGGGCTAGAACGGTTCCAGGAGCGACTTGCCAAGAAACAAGAAGTTCTCCGAGTGGATGAAGTAATGTTTCCAGAGCTCATAAAGCCAAGGTTCTTACCGCATTCTCCAAGAGAGAGAAATTAAGAACACAGCTGCAGTCCTCATTGGCTCCAGGAACCAGAGAGCCCAAGGTCAGTCCTGGCGGGGGTGGGGAGGTGGGGGTGGAATTTGCACCCACAAACACCGTTGGGCGGTGATGGTGTGCATGGCACTGTTCTAGGCCTGGCCAAGTTGCTGAGTTAATACCACTGGCTGGTTGTAACATCGTGGGAAATGAACTCTTGAGAAAAGCAAGCAAAATATGCTGTTGCAAGTAGGAAAAAAAAAAAAAGAATCATTGCAGATGCATATTAAGTATATCTGACACTGCGTATAATGTATTTTCAATGCCAGGCCACTTGTTAGCTTCCTAATACGTATATTCTGAGATGTTTGCAAATATGTTACAAGGCTTGGCAAACAGCTCCACAGGCATGCTGGAGAGGCTGCTCCTGTTTGAAGTTGAGGTTATCTGTGGCTTGTAAACTCTCTCCTGCCCCTGTTAACCCAGGCCTGGGATGGTGGCCCCTAGAGCAACTCGTTGCACCAGCATCTTTTCGATCACTGTGAGACAGAAAGTCGATGGATCAGCCAGCTCAGGTCAGCTCCCTATGGAGGGTGCAGCCCCACCCTCAGGCTGTCCTAAAATCCTGGAGCACCAGGGCTAAAGGGGCCTCTCTAGAGCATCGAGTCCTATTGCCCTTTTTTTTTTTTTTGTGAGGAAGATTGGCCCTGAGCTAACATCTGTTGCCAATCCTCTTCTTTTTGCTTGAGGAAGATTGACACTGAGCTAACATCTGTGCCCATCTTCCTCTATTTTATGTGTGATGCTGTGTGGCTTGACGAGCGGTGCTAGGTCCACCCCCGGGTTCTGAACCTGTGAACCTGGGCTGCTGAAGCAGAGTACGTGAACTTAACCACTACGCCACCAGGGCCAGCCTGTATTGCCCATTTTACAGCAGCAAAAATTGAGGCCCAGATAGGAAAGGCAGTTGCCTCAAGTCATGGGTGCGAGGCGATGGCAGAAATGAGGCTAGATCCAGGCCACCCACTGCATTCCTGGACGTTCTGCTTGGTGGTCAGAGTCAAGGTCAGAGGCTGCATCATCCCAAGAACCATTGCATTTTTGGCAGAGGCCACAACCCCAAATTAGGGAATGAAAGAGGAGATGGCATTCATCCCACAGGCCTGTAGGCAGAATAAAAACCCCCATCCTTGTCCCCTTTCTCTTCCTGGCACCCCGCCTTCCAGAGCAAAGGGTGCAGGCCCCAGGGGCCAGCCCACAGCCTGCTGGCTGAGTATTGGAAGCCTGGGGGTGGGGGCAGATACTGCCCTCAGCTCCCCCTCTCTGGCTGACTTGCTGTCCTTCGGCCTAAGGAACAGAGCCTGGGGAACTCGCCCAGAGCAAAGGAAATCCCCGCTCGACTTGGTTTTTATAATCTGCCTGCAGATCTCGCCTGGTTAACCCAGTGGGTCATTTTAATTTTCCAGAAGCTTTTCGACTTCCCTTGGATCCTTAATCAGATAAGAGGATCTGTGTATGTGTTTGTGCGTGCGTGCGTGTGTGCGTGTGTGTGTGTGTGTATGCGCACGCGTGCCTGGGCTCACCCGATCTCCGATCTCCTCCCCCCTTCCCCCTCCCTCTCTCCCTCCCACAATCGCTCTCACGCTCTGCTCTCTCTCTCTCTCTCTCCATAATCACTTCCCATCTTTTCCAGAATGCTTAATGGAGTCTGGAGATGAGGGGAAGGACAATTTCATCTCAGAGCAGGAGCCAGCCCTCACACCTCTCTGCCCTTCACCGTCGTCTCTTTGCCTGTTGTCCTGGGAGTGGATTTGGCCAGGTGTTTTCCTGAAGGAGGGTGAGGGACCTCTTTCCCCTGCCCTTTGCCCCCTCTGGAAGTCTATTTTGCCATCTCCTGCTCTGCTGCCATTGGGTTCCCACATAACTGCCCGAACCCAAGGCTGCCAGCGGTCACAAGCCAGCTCAGACTGAGGGGAACAGAACGTCTGAAGACGCATAATTGGATGAGGAGGAATGTGGTGGCTGGCGGGCGCCATGGCAATGCCCAGGAGGGAGAGCCCAACAGGATGCCTCTAATAGCTTATCTCCTAATACTTGTTGTTGGAAAGCTGTTGTTTCCCCTCTGAGCCTGTCTGCCGGGCGAAGAACTGCCCAGCTGGTCCGGCAGCCTTCTCCGGCCAAGAGGTTGCTCAGCTCCCTCATGCCGTGGACAGCTCAGCACCCATCCTGTTAGTGGGCATTCTCAGGCCTGGGGGGCCTTGCCCTCCCGGGGGGGGGGTGTCGGCTCAGCACAGCAGGGTGGGGGGGATGGAAGAGAAGCCAGTGCTTTCTGTGCAGATCCTTTCCTGTGCCCCATTTCTTTGTCCCACTGTGCCTGGCATGGTGCTTGGCACACTGTAGGCACTTAATAAATGTCTATGGCTCTGAACTGAATTCTCTGTGGATGGCATTGGTCCGGACCAGATCACTCGAGTTCCTTTCCAGGCCTGAGGGCTATGTACACCAAGTACCTACAGTGTGCAGGGCACTGCTGGGAACACAGCGGGTCTGAGGCCCTGGCTCTGTCTTGGGAGCTCAGCTCTCCAGACTGTGCAGAGAAGGAAGGGAAATCACAAGAGCCAGGGCCCATTCAGCGTGGGCAGCTCCTCTCCTGTCTCCCAGGATCAGAGGATGCTCACACTCTAAGGGCCCTTGGAGAATCACCTGGCTGACCCCATTGTGCCGATTAAGTACCCAAAGCCCCAGGGAGGACTTGCCCAGGGCCTTACATCCACTTGAAACAGAGTTAGGAGGCAAACTCAGTGTGGGTGACTCCTAGCACAGTGCTCTCCATAACTGCAAGTTGCCAGAGGGCACTGCAGCCTGAAATGAAGGGCTCTAAGGATGCAGAAAGAGAAGGCAAACCCTCCTATCAAGGCATCGCGGCCTTTGATCTTTAGTGGTTTGTCTGTTCCATCAGTTGTTCCTTTGTTCATCCCTTCATTTGTTCAATGATATTTAATCAGCAGCTTCTCTGAGCCATGCACAGGCAGTTAACTAGGCTGAGTCCTTGCAGGAAAGGAGCCTCCAGTCTACGGCTGATTCCAGGGCGGTCGCTCCTGGTTCCCCACCCTGGCTCTGCCTCCCGGGCCTTGCTTTGCGAGGATCCTGTCTCCTCTCCGCATAATGCTGCCGCCTCTCTTGGCTCCCGGGAGACCCACCTCTGAGCAGCTGTGGGCAGCCCTTCTCCCCTGGCCTGTCCCTGTGTCACAGATGGAGCCAGGCCCTGTGCCCGATGTGGAGCACATCCCGAGGCATAGTGAGCATGTGCACGCCCCTCGCCTTGCACGCAGCGATGCCAGGAGTGTGCCCTGGCTTGGTTGCACGCCCACCACTGCATCATCTGGAGCCCCTGGGTTTTCTGTGGCCTCAGCCATGCCCAGAGCGGGACAGACTCTGTCCCCAGGGATCGGGGACTGTGAGGGAGCTCAGCTGAGCTGCTGGTGAGGCTCTGATCTTCAACCCTGGCTCTGGCCAACCCAGCCATCAAGGGCCTTTTTGAAATCTCTGTTGGAGAGGCCACTTCCTGGATAAGGGTTCTTCCAGGAAGAGAGCCCTGTTCCCATGGCCGTCTGCCTACTTCTTCCTGCCATATCGTCCCATCCTCACTGCCCAGAACTCCTTGTTTGGCCTGCTCCTGCTGCTGCTGCTGCTGCTGCTGCTGGTCTGCCTGGACCTCCTCCCAAGGAGGCTGGGATGATGATCGCTCTGACTGCGCCCATCCGTGGTCTGGCCTGCACGTCTCTGACCCAGAGCCAGTGCGGCCAAGCCAAATCCCCAGGAATCTTCATGCTTGTCTGTAGTTCTCAGTCTCGGGGTGAACAGGCAGGAAGAAGTGGACAGACACTGCGGAGCTCAAAAAATACTTCCCTGTCCTGTGAGCTGAGGCCGAGTCCGTGGTCCCCCTGGTGAGTGGTCACGCATGGGCTGATGGCTCCATCTCTCCCTGGGAGCGGGAGGGGAGACTGGCAGAGGGTCCCGAGGTCTGAAGGTGGGCCGGAGTCTCTGAGCTGCTTGTTTTGGGGCCAAGAGCAAAGGTGCCTGGGTGGTAATGGGCATTTCTGGTCCTATTAGCCTTGCCTCCTCCCAGCCTCCCACCCCCTCGGCCCCGTGTTCATTCTGCTTCCATTTTCAGCAGGTGAAGTGGAAAATAACCTGGCTCTTACGGGAATGCACGTCTCTGCTCCTTTTTCTGGCTGCTGATGGAAACAGCAGCTGCCCCCAGCCATGTGTGGCTGCCCTGACCCTCTGAGACTTGGGGCGGAGACCAGCCAGGGGAAAGGACTTTGCTCAGTTCTCTTTCCCATGGGGCACAGAGCTGACATCATGTGGGGAGCGCAGAGAAACAGAGCAATTGATTTGGAGGTGGAGAGGAGCATAAGAATCACAGCTTCCACTTATTGAGCACCTCCTGTGAGTCAGGCAACAAGCAAGTTGTTCTAGTTGCATTATCTCATTTAATCCTCTCGCCAACCCCGGGAAGTAGGTAGGGATTGCTATCATCTTCCTTTGTGGGGACTGAGGCTCAGACAGGTTAAGTAACTTGCTCATAGTCACACAGCTGGAAAGTGGCAGTGCTGGGATCTGAACCAGGACTGCCTGACTCCAAAGTTCTTTCCTGCTGCTGCAGGAGGGTTCCAGGAGGGTACAGGTGTGCTGTGACCCCTACAGCACAGTGCCGCATACCTGATTCTGTCTTTGATGGGGAAGGAGAGCAGGCAGGAGGACTGCTGCCTGGAAAGTCCTTATTCTGGTGGGAGGGGGTTTCCCAAGGCAGCTGAGACTGCACAGCCCGAGAGACAATTGGAGTCCTGATTGAGGGGCACTTGGGCCCCATCCAGGACCTCAGGAGGGCACAGCACAACTTTCCAACTGCCTTTAGCCACTTTTGCCTTTTCCTTAAGGTCATACTATACAGACTGCGTGTCAGTGTCTAACTTGGACAGCTGTGTGTTAACACCTGTGTCGAGCTCAAGAAATCCACCTCTGGGGAGACCCAGTGACAAGCGCCACGTTGATTGGCTCAGGCGAGACAAGGCTGGACATGTCCTTGGAGGTGGACAGTGGAAGTTCCGAGGCCAGCTGGAGCATGGGACAGGCACAGGCAGGGCGTGGGGAACAGCCTGAGGCTCTGTGGTCCTCAGAGAGCCGGAGGGCAGCTCGGGACTGCCTAGTGCTTGGCACGGGCTCAGAGCGGCGGCTCGAAGGGGCTCCGTGGATGCGACACCCTGCACATAATAGCTGCTCAGTGTATACTAGGATCAAGGACAGATGGTCTCCCTCCAGAGGACTTAGGATGCTCTAACTCTGGAATACTTCCTGCACAAGAAGGAAACAAAGGAATGTTTTTTGAGCCTCTCCTGTATATAAGACACCTGCTAGGCGTTCTCACATATGTTATCTCAGTTGTCTGGGCTATGTTCAAAGCAGGACGGTCAAGCCTGCAGGTGGGGAAGCAAGAAAAGCCCCCAGTGCCTGCAGAAGCACCACCACCCATCATTTCCCAGACCTCCTGGGGAGCACTGTGGACTCCATCCTCCATCTCCGTCTTTAGCTGCCCTCCTTCCAATCTTCTACTTTTGTCACAGTGCCATGCTGCTCGTGATGTCACATCCACGCCCTGAGGAGTCAGAATGACCAGCAGCCAGGTGCAGGAGGATCCCTCTGGTACCCTCCCTCTGCTTTCTGCGCCGTGGGCCTCAGAGGCCCTGCAGTACTATAAGGAGACCATAGGCTCTGCGGCCACCAGCCTGTGCTCAAGTCCTGGCTGTCATCTGCTGACTTGCTGTGTGATCTTAGGCAAGCTGCACCCCTCTCTGGGCTGGGTTTCTGATTCTGAAAGGTGGTGGGGCTGGAGGAGGACAGTGCATTCTCAGGTCCTTCCATGCATTTCCAATGGCTCTGATTTTTCCTCTCCTCCCTGCCAGGCTTAGTGAATCACGTGGGATTTGTGACTCCTGGCTCCGCCACTTACTTGCTCTGTGACGTGAGAAGTTGTTAACCTCTCTGAGCCTCAATTTCCTCACCCAGAAAGTAATACCCACCTTGTGGGGTGCTGCGAGGATTGAATGAGATACTGCAGGTGATCAGGGAGAGAGAGCAGTCCAGTGCCAGGTGCAGGGCAGGTGTGCAGCTCACGTTCAGTCTTCCTCGTCCTTCCCTTTCTTCCTCTCCCTCCTCACCATCATCATCGGCTTCATGTGGGAGCAGGGTAGGGATCCTCTGCCATCACTCTCGGCTCCCGGACAGAGCTGGCCCCAGCAGAGGAAGGACCAACGAGTCACCGGACCTCGTTCAGTTTGTTCTCTTGGAAGAACCAGCCCTCTGGTTCTGCTCTGTCTCACTCTCTTTCTAACCATCGGTGAATTTCACCCACTTTAAATTCCACTGTCATTTGGTTCGATCTCAGCCAGGCCCTTCTCCCAGGGCAGGGGCAGGAGGACTGTCTGTCTCTGAGTTCCTGGAAAGCAGAAGGGGGATGGCCAAAGAGACACCAGTATGGACGAGCCTAGAATGCCAATCACGTCCAGCCCAGGAGATGGTCCTGGGGCGAGGGGGTGCTGGCCGGTCCTGCTGCACCTCTAAGGCCGGGACCCAGAAGCCTGGGAGGGTGTCCTCTGCCTCCTTGTTCTGAAAGGTGGCCAGGCAGGATCAGCCATCTCTAAGGCCTCGTCCAGCAGTAGCGTTCTTGGGTCCTCTGGCCTGATGTCCAGACTCCTGGCATGCTCAGCGTCCTCTCTTCCTAACTCACCCCAAGCCTCACCACCTGCCAAGGGCCCCGGCCTCATAATTCAGTATTCCTTGCAAACTTTGTTACCGACTGACCTTCACCGAGCACACCCAGCAATGACTGCAGACGTTTGGGTGGGGACCCCAGAGCACAGGGCCTGGAGATCAGGAGCGGCCAGACTGCACAGCGGAAAGAGCTCCCAACAGAGACGGGGTTCTGGTCCCAGCTCTGACATTCATTCCCTGATGACCCTCTCTGGGCCTCAGTTTCCTCATCTGTGAAATGGGAGAGCAGGGCTTGATGACTCCTGAGGGACTTTCAGCTCCGTCTCTGAACTTCTCAGAGCCCTCAGGCAGTGGCCCAGGTAGGGCTGCTGGGGCTCCCCACCTCGTCCTCCTGAACCCCAAGACCCTTCTCTGCAGAGTAGGAACGTTACCCTTTGCCATCCCTCCCTGGCTTCTCCCTCCTTCCTCCCCCCACATTCTCTCCTATCTATGAGCCTAGCTCTGGAAGGCGCTGTGTTGGACCCTTGCCGTGCGGCTGTGGCTGTGAAGGGGGACCTGTTCTCCCCTCCGAGGTCCTCGTTCTGGCCAGGGCAGACCCACATGCACGCAATCACAGCAAAGATTGGGAGGTGGGATACGTGCTGGAGATTGGGGGCCGCGCAGGGGAAGGGAGAGCTCCCCAGAGGACTGAGGGGAGCCCGGGGATCTACACAGAAGAGGCGACACAGCTGGATCTCGAAGGATGAGCAAGAAATCCCCATCTTAACCAGGGAGAGAAAGGGCACCAGCGTGCGCAAAGCATGGAGCCTGAGGGACACGACACAGGTCAAGGAAGGAGGCTCTGGTGGCTGGAGTGCTATGTGTCCGGCACGCGGAAGTGTGGAAAACTGGGCTATGAATGAGCCAGAAAGGGGGATCTGGGCCAGATCAGGAGGACTTTGGACTTGATCTGTTTTTTATAAACCATGTGTCTATTAATAATAACAATGATGACGATAATAATAACGGCTAACACATACAGGGCTCCCTCTATTTCAGAGGCTGTTCTAAGTAGTCACCACATTGTTCCCTTTTATTCTCCCCAACCCCATGGGGTATATCCCATTAGCATCCTCAGTTTCCAGATGGGGAAACTGAGGCAAGGAGAAGTTAAATTACTTGCCTAAGGTCACACTGCTGAAAGTGACAAGGATTCAAATCCAGGAACCCTGGTTCCAGAGCCTGTGGTCAGAGCCACCAGGGTGGGTGGGATGCAGCCCCTAGAGGTACTGGCTGCCCCAGGGCCGAGGGTTTCCACTTGCTTCAGGCTGGGCCCTCCTCCCTGGCTGGAGTGCCCCCCACCTTTCACCCAAGCTCTCGGCAGCCAGGTGAGGGCCGGCAGCCAGGAGCCAGGGTTGGGGGGAGCATCTGCGCTCAGTGCTGAACAGCTGCCTCCATTTTGATCTGATTACTCCCATCCCCTGTCTACTGGCAGGAGACAGCACCTGCTTTCCACTGTCTTAATTAAGCTGCATTTTTGTTTTTATTTACTTAGCACCTAGATGGGAAGGACTGTCTCCAGCGCACGAACGGGGAGTGGCGGGTGGACAGGTGGGGACAGGGCTTACAAAGCCTCACTGAGCCAGGGGCAGCCTTGGCCGCCGACAGTCACAACCCCCCGCCCCCAAACCTTCAAGACTCCCCACTGCCTACCTGTGCCAGCCAAGAGGGTCCACGTTCCCTGAGGAACCGGTCAAGCCTCTCATTGATCTCAGCCTCAGTTTGAATCCCACCTCCACTGTTGCGTAGTTCTGAGATCTTGGCTAAGACACAATCTTTTAGACCCTGTTTCTTCGTCTATAAAATGTGGTTAATAATACTCGCCTTCCAGAACTAACGTGATATAAATGATATTCCATTCCAGTACGTGCCTAAGCATCTTCTCCATGTTCCATATTATCCTCCCCAAGCTCCCATGAGGTATCTACTATGGTCATCCCCATTTTCCAGATGAGAAAACTGAGGCATGGAGAGGCGAAGACCTTAGCCTAAGGTCAAAGAGCAAAGGTCAGAAGGCTATTAAAGGCTTTCTGCCCACCGGCCATCCCTCCACACTATCCCTCCCTTCATCCACACAAGACCACTTGCTGCCCTCGTGTCTCTGCAGTGACACCTCTGCTCACGAGGTCCCCTCCGCCTGGCTCCACACTTAAGGTCTGTAGCCCGCTTCCTGATTTGTTCACAGAATGGAATTTCCCTGCTCTGAACTTGTGTCTTTCTTGGATTTTAAATCCAAGGATTTGGGCTCGAACCCGAGCTCTGTCACCTACGTATAGGGTGTGGCCACAGGTAAGTCACCTAGTTCAAATCCTGCCCTCACCTTGACTGGCTGTGTGGCCTCGGGGGGTTTATTTAAACGAGTCTGTTTCCTCTCTATTACCATGAGCAGAAATACTGGCCAGTGCCTGGTACCAAGAAATAGCCCTGGGCTGGCCGAGCCAGACAGCCTGGGCTAGAATCCCAGCTTGGCCACTCAGTACTTAAGTGACCTTAGCAAACTTAGTTAACCTCTCTGTGCCTCAGATTCCCCAACCTGACATGGAAATGCTGGTACTGGTACCTAACCCAGCGTTGTTGTGGGGGTTCAATGACATAATACATCTAGAACATTTAGAAGGATGCCTGGCTCTTAGTCAGAGCGCAGTGAGTGTTGATTGCTACAACATCTCGATTGTCTGGGGATTCATTGGGACTGTGAAAGCACTTTGTAAATTTCCACGCTCTGGACCCATACAAGGTATTGATTTGTGCCTGGCCTCATCTCCCTCAGGGAGCAGGGATCAAGACCGCTCTCTGTCCCTCTAAAAGCTTTGCCTTAAGCCCTGTGCTCAGTAGGCGTGAATCAGGCGCCCTGCTTGGGCAGGCAGCCCTGCCTCAGTTTCCCTAGGAGCTTCAGCTGTGGCCACGCTGGGAGCAGAGGTAAGCAATTGGCCTCCTGGCCAGGCCCCAGTCTGCTGCATGGGCTCCCTGTCAGCACTTCCTGCAGAGGCTCAGTCAGCGTCTCTGGGGATGCCTGCAGTGCGCCCTCATGCCCTGGGGGGTCCACTGCGGGAGGCAGACTCCCCAAGATCCCTCCAGCTCTGACTTTGCAGGAATCCAGTCCTGCCAGGGGTCCAGAGACCTCGTGCGCCCCGCCCCCTCCAGCCGGAGGTCTCTGCTGGGGGACACCTCGGCAGAGGCAGAGGCGGCCACTTGCTGGGGCAGCGGGAAGAGCGGCGCGTGCGGCAGAGGGGGCTTTTCCCCCCTTCCGTAGTTTGCATTTACTTTTCCAACAGGTCAGCGAGCTGCGGAGCTAATTCAGAGAACTGCGGACTCAGAGAACCGCTCAGCGCCGCCTGTCAGTCCGCCATCAGGGCGCCCACCGGGAGAGGCAGCGCCGCCGCGCGTCCTGGAGGACGGAGGCCTAGGGGAGGCCGGCCCCGCTGAGCGAAGCCCCGCTGCCGCCCCGCGCCCGCGCATCCCCCGGCATCCGTGGTCACGGTCGCGGTCCAGCCCTCCCGGCGCCCGCAGGGAGCAGCGCGGGACGCCCATGCGCGCACACAGCTCCTGGCGCTGCTGGGGAGACCCGCACATCCTGGGTCAATCCCAGGTGGCACTCACAAGCTGGGAGACCTGGGACAGGTTCCTAACCTCTCTGAGCCTCAACTTCCTTATCTGTAAAATGGCACAGTAACAGTGCCTACTTCACAAGGCTCTTGGGAGGATATTAAAAGATTAACATGGGAAACACCTAGCCAGGGTGGGGGCCACAGTGAGTACTCCCTATGGCTGTAATTATGATGGAGAGGTTATAGGTCAGCATCCCCTGTCCAGAGTGGTCCAGTTCTCTGGGACTTCCATCTGGGGAGATAACACAGAGACATGTTACAGGATTATTCTCACTTTGTTGTCACAAATGCTTGGGCACCTACTGTGTGCCAGGCTGGGGGCTGGTGCTCAAACCAGGTTGAGATGACTTGAACAGAACACAGCCCCTCCCTGAAGGAGCTCATGAGTTTTGATGTGGAACGGAAAGGATTAACAGAGAAAGCAAGGAGGGGGCCCAGAAGAGCAGAGGGAGGCAGAGACTGGCTCTGATGCACCTAGGACAGCTTCTGAGGAGGTGGCACATGCAGGCACTGGACAGGGCGAGGAGACGCCCAAAGTGGGTGGGGAGTGATCTGGGAAGGTGGAGGGAGCCAAGCCTGCAGTGTTCCTGGTGCCAGACCATGGAGGGCCTTGAATGCCAAACCTGGGACCCAGGCTGTTCTGAGCAGTAGGTCAAGGGCATCTGACGCGCCAGCCTCACACCAGCAGGTAGGGTGCTAGCTCAGCAGCTCCTGCACTGCGAGGAGAGATGTGCCTGGTTTTGCAAAGCTTGATCATCTCCAGCTGAGGCAGAGCAGCGGGGTAAGGGTGGCTGGGAGAGGATTCTCTGTGCCCCAAAAGGCTGTGCCACAGTTTCCTTTAAATAACAAATCTCCTTGACCTCTTTTCTTTTAAAGGAAATATACTTGAAACGCAAGATGTGGCAGATTCTGCATCGAGCTCCTGGCCATAGTTTCTTTCTTTTTAAAAAAAAATGTTAGGGACGGCCTGGTTGTTCGGTGGTTAAGTTCGCACGTTCAGTTAAGTTCACACGTTCAGTTAAGTTCGCACGTTCTGCTTCGGCGGCCCGGGGTTCGCCAGTTCGGATCCTGGGTGCCGACATGGCACCACTTGGCAAGCCATGCTGTGGTAGGCATCCCACATATAAAGTAGAGGAAGATGGTACGGATGTTAGCTCAGGGCCAGTCTTCCTCAGCAAAAAGAGGAGGATTGGCAGCAGTTAGCTCAGGGCTAATCTTCCTCAAAAAAAAATTTTAAATTGTGGTAAAACACACATAACATAAAATTTAACGTCCTCGCCATTTTTAAGTGTATGGTTTCATAGTGTTAAGTACATTCATGTTGTTGTGCAACCGATCTCCAGAACTTTTCCGTCTTGCAAAACGAAACTCTATAGCCATTTAAAAATAACTCCCCATTTCTCCCTTCTCCTGGCCCCTGGCAACCACCATTCCACTCTGTCTTTCGAATTGGACCACTCTAGGGAGCTCATCTAAGTGGAATCGTGCAGTATTTGTCTTTTTGTGACTGGCTTATTTTACTTAGCATAATGTTTTCAAGATTCATCCCTGTTGTAACATATCAGAATTTCCTTCTTTTTAAAGTTGAATAATGCTCTATTATATGAATAGACCACATTTTGTTATCCATTCATCCGTCCCTGGACACTCGGGTTGCCTCCACCTCTTGGCTGTTGTGAATAATGCTGCTAAGAACACGAGCGTACAAAATATCCATTCTGGTTTCTGCTGTGCCATTTTTTTGGGTGTATACCCAGAAGCGAAATTGCTGGATCATATGGTAATTCTGTTAATTATCTCTTTAAGGAACTGCCATCCTATTTCTGGCCGTGGACTCTTAGATGTGGCAGGAACGTCAGAAACCACACACACCTGCTTCTGGACGGGGAAACGGGGATCCAGGGATCGGCCTTTCTATCTGCCTCTCGTGTGAGTTGGTGGCCCCGTGAGGACTAGAACTTGGGATGTGGGGTTCTCAGTGCCTGCCTCTGGCCCCTTTCAAGACTGCTGTGGGATGGGGATTCTGCCTGTGTCGGTGGTTGGGGACCAAGAGCCCAGAGAGGCAGGGGCTCCTGAAGTCACACAGCCCTACCGGGCAGGCAGGTAGGCAACCTCTCCTCCCAGTGGGTTCCAGCTTGCGGGGATCCGGGAGCCCTTCCCATTCCGAGCTTTAGTTCAGAGGCCCAGCAGGTGACGAGGATGCAGTTGGATGCTATGCAAAGAGCATGACACAGAGGCCCCAGACCTAGCTGTGTGGCCCCAGGCCAGTTCTTCTCTCTTTACCAGTTGGGAAGGGGGCAGTTGGTCTCTCGTGGCCCTTGCCCTCTGAGGAAGCCTCCATTTCCGGGGTGTGCTTACCGGCTCCCTCTGGTGGAGACACCAACAGTCTTCAGTTTGGACCGTGGCTTCCCATGCTCTGGGTTCTCTCTGTTTTACAGGTGGACAAACTGAGGCCCTGGGAGCAAGGAGCCCTGCAAAGAGGGTGGGAGAGAACCCAGGTACCCAGGCTCCCTGGACAGGAGCACCCCACACCTTTCCTCCCCTCCTCACCATGACAGGGAATGTATGGGTACCCCAGACCCTGTGCCGTTTGCTCCCAGGAGCCTCCCCCAGGAGTCAGCGTTGCTGGGGACCAGGGGGAACAGCTGTCCCAAACTCCTTCACCCTCCAGCTCTGGGGGAGGCCCTGTCTCCTTAGGGTCAGGCTGTCACCCTGAGCTCATGAAGGATGCATGAGGTTCAATATGTGAGCGAGACCCCGAGGCAGCTGGTCTATAATAAACTTCCCTCCCGCCCCGCTGGCCGGCACTGTAGAAACATTAGGTGGTGGCCAATATCACTTATTTATCACCGAGCACTCAGGCAGCTGTCCTGGGCTTCCGCCCAGAGCGCCCTCCTCCCTCTTGCCATCTACCAGGCCCCTCTCCTTCCCCGGGCCGCCTCCTCTCTGCTTCGGCCAGCTCTGTCCTGAACTGCCCATGCCCCCTGGGGGTCGTGCACAGAGGGCAGGCCCATCACAGCCACACAGCGGCACCTGGGATTGTCATTAGTACCCAACATTCCAGGAGCGGAAACTGCCTGTCAGAGAGGGTAAGAGCCTCACTCAAGGGCACACAGTTGGTAAGTGGCAGAGCCAGGACTGCACCCCGGTCGAGTGCATCGAATGTCCTGCTGAGTCCTTCTGCATCTCCCAGCCTGCTCAGAGCTGCCCTGGGGAGCGGGCAGGAGGAGCCTGGTTCCAGCAAGGTCGGTGACTGGGCGGGTGGCCCTGCTTCTGAAGCCAGCCTTGCTCATGGATGACGGAGACTGCAGGTCTGGTCTGAGATTGCAGGAGGGGCTCTGCTCCTAATGGCTCTGTGGCCTTGGACCAAGCACCCCGCTTCTCTGAGCTGCTGCTGCCCCATCCTGGCCCTGGGAATCAGAGCTGCGGGCTGTGAGCCCTGTGCCGTGACGCTGTGGGTCTGAGAAGCAGCCAGTGGCTACTGTGTTATCCTTGTCTTTAGAGCATGGTACTCTCAGGGGAAGAGAGAAACTTGACAGCTGGAACCTTCTGAAGGTCCTCCTTCACCCTGCAGATTCCAGAGGTGCTCAGCCCCTGCCTCCTCCAACCCCAGAACGCCCAGAGGAGGGGACAGTCAGCCAGCCCCTCTGTTCTCACTGTCATTGAGGTCAGAGTCAGAGGACCTTGAGGGAACTTCTAGTCTAGCCCCTGAGGCCCAGAGAGAGAAAGGGGCTGGCCCAAGGTCACACAGCAATGGGGAAGGTGTGTGGTCTTTGCTGGCCAGTACCATGCCTCTTGCCCTGTGCTGCTGGCAGTGGCTGCATGGGGCCTGGCTCAGTGGAGGGCCTGCAGATGTCTCGACCTTCTCCTGATGAACCCCTGCGGTAGGGGTCACAGGCAGAGTTCCCTCTCCCAGGATACCCCACGAAGTAGGGTGGGAAGACAGCAGGGAGGGATGGAAGAGGCTTCTGGAGGCCCAGAGAGCTGGCTTTGCTGGCCCAGGGGACAGAAGAGTCCCCACCATTCACCGAGTGCCAGGATGGGGCTGAAGGCCGGGCCAGGAGCAGGGAATTCAGATCTCAGTGAAGCGGGTATCCCGGCGCCTGGCATCATTGGGCTTCACCCTAACTACAGTCAAGGTTTCCATTTTCCAGTTGAAAAAAGAGGCTTAAGGAGGTTAAGTGGTTTTGCCAAGGCCGGGCTTCTTTGATTCTGCATCGAACCCAGCTCTCCCACCTTCAGAGTCCACACAGTCTCCCAGTGCCTGTCACCTCCAGCACGCACCTTCAGGCAGGCCCGGCCGGCTCAGGCCGTCTCCCTCAGGGCCTGCTGCACTCCTGGGCGGGGGCTGTGCTGTGCCTTATCCCAGTGCCCCGCACCCTCTGGGCTCTGGTCAGAGCCTGGCCACACTGGGTGGCCAGGCAGCCCCTGGCAGGTGGTGACGTCAGATTTAGCGCAAGGCCGTGCCATCGCCGCCCCGGGCTGCATCAGCAGCTGCCTGGCTGAATAATTCATCGGGCCTTGTTTACTCTTCCTGGCTGTCAGTGGCTCTCAAAACCCCACCACAGCTCCCTCCCAGGTCCAGCGGCGCTGGCCTCCACCCTTTTCTCCAATTTGGCCACCAGCAGGCTGTGCCAGGACGGGGCCGTGTGCACTGTCCATGAATTATTCAGGCCTCATTTGACTGGAGCCTGGCTGGATAGTGGGGCTGGAGGAGAGTCCGGGCCCTGCGGTCTGTCCCACTGGGGGCTCATGGAAGGAGCATGTGGGAGACAGAAATGGAGGCGTCTCCATCTCCATCTGAGCTGAACCCTGAGGCCCGTTGGATCCAGGTCACGTGCCTGCTGTGATCCCCAGGGGGCAGAGTGTACCTTGTGGGAATTCCCCAAGCTGGAAGCGCAGAGACCTGCACACCTCTCCCCGTGGGTGCTCGGGGCTGTGGTTGATTGCCAGGCTTACATCAGTCAGCAAGGGGATGACAATCCCGTGAGAGGGGCCAAGACCATGGCTCCGGAGTCAGACAGCCTGGGTGTAAATCTGCACCCTTCTACTTTGCAGCTGAGTAATGTTGGCAAGTTACTTAACCTCTCTGTGCTCAGTTTTTCATCTGTAAAATGGGGATAACCATCCTCACGGGATTGCTGTGCAGCGTGAGCAAGATCATACCTGTAACACACCGGAACGTCTTCAGTGTTCTACCGACACGCCACACCGTATCGTCACTGCTCCTTCATTCATTTGCCTCTCCCATCACCCTGAGGGCTTTTCGTAAGAAGCTACTGGGTCGTATTTTTCTCAGCAAAAGAAAATAGTTCTCTTCTCCAGGAATTGGTCCTGAGGTAGCTCCTACTAGATGCTGGGTAAACGCTCGTTGAGTGAATGAGTAAATGAAGGAGTGAAGAATCGCTCTCCGGAGACACAATGGGCTAATTTACGAGGCAGTGCATACGCTC
Organism: Equus przewalskii; assembly: GCF_037783145.1. NCBI lineage: Eukaryota > Metazoa > Chordata > Mammalia > Perissodactyla > Equidae > Equus > Equus przewalskii. The sequence goes on from NC_091840.1 coordinate 38,395,011, forward strand.
CTTCTTGCTGGGAGTGCTGCACCAGGTCACAATTCACCAGGCGTTCCAGAGCGAGGATGGATGCCCTGGTTAGAAAGATGCTCGTTCAAGTTCCTCCCCTCTCATTAAGCTGCTGTGGTTCCAGGATTCAATGAATACATATGGGTCGTAGGAGTGGGTGGTGGTAATGGATGATGATGATGATAAAGGGGCTAAATCCTGTGACATGAGCTGGGGTGAGGGAGACAGAAGACACAGCTGATCCACTGGTCCAGCCCATCACATGTTATGCTCCTCGGGACAAGGAATTATGGCTTCTCCTCTGTACTTCTGGTGCCTGGCGCTCAGGACATGTGCGATAGAAGTTCCCTGAATGAATGAGTGTCCTTCATCCATAGACAATCAGGCAGACTCAGGACTTCCCCCTTCCCAGCCCAGCATGCAAACTCCTCGATCTGCCTAAACCAGCTTCTGTGGCCCTTCCACCTTGGACTTTGCCTCAGTTTCCCCAGCCAGGAAAATGGATCATGTGATTGCTCCCCTTCCCCCCGGTAGCCTCATCCAAACTGGGCCCGCTGGGCCCGCCTGACTGGAACCCTGGCCGTGAGGCTTCTGGCAACCACACACGTGGGATCCCACACCCACCCCGTGGAGCACTGATGAACTATTTTGAAATTTCTGTTGCTTTCAGAAAGACATCTTCCAAGATTTGAGACCAGGTGGTGCTGGTCTTTTTTTGGAGGCGCTAATTAATAATTTAACTTCATATCATGATAATTTTATCTTGTTGCAGTTTGTGGATTTGTGATTATCTCACCCATCCGGTGTCTGGTGCTTGGCACGGAGCATCTCTCCCGCTGTCTACCAGAGGAATGTGCTGTGGGGAGCATCTCTCAGCAGGGAGAGGGCCCAGGAGAGGCACCTGCCTGGAAGGTCTCCTGAACCTGTTTCCTTGGCTGGGCTCCTGCAGTTTGTGGACTGGACGGCCTTCTGGAATCTCTCAAGGGCTGCTTTGCCTGGGAACAGAGAGGGAGCCAGTGACTTTTCAGCTCGGGTCATCTTGGTTTCTGCAGAAATGGGTCTCAAGAGGAAGTCCAGTAACAGCGGGTCCCCACGGGAAGGGCCCTGAGAGAATGTCTCAGCTGGCCCCACCCCACCCCGCTCCGTCAGGGGAACTGAGGCTAGAAACATGGAGAGACTAGCTTAGGATTGGGGAGCAGCTGGTCACAGAGCCCATCATAGGACCTGGGTCTCTCCCTCCGTGGGAGATCTCCCATAGATCTCTCCCGGCCCATCCCTCACGCCCCCTCCCCTGAACAAAGAGACTGGGCATCTGGTGGGGAGTGGTCCGGGTGCATTTTGAATGGAGACAAAGGATGAGCATTCTGGCCCCCTTCTCCCGTGAGGGTTGGGGACCTGAGCACCCAACTTCCCTGCCTGCTGGCAGGGGAGAGTGGGGGATAAGCCAGAAGGGGACTGGTGGGCATGGCTGGGCACCCTCCTGGCCCTTTCTTGGCCTCATGTTCTTCATATCAGGCAGGTGATGCTGGCAACCTGTTGTCCAGAAGTGGGCGTGACTTAGAGTTAACTGACGTGGAAGAGACAGCAGCACTAGGACCAGGGCCTAGGAATGTTCTGGATTTAAAACATTTGGGCATTTGAGAGAGGGCGATGCGGCTGGAACAGGAAGCAGGGGCCAGGCTCTAGAGGGCCACTATTGATGTCATCTTCAGTCTCTGTCGGATTGGAAGCCAGGAGTGACTTGACCACTTAGGTGACACCCTTGGCCTCTAGGGGCTTCAGTTAATTCTCCTGCATACCAGGGAGAGAGCTCAGGAAGGATGTTAGAAACACTGTCTGTGTCCTGGCTGGGCACAGGGCTCTGCTGGGTCACCTCTGATGGCTGGACAGGGCTATGGAGCTGCGTGTGTGTGTGTGTGTGTATTCTGGGCTCCTCCTCTCTGTCCACCTGGGGTCTCAGTTTCACCTCCAGCCAAAGCTGGACTGGTGACCAGGCCCTGGGTTGGCTTCGGCCCCTGCTAATGAGATGCTAATACAGAAGACCAGATTGGCTATGGCATCAAAGTGTTTGGGGATCCTCCTGACAGCTTGAGAAGCCCCCTAGCCACTCTGGGCAGCTTGAGCTCTGAGCTGGGATGTTCTCCTAGCAATTGTCCCTGTCACTTCTCATTACAGCTGATGCCCACAGTACCTGCCAGAGGCTGCGGGGCACAACTGGCCATGTTCTCTCCCAGAGCCCCCAGGGAAGCTGGTGCCTGGCCTGGCGCGGTCCCTGAGGACTCCGGAGTCTTTGGTGGTGCCAGGATCAGGTCTTGTCTGATCTGGATCCCTTTGGCTGCAGCCTGAGTGCAGGATCTCACAGGGACCACTCACGCTCAGAACGGCGCAGTGACCTTTCTTTGCTTTGATTTCTCCATCCAGGGCCTGCGACACTTTGTGTTCAGACAAGTCTAAGCTGTGACACAAGCTTTCTCCCCTGGATGCTTAGAATTCAAGAACCTCAGAAGGTCAGAGCTGAGCAATTCTTACTGATCAGCAGATGGAGGGCATTATTTCAGCATTTGTTTTTGGTTTGCCTGAAAAAGTGTCCAAATAATGTATCTGCAAATTGAAAAAAAATTTAAAATCCAGGAAGGTTTGTAATAAACTCAGAGCCCATCCTGTTTGCTGTTTACCTTCAAATTTCTAAATAATATGCGTATGATGCCGTTACTTGCTTTATGAGTTTTACACATCACCTATTGGCTTCCTGATATGGTAGACAAGGATTTTTCTGTTACCCACCCCACCCCGGTCCCTTCCTCTTTATGTAGTTATATTGCACTTTGTGGTCGAATCTAGAACATCAGTATGGCTACGTATACGTGAGTCAAGTAATGGACTGTGACTTTGTTTTCTTTCTCATAACATTTTTTTTTTCTGGTGTGGCAAAGTCAGTGCTCCTCCGACAGCTGTCTGTCTCCTATGTGTCCCACCTTCCCTTCCAGTCACGTCAGGGTCGTGAGCCTGGAGTTATCCCTTTGGCTACATCAGCTGAGAGGCTGTGAGCAGCGTCTTCCATCTCTCTCCTTCCTGGCAAGGAGACTGCAGCCTGTGGTTCCATGTCTGCGAATATAAAACGGAGGACAGGCCTGGGCAGTACCGGAGCGCGATGTGAGGGGGAAATACACTCTATTGCCTGTTGTGACGTTTGGTATTAACCATGTGAAAAAATAGACCCAGAGGTACGACTCAGCTCAGGTTTCCAACTGAATCATTTTCTTAAAGTTTTCCCAGCGGGTGTGTCCCATCCGCCATGCCATTATTAGTAGTATTTTGTTCCCAAGCGTTGTCTTACATCAGCTTGTCTGTCGATCCCTCCTTTTTCTCTGGATTCTTCCCTCCTGGAGCCCTGACTTTCCTCTTTCACTCTCCGGGCCTGCTGCAACGTTTCCATCCTGGGCACTTCCTCCGCCGGTCTCCGTGTGGATGCTCCAGTTTCCTGGATTCTGTTTTCTTGGTTTCTTCCCACTTTTGCTGGAGCGTATCCTCTGGTAGTTTACTACTTACTAGAATGTGCAAAATGAATTTTCTGAATCCTTACATATCTAAAAAAATTTATGTAGTCAACTTATATCTTTTTTTTTTTATGAGGAAGATTAGCCCTGAGCTAACATCTGCTGCCAATCCTCCTCTTTTTGCTGAGGAAGACTGGCCCTGAGATAACATCCGTGCCCATCTTCCTCTACTTTATATGTGGGACGCCTGCCACAGCATGGCTTGCCAAGCGGTGCCATGTCCGCACCCGGGATCTGAACCAGTGAACCCTGGGCCACAGAGAAGTGGAACGTGCGAACTTAACTGCTGCTCAACTGGGCCGGCCGCAGTCAACTTATATCTTAATTGCATGTCTAGGTTTAGAATTCTGTATTGAAAACAGTTTCCCTCAAGAATTTAAAAGGCACTGCTTCACTGTGATCGAGTATCCAGTGTTGCTCGGGAGAATTCTTACAGCCACCCTGGTTCATGTTCCTTTGTATGAAACTGCTTTTTCTTGCTGGAAGCTTTTAGGATCACCCCTTTGTCCATATGTTCTGACATTTTACGATAATACATCTTGGGGTGGATCTCTCTATTGTTCTGGGTACTTGGTAGGCTCTTTAATCTGGAGGTTCGTATCTTCGCGTGCTGCGAAATTTACTTGCATTATTTGTTTGAGAATTCCCTGCCTTCTATTTTCTCTGTCAATTGAGTACCAGCTCCTGGGCGGATATAGTCATGCGTTGCTTAACGACGGGGTACGTCCTGAGAAATGTGTTATGAGGCGATTTTGTCATTGTGTGAACATATAGAGTGTACTTAGACAAACCTAGGTGGTACAGCCCACGACACACCCAGCTATATGGTACAAATCTTATGGGACCACCATTGTATATGCGGCCCATCGTTGACCTAAACGTCCTTATGGAGTGTGTGACTGTACTTGTGTCACCCATGGCTACGATAATGCTACGTAACAAACTAACCTAAAACTCAGTGGCTTAAAATGCAATCACTTATTCTCATGGATCTGTGGCTGCGAGTCACCGATTTAGGCTGAACTTGGTTGAGTGGCTAACGTGGATGGGGCTTCCGCATGTATCTAGGAGTAGGCTAGGGGATGGTTCATCAAGATGGGATTGACTGGGGGAGTTTAGCTCTGCTCCAAGTGTCTCTCTTTCTCACTGTGGGACCACTGGGCTAGCCCAGGCATGTTCTTCTCATGGAGATGAGATGAAGCCGAGATGAGATGAGATGGCAGAGAAGCAAGAACCAAATCACATGAACGCTCTCAAGCCTTGGGTCACATTCCCCTATTAACATCCAGTGGCCTGAAGAAAATCAGTTGGCGGAACCTAAAGTCAGGAGCCCTCTTTAGTTGGGGGAACTGCAAATCCACATGGCAAGAGGTTTGGATATTGGGATAAGTAAAGAATCAGGGCAATCAACACAATCTACCAGAATCCTTTCAGTAGTGTATTTTTTCTTATTTTTCTATGTTTGCCACATTGATCTGCTTTCTAGAAGATTTTGTTGACACTATTTTACCATATGTGTTGTGTATTTTATTTCGAATTTTTAATTTTCTAGAGCTGTTACCCCACCAGCTTTGTTTTTGCCCATCACCCAGAAAGCCAAAGACTGAGATGGCAAGATTGCAGCAGAGAGAGGGTTTAATCATGAGGCAGCCAAGTGAGGAAGCGAGAGAATGAGTCTCAAATCCACTTCCCTGAAAATGGGGACTTGGGGATATTTATGGGGTATGGGGGCAAGGTGGTCTGAAATGCAGAGATGGATGATTGGAGGTGGGGAGAGGTGAGGTAATTGATGTGCACAAGCGTAGTCAGACTCTGTGCCTCTTCGTAGGACTCCTGTTCACAAAATGGTGGCATTAGCATGATCTGAGGGGGCAGTTTTTAGCCTTTTGATGTCAAAAGTTTACCTATTGGACATATCCTTGGGCCCAGTTGATGAGCTGGTGGTCTCAACCAGCCTGGAGTGGCCAAAGAGTTCTAATTCCTGAAAAACAGCTCACATACCCATTACCGTGGTGACCCAGGCCCCAGGGAGATGTTATCTCTAGGAACCTAGTGGGAGTCAGATAGCACATTGCCTAAACAGCGTGGTTAACAATGGGTGGGTTAAACAGCTAAAAGCTATAATCAGTCATTGCAAAAAGGAAAAAACTTTAGTTCCTAGCTGCTTACTCATCAATGGCTAACTGTTGGCTGGTTTCAGAGCCCTTTCTTATCCACTATTTTTTCCTTTTTCATAGCATCCTATTCTTATTTTATGAATGCAGTATATTTTCTATCTCTTAGAACATTTCTTAGAGTTTTTTGTAAGGTTTTGTGGGCTTTTTGTTTTTTGAAATTCTTTCCATGATCTCTTTCTCCCCTGGGTCGTCCACCCGACTTAGCGTGCTCCATCTCCTTCCTGGTGGAAGAGCCCATGGCGTGGTGGTCTCGAGTGTGGCTGACTGACTAGATGGCTTTCCTTGCCCTTGGCTCCTTTCTTCCTCAGAGTCCTCGTCTGTAAAATGGGAACAGAAATAGCAGCCTGCCTCATGGAGTTGTCGGGAGGATTAGAAAAGTCACTACACAGGAAGCCGCTGGAGCGGCCCTTCCACACGGCTCAGAGCTTTTAGTTTTCCACCTCGGGATCTCTTCTCAAATAAGTGTGTGGTGCCAAAAAGCATATGGGAAGTTTTGTATCTCGGGGTGATGCGTGTGGAGGGCGGACTCGCGTGTAGAGGGTCGAGTGGGGCGCCTGCTCTTACAATTGGACATCATATTGGCATTTTAAGCCTTTTTTTTCCCTCTACTCAGGGCAATTTTTTTCCCATAAAGATGGCAGTGAGGAGTTCCATGACTCATGGGGGCACAGAGCCTAGGGCTCACAGTGGTTTCTGTTTAGACTTCCTTCCACTCAATCCCCTTGTTTCCAGCTCCGGGGTCACTCTGACCTCCACGTGCTGCTGCCTGAGCCCCTCAGGGTTTGCTATCATTTTAGGGGTTCTAGGAGAGAAAGGCGACATAGGAGTCAACGCTCTGCTTTCAGACTGTTTGAGCTACAGAACCTCTGGTTCAAGCGACCCTCTCCTTGGCAGCCACGTGTAGAGCAGAGGGAAGGACAACTGTCCAGCAGGGGATGGAGAGCCCCGATAACCGCCCCCCCCCCAGCCTCCCTCTGAGACGCTGCTTCTCCAGCACTCAGTGTGAAAACCCAGAGGCACAATGGCCCCTGCCCTCATTTTCCAGATGGCCAAGCCCAGGCGAAGAGAGGAGAGAGGAGCTTGGCCTCTGACTCCCGGTTCATGCTCTCCCTTCCACGCTCTGTTTCCTCTGAATAGCGGGTACGGTGGCTGATTTTCACTTCCCTGTTTTAAAAAGTTAAGGATGAAGTCTAAACTTCCTCCCCACAAACTCCTTCTGGGTCTAGTTTCTCTGGTTCTATCTTGACATTCTATTTTCATTCCTGCCACCTCTGGGGATAATGACAAGGGGCACGTAATTGCTACCTGCTGGAGAAAGCAGCCCTCCCTTTATTTGTCCTAAAATCTTCTCTTCCCCTAGTGTGCCCGCCACCAGCTCTGTGATCTGAGCTCCTGCTCAAACCCTTCAGGAGGCTTCATCCCAGTCAGCAAAACTCCTGCCCCTCAACCCACACCCCCCAGATTTTAGCAGCCTCCCAGGTCATGGGTTCTAACGGCCAGTCGGGGTGGAGAACACCCCATGCTTCCATTTCTGTCTCTCCAGGGCAAAATTCTATCTTCTTTCAAGGTTCAGCACAAGTGCCACCTTTTCAAAGAAGTCTTGCCTTAAGTAAGTCACTTGATCTTTTGAGCTTCATTTATTCATCTATAAAATGGGAGGCGTGGGGTCTCCCTTCCTGGGTTTTGGGGAAGATTAAATATGCTAACGTAAGACCTGGCACAGTGCTGGTCACGCACACAAAACGTGGCTCAATAACTTTTAGTGACTAGTATTGTGTGTGCATCTGTTGTAAAAACATCCCATTCTGTCTTTTGATGTGTGTCTAATTTCTCCACTGGAGGGGTGGGTCTCAGCTCTGACTGCACGTTACAATCACCTGGGGGCTTTTTAAAAATCTGGTTGCCTGGGCACCATTTCCCATCAATTGACGGTGAATCTCTAGGGATGGGGCCCAGGTGCTGGTGTTTTAAAACCCTTCCAGGCCCTGGATTCTATCAGATAACCAGGGATGGGAACGCTGAGTTGGCCCATGAGCTGCCTGAGGGCAAAGACCAGGCATTGCCCATTTTTATTTCTGTGATCTTGTGATTTATAAGAAGAAATATATATTTGATCTTTGTGCTGGTTTCTGGCACGGAGCTCCCAAACCTTTGTAATTTCCTAAGTGATGAAATCATAAAAGTGTCTTCTGTTATGTTAATGAGATGACTTTTGGAAAGCCCCTAGGTCACCTAAGGATGTAGCTGGTCCCCAGAGGAGCCAATGGTGGGGTTAGAGGGTTGGCGCTTCGGTTCCCCCTGCGCCCGCTGTGGCGCTGTCCATGGTGTGCACTGCTGTGTGGCGTGCCTGTTGGTTGCTGCTGTGTTGAGTGTGTGCTGTGACTTCAGAGGCCTCGAGCTCCTCAGACCCTCCTCCTTAGCCATCCGGAGTCCTGCTGCCTGGCTGGGAGTTCAGGGACTCAAGTAGCTGCCCCTTCCCAAGAAAGGGCCTGGAGGGAGCCTCCTCTCCCCAGGGCCTGGGCCCCAGTGTCCCATGGGGATGCCTCTCTGACCGGCACCCCACGCTTTCCCTCTCCCTGGTTCTGCTGCCCCCACCACAGTGGCTTCTTGCCAGAGAAGAAGAAGCAGGCAATGTGCACAGGAGGCTGCCTGTGGCTTTGCCTGCCCCGGCCCCCTCTCCACCCTGTGCCTGCTGCGCCTTCCCGTCTGCCAGGCTCGGCTTCTGCAGGAAATTTCCCTGGGCACCTTTACTCCCGGCTGTGTGCTAATTGCTTAGTCTCCAGCCTCCCCATCCACCTCGGCGCTGGGGACAGGGTCACCTTGCCTTATACTTTACCGCTGTCTGGATAGGAGGTAGGAGGGGCAGCCAGGGGCCCGGGGAGAGGGTGGAGGGGTGCCCAAGCCAGGACTCTGGCCACCACGAGGAGGACGTTAGATATGAAAGGCAAAATACCCAGACCTGGCCCTCACTGCCCTTCTTCCTCCGCTCCTGCATCTAGACGCACAGAGGACTCATCTCAGCGCTTAAGGTCCGTGAAAAGAGATGACTCCACAGTCTCCCAAGACCTGTAGGAGACGTGCCAAGTCTGTTTCAGGTGAGGGGAAGGGTCTTTTCCAGGGGAGAGCATGAAGTCGAGGGGTGCTGGCCTGGAGGGGCAGAGACTCACCTGCTCAGAGGCAGGGGAATGGCTTCGGTGGGCAAGGTCTTTTCTTCATGTTGCCTCTTGTTAGTGACAGTACAGCTTTATCCTCTCCCTCAAATGAGAGGTTCCTCGTTCCCCAAACTAGCCCCCCACTCACACTCTCCCTACTCCTGCTCCCGTTTTCAGGCATTTTATCCATGGATAAAAATAGCTTCTTCTGGCATCCTTGGCTATTGTCTTATTGTACCGATGGTAAACTGAGCCCCAAGGCAGGAATTCTTTTTTTCAAGGGCACAATGGTCTTCATTCTAGTCCTGACTCTGTGATCCTTGCACTGTGTGACCCTGGGCACATCCTTGCTCTCTTCTGTTTTGGTTTCTTTACCTATAAAAGAATCAGACTTTGCAGGAATCCCCTACTCCAGTGTGGTGTGTCACAGTGGGGTTCCAGAGTTTTCCCGTCCAGGAACTCAGGGCTCCTGGGTCATCAACCTCACAGTAAAGGAACTTCTTCCAAGGGAGGCTCAGGGATAATCAGAGGCCCTGGTGGTGACAGAGGGCTGTGGTCGGGGGAGAGGCAGCTTCCTGACCTCGACCTCCATCTCGAAAGACAAACCAGATGGCAGAGGTGGGAGCGTCAGAGTGACCGAGTCAGAACTTCTCAGGAGTGAAGAGACTGCCCAAGCCAGGGCGGGGCCCACCAGACTGTGAGACCCTGAGGGCATGTCTGGTTCATCTCTGTCTCTCTGGTTCTTCACATTCTGTCTCCTCAGAGCAGATGCTTGGTGAGTATTTGTTAAACAAATGAATAACTGAACAGAAAAGAGAGGATAAAGTTGGTTAGATAGCAAAGCGAGGAAAGAGGGGGGATCTCGCTTGCTGGGCCAAGTGGAAAGAAGGAGAAGAATTGGGAGAAAATGACAAGTTAGGATAAGGCTCAGTTATGCCATGGTAACAAAGAAGTGCAAATCGCAGTGGCTTAGAGCAACACTTCCTCCCTCTAGCACGTGCCTACAGGGGCTGACAGTGAGACTTTTCTCGTCACAGTCGCTTAAGCACCTCGGATGATGGAGCAGCCACCATCTGACATCCCCAGTCACTGTGTTGGAGAGAAGAGAACATTGAGGTCTCACACCAGCAATTAAATAGTCAGCCTGAAAGCCACACTCTTACTCATGGCCCCTTGGCCAGGACTACTCACGTGGTACCTCCAACAGCAGAGGACCAGGAAATGCAATCTTCCCACGTGTGAGGAAGACAGAGAGAGGGAAATACTTGGTGAACAGTGCTAATGAGAGAGATTAAAGAGTCAGCCATAGAGAGCTGAAAGGGCTGGGGGGCAGCTGACGTTCCAGATCTTCTCTGACCCACATCCCAGAGCTCCAAGCCTGTGGGTGGTGCTCCTTTAAAGATCATAAAGTCATAAACTGGCCCCTGGAAGAGAAAGAGAGAAGGTAGGCTGCAAGTGAATCGAATTGAGCACCAGCTATGTGCCAGGCTATGCTGAGCACTGGGAATATAAAACGAACACAGTCCCCGCCCTGATGGAGCCCACAGTTGCATAAGAAACAGTGACGCATGAAATAACATGAGGATTTGATATCCTAGATCCAAGCGGGCAACTGACCAGCCGAGGAAAGAGGAGGCAGTATGGTCTGTAGCTGCACTTGGTGGTTGCTGTATTTTTTCCTATTGCTTCGAGGTTGGGGCTGCCCAACAAAGTCTCAGGCCAGTGCAATTACCTGGTTTCTGGTTCCTGCCTTTACCTTCACTCATGCCCCTGCAAGGTTAGGAGCCTCTGTAAATGGATCCATTCTTGGGGGAGAACCAAAGACTTGCCCCAAAGTCTTCAGAGTTCATTAATGTTGTCTCAACGATTGTGTCCTCTTATTAACTGGAATGTTTCATTTCAATTTTCACAGACATTTTCTTGGTGACATTGTGCTATTCGTGTTCTGAGCTCCTCAATCCAGTCAATAAAAAGCCAAAAATTAGAGAGAGAGAGGGAGAGAAGGAAAAGAGAGGGAGCTAGGGAAGACTGGACCCCTTTGTTTTGGTAAGATGGGTTTGCTTTTCAACCATTCGGAGGAAAATCCCCCCCTCACCAAATCTGGCTTTGTGCAGTTTGACTTGAATTAGGAAAATCAAAGGGCTTGGGGCAGCAAAACTTGAGTTAATACCAAATGTAACAGAGTCAGAAGAAGGGAGATAAAGAGAGAAATTACACATATCTGCTCACTTATGATTGACGGCTTCACCAGAATCACAGCTGCCAGCAGTCCAATCCTTTAATGGCCCCTCGCTGCCTTCAGAATGAAGTCTGGAGCCCTTAGCTTGGGATGAAAGGCCCCTGGTGGAATGTCTTCATGCTGCCTTTCCCTCTAGCTGCCCTTTCTCTTTGACACCCACCCGCACCCCACATTCTAGTTCTAGGCTGCATTTCTTACACTCACCCAAACGTGGCTTGTGCCTCAGTGCCTTTGCATTCACTGATCCCTCTGCCTGGGATGCCCTGCCAGTTCCCTACTTGGAAAATTCCTCCCGTGGCTCAAGCATCTCCTACCCCTTCAGCCTCTGTCTAGGCCCCGCCCCTATTCCCTGTGCGGTCTCCTTTGTGCCTCCACCGTCTCTTGTACGAATTTTCGTCCCAGTCCTTATGGCACTGACAGTTGTTTCCTTGCAGGTCTCCGCAACCAGGCTGTGGAACCCCAGATGGCAGTTATGGCGTCTTATTCCTTTTTCTATCTGCTGTGCTGAGCAGGGGGCCTAGCACATGGCAGGGTCTCGGCATACATTTATGGAATAAATTGAGTGAATGCATGAGTAAATGAATGAATGAATTGGAGAGCCTCTGAAGGGGCACTGAGTGTAAGCTTCCACTCAAAACCAGAATTCCTTCTACAGCAGGAGTCAACAAACTACCGCCCGTGGACGAATCCTGCCGGGTGCCTCTTTGTTTGAATAAAGTTTTATTGCAACACAGCTGCGTCCGTTCATTGGTGAATTACTCGCAGCCACTTTTGGAGAAGAGCAACAGAGTTGAGTGGTTGGCATCGTATGGTCCTCAAAGGCTACAGGATGTCGTATCTGGCTCTTTACAGAAAAGTTTGCCTACCTCTGTTTCGTAGCATTGGCTCCTAGTCTTTTTTGGATTAGAGACACCTTTGAGAGTTTGATAAAAAGCTTTGAAATTGAGTATATGCACACACATAGAACATTTTGCATTCACTTACGTGAGGATCAATGAGCCCTTGAATCTGATGCATCAGTCCCCTAGGGATCCAGGGGCGCCAGGTTAAAAATTCTGTTGCCCAAGGCTAGTGAGACTAGAGCTGAGAAAGTGATGGAGAACGTAGTAGGAGAAAAAGTAAAAAAGTTAAGAGATACTCTGAAAAAATATAACTTAAAAAAATAGGAGGGGCTGGCCCATTGGCGTAGTGGTTAAGTTCGTGCATTCGGCTTTGGTGGCCTAGGGTTCACCAGTTAGGATCCCGGGTGTGGATCTACCCACCACTCATCAAGCCATGCTGTGGTGGCATCCTACATAAAATAAAGGAAGACTGGCACAGATTTTAGCTCAGGGCCAATCTTCCTCAGCAAAAAAAAAAAAGGAGACTACATTGCCCAAAAGCATCTCTAACATATAGTTGGTCACCTTGTGTGTGGTATCTCCAGTCCCAGGAAACTCAGTACATGTAGTACAGCATGTTCTGCTGTTACAGGAATGCACAGTTTGTGAGGAAAGCCCACCCTTACACTCAGCTGAGCTCTTGTACCTGGAGCCCACTGGCCCTCCTGGAGAGGCAAGGAGAAACCAGAATTCAGCCCCTGTGCCCCGATCCTCCTCAGGAGAGGCGGCGTGGGGAGGGAGATGGGGGAGGAGCCGGGACCATTACAATTGATCACAAGCAGCCTTGCTTTCTTAAAAACAAGGGCCGGGGAAAATGTGTGTGTCTGGGAGCTAATGAAGTCGTGAGCAATAGGAGGCGTTAGGCCTCTGGGAAGCAAATTGTGGGCCAAACGAGCTCATTTTTTAGAAGAATTATTAAATTAGCAGATGAAAGAAACACATTAGACATTACGAATCTTGCTTTTAGCAGAGCACTTGATGGAGGGTTGCACAGATGCTGGCTCAATTTGTTCCTCCCGGCGTCGGAGGGAAGCTGGCATCGCTGGGCCCCCCGGTGGGAAGGACGGAGTGGGGCCATGTTTAATGAACGCCTGGGCTGGGCCCTGTCTTGCAGACTTTAGGTCACCATGCCCTGAATCCCACAGCAAGGAAGGGGTGATGTCCTCCTTTCAGAAGGGAGATGGACTCAGAGCGGCGGAGTGCCTCAGCTCGCACAGGGTCAGGGGCTGAGCCCACGAATCGTGGTCTGCCTTAGTCCAAACCAGTACTCTTGTACCGGGGTGAGAGGTGCTTCCCTGCCAGGATGCGAGGTCACCACCTCCCTTGGGGGCCACTTGGAAATGGAACGAAGGACCATGAGACATCAGCAAGTGAGGGGGTTAGGACGAGAGCTGGAGGCAGGCAGGAGGGGCTGCGAGCTCCCGCGGGGCTGAGTCAGGGTAGGCGGGGAGGCTGGTCCCCGTGGCAGGGCTGGTTCTGATCGCTGCACTGAGAAAGGTGTGGCCAACGGACGGGTGTGCAGAGAAGGGCAAAGGCGTGGAAGCCACGTCGTGGGGGTATGGCTGAGTGGACACGCACGGCTGTGTTACTCTCTCAAAATATCCAGAGGCCTGTCCTGGAGGAGGATGGAGACTGCTGTGGCCTCAGAGGGTTGAGCCGGGTCAGCGAAGTGTCCCAAGGAAGCCAGGAGAGCTTTCTAGCAATGGGAGGTGTCCAGCCTTGGAAGGAAGGAGCTCTCCATCCCTGGAGACATTCCAGGAGCCGGCACGGCCTGGGAAGAGGGTCTGACTCCCGGTGGGATCGGAGACTGGCTGAAGTCCCTCCCAACACTACAATTTTCTATCTTCCGAAGTCGAGCACGAGTGAAATTATTGCAACAGCGAAGCTTTCCAGAGAGTTCTGCAGGTGGTTGGGAGGGAAGTGGGGGAGTGTGTATTTGTCTCTGAGACCTGCTGGTGACCATGTGCTTGGACACAGAAAGAAGGACTTAGTGGCCCCTGGACGCTCCCTCTAGTCTGAGGGTTGCTCCCCGGCGGCGGGGCGCCTGCCTTCCCAAATCCTCCCAGCAGGGGGCCGGACCTTCACCTCCAGAAAGCCTTCTCCAGCGGAGAGAGTCAGATCCATCAAAAAGAGGAGAGAAAGGAGAAGGCAAGGGAGGAGGTGACCGAGAAGGGACAATGGCCCGACCCACCTGCCTACAAACCTTTCCTGAGGCCCTCGTGTGTGCCAGCACCTCAGACAGACAGGAATGTGCCGTGGGAGCCTGTAGTGCAGTGGCCGAGGGGAGGCGTGGTCACCTGTCTCTCTCATACAAGCTCAACGTAGCCAAGGACCCCCAAAGAAGGCCAGACAAGGGGATGGTTTTGCTCAGGGCCAGGAGACCACTCTATCTGGGGCCTCTCCGAAGGTGTCACTGAAGAAGTGGTCTTCACAACCTTGAAGAGGATTTGACTGAAGGGAGCTGGAGGGAAGATAGTGCAGGAATGGTGAGAGGTGAGGGGAGGGATGGGGGACGGATGGACGGAGGGATGGGGGGACAGCCACGAAGGTGGAAGGGGCCAGATTCTTCAGGGCTTTGGACGCCAGCCTGAGCTCTTAATACTGGAGGTAGCGAGATGGGAGAGGGTCCAGGTCAGAGTCATGTGGCTCCTGCATGGGGACTGGAAGCCAGGGGCCCAGGGAGGGGTCACAGCAGAATCCAGGGGCATGGGCAGCCTCCACTTGGTTGCTAAGAAGAGCTGGTTAAGAGCAAAGCATTCTCTGTGTGTGTGCACGTGTGAGGGCAGCTCCAAGGGAAGTTTTCTTTCTCTGAGCGCACACAGTCAGGTGCGTGTGTGCGTGTGTGGGTCCATTGGCCACTGTGCCTCGGGGTGTATGATTTTTGTCTGTCTCTGGAGGGATGTGCATGCCTGCCCCAGGAAGCACGAGGCTTTGATTCCGCTCGTGCATGCGTGTGTGTGTGTGTGTGTGTGTTTGCGCACCATGCCCAAGCTCCAGAGGGAGGCAGTACTGATAAATCTTGTTCTCAGACTGCAGGAACAAGTCAGGCAGACAAATCTTCCTACAGCCCCAAGACCCAGGCTCCCATTCACTTTCATTCCGTCTCTGCATCTCCTGCCACCACACCTCAACATGGCAAGGACACTTCACATGGGACATGGTGGCACGGGCTGCGTCTGTCTTCTTAGGCCTTGCCATTCCCACACTGTCTCCCACTTTTGCTCTTGAGCTCTTAGATTTCACAGCAACCACCTTGACCCGGAGGGGCAATGCAAATCTTTTCTGATTGTTTCTTTAGCAGATGGGTAAGAGGGTTCTGTGGGTGGAGCCCTTGATACTGGTGGCAGGACAGAATTGGACCCCTCCCCACCATGCCAAAGCTGGGCCTGCGCCGTTCCAGCGAGGAACCCCCTAAATGCTCCGACCTGCGTCAAAGCCACATTGATCCTGCCAGTCCTGGGACCTGAACCCAGAGGCATGCCCCTACTTGCTCTGCAGGCAGCCTGGAGAGGGGATGAGAGGCCTTGCCCAGGCCACAGAGCCCCACTCCTGGCCCTGCTCTTGACCCACTAGATGACCTTGGGGTGGACCCTCCTTAGCCTCAGTTTTTCCCTGTGTAGAATGGGGCTCAGGCTGTCTCATCTGGATCCCAATCATGGGTTTAGGGTGAAGACAGTGGGACTGCTCTCCACTCTGCTGATGTGTGTGGAGTCCTGTGGCTGGTCTTAGATGTGCTGGTAAATGTTTAACAACTCACTCCCTGCAGGATCAAAGCCTTGCCTTGCAGTGTCTGCCAATTCCTCTGGTGTAAACACTTCCACCATGACTGATTTCAATCCACTAGTGTGAAGCCACTGAATGTGGGGGTAGAAAGAGATGTGCACGTCAGCTCCTGTGAGCCAGTAGGAGTGGAGTGGCTCCAGCACATCACGGCCTTTATCCTACACAACCAATGACAGCCCAGCCAGAGGAAGAATCTAGGTCAAGGTCAGGCAGGAAGCAAAAGGTCCAGCTAGAGTGCCAAGCATTGGGTCTGAGTGAGACGTGAGGCTATAAAGTGAAAAAAGAAAAAAAAGTTAGGAAGTTAGGCACCAGGAGGATGAGAAACAGGTTGGGAAGTGTGATGGGAAAGGAAGGCCAGGGCAAGTGGTTCGGGATGGAAACTGCATTGTGCTGGGTGATGCATGGATGGCCCAACGCGGCCGGAATGCAATATTGCCTCCTGCCGTTCCCGGGCTGGGAGAGGGAGGAGGGCGTACGTGATGATGAGGGAGCCGGGCAAAGAGACAGGTGTTTCCTGGGCACCAGGGATGACGTCTGAGCGGGCCGAGCCAGGAAAGGGCAAATCCAATTCCGTAATTGTTGGTGCATCAATTCTGGTGACGGTCCCGCGAGGACGATGCCAAGGGCTCAGGGAGGGGGGATGCCCTGGGTGACATCATCTGCTATTTCTGGACCAATTCACAGCTTCTTCCAGTGGGAACTTCCTTCAGGACATAAATCACCCCAGTCTTCTCATGACCGACTCATTCTCCCAAGAAAACAGAGGGAATCCACGCACGTGGGCGTCCTCTGGAGATGGCGCTGGGAGTGGAGAGAAGAGTGTGAGCCTGATGTCTCGCAGACCCAGGTTCAAATCCCACCTCCGCCCTTGTTAGCTGAAGGGCTTTGCATAAGTCATTTCACTTCTCTGACACTCCATGCCCTCAAATGGGCCAGTAATACCTGCGAGAGTGGAAGTGTGATTAAGAGAGATGGTAAGTGTGATGGGTTGGCTCAGGGCCTGCTCATTGCAGGTGCTGAGGGAACATCAAATCTCTCTCGTTTCTTTTTTTCCCCTCCTCTTTTAGAGAATACACTTCCAGTGGCCAAAACTGTGGAAGCTTCTAGAAGGAGATGTAGACTCCTATTCTGGCCCCTTCCCTGGCTTTGTGGTGAGTGGTTCACAGGGTGGGGGTGGGAGGCTGCCTCTGGGAGGGTGGAGAGGGTGGGACGAGGGGGCACTGAGGTTGTTCACCTGGGTGGGGGATCTGGCCCTGCGGGGGTGTGAGGGAAGTGTGTTTTTCCCCACGGGACTCAGATTTCTCCTCAGGAACTTCTCGGCCAAGCACGGCTCAGAGGCCAGGAGAGCGGCTCGGCACCTCAAGGACATGAGGCCCCTTTCCCAAGCAGAGGCACCTGCCGTCTGTTCCCTGTCTGTGGTTCTGCTTGACTCCCTTCCTACTAAGTGTCTGGCTCTCTGTCTTTCTGGCCTGACTGTCTGTCCACTGGTCCTCAGGGAAAGACGGCTGGAGCGGTTCCTGTCCGCTGCACTCATTTCTGCAGAGGCCCTCCTGAATTCCTGTCTGTCTGTCAGTCTGCCCGTGCTCTGCCTTCCCACGGCTCTGATTGCAGCTGACTCTCTTGCACCTGGGCTCCATTTTATGAGGTCTGAGTGACAGAGAGGTGATAAACGAGAGTGCGAGAGAGTGACAGACGGGAGCACACGTATGGGAGATGGAACACGTGCGCACACAGAGGATTGACAGTTGGGTTGTCTTCTCTGAGACGGGGTCACTCAAGGTCTCTCCAACCCCAGAGGCCAGCCCGGAGCACCATCCGTCTCACCTCAAAGCACCGTCTGTCTGTCTCCCTGACCGCAGACAGAAGTGTCCCCTGTGGGGGCTCCTGGCGGAGGCGGAGGGACTGTACCCATGGCAACCGATGGAGAGGCACGCTTGCGCCCGGGAAGCGCCTTTGCAACATGGGCCTGTCCAACAAACAAAATGGGCTGTTAGCAAGGTGGTAATGTCTCTGTCATTGGAGTGGTTCAATTATGGGCTGGCCACCCACCTGTCAGGGGCTGCTGTGGCGGGCATTCCTGAGTGAGGAATGCGGCCAGTAAGACTGGGGTGGTCGATCTGGGCCGACGTTTAGGATGACGGCTGCTCTCACTAATCCATGTAAAGCCCTTTACCCGGGGCTGGCAGACAGTAGGTGCTCAAAAGCAGAACTGTCGTCACGAGGGAGGTTAGACTAAGTGGCCTGAAGGGCAGGCCCACGGCCTTGGAGCTGGAGAAGGTTGAAAGGCCCATGCGCCGCAACAGGTTCTGAATAAAGAGGAGCTGGGAACTTAGGGTGATGAAGTGCTTCCCAGAATAGGAACGTCCGCATCTCCCTCGCCCTGATTTGCATGGCTCTCGCGGCCTCCCTCCCCTCTCCTAACTCAATTGCAATTTCAATTTCTATGTCAATAACTTCTCTGGCACGACAAGCAGCCAGGGGTTGCCAAAGTGAATTGGAACATTGAGTTTCAGAGTCTCGGACCAGCTCGTCCAGCCAATGTCGTCCCCTCCTGGGCCTTCTCTGCACATGTCTCATCTCCGTGCCCTTTAGGGAGACTTATTTTTGCCCTCCCGGCTGCCTGTAAGGTTATTTGAAAAAAGATGCACTCCTTTGTTTGGTCGAGATGTCCAAACAGCGACAGCGCGTGGGATATCAGCCCTCTGCGTGAAGAGCTGGGAGGTGAGGATGAAGAAGGCTTAGCTTGCTCTGGAGATCCCAGCCAAGCAGGGGAGGCAGGCGAGCATCCAGAGTTCCAATAATGGGACAAGTGCTTGGATGGAGGGAGGCAGGGCCTCTGGGAGCACGAAGAGGGGCCTCTGAGCCAGGGTCAGGGCGGAGCGGGAGGAAAGGGCAGGGGCAGCTTCCTGGAAGAGGCAGAAAGGGAGCAACCTCTGGAGGACTCTTGGGTGGCAGGCCACTGAGTTCTTTCCCTCCGTGGTCAGTGACGGCTGGAGTGCCACCATTATAGCAATGCTTTTACGTAAGCCATGGCAACTATTGGTCCTGCACCGTGTTGGCAGTTGTTCTATTCCCTGGAAATGGAGAGTGGGACATGGAGGAGTGAGGGCGGGGTAAAAGGGACCCAGGGAGATAATGCCTGAAGTCGGGGGACTGAAGTCCTGGAGGGTGGGCGTAGGGGTGCATGGGCGACCCGAGGCCCCAGGCATGTGAATCTGTGAGCCGCAGCAGTGGCGTGTCCTGTCAGTGAGCACCGGTATGGACCTGATGCCGTCATGGAGGGAGACGGGCTGGAGGGAGTGGAGCGAGGGTGCCGGGAAGCCAGGAGGCACAGGGGCACCATCTGAAATGCTCGGGCTCAGAGCTGGGGACAGAGGGGCTGAGATAGGAGCAGCCCTGGAGTGTGCAGGTGAACAGGTGATGGGGCAGGCGACGCTGGCTTTGCCACTTGAGGTCCCTGCCCCAGCACCACCTGGGAGTCATCTGTTGCCACCACCACGGGGAGCCACGGTTCAGAGAGTCAGACAGACGGGGGGGGGGGCAACTTTGCCAGGAAGCCCCTGTGAGCAGCACCCTGACCCTCTTCTTCCTCTCCTCTCCCCGTCCGGAATGCTCATGAAACCTCAGCTCCAGGAGGGGAAACAGACAGCTCCCCTCCACACCACCACCAAGAACAGGGGCAGCTAGGGCAAAATTTCCCAGCCCTAGAAGACGACTGACCCTAGCTATCTTTCTGTAGCCTTTGGCCAGGCAGAGAAGAGGCCCTGGGATAGACAACCCTGGGCAAGGTTGACGCGTGTGCAGAGGCCCACGGGGGTCTGCCTGCGCGTGGGGCGGGTTTCCTGCGCGATATCCTGACCCAGGAGAAGCAAACTCCTCCAGCGGTGCCCCCATCCTCTGGGTTCCTGGGGACCCCTCAACCCTCGGGTCCTGAGCGTTGGCAGAGGCCACTCAGGCCGTAGCCCTGACCATCCCGTTTGCCCCTGCTGGTCCTCCTCTTTGCCCATCTTCGGCGGGGTGGGAAAAGCGACTGGGCTGGGGAGGAGGGGCTCCAGGGTAGAAAGAGGTCACTGAGGATGCATGTCCGATTCGGTGGCTGGGCACCTTTAGGCAAATTCCTCCCATTTTCAGAGCCTCGTTCAACTCCCCAGGAAGATGAGAGGAATGGACCCAATCAGGGGTTTACAAAGAGGATTCCTTAGAAGACTATTCCTGGAAGGTGTCCTGGGCGAAAGAAGTTTGGGAGAACATCCTGTGATCCTCCAACATATGTCACAGGCTCCGGAAATCTCCGGAGCAGGGAAACCTGTTGAACGGTGTCTGACCACGTGTTTCCCAAACTTCCTTGATGGCCCTTTTTTCTCACACTGCCATTGTCATGCCGGGAAGGAATGGTCCCTGCAACATAGTTTGGAAAATAGTGGACTAAATGCTCTTCTGCAAGATCCCCTCCAGTTCTGAAAGTCTAGGTGTCTGCTTCTCTAAAGAAAGTGGGACGCGCGGGAGAGGAAATGATGTTTTCAGGTTCTTCCTATGTGTGCAGTTCTGTGCCATTTCATCCTACCCCCCAGCTACATCATGGGGTGGGTATGGATTCCCCCACTGGTGGATCCAGACAGCGAGGCATGGGCTGGCTCCAGGGAGTAGGGGGGCTTCCTTCTGGCCTGTGGTGTGCAGGGGGGTGGGGGGATCCTGCCTGAAGACGTGACTTGGAGGTCAAAGCTGGCTTCCCAGCCGTCTCAGACTCTCTTGGCCTCTACCAGCCCCATCCATCCAGGGGCTCTCCCTTTTCTTGGAAGATGCCCTTGGGGAGCATTATGGGGCGAGGACAAGGGGAGCCAGGGG
Organism: Equus przewalskii; assembly: GCF_037783145.1. Lineage (NCBI taxonomy): Eukaryota > Metazoa > Chordata > Mammalia > Perissodactyla > Equidae > Equus > Equus przewalskii. Next base: position 38,415,645 of record NC_091840.1, read on the forward strand.
CTACATAGAAATCACAAAGCTAATTCCTATGAGTGGAGTCCCTGCAGGGCTAGCTCTGGGCAAAAGCACACAGCTGGCAGTGTGTGTGGGGGTGGGGGCATGTAGTGTAGTGGAAAGAACCTGAACTTCAGAGCTGACAGACCAGGGTTCAAATCCTGCCACAAGGAAATTCTTTTAATTAACCCCGCTTAACTGACGTCTAGGTTAACCACCTCTCTATTCCCTCTGTAAAACCTGCCAGCGACAGCTGGTGGCCCTCGGAGCGCCTGGCCATCGGACAACTCTTTTCTCATTGGCCCACGTTACGTGTGTTCCCAAACCTGTTTATGTCGGTGGCTCTTGTCACCACAGGTGGATAATTTAATCAAGTGTAACGTAAGCCAATTAAATATGAGTGCAGAAGAGTTATGCTTCTCTGGTAATTAATTTAATGTTTTGGGAAGGTTGCTAAAAAATTGCTGTTGAATTAGGTGTGGGCAAGACTCTAAAGAATCTGAGGAGAATACACCCCACACAAGGAGGTTCGTTGCAAGGAGTCGAAACAAGGAGCCTCTTAGGTGGCGTTCGCACGGTTTCCATCACCTGTCATCTTGGGAAGCCAATTCACCTTTCTGAACTGCATTTTCCTTGGCTTTAAAACAAGTGAAATAACTCCCACCTCGCAGAGTTGTTATGAGGAACACATGAAGCTGAATGCAGTCCATCCCTACCTTCTGTTTGCTTCTTGGTGATTCCTCTCTCCTCTTCCTCCTGCGACCGCCTTCCCCATCTGGTGTTTCCGGGCTTCATCCGCAAGTGTGCAGTTCAGCTAATCTGATCATGAACAGGGTTTAGGGCGTGGCCTCTTCCTAAGAGTGACCTCGTCAATGAGGAAGAGTCTCTCCCAGGAATGTGTGTGACGTGGGCGTGGCGAGCCGAGGAGTCGAAAGGAAGATTTCTTGGACTCTCAAGGTCTGGCAGTAGTGCTCCTTTATTCAGACAATAGCATGGGGACAGGACCCACGGGCAGTGAAGAGCTGCAAACATGGCTTGAGGGTTAGGGCTAAACTTACAAGGCGTAGGTATATGAGTTATTTCTTTACAAGACAAAGGAAAGATCATGTAAAAAAAGTTGCTAAAACGGTATCAGTGCAGGCGGAGTCTGGTTATCGGGTGGTCCTATAACTTTGGATAGGAATCAGTCGGATCAGGTCAGGACGTCCCATGCTTCCCGGAGGATGATATAGATTGGTATGTAGGCCAGGACGTCTTGGGCTTCTCTCCCTGGGGTAGTGCCATTCCTGGCAGGGGGACAGAGAGGCAGGTGGCATTCGGAGCTGGAGAAGCTCCTTGGTGTTCCTCCAATCACCGTTCCTGCGACTGGAACAGGTGAGGCTGTGTTTGTTCTTTCTGATGTGTGACCCGGCCATCTTTATACGCCTGCCATGACATGCCAGCTTCCCTAACCTGTCTACCTGGGGTCACCTCAGCCACAGACTCCGGGGGGATCTGATCTCAAGCTGGGGGCACCCAAAGGAAACTGAGGCTGGACAGGGGAGTTCTAGCCCTGCTCAGCTCAGACTTCTCAAGCCCTACTTCCCACCCGACACCTCAGATTTAGGGAGAGGTGGTTCTCCCAGAATTGCACCCATGACGGGCTCTGGCTGGTCTTCCCAGAGATAGAAACGCTGCCCTTTGGCTGGGTCCAGCTGCTTATTGGCTGCCCAGAACTCTCCCAGTGCCTGTCGCTTGACACCTCATGCTCCCAAATCCCAGCCCAGGGAACCTAAGAGAGCCCTCCAGAAGGATCAGTGGGCCTGTCCATTCCCATTCTGAGGACCTGACCCTGCCTCCTCCGTTGTCACCATGGCTGGCTTCCCAGGGCTCAGTCCACTGGCCTCAAGGCTCCACCACTTGGTTCATCTCCCAACTAAGCCAGATTGGCCCCAGCCAGAGCCCCCAGGCCAAGGGGCTGCCTCAGCCAGCACCACACATGTCCCTAGATGCCTGGAGCCTAGCAGAGGCACCCACTGAAGCTCGGTGTGTTGGGGACGAGGCAGGGGTGAGTGGAGGGAGCAAAAGCGGGGACAGATAGACTGCGAACTCTTTTCTTAAGCATTGACGTCTGCACTATGAACAGAGTCAGGCAGACCTGGGGTCATCCTGACGAGTGTGGAATCTTGGGGTGCCCTCTTCACTCTCCTGAGCCTTTGTCTCTCCATCCGTCAAGTGGGGGTGACCACAGTTGCCTCATCCGCTTGTTGAGAATAATGTCAATAAGATAATGTCTCTAAAAACATTTTGTTTCCATAGGTGACCTCTTTTTGTCCAAGAAGCAAGGGGAACCTTGGGAAAGCAAGAGGCCTCCTGGGGCCACTGGTCTGAGACTGGGAGGCCTGGACCACAGGGGTGAACACCAGATTGTCCCTCACGATAAGGCAGTGAGCTCCTTAACGGGCAACCAAGTCTAAGATTGGCCCCCTGGGCTTCTGGCTTGTTGATCTTCACAGATTTTTCAGAGCTGGAGCAGAGAACTCATTTTCCATTCGGCAAAACTGATGCTTAGAGAGCAAACACTTTGCTCCGGGAGAAACATCAGGCCAGGGTTGGGGTGGTGGAGGCTCCCGGAGTCCTGACTCCCAGGGAGAGAGCTGGGTGTCGTGCATGCAGCTGCCGGCCTGGTGGCCCCTCTGTGGCCTGGCGTTGGGCGCAGGACGTGCAGTGGTGAGGCCGCCTGGGCTCTGCGGGGCCGCCTGCAGCCATGGGTGGGCCCACACTCTTCCTGCTGACTCCAGGAGCAGCTCCTCGGGGTTTTTCTCGGGGAAATAACCTTCCCAACCCCATTACAGGAACGGAAGAGAGGCGGGATGGGAGGAGGGGGGCGGGGCAGACAGAGGCAGGACCCAGAGCAACCTAGAGATGGAGTGATTCATTCACTCATTTGCTCACTCATTCCTTCAGGTCTGACATTCAGCCAGGACGCATCAGTATCCTATTGCTGGAATTCTTCCACCTCAGCTGCTAAATCGTTACTTCCCAGAGCTCTGTGAGCATCACCTGCTGATAAGGACCCTCCTTCAGGATATCCTGGACCTCTCCATCATCCAGAAGATAAAAGGTTAATGCCTGGCCCACAGGGACCTCAGGACGTCTGCTTCAGCACTGGTTCTTACATATTATGACTATCACCCCTGGTCACAGGCGCCAGCAAACACTTTGATTGAAACTGTTGGATGAAATAGGAAGTATTCATCTGTGAAATTCATTCATCCGTCCATTCATTCATTCATTCATTCATTCAGCAAATGTTTGCTGAGCACCTAGTGTCTGCCAGGGAGAAGGCTGGGAATGAGAACGCAGCGCTGTGTAACTTGAGGTCCCCGCTCACAGTCTTGCTGTAGAATTGGGGGGGTATACAGCTGTAAACAGAGTGAGTGAGAGAGAGGAAGGACGGCAGGAGGAGGTGGCGTGCGCTGACACCGTGGCTTGGAGCCCCAGGGAAGGAGGCTGTGGAGCCCTTGGAGAGGGCCTTGGAGTCCGGCTTGGAGCTGTCAAGGTTCTTCAGTCCTGTCCAATTATCCTCTAATGACTCACAGTGGATAGATTAGGAAGGGACTGAGGACAAGGACGCTTAATTATCAAGCAGATGAGCGAAGAAACACTGAAAGTCCCCGTGACAGGTCTCAGGGAAGGCGGGCAAGAGGGGGGAGGTGGAGGAGGGGGGAGGAGGGGAGGGGAGGAGGGGAGGGAGGTGAAAGGAAGGAGGAGGAGGAGAGGGAGGAGGAGGGGAGGGGGGCAGAAGGGGAAGAGGGAGGAAGGGTGGAGGGAGGAGGGGAGGAGGACTAGCCCACCCTCTCCTGGCAGCTCCATGACGGCTGCTGAGGCTTCTGGCTGTTGGTCAGGCCAGGCCACGGAGCCTGGGACACCAGGGACCGGAAGTGGAGCTCAGTGTCCGGGGAGGAGAGAAAGGTTCAGGACAGTGGGGATGAAGGCGGGAGGGGGAGAGGTATTTGGGGCCTGGCAGATGGGTGATACTGAGCTGATTCATTCCAGGCCGGAGGTTTCCTCTTGCCCCTGTCAGGGCCGGAGCCCTCAGAGCAAGGAGTCAGGTTTGTGGATTTTGTCCGCTGGAAACTGCGGCTCTGGCCCTTATTGAGGTTGCCCTTGTCCCAGCCTGGGAAGGACACTGGCCCTGTTGTCCCCTCTGCATCCATACCTACTCCCTGAAATCTGGGGCCTCACCTACTCTGGCCTCCGGTGGGTGGAGGAGTCCCACGCAGCGTCTTCAGATTAGCCAGCCAGGGGCTGGCCTGGTGGTGCAGCTGTTAAGTTCGCACGTTCTGCTTCTCGGCAGCCCGGGGTTTGCCGATTCAGATCCCTGGTGCAAACATGGTACCACTTGGCAAAAGCCATGCTGTGGTAGGCGTCCCACGTATAAAATAGAGAAAAATGGGCACGGATGTTAGCTCAGGTCCAGTCTTCCTCAGCAAAAAGAGGAGGATTGGCAGTAGTTAGCTCAGGGCTAATCTTCCTCAAAAAAAAAAAAAAAAGAATAGCCAGCCAGACACAAAGGTCCACGTTCTACATTGTGCCTTCTCACCATTCTCCCCTCTGACCCTCCCAGCAGTCCTGGGAGCCAGTGGACCAGGCATTCCTTTCCCATGACACCCAGGAGGAAAACGGGACGCTGATAGCTGAGTTGATTTGCCCGGGGCCTCAGAGGTGAGGTGTCAGAGTTGGGGCTTGACCCCAGGTCTGCCTGTTTCTCCCCAAACTTCTCTGCGTAGCTTGATACCAGTTAGTCCCTCACACCTGAGGCTAGAGATGAGGAGCACTGACTGGTGGCTCTCGGCAAGGAGAGTGGCCAGGACTGGAGTCATGTCTCCCCACCCCTGGGTCCCCAACTTCCAGCCTCATACTCAACCTGTGAGCACCTTCTAGCCCCCGGGCTCGTGTTCTCAGGTGCCCGTGATGCACACGGGTTCTCCAGCCCTCAGCACACTCTCTCTCCTCTGATATCCAGCATTCCTTGCCTCTGTCACACCTGGAACCCCACGGAGGTGCAGGGACAGGGGACAGCCCTCAGCTCCTACTTCAGCTCCGTGTGCTTGGGTCTCTGCCCACACAGACTTTCAGATCCTTGAGTTCACAGTCTGTCCCACGTGCACCTGCCCACATCCCCACCTTCTGTCTTGCTCACACTGGGGGGGCCAAGAACGGTGTGCTGATTGGCTAGACAACTGAAGGACATGGGCAACGTGAGGCAGAACATCCCTTAGCAAGGGGGAGAGAGAAGGAGAGGGGAGACTGTGTTTGTCGCATTTTGGGTTGAGTTCAGTTCCCGCCAGGGTTGTGCTTTCTGAAGGAGATGAGGCTTTATATGTTCTTAACTATTGGCTTGGGGAGAGGGCGGAAGGATGTTGCGTGCCTACTGTGTGCAGACATTATCTCGTTTATTCTCACAGCCATCCCATAAGGGAGTGTTTCAAGTTTCAAATGAGAAAACCGAGGCTTGGAAGGTAAGGTGACTTATCTGAGGTCGCCTAGTTGGTACGAGGGCTGGGGTCTGAAGAGAGGGCTCCTGAACTCCAAAGTGAGTGTTCTTCCCTCCGTGTAATAGAGTGTGTGGGAAACAACCTGGAGATTCAGGGGTTGGGGTGAGGTGGCCTTGAGCCAAATGCACCATCGTGCCCATATGTGGGGCTACCAGAGAGGGGCCCCGGTAAATGATGTGATCATTTTACAGGGCTTTCCGAATGTTCACATGTACTCAGTTAATGCCCACAACCACCAGTGAAGGAGCTAGAAGTCTTAGCTCCATTTCACAGATGCGGAAACTGAGGCTCAGAGAATCTAAGAACGTATTCTACATGGTGAGGCAAGCAAATGGCAGAACCAGGAATCAAGCAGTCATCTGCCTTCAAACCCAGTGTCCTTGCCACCCCCTCCTCACTGTGTGGACCACCTCTGGTGCCAGACAAGAGACCATAGACCCACAGGTGGGGTTTGAGACTCACAGACCCAAGCAAGAGGTCAAGACCAGAACAGTGAGCGGAGAAGGATAGGATAAGTTTGTACCACTGGGCGAGGCACCCAGCATCAAAGGAGCTGCGAGTTTTTGCAGACTCCATAGATGGGTGCATTGGTCTTAGCATCATTTAGCTCAACCTCCTAGCTGTGTATGTGACATAAAAAATTACAAGCAGGCAGTGACTCAAACCCAACTCCCCCCACAGTGACAACCCTTACACTAAGAGCACCCCTATGAGGTGGGACCCTCCCAAGGTGGGTTCTAATCCCAAGAGGGCAGCCGCTTCTCCTCCTCCAGTTAATGTGCTCCAGGTGCCCAAGGTAGAGAGTGGCCAGTGCAGCAGTTCAGGCCTTCCAGAAGGATCTCAAGTCTCCCCTGGTTGTCTAAGTTCTAGATGTCTCGCTAGTACGGGTAGAACCATTTCCTCCTTGCCCTAAATTCTGCCCCTTCCTCCATTCCAGCGGCAAATCTGAGATGCTCTCCCTCGGTGGATGGCAGGCCCTTTGAGCCTGGCACTCTGGGAGGGTCTTCTCTTTGGTTCTTGTGCTTCCTGGAGCTTGGGAGGCCCGGGGCGGGAGCATGTGGTTGAGCGGACTGCTGTTTCTTTTTCCCATCCTCTCTAAGACCTTGGCTGGGGTTTTGGTGCCCCGAGAGCTTGGCTGGGGTAGAGGTGGCCTCAAGGCTCTTGCATTCTGTTTAGTCGCCGGCTCAAAGCTCCTGGGCTGGGGTGAGTATTACCAGCCATGGAGGTGGAGATGGTGGGGAAAGTAGGAGGAAGGAGGGGACTGTGTAATGCCTTTAAAAGTGGGGTGTTCCCTTCTCCTCCCGCCATAGTTCAGCCTGGGATGTGCCTGAGGGCCATTCTCTTCACAGCAGCCAGAGGGAGCTGTCTAAATCTGCAATCTAAAGCTGTCTAAATCTGACTGTGACACCTCTTTGCTCAAAATCCTTGAAAGGTTCCCTGTCTGCCACCAAACTGAGCCCAGATGTCCGGCTTCCAGGCCCTTCATGGTCCGGCCCTGCCCTCTCTGCCGCCTCCTCTCTCACTGCGCCTCTATGCAGCTTTTCAGTCGGGCGTGAGAAACGCTCTCAGCCCGTCCAGCACAGGCCTGAGGGCCTTCCCACCAGCTCTGCTCTCTGCGACCATCATCCCTCCCCTCTCCTCCCTTCTCCCTGCGACCTGACTCCTCCGAAGAATCCTTCAGGAATCCACATGTCACCTTTTCCAGGAAGCCCTCCAAGACTTCTGAAGGTCGGGTAGGTGCTGACGGGGTTCAGGGCCGGCCACCCCAAGATGTGCTACTGTGATATGCAGAGTATTCGAGCTGAATACAATAAAGGCTCAGAAGACTTAGGAAGAACATTCGCCCTTCCCCCGCAAACTGCCTAAAAGAATTTAACACAGAAGACCTGTTCCAGGAAGGAGCTCACAGCATGTGATAGCTATAGAATAATGTAAAATAGGTGTGATAGAAAGACACCAAGAAACCCATTTTTTTGGCCCAGCAAAACCTGTTTGACAAACATTTGCATTTCATCTCCATGTGAATTGTCTTCCTCCCCTCTGACATCCCAAATCACTATCCTCAACGTCCTCCTTGTCTGTGGACCAAGATGTGAGAAGAGGCGGCCTCGGCCAGACGGCTGGGTCGCTCAGTTTTTCCCGAGTTTCTCCCATGTGTACTTGTTATTAAACTTTGTTTCATTTTCTCCTGCTAACCTGCCTTTTTAATTACTTGACCAGCCAGAACCTTAAGGGAAGGGGTGCGGGGACTCTCCGACTTCCCCTACAGTGCCAACGCCCTCTGTGAGCATGGCGCGCTCATCCACTGAGCATCCACTGCCTCCTGTCTCCCAGCAGACGCTGAGCTCCGAGAGGGCAGGGACGCACCTCACTCAGAATGGGAGCTCTAGTGTCTAGCCTCTTGCTACTCAAAGTGTGGTCCACGGACCGGCAGCATCAGCATCCCCTGAGAACCTTGTTAGAAACGCACAGGGGCTGGCCCCATGGCCGAGTGGTTAAGTTCGCCCGCTCCGCTGCAGGTGGCCCAGTGTTTCGTTGGTTTGAATCCTGGGCGCGGACATGGCACTGCTCATCAAACCACACTGAGGCAGCGTCCCACATGCCACAACTAGAACGACCCACAACGAAGAATATACAACTATGTACCCGGGGGCTTTGGGGAGAAAAAGGAAAAAAATAAAATCTTAAAAAAAAAAAAAAGAAGAAATGCACAATCTTGGGCCTCACCCCAGACCTAGAGAATCAACGTCTGCGTTTAAACAAGATATAGGTAATTTGCGTGCACATTAAACTTTGAACAGCTCTGATCTAGCCAGGGTTTGGCCCAGGGTAGATGCCCCTTCACTTTGTTTTGAGTAAATGAAGAAATGCATGAGGTCTGCAGTGAGTGACTAGATGGCCTCAGGCTTCTAACTACATCAGGCTTCTAACTACAACACCCCCGGGGAGTCTGGAATGACTGGGAGTGCGGAGGGTCTGGGAGGGGTCAGCTAGAGGACATGTAACTGTATGCCCGGCTCACACACTTTTAAATACATTGTTTTATTAAAACTTTATGACAGTGGATTGTTATCCCTCCTTCAGAGGTGTGGAAACTGAGGTGCAGAGTGACCTGTTGTTATGGGCCAAATGTTTGTGTCCCCTGATTCATATGCTGAAACCCTAACCCCCAGTGTGATGGTAGAAGGAGGTGAGTCTTTAGGAGGTAATTAGGTCACAAGGTTGGAGCCCTCATGAAAGGATTAAGGGCCCTTATTAGAGGCAAGAGGATACAAGGAGAAGGTGTCCGTCTGCAAACCAGGAAGGAGGTCCTCACCAGACACTGGCTCTGCTGGCAACCTGATCTTGGACTTCTCAGCCTCCAGAACTTTGAGAAATAAACGTTGGTTGTTTAAGCCACTTAGTCTACGGTATTTTGCTAAGCAGCCCAGGTTGGCTAGGACAATTGTCCAAGGTCACAGAGCAGTACGTGGCAAACCTGGGGTCGAACTTCAGCCTGACTACCTCTAGCTGGAGCAGAGAGGAGGGGAAGGGAGATGGATGCGCTATGCAAGGCCTTGTGGGGCCAGGCCCAGGAATTAGCTCACTCCAGGATGGAACTGAAACCTGTTCCCAGCAGAAGAGGACGTCGGGGAGGGACTCTGGGAGGCGGCCTGAGCCAGCCTGATTTGTGGATGAAATTCCAGCTTCCACTCTGGGGCCTCCAGCTCCCTCGGCCCGGCTGGGGTTTGCTCTGTGTTTCTTCGGTCGTGCCCTCTCCCCTTCCATGCGGGAACTCTATCCCTCCGGCGGGCTTTCCTGCAGCCCACACTACCCGGGCCACATTTCTTGGGCTCAGCACAGTCTGGATGCCTTCCCGTCCCTGCAGGCCTAGGCCCGGGGCAGGGCCTGAGTTTGTCAACCCCTCCGTCTTCTCTGCATCTCTTGCTGTGCCTAAGAGGGGCTAGAATCAGCTCAACAACAGAATGTGGAAGCTGGAGGAGAGGATCTAGCCAACCCCCTCACGCTTCAGACGAGGCACTGAGGTCCAGAGATGGGGAGCAAGTGTCCTGGGGTCACAGGCTACACGACAGGACGTGGACAACCCTGGACGTGGGAGGCCAGCCTGCTGTCTCTGTTTTGCACGGCGCTGGGCAGCCTGCTCAGAGCCTTTGTAGGCAACTGTACCCACAGGTAACATTTGCCATGTTTATTATTAGCTATTACTTATTAGATTCTTACCATCTGCCTGACGCTATGCCAAGCACTTAACATACATAATCACATTTAATCCTCATAAAAACCTTATGAGTTATTTACCATTCCTGCCATTATCATTATCCTTCTTATTTTTCAGATAGGGAAACTGAGGTTCAGAGAAGTGAAGTAATTTGCCCTAAAGTGCACAGCTAGGAAGTGGAACAGCAAGGACTTGAAACCAGTATCCTGGCTGGACTTCCTCTTGAGCGGGTTCACCTCAGACACTAGGACCCAGATCTCTGTGTTGCAGTGAGGGAAGACTCCTGTGTCTCTCTGAGTGGCTGGTGACCTACGGACCACGGCGACGCTGCCCGACAGACACACCACCTCACAGGCACAGGCTGGTTTACAAGGCACTCTTACAGTCTTCATATTACCTCCGTGTCCACAGTAAATGCATAAAACTGGCAACCGTGATATTTCCCCCCATTTAACAGGTTAGGAAACTGGGTTTAATACCCCAGGCACACAATTCGTTGGATCCCAGGTGGCAGTGCTGATGCCGTGACAACACACCACTCCGGCCCGGGCTCATGATAAATTCAGGATCCTAGAGGCACTTAGCGTAGACTCGCCAGGGTGTTCAGACCCATCAGAGCTTGACCTCCAGTCTGTAGGATTTCCACATTTGGGATGAGGCTGGATTTAGGAAGACACATCCCATACACATCCCCCGGCTTCCTCTGTAGAAATCCACCTCTGGGGTGTGCATGTACAGCCCTCCCCCTAGGCTGTCTGGGTTTGCTAATGCATGCTGTTTGCTGATCCTCAGGGCCAGCAGATGTTGATGGAAGGAGGTATCAGCAAACATGGAGACTGGTCCAGCCTTCGCCCCTGATTAACTGTGTGACCTTGGGCTAGTCCCATAACTCCTCTGAACCTTAGATTTCACTCCTATAAAGAGGAGGAATAACGCCCACCCTGCAGATCCCTTAGGGATTTCACAAGAGTAGAATAATACAATATAGATGAAAGGGCTTCAAAAAGAACAAAGCACCATATACTTATGGAATGATGACTTCAGGCATAAAAACCGAGGCTTGAGAAGTGCAGTTTCTCAACTTGGGAGGCAATGTTTATTGAGCATCTACTATGAGCGTTTTATAGATGTTATCTCATAAAATCCTCAACACAGCTCTTCAGAGGGGTATTAGAGGATTTTCTGCTTCTGATCCTGGCTGAGCAGCTCTTAAAAAACCAACCATCTCACAGATAACAGCTATAAACTCTGAGCGAGATATTGAAGAATAGTTACCAGGAGGAGAGCAGCCAAAGAAGGTAGATTCCAGAGTTGGGGGATGGGGAAGTTATTGACTCTTGGAAGAAAGGAAGGGCACTGGGTGAATTTCTCAGTTTTTACAAGTTTAGCCTGAGGGCAAACCCCAGTCCTCCTGTGGGATGGCTATAATCTGGATAGAAACCTGCAGCCACACTGATTTGAAGAACGAGAGAATAGATTTCAAGGCAACTGTGCCAGCTGGGAAATGAAGGAGGAAACTCAGGAAAGAGTGAACCGGAGAAGGGAACCCCAGATTCTGTGTGTGAACTCTGCCCAAATATCTGGCCGACCCCTGAACCAATGCATGTGCAGGATGGATGCCAAGTTGCCCAGCTAAGCCTAAAGGAACTGAACGGAAATTCCCACTAAAGTTCACTAAAGGAGTGACAACTGTCCATTGAGAGTTTAGTCCAGTTACCTACTTAAGTAAACAAACAAATAAAAAGCCCCAATACTCTTTATAACAACATAGAGAATCCAAGGTCTGTGCTCTATAACTTTATCACGCACAATATTCAGGATATAATCCAAAATTGCTTTACACAGAAAGAAACAGGAAAACACGACACAGAGGAGACAATCAGTGGAGACTGGCCCTAAAATGACCCAGAGTTTGCAGCTAGTGAACAAATATTTTTAAAGCAGCTCTTAGAACTGTGTTCCAGGACGTAAAGAAGTGTGCCCCCAATGAACGTAAACATAGAACGAATGCCAGCAAAACAAAAACAAAGCAAAACAAACAGAAACTACAAAAAGAACAAAATGCAAGTTTTTGGCCTGAAAAAATATATCTGAAATGAAAAAGCATTATAATCACCATTTATAAATAAATGAAATTCGGGTTCAGAGAGATTAAGTAATTTTCCCAAAGTGACACTAACAAGTGATAGCGTTGGAATTTGAACGCCCAATCTATCCGGCCTTAAAGACTTTATTTTTCCAATCTCACTGGATGGGATTTAGAGGTTAGTGGGAGTCTGTGGGAAAATGGAAGTGGAAGGTGAATCTTTCTGAAACTCCGATGAGACACTTTAAAACCCTGCTGTAAGACTTCGCTGTAGTTCTCAGAGCCGCCAATGGGATTATCTATCCATGGTGCTGAAATTTTCCCTCTATCCAAAACTTCCCTGTCTACCAAACCATTTCTGATTATTTACACCAACTAGTGGAGAGAGACGTGAAGATAAACCACAGCAGCTCATGCTCTAGAATCTATTCATTTTGGCCTTCAAGTCTAACATAATGCATTTCCCCGTCCATTGCTGTCCATGGGTTTTGCCCATGTTCTGCATAAGTTTTTTCCATGTTTTGCATAAATCTTTTCCTCCAGGATATGGTAGAGAATGAGTGTCTTCATGGATTTGCACCACCTTCCTATAGCTGAGATCTGGTTAAATTCGATGCTTATTTGGTAAGTTTTGTGATGTGCTTAATGCTGTGCATGGTGTCGTAGAAAGCAGAGAAACATGAGACTCAGTGCCTGCTTCTTAGGAGTGCCCACCTGAAAATGAGTGCAGAGAAGGGGCAGGAGCAAGGCCAGCCATGGAAACTCAATGTCTACTGTGTGTCCTTGGAAGACCTACTTTGGGGCTTCAGAGGAGGGTGGATGTCACTGTGAGTTGAGAGCAATTGCTAAAGACTTTCTATAAGAGATAGGATGTCACCTAGTCTTAAAGCTAAGCTTAGGAGAGGGAAGGAAAAGGTCATTCTAGGACACAGTAGGCGCTTAATAAATATTTATTAAATAAAGATATGAATGCACAATTATTTCCTTCCTCAAATGATTGAGAAGCATCTGTCTTCTCAAATGATTGTTTAAAATATTAAAAACAGGCTATTTTAACACTTTCTGTCATAGCTCCAAACTGGAAACCACCCAAATGCCCATCAACAGTAGAGTGGATAAATAAATTATGGTATGTTCACACAATGGAATACTACATAACAGTGAGAAGGGCCCTCTGTAACGACATGCGGCATTATGGAGGAATCTCAGAAGCACAGTGTTGTACAAAAGAAGCCACGCACCAAAGGGAACTTACTGTAGGATTCCATCTATAGAAAGTACAGAAAGAGGCAAAGCTAATCTGGGGTGTTTGAAGTCAGCACAGCGGAGTCGGGTGGCACTGAGTGGAAGGAGCATGAGGGGAGCTCCTTGGGAACTGGGAAGCTCCAAGTCTTGATCTGGATATTGGTTACACAGATGGTTCAGTTTTTGAAGATTTTATTGGGCTGCACACTTATGAGAAGCGCATTTTTGTGTAAGTATGTTGCACTGCAACAAAAAGCTAACAACAAAAACAGGCTACGTTCCTCAACTTGACTTCCTAGACCCCATGTTCTCCTGCCCTTTCTCATCGGTATCGGATGTTGTGACCTTCTGAAGATGGTTTTCAAAGAAAGACAGGTGTTGCTCTAGGAGTCACCTCTCCTAAGACCAGGAGAGAAGAAGCAGAGAATCTTTTCCTCCATTTTAATGATTGGGAGACTGAGGCTCATAGATGGGAGGTAACTTATCCTTTTGTCACATAGTGAGTCAAGGACAGAAAGAACTTTGGTCTTCTGGGAACCTCCTTCCTGTGGCCCAGATAGTAACTACCTGCTCAGCCAGACCCACCTGAAGAGATGAAGGATGTCACAGGAAGCCAGAGTGATGCTTGGGAATGCCTGGAGGGGTTCAGAGGGCTGTGAGCTCCCGTCCCCACCTCCAGGTCCATCTGGAGCAGCATCTGGAGGGTCCTGGGGCTGACACCTGCTTTTATGAGATCTGAGTGAGTTGGATCCTCTCCCCGGATCTGACACCTCAACCATAAATCTAGAGATCGACGTTAATGACAATAAGGCATAAGTTTTTTTCTAGTTCTAAAATTTCAAACTCTAGATCTGAACCAGGGTCATCCATGTTCAATTAGGAACAATCTCTGCTATTGTCTACCCTCAGGGGGCTGTGCTGGGTCAGAGTTCCAAAAGGAAGTCCTTAGGATGTTTTAAAGCATTCATTCATTCATTCATTCATTCAAGAAGCTTTTATTGAGCATCTACTCTATACCAGACGCTGTGCTAGGGACACAAAGATGAATGACAAGGTCACTGTCTTTTGAGGAGCTTACATTCTGGGGGGAGAATTACAGTAAATGGTTGTAAAACATGTGATAAGTCTTGCACATATAGACAAGTATCTAATGCTATGGGTGTACAGAAGACTCGATTCTTGCTCCAGGAGTGAGGTCAGGCCAGGGAAGGTTTCCAAGAGGAGGTGGCATTTGAGCTGGACCTGGAAGAAGGAGAAGTTCAGGCTGGGGAAGTGAGGGGAGAATCACATTCTTGACAGAGAGAACAATACACCCAGAGGCAAAGGAGAAGGGAAGAAAAGGCATGCGGTGTGGCTAGAACCTGGAGCAGGGGGAGGGGAGAGCGGTGAGGCTAAAGCTTTGAAAGCCATGACACCCACCTGGAGGTGGGGGTGGGGACACATGTCCAGAACAAATGTGAACCTGGGTAAGGTGGCAGCGGGCTGGGAGGGACCCTCTCCTCACATTTTTCTTCCTCACCGTTGTCCCACGTTGGATGGGACTCAGGTTTCTGCCACACATCCCAGCCCCCTGAGGCTCTCCAGTCAATAAGCTCTTTAAGGAGCCAAAGAGAAGCAAGATCAATGCAGGTGCCATTGATCCCCCCTCCAGTGGCCAGTTAGTACCAGGGACTTAGCTGGCCCGGGGAGCCCCTCACTAACGCCCTGTGAAACTGAGATTAAACTGGGAACCCCCAGAGGCTCAGGGCAGTAGCAGAGAAGGTCCTGGCCCCAACATGCTGGAAACTCTTTGCCACCTAGATCAACACCATAAATTCCCTATGCAGGCAGCAGGCATCTGATCGTGTCATTCCCTTGCTTAACACCTCTAGATGCACCCCATCGCCTTTGGGGTCCGTGCAAACTCCCTCACAGGCAAGTATGCCCACTGTGGTCTGTCCCCTGTCTGCCTCTCCCAGCGTTATCTCCTGGACTTTCCCCACCCTCTGAACTCATGCCAGCAGGACAGCCTCCACTTCTACTCGCCGTCACATTGCGTGCGGTCATCCGCCATTTCTTCCAGAAAGCCATCTCTGATCCTCTCCTTACCACCTCCAACAAAATCTGCCTTAGGCACCTTTCCAAGGTTCTCCCTGTACTTTCCCTGAGCAGAGCAAGGATGAGAATGTACTTAATTGCTTAGTTTCTTGTCTCCTCTTGGCTGCATATTAGACTCGCCCGGGAGCTTTAAGCATTACAGATTCAGATTCGTTTGGTCTGGAATGAAGCCTGGGTGTTGATGTTTTTACCGCTGCCCCCCACACCCAGGGGATCCCGAGGTACACTCATGCCTGCAAATCCCTTGACTAGAGTCTAAACTGCAAGGAAACAGGGACCCCACTGATCACGTTAACCCCCGCGCTCCCTGGCACCCAGCACGGAGCCTGGCACGCAGTAGACGCTGAGTACACATTCAAGGACTGGAGCTGTCCCGGAGGGGGCCCGCAGTCTGACCTGGGGCACTCCCACCGACTGGGACCTTCCTCTCCTCCCAGCCATCCTTCCCTCTGTTGGACAGCACTAGAAAACCAGGGTTCGCTCTGCGACTTGGGTAGTGCCAGTCATCTAGAAGGTTCTCTCACAGCACATCGCATCACATTTAATTCTCAGCATGGTTCTGCGAGGCAGGAAGAGGAGCAATAAAATTCTAATTTTGCACAGAGAGGCCCTGAAATACATAGAAGGGAAGTGACCGGGCCTGGGTGCCATAACTACAAACGGACAGAGCCAAGATTCCAACCGATCTTCTCGCCAACATTTTTTCCATGAGTCTTGTTCCCAGGGGCTTCCTTAGGCTGACTCAAGCCTCCTCTGTGGCCGAGGGTCTTGCCGCCACTGGCCCTGTTGCTCTCCCTGTCTTCTCCCCTTCCCTGGGGCAGCCTTCCCACAGCTGAGGCAGCCCCGGTTCCCTCAGCCTCGTGGAACAAGACAGGGAGGCTGACACGGGGGCCCCAGAGAGCTCAGACTGGAAGCCAGGGAACGGGGGTTCTAGGCCGATCTCCGACACCCACAAGTTCCGTGAACCTGGGTCTGTTACCTGTCTTCTTAGAGTCATACTTGCAGAGTGGGGACTCAAAGCTCTTGAGCCACAGGCCCCATGCAGAAAGTGGGGGCGATGACCCTCCAATTATCGTGAGTTCGATTAGTCTAATGAAGGCTGTGCGAACCTACACGGCTGTGCCCGAGTCTCTGAGACGCGCAGAGGAGGCTTGGCCTGGAGTCGCCCCCTCCTCCTGAGCTTTAGCGTCTGAGTTAGCCTCCTGCCTTCTCCATCTCTACCAGATCAGCAGCTCCTCTCAGCTTTGCCCACAGCAGCCCGACCACAGGACGGGAGGGCTCACTGACGTGTTCCCTGGCAGTTTATTGGGATGCAAACGCTTACAGAACGAGACATGGAGATGCATCTGTTTGAACAGGAAGGGATGATAAGGGATCCCCCTCTGTTTTCCCTGGGGGCTTTGAGGCAAGGGGCCAGGGCCTCTGTCTGGCTGAGATGGTGGGCACCCTGGCCTCCTGCTGCTTTGGGAAGTGGAGGAGCCCCTCAAGAGCACCCATCCCACCCCCAGGGACGGCTGAGCTCGGGGACTCCCTGAGGCAGGAGAGCACAATGAATTCGGCAGTTCAGGACCCACGGGGACCCTTCCCGATGGAAATGTCCTGCATGGGGGGCAGACAGGCTGGAAGAGGAAGATGAGTGGGAGATGGAGACAAAGGTCAGGAGAGGGGTCAACTCCCCTTGTCCTAGTCCTGGAGGGGACGGCAGTGGTAAGGGAACTCAAGGCCCAAGTTGGGACCATAGTTCTCAGGGCAGGAACGCTAAAGTAGGGGAGGGGTGAGGCGAGCAGGCCCTCGGGCTCCATCATCCCTCACTCCTTCCCAAAACACATTCACTATCCTTGGAGTCAGGGTCCCTGGGGTCCTAAGGGAGCAGCCATCATTTGGTCTGCAGCATTGTAGGGTCATTTTTTTAAATTTAAAATTAATTCTTTTTCTTGTGATGTCTAAAGCACCAAGGGAGCCAGGCTGGGTCCTGCTTTAAGAAGAGGAAATTTTCTAGATAATCTGGGCCTCAAGATTCTGCTGGGAAAGCCAGGAAGACTCAGGGACCCAGGTGCCCATGTAGCTGGGTGGTGCCTCCCATCTCAGAATTTATATTTTCCTTTGATATTTTCCTCAATTTTTTGAAACTCATATACCCAGAATTGGAATAATTACAGTCTTGGCTATATTCTCCTCATCGGTCCACGTTTGGTCCTATTTTTCTTTCATTCATTCGTGTTAAAAATATAATAAGTACCTTCAAATCCACCGCCCGACATTAAAGCTAAGATGTGACAATGATGGCTACTTAATTGCATGGCTTCCCGCTGCCCATCCTGTCTCCCGCCCCACCCAAGGTAGCCGCCATTCTGAATCCTGCATCTGTCATTTATTTGCTTTCTTTTTTTTATACGCTTATTTTATTGTAGCTGAATGTTTTCCAGCTCCCCTGAATTTCTGGAGATCCCCACCCCTCCCCCTTTGGGGCGCCTGTCGTTCTGGAACATGGGGAATGAGATGTGGGCTGCTCCCTTATTTTTAGCTGCAATAAAACTCCGTTGCTGAAACCACCTCGGCCTCCAGTGTTCTCTGAAGGGGAGGGGACAGAGGGGGAGGCAAATTCCCCATCCCGAGAGGCCACTATTTAAAGAGACGGCATGAAGGATGTGCTTAGCTGGGTAGAGTTTAGAAGGGTGGGCTTCGTGAGTAACCCCACTCCTTCAGTAACCCCTCAGCTAATCCATCCTTGTCCACAGCCTGGAGCCTTGTGAAACTAGTGTACCCTCCGAGGACCCCCCAACCCTGGCAGAGCCGCTCCCCAGAAGCCCAGGGTCTGGGTGGGCCAGGTTTACTCTCAGTGATTCCAGCCACTGTCTGCCCTCTGGAGGGCACAGAGCAGATGCTGACCCGGGACGCTGATGCTGCCTGAGATGTAAGTATTGGGATAGAGGGCAGCCCTGGGTCCCAACCCAGACTGGCAGCAGCCACCCCCACCCCAGGCCATCTTGCTGCCAGTGTGCCAGCCCCGGGCCCTCCACCACACTCATCGTAGATCCCCCCCTTGCGACTCCTCAGGCTGAGAACCAATTTTATCCATGAGTGAGTCTGCATAATCCTCTTCCGGTCCCTGTCCACCTGGGGAGGCTCCGAGGCGGGCAGGGAGGGAAGATGCCAGGGCTGGGATGGACTGAGCCACCCCTGGCCTGCAGAGGGAACCCGTGGAAGCACAGGTCTGGCCTCAGCTGCCAGGGCAGCCATCCTCTCCTGCTGGAGACGTCCCAGCACTGCCCCCCTCAGTGGACCCACCCATGCCCCTCATTTCCCCAAGCAGGCGACAGAGGCATTAATGAGCCCACGGGAAGCTGCTTCGAGGCTGCTAGCAGGGTCCTCTTCCCCATAATGTTTTTGCTCTAAGTGGATTTGGGGTGGAGTCCTGGTGGGGAGCGTCTTCCCTGTGCCCTCCCCTCCTTGAGGCTGAGAGTCAGGGAGGGGAGGGACACTCTTCCCAGAGCTTGAGATGCAGAAGTAGGCCCGGCAAGCTGAAGACCCCTTGAGCCGGAGAGAGACCCCCACCCTGGACTTCTTGATGGGGAAACTAAGGCGCACGGAGGGGAGTCACTCAGTTAAGATTTCCCAAAGATGGTCTGGCAGGATAATGCCCGCCCATCGCTCCTGCCTCCTACCTTACGAGCTGCTGTCGCCACTCGGAATCCTGGAGCCCTGGTACAGGGTCTCTCGGCTGGGGAAGGGCCTTCCCAGAAGTGGGTTATCCCAGAGTCCCCCATATCCCTCTGGCTCCACACAAGGGCTGGCATGGATGGTTTGGAGTTCAAGGCCGACCTCTGCCTCTTATTTACTATGTGATCTCAAGCACGTGACACAGCCCCTCCAAGCCTGTTTCTTTATCAGGAAAACAACAGAGGTGCTAACAATAAAGTTTGTCTCTCAGGCTTGTTGTGAAGTTTGAATGAGATGTTGCAACAGCCCAGCACAGTGCCGGGCACATTGTAAACAGTCGAGAAATCTTGCTGGTTATGACTGTCATGGAGCCGGTGGGCTCCTATTCATCCTTCACAACCCTGCCCAGGCATCCCTTCCCCTGTGAAGCCCTCCCTGATGGCCCCACCTACAGACCTAATGACTGATGCCTCACTGCTGCGGCTTCATCTTGGGCATAAACCACTTTCTCTTAAGGCTGATTTACCCGTACATAGGCATCGTTTGGTGGGAATGTGGGCCCCTAAGGGATGCGCCTCATTCCTTGTTATCTCCTTCGGGCTGCGGTGGGGCCAGGGCTAAGCAGATGGCGCCTCAGAGGTGGGCATGGGGTGGGGTTGCCTTGACGTGTTGGTGCTCAGCTCCTGTCTTGTCCTCCTGTAATCCCATCCTCGAGTCCATGCTTTAGGTCTGCATTTGGGGGCCTTTGCTGCCCTCTCCTGGCCACAGTGGGCAGGACGGTGCCTGGGGCGGGGCCGAGGCCCGGGCTGGGGCAGAGGGAGAATTCTGCTGCTCGCCACACAGCCTTCACGCGGTCCTCTGTGTCTTGGGCCCAACCCCTCTGAGCCCCCAGGGGGACCAATGGGAGACTGTGTGCCAGGTGGGCGGGGCTCCAGAAGGCTCCTCCTGCAGGAAGCCAGCCCCGCGTGGCGCACGTGGAACGAATCCCAGGGCCAGTGCAGCCTCTGAGAGTGACCGCTGGGCCACCCTGTGTCACACACAGGTACCAGGACCAGGTCACTTGCTCACGGTTATCTCCTGCCTCCCTTGGGGAGTGTGACAGACTGAAAAAAGATGGTTCCAGCTAAGAGAGTCCTATAATTATCAACTGTGGATTATTTTAATTAAAGTGCTTTGCATCCTCAGCTCTTAATTTCTGAAATGATTATAAATGTTATTATTAAGGAAAAATCCTTGAAGTGAAATCCATAAATCTCAGCCAGGGCTGAGATGACAGAGCGAGCTGGTGCGGCAGAGAGGCCCCACCCCCCTCCCCACCCCCCAGGGCTGAGACTCCAGTGGGAAGGGAGGGAGGAAGAGGGGAGAAGGGAGGTGAGACAGGCTGGAAGAAAGGGACTGGATGGAGAAGGGATTCCACCTTCTGGATCCTTAAGCCTTTGGGACTGAGAAATCAGACCACATCTGGGTTTGGAACTTGCCTCTGCTGTTCGCTGTGTGACTTTGGGTAAGTGAAGTAACCTCTCTGAGCTTCAAGTTTCTCATCTAAAGATGTTTTAATCTTGCAAGGTTCTCATATAAAGAATGAAAATAATTGCTGCCTGCTAGGGCTATTTTGAGGCATGTTGATGATGTGCGTAAGGCACTTGTCACAGCGTAGCTACAGCGTGGCAATGTCGATTGGCTCCGGCTCCATCTTCAGGAAGGTGCCTGGGAATACGCTGTTGCTTCATACCTCCATCCCCTGGTGGTCATACGCTTGAGACAGGTGGCCGTCCCTCCCACTCCAGAAGCTGAGGAAGGGATCTCAGGGGCACGATTGTCACCAACCTGAGGCAGGCACCGAGGGAAGGCCCTCTGAGTTTCAGCAGTCTGCCGTCACGGAAGGGCAGGGCAGGAGAAAGCAAGAGGCCAGCCATCTCACTTGACACACAAGGAAATGGAGGCACAGAGAGGGAAATGTCTAGCTCGAGGTCACCCAGCAAATTGCTGGCAGGTCATTTTACCCATTTGCAGCTGGCTAAGCCCTGCCTTTCTTGTTTATTTTAAGCCTGTCTTTCTAATGGCTGAGAACAGATCACCTGAACCAGGAGGAGATGATGCTGACGATGACATTGACGAGGCAGACGAGGGAAGGGTCTGGCAGCAGCGAGATGGAGGGGACGAGCGCCGACCTGGGGTCAGGACACCCAGCCTCTGCTCCATGCTCTCCCCGGCTGGCTGCTGGGTGCAACGTAGGGCCGTCCCTTCTCTCCCTGGACCTCACTTCTCTCCTGGGTAAAATGGGGATGCTAATCGCCGGCCTGCTGACCCCCAGGCTGTTGGTGAGGATCCGATGAGATGATGGATCTGAAAGTGCTTTGTAAGCGGGAAAGCGTGAAGCAAATGTAGGAGATTATTAACATTAATATTAATGAACTCGCTCACAGTTGGCTACCGGCCACAGACAAGATGGCACGTTGGGAGTCTGGGGAGGACGAATTTTTCTAAGCCTCCGTCGGGTTTGCAGAGGGGCAGGGAATGGCCATGCTCTCTGTGGTCATTTCCCAAATTCTTTTTTTTTTTTTTTAAAGATTGGCACCTGAGCTAACAACTGTTGCCAATCTTTTTTTTTTTTATCTTCCCAAACCCTCCATACATAGTTGTGTATCTTAGTTGCAGGTCCTTCTAGTTGTGGGATGTGGGACACCGCCTCAACGTGGCCTGAGGAGTGGTGCCATGTCCACGCCCAGGATCTGAACCCTGGGCCGCCGCAGTGGAGCGTGCGAACCCACCCACTCGGCCACGGAGCCAGCCCCTCCCGAATTCTTATAGATGCAACTACTGAGGAAGGAAAAAGCACTTGGGACTTTCAGCCCAGGGAGCTGGTAATGGGTGTAGCCAGCCCCGGGGCAGGACGGAGCTCTCCTTCCCAGCAGGCTCAGCGTCAGAGAATGCTGGCTTTCGCATCCAAGGCTGATGTCTTCTCGGGGCTCAGGAGGCACTGGGGCTGAGGGCTGGCCCCCTTCTGTGGACTTCCTTCCTCATTCGGTTCCTCTATACTGTCCTCAGAAGACTAACCCGTCCCTCCTTGGGTGAAGAGATGAGGACGGAGTCAGGCGCCTGCATCCTCTCTCTAGCACATTCCTCATCCTCCTTCTCCCCATACACACATCGGGTGGGCCTGCTTCTACCACTGTAGCTGTGCGTACAGTCGATTTGTGTCCTGGGCTAATCCTTTCCTTCCTTGCTTCCTTCTGTCACTCACTCACTCTTATGCTCAGTAAAGTTTTGCCAAATGTCTGAGATGTGCAGGCTCTGTGCATGGCCCCGGGATGCAGAGGTGAATGGCCCCCGTCCCTGTCATGAAGGCTGAAAGGCTGCTGCAGAAGACAGATCAGGGAAGTGCAATCAGGCCCGTGTGCCACCTGCCGAGGTCTGGTGCTAGGGGAACATCCTGGAGCCTGGGGTAAGGGGAGATTTTCAGAAAGATGTTCTGCAGCCTGGAGGAAGATGTTATGAGCTGGGCCTTGAGGAAGGAGGTGTGGTGTTCATACCCCCCATTACTTAACCCAAATGGAACATTCCATTTTCTCATCTCTCAGAAGGAGGCACAGACCCACAGGCTTGGAGCAGCTCTGCTTCCAGCTACGTCCCCAGCCAGCCACAGTTCCTGAAGGCGCAGCGCCTTCCACCGTTTCTGCCTTCAGGGCTGTGGGAGTCCCAGCCCGAGGATGGCGTCTGAACCCCGGGTCCGCCTCAAATGGACCGTGCCCTTGGGCCTCCCACCTGGAAGATGGACCAGGCCGTGAAGACTCCATGAGACCGTGATAGTGATCACGCTCTGTCAAGGGAGGAGCCCATTGCCGTTACTTATTATCTTATGGCTCGGTTACTGGAAGTGCTTTGATGTGGCCAGCAGGACGGGGCCTGGAGAGCACAGCTGAAACTCCACTTCAATATTTGTGGATTACTTTGAACAATCGTGGGGTTTAAGAATGTGAGGATTTACAAGATGTCTGTGTGCTCTGTGTGTGTGTGTGAGAGAGAGAGAGAGGTCTGCGTGCCAACTTTGGCACAGGGAGCCCTGTGCCTTGGGCCCCACGTGCATGCTTGTGGACTGTGGTACACATGCGCACACTCCCTTCTGCCCCTCAGCACCACCACACCCTTGACAATCCACACCACGCATGCCATGGGCGCCCTGCAGCAGCCCCTGCTCACCCTCACTGTGCTCCTGGGCATCTCTCCCATCGGCACCTCAGCCAGAGCTAACATCCTGGTCCATGTACAAACTTAACCGCAGGCCTACAACATTCCCCAACGGGGCAAACAGCCCTGTTATGAGTAGACTTTGCTGAGCTCTGGGACAAGGAGTCTGAAGGCTGCAGTGGGAGGGAGAGAACATTCTGGCCAGCAGGACTCTGGAAGAAGAAAGTATTTTAGCTGGACACTGAAGGACGGCAGGCCTTCTAGGCGAAGGCACAGCATGCGCACAGAGGTGGGCCAGGGTGGGTGAGCCTTGGCACAGCAGCACTGCTCAGTGAGGGGAGGATGGAGTGAGGGAGCCTGGCCATTGTTGGTCAAGGGCCAGCTTTGTGTCAGGCGCTGTGCTGGTCGTTCCGTAAGGCCAGGGGCGCTCAGAGTGTGGCTGGCTTTGACTGCCAAGTGGAGCGGTTGGCTGTGAGCAGTGTGGCTGAGTGTGGCGCAGAGGAGGGGGACAACCAGACCTGGGCTTCTGGCAAATGAAGCTGCGGCTGTGTGCTCGGTCGGCCTGGGGGAGGCTGGAGGCAGTGAGGCCTATGGGAGGCGGCTGGGACAGCTCAGGAGAAGAACAATGGGGAGGCTGGAGAGGGCCATGGGGGCCAGAATGGAGAGAGAGGGAGAGAAAGAGAATGATGACATGAGAGTCCAGACGTGCGGCTTGTCGCTGAGTCCCTGGGAAGGCGCTCCTAGGGAGCAAGAGAAGACAGACAGCTTGATGGCAGGTGGAGGAGACAGCAGGCTTGGTGTTGGGACACCTGAGCCCACTCTGTTCCTCCCCTGTGTCTGCAGAGAGAGGAGAGTGGATGAGAAGCACCCCTTAAGGAACACCTACTGTGTTCCACACGTGGGGCCTGCTGCACGGCTGTTATCATCCCATTTCACAGATGAACCAGCGGAGGCTCAGGACGTACGTGACTGGTGGGAGTCACAGGGTGAGGACGGGGTCTGATGGCACAACCACTGCTGGTCTCAAGTCTCCTCCTTCCCTCTAGCCTCCCCTCCCCTCCCCTCCCCTCCAGCTACATGCCCATCCATCCGTCGGGCACAGCCTGGGCCCTCTGCGGGCGTTCCTGCGAGCCCAGGAGGAGGGGAGTGCTGCTTTCTGGCTTCCCAAGCTCAAGGAGCCCAGAGCTCTATCTGCAGCTGACGACTTGGCAGCTTTTGATTTGCAAGAGAGGCTGGCGGCAAGGCTGTCCCCGGCCACCAGCAGAATGAGAGGCCTGGCTTCGGGTAAAAAAGCTCCTTCTCCTTTCTCTTTTTTTCCTTTCCTGCCTCCTCTTCTGGGATTTTTTTTTTTTTTTTTGAAGCTTATTTTTAATAATGGATTTGAAACTTCAGATGCGGCAAAGCTCTGGGACAATGGGAGATGCAGGGTTGATGCCGATGGGCTGGAGCAGGTCAGGAGCGCAGTCATGTGGCTGAGCACTGATTGAGCACCTAGTAAGTGCAGATCTCAGGCTAGGTGCTCCACACCCATCCCGTCCTCACTGCCCTCAATGGGGGGACCCTTCCCTCGTTTTCCAGGTAGGGGAATAAAGGCATGGGGAGGTTCAGAAGCTTCTCCAGGTTGCGAAGTGGGTCAGCGGTGGAGTCTGGCTGCATCTACCCCCTGGGCCTGGGTGCTGGGCGAGCGTGAGGCCCTCCCAGACCCCGTCCCACAGTGAGGTCACTAGTGTAGCAGCTCAGATCTTTCTCTGCCCTCCCCGTCCCCAGACGGATTCCTGAGTGTTTAGAGATGGGCCTCACAAGCGCAGGTCCGTCCTTCCAGCCACTGAGGGGGACTGATTGATGGGGTTCCTTCCCTCCTGTGCTGTCCTCATCCTGGGCAACTTGGGACTTTAAAATCGGAAGGACGTTGGCCCAGCTCGGTGCAGCCTCTGTGTGCGACTAGAAGAAAACCCGAGACAGGGGACCCCCAGGCCCTCGTTCTGCCCCACTCTGTGACCACAGGACGCTTTCCAAGGAGGTGCCCGGTAATCTCCTGTCACCCCTGTGGGGGGAAGAGCAGCACGGGGTGGGAGAGGACAGCATGGAATCAGGAGCCACCTGGCCTTTGGAGTCTAACTGAGTGGGTGACCTTTGGCAGCAGCCTCCATTGCACTTAGGAGAAAATCTGGAACTTTCTGTGGAGCAGCGAGGCCCTACCTGGTCTGGGCCCGCCTCTGTCTCTACCTTACCTCCAGGTATACCCTCTCCCTTGCACAGGTCCCAGTCACGCTGGCCCCAGACACCAAGCCCTTTCCCTGCACAGGGCCTTTGCATATGCTGTCCCCTCTTCCCAGGGCACTCTTCCTCCACTTCTCATCTTCCTCTTCATCCCCTCGGCCGCGGGGAGGCCTGTCTATCCTGGACCCATCAATCTATTGCCATCCCCCATCACTTACTCAGCAGCACTGGCGGCTGATTCTGACCATGCCATGAGGACAGGGACCAGCCCTGTCTCGTACATCTTTGCATCCCAGGTGCCCACCTGGCGCCTGGGCCCAGCCTAGGCCCCCTGTAAGTACCTGTGGACACATCATTGAATTTAACCTCGCTGCAACCTCAGTTTCTTCATTTGTAAAATGGGTCTGGCAACATCTACTTCGTACGCTTGCTGCGGGGACAAAACGAAGCAAGGAGCTCTGCACAAGGGATGCGTTCAGCGAACGCCAGGCACTCTTCATGTTAATCTTCATTCTTGGGTCAAACCCAGCTGGGCATGGCCGACACCCGTGCACATCTAGGAAACTTGCACTGAGGAAACTGAGACGTGGAGAGGTGGCCCAAGATCGGCTCCAAGGCAGGCTGGCCGTCTGGATCATCCTGCTGACCGTGGATGACCCTATGGCCTCAACCTTTCTAATATGGCTGAGGGGACAAGCCATGCAAGACCACAGAGGGAACGAGCAGGGTGTGGAGGTGCTTCCCGCAAGGAAACAAGAAACACCCCTGCAGGCCCCACTGTCGTGGCCCCTCAGGGCCCATCTTCTCCCTTCCAGCTGGCTGATCCCATTCCCATTTGCCCTTCAGCTGACTTCCCTCCCCAACTAAGGACATTTGCGTGAGCAAAGCATCTCCAGCCACTGCCTTCTTGCCACCTGCTCCTGTGGCTCCCTCCCCACCTGAAGCCATAAATACACATGCAAAGGCCAATATACTAATCTGTGTTTGAGCTGGGAGCTGCGGCCGGCCGCCACCGAGAAAGGGGATTAGGCCGTGGCCGTGGGCAGGAGGCAACAGATGGTTTGATTGCTTTTACCTGTTGCTAATTTGTTAGGCAACGATTCCTCATTTGTGTTTAATTGTGCCCAGACCCCAAGACGGCAGGGAGCCCGGCACTATGATGGCCCTCAGTGCATGCATAGGGCGAGGGGTCAGGCGGCCTGCCTGGGAATGAAATGCCAGAATCTGGCAACGCATGGCTCTTCCTTGTTCTCTCTTGATCAGATTCCTGTCTCTCTCCCCGGCTGGGCACTCAGGACTCTCCGAGCATATGCAGCAGCATGGATGGAGCTGAGCTGGGGGCAGCAGGCCTGGCCCTTCCATTAATCAGCTGTGTGACCTTGAGTGGGTCACTTAGCATCTCTGGGCTCCATTTGCTTGGCTGGGAAGTGAGCAAAATCACACCTGCCCTACCTACTTTGCAGGGTTGCTGTGAGTGTGAACTAAGAGAATGGATCTGAGAGCACATTGACACGTGTAATACTCTGTAATAGTGAGGCATTATTTGCTAGCAGAGCGGCTAAGAGCTTGGATTCTGGAGTCAGTGAGGCCTGGACTGAATTCTGACTCTGCCACTTATAACCATGAGGTCTCAGGTAAGAAACCTAAGCTTTCTGAGCCTGTTTCCTCTCCTGTGCAGTGGGGTGAGAATAGCCCCTGCCTTAGAGGATGTTAGGAGGAGCCAAGGAGCTCATGCACGGGCCGGGCCCAGCTGGGCTTTCCCAGAACACAGTTGGTCCCAGTGAGCCACGTTTCCTTTGCCACTGCTCTCCCAGCAAGCTTGGCTAAGCATCTCCTGTCCCGCGAGGCCTGCTGTGATTGTGTCCCCACCACCAGGTAGGGGAGCTGATTGGTCCCCGTGGTGGAAATTTGTTGGGGGTTTCTTCTTCTCCAACAGCTACAATCTGGTGTGACAGTAACCTGGGGCCTGAGAGCCTGTCACCAAAAGGACAGCACATAAACAAGCACAGCCATTCGAAAGCATCTTCCAGAGTCAGCACCCAGCCTCTGAAGACAGAGGGAGCTCCTGCCACAGAGGGGCCCCACTGCCCTGCCTTTCACACCTGGCCTCCCAGCCGTCCTGCTTCCCACCACGTCCAAGCCGGATTCTCCAGTCTTCCTGCTGATCCTCCTGAGCCTCAGATACATTTCCAGGAAAGTTCTTTTTGCTCAAGCGAGCTAGAATATACTTCTGTTGCTTGTATTTCAAGGATCTGGCTGGCGCACTCTACGCCTTCTGCACGCCTTGATGACTGCGTGGAGGAAGTTTCTTTTAATAAATGTTTTCTGTGTTTGTCTCCATTACTTGCTTGTTTTGTGACTTTGGGGAAATCCTTTCACTTCTCTGAGCCTCGGTTTCTTCTTCTGTATAATGAGGGGTGGGGGTGGGGGGTTCCCTGGGTCACTGTAAGGATTAAATGCCATCAAATAGGCAAAGAGCCCCACTCCATGTCAAGCACGTAATTGGCACTCAGCGATGGCTGATCGATTAATTCTCAACCAGCCGAGGGTAAGCGAGGTTGCTTTCATTTGAAACCACGGAGGAAACAAGCCTGCAGGTTTGTCAGGAAAGCATCCTTTTGAGAAACTTGCTCCAGGGGTTATTGACTGAGAAGTCGTCTTGTCTCTGCTTGGCCTTTGAATTTCTCTCAGGGAAATGTGCAATTATTAGGAGAGGTAAGACTACAGAGGGAATGGGAGCTGGCAGAGTGCTCTCTGGGGCCCAGTGGTGAGGAGGAGGAGCCGGGGTCACGGTGGGGTGAGGCGGGAGGTGTGGCCGGGTGTGGGCTGGGTTCGTGGATCCTCCTGTGGGAAAGAGGGGAGGGGAGGGCAGGTGAGGAGGTGGGGGGAGTAGGAGGAGAAGAAGAGAGGTGGGGAGGTGAGGGAGAGAGGGAGGAGGGCAATGAGTGGTGATAAAGATTCTGACTTGCCTTTCCATCCCTCTTCATTTCCATCGCATCTCACTCTCTCCTCTCACATTTGATTCTATGTCTAAATAGCACCCTCCCTGAATAATGCTCCCCACCTGAGCCCCGAGGGCTGCCTCTGTGTTCCCCTCCAGGAGCACACATCAAAGGGTCCAGGAGTTCCTCTCCTTGAACTCAGCCCTGATGAGAGGGCTCTCCCGCTTATTTCTTGGGTGGTTTCCCCTTTCCTAGGCAGGGGCGACATGGGGAGTGCACAGCACAAGGGAGAACCCGGTTTGAATGTGGAGTCGCTCAGGCACCAGCGGTGTCTTTGGGCAGGCGACAACCCTCTCTGCTCCTCTTGCTCTGCAGCATGCCCGGTGGTAATAGATGACCATATCCGCCTCGCAGGAGGTCCTGTATGGGGAGATCCAGCATGGCACCCAGCTTGGCGCAGGGGCTGTGAGTGACGGCTGCACGCCCTGCAGCCTGCACAGGTTCAAGCAGTTGGTGTGGGGGGACCTCACTGCATCGCAGGAGCATCTCAGCATCAGGGCAGGAGGCAGGTACACGAAATCAACTCAGGGCCGCAGAGCCTGGTTACCTGAGCCAGCCGGACCCAGGGAGGAGCAATTTGTGATAATATTGACTTTTTCCCATGTTCGCCGAGATTCTGCCCTGGACCTTTTAACACATCTCCCTTCTCCAAGTCTGCTCTGCCTGGACACCCTCCATACAGTCAAGGAAACCAGGAAGGAAACAAAGGAACCCTTACTTCGGGCCAGGCACGATATTAGTGGCTCTGTATACATTATTTCATTTAATCCCCACCACAGCCTTTTGAGGCTGGTAGGACTGTGTTTTGTTAGAGGGGAGAACACCAAGGTTTAGCAAAGTTAAGTGACTTGTCCAGTGTCATGTGGCCGGAGGGCTGGGGTTGGAGCACAAGCCACCTGACTGCCTCGGGATCATGCTGGCTCCTCTCTCCATCCCTCAGCTCAGGAGCATTTCTTTCACTGTCCCAGCAGTAGCTATAGACTTTTCCATCCCTTCTGACTCAGAAAACTTTTGCAGACTCTAAAGCAACTTCTTGCCTCATACCATTTTCTCCCACTATGTTCCACTCCTCTGGAAGCTGTACTGACCACGCCTATTAATAGTAACCTGGATATTGGTGAAAAACAGACCAGACCAATAAGAAACATTGCCAGGATGGGTGCTATGGGTCTGGCCGTACGTGTGCATGACCAAGAGATGCTGCCGAGCCCGTCAGCGAGCAGCTTGAACCTTAATTCGGATTTAACGAATGTTTACCAAGAAGTGGCTGTTCTTGGGAGCCTAGCAACCTGTTGCTTCGAATGTCGTGTTGGACTTTATCAGCAACATGTGGGGAAAATTGGTGAAGGGAAAATAACGTTGAGAAGCTTGGGAAGACCAAGAAGGATGATGAGCTGTTTGAAGTCAGCTATTTAAGAAGGACAAAGGGACGCGGTTCTCAAGGAAGGCAGACCCCAGGGCGAGACAAGGCCCCTCCGCTCATCCCTCACCCCAGGGCCTCTCCCACTTGCACGCAGACTATAAAAGGCAACCTCTGGGTGAAGGTTGGGACTGTGTGTCTTTTGTGGGAACTGATGTGTTTAATGGAGGCATTCCAGTACTCTATGCCCAAGTTTTCATCTTTCAAAACTTCACATCTCACTTTGGGGAAGTGAGAAAAACATGAGTTTTTCATAAAGTGAAATTTATTCATTTTCAACAGAATTGTCCTTTTTTTTTCCTGGGATTATATCTTTCCTACTGTCTCAGTGTTAAAACATCCTTTCATCTATGAAAGGATGGTGTTAGCAGACTAGACTTGATTTCCGGAGTATCTATGCCTGGCAGGATACAAAGCTGGCAAATCTATGTTGAATCTTCCAATTTTCTCTTTAAAAATTTTGCTGAACTACAACATCCTGAAGCCTGAGGACCACTGGGTTGTACTTTGTCAGTTACCATTTGTATCAACTCTCTTCTCAATATTGGGACAATTTTTTTTCTGCTTAGCACAGATAGTCTTTGAAATTCAAATACCTCAACACTGTGCTTAAATTTAATAACCTTTCTTTGGTCTACAGAGTAACAGGTATTATACCCCACATATACCATAATTTGGAGCCTGGAGATGTTTCTCTCACAAGATCGTGTCTCTTGGCTTTTCTGTATCTGTTACTATGACTCGGTTTGAAGAGTGTTCGGTCCTGTATAAAGATCCCACAGGCTGGAATGAGGTGGTGAGAGTGAAGCGGAGGGATGGAATTGTAGACGGGATAGATGGTGAATTCCCAAGAGATGCCGAGACAGTTTAAATAGAGCCAAAGTTCAAATCACAGGTGAGAGACTGCCAAGTCCAGAGAAGGTCAATGTCAAGAACCAAGTTAGAAGGGCAACGTGGGAAGAACATGTGAGAGAGGTCAACAATGGTGATGCTAAGAGAGTCTATTAGGGAATGTACTGGAGAATGAGAAGGGCAAGGAGTCCCCAGCCACGGTGGTCAACAGTTGGGTTGGAACCTCAGGTATTACTTGGCGGGGGTGCAAGGCAGGAAGCCGAGGTACAGAGACTGCATGTGTCCCGGGAACAGGGGTCAGGACCTACGCTGCCGGGGAGCAAACTTCAGACTCTCTTCTCATGCTCCACTTTTTCTCCCCCCACTCATGCCCCCACAAGGGAAGAGGAGTTGTAACGGGATAGGTCAAGCTCTGGACCTTTGTAGGAACATTAAAAGGTGGGCAGGATCCTGCACCTGGGTTCAGCCTCCCCTTCCTGCATCCTCGTGGACACACACCAGGCAGGCCCCTCATTCTGTGTTTCGTATGCAGTCGCCAAAGACGCAGGCCTGGCCTCATCCTCTGGACCCCCAACTGGGTGGATAAGTTAGGCCTGCTTTGAGATTCAGGGGAAGGGAATGAGAAGCCATGTTAGAGCTCCAGGCCTCCGCCACGTTCTCCAACTGAGGATCCCAGAAACAGAGACAGTGGGGGTCAGTGAGTACAGGCTCCGATATTAATAAAATAATCCTCTGATTTCCATTCTGCTTATGTCTCGTGCTTTAGATACCAGCTACGTGCTGATGGTTCCTGAATCCTCTCTGAGCTCTGGATCTGTATATCCAGAGCCTACTTGGCATCCCCTTAGGCCGCCTAATGGGTGTGTCATATGTCACACGGCCCAAACTGAGCTGCTGATCTTCTCTCCAAACCTGATTTCCTGCCATTGACCCTGTCCCAGTTAATGCGGAGCCCATTCTTCCAGTTTCCCAGGCTAAAGACCTTAGTGCCATTCACAGCTTTTCTCTTTTTCTCTCAGCCTATGTCCAAATTCTGTCAGCTCTGCATTGAAACATATCCAGAATCCAACTGCTTCCCTCCATCGCTACTGCCCCACCCCCGTCTGGTCCACCACCATCTCTTGTGTCGTGGGTCACCAGGAGCCTCCTGACTCATCACCCTGCTCTTCCTGCTTCCCCCTTGTCCCCACACCTCATACCATGAGCCGTTCTTGACCACAGTGACTCAGAACACAGGTCAGACCATGTCACTAGTCTGGGCCACGCCCTTTAATGGCCCTTTATGACTTCCCCCTTCCACCCCCGCCCCACACACGCCTTCCTTTGACTTATGAGACAAGGTCTGGTTTCCCCTGTCTGAAACTTTATCTTCCATTACTTTCTTCCTCGTTTGCTCACACACTGGTCTCCCGCTGATCCTTGAGTGGGCCCAGCATGTTTCTGTCTCTGGACCTTTGCACTTGCCATTCCCTTTTTCTGAAATACTCTTCTTGCAGATACCCTGTCATGAGATCCCTCACTTCTGTCAAGTCTTTACTCAGTGCGGTCTTTCTGACTGTCTTATCTGAAATTTCAACCACATAACATTGTATATCTCTCTTTCCTGCTTTATTTTTATCGCCTTCTAACATTTTATCTGCTTCATTTACTGTCTTGTGTATTGTCTGTCTCCCCAGCAAGAATGTAAGTACCAGGAAGAATTTTATATATTTTGCTCACCAGTCCTTAGAATAGTTTCAGCACATAGTAGGTGCCCCATAAATATCCATTGAAAAAAATGAATGAGTTACACACAAGGAAAGGTGCTCAACATCATTAGTTATTGAGGAAATGCAAATCAAAACCACAACAAGATCCCCCTAGAAAGCTTAGGATCAGAAAGACATACAATAACAAGTGCTGGGGAGGATAGGAGGTGATGCGAACCCTCACACAACGCTGATAGGATCGTAAATGGTGCAGCCAATTTGCAAAACAGCTTGGCAATTTCTTGAAAGTTAAACATAAATTTCCCATATGACCCAGCAATTTTATTCCTAGGTCTCTACCCAAGAGAAACAAAAACACGTCCGCATGGAAGCTGGTGTGCAAATGTTTACAGCAGTGTTCTTCATCATCACCGACACAGGAACAACCCAAATGTCCACCAGCAGGTGAATGGCTGAACAAAATGTGGTCTGTCCATACGATGGGATACTAGTCAGCCATCAAAAGGAAGGAAATACTGATACACAATGCAACATGGATGAATCCTAAACGCATGCTAAATGAAAACGGCCAGACGCAGAAGACCACACGTCGTATGACTCTGCTCATAGGAAATGTCCAGAAAAGGCAAATCTAGAGAGACGGGAAGCAGACTACTGGTGGCCTGGGGATGGGGTAGGAAGTAGACTAACTTCACGTGGGTGTGAGGATCTTATTGGGGTGATGAAAATGTTTAAAACTGGATTGTTGGTGATGGCTGCACAACGTGGTAGATTTACTACAAATCATTGTAGTTAATGATTAAGCACTTAAAATGGGTGATTTGTATGGTTTGTAAATTAAACCTCAATAAAGCTGTTTTAAAAAAATGATGGGTCGAGCCCAGAGGTGTAGTGGTTGAGTTTGCATGCTCTGCTTCGGTGGCCTGGGGTTTGTGGGTTCGGATCCTGAGTGCGGACCTACACACTGCTCATGAAGCCAAGCTGTGGCAACATCCCACATACAAAATAGAGGAACCTTGGCATAGATGTTAGCAAGGCGACAATCTTCCTCAAGCAAAAAGAGGAAGATTGGCAACAGACATTAGCTCAGGGGCAATCTTCTTCACCAAAAAAGAAAAAAAACAAAAAACCCCACAATGAATGGATGAATGGATGTCCCTTGTGCATAGCTCCCTTAGTCAGGAATCCTAGGGAGGTGATGGGGGACCAGGGCAGGATCTAGGCCTTTCTGGTACTTTCCATCTGACCGCCAACTTGGATAAAAGGAGCTCTCTGCTCACAGAGTGGGAGCAGAATAGAGACTGGTAGGAGCCTGCCGAACCCTTGCTGCTAATGGGGCCCTGTAGGGCTCACGATGGAGACAG
Source organism: Equus przewalskii (assembly GCF_037783145.1). NCBI lineage: Eukaryota > Metazoa > Chordata > Mammalia > Perissodactyla > Equidae > Equus > Equus przewalskii. Next base: position 38,449,241 of record NC_091840.1, read on the forward strand.
CCTCTGAGGCCAGGCCTGCCACGAAGTCTGAGGAGGGAGGGAGCGGGAAGCAGGAGGCAGGTGTTGGAGGTGGGCGGGTGACGCAGAAAGGAAGGTCCGGAGTCAGCCAAGGCTTCAGAGAAACAGACGGGCAGCCAAGGGAAGAAATAAAAGCTGCAGAGAGTCTCAGGGCCGCCAAAGGGAAGAAGAAGGGCGTTTTACAAATATATCAGGGGAGAAGAGATCCTTGAGAGCCGCCTGGCCCATTAATAAATGAGAAGGGAAATAAAATTAATGATGATGATAAAAATGGCTGAGCCGCTGAAGTGCTTTGTAAAACTGGTCTTTAACAAGGAAAAGAAAAAAAATCCAAGGGATGGGCAATTAGGGAGGGACAGAAGGCTTGTCAATATAGTTGATGAAAAGGTAGGAAAGAGAATACTTAAAAAAATTGGATAATGCCTACCCAGTCCTAATCACCATGTCCGGACAGAGGCCTTGGGGTCTGAAGGGAATTAGCTGATGAAATTATTAAACCCTTGGCAGGTATTTTAATTATATATATCTTTTTCTTTTTTTTTTGAGGCGAGAGACAGAATTAATGAAGATTCAAGAGCCTGGTATGAAAGACGAAAGGAAGGCCACCCCGCCACACGCAGAGCCCCTTCCTTGGGCTCGGCACCCTGCTGGGTGCATTGCACACCTTCTGTCATGTAACTGCCAGCAGCACTGTGTACTCCCACGATCAGCCCATTTTACAAACAACGAAACTGAGGCCCAGAGAGTTTATAGGACTCTCCAAGATTATACAACTACAAATGGCGGTGGCAGACTTTGAACCCACGTTCTTCTGATTCCAAAGAGAATTTCTTTCCATTCTACCAGCTGCTTAGTCTGACTTTCAATGTTTGATTTTACACATCAGAGGGAAAGACACTCCCCTGCCAATGACCTGCTTCTAGCGATCGTCCTTTGTCCTGAAGCTTTGAGATTCTAACGACACAGACACGCCGCACCTGATTTTAACTTCGAGAGGATTTCGGACTGTGTGTTAGAAGAAAGAAATGGGACAGAGGTGGGAATGATGGGCCCAGGGGCACAGGATGTCAGAGGCGTTAGGAATGTGCAGGTTCCTGGAGTCCAGAGTCCTTATCACACCTATGGGACACTGAGGCCTGAGGGGAGAGCCTTGTCCAAGGTGACACCAGGGTTTGGAGCCACAGCCGGGCCTGCTGACTTGAGGCCCAAGGCGCTGTTTTCTGTGCTTCCTGCCCTCAGCCCATTTCTGCCCTCCTCACTGACTTCACCCTCCACCATCTAGAGTCTGGCCTTGACTTTGATTCCCGGCTTTCGGGCTGTCCCCTTCCCTCTGCTTTTATACCATAACCTGTGGTTCACATCAGTGGCTTCTTTAACCTCACATCTCATCTCTGTTGCTGTTTTCTTAATCCCGATGCCCCGGGGGCAAAGGGTGGGGATGATAGGGGAGATGCCCGTAGGTCTCTCTGTCCTGTCCCACTGGGTTCTGTCATTCTGAGGTCCTGTGCGTGGCGTAGTGGGAGTCTACCTGTGACTGATTAAAATCCTGCCTCCAGTTCTTTGCAGCCCCTTAAGTACCCTTTGCTGCAGCTTTACGTGTGGAGTTGACGTCCCCGCCTTTGACGCTGGGCGCCACCATGAAACTTGCTTCGGTCAATGAGATGTCAACAATGCGGCAAAGCAAGGACTTGAAATGCGTGGTTGGGCCTCTCCTCTTGCTCTCTTGCCATTGCCATGAGCTGAACGTGCCCAGCTGGCCCACTGGTCCAGCGTGGGTGAGAGGCCCTTGGAGCAAAGCCGTCCCAGGCAAGCCCCCAGTCTTTCAGGGAGAAGTAGGGCTGCCCAGTGGCTGTGGCTTGAAGCAGAACTGAGATCAGCCCAATTTCAGCTGACCTGAATATCCATGAGAATAAATGCTAATTATCAGATGCTGCTGAGATGTTGTGGTTGGTTATTATGCAGCAATAGCTAACTGATACACAGCCATGTATGCAACGTGCTTTGAGATATATAGTTCCTATATAAAATCTCTTTTGACCTCAATTTATTCAAAGTAAAAAGAAATCTTTGGGGCCGGCCTGGTGGTGTAGTAGTCAAGTCCCTGTGTTCTGCTTCAGTGGCCCAGGGTTTGCAAGTTCAGATCCCGGGCGTGGACCTAGCACTGCTCGTCAAGCCATGCTGTGGTGGCATCCCACATAAAATAGAGGAAGATGGGCACAGATGTTAGCTCAAGGACAATCTTCCTCACCAAAAAGAAAAATAATAATGATAATATCTTTAAGTACTCTCTCTGTGCCCATTCCTAAGTTAGGCATAATGTGTTTAGAAGGTTTGGTTACTGTCTTCAAGATGCTCAGCCTGGGGGAGACAGGGAGGTAAACAGATTGTCACAAAATATGATGCCAGCGAAAGCTTCGTGGAGGAAAAAGACCTCGGAGGCAAGTCCTGGAGGAGGCAGAAAGTACAGCGGGCTCAAAGGCCCGGGGGTAGGAAGCAAGCTGGCGCATTGGTGGAACCCAAGATCCTCTTTGTGCTGGAATGTTAACCCTGGCTTGGAGAAGCTGCAGAGCCCCGGGCCAGCCCAGACACTTTACAAGTCCCTGACCGAATGTCTGTAAGAAAAAAGGCATCAACAACGGCAACCTGTTACCAGATGATGAGGTGTGAGGACACTCTATTAAATAAAAACGTGGCACAAGATGTGATAGAACTCACAGAAACTCGAAGGCAATAAAAGACTCGTGGTACTGTTGCAAATGCAACACACAAACAGCTTGATCCAGGACCACCACAGGCACAGAGGCAACTGCACACCGGACACCTGCTCCCGGAAGGAAGTGGGGCTGGGGGCTGGGGGCTGGGAGGCCCCGTGGGGGCTGCTGACGTGGAGAGCGCCCCATCCCTGCCCTCTCCCCACTGGGGTGCCCAGATCCCTCCTGAGACACAGACCCATCCCCTTGGCTTTTCCCAGTGTCCCTTCCCCGCAGACTTTTCTGAGCAACCCTTGCCTTCTGCAGGGGGAGGCGGCTGTGGGAGGTGGGGAGGGGAAGGTGAGCAGCCTTCCTGGCCATATGGTGGTGAGCACGGCCTCTCCCTCGAGAGCCCCCTCTCTCCTTCTACGACTCCCCCTCCAGGAGTGAGGGGAGCCCAGCCCAAGTGTGTGTGATTTCAGAGTTAATCTGTCTGCACTAATTAAATATTGACGGCTGTTGAATATTCATGGAGCGTTTTAGCTGGCAGGTGTGACGTCTCTGGGCCCCTCCGGCTGCAGCTCTCCTGATGGGCTCCTCTGGCTGGGCACTCCGTGCTCTTGACCACCTCTCCCTCACCCACACGTGGCCGGCCACCTCACCTGATTCTCTCAGCTGCCAGGGCTCAGGGAACCTCTCGCTCAGGCCTGGGACTCCCAGCTAGCTTGCTTGGGTGGGGTTTGAGGGGCTGCAGCTTTGGGTTTGGGGGCTGGGTAGGGGACGAGACACTGAAGTAAACATGTGCCACAGAGGGGACCTGGCCTGGGATGCAGGGAAGAAAGGCTGAGCTCGGGGCTGCAGAGAGGCCAGGTGGCCTGTCCTCCAGTGGGGACTCCTGGGAGCTTCCTTCCTTCCACAGCTTCTGTTAGCTGCTCCAAGGCCCGGTTCTTTAGGAGGCACCGGGAGAAGGCTGGCCAGCAGACAGAATCTCCGCTCCCTGAGAGCGCCTGGTCTCGTGTGAGGACCAGTCCTGCCGAGGGCACTTAGCATCCTGAGGGAAAGTGTGGTGCTGGGCGGGGAGAGAGGGCTTGTGTTGAGGGAGCTGAGGGGTCCGGGGGGACACCAACCAGACTGGGGGAGGGGACGGCCAGGGCAGGCTTTGCAGAGTGTCACTTCAGGCAGAACCCTGAGAGATAAGTAGGAATCAGGTGAGTCAGTCGAAGAGGGTCTGTGTGGAAGGCAGGAGATGGGCATGATGGGGGCCTGGGCCAGAGCAGAGGAAGGTTCCCAGCAAGCGGGAGTGAGGAGTCCTGGAGGCTGGAGGGCAGAGGAGGGCAGGGGAGAAGTCAGCAGCCTACCGGCAACAAGGCTGCAAGCTCACCCAGGAGCCCAGGCCAGATGCTTCTTTCCTTGTCTCTCCCCCTCCAGGTCCCTTCGTCCGTCCACCTCTGCTGTAGGAGCCATCCCAGGCTCCTCCTGCTCTCCCAGCCTGCCCCAGCACCTTGCTCCCCAATTAAGTGCTTGCCACCATCTTGGACTTCCCGTGGGAGGGGAGGGCATGGGGAGGGGAGGGTCAGGAGGGCCGGACTCAGAGAGACCGGCGGCCAGTGACAGGAAGTAGCTTCTGCTAGCTGGTCCGGAAGTCAGTTCATCGCTGTGTTTGCTTCCAGAGCGTCACACAGACCTGAAGTGGAGGCCAGTGTCTTAGCACCAGATCCCTGGTTTCTCGAAGGGTGGCACATCTCCAGGCAAAGGAGGCCAGGTTCCAAGTCACACATGGCAGTTGGTCAGCATCTAGCCCCAGGCCATAGGCAGACGGCTCCCCAAGGCCAAGAGGAGGTACCCGGGGCTCTCCAGCCCTCCCTCTCCCTCCAGGCTTTGGGGCCCAGTGCTGGCCTCAGGCACCTCTGTGTGACTTCCCACCTCAATGCAGGGCCTGGGGTCCGAGAGGGCCACGTCCCTCCTCCATGTGCGGGTCTGGTGCAGGCTCCAAGTGGTGCAGGGAGATACTACCCAAGTCACAGCGTGTGTCAGCTCCCCTCAGGGGGTATGCTCATGCTCTTACAGTGTTGGGCCCCTCAGCCGGTCCCCGAGGCAAGGAACCCAAGGCTGGGCCCCTGAGGCTGCCAGACACAAAGGACTTGGGAAGGGCACTGCCTTGAGCTTTGGGCTCAACAGAACCTGAGAGTCTGGGAGGCTTCCCTTTGGATAACACAGAGACAACAATACTGCCAATAGCCATGATAACTTGTTTGTTGCAAGCCAACCACTGAATGAAGCACCCCAAATGCGTTATTTCATTTAGTCCTCACTCAACCCTAGCAGCCAGGTAGTTTTATGACCCACGTTTCGCAGATACGGAAAGGGAGCTCAGAGAGGTTGAGAACCTGTGCAGGGTCCCACAGGAAGGGGTGGAGCTGGCATCTGAACCCCAGTGGTCTGACTCGAGTCCACGCCTTCAGTTCTATGCCAGAGGTCTTCAACTTCCCCAAGACAAAAGCCACCTGCCCCTCCTGGCCCCAGGGGAGGGCCTGGGAAGTGGGTCGGTCCAGGTGGGGCCTCCGCTGTGCTGTCGCCTTCTGCGGGCTGCTGTGCTCTTCCCCGGGGATGGAGAGAGGGCTGGTGGGGAACAGACCTTGGCCTGAGCACAGACTGCTTTACTGTTTGGCAAAGTTCTCTTTAAGATGCCAGCCTGATTCGGAGCTGCTGATGGAGCTGTTTGTGTTTCCCTTGGGCTGCCCAGATGGTGGTGGCAGCAGCAGAAACCAGAGCAAGGAGCAAGGGGAAGGAAGGGCTTGGGGCACTGCGTGGGTCTCATTGTTTGGCTGTCCACCCCTTCTTGATGGGAACGGAGTCAGAAAGCGCTGTGCGGCAATTGTCTCTCACCAGCTGTGAGGGCCTGGGTAAGCACCTGATTGCCCCTGGGTCTCAACATTCCAATCTGCAAAACGGGCTAATAACGTTACTTACCCAACAGTGCGGTCACAAGCATAGGATGAGAGGCCGGAAGCACACAGCACCAGTGGCAGTGCGCGCTCATACAGCACGCCCTGCACGTCACCCGTTGTGTCGTTGGCTTTACGTATAGTAACTCATTTAATCTTCGCAACAGGCCTACTGGGCGGGTATTATTATTGCCCCGTTTCCAGGTGTGAAGCCGGGGTGTAGGGATAAGAATGACCTGCCGGCGGTCCCACAGGTAGTCAGTGGTAAAGCTGAGCCCAGCCTGTTGGGCTGCAGGGTCCGTCCTCTTCGCCCATCATAGGTGTCCCATAAAGGTTAGCCTCCCATCTACCACGTTTCCCAAACTTTGGGGAAATTCCGAGTTCTGTTTTGGATGAAGGCACTTGGGAGCAGGAAAACGTATAGGTTAGGGAGATGACGTGGAGCCAGCAAGGGAGACGGGGGCCCTGTCACCGCAGCCCTCAGACCCAGAGAGGGACCCGGGCTCAGCGTTGGCTTCTGCGGGATCTCCCCTTTCCCAGCCCCGGCTCATGCTTTTGGCAGCCTCTTCTGTCCTCTAGTGGTCGTGATTGGGAACGCACCCAGTCGAGCCAGAGAGCCGGACACCTTCCTGGGTTTCTGCTGAGCACGTGCTGTCTGCTGGGGACTGACCAGCGCAGAAGAGAATAAAATGCTGCGCCGGAATCCACTGCGTAATGGAAGAAAAGACGCACAAACACAGAGGTCAGACAGCGGTTCTCAGCTGGGGGTGGTTTTGGTAACACCTGGAAACATTTTTTCAGTTGTTCACAACTGGCTGGGGGTAGGTGGGTTGCTATGGTGTCTGGTGAGTAGGGGCCAGAGATGCCGCCAAAGATTCTGTAATGCACAGGACATCCTTCGGCAGCAAAGAATGCTCTGGCCCCAAATGTCAATAAGTGTGCTGTTGAGACGTCCTGACCCGGGACAGCACGTCAGGGGCTGTAATAGGGGTACTAACCAAGCCGTTTGGATGCAGTGGAGAGCGTAATTGAACCTGCCTTTGGGAGGCGAGGAAGGCTTCGCTTCTCAGAGGATGTGTGGCTTCTCCTGTCTTGCAGGATGAGTAGGGCTTTGCTGAGTAGAAAGGGGAGAAACTAGAACAATGATGGGAACATGTTCGAATCAGGCTGCAAAAGCCGCTCGCTCAGCTAGGGTGACCACGGGCCCAGGTGGGTCTGGGACAGCCCAGGGCGTGCAAGGTGTCCCAGCACAGTTGTTCATAACGCTCTCTTCCGCTCTTGGATGTGTCCGGTGGACTCGACAGGCTCAGTGTGGCTGGAATGCAGGGGAGGATGGGAGCCAGGGCGTGAGGACCTTGTCAGGTGGAGGGGCTGGGTGTTAGCCAAGAGCAGTGGGGACCCATTGGTGGATGCAAGCAGGAGTCTTGCCTCAAGAGACCAGAGTGGAGGCTGCCATAAAGGTCCAGGAGAGAGAGGAAGAGGGTCTGAGCATGGACAGCGAGCACGGCCCTCCCTTTGCAGCACCTCTGAGAATCCCAGGCCTGGGAGTGGATTAAAGAGAACAAGGCCCAGGGCTCCACGCGGGGATGAGGAGAGATGGAAGGCCCCAGTCCAAGGCACAGGGTACGGGAGGGGTCCTTTGGCCTCCCTCTACCTTTGGCAGGCCCTTCCTCCTTACCCGTCCCCAGGCAAGATGACAATTGGTTGAGTGCAAAAGCAGGGGGCCAGGAAAGCTGGGACTTAGCCTGACTCTGCTGCTAACAAGCTGCGTGATCTGAGGCAGTCACAGCTCTTCCTGGCTTCCGCTTCTCCATCTCTTCCAGGAGCCAATGGGCCAGATCATCTCTAAGGACCTTTCCAACTCTCATCTTCTATGTTCTTTCACATTCTACTCCTGACCCCCTCTAAGAAGTGGATTCTGCAGCCAGACAGCCCCGATTCTGGAGCGTCAAGCTCTGATCAGCCGGTGGGGACCACCTCGCCTTTCCAGGACTCAGATCTTCAATGAATCCACTTGGAGAAGGCAGCCCTTTGGGACATGTATCATCAAGTGCTCTGCTGGGCACCCTGAGAGTCGCACGCTTGGGATCTCTGGTTGTGAACTCCTAAGACGATCCCCTCCTGGGGCTCGTGTCTGATGGAGCGGTTCCAGGCTCCTGTCTGCCCAGCCGTGTTTCTGGAGAGCAGGTCAAAGGCTTTGCCACAGGAAAGCTGGAAAGGGCACAGCCCAGAGAGCCATCGGAGAGAACGCTGTCTTGCTATTTGCAGATGGCTTGAGTGGGCAGAGATGACAGCAGATGGGGTCGAGGCAGGACCAAGGGGAGGAAGGCTTTATAAAAAGACAGTCTCCCTTATGTACAGCAGCTCACCGTCCACGGGCAGGGCAGAGGGGCTGGATCGTCCCCACCGATGGAACTGAGGTTCAGATGGGAACTCATTCAGCAGGTGCACGGCTGAGCATGTGTGGGGAGAGCCTGGGCACTTCGACTCCTGTTTGATGCTGTTGCTGAGACGTTTATTCTGAAGCCTTTCCTTTGATGGAGGAGGATGCTGGGGTCTAGGAGACAGATTTGTCACAAGTCACGCAGCTGCTGAGTGAAACATCTGGGACCAGATCTGACTGCCTCTCTGGGTCTCCTGCTTCTAACTGGGCAAAGGGGTACTGATGTCCCTCCTCTGTCCCTTACTTCAGAAATTGCTTGTCTCTGTGTGTCCCTCTCTCTGTGTACACCACCAGCTAACATTTGTGTCTCTCTCTATATAAACAACGTCACCCGCTAACATCACATAAAACTTTCTTCCATTATAAAAAGAGGAAGACAATTTAGAAAATAAAGCAGAGTTGAAAGAAAAATGGTCCCACTACCCAAGCATTAACTGTCGGGTACATTTACTTCCTTTGTTTTTCCTGGATGTAATTCTTTATTATCTTTTTCCTTTTCACATAGCTGAGTTCATATTGACTATATGTTTTCATGCCCTGGTTTCGCTCACACTATCTTAAGTATTTTCCATGTTATTACACACACTTCATAAATGCCATGTGAAGGCAGCAAGCTCACTGGACCAGCTCCTGAAGGGTGGACCTTTAGACTGTTTCCAATTTTTCACTGTTACCCATAATGCATCAGAGAGCAGCTTTGTGTCGGATGGCTTTGACTATTTAGGATGATTTTCTTGGGCTGCATTTTTAGGGAGGATACTGATATCACACACACCGGTGCTCCTGGGGTTGGCTCACCCGTGGTTGGTCCAGCCTTGCGGGTCCCTGGCAGAAGGCTAACAGGTCCTCTCTCCTCTTTCTGCAGCCTTTCCTGAAGACTATGTTGATTTCTTATTCTCATTACTCCCTCAGGACCTATAAGTTCTTTCCCAAGACCCATCCATTAAAACCTGTCACATTTGCCAGGACACTCTGTTGAAAGTGAAGAAAAAAATTACATCCCAACTATACTGATCAAAAATAGAATATATTGGTTCAATAAACTGAAAAGACCCAAGCTTCAGGTATAGCTGGATCCAGGTGCTTTAAGCAATGTGATCGGGACCTGATTTTTCACTGCCTCTCAGCCCAGTACTATTGGTGGCTCCATCTTCAGGTACCACATGCTGGCAAAAAGGCCGTAGAAGATTAGTTTCAGCCTGTCTGTTTCCAGGCCTGCAGGAGAGAGCAAGATCTTCTTCCTGATAGTTCCTACATAAACCCAGAATTCTCTCTGATTGGACTAGCTTAGTTGCTTACTCCTGAACTAATCACTGCCACCAGAGATAAAGCCTGATGTTAAGCTTAGAGAACATGGATGACATGCTTTGTGCCTGGGGCGGGGTTGGCTCTGCTCATCCCAGGGCCCAGAGATTAGGAGACGTGGTCCCTGCAAAGCGTGCTTGGGGCATTGATGATCCCAAGAAAGGGGAGCGGACCTTGGAGCAGGGAACACAAAACAGTAGATGCCACTCTGTTTTCAGAAAGAATCTTGTCTCAGGAGCATGGCATTTTGGACTTGAAGCGTCCTGCAAACACAGCCCCCAGCTCTCCCAGACAAAGAGAACCACTGTAACAACTTCTCTGAGAGATGGCCTTTCTCACTCTGCTTGCATTCCTCTAGTGATAGGGAGCTCACCACTGTCCAGGCCAACTCACTCACTCCACCCGAGGACAGCTGTAACCATAAGAGAATGAACTCTCCTCTACATTGAGTGCTCAAATCTGTCCACCTCTCTAATGGCACACCCATGGCACTGGCCCTATTGGCCCCATCTGGAAGACCATCAGTACATAAAAACTGGAACCGTAGCCATCCTGGGGTCTCTTGACTTGACTTGTCCTGGACTTCGTTGTATGTGACTTGGTTTCCGGTCTCTTTGCCATTGGTTGGCCTCCTCTGATACGCTTCTGTTGCTCAGTATAAAGTCAAAAACTGACCACGCGGCCGGGGTCTGACGCAAGTACATGAATTCACAGCTTTTTGAGAAGTCTTTCGCAAGCTACCCAGGCCTTCTCTTTAGGAAGCTGCCCAGCTGTAGAGAGAGTTGGTTCCAGTCCAGGTGTCTGAGTCGTTCTTTCCCTTGTGGCTCGTGTGAATTGCTCTTTTAACCGATTTCAGGGCCCTGAAAGCAAAAGTAACAAGCCCAACCATGTGTTACTTAAAAGGGGATTTATTACATTTGACTGAAGGGGTCCTCTTCTAGGAAGAGAGTGCTATGTGTCAGCCACAGGCAAAGGGCACCCACTGTTTCGTTGGCCGCCTGGGCCTCCCCCAAGCTCCCTTTGCTGTCGCTGCTGCCCTGGCTCAGAGCTGGCCTCGCCCTTGGGACAGCATCCATCACGGCATGGGCCCAGTAGGTCACAGCTCAGGTGGCACGAGGTTGGATCATCGTGTCTTGGTGTCCCCGCAGCATTTTGTGTGACACCGCGTTTTCCTTTCTGTAACCCTAGGGGGCTGCCGTTCAAGATGGCCACCAACTCTCCCCTGTTGGCCAGCCTTAAGCGTTTGGTACCACCCTTTCTCCAATCACCAAAAACAAGCAAGGGGCCAGTGAAATCATCCATTGGCTGGATTCAGAGTCAAAGCTGGTTGGCTACAGTTTCCATTCTGTTTGCCATCTGAGTGAGTTAGGATGATGCTTACTGCTGTGGTAAATAAGCCCCAAGTTGTACAGTGGCTCAGATGCTACAGAAGCCACTTCTTTGCTCTGTTACAGGACTGGTATGGGGTTGGGTCAGCAGGGGGCCATCCTTCATGTTGTCTCTGAGCCCCAGGCTGCTGGATGCTCGACTGCCTTTGCCTAAGGGCTTCCAAGGGGATCCAAGGGTTCTCTCCATTTCAGCCAGCTGGAGAGGAGCAACAGCAAAGAGGAGTGTGAATGAGAGTTGTGTATGGGATAGTCCCAGCAGTGGCACATGTTTCTGCTCATCTCCCGTTGGCCGGGGCAGAACTTAATGACGAGGCCACATGTGACTGCGGGAGAGACTGGGAAATACTGTGTAGGTTGATGAGGAGGACATAGATTTTGGTGAGCAGTCTTTGCCACAAAACCCCCATCCAAATTCCAAGCCTGGGCCGCTCTAAGAGGAAGCAGAGGAAATGGGTACACGTCGGCAGAGGAAGGGCGTGGCTGGAGGGTGGCTGGGGGTCAGCCCGTCCCTGTTGTTGATAATCTCCCACCGAGACCCCCTCCAGCCATCCCTCAAGCCCTGGTCCATCCAGCACCCCTGGCAGGGTACCAGGACCCACTCCCAGGGCACAGGCAGGGGCATTGCTTGTGCATAAGCCCCAGAGAGGATTCTCCGATCACCACATTCCACTCTTTGCTTCTCCCGCACACACTACGTGTGATTTAAAGACATCGTGATAGAATCATCTGGACAAGTTTTGAAACTTCAACTAAACTGCTGGGGGTGTCTAAAGGCTTATCAGGAAAGAGAAACTGTGATTTGTAACTTGGAGACAGACGGAAACTTCGGGATGGGTTTCTGCTAATACGGCGTGACGGACGTATAGCATTTCCCGACTTCTGTTAACAACACTTCAGCTGCCATTACTCCATCTTGTCAGCTCACTTCATATTAACGTTCCTTTTCAGAGGATCATCTCAGACTCAAGGATCCTTTACAGGCTCTCAGCCTGCTCAGTTGGCTGTAATTATTGCCTTGATGCTCAAGTTGAAGTTCTACTTGCTGCTGTGTGACAACTTCCACAAGAGGGGGCCCTCTTCTCAGGCAGGCCCCGCTCACCCTCACCGCGGTCCAACATGGCCCCTCAAAACGTTATTGCTCTCCAACCACTAGATGCTCCTGACCCAGCTTTCTTCCCTCACTCTGTCTGTGGAATCTCTTCTAAGAATGATAGTAAAGTGGCCAGCCTGGTGGCGCAGCGGTTAAGTTCGCACGTTCTGCTTCTCGGCGGCCCCGGGTTCGCCGGTTTGGATCCTGAGTGCAGACATGGCACTGCTTGGCATACCATGCTGTGGAAGGTGTCCCACATATAAAGTAGAGGAAGATGGGCACGGATGTTAGCTCAGGGCCAGGCTTCCTCAGCAAAAAGAGCAGGACTGGCAGTAGTTAGCTCAGGGCTAATCTTCCTAAAAAAAAAAAAACAAAAACGAATGACAGTAAGGAAGGCTTGCTTTCTGGGCTTCTGACTGCATTTATGTCACTTTGCATACTTGCTGGTTATATGCAAGGCACCGCCATCGGCAGTTGAGGTCTGCTCAGCAGAGAAAGTGATTCTTTTCAAAGTCACAAGTTCATGCTGATGTGTCAGTAATCATACCATTTCACTAAGCCCCCTCTTTTATTATTCTCACATGAGAACCTCTTGATTTATGTCCTTGTTCCCTTGTCCAAGCTCCCAGCTTTTCCTCTCGGACAAGTACTAGTTTCTAAATGCCAAGCTGTACATTGTCAAACCGAACTATAGGTTGAATTATAATAACACCCACAGCTTTCAAAACATCAACATTCAAATGCCAGCTTGTGGTTCCTTGCTCTCATGATTTCTCATTTGTGACATTCCACATACCACATATCTGTTCATATTTGTCTGAGCCAGACGCTTGCGTTCCTAGTTTACTTCCCTCGCTTTACTCAGTTAATTAACAATGGTCTACATATCCAACGCATTCAGGAAACTGGTAACAGGGTAATTTCACCCGAGGTTCCATGGCTCCTTTTAATATGGTTGAACCTTGTCCAAGCATCCTTTTAAGAAAGAATATTCAACAATGAACGAGATGTGAATTATATAAAAAAAGAATCCTTTCTCCTTTAAACTAGCCTTCAGAGTAATCCTATTCACACAGCACACAACACAAGAGCCTCTTTACCCAGGCAAAATGGCCCTGAGTGATTTCAGTGAGGGGCATGTGGTGGGGATGGATGAGGAGGGGCACTGAGGGTGGAAGATATTGACGGGAAATGGCAGGGTTGAGCTGGCCCTGGGAAGGCGGTCCTGGGTCTCATGACTCATCAGGCCCAGTAGGTCTTTTGAGAGAGAGGAAACACACACACAGATCTCTATGGCCACTGCCTATGCGGTTTTGCTCCTTCTGCCTGGAATGATGTCTTCCTCCACACCTGCCCAACCTGTGAATTACCCTAATCCTGCGTGTGAAGATCTGTGATGCCATCCACACCTCTTCCCCTCTGTGCACAACATCCTAGGTACACCTCTTGTAGCATTTGCTACACTTGATTGTAGTAGGTGTGTGTGTGTGTGTGTCTGTCTGTCTGTCTCCCTTTTGACCATAGGCTCTTGGGGGTAGGAAGCATTTCTTCCTCATCTTAATATCCTTAGTATCTGGTGTGTGGTCAATACTCAGTGAATGTTGCGTGAATGACTAGAATTAGTGTCCAACTTATCATAAAATCTTAATAAGCATTAAACTCTAAGTGAATTACACCCCATCCAAAGTCTTTTCTTTGTCAATATCCAGGAAGACATTTAATATGCATGCTAATGACAACTGTGCCTATTTCATAGAAATGTTTCTAGAACCTACTAAGGCCCCATATTCGTCCTCTGTGGTAGCATCGTGTTACTCCACTGTGTTAACACATTCCACTCTGCTTGGTCAGTCCCCTTATCTTTGTCCTTTGAGTCATTGACAATTTTTGGTTATTATGGGTAATGCTGCTATAGACATGTATTCCTTTCTTTTGGTCTAATACCACAGGGTTTGTTACCAAAGAGAGAATTACTGGGTCAGAGAGTAGAAACAGCCCTGCAGGTCTCATTCAGCAGCCTGATTGCTTATGTAAATTGATCCAATCTTGCTGGAAAGCAATGCTGAAGGATGTGCTTCCATTGGCTGCCAATCTTGTTTTTTTTTAATCATATTTATTTGGGGGGCTTTGATAGGCAGGTAATGGGACCTGAAAGTTGCTTGGATCTAAATTTTATTTGCTAGCTGGTGAGATGGCGCATGCTTCCACATGGTGATTTACTGTCTCCATTTCCTGGTGCGATTCTATTCATCTGCTTTGACCACTTATCGGGGGAGTCACATGGCAGCCATCCATTACCTGTTTGGGGCACTACGCAGGCCTAGGAAGGAGAATGGGACAGACATAATGGATACCACTGCTTGCCTTTGGATATTTATTTTTATTACATGGTGGTGCAAAAATTTTCATTTTTATACATTTGAACCCATCCATCAGAGCCCTGATGTTGTCTGTTTCTTCAACAGCCAAGAATTTATCTCTTCATTGGCAGCTGGGATGGTGATGCTGGTCCCTTGTCTCCAGGTTTGTCACAGATTAACGGTACGATACGGCTGAACTTGACGGGCATGCTCTATGAATTTAAATGAACTCTCCTGCGGCCCGTCAGCCCACGATCCCGGTCCCGGCGATGTTTATTAAATAACAATCTCTTTCCCCAGTGTGCTCCTTTGCTGGCCTAACATTTGTTTACCGGGGTTCAAATTCTTCTCGGGAATCTCTCTTCTAGTGACCTTTGCTGCTTTTAACTCACATAGGATGGTTTCAGTGATTGACAGTTCACGTCTTGTCACCCAGGCGGATCAGCTATCACTGCCATTAAAAGACAAATCCTTTGACTGTTCCTCACCTGGAAGAATAAGCGTCCGCACTTGAAGCTGTCAAATTCTATTAGAGGACTTAGGGGGATTTGCATTGGCGTTGCATCACCTCTACATGTTGACTTTGGGACATAGCATGTGTACTCAGGGATTACAGTTAGACCAGAGCTGGAAAGCTCCCCAAAGGCCTCAGAGCTTTCGACAAAGGGAAAACTCAAGTTCCCTTCAAATGGGCCTGACCTGGGGAGTGTCCCAAGGGGTCAGGCAGGCCCCAGACTGATTGTTTAGAGCAATGTAATTTTTCTATAACCTCCCCCCATCCCAGGAGAGTGATCTGGTTATCCAGAGCGAGCAGACCAAGAGGGAAACTTGGCTATACACTGTGAGTCCCATGGTAAAGGTGTAGGTGGGTGGGTGGTGGGTTGGGGTGCAGATGACAATAGAGGATTCACAGCCCCTCCAATCAGTCCACAGAACATGACTCCCAACGCTTGGGTGCCGTTATTTTCAATTTTTCTGCTCCAGTGTCTTTCGTTTACACTCTCCTGGCAAAGCCCCCAAATTGAATCGATCCACCTGTACACCTTCTCTTCGGTCACCCCTGGGCTTCTGAGCACTCCTGAAGGAAGACCACACAAGCAGGCAACATTGGTGCTGCGGAAAACTCATGGTCTCCAAGCTCAGGGATGCTGGTGATCCTGCTGTGTCGCCACGGTCTGCATCCTCTCCTCTGGACTGTCTTTGTTTTCTCCTTCCTGTTTCACTGGGAGCAGTGTCCTTGCTCATTCGTGAGCCTGTTCCTCCTGGAGACCATCCGTTTTTGCCATCTCAGGGCCCTCACTCTGCCCATGACACGCCCTCTGTCCTCTATCCTCAAACTCACTTTCTCTATTACCTCCTTCCCGTCAATCCTGGAGTATACTCTCTTTGTTACTTTAAAACTCTTTTTTTTAAAAGATGTTTCAGGACTTGAATGTTCTTCACACATTCAGTATAAAATGGTGACAATGGATAAACCACAGGGGACGGTACACTTCAGCAAAGCCCTGTGACTACCTCTCGCCATCGTCCTCTTTCATCTGTCCTTCAGTAACACGTTCAAAAGCTTGTCTACACTTGTGGTCACATTCCTTCCATTACAACTAACTTCTCAAATCACTATCTTAAGGATTTTGCCCCTCCCCGCACCCAGGGACTGATTTTACCAATGTAACTCATGGCTCCCTTTTTCTAAATCCCATAGTCACTTCTGAGTCCTCATCTTCCTGACTTCCAAGCAGCCTATGACAATGGGATTCTCTCTTTCTTGAAACACTATTTCTCTGACTTGGGAATAGCCTATCCTCTTAGCTTCCCTGCCGTCTCTCTGGCCATTCCTGCTCAGGCTTGTTTTTTTCGATTCTCTTCCTCTGCCCAGTCCTCCAACGTCGGCGCTCCTCAGGGCTCTTTATGCCCTGGCTCCTCCCCACCTGACTCTCTGTTCCTTGGCAATTTCTTCCATGCTGGTGGCTTCAATGGCTCTCTATCCATGTGCAGATGACTTTCCAGTTACATCTCCAGGCCCAGGACATCGCTCTCCTGAGTTTTAGATGGCTAATATGAGTTCTGGAACCCGAATGTCTGTGTATGAAACTGTCTCTGCCTCCTAGTGGCTGTGTGACTTTGGGTTATTTGAGGTCTCTGTGCCTCATTTCCTTCCCCCTAAGGTTATATCGAGGGCTCAGTTGAGCTGTTGTCATTATTATTATGAATAACCAACTGCCTGTTGAACATCATCTCCTTCAGGTGACCCAAAGGCAGAGCGAATGTGACCCACCCAAGTCTAACTCATCATCTCCTCCAGCTTTTCTCCAAAACCCTCATCTCCCCATGTGCTCCTTTCTTTTCGGTGGATGATACCACAGAAAGTTCCCAAACATCCTGGGCTGCCCTTCTATCTTCATCCCTGTGGCCAATCGGTCACCAAGTCCCTGCGTCCACCCTCTAAACATCTCTCTTCACCCCTCTTACCCACCTCCTCTGTCCCCACCCTGACTCCAGTCACCACCATCTGTTGCTTAGGTTTGCTGAGCGTGTCAGCAGGTCTCCCTTGCTCTTAAATTCCAACCCCTTAATGTGGTTCACAAGCCCCTGTCTGGTCTGATGCTGCTCATTTCCTCTCTGCTCCTTTCTCACCCGCTAACATCCATGCACCCGACACGTGACTCCTTTTCTTGCACTCACTGTGTCGTCTGGCATTTCACCTGCTGTTCCTTCTGCCTGGAACAGTCTTTTCCCTATCTCCTTCCTTTGCATTACTAACTCCTCATTTGCAGCCTCATGTTAAAAGCCATATCCTCCAGGCGGCTTCTCTGACCTCCCAAGGTGGGAAGAAATGCTGAGTCCTGTGTGCTCCCACGGCACCCTGTACTTCACCCATCATTGGCCCCCTAAACCAGCCTATCTGGAATCCATGTTCCCCATCAGAGGGATCATGACACACTTGCTTACTCCTGAATGTCCAGTGCTTGGCACATAGTAGGTGCCCCATACATATTTGCTGAATAAATATCTCATTCCACATCCTTATGACGATATGGATGCTCTTCAGTATATTCCTCTAATCAATATCAGGTGCTGGACATGTGGTATCCTTGTCTCTTGTTCACTCTCAAAGTAATTCCCAGTCCTTGCCATTCAGAGGCTCAGACTGTAGTAGTGGAGACATATAAGGAAGCAGGTGATGACAATGGGGATAACACAGGTCGTCTGTGTGTCCAGGAGTCAATGGTGTGGGATGGGAGCAGAGGAGGGGATGGGCAAATACTTCCTGGAGGAATTGACCCTGAGCTGAGTTTCAAAAAATAGGAAGAGCTGGACAGGGGATGAAGGAGAGGAAAGATGCTCGTGTATGAATGCTCATATTCTTCTGTGCGCCACGTAGCAGCTAGGTAGACACAACCCTTATGTCTATTCCCCTGACAAATTTCACACCTCCCGTCAGTACCATTTCACTGAAAGACTGTGGTGCCCACCTGGGAGACTGAAGGCTGCACCTCCTTCTCAAAACCCCTCCGACATCTTCACTCGTCTAAACGAACCTGGCTGATCCTGCAGGGCAAACCCTGTACAGCTGAGGCTGCTAACGTCCGGTGCACGCCTGGACACTCACTGTCTTCAGTCATGATTTCCCCAGACCAGGGGATGGCCTCGGAGGAGGTGGACCGTTTGTCCAAGGTTGCACGGGGCTAATTAGAAGCACAGCCAGGAGTCAACTCCAAGGTACTGCTCTTTTCCCTACAACCTGCTGCCAGCTACATTTTTCAACACACGTGTGCTAAAGAATGATGTTAAGGATGGTTGTTTGATGGGCGTTGGGTACGGAGCAGCCATACCCAAATCTTGGATTGGACCAGTTAGCCTTCCTGGATAGATTCGTTGTGGAACATAGCACTTACTAGGAAATGAAGACATGTATTCAATAAGGAGAGACAGAAACATTTTTCCTTCCATGTCCTAAGACGGCAGCTCAATGAAATAAGAAATAAATCTCACAAGGAAGAAGCGGTTATCCAGTCACGTAGAAGTTAGCATGCCTAAACAAAACCACAGATCAGAAGCAATTCAGAACAGAGTATTTAAAGAACAAAGATATAAACACAGCATATCATATAAATTTATGGGATGCTGCCATGCCAGTACTTAGAGGAAAAAGTATTGCTCATGATGGCCTCTGTTAGTGAAGAAGAAGAAAAATGAGGAATTAAGTTTCTACCTAAATAACCCAGAAGGGGTAAAAATTATCAAGTGGAAGGAAAGTGGGAAGAGTAATAAACCCCAAAACAAAAATGAATAAAACAGAGACATAAAATTGAATTTGAATCGCAAGCTAAGCCAGTGTCTCCCAAACCTGGCGATGAGTAGGAATTACCTGGGGTGCTTGTGCGAATCATAGATGCCCCAGCTCAAGCCCAGACCTACCGAATCACACTCACTGGGGACAGGGCCCTGAAATCTGTATTTTTGACAAACTCCCCCTGTGATTGTTCTGCACCCAGTATGGTCAACTTTCTGTCCTCTGGTGTTAAGAGCTATCGTCTATGAAGATTCTCTCCAATGAGACTTAAGGAGTCCTTGACCATCACGACTTTTGGTGACCTTGATCCTCTCCTCCTTCCATGTGGTGGGAGCAGCTAGGTCGCAATGAGACTCCAGCCTCTGGACACAGTTTGGTCCAAGAGTGGATGCTTGACCTTGGCTGGGCAACGTGTCCCTTTCCTGAGGCTTTTGGTCCCAGGGAATTGTGCAGCTTCCCTCTCATGATCTGATTTGTTATCTATGAAGCAATAACTTTCCTGACATCTGATTGCCAACCTTGTTGAGTGGAAAGAGGAGGCACCTGGTCTGCAGAGAGAGGTTGAAGGCAACATATAGAGAGAAGTAGAGAGGCCAGAGAGAAGATGAAACCCCAGCATCATTCAAGTTCTTGCTTCCTTTTGCGCTAAGATCCAGTTGCTTTTCTGCCGTTGGTTTCCAAGAGATGCTCCATGCACTTGTATTGTTTTCCCATCATGTGTAAGCTGGCTCGAGCAGCGCTCCTGTCCCACACATCAGAGGAAGCGTAGCTAATCCACAAGTTTACACAATTCTTTTCTCTCTAGGCACCGGTTTCCCATATCACCACCCACACTCATCCTTCCAGGAGAGAAGTGAGAATGTAGTTACAGGAGTCGTACCATCCATGCCTTGGTGACAATGATGCTTTTTGGGTCCTGGTATGATCGACATCTATCATAAGTCAGACTCTACTTTCTTCTCTGCCACATATCTTCTTGATTCTCAAGGTCAAAGCTGATTGTGCAGCCAAATAGCCAGGAGGATGGGCTCAAGATGCAGCAGCATGACAAAGTGGCCCATCCTTTGGAAAATTATGGAATAAGTCATAAACCATAGAAGCTGTATTCGTAATATTTTAAAAAATTGATGACACACCTAACAGCAGGTGATGTCAAAGTACTCATCACCAAATAGTGAAGAAATACATGCTGAATCTCATTCAGAGCAAGAATTGTGTTGGAGCTGGGTGTTCTGAGGTGATAGCACATAGTCACTGTCCCATGGGGTCTGGCTGGTGGAGGAGACATACGTGTGAATAAGCAGGAGGGGCAAAATGCCGATGAGCAAAGCACTGAAGAGTGCAGAGCTGGGGAAGCAGCTCTAACTGGAGGTGTCAGAGGAGGCTGCCCTAGGAGAAGAGCCCTTTGCCCCTGGTCTTCATAAATGCGTTCACAGGCGAACCACGCAGCAGCAGGAGCTGGTGGAAGGGCACAGCATGGCTTGCTGAAGACACTCAGTCACCTGTGTCGCTGGAGACTGGAGGTCCTGTGGAGAGCAGTAGAGACGAGACTGGTGGGGCAGGCGGAGGCCACACATGGAGGGCTTTACGGGCTCTGCTCCAGGGTTCACACTTGATCTCGGTGTGAGAGAAAGCAGGGAAGGGTTTTAAGATGGGGAGTGGTCTTGGCGGATGTGCAGTCATTAGTGCAGTTCGTTGGTCGTTTCTGGCTCTCCTTTGTGGGCCCTCAGGGCACTGCATTTCCTGGCACTGTGTGGTTGGATGGGGTCACATGAATGGCTCTGGCCAGTGAGATGTGAGTGGAAGTGATGTATGTTATTTCTGGGTCAAGCATCAAAATTGCTGGTGTCAGACCCTGTAGAGTGCTCTTTCCCTCTAACATGGCAACTGTCAGCATTCCAGATGGAGGCTGCTCTACCCGCCTAGGGGTGGAGGTGGAGCAGAACCCCTAGAAGCTCCCCACTGGGCATGTAGCATAAACAAGCAATAGATCATTGTCCTTTTTAAGCCACTGAGATTAGGGGTTGCTTGGTACCATGGCATATTCCAACCTGTCCTGACCGATACAGCGAGCTTGTCATCCACCCCGAAGTGGGAGTGTGGTAGGATGCTGGCAGAGAGGGCCTGGCTACTGGCCTGCTCTCCATGCTGAAGGAGGGCATGGGGGGCTGGGGACCTGGGGGCCTCAGACAGGCAGCCCAGGGACAGGCCACTAACCTTATCCATATCTCATTGCCCATGGGACCAGTACTTTTGACTGCCCCTCCCACCCCCAACCACCCAATTCTCCCTGGAGAAGTAGCGTGATAGCTAGATTCTCATTGGACCAACATCCTTCACCCACGAGAGGGAATATAAGATGAGCAGATGGTGTAGGTAGGGGGAGGGAGATAAGGAATTTAGTTTGGGGCATATTGATTTTGATATGCCTGTGCCACTACCAAGCCACATTTGTATGGATTCATGGGATAATCGCAATTCACTCATCCATTTAACAAAGATTTACTCAGTGCTTAATTTGACAATGCTGTGTGCCAAGCCCTGGTCATGCACCGACCAGGTGGCCCAGCATCATTTCCAGGCTGGAGCCCGCTCCTGAGGAAGAGACTCCATTTTGTCATGTTTGTTTCTGATATCTTCTCTGCTATTATCTTATTCCTCCCTTCAAAATTTCCACTCACATCAATCATCAGTTATCCATCACAGATGACAGAGTCTGTGGCTAGGATGACATTTCCACCACTTAAAGTCACGGATGCATCACTGCCATGTGTGACAGGGGACCTTTGTCCTAACTCAGGGTCTCAGCGTCATGGCGAGACTTGGAAATTCTTGTGTTTATGCCCATCTTTCTCTAAATTTCTCCTCCCGAGGAGTCCAGGGCCAGAGATGAGGAAGGTGAGCTGCCCGCAATTCTGGAGCTCTCAGCCTGGGGAGAGGAGGGCGTCTCTCCTCTGGTAAGGGGAGGGGGTGGGCTGCCTTGCAAAGAGACGGTTACATTACGGGAGGTTGAGGCTGATTGACAGAAACCTGCAAACTCACTGATCTTGCGTCTGATTGTGCCTGTTGGTGATGCCTATCATGGTGTGGTGAGGTGGAAGCCACACCTACAAGCTGTGTGATGCTGGGCGGGCCACTTTACTCTCTGAGCCTCATTTGCCCAACTGTAAATGGAGCTATGATACCTACTTTGTAAGGATCATATGGGGATTCCATAGGAAACTGCTTGCAAAATACTCAGCATATCGTAGGTCCTCTTCTCCTGTCAATCACTGAGGGTTCTTGACTAGCAACAGCATCCTAGTTCAGTATCATGGAACTAGGGGAGTCCAGTATTCAGTTAATCCACTTGCCCTGTAAGTTTCTATGGGTGTGTGTGTAGGCGACTTTTTGTATTTTTATATAGGTATGATAAACCTGTATAAGACTACGTATGTTTTAGACTAATATTCTGCAAAAGAGAAACGAGTTACATTTGCATTAGTGTGATTTTTTTATATAAACATACAACATAGTTCTATTCCTCAATATTTTACATTTCTATTGAAAGAACTATAACTTCAAAGAAAGTTTCTGAAAATTACCCATATTCCCTGGACACTTACGCCCCTCACTGTGCTTCTTGTCTTTGTACGTACTCACAGACGGCCATGTTTTCCCATAGTTGCATCATGGTCTGCCTACTGTTTTGTTTTGTGCTTTTTGCCCTTAATCATTTCACAAGTGCCTCTGTATGCGTGTGTGCGTCTTTTAATTCCTTTGTATTGATAAGTTCTGAGGGTTTCATAATATTCTGCTGCATTGATATTCAATGAGTTAAAAAAGCACTCCTCAATGTTTTCTGCTTCGGTCTTTGCCTGTGGTCTTTTCTGGATCAGATCACACCTAAGGATATGACCCTTTCTGTGATAATGCCTGTGCCCTTCTGGGTACTTGGCGGTATCTCTTTTTCTAAGTGAGGGCTTATTTTCTCATTTTGAGCCCTCTGCTAAAGGATTAGGGTTTGATTTCAGAACTCAGTCTGTTTCTTCTCTTCTAGACCACGTGCGGAGGCTTTTCCTACCTAAGAAGCAAAAGTAACAATCCCCACTGGTTGTTACTTAAACAGGAAGAGAGGAGATTTATGCTATTTTACCAAAAGGACAGAATGTTAAAAGGAGTGCATAGCTGAAGATAATTAAAACAACAGCCAATCTTTATTGAGTACTATTTAAGTGTCAGGAACTCTTCTAAACCCACTGTGTCCACACCACACCCTGATGAGTTAGGTACATTTCTTATCCCCGTTCTGCTGAAGAGGAAGTTGAAGTCAGAGAAGGTAAGTGACTTGACCAATTTCACACAACCAGGAGGTAACTGGGACCTGGATGTCCAAGAGATGAAGTCCAGTCAAAACCCCAGCGGTGCTATTTGGTAACTGGGCATCCTTCAACAAGTCATTTGACCACTTTGAGCCTCAGCTTCTCACTTGTGAAGTGGTAGTGACAAGTCTTATTTGAAAGGATAGAGGTAAGAATCAAGCAAGATGACTCACATAGCGGCTTATCCAGCAGCTGACATGAGGTATTTTCTCAGTAACAGTACCAGCCCCCTTTCCTCCCCTTCCTGCCATGCCGGGGTCCCGGTCCTCCACCAGTAGGCCCCTGATCTCAGAAAGAAAACTCTTTCTGTTGAGATGCATATGCTCCTCAACTGTCTTGTTATTTTGTCTCGTGGGGGCATTTTTCCTGGGAATACTGGTGACTCCTCCAGGCAGTGCTTGTGGTGAGAGGCCAGACCCCATCTGTTTCAATTCCAAAGAGCTCAGTGAGCAGGGGGAGGCGAGCCTTAGGTGGGGAGCCCCAGGCATCAGGATATAGTCAAAAAACAGCTCTCGGGTCAGGTCTTAGCCCTTTGCTGGCAGGGAGAGGCAGCTGTGGGAGGACACACACTGTAATTCCACAGCCTTGGATGTTCAGACTGGGTGTGAGAGGAAGTCACTGCCAGGGACCAGTGACTCCGTCTGCTTGCCTCAGCTCTCCTAAGCACAGGACTGCTACCGTGCTCTGATTTTACCCCTGAGGGCCCCTGGACCAGAGGTTTGAGTCTCCAAGGTTTTTCCTAAAGCTGTGGCTGGGGAGAAGTAAGATCAGGATCCCTGATATTTTCTCTTCTCTGTTATGTTTTCGCTGCTGGGCTGGGCTGCCTCCATGAGAAATTTCTCACGGTTTTTAGTTTTTCCTTTCTAATTCCTTTGGAGATGATCTTGGGAACGGGAGGAGCAGCCCTGCTTGCTCTGAATCTTGATGGGAACCCGAATCTGAAAGGAAACCTCTATTTTCCACTCCTTTTAGCTTTTGACATCCCATATAACCCATTCCATGAGGCCTTTGCCCTTCAATTGCATGCTCACGCACACATGCACACACGTGTAAACATATGCATGTGCACATCCCAGGCGACTCCTCTGGCATTGCCAGGGTTGTGGGGGAGGGATGGCCTCACTCCACCGTGAACTCCTCCTTCTGGAATCACCAGAGCTGCCCACGCACTGGTCCTGATCTTCCTGTGGCTCTGATGTCCAGGTTTCTCTCTGATGCTGTGAGATGCCCCAAATGTTCTCTGACATCCTTCCTCTTTTCTCAAGGTCCCCATTCATTCATTTAACACCTATTTATGGAGCATCAACTATTTTGCCAAGCACTGTGCTAAGTGAAAAATTGAATTGGCTTCTGTTTCTGTCACTTACAACCAAAAGTGTGTTGGCTTAGACACCCAGGTATTATTATGTTTAGTTTACAGGTATGAATGTGGGGGACAAGTGAGTCTAAACCAGGAGCCCTTAGCCAGGAAGGGTGGAGCTAGGAAATATACTCTTGTCTGAGCTCTTTCTACTCTACTTCACCGCCTCGGGGGGTTAATTGTGAGATAATTGCAGATCTTCTGTGCTTTCTGCTAAGACCAGAAGGTAAATATGCATCGTGTGTAATCCCAAGAGGGAGGCTCTAACAACCTCCTGGATCAGATTGAGGAATTTGATGCTATTCCTAACTTTTAAGGCAGTACAACACAGTAATTATAAAAATGGACTTTGAGAGCCAAAAACCTGCGCTCAAATCCTCACTTTTCCACTTCCTGGGTAGATGACCTTGACTAACTTACTTTAAGTGCTCAGTGAGTACTGTTTGTTTGATGATGATGATGATGATGATGATGATGATAACGACGATAATAAATACCAATGCAAAGTTGTCCATGTTGGCAGATACCCTGTGGCTTCCAGTTGGTTAACACTAAGCAATTCTGTTCAAGAAGTTAGCCTGATTAGTTTCCTAGTGGCTATATTTTATGGCTGTGAAGGGGACGATATTGGTGTGTGCTGTGGGTGAGTTCGTGGTCAGTCATCAGTGCCTTCACGTTATCCAGGTAAGGTCACCTTTGCTGCTGTTCATGCTGAAGACCTCTGGGTGCTCCAGTCTGGTATGTGACTGGACACTGGAGCGCATCCAGTTGGCTTTGCAGAAGTGCACGGGCTGGGCTCCAGGTGTTCTGTAGCCCGGTGGAGGCAGAGTTAGCATGGTGTTCTAGGTAAGGCAAAGCCGCCACTCAGACCCTTAGAGTCTCACCAGAGCAACAGCGTCTTTGTTAGAGCTCACTGGTCTTCTGTCAACCAACAGCAGAGACTCCCAGCCCACTGGGTTCATTTTGGAAACCACAGTGGGGCTTATTTGCCATCCAGTTGCTAGCAAGATTTTAGCAACTGGGCCGGCCCCGTGTCCGAGTGGTTAAGTTCGAGCGCTCTGCTTCAGCGGCCCAGGATTTTGCCGGTTCGGATCCTGGGTGCAGACATGGCACCACTCAGTCAGGCCATGCTGGGGTGGCATCCCACATAGCAGAACCAGAAGGACCTACAACTAGAATATACAGCTACGTACAGGGGGGCTTTGGGGAGAAGACGATGAAAAAAAAAAAAAGATCGGCAACAGATGTTAGCTCAGTTGCCAATCTTTATATACATGTATATATATAAAAAAAATCTCAGCAACTGGGGAAAGCTGTCTTCGCATCTTCCTTGGTCCTGGCTTGGCACTGGACATGGGAGTACGAGGAGGGAGTCCCCACCCAAGGCATGCAGCAGAGCTCAAACCTGGTGGGGAAATTCCTAGCCAGTCTCAGGGGAGGCGAATCATTGAATCTCTGTAAACGGGCTGTGAGTTAGAACCCTCCCTCAGCCCGGACCGGAACACAACAAACCCTTCAAGGATAGTGGCAAAGGGAATTTTTTAAGTCTCAAGGTTATCGTATAATTTAAAAAGTTTAATATCGAGTATAATAAAAAAAATCATATATTATGTAAATGCTTTTTTTCTCTACCAAGTATCTGGGGGAGGCATAGACAGAGAGAGAAGGGGCAAAACTGGAGATAGAAGCAGCGAGAGAGAGCTTTCAAATACCATTTAATGCCTAAATGTCACAAGCTTAAAAAATTCAACAGAATCTCATGCATTCTTTCCCACAGGGGGCTACCCTTTAAACAATGACCTTTAAAACACCCCAGCAAACAAACAGCCCTGATACTGACAACACGTGTTCTTTATCAGCCTGGACATTCCACTGCTGACAGAATGAATTTTATCAGCCCATACGGTCAGTTATTTGGGCAGTAGATCTTGGAATTTAACATATTTGTGTGGATCACACCTGTCTGGGGTGGTTGAGGCCCTGGTTCTTCCAAGAGAAGCTGTTTTACGTAATTGCCATTTCCTGTGTCTGTAAAAATTCCATTTTGACCTTCTAGCTGCCGTAATTTATTTGAAGACTCCTGGAGGGCTGGAGTGCAGAGTCATCTATAGGAAAACACATCAAATACATTGCAGGTGCCACCTCCCCAAAGATCTCAAAGAATGGCTCAAAAGCCAGTGTTTCATAGTGGGAAGGGCGTGGTATGGTGTTTGAAGTCTGAGGGCCTGAGTTCATGTCTCAGTGTCATTAATGAGCTCCCAGAGGGAGGTGTGGGGCCAGACAGAGAAGTCTTTCCAGATAATAGCAGATGTTTTGCAAGCCTAGTGGAGACAGCAACCCTCTTGAAATATAGATCTAAACACGGGTAGTAAGAACTCTGCTTACAATCAGAACTTTGAGCAATTGCACACTGAGAGAATAAATCTTTCGAATTAATATTAATACCAATCTTTGTAGTTAATATTAAATGTGTTGATACATGGAAATGACCGTCCCTGCTCAGACTGGTGTGGGATCAGACCAGTTTGGGTCAAGTTTCAGCAGGTCCTGGGGGACAGAGAAGAGGGATCTGGGTGGGCTCGCCACATAGAAATACTTTCTTAGCTAAGGGGCTCGCTAATTGCTGGGAAGAAAGAATTGGAAGTTAATTATCTGAATTTTGCTCTGTACGATATGATTACAAACATCTATTTCAGTCTTTTGCCCATCTTCAAGGACTCAAATATAGCAGCCTTTCAAGTATTAAGAAAAAGGTAAGCTGTAAACAGTTGTGTATGCTCATTGTCTTCAATTCCTTTCTTCCAGTCTCTCTTGAATGCATTCTAATAACTCTTGTCAAGGTCCCAGGTGACCAGTGCTAAGTCCAGGAGGCAAGTCTCAGTTCTCATTCTCCTTGAACTCTCGAAAGCATTGGACTTGGTGGATCATTCCTTCCTTCCTGAAATACTGTCCTCTCTTGGCTTCCAGGGCACCATATTCTCCCTGTGTTCCTATTGCACCCCACCCCCAACCCCCATTCCTTCTTAGTGTTCTTTCCTGGTTTCTCCTCTCCTTCCTGACATTTTCACAATGGAGTCTGCCGGGGTTCAGTCAAGGGACCTTGTCTCTTCTTCCCCTACATCCAGTCCTTAGTGATGTGATCCAATGCTGTGGCTTTAACGACTGTCTCTAGGCGGAACCATAAGACATCATCATTTTGTAGGTCAAAATGGTTGACTATCAGCACTTGCATATGGTTGAAGCTAATGACTCCCAAATCTTATCACCCGTGAATGCAGACACCTCCATCTACCTGTATAACATTGGGCTTGATCTTTTCTCTTGAACGTCTAAGAGACGTTACAGGCAGAGCTGCTGGCTTACTGCAGTTAACGACAATTCCATTTTTTTGAATTGTTCAGCCAGAAATCCTTGGAGTTATCCTTGAATCCTCTATTCCTCTGACAACCCACATCCAATCCATCTGTAGATCTTTTGACTCTCCCTCCAAAATATGTCCAACCCTGACAACGTGTGCCATCTCCACCACATGCTGGCTCAAGACATCGTTATCTCTCAGCTGGCTTGTGCAATAACTTGCTATCTGATATCCTTGCTCTGGCCTTGCCTGCTAAAGCAGCCAAAGGACTCCTGTTAAATCACAATTTAGAACATGTCAATCCTTTGCTCAACAACTCTGACTTAGTCAGAGTAAAAGCCAGAGTCCTTCCAATGGGCTCCCAGTCTCAGCAGGGATCTGGTCACTGTTTCCTCACTGGACTTAACCCTGGACATTTCCCTCTTACCTACTCCAGACACGCTTCTGCCTCAGGGCCTTTGCATTGGCTAGTTTTTCTGCCTGCAATGCTTCTCCCTTGAATAGCTGTATGGTTCACCCTCTCTTCACCTTTAAGGCTTTGCTTAAATGTCGCTTTTTCGTGAGGCCTTCCCTGACCACCCATTTCAAAATTGCAGCCCTCCCCCAGCCTTCTCATGTTCGTTTTGTCTCTTGCCTGTCTTCCCCAGTAGGAAGGAGGTTTCTCTCTGTGTGGCTCATTGCTGTATCCCAACACCCAGTACAGTTTCTGGAATGCAGTGGTGTTCAATCCATATTTGTTGAATAAATGACTGGGTACCAGGACCAAGCTGTTTGCGGGAGGATGAAGGTTTCCAGGAAACTTTCAGGGAAGTTTCTTTTCTCAACAAGGAAATAGTCAGGTCTGACCATTATATTTGTCATTGTGCTTTTGAACCCACTCTTTCCACTGCCTACCACCATGTGCCTGTCTGTACAAGTGCTGCGGATACAGCGAGGGCAAAACCATAGTGGGACTAACCCTCAAGGAGCTTCTGTTTAGTGGGGGAGACAGATACTGACCAAATAATTGCACAAACATGTGCACAAGTGGAGCTCAGACAGGTGCTGGAAAGGAGAGATTCTCAGGGCAATGAGAACTTAATCAGGAGGATCTGGAGGGCTTCTCAGAGGAGGTGATATCAGCTGCAAATGATGGAGGGATGTGCTCCTCCAGGCGCGGGGTGACTGGGGCAGAAGTGGGCATGCGACTCCTACTAGGTCAGTGACTCCTGCCACACCCCTGCGCCCTGGGGGGTTTCTAACAGGACATGGAGAGAGTGACCCTTTTCTTCCAGGTAGCTGAGCTTTCAGCTGTGAGCCCAGAGCTCCTGGCAGCCACGTCGCTGCGGTGTGAAGGATCCTGCCTGCTGGTGGAAGGAATCAAGACCACATGTGAAGACAATTGGACAGGGTGGATGGAGAGTTCTGATGCGGGAGAGGCCGCTGGTCCAGGGTCCCCCTAATCTAGTTCTTTCCCTGGGTTATATGAGCCAATCAACGGGTTCAGCAGTTTAAGCGAGTTCCACTTAGGGGTTGTCCATCCCTTGCAATACAGGCATCCTCACCAATCCTCTTCACTCCGTGGAGGAGCAGTAGGCTGGACCGGCAGCCGTGAGCCCCGGGGAGGAGGAGCCCAGCTCGACAAGACCCGGGGCCTCTTCTCAGGTTCTCTCATCCTCCTCAGCATCTGGAGTCTTCCCTGGAAGGGCCATGTCAGAAGGGAGAAGGGTCATGGACTCTGGTGGGAAGGGCCTGGCCTGGGATCTGAGGGCAGTGGTGGCAATGATCACAGTCGGGGCCGAACCAGGTGAGGCCTCAGCTGGTTTACAGTGTCTCATCTTTTCTGGAGGAACAATTAGGGTCTAGAGAAAAGAACCTCTCTGAGTCCAAGATTAAATAATTATTACTCAGTGTTTCCTTTTTCTTTCTTCTCTCTTCCTGGAAGATGCTTCCTCATACAAAATTCAAAAAGCTCATATAGGGAAAAGCAAGCCCCGCCCCACCCCACCCCCCATCACCAGTTCCTCTCCTTACAGTTTCCCATGTATCGTTCTAGAGGAATTTTGCACATAGACACGTGAATATATGAATCTGAGTGCATATGACTTCACGCACACGGCTTCATGCTATGCCCGCTGTTCTGTCCTTTACTCTTAGTGCCTAATGCATTTTGGATATTGTTTCATATAAGCACCCATAAGGTGGCCTCATTCTTAACAGTGGCGGAACAGTCCATTGCACAGAGGTAGCACGTGCTGGACCAGTTCCCAATTAATGGATATTCAGGCTGTTTCCAATCTTTTGGTGTTACCGAAGCTTTCTGGAGTGTTCCAAAGGTGATACACACATCTTTGGGCCTACCTACAGGGCTATCTGTAGGGTAAATTTAGGGATGTTTTCCCCTGCATTTTCACTTTGTCCTTCTCTGGATCTGAAATACACACTCTATTGACCCAGAGAGAGGGTGTAATTGATGAAGGGCAAAGAGTGAGTGAGGGCCTACGTCAGAATTAGCGCTCAGAGCCCTGGCCCCCAAGTCCAGCAGTGGGACCGTCTTGAGTTTCTTTGTGCAGCAGAATGGAATCTTACCTGATGCAGAAGCTCGGCCTGTTGAGTAAGTTGAGTTCTGACGGTCATGCCGATGGGCTCGTCCTGAGCTACCCGGGCTCCATTTGTTAGATCACCTGTCAGCCTTGGTCAGGCGCATAAATGGAATCGTGGCACTGCCATGGAAGGGCGTGAGGACTCAGGAGACCTGGGTCCTCACCTGGCTCTGCTGATGCCAGCAAGTTACATGGTTTCATGCAAATAACTCCCTTCCCCCGGCGTCAGTTTCCTCGTCTGGAAAATGAAAAGTTTGAATCAGAAAATCTCTAAGATCCCTTCCAATTGTGATAATCGTAGATCTGGATCAGATGCTTGACCCGGATCTCTTTCCCTTCCCATCTCTGTCCTCCTGACCCCAAGGCATTTCATTGGAACCTCCCTTGGGACCATGGTCAGCTTTTGCTTTGCATCTATCTTCTCCGCTAAGTTCCCTGAGGTCAGGCTCTTGGTCTTGTTCCTGTCATACCCTTGCTCAGCTTCTAGAACAGGGATAATGAGTGTTCAGTACACATTTGTCAAATAGATGACCTGTGGGTGCAGACATATTGTGGCTTGAGATAGACTGCCGTCTAGAGAAAGTTCTGACCATGAAGAAAATCACTGTCTGGGGTCTACTCACCCTTGTATGGCTGGTCTGACAGCAGTGGTCTCCCATGGCAACAAGGTGGATTCACTGGGCTCCTTGTGTAAAGGAAAGAGTGTTGGCCTTGAAGTCAGACAGGCCACTCTGTCCCTCACCAGCTGGTGGCCTTTGGCCCTTGGACAAACGTCTTTGATCTTTAGTTCTTTCTCTGTCCTGGGGGAGTATCACACCTGCTGTCAAGTTGCCTGCCTAGATGAAGCTGCTCACGTCAGCCTCCTGTTGCAGCCCCTGGCATGCAGCGGAGGCCTGGGGAAAGTCCATTCTCTTTCCTCCTACGTCTTATAGCATCCTTGCAACATCCTGTGGGGGGAGGGCAAGGACCAGCGGATGGTTGCTTTCTCCAGGGGAGAGGGAGGGTCGTGAGCGATCCCTGCAATGAACCTTCCTGATCTACCATAGGATTCAGCTCCTTCAACTCTGTCCTTCTTGAGTGCACTCCCTTACCATGATCTCACAATTCAACACACGAGGACAGAAGAAGCTGTGTTTAAGGCAACCTGGGCTCAAGGCCACAGCTATGAAGTTCATTCTGGGTCCTCTACCTCCTCTGCTCGATTATCTCCCTGAGCATCTGTCACCAACATCGACAGATTGAGGTGCAACTGACCAGGAACCGGTGTGGTCAAAAATAAGTAGATCATAGGCCTGGGTTTCTCTGCTGACGGCCTCTGGGACAGGGGTCACCACCAGGAA
Organism: Equus przewalskii; assembly: GCF_037783145.1. Taxonomy (NCBI): domain Eukaryota; kingdom Metazoa; phylum Chordata; class Mammalia; order Perissodactyla; family Equidae; genus Equus; species Equus przewalskii. The sequence goes on from NC_091840.1 coordinate 38,480,775, forward strand.
CCCCAGGTGGGATTAAGACTAAGGCCAAGGAGGGAGCCTAGCAGTGAGGTAGCCCCTGGGGATGGCGGAGGGACCAAGGAAGGGACTTTGGAGGGGAGAATGAATTGCTATTTCTCAATTACCATATGCCAGGCTCTAAAGCATGAATAGAGCCCCATAGACCTGGGGTCTGACATCCAGACTACTGTTTACCAGCTGTGTGATTTGGACAAATCCTTTAACCTCTCTGAGCCGTTTCCTCCTCTGCAAATAGAGATGAAAGCATTCACATGGCAGGGTTACTGTGAAGACTGATGAAATAACATGCACCCTGGCGTATACCAGTAAGTACTCTTCTTAAATCTGTATGTTCTCCTCCCAACTACTCAACAGGGAGGTAGATATTATCATCCCATTTCAGAGATGAGAAAATGAAGGTTCAGGAAGGTTAAGTCTTGCCCACAGTCACCAGCTGGAATATTCTCCCAGATCTTTCATGCCACCACCCCCAGCCCATGCTGGTCCTACTCTGACTCAGCGGAAGCTGGGAGTGAGAAGTGGCAAGGGGCAGTGGTCCACACTCGCTTTCCCTTGCAGCCAATATGCCTCCCGCTGCACTGTTAGCTGGAGGCAGAGCTGCACCCACAAAGGGTTTCCCTGCCCAAGCTTGTTGCTAATTTTGGTCTCTGTGGTTTTGTCCTCCTCAGTCACACCTTCCTGTGAAGTCCTCTTTCCCCCACCCCCAGCCAAGGCCACAGGCAGAGAGATAGCATTGAAAGCCCTGGTGGGTGGTTCTTTGCTGAGGTCTTCTATCTCTTTCCTTTCAGAGTAGTTTATTCCTCCTCGTTGTCATCCCTCCCACCCAGGAGCTTTGTGAACATGCTTTCTCCTGGCATGGACGCCAAAAAGAGAAGGAATAGAGTGGGTGAGCAACTTCCCCTGGCTTACACAGTAAGAAAGTCTCTGCGGGCAGTCAGCTCCTTGGTGACTGCCTTGAGCAGAAGGTAACAGACAAGGGTAAAGATCTGAGCCCCATAATGCTCCCATTCATCGTTGCTCCACGGGCATCAGAATCTCTGTCTGTGGCTGGGGAAATGCCGGCCTTGGTTTTGCAGTAGGGGTCTGGGTCTTCCTGGGCACCTGAGCCTTCCTCCACGCCCCTTCTCCTCTCCCTCACACTGCCCACAGCTCATCAGTCCTCTCCACCACAGGGACGTTCCAGCCCCTGCCACCTGGTCTCTGCTGTGCTCTGAATCATGCTAGGTGCTGTCATATACATGATGTCCCACCTACACCCTATGCAGTATTATTATCTTTGTAGGGGAGGAAGTCCTTTCCTCTACCCAATGTGGGTTCTTCTGGCTGGAGAATGAATTAAATTCACATGAGATGGAATAACAGGAGAAAATTAAACAAAGCTTTATAACATGTATACATGGGAGAGGTCAGGCAAGCTGAGCAACTTGCCAAAATGGCTGAAGCCCCCACCTTAAATATCATCTTCAGTTAAAGACAAAGGAGGATATTGACAGTGGGGGGAGTCAGTTACAGGAGCTTACCGACAAGCACAATAAACAAATGCAGATTTAAGTCCTTGCCTTCCCCGTTGATTAAGAGTTTCTAGAGATAAGGTCATCCCCCCTTCTTCCTGGTACAGAGAGGGAGACACCTTTACAGATGGAGATTTCCTTTACAATGTAAATGTCTCTTAACAAAGGGTAAGTAAATTCTACTTTTCAGTTGCTTTCTTGTCTGCAGTTTATTAAAAGTAACCAGCCCCAATAATCCTTATGCCAGAGACATATCTTGGGGTGGCCAGTTCCAGGCCCCCACATCCTCAACTAGAGATGAAGACACTGAGGTTCAGAGAGGTCTAGTGACTTGTCCAAGGTCACAACTCTAGCAAGGTGCAGAGCCGGGCTCCAAACTCAGGTCTTTAGACCCTAAGCTCTCTCTCTACTACAGCCAACCTGGTGTGGGGACAGCCATGCTTTCTCCCACTCTCCTCAGTGGCTTATCTTGAGAAGAATACAACCTCCACAGTTGACATAAATTGATTGCCATCTCTGTGCTAGGCTCGACTCCCACTCCTTCCATCCTCACAATACCCTATGCAATAGGAACTACTACTCTCTTTGGCTTATAGCCAGGGAAACTGAGGCCAAGAGAGACCAGTGACTTGTCCAAGGTCACACATCTAGGAGCTGGTGGAAGTGTGAACTTGCACCTTGGACCAACAGCCCCAGTGCCTAAGGATGGTGCTATCCTTCTGGAAAGAAAAGCATGCATTTGAGAGTGTGATAGGCTTGGGTTTGAATCCCCCTGCTCTGCCACTCTCAAGCTGATGAAGTCTCTCTGACCTCAGGCTCCTGGATATGCAGTGGGGGCGCTACCCCCTGCACTGTTGGGTTGTGTTGAGGCAAGAGAAGCATCTAGAGATAGAGCTTGTAATAGTCTAGCCCTGGGCACAGAGTAGGGGCTCAGTCAACCCAAGTTCCTTTCTTCTCTTTCTAGGCTTCAGCAAGGGCCCTCCGGCCTCAGACCAAGGGGAAGGGTGTTGGATTAAAGTGCAGGGGATGTTCCGCTGGAGAGAGCAGACTCCTTCCTGGGTTCCAGGCAGCTTGCTCTTTTCAGCTTCCTTGACCACGTCCGAGGGGCTGTGGGAGAGGCGGTGACCCTTGGCTCCCTCTCTGGTTTCCAGCCTGAGTTTTAATCTCCTCCCTCCCACCCTGGCATCCTCTTTCCCCCCCCAGCACCCTGTCCGTGGGTTTCTACCATGGAAAGACCCTTCTGCCTAAACTCCTATCTGCTTCCTGTGATGAATATTTGGGCAGGTGCTTTGAGTGGGCACATCTGTCTGAGTCACCATCCCCTCCCCAGCTCCCACTGACTCACCATTGGGCTTCTCTTCGTCTCCTTCCTGCCCCATCCCCTACCAAGGTGAGCTGCTTCCTGCTCCACTCTGACCACCTGTCTCCTTCTTTGCCGACAGAGGGCAGGGTTCAATCCCAAGCCCCTCCTCTCTCTGTGCTCCTACTCCGAGCCAGGCAACGTGCTCAGCACTTTGCACACATTATCTTATTTGATTCTCACAGCATCGCTGTGTGGTCATGATTAGCTAGGAATTGTTTCCTCTTAGAGGCTCGGGGAAGTTAAGGAATTTGCCCCAAATCACAGAACTAGCAAGTGACGAAGCCAGGACTTGAACTCATGTGTGGCAGATCCCCAGGCTCTTCAGCGCACTGTCCTATGTGATACTTGGTCCTGAAGCAGAAGGAAGAACAGACAGCTGGGAGGGTTTGAATGGCCCTCACTCACTCGACTTGTGGGGAAAATTTTAGCTCCCAAGCTTTCACTTTGAACCCAAAAGGAGCTCTGGGATTTCCCAGAGACCATGTGTGGCCACCATGTGTGGGAGGGAGGAAGTTTGACTCTTCAGGGGACTGAGGGGTTCTCGGAACCCAGGGCCTCGATGCCTGGCGTCCGGCAGTGCTGGGTGCGGGGGGAGGGGGGGGCTTCGCCACGACTCGGAGGTCTGGGTTGTACCCTTGGGTGGGGCTGCTCCTTCTCTAGCAAACCTTCCTCCAGGGCCCTCTGTGCCCCAGCACCCTGCTGTCAAGGACGCCCGGGTCACGGGGGAGACAGATGTGGAGACGAGCATCAGCAGCGCTGAGTAACAAGGACTGTGACAGAAGCAGGCAAAGAAGGAGCTCTGGGAGATCCGAGGAAGGATCTGAGGAAGCGCAAGGACCCACTCTCCCCAAAGGCCACCAATCTAGCATAGTGTGATGGAAGGTCAGAGAATGCTGGGTTCAAATCCAGACTCTGCCACTTCTGAGCCCGGGGAAATCCAGCAAATTTTTTCTGAGCCTCAGTTTTGCCATCTGTGAAGTGAGAATGTTCTTATCTCCCTCACTGAAGTCACGTGACTGTGAAATAAGATAGTGGTGTAAAGCACCGAGAGGTACCAGACGCGGCTCCTTGCTTCATCCCCACCTTGTCCCCTCATCAAACAAATATCTCCGGGAACAATCTTCACCAGCAGCCATGGGTGTTGTCAGAGTCAATGGCTTGATACTCAGGGTAGACGGTCTCTCTGAGCTCTACCCTTTTGTCCTGATCACAGAGGGTTTTAGGTAAGAGATTGAGGATAACTTGGAGCCACTTCCACACCTCTGTTTAAAAACAAAATCCAAAAACAAAAAAGGTGCGTGCCACAAGGTTCGTTGACGGGGAATTGGAAATTTTAAATCCAAAGGATTCCACTTAACTCTCAAAACTGGGAGGCTTTGCAGAATAGGGTAAAGAACCAGATTCTAGACCCAGACTATCTAGATTTGCTTCTTGGCTCCTGAACTTACAAATTGTAATGAACTTGGACACATTTCCTGTAATGCCCAGTATCCTTGTATTGGGCCTTCCATTCCTCAACTGTGGAATGAGGATCCTGATGGTACTTTTGGGATCTTCCTCCTGGAGAATTCATGAGGACAAAATGAGACAAGCTGTGCAAGGAGCTGAGCACACAGCCTCGCATACAGGAAGTTCTCCATCAACGTTAGCTGCTTCTGTCCCTGCTTGGAAACTGACTTAGCCTTGAGAATGGCCGTGCTGAGAGGGACTCCGGGGTCATCCAGACACATGGCATTCACCCAGGAGCTCCAGGTATGTGGAAGCACTCTAGGAGCTCCATGCCAGAGGCCAGGGATGGGGCGAGGTGGCCCACCCATCCCTTGCCTCTGCCCCCATCTGTTTCATAGTTTGGGGTCCCCTGTAAGAGTCGTTGGATAGAAGTGTGTGGGTAGGGGAGAGAAGTTCTGTTGGTTTTTAAAAAGACTGAAATCTACAGACTGTCCCAGGGTTTTCTGACCCCCTTGACCCCATAAGGACTTTAACTGTCTTCTCCCCCTGGGGCCCCACGGTTTGAAGAGTTTGGTCTATCCCCAAACTGCATGTTTTGAGCAGCAGTATGTGAGGCTTGAAGTCTGGTCAAGGAAGAATTTTGGAAAGACTTTTGGCAACCCACACATTTAGGAGCCTTCATTTTCTATTTCAGAGTCTGAGAAGAGACTGGGACCCTGAACCCAGGACCTGGACCTTCTCCACTCCTCCTCCTACAGGAGCCACATCTCCTGAGCACCTTCTGTGGGCCAGGAACTGCGGGCATTACCTTATGGAACTTTCACAAGTGCCCTTCCTTCCGACCCCCATTTCAGATTCAGAGAACAGAGGCACGAGGGGGTGGGCGTGGCAGGTGGCCTGCCAGGTACCACTTGCCTGATAGTTTTCAAAGACCCAGCTCACTGAAGATTTATGTATTTTCTGCATGAAAAGTAGAGCCAGTCTCCTCCTTATACTGATGTGTCTGCTTTTTCCTGGTAAAATGGCCCGAACTCCTCTAAATGTTTCATTGTTTGCAATTCATTTATTTGTTCCCTGAGCAGCAAGGTGATGATCAACAGAAAGGCACAGGGGGAAGAATTGTGCCCAGCCACAAGTGGTCTGTGTTTGATTTCGTTCCTTACATTGTATCCACAATCCCGCACTATGGTGTATTCGCCTAGACACATAAATATATTCCAAGGAATGCAGGCTCAGAGACAGGGCGTCTGCAGCAGAGCCTCAGATATATGTACTCCACAATATGTGTGTTCTTGGAGGCATACACGTGGAAGCAGGTACCCGCACAGAGATGGTCATATACATAGACATATGTGTATGTATGTATCCAGACACATAATCATAGATAGACACACACGCATGCATCTATGTGTTCACATTAATTGAAATGAAGTCTCTTTGAAGCTAGTTTGACCAGCTCTATCTTTGGAAAGAAGAAGGAACCTGAGATTTGCAAAAAAGAAAATTATACCAATAATAGGGTACAATTGCATTCTCATTAAATTGGCCCAAAAAAGGGTTGGGTGAGTGGAATAATAGCACCCAATGCTGAAGACTACTTTTTGTAAAAGAAGTGTATTTATACACTGCTACCAACAGAGTAAACTGCTATATTTCTTTTACAAACATTTTCCCCATATGCTCCAGTAATCGGATTCACACCCTCTTTTCCTATAATGCTACTTCTAGGAAGTTAATCTATAGAAAAACATCACAGGAAGAAAATGTGATTTATAGAAAAGTTGTCACAACATTGTTATTTAGGAAATAGTGGTAGCCAGCTAAATATCTCAATTACATTATGTCACCTTGGTTTGAGGAAATGTTTTTCAGTCATCATAGCGGCAATTAGGAAGGCTAGGGAACGTCACAGAGAACATTTGTGATAAAGTCAATGAAAAAGGGGAGCACAAAATTGGGTCGTCACTGTGATGGGGATGATATAAAGACTTGTCTACAAAGAGCTAAATAATGGAGAGTGAGAAACGAAGAGTTCTTTGAGGGCCATACGACTCTTATTGATTTGTTTACTTGAATGTTGTTACAATAATGATTTCAGTTCCAAAAGCTATCTGTTATATAAAAAATAAACCCAGTCAGAGCCTGTCTGATAACTGCAATAGAGATTTCATCCACACGTGGATAATGGAGTCTCAGCAACTCACAGGTATGAGAGGTATACATACGTGTGCGTGTACAAGAATGCCACGTGTGCATTCGACTTGGCCAGCGTCCCAGCCTCAACCCCTACAAGAGGCTCACATGACAAACTACGAAGGGCTCATGGTGTTTCATATGCCTAAGGCTCTGCTCTCTGACTCTCCCAAGCCCTAAACTTGAATATTTCCAGGTCATCTCTACTTAACGCCAATGTCTGACCTTCCAACTCATCTTCCCACATACTCAGACCTCGCTCCTAGGGGATAAGACCACACTTGGTACAAAAAGTTGTGTAGAATCAGTTGGATCAGAGACCAAGTGAGGCCAAGACTTTCCAAGAACTACCTCTGTGAGCTTTGGCCCAAATTGTTAGTATTCATGGAGAACTGACCCTGTCGAGGGCTGTGGTGGATTCTCCACGTAGGTGGTTCTCAGCCTGTAGGAGCCTCAGAATCACCTGGAGGGTGGGCTGGGTGTGGCTGTTGATACAGACATAACTGGGCCTCACTCCCAGAGTTTAAGACTCAGTAGGGTGGCGTGTAGCCTTGCATTTCCAACAAGTTCCCAGGTGTTGCCGAAGCTACTGGCACTGCTCTACATGTATTATTTCATTGCTCAAAGCAACCTTGCAGATCAAGCACCTTAATTATCACTCCCACTAAGAGGGTGGAGAACTCGAGTGACTCAGCAAATCATTTAACCGTGTTTGTTTCATTGCCTCTAAGACAGAATAATAAGATTACCTCCTCTTTCAAAGGCTAAAAGATGGAATGGATGTGAAAAGGACAATCCAGATACTAGTCAAGTTTGTTCTGATGTGTATACCAACACATACCCAACACTCGTGCTCACGCACACACACACACACACACACACACCCCACACACGTGCTCATGCACACACATTCCTCTACCATGGAGACCAACTGCCAGCCTTCTTCTTCAAATATGACCCATCTCCAGGTGTCAGGCTGCTCCTTGTCATCTTTTCAGTAGGTGAGAAGGAGTTGCTGACACAGATGCAGGCTGCCTGCATGGCTTCTGTGGTCCCCAGGAATCCTCAGCAAAGTGACAGCATGCACTGCTGGTGACTCTGCAGACAAACCGGGCTTTGTGGTCTCAGGCTTATCACTCCATCCCCTGCGCTGCCTGGTGAGCTGGGTGCTAGGAGCACGCAGAGGAGCGAGAGGAAACGCCAGGTGTTTGATGAGGCCTTCCACAACCTCCCCTTTCTTGTGGGAACCAGAGGGCAGGCTTGACTCAGCATCTCCCCTGTGCACATCCAACCCAAACTGTGTGATGTGGGGACCACAGGGCGTGTTGTCAGACAGGAGTCAGACAGGCCTGGGTGTGAATCTCAGAGCTCCTGTTTTGTAGCTGTGGGCCAGCCAGTCCATCTCTGAGCATCTTAGTTTCCATATCTGTAGAATGGAGAAAATAACACCAACCTTCACTGGGCGCTGGTGAGGGTTCAGTGAGCTGGTGTATGGAAAGAGTACAGTCTGGTGTCCAACAGAGTTTTTCCTGGAACTCGATGAGACGGCTCAAAATTTATATAGAAGAGTAATGGGGTGGAAATAGCCAGAACACTTTTGGCTGAAAGACAAAAGCAAACAACAGACAAAAAACAGAGAGGGGGGACTTACTTAACCAGATACCACAACTTGTTATGATCAGTGCAGCAATAGACAAACTGACCAACGAAATGAAACAAGAAGGCCCGGAAACAGAACCACATATGTATGAAGCTAGAGTATGTTACACACAGTCATGCGCCACATGATGATGTTTCGGTCAACACAGACCACATATATGACAGTGGTCCCATAAGGTTAGTACCATGTAGCCTAGGTGTGTGGTAGGCTGGGCCATCTAGGTTTGTGTAAGTACACTCTACGATGTTTCCATGATGGTGAGATTGCCTAATGACACATTTCTCAGAAGGTATCCCCATCCTTAAGCAGCACACGACAATAATTTGTATGTTACATCAATAGGGAAAGGAAAAACTGTTCAAAAATTAGGCTTGCAAAATGGCAATCCATATGGAAGATGAGATTAAATGGGATCCTTACATTATACTGTATAGAAAAAATCAACCTGAGACAGTTGAATGTTAAAAATGTCTTTAAAAATTTTAATAAGAAATCTTAATACAAATATTTTGTAAATTTGGGGGAAGAAAAAGATTTCCTAAACAGGACGCAAAAACAGTGACTATAAAAGACTGATACATTTTTCTGTATTAAAAATGTGAGTTTTCTTTCTTAAAAAGACAACTTGAAAATAAGCTACAAATCAGAGAATATATTGCAAAACACATACTAACAAAAGCTTAGTATAAGAATGTATCAACAGCTCCTTTATATTCGTGGGAGTCTATATTCTTGTTTAAAATGATTCAGAATGTATTTCTCTGTATCACCGGCTCTGGGTTTGGCCATGTAACTTCCTTGAGCCAAGAGAACGTGAGCAGATATGACACGTGCCGTATCTTAGCAGAAGCTTTAAAAGCATTGCAAGTTTCTTCCAGTCCTCTTCTGCTGGACCCACTGCCAGGAGAATGATATGTCCTAAGCAGGAGCTGCTCTTTTCATGTGGGCCCAGGAGGGGGAAGACACAGGACAACGACCTGACCTGAGGCACAGCTTAGAGCAGAGATGCAGTTGACCGGCAGACATGAGAGCAAAAAAGCAATCTTTCTTGTTACAAGCCACTGATATTTTGGGTTTGCTTGTTACAGTGGCAAAAGCTGACCAACATGGAAACCAGTACCTAGAAGTGGGCTGATGTGCTAACTAAAGAATAAAATTTGTGGTTTTGGCTTTGAGGTTGAGTGGTAGGTGGCAAGGAAATTACTATAGGGGGCTGGAAAAATGGCAACCTATGTAATGCAGTCGAGAAACATTTGGTAAAACTGTCACATGTGATAATCTGGAAGGCAGAAAATGTAACTACTGAATTTAGGGCTTTGGGAGACAAAGTGTTGTTGGAGAGTTAGTTATTACTAGCTACATTTCATAAGGCACAAAAAAGTGATGGCAGCAGATAAGAACTGGCTCATTTGCAGGCAGAATTGAAAGGACACAGCGTTTAGAAATTCTAGGGCTTGCAAGGTTGAAGGGTGAAATCATCTGTCATTTCTAACCTCTGCAGCCTGTAAAATATTCTCGAAATTGGACACAGTTTTAGGGGCAAAATGAAAGCAGAGGTGTGGCTAAGAACAGCCAGCCTTGAGGTCAAGACCAAGTCAAGGACATGGCTGTCTCCCTTTGTTAAAACCTCTGACGAGATTAAGACAGTCCCAGGGACCCTGTCAGTTGGACAAAATGATTCATGGAAAAGAAACTGTATCTCCTAAAGGCTGGTAGTGTCAAAGTACTTGAAATTTTATATCGAAAGAAAGAGAGAGAGAGAGATCTCAAAGAGAATTATGGGTTTAGCTATGGACGCCTCAAAAAAGTCTTTGAAAGAGTTCTATTGCCAGAAGTTCTTCAGTCTAGAGTAAATAAGACTGACTTTTCAGGACATGAAATGATCTTGAGCCCCAGCATTCTACAGTCCGGAAGTTGGTTGATGATATCAATAAGAAAAACACAAATACCCTAAAGAAAAAGGTCAAAAAACAGGAAAAAACATTGCACAGAAGAGGAAATGCTTATGGCTGACAGACAACTGAAGAAATGTTCAAGCTTATTACTGGTCAAGGGAACACAAATCCAGACTAGAAAGAAATCTCAATTCCAATTAATCTGACGAGAATTGAAAACTCAGACAAGACCAAGTATTGGAGAGAATATGGATCTACATGATCTCCTTGACGTTGCTGGAGTTTTCATACAGCTGCTTTGGAAAATGATTGGAACTGTCTCATAACAAGTGAATATCCTAAACAAGCAATTCCGTTTTCGTGTATATACCTGATAGAAGTCTCGCTTATACAAACATGTTCATAGCTACACTGTTTACAATGACAAAGTCTGGAAAAAACCTCATATGCCCATTGAGAGTGGATGAATAAATACCACTATGCTTAACCAATGGAATATTATACAGCAGTTAAGCCAAAATGAACCGCAGGGGCACTCAATGATAGGGATCTCTATTAACAAAATACTATGGGACAAAAAACTAGGTCCCTACAATTATAAACATCTTTTTGAAAGTAAAAATATATACATTTTAGAAACATATAGAAAAGGGAAGGAAAGGAATTCAGGATGTTGGTTATGTTGGGTTGGAGGAGTCAGAGAAAACGGTACAGAGAGAAAACATGGTTAGAAGGAGGTTATGGTCAAGGTACTAGCATTTGTTTTGAGTGGTGGTTCACTTGGGTTTATGGCATTATTAAAAAGAACTGAAACTTTAAAAAAGAGATTGTTTTGATTGTTTTTTTTTTTTAAGTCATAGACTCCCTGAGTTATGAGTCCTTAGAGGTTGGTTAGTTCTCCTCTCTGATTTCCTTAGGAGAAAACTGAGGCCCAGAATGGAGGAGTGACTGACCCAAGCTGCACAATTCTTTAGAGGCGCAGCCCAGCCTGCCCCTCTTATAATCCTCCTGTCTCAATGCCCGCACACCCAAGCCAAGGCTTCCTCTCCCTCTGCTCTCCCCCACATCTAACCCATCATCAGTCCTGCTCTGCTACGCTCCACCTGGGTCCATCCACTTGGCACCACCCCCAAGCCAGCCGAAGCCGCCATCGTCTCTCACCTGGACTTCTGCCATTACCTCCTCACTGGTCGTCCTTTCTGAAACATCTGTTTTCCACACAGCTGAGTGAGGCATCTTTCTGAAACATCTGTTTTCCGAAACATCTGTTTTCCACACAGCTGAGCAAGGCATCTTCCTCTCAGGCTTCATTTCCTCCCATTGTCCCCCGGCAAGCTTTATATGCCACTCTCACTGACTTTCTCTCTGGAACACTCCAGGCTGGTCTCTGCACGTAGCAGACACCGCCAGTACCCAGCTCACATCCCTCAGCTAGGCCTTCCCTCTCGGTGCTCACTGGCTGATTTCAGCCGTGGCAGACTGCTCTGTGCATGAGCAGGGCAGGGCAGAAATGCCAGGGAGCAGCCCTCACCCGTGACTGACCAGAACGGGAGTATAAATACCACAGCGCCCTCGCTCCTGGGTGGGATAACTCAGTGGGCCCTACGCTGTTTCCCAAAGCATCCCTGGGAGACTCAGTTCTAGTCACCCACCGTGGAGCTGGCCTGATAACACCTCATTTACTGAGTCCTTTCCCATTCTGGTTTTGCCCTCCCAACTCCCTTACTCGTCTTTCCCACACCTCCCAAATGAACTTCTTTCACTTAAATCTTTATCTCGTGTCTACTCAGAGGGTAGTGTAAGCTAAGATACCACATTAGGCCTTTGTCCTCACCATTCTCTCTGCCTAGAATATTCTACTCCTCCATCTTTATCTCTTCATGTCATTCAGGGCTCGGCTCAAATGCCAACTCTTTAACCCCCCCACTAGTCACAGCCCTTTATCATGTGTCTTCACTGGCTTCTCCTATTTGAAATTATCTTGTTTATACAATTAACTTGAAAATCATGTCTCTCCCAGAGGATGTTAGCTCTACAGAGCAAGTGCCTCGTGTATCTTGGTTCCCAGCAAGCAGGAGAGTGCCCGACCCACAGTAGGCATCCTTTAAATATTTATTGACTTAGTTAATGAGTGTTTTTTGCTGGGAGGGATGTCAAATACTGCATCAGGAGTAAGATTTATAGCAGCTGTTGGAGCATATGCATTTCTAATTGGCACAGCAATTGCTGGCTTGTAAATGGATCCGGCTATTGTGCTTTTGACTGGTTGATTCTCTTTAGTGGGTTTAATCTGCTTCCAACTACTTTAAAGTGCTCACAATTGTTCTGCTAATTAGAAATTCCAATAAAGGCCCCATTAAAGCCTATCTTCTAAGTACCTTCAAGGATAGGACTGTTAGGAGGAATTATAGATGGTTGAAAGCGAGGGAACTGCATTTATTTAATAACAGTCTTAAATTCAACTTGCCTTTCCATCAATGTCCCTGAATTAGTGAAGCCAGACTGTGTTTACCTGCTTATTTATTTGCACAGATGTTGACAGAGGCTCGCCCTGGGAAGTGCACATTTGGAGGCCGGAAAGCAGCGCTCTGTGTGCACTCCTTTGGAGAAAACTCAATCCTTATGTGGCCTTGTCCCAACCATATTCACCTGGCATGAACCTGCTTCAGCGGGGGCCAAGCAGTCATTTGGATCCATAGGGCCCAACCCTTTGCTTGGGGCATTTGAGTGGAGGCCTGTGGATGTGGTGTTAATCTCTCTGAGCCTGATTTTCTTGTCTGTAAAATAGATTTGTACTAACTACTCCATATCTTGTTGTGAGGCTGAAATCAGCACGTAATGTAAGGGACCAAGGAAGGCACAAACAGCAGTGAATGTAGAGCGACTATTGTAATTGGCAGCCACTGCTTCCGGTTGGGAAACAGTCCTGTCAACATGGGAGGTGACTCAGCAGTCAAGGTGTAACTGTTAGGCCCCAGGATATGACCTGAATATTATGGAAGAATGCAGAACTCTGTTGTCCCGGAGGTGGGATGAGACACTGAGGCAAAGGCAGGATTTTCAGAAGTCTGGAAGACTGTCAAGATCAGGAAAATGGTCTGAGGGGGCTGGGCCTGCCTAAGGGAATCTGAGCCCAGGGAGTGCGTGTGTAAGCGTGTGTGTCTGTGTGTGAGATTATATGCACATGAGAGCCTGTGTGGACCTAAGTGGGGAGGCTGAAGTCTTATGCTCAGTTGGTTGTAACTCAGGGCTGACAAGATTAAAGTCTCAGGGTCCATTTAGACAGGGGCCAGCTCATTAGTCCCCTACACGTTCATCAGCAGTATCACGTGCATTGTGTTAAGTCAGGAGCTCAGCCTCTAGACAAGAAGGCGGGTTTGGAAATGGACAAATTACACTATAAGGCACTACGTGTGAGCGCAGAGGGAAGAGCATAGTGCCTGGGATCCAGAGAAAAGGAAAGGTTAGGAGGAGGGGGAGAGAAGTTCTCACAGAGGAGGTGACTTTGAACAGGCGTGGAAGCTCACCATGTGATGAAACGGGAAGGTTAACCCCCTAGAGAGAGGCACAAATGCAAAGTCCAGAGTGTGTCTGGCAGCCGGGCGTGGACTCCAGTCTGGGGGCATGGAGTGTGTATATGGGGTCACAGGTGCTGTAGGTTGTGGCCAGATTTGGAAGAAGTTTGCAGGATAAACCAAGATTTTTGGGTGGCACCCAGGGGTGAGTCTCTGCCAAGAGGCAGTGCAGAGGACTCAGAATTGGAGCCAAACAGCCTGCATTTGAATCTCACCTCCCCAGTGACCTGGGGAGTAACCTTGGACAACTTCCCTGTGCTTCAGTTTTCTCATCCATAAAATGGGAGATAATAATAATAGCTACTTCCAGAGCTATGAGGAAGAACAGACAGGTTAACTCAGGTGAAGTGCTTAGAAGTGGTACCAAGCACACGATAATGTTAGCTATTAACTCCTGTTATTCCACAGAGCGCTGGGAGAACATCAAGATGAAGGGATGGACGGAGGACAAGGAGCCTCTAACCGAGTCTCAGAGGTAGCTGCCATGGAAGTTGGAGAAAAATAGGAGGGCCACCTGTCATAGGAGCCACGGCATGAGGATGTTTCCAGAAGGAAGGGTCAAAAGGGTCAAGGGTGCTGAGAGGTCAGGCAAGACGAAAGCCAGGGGTGCCTTGGAATTGGAAACAAGGAGGTCACCGGTGACTTTAGCCTTTGCAGTCTTGGTGGTGTGGTAGGGACAGAGGCCACTTTGCAGTGTGTTGAAAACGTGGGCAGGGAGGAACTTCTGGGAGAGAGTGGGGAGGAACTCTGTCTGTTTGGCTGGGAAGGGACACAAGCAAGAGGTGGCAGTGGCAGAGGGATGGTAAGGTGGGTAACCATCTGCTTTGCCGGATTCCCAGTCTATCGATCCATCATCTCTCATGAGGCCCACGACCTTGAGGCAGCTAAGGGGGGGGAAAGATAAGATTCTGTAACTTATAGATGAGGACACTTATGTAGACAGAGATCAAGAGAGGGGCAGAGCTGGGACAAAGCCAGGCTACCCATTTCTCTCCATTTTCTTAATGTGGGTACAACTGTGTGCAAGGGGGACTGGGCAAGAGGGTGTGGGCTGCTCAGCACCATCCACGTTCTTTGTCACACCTGGATCTCAAAGGACCCATCCATGAAGGTGGATGGAGTTGGGGGCAGAGGTGGGTGATGACGGATTCCTTTCATCCAGCACCTAACATCTGCTGGACATCCAACGTGTTCCCTCTGACTGAATCGCATCATATACAGGTGGTAGGGAGATCTTTGGTTGAGATTTCTAGCTCCAGCTGGAAATAGTGGGGCAGGATGGACCCCAGAGCAGCAGAAGCAACACTGTTTATTTTTCATGTCTTCCCCTTCTCCTCAAACCCTTCTCTGCCATCTTAGATCTGTCTGGTTGGCAGCAGCTCTGGGCTTTGACTCTGCTGTAGGGGAGTCGGCAAGGAAGTGATTTGAAGCTTGCCATGCCACTTGGAGCAGTGCTTATGGGAAGTGACATAAATCTTTTGGTTCATTTGGGAAACGTCTTTATGTCAAGGACTTTGGTTTGATAAAAACATGATGGTGGGATTTGGGAAAGTCACCTTCTACGCCAGGGTGGAGGAGACTCAGTGGGCGGTGGGAGATTGCAGGGAGTAAACTGAAGGATGCCCACCCAACATGGAGCAGACACATAGCAGGAGGACTGAGAGCGGAGAGCGGGCTTCATGGTGCACGACCTGTGCAGTCTCTGCTGTCACGCTCCTGAAATCCTTAATGTTTGCACAGGGGACCCCTCATTCTCATTTTGCACTGGACCCTGCCACTTATGTGAGCTGCCCTGGTCAGGGACACAGGGCTAGTGGAACACACAGACTGCAGACTCTGGCTAGGTGTGGCAGGCAGCAGCCTGACTTCAGATGCTCCCCACATGAACTTGGCTCCTGAAACTTACCCACCTCCGAGAAAGCTAGGCGAGCTGGCCATAATTGGGAAACAGGACTGGACCAATTTGGAAGCAACTCAGAGATGCCTCAGACAGACCAAGCAGGGAGGGAGGGAACACAGAACACTCCCAGAAACCACGATAAGGAGCCGGGCTCTCGAAGCCCTCACAAAGACGTTTCCATATTTAGTCCTTGTCACAATCCCGAGAGAGAGCCATTGTGAACCCGGCCTTAGAGATTATGATTCAGCAGTTCAAGAAGATAATCCAAATTGACCAGGTGCTGGGAAGTAGTAACCTGGACTAAAATTCAGGCGTCTGGACCCTAAGTCCAGTGGTCTCCCCTCTATGCTAGAGGACGGAGGCTAAGGCCAGGAGAACTGGATGTCTGGGCTCTGCTGGCCAGCACACCCGAGGCCCGGCTCCAGTCCCGAGAGGTGAGGGGTGTGAGCTCTGCACTCTCTGTGGTCGGTTCAGCTCCCTTCAGAGCCCAGGAGGCCAAATCTGGTGATGGGGGCATCTCTCTAGGTGAGACAGCTCTGAGCTGCGCCCCGGAACCAGGCCTGGGGGACACTGTCAGTACAGAGGGCATCCTTGCTCAGGCCGACCCGGGCCCCCAAGGCAGTCGACAGAGGATGTGTTGGGAAATAGGCTGTGGGCCGTGGTGGGGCCCAGACTGTCCATCCGCCACCCCAGGGAGAGAAGATCTCCTCAGGGGACTTTCCCAGCAGCCTGTGGGTGTGTCACCTGAATCATGGGTGACCTTGTTGGTTTTGGTGGGCATACTTTGGAGTCAAATTGCTGCCACTTCCTGCCCCTACATCCTTGCTTTGAGGGGTGGAAGTGCTGGGGCTTTTTTCCACCATTCTCTGCGAAGGTGGCACCATGCCCTGGCCTCCAGCTGGGCTGCAGGAATCCTACAGGTCTTTCCAGCATCCTAGGGGTCCTGATTAAGTCTACGTTTTCTCTCTGGCTACAGCCCAGCTCTTGAGACATGAGCACAAAGTCGGAAAATCACAGAGATGAGCCCAGCCTGGGAGTGAAGAGGCAGGGTTGTCTTTGGGGTTCTGTCGCTAGGTCCCCAGGTGACAGCTCACTTTTCCTTTCTGGGCCTCCAGCTCCTCATCTGCCGTGTGAGATAGCCCACCCTAGTCCTTCCTAGGGGTTCTTCCTGCTGTGTGGGGTGGAGGCTGGGAGGGAGAAGGACCAGAGGGCTGGTGTCCTCCTGAGTGCCAGGCTGAATATGGCACGACCTGACCCCCACCACCTCCTTGAATATCCACAAGGACTTTGCAAGGTGGATATTTTTGATTCAGGACCAAACAGCTCAAGAATCACAAAACTGAGTCCACAAAGCATTCTGAATCCAAGCCCAAGTCTTACCTACCGGGCTTCTTTGAGCTTCTGACTTCCTGGCACTTTCCAGGTTTCACATGGAAGCGTTTTAAATGTGGCCTGCAGCTCCCAGCGTGGGTGGCATCTAAGTGCCTGAGGGGCTGAGATCAGACCTACTGGCCTCTACTGCCCCTGATCCTCGGCAGGAAGGAGAGGGTGAGCCCCCAGCAGGCCACCTCAGCACAACAAGGCTGATCCAAAGGCCAGCTCCACCAGGGATGGGCGAGGGGGCTGTTTTGGGTGTGGCTGGTGGGCAGGGGTCTGTCTGCACTTGAAGACCCAGAGAGTCATTGAATGCCGAACCAGAGAGGGTCCCAGTGGCTGCTGAGGCCAGGGGCTCCTGACGGAGTGACGTGGTGGGATCGGATCATCCTAGAAGGCTGTTCAAGATGCTCCAACTGCCCTGGATTCAGAGCAGGAAGGTCTAGAGTGGGGTTCAAGCTGCATCTTTGATAAAAGCTTCCCAAATGACCCTGATATGAATCCCGTTCTTGGGAAAAGAGTCATCGATTTAGGTCAACATTTACACTTTTGTTGAGGGGGGGAAGATTGGCCCTAAGCCAACATCTGTTGTCAATTTTCCTCTTTTGGCTGGGATGGCACCACAGTATGACCTGATGAGCGGTGTGTAGGTCGCACCCGGGATCCAAACCCAAGAACCCTGGGGCCACTGAAGCGCGGCATGCGAACTTAACCACTATGCCACCGGGCCAGCCCTACCCTTTCCACTTTTTAGGTAGGAAATTAAGGCCCAGAGAGAGGAAGTGACCTGCCTGAGGTCCTACAGGAAATGAGTGGCAGAGCCCAGAGGCCCCATGCCCAGATTTTTATGCTCTTTCCACTGAGGAACCCCACTCCTCACCTGTCACCTCTCCTAGACTCTTTCAAACCTCTGCAACCTTCTACTCATTCTCCTCCAGCCTGTAGCACAGGCCCTCAGTCCAAACCCCAAATCCAGCCGCACCCCTATCCTAAACAAAAGATTGCTTTAAAAAGGATCTTGTGAAACCCGATCCCCAGTCCTCCCAGTTTCATTTCTGGCCATTCCCAGCAGACCTGCCTTGTTCCCCTGCACCCCAGAGACAGCAGCCCACACACTAGCTATTTTCACCCTATGAAGCAATTGTTTATTTCCCTTAAGAAATATGTCACATTTAATTTTCGCACAAGCCTAGAAGCAAGTACCATTATTATCGCCATTTAGAGATGAGGCCCAGAGGTTAAGCGAATAGAAGTCACGTAAGCAGTGTACAGAGGACCTGGGGCTGGGGGCCCGAGCTCACTCTCATAACCACTCTGCACCATGTTGTCCCCTTCCCCCACCCGCACACATTCCATCCCCTTCTTTCCAGGCTCGGTTGAAATGCCACACTGCACCCCAAGGAGGCCCCTTGGCCTGGCATGTGCCGCCTCTGGTCTGCATGTTATGGCACCGCTTGCCCAGCTCTGCGGCTCCCTGACTTGTGTGTCCGTTTCTCTCTCTAGGCCCCAGCTCTGTAGTTGGGTCTCCTTGATAAGCGGTCTGACCCCACAGGGGCTGGCACAGAGTGGCCCTCGGAAGATGCTTGCTGAGTGAATGAACGAGTGAGTGAACGAATATATCAGGAACTGAGACCTGGCACCGGGACCCCACATGTAGATTGGCGCCCACCAGCACCCTCGGAAATTGCAGACAGCCTTGTCTCCATCCACGTGCGTGAGGCAGGAGAGACAGGGCAGGGCAGTATAAACAAGCGCAGGACCTGGTCCGGAGCTCCTGATCCTTCTTCAGTGAGTTGCCACCTGTGAGACTCCTGTAATCTCCAGGGCCTCCATTTCTCATTGGGGACGATGACTGATATTAAGACCCCTTCTTCCCTCTTCTCCAGCAAACCGCCACTGCGCGCACCCTGTGTTGGTCACCAGGACATGAAATGCGGACCATGACAGAGGGACTCCTGCCTTCTAGGAGCTTCCAGACAAGGGAGGGGTGTGGGTCACCAGGCAATTACGATAGTGTGAGGAGCCTACACTGAGAGGAGCTCAGGTGGGACAGCCTGCAGAAAGTCAGCCAGAAAAAGCTGGAACAAGCATCCCAGGAGAAGGGGCAGTGCCGTCCCAGCGTGTGTGCAGAGCACCGGTGGTGCCATGCAGCTAGAGCCATGTTGGCCACGTTGTGAAGGACACTGTAAGCCGAGCCTAGACATTTGTACTGCACACAAGCACAGCGGGCCGAGTGGTCGTCAGCTCAGCGGCTCAGTGGCTGTGGATGCACATGGAAAAGCTGGTGACTGCGGCTGCTGTGACATTCTTTGGGCACCCCTAGGTCTGCTGTTGCTATGAAAGATGCTCCATGCCTCCTTCACATGTCGCTGAGAACTAGATAAGAGAGCTCTCCTTCAACGAACAAACGTGCTGAATGTTAGAGAAAAAACAGAGGAAAGAGTGTAAGTGCAAGAGGCAGAGGGTAACACTCGGAAAACACGAGAAAGGGTTTTGAATTCTGAGGTATTTGGGTGCTGGGGGGCCTTGCTGGGGGCTGGACTGGTGCTTGCAGGAGGCGGAAGGGGCCTGCGGCAGAGGTGGGGACTGGAGAGGACACTGCTCACGTGAGTGAGGACAGAGAGCTTGGCCTGGGCCTGGGGCACACGGCATTAGAAGGGAAAGAGACCAGGAAGGGGACCCGGATGGGGAGGTGGTGGCTCTGCCTGGTTCAGGTGATGGCGGCTCAGATGGTCCAGGATTGAGGGGGAGATGGGAGAGGAGCTAGGTTTTGAGCATCCACTGTGTGTCAGGCCCTGAGGCAGGGACGTTCGCATGCTCTGCAGCTCACAGGACACAGGTCTCTCCTTGAGCACTCGCTGTGAGGGTAAGCCCACCAGGGCAGTGCCAGTGTCTGTCTTGTGTCTCTGTATCCCCGGGACCTAGAGCTTATTGGGTGCTCCACAACGATTTTAAATGATCAACTTTCTTTTCTTTTCGTCTCCCCTCCTTCCCTTCCTGTTTCTTTTTCTCCTTTCCTTCCTTTCTTCCTCCCTTGTTCCAAGGCAAGGTGAGAAATCTCATTTAATCCTTTCAATAGCCCAAAGTTAGATTAAGGTGTTGGGAGCTTATCTTGAAAACCGTGAGGAGAGTTATACCAGGTCCAGTTGGCAGTGGATTTTACAATGAAGGAACTAAGGCTCAGAAGCATTAAGTTACTTTCCTGAGGTCACACAGCTAAAAGGTGGTGGGGCTGAGCTCTGACCTGTTATCTCTGAGTCCATAACATGCTTCCTCCCTAAGTGAGGGAACTCAGACGTCCCCAAAGGTGGACAAAGCTGGACCAGTATTTCTGCAGCTGTGCAATGCCTGGCAAACGACTTCTCCCCCGAGGGTTTCTGTGTCCTGGTCTGTAAGGATCAGGCTGAAACGTAAGTGGAGAGCAAGCAGGCCAGGCCAGGCTCCAGCCCGCTCAGGCCAGACCCCCCTAAGCCCCCGTGGGCGAGATGATCTTAAGATGAATCCACACGGGCTGTGCTCTGTCTGCTGTCTACCCATCCTGGGTAAATTGGAACCCATGTCATAAGAGATGACTGATAAGAAAACCTTTCCACCGGCACTTCCTGGTTTTCAAACTTCTAAGAAGATGATTGTTCACGCGAATAATTGGCTCAACGTTTATGCTGAGAGCATTTCTTGCCCATCATCCTATGCTGTTCTGACCTGTCTCCTTCAAGGCCACATATTTTATTGAGATATTGCTTGGCCCTCACCATGGTGCCGGGGCCTAGAGAAGAGGAGGCTGGTTGGGGGTGAGGGAGATGCCCAGGTGGAGCCCTAGGTTTCTGTGTGGTGGGAGCCTCCAGCCAGTTCTCCAGGTGCTGAGGGAGCCAGGAAGGAGAAGGCATGACTAAGTCTTGCTGTTTCCTCTTTTCCTGTCCTGGGCTGGCTGTGGCCACAGTGAGGGGGAGGAGGGGAAATGAGCTGCCAGAGGGGCTGGGCAGCCTCCCCAGGAGGAGGGCAGGAGCAAAGAATTTCCTGGGTGGCCGCATTGCCCCTCTCTGTGTCCCAAGCAAGTCTAAAGGACCCACGGTTACATTTGGCTGAGGGACCACACAGCTTTATCTCCTTTCTCTCCCGAGACTCCACTAAAAACAATAAAGGAATAAAAAAGTATGAATCTGCAAGGACAGAGAGAATAGGAGAGCCACACTAGTGGGTTGGTGGATTCAAGCGCTTCAAGTACTTTTCGGGGGGCAGCAAGCAGCTGGCAGCACAGACGGGAACGGATGGGGCCGAGCAGCCGTTAGCTGGCGTCCTAGCTCCTTGGTGAAAGTGTGTTCTCAGAGGCGGCCACACGTGCAGGTCAGAGGACCAGACGCCTGGAGCATCCAGCATCCCCTCTCTGCAGGGAATCTCAGTGTGACCTTGGCCGAGGCGGTCTCCTCTTCTGAGACTCCTTTTCTTCTCATCTGTAAGATGAGAAGAATTTACCAGATATGCAATTCTTGTCTCCTGGTGCCTGAGTTACCTGGAGTTTTTCTCCCTAACATAGATCGGCATGTACGCTTTGATTCTGATTCTGAAATGGGCCAAGACATAGGCATTTTTTCAAAAGCTCTCCTGGGAAACTTTAAGAGCCACTGCTGTGGATGGTCTTCCAGGACCCTTTCAACTCTGATGTGCCAGGACTCCCACCTAGGCGTGAGGTTGGAGAATACACTGAACTGAGAGATACAAGACCGTCACGTGGGAGACCCAGGCACAGGGGGGCTGAATGTCTACCTGCTGGGGATAGCTGAGGCGTCTTTGTAGAGACGACGCCACTTGAAATGGGTGGAAAGCTCACAGAGGGAGACAGTGAGGAGGGCTCTGCAGATGGAGGTCCCAGTGGGAGCAAAATCCTGGAGTGAGGAAAGCATGAGGCACGTTCAGGGAATTACAAATATCCCAACGTGCAGGAATCCATGGAGAGACAACATGAGGAACTGTGAATGTCCAGGCGAGCAGATTGTACGTCATCCAATTGACAACGGGAGGCCATGCAGGGCTTTGAGCTAGAGCGTGCACGGTCCAAGGTGACCAGCTTAGCCAACCCCCATGGGTATATAAGACACACGGCCTCATCATTTTAATACACAGATTCGGTCCCGCTCCTTTTCCTTGAGCACCTACTACGTGCTACTTATTCCAAGCACTGCACACAATGTCTTCATGACCTGGCCGCTCTGGAGCTGTACAATCACCTCTCTTTCCAGCCATTTCCTCATTCCTGTCGCTCTCCTTACACCCCACACCCCAGTGCGCTCTGACAACTCTGAATGAACGTGCTCCTTCCTGCCTTGCTGTCCTTATGCAAGCCCCTCCCTCTGTGGTGTGCGCCTTTCCACTTCAGCCCTTCTGGAGAGACTCTGCTTGAAGAGCATTCCCCCGGGAGGCACTCTGACGCCTGTGGGCAGCTCCCACCCTCCTCTGTGACCTCCATATGGCGCGTCTACTGTGGTCCTTCATGGAGTGGCTCTTACTTATTTATCTGCGAGTTGAAGGGCAGCGCCTCAAGGTCAGGCACTGCATCTCACTGGGCTTTTCTGGGGCTGACTGAGGACCTGGAACAATGCAAGCTGTTGAAAAGTGTGGAGCAATTGAAAAAATAGAAATGGCAAATTTCTGGGCCAGGCACTTGACAGAGCAGATCATGCTTGACAGAGCAGATCATTTGACATGGGACACACTGTTTCCATCTTCTGTGACTTGGGCAAGTTGATGCAACTGCTCATTTGCAGAGCTGGGATTCAAGCACAGGTGTCTCTCAGTCCTAGTCCAGGACTCATCTGCTCCGCCACGTTCCGGGGACAGTAGCTCCATCCCTGGATGGAAAGACGTGGGGTCAGAGAAGCCACAAACAGGCCACTTCCTCTCACTCACCTTTCTCCACTTC
Organism: Equus przewalskii; assembly: GCF_037783145.1. Classification (NCBI taxonomy): domain Eukaryota; kingdom Metazoa; phylum Chordata; class Mammalia; order Perissodactyla; family Equidae; genus Equus; species Equus przewalskii. Next base: position 38,503,630 of record NC_091840.1, read on the forward strand.
CCACTCAGTCGGGACGGCTCCCACTCATTTGCTCGAGATCCTTATCTGCTCCTGCCCTTGGGCAAGTTTCCTCATACCTCGCACACCCCCCGGGAGAGGTGGGGAAAGGAGTTTTCCACGCGGTCACTGAGTAACCATCTTTTCTCCCTGTGACTTCCCCGCCTCTGCACCAGGGCCTGGGAAACCCCACCTAGATCATCTCATAAAAGCTCTGGGCACCGCAGGATGGGCCAGGGGAGAGCTCCTAGCTGCACCAGACACATCGAGACCACTCCAGGAAGGCCCGAGCCAGACTGCCCGAGATGAAGTTCATCGCTGTGGCCCTGGTGTGCCTGCTGCTGGCTGGGGTGTGGCTGCAGGATGCGGACAGCAAAAGCAGTGAGTGTGGCTGGAGTCACTTCTCTTCCCCTGGGGGAGGGCAGCAACGAGGCAGGTGCTCTGGGGTGGGGGCAGGGCTTACCCGGAACTCCCTGCCTCCATCTCCCCTCTTCCAGGAAGGATTCTTCCTAAAGAGGACTGGAGGGTTTGGATGGTGGGGGCCAGGGACCAGTAGGAGAATCATGAGTCCTTGGCGAACAGACAGCTGAGCCACTAGCTTCAACACAAGGAGGCCCTGGCTCATCCAGACTCTGGGGACTGCTGGAGGGGAGCGGGGAGGTTATTTAGACCAAGTGGGAGCCCCGGGGTCCTCAGGAGGGACTTGGTTTTGCCTCCACAGTGTGACAGGCAATGGGTAGTGTCTGAAGTCAGGACCCCGGGCTGTCTAAAAAGTCTCATTTTACAGATAGGAAGTCTGGGGCCCAGGGGAGGGCTCACCCTGATCAAGGTCACACAGCTGGTTTGTGGGGAGCTGGGATCTGAACTCCAGTGTCTTGAATCTTTGCCTAAATACAAAGCTGGGCGGCCAATAAGACACAGCTGCACCAGGGCCCTCTGGATGTGGTCCCAAAGGCTGGGTCTGTCCTGGAGGGTGCTTTTTTTTCTTTTTTTTTTAAATCATCCTGGATGAGAACAAGAAAGTTCAGGTTGCGAAACGGATGCAAAGTATTTTTGCGCTTCTCTTCTAGTGCACGTGTCGTCCTCCAATTGCTGCTTTACATTTATGAAGAAAAAGATTTCCCAGGAGAAAATACGGTGTTACAGAAACACCAGCTCCACCTGCCCCTACGGTGATCGTCTCATGTAAGTGCTTGTCCCTTGTCCCCTCTTAGATCTGGCTCCCTCCTGAGAACGGAGAGCGGCCCAGCTGGAATTAGAACAGTAGATGGCGATGTTCCACCAGATGAAGGTTTCTAAACGCGGACAGCGAGGCCGCCAAAACCCGTGTGCAGAGCCGAGCGTGGGCGCTAGGGGGAGCTCCGCACCTTCTAGCAGGCGCCCAGACAGCTGCACCTGTGCTCCTGCAGTAGCTTGAGTTTCTTGAGCTCCAAGGTGCCAAGTACTATATCTTAATATTTTATATTCAGAGGCAGGAATTACTTAAAAGCTCCAGGCAGGGGCCAGCCCGGTAGCGCAGCGGTTAAGTTTGCACGTTCAGATTCTTGGCAGCCCAGGGTTCGTCTGTTCGGATCCTGGGTGTGGACATGGCACCGCTTGGCAAAAGCCATGCTGTGGGAGGCGTCCCACATAGAAAGTAGAGGAAGATGCGCATGATGTTAGCTCAGGGTCAGGCTTCCTCAGCAAAGAGAGGAAGACTGGCAGTAGTTAGCTCAGGGCTAATCTTCCTCAAAAAAAAAAAAAAAAAAAAAGCTCCAGGTGTTACTGCAAAGCGGAAAGAGGGAGGGGGCCATAATCAGTTCCTGCCTCTGGATTTGCCAACCTATAGTCTTGGCGACCTTGGGCAGGTAACTGTTCTGCACTTCATGATCTGGATTCTCCTTTGCACTCTTTGTCTGGGAAGTGGAGTAAATATGACAGCTGCGTCACAGGGTCATCATGAGGCTTGGCTGAGGTAGCTACGTTTGCCACTCGGTGTCCTATAAGTCACTTTCATGTATATTACCTCGGCTAACACTCTTGGGCACATATTTACATTGTGATGAAAACTGGGGTTCCGGGAGGTAGAGAGATGTCCCCAAGTTCACTCAGATAGTAAAAGGCAGAATTGGTCTATAGTGTGGACAATAGCTAAGTTTAGGAGGCGGGCGGATCAGAAAAGAAACACACACACACAGTAAGTCCAGAGCAATGACTGAGGGTCCCAGATGGACATAGGCACATGAAAAGAGGGAGCAGGGGGGCCCTCGGAGATCTTCTAGGAGGGGCATTTTCCATGCTGGCTAATCCTCACAAAGTCTTCAGCCCCCAGCCCTGCTTGATACACCGAATGGGAATCTCCTGGAAATGGGTCCAGGAAACTCAATTTAATAGGCTCCCCCTGAAGCTTGGGTCTTCCTCCTGGCGTGCAAGCTGCAGGTCTTCTGCAAGGACTTTGTATACAGACTCAGAGCGACTCAGGGGCACCCAGCAGCAAGGAGGGGGAGAGGGGACTTGTGTGTGGTGCCCAGGGGATGGCCTGGGTGACTCAACCCCTCTTTTGTTCTCTGCCCACAGACTCCAGCTGAGGGGAGGCAGACAGAGCTGTGCCTTGAAGACAGCCCGATGGGTTCAGGAGTATTTAAAAAGCATGAAAACCTGCCTGCTATAGGAAGTATGAGCGGCCTCCTTTCCATCCTGGACTCAGAGACCACGTGGCTTCCCCTGTCCTCCCATCCCCAGCCCTACACGGGTCCCTCTGCCCCACCTTTGTCAGGTCATGGAGAGTCTGCTGGGTCCTGATAAGCTATGTTGTTGCACTTTACATATTTAAATTCTAGAATCTTCAACTCCTGCCCCTTGGTGCCTCTTGGACCCCACAGGGATGGCAGGGCACAAATTTGATTAGATTGAGGGGCTGGGGGCTGGAGCCAGGGGGTTGAAAGGTGGGGGAGGGGAGAAGACCCGTTGGATCTGGTGCTGGGGAGCTGACTGCTTGTCAATAGGAGCCAATAAATGACTCATGCCTCTCTGCTTTGTCTTTGTCCTGGGGGTCAGCGTTGACTTGGGGTTGTGGTGTAAATGCTCTGCTTCCGGTTTCGGCAGTGGGACAAGGCTGGGACCCAGGGATGGGTCCACGTTTGGGTGCAGGATGTTCTCCCTCCCTGCCCAGCCCAGAGGGTTCAGGGGCTGACGTTATCTAAGAGTCACAGCTGCCCTAGCTGGAGGGGATCTTGTGAGGTCAACTGCCTGTCACACAATGCTAGCCTCATTTTATAGAGCAGGTAACTGAGGGCTGGGGAGGGCCACGGACAGGCCTGAGGATACAGAGCAAGTCAGGGTCAGGTCTGGTGTGAGAGCCCAGAGCTCTGCCTCCGGGTCTGGAACGGGTTGCCAAGTGACTGCCCGGCACAGCATGGCACAGGCACCCTCTCTCCACCAGACAGACCCTGCAGCGTAGGGTAGCAGGGCATTCTTCTCGGGGAGGGTCCTGGGGAGTGTGCAGGCATGGGTGGATGCAGTCTGATGGAGATGCCAACACAGCTCGTCCACAGGAGGGAGGCAGTCTCCAGAAGGGCAGGGGAACCCTGGTGGACACAGAGAAAGAAGAAGCCCTGTCCCTTTAAAAGGGGCCATCACAAGCTCCAGTTTGTGTAATGTGTGATTCTTGGGAGAATAGCAAGGGAGGGCAGTGACTTCTGGGTCTCGGCATCGGCACCCCGTTAAAGGCCAGCTTGGTGGCTTTAGGAGAAGGTCTCATGTGCTCTGTCTCAAGACCTCCATCTTTCCCCAGCCTTCGACGTGTCACAGTCTGTCCTGTTCTTCTTAAATTGGATCCTCCTTCCACCCCCAGCACCGCCCTGCTCGTCCCTTCCCTCTTGCTTGCACCACGGCCGTAGGCGGCCCTCAGTTCTGCCTTGTCAACTCTGTCCTGCCCACGGCCATAGGCTGCTCTTCCCGGCATCTCCTGCCCTCCCAGGGGCTCCAAAGCCTTCGGTACCCCGCTCCCGCCTTCAGAGCTCGCTCCAAACTCCCCACCTCGATATTCCAATTCCTCTAGGACCACACTTCAACCTTCCTTTCTAGACATCTCTACCTTTTCCATTCTGGGACCCAGACTCTCACCATAGGAGGACATACCCTCCCCACTCCCTTTCTCCCCTTTTCCGTTCTGTATCTTCTCTAGAAGAATCTTGCTGCGACCATGCTACACCATCCTCCAAGGTCTGCCAAGTCCCATCTTCTCTGTCAAGTCCAGTGCTAATGAGGACTGGGTCATCTGGTTTTCCCCTGGGCTTCAGGTGCAGTTACTGTCTGTATTACTCCAAGGTGGAGGGCTGCTCAGAGTGGAGAGGCACAGGGGCAAGGAGATCTGTTAGAAGCTGATGCTTGGGACTGGAGCCATTGTTCTAGAATATTCTAGGAGGATGAGCAGGCCCTCCCTGTCATCAGATGAGCCCAGGCTAGCCGCAGCCAGGGCCTCCGTGACATCCACATTCCTCTAGTGCCTCTGCCATCCACCTGCACCTTAGAGACCCCCTCCTGGTTAAGAGTTACCCCCAAAGAAAACACCACAGTTAGAGATTTTAAACAAAATCTATTTTCCGCAGAAAGTCAGCAGTCCCACAGTTCCATTCATCTTTCCATTGTAACATGTTTAGCAATATCTCGCGCTCCCAGGCCCTCGCCTCCCTGCATGGTAGCTGCCCTTCGTCTCCGTGATTCTCGCAGACACAACCCTCAAGGAGTTAGGCTGGAGGGAGACCCCCTGCCCACAGCTTACGTGAGAAAGATCCAACAGGCTCAAGGCTTTGCTTGACCAAAAAGATCACCAAGCTTCAAAATAATCCCCAAACCAGCAACAATTCAAATAATATTAAATATTACTCAAGACGTAGAACATTTTGTATCACAAAACGGAACTCATCCTATCTGAAAATTACAGTCAAATTAGTCCAGCGTGTGGATGGGAAGGCTGGAGGAGAATAAATAGTCGTTTCTCATCATCTGGCTTGGTCTTGGTGTGGCTGGGGGAGGTCAAGTCTTCCGGGTGGGAGATTTTTGAGCCAGGTATTTCATGTAATTCTGGACCCACTTCTCCTTGGGGTCGGCACAGACGTCCTTGGCCAGTTTGGTTCTGAAGCTGTGGATGAAGGAGCGTTGGCACAGTTAGATGAAACACTTGAGGGTTTTATCCAAGGGATAACTCATTGGACTCTAAAACCTGCTTGGCCCACCTGCCACAGGTGAGGCAGCCGCCCTGGGACTGGAGGAGGGAGGGGTGTGGAAAGAAGAGGCCTCTGGTGGTAGTCACTGTTCTTGTCTCCCCAGGAGACCTTGGCCTGACATCCGGCAGAGCAACCACAAGGGTGCCAGCCGGCGCCCATTCAGGGAGCGGGGAGTGGGCTGTTGCTGGCTTTCTTGGGATGTTACATCGTTACATCAATGTAACGATGGGAGGATTTGAATTGCATAGTCTAGTTAGATCTTATCTCCTGAGTATATGATCCCAAGTTAGTCTGATGTCTGTCTTCTGGGGAGAGCTTTGGACCTGGTGGAGGCGGAGAGTGGAGTGGGGTGAGGTGAGGTGGGGGGTGAGGTGAGGGTGTTTCTACCCACATGACGGCTTCCTGGGGGCACTGGCTGCCAGTGATTCGATAGCTCCTCAGCCTCTGCAAGGGCATCTTCTTACTGTTAAACTTGAAGCAGCAAGCGGTCAGGGCACTGAGGGCATCTAGATAGAAAGTCAAAAAGAGAAAGCCTTTCAGGAGGGGCTAGGTTTTTCTCAGCTTGAACGCAGCAGGACGCGTCTGTAGGGGAAGAGAAGCAAAGAGGTAGACGTGATCTTATCCGCTCCAGGTCCAGTGCTCTGGCGCTAGGCCCAGAGATGGAGTGGGACCTGGAACATGTGGTTCAAGATTTCGAAGACGGTTCTCTCTGCTGCACGGTGGGGATGAGTCATTGCTGACCGGGGGAGGCCAATGTGACGGGTCCTGGATATGACCCACCATCTGCAGAGATTGGGAAGATCAGCCAGGGTCCAAAAGGCCTCAGTTTTGGAGTGGACAGCTGAGGTTTTATTCGGGCTCTGCCATGGCCTGGAGGTGGGGGAGGGGAGGCCTCCTCCTGTTTCAGCGTAGGCTTCTGCTTTCTGTCTTTGAAATTACATGTTAAAGTGAAGCTCTGAGGAGCCTTGCTGCTAGGATAGGCTAGGAAGTGAGACACTTCGGCTCAGAGCTTCCTGGAAGGAGAGAGAAACAGAGGGAGAGAAAGAGAAGGAGGGCGGGAGAGAGATGGAACTTGCCTGGCTGAGCCAGCCCCTGGGGGCTGAAGGTGGCCATGGTGAGCAGCAGGCACAGGAGGGCTGCGGAGACCTTCATGCTGGAGGGCGAGGACGGGAGCTTCGGCCTGAGAGTTGTTGGTTTCTGGGCTGGTCTCAGCTTCTCTGCAGCTCTGCAGGTCTGCCTGCCTTTTATAGGAAGCAGGGAGGGTGGGGGCTCCCAGAGGGATCTTTTCCTGGGAAGGGTCATGGTCAAGTTAGGATGAAGGGGGGTCCCGAATCTGCTGAGCTGGAGGCTGGGCTGCCAAAGCGCTTTCCAAGAAATGTAAGACGGAAGCTGTAGGCTGCAGCCGGTGGCACTGTTTCCGTCCAGCAGCCCAGGCCGTGCCAAGAGAGCACAGATGTGCTGGCACTCATCACAGGAAGTGATCCAAGGCACTGTTCCATGGCCTGGCTTTCTCCAAGATGAAAAGGAGGCAGTGAAAAAAAAACCTCTTAGGCATTCACTCCTGATGAGGGACATACCGTTACCGTCATGCCCATTTACAGAAGACACTGAGGGACCAAGAGATTAATGACAATAACTTAAAGTCTCATGGGAAGTGAGCGATGACGCAGGAAGATAAAGCTAGACTATTTACATATAATCACCAAGGCAGTTTCAGACTTTCATTTAGGTGCAGAAGTCTTTTTCTCAGCCAAGTTTCATGTGGAAGTCCCATACGTGAAGCAAACCAAAGCCAGCTGCTGGTGACAGGAGCCCCTCACATCACATATTGGTGCCCCTTTCGGCCGCTCAGGCTCAGAGGGATATGGTTTGAAAACCACTGATTGGTACAGGTCCCTTGTTTTCAGGAAGGACCTTTGGGTTTCCAGAGCTGTCGATGGGAGAGGGTTGAGGAGTGGAGCAAAGCAGTGGGCTCTTTGCTCCTGTGCCTGGCTCCCTCCTGCAAGGGGTGTGTGCCTGAGCTAGAGCTAGGAAGTGCCACCAGGGGCATGGGGGGAAGGAGGGGACAGCTTGGACTCTGATGGAAAACCTGGCAAGGCCCTTTGCCTGAATGTTGCCGTTCCCCACGCTCCCTCCTGGCTCCCAGACTTTACTTACTTTTTGCACCTGCCTGGAATACTCTCAACTTTTCATTCCTGTGAGTGTTTCCACTCTAGCAAAACAAGCCCAGCGAGAGCAAAAGAAAGGAAATAAAGAGCTAAGATTAGCGAAATAGAAAAGAATGTATCCCGGAAAGGGTTGAGGGAGCCCGAAGCTGGTTCTTTGACGAGCCTATCACATAGCTAAAGCCGTCCCGAGACTGACCAGGACGAAGGGCACGAATAGTCAACAGCAGGAATAGAAGAAGCGGACGTCACCACCAAGCCTGTGGACGCTGAAGAAAATAAGAACCACATGCTAACAAATTTGATTTAGATGAAATGGTTGACTGTCTAAAGAACATAACTTACCAGATTGCAAGAAAAAATGAAAAAAAAGTAATTCTAAAACTATTTAAAGAATGGAATTAGTAATTGAAAATCTTGCCACAAATCATCCTCTGGGCCCTGAAGGCTTCAGTAGCTAGTTCCTCCAACCATTCCAAGAAATGTAACTCCAGTCTTACACAATCTCTTCCAGAGAATATCAAGAGTGTGTACACTGATCAACTCACTTCATGAATCTTAGGACTTTCATACAAAAAAAGTTGTCAAGAACATGTGAGAAAAGAAGATCGCAACCTTGCCTCTCCAGACACACATTCTGTTCCTTTCCGTCCTCTTCTCTGGCCCGGGAAGCTCAGCTATGAGGCTCGCATCAATGGGACCGCAGATCTTCTGGCTTCGGGCTGGGGTCGGACACAGGGGAGCCCCACAGCGAGCTGGAGGGAGGGAGGAGAGCTCCAGTGAAGTGCTGGCCCCTCTGTTGTCTCCCCTGTGTCTCAGTCTCGATGTAGCCCTCAACCAATGGCTTCACTTCTCTCCATGACTCTCTCCATCCAGGTTTGGGGACCCATGCTGTGTCCTTTTCCCTTCGGGTCTAGGGGTGGTCACCACATTGTGATTAGCCTCCGAATACTGAAGCAGCCCTGTGGTTTCTCCACACCCAGCCCACATCTTAGTAAAGATAGTAAAGATCTTAGTAAAGATCTTTATTAAACTCTCCTCAGGTCATTCAAATTTGTGTCCTCTGTTTCTTTCTGGGACCCTGACTGGCATAGGTTTGGGTACCAGAAATAGACCTTCCAAATGGGATTTTGGAACTAGGTTGCTGATATATTTTAGGAGCACAATGATGGCGTCTGTTGGCAGCATGATTACTTAAACGATCACCAGTAGTATGGCAGGCTGTGTTTTACCAAGCCCTCTAGGCGATTCTGACGTGCACTAAAGTCTGAGAACCGTGGAATTACAGCCTACCCACGGCCAGCTCTCATCTGGAGTGAATAGCCCCCAGAGAGCCCTTCAGGATGCTGCCCTCCTCTCACGACCTCGTCAAAGCATCTCTTGATGCCTCGATAAAGGAGACGTGCCCCGGCCTTCCCAGGGAGGGCACCTAGGAGACAACTGAGCAGCTTACACATAACGGATCCACTTCAATGGATCCACTTCAACATATCCACGTCTCTGAGCCTTTGGACTCTTTCTTAACATTCCAGGGAAGTTCCAGCACTTCAACTTCACTGACCGCAGGCTACTTTTTAAGTCTAGACTCCAATTAGCCAATCTAGCTAAATATTAACCTCACTCCCATTGTGCTAACACATTAAGTCCTGAATTCTGGGCCATTCCCATGCCAATGGCCATTCCCGTGCCAATGAGTTGACTGATTGAATCTTGTGTTATTCTCCTCTTAGAATCCGTTCCCACACATGCCCCTCAAACTTTTCTCCAAATCGAGTGGACGAGGGGACATTCAAACCCTGCCATCTGTAAGGAGTCTGTCTGTCCTTCCCTCTGCTCCAGGCCCTATCATCTTATAGAAGAGTAGGTTTAGAAGCCTGAGGTCTGGAATCAGCCAGACATGGGGTCAAGTCCTGTATCCGCCATTTACTGGTTGTGTGGTTTGGAGCAAATTGCTTACCTCTCTTAGCCTCTAAGAGGAACTGATTTCTAATTATTACCTCACTGTGATGTTATGAGAATCTTGTGAGTTACGCATGGAAGGTGCTCAGCATAGTGCTAACACTTTCCATTTCTAATAAGCCCCAGTTGCGGCTGATGCTGCTGGTCTGGGGACCATGGTGGGAGAAACACGGCTGTAATGAAGCTGGATTTGGATCTCAGTAGGAGGAATGGGATCCTGGGGTGGCAAAGGCCTGACAGTGGTGCTTATGAAGCAGCAGAAACAAGGTGGGCACAATCACCCCAACAAGCCCCAGGCCTGGAGTGGTAATCAGAGTGTTTTGACGAACACTACAGGATCTATGGGACCCCGTGACATGAAATAGATGAGATGCTTACTAAGGCACTGTTGGGCTTTACGCAGCAAATTCTAGGTTTCATGGGAAGAAACCTAATACAAGCCTTTTTAGAAGAGATTCATGGCCTCTTACCTGGTCATCAGAGTTACCCCAGTTCATATACTTTGAGCCCCTTATGGGTGGAGGGGTCAGGTCTCTTTCAGGAAGAGCCCTGTAATGCCGGGTTGCCAGATGAAATACAGGACATTTAGTTAAATTTGAATTTCAGATAAACAGTGAGTAATTTTTTGGAATAAATATGCCCTTGGCTAAACTTGGAAACCCATGGGTCTGTAATATAAATCTTCCCCAAGCCTTCCCCTGGGGAGCCTGCTGCCCTATTCCGGGGTCTCTCCGCACAGGGGAAAGAAATACTGACACCCTCTGGGATGATTTGATGATGGCTCTAAATGGTTGGCATTCTCGGGAGACCTGAAAATCCACCCACTTGCCGATCGGAGTGGGAATTTAAGAAGGCCCTATACCAGTTGCTCAGTTATGTCCAAGCAGAAAGGTCAGTTAGCTCTTTTCCAGCTCAATGATCTTTACACATAGAAGTCTCTAGAACTATAGAATCCTGTGATTTTAGAATCACGATTTTGCTGTAGAGCCTTGCTGTAGAGTCTTTGCATGCAAGCATCCTGCGATGTGCCTCCTACAGCCCTGGGCAGTCTTAGCGCCCGACCAACGAAGATCCTAACGTAGTAGGGCTGGCTTCACTATGCCATGTGGTGGTTTTCAGAGGTGTGTTTACCTGCTGAAGTCTCCTCTCAAGGAATAACTTATTGGGGAGCCCGGACACACATCATATTAGAGCTACAGCTGCTCAGGAAAGCAGAGCTGGGGCACCGTCTATTTATATTTCTCCCTGCCCATCTCATTTCGCTCTTTAAGGCTCTAAGGAATGTTGAGACAGTGCAGCCTTTCCAGTTTACAGAACAGATGTCTGACTGCTAGAGTGCCTGATAAAAAGGGGAGTGAGCCAGCACCAAACAGCCTTCTCTGCCCCTAAGCCTGGGTCTCTCCAGAGAAAGGCAAGCCATTTATGGAGAATACTGCCATTACCATGCCGGAGGAAAGCCGTCCATCCACCAGCCACGTCAACGTTGCCAGGCCATTGCCTTCTTCCTTCACACCACCTTCTCTGCTATCTCTGCATGTGCTTATAATATCTCATCCACCGTCTTATCACCATCTCATCATCCATCTCTTCCACCTGCAACATCCTTCTTTTCTTCTGGCCCAAACAAGAATCATTTGAGGCCTGGCTTAAATTGTGTTTCATCCACGAGGGCGTCCCAGCCCACACAGATTTCATAGGGGACCAAAACACGCTCCGAAAGGGACGGTTGATGACCTTCCAGAGCAAGCCCTACTACTTCTGGTCCAGCACATGGAGTCATCTTTCTTGGCATTCTCTGGACCAGCATACAGCCAAACATGAATACTTACCCCTGATCCCAGGAGCCTAAGAGGCCACAAGGGGGCTCCTCTGTGGAAGATTATCATAGAATCTATCTTCCAAACCAGACAGGCGTCTATGAGGGTTGAACCGGGCAAGCTGGGGTGTGCAGTCCCCCTACCCAGTGGAGTGTTGGCATCTTACCAGATGTTCTGTTCCCGATTCAGGTGCTTACAGTTTCTAGTTTCTGCCATCCTTTTGTTGTGGGAAACTCCCAGGATGAATGCCTGAGGCTGCCCCTTCCCACCACTAAAAAGAAAATGCAGGCAGGAAAAACCTTGGATTCGTCACATGCTGGCGCTGTGAGCCAAGAAGCGAAAGTTTTTCTGATGAGGTAGCAATTTTGTGGAAATATTTTTAAAAATATCTGCTGACTTGGATTACTTGGAAAATATTTCTTAAAAAGCATAAAAATATGATAAAGCACTTGCACACTCAGCTTTAAGACACAATCACAGGAAAAAGTTTTTTGTTCCTTGTTTTCTTTCCATGTGAAAATTTTAGGAATCTTACTATGTATAGGTTAGTCTCAGATTTGTTAGCTCATGTTACACCAAAAACCTTGTCAAAAGTCATTGTGTGGCCTTCAATACCTTAATTTCTTAATGGCTGGATAGTTATCTGTTATATGCCATCATTTATCTAGACCATACTCTGTTTTGGGCATTTTTGTCTAGTTTACTGCTACTCTAAGTACTGCTGCGAAGCATATAGTAAATCTTTATCAGCATCACTTTTACGTCATAGACATGGAAGCTGGGTTGCTGGATCAATAGTATAAACAGTTTCAGGCTATTCAAACATATTTTCAAATTTATTTTAACGTCTTTACATATTATACATAAATAAAATTCACAAACCCTACCAGTATTACTTGATTACTTTTTCATCTATGTATACAACATAGAACCACCACTTACATCAAGACTAACGTTTTCATCATCCCCAAAAGTTCTTTTCTGTCTTTCCCAGTCAGCATTCCGTCTCCTAGACATCACCACTATTTTGAATTCTGTCACCACTGACGGCCTATTGTTGAAACTCATATAAATGGAATCGTATGGTATGCATTCTTTTGCGTCTGAAGTCTTGTACTTAATGGAATGCTTTTTTAAAAAGCAAATCAGTAGTTTGTCTTTTTTATTGCTAAGTAATGTTTCATCATATAAATATACCACAGTGTGTTTCTCCATTCTTCCGTTGTTAGACATTGGGGTTGCTTCCAGTTTGGGGCTATTAGGAATAGAGTTGCTACGAATTCCTGTTCAAACCTTTCTGTGTTCACATAGACTCATTTGTCTTAGATATTTACTTAGAAGTGGAATTTTTGAGTCATAGGATAGCGCATATTTACTTTCATTAGGAACTGCCAAACAGCAGGTTCCAAACTTCCCAGCAGCAATGTATCAGAGCTTCAGTGCGTTACATTCCCACCAACACTTGCTGTTATTAACCTTTTCCAAGTCAGTGAGCATATAATATCAATAACTTAAATAAGATGATATATACTTAAGACATTTGTTTAATGTCTTGAACAAAGTTCATCGTGATTTGAAATATGATGACATAACCCCAGAGTTCAGCTGGGTGACACTCATGGAAAACAAATAGATTGTGCCTTGTGCTGTGGCCTGGTGTTAGTTTGGGGTGAGTCTTCAACCCTTTGGAATTTTGGATTTGTGGTCCAGGCACTTTGTGGAACCCTGGACCCAGATGTCCATAGCCAACTTGGCCTTGAGGCTGCGGAAGAGAAGGTGAGAATTGGATGGGGTCTTCTGTGGCTCGGAGGTGCTCCTCCTACCAGCCGACACTTAGCTGTCCTACTGCTCCCAGGGTTTGGGTGTGCTGCCTTGGACTGGCTTACAGGTACTCACCATAGGCTGGGCTCCCGGCTGGCTTGACAATTTTAATCCCAGGCGCTTTGCTTCTCCATCCTACCCTAGCTGACAGACATGGCCAAGTTTCTAAGAGACATGGCCCCTAGAGCTGGAGGGAGCTTGTGAGGTCGTCTGCCAGACCCCCTCGTTTCTTGTCTGTGACACAGTACTACCTCCACTTTTGTGCGGGGCATCTTAATGCCAGTGAGAGAAATTGACTTGCCCTAAGGGACATAGAAAGTCGGGGTCAGTTCTGGGATCAGAAGCCAAGTGTCCTACCTTGCCACATTTCCAAGTGTGCTGGAATTGTGACATCTCTCCCCACGATTGCCAACAACACGCCCTGCTGAGCTGGGTCAGCAGGACAGTGATCTTCTTTGGCTTAGTGAGGGTGTGGTCTTTGTGCTCAGTATGGTGGGCCTCCTGTCTGAAAAAGGAGCCAGCCATGCTCACCAAGTCCAAGGGAATCTTGACCTTAAGAGACTATTAAGAAAAGGATGCCTCACGCTTTCAAACGGGTGCTTGCAAGTGATTGGGATGAGGTCGGGGGTATGATGATGGAGATGAATTCATTCTGGGTCTCAAGAGCGCCAGCCCTCTAAATAGTTGCTTTGTGAGATTCTAAGAGAAAGACCTATGTCCTGGGTCAATTATCCTCCTCCTTCTACAACATTTAACACTCTGTCTGTCGTTCTTCCTGACTTCACCCCTACTGCTGTCTACTGCTGTCTGCTGCATCTTCCCCGCTCTCGGGCCCTCCCGCCCACACTCCAGCCTGTACTCAGATACCGCGTTATTCTTCCTGATGCATGCCTCCGAGTGTGGTTTCCTTCTTCCTATTTTAAAACTTATAGTGCATCCCTGTTACCTGCTGACTTCTCAATCTGAAATTCAAGAACCCCTACAATCTGGCTCCAGCCTTTTGTTCTGAAACTTCAAACTCCTCTGTTTTTCCAGAGCCCAGCTGGATGGGCTTCCTTCCTCTGGCTCACTCCCCTCCTCTCCTTCCCGTACCAGCTCTGAAGAACCCTTTCCATTTCCCATCGCATCCCATCCCCCAAGACCAGCCTGCTGAAGCCTTGTCTTCATTGAAAAGCTGTAAGTGGACCTCTAGGTTATAGACATCTACTTTCCTTTTAGATTTGGTTTCACTCCTGGGATATTACTCTGGGTCTGAGAATTAATTAGATGGAGAAAAACCTCAGATTATGGAGAAAAGTTTGAAGACTGTTGCAAGAGAGACTAGGCAAAGATAGGTGTGGTGACTAAAAAAATAGGAATCAAGACCTTATCTAACAGGGCAGGTAATGATGGAGAGTGGAGCCAAAGGGTTGCAACAGCCTGGTCTGGTCCTTCCAGATTCTCCCTGATCCTCAGTTGAGTCCAAAAGACTTCTTTGAGGATGCCCCATACCCCAAATTGCACACACTGCTACCATTTTTTCCCTCCCAGCTAAATGTTACCCCATGAAAAATGAGACCAAATAGTTTAAAATTATATATATATTTTCTTTGAAAATTCCATAGTCATCTAATAACATTAATTTCAACAACACCACTCCATAGCACGCATTTGACTTCAGGAGCACCGATTTCCTAAGAACGTACAAGTGTTTTGCTCCGATGATCCATGGGAGGACCTCACAACGTTACAGGGAGGCAGGAAGGAGAATGACGCCATCTTGCCATGAGCTTCACTGAGCTCTCAGAAAAGAAAGCACATCTCCAAATTTTGCATTGTGCGTTCGCGAGGATTCGTGGCAGACAAAGTCAAAACATCAATAACTTAAATATAAATATTATTTAAGAAATGTTATGCTTTAAATTATTAACCAAAGTGTCTCTTTTTAAATAATAAAATAATATGACTCTGCATCTAGAGAAGGCTGGGGGAAAATAAATAAGATTTTCCTCAGGCTCTGACTGTCTCTCAGGCCAGGTGTGAAGGTTCAAGGCTTCGGGGTTTGGGATCTTTGGTCCAGGCGCTTCATGGTATCCTGGACCCACTTCTGCTTGGGGTCAGCACAGATCTCCTTGTCCACTTTGGTCTTGAAGCTGTGGGGGAGAGAAGGCACAGTTAGATGGAGCACCTTGAGGATTTTGCCCCGCCATATGGCCCATTGGCCGCTAAACCTGATCAGCCCTTGCTCCCCGGGTGAGGGGCCTGGTTTGGGACAGGAGGAAGGGAAGGATGGGAGGAAGAGGCCTCAAAAGGAAGCTCTGCTCTTGCCATCCCAGGGGAAGGCCTCCAGGCTCTTGGGTGAAGGAAACTGGAGGATGTGACCAAGCTCCTAGAAGGGATGCCTTCTAGAAGGGAGTGAGTATGGATTCCTTCTTGCAGCTCAATTTCTCTTGGAGCAAAGGGCCTTTTGGATTAGATGGCATATTGATCTGACTCATTTGGACATGAATCCTGACTCTTTCCCTCCTATAGAACTCAGACAGAACTTTTGGCTGACGGTGCCGGGGCATGGCGCACTCACATCACAGCTTCCTGGGAACACTGGCTGCTGGTGATTCTTGTGTAGCTCTCCAGCCTCTGGATGGGGACTTTTTTCTTGACCACACCAAAGCAGCAGGTGACTGGGATGGAAACTGCATCTGAAAAACATTTTGCAAAGAATGAGACAAGTTAGGATGCATCGTAAATTTGCATTGGCAAGGGAAGGAAGAGAAGGTAGGAGAAGACAAAGTAAATATACAAGTTCTACCTATGACTCACCCCTCCCAAGTTCAGTGCCTTAGCCCAGGTCCCACAAATAAACTATTACTCATGAGTCAGTTTTCTCTGTTGAACTGTGGGGCACCTCACTGTTGACTGGGTAAGAAGAGAGCTTGTGTAACAAGACTAATCCTTGTAGTGTCATTGGGAGGGTCCACTAACTCAAAACTTCAGACTCTGGGAAAATAAGCTCTAAGGACTTCCTTCCTAGCTATCGGTCCCCATGGGCTTTAGAGCCAACACACATCACCTGCTGAGATGCCTCTGGGTCCTTATCCACCTCACACAGCCACTGTTCTGGAAGCTACACTGAACCATAATCCAAAATTTGAAACCTCAAGCAATAGTTTCTTCCTTTCCACTACTCCCACTAGTGTCTCTTTCCAGAGCTGGTGTCAGGAAAGGTCATGGGGACTGGCCTCAGCGGCCTGGACATCTAGTTGTGGTTCTGCCTCTGACTAGCTGTGACACGATGGCTCTTCTTATTTCCCCTGTTGACTTCACTTTCTCCGTCTTTATAATGTAGGCTACCTGCAAGCATGGGATGACTCATGCTTAGCTGTTAGGACCTGCGGTAGTTAAAATTTTAAGCCTCAGGAAGAGAGAGGTCTTACCTGGCTGAGCCAGCATGTGGGTGCTGAAGGCAGCCACTGTGAGCAGCAGGCACAGGAGGGCTGCGGAGACCTTCATGCTGGAGGGTGAGGATGAGAACTTCAGCCTGAGAGTTGTTGGCTTCTGGTTGGTCTCAGCCTCTCTGCTTCTCTGGCTCCCCTGGCCACTCTGCCTGCCTTTTATAGGAGCAGAGAGCGTGGGCCGGGTCGTGAGCAAGGAAGGATGAAGGGAGACCCTGAATGTGCTGAGTAGGCACCAGACCCTGAGGGTGATTTCCAAACAATGAGAGAAGGAAGCTGTGAAGTTTCTATCTTTGGTTAGACTCTGTGGAGCAGAAGTGGAAGGGTATGCGGCTGTACCCAGCAAAGTGTAGGAAGTGACCTCATTGGACTATAAAGAGCCGTGATTTCTTTGAAATGGAAAGGATCTGCTGGAAAGGAAGAATGGAAGCTGAGGTCATGGGGAAATGAAGAGAATTAAGGAGCCGACCTTCCCCAGGGCTCAGGAGGTCTGGGATGGGCCCCCAGTCTTTGCCTGTACTCTCTCTCAGACTCAGGGCCCCGCCATCCTAAACGAGTCAGGCTCCTGTAGGTGCCCACACAGGTAGCTGGATAGAAGCTTGGCGGGAGGACAGAATCTAGGAAGCTTCAAATCCTAATGCCCTGGAATCTTATGTGGTGGAGCATAAGAACTGGACAGCACATGCTGATCTTGTAGGGTGGTGTTTCCCAAATATTTTATTTAGACACTAAAGTTTCTTTCCAAGCAAAATCATATGGAGAAGCCCAATATTTCATGCAGATTCAGGTAGAATGGGTTTGTTTGAAAAAGCCTTCTCAATTCCCTTCGTTCATTGACAGTGGGGCAGGGGGTGGGGACACAAAGGGAAGGAACTAGGTTCTCAATCCACCGACCTTGTCTACTCCCCTCCAATTGTGTATCTACCATTACAGTATCATATAGAAGCTTTACTGCCCTAAACATCTCCTGTGTTCCTCCTATTCATTCTTTCCTCTCTCCCTGGCAAATCTCTGGCTACCCCTGATCTTTTTATCTCTCTGTAGGTTCTATAAAACCTACAGAGGTTTTAGATATAAAAAATATATATTTTATATACAAAACTCTGTAAAAAGAAGTTTTACAAAAAATCATATAGTTTTTTCAGGCTGGCTTCTTTCATTAAGGGATATGCATCTAAGTTTCCTCCATGTCTTTTCATGGTTTGATAGCTCATTTCTTTTTTCTTTTTTTGAGGAAGACTAGCCCTGAGCTAACTACTGCCAGTCCTCTTTTTGCTGAGGAAGGCTGGCCCTGAGCTGACATCCGTGCCCATCTTCCTCTACTTTATATGTGGGACGCCTGCCACAGCATGGCGTGCAAAGCTCATTTCTTTTCATTGCTGAATAATATTCCACTCTATGTATGTACCACAGTTTATCTATTTATCTATTGAGGGACGTCTTGGTTACTTCCACTTTTTGGCAATTATGCATAAGCTGCTATAAACATTCGTTTGCAGGCTTTTGTGAGGATGTAAATTTTCAACTCATTTGGGTAAACATCTAGGAGCGTGACTGCTGGATCACATGGTAAGACTAAGTTTAGCTTTGTAAGAAGCAGCAAAATGGTCTCCCAAAGTGTCTGGACCATTTTGCATCCCCACCAGCAACGAATGAGAGCTCTTGTCACTCCACATCCCACCCAGCATTTGGGGTTGTCAGTGTTCGGATTTATTATCCTTTTAATGTCCATGGGATCAGTAGTGATGACTCAATTTTATTTCTGTTATTAGTAATTTTCGTCTGCTCTCTTTTTTTCTTGGTTATTCTAGCCAGAGGTTTATCAATTTTATAACTGTTTTCAAAGAATCAGCTTTCAGTTTTTCAAAGAATCAGCTTTTCATCGATTTTCTCTATTCTTTTCCTATTTTCAATTTTATTAATTTCTGCTCTAGTTTTTATCAATTTTTTCTTCTGCTTGCTTTAGGTTAATGTTGCTCTCCTTTTTCTAGTTTGCTAAGGGGAGCTTAGATGATTAATTTTAGATCTTACTTCTTTTCGAATATGTGCATTTAATGTTATAAATTTCCCTTGAAGTATAGCTTATGCTGCATCACACAAATTTTGATAAATTGTATATTTATTTTTGTTTAATTAAAAATATTTTTAAATTTCTCTTGAGATTTCTCCTTTGACCCTAGTGTTGTTTAGAAACATATTGTTTAATCTCCAAATATTTGGGGATTTTCCAGATATCTGTTATTGATTTCTAGTGTAATTCCATTGTGGTCTGAGAGTAGACATTGCATAAATTCTTTTATCTTAAAAATTTTAAGCTGTTTTATGACCCAGAATGTGGTCTATCTTGGTAAATATTCCATATGATCTTGAGGAGAATTTGTGTTTTGTTTTTATTAGGTGGGGTAGTCTATACAAGTCAATTAGCTCCAGATGATTGGTGGTGTGTATATTCTTATGGATTTTCCTGTTGGCTCTGTCCGTTACTGATAGAATCTTCAACTATAATAGTGACTTGGGTATCTTTCATTAATTTTGGAAAATTCTCAGCCATTATTGCTTCAGATATTTCTTCTCCTCTTTTCTCTGTTTCTTAATCCCAATGGTATTCCCATTACATGCGTGTTAGACCTTTTGCAATTGTCCCACCGTTCTTGAATATTCTGCTCCATTTTTTTCCTTTCCATTTTCCCTTTGTGTTTCAGTTTGGGAAATTTCTAATGATGCTGATTCTTCCCTTGGCCATGTCCACACTAACAGCAAGCTCATCTAAGGCATTGTTGATTTTCTGTTACAGTGTCTTTGATTTCTAGCATTTCCTTGTTTTTTATTAGAGTCTATCTCTTTGCCTACCTTATGCATCTGTTCTTGCACCTCATCCACTTTTTCCTTTAGTGCACTTAGAATGTTAGTCATAGTTATTTTAAATCCTTGGTATGATGATTTCAAAATCTCTGTTATATCTTAATCTGGTTCTGTTGCTTACTTTTTACTCTCAGGCCATGTCTTTTCCTGCCTTTTAGGATGACTCACACATTTTTGTTGAAAGCCACCACGATCTTTGGGGTAATAGGAACTGAGATAAACAGGAGTTGAGTGTGAGGGTTTGTTTTTGTGGCTAAAAGTCAGTCTGTGTTTACTGTTGGCTATAGTTGTAGCCATCAGTTTCCTCTAGTGTCTTGACTTGGCTCCCCATTGTCTTTGGGTTTCTCTAGAAACTCCTCCTTAAATAAAGTCTGGGCCTTGCCATTCTTTCAGCTGTCATGATACTGGAACCCTCTTGATGTGGTAGTCAGATGTTGTGGGAGGGGAAGCATTCTATATTCTTGTGATTAAGTCTCAGTTTTTAGTGGACCTATGCCCCTGGACTGTGGCCTTTATAAGTGCACTGCAGCCCTTTCTTCACTTTCAGGAACGCTGGAGAGGGTAGGAGCTGGGTGTTTCACCTTCATGTTTGTGGGTTAGGCTCTGGTAAAGTAGTTTGCCTTGAAGGCAGGTGGAGAACATAATGCTCTGGGCATTTTCCAAAATGGCTACTTTTCCCCTTTGTGTATTTCAAAATGGTTACTTTTCCCTCCCCCTGCTGGAAGCACAGGGACTATTTCTCTGATCTTCACTATGAAAACGTGGTGGAGATCCTGGAACTAAAACTCATGAAAGTGTGGTGTCCCCTTAAGACTGGGCTCCCAAGGGGGTTAGCTCTCAAGCTAGTCCCCACTCAGCCTCCGTCATTTTCTCAATTATGCTTTAAGTTTTTCTAAAACTTCCTGGTTCCAGCAGCTTCTGCTTCTGGTAAGCTGTGGTTCTCGGTGTTCCTCTCTGTCTCCAGTTTTGGGGCAGCAGTATACCGTGACCTCAAATCTTTGAAGGATGTAGGAAGAGTTGTTGATTTTCAGTTTGTTTAGTTTTCTTCTTTTCTTTCTTCTTCTTCTTTTTTTTTTTTTTTTTTTTTGAGGACAACAGTGATGACTTCCAAGCTCTTTATGTGTCAGAAGTAACCAGAAATTGTTGAGCACCTTTTCGTATGCTTACTTTCCATCTGCATATCTTCTTAGGTGAGGCATCTGTTCAGATCTTTTGCCCGTTGTTTTCCATTTTGTTGATAGTTTCCTTTGCTGAGCAAAAGCTTTTTAGTTTGATATAGTCTCGCTTGTTTATTTTTGCTTTTGTTGCCTTTGCTTTGGTGTCAAATCTTTTGCCAATTTTTAAAATTGTGTTGTTTGCTGTTTTACTATTGAGTTTCAGAGTTTTTTGTATATTTTGCATGCAAGTCCTTTATCAGATATATGCATTACAAATATTTCCTCCCAGTCCATGGCTTGTTTTCTTAACAGTATTTTTTACAGAGCAGAAGTTTTTAACTGTAATAAAATTCAATTTATGAATTTTTTCTTTCATAGATCTTGTTTTTGGTGTTATATCTAAAATCTCATCATCAAAACCAAGGTTGCATACTGCCTTTTGATGAACATTTCTAGGCTTTCTACAAGTCATTAAATATTCTTCAATAATCTTGAATGTTAAAGACCCCATAGGTGTCCATTTGTAAATGCCCCATAATTAATGTAAGCATTTCTCTATAGTTGGGAATTACACAATTTCCATTTTTTCACAATCATAAACAATACTTCTGAGGAAACTGATGTAGCATCATCATTAATGCCTCCTTTCAGTTCCATAGCTAAGGGATTAATAAATCAAAATGCGTGGCTATCATTAAGAATCTTTGTCAAATTATAGAATTAGCACATTGCTGGAAATTTTTCCTCTTCACTAAAATGTGAGTTTATTATTCTTGAAAGTATTTGACCATTGCTTAGGAGAAGATATTTATCTTGTTAAAAGTTAAAATTAACCTGTAGGATAGTGGTTTCCTTTGTGGTAGTGACAGCATGAGGGAGCTTTAGAGAGGAAGTCCTGTTCTGTATCTTAAAGTGGTACTTAAATAGTTTTCTACTTATGTAAACTTCATGAGATGTTCCACTTAACTATATTGAAATTATACTTCCATATAAAGTAAATAAAAAGAAAAGAGCACAGCTTTATTTTGCTTCCTCTCAATTTATGTTTTTTAATGTGTGTGTTAAGTGCTTTTCCCCCTTGTGATTAATGCATTCAGATTTTTATGTCAGATAGCCTTTTATTTTTCTTATGGATTCAGAAGAGATTTTTGAACATTTGCTTCACGCATTTTCTCTTATTGCAAATACTGTGTAAACTCGTAACAGTAAAGAACTTGCAGAACATGTGTGTCACCAGGATTTCTTCTGGCCAGAAGTGAACTTGAGCTCTTCCCAGGAAGGCAGCTTTTTACGAATTTGGGGACAGTCCCTCTGCTGGGGGAACCATGTAGCACTGTGTCCCATGGGAGTGCATCGGCTTAGAGGTTAAGTTTGCATATATTTTTCATTCAGGAATAAAGCCACTGTTTTACAGATTACCTTCAAGACATGGTTAATTTCTCCTCCAAGGTGCCCTCATATGGAAAGTACATCTATGAGCAGATGACAAAAATAGTAGTGAAAATCATAGTTATGGAGAATCAACAAGGGTTAGTCAAATGAGGAGAATTAAGTGTCTAGCAACTTGATTTAGCCAATATCTAGCCAATAACTTGCTCAATGTGACCATGAGCAGATCTTCTTGAGTCTGAGATTCATTGTCCTTGTCTATAAAATATGGGGTTCTGACAAGTCCGGGGATGACAAATAGTTTTCGATCTTGTATTAGCTTGATGGATTGATGGTGGTGGATGACTAGACAGATTTATTGAAAAAGCCAAAACCAAAAACCCAGTGAGACCTTACCTTGGGTTATTGAATGTAATGCTATGATTGATTGGCGATGTCTTTCATGGGTACAGCAACAGGAAATGGCACTGTGGATGTAACGCTGCTATTCTTGGATTAAATAATGCTTAAACTTTTCTCCAACTTGATTTATCTGTGATTGTCTGCAAAGGATCCAATTAGAGACCAGAGAGGCTAGAATGTAGGAACTGGCAGACAAGTGTTCTTAGCTGTCAACTCTAGGAGAAGCAGAAAAGCACGATGGCTACCAGGAATTGGACGCTAGGATACTAGTAACACAGTTAAGATCTATGCCAGAGAAGGCACAAATTATCTAACTTTTTTATACTTCAAATTCCTTACCTAGTTTTTATTTTTATTACATGCAAATGAGGTTTACTGTGAGTATTAAATTTTGTGACACTGAAAACTTGCTTTGAAGAATGAGTAGCATATGGCAAGTGATCAATAAGCTAGCTGTTATCAATAGCCAAATAAGGTGGGTGTAGCGTCTAGAAGATGCTAGGAAGGGACCCAGAGTGTGGTTCTTGGTCTCTCATACAAGTTTTCCCTAAAATTGCTTCCCAAGAAAGATATGTGGTGGGGATAGACCTTCAGAAATGTCTGTTGTAGATGAAGACAGATAGAGTCTCCCAGAAGCAGAGGAGATGTAAGGTCCTTGGATCCTGCCAGGAACCAGAAGCGTGGAATGTCATGGGACCTCAGAGCGGATGGGGGTCAGATCTCACTGCTGATGTGGCAAAGGGCACCAGGGTCCTATTTCTACAGGGAACTCATAGATTTCAGTTGGTAAAAGTCACTTTGATTGTGCAATTTCCCTCTTTTGTTTTGTTTCTAAACTGAATTCCAGAAATCCTAACATAAGAACTTAAAATGAAACTTTAGGCCACACAAGTTCAGCAGCTGCTCTGTCTGGCAGCCTGGCTGTGTTTTTCGAGGAAGTGGTTATGCTGCCTTTTCTCCTCGGTGTCTTCCCAGAGAGCATTGCCTAAAGCAGTTTTGACAATTCGCCTACACCTTAGTGGCTGGCGAAGGGGGCCCTGAGATCAGAAATGACTTTTTGTGGATAGAGGGCAGGAAATGGGTACCCTGCTGTGGAAATAGATCTAGATTCTTACATGGTTCTCAAGGAATGTGATTAGATGGGAGAGCATCTTGGAAATCAGGATTTCTGCTTTCATTTTTCAGCTCTGTCCCAAGTGTCCTCAGTGGTCACAAATTATAGAATGAGTTGAAAGAGATGTTTGCATTTAATGTATTCAACCCTTTCCCTTCACAGATGAGAGGAAGAATTCCAGAGGTGAAAGGATTTGTCATAGGTTGTACAGCTCCTCCAGGACAAGCCAGCACTGGTGAGCGGGAGCGTCAGAACAAAAGCCATCGTGCAGCTCCCCGTCAGAAGATGAGAACCAGGCGGAAAAGTACAGTGAGGTGTCCAGATCCCCAGAGACTAGCCAATGCACTGGTCCCAGATCCACCTGCGATATCAAGATGCCCTGGGCCAGTATTAATAATATAGAAGGGATGCTTTAACCCGCTCCAGCCTACGGACTCAGAATCTTTGGAGATGATGCCTCAAATTCTCTGTTTTTGAAGTGTTCCGGGTAACTTTTAATTTGGGAGCCATTTACCTAGTTCAAAGCCCTCATTTACAGATATGTAGACTGAGGCACAGGGTGGGAAAATGATTTGCCCAAAGTCACTGTGACAATTTAGTAAAGAACCAAAACCAGAACTCGGAGATAGGGTCACCTCGCCTGATAATGCTTGGGCCTCCTTGTCTGGTCCCTGGTACGGGAGGGTCTTCATCCTGATGGAGGCCCCAGGATCTCCAGGGTTTGTCAGTAAGCTCATGTTGCAGGGATAAGTGGTTGTGGGCTCAGCTGGAATGTAAATGCTTTCAAGGAGGCTTATTTGCTATGTCCTGGCACAAGGAGTGTGGACATATGCTGTTTGGGCTTGAGTACACATGGCTTATCCCATTAGGCCCTTGTGTCATCACTTTCCATGCAATGCCTAATATTTACTCAGCACAGAAGGCCTTCTGAGACCCAATAAACTATCTAATAATGTCTATTCTTGTCCTTTTCCACTCCATGGAATCAATAGGAATTTTAGGATAAGCCCCGGAAAGGTGTTTGGGGCTAAGGGTTGGGTGTGAGGAGGTCAGGTAGGGGGGGCTGTTGGACTTAACGTGAGGGCAAGTCCATGCTGTTATGGGAACTAGGACGTTGTTGTGATGGCTGCAAACTGTTCAGTTGCTCCTGGGGCTTGAAGGGGTGCCACTGGGACGTGGATGGAAGTTTCCTGGCCTGCTCTGCTGGTTAAGTGGGGAGCATTTGCCACGACCCTGGGTTCCTGGCTGGCTCGGTAGTGTGGATTTCAGGCACTCTCTCCCCTTATTCTGTCTCCGCTGGTGACCAAGGTGATGTGGTCCGAGAGACGTGGCTTCAAGAACAAGAGGTGAAATGGGGTTTATCTATGGGATACTCACATTTCCTAAATGCACACATTATCTCAGCTTTATTGATGGAGCAGCCAAAGAACAGGATGAAGTCTTGATATGTCCTATTTGTCACAAAACAGAGCACCCAGGTCTCTGGCTGTCCAGGCCAGGCTCTTCCCAGCACCCCTGGTTTCAAGTGTAATGCATGGAACAGTGTGGTACAGAATGGCACAGCATAACATGGGTTGCCTCTCATCCAGCTTCTGATAGTTTACTCACTAGTAACTGAGTGGAGGGTTCTAGATCTGCCCTAGTCTTTCCTCACTTAGGCTGTTGGAGTCTTTATCATTGAGAATATCCCCAGTCATTGTGACAGGTCAAAGAGACATGGAGAATCTTGTACTAGCTCTTAAAGGCCTCTGCCTGGAGTGACACGTGTCACTTCTGCTTACGTTTTATTGATCAAAGTAGGTTATACAACTTGTGCATCTTCAAGATGACGTGGAAGTGCAACCCTACTGTGCACACAAGAACTAGAAATATAGGTGGATATCTCTAGGCACCACCACACACTCCCTGTTATCCATATCAGGTTAGTAGCTGTTAAGCGTTGTAAAGAAGTGACCATGCCATGTGTCATTCCTAGGTTACACAATCTCTAATACTTCACAGTCAAAATACAGATCTTTGTCCACTTACCATGGGGTTGCGTCCTGCTAAACCCATCCTATGTTGAAAATACCCTAAGTTGAAAATGCGTTTGATATGCCTAACCTACTGGACGTCACAGCTTAGCCTCGCCTGCCTTGAACGTGCTCAGAACACTTACATCAGCCTCCAGTTGGGCAAAATCCTCTAACACCAAACCTACTTGATGGTACAGTGTTGACTATCTCCTGTAATTTACTGAATACTGTACAGAAAGTGAGGACCAGAGCAGTCCGATGGGTGCAGAATGGTTGTAAGCGGATCCCTCGTTTACCCTTGTGATTGACGGGCTGCCTGGAGCCTCGGTCGCTGCCGCTGCCCCGCATCACGAGAGAGGATCGTGCCACGAGTCGCTAACCTGGGAAAAGATCAAAATTCAAAATTCGAAGTATAGTTTCTACCGAGTGTGTATGGCTTTCGCACCATCGTAAAGTAGAAAAGTTGTAAGTTGAACCATCTTAAGTCTGGGACTGTCTGTGGTCCACTCTTTTTTAAAAAACTTTTTTTTTTTTTCCTTTTTCTCCCCAAAGCACCCCGGTACATAGTTGTATATTCTTCGTTGTGTGTCCATCTAGTTGTGGCATGTGGGACGCTGCCTCAGCGTGGTTTGATGAGCAGTGTCATGTCCGCGCCCAGGATTCGAACCAACGAAACACTGGGCCGCCTGCAGCAGAGTGCACGAACTTAACCGCTCGGCCACGGGGCCAGCCCCTAAAAAACATTTTTTATTTTAACTTGAGGCAGAGTGGTGAGTCTAAATGGTTTCATAATATTGAGTGCATGCCACAGCATTCTATCTTTGATATCTGTATCAAATATGTTGCTTTATTCTTGTCCCTCCACCCCAACTGAGTCCATCTAAATGTCAGAGAAATGTCCCAGTGACTGCCCATCAGGCTATCCACGTCAACTCAGTAGAAGTGGGAAACTATTATAAAGCCCTTAATGGACACAGGTGCTAATTGGTCCCTAGAGTGAGATTTTTATTTGATTATTGATGAAGACTACAATTAAGCTTATGAAGGCTCAGATCATCTAGGTTAGTACCTATCAGGCACTGTGAAGGAGTCATTGTACTATTAAGTGTTCCACATAGCATACAAAATAGTCTTTGTTTTGTTTATATCAGTGTTTTTTAAACATGGAGACCAAGAAGTCAATCTGATTTAATAATGCCCATTCTACTCTATAATGTTCTGAACCAAACATGTTTTATTATCTTTACATCAAAAATAATAACTGGTGCTCTTCTACGTTTTTAAAGATAAGAATGGATAACGTCAAGTCAACTGTAGACAGTTCAGGTTAGTATAATAAACATTAATACAGTCTATCACATGGGCGAGTTGAAAAATGTACAACATCTCTCTCAAGGCATCCGCTAACACAGGTGCTTAGCAATGAGCAGCGGCAGCACTGCCCACAAAGCCGACCTCGAAACCCTGACCTGCAGCAGCAAGGACGGCCTTGTCCCCACCCTGGTGATCTCCAATAAGAAGTCGTTATTGTGGGGCCAGCCTTGTGGCTGAGTGGTTAAGTTCACGTGCTCCACTTCAGCAGCCCAGGGTTTTGCCAGTTCGGATCCTGGGCGTGGACCTAGCACCATACATCGAGCCACGCTGAGGCGGCGTCCCACATAGCAGAACTAGAAGGACCTGCAGCTGGAATATACAACTACATACTGGAAGGCTTTGGGGAGAAGAAAAAAAGAAGATTTGCAACAGATGCTAGCTCAGGTGCCAATTTTTGAGGAAAAACAAAAAAGGAATTGTTATTGCAATTTACAGCTTCCAACTATTCAATTTTAGCTTTGTGGTTTTTAATTCCCTTACTTTTCCCTTTCCAGTCTCCGAGGTTGCTGTCATCACACAGAATCAGGAAAAGAGTCTTGTTTGCTTACCTGGGGCTGCTGCAGTTTGTGGGAATACCGTGCTTCTTTGAGTTGTTACCGAAAGTTTGGTCTCTGAACTTGCTGCCAATCCAAATAATGAGCACAGAGTCTGGAGTGGAAAGGAAAGGCTTTGTTTTCTTTGCCAGGCAGAGGAAGCTAAGCAATGGCTAGAGCCTTAAGAATTGCCAGCTCCATTAAGAAATGAGTCCAGAGTTTTAAGGGTTTGCCATTTGCAAGGAGGGGGAGATAAGGGAATTTTGCAGGCAGGTGTCCTCATCTGTCTGTCTCTGTGGTGGACTCTGGCGCCAGAAAGCTGAGGAGCTGGGCCTGGGAACCTTCAGTTTCTTGATATTCTCTGGACATTAGTTTTCCTGTAATAAAATTCAAGGACTTGCCATTAGTCACAACTTTAGTTTGAGCCCAGCATGAGGCCACCTGGGCTTCAACAGTTTGTGACTTGTATTTGGCTCCATAGCTCAGGGAGTCAGAGGTTAAAGAAACAAATATTTACATATGAGTGTAAGTAAAGAAGCAGGGAAGGACTAGGATGTATGCTTTTGGCTTTAACCCTATGTATGCAGGGTTCCATGGCGGGGAACCGACATCAGGGTTGGTAATAATTAAGAGCCTGTAACAGAGTCTGCTCTCAAAAGTCAAGTCTACTTCGTTTTCACTTTTCTGAAACATGGTGCGGATCTGTAACTTTGCTAAGAGTGACTTCTGAAATGTTTCCGGCATTTTCCCCAACTCAGAATGGGACACCTGAAGGACTTTTATGATTTTAAATGTTTGCATGCTCTTTGTAGAAAACATAAAAAATATGCAGAAATGCCTAAAGGAAAGAATAAAATTATCTGCATTTAGGGTTACCAATTTGTCCCAATTTTGCCTGGAATTTCTTGGTTTTAGGTAAACGTCCATTGTCCCAGGAAACCCATCAGCCCTGGGCAAATCAGGATGGTTGGTCACCCTGTCCATGTTTTAAATACTAAGATTGACTCTGGCTGACATTTTTGTTTATTTTGTCCCTTTTTACTCTCTTCACTTCTGTGTGTGTGTGTATACACACATACGTATACATATATATATGTGTACATATGCGTTTCTGTATTTCTATCTATTGTGTACATCTATACACTTACATATATGCATACATGTGTATATTTGCATAGACACACATACATATATAGAAGTATTTACATACACACATAATCTGGACATAATGCACATACGATGATATTTACAGCTTTTTTTCACTGAACATTGGTCATGCACTCTTCCAAGTCATTAGATATTCTTCAATTGCTTGAATTTTAAAGGCTTTTTACAGGCGTATACATATGTACGTGCCTTTGTTTATTTCTGTAGCTGTGGAATTGATATGTTACAATGTATGATATGTTGAAGTTTTAATACATCTCGCCATCTTGCTTTCTAGAAAGTTTTACCCTGGATCTCAAGGTCTGTACCCTGATCACAGCTGCAAAGATCCTTTTGCCATGTAGGGTAACATAGTCACAGGTTCCAGGGGTGAGGGACGGACACTTTGGGGGGCCATTATTCTGCTTACCACAAATAATAAATGTTGTCCAGGGCTGGCCCTGTGGCACAGTGTTTAAGTGCGTATGTTCCACTTCCGCGGCCCAGGATTCATCAGTTCGGATTCCAGGTGTGGACCTGGCACCGCTTGGCAAGCCATGCTGTGGTAGGTGTCCCACATATAAAGTGGAGGAAGATGGGCACGGATGTTAGCTCAGGGCCAGTCTTCTTCAGCAAAAAGAGGAGGATTGGCAGCAGATGTTAGCTCAGGGCTAATCTTCCTCAAAAGAAGAAAAAAAAAAAGAGTAAAAAAATGTGTGATGCTTTGTTAATAAAAATATTATCTCATATAGAGGCAAAACTAATCCTCTAGTGATAGGATTTCCACTAGAGGTTCCTTTTGGGGATATTAACTGGCAGGGGGCTTGAGGGAGGCTGCTGGGGTTGGGAAAAGTTCTGCATGAAGTGTACACATTTGTAAAACTGACAACTTTATTGGACTTTATTGTAGGAAAGGATTACCTCCATTAAAAAGTAAGTAAAAAGAAACCATCCAGTATCAGCTTGCTTACATATTTATTTCTTGGTCGGTATTTTTATGTGCATGTTCGTGGTGTATGTGTTTATCTTGTAAATTATTTGATAGTTTCCTTAGCTTGGGGATTCACCTATTTTTCTTATTTATTTATAAGAGAATTTAACACTTCTGCCTTGAATATATTCTATTTGTCGAAAACATGGTATCACCTCTTAACATTACAGAAGTTACAGAAGCTGAAACATACCCCTGACCTCAGGATTTCCTCTCTGAAGAAGAAGGAACTTAAGTCCTTCCAGGACAGCAGCTTTCTTAAGCTTTTGGGACTGTCCCCACCAATTGCATCATGTCACCCTGAGCCACATAGTCTGGTGTGATTTAGGAACTAAGTTTGTGTGGGACCCCCAGTCCACGTGCAAGGCCAATGTTCCACTAAATAAGCTGAGGACATTTTTATTCCCCAGTGATGTGGCTTGATACAAAAGGTGCATCTGGGGGCCAGAAATAGAAATCGTAGTGAAAGCCCATCATGAGGACAATAAGTTGGTTAGTAGAGATGCAAAGGATTAGTGTCAAGCCGGCATAATCCTGGCTTGCCAGTTAAGCAGCTATGTGCTCTAACTAGATTCTGTTGGGTCCACCTGCCTCATCCATGAAACGTGGGGATGCTCAAGACCAGGGATGGCAAATAGGTTTCAGCGAAGAGTCAGCCCAAGACATTTGTTGGGAAGGGAGTGAGGCTGTATCTTTGGCCATGAGAACTCGTGATGTGGTTCCTTACTGATGCCCTCCATGGCCCAGGATTAGGATGAGCCCAGGTCTGTGCTATGTTGGTTATCTCTGCCCCAGGAGACACCTTTGCTCCCCTCATCTTCTCCCATCTTCTTGAAACAGGTCCAGTCTGGGACCCAGACACTCAGGGCATTAGGAATTGGCTGGGAAGAATTCTTTGCTTAGCTCTAGAAGGCAGGGTAGACGTTAAGATAATGAAGTCTGGAGCCAGACTGCCAGGATTTGGATGCTAGATGCTTACTTCAGCTCTCTGTACCTCAGTTTCCCTCTCAGTAAAATGAGTGTGAATTAAACGAGTTGACACAGGAAAAGGGCATTGAACAGTGAGCTGTTAGCGTGTGGTGAAGAGTTAACAAGTTAGCTGTTACAGATTTTCATAATGAGGGGGATGCAGCGATCAAAGGATGCTACAAAGGGACCTGGGATGTGGACTATTAGACAGAAGTGTTCCCTTAGCTGTTCTCACGTTTCTTGATGAAGACAAGACACATGGTAGAAATGGCCCTTCAGGAAGGCCTGTACTGTAGGTGAGGAAATAAACAGAGTCTCCTGGAAACAGGGGGGAACGAGGTCCCCAGAGCCTCTCGTGAACCATAGGTGCAGAATGCCCTGGGCCCCCGAAGGAATGGGAGACAGATCCCAGGTGTGACGGACACCGGGAGGCACCACACCCAAGTTCTACAGGATTTCAAAGACTGCAGTCAGCAACTCCCTTTGATGTTGCAATTTCCCTTCTTTGGTTTTGTTTTGAATATCTGGATTTGGGAAATTTTAGTGTGAAAAGCTAAAACGAAACTTAAGACGACCCAAGTTCTGCAGCTATTCTGTCCCGCTGCCCGGCTGCAGTCCCCAGGGAGGTGGTCGTCCCGCCTTCTCTCTGTCCCCTCCTTCCTGGCAGTTAGCTAAAGTGTACACAACAACAGGCTTGGAATTTAGGAGCTGGCGGACGGCGAGAATTGTGGTCTAGATGTAAGTTAGTGGTGGACAGGGACAAGTTAGCCCTGGGAAAGAAGTGGGTCTCCTGCCATCGAAGATGACCTCCGTCTTCTTAAGGCATTCCCCAGGAATGTAGCGGCGTCAGGTGTAAGGAGATTCTGGCACTCACAAGCCCTGCCTGTTTCACAGCTTTGTCCCAGATGTGTTCAGAGATCACAAGATCATAGAAACAGTGGTAAGAGACATTACAATAAAGAGGTGACGTGCCTTCCAGCAGGTGGCGCAGCTAGTGCGTGGCGAGCCAGGACTGCAGATGAGCAGTGCCCGTGTAAGTTGAAGCAGGTCATTACAAAGACGATCATGCAAGTTCAAGAAAGAAGGGGGAGAACCCAAAGGTGAGAGAGCAAAGAAACCTCAGAGAGCATCCCGTGCCCTTGTCCCAGTAGGGGCTGTGCCTCAGGTCCCCAGGGAAACTGCTTAAAAATCAGAAAGGGGCATTTTTCCATAAGCCCATGGCCTGATTCAGGATCTTGGGATAAGGCCTGGCAAACTTTGTTTTCAGAAGTATCCTTGGTGATTTTGATTCGTAGCCAATTTGGAAGCCATCGATCTAGAGCAAAAGCATGTTCATAGATGGGTAAGCCGAGTGTCATGGAAGGAAGATTTGCACAAGCTCACCTGATAATTGAGTGTAGAGGTGCAACCTAAAGAAAAAGTGGAGGTTGCAATGCTCAATTATGTGTCAATCATCTGTGTTTGGTCCCTGATACGTGGTGGGAGCTCTGCTCTATCAGAGGCCCTGATGTCTCCAGTGCTTTGAGTTTACAGATTTATGGATAGGAGCTGGAGGACAAATGCACTGAGGACTGCTTCGAAAGGAAGAGCTGTGACGTCACAAAGGGAGTGCAAGCGAATTCTATCGCAGGCTGTGCACATGGAGTCTACGCCACCACTCTCTGCCCCTTACCCTTCCCAGCCTTCTGCCCAAGACTTACGAGAGCCAGAGGATCTTCCGAGTATCCATACATGGGGTGACACCCTAGCCATTTGTATTCCAACCCACTGTGTGCTCCTACACTTGGTTGGAAGTTTAGGGGTTCCCCTTGATTGGTGTCTGGAGATGAGATCTTGGCAGCAGAAGAGGCGCACAGCACTACTGGACCCGGCATGAGGATGAGTGAAGTTGTCTGGCTGCTAATTGTTGCCAGGACCTTGGGTACCTAGTCGGGGGCTTTCATAAAAACTCTGTGACTAAGCAGGCAATGGCTGAGCTGGGAGTGGGTTCGTAGGAACTCAACCCCCTGGCTGGCCCTGTGTGCATATTTGAAACACTCCCATTTCTTCCCCAGCCAGTGCACATGATGATATTTGCCAAGAGACACAGTTCCCGGAGCTGGGGGGACTTGTCATCTTCCAGCCTGTGACACAGGATTATCCCCATTTAATGGAGAGGGAAACTGAGGTGCCGGAGAGCTTGATATGCCTAAGTGCACAGAGAGTCAGTGCCACTTCCATAATCAGCATGAACCTCTCCTGCCTCCTGGGCCAGGACTTTTCCAGGACCCCATGCTTCTGAGTGCACTGCTGTCTGCAACAGCCATCTCTCCCCCTACAGCAGCGGGCATGAGTCCTGCTAGTTGGTCTCTATCCTCGGCAAGGAGGCTGGTTTCCCAACAAGTGGGTCCCCTTTGAGAAAGAAGAGCGGGTAAAGTTCATGTTCTGCAGTGGAATCTCAGGGGGCCATCCAGGAAGAAGAGACCCTGTCTCTTTAAATGCATGTGCCTAACCCTCTGTAATTGGGGTTTAGAGGAGAGAGACAGAGAGAAGAAAATTTGGGTCTCAAGGTCGGCATGCCCCTAAATACCATCTTGTGGTATTTGGGGAGCAGTTTCTAGGACCTGAGTCACTGGGCTTCCTCATGACTGAATGTCTTGAGTAAGCGCCAGCGCATCTTGTTCTTCCTACAAGCTGCCTCTTCCCCTCCGCCCTCCCCACTACCTCTTGCTTGGATCATCGCAGAAACCCACTCTTGGGTCATCCTTTCCACAGGCCATCTTGCCCACAGCCACCAGCTTTCTCTTCCTCAAATCTACTTCTGATCATGGCACTTCCCCTCGCTACTGGTCAAACACCTTCATTGTCTCCCTGTCACCTTCAGAACTGAACCCAAACTGTCCGTCTTGTCATTCAAGATCCTCTAAAACACGACTCAAGCTTGCGTTCTACAATTTCTCTCCCGTTCCTGGACCAAATTCCAGGCAAATCCTGCTTCTTGCCTACTCTTCTTCTGTCCATCCTGATCTAACTGGAGAACTCTCTCCTCTTATCTCATACCATCCTTTAGGACAGATCCTGCTTATATCTCTTCTTCACTGAAAAGTATCATCTGACTAGGAAGTCTTGTCACCTAGTCTTCCTCTGAGGTCTCAGTCCACGTAGGATCAGCATTTCTCTGGGGCTGAGGACAGATGCATGGGAAGGACCCCAGGCAGAGAGAAATCCCAAAGTCTATTGCAATAGATTGGCTGGGAGAATTTCACTGGGTGGAAGGGAGGGGATGGTGGGCAGGTGAGGAAACGAATGGCTGGGGGTACTGGACAGGCAACTGACATCCTTGGGTCCCAGTGAGCTGATGTTGGGCACCAGAACCCCAGTGCTGGAACGACCCCGTCTGTCTTGAACCTGCAAGGAGACCAGCCAAGTCAAAAGGCCATTTATTGGGAGCATGGCCCCCACTTCCTAAGACCACGGCAGTTTCTGGGTTTGTCTCAGCCTCTCTGCTCCTCTGGCTGCTCTGCCTGATTTTTACAGAGTTGTGATCCATTATTTTGCAGGAGGTAGAGTTAGGGGAAGGAAAGGAAAGCCTTTCCCTCGGTAGGTTCATGGTCAAGGAATGAGGAAACAAGATCTGAAATCTGCAGAGTAAGCACTGGGCCCCAGCGAGGTTTCCAGGAAGCGAGAAAGGGAAGCAGTGGGCTGAGACTGGGCATGCTGTCCATCCAGGGCCAAGACGAACGGGGGTGAGCCAGGAAGGAGCAGTGCAGTCGTGTCCCGTCTAAGAACAGGAAACATTCTGAGTTGCATCCTCTTAGGGGCTCCACTTCCTCTTCACTGAAGAGCCTTTTATAGAAAAGGGGGGGAGACAGGTAATTGACCTCAAGAGAGATGAGCACATCCAAAGTTCCTCCTGTTTCGACCTTCTGGCAGCATCCCCCTGAGGGGCCCAACACTGTGGCTGGGATCCCAACCATATGCTTGCACCCTGCTAAACTCATTCGAACCCAAGATGGTATTCAGTTAGAACTTTGGCTGAATGGAGGCCTCCAGGAATCCTACAGTTATAAAGCTCTTGGATCTCAGCATCAGAGGATGTCAAAGCTGGCTGATAGATAAGGAACTTAGAGTGCTGTGGTTTTCAAACCTCAGCTTAGCTGTCAAAGTCTTTCCTCAAATGAGATCATAGAGGGAATCCTAATCTATCAACCAGGGCAAGTGGAGTGGTCTGTGTGGTGCAGAAGCTGGAGAACTGGAGGCCCCTGTCTCTCACATCCTGGGCTCCAGGGAATGGCCCAGTGTGAGACGCGCTGATCCAGTTAAACTCCCTGCCCTGGACACGCACATCAAGACTCCCTACTGGAGACAACGTAATAGACAATGTATGAGCACAGCCCACACATGGTTTCTAACGCTGCGGTTTAGCTCCCTCTAGTGGATGGTTGGGGCAGAGACGGTGAATTGTGTAGGGAAGGCATTGGAGAAAAACTGCCTAAAACGCTGACTTGAAAGCATTCCAGGGACATTTGTCCAGCTACCCCTGCACTCTGTGCTCATCCCTGCTTCTGACTAGGCTCCCTCGGCTCCAGCAGACAGTTCTCTTTGAAGATCTATGAATGACACACGGGCGTGGAGGAAGGCACAGAGGCCCTGCCCAGAGGAGATTGGACACCTCTTGTGGATGTCGGATCAGGAGGTCAAGGGCTATGACCTTCAAGTGATGCAGATTCTTCCCCTTAGGGACTTCCTTAAAGGGAAGGCCAGAGTGTCCCTGTCCTGGGACTGGGGAAAATGCCTACTTGTGTCCATGAGATAAAAGCCCCGTGCTTCCAAACTGAGAGACGTTGTAGTGGGGATGGTTTTCCAGGAATGTCTGTTATGTAAAAGGAACCACGAGGAATGCCAGATAGAGGGGAGCGGTCCCAGGTACCCTGGCAAGGATGGGATGTCTTAAGTGCTCTGGGCCACAGAGGAACGTGGCTGACGTGCTTCGAGGGATGACCGCCTCTGTGTGATGCCAGCCTCTGAGTGATGCCAGCGTCAGAGCCGGGCGAGGGTTCAGTGCGGTATGTTCATTTTGCGGTTTCCCTCTCCAGACTTCAGATTTATGCCACCTGCAGCGTTTCATGTGAAATGTTAACCCAAGCTTTCCGACCATGTAGGTTGGGCAACTGTTCCATCCCGCTCAGCTGCCTTCGGCAGGGAGGGGGTCCTCTCTGGCTTCTTTCTGTGTCCTCTCTTTCAGTGACTTCCCAGCCAGCCCTCATCTAAGGCAGATTCAAGTCACTTTCTCTGTTGCAGGTGTGTAGGAAGTCTGTGGTCAGGAATAACTCTGATGGGGGCAGGAAACGAGCCCCCTGTTGTGGAAACAGTTCTCCTGGCTTCCTACCTGGTCCCCAAGGAATAAGAATGATCAGGTGCAACCTGCGAATCCAGACTCTCAGCTTTGTTTTCTAAGTCAAACTCAGATTTCCTCCGAGACCACACAACTTGAGAAAGAATCGAATAGGACCTGAGAACTCGTTGTGCGCCGCTCTCCTTTCTCAGATAGAAAAACTGAGGCCCAAGGACACAAATGAAATCCTTAAGGCCACGCAGGGTATCAGAGGCCTTGATGTCCCGGTGCCCAGGTCCCCGGACCTGTCCCATGAACCTTCCCCTATATTGTGTTCTCATGCCCTGGGCCTCAGTTTCCCCTTCTGCAAAAGAGAACCAGCTGGGATTTACTATCAGTTTCTTCTAAAGCTTCATGGAACTTCCTGGAAGAAACATTCCATGCTCATTGCAACGGACACACAGTAAGTACTGAATAAATAATGACGCAGGTTTGTTGCATGTGTTCTCCATGCCAGGGATGAAAGAGTTTGCAGGGTTTATCTAATTTAATCCTCCTGATCAACAGCGGAGAGAAGTGCTTTCATGACACTCGTTATCGAGATGAAAGAACTGAGGCTTAGAGAAGCTGAATGCCTCCCTCAGACAGGTCAAAGCTCCTAGAAGCGAGAGCAGCCTCTCTGTGCGGACCTGACCTTTAACTGTGCTCAACACGCACCCCACACCATGTCGGGGGCTTCATTCACATGGTCCTCCACTGGCCGGCGTTCTTATCCCCACTTTACCAGTGAGAGTAAGTGATTTGCTGGGGAGCACACAGCCAGCCCAGAGCAAACCAGAGCCGGAGCCAGTCCAGGAGGTGGAACAGGGTCTGCTGGCCCCAGCCCCACTCCACACACTGAACTCGAGTCTTTGCGAAGGATAACTTAGAATCTGTGCTTTTAGACATGTCCCTGGTGATTTTAATGCATAGCCCTTTAGAAGCCTTGTATCTATCCAGTTGGAGAATCCATTTTATGGTTGGGTAAACTAAAGCCTAGTGAGGAAATGTGGATTTCTATACAAGCTAGCTGCAGAACCAAGCCGGGGCTCAGGGCTCAGGCCCAGGCCCGCATCCTTGTAGCTGATGCCCTGTGCTCTGCCTAAACCCCATGCACCCGTCGGGACCAAGGGAGTCATTTCTCCAGCTTTGGCCATGCTGGTGGCCAGCAGGTGTCCACTGACTGCCCCTCTGGGAACTGCCCTTGGCTCTAGAGAGTCGTCTTCCTCCGGTCACACCTCCTTATGTGGGGACAGACCACATCCAGCGATGGGTGATACAGGCCTGGAAAGGCCTGTTCCCTTCTCCTAATTTGGGACAATTCTAAAGAGGCATCCCCGCTCCAGGGCACCCATAGGACTAGTCTGGGGGCATCCTGGGACGTGCCCTCCAAAGGGAGAGACTAATTGTTGCATCTCTTGCCTCCCACCACTAAAAACGAGGCCCTGTGCCTGGTCGTCTCCATACTCAGGGAGACTGGTCTGACCACGGGCACACAGGGCTGCCTGCTGTGACCGGGCGCTGGGCACGAGCGGGTTCTGCTGCAAGTCCACGTGTGGGGCAAGCGGTCTTGCAGCTTCGCCCCACACAATCAATAGGCCTGATGGTATTAGAGTTAACTGTGATGGGACAAGGAGCCCACTGTGCCCCGTAGAGTCTCTGGGTCAATTGGAGAATCACAACATAGACCCCTGGATTCCAGACCAAGACCATGTCACTTAAAAAGGAAAAATTATACCTTTTGAACAAAAGCTCCTGGAGCATTACTGGGCCCTTGTAGAGACAAAGAGCCTGGCCATAGGAATTCCAGTGACCCTGCGGCCAGAACTGCCCATCATGAGCTGGGTTCACTCAAACCCATCAAGTTCTAATGCCAGGGGGGCCCAGCAGCAATCCATGCATGGCTGAAGCAGTGCACTGGGACCGGGCACAAGCAGGACCAGAGGGCACAGTAAGTCACGTGAGCAGGTGACTCAGACGCACAAGTTGTCCACACCGTGGCCTCTCCCTCAGTTCACACCCACAGCTGTCTGAGAAGTCACTTAGGATCAGCTGATGAAGGAGGAAAAAGGCTGAGTTTGGTTCACAAATGGTTCAGGTTAGCACATGGATACAAGACAGGCCAGGTCAGGGGTGGCCTTGAAAGACAGAAGTGAGGGGGGATGGACACAATGGGCAGAACTTTGGGCAGTGTTTTTGGTCATCCACTTGTATAGAAAGAGAGGTGGCCTGAGGTTAGAATACATGTCAGTCATAGATTGTGGTGAATGGCCTGGAAGGTTGGTAGGGGAAAGGTAGAAAATTTGGGGCAAAGGAGGTCTGGGAGAGAGGCAAGTAGATGGACCCATGGAACAGGGCGCAGCATGTGAAGTCCTTTGTTTGCTGTTAATGTCCATCAGAGAATTTGGAGAACAAGAGAGGCACTGAATGACCAAGTAAACAGAACGATGTGGCCAGTCAACACCGGCCAGCTCCTGACATTGGTACCATGGTGTCGGACAGTGGGCACATGTGAGAATAGCCATGTATGAGGGATTTAGGCTACACAAGAGCCCCATAGCATGGGCTCCCAGTCACCACGACCAATGTAGCTGAATATCCTACCTGCTGACACTAGAGGCCAGTGTTGAGTCCTGGATATGGCATCAGCTATCAAGGAGACTAACTAATTATTTGGTGGCAAATACACATTCAATTACATCGTATCTCTTCTATGGTGAAAAGGACAGTGATTGATATTAACTGGAATAGACACATTTTCCAGGTGTGGATTGGCCATTTCTGTGCTCAGTACTTCAGTCGGCACCATTCCCTGAGGGCTTATAGGTGCTCATCAACTGGGGTGAGATCCTACATCACATCACTGTAGACCAAGAGACACCCTTTACAGCAAACAAGGGGCAGCACTGGGCATATGACCATGGGATCCACTGATCCACCACGTAACTGCCTCATCCAAAAGCTCTGGCCTGATAGAACGGAATGGCCTATTGAGGTACCAGCTTGGAAAAGACATCCTGCAAGGATGGAGCAGCATCCTCTAGGATTCAATATACACCCTAAATCAACTATTACATGATGCTGAATCCCCAATAGGTAAAATTCATGGACCTGTGTATCAAGAAGTGGAAGTAGGAGTGACTCCACTTACCATCCTCTCAGTGACCCACTTGGGGCAGTTTCCTACCTCCACAACTCAGGGCTCTGTGGATTTGGAAGTCCTGGTTCCCTGAGGAAGAATGCTTCCACCAGGGTTTCTAGCAAGAGTCTCATTAAACCTCAAGCTGCGGCTATACTCCATCTCTTTAGACTTTCAGGTGAAGAGACCTACAGGCAAGTGGGGGAAGGGTCACCATCCTGGTGGGGGTAATTGAGAGGATAGAACTGATTTTACTCAATGGGGCAGAGAAGAACGTTCAGCACCTAGGTGATTCATTTGGATGAATCTTGGTACTCCCTCACCTAGGGTATTTTTGGGTGTGTGTGTGCTGAGGAAGATTCACCCTGAGCTGACATCTGTGCTAATCTTCCTCTATTTTGCATGTGGGTCACTGCCACTGCATGGCTGACGAGTGGTGTAGGTCTGTGCCAGGGATCTGAATCCCCAAAGCTGGGCTGCTTTGGGGAAGTGCACCAAGCTTAACCACTACACCGTGGGGCTGGTCTCCCCTCCCCCAGTTTTGATGGTAAATATACAAGAGCAGCAGCCACAAGCTGAGAAGAGCATGATGACTAGGGGTTCCACTCCTTGTGGGGAGGGTCTGAGTCAGCCCTGAAGGCAAGTGCTCTACACCAGCAGAGGTGTTGGCTGAGGGAGGGGAACCTAGAATGAGTGTTTGAGGAGGGGGTGATAAGTGTCTAAGATTCTGATTCAATTCCAGTGTGTGTGGGGTTTTTCCCCCACATCCAAGCAATCCCCTGACATCAGCTGGGTGTCCCACAATTTAACTCAATTCTGGCACTATCTACCTGGAGACAGCATTAGGTCCCACAGGTTGAGGGCTCAGTCCTATAATACTCCACTCCCCTACCCCCAACTTCAGAGGCCAATCACAAGTCCAGGTTGTCATCTGTGCTTCTGACTGACTGGCCAGAGATTGGAGGTTCCTATTGTTACCGTGCCAGCTTCATTTTTGCCTGCTGCCCAGAAAATCAAAGACCAAGATGTCGAGATTGCAGCAGAGAGAGAGTTTAATCACAAGGCAGCCATGTGAGGAAGCAAGAGCATGAGTCTCAAGTCTGCTTCCCCCAAAATAGGGACTCAGGGATATTTATGGGATTGGGATAGGGTGGCAAGGTGGTCTGAAATGTGGAGATAGGTGATTGGAGGTGAAGAGAGGTGAGGTAATTGATGATGTGCACAAGCGTAGTCAGACTCCATGCCTCTTCATAGGACCCATGTTCACAAAATGGCGGTGTGAGCATGATCTGATGGTGGAGTTTTTAGCCTCTTGACGTCAAAAGGTCGCCTATCGGACATCTGTGTGGGCCTAGTTGATGAGTTGGTGGTCTCAACTGGCCTGGAGTGGACAAAGGAGTTCTAATTCCTGAAAAACAGCTCAAACCCCCATTACCATGGTGACCCAGGCTCTGGGGAGTTGTTATCTATAGAAGCCTAGTGGGAATCAGGTAGCATATTGCCTAAACAGCACAGTTAGTGATGGATGAGTTAAACAGCTAAAAGCTATAGTCAGTAATTGCAAAAAGGAAAAAACCCTTTAGTTCCTAGCTACTTAATCATCAATGACTAACTCTTTGCCTGTTTCAATTCCTCCTATCCTTTGGTCATTCCTCATACTTGAGGGATTCGGAGTGACTACTGATCTAACTACTTCCTGCCGAATTGGGGCATAGATCTGGGTTAGAGGAATGAAACTGTTTAGCATCATTTTGAAATATTCTCTTTTTGCCAGCTTCACACTGACATTATTAGAATTTTGTATCTTGCTCTACAGTTTTGGAACATCTAAAAGCACATTTAATAATTAAGTGTCCAACCAGAAGGATAAGAAGTAGACAACCCAAATGTTAACAGTCTCTGAAAAATAGACCTAATCCCATTGGGGCGTCCATCTGATCTCCAGGTGGGGTAGATATCTAGTCTCAGTTCCCGATAGTCTTTTGTTTTACTGGATATGCATCAGAGACCAGATTGGCCTATACCCGGATCTTTCAGTTGTCATTGATGATGGCGATCAGCACAGACTCTGTCTGGGGGTCATCACTTTCCTAAGGAACTCAGAAAAACAAAGTTATCAATTTATAGCAGCTGGGAAGATCCACAAACTCTACAGAGCATGTCTGTCTTAGTTAATCAGAGGTTCTGTAAAATTACAATATGATTTCTTTTCTACAATATGGCTTCCCTTATGTCAGCCTTGTATTGAGGTGGTATCACTGACTGAGCTACTGGCTATAGACTGGAGGTTCCTATGACCCCTTCCTTGGGTTTGACTAATTTGCTAGAGCAGCTCACAGAACTCAGAGGAAGGTTTTACTTTCTAGGCCACTGGTTTATTATGAAATGAAATAACTCAGGAAAAGCCAGATGGAAGACATGCACAGGGCAAGGTATGGGGAAAAGTTGTGGAGCTTCCATGCCCCCTCTGAGCACCACTCTCTCTCGGAATTGCCACATGTTCACCAACCCAAAAGATCTCTGAACCCTGCAATTTTAGGTTTTCAAGGAGGCTAAATGGCATAGCCATTGTAGGCGACTGGAATTGGCCACCTCAAGATACGTCTCTTTGGCATGAGGATTATTTTGGGCTGGTTACTTTTAAAAACTGAAGAAGACATGAGAGAAACTCTGAAAAGTATAATTTAACCCTTTGTTAAGAGACATTTACATTTGTAAAGGAAATCTCCATCTGTAAAGATGTCTCCTTCTCTGTACCAGGAAGAGGGGAGGATGACCTTTTCTCTAGAAACTCTTATCAATGCAGAAGGCAAGGACTTAAATCTACATAGTAACCTTACTCTTGTTTACTGTGCTTTTCTGGTAATCTCCCATAACTGACTCTCTCCATCCCCAACATTCTCCTTTGTCTTCAGCTGAGGGTGGTATTTAAGGTGAGAGCTTCCACCATTTTGGTGAGTTACTCAGTTTTTCTGGGTCTGTCCCACATTTACATTGATTTAGTTTTCTCTTGTTATTCTATCTCATGTGAATTTATTTTCTTGTCTGGCTGGAAGGACCCAGAGCAGGTAGAGGAAATGTTTTCCTCCTCTACAGTGTGGTGACGAGGATGGGATAAAATTTCACTGGCCGGACACTGCTCACTCCTGGATGGCTGCAGCCAAGAGATCCTGGACCCCTGACAAGAGCTGCCAGGAGGTAAGAGTTCTTACCACATCAGTCTCCCAGATCTCTCTCTGCAGGGTCCAATGGAAGTGAGAGTGGTGAGCTTTTTGCTTTCTAAATTTAGATTAGCAGAAGAAAATTTTGGTGAGGCTAACTTATTGGACTCAGCAACTCTAGGATTTGATTGAGTACTCACTGGTTGCAGATCCTTTTCCTCCCAGAGATAGTACTTTTCCTTGTCTCTGTCTTTTTTTTTGTTGTTTGTCGTAAGACACAGACATCTCTATAAACCTGTTGTCTGGGCCTTTTGTCTTGTTCTATGTCTTGAGAGCTTGACTTTGTGACCTTTTGGTCTCTGCCATCCAGAGGATGCATGTACCAGCACGCATCTTGGTGGCCAGTTGAGTAGACTGGGGTTCCAACACACTCTCTTTGTCTGGCTGTGTCAGCTCTCAGAGGAGTTAGTCATAAGGGGTCCCAATTGTTTTCATAAGGGGCCTTTGTCTTCTCAACCTTCATTGCTTACTGTGCAATGAAGGCCTTTACTTTCTTAGACTATTTTTGGGAGTGAACTTTCTGGGTCTCTTTTGGGGATGCCCCTTGTGTCCATGGTTAAGCTTATTGGTTGAGTCGCTGTTAAGATCCTACTTGTTGATGTGGCCGGACAATGGATCATTTAAATTGGGAAAACTTCTAAACTGGGTAAAAAAGTTTGTGAGATCTTTTGGTTTGGTGAACATGTGACAATTCCAAGAGAGTGGTGCTCAGAGAAGGCATGGAAGCTCCACACCTTTTCCTCATAATTTTCATTGGTATC
The DNA here is from genome assembly GCF_037783145.1 of Equus przewalskii. NCBI lineage: Eukaryota > Metazoa > Chordata > Mammalia > Perissodactyla > Equidae > Equus > Equus przewalskii. The sequence goes on from NC_091840.1 coordinate 38,546,453, forward strand.
TATGAAAAGGCCAAATTAAAAAGGAAACACACATGCAAAAAAAGTAATGACTAGCCTTAAGACCCTGACTCAGGTTACAGTTGAGTGATGAGATATAAAAGTCTAAGTGTTGATAAGATTACAAAGGTTGGAATGCTTGAGCTGATTTTATATATATATATAATATATATATATATATATAATATATATATATAAAGAGGTTATATCAACTTTCTCTGAGAGTGTTTTAAAATGTCTGGTTGGGAATACTTCCCTTATCCAATATTATAAGACCAAGACCTACTGATAAAGACCTACTGAAATCTATAGTTAGAGGTATCTAAGAGTTGATGGCATTCAGATGAAATTTGTAGAAAATGGATATATTTATGGCCTTTATGAAAGTGATTGTATCCCTTTGTCCAATTGTATTATAGACTCTATTGTGTGGACAGACATTACCTCCCTGGGGAATATTTACCCTTCCTGATTGTAAGACTTTTAAAGGTGTGCTACATTGTCCAGAAAGTTTTAGAACATACGAATCTTTGATTCACTTCTTAGGTTAAAAATTTCACTGATTTAAAGAAGCAATTGGAAGGGTGTAGCTGAAGGGGTGAGTAAGCCTTTTTTTTTGTCATTCAGGCTGTAATCTGGTTCTTGGGGGAAATGAAAGCAGCCATCTTTGTCTTGAAAATCTCTGCAAGGCTGGAGGCATGGTTCTAGAAGGCAGTTCAAAGTTCAGCCATCTTTTGCCAATCCCAAGCCTCCCCTGGCTCATCCAAATGCTCCAAGATATTAACTGAGACAAAAGATTGAGACAGTAGAAACAGATCAGGCAAATATGTCCATGAAACTCTATCTTAAGGAGAACTTGACTTCTTTCTGTGTCTTTATGATGTAAATTTGCTGCTCCCATCTTCTCTAGGACCTGAGAGCCATTCTTTGAAATACAAATGTTTCTTAGAAACTAGTTCATTTTGTATTGCACCTGATTCATAACAAAAATTTAACGTCTTGTCTGTGTCTACCTGTGTGTTTATGTGTGTCTAGATGTATGTTATACATGTGTGATATTTTACCCCTGGATGGTATGGCCAAAATTAAAAGCTCTGTTTAACTGTCTTAAAGCAAGTGCTTATGTAAATTCTAAATGTAGTAGAAATTAACCCAATGTCTTTTAAGTTAACATGATATAGATTAATCTTTGGTAAATGAAAAGTTTAAGTTTGTTGGTTTGATTGAAAAAAAGACATGTCCTTAGAGTTGTCGGTGTTTGACTATGATGCAGACATGCAGCCTGGGTTTACTAGTCAGACAAGCTCATGTTGTCTGTCAGAAATTTGTCAGCAAAATAATAGCTTTAAAAGATAATTTTGTCTAATATTTCATGAGGTTTTCATGGGTATTCTGAACATAAGTATTGGAAAAAAATGATTTAAATAGATAAAGATGGGTAAGAGTTTTTGGGTACGATAATTATGTTTTGTGGTCTGTATACTTGGGAAACCTTCCAAAATCTTTTTGGTAACTTGAAACTTTGAAGTTTTGCTAGGTTAATTTAAATGATAAAATTCATTGAGTATCTAGATCGTTTCCAAATAAGATAAGATATTAGCCATTAATTATTAAATGTAAGTTTATCTACTTTTGGCTTCTTATTGCAGAGAGGCTACAAGTGTTTGGGTCCATTACTGTGAAGTGGTGTGTTTCTAGAAATTAGGAAAAGTGTTTAGAATGCTGATGTAAAGGATAGCTCATAGTTGCTTACTTTTTAGTTTTTACTAGGGTCTGTAAGGGCTTAACACTCAAATTAATATATGTAATTAAAGCTACTAAAAATTAATAAGGAAAACAGCTCTGTATTCAAGGAAAGTAAAGGGTATGTTGTCAGTAAAGAAGGTATAAAGAATGGAAGTATTTTTGTTTGTTGTGTTAAGAAAGATAAATTTGTCCTGAAGTACTAGAAAGGAAGAAGGAAAGCATGGGACAAATTCTGAAGGTAAAAAAGTTGTAGAAGTTTGTGAAGGAGAAATTCTGAAAGGAGTTTTATGCTGGTCAAGTTGACTAATATTAAAGTAAATGAGTTTTAATGTTAAAAATAAGCTGGTGCAGAAATTAAAATTTGGTTTTCTCTCAAAGGATACTTTTCCTGAACTTCTAGTCTGTTCTTGGTAAAGAGATTATGAAAGTTTTTTTCTTTAAGTAGTCTGGCAGAAGAGTAGGGACTTTATGTTTAATCAAAATAAGTTTCCTGTATTGTTTATCAAGTCTCTAATCACAGGTGCTAAGATCTTACAGCTATTTAATGTTCTGGATTTGCCTAAAAATCTTTAATTGTCGCTATAGTTAAATGGATAACTAAACATTGTTTTAAAGGGACCTATGGCATTATGTGGGCCAATGTTGTTGATATAGGTGTTTAAAAAATTATAACATTCCTAAAATGTTATATAATTCCGGTTATTTTAAGGTGTTGTATGTCACAAAATTAACCAAATTTCTTTGTCAGTTTTCATTTTTGAGTGTTTTGTTGTTTACAGACAAGTATTGTTTTACTCTGATGTTTTTTACTTTTGCAAATATGTCTCATTTTCAGAGAGATTCCTGGAAAGGACTCTGACACCTACTCTGGAATGCAGGTTTCTGAGAAACTTTCAGATCATAAAACTAAACTGGTTAAAAAATTACAGAATTCTAATGGAGAAACTGAAGACCCCGTAAAACTGCTAGAGGAGATTAAGATAAAAACAATTGATTACACAGGACTGTACGAACTGATGAGGGTGATTATAATTTTTTATGAATTTTGTTCGAAACACTGTTGGTTTTTTGATAGTTTGTTCTCTCAGATTTAATGAAATCTTTTCCTCTTTTCTTTTATGCTAACTATGACTTAGAGCAATTTGGTGAAATTATACCTTTGTGAGCAGAACTGAAACATTTATCTTTTTCTCCCTACCAGATCCCTCCAGAATTTGGAAACTTAGTTAGTGAGTATGGTTGTTTTCATGGCAATGTAGTTATTTGCATAAGTTCAACAAGAATCTGTTCTCCTTATGACAGGACATAATTGGAAACATTGGTTATCTTACCAAGACTTTGACTGCAATGTCATATTTGAGAGAAGCATACAGGCTCAGATATGACAATACTGTCTTTGAGGAGTAAGGTTGACTTTCTGGAATAAAACCACTTGGAAATATTGGCCTGGTACTTTGTTTACAGAGATTCCAGCAATCTTACCTGGTAAGTAAGGAAGCTTACTTAGCTGGCAGGTACCTGGAACCTCAAAGTATTTTGGAGGACCTCAAGAAGAGAGAAATTCACCCAAATCTGTAGGTATTGCAGGCAAAGTCTGATGGCAAGTCCTTGGCTCGGCTTTTCTGGCCTTGAGAGGCTTTAAAGTTCAATCTGAGATACCTCATAAAAAATTCCAGCTGGGGGCCAGCCCGGTGATGCAGCGGTTAAGTTCACACGTTCCTCTTCTCGGCGGCTCAGGGTTCGCCAATTTGGATCCTGGGTGCAGATATAGCACCACTTGGCAAAATCCATGCTGTGGTAGGAGTCCCACATATAAAGCAGAGGAAGATGGGCACGGATGTTAGCTCGGGGCCAGGCTTCCTCAGTGAAAAGAGAAGGATTGGCAGCAGATGTTAGCTCAGGGCTAATCTTCCTCAAAAAAAAAAAAAAAAAAAAAAATTCCAGCAAAGCAGATTTAAAGGAGCCTATATGATCAATTGCTATTCTTGCTGCACTTATGTAAGTAATTGGGCCAAGTTTATTGAAACTAAATTTATTTTGCAAACCAATTAGTCTTAATTTGGCTATCTTTGGTAAAAATGAGGGTGATTTTGGAGAGAAAAATTATGTTTCAGTAAAAAACTATAGTACACTTGTGAATATTAGATCCTAGTTCTGTTAATTGTCTTTGAACTGTACAGGATCCTGAATTCTTCTAGACTCCTGGAATATCTGACTACAAATCTCCAAACTAACATTTTCAATTTTTTCCCTCATTTTCATTTGGAATTCTTGAGAATTGACCCTGCCCTATTTCCTGAAGCCTTGCAAACTGAAGCTGAACAACTTGATATAAACTTAAGAGAGATTCCTGTCTGCTGCTGTGTAAGCTGTAAGCCACTCAGAAAGATATGTGAATGCCTGATGACATCATCAGAGACATCTCAAGCTGCAAAAGATTCTCCAACTCTGACATCTAGAAATCTTGTTGACTGGCTGCCCCCTGGGCTCAGGAACTAGTTTATAATTTGCTCCAACCATTAACCTTGTTTTTCTTTTTGTTTCCATAGAATACTTATTAAATACCTGATTGCTTGCTTCCACACTGTAGGTCTAACTTTGGGAACACACCTGCATCACCGCTTTCTAAAATAAATTTAACTGGACTTATCTATTCTCAGGACTAAGAAATGTGTTCGCTGAGATGAAGCCATCTACCACTCAGCTTCTGGACTATGAAACTTCTTAAAGTTTCAAAGGACTGTGAAACTTAAAAGTTTCAAAGGCGGGACTGTAGGGGACTGAACTGGCCACCCCAAGATATGTCTCTTTGGCAAGAGGATTATTTTGGGCCGATTACTTTTAAAAACTGCAGACATGAGAGAAACTCGGAAAAGTAGAATTTAACCCTTTGTTAAGAGACATTTACATTTGTAAAGGAAATCTCCATCTGTAAAGGTATCTCCCTCTCTGTACCAGGAAGAAGGGGGGATGACCTTCTCTATAGAAACTCTTATCAATGCAGAAGGCAAAGACTTAAATCTTCATAATAACCTTACTCTTGTTTACTGTGCTTTTCTGGTAATCTCCCATAACTGACTCTCTCCACCCCCAACATCCTCCTTTGTCTTTAGCTGAGGATGGTTTTTAAGGTGAGAACTTCCACCATTTTGGTGAGTCACTCAGTTTTTCTGGGTCTCTCCCATGTATACATGTTATAAAGCTTTGTTTAATTTTCTCCTGTTATTCTATCTCTTGTGGATTTAATTTGTTGTCCGGCCCAAAGGACCCAGAGCCGGTAGAGGAAATGTCTTCCTCCCCGACACTATGATTGATTAAATCATTGGACTGTTGGTGATGAAATTCAGTCTCCAGCCCCTCTCTCCCCTCCCCGGAGGTCTGGGGTAGGATTGGAAGTTCCAACCTACCAATCATACGGTTGGTTTCCCTGGCAACCTAAGCCATCCTTAGGTGCTTTCCAAAAGTTGTCTAATTAGCAAAAGGCACCTTCATCATGTTTGTCACAGGAAATTCCAAAGGTTTTAGGAGGTCTGTACCAGGAATGAGGTTGCAGACCAAATATATGTTTCTTATTACAAATGACAACGTCATAGCCTCAGGACCAGCTGCAGCCATGAGGGTGGGGGTGGGTAGTAATTCACTCCATTGTCTTTCCTCTTGCAAATTTCCTGAGAAAAGGAGCCTCAACAGATTCCTGGAGGAGTTTTTGAGAATGCGTCATATAAACTGTCGGATCAGAGCAGCACAACAGGTGGCTTGTAGTGGATTCCCTGGTGCGTTGCCCAGATTCTCCCCTCCAGTGCTGCAGGTTCCTCCCCAGGCTGCTGAGTGTTGGCAGCTGACAGCTCTCTGCTGAGCTCCTTCATGGGACCTGCCCCGGGCTGAAGAGAGTTGCCTTGCCCAGTCATGCCTTTTGTCGGGAGCAGCTGCTTCCATGACAAGTTGAGATGCGAATGAAAGCCTGGGCCCTCGCCCTGATTTGGGCTATCCCAGTTCTAAAGCTCCCTGTGGGACTGGCCGAGACCTGTATTGTGATGGTGTCACAACACAAATTCTCTCTCGGCTTGGTCCTGCTTTCCACGCTCTCCAGCACACTCAGAATGATGATTTACATCTAAGAGTTTGCTTCCCGGAGAAACCATTTGGTGACATCCGTGGCTCCTAGTTGAGCTCTGTGTGCCATCAGAAGGCTCAAATGTCCCCAGTGCTCTGTGCCCACAGTTTCATACTCCAGGGGCAGGTGATGCTGTGCCCTGTTAGAGGTGCGTTCTATTCAGGATTCCTTGAAAGAGAAGAGAGAAAGTTTGGCTTAGGGGATGTGAGCAAATTCTGTTTAGTCTTTCACAAATGGAAGGCACTTTTCTACTCTCCCTTCTTGATCCCCTCTTCAAGATTTGCCTGACACCAGAGGGTCTGCAGATCATAGGGTGTCCTGTGGCCACCCCACTGCTGGCCTGCTGGTGCCTGCCTCCTGGGCATGCTGACATTTGGAGGTGCATCCCTCACTGGCATTTGGGCTGAAGTCTGTCAGGCTGCAGGTGAAGCAGAGAGACTCGAACCTGGAGGACGTTCCAGTAGTTGCTCTGAATGGGAGACATTCTGTGGTTGCCACAGCAACCACACAAAATTGGGGTTCACTTGCCTGATGCACATAAAAGGCCAATTGATTACAGCATCAGCCTTTGGGAAAAGAGATCAGCTTTATTCTGTGAGATCCACCTGCAGGGAGACGGGGGTGGGGTGCGGGGATGTGCCCTCAGATCTGTCTCCCCACTTCAGGATTTGAGGTGAGATTTAAGAGGTTAAGGAGAACAGGCTGGCACCCAGAAACACTGGTGGGACAAGTTGCGATTGGTGGGCTTCAAGCATTTATGGTAAGGTTTTAAAATTTATGACAGGTTTCTAAACACTTCTGAGGGTCTGAACTTTCATGAAAGGGTTCTAAACATTTTTGATGAGGTGGGGAAGAGATTATTACACCAGATCTTCCTGAACCAGGGACCCCTCGCTTCTGACAAGAGTCCGACTTTCAAGTGCCGGTCGCATCCTGCTCCTGGGCTTCCATGGGAAGGAGGATCTTTGGTTCTGCAGACATTTTGGGTCAAGATTTCTTCTTTTGCGCATGCTCTGGCTTTGTGACTTTGCAGATTTTCTGAAAAGCAATTCTTAATCAGTCTTTTGATAAGAGATGGGGTCAGTTGAACTGGTCCTGGAGGGCCTGCGATTATAGCCACTGGAAGCTCTGATGGCTCTTGGGGTCCTTCTACTTGAGGTTCTCAAAACAAGCTTCCCAGAAAGGCTCAATCTGAGATGGAGCAGGTGTGCCAGTCACCTCAGCCCCCGTTTGACTTGGGTACGTGAGTACTGAGCCCTCACCCAAACTTCCCTGCCCCAGTGGGTAGAGAGAGTGATGTTTTCCAAGAGAAAGCAGGAGACCTTGAGGAGTCATCTGTTAGGCCCCTTCCTTCCTTCCCTAAAACTTATTATCCTCCTATTATGGATGGGGTAATCAAGGCCCAAAGTAACATAGTGAGAGAGACATGTTCTGGGGATATAAGCAAAGTCACATGCCTCCCAGGTCAGTGCTCTCCCTTCTGCCTCATGCCACCATTTATATTGCTTTGTGCCACCTATAGTGACCTGAGGGGACTGTGATGTGAATGTGATGTGAGTGGAGCCCCTTGGAGCTATGCAATGCAGTGACCCTGCTGGACATAGCATGATACAGGAAGCCATTGGCCTTTTAGATGGGCATCCTGCGACAATGTGGAGCTATACCAACAGGGCACCTTTGACCTTTTTCTACCCTTGTGGATGTAGTTGGTCTCTGTGGCCAGGCACAGGGTCACGTGACTGACACAAATGCAGGTGGATTTCATACGCCACAGGGGAATCCTGATTCGAGTTGCTGAGACAGGAAGTGGAAGTCCAGTCCATTTGATTGGAAGCACTTGAGCTTGGAAAGTTAGCGAAACTGAGGATGGAGAGTTAAAGTTCCCCTGGATTAGGATGAAACTGTGCCTGTACCCACAAGGTTAATGTGCGAACCCACATTTCTGAGCTTGCCTTGAAGAACAGCAGGAGGACCGCTGATAAGAGAGCAGCTTGCAGACAGCCCTCCGCCTGACGAAGCATCATGCAGGACCACTGAGAAGCTAAAATGACTGATTGCAAGCTTTACACATTGTAGACCAAAGATCCACCGCATGCAACACATAGAGTCCCCTCGAATTTGCACAGGCGGCCCGTGAAGAAATATGAAAGTCACCCGGTGCAGGGGACTCTTAGAACATCAGCCCCCAAGGCCACATGCTCCCCACCTCATGTTGTTCTCACAATATGCTTTGGAAAAATGCTTAGACCTGCGTGTAGTCTAGTTAATCTCTAATCAGTAGAAAGAATAACTTATTTGCAGAAAATTTATGCCCTCTGCCCAAAATGTTGAATGTTGCATTCAGCAGATCCACCACGGAGAGGCGCCCAATGTTCTACAGTCATCCATCACGTGACATTTCTGAGCCCCGACCCCAACTCCGTTTGCTTTATATAAGACATTTCCAAATCAGTTCCCTTTAAGATGAATTTTTTAGGATGATCGTTGACCATCTTCCGATTTGTTAGCTTATCATTTCTTAAAGTTCTCTACCACCGCCTGCTTGGCCTTTTGTCTTACAGCGAGCACATCAAGCCCTCTCGGTATCATTAGGGTGTAAGGGGCAGAGTGATGGAGGGCAGTGAATTTTCTGGGTCTAAGCAGCCACCCTTTAAGTACAGTTTGTGGAGGTTGAGTGGGTTCCATGTCACCAGTCCTGCTTCTCCATCCATAACATTGGACATTTCACCCTACCTAGTCCCATCTTCTCACAATTGCCTTCTCCCATTCCCATCTACCGATGCCCTGGTTCCATCCACAGTGACCTCTCACTTATACTTGTGCTAACTGCTCCCCCTCCCCCTCCCAATCCGACCCAGAGCCCCTGCTTACTCTTCCGGAAGCACCTCTGACCATGGCACTTCCCTTCCCCACTGAAGCAAGACTTTCAATGCCTGTTAGCACTAGGGGCACCAGACACTCCGGTTTGCCTGGGACAGTGTTAATTTGTATCTGTTGTCCTAGTATAATTATTAGTGGTGTCTCCCTTTATTTTCAAAAATGCCCTAATCTGAATGATAAAAATGACATCTTCGTCTTACTTATTACTATCTGAATGGAGCACAAATTCCCCACCTTGACAGCCTGGCCTCAACTTTCCTTCCCAAATTTCCCCACCACTTCACACAGACCCTGACCCTAACACCTTCCCAATGGGCTTCCACCCAATTTGATAAACACATCATGATCATCTCTACTTCGAGTCATTTTCTCAAGCTATACCTACCTCTTTTTTACCTAGCCTGAAATACCTCCAAAAGAGCTCCCTGCACTTGTCAGTCCATCAAGACCTGGTTTAAGTTCTGGCCTTAAGCCTCTGTAAGTTCCTCTAAAGCCTTAGTCTGAATAAGGCTCTTGTCAAGGGTCGTCCACTGTGCCTCTAATTTCCCAACGTCTGTCTATTTGTGTAGTCTGGACTGGAGGGCAATCAGAGGAGTACTGCCAGGCATAGGGAGAATACCACCGGCTGCTGCAGTGGGTCACGGGAAAGACTTTGGGCAAGCATGAAGTTGGCCAGGAAAGGAATGGTGGGGAGGGTCCAGCTGAACAGTGACCGAAGTCCTTGGGGTCTGGGAAACCGCTCTTGGGGACTAGAATCAGAAGGATGGAAAGGGTTTGTCTGGTCTTGTCTGTTCTACCCTGAATCTCACAGAAAGCCAGCTGGGCCAAAGGTCTTTTCTCAGGAGCACAGCTCCCACCCCCATGGCCATATCTCTCATCCCTCCTTCCTTCCTTCTCCCTCTCAGCTCAATGTGAATTCCCCACAAAAACGTGACAGCTGATTGTAATTAAAAATGAATATTTTTATGTATTCCTAAAGTAAATTTAATTCCACTGAACGTTATGAGTCACACCTCTGGATCACAAGAACAATGTCTTCTTAGAAAAAGAAAATACTTTCATATTGATGATCTTGGCCAGGGTCGCTACAAGATTCCAGGGAGGTAGGGAAGAGAGGAGTAATGTTTCTCATATTTTGCAGGGGATTGCATTGGAGCTCACAGAGGGAAGGGACCTGACCAAAGCTTTGGATTTTAAAAACAACTGATATTCATAGAAGATAAGTTTAAAAACATCAATAACTTAAATGCAATATATGTATTTTTTAATTATTAAATAAAAGCCATTCCTTTTGTAATGATGATGAAATTATCTCAGGACACATCTTAGGAAGAGCAGGGAAGATGAATCAGGCATTCCTCTGGCTCTGATTTGGTCTCAAAAAGATGAATACTTTGTAGTTCGGGAGTTTTCGTCCAGGTACTTCATGGCATCCTGGACCCACTTCTGCTTGGGATCAGCACAGATCTTCTTGGCTTGTTTGGTCTTGAAGCTGCAGGAGAGAAGGGAAGCAGTTAGAAGGATCCTCTTTCAAGGTTGTGTCCATTTAACCCTAAACCTTCTAGGACCATCTGTCATGGGGTGAAGGGCTTGCTATGGGAGAGGAGGAAGGGGAGAGAGGAAGGGTGGGATGCTGGGGCTTAGCTGCAGCTCTTGACGGCCCAGTAAAGCCATCTGTGCTCTTGACTCAAAGGAACTGGTATGACCCAAACAAGCCTTCAGGCAGGGAGCTGGGAATGAAAATTTCGTGTTGTGAAAATTCATAGCATTGGAACTCTCTGAGTCTATGACTCCCAAGATTCCAAGCAACTCTGATGCAGTTCTTGACCTTTGCCTCCTAGAAATTCTAATTTGGGGGCTGGGAGAGGTCGAGCTTTGTCTACTTACATCACAGCTTTCTGGGGACATTTGCTGCTGGTGATTTTTCTGTAGCTCTGCAGTCGCTGAAAAGAGATCTTCCTACTGGCCACGTTAAAGCAGCAGACGGTCGAGATAGAAACTGAATTTGGGGGAGAAATGAAAGAAAGGATAAGCCACTAATGATATGTAGATATATTAAAACATAACTTTGTAAGGAAGGAAGGAAATTTAGGAGAAGGCAAGGAAATGTAAGAGGTGGATATAGACACCATCTGCTCTGAGGTCCTGTGCCTCTGCCTGTTGATTCAAGGTCCCCAGCTGTACACAGGGGACCCATCACCTTGGGCTAGGGTATGGAAAATCTCGGTCAAGGTAACAAGCTCTAGCTTTGTCATTACGAGGAGCTATGTGACTATGTGATAGTCATCGTGTTTTCACCAAGTATTCTCCATTCTCTGCTTTCTGGACACACGGTGGACTTGCATTTCTTGGCCACTTTTGGTTGTTAGAGCGATTAACTAGTATTGACCCATAAGTGAGAAGACAAAGTGGGAGGTGTCATTTCTGAGCCAGAGTTTGTAATTGCCAGCGCAAGACTCTTGGGAGCTTTCTTTTCCTTCGTCACAGGGAGCAGCAATGTTCCTGAGGGCGGCTGCTCCATCAGTCAAGAATCCCGAGTATATGAAGAGAAGCTCTCGCCAGTACGTTACAGATGTTTAGTACAAACGAGAAATTAACCTTTGTTGTTTTAAGCCACTGATAATTTAAGATTGTTACCACAGCATCCACGTTCTTATTCGGACTGACACATGCAGTAAATCTAAGTCATCAGAGGATGGAAAAGTGAGTTATGATATAAACATTTAGATACTTTTTCCCAAACAGAGTCAAAATATGTCCCCTGGGACCTCATTCCCTTCCTCTAACCACTGTTTCTGAAAGTTTCTGAAAAGCTTTTGGAGTCCCGTAAAAATTCTCCAATTAAGCAATTTTTGCCCCCTCCACCACTGCCCCAGATGCCCACTGTGCCCACAGTAAGAAAGGGTCTTTTGTGTGCCCTATTCCTAAACACTGTGAAGGTAGCTGGGTTGTACATACACCTGGCATCTCTCTCAATACTCATGTCAGGAAAGAACATGGAGACTGGCCTCAGGGGCCGGGGTTTCTAGTTACGGCTCTTCCACTGATTGTGAGGTCTGGGCATTTCTTATCCACTCATGGGACCTCTTTTCCCATCTTTAAAATGCAGGATTTGTGGCAAGTCTCTGCAGATCCTTGCTGATCTGATAGTTCTGGAGGTGCTTAGCTTTCCCATAGGGAGAGGGGGGCTTACCTGGCTGAGCCAGCACCTGGGTGCTGAGGGCAGCCGCGGTGAGCAGCAGGCACAGGAGGGCTGCGGAGACCTTCATGCTGGAGGGCGAGGATGCGAGCTTCAGCGTGAGAGCTGTTGGTTTCTGGGCTGGTCTCTGCTGCTCTGCAGCTCTGCAGCTCTGCCTGCCTTTTATAGGAAGCAGGGAGGGTGGGGGCTTCCAAGGAAGCTGTCCCTGGGCAGGGTCATGGCCAAATCATGATGGAGGGGTGTCCTGAATTGCTGACCAAGCTCCACATCTTGGCAAGTTAACAGGACAAACCAGAGGAAGGAGACTCGAAATACCTTTCCCTCCAAGTGGGGAAGGGCGTGTATGCTTGGGCAATAACTGAGCACGGAGAGTAACGAGAGATTGTCATTCTTTGTTTTGGTTTGTTTTCTTAGGAATATTTACTCCTGGCCTAACTTCTGTTGCCAATCTTCCTTGTTTTTTGCTTGAGGGACATTAGTCCTCTACTTTATATGTGGGTCACAGCCACAGGTGGGCTGACGAGTAGTGTCTGCACCTGGCATCCAAACTCACGGACCCGGGTCTCCGAATTGGAGTGTGCCAAATGTAACCACTTTGCCATGGGGCTGGCCCCGAGGGGCTCATTCTTAAAAGCTCTGTTTTCCCTGACATGAAACATCTGGGGTTGGCGAAAGAAGCAGGAAAACAAAGAGCGTGAAGAGATGAGGAGATCCAAGAACCTCCCCTGGTCCCTGTGTTCGCATGGTGGTCTGTAGGATTTTGGAGGCCAGGAAGGGGCCCTAAAGCTTCTGCTAGACTCCCCTCCAGCTGCAGAGAGATCTCAGCAGCTCTGAACATTGCCAGGCTCTGGGAACCCAGGAATGGGAGCAAACAAGAACCTCACCCCAATAGTTCAATCCAGGGGTCATAGAATCTTAGTTCCCCAGAATCTTCGTGTCATAGGACATCAGAACTGATAGTTCCTATTGCTCTTGACTTCATTTTTGTTGTTGTTTTGTTTTGTTTTTTAAAGATTTTATTTTTTTCCTTTTTCTCCCCAAAGCCCCCCGGTACATAGTTGTATATTCTTTGTTGTGGTCCTTCTAGTTGTGGCATGTGGGATGCTGCCTCAGCGTGGTTTGATGAGCAGTGCCATGTCTGCGCCCAGGGTTCAAACCAACGAAACACTGGGCCGCCTGCAGCGGAGCGCACGAACTTAACCACTCAGCCACGGGGCCAGCCCCTGCTCTTGACTTCTTGTTCATTTTCCCCAGCTTTCTTGATGAATAGTTGACAAATAAAGATTGTATATATTTAAGGTGTACAATGGGATAGTTTAATATACGTATACAATGGGAAATGATTCCTGCAGTCAAGTTAACTCACATGTCCATCACATCACATAGTTACCTTTTTTATCTTTTTTGGTGTCTTGAGAACACAAGTTCTACTCTCTTAGCAAATTTCAAGTATATAATATAGTATGATTAACTATAATCCTCACACTATGCATTAGATCCCCAGAATTTATTCATCTTATAAGTGAAAGTTTGCACACTTTGACAAACATCTCCCCAGAAACACAAATCAAAACTACAATGAGATATCACCCCACACCTGTTAGAATGGCTGTTATCCAAAAGACAAGAGATAACAGGTGTTGACGAGGCTGCGAAGAGAGGAGTACCCTGGTGCACTGCTGGTGGGAACGTGAATTGGTGCAGCCCCTATGGAAAACAGTAGAGAGGTTCCTGTGCATTTCTAAACGATTTGCTTGGCTGCTAAAGTCTTTTTTCCAAAGGGATCAAACAGTAAAACCCTGTTCATCAGCTCCGCCATAGTGGAGTGGGTCTGTTTGAAGCAGAATGGGTGGTTCCCCACGCTCTCACAGCCCAAGGATTCAAGGAACACGTGTGGAAGACAGCGCTCTAGTTCACCCTCTCCCCTGAGCACATGTCACACCCAAGGTGCCCGATGACTAAAATTCTCAAAGAGAAAGAGGAGACAAGAACCCACATATATCTTCTTTGTGCGCCACACAAGGACTCCTTGTGGGAGACAGTGCAAGAGCAGGCAGTCTTTAATGAGGTCCTTAATTAAGATCTCTAATGAGATCACTGTGATACCGACCCCGATATCAGTTTTCCCACATTAAACCCAGCATATATGGGGTTAAAACCAAAACACTCATTCCTTGTTTACTCTCTGGCTTCCTGACTCCAGAATCCACTATCCTCCATGGAGACAGACACCGCCAAGGACAAGCACCTGGATCATCTCCTCCCCGCAAAGCGATACAGGCTGGTGGGAAAGCTGCTGACCAGCAGGGTGACAGGCTTCCTCTTCTCTGCAAGTGTCTCAAGGCCAAAGACAGGCTGGTGGGAAAGCTCCGACCAGCAAGGCTATATGCTCCCCCTCCCCTACCTAAAACCCCAAATAAAAACCCTTCCTTTCAGCTTTTCGGGGAGTTTGGGATTTCAGCGTTAGCTGCCCTCTCTCCTTGCTCAGCGCTGTGCAAAAATAAAATTCCTACTTTCTTCCACCACACCTGGTGTCAGAGATTGGCTTGCTGTGCAACGGGTGAGCGAACTCACTTCAGGTTCGGTATCAATTTGGTGACCCAGATGGGACAATGTCCCGGGTGGACGTCTCGCCTGTGGCACACCGGCCTCTGGCTAAAGGCCTCTCTTGGAAGCTGTGCTGCAGCTGCCTGAGCCCCCTGTCTCAGGGATAGCCCCAAGAGACTGGCTGCTAACCAGATGTCGTCGGCCCACGGCACTTTTGCTTTGGTGGTGGAAGAAACTAGCTTTAGGACTTAGGAAGATGTCTCTTGTAAGTAGCTAGTAGCTTTTGGTTTTGTTTTTGTGTTAACCTTCTCCAACAGGACCGGCCAGAAATAACGGGTACCCGGCAGCCCTCTGGGCTCCATTTGTTTTGAAGTCACCGCGATGCCCTGGCCAAATTTTGGTAAGTTCCCCGGGTGTGCACAACCGAGGTCCCTTGTCCTTGCTCATTTGGGAAGGTCTGCATGGCGGATCTTCATTTGTTGGGCGCCCACTGAGTGCAGGACACGGACTAAGCTGGGACTGGAAGCTCTTTGGTTTTTGGTTTTGGTCTTTGTTTTGGCTTCCGTTTGTGGCCGAGGGTTTTTGGGAATGCGCGCTTGTTTGGCATTTGTTGTTGTTTGTCTGTTTGTCTGTCCTTTTAAAAGTGTTAACATGGGAGATGCTGGATTTATTCCACCTAAGAGCTCCTTGGGAAAAACTTTGGCTGATGGTCGACCTATAGATAAGCCAGTGTCTAAAGAGGTACGATTTTCTTTTGTAACCATGTGGCCACAACATTCTTTAGATGCCGGAGAGAAAAAATGGCCAAATGATGGATCCTCAAGTTGGGAAAGTTTTTAGAGAGCTCTTATGATAAACGACTGTTTTCTTGGTACCTCTGAAAAGACCAAATTAAGAGGAAACTATAATGACTAGTCTTAAGAACTTAATTCAACTTGGGGTCTCAGCTTCTTGTGGTCTTACAGATGCTAATGAAAGTGTCAACAAAGAGAAATCAGAAAGGGAAGAGTCACAGGACTTATCCCAATGGGATAAAAATCTTTAGCTAGTTATTAAAAGAAAAATGGGATAAAGGGAACAGATATGAATGAAGCTAAAAGAAAGGTTTTAATGAAACACTGCCTAAGGTTGGATGGGCTAGAGGGACCCCCCTATTTGCTCCCCAACATTAGAGGACATCAGACAAAGCTGTTCTATTTACCCCAGTTTGAAAAATGTACAAGGTCAGGAGGCAAAAATCACAGTGAGAAACCTGACCAACAATTATTTGGGGCAACAGTTAGGCTACTAAGATTAATAAAACTATAAAGATTAAAGTGTTTAAGCTAATATTATATGAAGAGGTTATGTCAACTTTGCCTGAATGTTTTCTTTGGGAATAAATGCTATGTGTAGCTGGGAATGCTTCCGCTGAACAATATTGTAATACCAAAACTTGTTAATAAAATTCTAATGTAAGTTATAATTAAAAGTATAAGGGTTAGGAAAAGCAAGACAGAGTTTTGTAAAAATTGATATACTTAAACGGGCCAAAAACAGTTCACCCAAACTGGTGTATGCAACTGGAAAAGCCAGCTGCAACAACGGGGAGCCTGTTTTAATCTTTTGAGGCTTCTAAATAAAATTAGAAATACTTTACTGCCTCTTTAAGAGAAAATAATTAAATAATTAAACAAGCCAGCAGCCAAACCCAAATCTGCGGCTTTTTTCTGCTCTCTTGCTGAGCTTCCCAGCAAGCTGAGCTTCGCTTCAACTCCCCCAAAATTCCTGATCTAAAATTGCATAAGTAAAAATAAGTAAACTTTTGAGATAATTTGGAATTGTAATGGCCATTCTGAAAACCTGTTTCAGAAGAGGATTCAAAATCTCTCATAATGGAATGCAGTCTTTAATGAATATGTGAAAACTTCTAAGAGACAAAGTTATTTAACATGATGTAAAATGATCTTTGATGAATGAAAGCCTGTTTAAGCTTGCTGGTTTCATTTAAAATGAACGTGTCCTCAAAGTTATCAGCATTGGCTATAATGCAGACACACAGCCTGGGTTTACTGGTCAAATGAGCTCATGTCATCTCTGCTACAAAATTCATCAGCAAAACTCACAACTCAGTATAATAGCTAAGTCGGTTTAACGTCTCATGGAGTTTTTGTAGACGATCTAAATATAATTGTTAAGAACAGGTAAACTAAATAAATGTAAAAAAATAAAAGTTTCTGGAAAAACTTTTTAGCAATAATTATCTGTATAATTATGTATATAATAATTATATTATGATATATGTACTTAAAACAACTGAGGAAGATAGTTAACTGCTGTAATGTCACATGAAGTTTTTAAGAATAATTGTTAAAACTGGGTAAGAGTTTTAAGGACAATAATTATGTTTTATAGTCTGCATACTCAAAAATCAGCTTCCAAAATCTTTTTGGATACTTAAATTTTATAGCTTTACTAAGTTAAGTTAAATAATAACAGTTTATTGGGTATCTAGGTCATTTCCACGTAAGATAAAATATTAAAGGTTAACTACTAAGCATATATTTGTCTGCCTTTGGTTTCTTATATCGAAGAGACTGAAAAGTGCTTAGGTTTATTGATAAACATGTTTTATGTGTGCTGAGAAATTTTCTATGAGAAAACATATATTTCTAAAAGGTCTATATGCAAGGAAAGTAAAATATATGTTTTCAGTAAAAAAATATAAAGAATGGAAATATTTTTGTTTCTTGAGTTGGGAAAGATAAATTTGTCCTAAAGTCTGGGACAAATTCTGAATGTAAAAAGTAACCAAAGGTTTGTAAAAGTAAAGCCCTAAAGAGATTTATGTATGGTCAAGTTGGCCAGGATTAAAGTAAATCCAATTAAGTAAATAAACTTATATGTCAAAAGTAAACTGATACAAAATTAAAACTTGGTTTCCTCTTTCTTAAAAGGATAATTTTCCTAAATTTTTAATCTGCTCTTGATAAAAAGATTACAAAAAGGTTTTTTTTTTTTTTTTTACTATTTTAACTCTGTTTCCCCTTGACTGTTTTGTTGTCACTTGGAATAGATACCTGAACAGGGTTTCGCAGTGAACTTTGTTTCCTATCTGAACAAATGTTTTAAAGCTTTTAATATTTTTGACAAGCACACACACAAATATTCAAGTCTTGAATAAAAGCTTTCTTTTGACCTGGAAGAAGAGACAGGTTTCTCTGGGGATTTTCAGAGGGCCCCTGGGACTTCTCAGAGAAATTTGCTCTCTTCTTATTAAAAAAAAAAAAAAGCTAAACTAATGAGGCTTATTTGTATGTTAAATTACATGAGAAGCGTTGTCAAATAAGCAATGATAAACTTTCTTAAATGGTATTATATAAATGAATGTTATTGATATAAATATTTAAAAAATTATCTGATCTGTTCTGATCGTCAGCTATAATCCTGGTTATTATCTCAAAATATTATACATATCACAGACATGATCAAATGCCTTTGTCAGTTACCATTTTTGAATGTTTTGTTATTTATAAACAGTGACTGTTTTACTTTGATGTTTTTGCAAATATGTTTCATCTTCAGAGAAATTCATGGAAAAGACTCTGACACTCTAGAATACAGGTTTCCAATAAACGTTCAGATTGTAAAACTAAACTAGGTAAAAATTACAGAACTCCAACAGGGAAACTGATGACCTCACAAACTGCTGACAGAAGATTAAGATCAAGAACCAGTTACACAGGACAAAATAAACTGATAGGGATGATTATAATTTTTATGACTTTTTGATTGAGATATTACTGATTTTTGATGTTTTGCTTTTTTTCAGAGTTAAGAAAATCTTTTTCTCTATTCTCTTAAAGAACTATGACTTACAACAATTTATAAACAAAATTGAAACGTTTGTCTTTTCCTCCCTATCTGAGCCCTCCAGAATGTAGAAAACCCTGATGAGTAAGTATTATTATTCTTATGGCAATATAGTTATTTGCATAAGTCCAATAAGAATCTGTTCTTCTTTTAACAGGACACAATTGGAAACACTGGTTATATTACCAAGGCTTTGACTGGACCATCATATTTAAAAAAACATACAGGCTTGAATATAACAAGACAGCTTTTGAGGAACGAAAGTTGACATTCTGGAATAAAGCCACTTGGAAATATTGGCCTGGTACTGTGCTTATGGGTTCTGTAACCTGGTAAGGTTGAGCAAAGAATGTCGCTCCCTCTGACAGGTACAGGAACCTCAATACTTTGGGGACCTCATGAAGAGAAGGATTCACCCAAATCTGTAGATACTGCAGGCGGAACCTGATAACACGTCCTTTGCTTGGCTTTCCTTGAGAGGCCTTTAAAGTTCAACCTGAGATTCCTTATAGGGTTCCAGCAAAGCAGATTTAAAAGAGCCTATATGATCAATTACTATTCTTGCTGTACTTGTGTAAATAATTATGCCAAATTTATTAAAACTAGACTTATTTTGCAAATGAGTTAGTCTTAGTTTGGCTATGTCTAGTGAAATTGAGGGTGATTTTAGAGAGGAAAATTATGTTTCAATGGAAACTATAACACATGTTTATAGATATTGGTTTTTAGTTTTTTCAATTGACTTTGAAATTTTGTTTTACTTCTGTTAACTGAACTGGGTCTTGAATTCTTCTAGTCTCCTAAAATATCTGGCTAAAAACCTCCAAACTAACATTTTCAGTGTTTTTTCCCATTATTTTCATTTGGAGTCATTGAAAACTAAATCTGCCCTTTTTCCTAAAGCCTTACAAACTGAAGCTGGAGGACCTAATATAAACTTAAGAGAGATTCATGTCTACTGCTGTGTAAGCCACTCAAAAAGCTACCTGAGTGCCCGATGACACCATGAGAGACAATTCAAACTGCAAAAGATGCTTCGACCCTGACTTCTAGGAATCTTGATTGGCTGCCCCCTGGGCTCAGAAACTTTTTTATAATTTGCTCCAACCATTAACCTTGTTTTTCTCTTTTTGTTTCTCTAGAAAAACTTCTTATTAAATACCTGGTTACTTACTTACATGATACAGGCCTTCAGGAGCCCACCAGCATCACTGCCTTATTAAAAGACTGGTTCAATGAGATGAAACAACCTACGCCCCATTTCAGCAGGAAGTAGCTAGATCGGTCACCGCCCCAAATCTCTCAAGATTCAGGGATGGACATAAAATAGGGGGGAGTTGATACTGACCCTGATATCAGTTTCCCCACATTAAACCCAGCATATATGGGGTTAAAACCAAAACACTCATTCCCTGTTTACTCTCTGGCTTCCTGACTCCAGAATCCACTATCCTCCATGGAGACAGACACCGCTAAGGACAAGCACCTGGATCATCTCCTCCCCGCAAAGCGATACAGGCTGGTGGGAAAGCTGCTGACCAGCAGGGTGACAGGCTTCCTCCTCTCTGCAAGTAGTCTCAAGGCCAAAGACAGGCTGGTGGGAAAGCTCCGACCAGCAAGGCTATATGCTCCCCCTCTCCTACCTAAAACCCCAAATAAAAACCCTTCCTTTCAGCTTTTCGGGGAGTTTGGGATTTCAGCGTTAGCTGCCCTCTCTCCTTGCTCAGCGCTGTGCAAAAATAAAATTCCTACTTTCTTCCACCACACCTGGTGTCAGAGATTGGCTTGCTGTGCAATGGGTGAGAGAACGCACTTCAGGTTCGGTTACAACTGTGGTGAATACAGAATTGAATACTGGCATGGAGGCACTTCAAGGCCCTTTCTTGACTTTTCCTGAACCCTCATATATCAAATTAATTTATTGCTACAACTTACACAGAGAGGCGTGCTGAGGACTCTGAGGCGTTGTCTTGGATTAATAGAAGACAGTTTTGTGGCTTCCTAGTTATGTCCATCATGGGCACAGGATTAAGAAAGTGCCCTTGCTGGCCTACACGATCTCTATGATCCCATCTAGAATACTTGGTCTAGGGGCCAACCTGGTGGTGCAGCAGTTAAGTTCACACATTCTGCTTTGGTGGCCCTGGGATTATCAGTTCAGATCCTGGATGCAGACCTATGCACCGCTTGGCAAGCCATGCTATGGCGGCATCCCACATATAAACTAGAGGAAGATGGGCATGGATGTTAGCTCAGGGCCAGTCTTCCTTAGCAAAAGGAGGAGGATTGGTGGCAGATGTTAGCTCAGGGCTAATCTTCCTCAAAAAAAAACCCAACATAGAATACTTGGTCTACAAAAAGTGATCAAGTAGGGAGCAGAGAACCTGGACCTTCCTTGTTCTTTCCTGCTCAACACTGGTAGAGGTGTTCTAGTGTTGTCTCTGGAATCAGCATCCTCAGTTTGAATGATAGCTCTGCCAATAACCAGCTTTGATACCGTGGACAACTTACTAAGCACTCTTTGCTAGGTTAAGATAGGGATAACAATCATGCCTACCTTAGAAGATTGTTGTGTGGATTAAATGAGTTAATAGGTATAAAGTGCTCAGAAGAATGATCAGATCACTGTAGATCCTCAGTAAGTGGAAGTTCATATTTATTATCATTAGAAATATTTTATGGGTCCAGGGATGCTAGAAGAGGACTCCGAGTCTGGCCCGATGGCTTCCACCTCAATTTTCCTACTGCTTCCAAGGAAAAACACGTAACACTAGGGATGGTTGCGAAGAATGCCTGAGTTGCACATGTGTGGTCTCAGAAGCTGTGTCAATACAAGAAGTTTGGAATGTTCTTGACCTCAGAGGTGTTTGGCTAAGATGACCAAGTGATTATATTCCTTTGGTAGGAACAATTTCATAACTGCTGGATGTTTAGGAGGCCCTATCACCAAGTGAGTTTCCATGTTCATATTGTCCTCCCAGGGGTTAGAATTTAGTCTGGACCAGGAAAACTCCAGTGGGAAAAGATAAACAAAGTCTTTAGACATCCAAGTTTGGCAGCTGTTGCATCCTGCTGCCTGGTTGGCCCTAACAAATGGGGGAAGCTCCACTGCTGGCTGTTGAATGAAGCGTCGGATGAATGTGAGGTCTTAGTCAGGAATGACTCTGAGTGATGGACAGGAGTTGGATACCTACTGTAAAAGGAAAATCCCAGCTTCATAAGTGTTTTCCAAGGAATGGCAAGTGATCAGTGGTAAAGGACCCAGGAATCAGGACTCCTGGTTCTGTTTTGTAGCTCTGCCCAGATGTCCTCTAATAAAGCAAAGTTATACACAGACTTGAAAGAGACATTAACATCCATTTTTTTCCCAACCTTCCTTAAAAAAAAAAAAAGAATAGAGTCTTGAGGCTTGGGGATGTAGGGGAGGAAGAATATTTCCTCTACCCACTCTAGGTCCTTCTGGCTAGGCTACGAACTAAATTGACATGACACAGAATAACAGGAGAAAATCAAACAAAGCTTTATGACATGCAAACATGGAAGAGACTCAGGAAAACTGAGCAACTTGCCATAATGGCCAAGTTGCCAGCTTCAACATCATCTTCAGCTAAAGACAAAGGAGGGTATTGGGAGTAGTGGTTTGGGACTTCAAAGGGGAGGAAGGCAATTCACATGGAAATGGACAAGCAAATGTTTGGTGAACAGAACTTTGATAAGAGTGGGCTTGGCGAGGATCCTCCCAGTCTACCGATACCCAGAGTTACCTACGGTGATGGCCTGTCCAGGGGACAGGACTTTTATCTTAAATTCTTTTTTTTTTTTTTAAAGATTTTAAATTTTTTTTCCTTTTTCTCCCCAAAGCCCCCGGTACATAGTTGTATATTCTTCATTGTGGGTCCTTCTAGTTGTGGCATGTGGGACGCTTCCTCAGCATGGCTTGATGAGCAGTGCCATGTCCACACCCAGGATTTGAACCAACGAAACATTGGGCTGCCTGCAGCAAAGCCCGCGAACTTTAACCACTCGGCCATGGGGCCAGCCCCTATCTTAAATTCTTTAGGCAGTTAGGGGAAAGGTCAAAGTTTCTTTCAGAGTCTTTTGTTCTGTCAAGGCAGAAAGACACATTTTGGCTTGGCCAATTTGATTGCCCACGGGGACCAGTGCCCAAATCCCTAAGGCCACATGGTATGTTTTAGGCTGAGATGATTCTAGAACTTGTCTCTTGCCTCTCTATCTTGTGAAACCTTTACCACATTGTGGCCCTCCAACTCAGTTTTCCCTTATGCAAAATAGGACCAAGTAGGGCCTGCTATCTCTTCTTCTCAAGGGTCACTAAGACCATGTCTCCAGTTTCTTGTTGCTTTTGAAGGAAAACTACCTCAAAATATATGTTAATATAAAAATTTTGACAATATGCCTATCAAATAGCAAGCTCTCAAGAACAATGCTAATTTGTGCAAGCCACTATATTATTTCATTTCACATGGGTTGACTCATTTAATCCTCTCAACAAACCTATGAAGTAGGCACAGTCATGCACCGCATACTGACGCTTCAGTCAACAACAGACTGCATATTTGATGGTGGTCCCATAAGATTCGTACCATATGGCCTAGGTGTGTCGTAGGCTATACCATCTAGGTTTGTGTAAGCACACTCGATGATGTTCACACAATGACAAAATTGCCTGATGACACATTTCTCAGAATGTATCTGAATTGTTAAGTGACAAATGACTATATTCTAATTAAGTCCACTTCAAAAATGAGAAAAATGAGGTTAAGCAACTTCCCTTTCTGTGAAATCCTTGATAAAAGTGAAGCCTGCTTCTCCAAGTGGCCCAGAGAGAAACCCAAGCTCTTTGATTTAAAATATTCTTACTGTTACATTATCTCACGTAGTCTTCCTGGGGCAATCAGCTTTGTTCTTTTGTACAAAGGTGAAAACTGAGGCACAGAATGCTGAAGGCATTTCCCTGAGCCAATTGGTCATGGGAATGCTAGCCTGTGCTTCAACAACAATAACCAACACAAAAAGCTCGTCGGCTTACTGCAACAGATATTTATCTTTTGTTTACATCACAGCCTGATGTTGGTCAGGCAGCTTGCCAAAGGTACTTTCTTCAGAGATCCAGGCTGCTTATAAATTATAGCCATCATCTGGGCCAAGTGGCCTCTAAGTTCACTGAGGCGAGAAGAGATGGTTGACAGATTGTGTAGGATGTTTTAAAGAACCAGGCCTGGAGGCAGCTTATATTACATCCATCAACATCCTGTTGGCCTTAACTCATCATACTACTCTAGTTTAACTGCAACAGAGGCTGAGGAATGAAGATAAGTGCATGAATATTTGGTGAAGACTAATGGTTTCTGTCACAGACTGGCCTTTGCTTGCTTCTTCTCATCGTAAGTTAATACCATTAATCCACCCACAAATGAGATAACCCAAAGTCCCATACAGTCATTGCATCAACCTAACTGCCCGGGACCCCTGAGTGGCAGGTGGTCTTCCCTGTCAGATGAGGACATGGATCTACTTTGTCCAGTGACTTGTGAACTAAAAAGACAAGTTATTTGTCCTTTCTCCAATATAACAAATTTGAAAAGGACAGAGTACTTGCAGTGAACACTCTCATTCATGGAGGGAAAGATGGTAGACACCAGTGGCCAATGCTCTGCAGCAACCCTGCAGTTCTTTAGGCAGGTATTGTAAAAGTCCCTCACCTTTCAGTAGGCTTGATTCTGCAATTTAGGGGAGTTCCTTTGTCTTTTTTTTTTTTTTTTTTTTTGCTGAGGAAGATTTGCCCCAAACTAACATCTATGGCAGTCTTCCTCTTTTTTGTGTATGGGTTGTCACCACAGCATGGCTGCTGACGAGTGGTGTAGGTCCACAGCTGGGAACCGAACCCAGGCCACTGAAGCAGAGCGTGCCAAACTTAACCACTAGGCTACAGGGCCAGACCCACTCTTTTTTCTTTTTGATGCTGGCTCCTGATTGCCCTTGTGAGGTCCCTCCTTTTACATTACTCCCCTTGGCCACCTCTGAAGTGGGTGTGGAAGACAGACGTGTTCTCCCAGGGGGTTCTGTAGCCTCTGAAGACAGCTTGCTGCATGGTAGTGCTTGGAGTTTGTTTTCATTCTGAACTGTCAATGCCGCCTTCTTTTTTCTTTCACTCCAGGCTGATTCATGGTTTTATTGGCAGTATAGTATCAGTTCTCCTTAACTTAACAAACTTCTGATGTCTTTCTCCCCAGCCAATTCCATATACCTGCAGCCACAGCCCAAGCTTCTTTCTAAATATAGTCCTCAAATTATTTTTCTGCACTTTCCCCTCTCTCTCTCCCTCCTCTTAATGAGGCTTGAAATGGCAAGTCTACAACTTTAATCTGATTTTTGCCCTAAGGTTCTTCATCCAACTAGAAGTTTCTTGCTAGATTTTTATTACTGAAATCTTTTTACTTTTTTTACTTAAATACCTTCTTTTAATGTTTGGGACCTAGAAACAGGGGGCTTTTCTAACAATGTAAGGTCCTGAATTTGTCCACTTTACCCCATCTCATTTCTACTTTAAGACCAGTCAATTTTTTCCTGAGCTCATCTCTTTCTTGCAATACCTTAACACATGCAGACAAAAACAACAATCACATTACTAATGCGTATTTTTCAAACTCTCTCCCTGGAGCCACAGTTTCAGCAGACAGGACTTCACAGCTCTGACTCTTGGTAACATGAATCTCCTTTTCAACTTGAAATATTGGCTTCTTCGCTGCCTGCTGCTGAATGACTAGTCAATGCCACATAATCTAGGTTTTTAATGGCAACACATGCTCATGGTATCAGTTCTTTTATTAACAGGGTTAAGCTAGGCTCCAAATTTCAGTGGCTTAATACAATGAAGGATTATTTCTTTCTCATGTCATAGTGCAGGGTAGGTCAGGTGACTCCTCCAAGCGCTCACCAGTGACTTGGGAACGTTGGCTGCCCCCACCTGGAAGCTGAGCTTTAAGGAACACTTTCCCTCCAGGGTCAGCTTGACAGAGGAAGAGAAGGCTGGAGGTATAAGTCATTTATGAGGGCTGTGTCTGGAAGTGGCTGCATCATTGCAGCTCTCATCCAATTGGTTAGAATTCAGTCTCATGGCTCCCCAATAAATGCTGTTTAGGCTGGAAAATGTGGAAATGTACATGGATATGTGGCGGGCATTTAGAGGCCCTGCCACTTCAGGACTAGTGAATGCCCAACAGCCAAGTCTAGGAGGAGGGAAAGTTCAAACAAAAGGCACTTGTCCCGTCTAAGCCGGAGGCACAGGTCAAGCCCAGAGGCTGCACTGATCTGAAAGACAGAACATCGGGGAGCCTCAAGCATATCCCATCACCAGCCCACAGATGTGGCTGAGAACAAGTTAAAGATGGAAGGGGCCCCTTCCCCACCCAACACTCCGTACCAGAATCTTTGGATGGTACTGGAAATCTGTGTTTTCCTTAGTGTCTAAGTGATGGTGACACCAGTATGAGAGCCATCGGTCTTCTGTCAATCTCCATTTATGGGGACCTAGTCAGGTAAAGTAACTTGCCCAAAGTTATTAGGAACATTGGTGATATAACTGGTCCTATCTTTGAATCCCATGAAACTCAATGCCCAATTATGTATCAGCCTCTGATCCTGGCTGTGTTTTGGAATTTCTCTCTAATCCTCTGTGCCTGAAGGGGACAAGGGATCCAGGCCTACATGAGGACAAGTGTGTTTAGAAGTCCTTGAAAATGAAGAGATACGGCTTGACAAAGAGAGTGTGAGCAGATTCTGCTTGGGCTTGGGTACATGGAGCTCATCTCCCCTTGCCTGGCCTACTGTCTGACACTCTGCTTAATATTTGCCTGCACCAGAGGGCTTGCTGTGTCTCAGGATGCTCTAACAGCTATTTATTTCTCCTCCTACTTCTGGTCGGCCTCCAGTTGTTCTCCACTGCAATTTGAGATGACACCCCTTGGCAGTAAATGGTCACCAATAAATTGTCTGCTTGGCACTAAGGAGCCTGATTTCTCCTGACACTTTGAGATTTCTCCTTGGGGCTTTGATGCAAATCATCTGTCTCCAAGAAGCTCAGCTTGAAGTTATCAAGGGTTTGTCAGTATCCTGCCTTGGCTGCAGGGTCCTCACCCTCCTTGTTCTTCCTCAGCTTGCTGAGATAGAAATTTTTAAGATATGGGGTTCTCAGTGGATGTGGAAGGGAACATGTAAGGTCATCTGTCAGTCCCCTCCCTGATTTCTCAATGCAAGTGATGTTTGTATTATTTTGGATTCAAGGACTGATTAGAAGGGGAAAACCAGCCAGCCACAAAGCTGATGCAATAGATGAGACGGGGAGAAGCGGGGGAGGGCGTCGGCGGTGGGGGGAGGGACGCCGCGGGTGGAGGGGGGAGCTCTTTCGGGTAGAGTTGGGATGGTGAGAAAAGGAATGACTTTGAAAAGAAAGAAGGTATTTGAACAAATGGCTGAAGCTGCTGTCAGGTCTGGAGATGTGTAGCTGGCTACGTCTGGCTCCAACCTGCCTCACTCTCCTTGACACGCAGGTGAGCGCAGCCTGGAGGCAAGCCCAGCGCCCATCCTTATACTCACACCTCCAGAACCCAAGCCCTACCTCCCAAAATCACGCCTTCTTCCCCAGTTATTGCCAGCTTTGTCTTTATCCTTTAAAAAGCCATCAAAGTCTGGTTACACAACTCTACGAATATCCTAAGAACTACTGAATTGTATACTTTAGGTGAATTGTATGGTATGTGAATTATACCTCAAATAAAGCTATTATTTTACAAATGAAAAAAAAAACCCCCATCAAAGTCAACTTTTATCCAAAAACATATTTTATGTGAAATCCCAAGAGACATACGAATAAAAATATTCAATTATATAATAACATTATGGTTTCATAAGCACATCACCTCCTAAAAACCCAAACCAAAAATCTTTGCATTGTCTTGTGCAAGGAGCTTCGTAACGCCACAGTGAGGTAGAGAGGAGAGGAGCAGCCTGCAGTTTTCAGAGGACTGAGGGGGACGTTGTGTCCCAGGCTTTACATTTAAAACCCAGCCAAATCCATGGCACATTACATTAAAATATTAATAACTTAAAAAAAAGATAAGGCAGTACTTAAAAACTATAATTCACATTATTCCACAAAACTCACATTCCTTAGAATTATAAGAAGATAATCTCAGAGTGCATCTTGGAAAGGATAGGAATATAAATTAGTTGTTTCTCAGGTACTAGCTTGGCTTCAGTTCAGGCGTGAGCAATTAAAGCTTTGGAGTTCGGGTTTTCTTGTCCAGGTAGTTCGTGAAATCCTGGACCCACTTTTGCTTGGGGTCGGCACAGACCTGTTTGGCCAGTTTGGTCTTGAAGCTGTAAGGGAGAGAAGGCACAGTGAGAGGCAGCACTCTGAGGATTCGACCTGGGAGCATAACCTATTCTATGGGAAATTGGCCCGGCCCATTAGGCTCATTAGGTAGCGCTGGCCCAGGGATGGAGAAGAAAGAAGGGACTTCAGGGAGGGCAGCTGCTTTTGCTGGCCGAGGTGAAGCCGTGTTGGCTCCTGGATGAAGCAACTGAGATCTGAACCAATGGCTAGACAGGGAACTGGGAGCGGCAAGTCTCTCTTTTCATGAGTTCAATTTTCCCATTGGAAAATTTCTGGAATTGGATTAGAGAGGGTCTAAGCACCTGAAGGTTTAATTCTAACTCAATTTGATAATAACCCTATCACTGCCCGGGAGAAGAACTCAGAACTGAGGGATGAGTCTGGGTGGTCAGGGGCCACTCACATCACAGCTTCCTGGGGACAGTAGCTGCTGGTGACTCTTCTGTAGCTCTCCAGCTTCTGGATGGGGATCTTCTTATTGATGAATCTGTAGCAGCAGGTCGTTGAGGTATTAATTCCATCTACAATGAAACAACAACAAAAGGCTGTTTAGAATGTGTGCTGGGGCTTTCTATTTATGAAGGAGCAAGCAGGAGGAAGGAGAAGTCAATGGGAAAGAAGGCCACCCACCCCAAGTCCAGTGTCACTATCCTTTGAGACATGCCTTAAACTCTCTGTCTCACTTGCATGGAGTGTAAAATGGAAAGGCACCATCATTAATTGAGGAGGAATGGAAGAAAACTCTGGGTGTTGCTGGGAGAGGCTAGTGGAATAATTCCATTTCTTGGGGCAAGGGGACTCTAGCTATGTGTCCCTCATTCGACTGCAAGTAATCATTTCCATCATGACTTTCCCTGATACCCATTGCCTCTGCAGAGCTGTGTCTCTGGAAGCTGGACTGAATGAAGCACAGCCCAGGTTCTGGGTCTCCTGCTCTGCACTCCCCCATATCTGGAAATACCCTGCACACCCACCACCAGAGGCCCCCCATCTTGATCACCCCAGTCCCTAAACACTGTTGAAGGGAGCCAGGGCAGTAACTGCACTGAGGCTGTGTTTACAGAGCTGGAGTCCGGGGAGGAGCTGGATTTGGCGTCCACAGCTGGAATTCTCGCCCAGACTCTGGCCAGGAGCAGCTGTGTGATCAGGCTCACCCCTTATCCTTCTCTGACCTTCCCGATCTTAAAAAGGCAGTTGTTAAGAGTGAGACCGTGGGTACCCTTCTACTCTGATGGCCCGTGATAAGCCAGAGATGGGGCGATGTGCTTCAGAGGGAAGGAGACGGGGGCTTACCTGGCTGAGCCAGCACCTGGGTGCTGAAGGTGGCTGCGGTGAGCAGCAGGCACAGGAGGGCTGCGGAGACCTTCATGCTGGAGGGCGAGGATGTGAGCTTCAGCGTGAGAGCTGTTGGTTTCTGGGCTGGTCTCAGCCTCTCTGCTTCTCTGGCTGCTCTGCCTGCCTTTTATAGGAGCAGACAGGAAAAGGGAAAAATTCAGTAGGGGAGAGTCCCTTGTTCTTCTGAATGAATCACAGGATGTAGTAATAAACCTGCTGAGCCATCACCCTGCCCTGAGAAGGATGTTAGGAAATGAAAGAGAAAAGTGTAAGTTGGTGTGGGCTGGTTTTCCATCCAAGGTCAGAATCGCCAGTGAGGCGGGGGCTGTGCCCACAGAAACCACCGCATGTGATCTATGGCTGTTATTAAGGGTTCTGCCTTTTTGAAATGAAACACTTTCTGTAGTAAAAGGATACCAAGATCAAGGAGATGCAAGAGATTTTCCCAGTTTCCCTTTCAGCATCCCCAGGGCCCTGGGGTCCAGAAAGAGGCTCCCCCCAAAACTTTGGCTGGGCTCTAAAATGGACTAAAAAATCTTTCACTGCTTCAAATCCTGCTGATTTTTCCAACACCCAGAGAGAAATAGGATAATAGCACCTTAGCAAAATAGAATTCAGTATTCTTAGAAGAATAATACCTAAAATTGTAGTGTCTATTCTATTACTGTGTAACAACCCATGTGAAAACAGTGACTTAAGACAATGACAGTCATCGGTTTCGCTCTTGAATGCGGGGGTTGACTGGCCTCAGCAAGGCAATTCTCACTCAGGGATCTTTTACATCTTCACGTTTGGGTGATGGCTAGGATTGAGGTTGATACCGGCTCAACACAAGGTTGACATGAGGGAAGCCATATTGTAGAAAAGAAATCATGTTGTAACTTTGCATGACCTCTAACGTACTAACCCTGCTGGATGTGCGCCCTCCAGGAGGTCCACTTGCTCTGCAGATTGTACGGCCCCTGCTTTTGCATATACCTGCCAGGTGTGATAAGATGATAACTTCGTTCTTTTGAGTTCCTTGGGAATGTGATGATGCCTGGACACAGAGTCTATGCTGTAGCCACCATCAATGACAACTGAAAGACCTGGTGTGGCGATTCCTAGTCTGCAACCCCAGAGGGTCAACATTCTTAACTCCCTCCGCTATAACCCACTGGCCTATGGAACTGCTTCAAGATTCTATGCCTCATTTAAGAAGGTTCTTTAGGATACTAGTCCTGCAATCTTCTGATTTGCTAGCTTATTGCTTAATAAAATGCCCTTTCTCTGCCGCCATCTTGCCTCTTGGCTATTGGCTTTTGTCTTGCGGCGAGCAGATAACGCCCTTTGTATGGTAACAGGGTCATCTCAAGGGCTTCACTCACTCTCCGTTGTCTGGGCTGAGGACTTAAACAGCTGGGAGTTGGACCAGATGGAAGCGTATCTCTCTCTCTCCCTTCCTCTCTCTCTGTCTCTCATCTCTCCAGTGGTCTGTCCACATGGCTGGATGTTTCATATGATGGTTTAAGGCTCCCAGGTGCAAGGCTAGGGAATGTAGACACCATCTCTTAATGCAAGGGGTATAAAAGAATTTGCAGACATGTTTTAAAATCACTATCTGTTTCATAGGCTATCAGAACTGCAAGGCATGTGAAGATTGTGGCATGCCATGCTTTTCAAAATATCTGATTATCTAGGAAAATATTATTCCAAGTAAAAGAATATAGGGAAGCCAAATTTATGAACAAAATCTAAGTGGACTTACACAGTTTGACGCAGAGGCCGGAGTCTCCACATCGTACTCCCCACACAAATCTGAGGGATCCAAAGGATAGATTTTGAAAACCAGAAGTCCAGTTACCCATCTCAAAGTATCTTCCTTTACACACATACATTACAAGATCACCAACTAATTGCTGGTGATAGTGATGAAAAGGGGTTTGACAAGAGGCCCTGCATGGCCCTTCAAACCTATAATTGGATTGCCCACAATAGACGTGGGATGTGAGGGAGGAAAATTCTTCAGTGGGAGAGATAAGGGCATTATACAACCTGGAACACTGACTTGAAGCAATTCAAGGCTTTTATTCTGCCTTTAGATTTCTATCAAGTTTATTTTTACCTCTGTGACTTTGCTCATGCTACTATCTCCATTAGCTCTTTTTCAAATTTCTATTACTCGCAGTTCCAGAAATTGGTGGAGATTCAATCTACATCCTATCTCCTTATCCATGGAGTCTTCTCTGCCCACTCTCATGTAACCCATCCCAATAGCTTATTTTCTAATCCGGTGTGTATATTCCATCTACTTGGTGCTTCTAAGACGCAGAACTCTCTCCCTTGGCTTTTTCTGTTCCAGGAGACAGCTGTCATGGATAACCTACTGATGATCCACAAACCTGGGGCAGGGTACAGGGGTCCTGCCCAGAGAATAACTTCCCT
Organism: Equus przewalskii; assembly: GCF_037783145.1. Taxonomy (NCBI): domain Eukaryota; kingdom Metazoa; phylum Chordata; class Mammalia; order Perissodactyla; family Equidae; genus Equus; species Equus przewalskii. The sequence goes on from NC_091840.1 coordinate 38,577,962, forward strand.
GGATGTGTCTGTTCACCTGTTCAGCAGGTCAAGGAAGTACTGATGAGTCCAGTTCATCCAACCTCTCTCCTTCATAAAATCTCAAGTGAAGTCCCCCAGGATGTCTCTGCCTAAGACCCCAGGGAAAAATGCCAGCTTGTGTTCACTATGGAAAAGTCTGTGCTTGACATCCATAGGAGCTTGGAATGGAATAAATAAGAGACTGTTAGTTTTGTGACAGAATTTTGTAAAAACACTTTGTAATGATTTAAAATCAATGTCAGTTGATTTTAGAAAATATGGCAAAATTGAAAACACACAAGAAAAGGACAAAATCCTTCTACATTGTTGGCACCCAAAGGCAGAAATGGTTAATTTATTTTCAGAGTTTAAAAACGTATTTTTAACCCTTTATCATTATAAAATATCCTTCTTTGTCTCTAGTAACAATTTTTGTCTTAAAATCTATTTGTTAGACAATAGTATAGCCACTAATGCTCTTTTGGTTAATGTTTGCATGATGTGTCTTTTCCTACCTTTTTACTTTCAAATTCTTTGAGCTTTTGAACCTACATTGTGTTTCTAGTAGCCAGCATATAGTTGATTGATTTTTAAAATCCATTCACCCAATCTTTGCGTTTTGGTTGAAGAGATTAATCCTTTTACATTTAGTGTAATTAATGATAAGGTAGGACTAACATCTGACATTTTGCTTTCTTTTTCCTATATGCTTATATCTTCTTTGCCCCTCAACCCCTCCATTACTTTCTTTTGGAATATATTCATTCTCCCCTTCCCCCCAGCTTTATTGAGATAATTTACTTAGAACATTATATATGTTTAAGGTGTAAAACATGAAGAGTTGATACACATATATGAAATAATTACAACAATATGGTTAGTTAACACCTCCATCACCTCACATTTTTGTGTGTGGTGAGAACATTTTAGATCTACTTTTTTAGCAACTTGAAAGTATATAATACAGTATTGTTAATTATAGTAACTATGCTGTACATCAGATCCCCAGAACTTACTCATCTTATAACTAGGAGTTTGTACCCTTTGACAAACATCTCCCCATTTGCTCCATCCTCCAGCCCTTGGCAACCACCATTCTACTCTCTGTTTCTATGATTTTAGCTTTGTGATTTTTTTTTTTTTGAGGAAGATTAGCCGTGAGCTAACTCCTGCCAATCCTCCTCTTTTTGCTGAGGAAGACTGGCCCTGAGCTAACATCCATGCCCATCTTCCTCTACTTTATATGTGGGACACCTACCACAGCATGGCGTGCCAAGTGGTGCCATGTCTGCACGCGGGATCTGAACCAGCGAACCCCAGGCCACTGAAGCAGAATGTGTGCACTTAACCACTGCACCACTGGGCCAGCCCCAGTTTCAGCTTTTTTAGATTCCACATTTAAGTGAGATCATACAATATTTGTCTTTCTCTGTCTGACATATTTCACTTAGCATAATGACGTCAAGGTCCATCCATGTTGTTGCAAATGGGTGGATTTCCTTGTTTCTCATGGCTGAATAATATTGCATTGTGTATGTGTATATATACATACACACATACACATATACATATCTTTGTCCATTCACCCAGTGATAGACGCTTAGGTTGTTTTTATATCTTAGCTCTTGTGAATAATGCTGCAATGAATACAGGAGAGCAGATATCTCTGAAATCCTGATTTCATTTCCTTTGGATATATGCCCAGAAGCGGAATTGTAGGATCGTCTGGTAGTTCTATTTTTAATTTTTTAAGGAACCTCTGTACAGTTTTCCATACTAATTCCATACTAATCTGCCCTCCCTTCTTCTAACTGCTAATTTAATCTTTATATTTACATGTTTGTTTTTTGTTGTTGTTTTTATCTTCCACTTATGAGGGAAAGCATATGGTATTTGACTTTCTCCCTTTGACTTATTTTGCTTAGCATAATACCCTCAAGGTCCATCCATGTTGTCACAAATGGCAAGATTTCGTCTTTTTTATAGCTGAGTAGTATTCCATTGTGTATATATACCATATCTTTCCTATCCACTCATCAATTGATGGCCACTTAGGTTGTTTCCAAGTATTGGCTGTTATAAACAATGTTGCAATGAACATAGGGGTTCAAATATCTTTTTGAATTAGTGTTTTTGTGTTCTTTAGATAAATACCCAGAAGTGGTAGAGTTGGATCATATAATAGTTATATTCTTAATTTTTTGAGGAATCTCCATACTGTTGTCCATACTAGCTTCACCAGTTTACATTCCCACCAGCAATGTTTGAGTGTTCCCTTTTCTCCATATTCTCTCCAATACTTGGTACTTCTTGGCTTTTTAATTACAGCCATTCTGACAGGTGTGAGGTGATATCTCATTGTAGTTTTGATTTACATTTCCCTAATAATTAGTGATTCCGAGCATCTTTTCATATTCCTGTTGGCCATCTGTGTATCTTCTTTGGAAAAATGTCTGTTCAGATACTTTGTTCATTTTTTAGTTGGAGTTTTTTGTTGTTTTTGTTGAGTTGTATGAGTTCTTTATATATTTTGGATATTAACCCCAAATCAGGTATGCAATTTGCAAATAACTTCTCCCAATTTTCATGTAGTATTTTCATTTTTTTAATGGTTCCATCACTATAGGCTTTTTAGTTTGATGCAGTCCCATTAGTTTATTTTTTCTCTTGATTCCCTTGCCTGGAGAGACATGGCATTCAAAAAGATACTGCTAAGACTGATGTCAAAGAGCATACTGCCTATGTTTTCTTCTAGGAGTTTTATGGTTTCAGGTCTTACATTCACATTTTTAATCCATTTTGAGTTAATTTTTGTGTATGTTCTACTTTCATTTTTTTTTGCACGACTGTCCAGTTTTCCCAACACTATTTATTGAAGAGACTTTCTTTTCTCCATTGTATGTTCTTGGCTCTTTTATCAAAAATTAGCTGTCCATAGGTATGTGGGTTTATTTCTGGGCTCTTGATTCTGTTCCGTTGATCTGTGTGTCTGTTTTTGTGCCAGTACCATGCCGTTTTGACTGCTATAGCTTTGTAGTATATTTTTAAATCAAGGGGTGTGATACCTCTAACTTTGATCTTTTTTTCTCAGGATTCTTTTGGCTATTCAGTGTCTTTTGTTGTTCCGTATAAATTTTAGGATTCTTTGTTCTATTTCCATGCAAAATGTTATCGGGACTTTGATGGAGATTGCAGTGAATCTGTAGATTGCTTTAGGAAGTATGGACATTTTAACTACATTAGTTCTTCCAATCTGTGAGCATGGAATATCTTTTGATTTCTTTGCATCTTCTTTGATTTCTTTCCACAGTGTTTTATAGTTTTCAGTGTACAGGTTTTTCACCTGTTTAGTTAAATTTATTCCAAGTATTTTATTCTTTTTGTGGAGATTGTAAATGGGGTTATATTCTTGATTTCTCTTTCTGCTATTTCATTGGTAGTGTATAGAAATGCCACTGATTTTTGTATGTTGATTTTCTACCCTGCAACTTTACTGTATTTGTTTATTATTTCTAATAGATTTTTGGTGGATTCTTGATGGTTTTCTATATTTAAAATCATATCATATGCAAATAGTGACAGTTTCACTTCTTCTTTTCTGTTTTGGGTAACTGTTATTTCTTTTTCTTGCTGGATGGCTCTGGTTAGAACTTCCAATACTATGTTAAATAAGAGTGACAAAAGGGGGCATCCATGTCTGGTTCCTGTTTTTAAGGGATAGCTTTCAGTTTTTCACCATTGAGTATGATGTTAGGTGTGGATTTGTCATATACGGCCCTTATTATGTTGAGGTACTTTCCTTCTATATCCATTTTATTCAGAGTTTTTTTTATCATAAATGGATGCTTTATCTTGTCAAATGCTTTCTCTGCATCTGTTTGGAAGATCATGTGATTTTTATTCTTCATTTTGTTAATGTGGTGTATCACGTTGATTGATTTGAGGATGTTGAACCATCCCTGCATCCCTGGAATAAATCCCAGTTGATCATGGTGTGTGATCTTTTTAATGTGTTGTGTTATTCAATTTGCAAGTATTTTGTTGAGGATCTTTGCATCGGTGTTCATCAGTAATATTATAATTTTCTTTTTTTGTATTGTCCTTTTCTGGTTTTGGAATCAGGGTAATGTTGGCCTTGTAAAATAACAACAACAACAATAATAATAATAATAACAATAATGATGTTATGAAGCTTCCCCTCCTCTTCAGTTTTTTGGAAGAGTTTGAGAAGGGTAGGTATTAAGTCTTCTTTGAATGTTTGCTGGAATTCACCAGGGAAGCCATCTGGTCCTGGACTTTTATTTTTTGGGAGTTTTTTGATTAATGTTTCAATCTCCTTACTGGTGATTGATGTATTCAAATGCTCTATTTCTTCTTGATTCAGTTTTGGAAGGTTGTATGATTCTAAGAATTTATCCATTTCATCCAGATTATCCAATTTGTTGGTGTATAGCTTTTTGTAGTATTCCCTTTTATAATTTTTTTGTATTTCCATTGTAATTTCTCATCTTTCATTTCTGATTTTATTTATTTGAGCCCTCTCACTTTTTTTTCTTGGTGAGTCTAGCTAAGCCTTGCCAATTTTTTTTTCTTTTCAAAGAACCAGCTCTTAGTTCCATTGATTTTTCTATTTTCTTTTTTAGTCTCTATTTCACTTATTTCTGCTCTGATTTTTATTATTTCTTTTCTTATACTGATTTCAGGCTTTCTTTGTTCTTCTTTGATCAGTTCCTTTAGGTGGACTGTGAGACTGTTTATTTGGGATTTTTCTTGTTTGTTGAGGTTGCTGTAACTGCTGAATTGCTATAAACTTCCCTCTTAGAACTACTTTTGCTGTATCCCATAAATTTTGGCATGTCGTATTTTCATTTTCATTTGTCTCCAGATGTTTTCTGTGCGTGTGAGGGAGGTTGGCCTTGAGCTAACATCTGCTGCCAATCTTCCTCTTTTTGCTTGAGGAAGATTGTCACTGAGCTAACATCCATGCCAATCTTCCTCTACTTTATGTGAGATGCCACCACAGCATGGCTTAACAAGCAGTGCTAGGTCTGCACCCAGGATCCAAACCTGTGAACCCTAGGCCACTGAAGTGGAGTGCGTGGACTTTAACCACTACGCCACTGGGCAGGCCTCCTGTCTCCAGGTATTTTTTGATTTCTCCTTTGATTTCTTTGTTGATCCAATGGTTGTTCAGCAGAATTTTGTTTAATCTCCACATATTTGTGGCTTTTCCAATTTTCTTCCTGTAGTTGATTTCTAGTTTCATACCACTGTGGTCAGAAAAGATGTTTGGTAATACTTCAATCTTCTTAAATTTTTTGCGACTTGTTGGAATTTTGATAGGAATTGCATTGAATCTATAGATGACTTTCAGCAATATGGACACTATAATAATTTTAATTCTTCCTATCTATGAATGTTGGATAACTTCCAATTTATTTTTGTCTTCCTCAGTTTCTTTCATCAAAGTCCCATAATCTTCAGTGTACTGATCTTTCACCTCCTTGGTTAAATTTATTCCTAAATGTTTTATTGTTTTTGAAGCTATTGTGAATGGGATTGTTTTCTTTATTTCTAAGATATTTTGTTTTTCATATATAGAAACACAACTGATTTCTGTATGTTGATGTTGTCTCCTACAACTTTACTGAATTTTTTGATTAGTTCTAACAGTTTTTTTGGTAAAGTCTTAGGATTTTCTAGATATGAGATCATATCATCTGCAAATGGAAGCAATTTAACTTCTTCCTTTCTTTTTATTTTATTTCTTTTTGTTGCCTGATTGCTCTGGCTAGGACTTCCAGTACTATGCTGAATAAGAGTGGCAGGAGTGGGCACCTTTATCTTCTTCCTGATCTTAGAGGAAAAGCTTTCACTGTTTCACTGTTGAGTATGATGTTAGCTGTGAGACTGTCACATGTAGACTTCATTATGTTGAAGTACACTCCTTCTATACACAATTTTTTGAGAGTTTTCATCATTAAAGTATGTTGTATTTTGTCAAATACTCCTTCTGCATCTATTGAGAGGATCATATGATTATTATCTTTCATTCTATTAAAGTAGTGTATGATGTTTATTGATTTGTGTATGCTGAACCATCCTTGCATCCCAGGATAAATCCCACTTGATCATAGTACAAGATACCTTTAATGTGCTGTTGAATTAAACTTGCTTATATTTTCTTGAGAATTTTTGCATGTATATTCATCAGGGATATTGGCTTGTAGCTTTTTTTTCTTGTAGTGTCCTTATCTACCTTTGATATCAGGGTAATGCTGGCCTCATTAGTTTGGACTCTTCAATATTTTGGAAGAGTTTGAGAAGGGTTGGCATTAGTTCTTCTTTAAATGTTTAGCAGAATTCACCAGGGAAACCATCTGGTCCTGGGCTTTTATTTGTTGAGATGTTTTTGGTTACTGATTCAACTTTTTCACTCATTATTGGTCTGCTCAGATTTTCTACCTCTTCATGATTTGATCTTGGTAAGTTGTATGTTTCTAGGAATTTGAAATCTTTCTTTTTTCTTAATTTTGGTGTTTATCACTATAAACTTCTCTCTTAGAACTACTTTTGCTGCATTGCATAAGTTTTAGTATGCTGTATTGTCATTTTCGTTTTTTCAAGATTTTTAAAAATTTTCCCTTTGATTTCTTCTTTGACCCATCAGTTATTCAGGAGTGAGTTTTCTAATTTCTATATTTGTGAGTTTTCCAGTTTTCCTGCTGTTATTGATTTATAGTTTCATATCATTGTGTTTGGAAAAAATACTTGGCATGATTTCAACCCTCTTATGTTTGCTAAGACTTATTTTACCTATCATGTGATCTATCCTGGAGAATGTTCTGTGTGCAATTGAGAAGAATGTGTATTCTGCTGCTGTTTGATGGGAAGGTCTGTATATGTCTGTTAGTCACATTTGGTTAAAGTATAGTTCAAATCCAATGTTTCCTTATTGGTTTTCTGTTTGGATGATATATCTGCTGTTGAAAGTGGAGTATTTAAGTCGCCTACTAGGGGCCAGCCTGGTGGCACAGTGGTTAAGTTTGCATGTTCTGCTTCGGTGGCCTGATGTTTGCTGGTTTGGATCCTGGGTGCAGACGTGGTACCGCTTGGCAAAAGCCATGCTGTGGCAGGCGTCCCACATATAAAGTGGACGAAGATGGGCATGGGTGTTAGCTCAGGGCCAGTCTTCCTCAGCAAAAAGAGGAGGATTGGCAGAGGTGTTAGCTCAGGGCTAATCTTCCTCAAAAAAAAAAAAAAACCATCTTCTCCAAGACACATTGTAATAAAACTGTCAAAAATCAAAGACAAAGAGAAAATCTCAAAAGCAGCAAGAGAAAAGAAGCTTGGAACTTACAAAGGGATCCCCATAAGGTTATCAGCAGATTTCTCAGCAGAAACCTTAAAATCAGGACACAGTGGGATGATATAATCAGAGTGCTGAAAGAAAAAAACTTCACAGACTAAGAACACTCTACCAGGCAAAGCAGTCCTTGAGAAATTAAGTAATGATAAGGACTTTCTCAGACGAGCAAAAACTGAGGGAGTTCATCATCACTAGACCTGCCTCGCAAGAAATGCTGAAAGGACTTCTTCAAGCTGAAATGAAAGGACACTAGTTAGTTATATAAAAACATAAAGAAATATACAACACACTGGTAAAGTAAGTATATATTCAAATTCAGAGTACTCCAATACTGTAAGATGATGGTGAATTAACCACGTAACTCTAGTACAAAGGTTAAAGGACAAAATGATTAAAAATAACTGTAGCTACAATAATTTGTTAATGGCTACACAACATATAAAGAAGTTAATTGTAACATAAAAAACATAAAAGGGGTAAAAAGGTAGAGTTTTTGTATGCAATCAAAGTTAATGTGTTATCAGCATAAAATACACTGCTGTATCTATAAGATATATTATGTAAGCCTCATGATAACCACAAGCAAAAACCTACTGTAGATACGCAAAGGATAAAGAGAAGGGAATCAAAGCACACCACTAGGGAAAAGCATCAATTCACAAAGGAAAGCAGTAAGAGAGAAAGAAAGGAACAAGGGAACTACAAATAGTCAGAAAACAATAAGATGGTATTAGTAACTCCTTACCTGTGAATAATTACTCTAAATGTGAATGGATTAAATTCTCCAAAAAAGGCGTAGAGTGGCTAAATGGATTAAAAAGAACAAGATCCAACTATATACTTCCTACAAGAGACTCACTTCAGCTTTAAGGGCACATCTAGGCTCAAAGTGAAGTGATGAAAGAAGATATGCCATACAAGGGAAGACCAAAAGAGAACAGGAGTAGCTATACTCATATCAGACAAAATAGAGTTTAAGCCAAAAAGTGTGAGAGGAGACAAAGAAGGTCATTATATAATGATAAAGGGGTCAATTCATCAAAAGAATACTTGCCAAGCAGTGCCATGTCTGTACCAGGATCTGAACTTGCGGACCCTGGGCCACTGAAGTGGAACATGCACACTTAACCGCTGCACCACTGGGCCGGCCCCAAAGGAGAAGATCTCTTTAAGTTGAGCTTGTTTGGAAGCCTATGAACTTCATGAAATTGGATATCTAAATTTCTCCCTGGATTTGGGAAGTTCTCAGACGTTATTTTTTTTTTAAATAAGGTTCCTGCCCCCTTCTCCCTTTCTTCTCCTTCTGGAACCACAATAATTCACGATTGTTTCTTTGGATGGTATCTCATAAAACATGTAGGCTTTCTTCACTCTTTTTAATTCTTTTTTCTTTGTTCTCCTGTGACTAGATAATTTCAAAGGGCCTGCATTCTATCTCACAAATTCTTTCTTCTCCTCAATCCATTCTCCTGTTCACAATATCTATTGCATTTTTCATTCCATTCATTGTATCTTCAGCTCTAGACTTTTCTTTTCTTTAATGATTTCTATCTCTTTGTTAATCTTCTCATTTTGTTCATGTATTGCTTTCCTGATTTTGTTGAATTGTCTTCCTCTGTTTTCTCGTAGCTCATTAAGCTTGCTTGAAATGCTATTTCACACTCTTTTTCAGGTAAATCATAGATCTCCATGTCTTTGGGGTCAGCTACTAGAAGGTTATTGCGATCCATTGGTGGTGCCATGTTTTCTTGCTCTTTCACATTCCTTGGAGTCTTGTGCTGCTTTCTTTGAATATGAAGTAGCAGTCACCTCCTCCAGTCTTTATTGTCTGACTTTTAGAGACAAATCCCTTCTGTCAGCCCTGCTAGGGATTTTGAAGCTTTCTCAGAACGTCTATGGATATGCCTTCTCCAGGCTTCTTGCTCCCTCTTATGGCAGAATTCTTAAGCTTGTATGCCTTTTCTCAATCCTGCAACACACCAGGCCAAGCGCTGGCAGCCTCTCTTGCTTTCTCAAGTGTGGAGCTAGCTCCAGTTTGTGATCTCCTCCTGGCCCAGAGATTCAGGCTGGCTTTCTGCTTGTGCTCACTACCTGTCTGCTAAAGCTTGCTTTTGCCATTGTTGGGGATATTCATAGGGAGCCAGACACATGTTGGGGGTGTGTGGGTGAGGCTCATGGAGCACTAGTGGTGCCTGTGGGCCAGTTAGGGGGGTCTTCAGATGAGACATCTCCACTGGCTTGTGGGTGGGCTTCTCGATGGAGTCTGCAATACAGTTAGTAGGATTCACATCCCTTTAGTGCCTTCCCAAAGTCCTATCTTCTGCTCCCCCAGCCTCTTCTTGACCCCCAGCAGCTCACACCTCAGTACTCCGGATGGGGCAGGAGAGAAATGAGTGTCTTTGGCAGCATCCACATAACTGAGGAGCTGGGGAAGCTCACTCATGTGCTCTCACTTCCCCTCACAGGAGAAATCGCAGGCTGAGAAGGTCTCTCTTGGCACCGAGCTGTGCCACTTTGGGAGAAGGGTGGCACCAGTGATGTCAAACTGCTCGTCTTATCCACTCCAATGCATCCAAACTTGAATTTTTGCTCCAATGGTGTGCTAGAAGCTTCTCTGCTAGAAACCTGAACTTCCACAAAGGCTCTTTCATATATGCATGATTGTCTAGGACAGCACTCGCCAGTGGACTCCCAGACCACAGCCACAAGGGGCTAGAACCAGTTCATGGGTCACTGCAGATTCCACAGCCAGGGCCGAGATCTGCATGTTTTTTACTGAGACTTTCTCGGTCCCTTGGCTTATGGTGCTGGATCCCACAGCTCCCAAAAAGACACTTTTCATGAATGGTTGCAAAATTACTGTCGTTGAGGGGAAGATATGAACGATGAACATCTTATCTGACCATCTTACTGACTTCACTCTTCTGCCCATTACCGTTTTCTTTTGTGACATTTTGATAGCTTCTAGTGTACCATTTTATTTCCTTTTTTTCTTTTAGTACATGTGTTTGAGTTACTTTCTTAGTAGTCACTGTAAGGATTACCGTTATCATTGTAATTGAGAACAAGCTAGTCCAGATTAATACCAACTTAATTTTAATAGTAAATGAGAACTTCGATCCCAAATGACTTCACTCCCTTCCTTCACCTTAAAGCTGTTATGGGTAGAGGAAGGAGCCCATGAGCTAAGGAATTCAGGAAGCCTCCAGAGGCTGGAAAAGGCAAGAAAACAGATTTTCTCCTAGAGCTTCGAGAAGCAACACAGCCTTACTGACCTATTTTAAATTTCTGACCTCCAAAACTGTGAGATAATAGATTTGTGTGTTTTTAAGCCATTAAGTTTATGATAATTTGTTATAGTAACAATAAGAAATGAATATAGATTTTGGTCTGAAAGTGGGGTGTTTCTATAACAAATACGAGAAAACGTAGAAGTGGCTTTGGAATCGGGCAATGAACAGGGGCTGGAAGAATTCTGAGCATGATAGAAAATGCCTAGATTTCCTGGAACCGACTATTGGCAGTGACAGGAAATGAAGACGCCACACTTGGCATTCTCTCCTCAAATGGGGCCTCTTGCCAATGCTTTGTGTTCACAGTTTCGTCATCCAAGGAGCAAGGAATCCCATGCTTAGCTGGAGGCAAAAGTGAATTAAGATTCCTGAAAATGAATGGAGATGGCCTAAAAAGGGAATGTGAGTGGATCGTTTTTGGGCTGGAGCGCATGGATTGCCCCTCCCCCGGCCTCCCCTCCTTCCAGCCCCTCCATCTCATGTCTGCCTGACAATAGAGGTCCGGATGCTCAGTAAATTACTCGGTGATGTCCCGTTTGCTTGCGCTCCTCTCCCTTTTTGCCTGCTGACGTCCACCGCACTTTGAGATTTACTCCTGATTGACCATCAAAGCTGAGGATGGGAGGAGTGGAGGAGAGGCAGGGAGGGCTGGCGAGCCTGAAGGTCAGTGAGTTCCATAAATAGCTGCCAATAAATCATCTGCTGACCGACGTCTCAGAGTACTTTGTGAGTCTTCCTTGGAGCTTCCATGGAATCCCTCAGCCTGAATCAGGGGTCCTGGACTGGCTCAGGAATGTGGAAGCAGAATCTCTCTTCCTCTCCAGCTGGTAGAAATGGGAGATTCCCAAGAAACACACTCCCAGATCCCGGAACCTAGATTCTACTGAGTTCCTATTTGCGACACATTATCATCCCCATTTTATTGATGGAGACTCAAAATATTCAACCTGTACTAAGTGACAGGGTGAGTCAATGCCAGTTCTGGGATTAGAACCCAAATGTCCTTCTCCCCAGCCGGGGTTTTCTCCAGCTACCAAAGGCACAGCTTGGTCTCTCTTGATTTAACAGCCACCTCCCCGTCAGGCTGGACAGGTGAACCTCAAATTCACCATACAAAACCTATTCAACAGGGCGAGAGACCTGTTTTCTTTAGTGGAGGGGCTGTCTGTGTCTCAGTGGGTCAAATGCCTCACAGGTAGATCAAATGCCGTGCAAAGGAATAGAGACCTTAGGTGGGCATTCAGTAAAAAGAGGCCCATCCACCTAAACGGATGATCTCAGGCTCCTGGGATTGGAATGCGGGGACATTGATGCGGAAAAGTGCATTCTGGTTTCAGGAAAGTTGTCCCCTTAAAATGTAGGTTGTAGACGGGGTTTCATATCTTAGGTCACAAGTCATTCTCCTCCATCTACATCGCTCAGCATTTCCTCCTGCCCAGCTTATTCTTCTCCAAAGCTGCCTCTCACACCCCATATTCAGCCACTCATCATCTCTTGCCTGGACCACGGCAGGAGCCTCTCCCTCGTCCTTACTTCTCCAGGTCTGCGTGAAGCCAGTAAATTACATTTCCTGAAACTTACCTGTAAACCTTTGAACATGCCCGTGGCCTTCCTCATCGGACCAAATATTTTCAACATCTCCTTTTAACCTATGAAGTTGAGTACTAACTTACCACCCTGACGTTCAAAACCCTTCACTCAACCTCCCTTTCTAAACTTCCCCATCACTTGACAGAGACATGGACCCCAACTCCCATCTGATTTGTTTTCTCCTTCTTTGATGTATGCATCATCATCATTTCTACCTCTAGGTATTTGCTCCCACTCTTCTTTCTCCTTTTCTTAACGATCTTGTAATTCATCAAGAATAAGTTCAAGTCCTATCCTCTTTATGAAATCTTAATCTAACCATCTTATCATTAAGCCATTAGGTCTCTTTCTAATTTCCTAATGTCTGCGGTGTCTGTATTACTCAAAGTTGGAGGATTAATTGGATGGGGAGAGATTGGGGGCAGGTAGCCCAGGTAGGGGGCATTTGCAATAGATTATGGGAGAGATTGTGGGCAGGGGTCAGGAGCTGTGAGAAAAGAGATGGGAGGGGAGGCTGCTGCCAAACAGGTGACAAGGGTAGTTGGGATGTGGGCAGATGGTGTCAGGGGCTGGAGTGGTGGTGGGGGAATGCCTTAAAGATTCTTCTATAGGCACTAGATGAACCCACCCAGGGCCAATCCACATTCTCAATCCTCCAACATATGACCCCGCCCTCTGAAACCATGCTGCTTCCTCACCACCAAGTGTGTGTATTCAGCTTTTGAATTTTCTTCAAGAAAACACCAAAAGTTAGGTTTTGTACAAAAATATATATATATTGTTCAGTAGTTACATCATAATATACATTTCCACAATAGCGTTTTTAGCAATGTCTTATAATTTTAAACAAAAAGGCTTTGCATTAATGATCCTTGCAAGGACCCTCAACACCATCCCAAGGGTAGAACTGGGGTTCACAGAGGAAAGCAGTTTGCTCAAGTCTCCATATCTCACAGACACTAGTATTCGTGGAAGATAAACTTTAAACATCAATAACTTAAATAAGATTAACGCTACTTAAGCATCAAGTTTCATGTCAATAAACAAAGTTCATACTCTTTGAAACTACAATAAAATAATATCAGGGGGCATTTAGGGAATGCTAGAAGACAATAAATTAGCTTCAGATTCTTGGCTTTTGGAGTAGGTGCTTGTCCAGCTGCTTCACAGCATCCTGGACCCACTTCTGCTCGGGGTCAGCACAGATCTCCTTGGCCAATATGGTCTTGAAGCTGTGGGGGGAGAAGGCACAGTTAGTTCCATTAAGATTTCAGCCTAGGAGTGAAGCCCATGCTGCCCCGAGAAGCTACCATGGGAACTAGAGGAGGAAGACAGGTGGAAGGAGGGAACCCAGGGCAAGTTGCTCCTATAGTTGTCCCAGTTGAAGCCATCCTGACATCGGGTTAAAAAAATTGGAATGCTCTGAATAAGCACCCAGATGGAGAGGGATGTTTGGAGTCACCGTTGCCCTGGTGGCCTCAGTTTTCGCACGGGGCACTGTGAGTTATTGAATGAGATGATGTCACTCTGACTCTAAGTTTGTGAGGCTGCCGCTTGCTCCCTGAGGAAGAACTGGAGCTCCCAGAGAGGGCTGGTGCATTCAACTCACATCACAGCTTCTTTGGGACACTTGCTGCTGGTGACTCTTTTATAGCTCCCCAGCCTCTGAGATGAGATCTTCTTACCGGTGAATGTATAGCAGCAGGTGACTGGAGAATTAATTGCATCTGGAAATAGAACCGCAAAGAAAAACCATTTTAGGATGGACTAGATTCTTCTGATCTTAGTCAGAGCAGAAGAAAGGAATAAGGAGAAGGGAAAGGGAAGTCAGGAGCGGGGGTATAACCTGTTACACCCCAACAATTCTGCCTATACCTTGGAGCTAGAAGGTCATACTGACTCAGTTTCCTATGCTGTAAAATGGGTATACAGCACTGATAATGGACAGAGGGAAGGTGGAACTCTTAAAACTATATCACTCCTGGGAGTGTCCTTAGGAGAGACTAATAATCCAAATTATCAGGGTCAGGGAAGATCAGCTCCGGGACTCCAGCTATGGGTCACCCTCTAGGCACCCAGCAATCTATGCCTAATAGTAAGTTTCTCTGATACCCGTTGCCTCTGCAGAGCTGTGTCTCTGGAAGCTGGACTGAATGAAGCACAGCCCAGGTTCTGGGTCTCCTGCTCTGCACTCCCCCATATCTGGAAATACCCTGCACACCCACCGCCAGAGGCTCCCCATCTTGATCACCCCAGTCCCCAAACACTGTTGAAGGGAGCCAGGGCAGTAACTGCACTGAGGCTGTGTTTACAGAGCTGGAGTCCGGGGAGGAGCTGGATTTGGCGTCCACAGCTGGAATTCTCGCCCAGACTCTGGCCAGGAGCAGCTGTGTGATAAGGCTCACCCCTTATCCTTCTCTGACCTTCCCGATCTTAAAAAGGCAGTTGTTAGAGTGAGACTGTGGGTACCCTTCTGCTCTGATGGCCTGCGAACCCAGAAATGGGGCGATGTGCTTCAAAGGGAAGGAGACGGGGTCTTACCTGGCTGAGCCAGCACCTGGGTGCTGAAGGCGGCCGCGGTGAGCAGCAGGCACAGGAGGGCTGCGGAGACCTTCATGCTGGAGGGTAAGGATGGGAGCTTCAGCCTGAGAGTTGTTGGTTTCTGGCTTGGTCTCAGCCTCTCTGCTCCTCCAGCGCTCTGCCTGCCTTTTATTGAAAGCCAAGAGGGTGGGGCAACGGGAGAAAGCTGGGCCCCAGAGCAGCATCATTCTCAATGAATGACGAAGTGGAATGTTAAATGCGCTGAGCAAGGGCAGCATCCTGGGAGATTTCCAGGAAGTAGGAGAGGGAAGCAGTGGTCAGGACTTGGCACTTTTTCCATCCGTTGCTGAGACCAAAAAAAGTGGTGGGGTTGGGGGGAAGGGGAGGCCAGTTATGTTGGGAGCGACCACAGACATGAACCCAGAGGGTTATTCTTAAAGATTCCTTCTGCTTTCTCAGAAGTGAAAGCTCTGCAGAAATGAAAGGAAGCAAGGAAACAGGTCAGAAGGGAAATGAAAGCATCTCTGGGCTGACCCCGGCCCACCTTTAGGCAACAACCTGAGGGGCCTTCAAGCCAGGAAGGGGCCCTGAAGTCTTGGTGGGCTCCCCAACAGCACACTAAATCCCTTTGCTCTTTAAAATGCAGGATGATGGCACAAGTGTAGCTTAGCAGAACTATAGGATTTTGTAACCATAGAACTGAATTCTAAGACTCATCAGATTTAAGACTTGGGAGAAGCCATGTAGATCCTACAGTGCTGCGAAAGAAAATTTCCATGTAATACTCAGACAATGCTTACTCGGTGCCAGGAATATTCTTTGCAAATGCTAAGCCTTTCAGTTCTCCAACCCCATCTGGTAGGTATGTTATTCCCATTTTAGAGATCAGACAATTGAGGCACAGGGGGGTTAAGTAACCCACTCAAGTTCCCCTGAGCAGAACCCAGCATCTGTGCTGTCACCACTATGAGACAGTCCTGGGTGAAAAGAGCAAGCATCCTCCGGCTGGCCTGGGCCTCCATCCGAGTGCCCTCTGTCCCCAGCATCTGCCAAACAAGCAGTCACCTCAAGAGGAGTCATGACACATTCCTTGTGGGTAAGTCACTGTGGGATTTGGAGCCTGTGGTCAGCTCAGCAGGCGGCTCTGGGCGAGAAGTGCGTCCCCTGCTATGGCGGCTGTCACCCCAGCTTCTTTCTGGATTCCCAGAGAGCATGAGTGAGGAGAGGAACAGAATGATGGGCATGGGATGGCTGCCTTCATGCTGCAGCGCTGGTCTGGGTTTGCTCAGAAATCCCAGAATCACGGTAATAAAACTGTAAAGACCTGAGCTTTCATTTCGGTGAACTCTTTTCCTTTACAGACACGGTAGGATTCCTGGAGGCGTGTTAGTGGCTGAGAGAAGCCTAGAATTCAGCTCTCCACCGCCCCTTTCCACTGCCTCCTACTTCTGAGACTGCTTTGCCTTTCCAAGTGGACGTGGAAGGATATAGGGACTCTTCTTTCTTAAAGGGTCATTGAGACAATGTCTGCAAAATGCATGGAGCAAGAAACATCTGCCAATCACTACATTTGTAATGAGAAATGGTCATCTCTGACCGCAAACGGCCGTGTCTGGTCCAAGGTAAGTGGTCAGTGAGAGTGAAGCAGATGAACAGCTGGTGTTATTGGGTGCCTACCAGGCGCCAGGTATGGCGCTGAGGTGCTTTCCAGCATCATTTCATTGTCCTCCAAACAACCCAACTTTCCTGAGGTAGAAACTGAAGTGAAGTGACTTATCCAGGATCTCACAGGTGATAGAAGGCGGGGCTGAGTTTCCCACCCAGGACACTTTGACTCCAGCGTCCCTGCTCCCAGGCTTTAGGTTAATGTCTCGTGATGGATATTGGTTTCCTAGAGAATCTGAGAGCAGAGCATCCATGAAGTAGCCATTCTAGACTCGGGAATAACTCCAAAAAGGCAGAAGGAAGAGAGAACAAATCAGTTGTCTACCTCGTTGCTTGCGCCTTGCTCAGACCCTATTTCCATTCTGCTTGACTCGTGCTAACCCCCCACCGGCCTCCGCCCCACTTTGAAACCTCTCTGTGTTTTGCTCAGTGGTCCTCCAATGGCTCCAACCACTCTTATTGAATGAAGAAAACGTTTTCAGGATGGAGACTGCGCAGCTTCACACACTCCTCTCCAGACCATCTCACCTTAACGTCCAAGACGTTTTTCTTCATATTAATGGAAACTCCTGGCTAATATATTAGCATGGCCTTTTCCACAGACCGGGAGGACTGTGTCCCGTTTCTCTGTGGAATCCAGCCATTTCTTGGGTTTTGTCTAGGTTAACAAGTTTGAAGATACTGAGATGTTGAATCTTTCTGCTGGTCCAGCCGTGTCTCTCTCACTGCTGGTGTCCTAGAACCAAAGGACCTGGAGAGATCGCGGACTTCAACTTCCTCTTTTTATGTAAAGAAACCGTATTCCAGCCAGGAAGCTTTTCTCTATGTTTGAAGCTATGTCTCTACCTCAGAGAAGAATCACAATATTTGGAAAGTGACTTGTCACTGCAAGAGTCAGACAATAGACAGGTCACAGGTGAAAGGGTATGACTCAGAAGAGAAAGTCTTCTGGGAGATGGCAGCTGTTTCCCTCCCGCCTCTGCTCTGTCAAGAAGAGATGCTCCTCAGCTGGAAGGTCGGTCACCTGAGTGGGAGAAATGAGTGGAAATTCCCTCTCTGAAGCAGCTTTGGAAGTTCCCAGACCACATAGAAAAGAACGCTCTTGGCTGGAGCCTGCATTCCAGATGCCGGGCCTGGAGCCAAGGACGTCTCACATGGGGTTGTACCGGGAAGATTCCAGCACAAAGTCTGGATTGGGTCCCTGCTCAGAGGCGTAAGAAGGAAAGCCCTGAAAGGGATGTGAGGGGAGGCAGGGCCAAGGTTTTACAGCTCCCCAGAATCCCCAGTCCCCCTGGGGCCCCCTCCTCATCAACTCATAGATGAGGAATGGAAAGTCCTCTGGGTGAATAATCCCTTCTTCCTTCGCGTGGGCTGACACCCCCACCAGCATCCTCCACGCGGACCTTTGTCATCACCTCCGACTCCCAGTCAGTGTCAGGGGTGAAGGAAAGAGGAACTAAGCGTGAGCTTTCTAGAAATATCAGAAGCCAGTGACTAACCTGCCGCCTTGGCCCCTCCTGCACTTCACCTGCTTCCGCCTCCCCATCCAGCATGGGGTCCCTTGCCTGTGCTTGCTGATGCTCCCCCAGCTCAGGCCTTGGAGGGAGACACACAGTAGGCTTTGCACCCATCGGATCCTCTCTATTTTTTTTTTATAATTTTCTTTTTGCTGGGAAAGATTCGCCCTGAGCTAACATCTGTTGCCAATCTTCCTCTTTTTCTCTTCCTTCCCAAAGCCCCAGTACGTAATTGTCTATTCCAGTTGTAGGTGCTTCTAGTTCTTCTATGTGAGCTGTGACCACAGCATGGCAACCGACAGAGGTGTGGTGTGGTTCTGCGCCCAGGAACTGAACCTGGGTCACCAAAGCGGAGCATGCTGAACTTTAACCACTAGGCAGTCAGGGCTGAGCTCCTCGGGTCATTTCTAGACGCTTACCCCAGGCTTCTCCTCCAGCTTTGCCTCTCTGCTCTCCTCCATGTCAGCTCCTGGTAGACTGGAGCCTATTTCCCCAGCTCTGCCATCTTTTTCCTTCCAAGGACTGGAAATCCATTCTTCACTCTTGCACAGAATGTCAGATATGAACGGGACCTTAGAGATCATCTTCCTGTTTCACTGATGGGGAAATTGAGACCAAGAAAGAGGCAGTGACAGAACTGAGGTGACATAGAAGACAAATGGCAGTGTTTGTGGGGTGTTGTATATTTCTGGGCTCAGTGTAGCACCCCTCCTCACATACTGCACTGTCTCCTGATGCTAACACTCATACAGTTAGCACCTACTCCGTGCAGAGCACAAGGCAGGGGACTGGAGGTTGGGGGAGTGACCTAGATGGGAAGCTTGCTGTCCAGAGAGATGATGGAGCAAGTATCCACGGCAAGCAGGGCTGAGTTTATGAATAAACCTGCGCAGTGCCCACCCCAAGCTGTGAGCATCCAGGCATTTCCTGTGTTCTCTGGTGGATCTGCTGCAGGTCCACGTGCATGAAGGAGGGGGATGGGGGTGGCCAATGGGAAGAGAAAGGGAAGATTCACCTGCAATGACCTGGGTTGATTGGGGGTGGGGAGTGGTGTCTCTGCCAAGCGGGAGGGGACTTGTCATTTAGTTTGTCTTTTGGGCCAGCCCTCATGGACCAGCACCTGAGCCCTGCGGTGAGGGGGCTGCCATGGGTGAGAGGGCCGAATCTAAGGACATGTTAGGTTCCTGGCAGGGTAAGCCACTCTACAGCTCCCTCGATAGTCTGTAACCACAGGTGGCACAGCCCGGGGAGAAGCCGCTTTCCTCCCATGCGGCTTGCATTGCCCAAGGTGGTGTGACCAGTGAGATGAGGGGGTCCAGGGCACCGGTGAGCACATCGAGGAACCCCTGTGAAGGTGCTGAACTGGGTGGGATCTTGGGGCAACAGGGGTCATGAAGATGAGGTGGAGAGGAGACAGAGGAACATAGTTCTGACAGCCTTTCATTGAGTCTGTGTTGTAACACCTGTGCTGGGGGCCCCTGAGGGACGCTCAAGTGACACAGAATGAATCACTGTAGCAACTAGAGAGAGGCAGAGCCCCAAGAGTCCCAGCTCAGGGGCTCAGGGAGGTACATTTAAGGTGGGCTCCAGGTTGGCGGGTTTTGAACCTTGGGTGATGATTGGATGGGGAGGGGCACATTTTAGAGCAGACTTATAGAGACTACAAATTTAAAGTGCTTACGCAGCCCCTGGGGACCTTGCTGAAGTACAGATTCTGACGCTGTAGCTCTTGGGTGGGGCTGAGAGCTTGCGTTTCCCAGGTGATGCTGACGATGCTGGTCCGTGCTTTGATTAGAACCATCTGAAAACGGCTCAGGTGGGGCAGGCGGGTCAGGTGTGAGAAACTGTGAGCCATTCATTTTGTCTAGTCCGGGATTCTTGTTTGTGGCTCTTGGCTAGGCTTCAAGAATCTTCTGGAATTGTCTTCCACATTTCTGTGATGGTGTATTTTTCTGGAGAGAGGGTCCATAGCTTCCATCATATTAGCAAGGGCATCTATAACCTCCTAATGGGTCAGTACCCTTGAACCTATCAAAAATAAAGAGTTCTGGTCTTCCCCTCAGACCCACAGAGTCACAATCTGTAATTTTACTATGTAGAGCTGTGTTTTTTCTAAGCTCTCAGATTATTGCCAGTCTATGTTTGGGCATCCCTGGGCTAAAGCACAGGGTACATGAAGTAGTGAGTGTGCCGGCCAGGCTGGGTGGAACTTACAGAAAAATGGCACAATCAGAAAAGAGGAAAGAAGCAAGAGGAGAGAGGAAGAGGAAGAGAAGAGGCCGGAGAAGGAAGAGGCGACAGGGGGTCATGGGGAGGGCCCCAGGTGGCGTCAGAATACTAGGACCAGAGGCCTGGATCTGCCTCCTTATAGCTGTGTGGCCTTTCACAAGTCACTTGACCTCTCTGGAACTCTTCTGTAAAGCATGATTAGTAAGACAGCTGTTTCTGACATTGTCACGAGACTTGTATGAAATAATAAACCAAGGATGCTTTGTAAGCAACGTGTAAAGAGCTGTGTCACTCTAAGGGCCTGAGCGGGCAGTCTTGGGGCACATGCAGCCAGTCCCAGCAACAGATTGGCGTGCCCCTGATGCATAGCCCAAGCCTCCACACTTATTTCTTGCTATGAAAATTCCTTGGGCATCTATATTATATAATGCAGTGAGGTTTAGATTTCCTAAGCTCTTTCTCATCCCTCTTGTCTACCTTTGGACAGAGAGAGAGAGCCTTTGGGTGCTGACAGAAAGCTAAGGGTCAGAAAGGGCAGCCCCAGAATCAAGTTAGGGCCTTAGCTCCTCACACGGCAGCCAGCTCTCGCCGGAAGCCTGTATTCTGCCAGGCCCTTGTCTGCCTCTAAACGTCGGGCACCCTCAACCTCACTCTCGTTACTGCACAGAATTGGGGTTCTCCGGCCTGATGTGGATAAAGAGCCGATTATGATGGCATCAGCTTTTGAGAAAAGAAAAAAGCTTTATTGCAAGGAGACAGGAGGAAAAAGCTCTCAAGTCTGTCTCCCCAGTTCAAGATTTGGGGCAAAATTTAAGAGGTTAGGGACAACAAGCTGGTCCATGGAAATGCTGGTGGGGCAGGTTTTGACTGGAGGGCTTTGAAAATTCATGGCAAGGTGTGCAAGAGGCTTTAGCACTGCATCTTCCTAGACAACAGGTCCTTTGCTTCTGACGAGGCTCCATCTTTCAAGTTCCAGTCATGTCCCCGTCCTTTGGTTCCATACGGATAATGTTTGATCCTATTGTCCTTTCAGGTCAAGATTTTCTCTTCTGCACATGCCCTGTCTACGTGAGTTTGCAAATTTTCTGAAAAACTCCTCTTCATCACTCTGTTGATAAGAGATGGAGTCAGTTCAAACTGGTCCCGGCGGGCCTGTGGTTATACCTTCTGCTTCTAGAACTCTCTATGCTTCTTCCCACCTCAAGGCCTTTGCCCACGCTGGATCCCAGCACCTGGTGCAGCGTCTTTCGTAGAGTAAGTCCTCAATAGATATTTTCTGAACCTATGAGCAGTCTGGGAATCTCAAATCCTTTCCCCCAGACCTCTGAATTATGGGGTGATTTAATATCATACAGGGAAATGAGTAGAGAAGCAATGCTTTTGGTTTCCTGGGTTTCCCACATCTTCTTTTTTGGGGAGGAGATAGTGGTGGGGCTGAGGGCACAGTGTGCAGGGCCCTGATGGCGAGTGATTTTCTGGGGCTCCGTGGATCCCTCTTTGGAGGGGTGAACTGTTTCTCTCTCGGTTGCAAAATGCTGCATGCTCAAAAACGGAAACTTCAGCTGCCAAAAAAAGCTCCTTCTTTGCTAACAGTTTCAGCTCGCTTCGCGAATGGAGTCCCCGGTTGCAAAGCACTGGCTCCATTGGAAAGCTCCTCCTGCATTTACTGTAGATTTTAGTCTGAGAGTCTGAATGGAAATGCAAATGACATTTGTCTAGCGGAGGGGAAGTGTTGGGGGAAATGGTTTTGCAAAGCACACACATCTCTTCTGACTTAGATGCAAGAACTTAAAAAAAAATTACCAAATAATTCAACTCTGCAACTCATATGTGGCTCTAAAAATATAGCCAGGGTAATGAGAGAAACTTTCGGGCATCCTGCTTAGAGCTGTTTATAATGGGGTGGGAATGGCAGGCAGGCAGGAGCTAGGTGCGACCAAGGGCAGGGACTTTAGTGTGTGTTACTCACTCCTTCATCCCGAGCACCAGCACCTTGCATTAGGTGCTCAGCAAATAATGTGATGAATGAATGAACTGGAGGAAAAAATCAGAGGGGAATGGGCCATAGAAACCCTAGAGTTGAAAATCCCTGGCCTGCTTATAATTTAGAGTGGGGCAAAGAAAGTTGCCCAGGATTTTAGTGCACGCCTAAATCAGTGCAGACAAGCTGTGTGTGTGTTTGTGTGCGTGTTGTAGAATGTGCCTAGTAACACAGATCTTGGCATTTTCCAGTGAGACTGCCAGCTACATTTTTCTCTAGGAGAAACATTCCTTTGTTTAGAGAATTCTTCCTAAGGCAGTAGAAGTAGGCGCTCATTGTAAATAGGGACTCATTGTCCTGGAGGAAAGGAGGAAAGGACCTTTGGTGGCCAAAGAGAAAGACTGCCTCCTAATAATACCCATTGCTGCGCAAAGCTGGACACAGGGGAAGAAATGGATGCATTTGCTTAAGACCAAGAGATCTCCTAAGCGGAGAGGAGTTGAGGCCCTTCTTTTGAGTCCAAAATTATGAAACACTCTGTGAGAGTCTGAGGAGGTTCCGACTGGATTGGTGGACCAAGTTCTGAACCAGGGCTGAGAAATCAAGGGACGGGAAGACCTCCTGGCCCCTCCACATGGGTGCAGTCATCATGCTTTGAGGGCAATGGCCAAACCTGCCAGTTTAAACTGAGGATGCTGCAATGTTGGGAAGCCAAGGTAGCACTGTGGCCAAAACTGGAGGGGTCACCATTAGAGCAAGGAACAGGGACTAACTTTGGATGGCGTGGGGTCAGTTATCCACAGTTCCCCCGGGGGCAGTGGCAGAGCAATGGCAGCAAGAGTCCTGGCCACTGACTGGTGGGTCAGATCACCCCGCTCTCACTTTGCTCCAAATTTAACAGCAGGATTTGTCAAGTGGGACCCAATAGGTCCCCAGCATCTCTTGGGCACTGTGAGGAAGTGGAGAGGGGGCGCTTAAGCACAAATTATTAGATTTCCTCCTAATCCAGACAATTTGAGGCTGCAGTGATTGACTGAACATAATAACAGAGATGAGAACCACTTGGACCCTGAGGTCATAAAAAAGACTCTATCAGTTACGCACAAACGTTTCTTTATCGTGGACAGTTCACTGCTCCGGCACATCGCCTGCCTACTTCCTTTGCCTCACTCCACTCCCAACACAGTTGGGATGCATTTGTATTCCAAAATGATGACAAGCTTTGCCATTATACAATTTTGATTTCATGACGAAGATCAACATTAATTTTAAGTATTTACTGAATGCCTCCTAGAACTTTTGTGCAGTTAACGAGGGAAGATTTCAAAATTGTCGGCCACGAGGCGCCCACGATTATAATTCCTTGTGCATGCTTTATGATTCATAAAATCATGTGAATCTAACAAGGGCATCGTAATGTGGGTGAGACTGGTCTCACTATCCCCGATTTACGGATGGTGAAATTGAGGCTTAGAGGTTGACTCACTCAAGGACAAGGTTGCCGAGAAGTGGAAGTTCTGGGATTGAAATCCAGAATGTTCTCCCTCCAAGGCCAGTCTTCTTCAGGCCCCACCAGGCCTTTCCTTCTCCTGGTTAATTTCCTTTCCCTTCTCCTGAGAGCTCACCTTCCGAGACCACCTCTGTCCACCGTGCAGATGGAAGGCGTGGTGAGATGGTAGAAGGCTAAGGAAGGAAAAGTTTATGGGGGTGTAAACCAGCTAATAGGGAAGTTCTCTCGTGTTCCCTGGGTCCCTTTTCAAGTGAATTCATCACCACAACATTTCAGCCTCTGCCCCATGGCCACCTTCTGGACTTTGTCATCTCCTTGAACTTCTCCATTTCATGATGCTCAACTTAGTAATCCATTTACTTTGACCACAGACTTCCACATCCTTCCCCATCAGCAACTCTGTATCCACTGCGTCAGCGGCTCCGGGTCCCTCAACACTTACCTGGCCTCCTTTCCTTCCCAGCCCAGCCTGGTGTTGGCCACACTCTCACTAGCATATTGATCCTCTCATTTCTATGATTCTGTCTCCCCACCCACCAGTGCCCAAGCCCAGGTCATCTGACCATCCCCCTTATTCCTGACCTCTCCAGGCTGTCAGGCTTCCTGGAAGTCTTGCTCTCCTTGATGACTACGCCAGCGATCCTTTTTGCGTATGCCTGGGTATTTCTTTCTGCCGTGCTCCGCAGTGGCACTCACACCTTCCCCATTCCCTTCCCTCTCTTGCTCCAGCCTCAGGCTTCTGCACTCTCAGGAGACAGCATACTCCACGGAGAAAGCAGAGACTATGAGAGAAGAATTCCTGCCAAGCTCGTCCCCACGCCCATACCAAAACTTGATTCCATCTTCATGCCATTACATCTCTTCCACCCTGCCTTAGGAGAAGAACCGGTCCCTCCTGTTGAGGGTCAGTGATCAATCTTTGTCCTTGATCTCCTGCAGCCTTCTCCAGAATGTGGCATTCTCCTTTAGCTCTATGTCTTTTTTTACCCCCCTCTTTCCACTCTTCCTTTCTCTTCTTCCAACCAACATGCTCAAATCTTCCTCATTGTTACAAAAAAATGTATTTTCCTTAACCCCCATCTTCCCTCAAGCTACTCCCTTCTCTCTTTCTTTCTTTTCATGGGAAAAAATTCTTGAATGATTGATCTCTCCTTGTGGTCTCTACATTCTCACCTCCAATTAATTCCTTAACCTGTTGCCATCTACTTTCTACATCCATCTCTCAACTCAAATTCTTACAGTCTCGTCAGTGACCTCCTGATTACTTAAAATAAACACTTTTTCATAACTCTGAAATGTGAAATCACTGCCAAGTTAACACTGTCTGCCGTTCCTTCTTACAGGAAATCCTGCCTTCCGTCTGTGTCTCGGGCTCCGTTCTCTTCTTGTATTACTGTCTGCTTCTCCTTTGTTACATGTATTCACTGGTTTCTCTTCTCTGTTCCTCTCTAAATACTGTTCTTCTCTAAGAATTCATACTTTTATTCTCACTCTTCATGGGAGCTTGCAAACTTGGGGCCCATTACCTGGTTCTGGCCTGCAGACTTTTTTGTGTGTGTGTGAGGAAGATTGGCCCTGAGCTAACATCCATTGCCGATCTTCCTCTTTTTGCTTCAGGACAACTGTCCCTGAGAGAACATCTATGCCAATCTTCCTCTATTTTATGTGTGGGACACAACCACAGCATGGCTTGATGAGCAGTGTGTAGGTCGGCACCCAGGATCCAAACCCATGAACCCTGGGTCGCTGAAGCAGAGTACGTGAACTCAATCGCTGCACCACTGGGCTGGCCCCTGGCCTGCAGACTTTTAACGTTTGTCTTGTACAGTGATTAAAATGAAGAAAATTCATTGCTAACATTTAAAATTCAGAGATTTCTCATTTAAAAACTCAGATATCTGGTTTGTCTTGGTCAAGTAGGATTTGGTACCACCCAGCCCACATGTCACATGGCAACGCTCCATGAGAGCCACTCTCGCCTTTGGCTGAAGCTTCTGTCCATAAGGTCACCAGAGACTCCCTCCCTCTCCCCCACGACTTCTCTGCTATCTATTGCTTGACTCCCTTCAGTCACTTATCTTATCTGCCTGGCTCCTATTCTAGTTGAATTTGTTACCCTGGGTCTAGACTCTTTTTCCTCTGGACTCCCACATTTAACCTCTCCTTATCCAGCAAATTACTCATTTGATGAGTTCTAGACTTGTGTTTCTATCTACCTACTGGGCGTTGACACCTGGATGTCACTCAACATCAGCAAGTCCCTCCTTCCTTTTTTGTATATCTCCTTACCTCCTTTCCCTCCCTCTCTTCCTTCTTTCTTTTCTTCTTTCAACCAAGATGCAATAAGCCCCTGTGGCAGATGCAAAATTCCTACCTAAAAGGGCCTTGGGGAATCGATTTGGTTGAAGACGTGGGAGAGGACTGGTGTTGAGGTTGTATTTGCATAGGAGGCACATTATTTTCCCTTAGGTTATTTATTTGGGGTGGCTTTAGGCAGGGGGTCTATGGATAATTTTTGAGGAGGGATTTTAAACTTCTCCAAACCATCCCTTGTTGCTCTCACTGTGTGTCCCTACACTGCCAGGTACCACGCTGAGTGCAAGGAAGGCAGTGACCCACAGTCCCCACTCTCATCATGCCACTGCCAGATCTGAATCCCCTACCAAGAATTCACGTGCGCAGAGGGCCAAGCTGGAAAGCAGGGATCCATCTTCAGATTTCCCTCCCCACGTCCTCTCATGTCTAGTTGGTCTCTAACATCTGTCCATTGCACTTCTGGAGCATCTCTGGTGTTCGTTTCCTCTTCTTCATCCCAACACTCCCTGCGTCAGGCGGAGTCCTGTTAAAACAGTTTAATGTGATTTCCTGCCAAGAGAAACTCTACCGTCCAGTCTCTCCTTTGTACTGATGGCAAGTTTATCAATCCCAAACCACTGATGTGTCTGCTAAAAATGTTTCAGCAACTCTCCATATCTACTTGATAGAGCCCATCTCCTTAGTATGGACATCAAAAGACCCCATCTGGCCCCAGCATCCATTTCGGGCCACATCTCACTCACGAATCACTCCTTTCACATAACCTAGGCTGTAGTAAGACCAGTTGCTCGTATTTCCCAGAACAGGGCCCTTGCATGCATGACTTTCTTTGCCTGGAAAGGTAGCTGGGCCTTCTCCAAGAAGTCTTTCCAGATTCCTTCAGGCACACAATCCTTTGTGCTTCCTTAAAACTTTACACTTTCCTTTTGACAACACTTGATAGCAGCCTGTAATTGAAAGGTTATTTATATGTGTGTCTTCTCCACCACTTTGTGAGCAAGCATAGGCAGAATCTATCTACATTTTCTTCTTTGACTCTATCCCAGCACCTAGGACAGGGCCTAGCATTCATTCACTCATTCATTCATTCAATGGTCATTTATTTATTCACTTAACAAACAGTAATTAAGCTCTTAGTCTGTCCTGGATGTGAGCTCTAGACTAGGCAGATGTTTACTGAATGAACGAATTGAGAACCTGAGAAATGTTTAGATCTCAGCTAAATAAAAAAGCCAAAATCTGAAAAAATCTGACTTCTGTGTTTTGGCTGGGTTTGAGCTCCACTGGCCGTCCCCCCAGCCAGCATACGCCTCCCACTGACTCACTGTAACACCTTGGCTGAGTTTCTAGTCATCTTGGGCCCTCATCTACAGATGGGAAACAATAAACCTCTGAATCTTTTTATAATTCTGAGGTTTGTTTGTTCCATTTCCTCACTTCCAGGGTGGCTGCAGAGGAAGGAAATAGCTCAGTTCTGGAAATTCCCCACGGGATGGGACACCAGGCTTCATGCCCAACGGCTCAACATTAGCATAATTCCACTTCATATCTGTAACAAACCTGCAGGATGAGCAGGTCAGCAACAACCATGTCATCTTATAGAGAGGTGAAATAAGCTGCCCAAGGTCAAGTGCAAGAAAGTGGCAGAGCAAGGATTGGAAAGCAGGCCTTCTGCTTCTATGACCAGCACAGTTTGGACTCTCCAATATTGCTTTGTCAGGCTTCTTGGTATGAAAGTGGATCTAGACACCCAGATTTGAAACCCAGTGTGGCCACAGTAGGAGCTGCTCTCACATCTTGGCCAAAACCACATCCTCCTCATTCCAATTTCTCGGAAGTGTTTTGCAACGTAATCCTTATCTTCACTGCCCCGTGCCAAACATCAAGACTCTGGTTTCCTTTCTGGTCATCAGCCTTTGTTGCTCATTTTTTCTTACAGCTATTTTTTCTAGTTCTCCATTTTTCCTTCTCTGATTTCGTTTTTATCTCCTTGGTATTTGTTATCGTCCAAACTGACAGTTTCTGTTACATCAGACATCCCCTTTTGAAAGATGACACAGGTTTTTCCAGGAGTGATATTAGTTTCTAGGCCTTCTAGGAAAAGGAAATTCAGAGAAGACCCTCTCTCTCCATTATTTGCATCTTATACAACAAGCAGGTCTTCCACCTTGCTGGGGGCTGCTGGCTTCTCAGACAGGTCCTTGGGGAAGCAGAGGCAACTCTGACTGTAGATGCTCACTCTTTGCTTGGGGCCTTTTCTCCAGGCCAACAGAGCTCAGGGTTACGAACGCCCTGTGTGCTTAAGAGACCACTCTTCAAGCAGTGGGTGCAGCCACGGTTAAGAGGGTTGATTGATGTGAGCATTGCACGTCTAGACCGAGGATGGGAAAGACATCATGGCGTCCAAGCCACATTTTGCAGATTGAGATCCTACAGCTTGGAGAAAGCAATGACTTGCCTAAAGTCATGCAGCACATTAGAGACCAGGGCTTGACCTGAAACTTAGGTCTCTTATTCCTTTTCTGAGAAGGAGTCTTTCCTCCACCACAAAGTTCTTGGTGGAGCCTCAGGGGCCCCTGGTAAGAGATTTGCAGAATCTTAGAGCATGGATGCAGGATAAACCTCTCGGGGTCACTCTTATTTCATCCCTTTAAACTTGAAGAAGTTTCCTGGAGGGGATCATAACTCTGGGTCATGTGCTGGCCACAGAGCTCTTTACAGACATGGTTTCAGCCATCTGAAGCATTGATGAGGCAAATTGAGGCATGGACATGTTAACGTTGGTCATTCACAGTTCTGTTCCAAAGCTGCAGGGACATCTGCCCTCACTTGCAAAGTGGGGAACTCCCTAAGTCCACCAAAAGCCCTGTTCCCAAAGAAAAACCATCATCAAGGGGCCTTCCCATTATTACACTGGATGTGTGTTGCATTTTACAGCTGATCAGGCTCATTTGCGTATCATCTCTCCCTTCTGCTCTCTATACCAGCCTGCTGGAATAGGCACCCTATTTTCCGCTCTTACAGTTGAGAACCTAGGGTTCAGAGAGGTTAAACACCTTGGCCAGGGCCATGTAGATAGAAAACAACAGAACCAAAGCTCTAAATCCGGGGCCTTTTCGCTATACTGCTATCGCACACAGACTCATAATTAAATTGATCTGTAATAAGCACCTTCAACAGCCTCGCCTCTTTAGATCCTGACAGCAATCTTGTGGAGTCACCCTCATGGAGGTTCCGTGATGAAGTAGCTGAACTGGACCTAGGATTCAGGGTACCTTCCACTGCCCAGGCTCGCCTCCCACGCCCAGGCCTCCAGCCCCATGGAGAAAGCCCCAACTGGGCGACAGGCACATGACCAAGGACAGGACAGTGACCAGGACACTGCTTCCCGCCCCGAGGTCTCTTCCACTGACTCCAGCTGGGCCTCTCTCTCTCCAGAGGGGGCTTCCTAGTCAGAGCAATGGATGCTTCCTGTCACCTTCACCTCTTCACAGTCTCCGCTTTCCCCAGCCTCTTCCCTAGAGGCTAAGACAAGAAGTGATAAATAACCAGTGTTCATGAGACAACAATGAAACCCTGAGAGAGCTCTTAGGGAAAGATTTTACTCATTCGCTCGTTCATTCACTCACTCACCGCCCCCCCCCCCCCCATCCTTTAACAAAGTTTTATCAAAGATCTATTCTGTGCAAGGCGTTCAGCCAACTGCTGGGGATACCGCATACTGATAAAACATAGTAGGGGACTTCAAGGAGTTGACTTTTGGTTCAGCAGATTAAGCAGAGAGCTGGCAGTCATCCCGGGCTCTTTCATCGACCTCACACTGCAAGTCCAGCCCCTCCTTGCCATCCTAATTGGCATTACCCTTCTTCAGGTTCTTAGAACCCTTTTCCTGGACGCCGCAAGGCTCCCAGCTGGGCTCTTAGCCCACAGTCTGACATCTCTAAGCCATTCTTCACCCTGATGCCGGAAGCCCGAAATGCCAATCCAATTGTGTCTCTTCCTGCTGAGAATCCTTCTATGGCTCCCCTCTGTCCTCAGGATAAACCCCAAGTCCCTCAGCATGCCACCCAGATATTGGTCATGGCTTGGCCCCTTGCTTCCTCTCCAGCTCCAACTCTCCTCTCCCGCCTCAGGCACCCTGGTTCTAGAAAGGCCAAGCTGGTTTGCAGAGACTGCCTGCCCTCTTCCCCTCCCCAAAGGGGCACTTCTGGGTCTTTGCACAAGCTGTTTCCTTTTCCTGGAGGATCTTAGCCAGAGCAGGTTCTATTCAACCTGCAAAGGCCAGCTCAAAGATCCTTTCCTCCTGGAAGCCCAGGCTAGAAAAGATGCCCTTCTTCTGCATTTCTGCAGCATTGATGTTCATGTTAAACAATGTTTATCTACTCTATCGCAATTATCTGTCGTGTGCTTGTCTCCCCGACATATCTGTGCTTGTCTCCCCGACATATCTGCGGGCTCTTGAATCTGTAATACATAGATAATGCCTGGACCAAGAAGGTGCTTAATCATGTTCCATTGACTTAACATCAGACAAGCTCCAAAGAGAGAAACTATCTTTCCTCTCTGCTCCAAAGAAGCTTACAAAAGGCAGCCAACTTGGTCCACCCTCGGGGGTGGCTGGAGCTCAGAAGGAAGGAATGTGTCTGTGTTTGTTTTTATGGAGAACAAAGGGGTCACTCTCAAGCCCCCAGAGGCTGCAGAATGCAAGAGCAGCTTTAGTCACTGCAGCTGGGAAAGTCCACACTTTCTTGTGGCTTTCTTTATACATAGGTCCTTTTTCAAGAGGAAAATCATAAGCCGTTTGACTTTTTCTTCTCGCGAGCCAGCGTTTCTTTCTCTCTGCTCCGTGGTCGGTGTTTCCTCTCAGAATCTTTCTGATCTCCCCACCCAGGGCAGGTTGACAAAGCTGGAGCTTGGGGAGCTAGCTCTGCACACTGGTGCCTTGCTGGAGCCGGGAACCGGGGTCCACGCACCTGCCAACTATTAAGTCTCTTGGAATCCAGAGAGAACCACTGAACTCCTCAACCAGCTTCCCTCATTGTTGCTGCCATGGATTCATCCTCACTGCAGAAAAGTACTGGTGCTAAGAGTAGAAGGAATGACAGATGTCATCAGACTTACCATTTTCAAGAACCCCCAATAGGGATGACATTCCTGCTACACACTTTACGTATTAACTCATGAAAAGAGTTAGAACTTGCCATGGGACAGATACTGGGGCCACATCAACTCATCAAGCAGACGTGGTGCCCTCCTCAGTGAAGCTCACTCTTAATTCTCCCCATAGCCCTCTGAGCTAAGAGATATTACCCATCCCTGCCCTTTGGCAGAGGAGAAAACTGAGGTCTGGGGAGGTAAAGGGATTGACCAAGGTCATACGATCAGCTGGATTAAGACTGAAATTAGAATCTATGGCTTCTGGCTCCTACTTATGTGGTCTTTCTGTGACACAATTCTAATAAGTGACAACGCATAACCTAGCAGTCTGGCCTTCTGACACTGGGGTGGACCTGTCTGGGTGCATCATCCTGACTCAGACGTGTCACATGTGCAGCAGAAGCATCTGGCCACCGAGATCCAGAGGCCCATGTATGCCTAGCCTGCCCCCAGCCAGCCCCGCTGTCACCTGACTGATGGACCCAGACCTCACCAGCCAACCTTTAATGCCAGAGATTTTTCCTGCCAACCTCATCTCCCCTCTCCTCAATTTCATCTCCCAGAGCCCAGACTGGGCATTAGATGGGCTCCCTGTTCAGCAAAGTTTGGTCTTTCAGTCTCTCTCTCTCTCTTTTTTTTACTTACTTGGTGAAGGAATGAATGGACCTAGGAAAACAGATGGAGTTCATCCTCAGGGTGCATGATCCCCTTGGAGCTGAGATTCCAGGGCACATTAAGAAACTCTGGGATCCAAACACCTCGTCCACCAGCTGGTCCTAAGGGCCTGGAACTCTCGCTGTTCCTGTGTGTCTTTCAGCTATGGCACACCCCAGTTTGCCATCCTACCTTTGTGATTTTTCACAAGTCTTTGGAACACTGTTCTCTTACATACTTAGTGGTTTTCTTTACGATGATTCATTTTTTTACTTAAATAAATTCACTTTGAAAGGAAACATTTTATAACTGCTATAAATTTAAAACCAATATCGCTTGCTATAAACACAATCAAAACAAACATTGTTTTTCAATTTCAACTTGATGCAGCTGGCTGCCTCATGTTCTGAGCCCTGAGTGTACTCTCTCTTGTTGAAGTGGGGGCGGGGGATAGAGATTGGCCAGGACTAAGGCTTTCCTCCTGATTGAATCAGAAAGATTAAAAGATAATTGAAAAGGGAATGCCTCTCTCTACTCGTGATTCATTGATGCTTCATGTCCTGGTCTAGGAGAACGATGGACGTGGGTACCACGTTATCAACATGGGGCAATTAGAGTGACTTTCACCTATCAACACACCATGGGGCTCAGTGGAGCTGATGCCCTGGCAGTGCGGCCTGCTGAGGAGAGACACATCCTGCTGTGGATACCTGGGGTAGAGCCAGATGACCTGCGCCTTGCCAGGGCCAGTGCCCCAGCCCAGGCGGAGTTCGGAGGAAAGTGGCTTGAAGGCAGGGTATTCTTGGAGTCCAAGGACTTGATGATGGGTGATGCGGAAGCCCCAGGAAAGACTTGGCTCCCTCCTATTCTGCACAGCTGTGTCTGTGGGCAGACCCTGGGAGGCTGGGGAAGGGAGATTTCACCGCCGTCCCCTAGAAGAATTGGGGAAAGAGAAGTCTTTTTTTTTTTGAGGAAGCTCAGCCCTGAGCTAACATCTGCCAATCCTCGTCTTTTTGCTGAGGAAGACTGGCCCTGAGCTAACATCCGTGCCCATCTTCCTCTACTTTCTATGTGGGACGCCTGCCACAGCATGGCTTGGTGAGCGGTGCCATGTCCTCACCCGGGATCCGAACTGGTGGACCCCGAGCTGCCAAAGCAGAACATGCGAACTTAACCACCGCGCCACCAGGCCGGCCCCAAGAGAAGTCTTGTTGGGGACACTCTGAGCAGCTGGGCAGAGTTCCTCCCATGAACCTGGGGAAAGGCACTGGGGTGGGAGGACTTCCTCTTCTTCTGTCCATTTCACAAAAGAGAAGGGAAACTTCTCAGAAAACCACACGAGATGTGCTGATGGTGGGGCAGAGGAGGTGAGGAAAGGGCACTGTGAGCAGTGAGTAGCGTGCAGGCCAGCGTCCAGGGTCAGGAAGGCAATGCCAGCACACACGGGCGGGATCCGGCCTGCCAGGCACAGAGGAGGGGATAAGACAAGCAAGGTTTAATCATCACTCTTTAAAGCGTGAGGACATGGAGGCCCAGAGCGCTAAGCATTGATGAAGATTGCACAGCTGGGGAGAGGTAGAGCCAAGAGGTGAAGCCCAATCTTCTGATACCATGCTGGGGGGTTGACCCAGCCTTGTTGTCCCCCTGGCTGGCCCTCCCTCTGGTGAATAGATGGGGTGCGAGTGAGGCAAGGCTGCCACCTCTGATGGTTTGAGTTCACAGTCAACCCCCGCTCCCTAGACCTCCTGCTCTGCACGCAGTTTTATTTGTCTTCACCATGGTTCTCTGAAGTCACCACTTCCCCCTTTCAGGGCTGTGGAAACAAAGGCTGCGAAGGTGATGCTCGGGCACTGAAGTCGCTTTGGTCTCCTTCTTACTCTAACCAGTGTCCATCCCACCGGAGCCCCTGCAATGGCTGCGTGCACTCCTCTGGGTGGGGAGAAGTCCCAGAGGACCGGGGGCCTGGCTGGATGCAGGCTGGGAGGATGGAGAGTGTGGCTGGCCGACCTCATCTGGCTGCTGGGCAGCCCCACAAGTGGGGCTGGAAAGAGGCCAGGGCAGGGACTTGCCCTCAGGCTCTGAGTACCCGCCTGCTGATAGGGATTATCTTGCCTTTTGGGGACAGTCAATAAAGCTGGGACTTTCCCAATTTCAGGGTCCAGGAGGAAATTCCAGGCTTTCTCATGAAGGCTCAGACCCTGAAGGGAATCCGGCCCTTTGGAAACCGAAACTGCAGGAGAGGCGGGAATCAGGAGGAATCAGAGTTTGGCACGGGTGGAGGCCTGGCCCCAGCTTCTATGGTAATGAGCGAGGAGAAGGCAGCAGGGCGGGCGCCGCCAGGAAGGCCGTTGCAGACAGCCCTCTGTGGCGGTGTCTGCGAGGGGATGAGTGTGTGGATATGTCTGGCCCCGGTTGCCTCACATTGTCCCCTTGGCTTGGCCTCATCTCCCCCTGCAGAGAACCTAGCGGTGATGTTTGTAGGAAATGACCTGGGAGAACAAATTCTTACTGCACGAGTCTCATGACTTTCCCAGGGGGAACCCCCTCCCCGTATTTTCCATCACCTCAGTGCAGGGCCCAGCGTGCATTGTGTGGGAGCTGGAGTCCAGGGGGCCAGGGCCGATTGTAGAAACAGAGCACGGTCCCTTACTAAGACAGGGCCATAGAATGTGAGTTCCAGCTCCTCTATTTATAGAGGAGGAGGCAGAGTCCCAGGGCAGGGTGTGTGTGTGAGAGAGGGAAAGAACCAAAGTCACGCAGTTGGTAAGAGGCAGATGTGGACCCCACACCGGCACCTGCTGGGACTTCCCCAGCAGGGCGTCTAGGTACAGTGGGTGACACATGGCTAAAATCCTGGGCAGGGGGTCTCTGAATCTGGTTGGGAAGCAGAGGGAGGGAGCAGGAAGCTAGGAGACCTGGGAAGCAGGAGCAGAATCGCAGCCCCCGGGAGCCAGGCGAGCAGCCTCCAGGCCAGTCCAGAGGGCAGGGCACCATCCCAGGGCCAGGGCAGCCCCGGGGCTGGGTAACTGGAGGGATTCTGGTTCAGAGGAGGGGACGAGGCGCCGCTGGGGACAGTGTGCAGAGATCCTGTCAGCGCCAGTCACACACAGGGGCCCTCCAAGTCAGGCCTTCCCATCTACATGGTGAGGGAGAATGAGCTAGAACTCAGTTCCCCGTGCTTAGTATGTGGCTAGGAGATGCAAAGATACATAAGGAAGGAAAGAAATGAGCATAATTTATTTTTCTTTTCACTCCTCCCAATACCTACAAGAAATCCATTTTGTAGAGCAGGAATGTGAAGCTTGTTCAGAAAGTGTATCTGTTGTTGTTGTTGCTGAAGTTGGCACAGCTGGGGAGGGGCAGATCCAAGGGCAGCCGTCACCTTGGGGTGTGTCTGTGTGTGTGGTGAGCTGGAAGAATGAGGGAAAGGACAAGATAAATTGGCTAGTACCTATCATCTGGGACAGGGTGTGAATAGCGGCGCAAGGGAAGTGCGGAGCTCTCTGTGTTCTGAAGGGGAGACTTCCTGTCCATTTGCAGTGGTCAATACACACAGATAGATGTTGCATTCTAGGGAAATATGCCCAGTGCAAGAGGAAAGAAGGTCACGACATAGAAAACCCTGGAAACACTGTTTGGGTATCTCTCTCCTCCCCTAAACCCCTCACCAGACTGTCAACAACCAGGCGGGACCTGGGACACAGGCACAGCCACCCTTGATGCTTCTGAGAGCACCTAGGGGAGACCAGACCTTCTAAACAGTGGACTGAACTGAACCACAGACAATCAGAGCCGAGGCTTCGAGAGGAAAGAGTACACCAAAACTATATTTAATTTGCTTGTGTTCAGTTGGATGCTTTTCAATTCAGTGCTCGTTTTGTGAGTGTCTACAAGATATCCAGCACTGTGTTAGATTCTGGAAGGCAGGCGAAATATTCGATAAGGGATGAAGAGAAGAAAGAACGAGTGAGACGTGAAGGGTTTGGAAAGAAAAGAGAAGAGAGCAAGCCTCCAGTTTACAGACCCACATCACATCAGGTGTGAGGCATTTTATATAGGATATTTCATCTAATCCTTGCAATACCCATGGTAAGTGTGTCCTGCCATTGTTCTCGTTTTTACAGATGAAGCTGATGTTTAGCGAGGTTAAATGACTTGCCCAAGGTAATCAGGCAAACAAGAGACATATTTGAGGTTTGATCTTGAGAGTGTTTGAACGCAAAGTCCACATTTCTCTCCCCACTCCTGCACTGCCTCCCAAGACGTTCCACAGAGTGATCCCTCAGCCAGAGTGTTCTAGACAGCTCATTGTCAATCCCATTTTAATGATAGCTACCTCAAAACTGTAGAAGCATCGATAAGAATTTTTTCGGTGTATTCAGTTTGGGAGGTTGAGACATGAACAGTGAAAGGAATTAGACGGTATCATTGGGAAGCGTCTGGGCAAATGATTCTATAGTGCCCTGTCTCATGCTTTGGTGACTACCGCGTAGCCTCAGAAATGTGACTTCAGTTGGAATCCTGGATGGTTTTTACCCCTCTTGATTTTGTAATGCAAGTTCCAAGGCCACAGCTGCCTTGATCCCATGCATGTGTCTATTTATTCACTTTTCCATTTCTTCCAAGTTGCTGGGTGTGACTTCGTTTACTTAGTTCCAGAGGCCTGCCATTACTTAATCAGGTCACAGGAGCAAATTTAACCACAAGCCAAATCATTGGGTCTGTAGGACATGGGTTCTTTTTACATTGATGATTCATGCCTTTAGCTAAAAGTTGGGGGTTTGGGACTTCTATGTGCATGTAGTTTAGTTACTATGTCTTCTCACATCTTGGAGATGGTTCTTTATGACTGAGTTGGGTCTTATAAACTACACGTGGAAAACTGAGCATTGACATTCATTCCTTCATTCATTCACTCATTATCTGGCAAGTATTTTATTGGGAGTCTGTGATGCCCTTGGTATTACAGTGATGAACAGGGTAAAGTCCCTGCCGTCCAGGCACTCAGGGTCTGCAGATCCCCAGACAACGTGCTGCACTCCAGCATTCCATCTGCTGCAATGGGAGTGTGTAGGGCACAGAGCATCCAGATTTTCCAAAGGAGGAAAATTTCCAAACGAGGAGTGTTCAGAGCATGGATACTGCCTTTGCCATGTCAGAGGGGTTGACCTCAAGAGCTGGTGCTTTTCTTTTGAGCTAGGAAGACCTCAGGGTACCACTAGACCCCCAGCTAGCCAGAAACAGGTAGGGAGTTGGAACAGATGGCTGTGTGAGTCTGGAGGGAGATCGTCCTTCTTGGGCTGAAATGGGACTTTGGCTTCAGGAGGGCAGGAGGCCAATTTCTTTCCATCTGGGGCACCAGGTAAAGCACATTTCTTGCCTCAGCTTTGAAGGTAACCTGGGAGCTGTCTGGCCCATGGTCTGTTCCAACGGTTTGCCTCTGATTTCAGGACTGGACAGGGACCACCCTTTCTCTACCCCCTGTCCTCTCCCTGTCAGCGTCTGATAAAGTCTCAGACAGTTCTGGAGAAAGGGTGACTCACTGTAGTGGTCATTTACCCATAACTAAGAGAAATAGT
The DNA here is from genome assembly GCF_037783145.1 of Equus przewalskii. Lineage (NCBI taxonomy): Eukaryota > Metazoa > Chordata > Mammalia > Perissodactyla > Equidae > Equus > Equus przewalskii. The sequence continues at coordinate 38,615,363 of NC_091840.1, forward strand.
GAGTGATTAACAGAGGAGGAGCCCATTACAGTCACCATGAAGGTGACAAGGGAGATGAATTTCTCCTCAACAGTGACTGCTCTCCACCCTAGTCCTCAACTCAGCTAGTAACACACCAGCCAAGTGCAGAGGGAAGGGGACCCTCTTCTCTCGGTGGGCTCTAAGTGTACCACCTAGCGGTGTATGTTGTGGGTGGAGACAACTACCACGCGATTGTGCCGCTAGATTCCTGCAGGACGCAGAGAAATGAGTCACTTGAAAGCCAGTTCTTTGACTTGGCCCATACCTTCTTTCCGCTATTTGTTGGCAGTTGAAATTAACTTCCAGACCCACACACACTTTCCTGCTCCCTAACGTGGGTGTGTTACTATTTGCTTTCACTTAACTCCAACCCCTACATGACCCCAGGGCTTGATCTCTGACTCTGAAACGACAGGCAAGTTGGAAGACACGACAGTAAAGATGAATCACTTCCGAGCTTTGCTGTTTTGATAGATCACATGCCCAGTGCACCTGCAGTGTTTTTGACTTCTGTTTCCAGTCAGCTTATCAGAGCGCTCTGAGATGGAGCTCGCGTTCCAGAAATTAACTTTTCTATCTGCAAGAAAGGACTTGTTACGAAGATAGTCTGTAAAAGAGGTGCGCAGACTTCAGTCTTCCATGTGACAAGAAGGAATGAGAAAAGGGATAATACATGGTGGGAAAACATTACTACTATTTTTTGCCTTTTACGCAACTCTTTGGGTGACACAAATACACTTCCGTCCTGTGTCCCAGGCTTGAGCCCCTTGAGGAAACTCTAGTTCTTCAGAATTACCTGAGGCTTTCTAAAAATGCAGATTTCTGGGTTGTTCCTAGCAAGATCCATTAGATCTATGTATTAGTCAGGGGAGGCAAACTTTGTACCAAAGCTCCCCATGGTTTCAGTGGCTGAACGAGATAAAATTTGGTTTTCATGCGGCGATCCAGTGGGGGTGAGTGGGGGGGAGTTCTGTATTTCATTCAGTCATTCTGGGACCCAATCTCCCCCATCTAACGGCTCTACTATTCCCTACAGCCTCGGAGTCCTTTCCTGTGTCTTCTATGCCCACACTATAAATAAGGGAATGAGTGGGGGTGTGGAGAAGACACATCTGCTCTTAATTGCTGCAGCAAAGAGGTGACCATGTCACTTCCACTGACATCCCATCGGCAAAAACCAGTCCCATGGCTCCGTGCAGGGGCCTGGGAAATACAGGCTGGCTGTGTTCCCAGAAGAGAAAGGGACTCAGTGAAAAATTAACCCATCTTAGTCATGACCTGGGATGGGGACATAAATATGTATTTATTACAATCATCCTTCGTAACTCTAACAAAGATGACCTGGAGCCAATTTCCTTAAGAAACGCGGATCCATAGGCACCTGTGTGGGTAATAGCAAGTGAGTGCTAATCCACTTTCATATCTTGGAGGCTGGCTTATAGCAGTAGAAACAGAAATAGACAAAGCAAACCCCCGCTAGTGTCCTGGTGTTTTCAGGAGGGCGGTTCTCGTCTGCAGCCGTGGCTTCGCCAGCTGCAACTCAAGCCCACAATTCCACGTTTCAGGGACTGAAAGATACGCAATCAGGGAGGCTGCCTCTACCTGTCTGGGACTCAGGTTCTTTATCTGTAGAGTAGGGATGTGAATATATTATATCAAATAAGCTAGTTGAAATGCTTGTTACACAGCCTGTTATACGGTAGGTGCACAATAAATGTTGAAAGTATTTATCAGAGGCCTAGGCTCCTGAGGTCGAGGGGAATTATGGGATCCATCATCCAGGGATGGAGGAGACCCTTGCTACTCAGTGTGGTGCACATTCAGCAACCCTCCCATCACCTGGAGTTTATTACAAATGCAGCATCTCAGGTCCCATCTCGGAATCCACCATTTAACGAGACTTGCAGGTGATTCTGCCATTTCACAAGATATGTACATAAAGTTTGGGATTCCCTGGGATAGAGGTCATCTCCAACCTCCTCAGCCCAAGCCCCTGCATTTGAGGGGGACACACGGAGGGCAGAGTGTGAGTGGCGGGGGTCAGCTCAGATGGCCTGGAAAACAGATGATGCCAGTCACCCTGGGAAGGTACCATTTCCATGAGCAAACAGGCCTCTCTGCTGTCCTCCACCTCCTGATGAAGAGCGCCATGTTGGAGCCACCTCTCCTCTACCCTCATCCAGGTGTTTGGTCTAAATCTTGCTGGGACCTTTCTTCTGTTGTTTCTTAGAAGAGATGTCTCTTCGGGGAATCCTTGAGGTTGAGGGATGATCAAGGACAGACAGGGTGCCCTAGAAGTTGGACATGGACAGAGTGATGGAGATTTTATGGCCTATTGGTGACGTCAGGGTCTCTAGAGAAGATCGTGGCTCCAAATAGTTATTACAAGGGGTGCGGGTTATTACGGTGATGGAAGATTGAAAACAAATTGGACAAGATGTTGAAATAATGGGAACTCCCCCCACCCCACAGTATGTGTACTTTGAATTGTGTGTGAAGAAGTCACAACCCTCTCTCATGGGCCTGGAAGACGGCAATAATCACTAATTGTAATAATAATAAGTTTATGATCTCTATGTTTCTCTCAAGCTCTCTAAATCCGGATAACTAAAATAAAAACAAATAAGCAAAATAGCAACCTTGTATTTGCACAGAGCTTTACAATTTACATAACACTTTTTAGATGTTCATTTATTTAGCAAATATTTTTTGAGCACACACTGTGCATCAGGAACTGAGTTAGGTACTGCGATTATAATGGTGAATAAAACAGACATAGGCACTTTTCTCTACGGAATTTATGCTGAAGTGGGTTTACACTGTAGTGGGTTTGGCTAAGTTTTATTGAGCATTTACTATGTGCCAGTCACTATGCCAGGTACAGTAGACCCAAGGAATCCTCGTGACAATTCTCTGAGGTCGGCACCTTTGTTATCTCCTTTACCTAGATGGGGTTGATAGGAGTGCCCAAGCTCAAGAACCCAGGTGACTTGCCCAAGGAGAGTTAGATGGTTGTTCGTGGGTCGGGGAAGAACCCAAGTTCTTGGCTCTGAGATGCTTATCCACCAGGAGCTTGATCTGCACACATTCTGACAATGACAGTAGAACTCAGTCTTGAAGACTGAGTAGGGTTTTGGAGACAGACAAGAACATTCCAGGCAGGGGAGCTTCAGTAAGTTGGAGAAGATGACGAAAAGACAGTGCCCCGTGGGGAAGGAGTCATTTCTTGGAATTAGGAGAGGAGGCCTCCAAGTGAATCCTGCCCTTGGGAAATGACAGGCATTGCCCATGGTGGCCACAGCATCACAGCTACAGGCACAGTGGGCGGGAAGGTGGGTTTGGACCATAGTGGGAAGGGATTTAACTGCCGCTGCAAGAAGTTAGTCCTTCATCCTTTAGGCAACAGGGAACCATCAACCCATGGGAGAGTGAAGAGGCCAGAGTTCTGTTTTAGTAAGACCACTCCCACAGTAAGATGGAATATGAATTTGGCACAGTTTGGCAGGACTAGTAAGCCGTACAAAAAAAGATGAAAAAATTGGTTAGAAAGCTATTGCTCTACATATCCCCGGCCTCCCGACACTGCTGGATATGAACTAACCACGGCTTCTCAAACTGTAACGTATATGTGAATCCCCAGCAAACTTGTTAAACGGCAGATTCTGATTGAACAGATCTGGGATGGGGTGTGAGAGTCTACATTTCAAACAAGATCTCAACTCATGCAGAGGCTGCTCCTCTGGGGACCACACTGTGTATAGCAAGATGTCGAGGATGATGACAATGCTTATGGGTTCACAGAGCCCCCCGCCACGTGTCAGCAGCTTTGCTGAGCTCTTTGTGCTACATGTTCATTCCGTTCTCTTAATAACCAGGATTCATAACAATTAGGATTGTTACCCCCTTTTTTACTGAGGAATGAATGAACTGGATCTGAAAGGGGTTAGGTAGCTTGTTCAAAGTCACACGGACATTTTAGCCTAGTCTCTCTCAATCTTTTCTGCTATACGGAACAAACAAAACGCAATCAGAGCGCCCATGACCTTCTCATTAAATTTGAATTCCTTCTGCAGAAACCCTGTCACCGCATATTAACCGCGAGAGAGTCGACCATTACTCATATGCAGAAAGGAAGGAAGAGGCAGTTTTCTCTTTTCATCTCGTGACGGAGCGGGGTGGCTTTAAGGAACAGGCCTGCATGACAGCAGGCAAAGCGAGGGAAGTCCACAGGTCGGGGAAGCCAGCGTCTTTAAGTGCTGGCGCTCGTCTGATGCAGCTCCTGTGCAGAGCGGATGGGGAACCGGGAGGCAGCAGCCGTGAAGGGCTTGGGTGGGTGAGGAGCCATTCGCTGCTCTGCGATAATTCTCGTGGTTGGAAACAAGGCCTGGCAGGCAGCCCAGGAATATCTCATTTCCATTATGGGAGATTCCAGGAGACAGAGAACACTCCATCTGTGTTAAATAATCGGCTATTGCAACATCCATGCCTGGGGATTCCCGCTTCTTCTGGCCAGATCTGTAAAGCGAATCAAAGGTCAGGCAAGAAGGCAATGTTTAGGGTCCAGGCTGAAAAGCCCCACGGGAACAGCAAGGGGCAGAGGCTGAGGAGGACCCCAGCCGTCTCCCTGTCGCGTCCAGGAGAGGCTTGCTGTCATTGTTTGTGCCTGGCCTGGCCAGGAAGTGAGCCGAAACAGCCTTGCCTCATGGGGCTGCGCTTGAGAATTGACCTTCGAACCCAGTAGGTGGGGTGCAGGGCAGGCTGTTGTATGTGGACCAGTAGCCGCAGAATCACCTAGTGCTTCTTAAAAGTGTCCGAGCCTCACTCTGGGCCTAGTGAATCTTGGGGAGTGAGGGTAGGTCTTCATTTTTAACAAATTTTCCAGGTGATTCCTAAGTACTTTGAAGTTTGGGAATTACTCACAAACTTCTCTAGCAAAATGGGGAACGTGGACAATATGGGGGAAAGAACATAGCTCCAGAGGCAGATAAACCCAGATTTGTGCCCCATTCCTGTAGCTACCAGCCATGGGATTTTGTGCAAATCACTTGACCCCATTGACTCCCATCTGTGAGTGGCTTTATGACGCCCTCTGCAGAGGGTTGTCGTGAGGGTCACATAAGACATTGGGTCTGCAGGTACCTGCTACGTGTCAGGTGTCCGATAAGTACTTGTGGACTTAGAGTCAGCATCTCTCAGGGCCCAGTCTTGTTTCTTGTTGAAATAGCCTCAGGTGCTCACCAACTCAGGACGTTTGCAGGTGGTAGGTGGAAGCGGGTAGGGAGGTGGGATGTAATAGGATTTAGTCTCATCCTATTTGTCGATTAATTAGGCTTTGAGATGGATGTGAAAATCAGGACCGTAGCAGCTTGAGACACATGCTGATTCTAACCAGACACCTTTTAATAGGGATGGGAAAGGTATTGCTCTTGTGCTCCACAAATTTAGGTGCAAATATGAGGCGTTGGATAATCCCACACAGCGGCATAACTAACAGAAATGTGGAGGCGACCTGGGGCTGCATTACTAGAAGTATAAGCTGTGGAATGAGGGAGTGAGAGATGCACTTTTTTCTCTCTGCTGGTCAGAACAGCCTGAAGACCTTCCCGCACTGTGGGTTGGGGGCAGAGGAGGTCTTATCCTTAGAGGAGAGGAAATAGGGTGGTGAAAGAAGTCAAGACCATATGCTTGCGGAGGTGTTTAGGGAGGAGTGTGGTTTAGCTTAAATCAGAAGAAGCAATGCAATTGCTATACGCAATGACCTGAAAGCGGGAATTAGGGAAGTGGGCTGAAGAAAGAGAACTAGGAACAACGGCTGGAAACTGCCGAGACACAGACTTCAGTCCCTTACATGGAAGAGCTTCAAGAGCAGCTGCCATTCTTGAGTTCCTCTACCCAGGACGGCGAATTGCTTTCTGTAATCAATCCTCCACAATTTTGCCATTCTTTTCTCTATTTTTCAGATGAGAAAACAGGTTCAGAGAGGAAGTGACTTAGCAGAGTCACACGCATCAGAAGGGGTGGACTCGAGAGCTAAACCTCTGGACTCCGAAGACTCTGCTTGCTCCCCTGTGCTGGGCTGTCTGTCTCGTGAGCAGAGGAGCCTGAAAACAGAATGCGTTGCCTTAGAAGGTAGTGAGTTCCTTGTCGTTGAAGGTGACCATCTATCAAGGATCCCATGGGAGGGATTCAATAAAATCAATTTAGTTTGTCCTAGGAGTAAAGATCTTAGGCTTTGGGATCATAAGCCATCTTAGGTATTCATTTGCTGAAGTTTTCTTTTGCTATTTCATTGACCTACTATAGTCCAAGTGCTTGTCACAGGGCCAGGTACCTGGATGGAGGACCCACGAATTAGAGCTTTTAAAATGGGCTGGAGTCAGTTGTGATGGCCTAGAAAGTCCCCCAAGTCCTGAGAATGCATAGGCAGTTGTCCCCTGCTTATTACACATGGGACGATCCTTGAGATTTCTTCTACCCTTGAAATTCCTTGGAATCAACTTTGACTTTAAGTCCCTACTCCCAGGTGCTTGCCAAGCCCCAAGAGCTCACCCTTCAGTCTCAAAGTCAGTTAGAGGGCTTCCATGCTGGGTTAAAGACAGGATTACCACGCAGCATCGGGGAGGAATATCCATGGAAGTTGCAACCATCTTGCTTCTTGGAGCAGAAAGAGCACGACTTTGGGTTTGAATCTGGTGTCGTCCCTCACTGCTTGATGGAGATCTCACTTAAGTCACTGAACATCTTTGGGCCTGGTTTGCAGATCATTGAGTGGCATTATCAATACCTCACAAAGCTATGCAGAACCTAGAAGGCCAGCCATCTGCAGAGGTCTCTGCATGTGCTCAGGAAACGCCTGAAAAGACCCTAAGCTCTCGCCTCTGGCTAACCTTGAGGCACTGAGCTAGCAGCAAGTGAAGGCTAAGGTGAAGTTGTACACACCCCAGCTGGTGTGGAAGGCGTGCCCCAACACGCACACTCGGAGCCCTTCGGCAAAGACTAGGGGACTTACCGGTTCCAGGCATCTGAGGAAATCTCTATATATTGTATAAAGCAATTACAATAAATATGTTGATAGATACACAATATAGAAAGAAGCGATTTGTATGACAATAATAGCAAAACAAGGCAGGGTAAGTAATGAGGTTATAGAAAAACAACATATTTATGTACTATTGAAACTAAGTTTATATTAATCCAAACTACATTGTTATAGGTTAAGATGTTAATTATAATAAAATTACAATTAATAAGAAAATAAATTTTAAAAAGACAAAGGAATTTGAACGGTGCATTAGAAAATATCTATTTAACACAAAAGAAAGTATAGAGGAATAGAACAAAAAAGATATAATACATATAGAAAACAAATAACAAAATGGCAGATTTACATCCTATTTTATCAGTAATCACATTAAATGTAAATGGATTAAACACTCTAAAAGGCTGAATTTAGCAGGATAGATTAGAAAAACATGATCTTCAAAGAAGACAGAAAAAGGAAATATACAAATGTCCAATAAGCACGTGAAAAGATGCTCAACATCACTGGTTATTAGGGAAATGCAAATTAAACCCACAATGATATACCACTGCATACACACAAAGGTGGCTATAATAAAAAAAAAAAAAGAAGGGCAATTGCAAGTGTTGGTGAGAATTTGGGGAAATTGGAACCCTCATATATTGCTGGTGAGAATGTAAAATGGTGCTCACACTGTAGAAAACAGTGTGACAGTTTCTCAAAAAGTCAGACATAGGGCTGCCACATTATCCTGCAATTCTCCTCTGAATGGCTACCCAAGAGAATTGAAAACAAGTTCATACAAAAACTTAGACACAAACGTTCCGAGCCACCTAAGCCATAGTGGGCAAAAAGTAAAAGCAACCCAAACATCCATCAACTGGTGAATGGATAAACCAAATATAGTGTGTCCATAGAATGGAGTAATACGCAGCCATAAAAAGGAATAAAGTACTGATGTGTGCTACAGCATGGATGAATCTTGAAAACATTGTACTAAGTGAAAGATGCCACAGGTTGCATGTGAATGTCCAGAAAAGGCAGGTCAGGAGAGATGGAAAACAGATTAGCGGCTGCCAAGGGCTGGGAATAGGGAAAGTGACTGCTAATGGAGATCAGGTTACTTTTTGGAGTGAAGAAAATATTCTGGATTTAAACAGTGGTAACACTTGCGCAACTTTGTAAATATACTAAAACTACTGAATTGTACAGTTTAAAAGGGTGAATGTTATGGTAGGAATTATATCTCACTTTTTAAAAATGTCACGAGCCGATGTACATAGATCCTTGAATATTACCTAGCACATCAGTGGTACTCAGAGCCGCCAATGTTGATTTTCTTTCCTTCTTTCTTTTCCTCCTCCACTGTGTGCTTAAGAAGTCAGTCTGGACTCCTTGTCTCTCAGAGCCTCTGCCAGGTGGCGTCAGCTTGTTGGACCGGAAACTCAAGTTTATAATCTCAATTTCCTGAAAGCCTGATGTCCCTGGCCTTAGACTCACTTTCAGGATTTACAGGCAAATCTCAGATCATCAGAGCTGGAAATCACTCAAAGATTCTGTGGATATTCTCCGCCCCTCAGCTCGCACGTTCTGAGGGTACTGCACCCAGAAAACGTGTGACGTGCCCAGGCTGGACCCGGGGCCAAGCTCCCCCCGGCCCGTGAGCTTCTGCGTTCAACTTTCTCTGCTGTCTTTTCTCTTCTGTCTTCCTGCCTCCTCTGCCAGGACGCGTCATGAGCCCGTCCAGAGGTGATACAGATGGTGTGACCAGGGGCAAGTAATGCTAGGAAGAGTCAGTGAGGCCTGTGTCTTTGAAAATGTGTGTGCGGCAGCCCAAAAGAAAAAAAGTGCTACTGAGAATAAACCACAACCCTCTGCCGGCTCACTGGACGGGGAAGTGAGCCTGCTGTTCCATTCGGGAAGCAGCTTTCAGGGCCCCTGCTGCTCAGCAGTCTCAGATCACCAGGCCTTATCAGGAAGGCAAGGGTTGGGAATCAAGAGCTCATTCCTTTTTTATTTTTAATTTTAATTTCATTTAATTTTATTTTTGGTGAGGAAGATTGGCCCTGAGCTAGCATCTGTTGCCAATCCTCCTCTTTTTGCTTGAGGAAGATTGCAGCTGAGCTAACATCTGTGCCAATCTCAGCATGGCTTGACGAGTGGTGCTGGGTCTGCGCCTGGGATCTGAATGTGCGAACCCCAGGCCACCAAAGCAGAGCACGTGAACTTAACCATCACGCCACTGGGCCAGCCCCTAAAGAGCTCTTTTTTTTTTAAATTTTTTTTTTTTAAAGATTTTATTTTCTTCCTTTTTCTCCCCAAAGCCCCCCAGTACATAGTTGTGTATTCTTCGTTGTGGGTCCTTCTAGTTGTGGCATGTGGGATGCTGCCTCAGCGTGGTTTGATGAGCAGTGCCATGTCCGCGCCCAGGATTCAAACCAACAAAACACTGGGCTGCCTGCAGCGGAGCGCGCGAACTTAACCACTCGGCCACGGGGCCAGCCCCAAGAGCTCATTTCTTGACGTAAGAAAGCGGGAAGAGGAACTGCCTTACTTAGAGATGACTTTTACTAGCGAGACATTTTCAGTTTCCGTTAGTGGGTGTAAGGATTGGAGGAGGGATCCTGGCGAAGGAAGGAAGCAGAGATGGAAGGAGGGGTAAACTTCAGAGGATGAACCCCATAATGTGAGGGTGGGTTCGAGTCTATGGTGAGAGTTGACCCAAGAAAGGAACCTGGGACCTAACGTGCAGTTGTCTGCTCTTCTGCATGGGGATTCCAGAAACCTTCACAAAGCCAGTAGCACAACCCAGCCAGGAGTTAGCTGTGCGGTGGAGAAAGCTGGGAGGGAGGGGGGAATGGATGCTGAGTTCACACTTAGCTCAGGATGAGGAAAGGAGAAGTGGTTGGAGGTGATGGAGGGAAAGCTCAGAGCAGTATTTCAGACTGAGAAGTGATAAAAGCCACATGGAGAGCGTAACACCTTGGGAATTCCAACCTTGGGAGGTGGAGTGACTTCTGTCATCTGTGTTGAATGGGGTCTCAAGTTGTGGCACATAGTCAAGAAAAGGCAACCGCAAGAGGCTGGGGAACACAGCACTGATGGGTGCTGGGTTCTTCCGGAATTTCAGATCCCACATGGGGAGAATCAAGCTGGGGGGACGGGGAAGGAGGGACATGTGGAGGAGGGGAAGAGGCACAGAAGTGACTCAGAAGACTGAGATGTGTGGGTTTAATGAGCTCATCCAGGGATGGCACTGCCACCTAGTAGAACTCCAATAAGTTCTGCATGACTCAGAACAGAGTAGCTAAGACTGCAGAGCGGTGAGCTGCTACAACAGGGAGGGAGGGCCCAGAGCCGAGGACAGGCCAAGTATGAGGGAGGCAGACTAAGGACGGGGGATGGAGCATGCTCAGTACCAGGGAGATGCTAACTGTTGGACTTGGGAGGTGCCAAGTATCAGGGATGGATAGAGATGGCTCAATGTCAGCGGCCTGGCTTGTGCACCATGAAGTGGACGTGCCAGGCATGGCACAATCCAGGTCCCTGACAGCGGCCACTCAGCCATCAGCTCCAGCTGGGTTCCCGCAACAGACTCAGAATAGAAATGGGAAGGACTTTGAGCCATTTCATCCAGCTTTTTACAGATGGAGAAAGAGAGGCCCTGAGATAGGAAATGTGCCCCAGGTCACTCAGGAAGTCGGTGGCAGGGTCAGCACCAGAACCCAGGCATCCTGGTTCCAGTTCATTGTCTTTTCCCAGACAGTGTGTGGCTTTCAGATCATGCTAGGGGATCAACGGGCTTTGCATTCATTAACTCGGTGACTTTGGCAAGTCAGTTTCCCTATTTGTAATATGGGCATAATGCAATCAGAGTGTCACCAGCCTTACTAGACTCAACAGGAGGTCATTCTCCACCTCCTGTCCTTCACATGCTTTATAAAGGGTCTCAGCCTTCGGAAACAGACCCCGACCACATTTAAGCCAAGCGGGACTCTTGCGTGGTATCGCCCACATGTGGACATGTCCGCCAGCACCAGGCTCCATCTCTGCTCTGAGAAGCGTGATGGCATTCCCCCGGGACCACTGGTGCCTCTGCTCCTGGTGTACTGGGTTCCAGGATGTGCAGTTGCCTCTGGGGGTGGGGTGTGCCTCTCCCCTCTTTGTGTGAAGGTTGGCAGTATGGCTATACCTCCACGTCTCATGGAATTTTTAGTAAAATAACTCCTTTAGTTTTTATTTAATGTTCTCCAAGGGATGCAGTCATAAGAACACTAGGAGCTGAGTCAAGAGGTTTCCCTGAATGATGCATGCCAGGATCTGCTGAGGATGGCAGAGACGGTGGTGCTCACCAGACTTTCCATCTGCTCCTTGACATTTCCCAGCTTCCCTTGCATTTGGTGGGGCCATGTGACTAGTTCTGACCAATGAATGGAAGGGATGTCTCTTCCCACTTGAAGCTCAGGAGACCTACACTTGTTTGCTGTTACTCAGGAACTGGTAACATTCTAGATGACATGGCCATGAGTGTGTATACGGAACAGAGTCTTCCCTCTGCAGTGACTTTGTGTGAGGGAGAAATAAACTTCTAGGGGTAAAGCCGCTGAGATTTTTGGGCTTGCTTGTTATGCAGCACAACCTAACTTTTCCTGACCAATATACCAAAATAAACATTGCCTCTCCTAACCAAAGTATCTTTACCTGAAGAACCTCAGGGGGCCAGGTTTCGTCTTCCCTTCAAGTGTGGTCTCCTCTGTAGATGGCTCAGTTCCACAGCTGGCAGGCTTCTTGGAAGCATTCCCCCTGAGTTCATCACAGGTGCCCAAACCTGTCACAGCCCCACTTAGCGCTAACATTGCCACCACCACGTCACCACTCTCCCTCACTGCTGCCCCTGGTTCAAAGGTCTCTTCTTTCAACAGCAGTTTCCACCCTGAAGGCCAACCTTCTGGACTAAAGTTAAAGAGTAGAGAACTGTGTGTGTGGCTGTTCTCCCTAAATTCTCGTGCGCTACAAACGCTGCTTTGCCCCTGGCCTTATTTCCAGTCTCCTGCCCTGGGGACATGATCCTGCCAATTCCTCTCCCCCATACATGCTCCTGTCTCTTCCCACAGTGGTTCCACCATGCCGCACAGCATTGGCAAACTTCATCAAGAGCTTACTGTGTGCTAGCTGCTTCTGCCACGGCTACTGCAGCTTCGGACCGAAGTCAACTTGCTTCTGGGGGAAATCCCTTTGGTGCTTGGCCTGACCAGATTAACAAAATAAATCTGTAGTCTACTCTCCAGCCACACCCAAAATACTGCAGGGAGAAGATTCCGTGTCCTTTTAGGAAAGCTTCCTCCCCACCCTACCCCTGGGCCTTCGGGTGTCCCTGGACCTCAGGAGTGGTGGGAGGGGGTTCCTCTCCCCCCTTTCAGGGAAACAGTGATGGCGATGCTCAGCATTGGCAATGCTGGCACATTCTCTGATGGCTTCCATCTCTTGGGGCCCTCCCTGCCTTCCATCAGCCTCGAAGAAGAATAGATACCACCAAGTACCTTTGACTAACGCCGCTGCATCCACAAGCCAGGTGTGGTCCTCAGTTCTCCACACTTCTAAAATTTGGGGTATGTATCCCTGCTTTATGTGGGTCTCAGCCTGGCGATAGTGATGTTATTATTGGCTAGACATGGCTGTGGGCACTTGGCTGGGCCCATGCTGCTTGTGGCAGCCCCTACCAGACACATTTCCCCGACTGGAGCCAGTGTTGTGGCTGCACCCGCCCTTGTGGTTCTGTTACCGAAACCAAAGCGGCCTTGCCTCCTGGCGAGTTAAATCAGACTCTCCGCCAGAAGTGGTTGTCTCACAAAGTAAAGCATATTTGCGGCAAACAGGAGAACATGTGGAATCATTTCCCAAGTCATGGCGTCCCGGAAAAAAGGGAAGCGGGGACATTTATTTCGGATGGGGAATGAATATTCAAAAGGGAGGGGTGGGCAGGCTCAGTTGGAAAATGTGCTTCCACATACACTGCAGGTTACCTAATAAAACCTAAGCTCCTCCTGGAGAGATCTTAGCATTACAAATGAGGCAAAGGTCAGAGGTGTAGCTCTGTGGGGGGGCTTGGTCTGGTTCATGGTGGTTGGTGATTGCATCTCCTTAACATAACAAAAGGAAAAAAAAACAACTTGGGAAAACAGTTAAATGCTTCCCAACCCACCCTTGAGTTCCTGGGGGCACTTAGCCAGTGACATTTCTTATGATTGCAAGATGCGCCTCAGCAACATCAGGGGACTTTGAAAAGACGCAGTTTATTACCCACTGTCCTGGAGGGTACCTGGCACACCCAGGGCCACACAGTGAAGTTGCTGTAGAGACAGCGAGCATGCGTGTGGACCTGGAGTCCTGCCTTTATTGGGGTAGAGAGTAGGGTGTTTAGGATTTCAAGGGTTCACTCTTTATCAGTGAATTCAAAACATAAGAGCAGGAATTAAAGCCTAGGAAGGGAAAAGCGGATGGTCAAGTGGTCAGTCAACCAGAGCTTTCTAAATAAAAAAACAACCCAGAACTTCATGGCTGGGGTAGTCTGGCTCTTTATCTGGTTGTGTAGCTGGCCTTATGTTTATTTGAGACGGATGTCTTTGAAGTGGACGCCTCAGCAAAGAAAGCTGAATGTCAGGTACTTACATTACAATCAGAAGCTAATTCTCCTGTGCTTATATTACCTTTTCCAAATATTTGTTTAGAGACGTTGAGTATCTCAAACACTGGAGCCTCTTTCTGTGAAAAGTCCTAAATGCGTTCATCAACCCTACTCCCTCAGCCTTGCTAGATATCCCAGATGAGGCTAAATATCTTTCAGACTTAGGTAGCCTGATTTTCGCTGTGTCAGTGGTACAGAGGTGACAGAATTCAGTGGTTAAGAAAGTGAACGCAGTCTGTGATGAGGATTTTAGGCTGGTTAATTTTAAAACTGCAGATGAGAAGCAGGCTCTGAGGAGCAGAGTTTGCTTGCCCGTTGTTGGGAAACATTTACATTTGTAAGGGAAACCTCCATCTGTAAAGATGCCTCCTCTCTGTGCCAGGAAGAAGGGGGATGGCCTTATCTCTAGAAACTCTTAATCACTGCCAAAGTCAAGAACTTAAGTTGTTTACTGTCTGGCAACCTCATGCAACTGACCCCTCCCCCACAAAATCCTCTTTTGTTTTTAGCTGAGGATAATATTTAAGCGGTGACTTCTGCCATTTACTCAATCCAGTCTGATTCTTATCTAAAAGTTGTGGGACCGCCCAATGGCTGGACCCTACCGGCACTGATACCATTTTAACGTTTTTACATGTTCTTTCCTTTGCCTTGCAAAGAGATAACTCACGTACCTATGCCTTAAATTTAGCCCTACTCTCCACCCATGTTTGCAACAGAAGCCGTGGCAGCAGCAGCTTCTCCTGCCCGTGGGCCCTGTCCCCACACAGCAGCTCTGACTGCCCATGGGTCCTGTCCCCATGCTATTCCACACTATTCCCTAAATAAAAGAGCACTACTGCCAGATCTTGAGAGTCCAAGAAATCTTTCTTTTGACTCCTCGGCTCACCGACCCCGCATCAGTCTGGAGTCAGACTGCGTGGGTTCAAACCCCAGCTCTGTTGGCTTTAGGCTAGGAAACCCTGGGAATCCTCCTTAGCCCCACCGCGTCTTATTTTAGTCATCCATAAAGCAGAGATGATAATTGCACAGATCTCCTAGGGCCCTTGGGAGGCTGAGATGTCATAATATATGCTAAGTGCTTAATGCCTGTCACATAGGACATATCCGACGCATATCTGACGTGACCCAGTTCCGTTCTTCCTGCCCTGCAGCTCTTCGATGGCATTCCTTTCTGTGCAGGCTTGCCCAGACAACCTTTCCAGGAGCTGGCTTTATCTTGCCCCTCCCTTCCTACACGTCTAGAACGGCTTCCAGCCAACATAAGCTATCACTTTATAAGATTAAAGGCCCTCTTCTGGGCCCTTAGGACTCTCCATGATATGTCCCAACCCCCTCTCCAGCCTTATTTCTAATCATTTCCCCCAAGACCCTCTGTTCGGTCTAGTCGACCTCTCTATTCTCATCACAGCTCCCCACTCCTGCCAAGACGGTCTGCTGACTTCTTCCTCCAGCTCTTCAAGCCTTATTCTCTCTCAGAAGCTCGAGTGGAAGACCCCCCCTCCTCCAGAAAGTCCTCCCTGACTAGGCAGAAATTCTGTGCCATCCACGTGCTGATTACTCACAGAATTATCTCTGCGGTTTTGTTCTTGCCTGTATTTGCATAATAACTTCCCCCAACACAAGCATTCTTTGCCGGGAGGTACTGCGCTTCCCTGGTTTATGTTCGGCATTCAGCAGGTACTCAGTAAAGGCTGACTGGCAGGACAAACAGATAGTCATGGGTCTTAGAAGATTCCTCAGGGCTGGGGGCACCAGACAGAGATAATAGTGAACCCATGAATGTACCCGGGCCCCTAGGGAACATGGTGGAGGGAGAGCCACTCTTTGCCACCCTTGCGTGTTTGGAAGAAGCTGGGAGAAATAGACTGACCCTCCCTCTGCAGCCTGTAGCCTCCTCCACTTCCCCAGGAAGCTTGTCAAAGAGGCCATTTAGCAAACAATACGATACTTGAGGGTCTGAGGTCCTGATCCCCAGAAGATTTTATAGCGGTGTGACCACCAAAGTTCACTAATCTCTCAGTGCCTCCTTTTCACTATGCTTAAAATGGGTTTAAAAACAGTCCCGACCTCATCTGGCTGTGAAGACTGAATGGGTTAATGCATGGAGAGTAGTTAGAAGCCACTTCAACGAGCCCTCAGCGGATATTAGCTACTCTCGTTGGTCGTTACAGGGATCGTTTGATCCTACAGATTTGGACAGCTATACGTGCAAAGACAGATCAGACTCTCAGCCCATCTCTACCCGCTCCTAGGAGCCCATTCTCTCTGAGCCACGGGAGGGTGGAGGTGGATGGGAGATATTGCTTATAAGTGTGCCGGGCATACTTGGGACTCAGGAGTCTGTTCCCAACCTCTTCCATTTAAGTCCCCCTTTTCTTCCTGGCAGACTGGCTGGGCAGAGATAGCGGCAATCGGAGGAAAGAAAGACAGAGGAGACACCTAGGGACACAAAGAATCCCGAAAATTCAACGTTGCGTCTTTAGAGGTTGGTGTGCGCCTGCTGCCACCTGCTGGAGTGAGCAGGAATGGCGCCGCTCGGTGCTCTCTGATGCCACCTTCCGGTGGAAGAGGTTTGTGGCAGAGAAGAGATCTCACCTGCTCCTGCTCCTCCCCACGCTCGCCAACAATACGCCCCTCCCACCCCACTGTCTCTCAGTTTCTCTATGTGGAGCGTTTACCACGTGCCAGGTGTTGTATGAACTGCAACGAAAAGATAAAGGAAGACAGAGGCAATATGGCATACATAAGTGGGGCTCGCCCTTCAATGGACCTAAGAAATACCCCAGGGAACTTGATTATTTTTAAAATCAAATGTACTGGTGTACAATTTATTTGCATATAATAAGATAGATGCGTCTTTAACTGTACATCTTGATGAATTGTGACATATGTCTATACCCATAGAACCACTACCCCGATCAAAATATAGAACTGTTCCATTACCCCAGAAAGTTTCTTCATGGCCCTTCGGAGAGAGTCACCCCACCTCCTACCCCAGGCATCTCTGGTCTAATCTCTGTTGCCATAGTTCAGTTTTGCCTCTTCTAGAACTTTCTATAAAGGAAGTGGTACAGTATGTATTCTTCTGTGTCTGGCTTCTCTGGCACAACAAAGCCTTTTGGAGATTCATCCATGCTTTTGTGTGTGTCAGTAACTTGTTTCTTTTTATTTTATTTATTATTTATTTATTTATTTATTTTTTAAAGATTGGCACCTGAGCTAACAACTGTTGCCAATCTTTTTTTTTTTTTTCTGCTTTATCTCCCCAACTCCCCTCCTCTCCACCCCCCATACATAGTTGTATATCTTAGTTGCAGGTCCTTCTAGTTGTGGCTCATGGGACGCCGCCTCAACATGGCCTGACGAGCGGTGCCATGTCCGTGCCCAGGATCCGAACCCTGGGCTGTTGCAGCAGAGCACTGGAACTTAACCTCTTGGCCACGGAGCCGGCCCCAACTTGTTTCTTTTTATTGTTAAAAGGTATTCAAATGTATAAAATATATATCACAGTTTGTTTATCCAGTCTCTTATTGATAGACGTCTGACCTGTTTCCAGTTATATACTATGATGCACAAGACTGTAGGAACATTTGTGTACAAGTCTTTGTGTGGACAAATGTTTTTATCTATCTTGGGTAAATTTCCAGAAGTGAAATTGATGAGTCATAGGGTAGATGCATGTTTAACTTTATAAGATAAATTAATCCGTTTTCCAAAGTAGTTGTTTCATTTTACAAGCCGAGTATGAGAATCCCAGTTGTCCGTATCCTCACCAGTGATTGATTTTTTTTTTACTTTTTGCCATTTTAATATGTGTGAAATTATATCATAGTTTGGTTTGAATATGCAATTCTTTGATGATTAATGATGATGTTGACCATCTTATTAGATGCTTATTGGCCGTTTGTGTATCTTTTTGAGGAGTGACTATTCAAATTATTTGCCCTTTTTTGTTATTAACTTCTAAGAGTTCCTTTTATATTTTGGATACGAGTCCTTTGATATTTATATTTTCTTCATGATGTGGCAAACTTCAGTTTCTTAATGCAGTCTTCTAGAGATTTTATTTTTTTTTTTCCTTTTTCTCCCCAAAGCCCCCCAGTACATAGTTGTATATTCTTCGTTGTGGGTCCTTCTAGTTGTGGTATGTGGGACGCTGCCTCAGCGTGGTTTGATGAGCAGTGCCATGTCCGTGCCCAGGATTCGAACCGACGAAACACTGGGCCGCCTAATGCAGTCTTCTAAAGAGCAGAAGTTTTCACATTGGCCGAAGTTCAATTTAACAGTTTCATCTTTCCTTCTCTTTCTTTCTTCCTTTATTTGTTTTTGTTAGTGCTTTTCATGTCCTTTTTAGGAAATCTTTGTGTCAAAGTTGCAAAGATATTCTCCTCTTTTCCTTTTAAAAGCTAAAATTGTTAGTTAAGTTTTACTTGATGGTCCATCTTGAATTAATTTTTCTTTTTGGTGAGGAAGATTGGCCCTGAGCTAACATCTGTGCCAATCTTCCTCTCTTGTGTATGTGGGACGCCACCGCAGCATGACTTGATGAGCAGTGTGTAGCTGCGTGCCTAGGATCTGAACCTGCAAACCCCAGGCCACTGAAGCAGAGCACATGAACTTAGCCATTATCACCAGGCTGGCCCATTTCGAATTAATTTTTTTTTTTTTTAAAGATTTTATTTTTTCCTTTTTCTCCCCAAAGCCCCCCCCGGTACATAGTTGTATATTCTTCGTTGTGGGTCCTTCTAGTTGTGGTATGTGGGACGCTGCCTCAGCGTGGTTTGATGAGCGGTGCCATGTCCGCGCCCAGGATTCGAACCAACGAAACACTGGGCCGCCTGCAGCGGAGCGCGCGAACTTAACCACTCGGCCACAGGGCCAGCCCCTTGAATTAATTTTTATGGATAATATAAGGTGGGCATTGACGCTTATGTTTTTCCAAATGGAAAAACAGTACCATTGGTTGAAAAGATTACCTTCTCCATTTAATAACCCTGACCAAAGTGAACTGACCCTACGTGTATGTGTCTGTTTCCGGACTCTCTATCCTACTTCGTTGATATATATGGCTGTGCTTGATTTCTGCAGCTTTATAGTAAATCCTGAAATCAGGTACTGGAAGTATCTAACATTCATAATTGTTTTGACTATTATAGGTCTTTGGCATTTTCAAATAAATGACAATCAGCTCGTCAATTTCAATAAAAAGGCCTTCTATAATTTTGACCGTAAAGCATTGAATTTGTGGATGCGTTCCAACAGAATTGGTGTTTAAGCTTCTGTTCCACAAACATGGCATAGCCATCCGTTTCATTTATGTTTTCTTAACTTCTCTTTGCAGTCTCTTGTAGTTTTCAGTGCAGATGTCTGGCACATATTTTCTCAAATTTATCCTTAAGTATTTTATGCCTTTAGATGCTATTATAAATATTTCTTTTATTTCATTTTCGTTTGTCACCAGTATACAAATTACAGTTTTCGTACATTGATCTTGTGTCCTGAATCCTTGCTGAAGTCACTTGTTAGTTCTAGTACTTTCTATAGATTCCTTAGGATTTTGTGTGTTAATAGTCATGTTATCTACAAATAAAGACAGCTTTCTTTCTTCCTTTCCAATCTGTCTGCCTTTTATTTGTTTATCTTGCCTTATTATCCTGGCTAGGATAGCCAGTGCAATATTTTACAGCAGGCATCCCTGCTTCAGTCCTAGTCTTCGATGACAAGTATTTATTACTATTATGTATTTTGTTACTTGTAGATTTTCTTACTATTATTGCCCTTTATCAGATTGAGCATGTTCTACTTTATTTTGAGTTGATAGATACTTTTTTTTAAAAAACATGAATTGGTGTTGAATTCATCAAATGGTTTTTCTGTATATTTTAAGATGGCCATCACATGATCTTTCTCCTTTTTTACTTTTATTTTTTATTTTTTTGAGGAAGATTAGCCCTGAGCTAACTGCTGCTGCCAATCTTCCTCTTTTTGCTGAGGAAGACTGGCCCTGAGCTAACATCCGTGCCCATCTTCCTCTACTTTATATGTGGGACGCCTACCACAGCATGGCTTGCCAAGCGGTGCCATGTCCGCACCCAGGATCCCAGCCGGTGAACCCCGGGCCACCGAATCGGAACATGTGCACTTGCCACCGGGCCGGCCCCTCTCCTTTGCTTTTTAATGTGGGGAATTGTGTTAATTTACTTTTACATTTGAAACTCCCTTACATTGCTAGACTAAACCTCATTTGATTGTGATGTATTACCATTTTTATGTACTGCTTTTTTCGAGGGCTTTTGTTATCTATGTTCATGGGTAATGTTGCTCTATAATTTTCATAGCTTATGGTATTTTTAACAGGCTTTGACATCAAGGTCTTGCTGGGCTCATGAAATGATCTAGGAAGTGTTTCCTCTGCCGTTATTTTCTGAAAGAATTTGAGGAATACTGTTACAGAAGCACAAGCCTTGTACCAAGAAGACACTTGGCCACATGACTTTGGACAATTAAACTCGCAGCTTCTGTTTTCTCATCCATCCAGCAGAGTGGCCGCCATCCACCTAGCCCGTTGTGGTGAAGTGTGGACAAAGTGAGATCTGAAATGCTGCCAGTAGGGCCGCTCGTGGGCCCTTGGCACGAGAGGTGTTTTGTTAATAAGTATGCTTGTTATTACATCACCAAGGGGACTAGAAACCTAGCACAAGATGATTCTCAAAGCTTCTTTCTGCTGTAAAATTCCAACACTCTTTGCCCTTGAAGAGCTTATGTTGAACAGCTGTGTTACCTTCGCAGAACTTTTAAATGTTGATTTTAGCTATCTCATGTGATGTCACAGTGACCCCTACAGGTTGCCATCATTGACCTCTTTCTGCCTTTAACAGATGAGGAAACTGAGGTTTGCCAGTTGGGCAGTTTGCCTGAGGCAACATGGCGGACTGGGTGCCATCCCTCATTCCACAGCCAAAGTTACAGGCAAGGGAGCCTGAGGGCTGGAGAGGCCCTGGTTCTCCTGGCTTCATGGCCACTACATGACCACTCTCACACTGTTTGGGGGTCCCCTCTGGAGAGGGCATCTTTAAAGGCTTCCAACATGAAGAGTCAGGTCATGCAGTCAGCTGTGTTCTCCGTCCGACTGTGTGACTTAAGCACATTTCTAACCTCACTCAGGCTCCGGCTCCCTGTCTGGGAAGAGACAGCCATTATTCACTGGGCTCCTAGTGTGTGCTGGAGGCCGTAGTGCATAGTTACACATGTGATTTATTTACTCCTCTCAAAAACCCTGCAAAATAAATATATGAGCCATAGGTGAGAAAACTGAGGTCAAAAAGATGAAATAATTCACCTAAGGCCAAGAAAGATCCAGATTTAGAATTGAAATCCGAGAATAACTAACTCTCCTTTCCACGTTAAAACTGATCAAATTGTGCCCTTTAAATAGGTGCAGGTTATTGTAAGTCAGTTATACCTCAATAAAACTTTTTAAAAGCAGCATCCAGAATTAGATATAAAAGTGGAAGAGAGAATCAACAACAAAAAGTAATTACATTCGCAGGAATATATATGTGCCAGAATTCATCCAGCTATATGCTTAGCATTTGAGAATTTTATTGTACATAAGATAGGCCCGAATAAAGTACCGCTGGGTTTTTTTATGAAAAGTAATTAGACCTAAAGTCATAATTCTCAAATATCACCTGGATCTCTTACTGGCAGAAAAATAACACTAGACTGTGTCTAAAATAAATCATTCTCTCAACTCCCGCTCACCCTGAAAAAAAGGGCATTTTTTTCTTATTATAAAAGCAATACATGTTCATTGTAGGAAAATTAGAAAATACAGATGAGCAAAAACATAAAAATAAAAGACAGCCTTGGTTTTACATTCAGATATAACAAGATTTTACACTCCGGCATATTTCTTTCCACTACTTTTCAGTGCCTATACATTTATTTAGATGTTTATATAATTCTGTAATATATGGGGAGTCTCAAAAAATGGGATCTTCTCCTAAAATTTTTTATAATCTACTTTTAATACGTATGAGTGTACCGTGAAAGACTTACTATACCAATGAATGGTCATCTAAAATAAGAGTTTTTAAATTAAGTCCCATGATGCCTTGGGGTTCTTTGGAAGTGTCTTAGGTGCTGGGGGCCCAGGTAGGGGAGAAGATGAGGATCAGGTGGAGGGCAAGGGGGAGACCAAGCAGGTGAGGAGTTGCTTTGTTTGTTCATGCAAATATTCATTTCCCATGTAAGATTTCATTTGAAAAGAAATTCCATTGCCAAAACAATTTTTTAAAAAAGGAAATCACGGGGCTGGCCCTGTGGTGGAGTGGTTAAGTTTGTGTCCTCCACTTTGGTGGCCCAGGGTTTCACCAGTTCGAATTCTGGGCACAGACCTAGCACTGCTCATCAGGCCATGCCGAGGTGGCGTCCCACATGCCACAACTAGAAGGACCCAAAACTAAAATATACAACTATGTACTGGGGGGCTTTGGGGAGAAGAAGGAAAAATAAAATCTTTAAAAAAAAAAACAAAAAGGAAATCACGATCTGTAGCATCATTCTTATTTCTGCTTAATTTCTTTCAAAATGAAAGTCACTTTATTGTTTTATAATCATAAAAGTAACACCTATACATTTTCCAAGATTCAAACAATTCAACAATATAGAAATAAAAAATCAAAAGTCATCCATTAAACTCATTACTTTTTTTTTTTGAGGAAGATTAGCCCTGAGTTAACTACCGCCAATCCTCCTCTTTTTGCTAAGGAAGACTGGCCCTGAGCTAACATCCGTGCACATCTTCCTCTACTTTATACGTGGGACGCCTACCACAGCATGGCTTGCCAAGCGGTGCCATGTCCGCACCTGGGATCCGAACCGGCGAACCCGGGGCCGCCGAGAAGCGGAACGTGCGAACTTAACCACTGCGCCACTGGGCTGGCCCCTCATTACTCTTTACAGACATTTTGGAGTGTATATGTGTACCAAAATATATTATACCTCTCAAAAAATTAAAAATAGAAATACCATACAATCCACTACCCCACTACTGGCTATTTATCCAAAGAACTTTAAATCAATGATCCCAAGAGATTTATGCACCCCTACGTTCATTGCAGCATTGTTCACAATAGTCAAGATGTGGAAGCAACCCAAGTGCCCTCCTATGGATGGATGGATAAATAAGATGCGGTATATATACACAGTGGAATACCACTCAGCCATAAAAAAAGACAAAATTGTCCTATTTGCAACAACATGAATGGACCTTGAGGGTACGATGTTAAGCGAAATAAGGTGGATGGAGAAAGACAAATACTGCATGATTTCACTCATATGTGGAAGATAAACAAATACATGGATAAAGAGAACAGATTAGTGGTTACCAGAGGGGGAGAGGGTTGAGGGGTGTGAGAAAGGGGTAAAGGGGCACATACGTATGGTGATGGACAAAAATTAGACAACTAAGGGTGAGCACGATGAAGTGCATTTCGAAATGTATAAATAATAATGTACACCCGAAATTACACAAGGTTATAAACCACTATGATCTCAATAAAATTACTGGGAAAAAACAACACTGTACCTCTGCCATGTCCTGTCCTTTCCTGTTAACACAGCCTGTTTTCCCACGTCACTTCTTGGCCTTTAAAAGCATGATTGTTGACTGTTTGTTATTTGTGTTACGTCATTAGGTTTATTAACAGGAAAAAAACACTTAAAGTTAAAGGGTTACGGAGAATTGGGTCTTCATTTTTTAAGTGTGTAATTTTGACACATTGAACATCCAGATGAACATTACAAATGGAATGTTCTGCACAGGAACGTCTCCCCCCAGGCTTTAAAAGCCCATGTTGGCAGACCGTCATGAACTGGAAGAGCTTCCCAACTCTTCCACTGAAAGGCCCTTAAGAGGAAAGCAGAGCGTGAGCAAGAATTCCCGGAGGCCTAGGCGACGGGATAGTTCTGGTGGCTTCTTCCAGATCCCAAAGTGCTTTGACATTTTTTGCTTTCCTTTAAATTGAATTGGCTGCTTTCCCCCCGACCTGTGCTTGTTTGACCAGTCTCTTCTTGTACCTTGTTTTCTTCGGCTCTTTTTTATAATCATAAGTAGTGCCGCCATGAATCCTTTACTATCGCCTTGCATCTCTGATGATTTCCTCAGGAATAAATCCTCAAAGTGGGATTATCTGGTCAACTAGCATAGGTATTTCATGACTTTTTATGTATATTGCCAAGTTAGCTTTCAGAAGGGAGTCCTAATTTAGAATCCTGTCATTTTGTATCATCCTCAATAATATTGGGGTATCATAAAAGGTGCTATTGAGGTGTGAAAAACGGTATTTCATTATTGTCTTAATCAGTATTTCTTTACTACTGAGATGAAAGAATTTATGAGTTTATTAGACATTTTTGTCTTTGTAGAATGTATGCTTTTTTATACTTTGTATGTATTTCTATGGGAGTGTATTTATATTATGATTATGATTAGAAAAACTCTTTATATTTAAAGGGCATCAACCTTTGTCATTACAGGTGATCTTTCTTTCTAATCATTAATTTACATTTTATAATTTATAATTTTATCTTTATATCCATTTTTATAATTTATGATATACCTATAATGCTTTGCCTGTAATGTTTTCATCTCTTTTTATGTTGATCCCTCACTGCCAGGATCACCAAATAACCTCACCTGCATTTTCTTTTCACTGCTGTATGATTTCATCCTTATATAAGTATTTTTATATAAGCAAATAAAAATTTTAAAGACACAATAAATGAATATATGTTCAATTCATCTGCACTTTATTTTAGTAGTGATTTAAGGAAAGCATTTAGGGTTTTTCCCTTCTAACTAGTTAATGAGTCATCTCAACACTGTTGTTGAATAATTCTCTTTTTTCTCACTGATGCCAAATACCATCTTAACCATAAAATTAATTCTGTTTTTTGTTTTTGAGGAAGATTAGCGCTGAGCTAACTGCTACCAATCCTCTTCTTTTTGCTGAGGAAGAATGGCCCTAAGCTAACATCCATGCCCATCTTCCCCTACTTTATACGTGGGATGCCTACCACAGCATGGCTTGCCAAACGGTGCCATCTCCGCACCTGGGATCCGAACCGGCGATCCCGGGTGGCCCAAGCACTTAACCACTGCGCCACTGGGCCAGCCCCTAATTAATTCTTAAATGTACCAAAGTATATTTCTTGGCTTTCTATTATGTTCCGTTGATGTATATTCCTAGTCATTTTTGCATTATTGCATAGTATATACTTTTTGCATTAGTATAGCTTTCTAATATGTTTTAATACCCATTTCCTTTCTATTTTTTTAGCCACTCTTTTTCCTATGAATGTTTTAAATATGTTTTAATTTGTTATTGAATTGCGGTATACATATGAAAACTGCACATGTCGTAAGTGAATGATCGGTAAATTTTCACAAACCAACCACATCTGCCTAATTGGCAGCCAGCTCAAATCAAGAAACAGAATGTTACCAGCACCCCAGGAGCACCACTCACCTTTAAGCTCTCTTCCAGTGGTCCCTCCAAGGGCGACGACTATCTTGGCTTGATCAAGATTGATTTTGCCTGGTTTTGAACTTTTTAATAAGAATCATATTGCCTGCCTCTCTTGTGTCTATCTTCTCCCATTCAACTTTATGTTTGTGAGATTCATCCTTATGGTGGAATATAGTTTTAAATTGTTCATGTGCAATGCTGTGCAATATTCCTTTGTGTGAATATACCGTGATTTGTTTATTCATTCTGTTGTCTGTAGGTATTTGAGTAGTTTCCAAGTCTGGAGTTATGACAAATAACGCTGCCATAAATGTTCTAGTACCATACACGGACATATGCCTAAAGGTCGTTGATGTCCATTCATAAGTGTGTACTTCTGTTCTGTCTATTCCTGGGACTGGGATTACTGGGTCATAGACCAAGTGTTATTGGTTTTGTAGATATTGTCAAATAGTTGTAGTAATTTACAATCCTCCCAGCAGGGTCTAAGAGTTCCAGTTACCTGTACTCTTGTCAACACTTAGTATTTTCTGCCTTATTTATCCATTCAGGTGTGAGTGGTATTGAGATATGAATTTCCATTTCTGTGATGACTTATGAAGCTGAACACGTTTTTGCAGCATTATTGGTCATTTGGATGTCCCATCTAGTTAGCTGTCTCTTCAGGTCTTTTGCCTCTTTTTAATTGTTTTTTTTTTTTTTTTTGACTGATTTGTAGGAGTTCTTCATACATTTGGGATTTGTGGTCATTGTCATATATGTATATTGCAAATAGCATCTTACTCTCTAGGGTGCCTTTTCACTCTTTTAATTATGCCCTTTGATGACATCACTGAAATTTTAATATAATCTAATATATTACTTTTTCTGTTTACGGTTAACACTTTTTCTAACTTGCATAAGAAGTCTTCGCCTTCTGTAATGTCACAAACGTGCTTTCTTATAAAATCGTAATGATTTTAACCTTCACATTTAGATGTGCAACTCATCTGAAATTGATTTTTGAGTACAATGGGAGGTATGGGGGACAAAATACATTTTTCCATGTGGATATCCAAAGGACTCAGAAGCATTTATTAAAATGCCTGTCTTTTCTCCACTGCCTTGGACACGCACACTGCGTGAAAGACTACCACACAGCCTCGAGTGTGAACAACTTAATACGATAGTCAACCAGATGGGGGATTCTCACAAGCATAAAGTTGAAGGGGAGAAGACACACACCAAAGGGGCAGGCAAGATGATTCTTTGCCTGTCATAAATCAGGCAATCACATATGTGTGGGCCTGTTTGTGACCTCTCTATTTTGTTCCATTCGTCATTTTATCTATTCTTGTGAAAATGTCACCATGTCTTAATTATCGAACCTTTAAAACAGGTCTTACTACCTGGCAATATAAGCCCTCTAGCTTTGTTCTTCTCTAAGACTGCCTTACAGAAGGCATAGGTACTTTCCATTTCCATACAAATTTTAGCATTGAGTTATCAATTACCATGCAAGAACCTGATGGGATTTGTCTAAGATTGCTCTTGTCTGTTTTTGATCTTACAAATGAACTTCATTCTGTCAAGATTAAAAAAAATCCCTTTGGAGTCTTGATTTGGATTTTATTAATCCCATAATTTAATTTGTGGCACATTGAATCTTTTTTTGATTATTTCATGGCTGTGAATATGGATTTCCCCAACAGATCATCAGCAACTTTTGGAGAAGTTCTCTGTCACATAATTCTTTTGTTTTCTGCATAATTTTAAGGAAAGCTGTAACTAAGTAGCATTTAATATGTGTTTCTTGAATGGACCTCATAAACTATTGCAAAATGACCTTATTAAATGCTTTTATCAAATATTCTGGGGAGGATCTCCTTGGCTTCTGACTTAATTCATTTGAATAAATCATTCAAGTATGTATTAATTCTCCTAGCAAAGCCACTAACATAGCCTGGTCTTAAACAGGTGTTGACACACACTATATGTTGTGCCGTCTGTTGTTATTTAGGTATCTTTCTTTTCCCTGCGGATCTTTCAGTCCAGTAAAGGCAGTGAACACAAAACCAACTACCTAAAATGTCATTTCTTTAGTGCTAAAGATTTAGAGCTACAGGAGCGATTAACTCTAGCTGAGAAACCACTGTGAAGTTGATAAATCCTAGTGAAGTTGAGAGCTGAGCTGGGTCTTGAGGTATGAATAGGAGTTCTGCTGGCAGTAGAGCCCAGGAGTCAGAGAGGAGTATTCCGGGTGAGAGGAAAAAAACAGAAATGGAATGCATGGCAATTCATCCATTCATCTCAAGTCTAAGAAGCATGAGTGGCCCAGTATGCTTGAGGCATAAGGAGATGGAGTGAGAAATGGTGAAGCAGAATGTGTAGGGTAGTGTCAAATGATGAATGGCTTTTTAATATATGCAGTGATTTCTTTTTTACTTTATTATTTAAGATGCTTAGTATAAGAGAGTGTCATGATCAGATTTGTGTTTGAAGAATATTGCTCTGCTAGCACTGAGCAGGGAGGACTGTCACGTGCAGAGAGAGTTAGTCAGGAAGTGACCACAATGGTCCCAGCTCTATAGTAAGAGCCTGGGCAAAGACCCTGGAAACGGGATGGTGAGTGCAGATGATTCCAGAGGTGAAATCAATGAGACCTGGTGATTGATTGGGCATGTAGGTGGGGGGAGGGCATCCCGGACATCTGGGCCCAGGTTATGGGATGTCTCTGTGCCAAGCTCCAACTTGTCCACGTGGATCGCTGGGTTGAATAGAACAGCTACTCTGAAATCATGCCAGGATGTAGCTCTGATTGGCAGCTGTGTGAAAAGGCACAGCAACATGCCCGTGGGCTGTTTTATTCTCTTCCTCAGAATAACCACATTTTGCCATGTGATTTCATTTTACAGGATTGGTAGGTTCTTTCGTCCCCTGTCCATCTGTGTATTGACTGCTGCTCTCCGGGGAAGAGAGAAGACAGGCTATTTTAGAAATATAAACTCAAACCAAGAGCATTCCCTCCCTACTGCTGCTCGGAAATCAGATTAGGTTGTCAGGTCAGATCGGCAAGGGATCTTAACTCATTTAGCATAAATTGCTCATTCCGTAGATGAGGAAGTCAAGTCCAAGAGGAGAAAGATGATGCGTTGGCCAGTAAGTGGGATCACAGCGTCCATCTGGAAGTCGTGGGATGCAGTAGATCAACAGAGTCAGAAGGAAGGAATCAGAGGAGTCTGGGCTCCGCCACCTACGAGCTGTGTGATCTGGGCAATGCTGCCTAGCCGGTTCAGAGCCCCAGTTTGCTCGACTGTAAAATGGAGTTGTTTCAATAATTAGATGAAAAAGCTGCATGTTCACAGTGATGACACATCTGAGTGCTTGATGCACGTCAGTGATGAGGAAGATGAAGATGGTGGTGAGAGTGATGAAGATGACGACGACGATGATGTAATTGAAGGAGTGTGGGCTCAGAACACCGGAGTTAAAATGCCCATGACAGCTGTTTGACCTTGTTAAAATTATCTGACCTCTATAACTATCAACTTAATTGTATGTAAAATAGAGATAATAGTCTCTATCTTGCACTATTTTGAGAACAAAATGAAATAATATATATATATTTAAATTACTAGCCCAGTGCCTGGCATAAGGAAGGTACTCAAGTAATGTTTGCTCTCCATCCCTCCATCCAAACTTCCCTCTTCATCTTCTTCTCCTTCTTCTCTTCCTCTTCATCCTTCTCCAGTAGCAATCTTATTTATTATTTTAATGCTACGTTGTCATTTATCTGTTGGCTACGAAGCTGGAAATACATATTGCCGTCCTTGCTCCTAAGGTCCCTCCACACTCTCGGTTCGTTCTCTGCAGTGTCTGTCCATCTCTGCTGTAGCTTGTGGATGACCCCAGATCCTGCTGCCCTGCTCAGAGCCCACTGGGTATTGACTTCAGGACAGGGACACTTACTCTGGGGTATCCTCACCCTACCAGGCATGTGAGGTGGTTCCTTCATCTCCATCTAGACAGCACTTGGAGGACATAATGAGTAATATGTTGCATGGAGGTTTTTGGCAGTTTCTTTGCTTCAACAATTAAAACAATATTGGATCTTTCTGGTTGTTTTTCGGTGGGGTTCCAGGAATGAGAGTGGAACAGAAATCTTCTGAACCTCTTCTATTGAACCAGGCTCGTTTCCTTCATGAAATGGAAAAAACTAATGAGCCACATAGTCAGGCATCCTTTGTAAAAGCAGCAGGTCTCCCGGCTCTAATGCGGACAGACCAGCTGGACGGCTTACTGTGGCTGAACACGACTGGAAATCAGGTCAGGGGCTGTCACACGAGGAGGATAAAAAGGTCAGTAACCAATAACAGGAATGTCCCGGTGGCTGATAGAGCGCATCACGGAACTGGCAAGTACCAGCCTGGGGGTTCCATTTTTTCTGGAACTGCGACAACCCATCTGTTTGCTTTTACGCCTTAATATCCCCAAAGTTCTTCCCTCCAAATGCTAGAGAGCACATATTTATTGTTTTAATTAAAGTGAATAGGTTTGAGGATTTCAAAAGAGAAAATTGAAGGTATCAATGGGGGTTACAAAATCAGAGATGGGAAAGCTTATACCACAGAGCATGAGGCTCACGTAGCTCATCCAGGTTCCCCAATTTACATGTGAAAGCAGCACTGGGGGCAGGGCATAGAAGAAGGAAAAGAGGTCCAGGAGGGGACAAACTTGTTTGTAAATTATTTTTTTTATTAAAAAAAAATAGGAAGGAAGAAAAGAAGAAGGGAAGAGGAAAGAAGAAACGTCAAAGCTCACATCTTTATTTTACTCCTGAGTGGTTTCCATTAGACTATAATATGTCATTCTAAGTGCAGCTGAATACAGCTGTGGATTCAGATAGAGCTCTCCTCCCCTTCTGACCTTTATTATGACTGCAAAAATTCTGTGTGTGAGGGATAAATAATGCATGCTCTCAGCCACGAAAGGAAAGAAAACCCAAGGAAATACTGCAGAATAAAGTAAGCGACATTCTTTTCTCTAGGCTATTTTTCTCCTGACCCACTTCCTCTTATCTCCATCTCTACTCCACGCCCCCTCTAACCCACCAATCAGGACTCCAAACATGGAAGCATAGGTGCTAGAGAGCATGGGTTTGGGGGTCAACCTTACATTTAAAATACTTATAGTTAGGATATATCAATTGTGCGATCCTGGGCAAATCCCCTCTCCTCTCTCCAGCTCGATCTTCTCCATTCAATGAGGATGCCCACCTTGGTATAATCCGTATCAAAGGTTTTGGAAAGATAATAAATGAAGATGTATGCAAATGAAGCTTTTCAACCACACTCTGGGGAACAGACAGAAGAAAGAAAGTCTACTGTGGTCTGTTGGGGGCCTCAGACATGGGGGAAGAGCTGCAGGGGTGGGGGCTCCTTCTCAGTGAGCCCAGAATTACCTTGAAGGGGTGGTTGAGAGCCCAGAGACTCGAGCTGGGCTTTGGATCCTCCGGGCTGGCTTCTGTGACAGCAAAGTGAACGAAAGGAACCCACGGCATCCTCGGAGGGGAGGGCTGGGGTTTTCCCACGTTCAGAAGCCAGACCCTCTGCTTCTTGCAGTTTTCCCAGGGGCAGAACGGAACTGTAAGCTCAAGCTCCATTCAGAGTCGAGTCTCGCGCAAGCATCGTTTGCACGTCTGTGCGGGTGCTTGTTTCTTATTCATGCCTGGATTTTGCTCAGGCTCAGGGAACAATGACTCTTTTCCAGGCAGTGGTTTAAATGAGACCCTGAGCGATTGACCCACAAGCCTTTGGATCAGAGGATGAGATGAGAAAGGAAATGATGATGGAGCAAGAAGCACAGTTTGGGTACTTCTTATCTGTGGGAGGAAGTTGGAAGTTGTAACAAAAATGGAGTTTGGGGACTGTTTGCTCATTTACACATCCTCTCTGTCTCCCCAATTACACACCTAATTAAGAGCTGGACAGTTAGGCAAACAGTTTAAGTGTGTGAGGAGGGAGCTTGGGACTAGCGCACTGGGCAGGAAGAGGCGCTGCTCATACTTAGAACAGTGTGCAACGCAGCGTCCCTGCGGTGTCTTTCAGAGCCTGCGCCTGCACTCCTCTGTGGGCATTTCTGACGCTCTCTGGACATGCCTTCAGCTGCCCGAGCCTTGTCGCTCTGTCCCAAATACACTACATTTCAGAGATGGAAGAGATCTCCACAGAGGAAAGAACCGGGGTCCAAGAAAGAGAGCGAGCGACTCCAGGACACAGTGGACGGGGGATCCAGAACCGCACCCGGCCTCCTGAGGCCAGGTCCCGTGACCTTTCCCTCACTCCCCTCCATCTTTGCTCCCATTCTGATGTTTCTGCTCTCTGTGCCCATCTTTTCCTCATGGTTCCCCAGTTTCCTCCTGGACTTTCCTGTAACCCCTCGTGAAACTAGTCCTCAGAGCCTTGATTCCCTCTAACATTGATAGGTCTAGGCAGAAAGGGGACAAGTCTGCCTGATAAA
The DNA here is from genome assembly GCF_037783145.1 of Equus przewalskii. Taxonomy (NCBI): domain Eukaryota; kingdom Metazoa; phylum Chordata; class Mammalia; order Perissodactyla; family Equidae; genus Equus; species Equus przewalskii. The sequence continues at coordinate 38,647,125 of NC_091840.1, forward strand.
TAAGACCATCCCGCCACGAACAGGATCATTTTGGTTTACCTGGGGGCTGGGGTCCACCACTTCTACTTTTTAGATCTCTCGAAAGATGAGCAGTTAAGCACCCCTGTGAGCTCTCTCTGCACGCCCCATCCACTGATGCTCCAATGTCAGTTTGCTGCAGACAGCAAATGGTCTTGTATAATCATTGGGGGACCCCCCTTCCTTGTTCCTGTTCAAGTTTCACCACCTGTTTCGGAATGACTGTCTCATGAAAGATGTCAAGCTGAAAAAGGGAAATTGGCTTGCTCTGCGTGGTGGACTTGGGACCGAGCTGGGTGAAAATATGGTTACCAGTGCGCCAGTTTGAGGCTGTTGAAAAACCTCAAGGCTGTTCCTATCACCCAGAGAAATCCCGGACTCTGGATGCAAAGGGTAATTGGAGAACTTGCTGAGGGGTTGCCTGAGGAAGCTGCAGAAGCAGCTTCTTCCATTCTTACTTCCTATTAGATGTATCCTTGGCATTTCCATGGCAACTGGGAAGCTTCTTGGGTTTCACTGAACCATGGCTTGGGAAGATATGGGAGGACGATTGGATGGGGTAGGTAGACAGAGAGGCTGAGATGTGTAAATCTTCCCATTTTATCCTCACGTCTGGTTCTAACAGGCCTATCCCCCAAACAGGTGCAGGAAATCAGGCATCATTATTCATTTTGTGACCTCAAGGCCCCTGATGCCAATCCTGAGAGTCACAAACATGTGTCAAGTGCCTAGAGATCTGCCCTGGAAACATCTGGCCTAGCTTCCTATTGTGGCCTTGTCCACCCTCAGGGCTCCCCTTCTTCTGCCCATCTTTATTCTTTCTCCTTGTCTTCCTTTAGCTTCTTCCCCAAGCCTCTGGCAGAGACCAAGCTTAGTGCCAGGGTCAGGGAGAAGGCACAATTTTCTCTTGGGGGAGACTGGGTGGTGTGGAGGGGATGGGAAATACAGCGTGGAGGTCAAGAGCAATGTCTGCTTTCTAGCCATGTGACCTTGAGCTTCAGTTTCTTCCTCAGTAAGTGGAGATGATAATAGTTCCTCTTTCACAAGGCTGTTATGAGGATGAAATGAGCAAATCTATGTGTGGCACTTAGAGCAGTGCCTGTCATGTAGATGATCCTACGTAAGTAGAGTGGCCTTAGATCCACATGCATCTAGGACAGTCTCATTTCATGCCTCCTGTCCCAACATCATTATTAGCAGTGCCCCCGTCCCATGTCAGAAGGATCCAGGGTTTAGATGCTAAATATGGCTACCCTGTACACAGTGTTAGCTATTTCACTGTGGACAGGGATCCACTATTTTCAGGATGTGAAGGGTTGGATGCCACAGGCTAGGAAGTGAAGCAGGCAAGAGTTTGGCTCCAGAGCATTGACAATGAACTAATTCAGATTAAATGACTCCTATCTTGGGAGATAAAGAAAACTCTATAATGCTGAAGTTTTACTTTCCTCATCCCCTCCCCCTCTCTGGGGAAAGGTGTCGAGAACCAACAGGGGTGCAGGCCCACTGGGGTCCCGCCAGTAATGCTCATTCGGAAAGCAAGATCTGAGAGCCCAGCGCTGGGAGATGCTTTGTGCGCTGCCCTGGGCCAGATAATCAGGCTCGGGGTGCCAGGATCACAAGTGCAGCCAGTAGAGCCACGTGTTCCTGAATAAAAGAAAAATATCAAGAGATGACCACAGGTGTCTGACTTTCCTCCCTGGTGGAAGGGCCAGGTCAGTCTTGGCAAAAGGTCTCCACAGGCACCATACTGCCTTTATGTGACCAGAATGGCAGGCTGAGAGCTCTCCTGCAGGCCAGGCCCCTGGGTTCCTTCTCCTCACCAAGTCCCTGAGGTCCTTGTGTACCTCGATCATTGTCTGTCTGTCTATTCATCTATCCGTTCATCCATCTAGCTGTCCATCCATCCATCCATCCATCCATCCATTCATCCATCCATCCATCCATCCATCCATTCATCCATCCATCCATCCATCCATCCATCCATCCATCCATCCATTCATCCATCCATCCATCCATCCACCCATCCATCTATCCATCCATCCATTCATCCATCCATCCATCCATCCATCTATCCATCCATCCATTCATCCATCCATTCATCCATCCATCCATCCATCCATCCATCCATTCATCCATCCATCCATCCATCCATCCATCCATCCATCCATCTATCCATCCATCCATTCATCCATCCATCCATCCATCCATCCATCCACCCATCCATCCATCCATTCATCCATCTATCCATATGTATCCCTATCTTTGCCATCATCATTAGAAATACCGTCAGTCATTCTAATAGCTCAGACCCTGGAGTCAAATCCCAGCTCTTCCACTCAGTAGCTGTGTAACTTTGGGCCAGTTCCTTAACTTTTCTGTACCTCAGTTTCCTTATCTGTAAAATGAGGATGATATCGTATCCATCCCATAGGGCTGTTGTGAGGATTCAAAGCTATTTACATCACGCTCAGGGCGTCTGCATGGCACACGGTGAGTGCTATAATAACTATTGCCGTTGTTGGCACATTCTCCTTGTTATTTTTCTTGTCAGAGGGGCTTCTGATCTTCTCATTCCATCCCTTTGGTTGTCTTAATATGATTTTAAATTAGGAGAAAACTATTCATGTGTTGTCAAGAAGAACTCCCTACCCTGTTTAGGCCCAACCAGCATTTGCATTCACCATGTTACTACACACGTGGGGCACACCAGGAAAAGAGAGCTCAGTACAGAAGGGAGTGGGCTGGCCTCTATTCCTGTTTGGCTTTTGGAGGAAGAAAGTGTTAAGAATCGCACAGCTTTTAGAATTAGACAGACTGTGGATTGAATTCTGCATCTTCTGATTTTAACCATGGGAACTTGGGCAAAATATCTCACCTCTTGGAGCCTCAGTTTACTGATATATAAAATAGGGAAAATTGCATGGTTGGTGTGAGAGCTAATGGGTACAAAAGCTCCTGGCACGTTTTTTGGCATACAGCAGGTACTCCATAAGTGCTGATTCCATGTCCCCTCCAGTTATTGGACTGTAAGCTCGTTGCCAGGAGGGAGGCTGTGTTTCTTTGCTGTCGTATCTCCCAGCACTCAGCATGGTGCCTGTAACTGAGCAAGCAGTCAGTAGATAGCTGGTAAGCGAATGCAGAGCAGATAGATTTTTCATGCGTGACATGCCTCATTACACGTAAATATACTAACTGCCTGCCTACTGCGTCATGGCTAGTCACTGCTAGACAAGGCTTTGGGGACTTAATGATTTTTAAAAAACTATATTCAAGGTTAAATTGTGAGTCAAGCCAAGACTCTAAACTTCTGGAAGCAATTTCCTCCTGTTTTTACAGTTGTTCAACCTCATCCGCCTTATTTATTCGAAGCTGACCTCTCCTCCTCCATTCTCCCGTGTCTGGACCGCACAGGTCCTGACAGTACCTTGCTGGATTCCCCTGGAAAGGAAGCAAATGAAGAAAACACAGCTCAAGGCTGAAGCGCCTCAGGCTTTGCAATTTCAAAGGGAATTAGCTAGAAGGTGGGGGCGTGTTTGTCCTTGGCACCCGTCCCTTCACATCCTAAATTCTGCATTTACTCACAAATGGCGTGTGAGGGATGGGAAGGGGAGACTGATTTAGAAATTAGCCCTTCTTCCAGGTCTTTCCATAGCCTGGCTAGCTCATGAGCCTCATCCCCCCTGAGCCTCTATGAAGGGCTGTCTCCTGGTGGGGTGGCAGGGATGGGGTGACAGTGGAGGGGGACAAATCAGTCTTGGGCTACTCAAGGTGGCTCTTCCCTTCAGATGCCTCTGTAGCCACCTTCTTCTGTTTCTTGGATATCTCTGTCTCCCTTAAGGCATTCCTGGATGGGGTGAAATTTGGTTAACCAAATTGGGCAGTTCCATTATGCCCCATCTAGGGGTTATTTGATGTAAACGCCTCAGGAACAGTGTTTGTTTGTTTTATTTTGCATTGTTTTGTGTTTGTAAAAACCGAGACTGGGCACCTGGTCCTATATAGCTGCAATTGTGTAGGAAAGAAACTCATATCCCTTCTCTTAAGGAGAAGCCAACAGCAAGCATGGGGCAGACCTCTTCCGGGAGGCCCCCATGTTCCTTCAGGAGGGTGGTAACAGCACTTTGAGGGTGTGTTGTTGGAGGGGTCCTGTTGGAGGACTTTTCGGGACTTAGCAGAAGCTGCCACTCTCCTTGCTATGCAGGGCCCTGGGATGGTTTGGATGGATCTGCAAAGGGATCCACAGGGTGGAATGGGGCCAAGATGATAACCCTGATCCTAGACACAGGTGATGAGGGAAATCATGAGGTTGGAGAGTGGTGGCCCTCATCAAACTCACGGGCTGGAGAAAAGGGGCCGTGTGGACTGGTCAGAGACACCTGGTTGAAGCTCTGTCTCAATGACTCTCCAAGTTTCTTAGCTCCTGACTCCCCTGGCATGGCGCACAGGCTTAGGACAATGGCCGAACATGTGTGCTTCTGGATTAGTAGACCTATAACCTAGGCCTAAGCACAGCTCCCCATTGCAGCCTGTGCAATGGTCTAGGCCAGCAGGGTGGCCATTATCTCAGCCATAGTGGGCAAGTGTCTCTGGACCCACTGGAGACCATTCTTCAACAGTGACCTCTTGTGGTGCTGAGGGGCAATTGCACTTGTAGTCTGAGGGAACCATACGGATATTCAACTGACTGATGAAGCCCTGGAGTTCTTGGATAAGTGGTGGGAATGAGGACAGGGGAAAATACAATAACAGCAAGAGTGAGGAAGATTCTTATTAGGAGAAATGACCTCAGTGATTCATTTCACAACAACAAAAACACGTGAATATAATTGTACCCCAAATGGGTGGAATAGGTCATACCAGTTACAGAATTTATATAGCGCCCGACACTGCATTTAGTTGGACTTCAGTACACATTTGTTGAATGAAGAGGATGGATGGATGGGTGAGGGAATGGAATTAAGGCTCATTGAAACCCACACTCTGAGGGAAACTTCAGGTGCCTCTCCAATTTATTTCTTACGACCTGGTAAATATCATCATGTTCATTTCACAGATGAGCAATTGGAGGGTCCATATACAATAGCAAGTGGTGGACACAGAGTTTGAACCCAGAGCTGACTCCCAAAGGCAGGCTGGTCCTTAGCTAGATGGAAGGTTGCAGCAATGCCTGTGGCAGCCTCAGGCTGAGTGGTAAAATGGATTATTTGGTTGTGAGTATAGTGCATGGAAATCTGGGATTGTGAAACGGACTTGATTGAGACAAAGTAAAAAAAAATGTCTTTACAAAATGAGAAATGCTGGTTTTCTCCTGAGATTTACGGCCTGGTGTGAGGATTATGGTGCTCAAAACCCAACAAAACCATCACCAGCAGTACCTGTGATGGGTGGGGAGGGAGAAAGGAATCAAGGAGAGAGAGCAAGTCAAAGATGTGTGGATGGAGAGCCAGGGGAAAAAAATAGGCGGGAGGGGGTGGGGGGGGGGTGAGAAAAGAAGAGCCTTTTGAAGATACAGATATCTTTAGATTATCCTACTGAAAGCAACATTAAGAGCATATGGGTGATTTTGCCAGGAGTCCTGTCAAGTCACACGAGGTTAATTATTTTGACCCCCATTTCCTGCTATCACACTTGACTGAGGGCATCCCAGACTGGAAAGGGCACCACTGCCCTCAGTAACGTGTCTACAGCAACTAATGACCTCTCTGGAGTGTAACTCAAGTTCCAACTGGAACTCTGGGTGCAAATGGGCTTTGCAGGAATGGCTTCCACATAATTGCTCCTGGTTTCTGGTCCATTTTGGCAAGAAACACAGGGATGCGATTGTGAAGCCTTCTTTTTCTTTCTTTTTTTTAAGGGCCTGTGGTCCATCTTTCAGTATCAGAGAATACGTGACTGTTGGAAGCTTGTTTGCGCAGAAGCACTAGACTGAGCCCGAGGAGGGTGGGGGCTGAGACTGCCTTGTGGACGTCCATCATTCCCGAGAGCCTGGCACGTGCGAGTAAATCAGTGACCATTTGAATAAAAGGGTGAATAGGTGCTGAAGCTTTGTTTCTTTGAGTCCATCCTTTTTTTTCCCCCCTAGTTTTGAATCTCTCCAATGTATCAAGCTCTCGGCTGGCCCTTGAGGATATACTGTCAATAGAACATATTGTACATCCTCAAAGTTAGTAGGACAAGTCTCCTGTTTGCGGGAGGGGATGATAGAACAAGACACTCAGAAACTTACAAGCCTGACTTTGTTACTTTTTTTTTTTTTTTGAGGATGATTAGCCCTGAGCTAACATCTGCCACCAATCCTCCTCTTTTTGCTGAGGAAGACTGGCCCTGAGCTAACATCCGGGCCCATCTTCCTCCACTTTATATGTGGGATGCCTACCACAGCATGGCTTGCCAAGCTGTGCCATGTCCACACCCGGGATCCGGACCGGCAAACCCGGGGCCGCCGAGAGGCAGAACATGTGCACTTAACCACTGCGCCACTGGGCCGGCCCCAAGACTTTGTTACTTTTTAAAGAAATTCTTCTCCTTTGGTTGGATATCTCTGTTAAACAAAAAACTACAAGACCCAGGGATGCTTCTGGAAAATCAAGAAGCACAATAGTTTAAGATTCATTCATTAATTTAAGAAATATTGATCGAGTCCCTACCGTGTGGCAGGAGCTCATTTTGGTGCTAGGAAACTGTGTGAATAAGGCAGCCCCAAATCTTTATTTTTCAGGAGCTCATATTCTAGCTGGGGAGGCAGACAATACAAGAGAGAAATAAGCAATGTAAGAAATATTGGGGACGCTCCATTGTGATAGGTGCGGGACAGAGAAAGGGCGTTAGATTTTACTCTCAGATGGGAAGGCAATAATTCTCCACGTTTCTCTCATTTCCTGTTCAGACAAACAGACTGTCTGAAGCTTCTCCATTTTGCCAACCACCTCTAACACTCCTTTGGAGAATTCTGACAGATGCACACCCACCTGCTATTTCCTACTGCTCAAAATTCCGTCCCAACTGCGAACAAATGAATGAGCCTCCTTGCTCCTCAGGTGCCTTACCTGTCAGATGAGCATCACTGTACCTGCAGGGCTGTTGCAGGTCAAGATAAAATAGATGTGAAAACAGCTGAGGCCCGGGCAGCGCTTGATCACACTTTCTTCTGAAAGCAAAATAAGATTCTTTCATGGGGCTCTTTCGGGGCTTGAGTAGACAGAGGTCAAAAGCACAGATCCTGTGGCTCGCGTGTTTCCACAAAGGAGGGGGAGTTCAGAATCACAGCACTTTTGGGGCCAGGGGACCTTCCAGCAAGGCATCATAGGGTAGAAATAACCTTCTCAGAGTGTCCCCACCCGGCTCGGGGGAAAGGCCCTGAGCCCGGCGGGAGACTCCTCTGCTCGTCCGTGGGACCTCCCTGCACGCTGGCTTATGGATATCGATGCTGCGCCGCGAAACTGCTCTCACGTCTAACCCCGGTTCCTGACTGCACACTTCTCATTCTGCATGGGGACCAAAGAAAAATCACAAGTCCACAGAGTGTGGCTCCATGTCATCTAGGTCTCCTTTCGACAACAGTGATAATAATACTGGCAGCTATGGTTACTGAGCTTTTCTTAGATACTTACTAGTGCTTTCCATGATTTAGCTCATCAGATCCTTCCATCAAGTCTAAGAGGCGGGTACTGGGACTCTCCCCATTTGACAGATGAGCAAACCACCGTGTAGACAAGTTACACAGCATGCTTCCAGGAACAGAGCTAGTATGTGGTGGATCCAGGACTTAAACGCACAGCTGTCTGACACCAGCACCTAAACCCTTGAGCACAGCTCTCCACCGCCTCCTGAGGTACACGGGCGGCAGCATGATTCAGTGACCCTGGACACTTCCTGGATGCTCATTCTCACACCTGCGGTGGGACCGTGGGTAATTTACTGAACCTCTTTAAGCCTTAGTCGCCTTGTCTGTAAAATGGGCAGAATCACCTCACAGGACGAAATGAGATGTTTGTTCCCAATGCATGTGGATTCCCTTTCCTCCATGACAATCCAATTTGTACAGAGAAACATGCTAGGACTTTCCGATGCCATGTCCCCTGGTATCCCACAATCCAGAGCTCTCTGCTGTACGCACAGACCTCTGCTCTGCCCACCCCTTGGGGACAATTGTTGGCTTGCAAACTGGCCCCTGTATTCGCAGAGGGCAAGAAGAGAGGGAAGAGAGAGGCAGACACTCTGGACTGGTAGGTGGCAGGTTTAGTAAGCAAGGGAACTTACTAACGAGGTTTGTCTGGGGCTGCCGCAAGACGAGCAGATCTCCGCACCCGCCTGCCAGCATCTTAAAAGTTTATACAGAGGCTGTAACTGGGCTCAATCACCTACACTGTCCAGAGGGTCTCAACAACAGCTTATTCTCTCAAGGCTGTGTCCTTGAAACTAGCTCCCACTGTGGGAGCGGTGGGCAGAATGTACGTTCCAAGGACAGGGGATGGGGTGAGGAGCATCCGATTGCCCAGGTCCAGCTCGCGGGTCAACCACTGGCCACGTCCTCTCGATTACCAATTCCCACAACAACAATGTCTCTTATTTATTGGTATCCGTCAACACTGCTTCATCACAGTGCCCATACCAAAATTAGCAGGCAATAAATCCTTGCTAAATTGAATGTGTAATCAGACACAGGAAAAGGAGACACGTATACATATGTATATATTTGTATTTGCATATACAGAGATAGAGGGAGAATACATTTACCTCGTTCTCACTGCTTCCATAAGCTCTTGAAAACACAGTGTCTGGTGGCTTTTCTGTGGCCCTTTGGACAACACACACAAGGACCCGCGGAGTCTGGAAGGCTCTCCCTCGATAGGCCTCTGGCCAAGTCCTACAGTTTCCTCCAGCTCCATCTTCTACTCTCCTTCCTTGCTGCTCTCCTCAGCCCTCATTGATTTCCTTATCCCGAGAGTCAATTCTCCTTGTCACGGCCAGTCGATGAGGCACTGCCACGCTGCTTCCCGTGTCACAGCTCTATGAAGTGTCTGCAGAGGAAGCTGGATGAGAATAACGGCAGAGTGGGAAGAACACGAAACCTGGAGTCAGGACACTGGGACTTGAGCCCCAATCCCCCTGCTGTCTCCTCAGGTCCTTCAACCCTCTAAGGCTCAGTTTCCTCCTTCATATCAAGGAAATGCTGATCCCTCTTCTGCTCCTGAGATGCAAACAGGATAATGCCTGTTAGAGAGGGTGACACAGATGGAAGACTTTATTAATGCCTTTCCCATGAGACGAAAAGCTCCATGAGCACAGGGGCTAGGCTCTGCACATCTTCTGCATCCTGCATAGCATCCACCACAGGGCTGGACACATGAAAACACGCGTAATGAATTTATAGTAGGATGCGTATCGATGCGGAGAAAAAGATTATAAACATAAATGCATTGCTCCTTTTTCCCTCCATCCTGTTTCCCTCAGTTATTACTTTTATTTCATGTTGTTTTCTGAAAGAAATCGGGAGTAAATAAATGGAATTAAAAATGCGTTCAGGAGATACAGAAAAGTGCTCAAACGAAAATAGTTGCACAAGTGAAGCGTGCTGGATCCATGTACACTGAAGCACCTTTTAAAAGGAGCAGAAGGATGAACAGGGGGAGCAGGGGGCGGGGGGCACTGATACAAGAAGGTAGGCAGGTCGGCGAGAGCGGATCGATGAGTCAGGGAGGTTGTGTAAGGAGCAGAGAGCTCAAGGTAGGATAAAACACCACCACTGCCAATGACCCATTCCCGAAGATCAGAACAGTTGTAACCACAAGGGGGAGAGGAAGCTCCACTCCAAAGCAGGCGGGACCAGCTTCTGGCGCTGTTTTCCTTAGCTGCTGTTCTGGCGCGTGCCAGCTCTCCTATGGCCGCGGTGGTGGTGCTGATAAAGTTTTTGTTGAAAGCCTGCTGTGGCTGGTTGACTTCAGGGCCCCTCTGTTATCCGTCCCTATGTGGGAGGCAGACGGCTCCAGGGACTGAGAGACAGGGAGAAAACAAACAGCGATGGTCTCTTTCTTCTGCTTCCTTCCCCGGGGGAAAGAGGGGCAGAGGCAGTCACAAAGAGGAGGATGCATAAGGACACAAACGTGAAATAAAGAACATAGGGAGAAGGAAAACACAAAGCAGAGGGTGGACAGGAGAGAGGTGGGCTGGGGGGGACATTCACAGCCGGGAGGAGAAGGAAAATGACATGAAATCAAAGCAGAAATCAAGGCCTCTGAGCCCTGGGTGCCTTCTGCTATCCATGGGGTAGATTTGAGCCAGGCCTGCTTCGTTTATACGGCAGAGGACTTGGGTGCCTTTAAACAGTGGGACTGCGTTAAGAGGCCTTCAGGATTGAAAAAGGTGTGGTCAGGTGTGGTCCAGAGGCCTCTCCTCGGCCTACCTGGAGGGGCAGGTATTCGTGACGAAGGAACTGTATGTAGATGTGTCTCGCTGAAAGCTAATAAGAGAAAGAAGCCACTGACTCTGTACTAAGGGATGAGGGCTCACCTTACAAACTAATTTATGGTTATCAATAAATAGATGGAGGGTAAGGAAGAGTTTGGAGGTCCTCATGCAATTGTCTTCCTTATTTCACACTGGCAAGCATTTATTAAACACCTACTATTTGTTTCTTTATGACATCATTGTTCTATCAGGTTAGCAAAGTAGAGAGAAGCTTGTATGGGAAGTGTCAAGGTCAGCCGTCCAGTCAAAGTCAGGCGGCAGGGAAGATCTGGTGGGTAAGCAGCACTCAGTTCACATCTAACCTCAGCTTCACTGGCACCCATGGTTTTGGAGACGATGAAGTAAGGAGAACTTAGTCCACAGCCCCTGAAGTCAAGGTTTTCCTGTCCTATAACCCCAGCTGAGACTCTGCTGGATGCGCGGCTCTGGCTCCACTGAGGTCTTCTCTGGGTGCTGGGGAAGCAATGGTCATGGTGGGGAGGCAGGAGGTGCCCCTCGTCTTCCTCAGAAACCGCGCCCAGGGCAGGCCTAGGTCCCCCAGGGTAGGGAGAGGGTGTCCATTCTTGCATCTCAGAGAAGCATCTTCAGCATCAGAGATAAGAGGATTCCTCCAGTGTCCATTTATTCATGAATTCTTATATTACTGAGACCTCCCATGGGCCTCGTGCTGGGGTATAGCCTCCAATAAGCCAGGCAGGGTTTCTGCCCCTGGGGGTGGGAGTCGGGGTGGGGGGGGATGGGAGGTCTATGTTCCAGTAGGAGCAACAGATAATTTACAAGGAGATGAGATGAACTTCAGAAAATGACAGTGCTGAGAAGAAAAGGAAACACGTGATGGGATAGTGAGTAGAGACGGGGAGGCCAGCCAAGGCCTCTCTGAGCAGGTGACACATGAGAAGAAACCAGCCATATGGGAAATCTTTCTAGGCAGAGGGAAATACAAGCACAAGATTCCAGAAACCACCTTGGCATGCCTGATACATAGGAAGAGCTACTGATGCATGGCTGGCTCCGGGTGGGGTCGCTGTTCTGCCCTCCATGAACCCATAAAGGAAGGGGGCCTTCTAGGCCCCGCCCTCGAGGTTTGGACTCAGTGGGGCATGGGTAGTGGGAGAGGGAGCAGAGCAGGAATCTGCGTGTATAACAAGTGTTGGGTGACTCTGATTCACCTGGCCCTGTCATCACACTGCTCCAGCAGATGGTGACACGGGGTTAAGGACCAGAATCCCAGATTCTAACTCATTTTTATCCCAGTAACTAGGCACTTATGATTTGGTCAAGACTCATGTCCACTCACAGCGGCAATGGAAAACTGGTGCAGGAGGAAGCCTCAGCAATGATTTAGCACAAACAAACAGAACAGAGAGGCTACATGGTTTTCCCAAGGCCACACAGCAAGTCCATTCCAGGGCTCAGACCAACTGGCAGCTGAGCCCCCAAAGTCCACACTGTGTGGACTGGCTTCTGTAGTTTTCTCCTGGAAAAAAAATAAAACAACTACAAATAAAATCTCAATAAGGTCTGCATTAAATATCTGGCTTTGCTTTATGCCCCTCCCTGGTATACCCTTCATAACAAATTATTTGCTAAGTGTACACTGAGGTAACTAAATGGGACTGGTTGTTGCTCGAGATGTTTATTTACAAACCAGCCAACAGCAGGGAAACACTGGTTTACAATAGTTGACCTTTAACCTTTCTTTATGGCAATGACGAGTCAGGAGGAAAAGTTGTATATTGAGCCCTCTGAGTTGGAAATAATAATGCCATCTGCATATTAGAAAAGAATGTCTCTTTTTGTTTTTTTAATTAGGGAGTGATGGTGGCAGCGCACGTAGCTGGTTCATGTTAAGTAGCAAATTAGCATTCAAGCTGATGGTAGATTTCAGCTTCCTAACCCTCTGCCTGTCACCGCTGCGGGAGGCGGGAGCTGCCCTTGGAGGCTCTCACCCTCCCCGGGCCCCAGGCTCCGGGCTCCGGGCAGACCCCGGGCTCCCCAGAGTTGGAAGAGGGTCCCCCTCCTTGTATCTCAGAAAAGCAGCCTCAGCGTCAGAGAAAGGGAGTTCATCAACGTGTTCATTTATTCATTTATTCATAAGTGAATACATCTATTACAGCAAAGATCTGGGCACATTGTCTAATAGGGGGTTAAACTGCCTGGTTTGTAAGTGGCTTTATCTGGAAAGTATATGTTTAGTTACAATTTCTCTGGAAAGTTTTTATTTATTTATTTATTTATTGAGGAAGATTAGCCCTGAGCTAACTACTGCCAATCCTCCTCTTTTTGCTGAGGAAGACTGGCCCTGAGCTAACATCAGTGCCCATCTTCCTCTACTTTATATGTGGGATGCCTACCACAGCATGGCTTGCCAAGTGGTGCCAGGTCTGCACCCAGGATCCAACCCGGCAAACCCTGGGCCACAGAAGCAGAACGTGTCTACTTAGCCGCTGCAGCACTGGGCTGGCCCCTGAAAAGTTTATGTTTTAAAGTTAATGTTTAGACATATACGTAACATTTTGCCTTCATCAAAAAGACCACAATTACACACAATTATGGCAGAGCCTGAAAGTCTGGGCCAAACGACCCAATGTAAACCCAGTCCCCCAAACCCCTACACATACGCAGAGTGCTAAGTGAATAGGTGTTGTAAATCTGATTGGAGAGAGGAATGCTTAATGAATGAAATTCTTGAAAGGCATTTCTAAGGGTCCTGGAATATCTGATGTTTGTATATAAACCATACAGCTAATTGTTTTTCTACGTCCAGAAGGTATTGTCAAAATTAATTTGTAAGAGCTCTATTTAATTGGCTTTAAAAAATAAGCTTTAATATAAATAGTGTACTTATGTAAAACTTAATTTTCTTTCATCTGCTAAAAGGACAAAGTTTTCTTGGACTCTTGGTCTGTTGTTGATGGTATGGTGAAAAGTTTTTTTTTTTTTAACCTTTTAAGCAATCTGCCCAGAAAACAAAGATTCTGTGTTTTATCAAAATAATTTCCTGTGCTTCAAGTTATCTTTATCAGGTCTTTGGTTACTTAAAAAAACAGAGTCTTCTCTACTAGAAGTGCTAAGTTTTTTTAAACTATATAACTTTCTGTCATTGCCTTTGGAATCTTCAATTGTCACTCTGGTTACATGAATAACAAAGTATTATTTCACAGTGACCTATATCCTATTTAATCAAGTGTTTTAAAACATTTTGATATTTTTGACTTCCCAAAAATCAAATTCTAAATGAATTCTTGTTGACCTTGAACTAACTTTGGGCTTTTCCAGAGGACACCTGGAACATCTCAAAAGATGTGTTCTCTCTCCTTATGAAAGATATTAACCTAATTAGACTTATTCGATACATTAAATCACATGGGAAGCATCATCAAATAAGTGATGCTAAACTTCCTTTAGGATATATTGATATGAAATTTCTAAAAATCTGGTGTGTCCAGGTATCCTGCTATCACTCATAATTTTAAAAAGGATGTACTACAAATACCCAAATTTCCTCATCAATTGCATTATAATGAACTCTCCTCGAATTTTTAACCGTGCCACTTTAAAGTCTTTTGTCATTTACAGACGGCTATGTTTACTCTGATGCTTTTGCACAGCTGTTCCTGCAAAAGTGCTTCATCTTCAAGGAGATTCATGGAAAGACTCTGACGAGTACAGATCTGATAACACATGAGTTTGCTGTCACACGGGAGGAGCAACAATGCACCTTTCAAGTGCTTCCCCAAGGCTACCTGCATAGCATGTCTCGCTGTGTCGTGGGATGGTAGCCAGAAGCCTGTCTCTGTTCTGCTTCCCCCATCAGTAAAATGGGCCCATTCCATTGCTGGGTTGAGAATATGTTCCATCGACGCCCTTTGCCATGGCTCAAACTCCCAGCTTGACTAAGTGGCATGCCTATTTGCAGGAGAGGAGCACCCTTTCCACCAGTCCACCATCTACAGAAATGTGGGTGCTCCTAGGCCCTGTAGAGTATGTAGGTTCTCCAAATGACCCTGCCTCTCTTCTGGTGGTGGCCCCTGCAGCCTGTAGGGAGGGAGTGGAGAAATTCCCACCGACGCCTGCTATACGGATTCTTGGAAACAGGAACAGACCACAACAGCCAGAGGGCTGAACACAGAGCAGGTTGGCCGGTGGTCACTCCTGAGCCCTGGCTGTTAACCCTCTGCTCTGACAGTTGGGCTGTTCTAAAGGGATTAACCCTACGGCTTGGATAATGGGAAACTGAGGGGTGGATGATCGTGAATAAGCCCTTGTGGGGTCAGGATAGGTGGAAAGACATTTGGGTTCACCTGCAAGAGCCTGAGTCAATCCTCACTGTTTTCCCGTCCCTGCTTATAATGCTCTGACCCCTCCTGGCAATCAGGAAGCTGACACTCTAGCCAGGGTAGAAGCCTTAGCAACTGATCCATCAGTAGATACAGAAGATTGGGGGCATAGGAAGAGTGGCCACCACAGTGCCCGGGTTGGATCATATATTGCCAAGGATGCCGGATTGTCCTTGACATACAGTGACTTGGTTAATGCAGCAACAGCAAGTCCTGGGTGTTCTAAACGATGCCCAAAGCAACTGTAAAGGAGTCGGGGGCCACCCACCAGAGCTGCCAATCAGTGAGACATTGGCAAATTGATTATATTGGCCCCCTCTCTCCGAGAGAAGGTCCTAAACACTCCCTAGTTTGTGTGAACACTGCATCTGGTCTAACCCAAGGTTTCCCCCATCCCCACGCAAATCAGGCTGCCACCATTAGGGGATTAGAGAAACTCAGCGCCACACATGGATATCCTCGTTGAGTAGACAGTGATCGGAAATCACCTTTCAAAGGTCATAATGTGCAAGACTGGGCAAAAGAACACAACCTTGAATGGGGGTTGCATCTCCCCTAAAACCTGCAAGTAGTAGGTTCATGGAAAGAAAAAATGGAATATGAAAGCAGCAGATTAAATTATTAACAGGTGAACCCAACTTGGCTGGGTGGGCTAAAGTATCGTCCCACGCTTGAATACCTTTGAATGATCAACTGGTAGGGCCTGTCTCCCGTATGCCAGACTGGGGACCCCTACTGAGACATCCCATGCCATGAAGGTATGGAAGTCGTGGGAAACAGCCAGTGCCCTGACTCTCACCATGGATCAACGTTCTATGCTGCTGAGAACACCAAGCCCCAGCACGCCGGGGACAGGCGTTATGTACTGGAATCTGCAATGTGACGTCCCACCAGGATGAGTGAGTTACTTCACACCCCTGGGTGAGGCGGAGCTACTTAATCTTCACTGGGATCCTGTTGTTCTGCTGCAAGCCGGACTGGTGGAAACGCACTACACTCGGAGTGGAACATGCACCATTGAAAGAGGGGGGAAGGTGGGGGTCCTGGTCTGGCATATCCTGCCCCTGGTCCGTCTCCTCAAGCCTGACAGTGCTGCCTCCCCTGGCCAACGTGTGTGTATGCACAGCCAGTTAGGTTCCTAACACTGCCAAGCTTCCTGTCCTCTAGGCCAAGTGGACACGTTCTGTTTCCCATTGGTACGATGATTTGGCTGCGTCTTCGTTCCCTCCATTGACCTGGACGACATTATAGCACACATAGAAGCCATTACTAAATTCACTCAGCAAGCCTTGAACGACAGCTGACAAAGCCTGTCCTTACTGGACACTGAAATCTCTCTATTGATAGGATGGCCTTGGACATTATTCCTGCCTTGCAAGGAGCCACCTGTGCCATTACCCAAACAGAATGTTGAGTGTTCACATCTGATGAGTCTGCTAATGTGGCGTCTTTATTAAACCACATGAGGACATGGGTGAACGCCCTGAGTGATCCCACCCCCAACTTGGGGGAGTTAATAAACCAGCGGTTTGGATCATGGGGCTCTTGGTGGAAAATATTGTTTTGGGAATCACTATCTTAATCTGTGTTTTCTCTTGAATGTGCCTGTCTTGTTGCTATGGCGTCTGCCTCTAGTGTAGCCAGACAGCCACCAAAAATGAGCACCTCCATGCTGGTGAAACTCCTTGCTGACCTCTCAGGGCACATTATGGAAGAGGGGGCGTGTGAGACTGTAAGACTGGGTCACAAGGCGTGGAGCGTTCGGGGAGGTAATCGAGAGGTCATGACCACCACCGGCTGACCCTTGAGGTGCACCCAGTAGCCATCTAGGGTCCTCACCCCCACCCTGTCCTTGGAATGTGCATTCTGCTGCCTTCCCCACACTAGAAGCTGCCCCAAGGACACAGCCTTGGGAGAGTAAGGTGTCTTGGGACCATCTGGACTGTGTACGTGACTGAACTCAGTTAAGGACTCTTTATAAACTTTTAAGATCCTGGCAGGCAGCTGTGGAGATCTTCTCATTTACAGTGGCCCTAGATAAGCCTCCTTAATAAGCCCTCTTGCTTATTAAACCTGCCACCTCCCAATCAGGAGAGGTCTGCCTCTTTCTTCCCTCTCTCCTTGCCCTCCTTGTACTGGGGCCAGTTTATGAACCAACACCGCCTCCACCCCCACTGAACCCTGAGTTACTGAGCGTGGGAAATGTGTTTCACCCCTCTTTGTTTCCCCAAAACCAATACAGTGTCTGGTACAGAGTTACAGTTCAACAGGCTGATGGGCCAAAGATTAGAGAGTGTCATCAGGGAAGTCTTCCTGTAGGAGAGGGACCTCAACCTGTGAAAACATGGACAATAGGGATGTGGCTTGGTGGAGAAGAGGAAAGGAAGAGGGCTGCTTCACATGTGTGGAAGGGGGAACTGGCACGTGTGTGGTATGGGGTGAGTGTGTGTGTGTGTGTGTGAGTGGATGAGGCAACTGGGGTAGAAATGCTTACCCCCTTCCTAAATTTGGGGAGGAGTGTTTGGGTCTGCTTTTGAACCTATGTTTTGCAGGAAAACGTGCCTGAGTTCAAGCCCCAGCTCTGGCACTTACTAGCTGTGTGGCTTGGTCAGGGCACCTTACTTTCTTGAGCCTCAGTTTCCTCGTCTGTATAAAGGGGTAATAACAACAACACACACCTGTCAAGATGGTTGAAAGGGTTCAATGAGATGGTGACACCCTCACCTCACATCATATAATAGATTCTTGGTTAATTTTGGTATTGTTATCCGAAAACCCTGTGCCCATCTAGGCAGCCCCATAGGCAGGGGTCTGAGACCTGCAGGATGGCACATGCATGAGGTTGACTAGCCTCTGTCGTTTGTGCTTACAGGTGATGCTTCTGTCTTTTGAGCTCCCACGGTGAATAACCCACCAATTTAATGCCACGTGCTGCCTCAGAGTGCGTCGGACACTCTTCTCAGTTTGGATCTGGTTTAGCAAGAGGGCAGATGGGAGAGAGAAATATTTCAGAGTAGATACAAACCAAGAGGGACATTCCCTAAGCTGCCTTCTTCCGAACTATCTTCCAAGGAGCTTTAAGCTTGGCATGCTCTGGGAACACCAGGGTGGCTCCACAAGGCGCCTTCATGTGGCTCTGCCCCAGCCTGGCAGTGTGCACTGGGTTGGCCACTGGAACCTTCCAGGTCCTTCCCTCCTGGTGGGGATTTAGCATCATTGATTCTAAAGGTTCCAGCCATTTGATCCCAGGCATGGGGCAAGCCACACCCACCTCCTAGCAGGGGGCCGATTTCCAGGGGATTTTTAGGAAAAAGGAGGTAGGCGGCTGAAAGCCCAATTCTTTGCTCCAGCTGTGCTTCCATCGGGCAAATCCTGGGGCAGACACACACACATACACACGCACACACCCCGAAGTACGCAGCCAGCCCTACCTGGAACCCCAGCTGTCTTCCTTCTTCAGATACAGACTCTCCTGATAGCTCTGCGGCGGAGGGGACTACTTGTTGCTCTTTCTCGGGGTCCCCAAGGGGCGCCTGGCTCTTCATCTCAGGGGGGGCTCCGGCTCCTTGGGATATTCTCCTCCCACCAGCACCAGAGGCACTCTGGTTTTAGATTGCTCCTTTTCCTTCCCCGTTTTCAGCATCTCCCCTCTGGAACCCCAGCTGAGTCTGATCTGGGAGCAGACGTTGCTGCAATGGAATGCTGCTTCCACCCCCACACCTGGCTCAGGCGAGTTTATCAAGTGCCTCCCTGCCATCTATGGGGGCGGGGTGTCACGTCCTCACTCGCAGGGCTCGTTCTCCACCTTCGGCGAGAAGCCCCCACTAGCTCCCTCCAAAAAAGGCCACAAAGAAACTTTCGCCGGGCCCCCAGCCCCCACCAGCCCTTCCCCCCTCGCCCCGCCCTTCCCCCCCAACAGCCTGGTGGAGGAGCGGGCGAGGGAGGCCGGCTCGCTCTGCGCCCTCTAGGTCTCGCTTTTCTTCCGGGAGGCGGGGGACAGACGAGAGCCGGTCCGAGCCCCCGCATCCTTCCCAGCCTCCCGGTCCTCGCCTCTCCGCGGCAGCGCGCTGCCTCCTCTCCAAGGCGCTAGCCGCGGCCGCCGGCATTCGGAATTCTGCCCAAAAAAGGGGGCCTGGAGAAGGAGGAGGAGGAGGAGGAGGAGGAGAGGAGGGACGGAGGCCGGTGGCGAGAAACGGAATCCGGAGTCCAAAACAGCACGGGGAGAGGAACCGAGCGGCGGCGGCGGCTGGGAAGGCTTCTGCCGCTGCGCCCGCCCGCAGTGCATCAGCGTGGCAGCCCTGACATCCCCAGGATGGTTAACACGGGGCACTATGCGCTGGTTAACAGGCTCCGAGCCGCCGAGCGACTTGTTTTAAGCATTTTCTCCCTCGCTCTCGCTTTTAATCTTGTCTCTAGTGGCGTGTGTAGGGGGGAGGACTTTATTTCCATTGGCTAAGCCTTCCCTTCCCACCCACATCTCTTCCACATCACCTTGGTGTCTCCCTAAATAAAACCAGCCCTCCTTATCGCCTGGAAAAAATCAGAAGCTAGAGTTTGAATGGGTTTTATATAAACACTCACCCCTGTCAGCGTGCGGCTGGGCTCTCTGGAGAAACTCACAGCCCCGGCCTGATGCTCGCTCTGCCGTTCTCTCCCTTGAACGTCAAGGTTTGAGCAGAGCCTGAGGACTGGGAACTCTTCCCTGAAATTTGATCAACCTGAAGCCAGTTGCGGAACTGCACAGGGTCCCCATGGACCTCAAGGAGAGCCCCAGCGAGGGCAGCCTGCAGCCCTCTAGCATCCAGATCTTTGCCAACACCTCCACCCTCCACGGCATCCGCCACATCTTCGTGTATGGGCCGCTGACCATCCGGCGTGTGCTTTGGGCCGTGGCCTTTGTGGGCTCCCTGGGCCTGCTGCTGGTGGAGAGCTCGGAGCGGGTCTCCTACTACTTCTCCTACCAGCATGTCACCAAGGTGGATGAGGTGGTGGCCCAAAGCCTGGTCTTCCCAGCGGTGACCCTCTGCAACCTCAATGGCTTCCGCTTCTCCAGGCTCACCACCAATGACCTGTACCACGCTGGGGAGCTGCTGGCCCTGCTCGATGTCAACCTGCAGATCCCCGACCCGCACCTGGCTGACCCCACGGTGCTGGAGGCCCTGCGGCAGAAGGCCAACTTCAAACACTACAAGCCCAAGCAGTTCAGCATGCTGGAGTTCCTACACCGCGTGGGCCACGACCTGAAGGATATGATGCTCTACTGCAAGTTCAAGGGGCAGGAGTGCGGCCACCAGGACTTCACCACAGTGAGTACTTGGCTTTGGGCTCACTCTTGGGCTTGGTCGTCTTGAGAAGTGCCACGCCGGTGGTCTCTTGCCTGGTTCGGAGTCTCCCTGTGCTTTGGAGCAGGAGAGAGAATAGTGCCTCAGTTGAAGGCCAAGACGGTAGTTGGCCAAAGTTGGTTGGAAAAGTCTGCCTGCTGGGATACAGCACTGTTGTCTGGTCAGATGTGGAGGGTGAATGGGGGGCTTGCCGTGGGGATTTCTTCCCCAAAGGTGCCTAGTTGGCCTCCTGCCAACCCCAGGGAGGAGGCCTGAGTTGTCCGTTGTCGAGGGCGCTTGGTGTCTGAGCTGTGTGATTGGAACAGCTTGTCATTGACGAGGTGGCATTTTCTCTCCCTCTCTCTCGAAGCTCGGAAGTAGCATCAGGCGCTGCATCCTGTGGGCTGGGCTGGAGCTAAAGCTGCCAGAGAAGGGAGTGTGGGGCCCCAGGCAGCCTGGCTGGTTCCAGTGGCTTGGGGAGCTTGCTGGAGCAGGTGAAGCTGCAAAGGTGTGGAAGTCTCTTTGCTTCCCTTTCTTGTGCGGATTCTGAGCTCCGTGTGGAGAGAGGAGAGGCCGGGGACCCCAGGGCTCTGTCTGGTCTGCTGGCAGGTCGGAAGCAAAGAGATGTCCAGGGTGTTTGGGCCGAAGGGGAGGGTCCAGGTGGAGGCCTGTGTGTAGGATGGTCGGTGAGATGCCTGTGAGGGTGAAGAGGTCCAGGCTGGCTTGTCTAGGAGCTGCGGCTTGAAACTCAAAGGCTCGGTTTTGCTGTATGTACAATCGCTTAACACTGTGGATGAGAGAGGAGTGGTGTGGGGAGGGGGTGAGCAGCTGTGGGATTAGAAAGCCTGGAGGAGGAGTGTGGAGCTGAGAAAAGAGGAAAAGCGGAGGGGGATGTGGCTCCCGTTCAGGATGGGGCTTCCTGGAGGGGCCGAGAGAGACAGGCAGGGAGGAGACAGGCTGCCAGGGCTCTTGGTTTGCCCAGTTAGTGGGCTGCTGGGCATCACTTGGCATAACAGGTCAGACTGCAATGGCAGACAATTCCTTGCTTCCAGGCAAGTCTGGGGCATCAGGGGCTGCGGGACCCTCCAGAAGCCCAGTGTGGCTGCTTCTCTCATAGCTGCCTTTGGGAGAATCAAGAACTTTCGAGTCTCAGAGCCTTGAGCCGAATTGCAATGGTAAGTTCTGGATGGCAGGTGCAGCAGTTGCAAAGGGACTGGACTCTGTCATCAGCACTTGTCCAGGGCCCTCTGCTTAATGAAGACATGCCCGACCTTTCCTGTGGGGCATCTTTCTCCACCTGCTCTCAGATCCACTGCCTACCAGCCTCTCGCTCTGACTTTCTTCTAATGCTACAACCAGCCTCTGCCTGCAGCCTGTGTGCTTGCTGTTGGCTGTCTCTGATTCTGGAAAAGCCCAGAGTGCCAGGGGGAGTTGCCTCTCACATCCTATAGAGCTGTGGTTCCTGGGGGAGCTGTTTTGTATTACCCGTTTTCAACATTGTGAGGAAGAGCAAAGCAAAATCTGGGTAGTGTATGTATGCTAAAGAGGAAGCAGGCATGAGCCGGGGGAAGGGACCAGCAGTTCTAGAAGCCCTTCTGAATAAAGCAAACAGGATCTCAAACCATGTCACACACACATGATGTCTTAGGTGGCGTGGGGAGAGATGGGGAAAATGCCTCGTTCTTGGAGGCTGAAGCCACCCCTGTCTTCCACCCCGTGCTTTCTAGTGCCGTGGCAACGCTCAGCTTCCCCGCTGCACCATGCAGCTCAGGATGCACTCAGCTGTTCCTCTCTCTGCCTGAACACACATGGAACACACAGACGGCAGAGAGAGGGTGGCACAGAGAGAAACTGCAGTCAGTAGCAGATCCTAGACCGAGTTCTCATGCATCCTCATGCTGCAAGTCCAACCAGTGGCTTCCTCTCAATTCATGACCAGGTTCCACTGAGAAGTAAAGGTTCTTTGACCCTAGGTTGCTGGTTTGTGCTTGGCCCATCATTTGAATTGCTAGGACCCTAAGAGGCCAAAGATCAGGACTTAAAGCCTTCCCTGAGCCTTTGATGTCTCCCAAATGGCGAAGTTGCCTGTGGATGTGGTTTATTACTTAGTAAGTGTCATGTCATTATCTGCCATCCTCACCAAGTTCAAGACTGACCTGGTTGAGTGTTCCTCCTTGGACTGGCCCTCTGTGTGTGTCTTCTCCCAGCACTGAAAAGAGGGTGAGCCTCAGGGCTGGGTCTTTAGGCTGTTTGGGGAGTGTCAAAAAGGGCCCCCACTCCAGGAGACCTGGAGGAGTCCCCAGTGGGGAGGCTGGTCTTTTTGCTCTGTGATCATAGTCAATAGCCATGCTGAGCCTCTGAAAGAAGGGACACGATGCCCAGCTTGTGGTAAGACCTTGCAGTGAGGGGTCATCCTTCCCACTGCCTGTCCCTTTTGGCATGGGGTGTGGTGCCCTTGTCCTTGGGCTCCCACACCACATGGGAGCAGAGAGCCTTGCAGGTGACTCTTGGAGGAGTCAGTTCACTGGCCTTCTATGATCCATTTTCTCTGTTGCACATCCCTATCCATTTGGCTTATTTACTAGGCTCTGCTTGGGGTTGTCCTATGCTGGGTGGCTTCTTTCTCTAAGTGCTGTGGCTGACTTACTAGGGGGAGGGGATGTCACAGGTGAATCGCTTTTCCTGTTTTTCTTTTTCTATAAAGCATACCTACTGCCATCTCCAGGACTAATGCTTTCACATAAGCTTCCTTATTCCAAGTTCTTAGCTGGTGTGCAATGAAGTGCATAATACCCTTTAATTAGTGAACGAGCCATGATTCTAGAAGAGGGGAAGGCTGTTTGTGGAGGTTGAAAGTCCCCAGGAAGGCAGGTTTGGAATTCTGACTGCCGTAGGAACAGGTGTGCTCCGTGCTCATGCAGGTACACACTTAGCCCTCATCTGGGATGAGCTGGCTTCAGATAGGCACATACTTTCCCTTCCTGGGAAAGCAGAAGAGAGCTTTGATTTCCCGGTGTCTACTCAGCAGAGATTGCCCCACCGACCCAGAGCAGATGGAAGGAAGTGGGGAGAGAGAAGGCTGGACGGGGGCGAGGGGTGGGGTATCTCTGGCCATGATGTTGGATGATCTGAGGTTAAGATTAGGGGAAAGAAGACACAGGTTTGAATCCCAACTCCATCATTTTCTAGCTTATTCCCTGGTCGTATTTTGTCCCTTCTCTAGGCCTTGACTTGCTCCTGTGACATAGGATAGTAATACATGCCTGTCTGACTCACAGGGCTGCTGGGAGGATGCGGCGTGTGAAACAATATATGTGGAAGTCCTATTGTACATTGTGACCGCTGTGCAGATGTAAGGCGAGTTATCATCACCATTAGTAGGAGGGTTGTTATTGTCCAGCCTACCTTCCCCGTTTGCAGCCCCCTCTTGGAGTCAGTCGATGAGTAATGCTATCAGGATAAAGGGAGGGGGAGGAGAGGCGGTTGCTGCCTTTTCTTTTGGAGCCCCACGTTAAGGCTCACCCTCACGGAGATAGGGTTCTTAGAGTGGAGGTCACGGTTGGGTTCCATAGCTAACTCTTGGTGACAGGGGGCAACCCCACTGTGTGTGACGAGAACATGACTGTTTTACGTTTCTCTGCTCATCACATTGGAGTTCCTCTGCCTTCAAGTTCAGGAATGCAAATGACCCTTCAGTTGGCACAGTCAACCTGATTTCTATAATTGCATGTATTTGTGCTTTCAAATTGTGATTTCTTAGGAAAAGCATGTCTCTTCTCACTGAAGAAAAGGTCTCTCCAAAATGACATCCAGTTAAGGGCCTTCTGTGGATCTTATTCAGCTGTATCACACAGTGTTGTAGAGATGTGGAGGTGAGGGTTTGGGAAGCACACCTATGTGGAATTCTTTCACAAGGCTGGTGGGTCCGTAGCTAATCTGTACTCACTTCTTGTTCCAGGACGAGCAGGTGTGTGAAGAAGGTGGGCTCTGGGGAGAGTTCAGAGCTGGAATTCCAACTATGCCCCCTATCTGCTGGGCAAGTGTCCTAACCTCGCTTTCCCTGCTTTTAAAACAGGAACAGTAATATCTGCCACCCGGAGTTGCAGTGATCCAGCGAGCCGACGTGTGCCAAGAGCTAGCGCGTGGCACATGCCCAGTACAGGGCAGCCCCTGCTTTGCTTAGTGTTCCAAAGAGTACTGACTGAGCCCGAGCTCGACCCCGGCTCTCTTGACTCCAGGCCAGGGCTCCTCCCACTCTTCCGTGCTGTGACTCACCACCAGCTTGAAAGCACAGACCACGGCTATGTTTGTGGGATTCTTAATTCTCATAAAATGGTGAACTTTCACTTCTCTCAGTACTTTCGTTCCTGTCGGTTCTGCTGCCTGCACATGCTCTCCTGATCTGCCATCTTGGCTTCCGTCTTCCGGCTCATGCCCCTCACCTCAGCCCAGGAAGCTCGTGCTGCCCCAACCCTGATAGGAGTTGAGTGACCTGGGTACCATGCGTACAGCTTTCATCACGGTGTGACATCTTAGTGTGTGCACCTTCATTCCTTTGTCAGTCAGATAGAGCACCTGCTCTGCAGCAGTGATGATGAAGACAGACCAGATCCTGGCCACCAGAGAGGGCATGGGCCTATTTCCCATCCCTTCCAGATGGGGGCTAGTTGAGAATGGGAATCTTGTCTAATCCAACATCATGCTGAATACAGGGCCTGCCCACAACAAATCCCAGGACAGGTTTGTTAATTAAATAGTTACTTGCTGTTTCCGGAACTGACCCAGAATCCTTTGCTCGTGGGCCTTTCTTTCTTACTTCTTTACCTTTTGCACCTCTGTCTTCATGTCTATTTATTTAAATCCTACTCATCCTCTAAAATCCAGCTCTAATATCTCTAGAGCCTTTTCCAGAAAACTTTGCTGATCCCTCTCCCCATGAGCATAATCGAAATTAATCTCTTCCTCCCGTGTCTTCTAAACAGCATTTTGGCCTGTTCCTCTGTGGGAGCAGTCATTACGCGTTTCCTTGTGTTATAATCATGAAGTGTTTAGATTAAAAGGGACCTTAGACTAAAAGAGATGATTTAATTTAATACCTGAATTCTTTAACTGCTGGTGATTTTTATGCCTGGGCTATTTCTGTCTCTCCTCCCTCTAAGGCATGATGTCTTTACTAACTTAATCTCAGGCCTCAGAACTGCTTAGCACATGGTAAGCTCTCAAAATGGGTCTTCAGAGTGTGTTAAGTGGGCTTGATGGTTTTTGAATGTAAAGTGACTCTAGAGCGGATATAAAGTGAAATAGCCATTCTTTGGCTTCCCTTTTCGGTATAGGTACCCAGGATTCCACCTGCCTTGGGATGACTTGTCTCATTATTGTTATTATTTTAATAGTATACTTTCTGATTATAGAGACAATCAATGCTCATGGGAGAAAACTAGGGAAGTGTGGGGAAGAATAAAGAAGGAAGAAAAAATTGCCCATAATAGCATCCCAGATATAATTTCATGTATTATTTTGGCATTTGGGGAGTAGCTGCATTCGGTCACGGAGTGTGTGCCTGTGTGCATCCCCACAGCTGGGATCCCACCTTCTGTACATCTGGCGCCTCGTCTGGCATGCAGTATGCACCTCCAGTCAGCATCAGCCTGCTCTCTTCTTCTTGGGTTCCCTGGGTAGTGTCCAGGGTGTTAGAGGTTCCCTCAAAGGTCCATTTAGAGTAAAAATAAAATCCAAATATATGTCTCAGTGGGTCTGATGAATACCCCTTTTGTGAGATGTGTTTTGTCTCATCTGCCAGAAGCACCCGGGGGTGATTTGTGAGAGAGAGGGTGGTAACTGCCCCCCTTAACTCAGCCTCCTTGGACTTTATGTGCCCGACTGAACACCAGCTACTCTGCTTTGATGGCACTCTGTTGACAATCCAGCTGCGCATTTACCTGAAGCCATCTTGGTCCCACTGTATGTTGTATGTTGTATGTATGCTAGGATGAACCAGAGTTGTGTCCGTTGACACCAAATTAATCTCCTGACCCTGCTCCTTGGATAAGGCCCATGACCATGAGGTTCTCCTTGCATGACCATCCCAGCATGTCTCAGCACACTAGTGTAGACCCTAACTCTCCCTCACCTGTGGCGTGTCTAGGCATTATGTCAAAATGGTCTAAGTTGTGTCTAATACAAATTAGATGATCAGGCACATTCCTTAAGATGCTTTTAAGTTTTGTGAGCATTTGCCATGTCCTTGGAGAGGCGACCTCTGCCAGGCTGTGTGAATGGTTCTCCGTAGTGCCAGGCTGTGGTTGGGATCTCCTTGTTCACAGAGCTTTAGGTTGTGACTCTGGAAGTAAAGGTTTCAGGGATGTGTTGAGTTTCCTCTGATGTGATGGAGGGATAGGACGATGACTGCAATCTGACTATTGTAATGACCCACACCATCTACTTGCGAAGAAAAACTGAAGCTCCTCCTCAGGCCACTGGGCTCATGGCTGGTTGCTTATGGGAACGAGTGTCTCTGAGACCTCCAGAACTGCTGATGAAAAAAGCCACCTGACAGCCTATTGAATTGGGAACTGGTCCCTTTCTGTCTCTCTACAGTGGTTCCCTTTTCCTCTCTACAGAAAGTCCTTCCCTCAATGAAGTGATGAGTTCTAGAAAATTTTCTGTAAAGTGAATCCTAGTTTGCTACTGATTTCTGTAGGAAGAACTGATATGGGATTCCATTAAAAAAAAAAAAAATCTCCCAGGGACTGAATTAGTAGCTTTGAGCACCAGGTTTGCTGTCAGAGGTGTTGCTGCGTAGAGCTGTTCATGTTTTAAAGTAACCAGTACCCTATTCTCTCCATCAGACCGAAAATAGACTGCCTGGGTCTAGAGAGATGTGAACGGGGACCGTGTGCTTTCTCTTTTTCTGTCTGAGTGTTTAGGTTTGATGGAACTGCGTTGAAATATTAAGCTTAACCAGCCAGGCCGTTTGACCCATGATCTATTATGACCTGGAACGAATGGCCTACATCACCTCTGCAAATTTGAAATTCCATATGTCACATTTCTCCCATGCAATGGACTTAAAACCAGTCTGTACAGACTGGGCTTAGTGGTTACCGGGTAGCGGATGCTTCCAGAAATATATGTTCAGTATTTGATATACCTGAAGCCTGTGACAGAAGCCTGTTTATCAAGTTGAGCTTCATTTGGGAACAGTATTCCGAAAAGTGTCATCCGTTGGATGCTAAAGCATCTTTCCATCTCCCAGCTCTTATTTTCTCATAATTCAGGTCCATTCCCTGTTGATTACCTCGGTGGCCGTAGAAATTTATACTCAGAAGAAATAAAGCACGAAACACAGAAGGAACGTATTTGCCTGGATTTAATGACTTCTGTTGATTGAGTTGTACAACGTTGGGCAGGGTAATTAGCTTCTGTGGGCCTCGGTTTCCTCATCTGTAAAATGAGGGGGCTGAACCAGGTGATTCCCAAGGACTTGCCAGCCTGTAGAACTCTAATGCAATAGAACATAATCAAAATTATTTTCTCATCTCACATTTGTTTGCCGAAACTACAACTTTAATTTGTATTTGGGGGGAGGGAGTTGATGTTATTTTGTAAGCAGATATGTTTATCCATTTGTTTGCTTGTTTTATTTAGATATGTACAGTGGAAGCAATAACATCCTGATGCACTGAGCATCAGTGCCCTAGTGGGGTCGGGGAAGCACGGACCCTACTGTCAAAACGCTGTCCATGGGCCTTTCTGTGTCTGGCTCCAGCTCGTCAGTCTGACTGAGTTTCCATCACACTGGTCCCACACTTGTGGGCAGAGATGCACGTATGAATTAGCAAGGGAATCTATGGAAGATGCTGTTGGTGTTCCCTCCAGAACCCCTTTACTGCTGCTGGGGGTACAGCGCCTAACCTCTCATATCTGCACCAAGAACAGGAGGATGCCCTTGGTCCACTGCTGCTGCCTCTCCTGGCGATGCCTGAGAAGGCATGCACCTCCCTGCCGCCGGGGGGCAGCCAGTGGCCAGTGACTCAGTGACACAGGAGTACAAAATGCCAGTCATCTGGCCTCAAGATGGAACAAATTGCGGTGCTATTCACACTTCAGAGCTTCCCATGGGATCAGGCTTAGCTAGACTTCTTGGCTTACCTTTTCTCCCTGCCCCATCCTGCATGCCTCCCTCCCTTCCAGGCTTTTCCTGAGGTCATTCCCTCAATAAGTCACCTGGACAAGAAACCCCATGTCAGGCTCTGCTATGGAACCCAACCTATGTAGCCATTAGTTTTAGCTTCTCCATCTGGTAACAGGGAGAATAGCCTAGTCGTACGGCCCTACGTCTGGCTTAGAAAGAAGTACATGGTTTAAAAGACTTTAAAAGACTTTCTAGATCTTGGAGTAGAAGATCCTTGGACTTTCTAGATCTCTGTCCTCAACTGAGGCCTGTAACAATTTCCAAGGGAGATTTTTCATAATTCAAATGAGCATCTCTCTGATTAGGATTCACTCCTCTGGGCACAGCTGGTTTGTTCCCCTTTGGAGTTTTTTGCCTGAGGAAAGCCGCTCTCAAAGTTGCCCATATCCTCAGAGCCGAACTATTGCTATTCTTCCAGCTTCTGCCTCCCCCTAAGTTGCTCACATTCTAGCTCACACGTTTATTAACACCTGCATTCTCATCGTTTCCCAGTGCCGCTCTCTTTGAAAACTTCCCTTCCCACCCTCCTACCAGCCTTCAATGCCATTTCTTCCTGGCTGTGCATCAGTCTGGCTTCAAGCCACAGGGAGGAGGCAACTGCCTTTGATGTTGGCAGTGGCTCGGGCCCATCTATAAAGCAGGAGGCAGTGAGAGATGTACGGCTGACCAGGGGTGATACTCCTCATATGTCACCAAAACCGTGAGTGATGAGTGGCATAGGAAAGAACCCAGGCTGGTTAGCCTGAAAGGAGGAGTGGATGACTCAAGGCAGGATGAGTGCTGTCTTCAAACTCTTCATAGAGAAGAGGGATGAGGCTTTCTTTGTGCGAGGCCAGAGGGCAGAGCTAGCACTGATGTGGGGACAGAAGTTCAGAGGGGTGGATATCAGCTGCCTGAGAGGAGCTGTCCTGGGTGTTCAGAGGACCCACACTCTGTCATCAGCTCTAGCTGAGGCCATGCAGTTGCTTATTGGCAATGCTGTCGGGGTGAATCAATGTCAGGGAAAGAGCTGGATTTAATGACCTCTAAAGTTCCTTCCGACTCTGAACATCTTTGATTTATTTCCTTCCTGAACAGATATTCGGGGTCAGAGGTGAGGACCTTTGGCAGATGGCATTGGAAAGACCTGATAATAGACGCAAATCAGCACATCCAGCCTGCAGAACACCCCCCCCCCCCGCCCCCCTTTCCCAATACTGGTGTGGCCTTGAGGCTGTTTCAGAAGCCGGGAATAAGAATGGTGCTGAGGAAGAATCTTTGGAGGCGAAAGAGCAGATATTCAGCGCATCCAGAGAGAGGGCGGAAGTGTGTGGGTGGTGGTACCCAGGGCTTGACGTGGCTGTTAATTGACCTGGCCCCCGGAAGTGAGTATGCACGGCTTCTCCAGAAGCGGTTCCCAGAGGAGATCGCTACAAATTCTGGGTGCTGGATCCAATCCCAGAGAGCAAGTCTTGGGTGTGGTTGGGCCTGGCCTCCTTCTGTATGGGGGCTGGGGAGACTGAGAGGCACATGAATTAGAGGTATCGCTGGGATGGGTGGGGCTATAGATAGACCCCGCCCTAGGGGCTGGGAAGGTAGGGAGAAGGCCCTGCCCAGTGCACCGGGGGATTCTGGCAAGTGTTGGAAGGATGAAGGGGCTCTGGCACCTGAGGAAATTACATAAGGAGATATTTTAGCCTTATGGTGCAAGCGTGGAATTTGGTGCCAGACAGGTGTAGGCTCCAGGCTTGCATGACTGTGATTTTTTGACGACTTAGTCAAATTCTTATTAGAAACATATATTTGGTCTTCATCCTCTATTCCTGCTACAAGAGCTTTAAAAATCCTTGGAATTTCCTGAGGGATGGGGATGAGAGGAACATCATTTTTATTCTTCTTAAGGCCCTTTCAACCATACCTGAGTTTATGCTAATGAAGTGACTCTTGGTGGCCCCTAGATAGCTTCAGGATGGGGGCTGGTTGCCAGAGGAACCAACCGTGTGGTTTGAAGGTGGGAGCCTGAGTTACTCACCAATGGCCAGTGATTGACTCCATCATGCCAACATAATGGAACCTCCGTAAAAACCTCTAAACGAAGGGACCCAGAGAGCTTCTGGGTTGGTGAACATGTGGAGGTGCTGGGAGGCTGGCACACCCGGAGAGGGCATGGAAAAGCATCATGCCCCCTCCCGGTACCTTCCTTATGCGTCTTTTCCATGTGGCTGCTCCTCAGTTGTATTTTTTATAATAAACCAGCAATAGTAACTAAACTTTTCCTGATTTCCTTGAGCCATTCTAGCAAATTATCGAACTTGAGGAGGAAGTCGTGGGGATCCTTGATTTATAGCCAGTTAGTCAGAAGTGCAGGTGGCCTGGACTCCTGATGGCCGTCTGAAGTGGGGGGAAGTCTTGTGAGATGAGCCCTTGCCCTGTGGGGTCTGTGCTAACTCCTAATGGTCGGGGTCAGAATTGCTCGGTGCTAGGGGAAAACCCACACATTTAGTGTCAGAAGTGGGGTGTTCTGTGACTAAAAACAGACCTTAGTAACGACTTTGTGCAAATTCCTTACTCTTTCCAGGCCTCAGTTTCCTCCTCTGTTAAATAAGAATAATAGCGGCCTTTACTTCACGGGACTGTTTGTGGCAGTTGAATGACATAACATAAGTGAAACTTTTAGAATTGGGCCAGATGTAGAGTGTTAGCTATTTTGTTGCTGGTGTTATTTTTATTACTACTGAGATGAGCTGGCGATAAAACATAGTGACGAGGGATCCAAGAGCAAAAGGATTTTTTGGGAAATCCACATTGACGTCAGTGAGTTCTGAGTATGAGGGATGAGCTACAATCGAGGCGGGCGCCCAGCTAGCTCCTGCTGTTGCTGTGGGCTGTCAGCTACTGTAGACACCCAGCCTATGTCAGAAAGCAGAATCTCTTCCCTTTGGTCAGCTCGGTGTAGCTTACAAAACCTGTTAATAATTGCTAACATTTTCTGAGTACGTAGTAATTCCCAGGCACTGTTCTAAATTAACCATTTCACACGAATCACCTGTCAGTCTTCACAACAGCCCAGTGAAATATGGAACATTCGTAGCTCTGTTGTTTTGTATGGAAAACATTGAGGCTCAGAAAGTTTAAAGGATGGGCCCAAAGTCGCTCAGCTAGTGATTGGTGGAAGTGGGATTTGAACCAGGTACTCTGGTTCCAGATCTTCAGTGCTTTCTTTCTAAGATGCTATTTGATCCTCAGGATAACTCTGAAAGTGGAAAGACAACCATGTATCTGTTTCACAGTTGATCATAGGTAAGGCTCAGAGAGGTCTAGTGACTGGCACAGGGTCACTCAGCAAGAAAGTGGCCCTGTTGGAGATTAGAGGTCATGCCTCCTGGTTCCCTTTGAGGCTTCTCTGTGATGACATCAAGCTTATTTGTGCAGGGCTGAGCCGAGTGAAGTCAGGCCATATATCAGCAAGTCTGCAGCTCGAAAGGTTGGATTTAGGCCCGAGGTCCCTCAATTTATCTGCATCCTCCTTTGGGAACCAGGAGTTGGGCAGCTGCCAGAGCTGAAGCAGAGCCGGGAGGCGAGTGGGTGCAGGGGAAGCCTCAACTTGAAGCTGGAGCGCCCGGCTGTCCGCGGAGCCATCTGGCTCTTACCTGCATCCCTTGCCTTTGTGCAGGTAAACTGAGACAAGAGGCAGAGGCTGTCCAGCTGTCTGTGGCTGAAGGCTGGATGCAGGGTTTTGTGCTGCCAGAGAATATTCCAGCTTTCCAGAACAAGCCTTTCCAGCTACAATTCCAGCCCTAGAGGAGAAGGAGCAGCACAGATGCCGGCAAAAGACGGGTTCTGAGAGATGGCCCTCCCCAGACCTTTCCCTTTGATGAACATCCAGGTGGTTTCTGCGCTGATGTCATGTGTCTCGGGTGCAGCTGACTTCACTGGGAGGACAGCCGGGCCATTGCGCTTCAACTTCGTGAATTACGCTTTCCTTATTAAAGGGAAGGTGGGCCTGGGATCCTGCTGCCACAATGGCTTATTGCAAGCACATCCCCGGGAGCTGGACATAGTCTTGTGCTCCTCCTGACCTCCCAGCTCAGGAGATCTGCACTGCATCCTCTGTCCTCTCCTGCCTGGTCTCTGGTTCAGGAAGGCACAGGTGCAAGTGCCGGGCAGCTCCACAGCGCCCCCTACAGGCAAGCTGAGAAGCTGGGGAAGGCTCTTCTTGCCAGGGTAACACTTGCTATCTCTCCAAGTTGCCAAACGGGAGGCTCAGGGCTCTGATGGTAGAACTGAGCATCCGTTTTCAGATATGCACGTAATTCTGCCCTGCTGGCTCTTTCTGCCTCCACTTCTCCACTTTAAATCCAACTGTGGGTGGCAGAAATGATAAATTTTGGAGAAACAGAGGTGTTTAAGGAACCAAGTGGCAAGAGCTTGGCATTGAGAGCTTCAAATTCTAAATCAGTGACTTGAATTTGAAGGTCCAGTCCAGGTGTGCTCTGACTAATTTACAGGTGGCAGTGTAGCACAATGGTTAAGAGCTGGGGCTCCGGAGTTGACTCTCTCTCCAATCATATACTGGTTACATGACCTTGGGCAAGTTATTCAATTAGGTTTGGGGATAATTAAATAATTTGTACAGTGTGCAGCACAGTAGAGCTCAACCCACATGAGTTTCTTCTCATTCTTGTCCCTCTTGCCCTCTCCATCTCCACAGACTTTTTGACTTCTCATCCAGCACTACATTTTTCTGTTTCCTCTTTTCTGTTCCTTTAACTAAAGGTTTTCTCTTGAGGTCCTCTGGGCTTTTGCTTTCTTCTCCCCTACTGGATGTGGCAATGGAGGAACCTCTCTCCAGAGCAGGAGCGATTGCAAAGGAGCTCTAGCATGTCCAAGATGGTGATATAGGGAATTTCGGATGCCCACGTTCTTCCTGGTGGCCCTGAGAGATGTCCGTCCCTCTCTTCATGGAGGGCGAGAAGGCAGCCGACGAGGGAGAAGCATCTCCATGAACTGGAAGTAACAGTGTCTTCTGAAGTTTGGGCCAAGCCTGTGCCTGCCTTCCTGGAATGATTTCTTAGCAGAACACCTTCCATCCCTTGGGCCTGTTAGCTATTTCAGGGACATTTTAAGTGGCTATTAACAAATGTTGAATTATGGCTGCAAACCTCTGGGAGCTCAAGTGACATTCACATGAATCACCAGTGAGCTCTGTGCAGTCAAGGCTGCCACACTGGGCCGGAATTAAACAAACAGGGGCCATTGTTCTCCTCGAAGCAATGAGGCAAGAACGCTGCTCCTTGGAGCCTGGGATCTCAGGCAGCGTGCCCCTTAGAAGGAAGACACTGTCCAGGACACATCGCTCGTCACTGCAGGGCAGACAGACGCTCTCTGGTTTGCAGAGAGCCGTATTTCAGCTCAACATCTAGAGGATTTACCAACAGTCAGCATGTCTAGGGGACGCCAGCCAATCTCAGGGGTTATGACTTCCCAGGCACATAGATTCAAAAAACATCTACTGAGTGCTTTCTATGTTCTGGGCTAAGCTCTGGAGAAATGGCAATGAGTAAGGCCCGGTGCAGGAATTCAAGGAGCTCACGGTCTAGCGGGGAGGCTGAGCAGGTCAAAACCAAAGTTTGCACCAGGCCCAGAGGCAACACAGGGTAGGCTCCAGAATCTCCCAAGAGAATATGCTATGTATCCATTTTTTCTTTTGAAACAATTTCAAACATATGAACATAGCAAGACTAGTGCAAAGACTTCCTGTGCATCCTTTCTCCAGTGGTCCCAATGATGTCCTCGCTGGCCAAACGACCCCATCCTTTGCTGTCAGATCTCTCAAGTCTCCTTTACTCTGGAACTCTTTCTTAGTTTCCCCCGATTTTCATGACCTTGACCTTTTTTTTATCATTCAAGGCCAGCCATTTTGCAGAATGATTTTCGGTTTGGGTTTGTCTGATGTTCCCTCTTGATTAGATTCAGATAATGAATTTTTGGCTGAACTTCGTAGAACCGACGCAGGATTCTTCTCATTGCATCCTATCTGGAGGCACACGATATCTACTTGCCCCAATACTTACGGTGTTAATGTTTGTCACTTGATTAAGATAGTGTCTTCCAGGGAGATACTTAGAGACTGTGTAAAACCCCATTTCTCATCTCTCTTTCACCCTCTGGTTTTATCATCTATTGATTTTTCTTGCCTGAATTATTACAGTGATGCTTGCCAAATGGTGATTTTCTAATTCCATCATTCCATCTACGTTTGTTAGTTGGCTTTCTAAAATACAGAAGAGCTTTTTCTTCTCCCTTTTAATTCATTTATTTATTTATATTGGTAGAAACTCAGGTTTCTAGTTTGCTCCATTGGTTATAACTTGTTAATGTCATTGTTTATTTCAAAACTCAGAATTTCCCATATTTGGGAACCCCTTCATGCTGACTTCTGTGTCCTTTAGACATTTCCTTGTGTTTTTTGAGCACTTTAAAAATTTTTGGCTCAGCTAGATGTTCCAGGTTCATCCTTTTCTTTTCCTTCCTTGGTCCTGTGAACTCTGGTTCGTTTCAGTGCGAAATGCTAATTAGAACTAAGATCTGGTATGCTCGTTGTTGCTACAAGGGTGCCAGAGTGCCGCTGCTCCCAGGCCCTCTCAGTGGACAGAGCTGGGATGTTTACATCTACAGAAAACCAGGAGTTTACGCCAATAGTTCCAGTTGCGATCTAACACACGCTCTAGGTTTATCCTCTTTCCATAGTGGTCCTTCCTTTCTCCGGCAGTAGGAAACCTACCTTCCGTTATTTATTTACGTGTTTGCTCCACCATCTGGATTGGAGACCAGCTCCCCAGGCTCTTACTCTGCTTAGATGCCTCTTCACAAAGACCGGGTCCCGCTGGGCTGCCTCCCTAACTTCCTGCGCTCCTGTGTGGGCTCCAGCTGCTACCAGGCTGTCTTCCATTCTTATTCAGATTTCCTCAATTGTCCCCAAAACATTTGTATAGCTTTTTAACTTTAAAAATTCAGGAATCATTCAAGATACAATCAAGGTTCATGTGTTGCATTTGGTTTCCTGTCTCTTTAATCAAAAAACTTTCCCCCAACATAACACACACACACACACACACACACAGTTTTTAAAATAGCTTTATTAAGATATAGTTCTTATATCATATAATTCATCCATATACAGTGTAAAATTCGGTGGATTTAGTGCATTCACAATATTGTGAATTTTAGAACATTTTCGTTACCCGCAAAAGGAACCCTGTACCCGTTAGCAGTCACTATGTGTCCCTCCCATTTCCCCCAGATCCCGCCACCTTAGTCCCAGGCAATCACTAGTCTACTTTCTGTCTCTATAGATTTGCGTATTTTTGACATTTCATATAAATGCAATAATACACTGTCTGATCTTTCATGATAGATTTCTTTTGTTTAGCATAATGTTTTCAGGGTTCCTCCGTGTTGTACCCTGTATCGGTACTTTATTTCTTTTTATTACCAAATAATAGTCCATTGTATGGATATGCCACATTTTGTTTATTCATTCATCAGTTGATGGCCATTTGAGTTGTTCCCATTTCTGGGCAATGATGAATAACGTTGCTATTCACACTTCTTTTATTATTGGCTTTTGAAAGAAAACAGACCGATTGTCCTATGCAATTATCCCACACTGAATCCATCTGATTATTTCCTTGTGGTTTCACTTAACCTGCTCCTGGTTCCCCTGTGTTTCTTATAAACTGGGAGTTAGGGTTAAGGACTGGATGAGATTCAGGTTGGTGCTTTGACAAGAGGACTCCATTGATGATGCTGTGCACCTCACACTGCCTCATAGCAGGAAGAGCATGCTCCGTGGTTGTCCCACTCTTAGAGATGCTAGTTCTGCTCACTTGGTTAAGGTAGCATCTGCTGGGCTTTTCCACTGCATCATCTCCCACCTTCAAATCCTCTCCTGTCATCTGTGGGATGACAGAGACCATGGCACCTGCAGATATTCTGTTTACTGTAATATTTGAACCTGAATTAACTATTTCATTAAAAGTTGCAAAATCATGATTTCCCAATTCTGTCATTCCTTTTACATTTATCAGCTGATGTTCTTTTGAACAGAAGAGCTTTCCCTCATCAACTGGGGATCAATGACAGTTCCTTCTATGAAGGCAGGGTAAATGCTTATTGTTGTCCTTTAATTACCAGTTTT
Organism: Equus przewalskii; assembly: GCF_037783145.1. Lineage (NCBI taxonomy): Eukaryota > Metazoa > Chordata > Mammalia > Perissodactyla > Equidae > Equus > Equus przewalskii. Next base: position 38,683,647 of record NC_091840.1, read on the forward strand.
CAGAGGACAGAGTTGGTGTAATAATTGCCACGCTGGGCTTTGAAGAATGACGAGTTCCCAGATGGACAAGGGGTAAGATATTCACCAGAGAATGACTGTGGGTGGGAGGGGAGACAGAAGGTTGGTAGGACTCCATTCAGCTGTAGTCAAGGCAACTACAGACTCCTTCCAGAACCCATGGTATCCCAAGATGGGGATGTTCATCTTTTAGACGTGTTTCTCACTGGTCCTGAGCCTGGGCAGGCCTGGGGCCGAGGTAGCAGGCACTAGGGCTGGTGGAGCAGAGCTGTGACAACATTGACCACAGGGCATAAGGCAGGTCATGAACTGTCAACTGTAGGGATCCTAATTATTTAGCCTGTCCCCTAGTGTGGCCTCACCTCCCTGGAGCCTCCCCAGTGGATGCACAATGCGTGTGCTTCCTTGCACCTGTCTCCGGGGAGTTCATGCAGCAGTCCCTCTTCAGTGGCAGCAGAGGAGATGGGGCAGGAAAGTGAAGTCTCATGTGTGCATTCCATTTAATTAAACTACCTGGATAAACGATGAGCAAAACATTTCCTGAGCTCTTGCTATATGCCAGGCACTGTTGAAAGCATCTCCCAAGGATGCATTGCATCCTCCCAGTGATGTGATGAGGGAGGACCTTTACTCCTCATGTGTTGTGTACAAGGACTGAGGCACAGGAGGTTAAGGAAATTGCCAGTCTCAAGGTTCATGGTCCCGTTCACTCCCCTATTCTGCCTTTGTAGGCAGTGCATGAAGAAGAGCTTCTGCTAAGAGGGGCAGAGGGGCCACGGGGCAATGGGGCAGTTCTGCATTCTCCTGCCTCCAGCCTGTGTTTCCCCGGACCACTGGGTAATTCAACAGCTATCTGGCTTTGAACCTGCAGGGAGGGACTTCTGGGTGCAAAGGGGGTGGAGCAGAGTGCTGCTCACAGAGGGGAGAGGCACCCAGTGGACGTAATCATGACGGTCCGCAGGAACCCTGGGCATCGTGGCTCTGTCCCTCATCCTGCGTCACTTGCCTGATCTTCCACAAGCAGAGGCAGCGTTTCCTCCACACAGCCTGCTCTCCACCTTGCCTGAACAGGGGCGCTAATTATTTGGCATGCTAATGAGCCCAGAGGATTAACACGGAACATGGGTAATGATGATTTCACTTGTTGGGTTTAAAGCTGCCTTTGTGGGAAAATATAATCCAGTCTGTTTGCTGGGAAAGGATCTCACAACCAAACAGCATGCGATGACTAAGGTCTCAATCATGAAGGACCAGGCACATACCTACAATGCGTGGTTCATTCAACTGGCTGTTCATTCATTCATTCATTCATTCACTTTGTATTCCACGAGGCCCCAGCTTGTGCCAGGATGGATGAAGCATGTCCCATGTCCTCAATGAGGTCTCCTATTTTTAGAGGGATGAGGATCCATACACAAATGCTTTTAATTAGAAGCGTCATGAGAACATTATCTTTACCGTGCATGGGAGGGTGGTAGCGCAAAGGAGGGAGCGATTCATTTAAACTGGGGGGATTGGAAGGGCTTCGTGAAGACGGTGGCATTTTATTTAGGCCTTCAAGAGGAGTAGAATTTTGACAAGGGAGAAAGGGGCAGCTGAGGACATCGCTGGGCCGGGAAACTGTGCTTATGATGTTACGGGACAGGTGGGTCCGAGGCATGCAAGGTGTGTCCTGGCGTAGAGTCAGGAGCTGGAGACAATGCTGCAAGGGCAGGCCAGAGACTGGCTGGGAGGAACCCCAAACTCTCTGAGTGTGGTAGGTAATGGGGAGCTATTGAGGGTTCTGAGTGACATCATCACATTTTACTCTTTTTAGACTCAGGATTGGCAGCATCCTGGTTTAGGCTGGTTTAGATAAGAAAGAAGTTGCAAAAATGTGGCTTTTGTTTGATTGTTTTGTTATTATTTTTATCTTAAAAATGAGAGTCTTGCCTTTTTTGGATATCTTACCATTTAATCGTATCTTTGTGGAGCTCAAGTCCTCGGTGTGAATTACTGACTGTAGGCTGTAAACAGTGCTTCAGGCAGTGAAAACTTCATCATCACGTGCTCAGAGAACTAATCAGGGCATAAAGGGAAGATTTAAGTCTATGATTCTCATAGACCTGGCTGTAACTGAATTACTTAGGGAGCTTTGAAAAATACTAATGTCTGAGTCCCACCCCAGAGGTGTCTGGATTGAAGTCTGGACATCAGGATTTTTCAAAGCTGTGGAAAAGCAGGTTAATTCTAATACTCAGCCAAGGTTGAAAAGTACTAGCAAGAGAACCAGCAGCCTGGAGAGTTGGAAGCAAAGCCCAGTGCAGAGTTTGCTGTCTGGGCTCCTCCCACAGGGATGCTGGTCCGGGCCTGGTCCTTAGCCGTCTTCTATCCGTAGCTCGTCTTCTCTGCCTGCCACATTCCTGCTCTCAGTGTTCCAGTCACCAGGCCTACAGCTGTCGGCCTGTTTGCGACTGCTTGGCCATGGAAGACAAATGTAGTTTTTGGCTTAGGCTGGCCAGGCCGTAGCTGGCTGAGGCTTTGCTGGCCAGAACTTGGAGAAGTTGTGAGGTTCTGCTCTTGGAATTATTACTCAAGCGTTTTCCAACTTCCCCGGTAGGAAGAGCCTTTATTCCAGGCAAAGTATCCTGTTTGGCTTTGGAACTCTGACAAAACCATCTGCGGGGTTCCCAAACTTCACTCTCTGGTTGCCAGTCTCTCAGTGATGGCAAGTCGTTGGCTATAGCTGTCCAGTAAATTAGGGTTACAAACTTCAGGGTGCTATTCTTTTTGCCAGAGTGAGGGCTATGACCTGGAGGGGCCCTGGAAGGCACTGCTTAGGTGTGGGGTGGGGGGGTCCTCGGGTTTGGAGTAAGGATTAGAATAGGCTCTCTGCCCTTTCTTGGGAATGACTGGCTGCCTGTCTGTCCATCAGAGTGGTCAGGAGGAAGACTTCCTGCTTGGGGTCAGACCTAATTAATCCTGGTATTGTTGTGAATAGAGACTTAGCTTTTGGGATATATGGTGCCAACTGACATTGAGAAAACAGTCAGGTCACTTGCTGGCCTAGAACCTCATCATATCTCGTCACAGGACTCAGGGCCGAGGCCCACTTCTAGGCTTCCATGGCGCTCATGACCCAGCCATGCTGGCTTTTCGAGAGAGGGCTGCATCACACTCCAGTCTGCTTGTCTCTCTCTTTCCCTTATTGTGCACTTATTTTGCGTCAGGCCTTAACCTCTATTATCTCTCTTTGAGGACGGTGCCAGCCGTCTAACCTGCCCCTGAAGACCTGGTCAAGGCGGCTGTCCAGTTCTGGTGAGAGGGCAGTGTGACCCCTTTCTGCACTTTGGCGAGTTCACCCAGGCCATTAGCATTTAAGGACAGATGCTGTGCCTGGGGGTGGGGGCGAGGACGTCACACAGAGAACCAACCACTTATAAAATTCCAAATGCAAATAGATCATTGTTTACAATTCCCAAATTTCTGGTACCAACAACAGCATCATCCTAGGAAGCTTCTGAGTGTTTCCCGGCGGAGTATTTCAGACTTTAGGAGGGCCTTCCAGGGGGGCCTAGGATGCTGCTGACTCTCTGCTGGAAGGAATGCAGGCTTGTCTATCCTTCAGTTTCCTTGGCCTTGGCTGGGACTAGTCTCCCCATCACAGATATGAAGAAAGAGCATTGGCTTCAGAACCAGAGATTCTGTACCCGGAAGCTGATTCCAGCACTACCATCAGCTGTGTCAACTTGGTAAGTATCTCTGAGAGTCAGTTTCCTTAGGGTTTCTCGACCTCATCACTATTGACATTTTGGGATGGATACTTCTTTATGATGGGAGCTGTCTTGCTCATTGTAGGATGTTTAGCAGTATTCCTGGCCAGATGTACACTCTCCCCCAAAGTTTTGTCTACCAAAATACCTCCAGACATTGCCCCGTGTCTCTGCAGAGCGAAACTGTCCCTGGTTGAGAACCATGGCTTTATCTCTAGGTTGGGAAGAAAACCCTCTGTGTCAAAGGATTGTCCTCAGATGTAAATAAGTGTGGTTTGCAGGCGACATCACTTGGCACACAGCAGGTGGTCCTCGGCAGGCACAGGGAGGCCCAGGAAGGCTGTGAGTTCCCTTGGCTGGTTCCCAAAAGTAGCTTCTCCTACTGGTGGCCATATCAGGCTTCCCAGCTCAGGTTGGCACCGGCTCGTCGGCACCTCTAGTCTCCTGGCCTGTGCCCATGCACATAGGTGTTAGCCTCCTGGGCTTCTGTCTGGCATCCCAGAGCCAGGGCTTCTCCCGAGGTGTGGATTGACGTTCTGTAACAAGGCCACTGGGGCCAGGCTGCCCTGGCTCCCTTCCAGGGCGCTGGGGGTTCCTAGGGGAGTAGCTTCTCCCAGCACCTTCTTTAGAGAAGGGAAGGGGAAAGAGCTAACAGTTACTGAGCATTGCCATGGCTCCACACCCGCCTACTAGGAGGAATGCTCCCCTTCCTGCACCGTGTACAGAGGGATGGAATATCAACAGGGAAAAAGCAAGCTCCTTGGAAGCGAGAGACCTGAGTTCGTATCCTCTCCTTGCCTCTGAAATGAGAAAAATCTATCTGTATCTATATTTGTATCTGTATCTGTATCTCTCATATATATTTATATTACTTATGATACATATCATATATTATATCTCATATATATATGATAGAGTTGGTATGAGCATTGAATTAAATCAGATAAGGGATGCCCAGCATGGGGTCTGGCATATAATTAGTAGTAAATATTTGATGGTTCTCTTTTCCCTTTACATGGATGATTTCAGTTCATTCTCATGATGAAGGGAGGAGGCAGGTATTAAACTGGGGTGACCCCAATCAGGCCCCTGGTGGGGTATGTTGGGGCCCAGGCTCTCTTTGGAAGAGACTGCGTTTCTAGGGAGGCCTTGGGTTCCTAAACCCCCTCCCCCAATCTAAAGAGGCCGACTGGGCATGGGGCCTCCTGGTTGGTGATTGAGGCCTGACCTGCCTTCTCCTAGCCCTCAGGGTCTATAGAGACCGCTCCTGTGCCCACTCACCATCTAATTCAACAACCCACAGTGGCAGGGCGGGCAGATGTGGTTCCTGCTTTGCAGGGGAGGGAATTCAAGCTTGGGGAAGTCAAGGGGCTTTTCCAAAGTCGTGCTCTAGCTAGTGGCAAAGTCAGGATCCCCACGGATGGGCCAGGCTTGTCATCCCTCATACTTACCATGACGCCTGTGACCCGCAGAAGGTGTGAGGTTCCCTATTCATCAGAGAGCCCCAGCATCAAGCTTTTCGGGTGCATTCCAGGGCAGGACTCACAACTGTCACAAAAGTCCCCAGAACACCCCCTCAGAGAGCCAGGGGTCCTGAATTCCCCCGGAAAGGAGTGGAGGTGTTAGACTCAAGCTGACTCGCGCAAGGGCCAGCTCTCAGACTTTCAGACTTTGTTCTGGATTCTCAGATCTTCCAGGGGCCTCTCTTCACCTGGTCCCGTGTGAGCAGTGTTCCTCAGCAATGGCAGGCCCCCAGTGGGATCAAAGGAAAGCCATACAGAGCCACAGACTGAAATCGTTCTCCCTCACGTCTTTGATCGTCTTTAATCGAGTGTGAAATGCCTCTTGGGGAGCTGGGGACAGGATTCAGGCTCAGGAAGATGCCACCAGCTGGAAGGTCCTGCTGACCACTGTCCATGCTATCAGGGGACCACAGGCTGGCTTTTCCCAAGGGAGAGCAGCGTGACCAGACAGGACTGAGTCCAGGCTGGCTGTGCTCAGGTCCTGGGGGGTGACAGCTCAGCACTGGAGCATCCAGCTGAGCTGCGGGCAGAGACCTTTATGTGCTGTTTATGGGTCCTGATGGTCAAAGGGGAGGGCGTTCTACCAGTGTGAGGATGACTCTTCTGAGGCCTGGGCGATGGAGCTGGGGGCCTGGCAATTTCCATAGGGAATATGATGGCTGACTCAGAATGCATGTTTCTAATCATGCCCAACCCCTGCACCCCGTCCCCCCCCACCAACCTGGCTTCTCTCCCTCCATCCCCCTTATTCACCACGGTCACATAGCCCTGTCCAAAACTCAACTCCCAGTATGTCACTCCGTTGTTGTAATCTGTCAGTGGGGCCCCCAGGTACCTTTCCAGGTTCAGTTTCCAGTTCTTGACGATACATGCCCTAAACGCTGGTCAGACGCGCAATTCAGTCTTTCCTGAATGCTTTCTTTCCCCATTCACTCCTCAGCGTTGCTCACACCGTTCCTTCTTAGAATTTGTTCCTCCTCTCTCCTCCAGTGTTGCCCATCGAAGGTCTACTCATCTAACGTCCAACTCAAACGCAGCTTCTTCCACGAGACTTTCCTGAGCTCTCCCTCCTCCCCATACTCACCCTGTTGGATCCATGTTCTCCTCCTTGGAACACCTTGGCACTTTTTCCTCTCCCAGGGCTTGCCTCAGAGTGACCTTACAATCTACAGATTTATAAACTTCCCTCCCCCTGACACCCATCACTTCAGTGCAAAAGGCATCTGTTGAGCATCTACTGTCTTCAGGCAGTTGCTGAGATGCAACTGTTATACAAACATCAGTAATGCAGGGTCCGGCCCTCGGGGAGCCTGCAGCCCAGATGGGAAACCAAGCTTTCTAACAAATGCATGATGGTGCCATAGGCACCATGGAGAGGAATTCCAAAGTTTAGAGGAGGAAATGTTTTACTCTGTGGGAGGAGGGGTTTGGGCATTTAAGCATCCTAGAGGCCAAAAGTGTCTTTTGGACAGGGACCATCTTTCTTGTCTATTCCCTGGGTGCCCAGGACAGCATCTGGGACACAGAGGATGCTCGGTACACGCGTGTTGCATTGGGAAGAAGCAGATCAAGTTCTCCTGTCTGCAGGCTCCTTTGAGCCCTTGTCCATACTCCTGTTAACAGTTGTCTGGTGTCATAGTTGTTTGCATGTCAGCCTCCACATAAGCCGTGAGCCCCTGGAAGGCAGTGGTTGAAGCTAATTCATCCCTGCCTTATCTTCGGAGCCTGCACAGAGTGAGAGCCTAATGGAGCTTTGCTGGGTGAAGTAATGGGTGGCAGTGACTGTCCCCTAACCCGTCCCGCCTTGGAAAGCATGTGACAGGTTGAGTCAGATCATCCTGTCTTTCTTCCCATCTCTAATGTGGTCCTTTCACAATGTGCGAGTGAATTAATCCCCCCACCCCACAGACAGTCTGAAGGGTACAGAGCCATCCTTAAAATGACAAGGTGCAAGGTCCCATGGTGGCGTTACAGTCACCCAGCCGGGCCCACCTGGCTGCCGGCTGCCAGTGCCTCCAGCAGCCCCAGGCCAGCCACCTTGTCAATTGCAGTGCTTTCCGCTCATTAGCATCCCCGGTGGGGCAGGAAATGGTGCGTCTGGGGATTGATGGCTAACATTAACCCTCCTCCTGCACTTGGTTCACCCCTAGCCCATCTTCTGGATCTCAAGGAAGCATTGATCTGGGGGTTCAAGAAGATGGGATGTAGCTTTGGCAGGGACTAGCACGCCCCGTTTTAAGTATTCACTTTAGGTATTCAATAAAAGGGTTCTGTGGTCAAGGAACCTTGAGAAAAGTCTGAGTGAAACAAAGGTGCCTAGATTTCTTTACCTTTTAGGACTTATCAACCCCTCCACCGTGGCTGACATGCACTGTGAATCTCCAGGAGGGTAGATAACAAACTGCTGTGTTCCTTCTTAGCTAAGAGGCTCATAACGCTCCAGAACAAACTTTTGGAATTATCAATCCCAGGGGTCGCGTGAGACATGGCCTTTTAGGACCAGGGACCGGGCTCCTGGCCTATGGTAGATGTGTCCATCAAACATAGTCACTTCATGCCAGGATTTCCAAAGTGATTCTGCCCAACAATTCCCCTTGGGTTCATCATGGAGAGGCCACAATCTTGTAATAACCTCTCTTAAGAGGAGGTCTCCAGGCTAGTTACCGATTTCAAATACATTTTGGGTTAAGGAAGTTGAACAGAGAAGAAAAAGGGGCGGTGGATTTCAGCAAGAGGACGTCACAGGATTGTAGGTCCATGAATGACAGAGCTGGCACCCTGGTGACCTCATTTTCCAGGTGAGGAAACAGGCCCAGAGAGGGCAGGGACTCGCCCAAAGTAAAACAGGAGTGTGAGACAGGGGTGCGGTCCAGGACGCTTTCTCTAGCACTGGTTGGTGGACTGAAGCTTGGCCCCAGAGTCAAGCAGAGCTGGGCTTGGCTGCTGGTCCCACCATCAATAGTGTGGAATGAGAAGTCCTGCTCCTTCCCTCGCTGTCGATGGGGAGATAGTGCCCATTTCATAGGGCTGATGTGAGGAGGGCTCAGTGGGATAAAGGCTGTCACGAACTTAGCATAGCGCTCAACGTGTAATCCGTGTTTCATAAGTGTAAGCTATTAACAAGATTCATAACTGTTTCCTTCTCTTAGTTACCAGGCCCTTGCGCTCTAGGTGGGGCCGTGCATCCCTCTGCAGACTGATTTTTAGTTTATTCTCTTCCTTTGGTTTATTCACGTCCACTTTGTTGGGGAGCGCAGGAGTTCTCATAAGGAACCGCTTGTGGACATTAAAAAGTAGCTAGGCCCCACCCACTGCGCCCATCAATCCAATCAGGGTTTCCGGGGGTGGGGCTAGGGCGTCTGGGGCTGTTTAAAGGAGGTTCTACCTGCGGCCAGACTGAGTTAGACCTGGACCACGCTCCCCGCTGGCACAACCTCGCTCCCACCCCCAGCTGTCTGCAAAACGGGAAAGAAACCAACTCTGCTAGTTTGCATTTGCAGGGCACCGGGAAATGCTTGGTCCAAAGAGAGTGCTGGAGGCGATGCTAAGGATAACTCATCTAGCACGTTGTTCTGGGGCTAGAACTCCCATGCCTGTGAGGTCGGGGCGGGGGGAGGTGGGGGTGGGGCGGGGGAGCTGTTGACCCTCCCATTTTACAGATGAGGAAACTGAGGCTCTGAGAAGTTCAGTGTCTTCCCTGAGGTCATGCAATGACATAAACAGGCCCTTCCTCTCCTCTCACGTTGAATACGTGTGGATTGTGGGGGAAAGCTGTTGGCATGCAGCGGGTGGCCATCGGCAGGCACGGCGAGGTCCAGGGAGGCTGCGTATCCCCTTGGCTCCCTCACGAGGACAGCTGCACCTGCTGGTGCCAGGCCTCAGGAGGCTCCCTACGCCAGGGGTCACTGGGAGCTCCGAGAGCCAGGCTTCTCAATAGGGTTGGGGTGGGCATAGTGGGATCATGCAGGGCATTTTGATCAGACTGCAAGACTCTACCCAACCCCAGAACACACTTGCACAGATCTGATGCGTTAATTATTCACAGCCATGGTCGGAGCCTCTTAGCACCCACCTCCTTCCTTTCTTCCCATCCTCCATCACCTCCCTCCCTTCTTCTTTCTTTCCTTCTGGCCTCCCTTTCTCAAATATTCACTAAAACTGTGCAAGTGTTAGGCACCATGCGAGGCACAGAGCGTAACGCCGATCATCTTTGTTATAGGATATGTTCATGGCAGTCAGGGTGTACTCCATGCCCCATGCATTCCCTCATTTAATTCTTACAAAGACCCTGTGAGGGAGGAACTATTATAATCCCCTGTTTACAGATGAAGAAAGTGGAGGTTCAGAGAGGTTGGGTCTCTTCCCCGTGGTCGCACAGCTAGAGGAAGACAGCAGGAATGTGGATCCAGGGGAGTCAGCCTTCTTCATCCAAAGGCTGGGATGCTTAACACAAGAAAGGCCAGCTTGGCCCCAGGCCACACTTTGAGCCCATAGGTCCCTGAGTCTGCATTTGTACACTCCACCCCCTTCATCATCCGTCATGCTCCTTTCCTTGAATGGGATGGTTCCCACACGTTCTTGAGTCCAGCTGTCCCTCCCTGCGGAGGACTCAGGTGACATGACTCCTTCTCAGAGCTGTTAGCATCGTCTCAGTAGGGGAAGAGTGGGTGGAGCCGAGGCACCTGGCTGACCCCGCAGAAGAGGAAGGAATGTGCCCAGGCTGAGAAGAAGGGTCCCTGTACCCCATGTCTTCCCTCTTGGTTCTAGCTACTTATTTCTGGGGCAAAATGGATCGCTACATGACTGTTGGGGAATGGGGTGAGGTTAAGAGTCAGGAGAGAGAGAGGGGTCACATGCCCAGCCAAACTCAAACTGCTGGCTGTTGGGACCCACATTGGCTGGCGCCTGGTACTTCACTTGGCTCAGAACGAATTCAAGAATGTTACAGTTGGAAGAAAGCCCCAAGATCATTTCATTTTTTTGCTTTACAGAGTTCCGAATGAAGCTAAGGAGAGACAAGCCGACATGAGTGTTAGAATCAGTGGGATGGGGAGACGGGAAAGATGGAGACGGGGACACCCAGATCCTACGAGAGCCAGTCCTCGTTTCTCGTTGGCGGAGCCCTGATTCTTTGACCTCTTTGATCTATTTCTACTCATGATACTCTGACCCCAAGTGTGTGGGGTTTCTCCTCATACCAGCCAAGTCTCGGGACACCACCGGGGTGTCCTTCCAGTCAATCCAGTTCTGACACTAACTGTTGGAGATAACGCAGACCCAGCACGTTGAGGGAGACTGTCCCCGACTTCAGATGCCAGCACCAGTCCCAGCCTCCTGGACTCCTGACCAACTGGCTATAAATCAGGCTTCCCACTATGCCTTGTTTGCATTTGAGAATTTGCTAGAACGGCTCACAGAACTCAGGAAAGCTGTTTACCTACCATTCCTGGGTTCCTATAAAGGAACAACCAAATGGAAGAGATGCGTAGGACGAGGCGTGTGGAAGGGGCACGGAGCTTCCACACCCTCTCTGGGCGCTCTGCCCTGCCAGCCCTCCCTGTGTTCACCCACCTGGATGGCTGCCACCTCTGGGCTGCCTCACTGGTTCCCCGCTTGCCCTCCAGGCTGTGGGGTGCCCTGTCTCATCGTGGCCCCTCAGTTTGGGTGTGAGGCAGGGGTCTGCCTTCCCCAGGCTCCCCGTGTGGGTGGGCTGACAGATCCCTACATCTCGACAGCCTAGTCTTTAATCACGATCAACTTCATTTCTCGCTCACGTCGCCGCCGTCCAATCAGTGCTTTTGGGGCGGCCCTCCTCCGGATGATTCCGGCCGAGCCTCTTCCTGTCTAGGGGCTCTGCCTCCCCGCGGGACCTCCAGTCCTCTCAGGGGTCCTCTACGTCTTGTTACGAGGCAGTGGAGGAGCCGCGCCAGCCCCCAGATGCGCCAGCGCAGAGCTGACCCACTTGTCTTGTGTTCACACTCCGCTGAGAAGAGAGCCAGTCCCAGGCCCCACTCGAGCACAGCAGGGCTGAGACTGCGGTCCAGCCGTGTGCCCCAGAGGAGGACACGTGCGTGGGGCGCTGACCGCCTCTGTCACACGTCCCCTCCCTGCTGTCTGCAGCCAAAGCTTCACGGGTCTGAGCTCCCTCCTGGCTCCTCAGCTCGGGAAGTACCTGCCTGTCCCCACCCACGTCCAGGTGGCTGCAACATAGTGGGGACATCTGGGTGTGAGCACACCATTCCACAGCCTAGTGGGTGTGGGGCTGTGAGCCAACCCCGCAATCTGTTATGCCTCAGTTTCCTCCTCAGTAAGACAGGAATTGCTCTCCTTACTAATCAGTTACTCGTTTATTAAATCATATTGAGTAGGAGCCGAGGTGTCCTTACCCAGATGTGGCAGTGGCAGCCATCTCATGGGAGCAGCCAGGCACCGTAATTTGAGTGTTATCTCAGGCTGCTCCCTTCCGAGATTGGTTCTCTGGTCTCCTGGAGATTTCACGAGCTGTCTGACATTCTTTACTAGATTCCTTTTCTGGTTCAACCAGCCAGAGTGGGCTCTGTTGAGTTGGCGTGGTCCCCAGGACTGCATTAGACCTGTAGTTGTCTCCTGGTGAAGGACAAGATTCTGGTGTCTCATTATCCCCACCCAACCATAATTCAAAATAAAAACAATATAAAATACACACACACACACATGCACACAGAGCATCTGCTGTGTGCCGGGACCCGTGTGGGTACCTGGGACGTACTAACGGCTGGGCCTGGCCGTCCAGCGGCCCTCCTGACAGAGGAGGCAGCAGTGGACAGACACAGGCAGTGGTGCACCACGAGGGCTGTGATGAGGGCTCGTAAGGCTCAGTGGGGACGCTGAGGAACAGGGGTACGGATGTGCCCTTGGGTGGGGGGAGGCTCTGCAGAGGAGGTGACTCTATGAGGAAGGGAAGGTGTTTTCCAGAATCGGGAAGGAAAGGCATGATGAGCAGAGGAGGTGACACAGGTGGAAGTCCCAACATGAGAGGGAACAGGACTTATCCCCGCGGATTAATTAATTGCTGTGTAACCCGTGACCTCGGGAGCAGTGGGGACGAGGCTGGCCAGGCAAACCAAGGTCAGATTCAGGGGCTCTTTGGCCACAGAGTTAAGAGGTTTGTACTTTATCAAAAAAGAGAGAATGGGGAATCCATTGAAGGCACAGAAATAGGGAAGGGATGTCACTTAGAATAGTGTTCTAGAACACGATTGTGTTTCAGAAAGCTCTGCCTAGCAGCACGAAGGAACAAGAGTTGGAGGGGTCAAGAGACCACTTAGACTACGGGCGTCAAGAGACTCTTGTAGTAACCTGAAGTTTGAACATGCTATTGTACAGATCAATGATGCTTAGGTGCATGAAGCAGCTTTTAAACTGCTTAGAAAGTCTATTAAATATTGTGGTAATAGCAGGTGATATAATACTCATCGAGCTTCTACAAGGTGCTGGGCATCCTGTTCAGCACTTTCCATGTATTATTTCTTTTACTTAACCTCTGTGTCTCAACTTCCTCATCCTTACAATTGCAAGAAAAATAATAGCAATGTCACCAGGTCGTTGGGAAGATGACTTGACTTAATACTCACAAAGAACTTGGAACGACCCCTCGCCCAGGTCACGCCTTCAGTCCAGGCTGTGGGGACAACAGTCCCGGGAGGCAGGATGCCATTGCTCCACATCGTAGATAGGGAAGCTGAGGCTTCCAAGACCACATGGGTTACATGTAGCAGCTCCTGGGTTCAGATCTAGACTGTCTGGCTGTCAGCTCTGGGGTCTTAGCCAATACACTACCTGTGTGGCTGTTGTCACTGTCATGATGACTCAAAGATCTGTGTGAGAGGCAGTGCATGACCAAGGTGACTCCCAGGGACATCCCTCTGCCTGGGCAGTACCCAGTACCCAGAGACCTCCTGCTCTCTGAGAGTCCACAAAGGGAAGGCAGGAGGTGAGCATCAGCGCGTGGCATTACCGGCAGACCTGAAGAGACTTCCTCCCGCCTGGCCTAGGTGGGTTCCCACTGGGTTTCTGGGTGATGGCACCAGCTCGGCTTGGTGTCAGTAGCTCAGTCTAGGTCACTGACTAGGATGCGTCCAGGCAAGTGTGAATGCTCTCCCCAGTTCCCGGGCCAGCAGGGACTATCTTAACGGGGAAGATCGTCTGCCCAGAGCTTCCCGTCTCCCTTGGAGACAGCCACCTTCGGGAGATTCTAGGTTCTTTTGACAGGCTGGGTGAGACTCACCTTCTGCCAGCTTTGGAGCAGTGGGAACCCTGGAAGCCCACAGAACTGTTGACCCCGGGGGGCGGGGGGGGCAGTGAAGCCAGGCCCCATGAATTTTGCATGGACTCCCCTCCTGAGGATGTTCATGTGCCCTTGAAGGTGGATAATTGAAATTCAGATTTGGCTATTCTATTACTTGGCGATATTCTTTATGGGGCTGCTCTGTGTTTCCCGGTGGCCTGTTTGCGGCTTTAGTGACTCCATCATGGAGAAATATATTGATTTGTCAGAGTGGTGTCGGAGGTGCTGCTCTGATGAAAATTGATTTATCTCTCTCTGAGCAGCTTGTGTTTGCAATCTGTCTTTGCCTCCAACAAGGCATGGGTCGGGGGGTGTGTGTGAGGAGGGTGCCTCCCTGCTCAGGACTCTGTTTACCACCACACACTGTAAATAAGGCTCCGAGGGCAGCCCTGGCTCCAGTTTTCCGTTCTGTGCTGAGGAGATAAAATAGCTCCTCATTTGCCTCTGCTCGTGTTCATAACATTTGTGTTCATTCTTCCCGTCTCCTGACACAAACACACATAGCTGGGTGTGACGGATGAGGACCATAACTCCCTCGACTGTGGGAGGATGGCTCTCCGTCTCTCTCTAGACAAGAAGCAAGAGGATCTTGAGTGGTAAGTGGAACTAGGAAGGTCTCCATCTGCATTCTGATGACCTGCGGGGAATAACTTTTAATTGTGAATCTTCTGTGCTGTCCACTGGCTCCTCCCTGCATTCATTCTGGCAGTGTAGGGGGGTCTGGATGCCTGGCCTAGACCTTCTCCACTGCCACTTTCTACGTGTGTGCCGGGCAGTTATTCCATCTCTCAGCCTCCTTAGTCACGATGGGAAGATAATGATGCTAAATGGATAGGATTGGTGGGAAGAGGAAAGGAATCAATGCAAGTTCTTAGCAAATGGCTGACCCAAAACAATAGTGGAAAGTCAATAAATAAATAAAATAAAATGAAATAAGTGTTTGTTGGGCACCTGCTCTGTGACCATGTCGGCTCTGGTGATAGAAGTAGCAGAGACGGTTCCTGCACCAAAAGAGCTCAGTCTAGTGGTAGAAATGTGCTGGGTCAAGGTGACTCCTATGGAGGTGCAGAGAGGGGCAGGGGGATGGCTCAGAGAAGACTTCCTGATGGAGGTGAGGCCTGAGCTCATTTTGAAGTAAGAATAAAAGTGGGTTAGGCAAAGAAGAGGAGCCAGGTTGAAGGCAGGGGCGATAGTTTGGGAAGATCTTTAGATGGACAAGGTCATTGCATGTTGGAATATTCCACTAGGCTTGGGACAAAGGGTGCCTGTGAGCATGGGGGCAGGACGTGATTCCAGGGTGATGGCTGCACCCTCATCGTGAAGGGTCTTGAGCTGAGCAGAGATGCTTGCACACTTTTATCAACGTCCTGAACACTGAGAGGAGGCATTACTGGGTTTTAATTGGGGGAAACCATGACCATACTGATATTTTGGAAAGCACTCTCCAGCAGCAGTATGGATGACAAGATTGGAAGAGCACTTACCTGGTGGAACCTGTAGCAGAAATATTCACTTGAAGGCCTTGTGATAATCCAGATATAAAGAGAGAAAAGACTGAATGAAGGGTGTGATGGTTGGAATAAGTCAGAGAAGGCAGATGGGAGAGGCAGGAGGGAGAGGGCGTTGCTGTGATGGACTGGCTACGGGGCCTGAAAAGAGTGAGGAGGCTACGTCGCTCTCCAGTGGCTGGAAGGACGGTGGGTGTGTTGGTTTCCTACAGGTGCTGTAAAAAAGTGCCATAAACCGCGTGGCTTAAAACAATAGAAATTTACTGTTTGAGTTCCAGGGGCTTGAAATCCAAACATCAAAGTGTTGGAAAGGCTGCGCTTCTTCTGGAATCTGTAGAGAAGAATCCTTCCTTGCTCTTCTGGCTTCTGGAGTTTGCCAGAAATCCTTAGCATTCCTCGACTTGTAGTGCGTTACTCCAATCTCTGCCTCTGTTGTCACACAGCAGTCTCCTCCCTGTGTATTTCTCTTCTTCTTTTAAGGGCATCACTCTTATTGGATTAGGGGCCCACCCTATTTCAGTATGACCTTGTCTTAACTAATTACATCTGCAATGACCCTATTTGCAGATAAGGTCACTGCAGAGGTTCTGGGGGTTGGAACTTTAACATGTCTTTTTTGGGAGACACAAGTCGACCCATAACAGTCCACCTTCTGGCCCCCCAAATTCATGTCTTTCTTGCATGAAAAATACATTCACCTTACCCAAACACCTGCAAAAGTCTTAACATTCCAGCATTAACGCTAAGTCCAAAATCTCATCTAAATGAAACACACACACACACACAGAATCCTGTGTCAGCTTCCCACAGAGCTGGGAAACGAGCAGAAGGAGCAGGTGGCAGGTGGGAGATGTAGAGGAAAAAGCTTGAGGAGTTCAGTTTTGGATGTGAGTTCATAGCTCTCAGGGGCCGCCAAGTGGAAGATGGATACTGAATATTCTTGTAACTTTCTTATCCATTTCTCCTGTAATTATCATCAGAAAGGACCTCCAGAAACCTTATGACGGAAACTATAATTACCCTGGGAGCAGGAGGGCACAGGAAATGGTGTGAGGCAGAAGTGGGGCTGCCTCCTGTCCTGAGGTGGATCCGGAGAAGAGGAAAACTGATGGAATGATGGATCGTGGCAGTTAAGGCACCGGGCATGAATTTTCCTATTCACTGGATATTATTTCGTAGTGCTCACCTTATGTCAAGCACCCTAGGGGACTTCAAGATAAACCAGCCACAAATCCCATCCTCAAGGAGCTTGCAATCCTGACAGCGTTTGTGACTGGACAGGAACTTATAGTTCATAAACAGTTGTAACGCAAGGTAAAAAAAATATCGACCCCCAGGAGAGGTGACCTGGGAAATTGCAGTGGGAATTTCTAGAGAGGGGAAGGGATCTCTTCCAGGTGTGGTGTGTATAGGGGGAGGGGAGGTCATAGAGGAGTTGACTCTAGAGCTGGACTTTGAAGAATGGGTTATATGTGGGCATGTGGAGATGGGGTCAGGGAGGCTGGTTTTGCAGGCACACGGAAGAAAAGATCAGGAGGGAGCTTTTCTAAGCATTATCCTGGGACTGTAATATGTTTAAGTAGGTACAAAAGTTGAACTGCATGTATTTTGGTATTAATAAAATCGGGCTAACAAAGCAGCTTGTTTATTTACGTTATCTTACCTGATTCTCGCAGTACTGCTCTGTAGAAGAGGATCTTGCTGTTTCCACTTTCAGATGAGAAAATAGCAACTCTGGGAGTTTAATAGCATGTCCGGCTCACACAGTTCGTAAACAGCAGAGCTGGGCCTCAAACCAGTGTCTTTTGACTCCAAAACCCGTGGTCCTTCTCCTGTGTCTGCTTGATCTCTGCTCTCCCTTTCTTCAGCACTCTGATTAAAACTTGCTTCCTTAGTAAAACTAGCCCAGAAGGAATTCTGTAGGGTTGACGATGGAGAAGTGGATGGAGGCAGCTTAGAGGGTGAGCCTTTTTCTGACTCTAAGCCATGTGTCTTTAGCAGCTCCTCTGGCCCCCAACATGCAGATTCTGGAATGGGCAAGAGAAGATTTCTTCCTAATACAGTCCCATGGGAGATCACCGCTATCAGCACAGTGGCCACAGCCAGGGCAGAACTGATGCCTGGCCCTGCTCGAGGGCATTGTCGGCTGCTCCGTAATTTTGGGCTTAGACAGCACAGCCTTAGAGTACCTGTTCCCTGGGTTGAAGCCAAACAGTCTGGACATCACACAAGAGACCTACAGAGAAGACCAGGACTCGGAGAAGTAAGGACACGCTCCCTGGCATTCAGCAGAGGAGTTGGCTCAGCTGGCTGGAGCACAGTGCCCAGGAGGCCTCAGCCTGCAGGTCAGACAGTCTTGCTGTGTGTCCTGACCCTGACCAGCATCCTCTCCAGGACGGGGGACCTGGTCAGAGACCCATGAGCAATCATGACAAATCCTTGGCATCCAGGAATGTGGCTATATGCACATCCTGCTGACAGTGGCCAGGAGCCTGGTCTGTATGTCTAAAGGATAGGCTCTATGTATGCGTTGTGTCAACCTTAGTGGGATCTTCTGAAAGAAGCCTAGGCTTCGGGAGCTGTAGGAAATTGGTCCTCATCTGCCGAAAAGTTCTCCATGCCAAAAATAAAAAAGTCTACTAATATCAATAACAACGTCCCTTTGTGAGTTCTTACTATGTGCCTGGTACTATTCTGCATCTCTTACATACATTAACTCATTTTATCTCCTGGTACCCTATGAAAGGGAGACAATTAGTATATCAATTTTATAGATAATAACTGAAGCTTAAGAGAGATTAACTGCCTAGAATTATAGTTCATTAGTGGTGGTGGTGGTGCTGGGGGTAAGATTTGAACCCAGGGCTGCCTGGTCCCAGCGGGTATGCTCTTAGCCTCTATTCTGTGCTTTCTCACCATAACACCCAAAATGACCCAGGGAAGCCCCAGCCTGCAGTCAAAGGAAGGGTCCTGAAGTCTGTTGGGAACTCTCCAATGTCCTGGCTAAGAGGTGACATTAGAGGGAGTCATTCAAGGGCACTGCAGAGTTGATGTTCATTCCGAGGCACAGGCAGAGTAACGTCCTTGAAGCCGATGGGAGATCTGCCCCTTGCTGTTATTTATCTAACCTCCTCCGGAACCTGCTCCTCCTCTGACATCCTCAATCTTGGTTATTGATGACGCTTTCCAGTCGATCTCCAAAACCAGAAACCTCAGAGTCATCCTCAATTATTCCGTCCTCCTCAGGGCCCCTCCTCCGTACAGTCCATCCTGCAAATTCTATCTAACACATGGATCTTGAATCCGCCTTTCTTCTCTCCACCCTTATGGCTACTGTCTGAGTTTGGGACTCAAGCATCTTTTGCCGGAATGATAATAGTCACTTCTCTTTAGCTAGAGCTCCTTAAGTGAAGTCCTTCCCAAACTGGACCTAAATTCCTTAGGTCACCTCCTCTGTCACCACCCTCTACCAGCCCAAGCTTCAGGTGCTCTTGCTCCCCACAAATGGTGTGCCCGTTCACGGCTTTCAGTCTTTCACATGCTGTTCTCTTTGCTCCAAATGTCCTTTTTCCATTGCAACACTGGGAAAACTCCTATTCATCTGTCAGGGCCCCAACCATGTGCCACTTCCTCTGTGAGTTCTCCGAATTCCTTCACCCCTTGGGAATGCTCCCTGCTAAGCTCCTCTGTGCTCTGACTTCGCTTACGTATACATCTGGTTAACACAAACTGGGCTGTTCTCTAATTTGTCTGCTTACATCTCTCTCTTCCACCAGAGAGAGGACCTCATTCATCTTTCTCTCTTTCACCTCTACTATAGTGCTTAGGCCATAATATGTGTTAAGTAATGGATTGTTGAATAAATGGATGAAAAACCCTGACTGGTTGATGGTCACATTGCATATAATTGGTACGTGCGCGTGCGCGCGCGCACACACACACACACACACCTGCAAGAGGATTGGAATCTTTGAAATTGGCTTAGTAGATCAAGAATCCCGGTTACTGCCCCGAGGTCCGTGTCTCCAACTGAATCATGCCGTGGAAAATGCAGCCTTGTAGATAAGGCATGCTAACAACAGTCATGGGCTTATGGATGGCAGCTTTTAAGTCCTCCCCTTAAGGAGAAAGCAGGTGGTATAGGGAGAGGGAGAGGGGGCAGCAGCTATTTCAGAGCCTTCATGAGAGCGGCTTGGTAAGAAATAAAGTAAAATGCCATCACCAGCATCACAGCCACCCCCTGACTAGAGCGTAAGATTTCTTTAACACCTTAGCAGACAAACTCCCCCACAGGAAAAATCACACTGCCTTAGTGGCCCATACTGAGGTGTAAATCGCTGATGTAAGGCCTTGCTCCAAGCAGCCTTCTTTATCGAGGATGGAGAGTCCTCATGTTGGGGGTCAAAACCGGTTCTGGGCCTCTTTTCGCTCCCAGCACGGTGCCAGGTCCTATCTGTTGCCTTCCTTAGTCATCATGGCCACCGGGGGAGGGAAACGTCATTGTTCCCATTATGCAGATAATAAAACAGAGGCACAGACAGAGAAAGGCATTTGTCTGACGCTACATAGCCTGGGAGAGCAAGGGTTCAAACCCGGGTCAATGTGAGTCTGATGTCAGTCTGTTTTCCACGTCACCTGTGGAATTGGGAGGGAGGAAGAGGCGTGGGGGGCCTCAAAATCAAACAGCTTTCTCTGTACTCTCAATACTCTGTCTCTCTCTCTCTTTTTTTTTTTTGCTGAGGAAGATTTGTCTTGAGCTAACATCTGTTGCCAATTTTCCTCTCTTTATATGTGAGCTGCCATGAGAGCATGACCACTGACAGACGAGTGGTGTAGGTCCATACCCAGGAACTAAACCCGGGGCTGCCGAAGCAGAGTGCACTGAACTTAACCACTAAGCCACCAAGGCCGGCCCTCAACACTCTCTGACATGCAGTGGTTTTGGTGCTGACCTCATGCTGCTCCACTGCTGCCTCACACCGTCTCCTGCCCTCCTTGGGTTTGTGTCTCTAGTTCTGGGCTGCAAAATCCATGGGGAGTGGATGCCATCAGCCTTCTCCCCATTATCTCCTGCGAAATCACTCTATGTGTATGGAATGTATTTTCCTGTGTTTACCTATATGTGCTGTTTGAGCTATATTAGTGAAAATATGGGAGCGTTGGTCCAAGTTACATCTGAAATATGGTATTTTCAACTTGTCAAATTCTAGATGTCACATTCTGCAGGAAACACTGTCCAGATGAGAGAAACCAGGATAGAGCAGGGAGGACAGGTCAGGACAGGACAGGAAGAAAGCTATATGAGGAATCGTTGAAGGAAGTGGAAATGTTTAAACTTGGAGAGACTTGCAAATGTTGGAGCAATTCCAAGTGGGACAAGCATGGAAGTTAAGGGGAGAAAGATTTCTAACGAATGGATTCATCTATAAATGAAAAAACCAGTAAATTTATTGATTAATCAGTAAATGAGCCATCAATTAATGGCTTCATATATTCAACATGTATTGAGAATCGACTGTTCTCTACACTGAGTGCTGGAGCCTGTATGGCACGTGGTCTTTGGGTGGTAGGAAGCTTCCGGTCACAGGAAGGACCCAAGCAGGGGTTGAATGGCTACCTGTCATGGGCGTGAGAGTCCAGTACGAAATGTATGCTTGGAAAAGGTGAGTTCTGTTGTCTTGCAATTCAAATTTCCAAAGCTCCCTGAAGAGAGGTCCAGTCATCTCTTGTGCGCCATCTGGAATACCTAATGCGGGAGACCGCATGCTCTAATTGTTGAATGACTGGCTAATGCAGCACATGACTGTGCTATGTACGACAAAGTAGTCAGGATGTGTAATGGGGTGACCAAGCTAGGAGTTCTTTTTCGTGCCCCAGGAGAACTCACCAGGAAGAGGGCTGAAATGGAAGCAGGACTGATTTGACTTGAAGTAATGTGCTGACACACCAAGGGGATCGGTCACTGAACTGACCCTCTGAGGGAAAGTTGTCCCTGTCTCAAGTGATTCCTTGAAATCTCTTAGGTGACCCGTTCTAGCAGGCAGAAATCACAGGGCGTGCACGGTGCTCATTAGACCTGACGCTAGGCTATGCAATCAGAGTTGGACAATTACTCAAATTGTCCTGATAACGGTTGGTCTTCACTGGTTGCCCTGCGTCCTAACCTTTTGTCCTCCTCTTGCTTCTCAGCCATTTCTGGAAATTTTCCCTGGAGCTCTGGGGAGCAGCATTGTCTCTGTCTATGCCCCGAGTCTGCCTTGCAGGCTGAACCTGTCACCCACTTCTCAGGATGCCAGCCTCCTGGGTTTTAGTCCTTTTTTTTTTTTAAGATTTTATTTTTCCTTTTTCTCCCCAAAGCCCCCCGGTACATAGTTGTATATTCTTCGTTGTGGGTCCTTCTAGTTGTGGCATGTGGGATGCTGCCTCAGTGTGGTCTGATGAGCAGCGCCATGTCCGCGCCCTGGATTCGAACCAACGAAACACTGGGCCGCCTGCAGCGGAGCGCGCGAACTTAACCACTCGGCCACGGGGCCAGCCCCCTGGGTTTTAGTCCTTTTAAACTCACTGTCCTCGACGCAGAAACATGGTCCAGGGGAAAAGGACGAGGCCCGTGTGCCAGGCACTGGGCCCGTTGGAGTACACACCCAGCTCACTTTTAGTCCCCTCAAATCCCTTCTGCAGATAAGGATCTAAGAACTTAGGAGAGTTGCCCCAAACGCACAGCAAGCAAGACGCAGAGCCGGCTTCAATCCGGGTGTGTGCGTGTGTTCTCTGGCCCCAAATCCTGTGCTCTTCCTACACCCTGGGAGGAAGGGACAGCCCTGTGCAGCAGCCTCTCTCTGTCCTCACAGCCCTGCCAGGGCTTCCCTGCCTGGGTGTAGAGCAAGACGGAACACACTCTTTTCCCAATTGTTAAATGCCAGGTGTGCCTCCGTTTGCTGTGAGCCAAGAACTGTTCTAAAGAGCTGGTTAAGTACAACCATTTAAGGCGCTGTTCCCAATCCTGGCACCGGGTCTGTTTCATTCAACTTGGTGCGGCAAGAAGGAGCAGACAGCTTGGACAACCACACTGCCAATTCCTTCTTGATCTGAGAGCATCTGCCCAAGGGAACAGGGTATTCCGAGGGGCCTCATGAACAAGCCTCAGAGCTGTGTAAGAAATGCCACCTTCTCACTATCTTTCGTGTCTCCTCAGAGGTCACAGTTTCTTGACTGTAGGAAGTGCTCAGCAAAATAGATGATGGATGGTTAAATGCAAGTCTGGAACCTTAGTTTCCTCCTCTTTAAAATGACGGAGCTGGTGAGTACCAAATCAGCCATTTGGTACTTAGCGAATCTTTGATAAGATTATCTTCTCTCCACCCTGCCTCTCTCCGCTTCCCTTCTCGCTTCTTTGGGCCACGGCTGGAAGCAGGGAGCACCTCTCCTTAGAGGAGCAGATTGATCACTCCAGCCAAGCGGGTACCAGCCACCGTGTACTCAGGGCCTCTTGCTCAGAGCCCAGGTGGAGATTCAACAGCCAAGATACTGTGCATCAGGGTACCATTGATCGCTAGGAACCTACCAGCTCCTGGTGAAGTTCATTTCGCTTCTGATGCCTCCCCCGCTCTCCCATTCTCTAATCCACTTGACCCTACCTAGGGGCATGACAGAGAGCAACCTCAAGCTTAGAGAACACAGCTGCCCAACCGTAAGACTGTGTGGAAACATTCATAGATCCCATCTTGTCTCCTGTGCTCTTAGCAATATTGAAGTTAGGAGAATTGTCCCACGACATTCCCGCAGACAACAGCTTACAATATCACGTAGAGCGAGGACCTTCATTCTGAGAGGCTTTGGGGAGCGTCGTTGCTCAGCCTGTGACAAGGTCTTATCTTGTAAATGCCCAGAGACCTGGGAAGGGTTAGTTTCACACACCGGCTTCACTGCAGAGCCCAGGGATTCGTATATAACGCATTCAGTGCTGGTGAAGCGTCACATCTGCTGCTGGTTTGAGCTGAGAGCGACGCTGGCAAGGAGTGAGTTTCCCTTTTTACCCACTCCTCTGGCTGCCCTGTGAGCATGCATAGGTGTGTGAGCTGAAAGGTTGCTTCCTGTTTGGTCTCATCTTGTGTCAGAAAACCTACAGAAAAGTTTGCAGGTGGTGGAAACTTGAGAAGGACTGTCATTTTAATTTATCTTTAATTTTTTTTGTTAATGAATTTATCATGGATGATATTTTTGTGAATGAATTTATCACAGTGGGCTCAGTGTTTGTACGTGTTTTAATTTCTTTAATTTGCACTCTGACCTTGTGAAGTTCAAATTATCACCATTTTACAAATGAAAAAGACTGAGGCACAGAGATTATACATAAGTTGCCCAGTTTCACAGATTTAGAATATGGAAGAGCTAGTATTCACATTCTTTTCCATTCTCAATATATTATTCTTTCCACCCAAACTAGTGCCTCTCTTCAAATACAACTTCATAACAATAATGGATATTTTGAGAAATTATGTTTAGTTACTAATATCTTTTTAAAAAGCCTTTTATTTTCCAAGTTCCCAGGAGCATTTTATCCATATGGACATGCATTTTAATATAGTCATAATCATTACATGGGAATACTTTTGTATTCTGTTCTCTTGTCTTAATGTTATATAATATGCTTTTCCAAAATAATCTTTAAAATGATCATTTATAAGAAGACAAAATAATCCATTGGGTTAATTTCTCAAAATTTACTAAAACATTCTTCTGTTAGGAGCCACGCTTCTTCTCACTTTCTGCTGTTATGAATAGTGCCGCAGTGAGGATGCTCATGCATGGATCTCCCTCTCCCAGAGCAGTGTTCTATCCAGGAAGAAGCGGGACCCACCTCAGGCAGACTGCGTTTGAACAAACTCCTTCCTCATAATAATGCAGCAGCATCGCATAAGTCCTCAGCCGTAGTTCTAACTTCCTCACCTATAAAATGGGACTCAGGATCTGTGTCAAAAGATTGATATGCAGAATTAGTGCCACAATGACTATAAGCGTGCCTAGCCCATGAGAGATATGTAATCAATTTTAGTCCCTCCCTCCTTTCTGAAAAACCCCATAAGCAGAATGTCTGCGGGCGTGTGTTTTTGTGAGTTTTGGTACTTAGCACAAAATTTCTTTGCAACAGGGTGAGAACAACTTATGGTGTCACCAGCAAGATATGAAAGTACTATTTCCCCGCAAACTCACAAGCAATTGGTTTTATTGTTTTTGGTACCCAGAGTTTTGCGAGGGTACCAAGAGAGGAATAAACATCAACTCTATGCTCTCTACTTGTGAAGATGCTGGACTAAGTCACAAAAGTGAGTCACAAAGCTTTTGAAGGGCAGAGACTGACTAGTGGCCAGCAAGGCTTATATGTGTCCGTCCTGTATGACTAATCAAATCCCCTTGAACCAAGTGATTGATGAGATAGAAGGAATGTCTACTTGACAGGAAACATTATCTGACCCGAGCACGGGTGCCTTGTAGACATTGCAAAACCTTCTTAACTGATGATTTGTTTTAAAGGAGGACTTGTCACCAGATAAGGAGGCTTAACGAGATCCTTTCCCAAATTGGCTTTGACATGTGCCTGGCACTCGGGCAGCTGAGCCCTCCCTCCCCAGACAGTCTTCTGCAGCTACAGCCTGGGGCCGCTGGGCTGTGCCCTGCCTGCTGCTGACACAGCTGCTAATCCCAGGCTAATGAGCAGGCCCCAGGCAGAGGTAGCAGTGAGGCTGGGTAAGCGGCCGGGGGCGGGGTGGGGGGCGGTGGGCAGTGGGCAAGCAGAGCTGCTGAATCCACAGGCTAGGAGAGCTGTGGTTTCCTAGGGCAGCCAGAGGCTGCAGCTTCCCCAGAGTTGTTCCTTCGTGTGCACTGGGCCAGTGCTCTGGGTCCCATCCTGATCTGGGCAGTATCTTAGACAGGATGCCGGGGAGAAAGAGGTGGTTGCTGAGGCTCACTTGATGCCCGTGCTCACTTCTTCAGTCTACAAACCGCATACAAAGATAGGCAATGTTGGGGGACTGTCTTCTTGGCACATCTCTTCAAGGTTGTTCTTGATTTTCACTCATGTTAATTTTATTTTACTCAGGAAAAAGATTGAGGGCAAAGAGTACATAGGGGGTGATTTGCCTTGGATGTTATATTTTTCCAAGGATGGGCCTCAAGCCAAAATGTGAATTTTAAAAAACACTATCCCTGGGGCCGGCCCCATGGCCAAGTGGTTAAGTTCCCGCGCTCCACTTCGGCGGCCCTGGGTTTCATGGGTTCAGATTCTGGGTGTGGACATGGCACCGCTCATCAAGCCATGCTGAGGCGGTGTCCCACATAGCGCAACCAGAAGGACCCACAACTAAAATATACAACTATGTACTGGGGGGCTTTGGGGAGAAGAAGAAGGGGGAAAAAAGAAAGATTGGCAACAGGTGTTGGCTCAGGTGCCAATCTTCAAAAAGAAAAAATACTATCCCACTCATCCCAGACACACACGCGCACACAAATTGACGTATCTACTTAGTCATAAATCTATACAGTATCAGGATAGATAGAAATTTTTTTCAGCATTAGAACACCTGGATTCATGTCTAATCCATGACAGCTCTGTGATCTAGGGCGCGTCACTTCATGCATCTAGGTTTTCATTTCTCAACTTAAAAAATGAGAATAAAGTATATGAATGGCTGAGTCCCCAAAGAAGAAGGCTTAGTGGCCAATGCACACATGAAAAAGTGCAGATTTATAGAAAGAAGATTTCATTTAAAACCTCTCAGGGGCCGGCCAGGTGGTGCAGTGGTTAAGTGCGCACATTCCGCTTCGGCGGCCTGGGGTTCGCCGGTTCAGATCCCGGGTGCGGACATGGCACCGCTTGCCAAGCCATGCTGTGGCAGGCATCCCACATATCAAGGAGAGGAAGATGGGCACAGATGTTAGCTCAAGGCCACTCTTCCTCAACAAAAAGAGGAGGATTGGCAGCAGATGTTAGCTCAGGGCTAATCTTCCTCAAAAAAAAAGAAAAAAAAAAAACCCAAAAACCTGTCACATGGCAAATGTGGTGTGTGTGTGTGTGTGTGTGTGTAACATTACCAAGCGTTGGGAAAGACGTCCATCAAAATGAACTCTCATCCACTGTTGATGAAAGTGTAAATTGGCAAAACTAGTTATTTTGTTGTCATATAAATTAATAGTTATATGGTAAAGAAAGATGCTTCTCACATCCTAAGAACCAGAAGTTTTACGCTTAGCTCTGTCTTGGAACATACATGTACATAGGAGACAAGCACAGGAATTTATATTTTGGCATTGTTTGTGCATATGAAAAATTGTAAACAGCCTCATGGCCATCAGCAGCAGCATGCAAAAATAATTTTAGTATATTCCTACAATGATATATGACAGAGCAGAGAAACTGAATGAACTGGAGCCAGCTTTAAGGAGTTCCCATTGACCAAATTTGAGACAATTGAGCACCAAAATAATTAACCATAGTAATGAGTGGTAAACCACACGAAAATGGGAAGTCATGAATCCAGAGTCATAATAGATAGATGATAGAAAAATAAATAAATTCAATACATAGATTAGACACATATGCACATACATACGTGCATCCATGAGAAGGGGGCCTCTTGCTTCCATTAGGATGCTGAGGGCTGACTGGTCAATATGGAGGGGCTACTGGAGTTTGAAATCATCCTTTTGCAACTATCTTGGTAAAGATGGGTCAGGGAAGCATCATCAGTGGATACTAAGTCTAGGGGGGAATTTTGATGAAAGCAAGATATTTACATGATTTTTTAAAGTGTCTTCCACACATGGATTATTATTTGAAAGAGAGAAAAATAATTAGGTATATGCTGAAAGAATTGGCAACACCTTGATTGAATGATCAAAATTAACATCACCCGTAAGGAACAGATGGACATTGTGTGTCTCCAGATGTGATATTCTAGGAGAGTGTATGACCTTAATTTAATCACGAGGAAATATCACAGAACCCAAAACGGATAACTTTCTATTAAAAGATAGAAGGGCTGTATTCTTCAAAAATGTTATTGTCATGAAAGACAAGAAGAGGCTACAAAAACATTCCAGGTTATCTAAGGCTGAAGAAATGTGACAACTGGACAGGATCCTGTCCTGGAGGAGAGAAAGATGCTATAAAGAACATTTTTAGGTAAACTGACATAGTTGGAATATGGACGGTATATTAGTTAAAATATATCATTAGTTTAAATGTATGAATTTGATAATTGCGGTAGTGATATAAGAAAGTATTCCTACTCCTGGAAATACACATTTAAGTATTTAGGGGTAAAGGTCAACGATGTGTGTGAATTACTTTCAAATGTTTCAGAAAATAATTATACATACACATTATATATAGAGAGAGCAAGTGGAGAGAAATATTAACAAAGGTGAATCTGTGTAAAGGATATTTTGGTGTACTTTGTACTATTTTATTTTTATAACTGTCACTGTTTATTTTAATAATAATTAATATCCAAGTAAATATGTGAGAGATGCAGCTAAACAAAAAATGATAGTTTTGAATGTTTATATTAGGAAGAAAGATATACAATTAATTATCTAAGTTTCCGTCTAGGAGGCCAGAAAGAAAAACAAGCAAATGAAACCTAAAGTAAGTAGATGTTAGGAAATAATAAAGGTAAGAGCAGAAATTAAAGAAAATAGAAGAAAAACAGAAAAACAAGAAATAAAATTGACAAAGTAAAAATTTTTAAGAGAGTAATAAATTTGATAAACTCTTAGCAATACTAAAAAAAGAGAGAACAAACAAACTACCAATAATCATAACAGAAACTAAGGAGTGACTATCACTACAGACCCTACAGACTTTAAAAGGATAAACATTATGCTAACAAATTCTATAATTCAGATGAAATGAACAAATTTCTTGAAAAAACTCAACTGACCAGCTGACCAAAAAGCTAAAAGTGACGTAAGATGATAATAGAATTCTGAATAGCTCTATACCAATGAAAGAGACTGAATTTTTAAGTCAAAAGCTTCCAATAAATAAATTCTAGGGCCCAATAGCTTCACAGGTGAATTCTATCAAACATTTAAGGAGGAAATAGTACCATCTTACACCAAATCTTCCATAAAATAGAGGAAGAAGAAACAGGCTTTCATCCAATTTACAAGTTGAACATTGATATCAAGCCATAAGAGAGACATTACAGGAAAAGAAAATAATCCTCACTAACATAGATGCAAAAATTCTTAACAAAATATTGGTAAATCTTCAGAAATATAAGAAAAGCATACCATGTCTGTCTAATTAAAGTTTATCCCAGTTTATCCCTCTCACATATTTATTTGGATATTATTATAAAAATAAACAATGGCAAAGAGTTATAAAAATAAAATAGTACAAAGAACACCCAAATATATTTTATACAAATCCACCTTTGTTAATGTTTCTCTCTATTTGCTCTCTCTATGTGTATGTGCGAATGTGCTTGTGTGTATGTGTATGTATAATTATTTTCTGAAGTACGTTTGATTCAACATTCAAAAATTAGTCAATGTAATCTTCCAAATTAGTAGGTTAGAGCAGAAAATCTATTTGATCATCTTAATAAATGGGGGAGAAAAGCATTTAACAATATCCAACACTCATTCATGACAAAGACTGTCGGTGAACTAAAACAGATACCCCCTAGCAAACCAGAATACTCAGTCTGATAAAAAGCATCTACAAAGTACCTACAGTTAATACTTAATGGTGAAGCACTGAGTGCTTTGTCCCTAAGACCAGAAAAAAGGCAAGAATGCTGAGTCTTCTGTTCAATATTGTATGAAGCTTTCAGCCTGTTCAATGATGCAAGGCAAAGGAAAAGTATAAAGGTTCAAAAGGGAGAATTTAATTCTATTTATTTATTTATATTTATAAACAAAAATTGCGTTTAATTAATAATTTAAAGAATTCAAAATCACAGACAGCGTAATATTTTATAAGAAAATCCTAAGGAATTAACAAAGAAAACTCCTAGAACTATTTAAATGGATTGACCAGTATTTCAGGATACATGATGCATAAGCAATCATATTTCTATGTATTGTATTGGCAGAAAACAATGGGGAAATAAAATTAAAATTTTATTCACAATATCGTAAAAATTATACTCAGCAATAACTTTCAGTGCAAGATATGCCAATCCTCCCTACGGGAAACTGTAAAACATTGCTAAGAAAAAATTAGAGAAGACCTAAATAAAAGGGGAGATATACTGTATTTGTGAAGTGGAAAATTCAATATTGTTAAATGTCAAAATTTCTCACAGTGATCCATAGTTCAACATAATTTAAATCACAGTTCCAAAAGGCTTTTTAAAAACAGAATGAGATAAGCTAATTCTAAAATTTATATGGAAATGCAAATAAGCTTGAATAGCCAAAATGCTCTTGAAAAGGAAGAATAAAGTTGGCACACTCACGCTACCTGCCTTCAAGACATTATAAAGCTATAGTAATTAACACAGTTTGATATTGGCATGAGGATGGATGCATAGATCAGTGCAGCCGTCCAGAGTACAGAGACATACATGTTCATGGTGAATTAATTTTTGACAAAAACAACAAAGTATTTCAAAGGGGAAAGGAAAGTCTTTTCAACAAATGGTGCTGAAACAGGATATCTGTGTGGTGAAAAAACATGAGCTCGATCCCTTACCTCACACCACACAAAATTTAATGTTTAATGAATCTTAGACCTAAGTGTAGAAGTTAAAATTATAAAGCTTTTAGGGTCGGCCTGGTGGCGCAGTGGTTAAGTTCGCACATTCTGCTTCTTGGCAGCCCTGGGTTCGCCGGTTCAGATCCCGGGTGCGGACATGGCACCGCTTAGCAAAATAAGCCATGCTGTGGTAGGCATCCCACGTATAAAGTAGAGGAAGATGGGCATGGATGTTAGCTCAGGGCCAGTCTTCCTTGGCAAAAAGAGGAGGGTTGGCAGTAGTTAGCTCAGGGCTAATCTTCCTCAAACAAAAAAAAATTATAAAGCTTTTAGAAGATTCTCAGGGTAGACTAAGATTTCTAAGACAAAATTTAGAAAACATTGCCAATAAGAGAAGAAGAAATTATAAATCAGACTTCATAAAAATTAAACCAAACAGCAACTCTGGTCAACAAAGTATATCATTATGGAAAATGAATAGACAGACTTGGAGAAAATATTTCTGAAACATTTCTGACAAAGGGCTTCTATTGAGAATATATAAAGAACTCTTTCAACTCAATAATAAAATGACAACTCAGTAAAGAGAGGCAAAAGTCTCGAGCAGTGGAATACTGTGTCACGGTAGGGGTTGGTGAGGACGTGGGAGAATGCAGTGCCCATACGTTACTGGAGAGGAAGCAAAATGGCGTCACTACCTTGGCAAACAGTTTGGTAGTTCTTCATAAAGTTAGACTACACCTTCTCTCTGACCCGGCAATTCCACTCCTTTATCCAAGAGAAATGCAAACAAATATCCACAAAAAACTGCTGGATAAAAATGTTTATAGCAACTTTCTTCACAATAGCCCAAAACTGGAAACAGCCCAAAGGTTCATGAATAGGAGAATGGAAAAAGAAATTGTGCGACACTCATCCAATGGAATACTACTTAGCAGTAGCATGAAGCTGTCTACTGATACGTGGAACAATGTGGATGAATCTCAGAGATATAATGCTGTACCCTCTCCCCCAAAAGGGACACAGATGGCTGTATACTCGATGAGTCTATTTCTATGAACAGGCAAAGGTAATCTAAGGTGAAAGATCAAAACGACAGTTTCCCGGGGTGCAGGAAGGGTGGAGGGAAAAAAGACTTTGGGAAAAGAAGGACATTTTCTGTAGAGATGAGAGGGTTCCAGATCTTGATAGAAATAGCAATACAAGACATATCTATTTTTAAAAAGTACAGTTAAGATTTATGCAAATGTATGTAAAATTTATTTTAAACCAGAATTGTAAAATATAATTATTAAGTGAGGGGAGGTGGGGTGTGATGTCAGAACAGGTGAATCAAGAATGACTGAATATTGATCATTGGCACTGAGTGAGTGGTACATGGAGTTCCTTATACTATTCTGTTTACTTCTACACATTTGAACTTTTCCAACATCAAAAGCTTTCCTTAAAAAAGCAAGCTGCAGGAGATGTACAATATGGTATCATTTATATTAAGTTTGGAAACATGGACACAGAAATATACAGTGTTTATAGGTATACACTTTTGTAGTTAAATGTTTTTAAAAAATCATGGAAACCATACCACCAAATTTGAGACTAGTGGTTACCATTCAAGAGCTCAAAAAGAGGGATTCAAAGGCCTTTGTAATACTCTATTTATCCATTAAATTATCTTCTGCACATTTTTAGACTGAAACGTTTCATTAAAAGTGTGGGAACCATCAAGGACTCTAGCCCAATGTCAAGAAGGGGCGTGGAGTGTTTGTTGCTGTGAAAGATGTCGTAATCCCTGCCCTGGTCACCTTGCAGGTGAGCACTCAACGCGATGTTAAATGGAGAAAGTGCTGTGTAGACTCTAAAGTGTAATCCAATGCAGAGACTTTGGGGGAAAGCTGGAGAGGCTTCCAGACCTTGAAGCTCTAAGCATGGTTTTAGCACACTGCATTACTAGCTTGTGAGCTTCTTGAAAGAGGGGTCGTGCCTTCATGTCTCTGTGTCTCTGCTACTTAAAACCATGCCTGGCATCTTTGGGATGCTCAACAGCTATTACAGAATGAATGAATGGACCGTGCCCTCATTCCCCCGCTTATAAGAGGCTGTGGGGGACATCTAGGAGATGGTAGGATTGTTTTGAGAAGTTGTAACAAGGGCTGATGTGAATTATGTTTCAGGCGTCTTACAAGGGCTTTGAGAGAATTAACTCATTTAATCGTGACAGCAGTGCTGTGAGGTCTGTTCTGTTGTTATCAACCCCATTGTACAGCCGATGAAAGTGAGGGACAAAATGTTAGATTTCTTGTCCAAGGTCACACAGCTAATACTAGAAGACAGACATTTATCTCTAGAGCCCTGGTGTTTGACTATGAGACCCTATGGCTTCTTAGGATCAAGTGACTTTGGAAATGGAACCCTGACATTGGGAACAGATCTGGCTTCCAGGTGGTACCAAGACATCTGTGGACATAAAAGAGCCCAGAGAGTTCTCTTTCAGGGAAGTGGGGCTTTCGGCTTATGGGGAGAAGTGGTTGGAGGACAAGCGGGCGAAGGAGACACCAGGAGAACAGATGGTCGTGGTTTCTGGGAGCCCTCAGCCCTCTCGCAGATGTGTGTCCCTTTGCATGAGATGCATCTTTTCTGAGTCCTGTGCTCCCATCTGCGTTGAGGTGTCTCTTCAAAGCGCTCAGCCATTCTGGAGGCAGCCATCCTCTGCACGGAGGCTGACAAAGTCTGGCGATGACTGCTCTGGATAAACAGAGCCTGCCCTGCTCCTGTTGCCAAGCGGAATGAACACAGTGTGTTTTAATAATGAATGAGTGATTAATAGCAACTGTTTTGGAGAATTATGATTCGAAGAGCCTTCCCGTACCATGGAGCCCGGTATAAATGATGCTGGAATGCATAATCGGGAGTTAGCATCTGTTACAAACTGCATTATAAACCAGGCTCCATAATGCCGCTTATCCACACCTCCCTGACATGTTATTGTAACACCTCTCTTGAGAATGGATCAGGACGAAATGTAATACCTATTAATCACCAATTGATGAAAACAAAAGAGAAGAAGAATGTTACATTAAGGTAACGTTACATATGGCTTCTCCTTCTTCCTGCCATTGCTTTGAATTCCACCCTTGGATGACCTGCAGGGACTGTGTTCCCTGTTCTGGCCAGAGGAGCCTTGCAAAGCGGATACAGATATCTGGGAACTTGATTCTGTTAGCGGTTCCCCCATCGCTTTCCTAATGCAATCCTGCCCCTCAAAGGCACGCCTGTGTGATTTGGGCCCTGGATGCCCTGCCAGCCGCACCTGCCGTACATCCTATCTCGCAGTTTGTGCTGCAGGTCACACTGAACTCTTTGCAGTTCCCAGGAGGTGACAAGCTCTCTTTCGGCTATAGCTGCTGCTCTTTCTAGAGCATCGTCCCTCCTCCTCTGCCAGGCTAATCTGCTCATCGTCTAAATCTCAGCTTAGTGTCACTTCCTCCACCAAGGCTTGCCTGCTCTCTCTCACCCTGTTTTTTCCATCAGAGCATGTATGACACAGTAGATATGGAACTCGCTTATTTGCCATCTTCTCAGTCGACTGAGAGCCCTTGGGGAGCTTTTCCTACCTACCTCTGTATTCCCAGAAAACCACCCAGGCTGAGGCATGGGGTAGGTGTTTCACAAATGAAGAATGAGCACTGACATGATAGAGGCCAAGTTTCCAGGAGCACTTAGAGACGTTCATATACCATCTCATCTTGATGGGACTAATGAAATCCGTCTACACATCGAGCACCCTCTATGTTCTCTTCTCACCCTCTATGTTCTATGTTGTGAATAGAGCAGTGATCGGAGCAACTGGAATCCTGCTTCTGTGGAGCTGGCATTTTGGTTGAGGGACTTAGAGGAAGAAGTGTCACCAGCCTGTGAGCAATTTGTCTCCCCGTGCCCTCCCCTTGGCACATTTCCCCTCATCCTTCAGGTTCAGTTCCAGAGCCATGATATTCAGGGAACCTTTCATATCCACCCTGGGCAAAGTTACATTTCCCTGATTCTAAGATGTGTACTTTCCCACATTTTACTGCTGCTGTTGTTGGGTTTTTTTCATAGGGAATTTACAAGGTTGGTGTCTGAACCGGGATATATTCATTTCACGTGGCCAAGGTTCCTTTTTCTGCAAGCTGTTCTTAAGTCAGGAGGCGCCTCGCCATCTGGGCGTCTCTTGGTTAGGGAAATAGGGAGAACCTGGGGCTGTGCTTCCATGCGCCTCGTTCGCACGCACACTGGATGAGTTACTCACCTCATTGTGTCTGCTCACATAGCTTTCTCCCTCACTGGACTATGACTTCCTCAAGGGCAACCATGTCTAATTTGACCACAGTTTTTCTTCAGCTTCGAACCTGTGCCTGATGCCCAGTATGCACTCATTTCTCTTGGGGACTAAAGCGATGCATGATATCATGGAGGACAGCTCTCCTGCTCTCCACATAATCTGATGTGGTAACTTCTGTTTCCTTTCAAGTTCACCTCCAGAGCCACCTCTATAGTGGATAGCTGAGCACAGGCCCACCACACAGTAGCAGGTTGATTTGCTTGTGTTAATCCTGGGGTCTCAGATTCCTGACATAAAATGGAACTAAAAGTGCCCACCTTGTGCAGCTTAGGGGGATGATAAAGTGAGATACGCACTGTATCAGTTTCCATAAACTGCGTGGCTTAAAACAAAGGAAATGTATTCTCTCGCAGTTCTGGAAGCCAGAAGTCTGAAGTCAAGGTGTTGGCAGGGCCACGCTCCCTCCAAAGTCTCAAGAGGAGGATCCTTCATTGTCTCTTCCAGCTTCCTGTAGCCCTGGATGTTTCTTGGCTTGGGACAGCATGACTCCCATCTCTGCCTTATCTTCCCATGGCCATTTTCTCTCTCATAGGAACACCAGTCGCACTGGGGAAGGGGCCCCCTCTATTCCAGGTTGACCTCATTTTTAGCTTAACTAATTACATCTGCAATGACCCTGTTTCCAAATAAGGTTATTCTGAGTTACTGGAGGTTGGGGCTTCAATATATCTGTTTGGAAACACGATTCAACCCATAACACATAGTATGTGCTAGGAAATAATCATTTATCTTTCCTCCCCCTTCCCTCCATCCCCAATCATGCCAGCTCAGCCCACTCTTCCCGCATCCCTCTTCTTGTCCGTGCCTCTCTGATGTGTATTGCTAGGTATCTTTGTGTGAAAGGATGCCCTCCTTTTCTAACTAGGCTGGAAGCTTTTTGAAGGTAAAAGGGCGAAAGATGTCCTTATAGCATCTAAAAGACAGCTTGACGGATCCTGAGATCTCAATATGTATTTATGATTGTTTAGCAACAAAGGAGCAGAAAGTATTGATCACTTTTTCTTCCACATGGTCCTTCTCTCTCAAATTCTTCCTCTGGGTCCCCAGAGGGGTGTTATCATTCTCATTTCAACTAGCTTCATCCTGTGTGAGCTGCCAGGAGAAAATGAGTTTAGAGCACTTGTATGCGGTCTGTCATCAGTCTCCATCTTGACAAGCACCACCCTAACCAAGGCCGCCATGATCCCTCACCTGGGTGGCCACAACGGTCCTGCTCTCTTTTAAATCCAGTCTTTGCACTGCGCTCAGAGGTCTTTCCAAAAGACAAATATAGCACCATTTTTGTGAAGACTGAGTTGAGTACCCCTCTTGTGTGTTTTTTTTAGGGCTAGAGACTGCATTTGCCTGGTACTATGCTTGGGCACAGTAATTGCGGGATAAATATTTGTGGAAAGTTGAATGGATGTTCTTGAAAGGGGTTCTGGCATGGAGTAAAAAAAGCTAGGGTTCAACCTCTGGATCTTCCATGTGTTAGATTTTTGACCTTGGGAAAGGCACCTAATTTTTCTGAGCTTCATTTAGCTCATCTATAGAATGGGGATAATTAATGTAGATTGGTTTCAGGGTTGACTGAAACAATGCAGGCAAAGAACCTAGTGCCATTCCCCACACAGAGCAGGTGTTTGTGAAATATCAGTTCCCTTCCTCACCTCCCAGCCTGTGCCTTCCCTCTCGTGAGCTCCTCCCCATCTCTAACTGCTTCTCCCACATTATCTGTACTTCTTTTCTAACTCTGTCTTGTTTGTCCCATTCTCCCCAACTCTTCCTTTGATGGGGTTCCCACCATTCTCATTTTTTCATGATTAAAATAAAGCATCTCGGAAAACTAATTAATATTGCAGAGATGAAGGATGTAGTGTTGCCAGTCCCAGCTCTCTGCTGAGTGCAAACCACTCACAATGAAACCCGCCAGCTTGGCTATTTAGAAGAAAAAGGATTTATTTATCAACAAGAGGGAATACAACCGTTTCATAATGTAGCCACCAGCCTGCCCTTGATGGCACTGCCAGCTTCAAACCCCAGGTGCCTGCAAAAAGGCCAACAGGAAAGCGGACTCCTGCTGAGGAGACTGACAGGGTAGGATCCCCTGGTCCAGGCTGTTCTTGTCCACTGTGCCATCTGGGGCTCCAAGGCTCTGTCTACCTGGCCATATCTTAACCCTCATCCCCTGATGGCCTCCCTGGTGGCATCCAGGGTTTGGTCGCTACCAATAGAAAAGAACCCTGGAGCAGGAGCCAGAGAGCAGCTGGACTGGAAGACCCCAGAGATCATCCTGTACTATGACCCCATTTTATATATGGGGAAACTGAAGACTCAGAGGTGGGACATGAGTTATGAGTTGTTCAAGGCCACACAGCATGGACCACACCCGGGACCCTGAATAAGCAGATGTACTTTCCTCTAGGAAATTTCTTCATTGTTTCATTGCACATTGTTGCTAAATCCATCGGGGTCATTATTACATTGACCTGTGACCCTTTGCATGTTCCAGCATGAGCATCCCAAAGGAGGGACTCTGTGGGTTTTATTCTCTGCGTCTGTGGAGCCTAGAACATTGCACATGGTAGGGCTTTGACATTTATTAAATTCATTGACTAATGTATGAATTCGATGACATCACAATTTCCTCTAATGTGGCTTGTGATAAAATGCGTTCAGTGGAGGAATTCCAGTCAGGCGGGCCTGGAGTCATGGATTTTGGAGATAATGTGCTGGGTTGAGCTTAAGCACTTTGGCTTTAGCAATTGTTTCATGATCCTGAGTGACTCGTGCTGCTGAGCCCAAGCTGGCCACCCAGGGTTCACATCGCAGCAGCCTCACTAACTGTGTAGCTGTGGGCCTCCTTTTCTCCATTTATCATCCCCGTCAGCCTAACAGGGCCGTTCTGAGGATCACATTGGGTCGTATGCCCAGTGAGGAGGCAGTGTAGCACAGTGGTTAGATGCGCCTGCCTGGGCTGTGGCCTGCCTGGTGGGAAGTCTGTGAGTTGACCCTCTGATTCAATCAGGAAATGCCATACGGTGCAGGCAGTCACTGCCTGTAGTTGGCACATAGTAGATGTTGGCTAACGTCTGTTACCAAATGAGGCTAAATGACCTAACCAAGGTTGCAGGTTAGGAGGCAGCAGAGACAGAATTGATGGCAGTCCTCTTTCTCCATATGCAGTGGTTTCCATTCCGCTGTTCGTTTGACAACTGTTTGGCAACTGAATGTCCTCAGTTTCCCCTCGCTGCAGCTCAGTCTCACCCCCCTCCCAGCAAACCCCAACCTTTTTACTTTCCGTCTCCCTTCTCTTTCCAAGAGCCATTAGTGCTTCGTTCTTCTTCCTCCTGTCATGTCTGCTCTGAGGGACAGCCCTGCTCTCAGATGCTTCAACTCTAACGTGTATTTTACATTAACAAGTGACCTCACAGGAAAGAGGTTACCTTCATCTTCTACAGGCCGAAAGCTCCAGAGATCCGCCACGATGGGGCACCTCAGCCTGTCCCATGGCAGGAGGTTTGCCTCCCTCCCTCAGATGACTGGGGGGCCCTCGGGTTCATCCTGTGTAGGGGAGACTGGATGCGCTTGCCTCTTTGAGACACCTCACCAGGTGATGAGCGGCAACTCTCAAAAATCTGCAGAAGGGCCAGTGACTGCACAGGATTCACCGGGATTGCTGTGGACCCGTAGGCCGGGGCTTGAGACGTCTAGGTAAAGGTAAATGCAAGTTGACAGTGTAAATAATCCCGGTTATCTGGTACTCCTTCTCCATAAAGCATTCATTCATGCATTCGTCTAGTCAACATATATTTAAAGGGCGTTAAGCGGTGTTCCAGGTCTTGCATCTGGGACGAGACTACAGTGTTGAGTGAGTCAGACCCATCCCTCCCTCCTGGAGTTTATAGTCTAGTCGGGCAGGAGCCAGGGAAGGGCTAGTGTGCAAGGGCAAGTCCCATAGGACTCTGTGGGGCTTGGGACAGGTCACTTGCCCAGTGCTTCCTGTCTGATGATGGAGGGCGGAGATAAGAGCTCGCAAGGACAAAGTCAAGGTGGCAAGTCCCAAACCACTTCAAGGAAGCAAGGGAGACAACAGGAGCCTAATTGCAGAGCCCAAGCAGAGTGGCTTGGGTGCGGGGCATGGGGGAAGGCGTGAGCTGGAAAATGAAGTGAAGGCGTGACGGATGGGACGAATGGCAGCATCTCCCCATCTGTGCGTGGAGTCAGCCTGGGGGACGTTCACAGCAGCGGTTTGTAAGAGAAAACCTCTCCCTGTTAACAGGAATACATAAATAAATTGTGATGTTCTCGAATAATAAGCTTTTTAGCAGAGAAAGGTAATAAAGCAGAGCTACACATATCATCATGGATGAATCACACAAACATAATGTTGAATGAAAACCAGCAAGCTGCAGAAAAATATCCTTATATTATGATACCGTTTATGTAAGTTTGAAAACATGCAGCCTGATTCTATATATTGTTGAGGGATAAATAAATATGTGGTGAAAATATAAACTCATTTGTGGGAACGATAAAGTCTAAATTCCAGATTATGATGACTTCTGGAGGACGGCGGGGAAAAGGGTGGTCATGAAGTGGTACACGGGGGGCGGGGGCTTCAGTGGTATTGGCAATGCCTTATTTCCTAATCTGAGTGGTAGGTGCATGGCTGCTCATTGTATTATTATTTATGCTTTTTTGATGTGTCTCAAATATTGCATATTAAAGTTTATTTAAAAAGCTGGAGTGAGGCAAATGGTATGGATTAGGAAAGGAAGTCTACATTCGGCCCTTACTACCTCTAGTCAGTTAGGCAAGCACTTGGGTGTCTTCCGCAAGCCTTGCTCAGAGGTGCAAGACAGGATGGCTGTCATAGGCCAACTGCTGGCCCAGTCATTTCCCTCTCTGCCCTACTCAGCCATTCCTTGGTGCAATGCAATGGCTTTGGAAGGGAATGCTAGAAGTGGACTTAAGTACTCCTGTGTACTCTTGACTACTCTTAAGTCCACTGACATTTTCCCCTACGGGGAAAAGCTGTCTTGTGGCCAAAGGAGCTGGAGCCCCATCACTACCCAGTGGTGCTGCCCTCCTACTCTTTCCACCCAGTGCATCTGGCCAGTGTTATCCTTGCCTCCAGTTGTCCACTGATGTTTCTGCCCCTCCCCATCCTTTTCCTGAGACCTTCTCCATTGTGTTGCTTCTGGTCTTGACACTGGCCCAGGGCCCAAAGATTTAACACCTTTGTTCACTGCATAGGGAATGATCTCATTTTGGGGGTCTTGGTGCCCGAGACCCACTACCATTCCTGGAATATCCTGTCCACAGCTCCTCCCTGACTTGCCCCTTTCTCCCCCCAGCATTGCCACAGCCACAGCATACCACTGAGCTGCTCCCAACCTCCTGCCCCATGGAAATAGGGAAGAAAAACCCCAAATATCCTCTCTTCGTTCAAACAAGACATGCACTGCTGGGGTCTCTACAGATGAGGAAACTGAGGCCTAGATAAATACCTAACTCAAGGTCAAAGAGCTAATAAGGGGCAGGGCTGGGGTTGTAGTCTATGTTCACCTGACCCCAAAGCCCGGACATTCTTTCGTTTACTTTTGCTGCTTCTTAGACGTTGATTGGAAAGCTCCCAATGGGTTTTAACTTTTTCCCCTTTGATTCAGTAAAGTCGTGAACTGGCTCCATGGAACATTCTGGAACCTGTTCTGTTATGCTTGTTCCCTCATTGGCTTCTCTTCAGGATGCTTTTCACCTGAGAAAGAGGGATGGTGGAGGAGTCTGAGCCCGTTGTCTCTCTTCCCTACAATGGTGTTTCTCAGAGCATGGTTCGCCCACTCTCAGGGACCCTCCCCCTCCCTAATTCCCGGCTGCATAGTGGGAGATGCCAGACCACCCCTAACTGCTGCTACTCCAGTCTGCAGGCCCAGCCCCAACCCTGGGGACCTGCCTCCTACAGGCGCCAGCCCTGGTCCTCACCTGCAGGGACTCAGGGGAATTGCCTGAAGCCATTTAGGTTTGACCCACTCAGGCCCTCTCTATTTACATAAGCCGCTCCTCCCAGACGTGGGCTATCAAGTCTTCATAAGGTCTCTAAGGAGTTACAGACTACTGAGCTATGTGAAAAGCCAAACTCAGGCACAAAGAGGTTAAGACTCTATGTCAGGTCTGCTTTGGGATTGGCAGTTTGAGCAAGGAAGTCCTAGATGATTGATATGAGGAAGTCTTGGTCTTTGGGCACGAGAGTTGGTATCCCACTGTAGAGCATTCTTGGGTAGAGCATCTTAGGGTTGAGGGGCCTGCAGTCATCTTTGGGTCTGTCCTTAGTGGGGAGAACTGAGGACCCAGTTGGGAAGTACTGGGCAGGGGATGTAGCGGCTCAAGCTCCTGGCTCCCAGTGCAGTGTTTACATGTCACCCAACTGCTGTTTCTTCTTGAAGAGAATATAGCCAATATCCTTCCCCTTGACCTAGAGGGATGGGAGGCAGCCAGCACCTCCCAGCTTGTCTGAAGACTTTCTCCTGGAGCCAGAAATGGGCACGGATTGGGAATAAGCAGCAGGAGAGGCTGGAGATGGGTGGCCAAGCCCCTCCACCCGTTTGGAGAGCCCACGCTCTCTCAGGCTGAGAACCCTGGGGTGCAGCCAGAATGAGAGTGTGTATATGGGGAGCAAGACATCACTCAGGGTCTGTAGGAGGTTGCCAGAATGTGGGGAGTGTCTTAGCCTGCCTTCAGTACTCATTCCCGCTCATGGTTTGAGTCACCCTATAAAGAAACAGTCTCCTCCAAGGAGTGAGCTGGACCGAGCTGTGAAAGGAGGATTTCCTGATGGAGTGAATACTGAATACTTGGCTGCGACTCTACCCTCTTAAGGATCTCCTCTCCCCCATAGCACACTGGTATGGTTGTCAGAAGCCTGATTCTGGTTCCACTGTCCTTCCTGTTACACCCTCTAGCCTCTCACCCATCAGAACACCAGGGCTGCGGTGGACTCACTGAATGACCTCGGACAAGTCACTTCACCTGGAAATAGAATGGGCACTGTGCTTCTCAGCTGGCTCTCTCCTCCTCGGGGGCATTTGGAAATGTGCAGGGACGTGTTTGGTTGTCACTGGGGTTTATTTCCAGGGGAGAAGGGCAAGGATGCTAAGTCTCCTTGCCATGCACGGGAGCCCCACACAAGGAGGGATTGTCTCCCGTACAATGCCAGTAGTGTCCTCAGTGAGAAACATGTTAGACTCTGGCGACCCATCCAGCTATGATCTTGTCTGTCAGGCGTAGCCCTGTGAAGCTGGCCATCAGACTGTGACATGATATATATGCCAATCACATGACATAGCTTTGGTTGGAGGCCTGAGTTGTGTGGTTAGTGAGTTTGGGATGTTGTCCTGGGGGAGCCAGGACAGCTGGGAACGGGCTGACCTGGGAGCTGCCACAACTTCTGGACTCTAAAACCAGAGCATTAGAGAGTGAGCTGGACGGATCCGCCTGGAGCTGTGAGGTAAAGGCAGGCGGAAGCCGCAGGGAAGCTGAGAAAGGGGAGAGCAGGTCAGAAGAGTTGTAAGATCAGAGTGCGGCTGAGGGGGTGAAACAAGTCATTGGAAAGAGCGATTTGCTGTCATCTGCTCTGCAGCACATGGGGACCAGGGGCCTGGCGCCCAGCGGGGGGGCCCAGGGAGGCATATTTTAAGGTGTAGAATCAAGACTGCATCTGCCCCTTTTAAATTCTGTTCCCTCTTCTAATAAATCAAGTGGAGCTGGGGTGGAGGGCCTTCTCTGTCTGAAAAGAGCCGTTGGCTCATCAATTTCCATAGCAAAGGCAGGCGGTTTAAGGGAATCAAATAATTACTGATCCTTGAGAGGCCCAGGGCACCTTTTAACGTCTGTGCACACCTGGCTGTCACCTTGGTCTTTACAAAGCTCTTGGAACTGAGTTGGGGAGCTACCAACAAGGCATTGCAGTATTGCTCACTATTTCGCATATTCATACATGTCCTAGGGTACCCTCCCTGAGGGCAGGCATGGTGTCTGCCCTTGTTGT
Source organism: Equus przewalskii (assembly GCF_037783145.1). Taxonomy (NCBI): domain Eukaryota; kingdom Metazoa; phylum Chordata; class Mammalia; order Perissodactyla; family Equidae; genus Equus; species Equus przewalskii. The sequence continues at coordinate 38,725,885 of NC_091840.1, forward strand.
CATGCATTCAGCACCTAGGACAGTGCCTCACAGAGCACTGGCACTTCCTGGTTACTGGTTGAATAAGTGAATGAGTGTCTGCATAGGATGAGTAAGGACTGTGGGGAGAAAGAGAAGCATATCCCCTTATGCTCCTGCCTTAAAACCATTCCTTCTGTTGTGGGAGACATGGTAGAGGAAGGAGCACAGGTTTGGGGTCAAGCTGTCTAGTATTGTAAGGCCAGTTCAACACTTTATCTCTGTGATCCGGGCCGATTACTTAACTTTTCTAAGCCTCATCTGAAAGGTGGTCACAGTGATGATGGGGAGAAGGACTTACTGAGCTAATGCAGGAAGCGCTCAGCACAGGGCCCCGTATACAGCAAGTGCTTGTAAGCGGAAGCTGTTGAGGACAGGGTCAGTATGTTGCCATGGTGTGTTCCTGCATGGGGCGGGTGGCTGTGCTGGATCAGGGACGCCCCAGCGTTTGTTCAGGAGCTGGCTGTGACAGCATTTTCACCAGTCCAAGGCAAAAGGAGGAAAAAATGGACAAGGTGGTAAGCCTTTCATGAAGCTGAGTTTATTCCATTTAAGGGCCAACCCTTTATGTGAGATTTTCTTCCTTATTACCTGTTTTGGTGTAAAAATGTCATTGTTTTGTGATATGATGATAAGATTTGAAGGCAGATTTAAAAAAAAATATCTGGCAAAATAAAAGTTGGTGGCCTGTGCTGATCCTCTATTTAAAAAAAAACTTTCGGGGGCCGGTCTGGTGACGCAGCAGTTAAATTCACACGTTCCACTTTGGCAGCCCAGGGTTCGCTTGTTCAGATCCCGGGTATGGACCTATGCACCTCTTGTCAAGCCATGCTGTGGCAGGCATCCCACATATAAAGTAGAGGAAGATGGGCACGCATGTTAGCTCAGGGCCAGTCTTCCTCAGCAAAAAGAGGAGGATTGACAGCAGATGTTAGCTCAGAACTAATCTTCCTCAAAAAAAAAATTTAAAGAAAATTTCTGTATGTGAAATCTCAGTGCCTAGAGACCACCAACCTCACTGATTCTGGTGCTGTCCTCCTCTCCTGGAGGTGGAGTGGAGGGAGGGTGCGAGGGAGGGGCAGAGGAGACAGAGGCCTCTGTGGGCCTGGCCCTGAGAAGGCTCCCTAAGGCATCAGGAAGGACTGGAACATGGCCTTTAAAGATGGTAGGATTTGCATTGGCAGATAGAAGTGTGTGGGAATTCTAGGTTGAGAGTACAGCTTGAGCAAAGGCCCAGGGGCAGACATGAACCAGGTGTGATGAGAGGTTGAAATGGAGACTTTGGGTCATGGAGAAACAAATGAGGGTCAGAAAGCCACTGAGGTTTCTTAAGAAGGGGCATGCAGGGGCCGGCCCGGTGGCGCAGTGGTTAGGTGCGCACGTTCCGCTTCTCGGTGGCCTGGGGTTCGCAGGTTCAGATCCCGGGTGCAGACATGGCACTGCTTGGCACGCCATGCTGTGGTAGGCGTCCCACATATAAAGTAGAGGAAGATGGGCACGGATGTTAGCTCAGGGACAGGCTTCCTCAGCAAAAAAGAGGAGGACTGGCAGTAGTTAGCTCAGGGCTAATCTTCCTCAAAAAAAAAGAAAAAAGGAGGGGCATGCCATTCTGAAAGTCGGACTAAGGAGGGAAGATCAGTAATTTATTTAGCTCTTATAATTATTTCTAGTATTCGCTACTACCCTGAAACTGTTCTCCCTAATTGTATAGAAGAATATGGAGGCTTATTGAGGTAAAATGAGGCATCAAGGATCACATAAGTAGTCAGTGGGGGAGCCAAGAATGTAGCAGGGGTGTTCAGATCCAAGTTTTGGGAACTAGGAGTCAAATTTAGGTGGAAATAATGAGAGCAGATCCTGACGAGTGAAGCCCTGGGGCTTGAGGGCTGAGAGTAGGAACTCAAGTGGGCATCAAGCCTGCTGTCCCTCCCTGTGGGAAGGACGCTGATGCTGTGGGTCCTGGATGCCATCCACAGCACTGTCCAAAGATCCTTCTGTGGTAGAGAGATAATGTCTTGTTTATGCTTCTTCTGTCCTTTCTGGGGAATGGATACATACAATGGCCAGCACAGTGCCTGAGTAAATACCTAATACCTAATAGATCCCATCTTCCTACTGTGATAGCTGGATCTTGGTTCTCAAACTTTATTGTGTGTCAATAAATATCTCCCACCCCTAGGTCTCAGGTGCTTCAAAGAAAACTAGATTTTTTTTTTAAGTGGTAGGTATTTTTTTTTTCTTTCAGGGGAAGATTCGCCCTAAGCTAATATCTGTCACCAATCCTCCTCCCCACCCCCCAAAGCCCCAGTACATCGTTGTGTATAGTTGTAAGTTCTTCCAGTTCTTCTATGTGAGCTTCCTCCACAGCATGGCTCCTGACAGACGAGGGTGCGGTTGTGCACCCGGAAACTGAACCAGGGCTACTGAAGCACAGTGAGCTGATCTTTAACTGCTAGGCCATCAGGGCTGCCTCAAAAAACTAGATTTTTAACAAGAACTTGAGGGGGCTGCAGTGCAATTGGTCCCTGGACCACACTTTGAGAAGCTTTGCTCCAGAAGGTATGCATCTCCTCCTGGGTTCCAGGCCAGCAACTCAGGTAGATGCCACCAGAGAATGCTGGTCAAAGGCAGCCCTGGGTACAGGAAATTGAGACAATATTCTTGGGCCCTTTTAGAAGGGGGGTGGGGCTTCATTTTGGGGATGGGAGAATCTCCAATGAGCGGGGCCTGAAGAGAATGTCGTTCTTCCAGTTGATTCTGAATAAAGACCTATAAAAGCTGTCAGCCAGTCCCAGCGCATCACTGCCATCACCCGAATTAAACTGCTGTGTGGCTGAATGAGTCCTGGCCAGGCCACAGATGGCCTGCCTTGTTGCTGACGCATTCGATGATGCTGCGCAGGACTCTCCCCTTGGCTACAGTTCGGTTCCTGTATCTGAAAGTGAAGGGGTTGGAGTAGATGGACCCCAAGGTGCCCAGGTTCCCTGAGGCGTTTGTTAACCCTCTCTCTCTCCTCTGCCCACATGAAGGAGGACCCTCCCAGGGCTACTTCAGAGGGAACTGCCTGTCCCTTCCCTGCACGTGTACCTCTCTGGCCAATGTCCTTTTGTGGGCCTAGCGTGGGGCCTCACTTTCACAGAGGAGGAGATTAAAGTGATTTGGCCAAGGTCGTCCAGTTGGAAAGGGAGAGAAACTGAGCACTGCGTGGTCTCTGGAGCCAGCTTCCCAGCGCTGACTTTGCTCCCCTTGCTCATCCATTGGGGCTGTTGGTGAGGATGCTTTTGGGGTGCTTTGGCTGTAATGCCAGGAAAGCTGGGCTGCTGTTGCCTATGACTGAGGAATCATGGAGCACACAGACAGCACATGGCATAACTCTGGGGGCACAATTGACATTGTAGTCTATGTGAATGGCGCCCCCTGGAGCTGTGTGGTGAACAGCCTGAGTGGTCACATGTGGTGTTCCTGGCAGTCAATGTACACTTGGTGGTACTTCTCTGTCCTTTTAAGTGGCTGTTAATGGTCCCTTTTAGGAACTATCTTTGCGTTTTATAGAAAGCTGGGTGGTTAGCTATTGAATTTAGCAAAGTCTAGGGCTGGAAATCTCTCCCATGGGTAGACACAGACAGTATTTGTGGAGTCCATTTTAGCTGAGTTGCAAAAGCTATCAGCTGGGGAGTCCATGACTGTGCCTTTGGCTAGGGAGAAGCCTTCCCTATCTTGCCCTAAATGGAAGAAGTTAGAGATCTCCTTGGAGATTCTGGTACAGGGGAACATGCTTTCCAGTTCTGTATGGAGCCAGAGATCAGGGCCTTTCAGACATCAGCCTCCCCCATCCCTCCCCCAAGTGGATGACAGCCTTCCTGCTGCCCAGGTCCGGATGCAATCTGACAAGCAGAAGAGCAGAGGTGAAAAGTGACCTCATGTTCATCCACGCCCAGCCTGCCTTGCACAACCCGAGAGCATCTCCTTAAATTCTGTGTCTTAGGGGCCTCATTTGCCTCCCTCTAGTCCCCGCCTGTGATATTCAAACCACTTACTTAGGCATCAGCTCTGTGGTAGATATGGGGGTACAAAAATGAATAAAACACGGCCCTACCGAGAAGGACTTGACAGAGAGTTGGTGAGACCAACAGGAATCCCAGTGATTCTGATTGGCTGTGATGTTGCTTCAGTGGGGACATGGGAGGTCCAATGGGGCAAAAAGGCAGGGCTCCTGGTTGACCTGGGGAGACTGGAGAGCCTTCCCTGAGCAGAGGTGGTCTGGGAGTTGAGACTTAAAAGATGAAGAGGAGTGTGAAGTGGGGGAGCGTAGTGAGGAAGGGCATTCCAGGCAGTGGGAACAGCATGGACAAAGACCCAGAGGCCAGAGAGGGCTGAGGATTTGGGAAACCACACATTACTTAGTATGACTGAGATGAAAATGACATGGGCTGGGTGATGGGGGAGGGAGTGTGAAGTGACCAGAGAGCCAAAGCGTGATGGAGCCTGTATTCCATGCAAAGTGATAAGAATTTCTATCCTGAGAACCGTGGGGACCTGCTGAAGAATTTTGAGCAGGAAAGTGACATGATCAGAATTGCATTTGAGAATTATCGCACTGGTGGAAACCTGGAGAAGCGGCTGAAGCGAGGTGAGAACCAGGACTGAATGAGCAGTTAGGAGGTGGTTGCATGAGTTCAGGTGAGGGGTGCTGAGAGCCCCGGGGTGGAAAGGAGCCTGTGGGCTGTCCTAACTCCCGTCCCTCAGCCTTGGTCAGGGAACTTGCCTCTCCTGCTCCCCATGTCTGGGCAGGCAGCCAGAGAAGCCACCATTTTTGGGGTGAGAGTGAGCTTCTCCCAGAGTCCAGGGGTGAGAACTGGTAGGACTCTTCCTGCTCTGTGGCCTGGCACCTCCTGCAGAACCAGGGGCTCCGTGGGCCGGGAACAGAGAACTCTCTTCAAGCCCAGACTGAAGTGGAGGAGGGCCGCCTTGCCCATGGGAGGAGGAGCCCTGAGGCTGCCCCTGGACATCTTCCTGCCAGCACAAGCCCCTCCACTTACAGGTGAGAGGCACCACAAGTGCTGGGGGCTGCTCCCCTCTCCCCTGGTTCCAGAGCCCCTTCCCCACGTTTCTATGGCAATCCCTCCACATTGCTTTCCTCATTCCTGCTTCTCAGATCGCCTCCTAGCACCTCCAGGGGTGCTAGGGAAGGCAGCTAATTACCTTGCTATAAATACCAGCCAGGATGAGCTCCTAGGCCCCAGACCTGGCTTCTCTTTCTCAGTGCCTCGGTGGTGGGTTGGGCAGTAGTGGGTGGGTGGCGTCTAACAGCAATCCGCCTGCATATTTCTTCACCCCATCGTGGGCTTGGCTGTGCTCACCTTCCCCTGATGAACAGCATGGGGGAGTGGGAAGAAGGAAACAGCAGCATCGCAGACATCTTCTAAGTGCCAGGCACAGTGCTAGGCTCCAGGAATCGGGGGATGAATGAGAGCCTGGCTCTGCTTTCACGGAACTCTCTGTCTAGAGAGGAAGATAGGTCTGCGATGAATAGTTGTGATGGGACGTGTGCCACTTGAGGAACAGGCGGAGCCACAGGTCTGCCTGCAGTAGGAACGGAGGGCTTCACAGAGTAAGTGTCCTCTGTAGCTGAACCCTGAAAGAGTCAACAAGGTGGAGAAGGCTCGGAGGACACTCTAGACAGAAAGCACGGGGCAGCAGAAGCAGAGAGGTGAATGTGTCGTCAGGGCGTAGAGCTGGCCCTCTATGACTGCAGCTGGGGATTTCCTGGAGAAAGGAGGGATTTGGGTCCCAAGGTGCAGCTGGGACCTGGCTCTGAGAGTCCTTGAGTGCAGTGTCCTGGGGTTGCTGGGAGCCACAGAAGGCTTTTCAGCAGCCATGTGGCCTGATCGGATGCATGCTTAGATCACTCCAGAGGCTGGCCGCCCCCACTCTGGTCACTTAGCTTCATTATCTCAGAAAGGCTGCTTCAGGGGCTGGCGCTCAAAAGGAGGTGATGGCAGCGGGCAAGGAATTACAATGAGGACACAATTAACATCTCACAAACAGAACAGCAATGCAAACACCTCCTGGAAGAGTGGAATTATGCACAAGGGGGAGGGAGAAAAAAACATCCTTCCCCTAATAGCTCTCCGACTTTCATTAGTTCTGACAGTGAAGGCTGCATCGCTGTGTGTTCCATGGCAACCGTTTCCAGGAAGAGCAGCGCCGGGAGGAGCACGGGTTCTGAGGACCTTCAATCAGTCGGAAAGCTTAGCCAGACAAAACGTCTCGTCGCCCGCCTTCACAGCCTCCGTGGGCGCCTGAGGGAAAGGGTGTGACGTGGGCCAACATTCCCCATAGTTATGGTGGTGACGAGCGCAGGGAGCGAGAGCAAAAGCCACCTCCTGGGGCTGGATCATAGGAGAGGTGCCCAGGACCGCTGTGGACCTGGGGCTGTGGCTCCAGGAGGGGAATGAGGCAAGGAAAGCAAAGCTACATGCAGTGGATTTGTCCTCGGCTTCTTTCCTGTCCCCTGAGGAACTCTCAGCTCCTTCTCCAGCCTGCATGCCTTAGATAGCACTGATGGAGGACAAGAGGGAGGCTCTGGAGCCAGGTTGCCTGGATCTGAGTCCCAGGCGGTCCCTTACTAGCTGGGTGATCTTGGGCAGCTTACGTCACGTCTCTGGGTTCAGCTCCTTATGTATCCCAGCGTCCTCAGGAAGATAAATGAGTGTCCGTGAAAAATGCCTAGCTCCAGAGCTGGCTCATAGTAGGTGCTGACCTGTGCCCTCGTCCTACTCCTATTTAGGCTACAGCGAGGTGCTGTGGGAGAGGCAAGCAGCCCACGCTCTAGATGCCAGCCAGGCTGCCTGCAGTAGTGCCCTCTGCTCTCTCCTCCTTCCTCCCCTCCCTTCCTTTCCTGGCCTGCCTCCTGTGCCCTCCCGCTCTTCCTCTCTCACGCTCTGACTGTAGTCTGCGGATGGTGGAGATGTGGGAAGAAAGCACATGGCTTTGCTCTTGGCCTCAGGGAGTCGCAAGACGTGCTGGTTTGGGCCCTTGGGGCTCTGGCCCTGCTCCAGACAAAGTGGGGGATGGGGGCAGTGGAAGTCCAAACAGGGGAAGACAATGCAAATGCAGAGAGCCCTTGACCACAATGAATGCCTCCCAAGGGCCCGCCGTGTCCCTGAGCACCGCTCTAGGAATGTGGCATGTCACTGAACAGAACGGACACAGCTCTCTGCTCCCAAGGGGCTTCCCCACTCCCAAGAAGACTGGCCGTAAGCAATATATGCATCGAAAGCAGAAATGATGTTAGAAAGTGATAAATCAGGACTTGGAAAAAACCCAGTGGGGCAGGGGAGGGACTGAAAGGGTTAGTGTGTGAGCTGGGTTGTGATTTTAAATCGGGGGCACATCAGCCCTCATTGAGGGGGCCGCATTTGAGCTGAGGCTTGAAGTGGGTAAGGACGAGGGGAGGAAGAGTGTGCTGGCAAGGGAACAGCTGGTGCAAAGGCTCTGAGGAGGGTGCGTGACTGGCACGTTGGAGGAACGGCAGGAAGGCCAGTGTGGCTGAGAGAGTGAGGGGAGAGTCACAGGAGATGTCCCACGGTAATGGGGGCTAGCAGGGTGGGCTGCAGCGGCCTCTTCTCTATGTGGTGCTGTAGGTACTGCCAGGAGTCGGGAGGGGCTCATGGTGGTCAGCTCTCTGCTCTCTCCCCCTCCCTCACGCCAATCAACCAGAACAACTGTATTTTTTAACTGTTCTGTGTATTGGGATTCAGAGTAAGATATTATTTAAATAATGGCTTTGCAACTTAAAAGATGTTTGAAATCCACTGATTAAGCCTTATACCAATGGGGAAACGGGGCCTCAGAAAAGACTAGTGACTTGCCCAAGGCCACACAGCCAATTGAGTGGAAGTTATGGAACTGAAACCTAGGCATCTGGAGAGGGTGCTTGGTCTATGTCAGAGCCATGGGAGGTCTTGGGCGTTGGCCGGGGCCTGAGACACACACAGTCCACACGGGGTCACAACATCTGGGTCCCCATGGACTCCTCCACTCCGGCTCGCTTGGGCCTAGGCAGCTTTGTCCAGGCTGTTGCCTTCTCCTCTCGCACATGCACGGGGTCCTTCCCACTTCAGCTTCCACCTCCTTTATAAAGCCACTCCCTGCTTCCTTGAGATAGCAGTGCATGCTTTTGTGAAGTTTTATCGCAGTCTGAGCTATAGTAGCTCTAAAACAAGTCACACTGTCTCCCCAGGCCAGTGTTTCCGTAAATGCTGAGGCAAGTTGCCTACTTAGAGTGTTTAGGCTAGGATGGAGTTGCTTAATATTGTACCTTAGGATATGGGCTGGCCCAGGAGAGGCAGCCAATGAGTGCTTATTAAGTGAATAAATCATGACGGCCTTTGGAGAAGTACTTTTCCATGGGCTTCCTGACCCTGTCCATAGAGAGAAGACACAAGAGCATAGCGGTCAACAACATGGACTTTGGAATAAAGAGGACCCAGGTTCAAATCAAATTTCTTAACATCCCAGAGCCTCAGTGTCTGCATCTTTTAAATGGCAATAATAACTACATCTTAGGATTATTAGAAGGATTAAAGTACATATAATGCTCCCGAGCAGGTGCCTGGCCCCTTGCGATGGAGCCTCATGGGGGTAATGGGATCCCAGGCCGTGATTCTCACCCTTGAGTGTGTTTCACAATCACCTGGAGGCCTTGTGAAGACACAGACGACTGGTTCCTGCCCGCTAGAGTTTCTATGTTAGTTGGTCTTGGGTGGGGCCTGTGACTTTGCATTTCTGACAAGCTCCCAGGGGCTGTGTGCTACTTTTTGGGAGATCCCTCTTGAGAGCCAGTGTCTTAGACCCAGATGAGAGCCGTGGGGAGAGAAGGAACTGAAGACCAGGAATGGGCTCCATGTGCCGGCAGTCCAGGTGGAGAGAGGGGACCCAGAAGGAGGCCCATTCTCCAGGTCGGGCAGTCAGCTGACGTCACCCACCTGGGTGGCCGGCTGCTCACCCTCGAGCCCCACCACGTGCACTGAGATTCACACACCAGTGATGAAGCAGCCAACAAAGAACTCCTTCCTCTTCTTCTGTCCCACTCTCGTCTCTTCCAACTGGATAACTTCTGGCCTCTGGATATACTGACATGGAGTGAGGCATAAGATGCTAAAGGAGGTAGGCAAGCAAACAGAAAACCAGAGATGAGCCAGAATCAGTGTTTCTAGGTTTGGAACCCTTCCCATAACTTCTCAGAAATAGCTGTGGTCCTGGGAGCGTTATGGATCCACAATACTTTAAAATGGCCCCATGAAAATGAATGGATTTTCTATCTGCTACACGATACAATCCATAGACTTCAGCCTGGTGTTCAGGCCCTAAATGACTTGGACCCAAGCTAGACCAGCCAACCATTAAATATCTGACTTTCCCTACTCCTTGTACTTTCTTCCTGTGTTTTTGCTCTCACAGCTCCTTCCAGCTGAAGCATCGTCCCCTCTGATGAGGCCCTAACAAAATCTCTCTCTATTTTTGGTGTTCTAAATCAGGGGTTGGCAAACTACAGCCTGTGGGCCTAATGGAGCCCACTGTGTGTTTTTGTCAATAAAGTTTTATTGCAACATAGATGCACTCATTCACTTCTGTCTCATTTATGGCTGATTTTGCAGTGCAATGACATAGCTGAGTAGCTGCAACAGAGACCATCTGTTCTGCAAAGTCTAAAATATTTGCTATCTGGCTCTTTATGGAAAAAGTTTGTTGACCTCTGTTCCAAATGCAATGTCATTTTTCAATGAAACCTTCCTGGATCCCACCAAGTTATGTTCATCTCACTTTCCCCTGACACCTCTGAGTTCTTCGCTCTGTGATTATATTACTTGTCGTAATGGTTTTCCATGTATATTTTTTCTCATTGGATCTGTATATCTACAAGGCTGTCTCTTTGAGATCACGGTTTGGTGTCAGGGCCCATAAAGGTTATATTAAAAGACATTCCTCAAAGTCATTCATGAAGCCCCCAAAATGAGAAGCAACTTAGATATTTGAGTAGAAAAAGGGTCAAACTATGATATAGCCATATGATGTACTGCTATGTAGCAAATACAGTCAGTGTTTCAAGGATATATAATGAGCAGAGAGAAATTCTCCATCACGAAAAATAAAGTTTTTAGAAAAGATTCTAACAGTATATAATACACTGCTACTTCGTAAGTAAGTAAATAAATAAATATGCAGATGAATTAGTTAAAAGACGAGAAGAAAATATACGAAAATTTTTATTGCTCTCTGGGTAGAGGGTTATGAGTGGCTTTCATTTTGTTATTTTATTAGTTCATCTATTTCTCAGAATAAGGGTATTTTGCTTTTAGGACCGGGTAAAAAGTGCAAGTTATTAAAACGCTAGTAGCTGGCTCTGTCCTGGCTCACCACTTTCTAACACCATGGCCTTAAGAACTCACCTGGCCTCAGTTTCCTTATCTGTAAAATAGGGGGAAATACGGCCTTCTTCACAGAGTTTTTTCATTGACTTTTAGAAACAACCCAGCGACCTCCAAAATGCCCTTCTCCCCAGCAGGCTGCTGCTCTGGCTGGGCCTCTTGGTGAGATGGGGGGTGTCGGGGCTCCCACGAGGCCGAGTTGGCGCCCTGAGATGGAAGTGGAACAGTGATGGAGCAGAATGGTACTGAGGCTGTCGAAAAGTTCAGGAGCAGCACACGCTTTCACAGCCCAGCACCAGGATGGCTGTTGCGAAGGGGGCCTTGCCCCTGGAGCCCCCAGCTTCATTTTGGCCCAATGCACAGCGGCTCCCTGTGTTTCATTTTCACCCTGAACTAGCTGTTCCAGCCTGAGTGGCCTGGCGCCTGCCCTTCCACACCTCCCACCCTGACCCATTTTCTCACCGCCTCTTGTCAGTCTGTGCCTGCCATTTTCTTTTTTCCTTAAAAGTCACACCTTCATACTTCCACTGGGGTTTATTTTTTTATTTTTTCTTATCCAGCATCTTTCTGCTCCTTCCTCTCTCCCTGCCTTGCTAACAATGTCTTTTCTTGAGACTGTAAGTGATGACTTTCTACTCCTTTCTCCCTTCCCTTCTTCCTCCTCTTCTTTTATAGGCATCCTCATTGTTATTTTTTATTCCTCATTATCAAGGTAGGTTGGGGGAGGCAAGAGTAGATGAGGGAGATCCGTGAAGAGGCTGATATATTGGTCCTAGGAGGTGGCAGTGCAGATGGAGAGAAGTGGGTGGGTTGGGATAGAAAGAGATAGAATCCACAGGAATTATATGTGGGAAGATGAGACCCAGAAAGGGGCTGTGACATGCCCCAAGGTCATGCATTGACCAAGTGGCAGATCAGGGAATCTGGGTCTACATTCTCACAGTTCCTGGGTCTATCCCAATACTTGGATGTATCACTTATCCATTATACCCCTTCTCAGCCCGCTTCCCTATCCTGTGTTCTCTGGAGATATGTAGACCTTGGTCGAATCCCAGGCTGCCACTCAGGGTGGTGCAGTTAACAATTTGTCGACACCTGAGCCACCAAGAGGGTACCTCCTGACTTCTGGACTTCCAAGAAGTGTGTCACACCTGTCTCTGGCTTCAGAACTTGGAGTCCTGGGGAATCTGTTGAAGACTGGGCCATAAAATCAGAGGGGTAGGTTTTGGACTGGGAGCAATGGGGATAAAAGTCACTAATTAAGTCAATCTGTGAGCAGCTCTATAGGAGTGGAACTCAGACTCTGCTTCTGTGGGGCTGTCCCTAAGCTTCTCAGGAAGTCATGGCCCCCAGCCCCAGAGACTTCAAGCAAGGAGGGCCTCATGGATTATGCAGTGAACTAGCACAAGAGGAGACCGGCATTTACTGAACATAAACTAAATTGGTTTGAGAGCTGCTTGTGAGTCCATGATGGCCAGGGGTGTTGGTCTCCTGACCAGCCTTCCTCTGTGGTGTGGTAGAGGGTGTCGCTCCCAGGGGCCAGTATCCCAGGCCTGATATCTCAATGCCACACAAGACTCTGGATCTGGGGGCCTATGGAGTCGAGAGTCTTGCTTTCTTGGTAGAAACTTGGCAGCTCCTCCTTGATTTGGCTACAGGGATGGGGAGTCCCAGCTCTGACTTCTGACTTAACTTCTCTCCCTGGACCATGTGGGTTAACCTCCTCTGGCTTTCTAGAAGGTACCATGAGGATACGCTACCCATGGCTCAAGAGGGAGAGAGAATCACATACCTGAATGGATGGAGGTTTGAAAGGTCTCAAGCAGAACCTACCTTGAATCTCTTCCCACAACCTCATAATCTCCTCTCTAGGGAAGCTCCCATCTTCTGCTTGCTTGGGTACCCATTAGGTCTGAACAAAACCTGCTAGTGGCTATAAGATCATGTCTCAAGGGGTCATTGCCTTTTCCCTGTGGTCAGTTTGAAGACCACATTTGTTTGCCCGTCACCTTGGCTTAGAAGGGGATTGTGAACAGTCACTGAGGAATTTTTGCCAACCAAAGGTGGAAATTGCTTTGCAAACTATCTGAGTCATCAAACTTATTATTCAAAGACTGTGTCCAAGGTACATAGGTATCATAGCAGATATTTTTTTCTATAGCTCAGCTAGTACATCCTGCTCAGTCAGTACACCCACTGTGGACCAAGCGTGTACTTAACTGGCACAAATCCTCTTAGTTAAATCGTGTTATTGCCACTGAAAAAATTTGGAGGTTGAGACCCAGAGAGACTCCAGCATTTTGCTGCGATCAAACAGATGGTTGATAGTCATGTTGGGCTTCAAGCCTAAAATCATTCTTACTTCAAAGACCTTGCTTTTTCTAGTTCTGAAGCTTCCCTCTGTCCTTATATCATTCTGCAAAATGGTTATCCAGCTTCTACTTGAAGACCTACTATGTTGGGAAACTCACTACCTCCCCAGGTTGCCTGTGAATGACTGTCTCAGATGAACGTTTTGATTAGGCCTATTGAGAAGTGGCTAGTCTTCTCTCTTCCTCCTTCCTGCCCTCCCTTCTCTTCTCACTTGACTTCCAACACTTCTTCCCAGTCATGGATGGAGGGTCTCCTTGGCTCTACTCGGAAGGAGTCAGCTCAGTGCCCCAGCATCCTCAAGCTTGAACAAGGCAGGAGCATCCTCAAGAAGGAGCCCTAGGCCAGGGGCCACTTTCTCGTTCCCTGAACTAACCCAGTCAGTGATATGTCCTGATAATTTATTTCTTGAAAAGAGCGTAGATTTTAGCATTTGCCAATTTCTGTGTGTAAATATTTCCATCCTGGCTGATTTCAAGCTACCAAGGTTACATCACTGAAAGCAGAGTTGGGGAGAGATGAGCGTAATCTGCTCCCCAAGCCAGTAGGAGCCAGCTTCGGTCCATCTCAGTTTCTCTTTCGTGTGGCTTTGGCTGCTACAGTTGGAGCTCAGCTAATGGATTTGTCGTTCACTGTTTTCGTTTCTTCCCCCCTTAAAACATTTCGCCTGCTGGCTAAAAGCCTCTGACAGTCATAACCTTCTTCCTGCCAAGCTGGGGCCCAGTTGGACTTTCCAGGTCTGTGTTGTGGAGGACTACCACCTGCTGCCCTGAGGATCCACCAGACGGAGAGCCAACCCACGTGTTTCCAACACCATGCCAGGCCCGGGGGTGCTGGCACATAAAACAGAAAGCACAGCCCTTACCCTTGAAGAGCTAAGGGCCCATGGTCAAGAGATAATGAACATTCTCCTGCAGAAACACCATGAGAATAATTCTAGAGCCCAGAAGGAGGGCTCAAGACTGAGTCAGAGAGTTTCAAGGGCCTTTCAAAACCATTTGGTTCACCCCTCATTCTACAGGAAAAAGCTAAGGCCCAGAGAGGGTTAGTGGCTTGCTTAAGGTCACAGAGCTATTTAGTGGCAGAGCTGGAATTGGAATCCAATCCATCTTTCTGGACATCTAGCAGCCAGTTCTCTTGCTGCAGAGTAGGCTATTGGAAGCTTCTGTAGGGTCTCAAACCAGGGAGAGATGAGAGTCTCTCTTCCAGCTCATCCTGGTTTCCCTGGGATTTTCCTGGTGTCAGCATTGAAAGTCCTTTCTGCATCTGGGGAAACCCTCAGTCCAGACAAACTCAGACAGTTGGTCCCTTGTCCCCTCCCTCTCTTTCTTCCCTATCCTCTTCCTTCCATCATACATTGATTTGTTGCCTGCCCACCAAACTTTAGAGTCGAGACAGGACTGACTGGAGGGAGAGCTTGAGGAAGAGGGCGGAGGGGTCTGTCCTCGGAGATGGCTGTACCTCTGCCGCTCCCCCAGCTGGCTTTGCCTGTAACCTCCCTCTTGTTCTTCTTTTACCGATGCCTCCACTTCAGGGGCTTAATTTTGAAACAAATAGATTTACTGGATCGTAAAAGTAAGCAATCTGTGTAGATTGTTACAGAAATTCAACAATAGAGAAGTATGTAAGATAAGAAGTGGAGTGTCACAGAAAAACCCACCACCTGGACTAATAGTTGGGCATTTATTCCTGAAGATAATTTCATCCATTTATCTATCTAGCATCTATCTATCTAAATATTCCTATATCATCTGGTATATTAAATATGCATATGCTAGTAAAGATGTGACCATATTAATTATATTACTTTGTAATCTGGATTTTTGCTTAACAACATATCATGAACATCTTTCCACATTAGTCATTTAGAGATGACCTCATCCTTCATAATGGTAGCATATTAGTCTGTCATGTGGATGTACCCTAATTTGTTTAATCAATCCTATTTTTAAAGACAATTAGATTCTCTCCATTTTGCAAAATCCTAAACAACATTTTGTATATTTATCCAATAATCTCCTTTGGATAATTTTTTAGGAATATGTTATTGGGTTAAGATGTGTTCACACTGAAATTGTCACGCAGTATGCCCTCTAAAAAGCCTATGCCAATTTGCATTCCCACCAACAATCTGTGAGACTGCTAATTTTCCACACTCCCCTTGGGCTTGGGTATTACTGATCTAAATCATTTCCCAGTCTGGTGGCTAAAAAGAATGCCATTGTTTTATTAAAATTTGATTTGCTTTAAATTCCAGGGAGGATGAAACTCTTCACATGTTTATTGACTGCTTGTATTTCTTTTCTCCTTCTTCTAGTTGAAGCCCACTCTGGCGTGTGCCCAGGCCTCTGTATCTCCAGTTATCGCTATAAAGAAGTTCAGAGAGCAAGTGATGTCTGCTCCAGTATTTGTTTTACCCAAGAAGCTGTTATTAGTTTGCGACCATGTGCTAGCTGTGGGGTCATGGGGCGTTAGATACAAACAAATATAATGCAAAGTTCCTGTTCTTGGAGGTACTGAAAGTCTATAATGAGAGACAGATACGTGCACACGCACACATAATCCCAGGGAACAGAGGAGATGGCAATGGCTTCAGGACAGCAGTGGCCAATCTTCAGGTTCTAAATTGGAATGCTGGTGCTGTCACTTTAGTTCTCTTGGAATTGAGGTTAGACATACAGGCTTGTCCCAGAGCTGGGGTTGATAATAAATAATTCTACTTGTAACCAAGGAGATGAAGACATCAAAAGCTGTTTTCCGGGTGGTCTTGTTCACCTTCTCTGATTTCAAGTTCTCTGGAAACTTTGCCAAACCTGTGACTTGCGTCTCTACCTCCATCCCAAGGCAGTCCTCTTTGGCCATTCCACAGACCCCTAGAACTCTGAAGACCACTGCAAAAGCACTGGACATAACGATCAGGAAGATCCCAGCCAGCCCCTTGATTCTGTGACGCACCATTCATTTCAATAGGTGCCGTGGATGATACCAGCAAAATCGTGAGGGACACAGTGCCTGTCATCGAGGCATTTGTGGGCTGAAGAGCCTTTGTGAAAATGTCTTGACAGGCTGCGTGGAAGGATTTCAACTGCTGGGCAAAGTTGGCTCTCCACTCTGATGGCCCCTTCACATTGACCTGCGGCAGTGGTTCCCAGCCCAGGCTGCACATTAGAATCACCTGGGAAGTTTTAAAATCTATGGATCCTGAGGTCCCACCCCAAGAGGTTCTGATTCAGACGGTCTGGCATGAGGCCCAGGCACCAGTGTGTTGTAAGAACTCCCCAGGTGATTCCAATGTGCAGCCGGGGCTGGAAACCACTGGCACTGGCACGTACAGACCACTGGGGGGACTTTCATAGAGATGAATGGCTTAATTACCCGGTGGTTCAGGACTGTTGCCTGTGTTGTTCACAATGTCTCCGTGGTGTGTCATCTCCTTAAATCCTTTGAGGGTAGGGATCGTGACTTCAGACTTGAGATTGTCATCTCCCTCAGCCCGGCCTGCTCTGGTCACAGGCATTCAGTGGTCAAGAGCGTGGACCGCAGACTCAGATGCCTTGGGCTCAAGCATCAGTTGTGTAATCTAGCATCTTCAGGACCATGGGAAAAATACTCAACCTCTGCGTGCCTCAGGTTTCTCACCTGAAGTCACGGATAATACCAACACTATCTCAAGGGTGTTGGTGGATTACGTAAGTTTCTTGTATACAAAGTACTTAGAAGGGTGGCTGGCAATCGTGAGCACTCAGGAAACATTATTCTCACCACTTGGGAGTAGGAAATTTCAGAGTCAAACCAAACAGTTCTCTTTAGAATTCTCCATCCCAACTGCTCTTTTCTTGTCCTTCATCTCAGCTTTTTTACTGTTCTTGTCCCCCTTGTTTACCTCTCAATTGCCCACCTCCCTCTTTCTCTGAAAGCAATGATCAGACTGGAGGCAAATCCCTCCCTAGTTCCCATGGCCTGCTTGGAAGGTAAGAACGTTAGAACAGTAGGTGTCCTGGAAGAACAATCCCCCAGAGGTCTTTTTTGCTTTGGGAAGAAGCAGAGTAGAGGGACGTGTGTAGGCTCTGGAAACAGAGGGAAAACGGTTGAATCTTGGTTCTGTCATTTACCGATGGTATGAACTTGGGCAAGGCCCTTCATATTCCTGAGTATCACTTTTCTCTTCTATGAAGGAGAACCTAAAGGATGTGCCTAGTGTGGTACTTGGCACATGGTAAGTGCTGAGTGAGCATGAGGCCACCACATGGAGTCCCTGGAAAATCAGCTAGGTCTGCTCCCCTCCCCTCCTTTCTCGTCTACCTACATTCCCACAAAGGAGGCAGGGACATCCCTGTTCCCCAAATATGTGGGAGGCACGGACATCCCTGTTCCCCAAATATGTGGGAGGCACTGTTAATATATTACTTTCTGGGATCCACAGAGTCAGTTGATCTGGGAGGAAAAAGAAGAGAAGGAGACTTCAAGGACAGTGTCCCAAGCCCTGCTGCCTGTCTTGGAAGTGAGCAGCTAGTGCTACAGGGATGGAAGTCCGACCTGAGGGTTGATTTAATAATGCACTTGATCCATGAGGCCCTGGTTCACAGTGGGTGCTCCTGGGAATGAGGACCACAGAGATGAGAGAATAAGTCAGAAGATCTGGATTCCAGGGTTGTCCTTCTGTATTCTGTTGCTTCGTCTATAAGATGGTTATTATCTACTGCTGATAAACCTGACCAGGCAATTGTGATGATCCACTGAGGTGACACATGCATCAACACACTGTGGACTCTAAGAGTTTGTGCCGTTCAGTGTGATGAGACCCTGGGGGGAGACTCGGAGAGGGACCCCACATAGGTGGCCTCAAGAAGCTCACAGTCTAGCTAGAAGATGATCTGTACAGAAATGACTCGAATCTAACTTGAAAAGAGATGTAAGGTAAATATAGAGTTTGGAGTTTAGAAAGATATCCTTTTCAGGTGAGGGAATCTAATAAGTCCTCCTAGACAAGAAGACAGTTGAATTAGGCTTTGAAGAGAACGTAGGATTTGGCCATGCATAGATGAGTAGAGGTGTGCACACACACATGTGTGTGCACGTGTAAACATCCATAGGACTATGGGCTTTTGTAGCGAGGTTTGTCGTGGCTACTGGAGTCTGTGGTGGGAATGGAAGCTGAACTACTTGAGAGTGTGGAGAAGTGGAAAGGAAGGAACATTGCCTTTGGATCAGCCAGACTTTGGTCGTATCACAGGCATTTTCAAAGCACCCTGCCCAGTACCTTGTGAGGTTCCTGTTTCCAGCCATGCACATTGACTCACATTCACTCTCTCACCATCCATTTAATTGCCACATCTTGTCAATTCTCATTTCCAAATATCTCCTGAATTTTTATCTCCCTCGTCTCTCCATTCCTATTGCCAAGCACTAATGCCAACCCTAACCTGCAGCCAGAATCCATCACCCCAGTGGTTCAGTGTCTCACCCTCTGTTTCCTTCCTCCCTCTCCTCCAGTTGCCTCCTGCCTGCAGTTTTCTTTCAGTTGTATTCCTTCCCCTCTTGCAGTCACTGCGTGGCCGCAACAGTCTTTCTAAAATACATGTCTCCTCACATCTTGCCCTGCTAAAACTCCAATAATGGCTTTCATGGCAGCCAGAATAGCACCCAGTCCATTCATCTAACATGTCCTGCCCACCTCTACTGCTTCAGTCCTATTTTCTCAATCATCCTGTCATTGGGCTTCCCCCAAGTCAATTTGGCTCCATCCCATGTCCAGATCTGTTCCATGCTGGCTTCTCTGCTTGGAGTGCCCTTTCCTAACATTTCCTCCAGAGAAACTTTTCATGTAATTTTCTTTCAAGACTCAGTTTAGACTTCTCATCCTCTGACTTGCCTTG
This sequence comes from Equus przewalskii, assembly GCF_037783145.1. Classification (NCBI taxonomy): domain Eukaryota; kingdom Metazoa; phylum Chordata; class Mammalia; order Perissodactyla; family Equidae; genus Equus; species Equus przewalskii. The sequence continues at coordinate 38,744,582 of NC_091840.1, forward strand.
AAATAGGAACAAGGTGATATATCCAACTCTCCTCGGGTTTTTTTTACATGTCTAGGTGAGTCTTCATAAGGGCACTCTCCATGACTTACCTGTCTCTATACTCAGGTCCAAGTACAGGGCCTGGCATGAATTAGCTGCCAATAAAAGTTTTATGATTAAATAAATGAATTAATAAATGCATAGGTAGTTATTTAATGAGAACACTCACTCAGGCCTTCTATTGGGAAGGAAAAAGGAGCCAACTATTACTCATTGATTATATGTCTCATCTATTCTTTGACATTTTCCCCAGGGCATTTAAATGACTCATAATAGTACTCAAAAGTTTGAAATCCTTTGGAGTGGTTTGTCACAAGAATGGGTTGTTTCTCAAGATATTTAAATGATTCATCATTGTATTCAAAATTTTGAAATCCTTTAGTGTGGGGTTTTCACAAGAATGAGTTGTTTAGCCTTAAGACAAGAGGGGATCCCAGCTAAAGTTGAGAAACTCAGTATATTTGGGGATTTTGCAATTTAAGGATCAGGAGAAAGGTCAGAGACATTCACTGCGGATTTGTAGGATATTGAATCAGTAGGTACTTCACTAGAGGAACTGAAGTAAAGAAGTGAAAAGATAGCTCCATGTTGGATCAATCTATGTATTTGCACAGTGTGGGTTCTTGATCTGTATTATTAATGCTTGGTTATTCCAGAGAAGATTCTTCACTTTTTAGATTGTTGTAGTCATGGGTTTCTAGTTGATCAGGCATAGACAATATCAGGATTGAGTTCCAGCACACTGTGTTCCATGTCCATGGAAGACATTGCTTATTGACCATATCACTCCTTCCTGCCTACCTGTTGGCACCTGCAAACATAGGTTCTTTACCTGCCACACAAGAGGGGCCAAACGAAAACTGGAATGCCAGGCTTATGGCAAGGAAAGGGTTTTTATCTCAGATGATATCAGCCGGGAGACAAGAGTGAGCCCTCAAATTTGTCTTGTTTCATCTTGTCTCCCCGAAAGATGGGAGGTGACGGGTTTTAAAGGTTGCAAGGAATGTTTCTGTTTGTAGGGGTGGGGCGTGGGGACTGTGGCCTTGGGCGCTTTCCCCCACCAGCCTGTGTTCATCCTTGGGAGGCTTCTTACAGAGCGTAGGATGATAAGGGAATTTGCAGGTGGGTGACCTTGGCTGTTTGTCTCCATGGCAGATAGTGGATTCTGGAGCCAGGGAGTAAGCAGGGAAAGAGTGCTTTAGTTTTAAACCAATATATGCTGGGTTTAATGTAGGGAAACTGATATGAGGGCCAGCATCATACTAACTCTGAATATGGTCTCAGAATCTTTCTTTGCACAATGTCCCAGGTGGCTATTACCACTTTGCTAGAGTAAATAAATTACCATGAAATAAAATCCATTTTTCATCCCTCTACCAGATCTTGAGGTAATTTTAGGGAGAAGTCTGGATCTGGGCAAGGTGGAAGCTGCCTGCGAGGATATTTGTGGCTCTGCCTTTTCCCTGAGCTCCAGACTCTAAGTGTCTGCTGACTGTCTACTCCTGGATGTCTCATGCAAAATGAAACCCTTGGATCCCCTCTAAATTATTTTTCTTTCTCCACCTTCTCAACTGCAGTAAAAGATCCTAATATCCACCCTGTTTAGTCAAGCTAGAGACCTATTAGTCATCTTTGATGCTTCCATTTCTCTGTACCCTCATATTTACTTCACCAGCAAATATTATTGATTGTATTCATTAATATGTATTTCAAATCTGCCCCCCTCCAGTCTTACTACAATCCTTTCCCAGTGCAAGCCATCATAATCTCTCCCTTCAGCTATTGTAACTGTGTCTTAATTGGTTTTCTTGCACTGTATTTGTCCCCTCCACTCTATTTCCAATGCTTAAAAAAATTACACATTAATTCCACTCCTAGGTATTTATCCAAGAGTAACAAAGACATATGTCCACCGAAAGAATTGTACAACATTCATAGCAGGTTTATTCATGATGGCCAAAATTTGGAAAACAACCCAAAGGTCTCCCAACAAGTTAACTGACAAACTTAATGCATACTTATACAATAGAATACTAATCAGCAAAAAACATAAAAAGGCAAACTACTGATACACACAAATGGAGAATCTCTGAAACAGTAGGCTGAGTAAAGAAGCCAGACACGAGAAAATAGTACTGTATCATTCTGTTAATATAAGCTTTTAGAACAAGCAAAATTAGTCCAAGATAAAAATTTAAAAACAGTCATTGCCTCTTGGGGTGGGGAGTTGTTGGGGTTTGACTGGGAGGGGACATGAAGGAACTTTTGAGGAAGATGAAAGTGTTCTGTGACAAGAATGTGGGTTTCATTTGTCAAAATAATACACCTAAGATTTATACATTTCATTGTAAACAAATTTTACCTTGAAAAAAGGAAAATAGAGCTGGAAAAAATAATAAACAAATGGGAAGGTGAAGAATAGGTGAAAGTATAGATGACACAAGAATGGCAAAATGATGATACTTGTTGAATCTGAGTGATGAGTACACGGGAGTTCATTTTACTATTTTGATTACTTTGTATATGTTTGAAATTTTCCATAGTAAAATATTATTTTAATGCATAAATCAAATCATGTCTCTTTGTAGTTTAAAACCCTTTATTTACCTCCTATTGCATATAGAAAAAAGCTTAAGCATTATGCTGTGATTCATATGGTCCTGCCCCAACTATTTGCTTACGTCTTCATATCTTCTTCCTCTCTCCTTCTCTCTTACTGTGCTCCGGTCCACTGGACTATCTCAAAGATACCTAAGCATGCCAAGATTTTTCCAAACACAGAGCTCTTGGATGAATCATTTCTTCCAATGGACCTCTACCAATTTTCACATGATTGTTCCTTCTCATCCTTCAAGCGTTCAAGACGCCCTCCCGACTGACACATTTTGGTTACTTGTTTGTCTCCTTAATAAAAGACAGACTCTATGGAGACAGGCGTAATACTTTTCTTAGTTGTCATTTTATACTGAATTCCTAGAACAGTGCCTTGTTTTCTGTTTTGTGAGTCTCTATGTGTCTGTGAGTGTTATCTTTCAACTACCTCATCTTTTGGAGCCCCGGGCTTAAGTGTGTCCTTTTACGTTGTTCTGACTAGCACGATGGACAGCAATCACTTATAGGCTCTGGGACTGAGGGTGTGGAGTTGGAGCAAAGATCAGGTAGGACATGGTAGGTGTTTGGTCATGTTTTGGAGTTTGTCTGGCAGATGAGTGCGTGTGAACGGAAACTCTGGGAGGCTTCTCAGGAAGGCGACAACCTGAATGGGATGCTGCTAGCGTGGGTTTAGCAGCCCACCTTTGTGCTGGACACAGTCTGGAATGGGAGGGTATCCCCACTTTCCCACATTGCTTGGAAAGAGCACTACTTGTGAGCCAGAAAGTACAAATCTTGTCCAAATGCTGTACTAACAAGCTTCATAGCTCTGGGCAAATAACAGCCTCTTTGAGCTTTAGTTTCCTCAGACGTGCTTAAAAAGGGGACTTCATTGAATCAGCATTTCCCCAGTGAAATCATATTGTAGATCATAGATGCCTGGAGTGAAGAAAATGAGGAGCAAAGAGGAAAAGGGATGAGTGAAGTGCCAATCCTGTTGATGAAGCAAGAGGATAGAGAAGCAATGGAAATCATTTGGCTAATTGATCCATTATCTGCTGTTAGCAAACTAAGACTAGACAGTACCTGAGGTTATTTATGGAGCTAGTATTCTGCGGAAGGAGCATCTGATTTACCGTTCTTTTATCTCCTATGCAGGTTTGCAGCACATACAACTCTCACTGTGCAAGGAGATATACTCTTGTTTGAGTCTTTTGCTCTTGTTGTCCATTGTCTCCTGGATCGGGAAAATAAGCATAAACTCTATGGGGGACGGAGGTCCCCTAGGTACTTCCATGCTTGTCAGAGCCTGATAGAAGAGGGACTTTGAGAAGAGCTTTTGTAGAGAGAAGAGCACATCGACGGCATCCGCTTAATCTATCCCACTTGTCTTTGACTCATTTGAACCCCTTTGAATTTCTTGACCTTAAAGGTGGATCTCTTCCAATGCCTGTGTCTGTGTATGTTCAACAGGCAGGCTTAGGAACCAGACAGCCTGAGCTTGAATAATTCCAGTTTTCCAACCTCCATGCTGTTTGACCTTGAACTTGCTACTTAACTTCTCTGTGTCTCAATTCCTTCTTTTATTAAATATTCCTAAATTAAATACTATCTGTAGCACAGGGTCAATGGGCAGATGATGTGGGAAAATGCGTGTAAAATGTTCAGAGCACAGTCTGGCATACAATATGTACTCAATAAATGTCACCCATTATTAATATCACTAATACCGTGGGATGTTGCCCAAATGCCAGTAATCAAGACTTTGGCTCTGTTTATAAGCTGGGAAATCATTTAGTCCTCTTCAAAATGCTATATATATCATCCAGAGTCACAGAAACAACAATAAACAACCCCCACCCAGGTTTGTACATTCAGCGACCATAATGGCCTGATGCACTAGCTAAGGCCTGGTGGGGCGGGGGGGGGGGGGGGAGGGGGGCATTTCCATTGTCTTCAGCACAGGGAGCTCTTAGAGGGCCTCATTTTTATGAGTATATAAAATGCCTTGTGGACACATTAAACTTAATATATGATCATAATAACAGTGGAGCCGCCAGCCTGAGATAGAGGCAACAACCCAGGGAGAGCAAAATTTGGAAGCATAAAGCATGGGAAGCAAATGTTATTTCACAGGGGTTGAGTGGTGGTTGAGACATGAAGGGGTGGAGAATAAAGGGCAGGGGGTGTGGTGAGCAGTTGGGAGCAGCAAGCATTGAAGAAGAGTTTTATCCATCCTCGCCTGGGTCTGGCATGAGAAGTAAGTATAAAATTAGAATAGGCAAGGGAGAAAGGTGGAGGGGAGGAGAGGGGAGAAGAGATGAGAGGTAGAAAAGTGAGATTATAGGCGGAGTTATACCTCGGGGTGAGGAAGACAGCAATTGTGTTGGGTACAATCACAGAAAACCTCTGCAGGGCTGAAGGGGAGGTGATAGGTACCTCGTCTATGTGGTCCAACTTGCATGATCTACAATCCAAAGTTTGGATTTAAGACCAAAGTAGCCATTGCCATTCTCCATGTGGACTCAGACTTGCCGTGAACAGTCATTCAGAGATGGGACTTTTGGAGGATTCTGGTGGCAATATATCCCAGTTACGGGAATGATATCTAGAGGGGGAAGGTCTCAGCATTTTGACCTCTGAAATTATCAAGCTGAAGATAAGAGATGGTAGTAAATGCTACATGTAGAGACAGGTGTAGGATTTCACATGTTTCATGGCCCAGAGACAATAAGATCTGGAAGGATCAATGGGAGTTTGCCAGCCAAAAGGCTGGGTCAGACACTTTTCACCTTGTAATGAGGTTTGGCTTTTGAACAGTATCATCTGCTGCCAGGAATGAATGAATGAACAAAAGAATGAGTGAATCATGAATGAGAATCAGGGTATGACCTATTAGCCCATTTCTCTTCTCTTAATACTGAGCAAAAAATATTTACATAACCAGGAGCCAAAAGTTTTTTAGGGCACAGCGTGATTCAAATGTAATGTAGACTTCTGGCCATGGAAGGAATAATCAACTCACACACACATGCTTGCACACACACACACACACACATACACACAATTACATGTGCACACGTTCTAACCAGAAGATACTAAATATTTTAAAATTTATCCTGAGGATTCCTGAGTTTCTATAGATGAAATTTCCTTTCTCTTTCCTTTTAGCTTGGAGGGAAGACAGATGCCTTAACCTCTAGGGCAGTATCTTCCAATTTGTTCCTTTATTAATTTAACAAGTGTGTACTGAAGTGCTCATTAAGTGCCAGGCATTGCATCTGGTTCAGGAAATTCAAAAATGAAGGAGGCATGAACCTTCTCATCCATAAGGCCCCCAGCTTTTTAAGGAGAGTAGATTTGCATAATCTAGAAATAACTGAGAGCTCTTTCTTATTTAGATCTTTATAGTTAATAAAGTGATTTCATACATTGTCTGCTCTGATCCTCAGATCATCATCCCCTTTTACAGGTGAGGAAATTGAGGCGGGCAGAGGGAGGTTGTGACCAACCCAAAGATGCGCAGCTAGTAAGTGGCACAGCTGGTATGCACCCAAGTGTTCTGATCACAGAGCCTGTGTGCTTCCCCCGACTCCATGACTGCTCCGGGCTGCCAAGCTCTGGTACTGTAATGTTTGGATTCACTAAAGGGAGACGAGCTAAGGGGATTAGAGAGAAGTCGCACATCGCCAGTTTGCTTGATGCCGTGAAGCTCCTCTGAGAAAAGGATTAGTCGTGATGTTGCGTATAAAGCAAATTCCTCTCTGTTCTCTGCTGTCTTCAGGAATCTGGCTTTTTTGGGTAAACCAACCTATACCCAAGAGTTGCAGGAAGGCAAGCATACAATCATCAATCCCAGTTTGGAGAGTATGTCTTTCCCCGAATCAGCAGTAGAGAGAGCAGGTTTGATTCACGGGAATAAATACCCATCTGTAAACCCTGCTTACAACCCATCTCATCTCAGCCGGGCATCCAGGCATCTGTAGGCTGCCCTTCCCTGGAAATAGTGAGGAGGAGCTGGGTGCCTGAGGACCCCGTGTTTTCTCATGTGTGTGTGGTTGTGAGCACAATGTGCTCATGCTCCTCTCTAGTTTTTAAGCAATTTGAGGCCGGATTCACTCTCGCTTCTCTTCTCCTTCTTGACTGAACGTATACTAGGTGCTTAAGAGAGGTCTTTTGTGTTTCATGAACCAGGAACTAAAAATAGAGATCGATTTTAGGAGGATTAAAATCCATAAATGGGCAGAAATTCTCCAACCCAGGACAAGTCCATGGGCCCTTGACTTCTGAGCTCTATGGTTCTGATATTCAGATTAAATAAACACGGGTTACCCAAGAATCCTGTGGAGCCAAGCAACCTTGCGTGTGGCCATGTCAGCCCTCCCACCCAGAGAAGCAAGCCTTTTTGCCACCTCATTGTATCTACGTGTAAGAGACCTGACGTGTCACTGCAGCAGCCCCACCCTGTGCATGCGTTTGAAGTTGTGAAAAATAGCTCAGTTTTCTACCCTGTCCCGACTTGGTGACAAATAATCTGTACCGCACTTTACACATTTCCTGGCGATCATAAACTCTTGTCTCATGAGAGAAGAGGAGCCAGGTTGCCCTCTGTCCTTTCTCTTTCTGGGTCCATTCTTTGCCTTCCAGGGCTCAGGCATGTGGAAAGTTGGCAGTGCTCAGTTTTGGGATGGGGGTCCAGAGTATAGTCATTATTATGCAAAATCATCTCGATATTCTTTACTTATTTGAGACACTTATACCTTATTCTAGTCTACTTCAGACATTTTCCGTATGACGGGTACTGTTAGGTGCTGGAGACTCGGGTGGCTGGGGCCTTGATTCTGCCTTCACAGCCCAGAAAGAGACAGGCAGATAAAGAGAGAATCTCAGTGCGTGAAAATGCAGTGCTCTTTAAGGTCCAAAATGACACAGAAGAAGTATTTATCTCCGTGGAGCTGGTTTTCAGCATTAGATTCCTGGAGGAGCACATTCGCTACTGTGTTTTAAAGGGTGAGTAAAATGGATCAGATGAATATAGGCAGAGAGAGGGACTTCCTGTTGGAAGGAATTGCGTGTTTTATGGCATCTGGGTGTGAAACATTACGGTGGGTTGGATGAAGGAGGGACAATTTAGAACCACGTGACAGTCAGGTCTGCCTGGGAGGTGGAAAGACAGCGTTTCCAAGGTGCTTGTGAGCCCTGCTGGGGGTGGGGTGGGCTTGATCACACAGGAGTGGGGGGCCAAGGAGAGGTGGGAAGCAGAGAAGGATGCTGTGAGGGAGGACAGGAGAATGCGGAGAGTGCAGCAGGGAGAGAATTCGCCAGCAGTGCACCTGCCCCTGGACTCTGGGGGCACAAACCTGGGGCCATTTGCATCTTAGGTCCAGCCAAGGAGGACTCTACTACCATCCTGAAGTTTCTTCTGGCCAAGCACTATTGCCTGTGAAAATGTTTACCGTGGCATTTTCCTAAATAGCTTTCTTTTCTCAGAATATCATAGAACATGATGCACCCATTAGGAGGGACAATTATTGCCATACAGTCTCTTCTCTAGAATTATTTAAATTGTATTGAATTTTTGTGTAGAAACAGAGCTGCCGAGTGCATTGGAAGTGGGTTCAATCGATGTCTCTAAAAAATAGAGTGATGTCCACTGTACTGCTGGTCTGGAGTCCCCCCTTCAAGACAGCACCAACATGCCATCTCTTAACTGCACCACACCTTGATGGAAGAGTGCTCTCACGTCCAGCATCCCCCATCCTCACCCACAGCCTGTGTAACAATTCTTGCAAGCTGGGAGGAAAAGGAGCAATGGTCCAGATTTATGGATGAAGAAACCAAGATGGAGAAGTTAAATAAAATGTCCAAAGCGACATAGCTGTTATGTGTCAGAGCTGGGACTTAGACCCAGGTCTTCTAATTTCATATCTGTACTGAGTGGTAGGACTTTAGAGGTAAAACAAGGGGTATGAGATGATAGGGGAATGGGCGGGCTCAGCAGCAGTGATGGAGATAAATCAGAGAAAGGAGAGAAGATTTACCGAGCATCTAGGATTCATTCCATTGCAAGCTGTTGTCTTTTCTTGGAAGCTATTGAGTCCAATTTCCTCATTTTCAAACTGAGGAATCTTAAGCCCCAAGAGGAGATATAAGGTGCCTGAGGTCATACAAGTTGGTAAATTTTTATTTTATTTCTGTGAAGCAAACTTTAGAAGAATGTAGAAAAATAATGTGGCAATCTCAAGAGAGAGGATGGCAAGAGACCTCACAATCATGACATTGGGGAACAGCTAAGGGAACAGGGAAGATTTATCTGGGAGGAGAGAGAGCTCAGGGTGGATATCTAGTTTGACATGCTTTATGTGGCCCTGAGGAAGATCCATAAATCAAAGTGTGGACACTTCTGATGGATAGACTTTGGTTTCCTAGCAGTGAGAGCCATTTAAAACTGGAACTGTTGCCTTGGCACATAGTGAGCTCCCTGTCTTTGGAAGAGTTCAATACCTTATGGGGATACTGTGTAAGATTCTAGCATTATTTGAGGTTGAATAATAGTTCTTTCTAACCTGGAAAATCCCAGATTCTCATCCATCATTTATTCACTGGAATATAAAATCAGTCCAAAGGGGGGCCATGTGTGTTTCTCTCACAACTTTGTCTCTGGTTTCTAGAATATTACCTGACACCTAAGAGCCACAGACTCATAGTGGAGGCAGAGGTGCAGGAGAGTGAGCCAAGGCACGCAAGGTCTCTTGAGATATAGGCTCAGAATGGGCACATTGCCTCTTCTGCAGCGCTCCCATGGCGGAAGCCAATCAGCGGGCCCACCTAGATTCAAGAGTGGGAAAATAGACTCCACCTCTTGGTGGAAAGAGCTGCAAGGTCCAATTGCAAAGGGCATAGATATAGGCAGGAGTGGGAAATTGAGTCCATTTTTTGTACTTTTTGAAATCTATCTGTACAAGTCTTCCTTTAGGAGAGGCTGTGAAGTTCTTCTCAGATGTCACCCATGTGACTGACCTACTCCTGACCCTCGAAAAGAAGGTAGTTCTGGGGTTTTAAGGGCCAAGGCTGAAACCTATTTACAGGGGCATGAGAGAAAAGGGACGTCAGAGAAAATGTTCAAGACACAGGATGGGGGCAGGGGAGGAGGTGACAGAGGATACTCCATTCTGGTGATTCTCACTGATGGGTTCTTCATCTGAAGTTGTGCAGCGCTGCTCTTTCGTCCCTGTTGTCCCACCCCAATTCAAGACCCTTTATTTCATCTCCTCTCTTCTCCTTATCCCTATTCCCTTTACCCCTTCGCCTGCAAAGTTCCTAATGCTGGATGGATGGAGAGGCAACTCAGGGCACTGTGGCAGGAATTGTGGTGAGAAAGTTGTGGATTGTGTCAAGAATACAGCAAAGATCAAAGTCAGGGCCAGGCTATGGAAGGTTAGAGTCATGGCTAGTATGGGGCCGGGGGTTGTTGGGTTAAAATGTAGAAAGAGGGTCAAAGATGTTGTAAAGTGAAGGTTTATGGTGAAGGTCATGGTGGGTATCTATGGCTTAGAGACTGTAAGGTCTCTGAGGGTAAAGAATGTGTCTGTTTCATTCATTCACATATTCTCTGTTCCTATACAGAGTGAGTGATCATTCAATATGTGTTGAATAAATGAACATATGTGTTGAATACATGGATGTACAGCTGCATGAATGAGTGGTCCTGGTAATGGTCAGGACTGGGAGCTGTATTCAGTTTAGGGGATGCTTAAGAGCATGGGTTTTGGGGCCTTGCAGACCTCAGTTTAAATATCAGCTCTACCACTTATTAGGCATAAGATGTTGTTTAGTATCTCTGACCTTTAGTTTTCTAATCTGTAAAAGTGGGGACAATAAGTATGACCTGAAAGTTTCATTATAAGGACTTAATGAGACAGCATAAATAAACCGTGCAGCCCAATGGCTGGCACAGAGAGTTCTTGAAAATTGGTAGCTCTTGTGATTAATATTGAGGGGGATTTGAAGACCGTATGGGTTCAGCTGGGAGGAAACCCAGCAGACACAGAGCTCTGTAAGGGACACTGACCCCTCAGCCCTGGAGGAACAGACTTGAGTCGGTGTCACTCATCTTCAACAATCAGAGACAACAAAATCACCCAGAAAAATGTTATTAACGACACAACAGCTTTTGCTTTTCTAAGCCCCAGATGCTATGTTTTTCATTCAGTACTACACAAAGCTGTTTGTTTCCATGGTTTTCCATCTCTGGTCCTTTGAGGGAGAGTGGGGGTGGGGACGAATGGGGAGAAGAGGGAGGCGTGGAACATAATTGGGCATTTAGGGGTGAAATTTACTCCTTCCATGTTTGGAACCAAGCTGGCTTCAAGCCCGTGTTGGAGGGACGGCTGCCCGGGCTCAGCCAACCAGCATGGGCTAGTTCTTGTGACAACACATCCCATGGCAATAAAATGTCTTTGTGACAATAAATTTTCAGTGGTCTGTTTTGCTCAGGTACTACTCAGAGTACAAACTGGAGCTCCTAACCCCAATCTATGCCTCGAGCTCAAGCCACCAGTCTTGGCAAGGTTGTGTGCCTGTAGCATTTCCTTCTGGCACCTCTTTCAACAGGTGCAACAAACTGCCCCCAAACGTGGTGGCTTAACATAACAACCATTTATTTACTCATGCGTTGGAATACAGGCAGCACTCCACCAGGCAGTCCTTCTGTTCCTTGTACCTACTCATGTGGCTGGAGACATTTGGAAGCTCAATGGGGCCTGGAAGTTCAAGACGGCTTCCTTCACACATTTGTTGCCTCAGCTGAGATGGCTAGAACAGCCGGGGGCTAACAAGGCACCTCTGTCTTCTCATTTGGTCTCTCTATCAGGTTGGTCAGGCCTTCTGACATGGTGGCTCAGGGCTCCGAGAGAGCTAAGGTGGGAGCTTTCTGGTCTTCAAGAGCCCAGACCCCAAATCGGCACAGTGTCACCTCCTTCATGTTCTATTGGCCAAAGCGCTTCACATGGCAGCCCTGATTCAAGGGAAGGAGACATGGATTCTTGACAGGAGGGGTGTTGTGTGTATGCAGGAATAGAAAGAATCATCAATGACCTTGTTGGCTTGGGAACTACCCCAATCCGCCCCTTCCTGCCCTTCTCACCTGCAAGGCCAAGCCTGCTTTCAGTGGGACGTAACCTAGTCCTTGCTGATGTGTTACTTAGGACCCGTCAGGCCTCACCTCTTCTGGGCATTGTACAACCTCTTCAGTGCCCTCGTTGGCACAGCTCAGGTAGGAGTTCGAGCCGGGGGCGTCGTGCCCAAAGGCACACAGATGGCCAGTACCCGTAGCACTGGAACCTGCACCCCTTGACTCCACGTTCAGTGGACTTGCTGTTTTGCAGTCGGCTTCTTAGGAAAGATTGAAAGTCGCTGAACCCAAGGCGGGGTTCCAGGAACAGTCTCCACAAGTACGAGAAAGATTTGGAGGCCTCAGGTCTCCAATATGGCTACGTCTTGGCCCTCTTTTAAAAGTGTTACTTCATCTAAAAGCAGCTGCTCCAGAACTTGTCTGGCTCCCTGGCGTAGCTGAGCGTGGCCATGGATGACATTTCAGTTCGCTTTACTTTGGGAGGGGAGGGTCTGCTTCAGGAACCTACCTGTGCGAGTCTCGCTGTGACGAGGGGGCGGGGATGGAGTGCCTTCTTGGAGACTGGGTGGGATTCCATGCTGCGCTGGAGCCAGAGCAGGCCAGCACAGGGTCCCAGGATCCGGAAGGCAGTGTCGATGATGCCCCACCCTCATTCACCCCCACCCCCCGTCTCGTTCACTGCTTTCTATCAAAGCACTCAACACACCATAAGAGTCTTTCTCCTTGCCTGACTTCCTGCGTGGCTGTGAGCTCCCTGAGGACAGGGACAGCCGAGGTGTTCATCTTTGGACCCTTAGTGTGTATCTCAGGGCAGACACTGAATAAATGAATGAAAACAACTCCCAAGGCATATGAACTGTAGGAAGGCCAAGAAATGAGTAGTCAGCAGGATGTCGTGGCTGAACAGGACTCACCTGCTTGAAGACTCCATAAGGCTCCTGGCCACGTCCGCAGACACCACTTCTTCACCCTGAAACAAATGGATCCGCTAAAGGCCATGTCCCCCAGCGCCTCCCCAAGTGGATGTGGGATGAAGACGCAGACAGACAAGCTGGAATTTCCCTTCCTGAGGCTCCTCCAGGCTCCCCTCATCTGAGAGGCCTGTCTCCCACTCCAAGGAGATGCAGCTCAGCCGCAAGCATGGGGACGATAGCTCCCCCCTCTCACGGACCCTGTAAGCAACACACGGCCCCTTTCAAAATGGGCTTCTTTCTCCCACCGCCCCCCCAACCCCCCCCTCTGAACCGCATCCACATCCTGTTTGTAGCCCTGGAGATTAAGGACGGAAATTTGACTTTTTGATTTTATTATTCTTGTTCTTCCTTCCTACTGCATTAGAACCACGTTATTGGCCTAAAATACTGTATGTGAACAATGCTCTGAGGCCCATCTGGAAGGCTGGGTTCTCTGGGGATATAATTATGCTAAGCGACACTCACCAGGGACAGCATGATGTAGCTTCTACCTGGGCATCGTCTGGCAGCAAATCCCTCGATTCTTCAGAGGGCACTGGCTGCTGTCCCTTAAGGCCTTCTCCTTCTTGGGGTCTGTGTGTGTGTGTGTGTGTGTGAGAGAGATTCAAGGGTATTGCCCACTTTCGTTTTGGATGAGCTGTTGTGATAATTTATTGCATCTTTGTGTGCCTTCAGCAGGGGGAGGATGCATGCCTTTGCAATAGTAAAAGGTCACCATAGAGAAAATGCAGCTGCAGGTAACGGCAAGGCTTTGCACTGTGTCCCTCTCCATCCGGGACTTAGGGCTTGACCCATGTTTGCTTTCATACCCAGACTCGGAAGGGAGCCGCATCTGGAGGGAGGGCATTGGGCTTTTGGTTCCAGCCCTGTCCAAGGGCACAGAGCTCAAAGACATCAAGCCAGGATTCAAACTGCACCCAGGCTTTGCCACCCTCTGCAAGAGGCCTCTTAACTCCCCAGAGCCTCCGATTTGCCCACTATGCAAGGAAGCTAAGAACGCTTGCCCTGCCCTGTTTACCCACAGAGTGCTGTGAGAAACCACTGAGTTAGGGAAGGTGAAAGTGTTTTGTGTTCATTCAAGCAAACGTTTGCCAAGGGCCCATCCTGTGCGTGGGTTACCAGAGTTCTGATCCTCTGGGAGGCATTGCACCCTTGCAAACTATAAATTATACAGCTCTAAAGAAATGCAAAGTTGTAAAATGTATATATTTGCATTCATTTTGCATATGCAAGTTTGGGAAAATTCCTACCAAGCCACCCATGCCCAGGTGTACGTTCCTGGCTGGCCTTTTCCCTTGTTCCGAATCACATTATTGCTCCGCCCCCTGCCTCTCTCCCACCCCATCCCGAGCTCCTTTCCTCTTCCGCACTCTCCTTTGTGGCATACATTTAGCCCCATTCAACGCTGCCCTTTGTCACATACCATTATAATAACCTTTTACAAAGTAAACTTATTTGTTAAAGCAGAACATGCATAGAGAAAAATGGAGCAGTCATAAGTCTACAGCTTACTGCATTATCACAGGAGGATGTGGCCATAAAGAATCACCTAGAGCAAGGAATCCAGTCTCACCAGTATCCGAGGAGCTCCCTTCACACTCCTGCCATCATTTCCCTCCCCCTCCCTCAAAGTCACCACTCCTCAAATTTCTAACACCACGGGTTTATTTTTAAGCTTTCTATGTGTGGAATCCTACGCTATATGTTCTCTTGTCTCTAACTTATTTTGCTCATCTTGGTTAGAGTGGTCCGTGTTGTTGGGTGTCACTGCAGTTTGTCTGTTGTTATCACTGTATAATGTTCCGCTATGTGAATGTACCAACATTTATTTATTCTACTGTTGATGGATGTTTATACTGCTTCCAATTTGAGGTTATTATGAACGCAGCTGCTGTAAACATTCTTGGACAGGTCTTTAAAAAAGCAGATTTGGTGAGCTATAATTGATATAAGTTACCAATAAACCGCACAGGTTTCAAGGGGACAGTTTGACAAGTTTTGACATATGGAATACGTACACAATCAGGGGAGTGTACAGAGTCCCAGCCCCCAAAGTTTCCGCATGAACTTTTGTGACCCTTCCCTCCGATCCTCCCCACATCCCACCTCCATCTCCAGGCAACAGATGATGCGCTTCTGTCAGTGTATGCTAATCTGCATTTTCTAGAATGTTAAATAGATGGAATCCATACACTATGTACTGTTTTTCTTGTCTATATTCTTTCACCCAGCATAGTTATTCTGAGATTTCTTCCACTGATGTGTGTGTTAATAATGTGTCCTCTCTATTGCTGACTTGTATTCCATTGTCCGCATATACTACAGTTTGCTTATCACTCACATGTGGATGGATATTTGGGTTTGGAGCTATTACACATAAAGCTTCCATGAATATTCATGTAAAAGTCTTTTGCGGACATAGCTTTCATTTTTATTAGGTAAGGACACAGGAGTGACATGGCTGGGTCATGTAATAGATGGATGTGTAAATTTTAAGAAACTACCAAGTTGGTTTCAAAGTGGTGGCACCATTTTACATTCCCACCAGCAGCGTGTGAGAGTTCTAGTGGGTCTGCAGCCTCACCAGCACTTTTTGTGGTTAGCCTTCTTGATTTGAGACATCTTAATAATTGTGCAGTGGAATGTCGCTGTGATTTTACCTGACACTTCTCTGATGACTAATGTTGAGCAAATGTTCCTGGCTATTAATGAACACTTGGACGTACATCTTTTAAGAATGTGCCTAGGAGGATAATTCTTTGGTTATAAAGGTCATGATGAGATTTGTGTTGCACAAGGGGTACTCCAGGAGATGGATCAGAGGCAGGGATGTTGAAGGCAGAGACTACCCAGGAACGTGCAGTATTTATTATTTTCTTCTGCTTGGTCTTTTTTGTTTCCCTGTGTCCTGCACCCTGGCTAAATGCTAAGCTCCTAAAAAGCATGGCAACTCTGTGTTTTCTCCCCAGGACCTCAGACGAAGTGTTATCCTGATGGGGAGGTGGGAAGAACCAACCTGCTTTGAGGGTCCCTGTGTGCTGTGATTATCTATATTTCTTGCATCACTTCCTTCTTTGGCATCTTACGAGGAAAGGGCACATCCTCATGTCACAGCTGAGGAGCTGAGCCTCAGGGATTGAGCAATTCCCCGGAGTCTCAGAGCTTAGACTCGGAGGAAATGGAGCTCATAAGTCTGTCTGCTGCCAAAGTTCTCATTCTTTCCATTACACGCCTTGTCTGCCTTTGCCTGTACAGCCTCTTGTGCTCAAGGAACACACACCTCAGTGATTGCATAGAAGTGCATCTGAGGACTCTGCTGAGAGGCTCTTCTCATGCGTCAGGACTGTTGGCTCCATGCTCGGAGGCTCTCCTGGGCTCTGCATCCCATCTCTTCTCCTGCCTCTGACCCAGGACGGTTGGGACAGAATTTCTAATAGTCACATTGGTATAATGCTTGGAACCCTAAAAGGTGTCTTGTAAACTCCACTCCCCCTTGCCCAAGTTCAACTCCTGTGTTGTTAAAGTCTCTCTCTAACTCTGCAGAGCACTGGCAACTCCCTCACTCATTTTTGCATCCCAGTCGCCCCACAGAGCCTAGCTTTGTGCTTCACATATGGTAGACCCATTTGGTATTTGTCATTGTTGTTGGTCTCTGTTTTCTCACTTCCCATTAGCCCCAGCTGCCTCTTGGAAAGACCAGCATTTGAATGTCAGCCCTGTCATGTAGTGGTTGTGTGTCCCTGTGGAAATTACTTGATCTCTCTGTTACTCTGTTCTGCCATCTGTAAAATGATGAAAATAGTAGTAGCTCCCTCCTCTGATGGTTGTGGCATTTGCATGATGAAAGGCTAATGATGTTACCTCTTGTTATGTTTTTGTTACTGTTGCTACCTTCGGAAGGTCTCCCTCAAACCTACTTGCCTGCTTCAGTTGTGAGGGGAACTAGCTAATTCTGGAAGGGTGAGAGGTGGGGCTGCGGGAGGCATGAGCTGAGGAAACTGGACATTGCCCCTGAAGCAGTTCCGGGTTCACAGTTCTCTCCTGCAGCACCATGGCATGGAGAGAACTCAGCCTGTGAATCCCAGTGATAATGGCTCTGCCATCTGGTAGCACTGTGACCTTGGGCAAGTCACCTTACTCTCTCTAAGTCTTGGTTTCCATGCCTATAATGGGTAGAGGGACTGCATATAAAGTTGACTTGATGATTAAATAAGAACCAAATTCAAGGTATCAACATAGCACCCAGACCACAGGGAGCGCTTGATAAATGTTTGTTGGGCCACGTCTCCTTGTAGGCCCCTGTTAATAATGTCAAATGTGCATATATGGTGTTAACTCGTATAGTAGGCACTCGAAAACATTGAGTGGATGGATGGATGAATGATTGATGGATGGATGGATGATGGATGGGTGATGGATGGATGATGGATGGACGGATGGATGGATGATGGATGAATGAATGAATGATGGATGGATGAACAAAAATGGCTGAAAGTGGTTCTGGAAGGGTATAGATTGTGAGGAGCAAGTCAGAAGTACATGAAATCTTTGTTCTTCAATTAAAACGTGAACGCTTTCTTGGGCCTGTCTGCAACATGCTCATTAGAACCCCTCACTTTCATGCCATGAAGAATGTGTTTGAAAAATGCTATTGTTTCCTTTCCCAGGCCCTTTGCAGGTAGATTCCAGTGGTGGGGCATAGTCATGAAGGGAAGGGCTAAGTGTGTGGGGCTTGGGCTTTGGGGGCAGACCATGCTGTAGGTCAGG
The DNA here is from genome assembly GCF_037783145.1 of Equus przewalskii. Lineage (NCBI taxonomy): Eukaryota > Metazoa > Chordata > Mammalia > Perissodactyla > Equidae > Equus > Equus przewalskii. The sequence continues at coordinate 38,762,087 of NC_091840.1, forward strand.
CGGCTTGGTACAGTGAAATAAGAGCAGGCTTATCACTACTTATGTGAACTTGGGGCAAATCTTCAGTTTCTCTGGGCCTCAACTGTTGCATCTTAAACATGGGATGATTAAATCTGCCTGGCAGGGTCAAATTTGTGGAGTATCTTAGTTTGCTCAGGTTGCCATAAAAAACATCATAGCTTGGTGGTTTAAACAACAGAAATTTATTTCTCACAGTTCCAGAGGCTGGAAGCACAAGATCAAGGCTGATTTGGTTTCTAGAGAGGGCACTCTTCCTGGCTTTCAGACGTCTGCCTTCTCGCTGTGTCCTCACGTGGCTGGGAGAGAGAAAAAGATCTCTCCCTCTTCTTAAAGGGCCACAGTCCTATCAGATCAGGACCCCATCCTTATGACCTCCTTAAACCTTAACCTTTAATCCTTTAACCTCCTTTAACCTTAACCTCCTAAAGACCTCACCTATCTCCAGATATAGTCACATTGAGGGTTAGGGTTTAAAACTATAAATTTGGGGGACACAGTTCAGTTCACAGCATGAGAATTAAATGGGATTATTGATCCAAATGTTTCCTGAACAGTGAGGAGCTATACCCATTCGGATGGTGGCAGGGGTCATCTTTTTCAAAGTCTTAGTGTTGTGAATTTCCATTCATTCATTTAACAAGGTTTATTGAGTTTCTACTTCATACCAGGCACCATTCTAGATGCTGGGGTGGCAGCAACAGAGAAAAGAGACAAAAATCCTTCTCTTCACAGAGTCTACCTTCTGGACTATAGACGACAAAAAATGGATAAGTAGAATATATACTTTATAAGATGGGGAAAAGTAGTATGGAGGAAAATACAGCAAGGAAGGGTGTTGAGAATGCTGCATAGTGAGGAATAGTTTCAATTTTAAGTTGGAGGGTGCTCAGGACAGACGTCATTTGAACAAAGACTTTAAGACTTGAGGAGATAAGAGAGGGAGCTATGTGGCTATCTGGGGAAGAGTATTCCACGCAGAGGAAGAGCCTCTGCAAAGTCCTCGAGGTAGGAGAGTGCTAGGTGTGTTTCAGGAACAGCAAAGGGAGCTGAGCAACCAGAGCTGAATAAATGATGGAGCAAGTGGTGTGAGATGGAGCCAGAAAGATTCAATCGAGAAGAGAACTTGCTCTCTGTGTGTGATTAGGGCAGGACAGGCCTAGTGAGACAAGCAGGAGAGCATTCCCGAGGAGCAAGGGAAGATTTCATTTATTCACTGAAGACCTATGCTCCTCTCCAGGAACACCTGTGGGAGCCAGTTGTCATCTGCTCCAAAACTCCTTGCAGTATTTTTGTGACTCCAGACATCTCCTCCTGTGAAGCTATGGTCGACGGCTACTGGTGGAAAAATGTTCCTAGTAGAGTATGTAAAGGAGATAGCATCCATGCCTCATTAAAAGAGTACATCCATATCTGGAAGCAAAGGTGTGTGATGCACAATTCACTCAAACTAATGCCTTCACATACCAACCAGACTGCAAGCTCCTTGAGGGCAGGGCTCATGTTCGAGACACGTCCGTGTCCACCGCATTTTCTAATACAGTTCCTAGAACAACATATGTTCTGAGAATGTGTTTGCTGAAAAATATAATCTAGGAAGCACCTGTTAGGAATGCAAAGAAAGGAGAGCAGACTCTCTTGCTTTGCAGCAGGGCGGGGAGCCTCCAGTCCTGCTAATGCACAGGCCTGCGTCCAGCGGCGGCCACGTGGAGGTAGAGAGGCTGTACACACCTGTGCCTAAGGGAGCTCTCGCAACTGAAAATATCCCCACTTCTAATGCCAGAGGGTAGCAGATTCTGCCACTGGGCTTGATTCCTTTGAATTCCTCTCTTTCTTCCCCCTTGAATGATGACATCCACAGGCACACCAAATTCAGCATCAGAGGGTCTGCTTCGTTCTTTTCAGGCTGTGTAAACTCACCTCCAAACTTCATTTTCCTCACGTGTAAAGTGGGATGTGCTAGCAACACGCACCTCCCTGGGCTGTTTGTCAGATGAATGGTCTCGTGGACGTAAAATACTGAATATGTGGAACGGTAAGTATTCTCATTCCCACTTCAGAGGTGAAGACGTGACATTAGGAGCCACAGATCTGCACCTGCTTTCCAGAATCCACTCGATAGATGTCTACGGTGGGCCTGTTCTGGGTCAGGCACTGGTCTAGGTCCCAGGGACACAGCAGTGTGTGAAAGAGAGGAGGCCTCTGCCTTGCAGTATGAGAGCGAGACGATAATGAGGTGCGCGAATCGATCAACGACACACCAGCAGATGTGTGAGCAACAGACCTGGAGGCTCAGACTCACCCCTCCATTCTCCTCTTAAATGGAAATCAGGCGTGGCCACAGGAAACCAGGCGAGGAGCTTGCAGTGTGCGAGAGAAGTAGTATCTGAACTGAAATAATATACAACTGGGCCTTAGGGCCCCTAGAGAGTTTCACCTAAAGTGCTCGGTTGGTCCGGGGAGGGAAGGATAAAGTCTGACTATAGGAGTCGGGGAAGCTTTCTTTAACGAGGCAGCGACTGAATGGATGGAGGAGAGGAGGCTCCATCTGTAAAGGGCTGACCAGTGATGGCGTAAAACCCATGGCCGTGTAACCAGGCAAGGATGCCTGGAAAGATGCCAGGGAATTTAAATGATTGCGAAAGTGGAGATAGCTTCCAAGCCTTCCTTTAGGTGGAGACGTGGGGGTCCTGAGATAGTTGAGGCTGGGGGTAAATTCTGTTGCTCCCTGCTTCTCCAGGGAGTGCTTCTTCATCTGGGGGAGGAAAGTAGGAAGCTGGGGGAGGCAGGATATGAAACTAACTGCCACATTTTTCCAGTGTTGGATGGCATTATCACCTTTCTTATTTTTGCTTTATCATTTCAGCACCAAGTCTTGTTAATATTTTCAGGGTTCTTATTAATATTTCATTGGAATGCTTTCGTTTTCCCCTTAAACATGTATTTAGAGTGGATTGCCACATTCCTGGGTAATTTTATTAAATCCAGAGGCCAATTTTCTTTTTATAACAGTCTACTGCTTCGGTTTTATGAGGAAAATCAATAGGAAGAAAGGGGTTGCTGAAATAGGAATTTGCTTTATAGCAAAATATCTAGGAACTCATCTATTCATTTTTAAATGGGAGAATAGCTCCAGATGTAAAAATAATCACCCCTTGTGTGTAGCTGTATATAAATGTGTGTCTGTTTAAGTTGAAAGAGAAGGGCATTGAGCTGCTTCTTTCCAACCGCAGTTCTCTGGGAACGTGTTCTAGTGCGGAATGTGCAAAACCCGTCAGATGTTAGCTGCACCGCGGAACCTTCCCGTCTGGCTTTCAATCCCAACTCACCCACTAACTCAATGTGTGACCTTTAACAGACGGCTGTTTCTCTCCAGGCCTCAGCTTCCACATCTGTGAAATAAGGTAGATTAGCCCAAATGATCTCTGAGATCCCATGCTCTTCTGGCACTTGGGGAGTTGCTGGATGCTGAGAAAAATGTGGCTGGGGGCTGCAAGAACCACAGAGAGAGCAAGAAGAACATTTTTATTTAGTCCAAAGATGACACATTGAGACACAATGAAATTAATTAAAAGAACCAGTTTTATGGAGTTAGCAGAGAGTAGAAAAACAATGAAATGATTGTTTTTGGAAAGCTTTCCAACTTAAGCTGAAAACAAACCCAAGGTCACAAGAAGCTCCCCCGACCCCCCATTCTGGTGCAGTCGCTGCAGGAGTGAAGCTCCTGGGGTTGGGAGGCTGTCTTCCCCCGTCACTTCCAAGGCAGAGCACAGAGCATCTATGCAGGCCAGGTCCGTCTCCTGCTCCCCAAACCACCAGACATTTACAGAAGCGAAATTAACTTCATGCATGGCTAGTGGCTGCGCCTTCTAGCTGCCGCAGGGCTCCTGGTTCTCATTAAGACTTCAGGGCAGACGTGCTGCTGTTGGGAATACACTCCTTGCCACGGAGTCCAGGGGTCAAGGTGGCTGAGCAAGGAGGACTGCCTCCCACAGTCTCTGCAGAAAATACCCGCACACTGTTATTGCCCGACTCCAAATCCAGCAGTTGCCCAACAACGGCCGCAGTCAGTTGCCATTTGCTAAGCCCTTTCTGTGCGTTGAGCCCTCGTAAATGAACTTTTGCCTAGGCGATCTCTAACCCTCATAATTCTCTGAGATCGAACCTACCACGCCCATTTCACAGATGGAAAAACTGAGGCTGAGATGTGAAGCCTCTTAGACAAAGTGGTACAGTCAGTATGACACACGATTCTGGTACAGACAGCATCAGCATTTGCTGTTCATATGGGTGTCTGTGTTCTGAAGCCCTCGTAGGTATGCAGTCTCATTTGCTCTCACAGCATTTTGCTGACATATGAGGGCAACATTTTTATCCGCATTTTATTGATTGATAAGGAAACTGAGGCCCAGAGGGGATAAATGCCCAAACCTCCATGGTTAAACGATTAGCAAGTCAGGTCTGAAACTCAGTCTGACTCCTCGCCCCCTGCCACACTGGCTTCATACTGTCTTACTTACAATTAACCATGGGAAACAAAGAATATTTAATAAGGAAAGCATTTTCCTAGGATATAAATGCTTCGGGCTGGGGAGAAGCTTAGAGATAATCTGAGGTGGGAGAAAGGCCTCGGTGGATCCAGGAGCTCCCTGAACATTTACGCGAGTTCAGGTGTGAATGTGTGTAAGCCTCTCTCGGTCACAAGAATGTACACCGGGCAGTGCAGTCCGTGGTGGGAGGGCTTGTGATTTCTAGTGCACGGCGATACCTGGGCACCCAGCACAGTCCTGGCACACAGCAGGTGCTCAGTAAATGTTGGTGGAATTAACCAGATTCTTAGAAGTTTCTGTGATCTCACAAAAAACTATGAGTGCATGCAAGGGCAGCCCTGGATCTCAGAAACCTTCCAGATGCAGACCCAGAGGCCCAGAGGGAGCAAGGTCTTCACCTTGGGTGCACGTGAGGATGAGCAGAGTCTAGGAGCTGGGTCTCAGTCTCTGCTGGGGGGGGGCCTTCCCCCGGAGCAGTGTGGCCTCCGTCACATGACCCCCAGGGCCTACTACAGTGGGAACAAAGTGCTGTCCTTTGGAGGCCCCAGCGGCCCCTTGTCAGCCAGCTTAGAATGGCTTGCATTCAGGAAGGCATTCTCCTCTGTGCAAAGACAGGATGCTAAAGCGCTCTCTTAAGTAGGTTAAACACTGCCCCACTCCCCAGCCTCATTTTCATGATTCATTGGCTCAGCCAACTGTGGCTTCCCAGATAAAACTCAGGCAAATCACAGCCCTATCCAGGTGTGAAGGATTCTAAACCGCAAATACTGGGATCTGAAATCAAGCTCGTGCCGTCTGGAAGAGGCGCTGCCTGGGTCTGGATGGGCCTCGGGCCTGCCTGCGTGCATCCCCACACTGGCCAGGTTTCCACCTGCCTGGGGAGGTCACTGCAGGTCCAGCCTGCTAGGAAACAGGCAATGGAAGCCCAGAGCAGAATTTCTGGGAAACGAAGAGTTTCTCTCCCCATGCCAACCATGTCTCTTCTGCCAGACCCCTAATGAGCTTTTAGTGCCAGGAGGAAAAGCAAATGGGAAGAAAACAGCCCAAAGTTGCTAATGCTATTGACAGTAACCATGCTGCAGGACTCCCCTCCCCTGGGGCCCCCATCCTGCCCACAGGCTGCCTAAAAGGAAGCAAGAGAAGAGAAAAAGCAAGGTTCTTTTGACTGTAAAGAAAGGAATTCTCTACAATCCATTTGTGCAAGTCATGGGCATCCGGAATTAACCCTTTCTGCCTCATTAGTTGCTAAGTGGTGCTGAGATCAACAGCAGTTGGATGGCAGGGCACAGGACGGGTGAGAGGCTGTTTCTGTAGGGGAGTCTTTGGCAGTTTGCTCCTCAGTCAAGTCAGAGAAACAGCCGGTGGATGCTGGGCAGCCCAATCCTGCTGGATTTCCAGCCTCATGGCTTCCAGCTCTTTCCATACCAAGCCCGGGGTCCCTGGAGCCCCTCTCTAAAGCTCTTTAAGCGGCTGGCTGACTTACAGGGTGAGAGTAAGGCAGATCTGGGTTCAAATCTTGCCTCCACTAAGTCAACTAGTCTCCCTCTGCCTTTGTTTCCCTCTGTGGAATGAGGATAGTAGCACCTGCCTCATAGGCTTTCCTGGGGATTCAATGAGATAGTATCTGTATGATATAGGGATAAAATAACTTATATGAAACTGTGTTTGCAGACTTCCACTCTCCCTGGCCCCATCTGCCCATATTTATCTACTAAATAAATTGTCGTTGGAATCTACCAGCTCAGTGCATGAGTGTTTGCAGCAGTTCAGAATCAGAATCTGAGCTCTCTGTGTATGTGTATGTGTGTGTGTGTGTGTGTGAGAAAGAGAGAGGGAGAGAGAGAGAGCTGCAGAAAGTATGAGAATTTACATTCCAAAGAGCCGAGAATTACTTAGGAAAAAGAAAAATAGGAGCAGAAGGAACAGGGAGCAAGGATGGAAGACAAGGGCTCAGCTGGGGTAGACTTTGGGCTGAGGTATCAATAGAGGGGCCTCAGGGAAGCTATGAGATGTGACTGATGAGGGCAAGAGAAATGTGGAAAGAGGTATTTAACAAGAGTTGTTGTGGCTTATTAATTAACCACTTCACTTCATATCAAGACACCAGTGAAGACTGTAATTGCTTTTCAACTCTGTTGGCTCCTGGCCTGGGTTTCCTTTCATGGGGACTACATAAAAACCAGGCTACGTGGGGCTCCAGATTATATTTGGGTTACACGGTTAAAGTGTCTAGCATGGTGCTTGGCACATAGGAGATGCTAAATAAATGGTACTTATTAAAAGATACAGAGAATTTCAAGGGTGGATTATCTATGTCACAGCAACCAACCATTTTCCTTTCTAGTAATATGTCATTGAGGGAATGCTCTTGGCTCTGAGTAGGTTGTATTGGTGGGCCAGGGGGAGATCCCTAAGTGTAGGGGATGTGTGTCCCAGACCCTGCCATGGGAGTGACCAGTGCTGGAGAGGCAATGGTAGGGAGCAGGTCTGTTGTCATTAGTGTCTTGGCTAACGTTGGACAGAATGCTAGGAACTTCAAGTGAGGAGGAAGCAATCAGCCAAAATCCGGTTAGGGTTAGGCACAGCAGAAACTAACCAGAGGTAGGCAGGAGTCTTAGTTCCGAAGCTGGGGAGGCAGTTCTCACTCCTGGGTGCATATTAGAACCACTTGGGGTGCTTTAAAAATACCGGCACCTGGCCCCATCCCAGATCACTTGAAGTAGTTTCTTGAGACTGGGCTTAGGCATCAATATTTTTAGAAGATCTCCCCAAGTAACCTAATGCTGTGAATCTCTGCTCTAAGGTGTTGCAAACTCAAATCTGATCCCATCTGCCAACATCCCAGGATTCAGATCCAGGTTTGGAGGAAGGGGGAGAGACATGCAGAAGCAGCAGGGGCTTCAGACAGCAGGAGTTTCCTCCCTCGGTGAACATTGGGTCCACAGTGTCAGAAAGACCCACCCAGGTACTGGCAAGACTGAATTCAAGGGGAAGGGACTGGAAAGAATTAGATTAGGGGCAGGACCTCATTGTGTGTCTGGGCCAGATGGTGCTTGATGCAAATCTAAGGCAGAAGCTTTATAGACAAGTGACAGACAAGTCACAAAGGAGGTAGAAATTTTCTGGAGAGGTTAAGTCTCGTACTTATACAGGAGTGCAGGGCCCAGGGCAATGATGATGGGGGTGAAGATGATGGGGTGAAGAGGATGGGGTGGAGATGATGGGGTGGAGATGATGGGGTGGAGATGATGGGACGATGGGGTGAAGATGGTGGGGTGGAGATGATGGGGTGAAGATGATGGGGTGGAGATAATAGGGTGGAGAAGATGGGGTGGAGATGATAGGGATGATGAGGTGGAGATGATGGGGTGAAGATGATGGGGTGGAGGTGGTGGGTGATGCTGATGGTAATGGTGGGGGGTCATGATGGTGGTCAGGTGATGATAAAGATGGTGGAATGTGATAGGGAGTAGTGGAGGTGGTGTTATTATTGGTGGTTGTGGGGACAGTAGTGGGTGGGAATGATGGTGGGCATGGCATGGTACTGGGTGATAGTAATTTGCTGGTGATGATATTGGCAGGAGAGTGATGGTACTGTATTAGTTTTCTATTGCTATGTGACAAATTACCTCAAACGTAGCAACTTCACGTAACACCCATTTTGTATCTCAGTTTCTGTGGGTCAGGAGTCTGGGTGGGCCCCACTGTGTCCTCCATTAAGCGTCTCACAGTGCTGAGGTCAAGGTGCTGGCAGGGCTGCATTCCTTACTGGGGGCTCTGGGGAGGCATCTGTGCCCAAGCTCCTTCAGGTTGATGGCGGAATTCAGTTCCTTAAGGTTGTAGGGCTGCGGGGTCCCATTTCTGCTGGCTGTCAGCTGGGACTGCTCTTTGCTCCTAGGGATGGGGCGTTAGGCTCGCTTTTCATGCTTTCTGTGTCATCCCCTCCAGCAATGGCAGGTTGAGTTCCTCTCACACTTCACATCTCTCTGACTTCTGCTGCTGCATCTCTCTGACTCCAGCTGGAGGAAATTCTCTGCTTTTAAGCACATATGGAATTAAAATCGGCCCGCCTAAATAGTCCCGGGTACTCTCCCTATTTTGAGGTCGGCAACCCTCTTTGCATCAGCGAGATCCATTTTGCTGTGTGATATAGTCACAGGGTTTAGGGCGTGGGCATCATCTGTGTGATGGTGGTGATGGTGGTAGAGGGGCGATGGTGGCGGTGGTGGTACAGTAGGCTCTCTTGTTTCTGACAAAGACATCCCTACGCCACTGCCACATCAGGTTCTTGTTGCCTCCGGGGCCGGGCATGACTGGGCCTGCAGGTGGCACAGCACTGGAGGACATGCCTGGCTAATGAGGGCTGGGCTGCAGGTTGCAGGGAAGGGAAACCGCGTAGAAAGGGATGAGGAAAGCGGCCATACTTGTAACCTTCGCCAATCCTCTTGTGCTTCACCTTGACCCCCAAGGTTGTTTGTGGCCCATGTCTCCCTCCCCCTAAACTATTCTGTAAGCTCCTGAGGTCAGAGACTGCTCTCATGCTATCCGTCCTCACAGCTGGAACTCAGAGCTTGCTCTTAGTAGAGAGAAGAGGATGGGAAATTATAGCTGTTAACTGCTACTATGTGCCAGGCATTTTTATATTTATTATCTAACTGAGGTGTGCATCATGATGGCTACTTTACATCGGAGGAAACTGAGGCACAGTTAGGTTATGTTACTTGCCAAGAGAGCATGACCAGCAAGCTGCAAAGCTAAGTTATAATAAACCCAGCTGGTATTTTGCTCTGCGGCAGTGTGCTGGCTTCCATTGCAGATGCTCAATAAAGCCCAGTCACCAACTGACTGATGGAGAATAGGGAGAGGGCGCCCAGAGAGCTCCCCCACCTCATGGCTTTTCAAACTGCTGGCCCAGGGCTCTGCGATTGCGGGAAAGGTGGGCGGTTGGCTACGAGATAGCTCTGCTCCTCGGTTACCAGCTCTGTTGGTGCATTTATTTGTTTCAGCCTGTTTCAGGTAGGTTTTCTCCAGATTGAATACATGAAACAAACATCGTGTTTGGCTGTGGGTCCTGGGAGAGCAATGGGAGGGAAGCTTAATCAGTCAATGTTCTTCCAGAAGAAGGCTCTGTGTGTTTGTGTGTGAGACCCTGCCTCTGGCAGCTGCCACTGTGGCTGCCACTCAGAGGGCCAGCCGCCCCTCATCACTAGAGGACATGCCAAGCAGCTGATTACTTCCCCAGGCTCTGCATCCCTGCCCCATCCCCAGGTGCCAGCCTGGCTCCCGTGAACAGCACACTCTCCACTTCCCCTACCGTCGCCTTCAAGAGAATGCACAGACCCCCAATGTGTCACGGCTACAAGGATGTTAAACACCATCTTTTCTAGTGAGTGGTTTAAAATTTGTTTAAAATTAACTTATTTTTTTTTTTTTAAGACTAGAGCCCTGCTTTAAAAGATATTCCATTGTGGGGATGGTTGAACAAAACCAATTGAATCATACACTTTAAATGGGCAAACTGTATGGTATGTAAATTACATCTCAATGTAGTGGTAAAAAAAAAAATAAAAAGATCCCAACCTAGGAGAGGTTGAAATTGGAGCTGTTCTGATTGGTCAGAGCAGGTCCAGCTTGGTTCCCCAATGAGATTCCATGGTCTGATCGCCCCTCATTTTATGACTAGGTAAACCGAGACCCGGAGGTAGAAGGTGAGGTTCCCAAGATGAGACTGTCCTAGATAAAGTCTGAGGCTGGACCAGCAGGCAAGTCAGATGACTACCCTGATAAGGGGGAGGGACAGGTGACCACTTGAACCTGGAGAGACCTGAACAGGAGGGGAGGCAAAAGAGACTTAGCGTTAAGAACACATGGCCTTGGGGATTTCTCAAGGGATGCTCTGTTGCCTGAGCCCAAGGCCCCTGAGCAAGTTTAGGGCTTCTGTGCAGGCTGGGTGGGAGGATGAGGCAGTAATAAGTTACGCTCGGCCACACTCCTGAACTCCCAGGCCAGGGCAGGCTGACCTGGAGTCAATGACGCCTGAAGATTCAGGATGTCAAAGCAGTTGGAGCAAAGAGGCTGCCAGAGGGACTGAAGCCATTCATTTGTTCATCCATTCATTCAACATATATTTATTAAGCCAGGTCTACCTTGTCCTATGGCCCAGGGACCACTGGATACTGGAGAACAGGGCAAGATGGACTGATAAAAATAATGACTTTGCTCAGGCCAACTGCAATTCTGCTGATAACATTAATGTAGTAGATTAGAAATGGCTACAGATTCTTTGCGAGTTCTCCCATCAAGAGGTAAAGTCTTTTCCCACATCCCTCAGGTCTGGGCTGGCTTTGTGACTTGCTTTGACCAAAATGTGGCAGGAATGACAGATTTTGGAGTCTAGGCCTCGAGAATCCTTGCAGCTTCTGTTTCATCCTTTGGGAACCTGGAGTCCATACCGTGAAGAAGGCTGAGATGAAAGACCATGAAGAGAGGGAGATCCAGCCATCTCAGCAGTCCCGGCTGAGCCCAGGCTCCAGGGAACCCTCAGTGGAATGCAGCTGCTTGAGCAAGCCCAGGTGGGCACTGCCCCACCAGCCCGTAGAATCATGACAAAGAATAAAGCATCATAAGCCACCGTGTTTTGAGGTGGTTTGCAACACAGCAATAGATGACCGGAACACTGAGCTACATTTCAAGTTTTCCTTTTATTCTGATAAACTGAAATGTTAAAACCTCCCGATAAGTATCTCAGGCTCTGTAAATTGAGGAGAGCAGCAGTTATAATTTTTATGCATCTGTGGTCCACCCTTCCATTTATTTAAAAGTAATATATGGACGTGGTACAAAGATTCAAACACTCAGGAAGATAGAAAACAAAAAGTCAAAGTTGTCTTCCACACCTGGGTCCTCAATCCATTTCCTCAAAGGCAAACACCGTTAGCAGTTTCTTCTGGATCCTTCCAGTAAAGATAGATTCTATAGACACTTGCATGGCTACAGCTAGGCCAGTATCTATGACTATTTTGTTTTCTATTTGCAGCAACTGTATTATATGTACTGTTTTACACTTTGGTATGTTTTTGTTTCTGTTTTCCACTAATGATTTATCTCAAACCCCTTTCATCACCTGGGGAACTATTTCATAGTGTCACACTATAAACATGGGTTCCAGAAGGGCAGTTCCATTGTTTCCAGTTTTGAATATACACATACACACATCTTGGTATACTTCTGCTTACATATCCATGGATATTGCTTACATATTCTGGACCAAGGGCATATTGATTTTACATTTTGACAGGTACATTTATTTTGGAACTCCGATATGAAAAAGGTTTTGTGACCGTTTATAACAATATCAGCCTCTGTATGCTTACAAATGTATTATCCCATTTGAGCCCCACAATAGTGTGTGAGTTGGTCATCTTTCCATTTTACAGAAGGAGAAACTGAGTCTTAGAGAGGGTGAGCACATGCCCAAGGGCACACCATTAGTAAAATGTTTTTTTTTTTAACTTTTTTTTTAAACTGAAAAGCATTAACTTTCCACAGGGACCTAAGAGGTTGGCAAGACCAAAACACACCGAGAAGATCTTGTTACAAAACGAGTACAGAGTTATAATTGTCTCATCCGTTTACTCCTCTGTGGTTATAAAAGGAGAGCTGATCTCTGCAAACCTCAGGTTCTGAAATTTCAAAGATGTAGGCACACTGTAGAAAATTCTCGCCCATCCGTGTGAGGTGGGTGGGAGCGGCAGGCTCTGAGAGGCAGGGAGAAGATGCTCCATGGCAGAGCCCTGCCCCTAGGCACCGGGAAGTGGAGATGAGCCGTGTACAGTCTGGCCAGATGGCACTCAGATGGGACCACACAGTGTTCCTTGGCCTGGATTCCCAGCTGGGGCTCGGCTATGGGAGATGCTCCCTCTGAGAGAGAGGGGGCTGTGAGCTCAGGCCCTGGCGGGGCGGCCTCAGACCACCACCGCGGACTGGACTGTGATAAAGGTTTAAACGGGAGTCTCTATCCTGAGCCTTTCTGTCACCCCACTCCCAGCCCCAGGGTTAACTGAGTGAGGAGCAGAGGTAGTATTTCCAGGAGAATTCAGGTGGGGGACATGGGAATAAGGGAACTACTCACTGTGAGACCCGCTCTGTGCCGAGAATTTTACGTGCATGGTCCCCTGGCAGCCTCACATCAAGCGTGAGGAGCTATTATTATCCTATTTCAGAGATAAGGAAGCTGAGGCCCCAGAGCCCAGTTTTCAGAATTGGGCCTCAAGGTCTGGACCAGATTGGCAGCTGGGGTGTTGTGTTGTCAGCTCAGGCTGCTGTAAGGGATGCCGGCGACTGGATGGCTGGATGGCTTAAACAGCAAGCGTTTATTTCTCACAATTCTGAAGGCTGGGAGCCAAGGTGCCCGCGATTCAGTGTCTGGTGGAAGCCCACTTCCAGGCTTATTGATGGCCGCTTTTTGCTGTGTCCTTAGGTGGCCGAGAGAGATGATGTCTCCTGTCTCTTCTTATAAGGGCACTACTCCCATCATGAAGGCTCCATCCTCATGGCCTAATCACCTCCTGAGGCCCCACCTCCATGGCCCTGGTCCCGCTCAGCGAGGTTGGGAGCATGTCCAGTGTCTCCAGCTCCAGGTGGTGGAGGCCTAAATGGAATCCCGAGCCCAGAGACTTTCTGCCAGGTGGGCTAGGGAGGTGGCATGGTGGTAGAGCTCAGGCACCAGCCAGACCACCTGGCTTCACACCGCGGGCTTTGTCACATGGTAGCCGCGTGTGACCTTGGGCAAATTGAGCTCCCTGTTCCTTGGTTTCCTCTTCTGTAGAAAGGGGATGAGAGCAGTACCCACCTCGTTGGGTGATTGAGAGCATTCACTAGGTGAATTCATACAAAGTGCTGGGCACAGTGCCCGGCACCTGGTGAGCACTGATCCGTGGGAATGACTTTCACTCCTCCATCCAGCTGCTGTGTGGTGTCAGGAGTGAACCAAGGCTAGCTCTGGGAGAAAGGGAAGGGGAGACTACCTTAGTGAAGTAGATTCTCCTCTCTGGGGTGTGGCTGTCCCCACGTCTTGTAGCTGTATACACTGGCATCCTCTCTGCTTTGAACTTACCTGGGGTCCCTCTGACAATAATGTATTCCGCACCTGTCATCCATCAGGGCCAGGCACTGAGGGTGACAGAACCAAAGAGAGCAAGACCCCCTCTCACCTGACAGGCAGGTGCTCACTGCCTAGAAAGGGCGTGAGGGGTGGAGGTGGGACCAGGAAGCCAGGTGCGAGATGGTGTGAAGGCGTCCTCCCGCCCCAGGAGCTCTGGGGTGGGACACAGCAGTGAGCAGAGGCCTTGTGGCCAGAGGCCTCCTCAAGTCCTGACTCTACGCCTTTATCCGCATGACCTTGGCAAGTGGCTTGCCCTCCAGGAGCCTGTTTCCTCTTCTTTTATAAAGACATCCATCCATGCAGTGCACTGGGCACAGAAGAGGCCCTCGATGGCTTCTCTTCCTGGCCTCCCAGCCCTGGAGACTGCCCTCTTCTTGTCTCAGCACAGCTTTTCATTCATTCATAAATCCTCTATTGCACATCTATGTGCCAGGCACTGAATGAGGTGCTGGGAATGTAATCATGATTAAGACAGACACAGCCTCTCCCCTCAGGGATCTTACTGACATTGAACTATAAATGCCAGGGTGACAATTCAAAAGGGGACTGTTCAGAACCTTGGGGGCATACACATGGCCTGGAGCTGCCCCAGGAAGGGCAGCTGGGGCCTGGCGCAGGGTTCTGGAAGGGAGTGGGCATGGGAAGCAGAGCATTCTGGCTCTATAGTCTACGTTCTGGATGGAGCCGTCAGGCCAGCTCCCTCCCATCCTCCCAGCACTGCACTCCACCCACCCCCAGGGATGGCATCTCCTCCCAGCTCCCTGTGGACAGCAGACCCTTCTGACAAGCTTTCCCTCTGGTTACCCCCGGGATCCCGCTGCCAGCTGGCCCAGTCTGTCCCTCCTCCCAGAGCTCCCAAGCACATCTGATTTCATCGAATCCAATTTTCTCCCTCTCCATCAGGACCCATGCCTCAGGGGGTTTGAGCCGGGCCACATGATCAGCTGTCTCAGGGCAGCCCCCGCCGACACTGCTTCCAGAAGCAGCGGGGCTGCTTCCTCCGATCTGCTGAGCCAGGTGGGGAAAAGCAGGCAGGCGGGGAGGATTGCCCTGGGAAAGTGGTACTTTCAGTTGTCATGACAACTGTTGCTAGGTGTCACCAGGAACCGGCATCAGAGGTTGACCTTCCCAGGAAAAAGGCAGGGCCCTGAGGGGGACCTGAACTTTCCCTGGGCTGACTTAGTCTGCTTTATTCATTCATTCATTCAATAAACATTTGTTTATTACCTTCTATGGATGGGGACTGTGTGAGTCTCTCGGAATTCATAAGTAAATCAATCTGTCCACAAGGAGTTCAGTACAATGGGGGAGAAAAAACTGCAAATGTGAGGTGCTATTGGACTACATAAGGACTGATTGAAATTGTACACAGGGCACCATGAGAGCAGGGCGGGGTCACCCAGTCCTGGCTGGGGGCTGAGAGGCTCGTCAGGGTACCCTCCCTAACAGGAGCCACGCCAGTGCCGATAACCAGGGGAAGGCTGTTCTGCCTCTGGAGATCCTCAGGCCAATGCTGCAGATGTGCAACAGCATGGGAGTTTGGGGGTAAAATCCTGGAATATCCGTGGTATTGGGTATGTATGAAGGAGGGGCAAGAGAGAAGGCTGGGAGGTTAAGCGGAGGTTGGATTACAAAGCATCTAAGCCACGGGGACTGTATCCTTAGAATGAGAAGCCACTGTGGGAACTGAAGCATGGGAATGACCTATTAGCATTGGAGGCACTGGGTCCCGGCTCTGGATGTAGGGCACGGTGGATGGGTGGGGCCTGGAGGGTCTCCTCGGTAAAGTCAGTGTTTAGATTTTTGCATAAGTGTGCAGATTTCTTTCAAGACCGCTTGAATGCAGTGGGTTAAAGGAAAGGAGAAGGGAGTCTGGCCTGACTTCCAGACTCCAGGCTTGGGACCAGGCAGGGACGGTTCTACGAACTGAAGTAAGGGGAGAGAGGGAGGGGAAGTGGTAGCCGAGCAGAGCAGAGGTGGTGAGGCCAGTCCGTGCTCCTCCAGGTGTCTGCAGGAGCCATGGGGAAGATGCCTGGCAGAGAGCTATGGTCCTGGGATGGCGGACGTGAGGCCCAGCTGTGCACGAGGGCTGAAGCCAGGACCGTGGGCCATGGAGTGTTTCGAGGGCAAACTTATGAAGGCTGAGAAGGAGCACTCGGAGAAGAGGGGGTGAGCTGGGGCGAACGGTGTCACGAGGGCCAGGTGGGAGTGAGCCACGCGGTCAGATGCTGCCGGGAAGGCTGGTAACATGAAGCCCAAAAGAAGTGCATTTGATTTGGCAGTTAGAGAGCCCCTGGGTGACTCTGCCCCAGAGGTTTCCGTGGAGTGGTGGAGGCAGAGGCCAGAGGCCGAGTGCTGAGGAGTGCTGGCCGGAGTGGAGGCGAGGCCGTGTTAACCTCTCATTCAAGGAGCTTAGCCGCCAAGGGAAGGAGAGATGGCATGTGGGGAGGGCAGGGGGTGGAGGATTTCTGATTTGCAAGAACCTCGAGTATGTTTGTAAGTGATAGGGAAGAAGCCATTGGAGGGGGAGGCTGAAAACACCGGGCTGTGGATGCGGGTGGAGAAGTGGCAGTGTCACCAGTGACCCAGAAATGTTGCTGTGGGTTACATGCCAGGTAGCGGGGGTCATTCTAGCCTTTTGGGGTGATCTGGAGCATAAGATGTGGACCATAGGCAGGAGCAAGGCGGGGGCAGGAATGAGGAGATGATGGCATGAAAAGGGAAGGGGCTGTGGTATGTGTGTATGTGTGTGTGTGTGTGTGTGTGCATGTGTCTGACCGGAGGCATAGAGACATCCCTTTGTTCCTGGGTCATGGTGGGTTTTTGAAGCATAGAATGTTTCATTGGTAAAATATTTAGGTTTTTGTACTTACTTGAACACAATGGATTATGTGGGGTGGTGTGTGTTTGTGTATCTGTGTGTGTATGTCCATGTGTGTATGTTTGTGCTTGGGTCTATGGATGTGTGTCTGGATGTCTCTGTATGTTTGTGTCTGTGGAAGTGTGTGTGTATGCGTGTGTCTGTATGTTTGTGTGTGTCTTTGGATGTGTGTGTTGTGTTTCTGTGTGTATACATCTATGTGTGTATTTGTGCATGGATCTGTGTGGGTGTGTGTTTGTATGTGTCTATGTGGGTGTGTTGGTGTGTCTATATCAGTGTGTTTGTGGGTCTGTTTCAGTGTGTCTGTGTGTATATCTGTGTCTCTCTTGTGTGGGTGTTTCTCTATATGTCTCTGTGTGTACCTTTGTGTGTACATTTATTTATGTTGGTGCTTGTGTGCATGTTTCTCTGTGTGTGGTTATGTCTCTGTGTGTGTTTGTGTTTTGGAATGAGGTCACAGAGCATGTGTCAGAGTTAAAAAGACCCTGAGACATCCTCTAGGCCAACATCCCCCCAGTTTAGAAGAAGGGACCAGCCCCAGAGACGGGGAGGAACTTACTCAAGTTCACAGAGAGCAAAAGAGAGAGTCAGCTGGACCCTGGTCTCCAGATGAATTGTGTGCACATCCTGAGCTCCCGAACAGGGGCCCATGGCTGAGGTCTCTTTAGAAGGGGAGGCCACCAGAGGCCTTGTGCTGGCACCCTGGGGGCTGGTGTATTTCTCTCCCAGAACTTACTTGGTTTATATAAAAAATTGTCCCCCAGACTGAACCTGGAGGCCCAGCCTCAGATGAACCAAAGTTACCTGGGGCCTCGTTCTCATTTGGCCTGGGCCCTGGGACGTGTCCATTCTGAGAGGAATGACTGGGTGACCAGGGTCCCCAGAACCCAGCTCTCTGCCCACTACCCCAGCAGCTGAGGGCTAACTCACTACTGCCCATCCGCCCAGGGAAGGAATCGGGTACTCGGAATCCCCCCTGAAACGTCAGTGCTCGAAGCCCACGTGAGACCAGCCCTCGCCACCCAGCGAGTCGGAGTGGGTCCAGGCCCCTGTTACAGCTGGAATTGCATTTCTGCCTGGATGTTCCATTTCGCCGTCTAGTTTGGTGACAAATCAAGGTGATTTATAGGGAGAAAGCCTGCATTTACTGTGACATTCTCATCCAGAATGCTAGGCCCCCCTTACACACCCCTCCCAGTAATGCCCTGACCTCACTCCATAATGTCCATGGATTCAGAAAGATGGCTGTGGGGGGTCTGAAAGCCATAGCCCACCCAAACCCCCAAATTCAGGTCATTTCCACTGACGTGGGCAAGAGGTGATCTCAGATCCTCCAGGCTGTTTCTAAACAGTCAGCAAGAAAGCCCCTTGCTGCAGTAGGAGCCAGCAGGTACTTGGGATAATGGTCCTTGCTTCCCTCGGAGCAGCATTAGCAGTAGCGATATCACGTGAGCCTCATCTGTGATTTTAAATTTTCTAATAGCCACGTTTAAAAAAGTGAAATGGAGAGGTGGAACTAGTAATAAAAATAATGTAATTTCTTTAGTAACTATATCCAAAATATTATCATTTCCACGTGTAATAAATATAAAAATTGTTAATGAGGTATTTAACGTTCTTTTTCTGTAGCGAACCTTGGAAATCCGATGTGTATTTTATGTGTATTTTACATTTTCAGCCCTCCTCAATTCTGACTAGCCAGGCTGCGTGTGCTCAACAGCCACACGTGGCTGGTGGCTCCTGTCCTGGACAGCGCAGCCTCGGAGAGTCTCTCCAACAGCCACACGGAACAAGGTTGTTCTTCTAGAAGGTTCTGAGCTGGGGGTTCTGGGCCTCAGTTCTCCCATCTGTGAAGCGAGGGTGATTCTCCCTGTTCTTTTGACTTCCTAGGGGTGTTTTCAGGGGCTCTCAAGGTCAGGTGCCCCGAGCCCTCCCATTTTGAGAGCTCTTAGTCTGAGAAATGACAAAACAGGTTTACCAAATGGTAGACTGTGTGAAATATTTGCATTTAGCCATTTAATGTTTCAAACACCCTAAAATAGCAACGTGTGTTTGTATCACGTCATTTGGGAATCAGAAGTCTAAATTTGAGGCTAAATCTGGATGTGAAGCCGTGGCTACATGTTCTTCCTACCACCCCTCCACTGCCCACCGTGATAGGCTCTTCATATTTGAGAAGCAAATACAAATTTTTTTTGCAAAATGTAAAGTATAGGCCCCATGCTGGGGGTGGGTGGGAGAGCTACAGTCTTCACATTTGGTGAGAAAGAACCAAGGAAGCTGGAGGTGTGATTCTGGACCAAGCCTAAGGGCAGGTCTGTGCAGGGCTCCACCCAGAACACTGTGGGGGTTCTGGAACTCTGGGAGCATGGAGGGACGGGAAGAGGGGCCTCCAACTCGGGGACCAAGTGTGTATGTGCAGGGAGGGAAAGTCCTTTCCTTGTCCCAATAGCAGATTTCTAGATAGCTGTGGCATCTCAGGCCCACTTCTCCATGCTTTGGAGGAATTTTGGCAAGGCAACTCGGAGCTAAGCCCCAGCTGTGGGTAGGCACCTCTCTCTCTCTCACCCACACCCTCACATGGGTTCAGCTTGTTGATCTTTTCCTTTCTGCCTCATCATGGCGTAGTTTATACAGGGTCGCTGCACGCCATTTGCTTGCAAGGAGAGATGACCCTCTTGTCCTGGAGTCACTCTAAGACTCCGAAGGACAAAGCAGACGAGAATGAGTCCCTTCCCTGGGGATCATCTTGTCCCAGCTTCAATCTTTATTCCTAATAAGGAACAACCCGATGCCACAGAAAGAGTATGAGATTTGCAATAAGGAGGCTCCAGTTCGAGGCCTGGCTTACTATTGAGTTGCTGCTTTGTGGTCCTTGATTTCTCCATTCCGATACTGTGTCAGTTCCTGCTCAGGAGCCCTGCTCGGCACAGTGTCTGGCACACGGTAGTGACATAGGTGGGAAAGGATTAAATGTGTGCGTCTATAAAATGGGATGAGTCATAGTACTTGTCTCATTTGATTGTTCTGAGAGCCAATTGAGCCCAGACCCATCCATGCTGAAAAGAGAATTAATGGATTGGCTATTTGGAAACTTAAGTTCAAAGGAACAGGTGATTGAAGACTGAGCCAAGGTCATGGAGGGCACAGTAAATGCAGAAGTGGGATAAGAATGTAGGTCTTAGACCACGTAGTCTCACCTTTCTTCTCTTGCTGTTGAGTTTACCAACTGCTTTCCAATGTGTGTGTGTGTGTGTGTGTGTGTGTGAGTGTGAGTATGTGTGTTGCGAGGGGTATTCCTATGTGAGACACACCAAATACCTTTCGATGGGCATTTATCTAGGAATTACCATCGGGCAATTGTAAAGTGTATCTGCTCCCACAGTCAGCAAACTTTTTATGGGTGCTTTTGGCGACACCCTGAAGAGGGGAGGGGAGGAAAAAAAGAGAGAAGCTGTGACACCAGCCGTCAGACGTGCATGATCTGGAAGGAGCTCAGGATGCAGTTTCAAAGGGGAGGAGACATAATATACTGGAAAGAGCTCTGGGCCCAGTTAGAAGACCTGGGCTCTCGGTCCAGCTCTGCCGTGGATTCTGACTGATGTTGGACAAGTCACTTCCCCTCTGGGCCTGAGTTTCCTTCTGTGTTAAGGTTGCAGTTGGATGCCAGAGGAAGTCTTCGGGCCCTTGGAGGACCACCTTGAGTTTAGGCGTAAACAGCTCGTCCCAGTGCTTTCCAGCCTAGCTCTCGGCCATCTGCTTCTCCTGCCAGAGTGAGCAGGGCTGCCTTCGAGGCCAGCAGTCACGGGGAGGGAATTTACCCCCAGGGCAAGTAATTTAGCAACCATGAAGAGGCTGAAGCTTGAGTTTGGCCCAAGGTGGTTCAAAGGCTTCCAGGTGGGGCTCATTCTTCAATCTTAGCGCAACCCTTTTTGATGCATTGGAGGGGAATGAACTCCAGACTTAGAAGACTGGAGCTCCAAAACCACTGTTGGTGCTCGCTCCTCTGATCCCCTCTCTGGGCTTCAGTTTACCTCCCATGAGACCATGTGATTTACTTCGGTTATTTCAAAGAGTCCTTAGCCCAATAGTCTCCCAGGTCATCTCCATTCCGTAAGGCAAGGTCAAACTGGGGGCGGGGGCGTCTGGCGTGGCCACTTCCATAGGCAGCCTGTTCACCTCTGGAAAAAATCAATGCTGAACGCCCAGGCTTTTTTAGTTGCCAGCAGTAAGTAGAGATCAATCCTATATGGTAGACCTCGAGCAAATCTCAGGCTATTCATGCATTCCTTTGCAAAACAAACAAAAACAACAAAAGAAAAATAACCTGACAAATCCCTCTTCTTGAATTCTTCTTATGTGCCAAGTACTACACGCTCACCCTCAGACTTCACGGGACTGTCTCCTTTTATCTTTCAGGTCTTGGCTGAGAGGTCAGTATCTTAAGAAGGGCTCCCATCTGTGAAAAACCTGAAAAGGAGCTATTAGCCCCATTTTCAGGTGAGGAGCCTGAGGGTCAGCATAATCATTTAAAACTCAAATGCAATTGTGTCACTTCCCAGCTTAAAGCACGTCAACGCCTTCCCACAGCACCTCAGATGACTCCACACTGTGCCCCCTCCTTCTCTTCTCTCTCCCCTTCTCTCCCTGCTTGCTATTTCCGCAGCCGCCTGCCTCCTGCGAGGGCCTCCCACGCGCCAAGCTCTGTCCATCCTCTGAACCCCGCACGGGCTGAGTCTTCCTCCTGGAAAGCTCTCTCTGGCTCTTCCATTGGATGGCTCCTTCAGATCCTCAAGATTTCAGCTTAAATGCCGTCTCCTCTGAGAGGCCTCTTCAGAGCATCCTGATGAACTCCCGTCTGCCAATTAGTCTTTATCATGGCCCCATTTTCATCCTTCGTGACATGTTTTGCGATTCAAATTTGTTATGTAGTCGTTAGCTTGTTCTTTTTGTTTCTTGTCTTTCTCGCTTGACCGCATGCTCCAGGAGGGCAGAGCTGTGACTGTTTACTCACCTGGATGTGCCTGGTGGTGAACACAGTGCGTGCACACGGGGACAGCAGGCATGCTTGCAGGGCCCCAGTCATGTGAGGATGACTAAGAAGAAGGGCCTTGCTTTCAAAGACCTCATGATCTAATCACAAAAGGACTGGCGAAGAGACCATCACAGTTGAGGTTGATCTTTTCTCTAGTGGCTGTGGTATGTGATGCTACTGCATCAGAAGACACAGTCACTAACTCTGCAGGCGTGGGCCATGGTGCTGTAGTCAGGGAAGGCTTCCCAAGGGAGGTGATGTTTTAGTAACATCTTGAAGACTAAGTAGGGATTCACCAGGTCAAGGCTTTCCAGGCAGGGGGTTCAGTATGAACGATGGCCCAGAAGTGTTGCGAGCAAGCGAGAATGAGGCATTTGGAGAAAAGCGAGTGTCTTTATGTGATGTGCACACAGGCGCTCTTGGGGGGAGCTTCAGGAGATGAGGCAGAAGAGGTGGCCTGCTGTTCTCTGCTCAGGAGATCCAAAGTCATCCTGAAGATAACGGGGAGAGAGTAAAGGTTAAGTAGAGGAATGATCAGATTTGAACTTAACTTTTAAAGACTTTAAAAAAAATTCTAAAAATAATACATATCCATTGTAGAAAAATTTGAAGATAATAGAGACATCAAGAAGAGGATGAGCTGTGGCCAGAGTGCAGGACAGTTACACAGGCAGTGCTGTCCGGCCGCAGGCCAGGGAAGGGGTCGCAGTGGGCTGGGACTGGAGGCAGAGGGGCCCTTTGTGAGTACAGAGGCGGGGATGATGGCAGAACCTGGACCGAGGGGTGGAGTTGAAAGGAGGTCACCAGTGGGAGATTAAGGGGGAAGATGTGGGGACCTGCTGGATGCGGGTCTGATGGAGAGGAAGGGATCTGAGTGGTTCTCCGATTTCTGGCTTGGCGTGTAAATGAATGATGGAAGCTTCCACAAAAATGTGTGTCTTAGGTGAGGGTGGGCAGTGTGTTGTGGGAGTGGTGAAAGGGCACTGTGGTCACACCTCTCTACCCCCTGACAGGTACGCTGGCCATCCTGTTTATGAGCACCATGCTCAGCCGGGGATGGCTGATGCCTCCTCTGCGCACCTCCTGTGGGTCCATAGCATGTCATAGGAACAAATTCATGGCTGGAGGGTGAAAGGTGGGGACCCTGGGAGGGACCCCTCCCTCCTCCCTCCTCCCTCTCCACCCCTCATACTGCCATGTTTTAGGGTTAGCTATAAAGGGGTCTTTCTTATGTGCAGAAATGCACTTAGTGCCACAAGGACCTGAGAGGCCATCCAGGTGATCAGAAGAACAGTCTAGAGGGGACCCCTTAAATGATCTCGTCCACTCCCCTCCTCCAGGAAGGGACAGGAAGCTCACACTGACTCCAGGCCTGGCAATCCTTTAGTCTTCATCAGAGCTCCGTGTGACAAGTCTTCTCATTCCCACTTTACGGAGCAGGAAACTGAGCCTAGGAGGGATTAAGGATCTCGTGTAAGGTCCCAGAATAGACCGGGGCCTGGATTCAGTGTCAGGTCTCTCTGACCCTGCAGCTCATGTCTAGTCTCCCCCAGCCCGCTGGTCCTCCTTCAGAGGAGGGAACCAAAGCCCAGACTCTCTGGAGAGAGATGGAGAATGGCTTGTCTGAAGCAGTTCCGTGGCAGAACAAACCAGGTCCCTTTACTCCCCCTGCATCCCACCGCTTCCCAGGCTGTTTCTGGTCAATGTCTGTTATGTGCCTGGTTCTTCTCTGAGTGACATGACAGCAGGGGGTGGTGGCTGCAGAACTACAAAAGCCTGTCTTCCTGTCCCAAGAGAGCTTATGTTCTTCCTGGGAGGTGGCTCCAAAGATGGGGACAAAGTGTCTGGCATAAACTGGCAGCCTTCACTCTTTCTCTTTTCTCGTCTCCCTCACGGCAGTGCTTCTCCTCTTACCAGCTGGGCATCAGGGCTGAGAATGAGAGAAAATATGCTCAACAAAGTCTCATCAAAGGATTCTGCCCCAACTATTGACCTGAGCAGGAAGGAATGGGAGAAGGAGGTCTTCCAGAAAGTGTACATTTGGGAACTCAGACCACAGATGCATCTCTCTGTGTCCCACCGGGTCAGGCATGAGGTGGGCAAGTACATCTTGGCTCCATTGAGATGCTGTTGCCATGGATATGGGCAGGAAAAGGGAAGCCAGGGAGGCTGCAAGTCAGGCCAAGTGCTTGTGATACAGAAACAAAATATACAGATTTGGGGGCCAATAGCTGCTTAATGGGAGGACTCAGGAGAAGTCTAACTTTTGCTCTCTGTAGTCAGAAGGCAGTGTGAGGGAAGAGCAGCAGTCTTGGACCCACACGGACATGGGTTCAATTTACAGCACTGGGAATGACTAGGTGTGGGACCTTGTGCAGTAACTTAATCTCTGAAAGTTTCCTTACTTGTAAATGAGGAGGAAAATACTGATCTGAAGAGTATATAAAGGCAAACATGCAAAGCACCAAGCCCTTCTTGAGTTTTCACTTGATGGTAATGATGACGATGGTGATGGTGGTGGTGATGGTGGTGGTGGTGATGATGATGACGATGATGGTGATGATGGTGAAGATGATGATGATGATGGACACTGATCACGGTCTGCCCTTTTCCTGCTTATCTTTGGAAAATGGAACCTCCTTGATTCTCGCTAATGCTTTAGACTGCAACAGTCAAGAGATGGACAGGGGAGGAGAAGAGGATGACTCATAAATATTTAGCTCCTACTCTGTGCCATCTACTACAATAGGCTCATTTGCATACTTTTTTTTCATTTAATCCTCATAAGACTCCTTTGAAATGTGTCTTACATTCCATATCTTATGAAGGAGAAAACCGAGGTCACGGAGGTTAAGTCAGTTGCTCAAAGTCTTACAGTGATCGAGTTGCAGAGCTAGGATTTGATCCCAAGACTCCAGGGTCATTCTTTTATGAACTGGGTTTCTCATGACTAATTGGGGTATGATTTCAAAGATGCTCAGTGTCTTTTGTGTTGGGATGTCCCTGGATGAAATCTGTCCCAGTGCCACCCCAGCAAGGAGGCCAAGGCAGAAGTCCCAACAATCATGCCTTGAGCTGGGTTGACTCCCATAGGCATCATTCCCTCCTTCATTTATTCTATGACTCATCACTTCACCAGTATTCGTTGAATCAGACACTACTTTGGACCTTACGGATAGAGAGAAGAAAGACCTGTGAGATGAATGATGGGTAACAGCTATATGTTTGTTTGATCTGCACTTTGATAGTCTGAAGTCATGGGTTGTGTGTAGATGTATCAGTCACTGCTGAGTAAGAAAAAAGAAACTGTACCCGTTCTTTTAACACAGAGAATTAAAAGAATTATTACGTAGGAATAATGAATTGGTAACTAGATACCTTAAAGAACACAGAGAGAATAGTGAGCTATCACAGATATAGCAACCACAGGAAGCAGCCACCACCCCTCGGACTGGGGGAACAAAATGAAGACATTGGAATAGTTAAAACTTAGAAGCTTGGAGAGGGGACTCTGCAGAGCTGGAACTCAGTCCTCTGAGGAGGGGCCCCCTCCCTGCTGGTGCTGGTGGCTCTTGTATAGGGGAGGGAACATGCAGCATTGGGACCTCAGAGGAGGCAGCATCAACCCGCTGCCGCTGGTGTTTCTGAGGGAGTACAATGAAGTGTGTCGTGAAATTCTTGGGAGAAACTGGAACCTGGATCCAACTGATGTTACTGGACCAGACTACTACCGCAGGGTGGAGGAGCAAGACTGGGTGATGCTGATGCAAGGAGGAAGCAGATAGCACGCCTACAGGAAACAAGGTGGAAGAAGCAATTTCTTCTTCCTCCTCCCTCCCTGCAACCTCCTTCTAGTTCCCTCTATTGGCAAAGCCCAACAGGGATCCAGCTGGCAAAGCAGAAATGGGGTTTGCAGGGTCCTGTCATGAAGCAGCGAATAGAAGGATGGATTTGAAGTTGAGAGACAATCATTGACGAGAATTGAGACCCCAAATCTTGAAAGGGCTGGAGAAGGCTTCTTGGAAGGTGTGGCATCATTTTCAGAAGAGAGTCTGAATTTTGAAGGATGTGAATGAGACTGAGTCAGAGAGAGAGAATGGCAGGAGCTGGGGTACGTGTCAAGGAGTGGGGCGGAGAGGAGGTGGCACAGATGGACGAGGGATGGGCGGAGAGAGTCTCATTCTGCCACGCTCTGGGTCTCAAGCCTTGAAGGTTAGGACATCAGGATTGGACTTTGAAGTGAGGACAGAAAAATGACCTAATTCACACACACGCCCAATTTTATTCTCCCAGTTGTCCTGTGAATAAGGCATTACCGTCTCCATTTTACAAATGAGGGAATTAAGACTCAGAGAGAGAAAATTTTCCTGCTGTACTGCACAACCCCAGCGAGAGCCATTGGTATTGACATCTATGGGAATGGCACAGCCTGACATTCAGCCTGCAGGGCCATGGGTGGCAGTCCTACTAGGAGGCCATGCAGCTAGTAGGCAGGGTAATTGTGAGGAGCATGGAGTCCTCTAACATATTCAGGATCTCTTTTATTTCTCCAATGGTAAAAAGATTCTATGTATGAAAAGTTGAAATCACACATAGAGGTCAGCTCCTCCAGGGAGCAATGCTTGGAATCCCATCCCAGCAAGCCCTATTTCTTGTGCCTTGTGTTAGTCTTTTGGGATACTTGGATTAAATGGGCTAATGTTGGCATCCATAAAACTTCCCAGTAGCTATGGAATCTCCAGCTTCCCAACTCCCAAACCCATGGGGGGTCTGGAGCCGGGAGAGAACCTAGCCCCTTCTGGTGGGTTCAGGGTCAAGAAGACCACTAGGTTCGCTGGATCTTGAGGCCAGCTACTCATTTCTCAGCTTGTTTGGGAGTTTGCAAAGTTCAGTCCTTGGTGCTTCTTATAGCTAATTTCACACTTTGCTTTCACTTGTTATTAGGTGAGAAAAAATACCAGCCCGCTAGCAAATCCTCATTTAAGGAGAAGTAAAAAACACATTGGCTCTGGCATCACTTAGAGACAGAAGCAATTACTGAGTAGAGATTGTTGAGTGTAACTCACGACTTAGAGATCCAAGGAGGAAGGGAGCAGAGAGATTGGGAAATTCCTTTGACCCCAAAGCATAGTGTGACTTCCAAGTAGTTTACTTTGACTGCATCCAGGTGACACCAGACAGTGTTCTTTATGCATCATTCCAGGTGGGTGACATCTGAAAGAACATTATCAAATTCCGTGGCTGATCCATTGGTAATTTACTACGTAGCTCTTCTTATTTGGGAAACTTATCCACAGGTCCTTGCTGGCAATTGACACAGATTGAGCAATTTACACGTAGCTACAGCAGCTTTAGGTCTGCTGGGCGCAGAGCCCTGAGGCTGGAGAATCAGACAGCTCTGTAATAGGCTCAGGCTGGCCCCTTCATTTGATGAGGCACTCACAAAGCAGGAGAGACCTAAGGTGGTGGAAGCCTAATATGATAAATGTCCTGCATTTAGGTCACTATTCTGGGCTCTAGAGATATACAGACACATAAGGCACATTCACTGCTCTCTGGGGTCCCCTAATCTGGTTGGGGAGACAGATTGTATATAGAAAAAGATCAATCACCATGGAAGGCAGATAAATGCCAAATGAGAGGCGGAGACGTTAACTCCCTCTAGAACTGAAAAGGCCCATCCAGAGCGTCTAGTCAGACTCCATCATTTTCAGAGGAGGAAATTAAGGATCAGAGAGGGCTATGATTTCACCAAAACAAATGGCCAGTGAGGGCAGAACAGACTAGACTGAAATAGCATGGCTCAGTTCTCTCCCATTTCCAGTACACAAAATCAGACACATCCAGGTGTATGACGTCGATTTATCTGAGTGGTGTCCACCTCATTTTTTACAGGCAGAACCTGTGGCTCAGAGAAGCCAAGTGACTTGCCAAATTTTCATAGCCGTTAAACAGAGCTGGAGCTCGAACCAGAGTCTCTTGGACTCCAAAGCCCCTGCTTTTGCCACGGTGTCTTGCTGATGGCTCTTGAGATCAAGGAGAGCCTCAAGGAAGAGGCGGTGCTTGTACTGGCCCTTTGAAGAGGGAAAATAACAGACGTGTGGCCGTGGAGAGAAGGGAGCGGCAGCGGCATTGAAGCGTGAGGAAGTGGGGCGATGGCATGCCCTGGTGACTTGTAGGGACACTGTCTTTATGCTGGGGCTTTTGGACTCCTTTGGACAGGGTTGAGATGCTTTTTCTTAAATGGCCACTTAACTAAATCATCATACTAGACATGAGCCAAAAAGTCAAAACCATACCAAGTGGAGACGGGAGCCTCCTTGTTACCCAGCCCCTTATGACAGAGATGGCCGCTAACCTCCTGGAGAAATTTCCTCCTTCTTCTTGGCTCTCAATCTCCCTGCATTAAAATGCTGGGCACCGGGTGTCATTTGGGGTGCCTGAAGGTGGGTGTCATGTTGGGCTAAGATTATCAGCCTGGTAATTTTCTCTAAGTCAGTGGTACTCAAACTTGGCTATATTTTGGAATCCTATGGGGATGCTTAGAAAATGCTGATGTGCAAGCCCCACCCCAGGGATGTGGTGGGATGTGGCCTGACATCAGGTGATTCTGATGTACAGCCAAGGTCTCAATCCCCCGCCGTAGTTTATGCCCTCATGCAAGTTACTCGGGCAGCTTTGTGTCTCACTAATACACAGAGCTCGACCCGCTTGAAACCCGTCAGGCCCCAGGTTTGCTGACTCTGGTCATTCATTTATCCATCAAAATTCAACTATATGTTTATTAAACCCAAAAAGCCAAGCCAGGGGGGTAGTCAGTGACGTGCTGGTAAATATTTAACAACCAGCTTTCTGGGAGGAAACGAAGCCCTGATTTGTAGTGTTTTTTGATTTCCCAATTATAAATCCTCCCACCATGACTGATTTCATGAAGTCAGTGAATTCAGAGTTAGGAAGAAATGCGTGTAATTGGCTCTTTTGAGCCAGCATGTGCTGGCTCCGGCATAGCTCTGAGTAACTGGAATTCAGCCCACATCCTTCAGGTGGGCAGAGTCTGGTTGGGAGAAGGCGTTTGTGTACACAGTTAACAGAAATCCCAGATGAGGAGCGCTGGAGAGAGAGAAGTAAACTCAGCCTGATAGGCTCGGGGAAGCTGAGTTTCAGCGAATGAATAGTTGACCAGAAACAGACCTTAGAAATCAATGTCCTCACTTGCCACTCCCCCCCTTTTGTTTTTCTCCAATGGCCTCCAAATCCCCATGATGTCACTGACAGTCAATCAGAGCATCTGACCAGGCTGAGCTAACTGGTGTTTCACACAGAGAAGACATAATTCTGCCCAAGAGGAGAGAAGTCACAATGTGGTCCATGACGCATTAGATCAGTGATGCACATAATTCCGTTAGGTTTTCTAAAGTGTTGTGGATGGCTGTGGGGCTCTAGTTCAGAACCGCTGACCTGGCCCAACCCTATCACAGCCACTAATGAGAAACTGAGGCTAGAGACCCAGAGTGGCTTGTGCTGGGGGCCTGGAGCTGGGACAGGAAGCCAGGCACCCTGCCTCCCAGAGCTGTGTTCTCGCTACTCTGCCACGGGACCAATCTTAAAGATCAAACACCTCTTGGGCAACATTTTATTAATATACTAATGTGAGGAGCACCACTTCATTTGCCTTGAACAAAAGGTTCTGTGCAGAAAGGAAATGCAATCTTGCGTCTAAATTGCTCCTAACAAGCCCACAATTGGCAGCCCCAGTGATGATCCTCTCAGGCTGTAATTGTGTGAAAAATGGATGCATTCCCGTAACCAAGAGGGAAGACCAAATCTTCCCCCGTTGGGTAGTGGCTAATAATCTCATTAAGTTATTAATGAAATTAGCAGAGTTTCCTGCCTTCGTTGGCAGGGAATATGGGGAGACAGGTGAGCCGTTTCGTGGACCGTCAGGGGAAACAGCAGCCCATCACCTTAGGGAATTCTTTCCTGCTGCATTATTGCCCCTTGGAGGCCAGACCCCATGGGCTGGCTCTGAGCACCCCACTCGTGGGATGCTGCCAAGGGCATAGCAGACCCTTACTCCAAGCAGAGAAGATGGTGGCCCACGTGGGGTCACTTCAGGAGTGTGTGTGTGTGTACACACGTGCAGCTGGTGGCAGTAGGGACTGGAGGATCTGGAGTCGATGATTCATTTGAGGGGCAGGGTGATGTCTTGGAAAGAGTGCTCAGTCAGAAGTCTGGAACTCTAGGACTCTGTCCTGGCTCTTCCCAGCTGGGCGACCTTATGTGAAATCACTTGCCCTCTCCGATGTGTTTTACTTATTGGGAAAGCAAAAGAGGTATGTGCATTAGCTGAGCTATGAGGCTCCTTCAAGCTCCATCATTCCGGTCTTTGCTCTGGCCCCTGGAGATTCAGTTGTTAGGGGAAAAATCTTCTTCTTCTCCTATGTCAACACCAAGCTTCGCACCCATCAACTCATAAAAACAATGCAGGCTTCCTTTATAGTGGCCACCCCTCCTTAACCACCCATGTGGTTTAGAAGCTGTTTGAGTTGGCATCTTGGGAATCCTGTGCTTCCAGAACCACATTCTTTATCCCCTACTCATTTTATCATAAGACCCAGAAACTTGGGGTTAGAATTTTTTGGTAGAGTTGCTTGTCTTTGACTATCATCTTTGAATTAATAATTAAGTGAATGCTATTATTCATAGTTAATTCATTTGAAAAATGATTGTGTGTGTTTAACGCTTTGGGAGAAATCTTAGCGTTCCAGCGATTTCCTGTCGAAATCCTCTGGGCAGAATGCATCACTTCCTCCTTGGTGGACCCGCAGCACGTGGTTCAGGCCTATCGTATATCTCTTCTCGCTCAGCGCTTTGCTCGGTTTTCTATCTATCCATCCCCTCCAAGAAACTGTGAGTCCTCCCAGGGCAGGAGGAGAGTCTTATTCATCTCAGTCCCCATTTCCACTGTGTCTGGCTCATAAATGTTTGTACAACTAAATTGAGTTGTGCTCCTTATGGGAAAACAGAAGTAGCCAACTAACTTAAAATTTATCTTCAGTGCCTGTCAGCCTTTGACAGGACATTTTCCTCCAAAAGGTAATGGATCTCAACTGTGCGTCTGCTTCAGCCGTCTCCTCTGGTCCCAGGCTTTCCAAATCTACGACATCAGCTCTGACGCCAACCCAAGCCTCAGTCCCAATTGCCCAATAAACATTTTTTTAAAAAAGCTAGAATTTGTTCAGCATCTCTCAGTGGATCAGTTGCCAGACGACTTCATATGCTTCAATGCTTAGAGCAACCGTGTATTCATTTTCTCTTTTCCTGGAAAATGGAGGCTCAGAGAGGTCCTGAAACTTAGCTGGTCGCACAGCTGGTCGGCGGCAGAGTTGAGATTTGGACTCAGGTCTGTCTGGCTGTCTGATCAGATGCTGCTGCTTCTCTGGATGCCCAGATGTAACTTCAAGCTCAACATATGTCAAATCAAACCACCTTCACTCTGAAACCAGTGCCGCTTGTCTCATCCCTCAGACACTGGATCAGAACCTCCAAGACGGTTTGGGCTCCGGGCTCTCTTTCACTCCTTACGTCAGTTGCTCCCTAGTTGTCCTTGCCAATCTCATGGTAGGTACCGCTTTCCTCCGAGTCCCATGGCCACTTCCCTTGGTTGGGTTTAATCGCCTCGTGCCTGGTTTACCGCCAACGTCTTCTCTTCGGGCTGCATAGGCCTCCCCCCGTCTCTGTGGTTCGTCCTGCTCTCCACTGTAAAACAAGTTTCTCTAAAATATTATTTTGAGTATTTCACTTTCTCGATCAAAGTCTTTGCTGTGACTCCTCCTACGGAACTGAGCCCGAGTCCTAGAATGGGAAAACCAGCATCCTTTGAATCCCTAGTAATGGGCCAGGGGTTTTCACTGGGCTGTTCTTGTTTAATCCTCGGAACAAACATCGGCAGCGAGTCCTTTCATTTCCCCGCTGAGCGGGCTAAGTGACCAGTGTGCGTCAGGCTGCGTAGCTCCGGGAAGCAATAGGGGTGGCATTTGGGGCTAGGCGCGTCTGTTACCAAAGGGCGCGTTCTCTCCACTACCTCCTTCTCCTCCTTAGCCTCACCCTGAAGAAGCCCTCCCCCTCTGGCCCTGCTCTGCCTCCCTGTGCTGTCCCCGTACTCCACCCAGAGGGCACCATTCCCTCCATTAGGTCGGCACCTCTGTCACCCTTGTGTGTCATTCTGTTGTCACATCAAACCTCCTGGTCCTGGATAGGGGAGCTTCTCACCTGCACATCCTCTGATGCTTAGCTGGTATTCCTCTAACTCTTGCAGGCTTTCCTTTCCCTCCTGCTAAGCTCGAAGGAACCCCTCCCCGCTCCTGAATTTCTTGTCATTACTACTCATTTTACCCTTAGCTGGGGTTGCTCCGCTTAATCGTCATGTCTTCCGAGCAAGAGAAAGGGCTTCAAATTCAGACAGACGTGGATTATGTTTTAGGTCGGGCCTCTGGAAGCAGCCTCTGAGGTGAGGATTCCTGTCTGAGTGATTTATTCAGAAGGGATCCCAGGAGGAGCCAGTAAGGGAAGGAGGGAGGTGGAAGGGAGGAGGAGAAGAGGGAGAAGCGAGGTGGGAGCACAGTTTGGGGCCAGGTCCTGGCTCAGCCTGGTCCACTGGGGAGCACTAGAGCGCAGAGAACACGGCACAGCTCGTCCTCCGGTCGACAAGGTGGTCGTGCCCTCGTGCTCCCAGCCATCACTGTCTGAGCGTCGCTCTGGGGAATTTGACTTCCAGGCCCTTGGAGCGCTCTGTGAGCAATGGCACAATGGATCTAGTAGGCCCGGGGACAGGCCTCTGAGGGGACTAGTAGGAGCCGGTCGTTAGAAGTAAAACAACCCCACAGCAGCTGGAGGAAAGGCACGCAGAACTGATGACGAGGATCTGAGCGACTTGGCTGGAGCTGCAGCAACGCATGCCTGTTTTGCAAGAGTCTTCATCCTTCAGTCTCAGTTTCTCCAGCTGTAAAGTGAGATTAATACCTACTTCACAGGAGGATAAAGTGACTGGCATAGTAGTCGCTCAATAAATGTTCATTGCTTTTCTTGGAAAGAGCCTTCTAGTTTATGTGCCATGGCTATATTCTGTACTACACAATTATAGCATAGTCTTAAAAGTGCTGAATTCTTTCTGCCTCAGGGTCCTCCTTCCTACACGCTCTCCCTGTCCATCCCCTTCCTGCCTTCTGGATTTTCACTATCCTTTAAATCTCACTTCAAATGCTGCCTCCTCCAGGAAGTTTTCTTTGATTCCCAGGCTAGGTCATATTCCTTCCTGCTTCCCTCACAAATTGTATGCTGTCATAGAACCTTGTGTATTTCTTTATTTTTAAGTGCTTATCACTGGTTATTATTATACATGTATTTGTGCTATTATTTTCTTAAGTAATGGATGGTGATAGATGTTAACTAAACTTATTGTGGTAATCATTTTGGAATATCTACATATATCAAATGATTATGTTACACACCTTAAACTAATACAATGTTATATGTCAATTATATCTCATTAAAACTGGCAAAAATAAATAAATCCACTCATTAAAAAAAGAAATCTCATTTTCCTTAGAAGTGATTGTCTTCTCGATCATTTTATTTCTGGAGCCCACGGACTTATGGAATGAAGATGTAAGTGAGTGAAAGCACGCGCGAACACCGATGAGAAGCCTGTTGAAGGTGGAGCACAATCCTCTGGGTCTCTCCGTGGCACTTTCAGGTAGCAGGTGCTCAGTCGATGCTTTCTGGTTGGTTAGTAAATGAATTAAAGGGCCCTGGAATGGAGTCCCCAGGCCCGCGTCCTGGTCCAGGTTTATTACTGACTGTGTGCGCTCTTGAGCAAGTCAGCAGCTCCTTTGGGTCTCTGGGTCCCCAAATGTCAAATGACGGTCACTAACGGCCTCCTTAGCCAGCCCTGCTGGTCTAGTGGTTCAGATTCGGTGCTCTCACTGTCGTGGCTTGGGTTCGTTCCCTGGTTGGGAAACTACACCACCTGTCTGTCGGTTGTCACCCTGTGGCGGCTGCCTGTTGCTGTGATGCCGGAAGCTATGCCACCGGTATTTCAGATACGAGCAGGGTCACCCATGGTGGACGGGTTTCAGTGGAGCTTCCAGGCTAAG
Source organism: Equus przewalskii (assembly GCF_037783145.1). Lineage (NCBI taxonomy): Eukaryota > Metazoa > Chordata > Mammalia > Perissodactyla > Equidae > Equus > Equus przewalskii. The sequence continues at coordinate 38,795,889 of NC_091840.1, forward strand.
ACAGACTAGGAAGAAGGACCTGGCCACCCACTTCTGAAAGAATCAGCTGCGAAAACCCTGTGAATAACAGTGGAGCGTTGTCTGGTGTAGCGCTGGAAGCTGAGAGGGTGGCACAGAAAGAGCAGGCAGGGTTCCGCTCTGCTGTACACAGGACCACTAGTGGTTGGAATCCACTCAGCGGCACCAACAACAAAGGGCCTTCTTGGTGCCAGGCCCTGGCTCCCAGTGTGGATCAGCTGGGGTGCTGGGGGTTGTGGAGGTAGAAGGTTGTAAGGTGTACTCCCATCCGTAGGAGAGCACTCCTGCCAGAAGAAAAGTGGCGCATGAGCGAGCTGGGAGGCAGACTTAGAGGCTGGGGCGTGATCGGGCTGGAGCACGGGAGGGACCTGAGGGCCGAGGGCAGGATGAGCTGGAGTTGGCTCCGAGCGCCAGAGCACGGCGAGGTGCTCACGGGAGCAGTGGCTTGGTTCAGGACTGTAACCTCCCTGATTCTTCTCTTTCCCTGACTCTGGCACGAGTGGCTCTGCCACTCCATAGCTGTGTGACCTTGGGCAAGATAATACATTAGGTAACTTCTCAGTTGCCTTAGTTTCCTCGTCTGTACGGTGAGGTCCATGGAGCTATAGCAATTAAAAGACTTAATGTGTGCAAAGTGCTTGGAATAAGGATTGGCATGAAGCAAAACCTCAAGGAACATTACTTATTGTTGCTAATGCTCCTGCTTTGCTAATAAGGAAGGCACCCTGGACACACACAGCATCCAAGTCTCTGATCCTGCAATTCGGCATCTGCCAGACACTGCTTTGTGAGGTTTGCCACATTGTCGTCATGGAGCGTGGATGAGGAGACCTTCGTCCGAATCCCAGTTCCATAAGCCACTTAGTCTCTCTGAGACTCAGGCTCCCATTTGTATAATGGGGGATTAAGCCTTACCTCGGAGGATCGCTTTGAGGGTTACCTATGTACCTGTGGAGCATCTCTTGCTTCCAGGCCTTCCAGGCTTCCAGACTGGGGAGCCCTTCGGAGGAGAGCGAGCCGTCAGGGTCCCTCCCCTGACATTGTTCTCGCAGATTGAAAGATAAATTCATACTGTGGGTAATAAACTTATGGAACTCATCACCCTGGGACCTGGCAGGGGATGAATATGAATAGGTCCGGAAGGATTTAGGGAAATGGATGAAGCCTGGCTCCTCGATGAGTTATTACAGCCACGTTTCCTAGAAAAATGTGCATTTATGAATAGTGGTCATGCTGAGATGCTCTGTAGGAAAAGAAATAAGACATAGCTTCTGTAGCTAGAAAGCTTTGGGCAATCAGACTTCCTATATTCCACCCCTACCAAGAACTTCCCATTCCCATTTATTCAATTGCTGATTCAGCAAATCTTTAGACCACCTCCTGGGTGCCAGGCACGGTTCTAGGCGCTTGTAATACAGCAATGAAAAAACAAAGGTGCTTGTCCTCAGGGAGCTTACAATCTAAGGGAGAAGATAAACAATAAGCAATAAACATCATACATTCTGAAATTGCATGGGGTAGTTTGAAGGTGAAAATGCATGAAAAAAAGGGAAAAAAAGGTCAAAAAAACTAAGGGGGATTGCAGATGCCAGGGACAGGAGGCGTGGGTTGTGATATTCCATAGACTGGTCAGGGAAGCCTCTTCTAGAAGGTGGCATTTGAGCAAAGAAGGAGGCAAGGAGTTAGTGGACTGGTTGTTGGAGGAAAGACCTGAGACAAAGGCCCTGAAGCTGGAGTGTGCCTATTTGGTCTTCCCAGACAAGGCCTGTGTGCCTAGAGACAGGGAGGATGGAGAAGGGGAAGGAATGAAGTCCTGGGGGCCTTACCAGCCGCTGTAAGGGCTTTTTCATCACCAGCTTCAGACAGAAGAGTGACACGATCTGACTTACACAGTATAAAGGCACTGAGAAGTCCTGCAGTAAGGAGACTCCTTTAACTTAACCCAGGAGCTCCCCAAAGTTTTTGCCCATGGAACTCCTTTTGTTTTCTGTGAAGCCTTTTAACATCTTTATACATGTCATATCCTACCCACGCCCTTCCCTTGGAATTTCATTGGAATGTAGTGTCTCCCAAAATATTTCCCCTACGGAATCTTTTAGTTCTCCTTAAAGATCTGTTAACATCATGGGACACGTGGAGAGGCGCTGGGTTAGACAGATGCTGTGGGGAGGGGGCGATCACATGGAGACGTTTACAGTACTTTATGTAGATTGCTTCCCAAGTGCCCGTCTGGGCCATGGACTCTGCAGGTATTGCTGGAGCTGACTGAGAAGAGTGGGCTCCTCCCATCCCTACCTGCCGTTAATAACTCCTCATGGCTCCAGGCCTTTGTTAAAATCCTCTGACACCTGTTCAGGAGGAGTCTCGTTGTCCTGCTAGAGCAGCGGGACCTGATATGTTTATCATCCACATCTATATTCATCCTGCCTATGGCTGGTCCCCAAATGACTTTTTCTTTCTGCCTCTTAGAATGTGTCTCCTTTGGGCGTCTGGCGTTCCTGGTAGAAAGACAGCAGACATTAGGGCCTGGGTGGGTGCTATGGAGGAGGTCAGGTTAGAGAGGTGATCCCTGCCTTTTCCTATTTCCTCCACTCTTGTGAAGCTCAAAAACATCCCTTCCTGTTCTCTTTGTCTCTCCTCATTCGTCCCTTTTCAGGAGCCGACTGTAGTGGCAAGAACATGTGCCTCGGGGTCGAATGGACGGGTGTTTGGATGTCGGCTTCATTATTTCCTAATGTGTTACCTTATGAGGGCCATTCTGTTCCTTAAAGCCTCCTTCTCTCAACTGTGAAAGGGATGGACAAATATCTGCCTCGGAGAGAGAAGACAACGAGAGAAAATCCTAGGAGAATCCCTCTTGGGCCTTTTGTGTCCCAGGGAACTTTGGATTCTAGAAGAGACTCAAATCATAGAAACTAGCAGGCCTAACAGTTCCAAGGATGATGTAGGTGTGTCTGATGGCTTGGCATGGACTAAAGTGCCATCACGGGGCACAGTCGTGGTGCCTGGTAAGAAACACAGCGATTCCCGGTCATCCCATAGATGGGAGATGCACTGGGCCTCTGGCCAGCTCACTTTGATGGAGAGCAGCCAGCTCCCCAGCCTCGCTGCCCTCGCTGTGCCTACTGGCACCGGCACTGCAGGTGCCCACGGTCCGTCAGACTTCACTCCCCTCCACTGGTGAGGGCCAACTCTTCCTCAGGTGTGACTGCAGCCGAGGCGTCAGGGTTCCATGACCGAGGCCTGTGCTTTTGTTCTGAGTGTGTGTGTGCCTGGGTCTACCTTATCCTCAGAAACCAAACTAGAAAGGACAAGCACATAAAGAGGTCTGAAAACTGGGACATAACAATAACAGACAGTACAGAAACACCCAGCTCCAAGCCTGCCGTCACACACAGTAGGGTTTCTTGGCCTCGGCCCTGTTGACATTTTGGGCTGATAATTCTTGGTTGTGGGAGCTGTCCTTTGCATTGTGAGATGTTTAGCAGCATCCCCGTCCTCTACCCACCAGGTGCCAGTAGTACCAACCCCAAGTTTTAACAACCAAAAGTATCTCCAGACCTTGACAAATGTCCCTTAGGGCAAGGGGTCCCCCAGCTGAGAACCACTGACATGGAGGGTGCTCAGTAAACGGTCCCTGTCTTCTCAATCCAGAAACCAAGCGAAATGCCGCAAGAGTGCCTCCTTATTTCTCATGCCCAGCCTCCTCCTGTTGCCTCGTGGGAGATCGGCAGCAAGTGACGGCCACGGGAACGCCAGGGGCCCCTCCTCAGACTCAGAGGTGGCCTCGGTGGCAGAGCCCAGACGCTGCCCTACGCTCCTGCTGCTTTTCTGTCTCCGTAGCTGGTCTCTCAAGCCCAAACACAGTCAGAGCTGGTGCCAGCCTGGCTCACTGGGGCTCTCACTCGCTGATCGAAAACTTTGCTGGGCATTTTTGGCTCTTGGGAACATTCCATTTCACATTGATTTATTATTATATTTTTAAAGACACTGAGATTTAAGACTCTTCCAGGAGCCTCTGCTTGCCAAGACGTAATTAGGAGAAAATGACAGAGGTAGTAAATATATAATTAACTCTTTTCTTAATGCCTTTTGCTGGCATCCATAATCTATCCGCACAGCCTGAGAAACTAGTTCTCTGGAATCTCTAGGCAACTAGAAACCAATTACCATCATGTTTGCATATTACATTTTTGAATAACATGTATACATGTTTTTGTCTAGGATGTTAAGTGGGGAGCTGCACAGACAAATACGGGCACACACATATTCTCAGCTCTTAATTGACTTTTGATTGATTGCTTGATTTACTCATTGGTTCATTGATTCAACAAAGATTTAGTATGCCTACTGTGTGTCACGCAACCTGTTATTTCCATCCTGCTGAAATCTGTCCCTAACTGTAAGACATTGAGTTTCTGTATATATATACACATAATGAGTGTGCATGTGAATGTGAGGAAGTCCGATACATCTGTGTACACATACACATATATAATGGGCTTCAGAGAGGTTAAGTAACTTGTCAAAAGTCACACAGCTGTTACGTAACGAAACTGGTATTTGATCCCAGGTCTCTCTGCTTTTCATTACCCTATACAATCTTCTTTCACAATGTACTTCCAAAAGGAGGTGATATTGGAGGTGAATCTTGAAAGGTGAATAGGAATTTACCAGGAAATAGCTCATGGGAAGGCTGATGGAGTGATGATCTAGGAATTCCAAAAGTAAGTGTGGAGAGATCCCTAGGCGCTTTGAGAGGAGCTGGAGGCAACAAGCTGGGCAGGGCTCAGCTTAAGGAGGGTCTTCTATTTCAGGCCCCTCACAGAACTCCCAGCAAGTTTGGCTCAGGTCTGACTGGGATATGAACCCCTTGCCCCGGGAGCCAAGACAGCTGCCACTCAGAGCTGCAGCCTCCAGCCAGGCCCAACAGCACGCGTTACAAGGTGACCCCAGGCCCATTAGGAAACCAGGCAGCACTTGATTCCACGCAGTCACTGTCTCCAGCCTTCTCTCGCCCGGGAAGCAGGGCCCAGTTAATTGCAGGGTGATCACCGTGTTCTAGCGGAGCATTTAATGTAGCGTGTAATTGCAGGGTAAATAAATACAGAGCTATTTCCAGCCCTCAGCCCAGTGCTGCAAGCGCGGTGGTGATTACTGCTGGAGATGGGCTGGGTGCGATTTCGGAGCAATGGCTTCAGGCCTGAACTGGGTCAGCCCTCCAGCAGGCCTTGTCTGCTCCGGGAGAAGCAGGATACTGATCTAGCCAAGCTTCTCATTTCCTCGGGTGCCTAGGCCATGATCGGCTGCTCCTGGACTCCTCGATGCTCCAGCCTACACCTGCATCTGGGGTTCCCTCAGCCTTCGGATCGGCCCTAACTCTCCCTCAAAGTAGTAGTTATGATGTCCAGGCTTGGAGTCAGACAGAATTGGGTTTGGATCCAGGTTTTGCCACTTAGTGGCTGTGTGACCTTGGACAATTTGTTGCACCTCTCTGAGCCACATTCTTCTCTATTACGTGTAGATAAAAATAATATATATGTTGTAAAGTCATGAGGATTAAATGAGATAATACATGCAAAATGTTAAGGATGGCGCCCAGCCCAGAGTAAGTGCTAAATGTTAGCTAATCCTTCCTCCTGTCTTTTCCCTTCTATTTCCCTCCTTCTTCTTCTCCCGCCCCCCTGCTCGTTCCCTCTCTTCTTCCCTCTGTCCCTTCCTTCCTTCCTAAGGCAGCTGTGTAGGAGAGGAAAGAACATACTGAGGAAAGAGCACAACAGACCTGGTTTTGGGTCCTGGCCGCACCAATTCCTTGCTGTTTTGACCTTTGAACAGTTATTTAACTTCTCGGGGCCTCAGTTTTCTCATCTGTTAGATGGGAACAGTTAACACCTCTTCAACAAGTTGTGTGAAGATCAAGGGAGATCGCAGCCCTAACCCTTCTGGATAGATGGTAGCAAGGCAAGAACAGGGTTTCCTGCTCGGGTTAACCCGTGTCATAGGTTGGCTTCCGCAGGAAGGAGGCTCTGAAAGGAGATTCTCCTGCAGGAGGCTTATTGGGAAGTGCTCTGAAGATGACACTGGTGGAAGGGACAGGATGGGAGCAGGATCGGGCCGTGGGGGAGGCTGAGAGCGATGTGGTCCCGATGGACGCCTTAGCCGACGCTATGGGAAGCCATGAAAATAGAGCGAATCTTGGTGTTGCCCCACTTTGGGACAAGGGGTGCAGGCCGCCGTACTTTCTTATCAATAGGCATTGGACCTGAACCACCCTGTGAAGGGGGCGTGATCTTGGCCAGAGCAGCTCTCTGCAGCTAGGGAGTAAGTCCGTCCTTCCCAAAAGGCACCTGGGAAGTGCGTCGCTGCATGGGCCACCACCTGCTGCCTTGCCTGCCCGAACTCTCAGAAAAGCCCCCTCCCCCATTCCTGAGACCCTTCATCCCCTCCTTCTGCCGTCTCCATCTCCATATTTTTAAGGCCCAGTCTTCTGTTCCTTTCTAGTTTTCCCTTTTGTTCTGACCCACTGAGTCATTTCTGGATGTTCTCATCTCCCCTAGGAAACTTCTCTATTTTGTAAAAGTTGACCTTGGCCAAGTGGCAGGAATGGAGGTGAAGGCCGGCCCTCGCCCGGCTCCCCGCCTCCCTACTCAGAGCCTTGCTCCAGCTCTGACTGTCCTTGGGCTCTTGCGTCTTGAAAATACGTGGCTGTTGGTAGAGCACCTATCCACCTGTGTGTTTGTGGCTCTAACTTCTGACGCTTGTCTCTGTGTCCTTGTGTTTCGTGTCTCTATCTATTATCATTATTTTCTTATTATCTGACTTGGCTTCCAGCCCACACGCCTTGCTGCTGCTGTGTGAGACTCCGCAGGGCTCACCTTGGCGGGGGCTCAGCTCGGAACCCCAGGGATCCTAAGAGGCTCGGGCTCTAGCTGTTGCTGTGTCCAGCAGACACGGGAGAGGAGGCCTGATGGGCTCAGGGAAGGGAGAGTTGCTTCGGGCCACCAGCAGCTCCTCTGTACGGAGCTCATTTGACTGAGGCAGAGTTCCCGAGTTCCTCGCGGTTGAGAGTGAATAAGCAGAGGGTGGAACGCTCCAAGTGTGAAGATGGCTCATGTGGCTTGGACCTTGAAAGTCAAAGGTTGGCCTTTATACTTATGTCACCTTGAGAAATGACCTTGGCGTCCTTGAACATCCACTTTCACATTGGCCCATGTGACTGGTCCTAACACGGTTGAAGTGATATTAGGAGGAAAAGTGGGGGAGTTCTTGTGGAAGGGTGGGGTTTTGCATCTTCTCCTGACATGTGTAGCCTTTCTGTCCTCTATTACCCTGAGAGGACCAGGGAGGACCCACCCTGGTACCTGAGGAGGTCGTGGCTGGGAGGGCTGGTGCTGGGTCCCACGCAGCATGGAGTTCTCAGGGTGTGGTGACTCTCCTTGGCTCCCCAAGGGATTCTGTGTGGAGGGGGCATCAGGGTCAGAGAGCGCCCTTTCTGGGCTGGGTGGTGCTTGATTGGGTGGAGATGAGGAAGGCGGGGGCTCCAATGGCCTCGCTGTCAGCTGCCCCGGGGGAGCTGTGAGCTGTGAGCAGCATCTCCGTGGCCCACTGCGGGGCACAGAGCAGTGGCTGCACCAGGCCTCCTTGTGCAGGAGAAAAGGAAGGAGAGAGGCAGGCCGGTGGTGTGAATGGTCACTTTCGTGCTCCTAAGAAAGCGCCAGGCCAGGGTCCACTTGATTGATTGGCGTGAGGCCTGGGCCCCAAGATTGAGAGGGAGTCTTGCATTCGTGGTGCCCACTACCCACCTTGCTCACTCCTGGTCATGGCTCACAGTTGTGGGGAAGCAGCTCCCGGAGGAGACCAAGGCCATGGTACCAGCTGGGGGTGGGCAGACCTCAGACCCCACGTATAGTCTGTAACTGGCTCTGCTCCAAACTGTCACCAAGGTGAGACAGTCAAGCTTGTCCTCTGCCACTTCTGTGCCCACTCCAAAAACGATGTTTCTCCTATCAAAACTGCCCTGGTGCTTCTTGCATTTTGATTGTACCTGTGACCTGTGCTCAGAAGTCTGCCAGTGGGGAAGGGAGAGGGAGCCCATACATGTGTCACCCTCCCACAAACCAGAATTCACTGGTGGGGTCAGAACCCTTGTCACTCTTTCCCAGACAAACCCCCGTCCCTCCCTGTCACACCCCACACCCTCCCCTCTTGCCAAGGCAGGGTTTATGGCATCTGAAAGGCGCCAGCCCATCGCAGGCCAGTCTGCTCTCTCCTGGCAGACTGTGACCACAGGTGTCAGAGAGGTCTAACTATAGAAGAGGACTCCCCACACTGTCGCACCCCACCCTCCACCCTCCTGAGAGCTTGCTGTGAACGTGGTCTCGCTGGCGGCCACGGCTCCCAGAACTTCATGGAAGAGGAGCCCATCTGACCATCACAGCAAACCTGCCGGTGGAAGGCTGTCACTGTCCTCACCTCAAAGCTGAAGAAACTGAAGGCTAGAGACGGGGCAGTACATCCTGGTCACACAGTGCAGAGGCAGGGGGACCCCGTTGTGGGCAGGTGGACCCGTCGCAGGCAGGCTGGACCCCATCGCAGGCAGGTGGACCCCGTCGCCAGCAGGTGGACCCCGTCGCAGGCAGGTGGACCCCGTCGCAGGCAGGTGGAACCATTGCAGGCAGGTGGACCCCTGTCACAGGCAGGTGGACCCCGTCACCGGCAGGTGGACCCCGTCGCAGGCCGGCTGGCCCTGGCGGCTGCCCTGCAGACTTGGTTGTGCTGGGAGTAGCTCCAGGCCATTTGCTCTGTGTGGCCCTCATCTGGCCCTGGGTTCTTGTCTTTCTGACTCTGCAGCAGCCCTGCTCTCTGCCTTTATGTCTGTGTGGGTTTGGCTGACACTGTGTGTGCGTCTTCGTGCCTCTGTCTCTGCAGGTCTCCTTGGGTCCGTGTGCCTGCCTTCCCTCCATTGCTGACCCGCCCTCCCGTCTCTCCGCCCATCCATCTCTGTCTCTGGCCTTCATGTCACTCTCATTCTTTTGAAATCTCATCATCCCTCCTGGTTACCTACAGCTTAAAAAGAGCCCTGCTTTTTCTGGAACTTTCATGGTTAAAATAAAAGAGGTGGGCGGGGGGAGAGAAGTTTCCAGGTCATACTAGATTTCAGAAAGTTCTTTCTGAATTCTTCTCTTCCCTGTCCAACAAGCCAGCTGAATGTCTGACCTCAATAGAGAACATCTTCCTGAGAAGCTTGGAAACACAGGGGGCAGGAGCCCAAGCAATCAAGGCTTCTAGCAGTTCCAGCCTGAGCAGCACAGGGTAGACATGGCCAGCAGAGAAGCTCACCCAAGCCCAGCCCCTGCTGACACTGTCACCTTTAACCACCCAACCTGGGGAAGAGCTGACCTCAGTGTGGTCTCAGCCATGAACTCACTCCTGTGCCTACATACCCCTTCCCCAGTTCAGTATCTCGGGGGCTGGTGCCAGGACGCAGGCTGCCAAGACTACATCCCACAGACTCATAGATATGCCAGGATCAGGGCCTAGAAATTTCCACAGCACACTGTGATGCAGTGGGCTGACAAGGCCAGTTGAATCCAGAGGCCAGGCGCCCGCTGCTGACACTATGCTGAGGGCCAAGAACAGCCTCTGGCCCCAAATGGCTCTCCATTCCTGCTCATGAAGGGGCAGGGGTCCTGGAACAGGGGGGGCTTCCCTCTCTGGGAAGGATCGGTGTCATGAGGCTGCTGTTGAGACAGGGCAGACTAGGAGACCTCTGTTCACGGAGGTGTAATTGAGGGACATCAGAGCCTCCCCTGAGCACAGATTCTGACAGGGCCAGAGGGGCCAAGAGGAGTAACCGGTACAGGCTGTGGAGAATTGGGAAAGGATGCTCCTGAGGACCCCAAAGGGCAAGATCATACAAACGAATGCCACGGATAAAGAAACAGAGAAACCACATCCTTCAGCCAAGCATGACGCCTGGCTTGTAGTTTTTTGCTGTTCCATGCAGTTGAGTCGGGTCTGACTCCTGGCTATCCGATGACTGAGTGATGTCCACAGCGTCCTGTCTTCAGCAGCCCTGCTCAGCTCCTGCAGACTCATGCCTATGGCTTCCTGTATGGAGTCAATCCATCTCACATTTCATCTTCCTCTTTTCCTGCTGCCTTCTACTTTTCCCAGAATTACTGTCTTTTCCAAAGAATCCTGCCTTTTCACGATGTGCCCAAAGTAGGACAGCCTCAGTTTTATCATTTTTGCCTTCAGCGATAGCTCAGGGTTCATTTGCTCCAGGACTCGCTCGTCTGTCTTTCCGGCAGTCCAGGTATCCGTCAAGCTCTCCTCCAACACCATATTTTAAATGAATCCGTTTTTTCCCTTCAGTCTTCTTCGCTGTCCAGCTTTCACATCCATGTGTAGAGATTGGGAATACAAGAGTGTGGACACCCTTGGCCTTGCACTCTAGCGGCACGTCCTTATACCTGATGAAGTTCCCTAATTCTTTCACTGTTGCCCGTCCGAGTCGCCGTCTTCTCTTGACTTCCTGGCCGCAGTCTCCATTTAAACTGATGACTGAACCAAGATAAGCAAAATCTTGAACCATTCCAGGGTCTTCCTTGTCTCCGTTAAAGTTGCCTAGTTCTGCCGCAGTCATGATTTTTGTCTTCAGGTGCTCAATAAATACGTGTTGGATGAATGAATAAACGAGTGCAAAATCTAGACACGGAGTTTGTCTTTTGTGTTTCTTTATCCTGGTGAACTTGGGATCATTTCCCTCTCTGAGGTTTAATTTTCACTTTTGTGAAATGGAAACACCACCAGCTCCCCAGCCTACGTCACCAGACCATTGCGGCAGTGCAGGCAGGAGGTTTTAGAAAGCAGCAAATGCTGGGCAGACACAGGGAAGTTTCATTATGCTCCACTTTCTCTCCAGCCATCCTCGGGGTTGGCCCCCTTATCCATCATCAGTATCTAATGCTTTTCAGCAATTACTCTGGGTTAATTGGTTCAGGCAGAGCAGTCCATAGGAAATGCCCCTGATGGAACTGACAAGCCCTCTTCTCGGTGCATGGAATATCTCTCTGGATTAAGTGTGCCTAATGCTGCCATTTGCTAGATGGGGGAGAAAGACGACAGGGCCAGAATGCAGCTGCACGTCATTTGTATCAGAAATACCAGGGGCCAGCTGCCAGGCTGGAATGAAATTCCAGCAAGCCTTGTTGACATTCTGGAGGCATCGCCACGACGAGGTTAAATTATAAGTTGATGATGACAAGCAGACGCACAGGAAAATGTCAAAATTAGCATGACCGAGCACAGGCACCGTCCTCCCTCCGCCCTCCTTGGGCACAGACACCTCTCCTTCCCCCTGCCCAATTCCGCCCCCAGGACCACCTCGTCTCACTCTCTGGTTTTGAAGGGAATCTTTGCAAGAGCAAGTTTGTCCTGGGGGCTTGCAGTGTCTGTCTTTCTCACCCTTCTCCACAGGCAGCCTGATAGAGGGAGAACCAAGCAGTCTCCTGACAAGTCAGTGACCTTGGACATGTCACTGACCCTCTCGGAGCCTTGTTTGCTCATCTGTGCATTGAGGATAATGACCTTCCTCCTGGAGTGGCTGAAGATGGGACAGGCTCACACGTGGACGTCACCAGGCACAGGACTTCACAGTGCCACTCTCCTCCCCACCCCCACCCTCCTCCTTGGGCCCACCCTGGCTCTTCCATCAGAAGAGAGCACCGGGAGGATGCAGCACAGATGAGGAGGGAAAGCAGGTTGGGCTTGTACCAGGGGTCCATGTGAAGTGAAAACCAAGGCTTGGAACCTGGGGCCCGGGCCTGGGAAGGCTCTTGGGGGGATGGGGACACATAAGTGTGACTCCGAATGTGTGGCTGGACCCACCATATGAGGTTGTGGAAATAAAGGCCAGGCATTTCACAGCCTGAGACTGAATTCAGCCAAGTAACATTGGTACCATTTACAAAGCACCTTTACCTGAATTATATTGTTAACTCACTCTAAGGTTATTTAAGAAAGGAATGAATACCCCATTTTACAGATGATCTAAGAGAGACCATCCAGTTTGGGGTGCAGAGAAGTTACGGGAAGAGGGAGTCAAGATTGTTACAGGGCCCAGGAGATTTCAAGGAGAGGTGGCCATCAAACATTTTGAGATTTGGGGGGTTTAAAGAAGAATTTGGGGGAATCTTCAACTTGCTTGACATCAAGGGGGAGGATGGAATCCCTGAGGTTGAAATGTACAGTGAGAATGGGGCCTTGGGGGAGGTCTTTGTTCAGTGAGCAGGGGAACAAAGAGGCAGAGATGGAGACAAAGCATGAGAGGGCAGTGATGGGGCCCAGGCCAAAGAGATGGAGAATTGGGAGAGGAAATTATTGATGGGACCAGAGCAGAGAGATGGAATCAAGGTCTCCAGCTGAGCCCACTGGATTTTGGTGGGCTTGCCTGGAACTCTCTTTAGTATTTATGACCTTGATTCCACAGGAGCATGAGTTATTAAATCCAGAAAATTGGGATATCAAATTGGTTTTCAGGTTCTAGCCCACTGAGACCTGTCTGGTTTTTTCCTTTTCTCTTTTCTTCTTTGGCTCTGACTTTCTTAGCAAACAGAGGAAGACTTTGAGGTTCCTTAAATGAAAGTGGCTTAGATTCCAGAGGCTGGTCCAGGATATGCGGGAAAGGGGAAATGAGGAAGCTGGAAGGAGAAAAGCGAACCACACGACCGGGGAAGAAGTCTGGGCCGGCATCTCTCCCCAGAGGACCCCTCATATATGGGCCGTGATCCCTGCTTTTGTTCAGGCTTCATGCTCCCTGCATGAAAAGGGCAAAGGGCAAAGGGCAAAAGGGCAAAGACCCTGCAAAGGGCTCCCCAGCCAGAGAGGGATCTGGAGGGGGGACAGGAGACAGGATCAGTTAGGGTTAGTACCCAAACTGTAGTTACTTTCAGCCTCAATTCATAAATTCATTCATTCAACCAATATTTATGGGCACCTACCACATGCCAAGCACTGTTCTGAGCACTGAGAATTCAGCAATGGACAAAGCGGACACAAATGCCCACCCTCATGAAACTGATGTTCTAGTGGGGAGAGATGGTTAATGCACAAAATATAAAGTAAATTAGACAATTTTAAAATAGTACAATTTTTAAAAGATATGAAAGTTCTGCAGGGGAAATGGACCCGGGTAGGAAGACAGGAAAAGCCGAAGGGGCTGCAATTAGAAATAGGGAGACCAGGACGGGCTTCACGGAGAAGGTGAAATCTGAGCAGACTGTAGGACTTAAGCACGCAAATGAATGGATGACTAGGAGGCAACCCACAAAATCAGAACTAGGCTGTGAACAGTGGCCTCAGAAAGGAGAGGAGCCAGCAATCTCCAAGGATCTAGGGAGGAGGAGTCCATGGGCAGTCTCTTCAGGACTGGCCTCTATGGATGGATGGGCCTCCCAATCTTTCCATCCCAGGGGCGCTTGCTTCAAGTCAGCTTCTAGGAAAGGGGAAGCTGGCTGGTCTTGCCTGAGTCTCCGCCAACCTGTCAGGAAGCACGCCTTGATGGACACTCCCACCAAGATGGCACGCCTCTCGAGGGTGGCTCCCCAAGGGGAAAATCCAGTCATGTGGATGGGGGTGGTGTGGCGGGGTACCAGGCAGGCAAAGATAGCTAAGATGGCCAACACACACACACACACACACACACACACACACACACATACTGGCTGCTGGAGAAGAGCACATGAGATAAGAGTGCTCAGAGATCCTTGAATTTGCCCCCTCACCTTGCAGCTGGAGACACTGAGACTCCGGAATTGGGAAGGCATTACTCAGGATCGCTCACTGAAGAAAGGGGAAGTTTGGGGCTGGACTCCAGGGCCCCTGACTCTCAACCAGAGTGCTCCCCACTTTCCAGTGCTTCCCCGGAAACACAGACATCTGTGGAGGAAGGACCCTTAGAAAGCCTCCCATGGAATCTGCCCTTTTTTCAGATGGGGAAACTGAAGCCAGGAAGAGGATTGAGAGCATGGAGAATGTATCTCGGTAAAAGGCAGTACCACCTCTGCGGGAGATTATGGCAGAAATCAGAACTTTCCTTCCCTGGACCAGGTAGTGGGACGATGCATGAAAATGTTCCTTTACGGGTCTCTGGGGACAAGGGGAGTGGGCCTGGCAAGTTATTTCTGAGGCGCAGTGGTGGCATGTGCTCTGTAAGAAACGGCCCAAGGATCACAGCGAATGCGCTTCCCAGAAGGAGGGTCTGTTTGCAATCTGGGCCACAAATCCTATTTGCTTTAATAAGCCTGTGTGTAAACGCTGGGCTGCGGCTCACGCCCCATGGCGGCCTGGTCGGAAGAGTGAGCAGGACTGAACCGCCGCTCTCTGTGTCTATATATTCAGGAGGTTGCGTGATGCAAAGTCAAATACAGCCCGAGTGGAGGGAGCGCTGCAGAGCTCCATTTGGTGCGAACACAGTAATTGAAAATTAGGGCATTCCTGCCTGCTCGGTCTTCACTCTGGAATTTGCATCCCTGCCGTGCTGGGCAGTGCAGAAAGGCACCTGTGCACCCCAAGTCTGGGCCTGCTCCTACAGGGAGAGCTGTGGCCTGGCCATTCTGCCCTGGCCCTTTGAGCACAGCCATCCCCTCTCTCCAGCCCGCCCCCCACCATGGCAGCTTGTCCCCACGACACAGAAGAGAGAACCTGGGACCATAGCACTGTGTTGATGACTTGACTGGCTGGTGGGTACCCCTTCCCTGGGTCCTGGGTCCTCGGCGTGTAGTATCTGCTTCTGATCCCTTCAGTTTCACAACCTCTGGTCCTCCTTTGGTAACTTGCAGAACTTGGGCTCCCACTCAATGTTGAGCTCTGTGTGTTCTGCTCGGTCTCTGCGGAGAAGGCCTCTGCTCCAGCCTCCAGCCCAGAAACATCACTGGCCAAGCCAGAGAGGGGATGGCAGAGATCCTTGCCTAGGAATTCCCATGAGATCGCCTCTCTCTGTGGGTGGGCCCTGTCCAGGGCTGGCCGCAGCCATAACTCTGACGCTGGCCGCTTGACCTGGGTTACTGCTGCTGGATCATCCCTCGCCTCGCTCAACCTTAATTTGTGCAGAAGGAAATTGTGTCTCTAGAAGAGAAGAAGCTTCTCAAGGTTTGTCTGCATTCCCCTTTTCTTCAACTCTAGCTGGCTAGGACCCTTGTACCATCCATGGAGGGGCCCAAGCCCCCAAAGGGTGTCACGATACCTAAAGCTTTCGACTGTTAACACACTTATTTCTTATCAAAACAGACCTGTCTGTGTTCTTTTCTTGAGGATCCTCTGTGAGGCAGGAGCCCATCTTATAAACCAATCCTTGGTGAGGTGTCATGAGCTGATCACAGACATCTAATTGAATTTGTCATTGCCTTTCCTTGAGGGGTGGACAGTGAGAATTTCAGACCGTAAAGGAGATTTTTCTTTTCAGAAAGAGAATGCTTTCTGGTGCTCATGAAATCATACTGTCTGGTCAGGAGCCAAAGGGCTGGCCTGGTCCTGTGTAAAGGACTTGGAGGGTATTATTCTGAGCCTGGAGATCCCGGGAGCTCCTGCAGTATCAATCTTTGTTTTTCAAGGATGAGAAACTACTCTTTTAGAGTTTAGAGCCCGTAAAGTTTCTGAATGTGAGCATTTTTCTCTTCTCCCTGCTGGGTTTCATGTGTTACATAAGTGACCTCATCGTCAAATGTCTATTGATCATGATGACTATATGTCAAGTTGTTGGTTGGGACTGGAGGGGGATTCAGACATGGACAAGGCACGACTCTCTGCCCTTAAGATATCTTATAGTGTGGTTGAAAAATAGGGCTGTGATGCTGATAATGATAATAATATTAGCTTGACACTTGTAAGTCTCTAGTTTGAAGTTGATAGTTTCTGGCATTACTCAACGTTTTTGAGGCTCAGTTTCCTCACCTGTAACCTCCCGTTGTTGTCATGAGGATCACAACAGGTGACGGATGTGAAGTGTCATGGGCCTGGTTGTTATTATTATGTCTGTTGTTTTTCTCAGTCTCAGGACAGAATTATTAGGAATGTCAGCAGGATCACAATTCCCGTTTACGTGATGATAGCCCAAGAATTCCGGTCCCTTCCTTCTTTCCCCCTTAAACCGCGGGAGCAGATTGTTCTAACTCTGCTCTAATTGTTCAGGTCTGCATCTGAAGACCCAGGTTTGAGTCCCACCGCTCTGCTGTGCTGTCGAAACCCCTTAATCGCTTTGGGGTACGATTTTCTCATAAATACAGATGAGATAGATAGGGTCATAGATAGAAAACTTGCTAATTTTCTGTTTGTGTGTCCTTACACCCATACAGGCGTGTCCTGACACACTCTTGCATTCCTAGAGAGTTAATTCCAGCCAGCATAGTCCCTTGCTTCCTCCTCAGCTCTCTTATCTCCCAGGGGAATTTTAATTATGCATGTGAATGTGAATGGCAGGACAGGGGTAGGGATGTACAAAACTGCCACTTTCCGGAGCTGCTGTAAGTGTGTGTCGGTATGTGCGAGTGTGTGCATGTGTGTGAAACCCACCCCTTGCAGCCTTTGCACTTGCCAGAGCTCTTCCCCAGGGGTCACGCATCCCTGCTCAGGCCTCCTGAAGATTTCAGCAGGTGCCAGGCTCAGGGACCGAGGCTGCTCCGTTTCTGCTTGGTGTTTTTCTCGGTTAGACGAGGTAGGCTGCTACACTGACAGCCCAGAAAACAAAGGCAGGAGTTGGGGTGCTGATAGCAGAGCCGGCTTGGAACCCCACTGCCCACCTTTGGAGTCTGTGCTCAGCTGGCTTCTGGGTTTCACGGTGAGCCATTTCTGCCATAGGGCTGGATGCCACCTTGTGCCCTTTGAGTGGCACACTCATTGCATGGGCATCCTGGAGGGAAGCATAAAAGAAAGGCAGTTGAGGGGCAGACCAGGAGAGAAACAAAACCCTCCACGTCCAGGCTTGGCTTCTTAGACGTGATGGACCACAGGCGAGCCGGGGAGGCTGGCTACATCCTTGGGAGGACTGAGGGCCGGCAAGTTGGCTGTCAGCACCAGTGACTCAGGGTACCTGGGTTTATTCAGAGCATTGTTCCTGTCCTGTGGGGAGGGGTCTCAGGCCCTCCCCTATAATCAGGATGCCACCTGGTATAATGGAAAGAACAAGCAATTTGGGGGCAGTCTTGGACTCCTTTCCTGGCTGGCTCTGCACTCGCTCCCTGAGTGACTTTAGGATGGTATAGCCTCACGGAGCACTGACAGCTCTTCCTCAGCGCCCCTGGTCGGGTCAGCCTGCCGTCCCCCTCCATCTGGCTTCAGGATGGTCTGACGAAGCCCTTGGCCTCTGGGACTGATTGCTGCGTGGGCTGCTCAACCAGAAGCTGCCCAACTTCCCCGCCTTGTGTGGTCCTCGCAGCCCGACTGTGATGCCGATGCCACCACTGCCGCTTAACTTTCCCCACCTATTGCTCAGGACTTGGGCAGCACACTTCACAGCTGAGTTCCACCACCACCTGTCTCTGGGATGCATTCCAAGTGCAGCATCCATCTGAGCAGAGACTAAGCAGAGCCAGGGCCTGGTCAGGATGAAACGAGAAAGTCTGGGTAGGAAACTGCCAGGATCTAGGGAATGATGCAAGGCATCCATCGAACCCAGTGGTTCTCAACTGGGGATGACTTTGCCTCCCAGGGGACATTTAATAATGTCTGGGGACAAGTCTGGTTGTCATTTACTGCAGGTGCTACTGTCATCTAGGGGAGAGAGGCCAGGGATGCTGCTAAAAATCCTACAATCCACGGAACAGCCTCCCACAACAAAGAATGTCAACCAGCCCAAAACGTCAACAGAGCAGAGATTGAGAAACACTGCTCTAGCCTCAGAACTGCCAAGGAGACAGGCAAGTTGGGACAAACAGGCCTTTGCATTGCTAGATGTTCATGTTGCCATGAGCTGTGTGGTGCAAGGAGGGTGGCCCACTATCACCAGGGGGTCTTTTCCCTCCCGCCCCCCTTCCCTCCCCAGCCCAGTGCAGGGTGACTCCTATCAGGGGAAGATGCTTTTGGTGCCTCATCCACATCCCCTTGCCACTTACCACCGCACAAGCTGCCGACGGGAATCCTGCTGAAAACACCTGTGGCTCTCCAACGCTCTGCTGAAGGCTCGTCTCAGCCCACAAGCAGGACAGGGCGGAAACACCCCAGAGCAGCCCGCAAGCCATGGATGCTGAGAGCTGGGGATAAATACCCTAGCACATTCTGCAGTGTTTCCCAGAGGTCCCAGAGGGACTGAGCCTCAGTTGTCCACAGTGGTAATGGGCTCATTAACGCACCCTCTTCTGCTTCCTTCCCCTTTGGTTCTCACTTCTAAACTCCTCTGCTGATGCTTCTTGGGACCACCTTACAAATGGACTGCTTCATTCCTGGCCAGAGCTTGCTTCTGGCAGCCCGACCTAAGACAAGTGCCCATCCTCGTGTGCCTGCAGGAGTGAACTCTGCCATTTGTTGATGCATTTACCCGTCTCCTTACGTCATTCACCCATTTGGTCAGTCCACACATTGATTGAGCACTGACAATGTGCCAGGAAGGGAGGGTTTCATCCCCACTTATAGATGGGGAAACTGAGGCTCCAAGATACACATACACTTGTTCAAAGTCCCTCAAAAAGTAAAGAACCAAAACTAGAGTATAAAGCCTAAACTCCCAAATGCATTTACACCTATTGTACCTACCAGTTGTTCCTCACTGGCTGTGCTCAGAATTACCTGGAGGGTTTGATAGAAACACAGATGTCTGAGCCCCACTCAAACGAATCAGCGTCTCTAGGAGAGGGGCCCTGGCATCAGTATTTTTAAAGGCCCCTTTAAAGCACATGTGTACGCAGATGGGGGATCTGTGCACCCCTCTCCCTCAGCCCCAAACACACATCCCCTCCCTGACAGGTAGAGGTTGACTCCCGGGGGGAAGCAAGAGAGAGGAAGGGAGCCCCTTCCGTAATTGGGGCTGAAACTCAAGGCTGCCTTGTGTAGTCACCCATCCCACCTCCCCAGCCCCTGAGGGAAGCTGGCACCCGTGGAGCAGGCCAGCTCCCCATTGTTGAGTTAACATCCTTGAAGAAGCATCTTGCCAGATTCCACCTAGACGGGCTGCCCTGTGGTTTTCACTGCCTGTTTTCCGGTTGGAGTTTCCTGTCCTGCCATATGGTGAGTCCCTGTAAGGATGGCGCTGATGGGGCCGCACGCTGGCAGGCGGGCACTTCCTGGTACAGAAGTCCAGTGGTGCTGGAACCCCCAACTCTGCTCTCACCTTGCCCTGCCCTCTGAAAGGGTCAGAGATTCAGGTATTTTAGGCTAAATCTAGAGGCAGGCCATTAAGAAACGGCATCTCCTCCCGCCACCCCTAGTCTCTCTGGGTCTTCTGTGTGATGGTGTAATTGCTCCAGCAGTCTGTTCTGTTTCTCCCTTGCACTGCATGGAAAAGTAGTGGCCGCAGCCCGTGGCAGGGCTGCTTTTGGAGACAGCTTTCGAGAGGAAGAAGGAGGGCCCTCTGGCTCTCAGAGCGCTCCGTGCAGTCTGGCTTCATTTTTAGAGGTCTCCATGGAGCCTCTGCCTCCTGTTCGGTGCTCGCCAGATGCCAGGACTGGCCCTGGAGCGGCGAGGTCACTGTTTTTATCCTGAGTCTCCTGGCAGCAGGAAGGCACTGGGCTGGAGGTCAGGCAGACCCAGAGCTGAATTCTGGCTCTGCCACTTACAAGCTTTGTGATTGTGAGAAAGTCCTATAACTTTCAGGAAATGAAAGGACAGGAAATGCCACCCATTTTTGCAAGGTGGGTGTGAGGATGAAGTGGGGTACTTGAAGGAACAGCACATAATAAGCACATAGTATGGGTCGGCCGTGCGGTAGGGCCTGAGTACGATGCAGCTATTGGCAAGAGTTCCAGGCCTTTGTAGCTGTGTGGCCTTGGTTCTCGCATCTGTAAAATGGGGGTAATAACACTACCTACTTCCAACACTGGCTGCGTAGTTTGTAGGGCCCAGCGCAAAATGCAAATGTGAGGCTCCTTGTTCAAAAATTATTAAGGATTTCAAAACAGTGACAGCAGAGCATTAAACCGGCTGTGGGAACTTTCTGAGCCCCGGGCCCTAGGCAACCACACTGGTTGCACATCATCTACTTCGCAGGGTGAGGAATTAATATGACAATGTATGCAAAGTGCTTACGACACTGATGGTGTTTATTACGACTACTAATTAAGAGTGAGCTATATTGTGGGAGCCGTGAGTTACCCATTTTGCTGTAACACAGAAAGAAAGAAATCGACTGAGATTGGAGTTTTTAAGCTTTGAATGGAGAGCTATATCGAGAGATGTGACTTTATAAGGTGACAGTGGGGAGTTACGGAGCACAGTGGGGTCATCTTCAGAGTGGTGTTTAAGAGTCCTAATCGGAGCGTTGTGTGGGGAAGGGAATGGGGGGGCGACGTCCAAGGAGAGAAAAGAAACAAGGAGACACCTAAGACATCACTGCTGGGTGATCAGAAGAGAGATGGTACTCACAAAAATGGGGAACCGGAAAAAGGAGATTTGGGGGTGGGGTGAGCTGCTTTTGGCCACCTAGAATCTGAGATGTCGTGGGGCGGCTGTGGGTGGATGTGAAACAGGCCTTTGGAAATTGGGGAACAGAGCTCAGGCTGGGCTCAGATGGAGACTTGGTGGGGGGCGGGGGCCGCTCGTGGAGACCCACGTGGACACGGCTGATGTACCAGAATAGACGCAATGATCGGTGCAGAGCGCATTTTCAGATTGCAGGAACCAGGGACAAAATAGAACCGGAAATCGACTCTGTACAAAATTAGCAAGTGAAACTGGGAGCTTTGAACTGACGGAGGGAAAGGGGGAGGAGTGGAGAAAGTGCCGCTCCTGCGTGGAAGATCTTGAGCGTCTGGGATCCTTAGTTCCTTCATCTGTAAAATGGGTACAATGTCATTCACCGATAAGAAGGTGAAATGAGAAACTGTGTGTCAACTGTTTCTCATCAGATCGGGTATGTGTTAATGAGAAACACAATTTAGTCCCGTCCCCACTTTAACTTCTGATTCTTGGGTCTTTTTAGCGAGTTACATTCTATGGTGTTACTGGTTTTTAGGGAGGCTCAGATATATTTATTTTGAGAGTGATTTGGGTGTGATATGAGATACTTTATGTCTATTATCTCCTTTAATCCTCACGGGATTCTGTGTGGAGTACTGGTATTCCCACTTTACGGATAGGATGCTCAGAGACGTTAGGTATTTACTCAAGGTCACACAGCTATGACGTGGCATGGTGGGATTCCAATCCATGTGCCTCATCCCAAAGCCCACACCATCTTCATTACTTAGTGGGAGCGGGACTGACGGGGCAAACCATCTGCCAGCACTCACCCTCCCGAGCCGGGCTCCCCTCCAGCACACCTGCTGACAGTACCGTCTGCACAGGTACGCAGATGGAGACCAGAGAACACCTTGTTCTACAGAGCTGTTCTTGTAGGTAGTTTGCTACGCCCGTGTTGCCGAAGCGCCGCACACCACAGGCCACTCACAGGGCCTGGGGCTTGTCTTCTCTCTCCAAAGCCTGCCCTGTTCTGCAAGGGGAGGGCGGGCCCAGCATCCCACCGGCATTGCGGGAGGAGCAGCAAGCAGCAGGGTAGCTGAGCTGGGAGGAGGGGAGCTGAGCTCTGTTCCTCCACTCTTCCCACTCCTCCTGGGCCCGTCACTTCCCTGTTAAGAGAGGAAGGTGACCGGAGGCTTTCACGTGACTGCCCAGGTCCCCTTCCACCTCCTCAGGTGGCAGACAGGGGAGGGAAAGGCTGCGAGAAGCAGCAGAGTGAGGTGGTTAAGAGCGTGAGCTCTGCAGCCAGCCTGCCTGCAGGGAATCAATCCAGGCTCCGTCCCTTCCCAGCTGTGTGACCTTGGATATGTTGCTTAGCCTCTCTGTGCCTTGGTGGCCTCCTCTTTAAAATGGGAGTAATGAGATAGTGAAGGGAACTGGCACAGGTAAGTGTTTATCATTGTTATTATTGTTTGTGGTTGTCGTTAATATATCGGAAGCCTGATCATCCTGAAGAGATGCCACTTCTTCCATAAGTCTGTCCTTGTCTGTGCCTCTTGGATTGCACCTGGCCTTTTGTGCTTGGCCCTGCAGCACAATTACTTGGGTGGCTGGCCTGTCTCCCTGCTAGGCTGGGGGTTCTGTGAGGCAGGGATGGTGTGGTGCCTCCTCAGCTCCATGCTTCCTACTATGTGAGAACTCCACAGTGGAGCGTGAAGACATGAGCTTTGCAGTCAGAAGTATTCGGTGTGAATCCCAGGCCTGCCATTTGCTAGCTGTGTGATCAGAGGCAAGTTGCTTAACCTCTCTGAACCCTGGTTCCGTCATGCATAAAGTGGTGAATTGGCACTTTCCCCATGAGCTAGCACATGGACGTGTTTGCTGTAGTGTTTGACACGCGATAGCCACTCAGCATAGGCCTGTGCCCTCCTTTCCTCATTCTCGTTTTTCGTTTCCCCAGAGCATGTTGACCACTAAGTGCATTTTAAGTGGAGGATGGAAAGTGGAATTCACGGGCTCCTGGAAACCCTCGACCCCACCCTACCACCAGCGTCGGGGTGAGCGCCATCAGCGTTCAGCCCCTGCCAATGAGTCAGAACTTCTCTTGTAAATCATAAGCAGGCGGTCGTAGAAGGGCAAGCTGGATGGGAAACTGAGGCCAAGAGAAAGACAGCGACTTCCCCCAAGGCCGCAGCAGCCAGACAAGAAGCCATGTTCAGTCTCAGTCCTCTTCCCACCAGCCCAGGTGGCTGCCCAGAGTGGGAGGAAGTCTCACTTTAAGCCACTGTCAACCAGTTCCCCTTTCAAATGAAAGGAGAAGGTTCTAGAAACAATTTGAGGCATGTGTGTGTGTGTGTGTGTGTGTGTGTCAGGAGAGAGGGAGCTGGTTGAAAAACATAGTCAACGGAGCTGGGCTCCTAAGGAGGTGAAGAGAAGGAAAAGGAGTCAGAAACTTCAGCCGCTTCCTGGTTTGCAGAGTGGTCCCACATGTCTGGAGGAGAGGACCCCTGTCGGCCGCCTTGGGGTGACAGAGGGCAAATGAAGCTCTTGCTATTGCCTCCCCTGACCCCGGTCACTGACGGAGGGACTAGGAGTCCTCTGTAGTTGGGGACTACAGAAGACTAGTGACTGTCCCTTCCAGGCCAGCTCAGAGGGTCTCCTGCGTGATCACACCCCCACTCACCAGCTGTCTGGACCTGAGCTTGCTCAAGCCTCTGACCGCTCATCGTGCCACGTGGGGAGAGGTAATACCTGCCTTTCCAGCCTCCCCAGGTTGCTGTGAGCATCAGTGAGGAGACTTACAGAGCCAGAAGGTAGGCGCTGGAGTGGGTTGTAGAAAGATCCACCCCAGTGTGGCTAACTGGTTTCGTCCAGCATGTTCACTTCAGCCAATGGTGGTGGCTACCAGGGGCAGTGTCCTCAACTGGGCATAGCACAAAGAGTGCGGCCATCAATTAGTAATGGCTGCCATGGGCACCGCAATGGGGAGTTAGGGCCCGTGTACCATATAATTTTCTCTTCCGAGTTCATCTCACTGCTTCATTCTGCAAGGAAGGAGACTGAAGCCCACAGAAAACAAATGCTTAGTCAGGCACCCAGTTGTTGAATGACAGAAAGGGTCCCAGCCACAGATCTTCTGATGCCAAATTCAGTGATCTTTCCATTAAGAAATTTGTCAATTATAAAGCACGTCACAAATGTAGTGATGTGTTATTGTCTTTCTCTATTGGCCTCTGTTTGCCTGGAAATGGGTCACCTGCAGTCCTCCTGTTTGCTCCATGAACCAGAAACCCACACGTGTGAAATCCTGAGAACTCCCACTACTGAGACATGCCGAGTTTAATGTTCTCATTCAGACGCTGACAAATGACGACAATGACAATGATGGTGACATGAGATACATGGTGTGTATTATTGTATATTATATGTAATATATATTCTAGATATACTATGCATTTATATTATATATGTTATACATAATATAGCAATAGCATAATTTAGTGTCCACTGTGTGTTAAGTACAAGGGCAGGGCTAGCCGGCCACCTGCTCGATTCCACTCCATGCTTCTTCAAGTCACTTCCCCTCTCTGGGCTCCAGTTTTCTCATCTGAATAGTGAAAGCACAAGGACAGATGCTTCCTCTCTGCGCTTCACGCTGTCAGCACCTACCCTGCGCCCAGAAATGGGGAGATGGCACAGGACAGATAACGAAAATGTGAATCCCGGCTCTTTGCTCTGAGGCACTCCACCAGACGCTGCCAGACAGTGCCCCCAGGAGACAACGCGGCGAGGTGGAGAGACGGCCCAAAATGGGATGGGGAGGCTGTGAGGTGTGGAGGGGCTGGTGGAAGCGTGGCAGAGAGCAGAGGTTTGGCATCACCCGGGCTTGAAGTCTGACTCCAGCACCGACTAGCGGTGCAACCTTGGGCCAGCAGCCGCTGACCCCTCTCCAGCCCTCAGTATTCTTACCTGTAAACTGAGCCTTATTATAGATGCTGCAGGAGACCTGGGAGGGGAGAGGCCCCATGGGCAGTGCAGTAACTGACACCCCAAGTCCTAACGTGGCAACGAGTGAAGTGGAAAGGCATTTGGGGGAGAGAGGGAGGGGGCATTTGTAGGCAAGGAAGACTTCCTGAAGGAGGTGGTTTAAGGCCAACTTCAAGGAATATTAGTTTGGGTTGGGAGACATGAAATGACACTAGTCATTTTTTACCCAAAGTTGTTTCCTTCTCTTTGGCCCCTGTCCACTCCTCTTTGCAATGGAGCATGAATATTAAGCACATTTTTCATCCACTTTGAAGAAAACCAGACAGTGCTGGCAGTGTCCTGGTGCATCTCTTACATATTTAAAGAGCATCCTGTTGATTTGAGGGGGAGGCAGCTGGGCCTCGGTTCTTCTTTCTCAGTGGCCCCCAGTACAAGCCGACAGGAGCACTTTATCCCTGACCCCAAATGATAACAGAGGCAATACCCACCTGTTAGACACACCCCATAAAATGTCGTGCAGTTTACAAGGCCTTAGGAAAGCTACAGAACCCACTACGCCTCTGGGATGGAGAACAGACTGAACCAGCTCGTTTCCTCCCTGGAACATCCTCCCTCCCCATTCATCCTTCCATCTGGCCATTCATTGGTTGGTATTTGAGCATCTACTTGTACCAGGCACTACACTCCTTCAAGACTCTACTCAGATGTCGCCTCCCCCAGGCAGCCTTCCTTGATATCCCCCCCACCTCTGCTGGGCTCAAAGCCCCTCTCCCATGTTCCCAAAGTGCCCCATGTTTATTACATGTCTTGCCCTGTTCTGTTTCTGTGCCTGCTTCCTCATTTGACTGTAGGTTCCTCCATCTCTTTTGCTAGTAAACAGTAGGAACTCAATAGGTGTTTGAGAGGCCTGAGTTGGCTTCTCCCTGCCTGATTCTGATCCCTTCCCAGATGTGGAGGTTGGAAGGCAGATGTGGGAGAGGCTTTGGGCTCTGAGGTCCCACGGTGCCTCCCTGCAGGAAAGGGCAGCAGGGGGCTCCACAGCTCCCTTTGGTTGAGGTTTTTCCTCCTTCTTGAATACGTCCTTTACCCTATCCTGCAAGACCTTGAGGTTGGGCTTTGTGAAGTTCTGCCCTGGTCCGAGCAGCCATCACCCGAGGAGGCAGTTATGCGCAGCGCCTGGTGAGCCTCTCAGAACAACATGCCTGCTCCCGAGGAGAACTGCAAAGAGGGAACACTCACTCGGCTCGACACAGGCACCTTGTTTGCGGAGCCCCCATTACTATGCAGCTCAGCTTTAGCCAGGTGGTGTTGGAGGGTGGAATTTCCCATCGTGCTCTCCCCATTCCAGGGGACACAATCCCGGATGCTCTCCCTGCTCTATTCTGGCCTCCGCTGCTGACTGATGGCTGCATCACCCACCTGCCATCTCTCCTGGGTCCTGCAAAGTGCTGAGGCTTTGTCCCCTCTCCACAGAGCAGCGTGCCAGCATCACTCCCAGCAATGACCTCACATTCCCTCACTCATAGGGCTCACGGTCTGGGTGTCTCTTTAAAGATTCTTTTTCCAGCTGTGATCAAAGCTGATCCACTTCTTCTGGCTCTTCCATTCCCACTTTTCACATAGTCTTTCCTTCCTTTCCCTCCCTGGGGTCACGACTTTTGCCTGGGCTTTGACCCCCTCACACCTAAGTCGCTGACCCAGAGGGTCTCCTCCGCCTGGTTTTGAGGTCCTCCACTCCTACCTGCCAGTGGCTGCCTGCGGTATGTATCTCACTCAGGCAGCCAGCAAGTGGTACTTACTGGGCATCAATTCTGGCCCTGGCGATGGAGTGGAGATGAGGGCAGCCTGGAGCGGACTCCACGGAGCTTACCTTCTGGGGTGGGGCAGGCATTGAATGAGTTCTTCCAGGCATGTGGAGCGTTAGAAGAAAGAACTGCTGGGGGTCGGGTCCTGACGGGGAGGCAGCTCCCTCTGGGATCAGGGCGTACCTCCCTGAAGGTGTGAGTTTGAAGGAATAGCAGGAGGTCTGCAGGTGAAGAAGATTCCAGGAAGAGGGCAACAGGCATAGAAGTCTGAGCCAGGAGATAATGGCACATTCCAGAAACCTACAGTCCAGGGCAGCCAGAATATAGAGATTGGGAGGAAAAGTGGTGTGTGATGGGGCTGGAGAGACTAGCAAGGGCTTGATCCTTGAAAACCCTGAAACTATGGTTAAGGAGTTGGGGTTTTATCCTGCAAACAACAGGGAGCTTCTGAAGGCCTTTAGCAGAGGTATGTCCCTCCATGGGTCTAATGATCCCCTGTAAATCCCCAGTCAAGCATCTGGGTGTGTAACTCATTCACCCTATGACACGCTTTGGTCAGGACTCTCTCAATCTGGAGTGATGGAAATCTAACTCAAAGCGGTTTGAGAAAAAAGGAAGTATATTAGTTCAAGGATGGAAGCCTTCAGGCAGGGCTGGATCTAGGGGCTCATATGTCCCTCTCCATCTCATGGCTCTGATTTCCTCTGTTTGGCTCCATTCTCTGACTCTCCTCGTGAAGTGGCAGAGATGGCTGCCAGCAGTTGCAGGCTGACACTTCTCTGTCTTAGTTTCCACAGCAGAAAGAGCATGACCCTTCCCCAATAACTTCATTAAGAGCCCTGGGATTGGCTCTGAATTTGTCCCACTTGTGCGAGATGCTCATTTCCGAACCAGTGACTGGAGCGAAGGAGTGAAATATACTGCTGGGTCCGGCAGGGTCACATACC
Organism: Equus przewalskii; assembly: GCF_037783145.1. Taxonomy (NCBI): domain Eukaryota; kingdom Metazoa; phylum Chordata; class Mammalia; order Perissodactyla; family Equidae; genus Equus; species Equus przewalskii. Next base: position 38,823,250 of record NC_091840.1, read on the forward strand.
AGCCCCTGGATATGGCAGTGTGGTCAGCCCAGGCAGAACCCAGGCACCAAGAGTCCAAGAGGGGTGGTTCCCCAAAGCAAACTTCGGTTTCCATCACTCGAAGAGTGAGTAATGGATACTGGATATGAGAGAACAGCAGGCGTCCTCCACAGTGAAATGGTTTCTCAGAAACCCTCAGCATAGACCTTCACCTCCAGCCGGGCCAGATTCCATGTTCTCCAGACCCCTGAGGACATCTTACTTATCTTTTCCTCTAGGCCTTTGTGCTTGAGGTTGCCTGGCCAGGAATGCACCTGGATCAGAGCAGATAGTCTTGGCATCCAGGTGGGTCAAATTCAGAGCTTTGGGTCTAGAGAGACAGGTAGATGTGTGATAGGGACGTGGCTGGAGTTGTGTGATAGTGGCTGGATTCTCAAGAGATCATTCCAGAACCCAAAGTAGCTTCAGGGTATTTCCCTTACTTTTTCCAGATGCTCATTCTTTCTCCCTGGACAGATGCAGACAGCAAATCCCCATGATTCTGGTTGTTAGACCCAAGTGAGCAGTCAGGGCAGTGGCTGCCAGGCCTGTGGCCAGGAGGCCACAGACGCAGGTGACCCCTGCCTCTGTCTGGAGGCCTCTCTACTTGCAGAGGCCGGTAACCACCCCAAGGCAGTCCCCTCTCAGGAACCATGGGATGGGTGACCATCAGGACCAAGGAGAGCAGCTCTCCTGGCTAGGTAAGTCGAGGTTGGCTGTGATGTCAATACGTGAGAATCTTGGATGCTTCTGACCAGTGACAGGATGACAAGTTGTGTCATAACCCCAGCCTGGCCCCATGACAGCCTTCCTAGTGCAATGCTTGAGATGCTAGTCACTCCTCATGTTTAGTCCTTGTCTTCCAAATGGCTGAAACTCTTCTGCAAGAGCTGTGTCCTAACACGACCTCTCCTATGGCCTTTCCTGCTTGAGTCGCTGCCCAAGAGTTCCTTCAACACGGACACCTCCTTTATTCCATTATTCTTTTTTATTCTTTTTTCATTCAATAGCTATTTCTTGAGGCCCTACTATGTGCCAGGCACTCTACTGATGATCTGTTTCTGCCTTGTTTCATGGCCCCATTGCTCATGACAGACTAATGACCCTCAGCTACAGTCTATGGGTCAGTGGCCACTCAGGAGCAAGGAACCGCACCTGTCATTTGAACAGACAGAACTTAATATAAGAAATTGTAACTAGATATAAATTTGCGAACCAGGTAAGTGAAAGGGAAAAATAGAACACGGTGGTATAATGGAGGTAGCTGCTTCCTCCAGCCCTTGGGCTGAGGGAAGAAAGGAAGCAATTGGAATTACTGAAGTGTAGAAACCTGGAGGAGGGCCCTGTGAGGCTGGAACTCAGACCTGAGAGGGAGGGGGGGAGAGGCTGCTCGGCTAGTGCCAGACCACTGAGAAGGGGGTGCCTGATGGCTGGTGTTTGGGGAGGCAGGTACAAGCAGCTAGTTCCACGAGTACCGGGAAAACTGCCCGCTGGTTGGGCTGCTGCTCCAGGAAGGGCCCGCCCCTGCCAGCATGAAGAGGCGCTGCTGGGGTGATGCTCAGAGAAACAGAAGCAGGCAAGAAGGCACGAGGAAACAGCGGGAAGAAGTCCCTTCTCCTCCAGCCTTACCTCCCTCCTCTAGCGCCCCCTGTTGGCAGAACTTCACCGGGACCCAGCTGGCAACGCAGAAAGATTTTGCAGCCCCAGTGAGACAAAACAGCACAGAGAAGGGCAGGTGTGAAACTAAGAGACAACGACTTACTAAGTGGCACGTGGGGGACTGGGGGACGCATGACTTCCCACTGACCGTGTTCCCCATGGGCCTCCAGCAGGGCTGGCTAGAGGGCGGTGCTGGAAAGACTGGATTTGGAGTCAGGGGGCCCAGGTCTGCCTCTTAGTTTCAGTGTGACTTATTGGTCAAGTCACCAATGTCTCGGGGCCTCCATTTCCTCATCTGTCAAGTGGGGAGATAACCCCTGACCTCTCTGCCTTTGATGTGGGGAAGAGAATCGGTGTAACAGAGTGTGTGGAAGGACTTGGCACCTCGAGCTGACTTGCACGTACAAGGCAGTGAATTAGTGCTCAGTGAATGCTTCCCGGCAGAAGAAAGTTTCAGCCTATTTAGGGCTTTGACTGTCTTCTGAAAGTGCCTATCCCCTTGGAGCCTTCCCAGTTCTTCTAAGCAAGAAAGGCACAAACTAGGCTTCGCGTCGGGGAAACTTTAGTGACAATGAGAATGTTCTATGAAAGGGAGCGAACCGTCTCTTCTCAGAGACAAGCCTCTGTTGCATAAGACGTCTCTAATAGACTCCGACAAAGCACTGGCGGCTTCACGGAGGCTGGGGGTGGGAAGTCGGAGAGAAGCGGCGGCCCTTGTCCTTGGGGATGCACAGCTAGCCCCGGTGAAGCTCTTCCCCGCGTCTTATCTGGACGCGCCTTTACAGCTCCACGGGCACCGCGTGGGCGTCAGAGCTGTGCCGCTTCTCATCTTAATGATGTTTTGCTTGAACAGAGATGTCTCTGCTCCTCGGAGCTCTGCTCCCTGCTCCGAGGTAAGCCTCCTGGGATGCCCCTGGCAAGACTGAGAGCTTGCTCCCAGCTCAGGCACAGAGCCTGCCGTGGAGCAGCAGATGAAAACAGGGAGTGCCCCAAGGGTGCAGCTGACTGGTCCCGCAGAGGCTGGGGGGTGGGACCTGGGCTCGAGTCCCACATACCTGTGGAGCTCAGGCAGGGCACTGCGGGCGCAAGCCTTCCCCCATCCCCCATCAGGCCGGGGGACAGTCCTGCACTGCCGTTCTTGGACCACCGCTTCATCCTGCCCCACAGAGGTGGGTGGGCATGAGGTCAGGTGGACTGGAGTTCAAACCTGCCTCAGCTTTTTCCTGGTGGCGAGACTTCAGACAATTCATTGAAACCTCTGTACGTCAGTGTCCCCGAAAGAGGTAATATATGTGGACAGAGTTAGCTTAGCGCCTCCCAGATGTCCCCACCCCTGCCTCTTGGGTTCCCTTCCCCTCATTCACCCTCGTGATCCTGCCCAAATGCTCTTATCAAAGCACACTACTCCTGAACCCACCCCCACTCCATGGAGACTAGAGAATGTTCAGTGGTCAGCTATTTCCCAGTAAATAAAATTTAAATCCCAAACTTGGCATTCGGGGCCCTCCATCACCCAAGGTTTCCATTTTTGCTCTTTCCCCCTAACCTATCCTTTTTTTGTTTGTTTGAGGACGATTAGCCCTGAGCTAACACGTGCTGCCAATCCTCCTCTTTTTGCCGAGGAAGACTGGTCCTGAGCTAACATCCGTGCCCATCTTCCTCTACTTTCTATGTGGGATGGCTGCTACAGCATGGCTTGCCAAACGGTGCCATGTCCGCACCCGGGATCTGAACCTGTGAACCCCGGGGCCGTGGAGGCAGAACATGCGAACTTAACTGCTGCGCCACCGGGCCGGCCCCCCTCCTAACCCACTCTTTTACCCTAGTCCACACGGCCTACACTGCGGTCCCCAGGAATGGACGACACACTCCCTTTTCCGGGCCATCATCCACGGTGTTCCCTCCCTCCTGAAGGCCAGGCTCTCCCTTCTCCATCCCCACTTGAAGGCTCAGGGCCTCACCACCTCCTTCTTGAAACTTCCTGGGTCTCACAGCCCGATACCATTTCTTCCTTCTGTGAGCTTCCTTGAGATTTTCGATTTTTTAACAGCGTTATATTTTGCGGTGAGTTGTGTTTCTTTTACTACAGATGGAAGAGGGGGAGCAGCCAAGTATGTGTAATAGACCAGGATTTGAATCCTGAGTCTGTTGCTGGCAGGCTGTGGCCTTAGGCAGATTTAATTCAACTCCCTTAATACTTGATGGGGCTGTTGAAAGGATTACAGATAATGCTTATGAAGTAATGATCACAGTGTCTAATAAAAGGCAGTCGTAATAATTATTATTACACTGTATTAGGTACATATTCAGCACTCAATGAAAATCTATCGAATCGATCGAAGCAAAAGGCCAGACATAGGGTGTGAAAGCAACGATATTGGAACTAAAAGTTATAAATTGGTATTTTAAAGAGTTGGATTTATTGTTAAAATTATAAAGCAACATGTGCTCACTACAGAAAATGTATAACAAATGTGTGTGTCTTATAGAAAGGTAGAAAACAGTTACCTATAATCTCACAATTCTGTGGTAATGACTCAACATATTATGTTTCTTTCCAATTTTGGATGCGTTTTATATAGGTGATCTCACATATAGTTTTGTTTCCAACATTTATACGTGTCACAAATCTAGTTTAGAAACCTACTGTTTAAATTATTATTATAAAAATAATAGATAACCATTTTAAATACAGAAAGTATTGAAGCATTTAATTAAGTACCTAAATCTAGCCTACTATTAATATGTGGCTGTGTTTTATTCCAACCTTTTATATTTTGCATTTTTGTATATTTCGCGTATCAGTATTAGATTGTTTTCCTAAGCCATGAAACAATTTTCTGACATCATTTTTGACAGCTACATAATATTCCACCCTACAGATGTACTATAATTTGTTTAATTTTATCCTTGTCCCTACCTAATTAGGATGTTTTTATATTTTTCCCATTATGAATGCACTTTTGTCTGAGTTTCAGATTGTTTCCTTAGGAAAGGGAGCATAATTTATCAGTAATGAGAAGCCCAAATTATGTAGGATATACAATATGCAAGGGAGTAAGTCTGTTCTCTTATGGGACTGAAAGTCTGCAGATGGAGCTGTTTCTGAACTGGTTGGTTCAGTGACTCAATGACCTTGTCAAGGACCCGGTGTCTTCCATTGTTTTGCTCCTGTTTGCTTCAGTGCGTGCTGTGAATAGTTATCGTGACAAGTGATTTATATGTATAATCTCCTTTCATCTTCACAGCAACCCTAGTAGGTGGGTCCTATTATTATTCCCATTGCACAGATGAGGAAACTGAGGCTCAGAGAGGTACCTTGCCTAAGATCACACAGCACATTAGAGGCGGAACTGATGTGGTTCCAGGCATCACATCCTCCCGCCATCACCCAGGGACAAGGAACGATATAGCTCTTCCTCGTGTCTCTTCTCCACCTTTTTGACTTGATAAATTTCAAGGCTACAGAAAATTTGAAGGAAGGGTACAACAAACACCTGTATTCCCTTCACCTCCATTCACAAATTGTTAACCATTCACCGTGTCTGCTTCCTGTCTCGCTCGCTCTCTCTCTTCCAGTTGAAAGCAATTTGAAAACATCATGATTCTTGTGTCTCTCTTTTTTAAGCTTTTAAATTGAAATATGATACACTTGCAAAAAGTGCACTTCTCGTGTGCGTACAGTTTGCTGGAATTCCACAAATTGACCACACCTGTGCCAGCAGCGCTCCCCTCCCCTGAAACATATTGCGGGTGATGCTGAATAAAATAGAAGTTCTTTTGGTAAGAAAGGCGTAGGATAGATACGCGCAGGGTCTGCTGGGTCATCTGACGGCCCAGCTTCCTCCCTGAGGCTGGAGAGAGAGACTTGGCACAAAGCACACAGCAGCTGGGGCTGTAGTGTTAGCCAGCACAGAAGGAAGAGCTTCCGGGTCAGTGCAGACTCTGTAGACATAGGGGCCTGGATTGGCATCTCAGCTCTGCCTCTAACTTGCTGTGTGATCTTAAGCAGGATGCTTAGCCTCACTGAGCCTTGGTTTCCTCATCTGTACAATGGGAATACTAATAGGACCCGCCCCCTAGGATTGCTGTGAAGGTGAAAGATTATATACATAAACCACTTATCCTGGTCCCTAAGGCATAGCATTGGGACCCATTATTAATACTATTATAGTATTAATAATCTGGCCAGATAGGGTTATTGCTATCCCCATTTTATGGCTGAGAAAACAGATGCCCTGAGAGAGAAAGGAAGCTATGACACCTGCCTAATGAGCGACAGAGCCAGGATTCACGATCAGGTTTTTCTGACTCTGAACTCGTTGCCTCCCAATGAATCGATCAGCCCCAGACAAATGGGAGACTAAATCATCCCTCAGAAGATCAATTTGTTAACTGACAGTTTTATAATAGGAGATGTAATTGCCAAGCGTCCAGCGAGCTGGTGCCAGCAGATCAGCACGGTCTTCTCAACGAGAAAGCACAAAAGGCAGCAGGGGACACGCTGAAGTCGGAGCCTCCTCGGGGCCACCCTGTACCCTGGCCCTTGCAGCTGCCCTGGAGAGCACTGGCCCAGAGAAGGGAGCACTGGGTCTCATCAGGGCTTTGCTCCTCACCTGTTGTATGGCCTCTGTCCCTTCCCCTCTCTGGGCTTCAGCCTTACATGGTGAAAGCAGTGGGGTGGGAAGTTCTGGCAGAGGTAATGTCTGAGGACCCCGCTGGCTTCTGCAGGCTGGGAATCCAGGATCCCCCTTGTCACTGCCCCAGCTCCCACCCCACCTTCCCTTCAGTATTGGAGAGGGAGAGTCGCTGTGTGGTTTGTTATAACTTACTTCACTGTTACTTTGTTACTTTTCGAGTGACAGGCAGCAGAATAGACGTTGTCTGGATATTGGCAGGGAGAACGTGGTCTGCGTTTATTACAGAGTCTGATTTCATTTTGGTTTCACTTCTTTTCGTGTATGGGGGAGGAAGGTTGGTCCTCCCGTAGGTCAATTTCAGCTGGAGGAATGGGCTGAGTTTCCCAGCAGCCCCCAGCTCGGCACTGGCAGCTGGGAGGCCCTACCTGTCATTGACTTCAGAGGTACTTGGATGGAGAGGGGAAGTGCAGATGCCCGGAAGGTGTGCAGCTAGAGCACCCGCCGAGGGAATGTGGGCTTGAGGGCTCTCCCCAATGTGCTCTCCGGGGTAGCTGCTTCTGACTGGTGTCAGCCTCTTGGAGCCCTCGCCCCGGGTGGCCTTGGGGCTGTTCTTCTCCAGACCCAGGCTGCTTGCAGGAGGCAGAGTCAGGCCTGGCTTGAGTCTAGATTCAGCCCTTGACCGAGGAGCAGGGCCTGGGGTTGGCCACACCAGGATTCAGGTGCTGATGCTCTTTGATTCTGAGGCACATTCCTGGCCTCTCTGAGCCTCCATCTCTCACTGGGAAATATGGACAGTAATTTCTGTCTTGGAGGATAATAAAGTAATAGCTGGTCCTCAGTGGGCCTTTACTCTGCACCAGGCGCTGTGCTAAGTTCTTTATCTCTTCCAGTTCACACAAAAACTGGAGAGAGTTGGTACCAAATATGACCCCTCATTGGTAGATGAGGAAACTGAGGTCCCTCTCAGCCGAGAACTTTGCATAGATGGCAGGTGAGGCTGGAGAGCAGGCCTAAGAATCCAAAGGAAGTGAAAGGCTTGCTTTGTGAAAATGGACATAATGTGTATTTCTAAATAACCTCATTAATCCTTTCAGTTCCTTGGAATAGAAAAAAAAAAAACCCAAACATAGGCATCTGAGACAGCCAAGGAAGGGAGTATCGTATCTTTAATTTTTTTTGAAAATGAAATTTAGAAATTTGTCAAAGCAGACATTCACTGTGGAAGCGTTGATCGAGCATCTCCTGTGTCCGGCATAGTGCCAGGCTCTGCAGCTGCGAGATGAACAGGCCGGGATCTGGCCTGGATGAGCTCTCAGGCCATGACCAGCAAACAGCCCCAGTGCATTGTGACATCTGTGCTGACCAGAGCCCATTGGGGCCGCGGGGGGCACCAAGGAGATTTTCCCAGAAGCGGCGGCATGAGAACGTTGGCAGTATCTTAGCACAACCAGCCCATCCCCACAGGGATTCTGATAATACTGAAGAAAACTCACCCACTAGTTAGGGGTGGTCAAACACAGTCCCGTGAGCCAAATCTGGCCCACCACCTACTTTTGCATGGCCCACTAGCTAAGAGTGGTTTTTATATTTTTAAATAATTGGAAAAAATTGAAAGAATAATAATATTTTGTGACACATGAAAATTGTGTGAAATTCCGAATTAAGCATCCTTTAATAAAGACGTATTGGAACACAGCCACACTCGTTTGCTTCTGTCTTGTCTGTGGCTGCTTTCATGCTGCAGTGGCAGAGTGAGTAGTTGTGACAGAGACCTCTTGGCCCGCAAACCTAAACGACTGACTCTTGGACCCTCTACAGAAGGAGTTTGCTGACCTCTGCTATAAGTTGCTTTCTTCTTCATCATCATCCTTACCTTAGTATATATGTGTTTTTATACAACTTGCACTCTCTCTGTCCTCCACTGCTCTGTCTAATCCTTCCATCGCTGTGTGAGTTAGGCACTGACAATTTCTCGTCTCAGATGCCCAAACTAAGGATCTAAGAGGGTAAGTCACTTGTCCAAAGTGCACAGCTAGAAAGCAGGGAGCCAGGGCAGGCCCCAGACTCCAGGTTTTCTAAGCCCGGGCCCGACCCCATGCCGTGTCTGTGCAGTACAGACGGTGTGTTTGAAACGGCACCACGCGGTCAGAGGCCAGCTGGCGTTTGAGGTGTGAGCCTGTGATCCTGGCGGGGGTGGGCATCACAAGGCGAGAGCTTTCCATCTGGAGGGTTAGGTGACCTCTAAGGTCCCTTTCAACTCCCTGAGCCACGGTTGTGTGATTCCTGGCCAGTGCCGCAGAGAGCTGGGCCACACGCCGTCCTCCAAAGGTTTCAGCCACAGGATGAGGCTCTGTGTGGGGCCCCGCTCCCCACTCGCCAGCCTGACTCTCTGGAGCTCTGGAGCTCTGAGCAGAGCCTCTTGGAGAGTTGAAGCTGTTTCTCCAGATGCTCAGTTTTTGCAGACTGAAGTAGAGTGGCGTGGAGACAGCAGAGGTCGAGGTCGGCTTGAAGGTGGGCAGCCACCTCTGTTCCTCCGCACCATGCAGCAACGTCCCCAATGGCCCCATCAGAGTCCAGCCCTCAGTGCCCACCCAGCATGGTGTGATGGAAGGACCATAGATTTTTGGAGTCAGATGGACCCAAATTCAAATCCCGATTCTGCTGCGAGATTAGGGCATGGGACCTCAACTCTTTCAGCCTCCACGTCCTATTCTGCAAAATGGGAGTAATAATAGTACTTACCACTTAGGGTAAAGACAGAGAAATGGGATAAGCCACTCAAAGTAGCCAGCACACAGCAGAGTCCAGCCCAGTTATAGCCTTCATTCATACTTAAAGCAGGCGGAACTGAAAGCAGTTAAGAGTGGTAAAAACACACAGCATGTGACTTAAACAACCCCACTCAAACAAAGAAAAATATCAGCCCCTTGATGGTCCCCTTTGACTGAAAAATGAAATCTTACACAGCAGCTTATCTTTGTGTTTAAGGCCCTCCAAATATTTTCAAAATTCGTCTCTTTGAGGGCTGGATGGAAAATTCATGCATCTCCATCTTCAGTGGATCCTGAGCAATTGGACTACTAACCACCCCCCAGATCTAGCATGCGCCTTCATTCGGTGTGACTTTTGCATATGAATGTCCCTGTGCCTGAGGGACCCATCTCTGTTTCTCTGTTTCATGAACTCCTATTCATCCTTCAAAATCCAGCTCAACTATACCCACTCCTCTGAAGCCTTCTCTTCAGAGAATTCCTTCATCAATTCCTCTTCCATGTAATCCAACGTTTTGTACCTAAGCCACGTTAGAGCATTTAGTCCCTTGTAACTCGAATTGGGGACGCCTATCCCTGCTCGCTCAGAGCGGTAAGCCAAATAAAAGACCAGCGGGGCAGAGCTCGTTTCCTGGAGAACCTGCCTGTGCCTCCACAGACAGGCAGCGCCCTCTCTGTTCACGCCCAGAGGGCAGGGAGGTGCAGAGGGTGAGTGGCAGGGATAGGCGTCCCCATTTCGCTTTCCATCCTGATTAAAAGCATGTGATGTTTACACCGCCGCAGGGCAGGTAGACTGTGAATTGCTTTACACTCTACGCATCGCATTTCATGTCCTCTCTTATTTCCTGTCCCATTAGATTTGTGAAACTTCCAGTTCTCCTCCTCCGCTCAACGGAAGTCAGCACTTTATACCATCATCTCATCATCTCCGGGGTGAGGTGCGGGGGACGGCAGGTCCCTGGCGCAGCGATGGGGGTGGAGAGGGCACGCGTGCCCCATTTCCTTCCCTTCCCCCCAAACTGCTCCACTTGTGCCCTCCATCCTTGTGTGCTCCCTGCAATCTTAGTTCATGCCTGGTTACCTGACCCTCTCTCTGCCGCCCTCTCCTGTGTGGAGGCCCATCTCTGCCAGGGGCGTGGTTGCCCCGGCTCAGCCTTTCCAATGGCCCCACGTAGAAGTCTCAGTTTAGACCCCCTGGGTAGGAGAGCCTTCTCCATCTCTCCTTGCCCACTCTGCCCCCAGAGACTGAGCTCCTCCAGGGCAGGGTATGTGTCTTGCTCATCCTTGTTCGAACTCACGGCATTGAGCGCTGTGCCTGGTGCATAGTGGATATTCATCAATTGTTAAATGAATGAATGAATGAGTGAGTGACTATGTCTTGATGACCATGCTTATAATAGGTCTGTATTTGTTCAAAAGAGATCTGACGCAAGGCCATGCTAATCAGTTTCCACCTCCTTTCCATGCAGAGACCAAGGGGACCGGTAATAGGATCTGGCCCCTTCCTCCCCCTCGCCACTTAGAAGGCGTGTAGCACCTTAATCACAGCTAATGGTGTCCGTGCCCGGTGGCATGTCACATGCTAAGGTCTGGTGAGCTCTGCCTTCATCCTCACTGATTGGGGAGGCCCCCCAAGCACCACGAATGGGAATTCCCTGTTGGAATCTAATTGTGTATCTTCATGCTCCAATCTCATTGTCTTGTCTACTCTGAGACTTGCAGCCAGTGGGGCATGAATCCCACATCTCAGGGCTGGCTTTAGTGGTCCCCTGCGCTGCGTGCTGCTCGGGTCAGAGGCCGACTCTGAAAGAAGCAAATCACTGGAAGGTAGATCGATTTTTTTTTCACAAGGAGCTGAGTCAGAGCAGGGAGCATCTTGTGCTAAACTTTCAGGGAGACCTCAGCAGACCTGGAGAAGCTTCACAGGATTCACCGAGGCCCCGTGGCTTCCCCTGCCACCCTAGCCAAATGTGCCTGATATGGGTGGTGGCAGCATTTGCCGTCTTCCTTTCAAACTGCCCTCTTGGGATCTCTTTGCCACATCCAGCCCTGCTGGGTTGAGCCTTCTTGGTTGGTGACTTTGCTGTTTATGCCCCCATTTTCATTTTCTCTTGCCCTTTGCATTTATCCACTACTACCATTTTCCTGGCACGAACTGATCTTCTGCCGAAACAATTATGCCTCCATGGGGCCTCTGGCTGCCCTGAGTCAAGAGCCCTCCTGGTTCACAGCCCTGGTGCTGCCCATGCCGTTGAGCCCACCAGTCCCGGACCACCAAGAACAGCGATAGAACGCCTGTGCCGAGCTTTGAGGTTGTGATATGTTACCCATTTCACGCTTCCAACGATGCTGTGAAATAGACATCTTGATTCTCCTTTGTAAGATGGGAAAACTGAGGCTCTGGGAGATTAAGGGACCTGAGATCCAGACCCCACGGAGGGTGAATGGCACATTCCATCTTCAACGGTAAGCTCCTGCCTCCAGAGTCTGGCTTCCGTCTTCTGCCGAGTTGCCCTGGCTCAGGCAGCAGCGACCACACACGATCATACTTCAAAGAGTGGGGATCTGCTTGGCCCCTGATAGCTGGCACAGAGGTTCAGATGGGTCCTCACTACCCTTTACAGTGCAGTGGTCTCGTTCTGCTAGGGAAGCCAAATGTTAGCCTCAGGAGAGAAGCAGGGAGGAGCTAGGGAAGCAGAAGGGATGGCAGCTCAGCCAGTTGATTTTGTGGGTGACAGAGGTCATCAGCAGATCCGCCTCGGAGGGATGGATTTTGGCCAAGAGGGACAGAGGTAATCATGACCATAGCCTTGGGTCCAAGTAGCACTTTCACCACTATTAGCTCGTCTCATGCTCAGGTGTCCTCCCTGGGGAGCAAGCAGGCCAGAAACATTCCCATTTGGCACGTAAAGAAAGTGTGCGTCAGAGAGAGGGGTGCTTATGATCTACACCTGCTAGAACCCCGTTCTCTTGGTGCTCCTCTGCCTCCTCCTCCTCTTCCCCACAAGGTCTCCTCTCTGCTCCAGCCGTATCCTCTGCCACAGCCTTGCTGCCTTTCTCCACTTCCCCTCCACTTTTCCCCACTTTGCTCTGTCTGCCCCTCTCTGAGCATCAGTGCCCTGTCTGGAAAAGGGGTGTTTCTGCGCCTTCCTAGCTATCAGGCTTCTCCTTGAGTCTAATGGGATACAGATATGAAAGTTCTCTCTAAGCTGATGTGGTTATTCTTCTCTGATGACTTCTGTCACTGTCACTACACTGAGCCCAGGGCTGGGTAGTCTCATAGGCATTCCTCTCCTCCTAAAGCTCTGACTCCCAAAGGGCCACAGCCCCGAGGTAAGGATGAATTGGTTATTGTCCCCCCGCAGGAAGTGTGAGGAAAATAAACAATCTTAAACACAGGCACTGAGTGGAAGGGGTCGATAAATTGCCACTGAAAATTTAGAACCATCAGCCAGTTCTTCTGTAGATTTTCAGGCTGAATTTATACCACCCGGGCAATGTGAAAACCTTAAGACAAGAATTTCATTTAGAGTAACGCTGGATTGTCAGGAGCGAACACAAATCCTATCCAGAATCTTCGTTCTAGGATGTGAGCTCTTCCCACAAATAAAATTCCAAGAAAATGAGCACCTTACAATTAAAAATAACTAAATTGCCCAGAAACAAGACAACCCCAGAGTGAATCAGAGGAAACACCTGCAAGGACTTCACTTCCTGAACCTCAGTTCCCTTGCCAGTAAAATGGGATCATAACACCTGCCCCACCAAGGTGTGTGGATGAAGTGAGAAAATGTGTGCGACTTGTTAGCACATGGCCTGGTGTGGTCGATGGATGCTCAGTGAGAGGTAATCACAGTGGTCATTTCTCCATTTATTTTTTCTAATATTTTCATTCACTGAATGTTGGTTTTGTTCCCCTTTATCATCATTCATGTGCAGACAAAGGAAAGGCACTATATATAGAAAAATCACACGATTTGGAGTCAGGAGGTTTAGATTTGAATCCAAGCCCATTCATCCCTGGGGTCTGTAACCTCATCTATCAGTCACTGCAGTGGCATTCTCATGTTCTCTCACTGTGGGAGGTTGTTTGAAGATGAAATGGCGTGAGGGCCATGAAAGCATGTGGCAAACTATAAAGTGCTATGCAAATGTAGCCAGCCTGTGTTTTCTACTAATTTCTTCTATCTTCTCGCCCATCACGTTTCTGTGCAGAAATGTGGGGTATGGCGTGTTCAGGGATGCATGTGGGGAAGTGGTGATTTCTGTCCTCATTCTGTGCTTTCTACGTTGCAATGCCAGCCTGCTTCCCTGAGGTTCCCCCCTCCTTGAGACACACGGGTATGGAACAATTCCTTTTATTTTTACAACACTGGGTGATAAAGTAATAAAAGAGTGGAGGTCAGAAGTTCTGGCTTTGGGTCCCCTGTCTGTCATTTCCTCATTGTGTGACCTTAGGTCATTCCCCTTTCTGGGCCGTTGTTTTCCCATGTGTAAAATACGGGGTGAGAGTTAAATGGGCTTTTGTTTGGAAGATGGAAAGTTTGAAACCTATAGCCTCTAAGATCTCTTGCAAAGTTAACAGGCTGACACTTTGCGAGAGAGAAATGCTTCTGGAATGGCCACATCCAGCCATTAGTGGGGAGAGCCTGGGTCTGGAAACAGCGAGAGTGAGGGCTCCGTGGTGCTTTGAGGTCAGCCCTGTGACACAGGGCACAGCTTCTAAAACTGGGGCAGCAGCTGGCACCCATCGCTCTGCTGATGAGGCAAAGAACAGCCCTCGCCTCCAGAGCTGCCCAACTTGAATTACATCTTAGCGACGCACACCATCTTCCTCTGGCAAAATGTGGCCAGGGAGAAAGAAATCTTGACCCCTGATTTCAGGATCCCAATCTGTCTCTGCCACTTGTTTCCAGAGTAATCGTCACTCAGAGATGACCTGCCACTCACTCATCTGCGGCTTCGTGTCCCCCATCCAATTCCTGCCTCCCGCACACACTTTCATCACCCGGTCAGAAGAAGAACAGATGCTATAAAGTGGAAACGGAAGTGGGAGGAAGAAGACCTGGGTCCCTGCCCTGGCTCATCCACGGGCTGCTGTGTGACCTTGCGTGAGAGCCTATACTTCTCTGGGCCTCAGTTTCCTCATCCATGAAATGAGCTCTCCATCCTTCTGTGACTCCCAAAGGTTCTGAGACAGTGTTGGATTGAGAGCAGGTCCCTGCTCAGGGCAGGAGGAGCCGAGTCTCTCCTTGACAGAAGCCTCGGGTTCCCAGCCCTCCCAGAGCTCCCCCTCTACTCGAGCCTCACAGCGATGACACCCTCCATGCTCTGTGCACTTCTTTCCTTTGCTCAGGCTGCTCCTCCCCCTTTAGGACCTTCCCTGCCTTCTCCCCTCTCCCCCATGGTGACCTCCTGTCCGGCTTTGAAAGCTTGGCTCAGCCGTTGTGCCCTCGTGCAACCTTCTCCATCTCCTCTCCTGCCACCCCAGTCCAAATTAAAACGTCCTTTATTTGTTCCTGAGTCCACTATATTCTATTATAGTGTTATATTATGTTATAGCCTTACATTACAGCCGTGTGTTATAGCCTTGGTAATGCCTATGGGAATGTTGTGTCCGTATATTTCCCCAGCCACACTCCCATTCCCAATCTGCATTGGCCCATAATCATGGGGACAGCAACAAAACAGCCTTTCTCTGACTCAAGTTGGGACCTGCAGGGTGACAGCAGCACTGTCCTGGCACCAGCACGTTCTGATCTCCACGAGGACCTCCCATCAGGCTGCAGCCATCGTGGAACCTCTCTCTTCTGGCCCAGGCATAAGCTCAGAGGCTGCTCCCCGCCAGGACTCCCTCCTGCCCCTCTTAATTCCTCCATGACTCCTTCTCTCCCCTCTGAGCCAATGCAGATAGAAACAGCCACTGCCGTGGGGGTTGGCATCTCTCTGGGCCACCACTCTGCCTGGGTTTCTTTACCCACAGGGGAGAGGATGCTGGGCCAGAGACCTCCAGCTCCACCCCAGTTGCTACCCTGGATGTAGCTGCATCTTGGAGTCCATAGCTCAGAGCACTGACCTTTCTCTTGGGCCCCATATAGGATGTGCTCCCTCGGCTCTGGGGTGCTGCTCTGGATAGAGTGGGATTCCCTTTCAGCCCCTGTGGGTTATGAGGACAGCCTCCCTTCAGTCCCTTTGTGCCACCACGCTGGATTTATCCTGTAGGGCTCCCATCTGGGATGGGGCAGGTCTGTCGCTTTTCCTGCAAGAGCATCTAGAAGGGGAATGAGCTGGAAGAACCCCCTTACTGCACTGGCTGCCACTGTCCTTCCAGTTTACCCCTGCGCCTCTCACTGGGGCTCCCTGCAGGGGCTGAGGCTCTTCTGGCCCACTGAGTTTGGGGTCCCCCCATAGTCAGGCTCCCCTGGATTCCTACAGTTAGCCTCCCACATCACTTCTTACCCCATTGCTCCCCACTTTCCACACCCATCCCGAGATCTTTGCCTACTGCTCATCCGATGCTGCCTCTCCCTGGCCGAGAGCTTCAGTGGCTCTTCATTGCACTGAGAATGGAATCCCAACACCTCAGCCTGGTCCTCAGGCCCTGCGAGATCTCACCCTTGTGCCTCTCTCTCTAGCCGCACTGCACACGCCCTCCCGCTGTCTCTGGCTTTCTCTCTGTTTATCGGGGGTAAGGCCTCACTCATGCCCAGCCAGGCATTCCCCCCGGCGCCATCATCATTTAGATCTCAGGTGAAATATCAAGCTTTCCTTGACACCCCACCTAGATCAGGCCCCCTGTGTGTTTCTTTAAAATACCCTGGACTTTGTCTTCACGGTCTGTTCCAATCTGCAGTGGTTTGTGTATTGTGGTGATCTGAGGAACAGCTGTATCCCCCACTAGACTCCGAGCTCTGTGAAGGCAGGAGCTGTAGTCTTGTCATGTTTTTATCCCCAGCACTGCACCTGCCACTGTGCGTTGTTGTGTTCAGGTCAATGTTTGTTGGAAGAAGGGAAGGGGACCAGGGGGAGGGAGGGAGAGAGGTGGGAGGGGAAAGGATGGGGATTGTGTATTGCTCATCTCTGTACCCACACTGCCTAGCACTGTGCTGGCAAAAGGTTGATACAAAGAGGCGAGGAGTTGGCTGGGTCAAAGGTGACCACTGGTTCAAGGAGATTTGGGACTTGGACTCTGTCTCTATAGGGGATATTATGGGAGAGCCCACCTAGCCACGGGTGACCCATACTCAGCCTTTGGGTCTTGACTTGGGGTCCCCAACCCTGAAACTTAGCCTTACTCAACGAGAATGGGCCCTAGATGATAGAGATGCTTCAGGGGGACCCCTTGGCTTGGGCTGGCCAACCAGCTTCTACAGGGGAGACAGAATGTTTTAAAGATGCCCACAGAGATCATGGAGTAGACCAGCCTGGAGCTCTCTCTGACTGACACACCTGAGAGCCGGCTTGCCTGCTGGGAGGGGACACGTGGTGGAGGAGAAACCTTGTGGTCCTTGGAGTCTGGTCCAGTCCGTGCTGGCTGTGTGACCTTGGACAATTACTTACAGGATAGTGTCTCTCCCCCGGGGTGAGGTGAGGAGTTTGATGAAAGAAGGGGGCAGTGCACTGGGCGGGCTCTTTTCCTCCTCTCTCCCTTCTGTCCCCGATGGTACTTACACCGAGTCCTCAGGACCCACCTTGATGAAATGATAGATACTTTGCCTTCTTTTGGACAAAGGAGGTCCCCGATCTCCCCAGTGGTGACTAGCACTGCCATCCACTGATGCCCATGTCCAGCCCATCTTGAAGGGGTGCTGCTGTGGAGAGGACAGAGGGCAGTGCTGACCACACCCCTGCTCTGCTCCGGGCAGGGTGGGGCAGCCACATCTTTAAACCACAGCTCTGTGCTCGCTGCTCACTCACCATCCCTTTGGGCTTCATTTGGAACCTGGACTTACCACTGGGTCTCAACTGTGGAATTCATCCAACTACAGGAATCCAGCAATCAGAGTGATTTCATCTCCCGGATCCAGAAGGACCCACACGCTGGAATGGGTGTTCTCTTGATTCATTCACGCTCTGTTTGCTTTTGATGAAGGGGGCCAGGGAATAGGAATAGTCAAATCTGGTCCCAACCTTTCTCTGCTGACATACTATGTGCTCTTAAATAGCATTTTCACTTCTCTGGAGTTCCCTGGTCTCATCTAAAAAACAAGAGATTGAGAAAAGGCAAAAGCATTGGGCTTAGAGCCAGGGGATAAGTTCCAGGCCAGATTCAATCACCAATGGGCTGTGTAGCCTCCAGAAGTTTACTTGACCTCTCTGGTTCCTTCTTCTACTGCACAGGACTATTGGGAGGATTAACAAGATAATCACGGTACTACTGTATTAATTGTGAGGTATTTGACAATCAGGAGAGGAGGTATCCTTGTGATATTTAAAGAATCTTCTAGTTCTACCATCTTGTGACAGTGGCTATAGAGGACAGCAAAAATTGTGTCCCATGCAGTGTTGAGACAGCAAGAAGGAGGGGCAGCAGAGAGTGAACCTCCAGAAGGGAGGCTGGGGTGGCTAAAATGATGGGGGTGGAACGCTGGCCCCAGGCGATGCCTACACAGGTCTTAATAAACACGGCTCTGCTTTGGATGCTCATGCGTCCCAGACAGTGGGGAGGGAGGGTAGGCCAGAGTCTGAGCGTAGGAGTTGAAGCATCGGCTGATGTGGATTCAAATCCGACCTCTACCCTTTGCTAACCGTGTGGCCATCGATGAATGACTCTGCCTCTCTTAGGCTTCCTTCCATTCCTCCATCGGCAAGATGGGGTTAGCCACCAGGGAAGTTGTGAGGGCAACCAGAGATGACGCAAGGCAAGTTTACTGTCATATAAGGACATGATAGTGCTTCATAAATCTCAGTGGTTGTTACTGGGAGTATAAGGG
Organism: Equus przewalskii; assembly: GCF_037783145.1. Classification (NCBI taxonomy): domain Eukaryota; kingdom Metazoa; phylum Chordata; class Mammalia; order Perissodactyla; family Equidae; genus Equus; species Equus przewalskii. Next base: position 38,841,271 of record NC_091840.1, read on the forward strand.
AGCAAGACCCCTTTTCCAGAAGGGGAGCTAGCAGGAGCTGGGCAGGGTACAGGGCCCTCACCAGCTAAGTGGACTGTCTCCCCGACCCCACAGGGGTGGAAACAGCTGTGGGGGCATTGGGGAGGAGCAGGGTGAGCCAGAAGGTGGACCCGGGTGAGACCCCAGTGGAGAAGGCCGAGCCTCTGTCCTCAGACCCAGCCAGCCCGGGTGTGTCAGCTCACCCCTTCCTGGTCTCCAGCCCCTGCAGCGCCAAGAGAGGCCCAGTTTCTCCGCTTTTAGGGCAACTTCCAAACCACCAGGCCCCAGCAATAGAAGGAAAATATTTATAGGATTCAGTACGGGGAAGCCCCAGGCAGACATCTGAAGTTCAGGCAGCTCAGGAAACCCATCTGCCCTGGGGGTCTATTCAGACTAGGCCAGAAAAGGAAAAAATAAACGCAAAGACTCTCCCTGAGGCTTCCCCAGAGATTTGGGCCAAGCCCGAGGCCTGGTGCCCTAGGAAGCTCTTTTCTTCCACATCGGTGGCTCTCAGACTCCCCAAATCACTGGGAAGATGAGGGAACCCAGAAAGCGCAGACTCGCCAGCCTTCAGGTCAGCATCCGCTCTGTACCAATGCCCACTTCTGGCGATCTGTCCTAAAAAAAATCCTAAAGGCAGTTTTTAAAAAAAGCCCTTTATGAATTCAATGTCCCTGGCTCTTTGATTCAGAAGAGTGGACGTTTGGAAATATCCTGAATGCTTCCTGCCGTGGGGCGGGGCTGGTGAGTGGCTGACAGCGTCACCGTGAGAGCGGTGTTTACACCAGATGGGAAGTTCTGTTCTAACAGGAAGTAGATGAAAGCGGGACACAATATCGTGTGTAGAAGAGGACCTCACTGACTTGAAAATACTCTGCATGGAAAGAGAAAGGCAAGGACTTTGGGCTAAAGAATCTCGGGGGATTTACTTTTCTTCTTTTCTTCAACATGCTTTGAATTCTCTGTGGGGAGTTTACGTTGCCTTCTGATGAAAACAAAAACAAAAGAGATGTTTGCCAGCAGCAGGGCTGGTCCAGCGGCCAGGTTGCCACTGGGTGAAGGGGGTCAAGGGTCCAGCCTCCCAATGTTACCGAGGCAGGGAGAGGGCCAGACAGGAGACCCCCAGCTCTCCCCACTCGGGCTTGGTGGAGTGGGGTGGTGGGAATGAACTGAGCACCGACTATGTGCCAGCTCCTAAGCTGGGCACTGCACGTGCCCTGTGTACGCAATAACCTTAACAGGTAGCCATTTCTAGCCCTGTTGTACAGACATGGAAACCAAGACTCAGAGGGATGTGTTAATGCTCATCTCCTCCCAGCTTTTTAGAATGATGGTGATTGATAGAGAAGTGCTCTCAGAGTTCACGCCCTCATCCTAGAGTGGAGGAAATGAGGCCCAGAGAGGGCCGGAACATTTTTCAAAGTCACACCTGGCCCCTCTTAGGTCCTGTGCTGTCCTGAGGCTGTTCTGCAGGGAATTCGGCTCTCCATGTGACTCGTGGCCTCCTTCTCTGTCCTCCCAGCTCTGTCCTCCCATCATGGTAGTTTCCTTCTGGCCCACCCAACTTAAGTCTGGCTTTCTCCCAGACCCTCTGCAAGGTTTCCCTCTGCCTTCCAGTACGGGCCTCAAGTTGGTTCCTTCAGGCCCTGCCTGGTGACCTCTTGCAGGGGCTACTCCCACAGAACCTCTTCCCAGCACTATGGAGGCCCCCACCTCAGGTCACATGCAGCCTTAGAAGGAATGGAAAGGGCAGGGAGAACATCCCAGCACAGGGTGAGGGTCGGGCTCCGCCTCCCTCTGTCTGCCCTCTGTAGCCTGATGCCCAGGACGCCAGACTTTTGGGGGCACTGCCACCTGAGATGGGGTTCTTTAAGCCCTTGGCTACCTCCAGGGTCCTAACCCTCTGCCTTGCCCTTGGGTTTGGTGAATCACTGACTGCCCCCACTACCGAGCCCCTGCCCCCAACTCAGCTTGTACATCCACGTGTCCACTGGGGCCTTGTCCCTGCCTGGACCTGGAAGAGCTTCCTTCCACACCCTGTTGAGAGACCCAGCTTCTGGCGTGCTCACCGCTCCCCTCCTGCCGCTGCCCCCAGCACCCCGCCCACCCCACCCTCTTCCTCAGAGCTTTCATCCACAGCGTTGTCGCCCACAAAGGGGAGTTTATTCAGGGGCAATGACGTTCTCCAGTTTCACCAAAGCCAGGCGTGCTAGGGTATGGACAGTCATGTCAGTGGGTCACATTCATCAGCCACTGACGATGGCCCCTTCTACTCTGAGTGCTCTGCGTGTATCACATGTCACCCCACACCAACCCTCTGGGTCTGAAATTGTCATTTCCCCATTTTACAGGTGAGGAGCCTGAGGTTCCAGGAGGTGAGTAACCTGCCCGGGGCCACACAGCCTGTGGTTGGCAGAGCCTCGTCTCACTTAGCTGGTCTGCTGTGCCTCCTTCCCAGACACAGGGCTCAGCTCAGGACTTTGAGTTCATATGGAAAGGTCCTGGGGAGTGTTGAGCGGTGCTGGGGGCCCACTTCTCTGGCACTGTGAGTTGATTAATTCCGTACCTTCGCCGGTCCCAGAGCAGCTCAGTGGTTACGAGCACGGGCTCAGGGGTCAGACGGGCGTGGCTTCAAATCCCGCCTCTGCCACTTACAAGATGCGTGACCTTGGGAAAGGTGTTTTTGCTCCCCAAGCCGTGGTTTCTTCATCCACAAAGTGGGCTTAAGACTTCCCAGGGTGCTGGGCCTTAGAAGAGATCTTGCTTCTAGAGTGCGCAGCACAGGCGCTTGGCAAAGAGAGTGGCTGCATTGGCATCACTGTGCTGGCTGTTTTCATTATTATTCACTATTATTCATTAGTATTGTTACTCATTACTATTACTGGCTGTATTCATTATTGATGAATCATAGCATTAGTTGTTAATGCTGTTACTAGCTTCTACTCCACATGCTGGGGGTCAAAGTTGAATGACACCATACTACCCTTACGCTCTGAGAACCCCAACCTAGAATTTGAAACACCTGACAAGTTGTCAGACCCCCTATACTAGAATGGAACCACTATAATAGAAGAATGTTCTTTTCTGGGTAAGAGCAACTGACTGTCCAATGGAGGTTAGACAGAGAAGGTGACATCTGAGTGGGTTTTAAAGGATGAGTAGGAGTTTGTGGGGCTGGGAAGACAGGAAAGGGGGCGGTGCATGTAAAGGAGCATAGAGGGGGAGTCGATGTAACGTGAGGGTTTGGAGAAGGGTGAGCAGGCCGTGCGCCTGGGGCCTGAGGTTGGAGGTGGGGGCTCACGGGGACCGAGTTGGGGTGGCTGGTTGGGACCAGATTGCCATCTGCCTTATAGAGCCAGCTGCTAGGGAGTCTTGCCATTAGGCAGCAGGGATCCATTTTCCTTTGTGGGTTGGTACCTGCTAGGACCCTTCTATCTCTGTTGAGGGTGGGGTGGCCGAGGGACTGAACGGCAATGATTTCCTGAGCAAATGAGAAGAAGGGAAAGGCTTGAGAATAAGGAAACAGAAGTGTGCATGCGTGTGTGTGCATGCATGTGTGTGTGTGTGTGTGTGCGTGCGTGTGTGAGATGTAGGCTGACATGGAAAGTATGAGATGATTTCAAACGTTCCTGCTTAAGACTGATGAGTGGGTTCTTCTATTAGAAGCATCTGTGGGCCCTACAGACTGAACTTCCTGGTAGGCAATTGGAAATTGGGAGCATTAGCACCTCCCGCTCCGGGACGGGCTTCCTGCATCCCACAGGATGGGCCCTGTCCTCCTCTGTGCGCGTGGCCTGTGCCCGTGGCATTTGCTGCCATCGCAGCCCGGATCCTCCTAGGCGTTAATACCCTGTGGACTCGCAGCCTCTCCACTAGAGCAGGAGCTCCTGGAGGCCAGGGCTGTGTCTTCTCCATCACTCTCTCTCCAGGGGGCAGCACAGTGCCTGGCCCACACAGGCGCTTGAATCGATGTTGCTCAAGTAATGAGAAGAAGCACACTTGAGTTTGGAAGTCCGGCCGGCCATGGCGAGCTGGGATTGTCCTGGGTGAGCAAGGAGGAGGCTGTGGCCTTGAGAGCCAGCCCCCAGGCGTGAGTCACGGTGGAGCAGTGATGCCTGTGTGCTGAGTCGTGGCCTTGGCGTCAGATCACAGGACAGCCCTGCACAGAGTGTGCTTCCTGGGAAGTTCAGCTTCTCCAGCCACTGCGACCTCCTGTCTCCTAAGGGCTGATCTGTGGAATAGGAATTAGTCTTTCTCGGCACAGCTGCCGAGGGCCGAAACTAGAGCAAGTGTCTGAAAAACATCACCGGCAAGGAAGTAGCTGTTGACCCGAAAGAATCAAGTGCTTTCTGTTGACTTAAAAACACAGAAACTACCAGCTGGGCTGCCTTAGGAGCAACGAGCTCCTGATCTTTGCATGTGCCCAAGCAGAGAAGGGCCTGTCGAGGGGATAGGCCAGGGGCCCCTCACAGCGCAAAGGCTCCCAGCTCCATTTCCGGCATCCAAGCAGGCCCTTTATTATTGACAGCCTGTGCAGCCTGCGCCCAAGGGCCTTCTCATTCTGTGAAGCCAGACTGTCCCTGGGCCAGCAGGTGGGACCCCAATCCTCCTCTCCTTTTACCCCTGACATCTGTTTCCCGCAGGTTCTCCCCAGGGCGCGTCAGAGTGGTCTTGCGGTCTTTGCCCTATTTCTTTCCCCTGCCGAGCTGGCCCTAGCCTGCTGGGCTGGGGCGGATTCCCAGGGCGTGAGATCCTAGAGGAAGAGACCTCCAGGTCACCAAGCCCCTCTCCCTTCGAAACCCAGTGCAGTCGATGGACTCCATGCCAGCTCTGTGCTACACTGACCTCTCTCGAACCCTGAGGTGACTCATCTGATGAATGACCCAGTCCCGTTGACCTTGGGGGGTTGTGGGTGTGTGTTCATTGAATAAACATTCGCTGGTGTCTAGTATGTGCCAAGCACAGTGAGGGACAAAAGGACAGAGGCTCCCTGTCTGGAGAGACAGGAAGTACATGTGCAAGGTGGTAATAAGAGCTTGGAGGAGAACGAAGCAGAGTAAAGGGGTGGTGATCGGTTCTAACTGAGACTAGGGGAGTGAATCAGGGCTGGCCTCTTTGAGGAGGTGACTTTCCAGTTGAGAACTGAGTAAAGATGGGGAAGGAAGAGGGTCAAACTTGGGGAAAAGCATTCTAGGCAGAGGGAACAGCATGTGCAAACACTTTGCCATGGGGCATGTTTGGCTGTGTTGAAGAAAAGTGAGGCCAGGGTGTCTGGAGCAGGGGGAGGGAGGGCAAGAGCTGCAGAATGAGGTCGTCCACCAACCTGTGCAAGGCCTCCAGGGCCTCGGGGCCTCGGGGCTCAGAGAGGGTGACTTGAGGAGCCTTCAGAGAGTGTTGGGCAGAGAAGTGGCAGAATCTAAACCTGGGCAATCTTTCCCTTTCCCTCTGCTCACACACAGCCTCTGTGACCTCTCTGGTCTGCAGTGTCTTTAGAACAGCACTGTCCGGTAGGAATACAGTGCAGGCCACAAATGCACTTTTAAATTTCGTAGTAGCTGTATTTAAAAGGTAAAACAAAACAGGTGAAATTAATTGTTATACCATATTTTATTTAATCCCATCTCTCCAAAATATTATTTCAACATGCAATCAACATAAAAAATATGAATGGGATATTTTACTTTTTTTCATACTAAGCCTTCAAAATCTGCTAAGCATTTTACTCTTATAGCACATCTCACTGCAGACCAGCCACCTTTCAAGTGCTCAACAGCCACATGTGGCCAGTGGCCACTGTATGGGACAGTGGAGCTCAGATGGAGCTCTGACACCCCAGGTGGGACACAGGCCTGCTCTGTGCAGGGGACCTGGGTGGCCGGAGGGAGGGGAAGAGCTGGTCCTGGGTCACCAAGTGAAGGTGGTCTTGGAATTGATCCCTGCTCCAGGGGAGCTGACCTGCCCGCCTGAGCTCCTTTTTGGGAAGTAGAGAAGATATAAATTGAGCCCAACAGCCCCAGTATGACTCGTGTCTAATCAGATCTAAGACTTTAATAAGGTGCCTTTTTAAGTGTTTACTGGAATCAGCACCAACGTTGCTTTCTTAATGGAAATGTTGAGGATGCCACCAGTGGTGGTTCCCCGTGTGGATCTGAGCAGGCTCACTGCACAGCCTTCCCCTCTGAAGCTGATGGAGACTGGTCCACGCTCAGAGGGCCCTGCCGGTTATTGAAGGGCAATTCATCAAAGCCTCGCTTTTCCCAAACTGCACCTTCGGGCTGGCTGGTGGCTCAGAGGAACCTAAGGGCCCTCCTGGTTGACAGTACACAGAACAAGACCCCAAAAAGTTTGTGTCAGCTACCCAGGAGAGTGTGCTGTGGTGGATAAGGTTCTGTGCTTTGCTAAAGCTCCTTAGAGCTGTACCAGCCCTGCCGTGCATCAGACCAGAGGAAGGGATGTTAGGCAGGACTGGAGAGGGCAGCCAGGATAAAGGGGCTGCCAGAGCAGGCAGGCAGGGCGCAGGTGTGGGCAGGGTGGGCCGCGAGAGAAGGACCTGGCAGAGCTTCTCAGAACCTCTACCTCACTGCTTGCTGAGAAAATGGTACTGTTGTACACAGTAACCTGGATTCTGCGGCTCGCAGTACTCTGCACGCTCACAGGCAGAGGTGACAGGTCAGGGCTGTGGCCCCAGCTCCTAATCTACCACCCAAAGTCCTAGGGGAGCCATAGCTCAGCCCACTGAGATAACGGATATAAATCTGAAGCAAAGTGAGCCCGGGTTGTAGAAGGAAGGCCCAAGATCCAAGCTACAGTTGGCTTTCCGGAACTGTTTCTGGAAAGCTCCCCTTCGGCAGTGACATCCTTCTTATGTATGGCCCTTGGGGTGAAATGCAGCACAAAGGCAACCGGGCCAGACAATCCCTTCCCAATAAGTCCTGAGGTATGACGAATGCAGGGACCACTTGTAAGTGAGAGAATCCAGGCTCCACTGCTTTGGGGATGAAGAAGGAATTGTCGGCCAACTTTAGCCTCTGTTACTTTGCAGACTTGCCGACCTCAATTACTATTACTTGCCGCAAGTTTTCCTTAACTAGCCCAAATAGTTGGAGAAGACCTAAAGCAAACAGTTGGTTCCATTGACAACGGGTCTGAAAGTCATGGCGCCATGACGCCCACCTCTACAGCTGGAGATGGAGATGCAGTACCAACGCTGCCTTTGGCTCCTTACGACTCCCGGTTTCTCTGTGGCTGGAGTCACAAGCGACCACACCTTTTCTGCTGTGATTTCCAGGTCTTTATTTTATCTTTTTACTTCCCAACCCTTGTAATAATACAGGCACTAGGCAGCACCCCCTGAAGCATAAGCTATTTCAGGCTAAGGTGAAGGAAATGCCTTCCCCAGCAGGCAGTAAAGCTAGAGATGGATGCACAGTGAATGATTACTAGGCAGGAAGACTCCGGTCAGGGCGCCTCCTCCCTGGGCAAAGCTGGCTGGGCGGAGGGCACGCCCTGCCCTCCAGGGGCTAGACCCCCGGAGGGCTGCTGCCAGCGGAGGCTGCTGAGCTGCCCCTGCAGCAGGATCTTTGGCTCCCAGCCTGCAGGCGAGTTGTGTTGCTGCCCCTGCATCAGTGGGGGTCTCGGCAGGGAAGCCACCTCGCTGAAAGTCTTCAGAGGCCCCCGAAGGTGATGAATGCAAATGTGATCCAGGGCTACTCGGTGAACATTGAATTAACTGCGGAAAATTAACTAAATGAGGTTGGTGAGTGAAATGTAAATGAGCCCGGCTCTGCGGGAGCCAGAGAAAGGCTCACAGTGGGAGACGGAGTCAAGTAGGAGGCTGGGAGCTGGGAAGTGAGCAATAAGCAAATGTCTAAAGCCTTGTAAACAGCGAGGTGAGGAGAGCCTGGGCGGGAGGGCAGGCGAGGGTCTGGACTGAAGGAGCTAATGAGGGAAGGGATGGAACCGCTCCTGCGGTTTCTGCAGTCTCCGGGACTCGGATGCAGGAGTCTGTGGAGAGGCAGGGATCCACTTACTGAGGCAGCTTAGGGCCCCGAACCCCAGTGCTGTTCTTCTGCACCCTCATTTAAGGCAGTGCTATTTGGTTGCAAGGAACAGAGGTTCCGTCAGGCTGGCTTAAGTAAAAGTGTGGGAGTGGGTGGGTTATGATAAAGATACTCAGAAAACGGAGGAGAATTTCATGGGGATCCAAGAAGAGGCACCTGGTGCGGCCACATCTCGCAGAAACTGGGGCCAGGAACAGGACCGGCGGTGGGACCCCAGGCACTAGTCCTTCAGAGTCTCACCTCTCCCCTGGAGTCCCCTCCTCTCTCTGGGAATCTGTTCCATGTTCCCACTTGTGCCGACTATCTCCCTCGACTCACTCATCGTTCCTCCATCCCCATAACTCTGGCCCATTGCAGTCACCATCCAGCTCACCTCCGTGCACCCCTCCAGGGCCAAGGTTCCTTCTGGAGCCCATTGCTCTACATTTCCAACAGAGGGATCTGAGGGATGGAGTTCATCTTTTGGAATGAGTCTCAAAGGCCTTGTTTGGGGTCCAGTCTGTGGTCTGGCTGCACCTGGGCTGGGTGTTCGCCTCGTCCAATCAGAGCAGAAGGGGCGGGCGGTCATATTGTATGGAGCATAGGTGTGTAGTATACAGAGGGAAGCATGGGTCATCTTAGAACTGGGATTCCACCAGGGTGGGAGGCACACCAGACCAGCACTTTCCTCCCAACCACCGAGTTGGTAAGCTTCCACCCCTATGAAGGTGCCCCCACCCCTCACTGGGAATCGCTGAGCCCTGGGCCACTGTTGGTGGTGGGAAGGTGGTACACCCCGCCAGAATGTGGGGTGAGGACACCAGGAGAGACTTTTAGAAAGCTCACCGATGGGCTGGCAGGGATGGACCTCTCTACAATAGCAGGTTTCCACGAACCAGGCCAAGTTGTTCTGCCTCTGACACACGATAATGATGGCTTTTCCTAGTTGGCGGTGGCAGGGGGGGGCGGGGGGGAATAGGCTATGACATCAAAATGCCTCCCAGTGAAGCTTTGCTTGCATATGTTTCTCTTAAATCTTTAGTGCCTCCTACTGTTTGCCTGCTGTCACTCACTAGCGGATGACAAATGAATGCACAAATTGGCAGACAAATATTATCAAACAGCTGATAACTCTTGCCTGGATTTGCTATCTTGTTGGTGTGTGAGTCGGCCCATGAGTTAATGGCTGTAATTCGATGTGGCTTGCATATAACATGGTCACATCTAACAGATGACATTGTCTCTGAATCCCAGGGAAGGGGTGGGGAAGACAGGAGTAAAGGTTGTGGGATGGATTTCGCTTTCTGAATTGGCTCACTGATTCCCGGCTTGCGGAGTGACATTGGACAAGTGACCTACCTCCCTGAGCCTCACTTTGCTCATCTGTGAAATGGCAATAAATGGTAGTAGTAATACCTCCTCAAGTGTTTTTGTGAGGATCAAGTGAGCTATTCCATGGAAAGCCCTTAGCACAGTCCTTAAAACATAATAAGAATGGGGGTGACTTACATTAGTATTTTCACAACTCTCGACTGAATTAAATAACAGTATTTTTTCTTCTGCCAAGAGAACAAAAATTTGCAGATACTCAATCACCTAAACAAGTTTGAGGACCCCCTCCCTGACTTAGATTATCATCTAGGGGGTTCCTTTGCATTGCAAGAGACCTACCAATACTAAAAAATTTTTTTCTCCATATTTGGTTAATAATTCATTGGAATTTGAGCATTTGGCACATAAAGAATCTCCTCATTTGGGAGCACACGATCGTTTTGAGGCTTCTTAAGATCCTTTAAATATAGATGTAGGTCAAATCTTCCACTGGCCAGGGCAGTATTCTGACATCTAGAAGGATCCCCATGCAGCTTCAGGTGGGATACGGGAAGCGGGAAGGAGAGCGTGTCAGGGGATCCCAGCCTCTGGGCCACGGGTCCAAGATGGGCAAGGGCAGGTCAGACCAGAGTCCCAGCAAAGAGGACGTGGCCATTAAGCCAGTTCCCTGGATTTGGAGGAAGCACAGATGGATGAAACCTGAGCCATGGGAGCAGAGTGGCATGAGCCACAAGGGTGACATGGTGCCAGCCCCAGAACGTGGAACTGGGGCTCCCCAAGCCAGCCTGTCTAAGGTGAGGGTGAGTCTTGGGGACCAGGGTCGAGCTGGGCTGCAGACAAGGCCAAGTGGGGAGAGGAGGACTCCTGTGACCAGTGCCAGAGTCCCCTGAGAGGCCACATCCTGTTCTGCAGTCTTGGAGATAGAACGTCTGCTCCTTTGTTCCACACACCGGAAGTAGGGACTTGATGGTTATTTGGATGAGGTGGTCCAGTGATGTCCGGGGACCACCTCTCTCCCCTGGAGGAGAGGAAGGGAGGTGTCATGCATGGCTTGCCTGCACTGCATTAGGTGCTGATGTCCTTTCTCTCATACAGCCCTCTGTGCAGGTCGGGATGCTGGCACCACCCTTTTACAGATAGGAGACTCGCTTTGGAAGGGTGAAGGAACTGGGCCGAGGTCACCCAGCCAGACTTGAATGCGAGTCTGCTGCCTCCAAACTCTTTCCTCTGCTTCTGCACTGAGCTTGGTTTCTGGAAAAATCTGAGGCATCAACCTTGTAGCAGGTGACCAGAGAAGCCAGGAAGGCAGAGCAAGCCCAGGTGCACTGGCCCTGAGTCCTTCTGCCCAGCTCAGAGGTCAGGGGACACTGGATGAAGAGTGACTCTTGTGGCATGTGTCTGCATGGCTGTCACAAGGCTGGCCCTTTCATCCTTCACTGTCCCCTGTTCCCCTGCAGGGTCCGGGCTCCTGTTGAGGGTTACTCAGTATGACAGCGTGCTCTCTGGCCCAGGGCACCGGCCGCAGTGAATTGAAAAGCCCAAGACAGCAGGCAGCTTTGTCCAGGCACAGATAGGGAGCTGGTACTTGTGTCCTCTGCTGTGCCCTGCAGGTCAGCAGCCCAGGCTGGACCCGATAGAGAGCCTTGCAAGAAGGCGAGAGACGGGGACCAAGGGGAGGTTATAACAGCCTCGGGGCAGTCGTCGGGTTCATGTTAGGCCCGTTCCTGGACATCCACGGGAAGGCGATGTTTTGGCAAGTGGAAACTGGACTTAGACTGCTCTGCGGAGGCTCCCGATTAAAGGACGGGTGCGGGAAATCCTTCTGCGGTGGCAGGACCGCGCTTCCTCCGCCCTCTAATTTATCCACCTTGCAGTGCTGTGATTTCGTCAGTGTAGATCTGGCTACACCAGGAAGACTCTCTCTGGGTGCCCTGTTCCAGACTCCATCCAGCACAAATGCAGAGCAGACTCAGGCTCCTGCCTGAGCCAGCAGAGCTGACGGAGCCACGGCATGGGGGCCTGCTCTGCGAACCTGGCCCGAGTCCGGGAGAACTGAGGAGCAACAGCAATCGCAATCTGCTGTTCTACACAACACAACACAGGAGCCTGGTGTTCAAACATCCCTCCAACTGTGGCGACAACTGCCATCTATTAGGGACTGTCTAGGCCAGGCCCCATGATAAGCATTTTATAAACAGGCTGCCAGATCTGCCCCGCAAACCAGTGACTCAGGGGTTCTAAGAGATGGGGAAACAGGGCTCAAGGAGGGGAGAGTGAGGGGTGCAGACCTGCTTAAGGTCGCGCTCAGGTGGTGTGAAGCTGGGAGCTGCACCAGCTCACTCTGCCCATGCATCCTGGGCCCCTTTGCCACAGCTTCTGCCCTGTAGGTGCTGGGTGGGCATGAGGAATGGGAGGCAGAGGCTGCCGAGGAGGGGTTCTAAAGCTCGCTCTACTCTGGCCTGGGCTGAGGACCCCCGGTAGCCTCCCTCTGTCCCTCCTTACTCCCTCCTCTTGGCCTCTCCCCTTTCCTTCCTCCTCCCACCTTCTTCCTGCCCGCCACACATCTCTTGGCTCTTGATGGCCTCAAGAGCATTTTTAGACCAGTTTGGGCCACATCAAGCAAAAGCTTTCTGGGCTTCTCTTTCCAACTGATGCTGGCCAGAGGTTCCCAGGCTCTGAGCCCCACTCCCCTGCCCCAAAGCCTACAGAGGTGGGAGGAAGGGAAGGGGAGACGTGCTCCCCATGAATAGTTTTACAGGCCAGCCATGCGGACGAGCCCTGTGTTGTAGAAGTCCCGTCCTTTTGGAGTCCGGCCATTGGGGGCTTGCACTTGTCTCTTCTCGGGTATCCCGTGCGACCTTCAGAAGTCATTTTCTCCAAGCTGGGCCTCGATTTCCTCATCTACAAAATGAGGCCTTGGACTGAGTGATGAATAAAGTTCCCTCCAGCAGAACCAGTCCATACGTTTCTTACAAATGTGGTTGGGTAGATGGATAGACCAGTCAGCCTTGGGAACAGGAACTATTCCTCAGGCGCCGTCCTCGTTCATCAGCCTGTCATGTGCAAGGGGACCTGAAGGGCTGAGAGAAATGGGTTCCATTTTCTCTCCTGGCACAGAGCTCTGGCTGGCACGGGGGCATGGCCACTTTCCATTTTCTTGTGGTACACGCTCCTGGTTAACAACTCCCCAGAGCCAAAGGACTCCTGCACCCTGGGGATCCTGCAGCCTGGGTTTGCTGGGTGAGCTGCATGGACATCAGGGCCTCTCCCCTGAAGGTTTGCTAGGATGGAGGCAGAACTGTGAGGAAGGGGTCCTGTGTCTGCCAGGTGCTTGGAGAAGGAGCAGATGGGCCCAAGGCATAACCTTCTCTCCATCTGCCGTGGCCTGGTGGTTGGGACCACGGATGCTCAGCCGGCTGGGGGTAGGGGGAAGAAAATAGTCTTCAGAGTTAACAAGCAGCCTGTGTAAGAGGAAGGCTTCCCCTGCGGCCTCACCCTGTCTGAATCCTATATCACGGTTCATGAGGTGGTAGCGTGTCGAGGCTGGGCACATGAGCGTTGGCACTCCAGGGTTTAAATGCTGGCTTTACCTTTCACAATTGGTGTGATTTTACGAAAGTTAGTTGATAGAGCAAAGCCTCAGTTTCCACATCTGAAAATTGGGGAGGGAGGTGCATCGATATTTACTCTCAGTATTGTTTAACGATGCAGTGATATACTATTTATAAACTATGTAGTATAGAGCCTGACACGTGGTTCATAAGTGTAGGATGTATATTATTTGATCAATGTCTGAATGGATCCGTGTCCATCTTCCCCAGATAGCATTAGGATGTCAGCTCCTTGAGAACAGGTGTCTTCTCTGGCTGAGTGACTGCCATCTCAGCCCCTGGAGCAGAGTCAGGCAATGTCATCGAACAAAGAAATAGGATTTGCCAGGAACTGAGTGGTTTCCTGGATTACAGGGCTTTCGATGCTGAAACCAGGGAAGTCCCAGGAAAATAGGGCTGAGTTGGTCACCCTGCAGAGAAAAGAAGGGCGGGAGGAGGGAGAGAGGGAGGGAGGGAGAGGAGGATGGAAGGAAGGAACGAAGGGAGGAAGGAAGAAAGGGAAGAAGAAATTCATTCGCCCACTTTACAAATGAGAAAACCGAGGCTCAGAGAATTTATTGAACTTGCCCAAGATCCCACCACTAGCAAGTAGCAGAGCAAGGATTCAATACTAGGTAATCACCAAGCAATAGTGGAAGCTATAGAAGGTAGCAAGTCCATCAACACCTTGCTGTGGACGTCGGCCAACCTGGCCTCCGTTTCCCCACCTGTGAGTTGAAGGACTTGGAGAGCTCAGAGGCTAGCGGAGGGGGCTCCCCAGCCTTAGGGAGCTCCATGAGTCACGGACACGGTGCTGGTGGCCCTGCACCACACCCACGAGGGCTGTGTGCCTGTGAATGTTTCCAGCCTCCTTAGCAGCTCTGGGCAAACCCTGGCTCCCTTTCCGCTTTGTCATTTTCAGCATTGCTCTTGGTGGTGGGAGGCAGGGAGGGGCTGCTCCGGGTGGGCAGGAGGCAGAGCCGTGGAGATGGCTCACGTCTCACTCGCTCCCTCCCCTGAAAGTTCCCTGTAATTAGCTTGGGTTGAGCCATTTATCTTGCAGACTCCCCATCCCGTCAGAGATATATGCCAGGCCATCAGGACTGATCACGCTGTGGCAATAACTCCCCATCCAAACTCCAGAGCCCATTTTGCACAGGGTCTTTAAGATAATTAAAAGCAACTCTATCATCTCTCCTTAAATACTGGAGTGTTTCCCAAATGAGCCAGCGCCAGGCTCTCTGCTTGGAATTCTCCACATGCAGCCCTCTGCCACGCCACTGTCCCAGTCCTGCCCTCGCCCATCTCTCCAGGACCTCACCCGCCTCCTGCCCTGCCCTGCTCCTCTTGCCTGGAAGCTCCTTGAGCATTTATAGTCTGTACAGCCGATTTGGCATTCCTTATCCATGTCCTATCTCCTAACCACATTATATCTCCTGCAACAATACTGCTATATAATTGTGAGTCATATTTGATATTCTCATCAATTTCATTTTATCATTCAGTAGGTGCCAGGTACCATGCTAGGATGTCTGCTTGCATTCTTTTATTTAATCTTCACATCAGTATGTTAAAGTACACATTATTACACTCATCTTACAGATGAGACTCAGAGAAGTTAAGAAACTTGCCCAGAGTCACACAGCTAGTAGATAGATGAGTCTGGACTCAAACCCAGATCTCTCTGACTTCATGCTCTCAACTGCTACACTTCTCTGCCCTCTCCGGAGAGAGTCGGTGTATTTCACGGCACAGTGAACATAGGATATAGCTAATTAAATACGTAATAAAGGCACAAATAACATTAGCTACCATTTGGTGAGGGCTTGCCTTGCGTCAGGCACTGCTACAAGAGTTCACTGAATCCTCCCGTAAATTATGGGTTAGGAACACAATCCTCTGGCTGTTACAGATTGGACATCTGGGGCTAGGACAAAGGCTGATGATTTGGTGTCCCTCAGGTCCCTGGCAATGTGTGAGGTGAAACCAGGGTGTGAGGATGACGGCGTGTGGTGGGGGCACCTGAAGACCCCGACACATCCCTTTGCATCAGGACCTGCCTCAGGGTGTCCATGGCGCCTCTAACAAGACCGCTCCACCTCAGAGCACTGGTTCCCATGGGTGGTGAACGGCATCTGGCTTCAGGGCTTCCAGGGGCCCTTCCACATCCAGACCTTTCACTACCCTGCTTTCGGGAGCTGGACCGGCCAGGAATCCGATCCTGGGAAAATCATAGGCCAGGCTGACGCCTTTCCAGGACCATCTGGATCCAGATCCGCACCTTATTTGCAGCCCTGGGAGGAACCCAGGGTCCTGGCTGAAGGTCTGAAATGACTTGCTCTGCCTTCTTCCTCCACCTCCTGCTCTCATACTGCCCAGGGACCCAGACGGCCACCTCCCAGCCCGAGCCCGCTCAGGAATTCAGTGGAGCTGACAGTGATCCAGACACCTCACCACTCACCCCATGCCATCACAAAACAGCGGGGACAGACTGTCCATCATTTCCCTTGGACTGGCCACTGTGGGCAGCGAGGACCCCAGGCCAACTCCCAGCCGATGTCCCAGGACTCTTCAGGAACTTCAGGAAGACCAAGCCCCCCTTAGCGTGACTTGTGTGTGTGATAGCATCTTCCTGAATGTTTTCCCATAATGCCAGCTCCTCCAAATCAGGCTCTCATGTCCAATACAGGTTTTGGAAAGTGAATGCTCTGCCTTAGTTCCATTTCTGAAAACAGAATCCCGTTTTCTCAACAGCTCCCACAGTCAGTGGAGATTCCCCTCTTCTCCTTTCTAGAAAATCATTAATTGCCAGTGGGTTCTAACAATTTCACTTTTTTGTTTGTTTGTTTGATTTCTCCCAATCCACAGCTCTCCTTTAGGCCGGTAGTTGATAATTCATAAACAAGTTAAAATGAATCTGAAGACTTATTTAAAAGAAGCTGTGGGAAATCTTTAAAAAAAATTTTAGGTAAAGAATTCTTCTTTAGTGCAAAAAACCTGGTTCTAAACATTGCACATGCTTTGTGTAGGTAAATGCATGCTTAGCACTAATTGAGAAACACTTTCCTAGTTGTTGAGGAAACAAAGATAAATAAAAGTTCTAACCCTTAAAGAATTTGCTAATTGGACAGATGAGTTCCTTACATAAATACCTTTTTTAAAAAAAATGGGCGATGCAAGGTGGAGCTTCATATCAGATGCTTTGGGAGATGAGAGGAGGAAAAGATGACAGCTGACTAGGGTAGTCATCAAAAGATTCGTGGGAGGGCATCACGTGAGAAAGGCTACAAAGGTTAGACAGGGTTTGGCCAAGCAGAGTTGGAGGGAGTGTATGCCAGGAAAGGGAACAGATGAGGACAACGAGGCAGGAGAACCCAGAAACACATGTAGCTCAACCTGACTAAAGCAGAAGGCGCAAGAAAGCAAACGAAAATTCAAAATACAGATTAAGAATGAATGAAGAAAGCTCACATTATTTAGCACCGTGCGTGTGTGCGCACTCATGTGCCCGCACCAGGCTTTGTGGTCTCCTAACCTAAACCCCTGGATCCTAAGGCCCTGGAACTCAGGGACTATATCCATTTTCATTTTGTCTTCCTTACAATGCCTAGCACAGTGCCTGGTGCAGAGGAGAAGCTGTAATCAGTGTTTGTTGAATTATGTTTATGGCGTTCAAAAGGCAATGGGCAATCATGGGGGTTTTGGGGAGAGAAGAGGTTAATTACAAGGGCTTTGGCACTAACAAGATTCATTCAGATGTAGAATAGATGAGAGAAGGAGCAGCTGGGGTCTGGGAGGCCATCAAGGGCTGTTGGCTATTGGGATGACCCCCATGACCGCCCCCAGGGGTGGCAGGAACTGGAGTGGGAGCCAGGGAAAAGGAGAGGAGAGGGGTTTGTTCAGAGATATAAAGCAAGAGGATTGAGGGTGACAGGACTTGGGAACTGGTTTGGGAGCAAAGGGCAGGACGAAGTTGCAATGACTTTAGGGTTTCAAGCCTCAAGGGCTGAGAGAAAGAGATGCCACTAGCAGAAGACTGCAGGTCAAGAGGAGAAGCAGGCTTGGAGTTGAGGCTTCTGGGGAAGCGACAGCGCATGTGACATTTGAGGCATGCTGGGCTTGAGGCCCTGTTGGGACACCCACGAGGATGATGTCCAGCGCGCAGTGGGGAAGGAAGAGCGGGAGACAAGGAAGGATCAAAGTAGAATACGAAGGGGCTCAGGCTGGAACTTTGGAAAATAGCCACATTTTGGAGGAGGGAGAGGAGCCAGAAAATGTGTGATTAGAAAGGCAGGAGGAGAAATTCAAAAAGCACGAGCCCAGAGGAGCCAAGGGAGGAGGGAGGTGAGGAAGCCGGTGCTGGTCGGCAGTGGGCGCTGTTCCCCGTGGATAGGAAGGGCACCATGGAGACCACCACTGCCGCCATCCGCCACAGCATCCAAAGAATTGCTGCCGTTTCCTCAGAGCCACTGCGTATGCTCCTCACAGCGGCGCCATTTACAGGTAAAGAAACTGAGGCTTGGGAAGTGGAGTCACTTGTGCAAGAGCATGAAAATAGCAAGAGCTGAAGCTGGGACCCGAACCTGTGGCTCCATCACTCCCAAGCGAAGGCACTGGGTTATGCTCAGGAGGCCACTGAAAAGAGACCGTTGATTTTGGTGCTTCAGAGGCCACCAATGACCATATTAGATTTCGCTATCAGTTGGGGCTCTTTCTGCGGCAAGTAGAGATGTCATCAAGAATGATGTGATTCAGGGATTCAAATGATGTTACTAGGATCCCATGATTCCTCCTCCCTCTCCTCTAGGTCCATTCCCAACCCTGTGATTGGCTCTCCCCTTGGATGGCAAGTAGTTACTAGCAGCCCAGGGCCTTCACTCTCTCGGGTTTGAATCCAACAGCAAGGAGAAGGGTTCTGCCTCTCAGCAGCCCCAGAGAAGGTATCACGTGTCCATCCTGAGCAAATCGTAAGTGGTTTAGGCCACAGATCATATGCTGCATCCTTGAGTTCCATGTGCAGCCCAGCCAAACCTTGTAGGTTGAGAGTGGGAAAGGAAGTGGTTTTCTAGGAGAATTGGGGTGCGATTACCAGAGGGAGGGAGAAGGGGTGCTGGGTGGAGTGGCAAAACCAACAAGTGTTTACTACAGCAACCTTTGGATGAAGCTTCCCCCTGGAGTGGTGCAAGGAAAGCCAGCACAGAAACAGTTAAGAATTGAGTGTATGGTTCAGACCCAATAGATGTTCATCTGAGAAGTTTGAGAAGCAGAAAAGTGGAATACAGCTGGAGGAGAAATGGGCAAATTTCATCTTGAACGTGGATAGATCTGAGTGTGTTTGTAGAGAAGAAGACCCCAAAGTGAGAAGGAAGACATTGAAGATGTGAGACGCTAGGACAATAATTAAAGAAGTGTAGCTCTCCAGGAAAAGGCGGGAGAGGGTAGGAGGCAGATCAGAGACAGCCCTAGAGAAGAGTGGGGCCCATTCGTGCTTCTGAGCTGGGGAGACAAATGCAGGAGAACAGGGAAGCCCGTGGTGAATGATGGGCTTTCTTAAGGTGGGGCGCACC
Organism: Equus przewalskii; assembly: GCF_037783145.1. Classification (NCBI taxonomy): domain Eukaryota; kingdom Metazoa; phylum Chordata; class Mammalia; order Perissodactyla; family Equidae; genus Equus; species Equus przewalskii. The sequence goes on from NC_091840.1 coordinate 38,859,817, forward strand.
TGTAAGAGTCAACATCGTCTCCAACAGAGGTCTCAGCTTTGCACAGCCGTTGAGCCTCCCGCTTGGATTATTGGTCTTGTCCCTGGACATTCATACAAAGCTTGTCCTGTGAAACATGTGGCAATTCCTCCTAACCTTTCAAAGAAATGGACCCACTTGATTCATCACTGATGCCCTTGACACTGGCAGGCAGAGATGAGGGCAGAGCACTGTCCACTCATGTGTTGTCTGCACACGCCAGCTGTCTTTGGTGCTAACCCTTTGGGTTGAGTTAAGGCAGCCACAGCAGATCGTATGAAGAGTTCTAAGCATGAAAGTTAGATATAAATATATCTAGGATCTAGAAAAGGACAGTACAGGCCTGCGGGCCTTCTTGTCTACTGATCACCTATGACTACTTGATGGGCATTTATCTGCCCATGACCATGAGCCAGACAGCTCAGAAAACCACAGCTCCCTCTCCCAGCTTGCTCAAAATCTCTGCAGTGCAAGGCATCTTGATGTAATCTAAAAATAAAAATGTTTCGGAGTCAGACTGTCCAGGGTTTGAACGCTGACTCTGCTATGTCTGGGTAACCTTGGGCAGGTCACTTCAGCTGGGTGTACCACACCACGTTTATGTGCCACCTCCCATGTAGTTGGCCCTGGGCATCCCTCAATCTCAGTCGCTTGCTTTGCTTCCCCATTGGATCAATCCCCCGGCCACTTGGCCCGTTCTTGCAGCCATGAGGTGCTGGCCACCATCACCATCTCCTGATTCCCAAATACTGCAGATTAACTGAGCCTCCACTGAGACCAAGAGCTGGGCTTTGTCAGGCCTCTGTTGCACCTGACATGGAGGGGGCCACAGACATCCAGGTCCAGCTCCACTGGACATACCCAGGCTCTGGCTTCCCCACTGGCTGCCCACAAAAGCTGGATAACATAACTGGGAAGGATGGGGGAGGTAACATCCCATGGGGCCAGCTTTGAGTAGTAAAAGATAGGAGACCAGACGAAGCCAGCCAATAAATCTGATAAAGGGTTAATCTCCAAAATATATAAAGAATTCATACAACTCAACAACAACAAAAAAACCACCCAATTAGAAAATGAGCAGAGGATCTGAATAGACATTTTTCCAAAGAAGATGTACAGATGGCCAACAGATACATGAAAAGATGTTTAGCATCGCTAATTATTAGGGAAATGAAAATCAAAACTACAATAAGAAATCACTTCACACCCATCGGAATGGCTATAATTAACAAGAGAAATAACAAGTGTTGGAGAGGATGTGGAGAGAAGGGAATCTTCATACACTGCTGGTGGGAATGCAAACTGGTACGGTCACTGTGGCAAACAGTATGGAGATTCCTCAAAAAATTAAAAATGGAAATACCATATGATCCAGCCATCCCACTACTGAGTGTTTATCCAAAGAACATGAAATCAGCAATTCAAAGAGACTGATGCACCCCTATGTTCCTTGCAGTATTATGCACAATAGCCAAGATGCGGAAGCAACCCAAGTGCCCTGCTATGGATGAATGAATAAAGAAGATGTGGTGTATATATATGATAGAATACTGCTCAGCCATAAAAAAGACAAAATTGTGCCATTTGCAACAACATGGATGGACTTTGATGGTATTATGTTAAGTGAAATAAATCAGAGAAAGACAAAAACCACATGATTTCACTTATATGTGGGAGATAAACAAAGAAACACACAGATAAGGAGAACAGATTAGTGGTTACCAGAGGAGAGGGGGTCGGGGAAGGGTGAAAGGGGTAAAGGGGCACATATATATGGTGATGGATAAAAACTACACTATTGGTGGTGAAAACAGTGCAGTCTGTATAGAAACCGAAATATAATAATGTACTCCTGAAATTTATACAATGTTATAAGCCAATATGACCTCAATAAAATAATTTTTAAAAAGTTTATTACTCACAAAGTGGGGCTTGCCATGGGATAGGCCCAACAATTTCACCATTAAGCCACTTGGGTTAAGAAAAAATGTTACAGTTGCATTGTTACCTAAGCAGAATAAATTTTGAGAAAGTAATAATAATAGCGAACATCTATTGAAAACTTACTACGTGCCAGGTGCTGTGTTAGGCTCTTTACACGCTGTCTCATTTCGTCCTTCTAAAACCCTGAAGGCGCCAAGTCAGCCCAGCTCCCCACCAGTCCAAATAAAAAAGCTCACAATTCTTTGAGAATTGGCAGAAACTGGGGAGAAAATCTCTTGATTAGAAAAGCGATGAGCTCGAAGTGCTGCTAAAAGGAGAGCAATTGGAATGTAATTTAAGTACTGTTGACAGTCTCTAGTTCCTCTGAGCAGGAATGCCTGCCAGTTGCCTTAAGCCAGAGGTTTCTCCATTGAGCTCCCAGGGGCCTCAGGGAGGGACCACTCTCCCGGGAAGGAGGTGGTGGGTGGTGCTCCAGACCTCCCACCCCTGATTTCAGTAGGGAAATGTGTGTTCAAGCATTTAGCTTAGTGGCATTCCACATATAAAGTTTTCTTGGAACACAGTGTTTCACAGCTTCCAATATTTGAAGTGATGGGCATGGCATGGTATTCCATTGTTAAATATAAATGTTAGCTCGCCTAAGAACACATTAACCCCTGGTCCAGGTTGTGATTTCACCGCATATGCCAAGGGCAGGGTGAAATCGTGCAAAGGGCTGAATCTGCTTTGGGCAGAGGCTGCCGCTGACATTCTAGTTCTCTCTAGGGCCCCTGGGTTTTAGGGGGTCGCACCTCTCCTGTGTACATAAAGACCACATTTCTCAGCCCCCTTTTATAGACAGGTGTGGCTGTATGCCTAGGTGTGGCCAATGGGATGTAAGCGGGAGGGTTCCAGATACTGCCTCCTTCCTCCGCTCCCTTCACCCTGCTTCTTAGAACCCTGGAGCGATGGCCCGAGCTGCTGGCCCATAAACCATGAGGACAAGGGTGACGCCCTTGAGATGGTGAAGCAAAAAGCCAGAGGCTGCCTGGTCCCCGAGGACTTGATGGCTCAGTACCGCCTACCCCTGAGCTCGGGCAGGAGAGGACCAGGTCTCCATCCTGTTGCAGCTCCCATGAGTGGGGTTATCTGCTTCTTTCAGCTGACTAAACTCTAACTGGTGTGCTCTTTTGTAGATTAGACAGAGGTTCCTAATTGAAGTGTTATCCTCTCTGGATGATAAAGAGAAAAGCATCTTCTTTCCTTCACTCTCCCTCAAAGGGATCTTCAAAGGGCTGTTTGCAGTGTGAAAACTGAGCTTCTGTGAAGAATGCATTGTGACCTTGCCAGCAGGCGCCCCCTCTGGGTATGGCACCAACATGGCCTCATGTGGTCCTACTGGACTGGTAACCAAGGGTGCCGAGACACTGTCGGCATTTGCTCTTCCCTCAGCCGGGCTTTCTCAGCTTTCTGTGGCTTTGCCCGTAGACATGCTTCAGCACATACGTGAAATAGCCTCCACTCCCTCTCCACTTGACACATTCCACCTCATCCTCGTAGATCCAGTTTCTATGTCACCTCCTCAGAGAAGCCGTCCCCAACGCTCTGAAGTAAAGCCCCCCACATTATCTTCATGGTCTTATCATAGCACTTGGGAGGATGCTATAACCCTCTGTTTACTTTCAGGGGGGCGGTCTATCATAGTTGATTATCCAGGCATAGTTACTGAGTGCTTACTACGTGCTGGACCGTGTGCTAGCTGCTAGACAGGTGATGATGAACAAAACAGATGATGGTCTGTCCCCTGCCCTCATGGAGTTTATGGTCCAGGGAGAAAGACAACAGATTAAAATGCATTAAAAATTGTGATCAGTTTTGTGGAAGAAAAGAGAATGGGATTCTGTGAGGAAGACGAGCCGGCCCAGGGATGGCTGCATCATCTTGATGGAAGAGTAATGCAAGTTTTAGTATTCAGCTAAAAATCCGCAATTAAGAGGCCAGGCGGTGGTATCGGGCAGGTCTGGGTTTGCACCCTGGCTACACCACTTCTTAGCTGTGTGGCTTTGGGCCAGTTGTTTAACTTCTCTAAGCCTGATAGGTAATGGTGCCTGTCTCATCAAGTCCCGCGCACAGTGCTGGGCGCCCAGCGAGTCCTCAATGAATGTGCCCTCTTGTTATTGTTGCGTGTATCATCCATCTAGACTATGGATGCTCTGAGGGCAGATTCTCCTCCTTCTTCCTCCTTGCATCCCGGGCATGTAGGATATGTAGTTGGCATTCCCAGAAGTCGTTTGGATAATAATAGCCAACATTTACGGGACCCTCCTATGTGCCAAGCACTGTTCTCAGTACTTCATGGGCATTAACACATTCAACACTCATCATAATTCAATGAGTGCTGCTTTACCCATAGTTAACTGATGAAGACACAGAGACCCAGAGAAACGGAATAACTTGCTCAGGATCACATGGTCAGCACGTGGGGGAACCGGGGCTCAATCCCCAGCAGCCAGCTCCAGAACCACCACATCGCATGGCTTCTGGAGGATGAAAGAAGCCTATCCATGATCGTGAAGAAATGCAGCCTCCTTTATTAGGGTATAGGCTCTTAAAAGATGTACTAATTTGAGAAACGTATTCCCCCACAAATTATCTAATAATCATTTCCACACTCTCTCATTAACTGTGGGTGATTGCAGAAGTAAAACAAATAGAATTCTTCACCTCTCAGTTGTCATTAATGAGACTCTCCCGGGAGCTTCCGGTTACCTGGCACGTATATCTGAGCAGAAGCAAGACATCGCTCCCCACGCTCATCCGCCCGCACCGTCTCCGGCCCCCCTCGCCCACCTCCCCCGGCCTGTGGGCTCTGAGCCCCATGCTCTGTGGTTCCTGCCTGCCTCCGGCAAGTTCTGCCATCTTCTTCCCACTTTCTCTCTTATTAAAACACCTTCACCCGAAGGCGTCTGTGAGATGAGAAGTGTGCCTGCCAACTCACCCTGGGAAGCCAAAATGCTTAAATTGCTTCTTTGATTTTCAAAAAAGCCTATGTTATTTGGAATGGAGAATGGCCTCACCTTGTCCTTGTGGGCCTGCTGTTCTGGGATATTTTGTTAGAAACGATGGGAGAGGATAACGCCTTACATGCCCACAGCTCCTCTTGTTACAGAAATTGTAATGAACTGCCGAGAGTGCGGGCACCACTGCTGTTCTCTTGATTAATGTTTTCCGAGGCGTGGGGATGCGTCTGCCTTTAGCTGCCCGTCCCAATTATCCAATTATGTGAGGAGGGCATCGCGGGAAATTGTCGATGAGGCAAACCATTGGCGACCCCAAAGGGTATTGTCAGAATGGTGACAGGCTCTCCAGGCTCTTCATTCAACGGCTAATGAGGGTGCCCTTTTCTGTGACTCAGGGCTGATCCTGGGCTGAAGATGCAACTAAGGGAATGGACAGGGATGCCAGGTAAGCGGTGGGGAGAAGGAAGGAAGGAATGCGGCGCTCGGGCTAGAAGGACCACTTCACTAGAGAATTTCAAACCCGATACATTAGTAAGTACTAGCGGAGGCGGTACTAGGTCTTTAATTCTGGGTTAAGTTTTAAGCACAGGACAGTATATTAGAATCCAAATGCCCGGTTTCAATTTCTAGTTCTGATCTTTTACTAAAGACAATGGGACTCTCTGAGACTCAGTTATTTAATCTGTGAGATGGAGTGGTAGTGTTTCTCATAGGGCATCTTAGCCAGGTGTATGTGGCTGCTAGGAATAGTAACCCGTTTAAGCCGACTCATTAAATCAGAACTGTTGGAAGGGTACGGTGGTATGTGTTTCAGGGAACTCAAGGACAGAAGTCCTGCCAGCCTCACGGGGGCCTGGAATCAGGAACTGAGATGCCATTAGGAACTGATTAGCTGCACTTTCTTGATTTCTCCATCTTTTTCTTTCTCTCTCCTTCTCTCTTTCTTTCTGCTTTTCTCTGTGCATTTGCTTAATTCATATCTCTCTGTCTCTGCCTCTCTCGCTCTCTCTTTTTGCTTCTCTATGTACATGGCAGAAAATAGACACTCCAACATTGTGCCCTTGGTCCCTGGGTCTATATCATCTCAAGTCCAACAGTCACTGGAATTGTTGAGTCCAGATTACAAATACCAAAGGAAGAGGATCTGGTTGGCCCGGCTTTGGTCAGGGATTTGGACAAGACCACGCAGCCTCCTGCCCACCCAGTGTGGCTGAGTAGTCAGCAGCTGTGAGAAGGGAGTATGACAGGCTTTCTAAGAGGAGGTGCCAGGACCGAGAGTGATGGAAGGCAGCTGTGCACACTGGGCTGCTGCGAGGAGTAAACAGGATAATGGGAATTTCTCAGTACAGCCTATGAGAATTCAGGGCCCAGTGAGTGCTAGCAAAACCTACTGCAAAAGCAGCTTAAAATTCAATGTGAGGGGCAAAACTAACGTGCACGTAAGGTGTCTAACATGGTGCCCGGCATTGAGCATGTGTTATTTTCATGTCTTATACTCAAGTCTACAACACAATGTGCCTGGCCGATCATCAGTGTTTAATAAATCCTTGTTGAATTGAGAAGGATGACATTGAGGCAACCAGAAGAAAGAAAAGAATTGAAGAGAAACAAACAATATGAATGAAGATTTAGAGCAGAGCTGAGATAAGCCTGGTGTGCTCGTGGTGGGACCAAATGAGAGAGTGAGTGACGAGTCACAGTGGGAAACAAAATTGGAGGACAAAGAGAGGTCATTTTCAGAGACCATTGGGAGACAAATAGAGAAGGTCAAACGGGAAGAGTGAGGGACTCCTCAGAGGCCATTGCAAAGTGAGGCTGCCAGCCCCTGCCCTTCCCAACTCTGCTTAGCTGCAGGGTCTCATCCTGCCCAGTGCCTGTGTCAAAGGAAACCAGGCCTTAAGAAGCCCCATTCCCATCAAGATCAGGGGGGCTGGAGTTTGTCTTGCTACCTGAGCCCCAGTGTCTACTGAGCTGTAGACCTCATCTCATTGGTCTTTATACAGCAAAGGCATGAAATAGGGCCTCCACTTCTGGGGTTCCTGACTTATCCTCCCTTCCCACATCCTGATCTCTAGCCCTTTGGGTTGAGAAACTGATTCCCTGTTTCATCTTAGCCAGTCCCCTCCCCCAAGGACCAGATCTTAGCTCTACATACCCAACCCTCGGTGGGGGCTGATTATATCCTAGATAGAACCTAAAGCCAAGAGAGCATCTTCCACCTGGTTGAAAAGAAGTTCTGCCCAAGAGATCAGACACCCCTCAACATCCATCAGGCCAGTGTGCCCTAACTTAGGCATGGCCCACGGACTCAGTAATTTAGAGTACAAGGCCTTCCAACCAGGGCGATCACTCTCCATGGCCCAACTCACAGCCAAATGACCTCCCTGTCCCCAGCAACCTCCCCGTTAACATCCCAGCAGGTCTTGAAGCCAAGGCCACAGAGCTGATGACAGAGCCATTTTCATCCAAATGATGCAAAGTCCTAGAGAAATGTCGAGTGTCCTGTAAGATACTTACATTCCAGCAGCCCCATAAGAGGGAGGGAGTGGAAACAATATTCTCAGGAGAGACCGGGTGGCGTTCTGTTTGGCCAATAGTATGGCCTCATATGCAGGCAGGTGTTTATAGAACATACAGTGAGGGGAGAGTTTTGTTCTCCACCTTGAACCTATTAAAATACCAAGTGGTTTCCCACAAGTGGAGAAGGACACATGTTCAGCCTCAGAACAGGTGCGTTTCCACCGTGCCAGTGCCTTCCCCAGGTTGCCAGAATGTTGGTGGGGGTGGATATATTTGGTTAGCATGGATGGGAGGCCCCACTTTCACTGGGTGAACTTTTCAGGATCACGGAGGTCTCCAGGTTGGGAAGATATCCCAGACAGCTGCCAAGGGAGCAGATGTCAGCCACGTGTCAGCTTCTTTTAAGAACGTCAGCCTGTGACCTGCCTCACAGACCTGTCCTGGGTCGTTTCCCCATTTGTCTGTCAGCAGACTAGCTGCTCTCCCTGCCCCAGTAGGGTGGAGACTGGCTTCAGAGTACACCAGTGACAACCACTTTCCTCCTAGGTACCATTTCAGACGATGGGTGGTTGACTGAGTCCTGTATCTACAAGTTCAAACCCTGCGTTAGCATTTCACTCCCTCCATTGTCCCTCCTTTACAGATTATCTGCCCTCACACATCACCCTGCTGGAGGGTGTGCGCAGAGCACTCCTTATTTGTCAGCACATGTCTCTGCAGCAAGGGGCTGGAGTGAGCTCTGATGCAACGGAGAACGTCGCACGGGTTGACGGTAGCTCTGGCCTCTGATGAATGAAAATTTTCTGGCTGTCCCATATCGGCATTTCTAGTGAGATATGAAGTCAGTCACGTCTGCCCTGCATCTGAGCCAGGACCGGTCTGAGTGTCTGTTAGGGACAGCGCCCTCTGGATGCCCAGGTCGGTGGTGGAGTGAAAGAGCAGGGCCTTTATAGTCGTCCCTGCATGAGTTCCAGTCCCAGCTCTACTGCTTAGTAATTAGGAAAGCATTCACTTTCCGAGAGTCCTGGAAGGTCTCCTCTCCCAATGAGAGGAGTCTTAATAGTTTTCTCCTGGTGATAAAGAACCTCTTGGACTAGACAGTTCAAGCAAATTTTCTCGTACATAGAACTACATAATGCGTGTAACTGTTTGCATCCCATAAGAAACATCTGTGCCTGGTGATGGGACTCTAAGCCTGTGATGTGCAAGATGATTCCTCTGTCTGAGGCTCTGTATCCACCCCAAGATTCTCTACCCAACTGAAGATTTCATGATGGCTTCAGCCAGCTCACAGGGGAAGAGCATTCTGGAGTTATGGCCACCATCTCCTTCCCATGCATTCCTGCCTGCGAAGATGTTGTTCTGACGAAGTGCTGAGACCAGGAGAAGATGCAATGGCACAGCCCCTAAGTCCCTGTGGGAAGAAGTCACCATAGTAACCGAGCCCAGAAGGGTGGTGTGGCTTTCGCGTCTGACAGCATCTGTGCTGAGGCCTTCCCGAGGGCTGCGGAGAGCTCTTCCCGTGGTCCCCACTCATCGCGGGGAACCACACCACAGGTTCCAAAGGCACCACTCATCAGGCCCAACGAGAGGGAATGTGGAAGAGTGTGAACATCGTGGTCCTTACGGTGTTTCCTGAGACTCTTAAACTTGCTCTCATTACACACAGCCCTCCTCTGGGATAGACCAGCAGCTCTCAACAGAGGCTGCATGCTACAGAGTTCTGGAAAACACAGATGCCGCAGCTCTGGCTCAGAACATTTGAACCAGAGCCTCTGGGGATGGATCACAGGGATTTGTATTTTTAAAGCTCCCCAGATGATTCTAAAGTGCAGGCAGGATGGAGACCCACAGCTTGACACTGGTGCTTCTCAAATCCTAATGTGCATACAAATCACTTGGGCATCTTAAATTGCAGATCCTGACTCCAGGTCTGGGGGGAGGCCTGAGACTCTGCCTTGTGGCCCTGCTGATGCTGCTGGGCTGGGGGCACGCTTGAGCAGCAAGGCCCTGTAGCCTTCCTCATCACCACAGCTGTAATTGTCTAAACCCACCTGCAGGTTCAGCCCTGCGCTCCCGTCTCAGGACCAGCTGTGAGCAGGAGAGACTGACTCAGCTGGAGCCCCTCCTGAGCCCGGCTCTGAGTCTCACCATTGGCAGGAGGGGTTTTTGAAAACTGGACCCTCATCTCACGTCCAAACCCCTGGTTGTATAATTCAACTTTCTATTCCCAACTGTCATCCTCTCCCCAAACCAGTACCCATAGAACAGTGGGAAGCAAATATAAAACTCTTCCATGTTTAAATAAACTGGGAAAGGGGCCGGCCAGTGGCGCAGTGGTTAAGTGCACACGTTCCGCTTTGGCGGCCTCGGGTTCGCCGGTTCGGATCCCGGGTGCGGACATGGCACCGCTTGACAAACCATGCTGTGGTAGGCGTCCCACATATAAAGTAGAGGAAGATGGGCATGGATGTTAGCTCAGGGCCAGTCTTCCTCAGCAAAAAGAGGAGGATTGGCAGCAGACGTTAGCTCAGGGCTAATCTTCCTCAAAAAATAAATAAACTGGGAAATTCAGGGCTAACCAAAATTGGAATTTGAATAGGTTTCTCTACCATAGGATTTATCAGAGTACTTAATATGCAAATATGCATCCTGAAATCTGAAGCATGCAGTGCTTTCCAAACTTATTTGACTACAAAATACTGTATTTGCAGGCCACCTAATAACATTTCACAGACCTGGTTGGCTATAAAACCCATTTTGGAAAATGCTGCTTTAGATTTATTTCCACAGACTTGAGATAAGCGTGGGGATAGATTAGCATGGAGATTGCTGGGTGGAATTTTCTGTCCGCATGCGAGAAAGGAGAACCCTCCATGGACCATCATAAATTGTTCATGTGTCTGCAACCACGAGAGAGAGAGACAGAGCCTGAGAAAAAGATGGTCAAAGGTGCTAATTTGCCATGATTTTGAGAAATAAGGGGGCTAATTTTTACGGCTGCTGGAAAGGAATAAATTGCTGCTGCAGTGTTTATGGCACCGAGGAGAAAGGTTGAAACTAAAATATTCTTGCAAAGTCAAAGGTCTCTGGAGACGGGCCAGTGGAATGGATGCTGCTCTGTCGAGAATATAATTTCTTCTCTTCATATTTATTATTTTTGAATAATAATGGGGTGAGGGTATGCACACGGGGAAGCCTGCTGGATATGAGCGAGTATCACATGCAGTGTGTGGCAGCATGCTTGCTGTGATGTTTGTTTTCATATGGATTTGACATTAATTTCCTGGAACTTGATGAATTTGGGGGAAATGGCAGCATCTTCACAGTTCTGGTGGGATTTCTGCTCTTATATTCTGTTCCTTGAAGAATTGAAGTCTTACTGTTTTTCCCCCAAAATATGGATTCCTAGCAAACTCCGGTCAGTGGTTGGGAACATTTTACCCATGGGTAGAAAGCCCGGGGGCTGATTATCTTGAATCGACTGCTGGAGCCCCAGCTTACTCACTAAACTCAGGCTGGTCAGCCCTGGTACCTGACCCAGCCCAGCACGGATGCTCATGTCTGGGCCCAGCCATACCTGCTGGACACAGAGGCGTGACGTCAGGACACGGGTGGATCGCCCTGTCCACCATATTGCTGATTTTCGATATCTACTTTAAAACAGACGACTCCAAAAGTAGGAGCCTCTGGCACCAGCTGAATGGAAAGGTATGCGTTTCAGAAGGCACCCTAGTTTGCTTTGGTGTAAACTGGATTCTGTGTTGTTACGCTGGATTTATTTTCTTTTCAGATGCTGTTGGTTAAGGCTTAGTTGCACTCAATAGAAACAAGTCTGGGTAGTTGAAGGGAAAGACATTTGTTACCAGGTCTTAGGCGGCTTACAAAATAATTGGTAGGGCTGCAGGAACAGGATAAGCTCGCTGTAACGATTCCCGGTCCCCAGAGTCAGACCTCTTGCTGCAGTAGATTCCTCGCATCTCCCAGGATCCGCCCTGCCTTTCCCCCCAGAACTCGGGTGCCAATCTGGGTCTTGGATAAATGCATCGAGTCAAGAGAACCTAGATCAAGGTCAGACCCGTAGGTACAGAGAGGCTGGGAAATGCAGATTTTAGCTTTCCTAGTTTCTGCGGTACCGAAAGACACACAAAAAGGAAGTCAGAACAGTTGCGGGATGAGCAAATCTGCCATTCGTGTCACTGGAACAATAGGGCATCGTGACAATATCGTTGTCATTAAACGACTGATGAAACTTCTTATACCCGTGAGGCATGTGTGGTCCCTCCTGGTTGGAGAAGCAGCACCACTGATCAGAAGAAAGCTGCCAAGACGATTTTGCAAAGTTCCGGAAACCAGGTCAATATCACTACACCTCTGTTTGCCAATTTCACAGTATTTGCTGCACTGTCAAAATTCTACCCCATTAGAATTCTGGAACTTAAGGGGCCCCTGGGGACGAGCCTGTTTGCACTCCTCATTTCATAGAGCTTATCACATAGTTTGCCAGCTCCTCATTTTCCAACCTGTCTTCTCGGCTAAAATGTGGCTTTGCAGGACCTGTGCCTTAGTCATCTCTTTGTCCCACTGCTGAGATGGATTCCAGGCGTGTTGTGGGTGCTACATGATCAAAGATGGGAGGACGGGAGGAGGGAAGCCTAAGCCCACATAGGCGGATTCCCCTGACCCAGGCCTGCCCCATAGACTCCGGGGAAGAGCCAGGTGAGAGCCCAGACTCCCTCCCTCTGTGGGACGTCTCCCCCTCCCAGGTGGGAGGCCAGTGGCAGGAGGAACAGCCACAGGGATGAGGCTGCTGAGAGGGGTGTCCCTTTTCCAGAACCTTCCATGACTGCCGCTGTGGCTGCAGTCCCACAAGCGTGCCAAGTTAGGAGGGAGGGGGGCCAGGCAGAGGCATGGGTGAGCCAGAGGGGAGAGTCGACGGGGAAAAAGAGGAACCCTCTCCCCAAAAGAGGCAGAGACTGAAGTACAAAACCAGGGACCCTGGGAGGCAGAGAGAGGAGGAAAAGGGGGCAGCCGATCAGAGGAGCAGGAGGGCTTGGCCCTGGGGCACACCTGAGAAAGGATGCCACCCTTGGCTGGATGCTTTCTGGGTTTGTTGGAGCCTAATGCATAAGAGGCACCTAAATCCAGGGGGCCAGCGCCCAGGACCAGGAACCAGCCTGGTCAGAGGAACAGCAAGGCACTCACGGTGGAAACCCGCAGCCTCCCGTGTGGGAGTCCCCTGAGGCTCGCAGCGCAGCCCACAGACAGCAAAATGGTTCAACGAGCAGCCCCTTCTGTTTGCTAGGCACCCCTCCTCCTCCACCGTCTTGTGGGCGGCCTCACGCCTCACTGGGTATGTATGAAACTGTCTATTAGGGCGTCTTTATTGCACATTGGTAAGGAAACGCTATGAAAAGAGACCAAGTGTTGCTGTTCTGAGGTTAAGCCCTGTTCACCAGGCTGATGAATAACCTAACAGAGATTCTTTACTTGTCGCGAGTCAGAATAACATAGTTAGTGTTTGGATTTGCATTCCTACCCCAGCAGTAATGGGCATTACACAGTAGGGCATTTATTTTAATGAGCAGGTACAGGCTCTCGGTGGCGGGAGGGACCCTGGATGGGGTGTTTGCTAGACATAAATTCTTATGATTACATGTTCTATGAGGACGTGAGCACCTCAGGAGGGACTCTCCAGAATCATATTCAGAACCAGAAAGCAAAACCACGAACAAGGTTCCTTCGCTGGTCGGTCCCAGGAGACTCCATCTGGAGGATGAGTGTGGTAATGACTGCCTTCCTCCCCAGGTTCGGCTGGCTGGTGAACACCGCCTGGCTCCATTCCCCTCTCAGGCTTGAAGAAAGTACGTGGATACTTCTTAATGGATGGAGGAGAGGGAGGAAACTAACTTCGCTAGTGTCCACTATATGCTGAGTACGGTGTGTTACCTAGGTTAACTTTTGAAATGCATGGTAACCTGAGAGAAGGAGATTGCCATGCTCACGTGACCAGTGAAGGAATTAGGCTCCCAGAAGTTAAGATAGGATACTCTACCCCTGCCCATATAGTATTGTACCATTTATTCATTCAATCGTCTATGAAGACTGCTGTGTACAGTTGTATGGGTTGTGCACTGCACAACTCCGAAAGGCTCAATTCAGGTAGAGTGCTCTGAAATTTTGAGGTTCATAAGCTGCACAGTTGTATGAAATATATCAAGTGCTGGGGAGTAGGAATATACAACCTTACATATGCAACATGAAGAGATCTATATATAAATTACATATGATAGAATATCATTGTGATTAAATTTTGAAGACAAGTTTCAGGATTTGAAGTTTAACTGAGAGAGTCCCCTTACGTATCTGATGCTGGGTTCCCCACCCCCCCCCCCCGCCATCTTGTAGAGGAGGGATTTAGACTTCTTGACCAGAGGTAACACACATAATCACTTCCCCAGCCTTGTCCTGTTGACTTCTGGCTTCTTCCTGGAGTCTCTGACTGTCACTCGTGCGTGGCTCAGACGTTGTGTCTCTCCTTCTGCGTTGTCTGAGTCAGATCCTGGCCATCCTCTGGCTGTGGCCGCACTGGCTTGGGGCTCACGTCTTCCGGAGGGAGGCTTGCTCTGGGAGTCCACCCCTGGTTTCAGCTTCGTTACTCCCGCCCCAGTGCTGACAGCTGGCTGTGGTCTCGCCTCATTGGGTGGCTGAGCTAGGACGCGGAGAGGTGAGATCCTTCGACAGCACCACCTCTGCGGGAAACTTGTCTGCATCTTCTCTTTGGGGAGTTTCTTCAGAGCTTTGACTCAATCTTCTGTTGTTTCTTCAAACATGAGAATCTTTCCCTTTGGGAAATGAATATGAATTTGGGAAACAAACAGAAGGCATTGGAGGAAGGGGGGAAGTTGAGTCCATCAAAGTAAGATGTGACTGTAAAAATGGAAGCTAGTATTCTCGTACACCCTGTAACCTGTCAATAATTGTATATTTTCTGTATTTAGAATTGAGGTAAAATTGAGAGACATCCTACTAAATAACTGATCAATACTCATCAAAAGTCCCAAAATCATGAAAGAGTGAGGGGTGGTCACAGATCGGAAGAAGCTAAAGAGACATGGCAACTAAATGCCACATGGGACCTTGGATTCGATCTTGAAGCAGAAAGAGGGCACCAGTGGAAAAGCTGATAAATCCAAATGATGTCTCTGGCTTAGGTAATAGAATGGTGCCCATGTTAATTTCCTGGTTTTAATCATTATGCTGTGGTTGCGTGTGTTGTCAGCATTAGGGAAAGCTGGGTGAAGAGTATATATTTTTGTAGTTTCTCTGTAAGTCTGAAATTATTGCAAATAAAAAGTTTAAAAAAAAGAACAAGAAATGTGGATAGGGCACCCCATCTAGGGGTAAAACGAAATTAAACGTCTTTTTGGAATCCTCTTTGCCTGCCAGCATCTTATATGGTTGCAGGAAAAATTCATCGCCATCTCATTAACCCAGAGCATCTTGCCATCACTGACTCTTCCAGTTGGAGAATAACTGGTCACAGTTACCATAACTGTCCCAATAACCTACCTTCATCATCCCTTTGCAGTTTCCTCCATGGCGTCCCTGATGTAAGCCACCTCTGGCTGCCATCCTCACTCTCTCTCGTTTTCGAGGTTGCTTTGATGGTCCACCCAACAGAGCCCTCTCCTCCCAGAAGCCCTCCCACAGCTGCACCTGCAGGGCTAGATTCCAGCCACTGGTGGGCTCCCCCGTCCCATGGGCTCCAGCTGAGTCAGACCTCAGCCCAGCCCTTCAGCTAGAAGGCAACAGCTATGAAACTAGACTTTCAGATACATCTGAGCAAAAGCAATGTTTTGGAAATCGTGTGTAGCTTTCCAAAGAGATTAACTATTTTGAATTGCAACACCCTTTGACACATGTGGGTGCGTTTGTTGCAAATGCACTTTGCCATGACTTTTGCGTGTTGCCAGTGGCTTCAAACTGGACTTCCAGTGAAAGTCAGTATGAACCAATTAGAGAGAGCTGGACACATTTTATTCAATTCGAAACTGTTTGTTAAATACCAGCATGGAGCAGCCGCTGTACTATGTAATGGGAGCACAAAGATGATTAAGAGATGGTCTTTGACCTTGAGCAGTGCAAAGGGGGCGGGGGGGGGGGGGAGAGATGGTACGGTCCCGCTGTTGAATGTGAATGGGGGAGGGAGGGAAGGAGAGGGAGAGAGGCTCTTGGGCAAAACCATAAAACCATCTTTTTCCCTGGAGCCAGGAAAGGGCATTTGACAGATGCTGGGCAGAATATCAATGAAGTTGGAAGGAGGAAGTGGCTCTGAGTGTGTCTCATCTTGACACTCAGTATTGAAATAGCAGCTCACATTTCTCTCCCAAGTCCCTCCTTTTCAACATCCTTCTGTTGGCCACACACACAGGTAACCCACTAACCCTTTACCCGGTATGACGCCGACTCCCCAGTGTGCCTGCCCGTCAGCATCATCTGGAGAGCTTTAGTAAAATGTCCCAAAGCCCCCACCCACCCATCCCAATTCGCTAAGACCAAGGAGCTGTTCCTTATGGGTGTCTGACTCATTTCAAGCAAGGACGTCCTTCAGTTGACCTTTACTAGGGGGGCGTGTATTCTCCGGGTGCTTGCAAAGAGCAGGGCGAGGTGAGCAATGGGTGGGGACAAGGCCACCACATCGTATAACCTCAGGGGCCACCAGGCTCAGGGAATACAATGTGAGCGTTGCCTTCTATGCTGAGACCAAGGATGCCTGGGTCCCCAGAGGCAGTGTGGATTGTAATGTATGGAGTAAGCCATTTCCCTTACCGTAAATGGTACCCATTTAGTCCAGAGAGGACTTGGGTTAGTCAGCTTCCCAGAGGGCCCAGGCTCTGTTGAGGTGAGGTTGGAGCCACTCCTGAAGCCAGAGGGGGGATTCATAGAATCCACCAAGCTGCAGAGAGCCCCCCAGAGGAGCCGGGCCGTTGGGCTAATGAATCCTCGCAGAGCTCCCGTGGGCCAAGTAGGAGGACCCTGCCGGTCTTCCTCCGTCAGCATTTCGCGTCCACTGCACAGCTGAGGAGTGACAATGAATATTCATCCCCTGGCTGTGCCAGAGTCACTTGACTCTCTGCATATGCAAAATCAGAACTTGCTTGGGCTGGCAGGGAGGGATGCTTCCCTCAAAGGAAACATCTGATGGAGTGGGTTGAACCGGTGGGGAAAATGAACTGGTGATGGGAAACGGGAGCCATATTACTGAAGTGACTTCCATTTCGGCACCGGCTTGTAAGACGCCATCCCAGGGGAGAGGAACATTTGGACCAAGGAGAGCAACACAGTCTTGCTCTGAAGACAGGTTGAGTGGGGCTCCTGGTCAGCCCCTTATTTGGCCTCTACCAGGCCCTAAGGCAGAAAGAGAAAGGGAGCACAAATAAGTAGCATCTTGGCCTAGAGGCGACTGGAGCTTGGCTGGATAACTACATAAACAGAGCAACACGTCCACATTTGAGAAACCTTGTTCCTTATTGAGTACCTACTGTATGCTGTGTGCTTTGCATTTTTTATCTCATTTAATCCTCGTAATTGCCCCGCCAGGGCAGCTCCTGTTGTCTCCATTTTACAGATGAAGGAACTGAGGCTCAGAGATGTGAAATGTCTTTGCTGCTAAATCACGCACCCAGTAAGAGGCAGATTCAGGATCTGAAGTCAGGTTTTCTACAGTCTCCAGTCCACGTTCTTGCCTCCCCGCTGTTCTGCCTCTCATGACGTGATTTAAAGAGAAGCCCAGTATTTCAGGACGTGCGGGGTAGACGCTGGATCACAGCGTGGTGGAGGGTCACCAAAGAACGTTTCCCACCGGGACGGCCCAGCCTGGGAAGCCCTCCAGACATCAACCGTGCTCGAATTAGGAAGGCTTTTATAAACTATTTGCCTGTTGGCCCCAACTAAACTAGGTAAATCCCCTAAGGGGCGGTTTGGACTCCACTTTTTCTTAAGAGAAACACAGTCTAGCACGAACGGGAGCTGTCACAGGCCCAGAGTGGCAGGCCACACTGCCTCAGGGCTAAGCACACGGCATGGAGTGAAACATTCAACTTTTGCCACCATCCTGCCACTGACCCCATTTACTCAGATGGGGAACTAGAGGATGGGAGAGCTTAGATGCCCTGCTCGAAGCCAGGCATTGAGGAAGTTCAGAGCTTGGTTATAAAACCTGGTGGTCCAGCCGGAGTTTGACCTTTCCCAGAATGGGCCAGAAGGACAGCACGGGCAGCGGCTATCAGAGCACGCCCCGCATTCTGGGAGTTCAGGCAATGTTCCCATGAATGCCGGCAGTCAGAACTGGAAGGGCCTGGGGCTTTCTCCAGGTCCACTGCCTTGTGGACCACAAGGAAGACTAAGGCCCAGCAGGGGCCCGTGTCTTGTCCGTTGCCATGTGGTGACTTGAAAACAGCCCTTGTCTTTTGTTGATTGATTATCGGCCCCACTATTATTAACCCCATTTTACAGATGAGGAAAGTGGGGCCCATCAAGTTAATGGACTTGCCCGAGTTCACACAGCTACTGAGTGTTGAAGCTTGGAGTCAAACTCAGGTCTGAATCCCTCCGCATGTAGATTCAGTCACTAGGTGATGTTGATGTGACTCTCACAATGGTGGGAGGTGAGGGCACCCAGAGGGGAGCAACTCACTCGGCTGTGTCTGTTCTCCACTCAGAAATATGTAATAATGGGCATCATGAGGCCCAGTGTGTGTGTGCACGCACACACACACACACACCCCGCTTCTCTCCGTCTGTCCTCCCTTCTTGTTCCCACCTCAAGAGCTCCAGCAGGCTTGCCCCCCCATTATCCAAATGCACTCCAGGTTTGCACCCAGAAGGTTAATTTCACATCTGGCAGGAAGCAATTGTGCAAAGTTGCTGAATCCTCTCCTCCACCCCCTTAGGGGGTTCATCAAACCCCATCATCCCAGAAGCGTCAAAATGTTTTCCATTCCCAGCAAAAACAGAAGTAGCACAAAGTCGGAAAGTCCCTAACAATGAAATCTAAAACCAAGCGGCTTTAAGAACAAAATGCTCCTTTGGGATTTTGTGGGGCTGTAGCTTTTGCCCAAGAGGCATGTAGTTGAAAAAGCCCAGGGGCCGGCCTGGTGGCGGAGCAGTTAAGTTGGCCCATTCCACTTCGGTGGCCCAGGGTTCACTGGTTCGGATCCTGGGTGAGGACATGGCACCACTTGTCAAGCCATGCTGTGGTAGGCATCCCATGTATAAAGTAGAGGAAGATGGGCACAGATGTTAGCTCAGGACCACTCTTCCTCAAAAAAAAAAAAGAAAAGAAAAGAAAAAATATAAAAAAAGAAAAAGCCCAGGTACCCAATGAAGGTAAGGCTTCAGAAGAGGGAGCTGTCCAAAACCCATGCCAAGTGGGAAGGCCGCCAATCAGCATGGTTTCGTGAGCTCAGGGCAGGATGGCAATGCAGAAGAATGGGGATAATATTTGTTAAGCGTCTTCTACAAAGTACATGCCATATGTAGCATCACTGAATGCTTACAACACGGTGAGGGATGATCCATTTTACCTGTTTTGTGGATAAGGATTCTGGACTGAGAATCCAGGATCCTGAGGTTTTGTCATGGGTCTGCTACTAACAGGCTACACAGCCTTAAATTAAACCACAGAAATCCAGAGTGGGCTTTGAGGTCAGCAGCTATTCCCTGGATATACCCAGCCTATATCTGGCTACCCTCCTGGCTTATGCCCTGGCTGATGTTGTTAATTGGTCATAATGCTCTTTCCCAGGAATCCTGGATAAAATTTCAGAATCCTTCTCAAAATAGCCTTGTAGGTGACTACCTCCTTTATATTGGAACTGGCACAAGAGATGGAATCTATTTGCCACACCTGACTTAGGTCAAGTCTTTATTTCTAAGAAGAGGAAATCAAGGCTCAGAGTGGAGAAGTAACTTACTTAAGATCACACAGCAAGTCAGAGACAGACAGGTCTAGAACTCAGGGCTTAGGGCCAAAAGTGCATTACTCAAGACAGCTCCTCATAAAGGGAGTGACGTTGCAAGCCCTGTGTGGCAGCACAGCTCATTTCCATTCTTTTTAAGCAAATGGATTTAAATTCTGGAAACAGTTCCTCAGCCTCTTCCTTCCAAATTGCCCCTCCCTCTGTTCCAGCTGAGCAACCGAGACGAACAGGGTACCCAGTTCATGTGTGCCTGGCTTTAGCACAAAACTAACATTTTATTTCCCTTCCGTAGTATGTAATTTCTTTGGAAGTTGAAGTGTAATGAAATTGGTCTTTATTATAATTAATAAAAGCCCCATAACTTTAAATTGGGTCATAAATCTTGCCGGGAATCCAATACCAGCATAAGAGTCAGTCCTTTCCCAGAAGGCGCTCTTTGGGAGAAGGAGGCGGGTGGGCTCCCTCCTCCGGAACGGAGGCTGGCTGTGCTCGCTCCAGTGGCGGGTTTTCTGCTGCCGGTCTATTCAGGTCACAAGCAGGACGCAGGCAGCTCGTGCACCTGCAAATGGAAAAAGTGTCCCTTCGTCCAGGGCCTGTAGATATTGCTCCAGCGTGAGCTCTGCCTGCGTGGTCAGCTTAGCAAAGGCTTATCTTGAGAAATAAAACGATGTGCTTTCTATGTGCCTGGACTCTGCTAGAGAGATGGGAGATGCTATTCTTGTCCTACCCAAGGACACTTCAGGTGTTTACGGTCCAGCGAGGAAGGCACGGTTGTAAGCTGACATGCGCAGTTCAGTGTGGATTGTGCAGGCGTAGAGGGAGCATAGGCAGAAAGTGGTTGACCTTCTCTTTGAGTGATGTACACTGAGGGGGATTACTTCAATGAGAAAGGAGCTAGTGGTGAAAGCTGATCAGGAGATTACCAGGTGGGCACCTTCTGCTAACACACCACACTCATTGCTGCATCAGGCCCTTTGCACGTGCTGGTTGCTCTGCCTGGAGTGCTCATCCCAGATCTTTGAGTGGCTGGCTTGTCTGCATTCAGATCTCAGTTCAAATAGAACCTCCTTGAAAAGCCTTTCCTCTCACCCTACCTCGTGTTTCTCCTCCCACTTTTTTGCTATCATGTCACCTTTTCTATTTCCTTTACAAAGCTGGCCACTCCCTGAAGTTACTTTTTTTTATTTATTTGTTTCCTTGTTCTCTGTTTCCCAAATGCCCAGTACAGGGTAAACACAGTTACAACAGGAAACTTGTCTAGTTTATTCACTGCTGTTGTCCCCGTATCTAGAAGAATTCCAGGCACCAAATGGACAATTAATAACTATTCTAGGCAAAGATTCATGAAATGGCATGGCTCATTAAAAGAAACTTGTTTTAAAGCAGATTACAAAATTGCATGCAATGTAAGAAGGGAAAACGGTATACAAAGATGCCAAAGAGAAAGAAAAATAAAGGCAGAAAAATAAAATCGCCGCCCGAAAGCACGAGGGAGGGAAGTGGGAGGAGAGAAATGCCTAGTAAAGAAGTTGTCATTTCTTTTCTGTGGAATGTGCACTGCAACACCCCCCCTTCACCATCCCCCTTGAAATTTTTAGTTAAGTGTTCGTAGCTCACTAAAATAAATAAGCAAATAAAACCCACCAAGCCAGGAATGGGGTTAGTGTACGCATTTCATAGACCTTAGCATCTTGCTAGAGGTGAGTAGCAAATTTGGTTCTGAGCTTCCTAACAGTCAAAACAAGAGGGAAAGATGAAATGTGGTCACTTTCAAACCTCAGTGTGTGTGAGATAAGCACAAGGCCACTCTGCTCAAAAGAAGCCCAGATGTTCCTGGACCTGAAAGCTGAGAGTGATTTCTCCCACTGGTCCTCACAAGGGGAGAATGTAATGATGCGTCCCTTCAGTGTGTTCAAAAGAGAGTTTCATCATAGCATCTTTCTTCTAGCCGGTCAATGATCTCACACCAAAGAGCAATTTAGTAACACCCTTTCTACGAGCAGCTAAAACCACGCCATCTAAGCTCATCCCTGAATGGGCTGACCAGGATGAGATGGAGAACATCCTGGAGAAATGGAAGTATTGGCTTAATGTATTGAGGTGCTCCAATGCTGAGTACATATGTGTTTATAATTGTTACATTCTTTTGATGGATTGACCCCTTTACCATTACATAATGACCCTCTTTGTCTCTTGTTACAGTTTTTGACTTAAAGCCTATTTTGTCTGATATAAGTATAGCTACCTACCTCTGCTCTCTTTCAGCTTCCATTTCCATGGAGTATCTTCTTCCACCCCTTCACTTTGAGCCTATGTGTGTCCTTGACGCTGACGTGAGTCACTTTCGGGGAGCATATAGTTGGGTCTGGCTTCTTTTTTTCAATCCATTTATATTTATCCATTCTATGCCTATAGATTGGAGAATGGATCCAGTTACATTTAGAAGAATTATTGATAGGGAAGGTCTTCCTAATGCCATCTTATTGTTTTCTGACTATTTTATAGTTCCCTTGTTCCTTTCATCCTCTCTTGCTGCTTTCCTTTGTGACCTGATGCTTTTCCATAGCGGCCCGCTTTGATTCCCTTCTCATTATCTTGTGTGCATCTGCTGTCGATTTTTGCTTTGTGGTTACCAGCAGGCATGTAAGCCTCCTGGTATCTTATCTTATAGATAGCTATAACAGTCTGTTTTAAGCTAATAACAACTTTGACCGTGTGTAAAAAACTCTACCCTTTTACACCCCCTCCACATTTTATGTCTTTGGTCTCACAATTTACCTCTTTTCATATTGTGTATCCACTGACAAATTATTATAGTTTTACTTACTTTTAATACTTTTTTCCTTTAACCTTTATACTGGAGTTAAATAGTTAATACACCACCATATTACAGTACTAGAATATTCTGGATTTGAATATATACTTACCCGTACCAGTGTGTTGTATATTTTCATATGTTTTCATGTTACTAATTAATGTCCTTTCATTTCAGCTTGAAGAACTCTGTTCAGCATTTCCTCTAAGGCAGGTCTAGTGGTGATGTATTTCCTCAGCTTTTGTTTGTTTGGAAAGGTCTTTCTGCCTCCTTCATTTCTGAAGGACAGCTTTTCTGGGTAAAGCATTCTTGGTTGGCAGGTTTTTTTCTTTCAGTACTTTGAATATATCTTCCTAGTCTGCGAGCTTTCTGCTGAGAAATCTATTGATAGTCTTAGGGACTTACAGGGGTTGTCTTGTATGTGAGGAATTGTTGTCTTTTGCTGCTTTTACAATTCTTTCTCTGTGATTTTAGACAGTTTTATGACAATGTGTCTTGGAGAATATTGTCTTGGGTTGAAATTTGGTGAGTGGGGTGCCTATGAGCTTCTTGAACTTTAATATCCAAATCTCTCCCTAGATTTGGGAAGTTCTCAGCCATTATTTCTTTAAATAAGCTTTCTACTCCTTTTTCCTTCTTTCTCCCTCTGGGACTCCAATAATTTGTAGATTGTTTCTATTAATGGTAACCCATAATTCACAAAGGTTTCTTCATTCTTTTTCTCTTTTTGCTCCTCTGACTGGATAATTACAAATTATTTGTCTTCTAGTTCACCAATTCTTTCTCCTGCTTGGTCAAGTCAATTATTGAAGCTCTCTATTAAATTCTTAAGTTCAGTCATTGCAGTCTTATAGGATTCCTGTTTTTTTTTTTTTTAATGGTTTCTATTTCTTTGTTAAAAATTTCACTTAGTTGTCTATCTGTTCTTTCTTGTAGTTCACAGAATTCCTTTAAGAGAATGATTCTGAATTCTTTGCCAGACACTTCATAGATCTCCACTTCTTTAGGGTCAGTCATTGGAACTTTATTGGTTTCCTTCAGTAGTGTCATGTTTCCTTGATTATTCATGACATCTGTAGCCTTCATCAGAGCACCTAAATATGTTAAGCAAATACTAACAGATCCAAAGGAGAAATAGACAATAGCAGGGGATTTCAATACCCCACTTTCAACACTGGACAGATCAGTGTGCTTTCCAATAAAAATCAAATCTAATATATTTTTGGGAAAAAAAAAACAAAACAATGGACAGATCATCCAGACATAAAAATCAGTAGGGAAACATTGGACTTGAACTGTTGACCAAATGGACGTAACAGATGTATACAGAACATTCCATCCAACAGCAGCAAGATACACATTCTTCTCAAGTGCACTCAGAACACTTTCCAGGATAGATCACATGTTAGATCACAAAACAAGCCTCATAAAATTAAAGTTTGAAATCATGCTAGATATGTTTTCCAACCACAATGGTGTGAAACTTGAAATCGATAATGGGAAGAAAACTGGAAAATTTACAAATATGGAAATTAAACAACACACTCCTGAACAAACAATGGGTCAAAGAAGAAATCAAAAGAGAAATTTAAAAAATCTTGAAACAAATGAAAATGGGAATGCAATATACCAAATCTTATGGGATGCAGCAAAAGCAGTTTTAAGATGGAAGTTTATAGTGATAAACACTTATATTAAGGAAAAAGAAAGATCTCAAATAAACAACCTAGCTTTATGCCTTAAGGAACTAGGGGAAAAGGACAAACTAAACTCGAAGTCAGCAGAAGGAAGGACATAACAAAGATCAGAAGAGCAGAAATAAGTGAAATAGAGAACAGAAAAATAATGGCAATGATCAATAAAACTAAGAGCTGTTTTTTTAAAAATATAAACAAAATTGACAAACCCTCAGCTAGACTAACTAAGAATAAAAGAGAGAAGACTTAAATAAATAAAATTGTAAATGAAAGGGGAGACGTTAGAATTAAAATAGATACAAATACAGAAATACAAAGCATCACAAGAGATTACTGTGAACAATTATACGCCAACAAATTGGATGACCTGGAAGAAATGGATAAATTCCCAGAAACATACAACCTATCAAGTCTGAATCATGAATAAATAGAAAATCTAAACTGACTAATAATGAGTAAGGAGATCGAATCAGTAATCCAAAACCTCCCAACACAGAAAAGCCCAGGCCCTGATCTGATGGCTTTACTGATGAATTCTAGCAAACATTAATGAATTAATGCCAATCCTTCTCAAACTCTTCTAAATAATTGAAGAGGAGGGAACACTCCCAAATTCACTTTATGAGGCCAGCATTACACTGATGTCAAAGCCAGATAAGGATACTACAAGAAAAGAAAGCTAGGGGGCTGGCCTGGTGGCATAGTGGTTAGTTCACGTGCTCTGCTTCAGCATCCTGGGGTGCACAGGTTTGGATCCCGGGCATGGATCAAGCACCACTCATCAAGCCATGCTGCTGGGGCATCCCACATAAAATAGAGGAAGATTGGCACAGATGTTAGCTCAGTGACAATCTTCCTCAAGCAAAAAGAGGAAGATCGCTAACAGATATTAGCTCAGGGCGAGTCTTCCTCACACACACACAAAAAAGAAAAGAAAGCTAAAGGCAAATGTCCCTGATGAATATAGATGCAAAAGTTCTCAACAAAAAATACTAGCAAACTGAATTCAACAGTATATTAAAAGGTTTGTACACCCAGTGGGATCAAGTGGGATTTACCCCTGGGATACAAGGACGGTTCAACATACACAAACCAATAAATGTGAGACAACACATTCATAGAATGAAAGATAAAAATCACATGATCATCTCAATAGATGTAGAAAAAATATTTGACAAAATTCAACATCCTTTCATGATAAAACACTCTCTAAAAATTGAGTATAGAAGGAAAGGACCTCAACATAATATTTAACAAGCTCTCCAGGTGATTTTGCAGCCTACATTGTACTGACCTGACTGATGCTGTCAACAATCACTTTTTTTCATTATGGCCCGTGACGCTAAGCTTGGGCTTTAAAGTTCCAGAAGCATTTTCCCCACCCAACTCTTTCATCTGGCCTTCAGAAAGCCCCTGTAAAGAGCGGAAGCAGGTTCTTCCATTGAACGGGTGGGCTAAGTGAGAAGTGAAGTGTTTACGTGTCTTTCCTACAGGAAATACTCAGCAAGGGCTAGGGCCAAGACTGGAGCCAACTCAGAAAACAGCATGGAGGGTGATTCAGATTCAGGCTCTGGAGCAGACTGGCTGGGTCTACTTCCTGACTCTTCAGTCATTGGCTGGTGAACATGGGCAAGGTCTTTACTGGGCTTCCACTTCTTCGTCTGCATACTGTATTTACAGGGTTCTTGAGGAACAAATGGAGTATTGCTTTGAAAGCACTTAGCACTCTGATGGCATAGGGTAAGCCCATGATGAATGTGGTTAGCACCACTATTTCACATCCCTGTATTAGCTAGAATACAGCTGCAATGGAAGACACTGATAAGGCTTTTGAGGAAATGCAGACAATAAACACAGTTTGGGTGATCACCCCAATCTCACTTGGAGAAACATGGACAGAGTAGGGGGCCAGTTGGAGTTACAATGCATGGTAGACCCTGGAGTCAGCAAATGAGGAGCTGTCTTTGCCTACCCCATTCCCAGCAGAAGCCGTTCCGATGCTCACATCTAATGACCTCTTGCCTATTTTCTCACACCCATTAGGCAGGATGAATTCTCCCTGATGAGGAAGGAACTGCCTAGACAAAGCCAGCCTCCAGGCCAGCGCTGTCCAATAGAACTTGCTGCAATGATGGAAATGTTCTAAGCCTGTACTGTCCAATATGGTTGCCACCAGCCACAGGTGGCTATTGAGCACTTAAAATGTAGCCAGTGTGACTAAGGAACTGAGTTTTTATTTCAAAATATTAATTAATTTAAATTGACATAGCCACCATCTTGGACAGTGCATCTTCAGAAAGGGAAATTTGAGCTCCATTCTGGGGTTGTAGCCTCACCCGGGCTGAGTCCAGCTCTGCACAAAAGCTGGAAGAAGGTTATGCTTGTTGGGGGGACATTACCCTTCTCCGTCCCCCTTTTCTGATTCCCACTATGCCAGCCAGTCTCGGTGAGGCAGTGAGCTCCTGGAAGAATGTGTCGTAAATGGTCTGGTTCTGACCTTTGCATCCTCAGGGTCTAGCACACTGCCCAGCACTTGATGTTCATTAACTCAGGTTGAGTTCAGCTAATTCTTCTCTCGTCTGTCGGACTTGTCGCATCCATACCGCAGTGAGGACTGATCCCCTGTCCCCGAGGTGCCCAGCCTAACAAGGGGCGCTAATGAAGATTTTAAAGACAGGTGTGACTATCTGATCGAAAAAGCAGATGTAGGCAAGGAATTGCAACTCACATTAGTGTTATCTCTGGAAGAAGCCAGGCTGCCTTCTCATTGTGGAAGAGAGATTTTTTTTTAACTGAGGGAATTGTTTGCCGTGGGTTAAATTAAACCCATGTTCCAATATAAAATGCAACACAATTCACGTCAATGTTAATAATGATGGGAAATCCGAAGAATTATCTTTCACAGTAAATTGCCTCTGCAGTTGCAGGTACTCCTTATCAAAAGTAAATTCAATATGAGAACACTAAACATGAAGAAGTGATAAATTATGGAGGGAATTCACCCTCCATCATTTGGTGCCTCTAAGTTTTGAGTTTCAAGTAGCAGCTGTGACTTTAACGAAGTCATTTCCTATCTCTGCGCTGCAGGTTCCTCTTCTGAAAAATGAGGGGGATTGAACTAGACGCTCTCCAAGGAGCCTTCCAGCTCTGAAACTTTATACGTCTCAGAGTGCATGAAACTGATCCGTTTGGCATTTCGTTCTCCAGTGCCCTCGCCACAGAGAGACCCTGCTAATTTAAAAAACTGAGCGGGCTCCTAGGAGGCAGCAGTAAGGAGTAAGTCCCCTCCTTTCCCTCCCATCCTCTCCCCGCTCAGGAAGCTTCTGTTCTCAGCAACATGAATTTGTAATTGCTGCATTTATTCCCAAGGCCGGGCCCGGGAGGAGGGGCTGGCGGGAAGCGAGAAGAAGACCCTCTGTGTGCCTCCGCTTCCTCCATGCAGTGGTCTCCTATCCCGTCCGTACTGGGGACTGACTGTGACAGAGAAGCCCACTAGATAGCTGATGGCTTTAGAGAAAGGTTTGTCTCCTTCCGCCCTCACCCTGCAGGCCCCTCCGCTCGCTCGCCCGCGCCCATAGTTAATGATCTCCGAATCGCAATCTGACGCGCGCTCAGAACTGCGGTTCAGGGAGGTTAATTGTATTGTAATTGCCTCCTTCTCGGGGCCCCTACGTTATCACTTGTGACTGGGAGGCTTGGGGACAGATGACTAACTCCTTTGGCCCCTCGGTGCCTCCAGAGCCATCTCCCCCACCCCGTCCCGCCACCCCTTCCTTGGCATCACACTTCGAGCTCTCTCCCCTTCTGGTCCACACCTTCCTGATGCTCCAAGTGGCCAGCAGTACTCTTTTTGTCGTTGCCTCTGGGAGTCCCAGGGCCTGGAGCCCAAACTGGGGTGGGGCGGGTGGGGTGTTATTAGGAGGGAGCAGGGATTTCAAGGCTTGAGCTGAGGAAATCCTGGAACCTTCGTGATACAGAGGAACCACGCCCTCCTGCCTCCAACGTCCTATTCTGGGCAACCAGCTTGCAGCCCCCACACTTGTTCTTCGGGTCTGTGCCCTCACCATCCCCTCCCTGTCCTGCCCTCTGCCTTGCCCTCCAGCCCCACTTTTTCCATTCCCTTTGTCTTCTTTATCCGGTTGACCCTTACTCCTTTAAAATCCAGCTCAGTTACCACACCTGCCTGCACCTTCCTGACTTCCCCCACACCACATTCTGTGCAACCATGTTCTACATCCATATTTACGTTCCATTAAAATAACCTGTTTGTTTATATGTCCCACTGAAAATGCTACCTGCCCTAGTCCGGATTAGCTCAGAAACGAGTGGGGTCTGAACCTATGGGTGGTCAAAACCCAGAGGCCCAGAGGGAGGCTGACCCAGGGCTTTATTCCCGGCCAGAGCCTGTCCCTTCGCATCCTTCTGCCACACAACCCATCAGTGTCCGACACTTAGGCCTTCTAATAATTACACCTGGGAAAAGTGAAGACCTCACCCCTCCTCCTTCCAACCTAAGCACCAGCCATACCTAGTGGTCTCTGAACTGCTGGTTGCTTCCTGGAAGCTATCAGGCCCTCCAGAGCCCTTGCACAGTGAGCTCTCATTCATACCTTAAAGACTGCCTCCTCCATGAAGCCTTCCCTGACATCCCAGGACAGTCCACACTGCCTTCTTCTTCTGGGATCTCAAAGTGCCTTGTTGACACTTGGGTGAACTCCAGTTTCAGTGTACAGTGAGCATCTATTTGCCTGTCTGTCTCCCTCCACGAAACAGTAAGCCACCCGAGGGCAGGGTCCCTTCCAGTGCTCCCCAGTAGTTCCTGATGTGTAGCAGGCATGTGAAGAATGTTCGCTGACTTAGTTAATGAACGAGGGAATGGTGAGAAAAGCATTGGAAGATGGGCTTAAGGTCGCGGCTTCAGCAGCACCGTTAATGCTGCTCCCACACGGGGGCGAGGTAGCAGGTCTATTTCATGTTCTCCTGTTTCTTCAAAATTAACATGTTGAGGTTTCAAAAGTGGGTCGCACCGCAGACAGCTCTCCCTTGCTCCCTGGTTCCAGTAGAGGCAGAGAAAATGCCTTCGTTTTCCTTCGGTATCTTCACAAGCGCTTCTCAAATGTGGATGTCCCTTCACATTACCCAAGGAGCCCATTAAAATGCAGCTTCCGACTCCGTAGGTCTGGGGGCGGTGCCTTGCAGTCTGTGTGTCTCGCTGACGATGCCCGTACCACTGTTTCAGGGACAACGCTTCAAGTAGCAAGAATTTACTCCAATTCTCGTAGAAAGCACTATATTTTCTAATTAGAAGCCTCAAACCCAAAGACAACAGTGTGGTGTAGGAAAAGGTGAACTTTGGACTTAGTTAGACTCAAGTCATCTCTGGGTCCTACTACTTTGCTATCTGTGTGATCTTAACGTATTTTCTTAACTTTGCTAGGCTTTGGATTCTTCGTCTGTAAAACTGAAGCCATGGCCTGTAACCCCATGGATATGTATGCGTGTGTGTGTGTTTGAATGAGGATTACATGTGGAACATATAAGATTCTTCTGCCTCACGGCAGGTCTTCAGTAACTAGCTGTTTGTTTCCTTCTGATTGGAGCTGGTTTCCAGAGTCACTGTTTGCTCTCTCTCATAGGTCAGACTTCTCTACCTCCGTAATCAGAGCCCTCTCTGGAAGAAAGTTACATTCCTGCCCCGACACCAGGACTGGCCTTGTGTCTTGCCTTGGCCGATGAGATGTGGGTGGAAGCATGTGCATCACTTCCAAGCCAAAGCTTTAAGGACAATGCGTCTTCCCTTTGTCCATCTTTCCTTTGTCCATGAGACTGTCAATAACAGAGCCAGGAGCCACTCCTTCAGCTAGGGTCCCAAAGTAAAGGTGACACGGAGCTGAGCCCCAACTGACCTGCAAGGAGAAAGTTAAATGAGTGAGAAATAGACCTATGTTTTTGAAAACCACTGAGATCTGGGGGGTTGTTTATTATTGCAACATAACTACTTTATCCCAACTGATAAATCCTACCGCACATCGATTGCCTTCCTCTCTGCTTTACGCAAGGCACTGAGATGATGGCAGAGATGGCACATACGGATCTGGCAGCAGTTATGTCCTCAAAGCACTCGAAGTTTAGTGAAGGATCCAGAAATGTAAATTCCCGAGGATAACACACAACTAAAGTCAGTGCACCCGAATAGGTCTATAATTGGGGTGCTTCTAGACTGCAGAAGAAAGGTCAGTGAATCCTTCCCAAAGAATTGAGGAAGATCTCATGGAGGGAGGGGCCTTTGAGCAAGGCCTGGGAAAATGACTCGACTTTTGATTGGACATCATAGTACATAGAACAGGGTATTTTTAAATCAGAAGTCCAGTATTCCAGTCTTGACTCCAGCACTTATTTGCTTTGTGACCTCGAGCAAGATGCGTGACTTCTCTGCATGTCTCTTTCCACTTCTGCAAAGTAGCACTAATAATACATCTCAGCATTAGGGGAGGTTTAAATAAGAGTCTGCTTACAAGCACCGCTCTGTGCACATAGCTTATACCATAGACATAATCCTATGTAATATAACAATCCTGTCTCCTAATAGGGCAGAGAGAAATACCTGCTTGCATTTTCGAGGGCTTACTTTGTCCTTAGTACCATGCTTCATACTTCATTTAATCCTCTCAGAAACCCTATGCGGTAGGTACTATTGTTATCCCTATTTTACAAGAAGAAAATAAACTTCGAGTTGTCCAGTAACTTGCTTAAATACAAATAGAGCAGGAGCCGGACGTCAGGCAGCTTGACTCCAGCCCATGCCCCTAACCATTTCCCGGTCCTGCCTCCCTGGGTGGAAGGAGAGAGACGTGAAACCGTGTGTGCAGGCAGTGGAGCTAAGTAGGAAACTGGGGCAAAATAGATGGGGCTGGGGAGAGCTTTTGCAGCTGCTCGTCTTGGGATTATGTCACAGGTTGAGATTACAAGATCTCCGAGGATGCTCTCACTGCAGCCCTCTGTTCCTGTGCCCTGTGCCTTCGGAACTTCACAGATAGTGATAGTACTTTCTTCACTCAACACAACGTTTATTGAGCACAGGCAAGGCCCTGGGAGAAATACAAAAATGAATAAGACCTCCTCTAGGCTCAGGAGTTTGATTTGAGCTTTAGGGAACCGTTGAAGGGTTTTGAAGAGGCGAGTCGAAGAGTGAATCTGGGCTCTGTGAAGAGGGCTCTGACTGTTGTGGAGGATACATCGGAGATGTAAGATGCAAGGAGACCAGGTGGGAAGCTAAGAGGATTGTCTGAGACAGAGTGGCAGGAATGGAGAGGAAGAGCAAAGTACTAGAGATGCTCCAAGGGCAGAATTCACTGGCCTTCCTGGTATTGGGAGAGGGGGCATGAGGGAGACTGGCATCATCGATGACACTGAGGGCTGGAATCTGAATGCATGCCAACAGGAAAGAGATGGAAAAGACTATTTACATAAAGGAAGCAACTACTATGGAGAAGCATCCAGGGGTCAACAACACTGGGGAGTTATCACCCCTGGGGCTGCAGGAGCAAAGTGAGGAAATGGTGTCACTGGACCTTTGGAGGAGTTGTCACAGTAGAACTCAGCTCCTGCCAGTATTAGAGTCAGGCCAGAGGGAGCAGGTAGGGGCTGGGGATAAATATCCTGGCCTTTCTCCATTCCAACCTTCTGATCTCCCATTGGCCACACAACATTAAGCCAGAGGGCAAAGGAGCCCAGACAGCATGAGGCATTGAGGTCAGCCCGCTGAATCCCAGAGCAGGGCAGAGGAAGGCAGAGAACTGGCCACTTGTGGGGTTGCAAACAAAGAATGCCCAGCACGGTGCCCGGGGAGAGGGACAGTGTGTGGTTCCACACTGGGCTCTGGAGCCCGACCGCCTGGACTTGAATCCCAGCTCTTGCACTTACAAACGGTGTGACTGAGGGAAAGTTACTGTCCCTCTTTGAGCTTCAGTTTTCTCATCTGTACAAAAGAAAGTTGATTGTTGCAAGATAGCACACAATACATAGAACGCAAGTGCTAAATGCATGTGAACTTTGTTCTGTTTTTTGTTCTTTGTTTTACAAAATAATAGTCCCTCCGTGAATACGGGAACCCAGAAAGAGATACTAGTTGGGGGATGGGGGATGCTGTCTCAAGTCTTGAGTCTTGTTCTTATGGGGTCTGTGGTGCTCGTGGACTGTCCATGGGGAGATGACCAGCAGGCAAGTTGATGTGCACTGGAGCTGAGAAGAGAGGTTATGGAGCCAGAACAAATTTGGGGCTCATCTGTGTGAGGGTGATGGTTCTTAAGACAGAGCAGTGGAATGGACTGGGCGGGGACAGTCTGTGGGAAGGGAAGGGTTGGTAATCTTTCTGTACCTGAGAAGGCTGCAGATCTGTTTGCTCTGACTTAATCCTCCCACTGCAGGAAGAAAACTACATGATCCTCTATCTGGTTCTTCCTGGACATAGATTGTTATATGTTAAGCGTTGGATAGAACCAGAAGCAATGTCTGCAGTGTTTGTACGGAGCTAAGCCAACTGACCCACTTGGAGTTGTTTCATTCATTCATTCATCAGAATTTTATTCAGTATTGTGAGGGATCAGAATTTGCCACCCCAAGATGTATCTTTTTGGCTTGATTTTTTTTTTTTTTTGCTTTTTCTCCCCAAATTCCCCCAGTACATAGTTGTATATTTTAGTTGTGGGTCCTTCTAGCTGTGGCATGTGGGATGCCGCCTCAACGTGGCCTGATGAGCGGTGCCATGTCTGCACCCAGGATCCCAACTGGCGAATCCACGGGCCACTGAAGCGGAGCATGCGAACTTAACCACTCGGCCATGGGGCCAGCCTCAAGGCTTGATTATTTTTAGGAACAAAAGAGAAAGAAACTTAGACCTTTCCCCTAACTGCCTAAAAGAATTTAAGATAGAAGGCCTGTCCCAGGAGGGAACTATCCCATAGATAACTCTAGGTGTGGTGGACTGGGAGGCACGGAGCAAGGCCATGGCCCAGCAAATATTTGTTTACCAAATATTTGCTTTTCCATTTCCATGTGATTTGCCTTCCTCCCCTTTGAAGTCCCAACCATCGCCCACAACATCCTCCTTTGTCTTTAGCTGAAGATGGTATTTAAGGTGGTGGGTTTGGCCATTTTGATGAGTTACTCAGTTTTCCTGGGTTTCTCCCATGTGTACATCTTATTGAACTTGTCTGATTTTATCCTGTTACTCTGTCTCATGTCAATTTAATTCTTCGACCATCCAGAAGAACCGAGAGGGAGGATGGGAATAGTTCTTCCTCCCCCACAGCATTCAGATGCAGAAAACTGTACAAGAAGAGAGGGGAAAGGAATAAAAATAATCAAGAGGTGGCCTTGGCCTCGCTAGCAGCTCTTACCTATTTTAATATGTTGAAATACACTTTAGCATTTGCTGTGGCAAAGCACACATTCCTGGACTGCTGTGAGCTTAGAAATAACAGAGAGCTCTGCTCCCTGGCTCAGGAAAGCAAAAGTAACATGAATTGATGTGAAACTCGCATCCTAATCCCAATACATGGGCTCCTGGGTGTAGGAATGTTTCAAGATGTGTAGAGGACCAATTCTGTGGAAGTCCATGAATACCACATGGCCTTTGGATACCATGATTCCGCTGTGGGGCTGGGCTGGATTGGTCTACCTCTTGCCCATCCAACTGAACATGAGACAGAGACCTGGTTCAAAGTCCAAGTTCAACGACAGCTGGACTATGAGCTCTGTTTGGGTGGAGACTGCGTATTTTACACCCTCCTCCCCCACAGTATTCCCTGGGCCTAGCACTGTGGTGGTCCTATAGGAGGCGCTCAACAAATCATTGTCGGATGAATGAAAATATAGGGAATTCAAGACAAGATATTTAAGAGAACATGAGCTTTCATTAGGGGAGCAGCTCTACCACTTATTGAGCTGCGCAAGCTTGGGCATCTTGCTTAACCTTCCTGTGATTTACTTTCCTCATCTATAAAATGGGGATAACAATTATTTCCCTCATAGAGTCGTTAAAAGGATTGCGATAGGGCAATAAAGTGCTGGTCCTGGTAAGTGGTTAGTAGAAAGGAAGCTCCAAAACATAAATTCCTGCAATATTATTATTCTTATCATTGTTTGTTATGTTTGTTATTTTTAAAACATTTGCTTAGTCACAGATGCTTTGGTTTGAAAGGATCGTCAAAGTCTTGTTTCCTAACCACACATCAGATGTGGAGTGACCAGGTGGATCCTAGGCACCCACAGGGGCAATGTCCCAAGGGCCTTCACAGGCAGGAGACTCCACGTGGAGGACACTGAGACCCACCCCGCCCTCCCCCGACTTCTCAAGGAGGAGCTGAAACTTACATTTCCTGTTCTCTTTCACTCACATCATGACCCTGTGAGTTAGGGAAGGTCATAGCTATAGTCCCATTTTACAGATGAGAACACAGAGGTCCGAAGAGAGAAAGATAACACAGCCAGTAAGTACCGAGGAGGGACCTTGAACCAAAGCCTTTGGAATCTTGGTCCTACATCCTTTGAATAAAATGTTCCTAATCCTCATTTAGGCCCTTTTTTATTTCTTAAGTATGTCTGATCTGAAATGCCCTTCTCTTTTCTTAAAGAAAAAAAATCTCATAATTGAGAGTTGTTTTTGATTTAAGCATTTTTCTCCTTTTTTGTGTGTGTGTGATAATCAATAGGATTTCCTTGCTCTTTCCTGGACTTAAGAGACTTCCATTGAGTGGTATTATAAAAGCCGGGATTAAACTACTCACTCTTGGGCCCTTTGCCCTTTCAAGGGGATTACTCTTTAAAAAAAAAAAAGAAAATCCATCCAGTTAATCATTTTTCTGTGGGCCAGGTTACTCTGGCTGAAATGAAATGCGGCCGCCAGGAGTTTGGATCCAGCCTCATTTGTTAAGCGTCTTCTTGGTGCACAGCTGGGGTCAGGGAGGGCAGGGCCAGAGCAGGAAGAGGATCTGGGCAGAGAAACAAGACAATGACTGACCGAGGACAGCTCGCTGAAGGCTGTGGGGAATGAGTGCCTGTGTCGTAAAGGAGACACAACATCCCCCATGGGAGTGAGAATTCTGGGGAGCAGCAGGAGCCTAAATCATACTCAAAACCTCTCTCTTCATTTTGCCTTTTCTCTCTCTTTTGGGATTTCTTTCACTTTGAGCCACTATTGCCAAAGGAATCACATAGTTTATATGTGCTTACATATGTGGTTATAAAAAATGCTTGTGGTGAGAGAACCATAGGATGGTGATCTGGGCAAAAGCAGTCAACAGAATTCTGGAAACCCCTGCTCATCTCTCAGGGGAATTTCTGTTTTTAATAATAATTATCATCATCATCATCATCATCATCATCATCATCAAAAGTCCAACTACCTCAGAGCCTCAGTTTCCCATTCTCTATTTTCATTTATTCAACAAGTATTTACTTAGCATGTACTATGTGACTGGTGCTGTGAGGGGATGGAGAATACAGTAAGTATTGGCTCAAACATATGCTCCTGCCCTGTGAGAGCTCGAAGACTAAGCTTGACATAGGGCAAAGGGGAGGAGGGCAGTTAACTTTAACAGGACAGGAGTACTGCCGGGAAGGAGGGGCAAGACTAGTGATGAGTAAATAAAAGGCAATAGGATATGTCAGAGTATATGAGGAAGCCATTTGGTTTAAAACTAATTCGGCCTGACCTTGTTTTTCCAAAAGGGCCTCACACGGCCTATTGAGTGTGCATTGTACATCTGCTTTAAACATTTGCTACATCCCAAAGACAGGAAGGATACCCTTAAAGATAGAGATGTAGCTTCTCCCCATATCAGCATTTCCTTAGGATAAGCATCTCTTCCTAGAAACTAAGGATTAATTATTAACATGCTGTGCTCACCTTGTGACCACTGGCCTGCTGTGCCAGCTAAGCATCTCGTGATAGTAGTGAAAAAGATATTTCTGTTATATGTGATGTATGCTCTTTATTCCAAGAAGGTGTATAACCACTCTGTATGCCCCACTTCTTGGGTGTGCTTCCTTTTCTTAGTGAGGGAAGTCCCCCAGGCTATAGTCCTCAGACTTGGCTCATAATTGACTCACCCCAAATTTTGATTTATAGATTGATTATGGATTATTTGTGTCGACACTAATAACAGGTGTCCTCCCTGGTAATACAGGGGGAACCAGCTATCCAAAGAGTACATGGTGACAAACAGCAGGCTGACTTCCCCCAGAGTGAACTTCAGATGGAGCAGGGCACTGGAGCATGCAACGTTTGGAAGTGCTGGCCAGCAGAAGGTTGGCCTGAGGGAAGTCTGTAGCCAGTGAGCGGGTGAGAGAAGATCCAGTGCCAGTAGGAGAGGAATAGAAAGAGAAAGTCAGGGTGCCTGGGACACTAGGAAAGAGGTCAGCATGTGGAGGTTCAGTCTCAGGGGAACAGAGGCACACTTATCAGAACGGGGTGCCAGGCTCTGTCCCAGACCAGGTTAAGCCATTATCAGAACTGAGGCTCAAGGTCAAGGGGACATGGTGGGAAGAATGGTTGATTTGAGGCTAGGGTCACATGGTTTAGCAAATAAAAATACAGAGCCCCTAGTTAAATTCAAATTTCAGATAAGCAACAAATACATTTTAGTATAAGTATGTGCCATGCAATATTTTGGATATACTTATACTAAAAATTTATTTGTTGTTTATCTGAAATTCCAGTTTAATGGTGTCCTGTATTTCATCTGGCAACTGTATTTGAAGCAGAGATCTAAGGTCCTTCCATCCGTCCTGCTCATATGGTCAGCTCGAAGAAGGGTAGGATATATGTTGTGAGGGGTTCTGAGAGCAAAGGGGCCCACCCGGCTCTGGCAGAGGCAGCATCCTCTCCTCTCATCTGGGCATCAATCAACAAGATCGATGTTCTCATCAATCAAGTCCTAGGGGGAGGGGCAAAGTGGAGTGCAATGTGATTGATATTAGAACCTAGGAGGGCCCACACCCAAAGATGTGGGGCTAAAGCCTGGGTCTCCAGAAAGACTGAAAGCAGGGCCAGCCTGCCAGAGGATGGGCAAGAAGTGGTCCAGTGGAGGAAGACCAGCTGCATGGCTAAGACACAGGTCCGAGCACCTCCCTCCCAAGTGCCAGAGGCCAGAGGCCTGCGCAAGCGAGTCGGAGCCCCATACTACCCTCTCCAAAAAGGGGAGCCTGGGGCGTCTGCTTCTGGGGGCTGTCACGGATGCACAGGGTTCTCACATCCTTTGGAGGCATCTGTGCCAGGGGCCAAGGTGAACCATGAGCAGGTTTACACAGGCCTGGCTTTGAATCCTGGCTCTGCTTGAAGCCTTAAAGCATTGCTTCAGGTGCTGCTGCATATGGTATTACAACCTTTTGATGTTTACAGCAATCCTTTATAAGACTGAAATGGATGTGAATACCCCGTTTTACAGATAAGGATCCTGAGGCTCAGAGAGGTGAGGGAACCTGTCCAAGACCACTTAGTATTAAATGAGGGCATGGGAATGACCCCAAATCCTTCTGGCTTTTCTCCTCCACCACACTGCCTGCCAAGGGTGTAGTGAGAGAGCCCCATAGCACAATTCAGAGGGCCTTGGCCTTCATCTTGACTCTGCTCCACCACCGGCCAGCCATGTCCTGGCCTAGCCTCTTCCTCACGTGCCAGATGCACAAGCTGAAATGCCGGGTCTTTAATCCGCCCTCCAGTTCTCCCAGATAGGGACAAGTGGTTAAGGTCACGGCTCTGGGTCAGAGAGCAAATCCTGCCGCTTCCTGGGTACACAAGTTCTTCAACTCTCTGAATTCCCTTTATCTCATCTGTGATGGGACTTGTTATAAAGAATAAAAGGGACAATGTATGTGCATCTGCAGCATACAAACGGTGCTTCCTAAGTGTTCCTTTTACCTTTGTCTTCAAGGGTTCTGATGTTCCTACAACGTGGGGGCTAGCCTGCAGGCTCTGGGTGAATACCTCCACCCACTTCTTCCCTGGGATTGACTGTCATGAACAAAAAAGCCCGCTCCCTGGGAAATCATCCGTGGCTTCGTGCAGCACTGGAAATGCAGACTCTGCACCTTGCCCTGCACGATCTGGCCCCTTCCAGCTCTCCACCTCATCTCCCCTCACTTCCTCCTCCCTCTTCACTCCAGCCCACCAGCCCTCCTGGCGTTGGGTACAGGCAGAGCTCCTCCCTGCCACAGGCCCATCCTGTGCACCCTCCTCCACGTCCCCTTGTCCAAGTCAGCGCCAATGTCTCCCACCCAAAGTGGTCTTCCCACACCACCCACCACCGTATACTAAGCAGGCCTTTCCCCAGTCATTCACACCATTCCCATCCTAGTTTCTCCTAAGCACTTATCACTGTCTGAAATCAACATCTGTGTTAATTGCTTACTTGCATTTTGGCAATCTCACCATCACGCTTTTCCATGAGAATGGGTGTCTCGACTGTCTTGTTGATCCCTGTATTCCCAGCATGGGAGGAGTCCCTGGTATGTAGTAGTGCTAATAACCACGCCTTGGTTTGTGAATGAGTGAATAAATGAGTGAGCGAATGAATGAACCAATCCATCCATCCATCTTGGTGTCTCCCGCCACTTATCTCATCTCCGTTTACATCTCCCTGCCCCTTGGTTCAGGCTGTCTGTGGGGTCCTGGCTTCCCTCTGTCTCGAGTCTCCACAGCTCTGTGCTTTGTGGTGTGTCATCAATTAGTCACACTCCTGGCTTCAGGCCCAGCTCCAAGATTCCCAGGCTGGCCTCAGAGGTTGTCCATGAGATAAGTTAGACACACACAAGGCTACAGAAGACTATTTGTATCTCCTCCCTGCTAAGGGAGGAAAGTCCCAGTGCTCTCCTGGCTGAGATCTGGCTGGTCCAGGCCAGTTAATTGCAGGGGGCTGGGGAAAGGGGACTGAGCTGCAAGTGGGAGGTGAGGAGGGATCCCAGAACAGCATGGCTCAAGAGCAACATGCACTCCCGCCCTGGTCCTCTCAGGGTCCAAGCTCCTCTCTCTCCCTCTGCAGAGTGTGACTCAGCCTGAAACCTCAGCCCACCCAGGAGTGGGTCCAGCTGACAGACTAATCACCCCCTTTGCTGTGACTCAGCGCCCCAGCTCCCCTTGCCGCCTGCCTGTCTGCCGGCAGCTCATCAGAGCCATCCAGGGACTGTTTACCATCACCTCCAGCCATGCATAATTCATCAGCCTCCCTCTTTCCTGTGGCCATCTTCCCCCTCCACCTCCCATAATTCAGGCAGCTGAATCCTCTTCCTTTGAGGACTCTGGGAGCACAGAAGCCCCCGCCTTACTGAGGAGGCTGCCCTGAGAGAAGACACCTTCAGACTAGGAGGGAGGAAGTGGGAGGGGACCAGGGAACCTGCCCTGATCCTGCGCAAGACAAGTGTCTGTCTGAGAAAAGCGTCTCGTACACACACCCCTCCCTCCTTCCCAGCCACTCCCTGCCTGTGGGGGCCTTCTCCTGCATCGTCCATCCTGGAAACTGGGAAAGTCAAGCTAAGTAAGGAGGAAGGAGGCTGCGGTTGACACTGGGGAAGAAACTGGAAGGGGAGTGACAGGGCACCCTGCTACCTTGCTGCAGTCAATTAGCATCAAAGAGTGTTATTTCTTCAAGTGCTGCCCGAAATAGTTTCCATTCGTAGTGCACTTCTGGTTATTCCATGGTGGTGACTTGCTGCATTCTGACGCCACCCCCCTCAGGTCCCAGCTGAGCTGACTGAGACATTGACCCTCAATAAGCATCCCAACCCCACCCAGACCCAGAGCCCCTCCTGACAGGGCCACTGGGACTCCGTGCTCCCGAGGGCAGGAGCTGCAGGTGACCCTGTGCTGCAGACCTGCTATCTGTCTGGGAGAGCCTGAAGTGAGCGCCATGTGCTCATGTGCCTCCGGGAAAGAAGGACGAGGCAGGGGGCTGTCACTGAATCCATCATGGAATCTCTCACACGAGGAAAAGCAGCTCCGGCAGGTGCAGCAACTTCCCTAAGGGGACACCACCTGTTAATGACAAAGCTTCGCACCTCTTTCCTGTAGTGAGGACCAGCCCTGAGTCCCAAAGCAGAGTGACAGACACGTCCAGGGCAGGCACTGCTCTGAGAACTTTGCATGTATTGACTCACTGAATCCTTACAATGAGATATGTACAGTTCTGCACATTCTACAGGGGAGGAAACTGAGGCACAACTGAGCAATTAGGTAGCTTGCTCAAAGTTGCATGGTTGGAATTAAATGCAGGAGTCCAGCTCCAGGGATCCGTTCTAAACAGTGACTGAGGCCAAGACACTCAGGCCTCGGCCAACATCCCATGGGGCCAGGGGCGGGCAGCTGGGACAGTTTGCACGGGGAGGGTCTTGCCTTTCCCAGCTCCTCTCTTCCCACCGAGGCATGTTTTTTGCAGTCCTTGGCTATCAGAGTATATTCTGTTCAGCACTTATTCTGAGTTTATCTGTGCCAAGCACTGCCCCAAGAGCTTTACAGATATTAACTCATTTAATCCTCAGGACAACCCAACAAGGTCAGCATTGTTGCAATTGTGCAGATGGGGAAAGTCAGTTCTGAGAGTGCTCAACATTTGGACCTTCTTGGGCCTGGGATTCTGCACCCCCCCAAAACCCCCACCCCAATAAATTCATTCAGAATGTCACACTTCCCTCCATCCGCTGCTTAATCAGAAAACTAGGGACTTCTTGATTTCTCCCTCCAAATCACGGTCCCTCCATCTTCATGACCTGTTGTCCTGCCTCCTTGATCTCTGTCATTCCATCAACCTCCCTGATGGTCTCTTTCCATTCTTGTCCTCTCCCAACCCATTCTCCAAACAGCAGCCAGAGGGAGCCTCTGACAAAGCACTTAGAAAAATCCAGAATTCCTCATCATGGCCCACAGGCTCTGCATCACCCTGTCGTTCCTCTCTCTCTCTCCCCCCCCCCCCCCCCCCGTTTTCCTTTGAAGCGCCTATTAGTTACTAATTGTGTGCCAATTAGAAATGATTCCTTCCCTTAGCAGTCACTCCCCGTTTCCCTCTAACCCCTCACCCCTAGCC
This sequence comes from Equus przewalskii, assembly GCF_037783145.1. Lineage (NCBI taxonomy): Eukaryota > Metazoa > Chordata > Mammalia > Perissodactyla > Equidae > Equus > Equus przewalskii. The sequence continues at coordinate 38,900,869 of NC_091840.1, forward strand.
CTAGGCAACCACTAATCTGAATTCTGTCCCTGTAGATTTACCTGATCCTGACAGTTCATATAAACAGAATCATACAATATGTAGTCTTTTGTCACCGGATTCTTTCACTTAGCACATTGATTTCAAGGTGCACTCATGTTATAATAACATGGCTCTGCATCCATTCCTTTTTATGGCTGAATAATATTCCATTATATAGATTTACCTCATTTTATTTGTCCGTTCATCAGGTGATGGATATTTGGGTTGCTTCCAATTTTGGCTGTCATGGATAATCCTACTAGGAACAGTCATGTACAAGTTTTACGTAGACGTATGTTTTTATTTGTCTTGGATATATACCTAGCGTGGCTGGGTCATATGATAACTCCATGTTTAACCTTTTGAGGAACCACCAGAGTGTTTTCTACAACACCTGTGACATCTTACATTCCCCCCAGCAGTGTGTGAGGGTTTCACTTTCTCTGCATCCTCAAGAATACTTGTTAGCATCTGTCGTTTTGATTGTAGCCATCCTCCTGGGTGTGAAGTGCTACCTCATTGTGGGTTTTGATTTGCATTTCCCTGATGGTTGATGATCTGGAGCATCTTTTCATGTGCTTGTTGGCTGTCTCTATATCTTCTTTGGAGAAATGTCTCTTCAGATCCTTTGTTCATTTTTTAATTGGATGACTTGCCTTTTTATTATTGTGTTGTAAGAGTTCTTTACATATTTTAGATACAAATCGCTGATCAGATATATGGTTTGCAAATATTTTCTCCCAGTCTATGGCTTGTCTTTTCACTTTCTTGATGATATCCTTTGTAGCACAAAAGTTTTAATTTTGACAAAGCCTAATTTATCTATTTTTTTCCTTTGTTGCTTATGTTTTTGGTGTCACATCTAAAAACCGCTGTCTAATTTAAGGTCATAAAGATTTATGCCTATGTTTTTTTCTGGGATTTTACAGTTTCAGCTCTTATATTGAAGTCTTTAATCCATTTTGAGTTAATTTTTGTATTTACTGTGAGGTAGGGGTCCAACTTTATTCTTTTGCATGTGGCTATTCTATGTCCCATGTCATTTGTTTTTGTAAATAAAGTTTTATTGGAACACAGACACACTGATTCATTCACATATTATCTCAGGCTGCATTCATGATAGCGTGGCAGAGAGGAGTAGTTGCTACACAAACCATATGGCTCATGAGCCTGAAATATTTAATGTCTCTTTATTCACCAAAAAAAATAAAATTAAATGAATAGAAAATTTGAAAAATTCTGGCCTTTGCTATAAATATTTGTCAAATAAGTAAATAAATGAATAAATGAAATTTGATTAGTGTATAAATGTATAACTATCAATAGTACTTTCATAGCTCAGAGAAAAAAATGTCCCTGGCACTTGCCAGGAGCCAACAGCTTCAGGGACTCACCGTGGAAGACCCTTCTCACATGGAAACCACGGGCTGGGAGATGTGAGTTCAAGCCTCAGCTTTGCTACTTCTAGAAGTCTCTTTAGGAAGAACCTATTAGCGTTGCTCTCCCTAAACCCCATGTCGCACCTCTACTTTCGGAAGGTGACAGCAGTGCCAGATCTCCGTGCAACGAGGCCATTAGCATCCTTTGCACCGTCTGGTCTGCCTAATCAAGGTGCTCCCCACGGAATGCCCTGGCTGTGAGGACGCAGAGGTGAGCACAGGGAGGGCACCTCTGTGGCTTCTACCTGTGGCGCCAGAAGCCTTCAGGCAGCTGTCAGAGCGGCTGCAAGCCAGACCTCTCCACAGGGCTCCAGAACACCACTGTGCCCACCCGCTAAGAGGCGTCTCCCTGTGGAACCTCAGCTCCTCTAACAGCGACCAGCCTCCCCTCTCTGTGTCCCACTGCCTGCCTGCATCCGTGATCATCCTTAAACCCTCTCTAATTGGGCTTTTGCTCTGCTCTTTGTTAAAGTGTCTTCTGGATGACAAAAAACAGCCTGGAGTTTTAATTTGACAGAGTCGGCTTCCAATTCTGCTTCTCCTTGACTAGCTGTGCGACCGTGGCAATTTCATTTTATTCTCTTTGGGCCTTAAATTCTTCATCTGAGAAATGGGGGAGAACAATAAATATACCAGGTTATTGTAAAAATTTAAAGAGAGAGCCTAAATGAAACGTCACCAAATAATAGGTCTTAGTGCGTTGGAGGGGCTCAGGAAAGAGAATTACCTGGCACTGCTCATGTCCCACTTAAAACTGGGTGATCCTCACCCAGCCTGACCAAGATATAGCAGCAAATATATGAATTTTCTGTGAAGGTTTTTCTGTTGCTTCTGAAAATATTTGTTCCTTCCTCTGTGTTCACATAACACGTCATATGTCCACTACAGAATTTTTACCCTAACTCTCTGTTCCCGAGATACTGTCTTTGGAGAAGCAATGTCTAGAATAACAGCTGGCACATATATCTCTTGACAAATGTCTGAGTGTCAGCATTCACATTAATGCTCTTTTCTTCCCATGTGACTGATGTGTCCAAAAGACCACACATCTAGAAATCTCTGGGATCCAAATGAATGATGTTCTTTGGGTCCAAAGTTGCCTACTCTAAGCTATTGATTGTGCAGACAAACTTGCAGAAGCACATGTTAGAGACTGGCTCCTTCTTAGGCCCGGGAGTAGATTTTGTGAACTGTGCTCTCCATGTCTCGGTCCATGGCATTTCTAGACCTCTCTTTTTCACCAAGTCCATTTGAGACTGCCCCACGAGCTACAGAGATCAGTGCTGGGCCCATATTTTATGAGATAACTGGTAACTGGAGTGTGTGCAAGAAAGCAAATAGAGAGGTGAAATTCAGAAACAGCCCAAAGGATCATGGGGTTGCAGGAAATTAACTGAGAAAGGAAAATCAGGAAACCCAGGAATATGAAAATTTTACATGCGCATACTCCTTGACCCCCAAACCTCACTCCTAAGAATTCATTCTGAGGAATAATTGCATAAGCGTTTAAAGATAAATGTAAAAGGATATTCATGGAAGCATTGTTTTAAGTGAAAAAAAAGTGTGTAGAATTGGAAAACCCAGAGTTTCCGTCAATAGAAAACTATGGGTATATCCATACAATAAAATACGAAGCAGACATTTAAAAGGATGAATTTTGGAACTTTCCTAAACTGATGTGGGGAGTGTAAATTGATACAAATCTTTAAAAAGTGGCAGTTTCACTCCTCGATATATAACCAGGAGAAAGGCTTTACAAGTGTACCAAAAGGAATACACAAAGCATCTGTATTACTAGTGGCTTCAGACTGGAGACAACCTAAGAATTCATCAACATTGGAATGGATAAATCAATTATTATATAACCATACATTGGAGTAGTATAAAAAAAAGCGAAACACGGCTACAAAGAACTGTATGAATGAATCTCACAAAATGTTGTGCAAATAATTCAGACACGAAAGAATGAATAGTGTATGATTCCTTCTGTATGAAGTTCAAAGTCAGGCAAAACTAATATATCTTTTCAGTTGGGAGAGTGATTACCCTTGAAGATTAGGCAAGGATATGAGAGAATTGGGTTGGGGAGACAGAGGCTGGGAATGGTCTATGTGTTGTCCTCCATGGCGGTGCCATTATTTTGTGGACTTTTCTATATGTTTATCATATTTCAATAAAGAACAAAAGTTTCTTAAAAAAGAACATCCACCATGTATTAGAGGAAAGAAAGCAGATTACAGAACAACATATAATATCTCATTTAGATTAGAAAGAGAGATTACCTATGATTGGAAAATTCTGGAAATTCGTGCATCAAGATGTTAATAGTGGCTCTCCTTGGCAGGAGAGTTTTCACCTTCTGCCTTATATATTTCTATACTGTTGAATTTTTAACAGTATCTATTACTTTATAGAAAAATAAAAGATGCTTCCATTGTAAAAGATGCAGAAAGTGGGGTCCTAATTCTGCCAGGTTGCTGGTTCGGCCAGCCCAAGGGAGACAGAGCAGAAGGAGGGTGACAATCCACGTAACTGAAACCTACTCCCGTGGCTCTTGACCACAGCCTAGTGTCGATGTGCGTTCTCCAGCCCGGGGCGTCAGCATCTTTAATGCATCACCCCAGGTCCCTCAACTTTCTTCCTGTTCTTCTCCTCAGTTGCTAGGCAATATGTAATTAAATTTTGGAAAGCCTCCTCCACCCTGGATATATTATCCTGGAAATTGGACTTTGCATCTGGCAGTCTTAGAAAGCAAAATTCGACTCTCCTCAGCCCCCCACCCTCTGGCTTGCAATTGACTCACAATTTAATTAAAAAGATTCCAGGGACATCTGGTCTCCTCTTCTACGAGTGCATTTACAGTCAGTTTTTCTGGCGTGTTTTTGTTCGCAAGCCATGGATTTATTTACAGAGGCAGAGAAACTGATTTTCATCTCTTAGGTATCTCTTTGTGGTCTTTATTAATGCTGTGTTTTATAAGCTATGACTGTTCCTCTGCATTGTAAGCTCCTAATGGTCTGTTTCTCCCTGAGCTCTACTCAGTCAATGAGTGATCAGTGATGCCACGAAGGTACCCGCCACCCTGCTGACCCCGCCCAGAGCATAGGACGCCTTACACTGCTGGGAAATCCGGGACACAGCCCCGTTTGCCAATCCCCAGCCCCTGTGTCCCTTACCATCAATAGAACTTTTTGGTTGGACATTTTCTTTTATTTTCACAAAATAAATATAGAAAGAGCTCTTAGAGAGATGGCAGAGGAATGTAGGGAGAACTGAGCCAGGAGCTGACTGGGTGATCTCTGGCAAACCACCTGCCCTTTCTGGGCCTCTGTTCCACCTGCAAAATAGGCGGTTGGACTTAATAGGCATTTCCCAAACATTGGGTTCATTCCATACTTGCGTGATTTCTTCTGTATCTGCATGCCTCCTATACTATTGTATATCCAAAATTTTTCTTTAAATTGACTCTCTTTTCTTCCATAAATGTGTGTATTTATAATGGGCACTTTAAATCACTACATAAATGGTAAGGTATTATCGCTCACTGTAAATAGAAGGTAACTGTAAAAATGAGTATAATGAAAACAAAACAATGTTGCCAACTTGTAACTAGATGTTTCTGCCAAGGCTCTGTGCCCAACACTTGTTCTCTCTTTGTTAAAAAGGGAAATTAGCAAATGTTTGGAGACTTGTTAGAGGCATATTAATATGACTTTGAAACTTTCTCCTTAAACAGTTCCGGGAGGCTTGAAAGAGACGGGAGAAGGAAATCAACTCCTGATTAAAGGATAATTTAAAAAGAACAGCAGCCTAGGTAATCTTGAGAGTCCTTTCTGGTTCTAGCAGATTCTCATAAGAATAGACCATAGCAGAGGGTGAGTGCAGACTCCAGGAGCTGAAGTTGGGTCCTCTTCCATCAGGCCTCTTCTCTGAGTTATGACATCCTGTGTCACCAGAGAGAAGGTGTGTGTGGGTGGGGATACTGTTCAGGAATATCTTTCGCTAATTCATTCATTCATTCATTCGGACATGGATGGCCTGGTTGGGTATAATGCCAAGAGCTGGGGTCACATAAGTAGATGTGAGCTCAAATGTGGGCTTGCCGTTTACTAGCTGTTTTACCCTGAATATGTATTTGCCCCTGCTTCTCATCTATAAGATTGCGATTAGAAAAGATCTAGATCTTAGACCGAGCATTCAGTCTCATAGGAAGGACTGAAATACAAAACTAACCCAGAACACAATATGCTCCAATATTAAGAGAGGATGTCACAGGGTTTGGAGAACCAGAGGATGGAGCGGCTGACTCTGCCACAGAAGAGACTTCATGTTAGCTGACCTTGAAGGGAGGGGCCTCTTTGGAGGCAGAGAACATAGAAATGAGATACTGGGCAGAACGGAAGCTTGTGCAATGGTGAAGGGGTGGGACCTATGAGATAAGTCCTGGGAGCAGGAGGCAGCAGGACGCAGCTCAAGCCTAGGGCATAAGGGGCCAGCCAATGCATGAGGGAGAGACCAAGGTGGGGAGGGATGGCAGGTGCACAGAGTCAAATACCATCTTGCTTAGGCCGCTGTCTCCTACTCGCCCCTGATTGTTTTTGTCATCGAGCCTGAATCAAAGGGAATTGTCCCTGAGGATCCCCGTGCTGGGTGATTTCATATATTGTAGCAGGAAACCATTTCTGGCCACAGCAGAACCTGAATGAAGGCACAGAGGACTTTCACAGAGTTCAACAGCGGTGGAAGCAGACGACGGCACTTGCGGAAAAGCATTGCTTTGATTCCGTCGGGGGAGCCCTCTCACCTTCCCCTCGCAGACGGAGAGGATGGGAAGAGGAGAGACAGTGGCTCCAAGTTCTCGAGCTGCCGTCAAGCTCAAAGAACACTCAGTGCATTTTGTGAAGCTTTCGTAGTGAGTCTGCTGTACGTTCCCCGCTTCCACCGCACGTGGAATTCTTGGGTATTAGACGCACAGACCTCACTCTCCTCCGGTTTAGAATGCGAATAATAACGCCTGACCCGCGTCTGTTAAAGTGCTGCCGTGAATCTCAAAATGAAGAAATTATTACGGTAATAATCATAAATTATTAAATGTTAAATGAATTAATAATTAAATTACTACTAATAATTATATTATATATTTTATTATATTATTTATATTTACATATTTACATATTATATTATTATCTTATATTTATATATTATAATATATAAATTATCAAATTAAATCAATAATTAAATCAATAATTTAATTAATTAATAATGTTAAATTAAATATTAAATATAAATAAATTAAAGTAATAATTAATTAAAAATTAAGTAATGTGAAATTACTTCGAAAGCTGAGAAGCACCATATGAGTGTGCAAAGTATTCTATGGCTGTGATATTACTGCACGAACAATTTGAATCCTATGTTTTCTATATAATATTGTGCCCTAAACATTTTCCACGTTACTGGAAACTCTTTATAGAGGCTCTTTAATAAATACGATCTATCCCATAAAGTGGATGTACTGTAAATTAGTTAAACACTCCTTGTTATTGGATATTAAGATTGTTTTCAATTTTCTGCTCTTAAGACTAATGTAAAAATACTCACCTTTGTACATACAGGGTTTTTTTCCTTTTCTTTTGAAGATCTCAGATGATTTTCTTGGCAGAGAAGAATTAATGTAGTGAGAGGGAATGCATGCTTTGCAGACTCTGGATACAGAGACAGATTGCTCTGCAGAAGAATCATGCTGGTTCATCCGCCCACTGGTCATCCGTAAATGTGGGCACTGGATCCTCAGCCATCGAGGCTGTGAACCCCTGAGGATGGGGACCACGCCTTAATTGCTCGTCCTGGTACCTCCAGTGTCCGACACAGTGTGGCAAATGTCATCGGGACGCGATCATTTCTGCTGACAGAATGAATGGTCAACTGGTGTCTTCCTCATCAGGCGTGTATCTGTACACAGGGCTCATGGACTCTTTAACTTGGAACTTCATAATGGCAGCAAAAAGTATATGTGTGAAAGAATGAACTCATGCTATGGAAACAAAACTAAATAAAAACCTAAGCATAGCGAGGAGTCCTAGCAGGCTCTGCTACTCTGTTACATGATTCTGGTGTTAGCTGCCAATCTCTTCTGCTTGGAGAATTACTCAACCTGCGGTCTGGCTTCTTAGAAGCGAGCAGCTTCCATGGTGTGTACCACCTAGCAAAGTTAACCATTGGAAAGAAGTGATCAGATAAATGATTGCTCAGCTCAAGCTTTTTAGTAATTCCAGCATTTCATTCCCAGTTCTGGGTAGGCTGCATGCCCCCAGGAGGGAGGGGCACTAGATGCCTTGAATCTGACTGCATAGACGGTCATTGACTCTGCCAGCAGGGTGGATCAGCCTCAGAAAGGAAGGCAGTGCTCATCCTGTGTGACTTCAAGCTCAAGAACTCTGAGCAGCCCGCCCTTCTTCCCCCCATCCTCTCCTCCTGCAGAGAAGAAAGTGAAAAGACTCACATTTATTGAGCAGGAATTGTGCCTGGCCCTGTGCATGCCTTATCTCATTTCATCTTTAGAAAAATCTAGAATGTAGGCACCATGTTAAAAATGAGGAAACCAGGGCTTGGCTTTCCTCAGAGGCACTGGGCAGCAGGTATGTGGCAGAGCCAGGATCCTGATGGCCCCCCCAGACACAAGCTGCTGTCCCCAAGTCTCTCTGATGCTAAATGAGGAACATACATAAGAAAGACCACCTGTCTCCCCACCCCTGGGTCCCTCACTGCCAACTCCAGCTTTTTTGATATGCTGAATTCCAGTCCTTACCTTCTTGAATTCACTCTGCCTCCAGGAGGCCTTTCCCAGTAGCCTAGTTGACAGAGACCTCATTCCACAATTAAGATTTGTCAGTTACTCCCATGGGGCAGGCCTGGTGGCGCAGCGGTTAAATGCGCACGTTGTGCTTTGGCGGCCTGGGGTTCCCTGGTTCAGATTCCGGGTGTGGACATGGCGCTGCTTGGCAAGCCACACTGTGGCAGACATCCCACACATAAAGTAGAGGAAGATGGACACAGTTGTTAGCTCAGGGCCAGTCTTCCTCAGCAAAAAGAGGAGGATTGGCGGCAGATGTTAGCTCAGGGCTAATCTTCCTCAGGGAAAAAAAAAAAAAAAACGATTTGTCAGTTGCTCCCAGTGTGATGCTGCGTGGGTCTTTAACCTCTAGACTGGACTTCAGTTTCCTATTGTAATAGGAGACGGTGATATTCCTACCTCTCTTTTCTGAGCTAGCCTTCTCTTCCCTCTGCTTTTCCCTCATTTACTCCTTCCTTTCCCTCCTTCTTTTAACGCATCTTTGTTGAATGCCTACAAAGGCCTGAATGTGAGGCTAGATTTTATTGTGCTGCAGACAGAACTAGGAACTGAATCCACAGCTTCTAGACCTGGAGAACTCCACACCTTTTTGATCTTAGACAAGTTATTCCCTATTATTGCTTCTTGTATTGAGGGGAAATTCACATAACGGAGCGCTATTATTTTTTACACCTCCTTTGCTTCTTATCTCATGCTGCTTACAATTATTAGGGGTATTTACGCATGCGGACACAGCCACCCCTGCATCCCCAGCATTTGGCGCAATGAATGACAGGTAGTAAGTACTAAATATATACTAATTACATGAATGAATGTGTTTTATCCTCTTAATGACAGTTTCAGTTCCTGGGCAGTCTGGGCCATGTCAGTATCAGAGCTGGAAGGGACCTCGATGAACTTCTGAGTCAGTCTGCTCGTGTGGCTGAGCAGGGGCTCAAAGGTCACACACGCTGAGTTAGTAACAGAACTAGGTCTCCCTACGACCCTAGGATGCACGCCCTCCTTGTGCCTAGGAGGGTGCAATGGTTGTCACTACCTTCAACAACCCACCTATGTGGGTCTAGAAGATAGGACCTGGTTGAGGCCAACACAAATGTGTATGGTCCCTGGAGATTCCAGAGGGAGCCGGAAGCTCTCAGGGCCAGAGTTCTGCTCTTCCATGATCTGACTCCCTGGGAAAGGCTCCCGAGGGCCTCGCTCTGGCTGCAGACCATAGGAAGCAGCTGGGAGGTGAGAGAGCAGCCAAGATGCCCCACTGAGCAGTTCAGCTCGTGACTGCTCAGGGGGGCTCCGGCTGTCTTTGATTCCTGAAGATGAATCATTTGTGAAGCTGCTCCCACTAACCCCGGCGTTAATGAGGTCTTTGAACAAAACAAAATTTATATCTGTAGTTGAGAACACAGAGGAAATTGCTCCCGGGGTGACAGCACAGAGCCCCTGATTAGCCATTTCCCAGTAACCAGCAGGCTGGACCCTGCAGGGTGGCTGCACAGAGGGGTATAGAGAAGGGACTTTGCTTTGGCAGGGGCTGGCATCCCAGGTTTGCTGGTTTCCAGCCTGTGGTGCCCTTCTCTGTAGAATGAGCTTTGTTCTCTCTCCCTTATAGGTTGGTTGCACAAATTACCATATGCAAAGCGTGTGGCCCAGTTGCTTCCTCCGAGTAGGTGGCCTAAGGATGAGGGGAGGAACAGTGTGGAGGTGGGGGCAGGGCCAGCCCAGAGAAGAGGACGGTCCTAGGGAGAGACAGAGGAGTGTCTGCCCACCCGCCTGTGGGAATTCTGCTGAGGACGTCGGGAGCTCAGAGTCCTCCCAGGACTTGGTACTCCCGCAGGTGTTACCCGAGCTCTCCTTGACACTCACCAGGTGCCAGGATGTCAGCCTGAGGAACGGGACAGCGGTTTGCCATTGAGGATGCTGACCATGAATAAGCATTTGCGAAGTATGAGGCTTCATTCCGGGTAATTCCGTGTACTGTAGCAGAAGAGGAGTCAGAAGCCCCAGATCTTTCTACATCTACCCTGATTTACTGTCAGATTTTGGACCAGTCGCTTTTCCTCTGTGAACGGTAGTTCCTACATCTCCGAAATGCTGGGTTTGCAGGAGCTGGGTTGGTCACAGAGAAGAGGTCATGGTCGGTATGAATCCCAGCTGCTCCCCGTATTAGCATCTGACCCAAGGCAAGTCTCTGAGCCTCTGTCCACTCACCTCCAAAATGAAACCTCGGTGGCTCGGACCGTTCTGCCCTTCTCTGAGCTCAGCCTCTGTGAAATAATGGGTTGGACTAAATGGCATGGAGTCCTACAGGTGACCCCAGAAGCATCTGGGTGGTTGACCCTTCTTGCTTGCTCTTTTTTCCTACTTCCCCTCCCTTTGCCCTAAATGGGAAGGAGCTCCAGTGTCCAGTGTCGGGTGTCCAGGCAGTCTGGCAGAATTGGAGGTGGAACATATGAAAAAGGAAAATACCAGGGCAGCGTGCTGTCCTCTCTGCGCCTGGACCCCCGCCATCTCTCTCCTTGCCCCCTATCTGGTGTTCTCCTTCTCCAGTCCTCCCCCAACCCCCGCCACTGTAAGTTTCCTTCTGTGAAACTGAGAGATATTTCTACAACTAGAGCCTTTAATTCTGCTATTAGTGAATTCTGACACTGAGGGTTTGAGAGATCTAGTTAAAGATAAAGATGTGCCATGTTCAGGACGGTGCTGGGAAGCCATGAGATATGCCTTGGGCAGCAGAGGAGGTGCTGAGGGCCCCAGGAAACCAGAGTTGGTAGGTTGGGGGTGGAGTTGGGGGTAGAGGTGGGGGTGGGGGTAAGGCTCTCAAATTTCAGGGCTGCTGAGGGGCAGCTGAGAGGGGCGGCAGGGAACAGCACACACACTCACCAATACCCCAACACACGGGATTTTCTGGCCCCAGGAGGTGAGCTGGTCCTGTCCTTCTTGGAGGGGTGTCCACGGGGATGCCACATCCCGAGTAAAGCCCGTGATGGCTCCTCGTCAGCTCCAAGCCAAGCACCAACTCCAAGTAAGCCGTACACAGCCCTTCATGACGTGGTCCCCGCCTGCCCGCTCAGCCTCACCTCCTAGCTCCTGCACCCCTCATGCATCCCCCGCCCTTAAGCATCCTCACGGCCTGCAGGTCCCTGAACTGCCTGTCCCGTCTCTCAGGCCTCTGGGCCTTTGCTGGTGCTGCAACCTCAGCCTGGGATGCTGCACACCTTTGTCCCACGCAGTGGCTCACATCCCCCAGGCCCCAGGCACTCAGGCGGCGCCTCCTCTCTGTCCAGCTCATCCTAACATTCCCTGTGGAAATGACCACCGCTGCCTCAGAGCTCCTGATGCCTCAGGTTACGGTACCGCCACCACCACTACCTCTATCGCTGTCACGACTAACCCTGCCACGCTCTCTGTGGGCGTTCTTCCACATGCTGTCTACGTTAGTTTCCTAAATTCTCACCACGACCTGATGAAATCAGTACCGATACCTTTTCCTACTTTACAGATGACAAAACTAAGAGACAGAGAGGTTAATTGACTTGCTTAAAGTCGCACAGCTAACTGGTAGGCCAGTCTGATTTCAGAGTCCCTGTTCCTGACCACTGTGTGTGCTGTGTCACATGTGTGTACTTTTGTTGTGGTATCATAATGGAGTACATAAAATTCGTTGTTTACTTCTTTCTCCCTCCTTCCGTTCCTCTATATCGTTCTCCTCCCTTCCTCTCTCTCTCGTTCTCCCTTCCTTCCTCCTTTCATAGAATGGGCTTTTCAGGGGCAAGGACCTTATAATGTTTTAGCCCCTGATGATCCAGGGCCCATACAATTCTGGCACGTAGCCAGCATCACCCACTGTTGAACTGGGCTGTGCTGAATGACTTCACTATGATTTGGGCCACTTCTGGGCTCTACTATCTCATGAGAAGTTGATAGAGTTGGGCACTGTGGGGCCACGTCCTGGAGATATGGGGACTCAGGTTTCATCTCTATCTTCATACCCGTCCTTCAGTGAGACAACAGAAAAGGAGATACACTCGTGAGGATGCATCAGGAAACACAGAGCACCACCCTTCACCCCCCTACTTACCATCGTCATCATTATCGTCACCATTATCATCATCGTCGTCGTCATCATCACCATCATCATTGTCATCTCAGTCCTCTAAAGCCCATGAGTGGATACACATGGAATTTCACTCCATGCATCTATGGTTACACTTGACTAATGCATCTAGAGGCTTCTCCACCAAATAATCGTCATCATAACTGTAAAGTTTCATTCATTTTGTAGAGTGATTTTATCAAATCCTCAAAACATCCATAATAGTATTAATCGTGAATTTACACGTAGCTCAGGTTGGCAAATTCACTTATCTAGAGGCGGAGTCAAGAATCACACCTGATCCTGTGGGACCCAAAGCCCACAGTTTCCCCACCATGAGGCGCTGCTTCAAATCACAGTCTGTCTGCCATTTCACTGCATGTGACATTTTCCTGAGAGGAACTCTAAAGCCCAGAGAGGGAAAATGACTGACCGCAGGTCACACAGCCAGTTGGGAGCAGACGAGGTCTCCAGTCTGGGGTTGGCTACCTCCCAGCTCTTTCCTTTCTGCAGCAAGGATCCAGTTATGCTCACTTACACGGGGGGATCTCACAGCACCCCATTCCTCTCTCCTCACGTCATGCCATCTGCCTTCCTCAGCAACCCAGCTCACCCAGTTGGTAATCTACTTGAGTCTGTCCTCTGGCCAGACTTTCTCTGCCTGCATCCCTCTCCAGGCCCTCCTCCATCTCTAAGAAAAGCACTGGTTGCCTAGCTAGTTGCCTGACACACCTTCTGCCCAGTAGGAGCCTCAGTCAGGGATTCCTCCCACTTCTGCTCATGCCCCGCAACCAGAGGGAAGTGGAAGCTGCAGCCCTCTAGGCCCTGGAGGCAGCGCATGTCTTTCTGAAGGTTGGCAACCACAAGCTAACACACACCATGCTCAGGGAAGGAAGACCCCATAAGGAAAGCTCATCCGGGGCAGATGACAAATGGGAACTGGCCATTTGTGCGACAGAGGTCCCCAGGTCCCAACCCCAGCTGATCAGCCGTGCACAGGCATCATTAGGACAATCACAGGGGATGTCTGCCCAAGTGTCTGCAGGTTGGCACGTCTGGACAGTTTGTGCACCAACTCTGCTCATTCTGCCGCTTCTGCTCCTGTAGAGAAACCACTTCCTCCACCCCCAAATCCCATACACTGATGGAGTCCTGGGGCCTGATTCTCAGACCCATTGTTCTGACTTCCTCCCCAGAACAGAGGCACCAAATACGCACGTGCCCCAAGCATGCGCATTAAGTACATATGCACACACATGCCGAGTATATATGCTCAACACAGTAGCACATGCAAATGGATATACACATGCATGGATGCCCACAGAACACACACGCACACCAGCAAATACCACACTGTGCATTTTGAGGGACTGTACACGTGACCCACACACGTACACGCTCTGTCTCCACAACACATGTTCCTAAGACACAACACCCACAAAACAGACATGCATGTCCTAGTGCAGAAGTACACAGACTCACTCCTCTGCTTCCGAAACTCAGCTGGAGTTGGTGTTGGGCCATTAACCACCAGAGAAATGTGTCTTCTCCCCACACTGTTTCTAAAACAACAGACATGTACCGAGAGAACGGTCCACAAGCTGGAAGATGTTTTGCACTAGAATCAACCTCTGTTGAGTTGGCTCCTTCCCAGTCAGGATGGCTGTCAAATCAGGGATCTTGGACGTTTAACGTTGACGCGCAAATACCTCAAGGTCAATTCATGGAATGGAAGTGGGCGGTCTGCAAAGGCAGTTTGGAAAAGTGGGAACTGAAGTCTGGAGAACTTAAGATCTCAAGGTGGAGCATCTGCTGCTTGAGAGACGTAGGACCAGAATTCAGGTCTCTCGGCTCCCCGTCTGGTTGTCTTCCACACGTGCCCACTCGCTTATCGGATTCAGCAAGCACTTGGCGAACATCTTCTCTGGACCAAACTCAGTGCTCAAACTTCAGGATGCAAACGTGGGTGAGTTCTGCCCTCGGAGAGTTTGGACACGACTTTCTCCTTAGCCTGTCCTCTGATCCTTCCTGCTGTTGAATCCATCTGGACACACAGCTCGCCTCAGAAGGAACTCCAGAAGGCCACGGCTGTCATTTGTGGACCATCCCTGAGTCTCACAGGATCCTGGTGACCATCCTTAGGGATCATCCCTTAGGGATTGTCCAGGCCACCCTCCCACTTTGCAAATGAGGATAGAGATTCCTTAATCACAATTTCTTTGTGCGTCTCCTTGGCCCTTTTGTCTCCAAGCCAAACAGAAATGAAGAAATCCGTGGGTGCCTGGCATGTAATTGGTGCTCACTTGGCATCAGTTCTCTGCCCCTTGCCAAATGAGCCATGTCCTCTGGGGGTTCTCTCTCCATGGCTAGGACTCTCTCCTGCAAGGAAACCACACAGGGGTCCTCCACGCCCTTCCATCCTCACCCTGCTCCTCCGCAGGTTGCATCCTCCTTGCAACGGTGTCTAACGAAGTCCCAGTCCTGCCCTGGCATGTAATCAACTCCTTGCTTGATTGTTGCCTGGTGACTAAGGTGTCAACTGCTTATGTGTGTGGCACAACTGTTTTAAGCTGAGGGTCACAGAACCTCCCTGAAATTGCACACAACTCATTTATGTAGGTGAGAAAGTGCATTTCCGTGAGGATAGGCTCAGAGCTTTTATTAAATTACAAATCTGTGTATGATGGGGGAAAAGTTCAGGGCTGAACTTCTCTATCAGGGGTGGCAATAGGATGAGGGGCTGTCTGGCAGTGTTTGTGGTGGTCCCATATGCTGGAGTAAAAAGAGGCCCAGTGCATGGCTTCATGTAATGGCATCTTGCTCCTGGGCCCCCTCCAGGTTCTCGGAACCTCACCTCAGCCAGTGGTAGAGACGATTGGTGTTGTAGAGTGAACCCCCCTGGGTGTCCACTGAAGAGCTATGTGACTTGGGGAAATTGCGTGTCGTCTTTGGAGGAACAGTGTCCTTGTCCAAAGGCAGTGGGTGTAGGGAAAGGAACACGGCTTTGTGCTCAGACAGCCCCAAGTTCAAATGCTGACTCCCCATTCATTCTGGGCAACCCACTTAACTTTCTGTATTCAGTTCCTAGGCTGTAAAGTCAAATGGTTAAATGTATGTTAGAATTACGTGTGGATTGGGATAACACATGTTAAATCCAGCATGGTGCCTACCCATCGTTGGCGCTCAGACACCAGCTCCCTTCTTCCATCCCTTCCCCAAAGAGAGGGCCTGCATTGTGACCAACAGCCTCTGATCCCCCACAGGAAGGGGGCATAGGTTATCCTGAGGCCAGTGCAGAAAGAGAAGGTAGTGTATGGTCGTCCCCTCCTGACTCTGTAGATCTCTTCCTTCCCCACTCCAGCCTACACGTGACGGCAGTCCACAGATCAATGATGATGACACAAAGGAAATCTCCCATGCCACTGATTTCTGTGGCTTCATGCATCTAGCAGATTCGAGAAGGAGTGCGCTGCTTTGGCAAAGGGCCTCATGGCTCTCCTGGAAGGAAGATGAGTGCTCTGTTTTCCTTATTAAAGAGCAGCCACACTTGATGATGGATAGAAGCCAGGCTCAGCTCTCTGTTTGCACAGCCAGCTGGCTGTCTAGCATCCTTTCTCTGTCTGACACTCAGAAGAGAAGCTAGGATGACTTGGTCCAAGTGATGCAGAGCAGACCTGAGTCACTGAGTGCAGGCTGGGGACACAGGGAACGACGTGTCACATGCTTGGCCTGCATCCCAACGCAAGGGCGGCTGGTTGCTGGTCTGACCGCCCTCGTCTGACTCCTAGAGTTAGACACTCGAGCTTCAGGCCTGGAAACAGCAGGAGGACTTCTCATTTGGGTGGTTCTTCTCAATTTCCTACAATTACTCTGTGGGCTGAACAGATAGTTATTACCCCATTTGGGAGATATGCAAGTTGAGGTTCCTAAAAGACTCACGGTATCCATTCAGAGCAGTGGTTCTCAACCGTGGGTGATCTTGCCCTCCCAGGGGACATATGGCAATTTCTAGAAATATTTTTGGTTGTCACAACTTGGGGTGCTACTGGCGTCTCGTGGGCTGAGATGAGGGATGCTGCTAAATATCCTGCCAGGCAGAGGACAGCCCCCACGACCAAGAAGCGTCCAGTCCAAAACATCAGTAGTGATGAGGTTGAGAACCCTGATTCAGAACTTTAAACTCATCCTCAGCCTGCATCTCCTGGAATAAGCAGGAGCAAGGATTAGTAAGAGAGGCTTTCCTTCTTTGTTGCTGTTTTTGCTTTTGGGAACTGGGCACTGAATTTGATGGCAGCGCTTCCCTCCCTTTCACCCTGGATGCCTCCCCCACCCTGCCTCTGCCAGGCAGTAAAGCTGACTTCTCCCAGCGTCATTGTCTCTGACACGTCGGCCCGTCCTCCTGGGGGGTGACAGGAAGGTGCAAGAGGGAGTTGTCCTCCTTCACTGAGGGTCCTCCCCTTCGGGGATGTCTGCTCCTGGGAGAGCCTTCTCCTTGGGAACTGGGGGCCACAGTGCTTGCTTGTTGTTTCCCACGGGAGGTGGTTCCTCCTAATATCTTCAATTTTTCAAACTGGAAAAGAACTTTGAAATCATTTTGTTCCCTGCATCCTTTTTTTTTTTTTTTTTGAGGAAGATTTCCCTGAGCTAACATTTGCTTCCAATTCTCCTCTTTTTGCTGAGGAAGACTGGCCCTGAGCTAACATCCGTGCCCATCTTCCTCCACTTTAGATGTGGGATGCCTACCACAGCATGGCTTGACAAGTGGTGCCACGTCCGCACCCGGGATCCAAACCAGTGAACCCCGGACCGCCAAAGCAGAACATGCGAACTTAACCTCTGCGCCACTGGGCCGGCCCAACCTGCACCCTTTGTGAGATCTCTGTATTTTAGAGATAAGGAAAGTGAGCCCCAAGGTCACTTGGTAGCAACAAACCTACAAATACATCTCAACTCCCGCCCCAGGGACCTTTCACGGCATCCTCTGGCCACGGTTCTCGGGACCCCTGGCACTGACAGTGCCTGGTGCAGTTTTCCCAACCCCACTCTCAGGTTAGAGGGCTAGAAAGGCCAGGTCCAAGTCATTGTGTTCAGACTGGATATCTGGGCTCAGATGATGGCACCGAGATGCCACATGCCCCAAATGCCAGGAAATAGTGGGATGGAATGACCGGAACAGGAAACTCCGACTCATCTGGCAAGGGGCGGGTCTGGATGCCTGGGGCTCAATGCAGAGCACCTGCGACTGGTGATGGCTTCTATTCTGTCATAAGAACCAGCAACAATTTTACCCGCAGAAAATATGACTCTATTATGTGTGTGCTCTCCAATCGCAACTCAAAGGAAACTTGCCCGTGAACAACCCCCTGAAACAAAACCCAACAACATGCCATCAAACTAAGCAGATCAACTGTTCTCAAGCTCTCCCTTACTGTCTCTTTGCTATTGTTCGCTCCCTTTGTCATCGCTGGTACTCGCCAGCGGACAAGCGGTAATTGCTGCCAGAGGCTTAAGGAAATTTATGCAAGAAGAACTACACATGGAGAGAAATGGTGTCCATTAACTGTGTTTCTGCATGTTGGAGAAACAATAGCAAGTATGGGACACAGTGACAAGATACTTTGGTCCAAGTCACAGCATTTTAATCTTTATTTTACTTTATTTTATTTTTTTTTGGCGGATGTACGGAAGTTCTCATGAACATCCAGTTTAACGGGATGAGACGGCCACCACACAGAGATGTTTGCCTGTGTACATTGCTTCCGTGCTCCCCGCCACTCCTCCCCAACCTCAGAGCTGTTGCCAGAACCCCAGTGTGCCAGTCCCCGCTTATTTGGAGCACCTGAGGGGAACAATAAGGGAGGAATGCTAGGCATGATGAGACCATAACGGCAATAAGGCAAGGGCTGCATCTTTCAGGATGGGTGTGTTGCAAGAAACAATATACTTTTAACATAGCAGAATTCAAAATGCCTGTGTCCTTATCTTCTGCCCTTGTAATTGCTCAGGACTCTAACAGCACCCTCTCATTTCTCTGTCTCCAGCCTGGCCTCACTCCAATCCACCCTGCAGCAGAAGTGGCCTTCCTAAAATGCAAGTTGGAGTAGCTCCCAACTGTGAATAAAGTCCTTCTTGGCTCCCTATGGCCTTTGAGATAGAATCCAAACTTTTGTTCATGGCATGAAAAGTTTTTCCTTGCCTGAGTCCGGCTTACTTCTCCAGACTCAGGGATGGCTGGTCCCTGTCTCCTGGTCTCTGAGGCTGTCTGGCAGAGTATGTGATGTTCTGTTTCTTCCCTTGGTTGACTCTGAATCAACCGTCCACACTCTCATACTGATCCTGGTTTGATCATCTACTGACAATGTGACCTTGAACAAGGTACATCGCCTCTCTGATTCCTTGATTCCCTCAGCTGCAAAATGGGAATGGTAATGATCTGTGCCTCCTAGGGACCTCCTGGGGACCTGTTGAGACCATGCAGTACTGCCCAACTCCCAGGCGGTGTCCACTAAGGTCGACAGGGGTCCCCCGCAGGTGCTCCTCCACTGCTTCCAGATCCTGGTTCTTCCCATGGAGCTGCCAGTGGGTGGAGACCCAGCACAGGATCTGGCCCAGAGTCAGCCCTGGGTACACATTTGTGAATGAGAGCGCTAACAAATGAGCGCATTTATTCACTGGTGCGGAAGAGTGAGGGATCCAGGTTCTACTTCTGACTTTAACACAAATAAGTTGTGAAAATTAGGTCAATTTTCAGAACCACGACTGCAGAAGTAGCTGAGGAGTCAACCAGTGAGCTGGGCTTGCCTCTCGGAGATGTGTGACTTCGGCAAATGAGTTTGCCTCCCGCAGCCTCAGTTTCCTTGGCTGCAGAATCGGAACAATGTCTACCGGTCATGAGGATGAAATGGATAACGGGCATAGAATGTGCTTCACAAGTGTTGTTTTTCTCCCTCCCCCTTCCCGTGAGTTCCTGTTTTGCTTGGCGGAGCCCCTGAGCTGAGCGCTGTGTGGATAACGCGGGGGGCCCTGGGCTAGACCCGTCCCCCTTTCGAGGGTCTCCATGCTCCCTGACCTGCACCCCAAGCTGCTGCCCGGAATGCCTTGGGGAGTGGGGAATTGGGAATTAGCGTGTTCCTGAAATGCTGACGGTGTGATTTCTGCTCTTTTGTGAAAGTTTGAGGCAAGTTGGCTCTGCAGAATGTTGTATAAATATCCAGATGAAAAGATAGGGAGAGATCCTGGGGGCCTCCGAGCTGCTGCGAGGTGGGGAGGGGATGGTCCCCCAGCACCCGGCCCCTGTTGTTTCAGATTATCAGACCCCTCACTCACCTGGGAACAGGAGATGACGTTACCACATCTCCCAGCAGTGGTTTCCTGAGGCGTTGCAGCAGAACAGGGCCATGACCTGTGGGGCTGAGAGCGTAGGAGGACAAATCGGGGAGACCCTCACCCCGCCAGGTAGCGCCATTTGCTTGCCTCTTAGCTGGCACTTCTGTTATTGTCGAGGACGGAAGTAAATCCTGCTGCTTCCCGGGGCTGGCTTTGCTTCCAGCAATAACTGGTTCCTGTCCTGTTCAGAAAGGGCCTCATGCCCAGTGAGCCCATCTGACCCCAGTCTAATGGATTTTCTGGCCAAGGCAGCAGCGACTTGTGCTTTCCTGGAGTGGCTGCCCCTCTGGCCAGGTTGACCACCCTCTTCTGGGCAGGCAGAGCGGGTACCCCAGGGAGCTCAGGCTCTGAGCCCACAGGCCGTGAGGCCCAGGCAAGCCTCTTGACCTCCCAGAGTTCAGTTTCGCTTCCGTGAAGTGGGGACGATATGCACAGCTCCTAAGGCCCCGGAGTGAGCCTTCTCTGTGGTCCCCATATATGTGCATTTGCATCTCCTTCTGCCTGGAATGCACCCCGCACTTTCCACCCCCAGATTCCCCTTTGCCCAACGAATGTGTCCTCCTCTTCCTTCCTTCCCGAAGGCTTCCCGGCGTCGCCTCCACCGGGCTCCCCCCCTGCAGCTTCCCTCTCTACTGACACAGGTCCCAGGGCTTGTCCTTCATCTGCCTCACCCTCCCCACTCCTCGAGAGCAGGGGCAACCTCACTCTCCTCTCTGCCCCCGGCGCACATGGGACTCTGGAGGAATGCTGGTGGGTGAATTAACGGGGAGAGCAGGTCATGTCCAGTTTACCACGGCAACCCGAGGGCAGTAGTACCCTAGATGCTGTCGAGAGCAGAGAGGAAGGGCGAATGTACCCAGCGAGCCAGACCAGCCTCAGTTCTGAGGTTTAGGTGTGCCCAGCCATGGGCAGGAAGAGAGGCTGGAGCCCAGGAGCGGAGGATTCCGGGAAGAGGTCAAAAATGGAGGGTCAGGTGCAATGATGGGGAAGTGTTGATGATGTGGGCTTTTCACAAGACCCATGGACCCAGGACTTACTCTTACTAGATGAAAACCTCATTGCAGAGAGCTGGATGCAGAGCTGGGGCAGATGGATAGGGCAGGGTTACTTCCCCACTTGATAGATGAGAACACTGAGGCTCAAGGAGAGAGGTGGGTTTTTCCCAGAAGCCATGGCAGTGCTAGAGCCTGAAGCTGATAGGAACTTCCTGCTTTGAGGCTCCCCACCAGGTGCCTCCCGGAGGTCGCTGTTTAGAGGAGGATGCGAAGAGGTCATTGGAGCCCGTGCCAAATCCCCTAGGTGCCTGGGTTTAGATGTGCCGGGCTGGGACTGGATACTCTTCCTTGCAGCCCCTGGGAGGCTCAAGTGGGAAAAACCAGACCTCGCTGAGTGGGGAGCATTTATGAGCAGAGGGAGCTGAAAGGAAATTGTCTAGGGTGGGACGAGATGACAGGGGTAGGTTTGAAAAATTGTTCTTTCCTAGTCGTCTGGGCTCTGCCTTGAAGGATCAGGTCCCTAGAAAGAAACTGGATCCTAAAAGTTACCACCAGGAATCCCAGCTGCTCACAGGTGCAGGCGGTGAAAGAAATAGCGTTGTTGTATGTGGGTGGGTTCACATGCGTGTTTAATAGCAAACATCCTCCTTTGAAAGGAGTCAGACTGGAAATGTTAGTTAAGCTGACTGAAAAATATTCATTACAGTGGGGTGGCATCATACACGTCTTTAATTTACCTGCTGAATTTAGAGCTAACTCATTCAACTGTCACCGGTCTCGCTCTCTGTACGTGAGATTCAACAGAACAAGGCCAACATCCAAGGGCTTGACTGTCAGACCAGTAGTGAGGCCACTGCACCAAGGCACGCACCCTTGGGATGGGGAAACAGCTCATTGAGGCAACAGCAGGACTGGGCAGGTGAAACAAGTGGACGTTGGCCATTGGTGGAGACCTGGGAGGGCATTCCAGGCAAGCTCGGGCGCTGGCCCCTTGTCCACTGTTTACTGTCAGCATTGTTGAGTTCCCTCCCACGGATCCCATCTGGGAGGAGCTGCTTCCCAGAACCCGCACCTTGTCTGGCACAGGAGACGCATCCCAAAGCCAGAGCTTGTCTGAAAACCTGTGCTCCCTGGGCCCAGACATGCAAGCGTTTTATATTCTTTCAACTTTCCACTTAGGTCATTTTGTTTGTGTCCAGTGTTCCTGTTTGGCACCTCTGGCTTTTGGAATCTTAGACAGATATTTTTTCTGTCACTTGGAAAAAAATAGACTGGTCTTTGTATGAATTCTCTAGAATCCGTCCAATTCACAAGTCATGAAAGAAGAAAAAGTCTATTTTAGCTGAAACTGATAGGAGCTTTGGCAAGGTTGGAGGCAGTGGGGGCTCTGAAATAACATGGCCTCCTCCTTACAACCTTTTATTCAGATATTTATAAACGCTTCATCAGAGTTTTCAATTCCTTGTCACAACGTTTGATAAGATATTCACTCACTTATATTTTATATACTAGACATATGAGGTCATTATAATCATATGTATAAATCTCATGAGAAAAATGAGGACAGAGAGGAAGAATTCTAAAATGTAAGGGGCCCCTGAGTAGCAGACATTTAAAATATGATCATTCCATTGTCCCAGTAGGTGTGAGGCTATATTATTCCCATTTCTCAGCTCAGAAAACTGAGACTTAGCGAGGTTAAATGAGCAGTCGAAGGTCATACGACTATTAAGTGGCAGAGCCACCATCTGCCTCCTAAATGTGTGTTCTTCCCATTGCACCACGTTAGCTCCTTCAGTCAGGGCTCCCCTTTTTCCAACCCACTGTGTATCTGAAAGTTCAGTGCTGCATTGATATGTGCATCCTTCACTCAGCAACATAAAAGCATTCTGGAGATGCCAGTTGTTAAGCAAAATGGCGGAGAGTGAATCTCTTTTCCCTTTGGCACGAATGATAAATTTGGAGATAAGTTTCCATGAAAGGGAAAAAGATCTCACTATAAGCTAGGATGAAAGCTGAATATCAATTAATATAACTGGATAGCAATCAAATGATAGAATTAGGTATCAATAGTATGGCACTTACTTGACCTTTGCAGAACTTTACTAAATTTTGGAGAATTTCATAACTCTGGAATTTTTTCTAAAACCCCCGGTATTCTAAGACTCAACACTTTATCACCTGAACTTAGCTTCCTCCATGATCTGTTCGTATTTTTAAAGTGGTTAAAGGTTTGGGCTTTGGAGCCAAGGTGTAAAGATCTGAACATGGCTTCATTGCGTGCTGGCTGCGCGACTTTAGCCAAGTTACTTAACGTTGGTGTGCCTCAATTTCCTTCTCTATAAAATGGGGATACTAAATATGGGAATTCTGGGATTTCTCAAAAAAATAATTAGTGTCAACCAATGATGAAAATATTTAACACATAGTAAGTACACAATAAATTTTGGTAGCTGTTATAATCTATTTTACAATCCTTAATAGGGTTAAAAATAGCATGACACTTTATCATTGACAACTGGATAATTCCTTTGGTTGGATGAGGGAATCCATTTCTTCCTTTACTAGCATGCAGAAATGAGGGTCCTGATCATCTCTGTGAAGGTTTAGGGCGGGTTACTCTCCATTCCCAGTTGGCCGTCATCTCTGCATACATACGCCCATCTGCCATCTCCGTCACGCAGAAGCACCTTTGCCTCACTGGCAACGCTGGGACAGAGAATCTGGGAGTCATGGTTCTTGTTTTCTGGGGTCCCTCTAACAGCACGTCTCCTGTTAACACCCATAATTGGGCTCATCCCAGTCTGCCCTCACTGCTGCAGTCTGTGTGGTCTTCCCCATGTGTCAGGGAGCTTATGACTACATCCCAGCCAGTCTGGGAGAATTGCAGATTCACAAGGAAGCCTTAAATTTGGCTTTGCCTGGTAATATTGAAGTCCAAGTGCTGCAGGAATCCTACAAGATTTTTTAATTCAAATTTTATTTGCATATATATTTAATTAGTAAAATTCATTTAGAACAACATGCAACTTAAATATGCCAGGTAGCAAATTTCAACCACAAATACGTTAACTCGTATTACCAGATCACTTTCCTGCCGTTCTCCGAACTCTTCTCCCAATAGAGTTATACATCCATATCAGAGCTTATCGAAAATGAGTCATTGGTTGTGAAAGTTGCACCTTTGCACTGATTTTTTTTTTTAAGATAAGTTCATGCCTGAGCAGCTACATCTGTGGGATTATGGTTCCACAGCACAGCGTCACAGTCTCATATTCAATTAAGATCCAGGCAAAGGAAAGGAGCCTGACTCCCACCGTGGTCCCATGGCTGGCTGTGCAATTATAGCCAAAAGTATAACTGATCAGAGACATGCTAATGTCACCCATCAAAAAGCGTTGGCACTTACTGTAAGCTTTTCCTCTTCTTGTCTGACTTTTGGATGTCTGATAAGAGGCACAACTCAGAAACTGTAAGCAATTCAACTTCCAAGCACAATTTGTCAACTAGTTCCTTTTCAAGCTCCTGCATCAATTTAATTGAAGAATTATCACGAGATTGCCAGATGAGCTCTTGGAGACGGCTATCATTTGTAGCTACTTCTCTGTGTGAAACAGGGTTTTCTCAGTAGTCTACAAGCCAAAAAAAATAGAGGAATAAATTACATTCTCAGTCTTCTAGTAGGCTTGATTTCAAAGATTTTATTCTATTTATCAAAACAATCTCATAGTTCTAAGGGGTTCGTTTTATTATAAAAATAAATGCTTTACATTGAGACTTATGATGCAAATACATACTAGTAAAATGCCACATTAATCTATTTTATATATTGGGGTCCCACTTGAGGGTTCATTCAAGAAAGGGATATTATTTTTGAGTTTTGAAAGTCAGTTCTAAGACCTACCTTCAAACAGTGATGGAGTCTCTTTCTTAGCCTTCCCTTATTCATTGTACCAATATTCAATGACCACCTGCCACGTGCCAGGGACTATTCTAGGTTCTTGGGTCACAGCAGCGAACAAGACGGATAAGGTCCTTGTCTCCCTGAGGTTTACGTTCTACTGAAAGACAGATAGTCAACAAGTCAACAGATAAACAAATGAGACCATTTGTTTGAGTACAAATGAAGTGGTGAGCACAATGAAGAAGCAGAGTGAGAGAGAGCCATTGCATCTGTGAGTATGTGGGCAGAGGATCAAGGCCCTTTTGTTTTTCTCTGTTGAACACCTTTTGGATTCCTTGCTTCCAAGGCAGCCAGATCCGTAGTTTGACAGCTCAGCTCTAACTGCTTCCAACATCTTCCTTTCATCAAACTGAAATCTGACTCCCTGGGATTCCACTCGTCTCTTCTGGTTCTCCCCTCTGCCTCTCTGAGCAGGTCTAATTTATCTTTCGCAAGACAGCCCATCACGTGTCAGTGCATGCTGCACAGATGGTGTTCTCATGGGCAGTGTCTCTCCCAGTCTGAACAGCCCCAGTACTTCCCTTTCTCTCTTCCGGTGTCTCTCCATACCCGGCCAGTGCTTGGGTTCATCAACATAACCTAAAAGTGTAATGTCCAGGCCTAAAGTCACTCTACAGATGATCGGGGTAGAACAAGACCATCACCTGCTCCTTCTTCATCTCCTCTTCTCCACTCCCAAGTTTAAATCACTTTTTATTTTTTTGAGGAAGATTAGCCCTGAGCTAACTACTGCCAATCCTCCTCTTTTTGCTGAGGAAGACTGGCCCTGAGCTACCATCCATGCCCATCTTCCTCCAGTTTATATGTGTGACGCCTGCCACAGCATGGCTTGCCAAGCAATGCCATGTCCACACCGGGATCCGAACCCCGGGTCGCAGAGTAGCAGAATGTGCGCACTTAACCTCTGCGCCACCAGGCTGGCTCCTGCATCACCTTTTTCTCTGGTTCCATAATACCGTGGCTTCCTCTCCGGCTTACAGTCAACTGACTTTCCCCAGGATTGTCTCAGGTACGATGCTGACACATCTCTCTATCTCCTGGACATCTGTGGTGTTGTGTTTAAACCTCAGTGCAGGACATTGCGAGACTGTCTCAATTTCCTGTGATGATGACCAAAACATCAGTAATGACCGCTCAGAAAGACTGATGGCTTTTCTTCCCTCCGGGGCTTCTGCCAGTAGAGGTGGCCCTTGGAGCATGTCGATCTTCCTCATACTGCCTGCACCCTCCCTGGGGGACAGCGTGTTCCCAATGCCTGCCTTTCACTGTCCGAAGTGACATTTTCTTTGATGGGTTACAAAACGGGCCCTTTTAGTGTCACACAGGGCCCAGTGGTTCAGATGTCCTGATCTGGGACGTGCACTCGCTGTAATTCTGCAGTCTCCATGCACTGTGTCCCTAACTGCCTCTCCTCAGGTGACTGACAGCCTCCAGTGCTTTAGGCTCACAGGCTGGCTTTCAGACTTTAATTGAAAAAAATATTAAAAGGTACCTTTGAGTGGTCCCGGCCTCGCACTAGCCTTTTCACTCCCTCACAGAGTCTCCCCAAAACAACCGTGAGTTCTGATTGCAGGGACCCTGTCCACACCTTCTCCGACTTGCCAGAGAATTTTCTCTCTGTTTTATTTGACTTTATATTTCTAGTTCTCTTCTACCCCTTGCCCGTGAAAAGGACCATGTCTTACCTGTTAACTTTTTCTCTTCGGGTATCGGCCCTATCCAAATGGCTTCTGGGTCCCTGAGAATTAAGAGATCCTCCACTTGCTATAAAGCCTGGCTCATGCTCTCTGGAGCCTTCATGACTGTAAAGCTGTCTGTCAGAATGGCCACCCCTTCTTCATGACAGACGAGGATGCTCCAGTCCTGTTAACATGCCCTCAGAGGAAAACATTCTATTCTTTCAACCAGATAATCTTGGCTCTGTGTGCGTTATAAATATTTGTGTGGCCAGGTACCTGAATCAATAATCTATCTAGATTTGAATTCGTATTCTGAGTCTTTGTTTAAAGCATCCATCTATTTCTTACAATATAGGAGCATGGATTTCTGGCCTGTAGGATTGAGCAAAATCTGACTTAGAAGCCAGAGTTCTAACAGATCTCAGCTTCTCAATTTCCCACCTGTCTGTCTTGGGAGTCACCTGTAGATGTGATAATATGACCATGTCATGGCCCCTTTTAAAAATCTTTTATTAATGGCTTAAACATTTCAGGATAGTGGGGCTGACCTGGGGGCGTAGTGGTCAAGTTCATGTGCTTTAGCGGCCCTGTGTTCGTGGGTTCAGACCCTGGGTGTGGACCTATACACAGCTCATCAAGCCATGCTGTGGTGGCGTCCAACATACAAAAAATAGAGGAAGATTGGTATAGATGTTAGCTCAGGAACAGTCTTCCTCAAGTAAAAAGAGGAAGATTGGCAACAGATGTTAGCTCAGGGCCAATCTTCCTCACACACACACACAAAAAAGTACCAGGATGAACTCCAAACATCTTAACTTAGCGCTAAAGTTCTGCTATGGACTGAATATTTCTGCCCCCAGCCCTCCCCACCCCCCAACCTCATATGTTCAAGCCCTAACCCCCAGTGTGATAGTGTTAGAAGGTGAGGCCTTCGGGAGGTAATTAGGTTTAGGTGAGGTCATGAGGATGGAGCCCCATGATGGGATTCGTGCCCTTATAAGAAAAGAAAGAGACGCTAGAGCTTCTTTTCTCTGCCATATGAGGACACAGGAAGAAGGCAGCTGTCTGCAAGCCAGAAAGAGCTCTCACCAGGAGCCAAATCGGCGGGCACCTTGATCTTGGACTTCTCAACCTCCAGAACCATGAGAAATAATTCTCTGTTGTTGAAGCCCCCCAGTCTACGGTGTTTTATTATAGCAGGCTGGGCTGACTCAGACGAGATCCGTGCAGAGCTGGTCTGGCTACTTCTTCTCTGCCCGTAATCCTTGTTTCTGGCCGTGCAGAGTTATTTGAGAGCATGCAAGGCTCTTATACTTCTTCAGGCCTTGGCATGAGGCATTCCCTCCGCCTGAAACGCCATTGCTTTTTCCTTCATTTTGCTAAAGCCCCAGGTGAAATCCATTTCAAACAGCCCCTCCTCCAGAAGGCTCTCCATGACTCTCTGAGGAGGGGCACTGCCCAGCGGCTGTGGCAGCTGAGTGAGGCAATGAGGCTGGCCCTGGAGTGCCCAAAGGAACAGGAGACTGGAACCAACGGCTGCTGCTGCTGGGTGGGACCTGTCACTAGCTGGGGTGACAATGACAGGAATGGCAAGCAAGCCAGGAAGAAGACAGCCCCTTATCCCTCACAGCCTCTTACCCTCCTTGCTAGTCTTCCCCTGGGGTCACCGATTGGCAGAACCTAAGGGTCAGCCAGCTAGAATAACTAACCAGCCCGCTTTACCCAAAACTAAGGAGTTTCTTGAGATGTGGGGCTTTAAGTGCTGAAATGGGATGGTTGTGGGCAAGCTGGGACATTTGATCCCCTGTAGAGCCAGAAAGCAAAGGAGAAATGCGGTTTGCAGAGTCCCAGCCCCAGAATATCACAGCAGAGTGTAGAAGGGTGGATTTGGGGGCTGGGAGACAATAAGGAAATGACTGCCACAGTGGGGGATCAATTAGCATTGCTTGAGTTAATCCCCGCATTGTCTGGAGGGTTTGGAGAATGCCAGGAACTGTGGGACTCTGGGTATTGGGAAGGTAGGTGATGGTCACTTTATAATCTAAGGCTTTAAGCTGGCCTTGCTTCAATGTTTCTGGGTGCCCAGCTATTCCACGACAGTCTCTTAAGCATCTCTTTCTGTTGGTAGCTCTGTTCAGACCCATTGTCTTGCTTACCTTCTGGAGCATTTCCTGGGTTCTTCTGAAGTCAGACACTCTATGTCGCTCCTGGGAGACTGAAGAATGGCCAGACCCTAACTCCCAGAGGCACCTTTTAGAGCCAGTAATGCAGCTTGTAGTTAGTTATGTGGGCTCTACAAGAATAGCCACTCAAGGAATTAGTAGAGAGCCAAATGAGCGCTGCTCTTTCAAGTGTGGGCCATGGACCAGCGGCACTGGTGTGACATGGGAGCGTGTTAGAGATGCAGACTCTCGGGCCCCTCCTCAGACCTCAGGGATCAGATTGCAAAGATCCCCCAGTGGCTTGTATGGACATTCAAATCCGAGAAGCATCCATCGAGGGTGGGGATTTTCAACCCTGGCTGCCCTTTGGAAATCTTGGGAGCTTAGAGACATTCTGATGCTGGAATGAGCACCTCAGAGATCATCATTTGGTTGGGGTAGGGCAGACGGGTATTTTGAAAGCACGCAAGGTGATTTTAATGGGCACCGGGATGGCAGACCCCTGATTGAGAGCCCAAATGAGATCGAAAAGCACTGCGCCGTTAGCTATCCAGTTAGCTCACTTGTGCTGTGTACAGAGGCACTCAGGGAAATAACCGAGGCGCCATATCCCAGTTCTACGGCGATGTTATATTTCTGAGGCTACAACTGAGGTCTCCTGAATCCTCATTCAAGACCTGTCATATAGCTACCACTGAATTTCTATTGACATTCATAGTTAGTTATTTATGGGAAGATACTTTAAGGATGTGTCATCAGACATTTGATCAAGTCTTCGGGAGTTTATGGAATAACTAGGAGAACTATCCAGGGGTGAAGAACATGATGTGGATGAACCATGAGTGCAGAGGCTCAGCTGGACTGATACTCTTGAACACAAGGGGATCTTGAGTGATTGCCTAAGACTTTTTGTCTCTTTAAGAGCCTAGCAGGTGGGGGTTGCCCCTTCTACTTTCTATCATTTCAATCCAAGCCTGTTTAATTCAATGATCGTTAGTTAAGCTTCTATGTGCAAATCCCTCTGAGGGAACAGAGATGGAAACACAGGACTGCTACCTCAAATTCTTTACTAGAGTCGAGTAGTGGTAGAAGCAAAGGACATCTATATCCTAGGTCCCGTTAGAGAATAACAGATAAATCAAGATGGGGCTTAAAGACAAGTAGGCCGCATCCAAGTGCGAGCAGATGGGTTACCAGATGTTTTTGGTGGAGGCTTGAGAATGATCTTGAAGAGGTTGGGTTTCCATGCAAACAGATGGTGAGAGGAGTAATTCAAAAAGAGGGAACAGCAGAAACAAAGACCTGGATGTCGAAGTGCTCGGGAGAGGTGATGTTGGGGAAAAATCGAAGATGAGACTAGATGGGTAGATTGGAGGCTGCATTGTGGAGGAGAGGGTATGCCAGGGCCAGAAGTTAGAATGTGGTTAGTTAAAGAGGGTGAGTCATCAAAGGGTTCTGAATTGACTTGAGCCCTGTGGAGGGTGAATTAAGGTACAGTGGGGCAGAGCAGAGGCAGGCAATAGACCACTGGGCCAACAGTCCACGTGACAGCAAGGTGCTCCTGAAGTAGAGTCACGTCACGGGGAAAGGAGGGAGGGCATCACATGAAATGCTTTGGATCTAGGCCTTAATTGGCACATTTAAGAGAACATTTATGGGGTAAGTAGACATTGCGTTTACACTGGTTAATTGAAAGTACATTTCCCTGGAGCTAACTTACAATGAACACTATTAAATCACAATTAAGTTCTATCTGGATATCTATGCCGTTATGGATGTTGTGGGTGTGGGGACTGTCTCAATGTATTGCTGGGCAGCCATAGTTTTCAAATTTCCCATTATTTGTAAAACTAACTGCACACAGAAGCTCAGGGCTAACCTGAGGCCACTGATTGAGCGAGACCCCAAATCCTTAGCCCTTCAGGACTGCCCCAGCTACCAGCGAGCCATGAGGGGAGTTCAGGGTCCAGGGCGGCAGCTCTTGCCACCACTTGGGGATTTGACATACCCAAAGAGAGATGGAAACTTATTATCCAAATGAAGGCTTACATCACAGACCATGGAAGGACCCAGAGGGCATGGGAAATCCACACTAAGCTAAAGCCCAGGTCAGTAAATGTATGATTACACAGTTATATATACACACATATATATATGTACACGTGTATATTATGTAGTATTGCATATATATACATATATATATTACACAATACCTAGAATGTAGTGAACACTCAATAAAATGGTAGTGATTGAAATAACACTTTTTAAAAAAACTTTTTATTGAGAGTATGATAGTTTACAACCTTGTGAAATTTCAGTTGTACATTATTGTTTGTCAGTCGTGTTGTAGGTGCACAACTTCACACTTTGTGCCCACCTCCCATCCCCCCTTCCCCTGGTAACCACTAATCTGTTCTCCTTGTCTACATGTTTAACTTCCACACGTGAGTGGAGTCATGCAGAGATTGTCTTTCTCTATCTGGCTTGTTTCACTTAACATAATTCCCTCAAGGTCCATCCATGTTGTTGTCAATGGGACAATTGTATCCTTTTTTATGGCTGAGTAGTATGCCATTGTGTGTGTGTGTGTGTGTGTGTGTGTGTGTGTGTATATATATATATATATATATATACACACACACCGTATCTTCTTTATCCATTCTTCAGTTGATAGGCACTTAGGTTGCTTCCATGTCTTGGCTATTGTAAATAATGCTGCAATGAACATAGGGGTGCATGGGACTTTTGGAATTGCTGATTTCAAGTTCTTTGGATAGATCCCCAGTAGTGGGACGGCTGGGTCATATGGTATTTCTACTTTTAATTTTTTGAGAAATCTCCATACTGTTTTGGATATTGCAGGCATGGTGGCTGCACCAGTTTGCATTCCCACCAGCAGTTTATGAGGGTTCCTTTTTCTCCACAACCTTTCCAACATTTGTTACTTTTTGTTTTGGTTATTTTTGCCATTCTAATGGGCATAAGGTGATATTTTACTGTAGTTTTGATTTGCATTTCCCAGATGATCAGTGATGATGAGCATCTTTTCATGTGCCTATTCGCCATCTGTATATCTTCTTTGGAGAAATGTCTGTTCATGACCCCTGCCCATTTTTTGATCCAGTTGTTTTATTTTTTGCTGTTGAGTTGTGTGAGTTCTTTATATATTATGGAGATTAACCCATTGTCAGATATATGACTTCCAAATATTTTTCCCAGTTAGTGGGTTGTTTTTTTTTGTTTCAATCCTGTTTTCATATGCCTTGAAGAAGCTCTTTAGTCTACTTACCCATTTGTTTATTCTTTCTATTGTTTCCCTTGTCTGAGAAGACATGGTGTCTGAAAAGATCCTTTTAAGACTGATGTCAAAGAGTGTATTGCCTATATTTTCTTCTAGAAGCCTTATGGTTTCAGGTCTTACCTTTAGGTCATTGATCCATTTTGAGTTTATTTTTGTGAATGGTGAAAAACAATGGTCAATTTTCATTCTTTTACATGTGGCTGTCCAGTTTTCCCAGCACCATTTGTTGAAGAGACTTTCTTTTCTCCATTGTAGGCCCTCAGCTCCTTTGTTGAAGATAAGCTGTCCATAGATGTGTGGTTTTATTTCTGGGCTTTCAATTCTGTTCATTGATCTGTGCGCCTGTTTTTGTACCAGTACCGTGCTGTTTTGATGACTGTAGCTTTGTAGTATGTTTTGAAATCAGGGATTGTGATGCCTCCAGCTTTGTTCTTTTTTCTCAGGATTGCTTTAGCAAATCGGGGTCCTTTGTTGCCCCATATGAATTTTAGGATTCTTTTTTCAATTTCTGTAAAGAATGTCATTGGGATTCTGATTGGGATTGCATTGACTCTGTAGATTGCTTTGGGTAGTATGGACATTTTAACTATGTTTATTCTTCCAATCCATGTGCATGGAATGTCTTTCCATCTCTTTATGTTGTTGTCAGTTTCTTTCAGGAAAGTCTTGTAGTTTTTGTTGTGTAGGTCTTTCACTTCCTTAGTTAAATTCACCCCACTGTATTTTTCTTTTTGTTGCGATTGTGAATGGGATTGTGTTCTTGAGTTCTTTCTCTGTTAGTTCATTATTAGAGTATAGAAATGCTACCGATTTATGTAAGTTGATTTTGTACCCTGAAACTTTGCTGTAGTTGTTGATTATTTCTAATAGTTTTCCAATGGATTCTTAGGGGGTTTCTATATATAAGATCATGTCATCTGCAACAGCAAGAGTTTCACTTCTTCCCTCCCTATTTGGATTCCTTTCTCTTGCCTAATTGCTCTGACCAAAACCTCCAGTACTGTGTTGAATAAGAGTGGTGATAGAGGGCATCCTTGTCTTGTTCCTGTTTTCAGGGGGATGGCACGCAGTTTTTACCCATTGAGTATGATGTTGTCTGCGGGTTTGTCATATATGGCCTTTATTATGTTAAGGTAGTTTCCTTCTATCCCCATTTTGTTAAGAGTTTTTATCATAAATGGCTGTTGGATCTTGTCAAATGCTTTCTCTGCATCTATTGAGATGATCATGTGGTTTTTATTCCTCAATTTGTTGATGTGGTGTATCACATTGATTGATTTGCAGATATTGAACCATCCCTGTGCCCCTGGTGTAAATCCCACTTGATCGTGATGTATGATCCTTTTGATGTTTTGCTAAATTTGGGTTGCCAAAATTTTGTTGAGAATTTTTGCCTCTATGTTCATCAGCGATATTGGCCTGTAGTTCTCCTTTTTCGTGCTGTCCTTGTCAGGCTTTGGTATCAGGGTGATGTTGGCCTTGTAGAATGTGTTAGGAAGTGTTCCATCCTCCCTGATTTTTTGGAATAGCTTGAAAAGGATAGGTATTAAATCCTCTCTGAAAGTTTGGTAGAATTCCCCAGGAAAACCATCTGGTCCTGGGGTTTTGTTCTTTGGGATGTTTTTGATTGCTGTTTCAATCTCTTTCCTTGTGATTGGTCTGTTCAGATTGTCTGTTTCTTCTTGACTAAGCTTTGGGAGGTTGTAAGAGTCTAAGAATTTATCCATTTGCTCTAGGTTATCCATTTTGTTGGCATATAGCTTTTCATAGTAGTCTCTTATAATCCATTGTATTTCTGTGGAGTGTGTTGTTATTTCTCCTCTTTCATTTCTGATTTTCTTTATCTGAGCTTTCTCTCTTTTTTTCTTTCTAAGTCTGGTGAGGGGTGTGTCAATTTTATTTTTCTTCTCAAAGAACCAGCTCTTTGTTTCATTGATCCCTTATACTGCCTTTTTTGTTTCAATAGCATTTATTTCTGTTCTGATTTTTATTATTTCCCTCCTTCTGCTGACTTTGGGCTTTGTTTGTTCTTCTTTTTCTAATTCAGTTAGGTGTACTTTGAGATTGCTTATTTGGGATTTTTCTTGTTTGTTAAGGTGAGCCTGCATTGCGATGAATCTCCCTCTTAATATGGCTTTTTCTCCATCCCGTATGAGTTGGTATGGCATGTTATCATTTTCATTTGTCTCCAGATATTTTTTGATTTCTCCTTTAATTTCTTCAATGATCTATTGCTTGTTCAATAGCATATTGTTTAGTCTGCACATCTTTGTCCCTTTCTCAGCTTTTTTCTTGTAATTAATTTCTAGCTTTATAGAATTCTGATCAGAGAAGATGCTTGTTATTATTTCAATTTTTTTAAATTTATAGAGGCTTGCCTTGTTTCCCAACATATGGTCTATCCTTGAGAGTGTTCCAGGTCACTTAAGAAGAATGTATAGTCTGCTGTTTGGGGAGGGAGTGTTCTATATATGTCTATTAAGTCCAGCTGTTTTAGCTTTTCATTTAATTCCACTGTTTCCTTGTTGATTTTCTGCCTGGATGATCTGTCCAATGATGTGAGTGGGGTGTTGAGGTCCCCTACTATTATTGTGTTATTTTTGATATCTTCTTTTAGTTTTGTTAATAGTTGCTTTATGAACTTTGGTGCTCCTGTAGTGTCCCTTTGATCATTATATAGTGCCCCTCTCTCTCTCTTTACCTGCCTTATCTTGAAGCCTACTTTGTCTGATGTAAGTATTGTGACACCTGCTTTCTTTTGTTTGCCATTAGCTTGGAGTATTGTCTTCCACCCCTTCACTCTGAGCCTGTATTTGTCATTGGAGCTGAGGCATGTTTCCTGGAGGCAACAGATGGTTGGATCTTGTTCTTTAATCCATCTTGCCATTCTGTGTCTTTTTATTGGAGAGTTCAATCTGTTTACATTGAGGGTGATTATTGATGTGTGAGGGCTTAATGCTGTCATTCTGTCACTTGTTTTCCAGTTTTCCTGCATTTCTTTTGTTTCTCGTCCTGTGTGTTTTGGTATACCCATCGATTTCTGCAGTTTCTTATGCAGTGTTTCTTAGTTTTTTACTTATTTATTTTTTGTGTCTCTGTTCTGCTTTTTAGTTTAGTGGCTACCCTGAAGTTTGTGTTCAGAATCTTGTGCATAATATAGTCCATTTTCTGATGGCCTCTTATTTCCTTAGTCTAAACTGATTCACTCCCTTTCCTCTTCCCCTCCTAAGTTATTCTCATATCTTATTCCAACTTGTGTTGTGAGTTTGTGGTTAAAGTGACAAGATTGTCTTTGTTTTTGGTGTTTTCCTCCCCTTTATCCTAATGCTGTAGTTGAATATTTGCTATCCTATTCTGATTCTATCTGTGTCCTTACTCTGTGTTTTGTGACCCCTTTCACCCTTTTTTTCTTTTTTTCAGGTATGAGAGCCTTCTTGAGAATTTCTTGTAGGGGGGTTCTCTTGGCTGTGAAGTCCCTCAGCTTTTGTTTGTCTGGAAAAGATTTAATTTCTCCCACATATCTGAAGGATATTACTGCTGGGTAGAGTATTCTTGGCTGAAGACTTTTATATTTTAAAGTTTTGAATATGTCATTCCATTCTCTCCTAGCCTGTAAGGTTTCTGAAGAGAAATCTCCTGAAAGTCTGATAGGGGTTCCTTTGTAGGTTATTTTCTTCTGCCTTGCTGCCCTCAGTATTCTTTCTTTGTCATTCCTTTTTGCTATTTTTACTACTATATGCCTTGCAGTAGGTCTTTTTACATTGACAAATCTAGGAGATCTGAAAGCTTCCTCGACACACATTTCTCTCTCATTCCCTAGATTTTGGGAAGTGCTCTGCTATTATTTCTTTGAGCATGCTTTCTGGTCCATTCTCCTTCTCTTCACTTTCTTGAATGCCTATGATTCTTATGTTACATTTCCTCATTGAGTCGGATATTTCTTGGAGACTTTCTTCATTTCTTTTTAGTCTCAGTTCTCTTTCCTCCTCTGTCTGGAGCAATTCAACATGTCTATCTTCGATTATGCTGATTTGCTCCTCTATGGTGTCCACATGAGCATTCAGAGAATCCATATTTTGTTTTACCTCTTCCATTGTGTCTTTCATCTCTAGTATTTCTGATCGATTCTTCTTTACAGTTTCAATCTCTTTAGTGAAGTAACTCCAGAACTCGTTGAATTGTTTCTCTGTATTCTCTTTTATCTCATTGAGTTTTCTGACAATAGCTATTCTGAATTCATTGTCATTTAGTTTACTTATTTCTGCATCCCCAGGACTAAATTCTGGGTGCTTGTCATTTTCCCTCTGGTCTGGAGTTTTGATAAACTGTTTGATGCTGGAAGTATGGGTTTTTCGCATTGTGATATTATTCGTTGCAGTTACAGCCTATCACCACTGGATGGGGGTCGAGAGCCGCATATTTTGAGCCTTCGCTGTCTGGTCTCCTGGGGTCCTGGCTTGATGAGGTCACACCACACAAAAGCTTTCACCCTGTTAGAGGGCTTCCTTCCAGGCTACAAGGGCGGTAGGGAGTCCTGGGTGATCCTGCAGATGTGCAACCCCTCCCCCACTCCTTCCCACACAGAGCCTCCCACAGCAGCAATCCCAGTCTTTAGGGGAGGGAGCAAAGTTCTCTCTTATGTGGTTCCAGCTCCTCTGAGGGGGGCTCCAGCATCTCTGCCCTCCATCATTTGACTGCTGTGACTCTCTGAGGATTCCTGTGCTATTAGAATATCTTCTGTTGGAATATGGTTGCTCCTTTTTGTTGTATGTTGTAGGGGAGAGAGTCCCGGGCAAGCTCACTCGATGACACTCACAAGATGATGCTGACATCACCTGAAATAGCACTTTTTAAATTAAAGAGCCCTCTACCATGTGATATAAGTCAGAAAAACCTAGCAAAATATCATAGAAATTGAAATCATATAGGCCAGAATTTGAGTCCCAGCCTTTAGCATTAAAAGCTAGCTGTGTGGTCTCCTGCTAGTCACTAGACTTCTCTGAACCCAGAGGTGACAACATAGAACTGAGTACAAGCAAGATTGGTATTGTGTAAACCTAAGTGTTGATGGAACAGGACTGCAAGTCTGGAAGGAGAGGAAATAAAGATCAATTAAAATGACCTGGGGTTTATCAGGAAACACTTCTTAGAATTGGCAAGATTTGAGCTTACAGCAACTTATAGACAAAAGGAGAGGAAATGGAGAGAAATGTATACAAAGGACTGATGGCTGGATTTAGCAATTCATGTGTGAGAGATGTAAAACGCATTTGCCTAGGTGTGGAAAAGTCTTCCTGGAATGTAATTAGGAAAAAAGGAATTTTATTGAGTGCTTACTATGTGTCTCCTGTAATGCTAAGTGCTTTAAGTGTTTCAATGTACTTTATCTTGGAAGCAAGCCTATGAGATGGGTACTAGAATTAACTGCCTTTAACACATGAAATAACTTGTCCAAGATCACACAGCCAGTAACTGGTCAGGCCGTCTTGAACCCAGGCAGTCTGGCCCCAGAGCCCATACCCTTAACTTTTCTGCTACCCTGCTTCTGAGGTAAGATCTGAAAGATGGGCATCTCTTGAAATACAGTCTCACGGGGCTGGCTCTGTGGCCGAGTGGTTAAGTTTGCATGCTCCGCTGCGGCGGCGCAGGGTTCAGATCCTGGGCACGGACATGGCACCGCTCGTCAGGCCACGTTGAGGCAGCGTCCCACATCCCACAACTAGAAGGACCTGCAACTACAATATACAACTATGTACGGGGGGTTTGGGAAGATAAAGCAAAGCAGAAAAAAAAAAAAAAGGAAGAAGATTGGCAATAGTTGTTAGCTCAGGTGCCAATCTTAAAAAAAAAAAAAAAAAAGAAATACAGTCTCACAATGTGAAAGTTCCATCAGAACAGAACTCACACCTATCTTAACCATTATTACACCCACAGTGACTGGCATATGGTAGGAACTCAATGAATATTTGCTGAAAACATGAGTGGAAACCCCTGGCAGAGCTCTCTCTTCACTTTTTTGGAGAACTGTCCTGGGTGGGGTCTGCCCAAGCTCCACCGTTGGGCCAGTGTGATGGACAGAACACTGCCTGGGCATAGCAGGGCTCTCAGAAATTCCCTAATCTCCAAGAAGATGATAGTCCAGTCCACCAAGACACAGTGAGAGCACTCTCCTGGGGCAAAGATGAATTTATTGCAGTGAGAAATGATGGAAATGGTGTTGTATGGTATGTTTCTAAAATAGCATAAAAGTGTTTTGTTCGTTTCCTGATGCCTCAGAACAGCAGTAGGTCAGGGGCTTTGCAGAGTCACTCACTCTTTCCCTTCTCCCTTGTTAAATCTGGCTGCATTTGTTAAGTCGGCACAGGCAGAAGAGGCTCCCCTTCCCCTACTGAGTGCTCCTTCACAACCCGGCCACTGATGAGAAGCCTGTGGTTGAGCTGGTAACTATCTTGCTTTACATGAGACAGGAACTCCCTAGAACAGAAACCACTGATAACCGATACCTGGGCCAGGACCTTATTTAACAAGCTTCTAGAGATCTCCAGTGGAAGAAGACTCATCTAAAAAGGGATCTTGCCCAGAAGGTGTTCAGAAAAGGAAGCTCAGAGCTCTCATGGGTACAATGTGCTCTTCACTGATAGTGACTAAAACGCCATGCCCTGGCTCTGCTACAAAGTCCCCTCTACCGAGAGGGGGCTTTGGAGGAAAAGGGTCGTGACTGGGATCTGAACAGTATAGGGACTGATGCTGACAGCAGATTATACTACTTTAGTGAGAATGATACTAGCTTATATAGGTGGAGTGAACAAGTCAACTTTCCTAACCATGCCTATATGCAATAGTTTCTCTCACACCACCAATAAACCTGGGAAGCAGTACTAATATCTTCATTTTATAGAGGAAGAAACCAAATCTCAGGGAGAAAAGGCCAAGACTAACTCCCGGTCTGGTTCCCTTGGACTTTTTATTATCATGATATTTGATGCTGGATACAGACATTCTGTTACTCCAACACCCAGGCCTTGTGCACACACACACACAGAGGTAGAGACATATGTTAGTTTCTTCCAAATACTACATAATATTCCTTAACATCTATACCATATTTTACTTGTCCATATAACAATAGATGCCTATGTTGGCTCTAACTCCCCACTATACCAGCCAAACAACACTCCAAAGAGAATATTGAGCATGGCTTCCAAAAAACTTGCACAAGAATTTGTCCAGTATATATTTTGGAATCTATTCTCTGGAGTATATTTATATCTATTGACCTGGAGTAAATATATTACAAGAATGGTGTTACTGGGTCATATGGCAAAAGCATATTTAGTTTCATCCTTAGATTTTTTTTTAAATGAGTAGACGCCAACATAGCACTTTTCCAAGGTAGCATAGGTGACGCTGGTAATGTCTGGCTGCTGCTAAAGACTTGGGGCTTTGCAGCAGCTTACTGGTTGGCTCCAGACTCCTTAGCTAAGTGAAAATAAAGGGTGATTTTGTTGGATTCAACCACTGATTTGCAGCCTCCATCTCGCTGCCAATGGGGCTCTCAAATGTCTTAAATGGCTATTGTCTAGAAGGCTGCGTCTCATTAGGCTTTCTGGTCTACCAGGGACTTATATACTTAGTATTATTAGCATGCTGAGATCCCCTGCCTGCTGTTAATGATTCAGGACTCTGGTTCCATGGATGCCTGGATTTTCTTTGGTGATGTGAGAAGTCAAGAATTGTGGAGGACCCGCCTCTCCCCCTCTTAGAAAACCAGCTATATTTTGATGTCCCTTTGCTAGCGTGTCTAGGTCAGAACTTGACTATGTTATTTCTGCGTCTAGGGAGAATGACAGAACAAAACCCTTAACCAACCATGTAGATCCTCCTTCCTCTCTTAAGGCTGGAAACAGGTATCTGGAAAGGAGTGAAGGTGATGATAAGACATGAGTGCAATTATCCCCTTTCTGTTTATTAGATAGTGGACTACCATGTCTTCTGTCCCCTCTTTCCGCCTTCTTCCACAGTAACGCTTTGGGGACAAGCAAAGAGAGGGAAAAATGGAAAAGGACAGAAAAAAGGGGCTGGAAGGGGTTTGTGGGGCGGTCTGCAGCCGCTCCAAAGAGAAAGAGTTCCAAGTCAACAGAACAGGGAGACTTGTGCTCCCCCCTTCCCTCTCTCTCCCCTCTTCAAGCTTGTTTCTGGGCCTTTTCTCTCTTTTAGAGCAAAATCCTGACAATGTGCCATGCACTTGCAAAAGGATAATTACATCTGTATCCCTCAGAGAGACAGGCCCGCCGTCAGCAGGAGGCGGCTGATGTGGATGCAATTGGAGCTAAGTGCCTGCATATGCATAAACACTGACGGCTCCTGAATTAAATCAGGGAGTGGAAATTTCTCCGACCAAAACTTTTCCCAGAGCTCTTTTTCACTTTGGGTCAAGAAAGATTAAAAAAATAATAACGTTACCCATCAACTCAGCTATGTTCTTTTCAGAAGGAAGAGGAATGACTGAAAGACTTAAGAGAAAGGAGTGTGTCCCGGTCTTCGGGGTGGCCCAGAACTTAGCACCAGACCTGAACCAAGGCAGGGGTTCTGTGGATATGGTGGAATGTTTCCAGAGCTTGAGGAGACACTGAATCCACAAGAGAGCCAGGACGGGTCAGAAAGCAATGTTTTTGCAACATATTTCCATCTCATGTGTGGGGGAAGTGTTCTCCATTATCCAGTGGGCAATGAGCAGGTCCCCAGAGCTCCAAACTAAGGAGGAGGAGAGGTGCAGCATAATTTATGCTCAAATGCAAGTACAGGATCATCAGTATTTTCTTAAAAGGGCAGCCAAATTCCTAAGCACTTACTTTTGAAATGCAAATATGTTTTATGACACCGTGAGGGAGATGCTGTAAGAAAATATGATCA
Source organism: Equus przewalskii (assembly GCF_037783145.1). Taxonomy (NCBI): domain Eukaryota; kingdom Metazoa; phylum Chordata; class Mammalia; order Perissodactyla; family Equidae; genus Equus; species Equus przewalskii. The sequence goes on from NC_091840.1 coordinate 38,941,672, forward strand.
TACTAGATGCTTAGCTATTTGAGAGGGGAGGTCCACATGACTGCTTTCACGCCCAACGGGGACTCATCTCCCCATCGTACTCAAGCCAAGAGCAAGTGAAGGGCCTTGTTTTATTTTGACAAGAAAAAGGGCAAAAAGGAGGACAGGAAGTTGATGCCTGGGAAAGAGAGCCACCTGGCCTCCTCTTCCCTCAAAGTAAGACTCAAGAGAAGCAATTAGAAGAAGTGACTAATAAAATGACAAGATGGAAGATTTATAAGTCTGGGCAAGACATCCTGTTGTAGGAGACCTTAGCTAGAGGCCAAGATAGAATCTAAGGAGGTAAGATTTCAGCTTAATATAAGGAAGGGCTTTTTAACAAATGGGACAGAATGAAAAATAGTTCTAGAAAGAGCTGCCTGTGAACATGCTGAAATCCTCTTTTTTGGAGCAGAATCCCCCTCCCTTTCAGTGATTCTAGAGGAAATATTCCTGCTTTGGGTTGAAAGTTAGATGCTATATGATATCCTCTATAAAATGATTATGTTTATATAGATATAAAAATTCAACAGACAGCTTCTGGGTAAACATATTTAGCATGAAGTCCTGCCTTAAAGCAACCATACGACATTCTTCTCCTGTCTTCCCCAAAACCCCAGGGATTCAAACCACTTTCTCTCCACTGCACTTCTGCTCTAGGAGTCTCTCTCGTCCAGTTGATTGTAAGGCAGCAATATCAGGTCTCTCCCCATCCATACTGTCTCTGAAAGTAAACAAAGGAGACCTTGTTATTCGGGATTATTTTTCCATTGTTCTTGGTGAGAACACAGAGAGCAAGAAGCTGAGATAACCAGGAAAAGAGCCAAAGTTTCCAGAATCCTCCAATGGACTCATTTTCTACATCCCTGACTCCATTTCTTACATGATTTGTGGTGAACTCAGACCTTTCTGACTCTTTTTTTAAATAACTGAGGGTTGATCTAATCAACTCCCACCTCCCTCTCAAACCCCATCCTTTTCTTGACTCCGTGGGTCTCTTTCTCAGGGAAGGCCCTTCTCTTCAAAGCACAGCCCTGAAGTCACAGGCAGGGTCAAACTATCAAGGAAACTAGTAGTTGTTGTAGTTTATCCTGGTTTTAAGTGATTGCCCTCATCTCAGAAAACTGAAGTCTAGGGAAGGGAATGCCCATTTTTCACATGCCTACCGTATTCCAGACTCTAAGACAGACTCTTTATATCCCCATTTCATTTAGCCATCACAATGGCCCTAAAAGTGGCTGCTTCTTCTACCAGAATCCCTTTCCCTTATTTCTAGTAGCCATTGCCCCTTGGGAGCCCTGAGTTATGAGAAGACCGAGACCAGTCTGATTGGTAGAGTCTTCAGAATCTTTGTTGTCTGCATGTGTTCGGTTACATCATGAGAGTGGGCCATGAAACATCGCAAGCAGGACTAAAAGGAATATATTTCATCACTGCACAAATAAATAACACTATAATGTTTCACCCTCCATTTCCAGTTTATGCTCTCTCAGGGCATCATTTCATAGTTCATTCCACGTTCATCTCCACGTTCACATCCCATGCTACGAGGCATCAGGAGAGAAGGAAGTACCGAGGCTGCCAGGCAGACTTCATCAGTTATTCATATATTCTTCGCCTTGGGGATCTCATCCAATAACCTTTCTTATGTATTTCAGTCACAGTACAGCACCTGCCTATGAACCCTAAAAGCTTTCCAGATGGATTTGAGTTCTTTCCATTTTGTGGCACCAGTGATATAATTGAAACCCCCTACACTTCCTCCTAAGGTGAGCCTCAGTGGATCAAAGGCATCCCAAAGTGAAATGATCTTATACAGAGGCAGGGAATAGGGAGGACTAAATATTCTCAGACAAAAAGAAGTCTGCAGTAAGTTGCCTTGTGGTGGTTCTTGCTGAATAGCTAAGGGTATTTGGGCTGCAACAGGACCGAGCCCCATGTGACCAAAGTAAAGTAAATACTAGCAAAACATGTTGTCACTGACTCCCGTCCTATGTTTTCTATGCAAGGAGCTCAGTTTAGCTCCTGCACTTGTGATTATTTTCTTTTAGGCAAATCCACACCCAATAATAGCATTTTGTTCCCATTTTATAGATAAGGAAACTGGGGCTTGCAGAGTTTCAGTAAGTTTATCAAGGCTCTGTGACTCCAGAGCCACATTAAACATTCAAGCTTATATGAATTTATAACACATAGCTAAGACCCCCCACCCTTCAATAATCCTCATGCTGTCAAGATTCAAAGCCACTTATTGCCCAGCCCCCTCCACAAAGACTTCCAGCCTCCTGCAATATGTAAAGCTTTCTCCATTCTCTGTGCCACATAATTTAGTACCTAATTATATATTGTCTTATAATGTTCTCCTAATTGCTTCAAGTGTATTTGTTCTACTTCTCCATTAAGTTTATCACAGACTTGAGGGTAGAATTTGCCTTTTAGTGATTTCTCTCCTTTTCCACCCCATCCATCTCCCAATCCACCCCAAGAACATGAAAATCAGATCCTAAGGGCTGGTCCGCTGTGCACTGTCCTTGGTGCTTAGGAGCATGGCGGTAAGAAGGCGAAGATAGCACTTGATAAGCGGGACACCTGTGCCTCAGCCCTTTCTTCCTAGCTGGGTCTGTAATGTCGGGAAAGCCAACTGCCCTCTCTGAGCCTGTTTCCTCAGTGATGGAATGAAGGCATTGAGCTGGGTGATCCGCAGTGTTCCTCCAGCCCCATGAATCTATCACTGTTAAAGGAAAGGGGGACCCTCGTGAAGAAATCCATGCTGAGGTCACTGGACCCTGCCTATGGTTGGTGGACAAATGGTTGGAGACAAATGATATAGCCCTGATTTTAGAAACAGACTAGAAGGAGCTCCCAATCATGCCTCGCTCCCAGGGGTGCCTCTGTGCCTTCCATCACGTGCCGTGAAGGTGGCAATTACATAGACCCACAGGGAGGTTCTAAGAGGAGTCACACTTATGTAAGCCCTATAGGACCACTGAGTTTCAAGGGACGGCCAGAAGGACGTTCATCTTCGGAGGAGTGAACTATAAAAGCTCACCTTGATAGCTGCATTGTATCAATCTGATCAACTGAACTGATCATTAAAAGCTAAAAGCTTGGATTCCCCAAAAGGGAATTAATAGACTGCCTAGGTACCTCTACAGGGACCTTCATAATTCAACACTAGCTAAATGTACCATTAAAGTATCCACGTAGTTAATGGAATTTTGTTAGGGTTTGAGGTTTTTTCCTGGATTGTTTAAATTGCCTCTATCACGAATGACTTCCTGAATTAAAAATTAAATGGACTTTCAAGAATTTAATTAGATGTATCTATTACTAAAGCGGGGAAAGCAACTGAAATTTGCCTTAGAAATCCTTTATTTAAAAGAATACAGTATCTCTTCAAGATGACAAACATTTTGTTGGTAATTTTAGATGCAGCTGCTTTTAGGGACAAAACAGTAGCCAGGAATATTCTTTTGTGATTCCTTCCTTCTTAGATTTGCCAATCTTAAAGGCACCCTAGCGCTTTTTTATCCTTTTGAGGTCTCCAAATGCTTGTGAATCTCACAAAAATCCTTATGAGATTATGAAACTGATGTAGCGTGAGGGTAAGTGATGGTGAACTGCCAGACATAGTGAGTTGAGAATCTTCTAGAGGAGGGCAGAGCTTTCTTCTTCCCTATCAATCAGCTGTGGTGCAGGCTAGAAATAGTGTGGCATGTGTGTGAAGTTCTGTAGGAAACTTAAGGGACATCCTGATCAGAGTGTGCAGCTGCCACAGTCAGGGACTTCTTAGGGACGGAACAATGGTTAGGCCCCTGAGACTTCTTTCTGGCTTGGAGGGGCTCCCCATGTCTTTTCTCTTCCATCCTGGGAATATATCTGGGATCACTTCCTTTTAGGGTAACTCTCCGAAATCCCCCATTGCTTTGGGCGCCTTTCACCTCATCTTCCCTGCTCAGTGGGACACATTGATTTCTCCACCTTGCTGTCGCTGGAGACAAGACTAGGGCCCTTCTTCTTGTATGGGTTGTACTGCCACGCTTTACGGGGAGGGAAGTAAGGAATGCAGAGGGGTGATGACAAAAAATAGAACGCATGGCAAATTTAGCCGAGTTCCAGAATCACATAATGACAATAGCAAGTGTTTACTAAGGACTTACTCTCTGCTGGGCGCTGTGTTCATCTTTCTGTATGTATCAGCTTGTTCAATGCTGTCCACAACCCCATGAGGTCAGTGTCATTGTTATTGTCATCTGCTAGGGGAAAAACAGAGGCTCAACGAGGTTGTGTGATTTGTCCAATGGCAAATAGCAAAGAAGTGGCAGAATTGGGATTTGAGTCTGACTGAAGAGCCCATGCTCGAACCATGCTGCACTGCCTTTTTTCTAACAAACAAACAAATGAAACCCAAACAAATAAAACTATATAACTGCTGATATCTTTGTGAGATGGTCATGAGAAGACTTCTCTTTAATTTCTATCTTCACAGTATATCTTTCAGGCATCTTTCTCCATGGTCCTTGGCCCCAAATTGAAAGACATGCTGTCACCTATCTCAACAAATGCACTCAACCTTAGTCCATAGGCCCACCTGGGCATCAAGGCCCAAAATAGGACCCTTTGTCTCTGGTAGTCTGTTTGGAGCCCCAAGACCTCCAGTTTGGGGAATCCTATTGCTCCAGCCTCTCTCCCAACTAGGGATGGTCCCCATTGGCTATTTTGTCTCATTCTCCATGTTGTTTCTGTCTTTTGCATCACTCTTCTGGGCCATGTTCTTATTTTTAACCACCTTCCTGGATTTGTCACAACCCACTCACCGTAATTTCAGCCACGTGCAGCTGGTTATGGGGACAAGGGGAAAAGGCAGACCTCGAGAAGAATGGCACATCCACAGAATGTAAATATCAGGGCAGCCGAAATAGATCAGAGACCAAATAAACCAACAGAAAGGACCTAGAGCAAGTCTGAGAGCATGGGGTGGTTAGAGGAGCGATAAAGTTCTTAATGGTCTACAGGGAAACTTCAGGTGCTGAAGCCAGGCAAAAACAGTGGACTGAGTGTTGAGAAGATCTGCTTCCAGCCCACCCAGAAGTGGCCTGGGACTGTGGGTTGTCCACCTCTAGTCCAGTGCCTGCAATTGGAGATGGAAAGTTTGGTGAATGAAAGAACATACAAATGATCCACTGAAAGAAATGTGGCCAATGCTGATCAGAGAAGAGACACTGACATCAGCAGAAGGCAGATGAAGCAGCCTGCTGCCAGGGCTGTCACTCACAGACATGGCTGCAGGCTGAGGACCCCTGAGAGTCTATGAGGGCACGGAGGGGGAGGTGGGCTCGGCTATCTGAGGCACTCATCTGAATCTGGACTCCAGATACACATCTGCTTCCAAACTTACCTTGACTCTGCTTTTAAACCTTCCCTGAGCCCACGAACTCCCACGGTCGTTTGTTTAGGTCCTTCCAGACTTTGCCTTCTGCAGATGCGGCATGACATGGTGAAATGGGCATGGGCTTCAAGGGCTAGGAGACTTGGGTTCAAATCCCCTCCTGGCTAGGCCACCTGCTAGCCTTGTGTCATTGGGCAAGTTAGTTAACCCTGCAGCCTTGATGAGAAGCAGGACTCCTCAAGCCCCTGCTGCTGGGCAGGGTGCAGAGTAAGGGATCAGTAACGTCGGTTCCCTTCTCGTGTCTCTAGGATGCCTAGCCAATATTCCCCCAAAGGCAAAGAGAAAGAAAGTCACTGGTAGATTTCGGAATTGAATTTGAGTCTCCTGTCCACACTCTGCAGACCCTCCACATGAAGATACTTCTCAACTGAGGTGAGCATCAAAGATAAAAAACAGCCTCAGACTTTCCCAGTGAGTGCCCATTTGATGATTTCGTGGTTGAAAATCTAAAACTAAATTTATGAAACAACCATGCTAGTTGTAACAGAGTCATCCCTGAAGTTTCAGGAAAATGACATCTTTGGAGCCATGATCCAGGACATGATGTTTAGAATTTCTCCAACTTTGAGCAAATCTGTAAAGAACTAATGCCCATTCATCTCCACATCCCGGACTGTTTGGTTGGCTTAATGGTGCCCCACTGGAATGTCTTCTCTGTTGTGTCTGCTTCTCCTGCCTAAAGTTAATGAGGACAAGGGTTGGGGCAAGCGTGAACATAGCTGTTGATCAACTCAGGACTTGGGGCTTATCTCCTGTCCTCTCCTCTCAAAAATCCAAGGAATAACATTAAAATTGGGGTGTAGGTACCTTCCCTGACTAAGCTTGTTATAAACAGAAAAGGGTGAGAAATCTGGAAGGTTTTGCTTCAATGATCTATTGAAACAAAGCAAAAGACGTTGGGGAGTTCACACATTTTTAATTCCTCGGGAGCTCACAAGGCAATCACTAACAGACATGCTGGGCATCCTAATCGTAGCTCAGAGGATTGGGTCCCATTTATTGAGCATTTACTGTATGTCACATTGTGTGTTCTTGCAAACAAATCCAGGAAATGGGTGTTATCATTCCTGGGTTGGTATGGATACAATCTATCATTACAGAGGGGAAACTGAGGCTTGGAGAGTCAAGGCATCTTGGTCAGAAACACATGGCTGGTAAGGGGTCAAGCCAGGATTCCAGCCCAGCCATCTCTCTCTCTAAATCCTCTGATGTGTCGTCCACATTTTGCCACCTTCCTGGCTAAATCAGAAGACTTTACCATAGTGTCTCCCAACCTCAGAGCTGAAAGGGGCTCACCCTGTAACCTGCAGGCTTCGGGTCCCCCTCACTGGGAAATGCAGTGGTTGGATGAGTGACCTCTAAGGATCTTTCTCCTAGACATGAAGAACATTCAGGAACCCAATCAGGCTGCCATTGCTTTTCGATAAACAAGTGAAACAGTTGCCAGTAATCCTGAGGAGGAAATGAATTTGCTGATGGCTATGTTTCAGGTCTGACTTGGGGCTAAATGGGGGAACCATAATCTCCTCCCACTTCTGTTCAATATCACAAAGCCTTGTACAAATGAGTCTTGGGACCCAAGCCTGGCTGTTCTGCTCTTTCTCGGACTTGCCGCAGCCCCTGCTGCCGGCCCTTCTCGTTGGTTGCACAGGCTTTTACTGGGAATGGCCATGTGCTCAGGCCTAAACACGGCTTCCTAGGCCTATCTGGACGCCTCGGCTCACAGGGCTGAGATTGAAGTGAGCCAACCCTTAACTCTGTAGAGGTCTGAGAGGGACGAGCAGACTCCACAGGCTGGGCTCTCCAGATCTGACAGTACTTGGATGAGAAGCCTCCCCATATAACTTGAAGGTGACATATTCTGGAGACAGCGACGTGCACAAGAGGATGGAGAACTTTTAAAGGGCTGATATTCAGCTGGTGTTTGACTAAGAGATCAGGACTATCCAAGTCCCACCAAGGCCCACCCAGTCATACATTCCCACAAGGTCCTCCAAGGAAAGGTGTGCGCAGAGGCACAGGAATGGGGTCAGCAAAAGTACATGCTTCATTCATCAGAAGCCTTAGCTGTAGACCCCAATGCGGAACTCCAGACAGAGCCGTTTGTGCCTAGATTAGGGGCAGCTGGCGTCTAGATTTAAAGCTGTCTGGGTGGTTTTCATCCGTGCCGGCCAATAGAACTATAATGTAGCTACGTACATAATTTTACGTTTTCTGATAGCTACCTTTAAATGACGTAGAAACAAGTGAAATTTCTTTTAATAATATACTTTACTTTACCCAAAATATCCAAAATATTTCAACATGTCATCAATTTCAACGTCATCCATATAAAAACTTATTAACGAGATAGTTTACATTCTTTTTTATCCTAAGTCTTTAAGCTCTGGTGTGTGTTTTATACTTACAGCTCATCTCAGTTTTCAGTGGAAATACTTGATCTGAATTTAGATTTCATAAAAGCCACAGTTGAAAAACTAGGTTTACATACTGGCTTATTCCAACGTACTTAAAATTCGTCCAATAACTGAATCTAGTACCATTTTTTAAATTTAAATGTAAATTAATTAAAATTAAATAAAACAAAACTCAGTCACATCAACCATATTTCAAGTTCTCAGTAGCCACCTGTGGCCAGTGGCTACCACACTGGGCAGCTCAGGTCTGTATCATTGCCTCATATCTGACTATGGTCCCCAGGAGGGCCTCAGATTTCCAGCTTCTCAAGAGTAACCAGCAAAGAAAGTTCAGAGGCAAGGGCTCTGAGCCTCAGGTGACATACAGATTTCCAAATCCCAACCCTAGGAACTCCAGTGGTTTCTCTTTCCAGATCAGATTTGCGGCATCTGCAGAAATGGATTAAGAATAGTAATAGGAATGTCTATACACTGAGTTTCTACTCTGTCATTGTACTTGATGCTTTTGTTACTCAGAGAGGTCAAGCGTCTTGCTCAAGGTCACACAACAGGTAAGTGTCAGGTCTGGGATTCAAAGCCAAGTTGGTTCAACTTTGATACTGATGTGCTGTTGCAATCTGCTCTCTCCTGACACGGCCAAGGCCACAGCCCCAGCATCAGAATTTCCTGAACTGCGGTAATGCCTCATCTGGCACTTACTCCCACCTGTCACGGTTGTGGCCACGTTAGGAGAAGACCTAATTCCAGAGGGTGCCCTCGGCGTACCAGACCTTGACCACATCCGGAATTAATGGAGTTCTCAGTAAGGAGCGTGAATGCAATTCTTGTCTTGGAATGGATGTACCTCCTCTCCCACTGTCACGGTTTCCTAGCTCTTCCTGAAAGCCTTCGGAGGCCGGCTTCGTGCTGGACCAGCATCTGCCCAGCCCCTAATGCATCTGAGCTGTGTTCACTAGGCAGCTTGCCCAGGAGAGGTTGAGAGAGGGGGGAGGGTGGGAAAAGCAGAGCTTTAAGCTAGAGGTTAACTTGTAGTGCTTTTAAAACATCTGACTGCTGACTAACTTATACGCACATCGATGCACACGTGAAAGAATGCCATTGCCCAGCTCCAGGCCTCCTTCCTTCCCGGAGCTGGAGGCACACCTCCCCTTCCTCTGTGGAGAGCTCTTGGGAAAGGTAACACTTAGGCCACAGGCTCCAAATAGCATTTTCTCTGTTTTTTTCTTAGCTAGCGTGTGTCTCCTGACCTAACAGGCTCCCGCCCCACCAGCACGATGCTTGGTCTCACAACACAGCTGAACCTGGCCCAGGAGACCCCCAGATGACGCTGTCTGAGACCTCCCACTGCCTAGACCTGTATATGACCCCCGTGAGCAAAACAGGGCCTTGGTGGGCGTGCCCTATTTTAGGTGATGCAAAGAATTCCAAGTTGAACAAACAGCAGCCAAGGGCCGGTCTAGAAAGAAGCTGGAACAGCAGACGGCTTCCGAGGAAAGGGGCAGGAAGTAAGACAAAGAATGCCTACAGCCAGGCAGTGATCAAGAATGTCATCTTTAGACCAGGGTTTCTCAACCTTGGCTCTATTGACATTTTAGGCGGGACAATTCCTTGTTGTGTGTTGTGTGTTGTGGGGTTGGGGGCTGTCCTGTGCCTTGTAGGATGTTTAGCAGCATCCCTGACCTCTCTCCCCTAGATGCCAGTAGTACCTCCATCCCCAAGCTGTGACAACAAAAAATGTCTCCAGAAATTGTCAAATGTCCCCTGGGGGACAAAATCACTGCTGGTTGAGAACCTTTGCTCTGGCCACCCAGTCTTCAAATCCAAGCCGTCAACTCACTGTGGGTGCCCTGGGCTGGCGCCCTGATCCCTCTCAACTACAATTCTCACTTCTGTAAAATGAAGGGTGGACCTATTTCATAGAGGTACTGTGAGGTTAAAGTGAGATGATATATGCAAAGGGCTTATTAATAATAAGGCTAGTTAGTTTAGGTGAAGAGTTTAGGATGCATTTTTTTAATCACCAAAATAAGCTTATCTTCCAGCAGAGTATTATTATTCCCACTATGGAAGACTGTGTCTTCCCAAAGTGGCTGCAACAGTACTTTGTAGCCCCACATGCTCTCCCCAAACCTTGCTACACTCCCATCAAGAGGAGGATTCTATTTCCTCACCCCTTGAACTCAGGGGGACCCTGGTGACCACCTTGATGAAGAGAATGAGGTGGGAGGGATGCCACGTGATTTCTGAGGCTGGGTCACAAAAGATGGAGCTTCACCCAGCTCTCTCTTGGACACAAGCCTTGGGAGCTCTGAGCCAACACATAAAAAGTCTGGTTCCCCAGGAGCCATAGGCTGGGCAGGCCACCTGGTGGAGAGACCACACAGAGAAAGAAAAAGATGCCCAAGGAGCCTCAGAGCCTGGCCCTGGCTATTTGAGTCTTCCCAGCCCAGGTGCCAGACGTGCGGGTGAACCAGGCTTCACGTGGCTGCAGCCCCAGCCTTGCAGCTGCCGCCAGGTGACCGCTCAGTAGAGGAGGGATGAGCTGTCCCTACGGAGCCCTGCCCAAGTTGTGGATTCTTGAGCAGAATAAATTTTCTTGTTTTAAGCACTCAGTTTGGGGTCGGTTTATTGCACAACGTAAGTAACTGAGGTGACCATTTGACAGCTGAGAAAACTGACTATCAGGAGGTTATGTAGCCAGCGAGTATCTGGGCTGGAACTTGAACCAAGGCTCTCCTGTCTCCCGGATGGCACTGCTTCCCTCTCCTGACACTTGCCCCCAGGATGGCCCCTAAGACAGACAGGAACCCAGAACTCAGCAGAGGGCAGCACCAATAAGATCTGTGAACACGTTGGTTACACGGAACTCAACCCATCGGTATGCAGAGGAGAAGAGCATGGCGGGAACAAGGCAGGCCTCGGCCCCAGAGGGTCCGGGGCAGTGAAGGAACCCCCTAAACAGAACAAAACAGAAGACTCATTTTCAAAACAGCAGCAGAGGTCAGGGCGGGCCAGCATCAAAAGCATGTTTCAGAGTGTGAGGCTGTTTGAATCCCAAATGCTGCAGGAAGGGATGCACCCCAGCCAGCGGTTCTCAGCCCCTGCTGCTCACGTCACCTGGAGAACTTCTAAGAATCTCTGTGACCGGAGTCTGAGGACTTCAGACCCTCCAGGGCGGAACCCAGGTATCAGTGTTCTGCAGGCTCCCCTATGTGATCCAGGGTGCAGCCAAGCTGAGCACTGTGCTCAGGAGTCGGGGGGAGCCGGGGGATGGAGCTGCAGGCCAGGGTCGGGGGGAGTCCAGCAGAGCCTACTGTGAGGGCGGGCAGGCTGCGGGGCCTGGAAAAGGACGAGGTTTGAGCATGAGCTGCAATCATTGGTTTGCTTTATGACTCTGCAAGGTGAATTAAAAATCAAAGTTTATTTGGCTTCCAGTGAAGATGAAGATTCAGCAGATTGGGGGACTGGTAAAGGCCCTATTAATATGCTTACTGGCAGAGACTCCATTTAATTCAGGGACATAAATTTAGGCAGATGAGAGGGTGCTGCCTTGGGCTGCGGGAAGGCGGGCAGGAGGGAGGGTCCTGCCCTCTCTGTGGCTGGTGGGCAGGGGATGAGGACGGCCCTCCCTTTCAGTACTAAGAGGGGAGAGTGGTGAAATACTGCCCTTCAACGTTTCCCACCTGATGTTTGGAGTAGGTTGGCAACAGTCGACAGCAGGACGGGGTGGAAAAGCCAGTTGCAGAGCCGGGCAGAGCCGGGTTTGAATTCTGCTTCCCTTCCTCTGTGTGACATGATAAATTATTTACTCTCTCCAACCTTCCGTTGCCTCCTCTGTCAAATGAGAGTAATGATAATATGGTCAGGATGCAATGAGAAACATATGATACCAGCACATCATGGACACCCGTAGTGTGGGTTGCATTCATTCACTCATTCCTGCATTCATGCCTGCTTTCATACTTTTATTTTTCACCTCCTTTTCCCCTACACTCCTCTTCACCTCCTCCTTTTTGGGAGGTTAAGAATGAGAAGCAGGTGCCCTTTGGGGAAGGAACCCATAGCAATGCATTAGATGAGAAGCTTCTCCATCTATCCAAACTCCCTACCCCCTCACTTGGTGAGCTCTTGCTCAGGAAACAGTTCACCTGTCACCCACTTCGGAAGCCCTCCCTCGTCTCCTCCATCTGTGTGGGACTCCTCCTCTGTCCCCACACCGCTGTGCTTCCCTATGCAATAATATCCATCACCCTGGGCTGAAGTGGCCCGCCTCCATGTCTGTCCTCATGGACTCTGAGCCTAGCCATGGATGTGGCACTTCATAAGCTCTCAGGACAATTTCTGTGGAATAAATTATTCAGTCAACCAGTGTCACTTCCCCTTTCTGGGCCTCAGTTTCCCCATCTGTAAAATGAGGAGGTTGGAATAGCTGTATTCTAGGAGCAGTTCCACCTCTAATGTTCCATCTCTCTACGGAGCTAGAGAGCGAGGAGAGGAAAGAGAGGAAAGTGAGAGAAATCAATTAATTTAGGAAGCAGTAATGAGCTGACACCAAGTCATCATTAGAGAATGCAAGGTAACATGACATTGGTGTCATCAGGTGAGCTGGGCTGTGCCATCAGGCCTGGAGCAGCAGCTCCCCAGGCAGCAGTGGTTGAGGCTGTCCAAGGATGACAAGTGAGTCAGAGGAATTCGGATTTTCCAGAGAGCGGCAGGTGGAGTCAAGAGCTTTTCAGGAACCAGAACTCACACTCCTGCGAGGACCTTCCCTGAGAAACACTCTTGCCCACAGCACACCCACCCTGTCCGACCCCAGTAACCTATGCTTGGTCCTCACGCCCGTTCTTCATCTGGCACACGACAAGGCTCACCTCAGAGATTTACAAACACACATGTACTTCTTTGCCATTTTGGTTGACAGTCACTTTGTGCTAGCCATTGGGACCTGTAGCTGAAGACACTACAGACTCTGCCCTCCAGGAGCTCAGAGTACACGTTCATGTCAGTATGCAAAGACACTAGCCCAGAATCACATTGTATAAAGCTTGCACACACATATCTGTTAATGGATCCCGTAGATTCCTATACAGACACATACCCAGAAGATCATGAGTGGTTATGCACGCCCATACCTGCACGTAAGTGCCACCCCCACACAGAATCCCAATAGACAAGCAAATAGAGCCTACGGGTTGCCATGCACCTTGGCTTAGTCAGCAGGTCGTAGAATTCATTAACCCTCTTCCCATTTGCACGCCCAAGGTAGAAGCACTGCTCTGCCCTTGTTCCCACAAGAGAAGCCTTCCAGGTCTTTTATAGGGACATTATTTTATGGCACCATTGTTAGCTGACATTTATGAGGATTCAATCAATAAGTTAGATACTGCTTGTAATGATGCATGGCTGCCTCACATTTGCTTAAGAGCCCTAAGGACTCAGACCCCAAATTGGAAGTTTTAGATCTCTGCCTCTTTCCCCACACAGCATGAGTGTGCATGTGCACGTGCACACATGCACACACATACACACACGCACTATTGCATGAAATGTCATTTTAATCATGCTGGGAAGTGGTCTACTCCTTATGGTTTGTTTCTTCTTTGCCTCCCATGGAGGAGGCTGGGTGTGTGGTGGGGTTGTAGGGATCATCATCTCAGGGCCTTAAAAGGTGGTATCTCCTGGGAGGAAGGAATGGCGCAGCGACTGGGGCAAAACTCCCATCCCACTGCCCTCTGACCCTGGGTAGAGGAGAGAGAGAAGAGACTGGACTCAGAGACTGGAAACTTTCGTTTCTCCACTCGAGTCCTCACTCTTTGCCAGCCGCAATCCCCTTTGAGTATGTTCTGTGAGTCTACTCATATCTGAGCCAAAGGTGAGGCTAGAACTGAGAGTCCAGGAGGCTGAGAGAACGCCCCAGCAGAGACCACCATCCTTCTCCCTCCACTGCCCTCTACCACCCACTCAACCTCAGGAAACCAGTGGGTTCTCAGAAAGTTGTGGTCCTGGAGCAAAGCTGCTGTTCTCAGGCAATGATTACTCTTGAAAACACACAGTATGAAGCATGTCAATGTCAAGTGTCAAATCACCTTTCACCCCATCAGCTTATCACTAGCAAAGAAGACGCTCCCTTTTTAAAAAAAACCTGGCTTAATGTTGGCACCCTGGGGCTTGGTTTTGTTTTTTTCAGTGAGTAGGGTTGAGGACCATTTCTGGGCAATGGATGTCACTCCATCTTTTGCTAAGACGGAGTTTGCAGTTGAGTGGCTCAGGCTGACTTCTCCTTTGAGGAAACGTCAGTTCCTTCCATCTTGGTGAACGTCACTAATGTCATCCCCAGTCTGGACTATTTGCTATCTACCTTCGGGCTCTTTGCACCCCTCTCCTACTTGTCTACCAACCCAATTTCTACAGGCCTTTCTAGGATCATCCAACACTCATTGTCTTATGATGACTTCCCATGGTAGGAACCTCATGGATGATGCTCTGTCCTACACCGAGTTGCCAGACCTCCAGAGATACCCATCAAGGATGTCATCGGCCCTGGCGCCAGACCAGGACATCAGCAGCCCCTCAAGAGAATGCAGGGCCCATGAGAAACTCCATCCCACCTTTTGAGTCCTGGAGGCTGGAGCTGTGAGGGTGAGAAAGGCCCTGGGAAGCCTCACCAGTCTTATTAAGGAGGCTTGTCCAAGGTCAGAGGTGCAGTCTGAAGGAGGAGCACAGTGCCTTCAGGAAGGCCTAGGAGAAAACCCTGAGGGTTCCAAGGCGAGGGAATCTGTCCTAAGTCTGATGGGCAAATCTAATTCAGTTAGACCATCCGTGTTATACTCGCATAGTCTCAGAGGGGATCTCTCTCTCAGTCATTTCCAATCCCTCTAGGGGCACACAGAATTTCCGATGCTCCCCTGAGCCCCCCATGCTGGAGTCCTGAGCAGTCTGGCTCAGCCCTCTCTGCCCAGGCTCCATCCTTCCCCGTCTATGCCACCCAGGCTTGAGCAATGGGGGGCAACCTGAGCGTTGTGCCCACTTTCCCAGGCAACCTTCCCCACCCTAGAAGTAAACACAGGTTCCCTCTGGCCTCCCCAGAAGGCTCACCAGCGTCTCATTCTCTTGCTCTCCTCTCTGAGTCTCTCCTCCTCCAGCTCATGGACAGGCAGAGAAAAAATGGCCCTGATAGAGCATCTTTGTCTGTTGTTTAAGCTTGGGCATGTGCTCCTGACACTCTAAGGGCCTTTTCCTTCAAAGCTATTGTCTCATTGATTTCAAGAGTCTGTGATGAAATTCAGGAGCTGGCCATTGACTCAATTTCATGATGTTGCTGCCATAGTAGCTGTAGCTCAAGGGCAGTTGGTAAAGGATGCCCTGGACCCTATTGATCCCTCAGTGGGGGTGCAAGAAGGCAGGAGTAACACTAAATACGTGGAGCAAAAATGCATCTGTTAATGCTTTGCAATACCATCCTGTCCCACAGATAAGAAACAAAACCTTACAATAAAGGGCTTTCTGTGGGATAATGGAAGTGTGTTGGGGGTGGTGCAGGAACAGAGAAAAAGCACCACATAAGTCTCAGGAGGTTGGGTGGAGGTAGTAATGGCTGCTTCACAAAGGTGGCAAGAGACCCATAACTGGGTCCTGAAGGATGAGTAGGAATTAGCCAAGCTGGCAGAGGGACCGCATATACAGGGGCTTGGAGATGAGAAAACATGACATTGGGAACCCCAGTACCGGGATAAACTTTGGAGTTCAAAGTCCGGGCTGGAGTTCTGGCTGCACCACTTCTCCTCAGGACAACCTTGTGAGTGTGAATATGGTGAGTGTGAATCTGCTCCTCTCTAGGACTCGTTTGTTCGAACGATCCCTGAGCGAGGTGAACTTCTGTCTGACTTTCTCGGGAACCCCTGCAGTCTGCCTGCATCCAGGTCCGCTGCCTCTCCTCGTGGGCTCCACGTGGAACTGCAGAGGAGGGCGGGGGAGGATAGACACAGGAGACGGGCTGAGGCTGGCGGCCGAGGAGCCGGCAGTGGGACAGTAATGGTCTGTAATTGCTTTTCCAATTGGCCTCCACGTTGGAATAACCTTGTTAAGTCAGCTACTGAACCTTGTGACTTGGCCTGAGAAAATGGTGCTACGTGAATCTATTCCCTTTCATAAAGCCTGGTGCCATTTACACACCTTCTTCCATCGGAGCCTTCCTGAGAAGGGACCCGTGCTTGCTGGGCTGTGTTTAGGCTGGGATAAGAGAGTCATTGATTTTTTTAAAAATCAATCAAAAAAGGGAACATTTTTGTACCCTTAGTTGCTGTACTGATGTGGGGGGGTGGGGGGAATGTGTGAGTGTAGTTTGTTTTGAAAATTGTCCTTCCAGGATGGAACTGTTGTTTAAGGGGCTGTGTGCTAACCCTTCAGTGCATGCCCTCATAATCTTTTTATATGAAAACATCCATCTTTCTCTCATTCTATTATACAGCAGTGTTGCACCAACTCCTGCCCTGAAAGAAAAGATCCCAGGACTTGCCATTATCTCACACCCTTTGAACTTAGACGAGCCACTTCGCTTCTCTATGGCTGAGTTCCCCAGTCTGTCCCAGGGGGCGGTGGCACCTGTTCAAATGGCCTCACAGAGCTGTTGTGAGGATCAAATGAGCTCTGAAGACATCTTGGAGGAGAAGGGAGAACAGCAACTCTAAAGCAGGATTGTGTCCAGACCAGTGGTTTCCAAACTTGGCCCCCTATTGGAAGCAACTGGGATCTTCAAAAACTACTGGTGCCTGGCACCCACCCCCAGGTATTCTGATATAATTGGTATAGGGCACTACCTAGGCATCGGGATTTTAAAAACCTCCCTAAGCAATTCTAATGTGCAGCAAAGTTTGGGAACCACCAGAACAGACTGAGACTCTCTCTTGCTCTCCCTGCAACAGCCTCCTCCAAGTTCTCTGAAACGTCAAGAGATGCCCCACCAGAAGCATCCTCAGACTCTGTTTGACTTGCTGCCGAGAAGGTTCTCAACCTTTTGCCCATAAACTGACTCCTAAAGAACCATGAATGAGCTTAAAAATATCTCACAACCCAGATCGTGCAAGTGGTTTTTTTAAAAAATGCATAGATCTTGTTCACCTGTGAGAATGAAAAAGCAGAAGGTTAACATCTGTGCTCTGGGAAAATAAACCTACAGTCCGTTTCTACGCAGGTCCCCCCAGAGTGTGAGATCAGCAGAAGGGGGCTCAGTTCCTAAGTGGAGATGAGAGCAGTCCTTGCTTTGTTTGAAGAATTCCGAGAGCTGGTTCAGGTTCAGCAGGAATATGTGCTGTGATCTATTAGTGATGTCTGTATGTGCGCAGGAAGGGGAGGGACAACATACACATCAACTCTTGAGCATTCTCGCACTAACTGAAGTCTGTGGGCAACTTCCTGCTGTGGTGTGGCGGCTGCCATTTCTTCCTCGAGGTAGACATAGGATTTGGGGCTGGGTTCTCTGCTGTATCACATGGATTTCTGAGGGATGTCAGTCTTCAGTATTTGGGTATACCATATTGATGCCAACTCCTGAGATCTGTGTGCATGAGGGATCCAGAAACCTACGTACACACAAGACAGAGAAGGGGAGACACCTCACACTCCTCCCCTTTTGTATGCAAGCCCTCTTCCCTTTCTTCCCTTAGTCAAAGGCTGCTTCTAGCAACGGCGCAGTCAGCCATTCCACCTTAAAGTTTTGAGACACCTGGGGAAGGGTGCTTTTCTTCACCTGTGAAACCACACTCCTGGAGGGGGGGTCCCCAGTCCAGGCATGTACCACAGCAGCTGCCATCTCCTGGGCACCCTTTTCCTCCCAGCTCATCTGCTTTAAGCTCTAAACACACACACTCCTCTGGGGTTCAGACACACAGGAGGGCTGGAGCACCAGTGTTGGAGATCAAGGACCCCAGTGGCCTGCTGGCATTCAGGACCGGGCCAAGAGGCAGATGAATCCACCAGGCAGAGCCAGCACAGGGAGGAGAGTGTGAGTGAGGCTGAGGCTTGGATCCGGAGGTCACTCTGTGAGGTTCTCAGTCCCCTGTCTGACTGGAAGGGACGAAACTCGGGACCTTGGCTGCTGTGAGCCAGTCACTGAATCCTGGGGTTGGGGAGAACTTAGTTCTTCATCCACTGGACAGGGTAGAGGAGGATTGCTGAGGTGTCAGGCAAGACAAAGATTGGCACAGAAAAAAAGTGAATGAAAACTAAGGCTTATTCAGAATCACAGCAGGCCTGGATCTCCAGATGGGGACATCAGGGGGCAGGGAAGGCAGGGGAAGAGGGAATGAGGGCACGGGGAGGTGGTCCTGTCACTGACTGAGTACCTATCACGTACCCGCAAGCACTGTGTGAGGCTCCTTCTACCCTCTACCCGTCATCCCTTCACTGCCCCCTACTTCAAGGGAGACACCACGGTAGAGAGGATCAAGTGTTATCTCCCACATTTCATAGAAGAGGAAGCAGAGGCCTGATGTGCTCATCGCCACACAGAGAGTGGGAGCTGATGAAGGATGGGCATCCCGCTCATCCCAGCCTCACCCCCACCGCCCCCTGAGGAACACCGCACCTTCACGCTTCCCTGAGCATCTCTCTGCGCACCTTTGCCGCCACTGCTTTCTCCCCAGGGAATCTCCTCTCCCCACCACCCCCATGTCTCCACCCTACTGGAAATTCACGTCCACGCTTTCAAAGCCTACTCAGAGTCATTTCCTCTAGAAAGAACTTCCTTGGCTTATCCTTCTCATTCATTCATTGCTTTATTCACTCATTCAGCATCCTTTGGTTAACACCTCACATGGACCAGGCACACCACCAGTAACAGAGACACAGCAGGGAGCAAAGGAGATGTGGACCCAGCCCTCGTGGAACCTAGACCGTCATGAGAAGACAGAGAGCGAACCCAGAGCCAGGCACACAGTGATGTAATGACCACTTGTGGTGATTGATTTGAAGAGAAGATACTCCGAGTGAATAAAAGGGCACTGAATTGGATTGTATCAAGGAGACTTCTCTTAGGAAGTGGCATTCAGGTTTCAAGCTGAAGGATGAGGAACGCTGGTGAGAATGGCATTGACGAATACTATCAATGCCTTCCTCTGTGCCAGGCACTTTCCAGGACTTTGTGTGTATTAGCTCATTTAATCTTCACAACAACCGTATGAGGTGGCGCTGTTATTATGCCCATTTTGCAGAGGAGGAAACTGAGGCACAGAGAGGGGAACCAACTTTCCCCAAACACTCAGCTAATAAGTCGAGGAGTCAGTATTTGGATCCAACCATCTGATCTAAGGAGATGAAGAAAGAACATTTGTGAGGGATCTGGAAAAATCGTAATAAGCAAAGAGGAGAACGTATAGATGAGGGTATAGAGGCTGAGCCTGTGGGCCCTGGAAGGGTTTTAGATTTTGCTCTAAGTGTGATAGCCATCCATCCATCAAAGGGGTTGAATGAGCGAGTAACATGATTAGATTTGCAGGTTAAAAAGTATATGTTTGCTTCAGTGCACAGATAGGGGTGCGGGGGGAGGGTATAACATCAGAAGTGGGGACACCTGTTAGAAGTTATTTTCAGTAGTTTAGGAAAAAGGGAGAGACCATGAGAGAGGGAGGAGAGGAGAGGGGGAAAGAGGGAGGGAGGGAGGGAGACGTGGAGACTGAACCATGTCCTCTGGTTTATCGTGCACCTGCTCCAGGCGCCTTGTGCTGTAATTGATGGATGAAGTCCTTGTCTCTCCCACTGGGCAGGAACTCCAGGAGAGTGGCAGTTTTGTGCTGTTCACCCACTCTGCAGCAGCAGCACCTAGCATGGGGCCTGCCACAAAACAGGTACCCTGCCAATGTTTGTTGACTGCCTGAATGAATTATGAATGAAAGGCTTGATGACGGTAAGCCACTACGTATAGCTATACAGAATCTACCTCTAAATCCTGCCACTTGCTTGGTACCCAGAACCTTCCTCAAAAAGCACACCAAACCAGCACCTGCTCCCCACCCAAACAACCACTGATTCAGTCGCATCAATAAAAGTACCCCTCAAGCTGGGCGCCTGGCATCCTGTAGGGAAAATGACTGGCTGATGGAGCATTTCCACATTCTCCTGGAGTGTAGGGGGAGAGGCTGTGCGTGGCTGCCTTGGCTGGCAGTGGTTCCCTCCTGCCTCTGAGCTAATGGCAGAGCAGATGTGTGAACGAGGCAGCGAGCTTTGTCTTTCAGGTGGAGACGACTGTCTTGTCAGTAAATCAAATCGGTTCTCAGATTTGGGATACAATATTTATCGCAGTGGTGACAGCATGCAAACACGAGACTGGCATCTTGGGTATTCTGCAGATGCTGTCACCGTTGTTAAAACACACAACTTCTTGAGCAGAACTGCGGTCAGAAAGCTTCCAGCTGGAACCAGCTCAGATGTCAAATCTCGGACAGCCCGAGAGCCAGTGGGGCCAGTGTTGGCAAGAGAGAGTCTCCTTTGGCATGAGATCCCATCGGGGATGCAGAGAAACCGGAAAGCCAGACTGCAACGTGGAGGTTCCCTTAAGATGGCAGAGGAGAGCAGAATTACTCAGAAGGCCCACACTCGACACCAGATTTAGGAATTAAGAGCTTTGCATTGCTAAAGAACTCATCACAACATCCTTTAAGGAGCAGGCTCCTTAACGTGTTGCAGTAGGATTCTGTGGGCAAAAATTCACGCAATTTTCAGGAACCTATTGATGGCATAAAGCAGGAGTTGGCAAACTGTGGCCCACCAGCCAAATCAGCCTGCTGACTCTTGTTGCATGGCCTGTGAGCTAAGAATGTTGCTAACATTTTTAAAGCATTGAAAACAAATCCAAAGAAAAATAATATTTTGTAGCATGTGGAAATTACATCAAATTCAAATTTTAGCATGCATAAATACAGTTTTGTTGGCGCACAGCCACACTCGTCTGTTTAGGTGTCGTCTATGGTGTGCTACAAGGGCAGAGTTGAGTAGTAGCAACAGACCGAATGGCCCGCAGATTCTAAAACATTTACTGTCCGGCCCTTTAAAGAAAAAATTTGCTGACCTCTGATTTGCATGCTAAATTTTTGTGTCTATGAATATGAGTGTTTCCCTGTGTGTCCGTGAGGCCTGGGTGCCCCTGCAGGTGGTCCCTGGGCCTGTGAGAATGGGGGTAAGTGCCGTGTGTCTGCAGGAGGACTATGGTTCTGTAAAGGAGCAGGTTGAGATGGAGAATGATGTCCGTGTAGCGGTTCTGTTGATTGCTAAGTGTGTGCAAGTGTGTGTATCTGTGTGTATGTATGTGTGTGCCTGTGTGTATACGTGCGAGATGGAGCAGGGAATTGGAGCAAGATCAATATTTTTGCAAAATGTGTTCCGGTAATACCAGCTCCGAGGGATGTTGTAGGCGTGACATTATAAAAACGGATGTGATAGTCAGATAGTGTGGGAAGCTCGAGTGAGCAAAGCAAAGCAGGTTTCTTCCCTACAGGCCTTGTGAGGACATTCCTATGCTCCTGTCCGTCATGACTTTCTGAAAGAGGGATATCAGAAAGAGCATTCTCCGATTTATTGATCGCAGAGAATATTTAATATTCCATGATCCAGTGACACTAAGTGGTGTCATGTGCTGTCTTTACCGTAGGTCTTCTGCTTGCTGGGTCCTTTACTTACCATAAAAGAGCTGGAAGACTCTTCCAGTCATTGAGTCCATTGGTCAGTCGGCGACATTGATGTTCATCGCATTCTGAGTCCCATCTCAGTGCCTGTGACCCCAAGGAGAGGGCTCCCTGTCAGGAGGCGGTGGGGTTGTGGAGACTGGCTAGTGTCAGGAGTGGGAACCTTTGCTGAGAAAATCAGTCTGTCCCGTTACTCTCAAAAGGGTGAGTGATCCATGCAACCGTCGACCAAACTCCCTTCTCTGAGGAGTAGGCTTTCATCTTGGGAGATGTACCAGGATTTCAAGAACCTGGGTCAATCAGAGGGCGTGGCAGAATGGACTCGCCATCTGCAGAGGTTTCCTGGGGCGAAGTCAATACAACAAACCAGAAGTACAGATCAACTGGAATGTCAGTCTGGAGGAGTTAGACAAAGAGAAAGAATTTAAAAAACAAGATGGCCCTTGACAGAATTCAGGAGTGTCAGATCAGAGCAAGAGGGATCATAAAAAAATGTTGAGGGGTGCAGCTTCTAGACGATTCCTGTGCTTCTGGATCATAGCTGCAAATGCCTTTGACGGAGTGTCTGCAACCTTCGCTAGAGGTGAGGAGGGAGTTTGAAAGGCGTCAGGCTGGCTGGTATCAAGGGATCCAACTCAGAACTGAGTCCCAGGATCCAGACTTAATCAGATGAACTAAAGACCTGAGTTTGGTAAACAGAGATGGAGATAAAAGGAAAATACAAAATTGTGTTTACAAAGGAGTATGGAGAGCCAAAGTGAATGTCGTTGAATCTGTTGTCAGGTCTGAGGAATTGATATAGAGCCAAAACCAAAAGCCCCCAGTTCCAGGAGACTGATAGAGGAGGAACGGATGAAGAGCAAAGCTGGGAATGGACTCGCAGATTCAATGCTGCCACGATGCCCAGAGCGGCCCTCTTTGGGGCACCTCCTGCCATGATGGCCTTATTTAAAGGTGCACAGTTCTTGTGGCCCTGGGCTGATGGGCAGTCCTTGAAAGCTTGGCCTTCCCTTTCCTCCAGCTCCAGCAAAGCCCTGGTCATGGGCAAAGACTTCAGCCCTTGGACACTTGACCTTAATCTCCATACATTCTAAACAGAGCATTTCCCCCATCCCCGGTTCACCTTCCTGCACTCATGCACTCCTTCCTTTACTGATGCCTTGCCTAGTTGTTCTGTGTACAGCAGCATGCCAGTGCCTGGAGGCCTCTTGGTGGGTCCCCACCTCATACACAACAACTCTCCCTGATCCCAGACCCAGAGAATCCCTCTGGGAGGGGGCGGGGCTGCAGGAGCAGAGTTTTAAATATCTGCCTCATCTCAGCCATGGAGCTACCTTCCCCCAAGGATTTCCCTGTGTGTTTACAATGGTGCAATTAAATGTCTGGATAAATAACAGTTATTAAATGGGTAAATATATTCCTAATGCTAAGCAGAGCCAGAGCCTCCTGACGCATTTGCTGGACTTATTTGTTTATTTAAATTTTAGAGGGAAGCTGGGACATGAGGGTAATAACAGGCGACTTCTGACACTTCTTTCTGGTTGTTTAAATAGGGAAAGGTCTCAGGCTGACTCCGAGGGGAGAGGGCCGGGAGGGAGGCTACCGGGGGTATTTTTAGATCTTTCTGAACAAAAATCACTCCCACGCAAATACTGGGATCTCTTTCAGTGCTTCTCTTTGGGCTATTAAAGCTGTGGAAATCCCACAATTGAGTTCCCTTTCCACCTCACACTGGCAATCTTCAAATAAAGGGCTCCTGGGCTGCGGTTTAATCTGAATAGATGGTTTGCCAAATAAAAGAAATGCCATTTATGATAATGAGGAGAATGGGCTTGTGGAGTTTCCAAGCCTTTCTCTTTCTTGCTGCTGGTGAATTGGAGAACACGTTTATCTCGCGGGGCTTGTCTGGATGGGAAGCAGGCGAGGGAAATAAGGGTTTTGTGGGTGAAATGAATTTTCGGTCCCTGAAAACAGATTTCTGTTCTTGTGATAAATATGAAGCCAAAGCCTTTACAAAGAATGTGTCAGCCTTGGCCAGGGCTTTCATGTCCTTATTTCAATTATTTTACCTGCTAGGAGTAAACATTAGGTAGCCACCCCATCAGCCACGGTGAACTGCCATGCCCTGGGGTACACACTCACGGTTCTCCTGCCATCCACTATGCTTCAAGCATCGCCATTTAGGAAAATCTAAGATGTGGAAATCCTCATCTATACAAACCTCCCCCCATCACACGCACGCATACACTGAGGTAAACTGGCTGGTTGTCCCACGCATGCAAAGTTGGAATTGTGTTTATGTTCCATTTTTAGTCACACGGGTTCCCTCTCTTTATCTGTGACATTTTCACTTAAAAACAGTAGTCAGAGATGGAGCATGCTTAGAAATTCCCACGTGCAGTTACCAACACTCCTTCAGAGTTCCACAGTTAACCAACTTGAAGGACTCTAGACCTTCAGAAACGCTTTCTTTTCGCTCAGCATTTCCTCATCACTGAGGACAGAGGACCGGCCTACACAGATGACCGAATGAGAGAGAGGTTCGCCAGTTAGCCAAAGGTGGCTCTTAGATTCAAGATTTCTTTGACATTGGTCATGCACTTAAGAACAAGGTCAAGAAAGAAGCATGAGGTGGTCAATGTGGCTCCAGTTGGTTGCTAGGGTTTCTTCAAAGGGCTGGAGATTCATTATAGAGTTGCCCGGCCTTCACTCCCAGCCCTGACACAGGAGAGCACAGCAAAAAGGGAGAGTGCCAGGAGCCAAGAGCGTGGAAGCGAGGGCCTCAGGAACCGTGTGTCTCTGGCCTCTGGGCCAACAGCAGACAAGAGCAAGCTTTTCATTTAATTGTTCTCTCTGTTCCTTTTTCTGTTTCTAGGGAATTCTCCTGACTGTAGTAGTTACTGTTTCAAATCAGGAAAAGTACAGAAATTGGGAAACAATTCAAGGAGAACTGGGGAGCTGATATGTTATGGATCCCTGTTATTGGAGCAGGCCCAGGACTATTTTCAAAGGGGATTCCTCATGCGGCCTAGAGATGGACTCTTGGTCCACCTCCCACGTGGGCAGGGGTTGGCAGGCAATTCAGAAGGTCAACCTCTCCAGGGTTCTCAAACTGTGTGATCTATTTACTTGTTTTTAAAGTTAGTTTGCTTGGAAAATCAGAATACCTGCCCTCTGGGCCCTTTTCAAAGAACTATCAGTTGTCCAATTTTTACCAAAGCTAGCCTGAGAGAAATAATATTTTGGAGAATAGTTTGAATAATGTGCCGTTCACACATCCCTCTAGATCCGTGCTAATAAAACTCCCTGTGGTCATGGAAATGCTCCATATCTGTGCTGTCCAGTGCAGGAGCCACTGGCCACAGGAAGCTGTTGAGCACATGCAAATGGAAAAACTAAATTTTAGATTTAACTTGCTTTAAGTTAGTTTGAATTTAAGTAGCCATATGTGGTCAGTAGCTGTCATATTGGACAACGCAGTTCCAGATACTAACAGTGAAAAAGCTACTGTTCATGGCGTGCTTAGTATGTCCAGACACTATGCTAAGCATCTCCAATGTGTCGTCTCCTTTCATCCTTACATCAACATTTTGATGGATATATATTTTATCCTCATTTTACTGAAGAGGATTGAAGCTTAAAGATGGTGAGTAGCCTGCCCAGGGTCCCTCATGTAATAAGTGGGAGAGCTGGAGTTTGAATCCATGTCTATCTGGCTCCAAACAAGCCTGTGTGTTTCAGCCCGTGTTTTAGTTGAACGTCATACAAAATCAAGACAGGACACAAAAAAGCTCTTTGACCAGACTTCACTACCTACACTGATTTTGTTGGGTTTCACCCTACGTAATTTGTATTTTGAAGACAACAGGCTCTTTTAATTGAACGAATAAAAATTGCATTATGATATTTAATATTTTGTCAAGCTGTGCATGGCATCTTAAAAATTGTAGTACGCCCTCCTCTGCTTCTTGATCCCGTTAAGCATTTGCTTTATCTGAATTGTCCTGGAACACTTTGCTCTTAACTGGCATTAAAGAAAGGGTCTTACAAGATGGTATTGCGTATCTTGTGGCAACGTTGGGAAAGTTGTTGTTTCGTATACTATACCATATCCCCATTATGAATACTCAGGGGAGAAATTGCTTTCAGACCTAGGCACCAACAAAAGGACTGTCACTTTGAAGGAAATGGCCTGCATTTTCCAATACTAATCATGCAACTGACTCTATTGCCCTTTATGCTTTGGCCACCAGGAACCTCACAGCCAAATTTTTTATTTCCCTTGAATAACTGTATAGGAAACTGTGGTTTATATGCCTGTTTTAACTTTCTCCTTTGACTGAATCTTCCACCAAGCCTGATTTCCATTATCCTGATTTGTATGTAATCAAATATTTTCACTACATCTATATATTTGCCTGATCTGCTCCAAATCCTTTGCATAGTGTGCTGGGCTAGAAAGTTCAGAATTGATAGTCCCTGATGGGTAGAAGAGCTCCATCTTATGTTTGGTGAGGATGGGATCGCCCAAACCCCCCAAAACCGAAGTGTTATAGTCGTATAGTGATCCATCATTTCTCCAGGGAGAAGGTGTAGGAAGAGAGAACATAAAGGAGAGTTTGTAGTAATCATTTGGTGCCAGGACTGATGCCCTACAGACTCCATCTTTGACTTGAAAGAGTGGACAATACGGTTGAGTAGACAGAGAGCATAAATGCCGGTGTACAACCCAGCTCTCAGAATTTTACACCATGAGCAACAGGCCTGGGTACCATTCTGTGCCTCTCCATCATAGCCAGTCTCTGCAGTGTTTCAGTAGACTTGAGCGCTTGATTAATCCAGCTGGAAGTTTCCTGATTCATCATGTGCCTACAGTGGTGGCAACAGCACTGGGGAATCATTAAAGGAGCAACAGAAGCAGAACAAGTCCAGGATCTCTAAATCTATCAGAGAAGACAGGAAGACAGCCACTCAGTTTGGGAGGTGGGGACTGCCTTCAACCAAAAGAGGCAGAGCAGATGTGAAAAAACTACAATGGATGCACTTTTCTTTAATTATCTCACACAGTGGGTATGTTGGTGTGAAGACGAATATTTGGAGGGCGGAAATGTGTGAGGGAAGGCTGTGACAGATATCATCATAATATAAATGGGTAAAACCATGAGGCAAACTGGGACTTCAGTATGTTGCAGTGAATTGAATTGAATTAAATTGAATTGAACCACATTTAGTGATTTTTAAGTCAGTTCACAGTCCACATAAGAATGTTGACTTAGGCAGCCTGGCTCAGTTCAAGCAGAGAAAGAGAGCATCCCAGGAGAAATAAACCCAGCTCCCAGTTCTTTTCTTTGGAAATATCAGATCAGCAAGAGGCAGCATGTGGAGTATGAGAGAGACCCTGCTACTCAAAGAGTGGTCCTGGGCCGGCAGCTTCAGCATCACCTGACAGCTTGTTAGAAATGCACCCTTTCCATCCACCCCAGACCTTCAGAGCCAGGATCTGCATTTTAACAGCATCCCCAGGCCATTCCTTTGCACGTTAAATTTTGAGGAGCACTGTTCTCAAGCAGCCTACTCAGGACTGTGAAGGCTGTGAAGTTATCTCAGGATGTTGCAGCCCCCTGCCCATACATTTATTTGTGACACCTTTACCACGCATCTTCAGGGAACACGGAATGTTCTGGGCCCTGTGGGGGATACAAAGATACATATGACTTTGTCTCAGTCTTGAAGGAGTTTAAAGTCTGATGAGTGAGTATTAGGAACAACAAAACACATGGAAACTAATGGTAAAAAATAAATGTCATAAAATGTAACGAAACAGGGATTAGGAGGAAGGACGAGCCACTTGAGATCAGGCAGTCAAGTGGGGGCTCTGGGAGCTGGAGCCGCAGAGAGCAGAGCTGTGCAGGTGGAGCTGGTGGGGACAGAACAGAGCCAGGTGGCCCGGTTTGGTCCCAGTGCCTCCCCCTAAAATGTTGCCCATCTCCCCACCCGATGGCTGCCTTTCCCTCTTACCATGGGTGACCGGCTCTCATTTTTTTCCTCCCTTTCTCCCAAGAAAATCTGCCACTAACGCCTTCCTCACCGGAGCTGTGAGTGAATGAATGATACTGGCTTCAAGCGTAGTCCTTTGGACCGGGTTTTGATGGACATCCAAGCATCCTGAGGAAGTGGAATTCTAAGCCACGTTAGTGTGTTGCAAATTTCCTTTTCCCAAAGGGGTTTTCATGTCGCCCTGTGGGTGATTGCTCATTCCTCCTGTGCCTGAAGTTGACAAAACAGATCCTTTTCTCCGAGAGGCAGCTCAGCATGATAGTTATGGACAAGGTCTGGAGTCACACCGTTAGCCATGTGACCTTGAGAAAGTTTCTTAACCTCTCTGTGCTTCCCCTCCCCCATCCATACAGAATGGATAAGAATCATTCCTATCTCAAGAAGCTGTTAACAGGGTAAAAAATATCCTATATGGGAAGCACTTGGAGCCGTTCTTGGCCTGAGGTAGATGTCCCATAATGTCCGCTATTGTTACTATCCTCTCCCCAAAGTTTCCTAAATTTTCATGGTAACAAGAACCACCGAGTATGTGTTTTAAATACATCATTTCCCAGGATGGTCCCCTCAGCGACTCTGATACCATGGATGTGAGTGGTCCCGAGAATTTACAGGTTTAACCAATACCCCTTGATGATTCTTATTGTCAGAGAAGTTGGAGAAACAATTCTTTAGTGTGCCTGCCCCTCTGAGTGGATAAGGCAGATGGAAGGAGCTGTTTCCAGTCTTTTCTGTAAGGAGTCAGTGTCTGTTTCTCGTGCAAGCTGTGCTGGGAATCCACACACACCGAGGGAGGCACTGATGCAAGGTGAAGAGCACGGAAGCTCTGGAGTCAGACAGGCCCAGGTCCCCGACTCGACTCTGCCCCACCCGGGGTGTGATGGATGCTGTGTAGACGAGATCTGATACTCTGTGATTCCTGACATGCAAAGGCAAGTGGTGCACTCAGAACTAAGCCCCTCCAGGGCGTGGGCAGCACCAAGGCAGAGCTGACAGAATGTCCTCGTCTAGAAATTTGGAAGGTCTGGCCAGGGAGTGAGTCTAATCAGGGAGACACGGGTCAAGGCCTGAGATGAAGAGGTCATGGGGTCAGCCCAGGTGAAGGGGGAAATAGAGCGTGGAGGACCAGCTAGGGTCAGAAGGGGCAGGCAGGTCTCAAAGGTCTCCATGAAAAAAAAGGGTGTAGTTCAGAGTCCAGGACATCTAAGTGGAGAGAACAGGTGATGCCAGCCATTGGGAAGCACTGATGAGAGCCAGTGCTAGGGTAGAAGCTATTTGCTTGATGACCTCTTTCATGCTAACTCCAACCACAGCACGGCCTCCCAGTGTTTGTGCAGACCCAGATAGGCTGCCACGATTGGCTGTGCAGGTTGCGTACTGCCCAACCATAGGGAGCACAGTGTAGTCTATGTAAAGAGCATCCTTTTGGTTTGTCCACTACACAAGCTATACAATCATATATGGCGGCCATGGTCTCCATGAGACTAGCAGATGTGGCTTGTTTTTGATTGATGCCAGAGCAGAGGTGCCAGGACACCCACCCCATGGTCTCCAGAGACCCCTGCAGTAGGCCAGTAGCTTGGAGAGGGGTAAAAGCAGAAAACGAAATGTTGTAGGAGCTTGTGGAACCAACCCAGGCAAATGGCCTGCGTGACACATCCCATTTCAGACAGAGCACTTCCAAGAGTTCTGACCTGTGGGGAGGGGCGGGTCTGTCATTTCTCTGGGCTGCTGGGGCTTCTCATGTCACGGCCACCACACAGCACTTGTCCATCCACGGGCATCGAGTCTTCTTCCTCCCCTCTTTTTCCCTCCCAGACAGTTATCACCATCTAGCATCCTGTATGTTACATATTTGTAAGCTATCTCCCCCAACTAGAATGAAAGCTCGCCTAGTGCCTGGCACACTGTTGGCATTTAATAAATAATTGTGGCCTGTGGAAGGGAGGGAGGGAGGGACAAATACACAAATATATCTCTGAGTTAAACAAGGGCTCAAACCCAGGGAGGTACAAGGAATAAGTCCACCTACCAAGAAGCAAGAGCAGAAAGATCTAAGCGGGAGGGCGAGGTGCTTGTCAAGTGTGTTGGGGTTCAGGGCAGAACTCCTGCCCGGCTGGACCACTAGGTAGAAATCCAGGCAGGAGGCCTGGAAGAAAGGATGCAGCTCTGGGGGCACCGAGTTCTCTGGGTCCCACCGAGACCCCCCGAGCCCAGCTCCTACCCGCTGTGATCTGTCTGCTCAGGAACCAGCCTCATAATATGTCCAGGACCCACAGCCATGTGAGGCTCACTCCTCTCAGCCCAGAGCTGGCTTTCCCCCAACCTTTGCAATCAGCGGAAAGAGCTGGAGGCCGGGCTGCCTGATCCCCTTGCCTAGGAACCATCGTTGGTTTGCATCCGATGGTGGAAACGCTGCCTGAATCGAGCCTCGGGATGAGCTCTTTTCATGATTGTTGAAAAGCCAGGGATGCCATGACCTTTAAGCAGAGCCCACAGCACATTCCTGAAGATGATTCCCTCCACCGAGGTGGAGCACACAGACAGATGAGTGAATAAGCAAACAAACCGGGGCCGCTCCCTCGGGGATGCCAGCCTGAGCCCAGGTGCTGGATGTGTGTTAATTGGATGAACACTCTCGTTCGCATGATGGCTTTGATTTGTGCTTTGGGGAGCTCCATCAAGATTTCTTAAACACAAATTGATCTCTGCTAATCCATGCGTCACTGCTGAATATTTTGACATGCGACAGCTCCTCGCTTCGGAGAATCTCTGCAGGCTGGCAAGCCAGAAGGTCTCCTCTCTTCCCCTCTGCCATGTTCCCTGAGCCCAGAATTCCTGCAGAGACCCCTCCTGTAGGGAGTGTTTCTACACGATTACCTTAGCCCGTTTTCACCCTCCCTTCTCGTGTCCCTCCTTTCTTGCCTTCTTCAATTTTTGTTCCAATGCCTAGTTCCTTCCCTGCGCTCCTCATCTCTAATCCTTTAGCCTCTCTCATCCTTTCCCCATTTCACTTCCTTCTCTCCTGCATTGATAAAACTGCATCTTGCCCTCCGCCTCTGTCCCCGTCTGCTCCTCAGAGCCCTCCCTCTCCCCGGCTGCCACCTTCTGCCACCCTCTGCCACCTCTCCCCTTTTGCTGCTTCTCTTCCTCCTTCATACACCGTGATTTTCCCTCTCCTGAGTTCTCTCTCTCTCTGGCCTCTGTGCCCCACCTCTTAGCCAGCCTGGGGGTGAGCGAGGCTCCCCTGTGAGTGCTGAGATGGAGGAAGCAGGTCTGTACTAAAGTGTGACTGAGAAACCCTGACCTCCTTCCCTGTCGCAAGCACTGAGCAGTGTCCCCAGAGGCCAGGAACATGAACTCAGTCAGAGCAGAAAAAGCATGGCCAAACCTCAGTCCCCAAGCAGCCTTCCGTCTGCAGGCAGGTAGAACCAGAGAAGCGCAAATGCATGCCTCAGCAAATCACCTTGGTCAGGCGCCCCGAGCAGCAATTAGCATTTATCAGAATAAAATATCCATGGGATGAATGAATGAATCCATCAATAACACCGTACACAGAGCCCAGCTTCACGTCAGCATGCATATTCGTTTCCTAATGATCAATCATGGACCAAGAAAATTAGACATACATCTCCAGTCATGACAACAACGATTATAAGAGAAATCTATAACATATATACATCAAGGTAGCAAGATACAAATATGCTGTCTAACCTATTCCCCAAGCAATTTTGCACTGCTGTCTCGTTCCCTTCTCCCAGCGCCTCCGCGAGCTCTCAGCCTGCCCTCTGCACATGCTGTGTTAGGCACACCGGACGTTCCCCCAGCATCTCAGAGGCTCCCTCCGCTCCACGCCTTCACACTTGCTTTTAGGTTCACCCGGAGGGTCCATTCCTATCGTCTCTTCCTAACCTCTTCTTGTTCATCATTTAAGACCCAGTTCCAGGGTTCCCTCCACTCTAAAACGTTCCCCATCCATGCAGCAAATTTCTCATTGATTTCT
Organism: Equus przewalskii; assembly: GCF_037783145.1. Lineage (NCBI taxonomy): Eukaryota > Metazoa > Chordata > Mammalia > Perissodactyla > Equidae > Equus > Equus przewalskii. The sequence goes on from NC_091840.1 coordinate 38,973,286, forward strand.
TTGTTGAGCATTTTGGTGTGCTGGGCCCTGGGCCCGGCGCTGGGGCTACGGCCCTGAGCAGGAGAGAAATGGTCCAGCCCTCGGGGCCCTCACTTGGATCTGTGTGCCCCGTAGCATGCCCTCGACACCTCAGCATTTCCGCCTGGCCTTCTTCAGGCTCACCCATTGTGTTCTTGCTTATGGGGGACACCATGCTTGAGTCATCTGTGTATAATAAAAGTCAGTTGAAAGAACGGGTAAATGAATGAGGAAACTGAGGCTCAGGAGATTAAATGATTTGCCCAAGATCACAAGCCCGGAGCTTGAGGTTCATACCCCATCATCCCCCTGCCAGCCCAGAGTTGCCCTGTATGTCAGAGGCACCTTTTGTCCTCACCCCATCCTTGCAGCTCAAGCCAAACACTGGCCAGGCTACGGGTGAGGCTTAACAACTAAAGGGAAAAGGCACTAAGGATTCTGGCAGCATCGTTTTCCAGCATCAGATGGGTGTAGGGAGAGTTCGTTTTTACGTAATAATAAAGGTCGACAATCAAATAGACTCGGCATTCAGTCTAGCTGTAGCCTCTGCATTATAGTGGCAGCTAATGTTCATTTTCTTTGTAATGTTAGTGTCATCTAGATATTATGATCACTTGTAATAGTAACCAGCTTTGAGGGCCAAGCTGCTGTTAAGCATGTCATATTATTTCTCATTCTAACAACATTTCTGAAAGTTAAGCATTAACCTCGTTCTATCAGTAAACAAACAAGAATTCTGAGAGGCGGACTCACTTGTCCAAGGCCACACGGCGAGCACCAGATCTGTGGTCTGAGTCACTGTGTGCTTCACTCCACAGGGCTCCGGGGTGTACACAGTGTTTCCTGGGGAGCGTATGGCCTTCAACACAACTGTGATTTCCCTGAAATATGAGCTGAACACGTTGGTGGTCTAGAAGAAAGGCGGGGAGTCTGTCCTCCGGGAAAACCGGTTTTCTGAATCCACTGCAATGGCGCGCTCTGCCTGTTGAGTGGAAGATGCCCTGGTGTTCATGGAGATTTATGCAGCAAGGCCACATCCAGCCAACCTCTCGCACAGCCTCCTCTTGCAGCTCTGCTGTTCTATGAGAATTCTCCCGGATTCAGCGAGTGCTCATGAGTTTCTACCACGTGTTCAACCCAGATGTTTTTTCAACTTCAAGAGGGAGAGTTGGGCTTCCACTTGCCTGGGTAGGTCAGGTTAAAGGAGTTTGCTCCCATACAAATGAAGTGTTATTGATAAGAATAGACTGTCGTTTAGTTTCCCTTTCAAAGCTAAACATTCGCCAGACCCCTCGGCCATATTCATGAGAACTATCTAAGGGACCACCAAGTCAACTCCCCTGAAACCACACGAGGTAGGTCTGTGCTTGCATCCCAAGAAATGAGATGGGAACCAGTTATGCTTACGTCCACTCTGAGTGGAGCCCACCTTCCCAAAGTCTGTGGGATTCCATGACAATGTTTGAGCTCCCCCGGGAAAGAGACCCTGAGACAGAGATTTGCATGCAGGAGGTCTTAGGGGGCATGCTCTCTGGAACGATACCTGTAAAAGAGCAAGGGGAGAAGGATGGAGCAGAAAGAGAAGTTAAACTGCAGCACCCTCAGCCTTGGTATTCCCACGAGGGGCTCTGGCGTTGAAGCAGCCCTGTAAGGATGGCCCTCCTCAAAGGGAAGGATCAGGTCTTTGGTACCCAACACCAACCAGTCATTGGGTGAGGGGAGTAATGTTGGGTGAGGCAGCTACCTTAACTAGGGGAAATGAGTGCCTCGGACCAAATGAGATGTGGGGGCACACAGGGCAGAGGGTCTTCCTGCTTCCCCCATAATTTTGGTAGCACAGAACCCTGGTCCTCCCACCTCTACCTGCTCCTCGATTCCCATGGTACAACGCTGGACACAGGTGGATGCCCAGTCCATGTTTGTAGAATTGAGCTGCATCCTCATGTTCATTTCCTTCTCTTACAGATGAAGAACCCAAGGGGTCAAGGGCCTCATTCAAAGACACACAGCTGAGTAGAGTCAGAGGCAAGGACTAGATCCAGCCTCAGGTGCGGTGTTTTCTTTACCAAACCAAGCCACCTGCTCCTGCTCTTTTTGGTTTAGATGGGAAAGGGCTGTAAGAGAACAACGAGTTGATTTTCATATTTTAATGAATATGCTTCACAAATGGGTCTGGCTCTTACTATCACAGAGGGCCTGCTCACCCAATATCGTCTGGCAAATGTCATTTTTCACTCTGAACTTTCTATCAAGTCATCTAAATTAGTATTTCCCCAAATTTTGCTTTTAGGACATAGCATCAAATTTCCAAAACTGAAGGTCGGATCTCAGAGGTATTTATGCCCTCACCCACAGTGACTGAAATGGTATGTGCACTATACACGACACACATTCATATACGCAACACGCTCACCCGCTCACCCACTGTCACCAGCCCCTCTGAGCCTCATCACCACCTCCAGCCTCCCAGGCAATGAGTGATGAAGAATGTGAGGTCCCCTGGGGAGCCTTCACAACACACGGTACACCTGAACTGAGCGGTTATAGCCCGGCATTCAGGAAAAAGCCCCGTGAACTGTGGCGCCTTCCTCTGCCATAGGAAACGCCGGGCCTCACTGCCATGTGAATCTAGACACCGATTTAGGGTCAAAGACCCATGCCTTTGTCATAGAAGAGATGAGAAAATCATGGAGGACATCGTTCTCCTGCCCTGGGCAAATTGGGGCTCCCAGGAGGTAGCTGGGCGGAGTGGGTGAGCGGGAATTCTGGAAGCTAGCTCTGACCAGACCGTTCACTTTCCCTCTCAGCCTCGGTTCCCTCAGCTGGAAGGTAGGGATAAATAATACCTCTAACACAGGGTAGCCATGAACTTTATGCTTTTAAGTTTTACGGTCTTTATTTGTTTAAAGAAATCAAACCATATATAAAACTATGAGGAAGAAAATAATAACAATCCTTAGCGTCATTGTCATCGTCTGAAGTCCTCACGCCTTGAGATCGCTGCCTCCAACATTCGGAAGAATGAACCCATAAAAGAGAGTGGCTCTTTTATGAGCTCATACATCACTGTGTTTCAGGCAGATCAAATGATAAATTTTATTAGACGCTTAGCACGGGTTTGGCAGGCAGAAGCAATCACCAGGTTGGGAGACAGTTATGTGGAAGCAGCTTAGAATTGGGAGCAAGGATACGGGGGTTCAGGTCCAGCTTCTCCCCCTGACAGGATGAGTCATTTGGAGCAAGTCCTGCAGCCGCTGTTCGTGTATCTCTCCATTTATATAATGAGATAATGACACTTGCTTTGTGACAGCGGCTTTGGGATCAGGCTGGCCTGGATTTGAGTCTTGGCTCCGCCACTTACTAGCTATGTGATTTTGGGGCAAGTTTGGTTTTTAACCCTGTTAGCCTTGGTTTTCTCACACAGAAAATGCTATTAGCAGCCTGCATCCCGGGGGTTCACCAGGGATGAAGTACACATGGCACTTAGCACAGAGGTTGGCTACAGCAGCTAACCAGTAACTGCCAGCAGGTAGCAGAAGCCACAGCAGTGACAGTGACGACATCAGCGGTTCACGGCATTATTGTCAGAATAAAGTGAACAATGCCAGTGAAAAGTTTTGAAAAGTGCTTTGCAACTATTTGTCATTATTACCCCTGTCAGCTAATGGTATATGTGCGTGGCTGTTTTATAAGAAAACCTATGAATCACCATATTTCTTGCCCAGCAAAAAGTGTAAAACAGCCGGAGGGATTTTAGGATCACTGTCAGGGTAACAGCATTAACCTTTCAATTTAAAGCTCCCCTCATTTTTCATTTATTCTTTCCACAAATACCCATCTAACATTCACTGTTTGAAAAGCGTTTTGCCAGTTGCTTTGAAGCTAGCCCTGGTGGTCTAGTGGTTAGGATTCTGTGCTCTTACTACTGCAGCCTGGGTTTGTTTCCCAGTCAGAGAACCACACCACATATCTGTCGATTGTTATACAGTGGCAGCTGCCTGTTGCCGTGACATGAAAGCTATGCCACCGGTATTTCAAATACCAGCAGAGTCATCCATGGTGATGGGTTTCGGTGGAGCTTCCAGACTAGAAAGAGCAGGAAGGAGGACCTGGCCATCCACTTCTGAAAGAATTGGCCATGAAAACCCTATAAATAGCAGCGGAGCATTGTCTGATACAGCACCAGAAGGTGAGAGAATGGTGCAAGGAAACCAGGCAGGGTTTCGCTCTGCTGTGCACAGGTCTCTAGGTGTCAGAATCCACTCGATGGCACTAACAATGGAAAGTTGCTTCAAAGGCTGTGGGTAGGACTCAAACCTCGCCTCTCGTCCAAGCCCTGTTCTGGACAGCTGATGAATGTTCCTGGTCTCATCAGCCCCCACAATAGCCACGAGGGGTTGTTGATCCAGATCCCATCTTACAGATGAAGGAAATAGGTGCGTGGAGAGGAATCTGCCCCAGGTCACAGAGCTGGGAGGAGGAGCACCTGGGAGTCAGTCTTTGAGCCCGTGGCCTTTGCACCCCATCGTACGGAGACTCCTGATGGAGCACCCTTGGCTGTGTGTGTTAGATCCAACAGCCTGACGCACGGTGCCTACAGGGTCAAAACCAGACCGTGGCAGGAGCACTTTCTGAGCCTCTGTGATCTTTAAAGAGACGTATTTTTTTCTTCTCTACACGAAAAATAAAAGGTACTACAAGGCAACCAAGATAAGAATTCAAAACACCAGTTGTGACATTTTTCAAATTTTGACTTCAAAATATTTCCTTCTGACTGACAGCCCATAAAAGCCCACTTTGGGGTTGAGTGTAATTCATCTCCATATTTTGAGACTGGTACAAACTCATCCTCTCGCAGCCTGGCAGTCGGCCGTTCTGCAGCCGCTCCCACCTCCATGTCTTAGTGTTCGAAACGCAAAATGGAAGCAGGGAATGGAGGGGAATATAATCCTTGCCCGGAGACCTGTGTGTAGCCCTTGGAAGCTGGGGGCGGCACAGGACAGTGGAGAATGGGATCATGCAGGATCTGAATGCCAAAACCAGCTCCACCACCACCAGCTATGTGTCATAGACCCAAGCCCTTAGCGACCCTACATTTTCCCATTTGTGAAGCGGGAAGAATGGAAGTGACAAAGATGTCCTGCTAAACATTTAAAAATGTAAAAGTCATTTGTAAACTATAAAGCACTTTAAAGATAGAAGGATAATTATTATTATTGTTGTTATTACCAGTATCTGCATGGATGCCATGATGCTCTATTTGCCATTGGCACAGTCAGATACACATCTTGAGCCAAAGCACAAAGCTACCTCCTCAGCCTTGCGGTAACTGTGCTGCTACATGCAAGATGTGGAGACTCCCTCCTTCCTACGTGGGAAGTGCCAAAGGTTAAAGGTCAAATCTGTCTCCTCTCCTAACCTCATACTAACCCTTTGCTACACTACTGAATTTTACAGTGGGCAGGACCTTGTGGGAACCCACCTGAGGTTGCCTGGTTCCTGACATGGCAAGATGTTTCTGGAAAAGTTTCCCTGCTCCATGGAGTGCAGGGTTGTGGTGAGGATTCTGCATCAAAAGGAACCTACACCCTGTCCATCGCCAACCCGATAGCCTGTTTACAGCTTGCTGCTTCTCCATGCCTTTTGCAGGATGTCAGTTGGCTCCCATGTCCAGTGGGCGATGGACTGGCAGATCTCAGAGTGCCTTTCTCCTGATATCCTCTGTTCTCTGTTCTGTGTATGAGGGTTCTTGCCCACCTACTCCATCCTCAGGGGAGAAAAGAGGCTGGCACCCAGGGCAGCCACGACTCCAACCTAAATCCTGCAGCTCCTCCCTTCTCACTGCTCGTCCCTCCCACGTCAGGCACCAAGTGGTCGGACCTGCTTATGTTTCTCCTCCTGTGGCGTGAAGCCCGGGTGGTAAATGGACCATAGTCCGGCTCTGGGGCTGACCGGCTGTGTGACAAGTTGCTCAGCCTCTCCGCACCTCAGTTTCCTCATCTGTAGAAACGGATAATAATAGCACCTACCTCACGGGGTTGTTGAGCAGAATAAGCGAGAACAATGCCTGAAAAGTGTTAAGCATCAAGTTTGGCACGTGTAAATTCTTAATCAGTGTGAGCTGCTGCTGTTATTACTATAGCATCTTCATTGTCGTCATCATCATCATCATCATTAGGCAGAGTTCAGTCAGAGAAGCAGAAACAACAAGAGACAGCTGATAGCTTTACTATGTAGCTGTTATATATATACATGGATTTATTATAATAAATCAGCTTATGCAACTGTGGAGGCTGGCTGAGTGAATGCAAGGTCTATAGGGCAGTCGAGCAAGGATCTTGAGTAGGCTGGAGTCCCCTGGGCATGAGCTGAGGCTTCTGGGTTCAGGGCCCTTCCCTGGGCTCAGCCCTCTTGTCACAGTATAAGGATACCGGCTTCTCCCTGCCCTGACTTAGAGCTGTGGGTTCACGACTCATCTCTGTGTTCCTAAATTTCTCTGAGTGCCTGGCACAGGGAGGGGCTTAATCCTCCTTTGCTAAATGGAACAGACCCAAGGGCTGTCACCCAGGCCTGAGGAAGACTGGCTTTCTCTGCCTGCCACTCAGGGTGCAAACATCCCAACACCATGGGGGAGCCTGGGCTGGAAAGGTCACATGAAATTATTTCTGTGTGGGAGCACGTGGCCCTTCTGGGCTCATTAATAGGAGTGGGGTGGACAAAATGGGAGTGACCGTGGAAGGCACTCAGCTCCTCCAGCTGACACATCGGTTTGCTGTGTCTGCAGAGCGGTTGCCAAATCTGTGGCTCATAGTTGGGGAGATGTTAGTTCAAAGCCCACTAGTCTTAAGGAAGAAATGTAAATTGGAATTGTTAATGTTGGGCTGATTTTGTCACCAGAAGAAGGGACCAGGGAGCAGGGCTCAGGACAGCCTGATGTGCCCATGGCACAGGCAACCTATACGGGAGGGCCACCTTCCCCAAGAGGCCAAGATGGGCCTGAAACTTATGTCCTTCTGGGGCCCTCCATTAAGAAAAAGAATACCCAATAAAAAATACAAAATGAAATGCAAATGTGAGAAAAAACAAGAAAAATGTGAGAAAAAAATAAGAATGGGAAAATATCACAACAGACTGTAAATTTAAAAATAGCTGACAAATATTGCAAACACAGTAGCCAGAAAAATAAGAATCTTTTCACTAATTAGCTGCTTGACCCACCTCTATAATACTTTTTTCCTGCGTTGTGTGGCTGCATACTCTGTGATTGCCTCTTCACGGGGCAGCAGTCTTGTGATATAATTTTCTTAAGAGTGAATAGAAATATAATTTAGCCTTTTGTTTACCATGGTTGATCATAAAAGGTAGTATTGAGAGTTGGAGTCATCAAACAGTGTTGTGACATTGTTTGCAGTTCTGCTACATGCTTGGGCCTCACAAGTTCAGGGGTTCTGATCAATTCTATTTTGCATGACTCCAATCGGAAAACAATAGAAACATATGGTGCATAATGGTACAAATGTATTAATGTGCACACTGACACATTTCTGCAAGGAGGAAACGTCCGTTTGGACCAGGCATCAGTGAAAACTGAATCTTTTTCCACGTCTCATGACTGGAAGAACTTTCCGTAGGCTAGCTCCAGCTCTGTGCATTTCATGCCTGTTTCTCCTCCGTGACGCACATCGCCTTGGGTGCTATAGGACCCACTCACGTTATTATGTGCCCCAGCCCTGCAACTCACGTGACCACATCCAGGGAGCTGGTATGATGGGCAGTAGGGGTGTCCTGAAGCCATTCCTACGCCAGAGTGGCTAGCAATATTTAACTCTGCACAGAAGTGACTCAAATCCGTCTAGACGTATCCCATTAAACCCAAAATAAATGTATCCAAAATGCAACCTCTCCTCAGCTAGCCAGATGCCAAAACTGCCCAAACTACTCGACACGCTCGACATCAAGGGAAGTGTGACAGAGAAGTCAGCGTGGAAGGACAACCGTCCTAACCGATTGCCATGAAATATTTCACTTTCGTAAATTTTACCAAAACACGTGACCACATTGCTAGGGCTTTTCAGGAACTTGGAGGGAGCCCATACAACTGAGCAGTCCTTTAGGCAGCTGAAATGCTGTACACACACGCAGACACACACGCAGACACACACTTAGTACAGGACATAATCCTCTGCTGAATCTCACAAATAAAGCCGGTTTCCATATCTGCAAAATGAGGATAATGGTATTTTATTGGGCAAATTAAGAGTGTTGTGAAAGTGTTTATCAGGATGCTTGGGCCACAGTGAGTGATCGGTAAACGTCATTAAGGATCGCTTCTGTGAGACGCCGCTACCTCCCACGTGCTCAGTGGGACTCCTCTTGTCCCGTCACGAGCACTGGGCACAAACTCCTTCCAGCTGTGACGTCTTCATCTTGCCGCTGCTTCACCTGTCACTCTCCATCACAAGTTGGGGTCCCTGTTGGACTTTGTCCAGCTTATCTTTGAATCCCCAGCACCTATCGCAGAGCGTGGCATCTTATAGAAGCTCAAAAGATGTTTATTTTCTTCCCCTCTTCCTCGGACCCAAGAAGTGTGATGATTGACTCCGTTGGTAACGTATTGCTCCGCCCCCTACTTGGCCTTTTATTACATGTGAATATTCTCCCATCTGCTCACACTAGAGCGGGCACTAGGATTCCCATCTCCCTTCCTGCTATAGGTACCGCCACAGGGTGGGCCCAGGTTACACACGTCACCTGCGGGCGGGCCCTGTATGTCCACAGAGAGCACTTAGCCGGCAACAATGGCTGCCTCCAAGAAGGCACCGTAGCCCTGGCCTCTGGGGCCTTGCAGAAGGCAGACAATCTTTCCTCCAGGCTGCTTTGGAAATAATTGCTGCGATGGGAGACAGTAAGTGTTTCAATGGGGAAACTGCCTTTGGTGCATGTGCTCCCTGCTGTTGGCTCAGTCTCTCCTGGATTCGTCACAAGTACCTCAGAAGTACCCGTTATCAGATGTGCAATGAGAATGGCATCTGCAAATCAGTCTTATCCATCCGAGAAAGCCAATTTTCCAAAGACATCCAATTAGCAACTCTTTGCTGAATTAGCTTGTATTGCAGTATGAAAGCATGGGTTTGAGAAGAGTAAAACTAACCTGCCTTTGACAGTGGGCCACACTTCACACTTCTCACTAATTCAGACTGCATTCATGCAAAATGACTCTTATCCATTTTTGCCCCAATTTGCTGTTGGGCCCAAAGGGTGACTTGTCTACTCCCCCCTAAGCCTCCAGCCTCCACCTTCACTCCCACTGCAGCAAAATGACCCCGAGCTTAGGACTCAAGATGGGGTGGCCAGGATTCCCGTGAACCGTTGGCAATGAGTAATGAAGGTTTCCTTGACTGCAACAAAATGGGAAAAATAAAGAAAGAGCAGTGAATTTTCACAAAATGAAATGTGTTCAATTTAAAAGACCATTCTTTTTATGAGACGAAAACCTCCTTAATTAGGTGTGTATTAAAATGTCCTTTTTATGTGAAGTGATGGTGATGGCAGATAGTAAGTTTTTCAAGAGCAAAATAAAAAATTGATCCCCAATGCCATCTTCACTTTTTTACTAATATCATTTTCCTAGTTCTTGATGTCTAGAAGTCTGGGAATCTCAATTTGAACTTGGAGTCCAGGCCACCCTTGCCTGTACTCTGCCCTCTCCGTCTGGGAGTCCCAGAGAGAGGAGGTCTGAGACATTGCCCAGCGTTCCAGGTCCCTGTGCATTCTCACAAAGGGTAACCCAGGCCTCACCTTCTGTGTCTGGGTCACATTTATGGCCCTTGAACCTGCCAATGAGTCAGACATGTTTCCCCACGGCCTGGTACTCTGCCTGGTCTATTTAATACAGTCAAATCGGTGTAAGCTTGGGTCCTCCAGAATCTGCAATTTGGAATTTTTCATAGAAAAAGTAATTTGAGAGGACTTTTAGACCACTGGTCTAAAGACCATCCCTGTAAAACTCTAATCTCCTAGTTCCAGGCTTTGGGCCTGACCCCAGGTGCGCCACATGCCACTCACAGGTCAAGTGATACGTTTGGTACTCTGTTCTCTCCAGTAGACGGTTCCTGCTGAGTTCCTGCCAAGGGCATCTCTAGAGATGGCATGGCACAGAGTCAGGTCCACACTTGGAATAACTGAATAACATTCTTATGGATCATCACACACGGAAGGGGCTTTGTGTGACAGGCCGATCTGTGTTCTTCTTGCTATTTCCCCTAAAGCCTTTACATCATGGTTTTAATGTCTGTCGTGTCTACGTATTACCTTTACCAAAAACTTGTTGGCACAGCTCCACTTTTGGTGAATGGGCACAAAGGGGAGTGACTGCCCTCCTTGGCCCCGCCTCGTTTCCTCCCACCACTGCCCTCCATGGCTGCCCACCTCGTCCCACCCACGCCATCACCTGCACTCTCTCCAACCTCACCCAGGACCAATGGCAGCGACAGTGTTGATCCTAGTGTTCAAGAAAGCAATTCCAGGAAACGCACATTCAGACCCTCGAGCAAAGCAAGAAGCCAGCCATTTAGCAATGCCGTGGAGGGGACCCTGGGGCCCCTTCTCAGGGGTGAAGATTAGACTGAGCGACTGCTAGTAAATGCTTTGAACACAGGCAGTTTGGTAAACAGGGCTGGGAGCAAGGTTCAGGACGATGGAAACTCTCCCCCTCCCCCCCCCCCCCACCCCGCATGATGGATGTCACTCTCTGTGCCCTGAGCTGCCTTTTGGGAACAAGTTCACCATCATGCCTCTCCTAAGATGCTGATCGTTGCCCCCATCCTCACTCACCCTGTGCCAGGCCCTTCACACACATTATCTTTTTATCCCCATTTTGCAGATGAGAGAACTGAGGCTCAGAGCAGTTAGACAACGTGGCCTGGGCCACATGGCTGACAGAGGATAGAGCCCAAGAGTCAAATCCAGACAGCTGGCTCGTAACCCTTAAGTCAACGGCCTCCCTGGCCAAGCAGGCCTGCTCCCTGCAGGGCCCGCCTGCCCTGCCCTGCTCGGAGCTCCCCACTCCTGGCAAGGGGATCCCTGGCACCTGCATTCTGTGCACAGTGTCAGCTACTCGCTTCCAGACTCCTGAGGGGCTGCAGCTGCCTGGCTTCCTCTATTACATACCCTGCCCCAGAGGGGTGGGGTGTGTGCTTTGCACTGTTGTCCTGAGTGGGGATGGGGTTGCACCTGTTTGCTCTCACTTGTGAGCTGGGGACACTCTGGCCACACGGGACAGGCACTGGTGGTGAGAGAATTTTGGAGGGATGCAGTGTATCTCGTCAGCCCCCTGTGGTCTGTCCCCAAGGGAGGCAGCACAGCCTGGCAGTTCAGAGCACGGCTGCTGTAGCCTGGGATGTTCTGTTACCCCTCGTGGTGGGACATCATGTGATTCAGTCATTCTCTGGACAACAGGTTCCTCGCCTATAGAACTAGGCAGACCTGCTCTCTAGGGCTGTGGGAGGATTAAATGAGTTGGAATAGGAAGGCATCTGCAGAGGGTCTGGCGTGCAGTAAGCATTCAGTACATTTCAGCTGTTGTTATTGTTATTTTCTTAGTGCTGTTGAGTCAATGCCAACTCCTAACGACGCTGTGGACAGCAGAGCAGAACCCTGCCTGATCCTTTTTGCGCCATCCTCTCACCTTCCTGTGCTGTATCAGACAAGGCTCCGCTGCTATTCACAGGGTGTTCATGGCCAATTTTTCAGAAGTGGGTGGCTAGGTCCTTCCTCCTAGTCCGTCTTAGCCTGGAAGCTCCACTGAATCCTGTCCACCGTGGGTGACCCTGCTGGTATTTGAAATCCCGGTGGCACAGCTATCAGCATCAGGGCAACATGCAGCCGCCACAGTATGACAATTGACAGAGGAGTGGTGTGCTTTTCTGACTGAGAAATGAACCCAGGCCATGGTGGTGAGAGTGCTGAATCCTAACTATTAGATCAGCAGGGCTGTAATATTATAATCATTCCATTAAACCCCCTTTTGTTGGATAATCCATCCCTCATTTTCGCTTCAGGATGTAGAACTTTCTGCATCTGCCTATTGCCCCCCGAACCCTCCCCGGACCCCCCAGCCCAAGGATCCTGGGGAGAAGCTAAGTTCCTGAGGCTTGTCGGCCAGGATGGCCGAAACCCCCGGGTCGGCTGCGTTCTTCATTCTGAGCACGAGACAGAGGCTGAGCTGGCTTTGTATCTGACTGAACTGATTAAGCTGCACGTTAACTGTGGATAAAGCATCTTACCGAATAACTAGGCTTCTGCTGAGCCAGAATGATAAATTCATTCTTAGTGCATTGATCATAAAAAGAGATTTTTCCCCCCTTCTTTGAGTTTCCAGGGGCTTCAGGGCTCTATCTGTGTTGAACACTGCCATCTACAGGACATCTGGAGAATTGCACCAGGGCAGAAACAAATCGCTTTTTAAGGAACATCAGAATTTACACAATCCATAAAAGCTCAAAGCAGACACCCTGGGAGGCCAAATGTGTTTACAAAATGACTGCCAGTAGTTACTTATCACCCTGGGAATGGCATCCTTCTTTGATTGCATGGCCCTGCTGCATGGCTCAGTTATTCCCGTGACTCTTTTATCAAAAGTGGTTTTAGCGCCTGTGACAATATTGGGGCTTTTTATTTTGAGCACCTACTGTGTGCTAAGCACCACACTAGCACTGAAGTAATACAGAAATGAGTAAGCATGACTGTGCCCTTGGAATGCCAGTGCAGGAATAAATGAAATAAGGACGAGATGACTTATAAATAAGTCAGAGTAACCTAGTGTCCTATACAGGTGGCTATCCACAGAGCAGAGCCTCGTGGGGTTCAGAGGAATGGGAAAAGGGAGGGACTAACGCTTCCTGAGTATCCACCATGAAGTCTGCACATTCTCTGACTTAACATGGACTCTTACCCTGTGAGACTAGATAGGGGTTCCCATCTTCCAGATGAGGACCTGGAGGCTCAGAGAGGTTAAGTCACTTGCCTGATGTCCCCCAGCTGAGTGGTGAAGAAGTGAGAATTCCATTCCCTACCCGGCTGACTCTAAAACTCGTTCTATGCTCCCAGGTGGCCTATTGAAGAAGGAAAAGAAATTTGTGGGGGAATCGACTCCTGAATTATCCCAGTGGTGGCAAGTGTTTATCCCCAGGAGGTGAATCTGATTTTCAGGAATACCCAAAAATCTTTCTGGGCCAAGTCATTCAATGGATAATGGGATTTGAGGTTTAAAAGAAGAGTGTGCCTCTAAGGCATGAAAATTGTTTTACGCCTGTCCGCTGATAAACTGGCTGAAAAGTGTTTCTCGAAGTCTGTAAACAGACAGCAGCACGGGGATGAGGGCGGCTGGCACGGCGACGCTCTGACGAGGGCGTGTTCTCTTGGGTGCATTGGGCCCAGTGTGTTCAGCGTTGATACTCTCCTTTCTTACACTCACCTTCCAGTTCTGAGGCAGGTACATGTTTCACAAGTACTCACCAAGAATCTCCAGACTCTTCATTTCCTCCCCAAGACCTCCAACAAGAGCAGCTCACCTCCGTCTGAGAAAGGAGGAAACGGGCTTGAGATGAGGGATTCCCCCACTAGGTAGCTCGGCCAGTCAGCATTGATGACAATGGGACATGGAGGACACACAGCCTCAAACTCCCCATCCTCCTCCTATTGCCCAGGGATGGACTTACAGAGTAAGGGAATTGATATTGCCCTCCTGGGAAGACCCACTTCGGCACACACCCCATCGTGGAAATGAGAGTTGGTGGAGCAGAGCAGAGTCAGTGTGAGGGAGTGGACAGAAAAGAGGTAACCATGGAAGGCTTCTTGTAAGAGGTGGTGCCAAAGTCCACTTAGGGGAGGAGAGGAACAGTTGGTACCACATAGTTGTCTTATTATAATAACCCCAAACCAGGTACCTGAGAGGACTTTTAATGATGTCACAAAGAAAATTTGTATGCGAGGGGTGACCTTTTTCCCAGTTTGTACCTGATCTGTATCTTCCTTCTCCAGTCAAAGGGAGCAGGCCAGGAAACATCCCTCCCACTGCCGCACAGCAGGCTGGACTCAGGCCTCCAAGTGGCAATTATAAAAGCTCTCTATGGGCGAGATCCAGTCCATCCATGATCGGAGATGGACCTCAGGCTGCAGCCCATTTATTCAAATGGATGCATCACAATGGGTGGTGGAGTGGGAGGGAGGAGGAGATTTTCCTTGACTGTCACATTTCCAGGGACCACATCATGCTGGTCATGACAAGTCCTAGAATAAGTCCCCACAACTTTACCCCAGAATCCCAAGATACTCTTGGCTGCCTTCATCATGACGTGTTATGAGGTACAGAGGAAGGCACTGAATGATGATGAATAATGATAAATGATGACGATGGCTTGTACGCATGCTCCTTTCCCATCCGTCTGTTCATTCAGTGATTCAGGCGGGGGCTGGGGGGAGGGTACAGGCAAAGGCCCAGAAGGGGAAAAGCGCAATTCATTCAAGGATGGCTGGAGGATAGAAAGTGAGGCAGGTGGTGAGAGATGACCCCCTAAGGGGCCAGCACGGGGCCAGCTCATGGGGGGCAGACATTGACCTGCTGGTAATGGAAGTCATTGCAGGGTTCTCTGAAGGGGAGCCACGCAATCATATTACTGCTTGGGGAAGATCCCTCAGGCTTCGCGTGGATAATGGAAGGGAGGGGACCAGACTGAGACAGGAAGTCACCCAGGGAGAGATGAAGAGGCTGAACTAAGCCAGGGGCAGTGGACAATGTTACTCTTTTATTATTATTATTATTATTATTATTAATTAATAATAATAATAATAATAATGGTGGTCCTGGGCTAAGCCACAAAGTGGAGAGAATCACAAAACTCTAAGTTTCTCAGACGACTAGAGCCCAGAGAGGTGTTTTGCCTAAGGTCACAGAGTGAGTGTGTGAAAAAGCTGCCGACAGTGCCCAGGCCCCTAATTCCTAACCAAGGACTCATGGGATCCCCCAGCCTCTGCACTTTGCTTCAGCCCCTCCCTCCACTCATGTCAGCACTGCTCCTTTGACCTCATTCTACAGAGGAGAAAACAGAGGCGCAGACATGGGGGGTTTCCAGGCCCGAGGCCCGCAGCCCTACAGCAGTTGTCTATCTGAATTTCAGATTTAGCTGGATGTCCTATATTTTATCTGGCAACCCGACCCTATAGGAATCATCGAAGGCCCAGCCCAGGGCACTGCCCAAAAGACAGCATGGAGGAGGTGACCTTGGGTGAGACCCACCAATAGGAGGAGGTGGATGGTGGATTGTGGCTTCTTACAGATGCAGCTCCTTCTGCCGGGGACACTTTCCCACAATACACACACACACACACACACACACACACACACACATACACACTATTGGACCCGTGCATGCATTCTGCACTGACAGACCTCCTGTTATTTCTCACATACTTTGCATTCACAAAACTCCTCCTGTTGTTAAGAAATGCTTCCTTGTTAGTTAGCCCTGATGTGTCACCGCTCATACTCACAGAGCGCCAGCCCCAGGAAGACAGACACGGCCATACTCCCTGTGCCTGGGGGTCAGAGACAGGGTCTGCTGTGGTTCTGCCATGAACTTGCTGTGTGCCACTTCAAACCGTCCTTGCTGTCCCTCTCCTGCCTCCCCCAGGTCTGGGTGGGATTGCTGCCAATCCTTGGACACTATGCTAAGGTTGCACCGTGGCTTTCTGAGCTTTGTTCATTGGGACACATCTCCATGGGTTCTCCATGCTCCTGGATTAAACTACCAGAGACTGTCTCATTAGCATGGATTCCCTCACCCCGGAAACCCACTAAAGATCCCTAATGAACCAGAGGCTGCATATTCCATGAAGAAAATACCATGGTACCCAGGAAGAACGAAATTTGCCAAATTGTCAGATGGCTGACTTGGCTGGAAAAAACCCTGGAGATACCCAATCCAGGGATGGCACACATGGCAGACACTGCTGGGTTCCTCCCAATATCCAGTTTCCACTTCTCTACTAACAGAATCCTAATTTTTTTGAAGGGTAGAAATGGATCTAGACAAATGCTTACTTCTCCAGACTCCCCTTCAGCTAGGGAACACCACGTCATATAATTCTGGTCAATGAGAGGTAAACAGAAGTCTGCTAGGAATTCCTGGGAAATGTTTTGCTTTCCAGATACAGATTTGTTCCCTTCTCCTTTCTTTTTCTTGTTTACAACGGCAGTGGGAGACTGAGGTGGCGCAGCCATCTTACAATGAGCTATGGGAACAGTAACAATCACAGCCCTTTTGTGAAACAATCTCAGCCACCCACAGATATTGCCCAAGGCAGACATCACAAATCAATCACAGCACTCTCTCCCAATGAACCCAGACGTGGCTGCCTCAGAATCTCATTCATCCCAGAGCCCCAAGCAGCCACTACCAATCAATCAAAGTTGACCTTTGTGTGGAATCCATGAGCCGTGTGGGATCTAACCCAAACCTTCCTTTGACCCATCATTTTGAATAAAAATGAGGCTCGGGAGGAAAAAGGGATGTTCTGAAATAATGAATTAGTGTCACAGCCAGAGCTGGAAGCCAATTTCCTGACTCCGGATAGCCTGATGCAGTGGGAGGAATATGAGTTTGTGGGCTGGGGAGCCCACAATTCTTATCCCGACTGTCCCACTTCCTGTCTGTGTGACACCGAAATGTCACCTCACCTCCCTGAGCTTTAGTTTTCTTAACTGCAACATGGAGATGATGCTGCAGACCTCACGGGACGGTGGTGAAGACTAATCTGTGAAAGAGAACTGAGCTTAAGGGACGGTCCGTCCATCTTGGTGAGTTTCTTCTCTTTTTCCTTCCCCTTCCCGATTCCACCGAAAGTGGCCAGAATTAGAAAAACATAACTAAGAAATGAGGACAGAGATTGGTCTGATTTCCTCAAAATGAGCTATGCTCACTCCCAACCTGCCGCCCCCATGTGTGAATTTGTGACTCTGCCAAAAGCTGGCATGAGCTCATTCGCCGCTCAGCTGGGCAGCGGGCTCCCTGCCTGGGGAGGTTTAAATGGCAAGCCGGGGTGTGAAAAGTTATTGGGGAAGAAATAGCTCTCCCCTTATTGCCATTGCTAGTCTCCTGACCACCCCCATCCTCCGGAGTGATCACAAAGGCAGTTAAGTGTACGCTAAAAAAAATAGTAGTTAAATTCTCAGTATCACTTTCTGAAACGTATTCAACTAACTCCTATGCAGTTTAAACTTAGTAGACAACAAAGTTAAAAATTATTTTTAACAAAAAAGATCATCCGTTGTAGTGTGGCAGGAATTAGAAGCACCTGGCTGCACACGAGCTAGATGCTCTTCAGGTGGGTCTTGAGCCCTCCTCAGTGTTCCCATCCACCACCGGGGGAATGACAGCAGCTACCATTATTAAGCACCTGCTGTGTGCCAGGTACGATGCTAAATTCTTTATATATCTTGTTTCTTTTAATCTGCTCCCACCCCAACAACCTCCTTTGGGAGGAAGTATTGCTACCCATTTTTCAACTGAAAAAGGTTAAATAACTTCAACAAGACCGTGTAGCCAGTAAGGGACCGAGCTGGGACTTGAATCTGAGCCTCAGTGGTCCGGAGCCCAGGCCCTCCCAGCCTGCCTTGTGAGACAGGTTTTGGGATTCATTTTGAGAATGTGGGTAAAGTGCCTGGCATGCCTGGAGCCCAGGAAACATGAGTTCTCCTTCTTTTTCCCCTTCTACAGTCGAGTTTCAAGTGGCGCAGACACGGGTGCATAAAAGTGACCTCTAATTGCTGATCTGAGCGACAGCTCCCTGAGAACGTTTGCTGGGTATGACACAGAGATAGGAAAGGGCCCCGCAGACCTCCCAGAAGTTCAGCCCTCAGGCAAAACCAGCTCACATGGCACCTTGAAAAATGCTAACGGGAGTTCTATGGGGCCTCAGCTTGCATTCAATTTCCACCTGTGGGCACAGGCCGAAGGATCATCCAAACAAAGAAAGGAGAATGAGATGGAAACAAGATATGTTATGTAGATGCAAAGTGAGAGAGAAATGCAGGGTCACAGAGAAGCAGGGGAGGGGGCTGCGGCGGGAAGGCAGGGCGTGGTAGAAGAGAAAGAGCCCAGGGTCCCACCCAGATCCGATCCAGGCGGCACTTCTGACTCTGCCCCTTACTCAGTGACCTGGGACGAATGAGTCCACCTCTCTGGTCCTCGGTTTCCACATCAGTAGGTTGAAGACTAGTGATAATTCCCTCGTTGTTGGGGCTGGTATTTACCCGCAACGCACTGGAAGGGGCTACTGGCCTGCATCCTTTCTGAACGCTCAGTCTCATAACTGCCATCATCAGTTATTCAGTATTTTTGCTCTTACTCTGGATCTCAGAGCTGTTTGGGGGAGGAGCTCTTGGCTCAGTGCCTGGCACATAGTGAGCCATGACTGTGACCCCCTGCTAGGTCCTTCAACAGGTGGCCAAATCCTACACAGAGAACCATTGCTCCTTTGTGCCAGAAGGCGCTATCCCAGCCAGCCAGTCAGGTCTGGGACCCTGTCAGAGACCTCACAATTAGTCTGTCTTCTGGAAAACAAGTTCTACCACGGTCCCAGGGGGGGAATTGAAAAACCAGCCCTGCAGGTTTCAATCTGAAAAGCATTAATGCTATAAAGTATTTCAGTTCTAACCAAGGAGAGTGCTAAAGCTGTGAGCGCCCAGCAGATGCGGGGATGGGGAATTGCCATCTCCACGGCCTTGACTGCAGACAATTGGTTCCCGTTCAAGAGGCAGCTGGCTACCCAGGTGAGAGGCAGATTTACAGCCTGGGAAGTGTGATGGGGTGCCTGGGAAAGAAATTAGCATCATCAAACAGGAGTAAGAGCTGGCATAGAGTGAGCTTCTGGTGCATGCCCAGAATCGAGTCAAAGAACAGTGGAAATCACAACAGCGACAAGTAACAGCTAGGGTGTGTTGAGCTCCCCTTTGTGGCAGCCACTGCCTAGGCACTTTCCAAATGTACTCTTCCAGTTAATTCTTACACCCACTGTGTGAGGCTGGCTTTCATCTTAGAGAGGAAGACCCCGGGGGTCAAGGCGGTGAACAGTGACTCTGAGGGCTGGAGAACTCTGATCTGCCCCCCACTCCAAAGGCTTCCTAATTACTTGGCAAATAAAGCCTGCATCAGACCATATTTGGTGAAGAGAAAACAGTGGAGCTTAGTGGTCGAGGCATCTTCTCTTTGCTTCCAGCAGTCTGCCACAGAGCTGGGGGAGAGAAAGAAGGATTGAGGTGGCTGGACACGTGCAGAATCATCTAAAGAATCCTAGCCCATCAGCTGTCTCATTTCATAAACTCCTGCCTGGGGTCTCAGACCTTTCAGGGACCTCGGCAGTCACCCAGGCCAACCCCTTTATCTGACAGATGAGGAAACTGAGGCCCAGAAGGGGAAAGTGACTCATCAAAAGCCAGAAAGCAAATCAGCGGCAGGTGTAAGGCTGAAATGTTGTCTTTCTGTCCCTGGAACGGTACTCTTTCTACAGAAACCCCCTCCCTCCCACCTCCTGGCCCACCATTTCTCTTTCAACTCACAGAACAAACAGATCCCAATCGCATTTCTCCTCTGTGACAGTGGATCATCTCTTGTTCCAGATCCAGGCTCTTTAGCCAGGAAAGATCCGTAATTCTCGATGTCTCTGGGGGGCTGAAGGTGGCCCTGACTCCCTGAGACTGTGTGCCAAGGTCTGTATCTGCAGGAAGGGTCCATCAACCAGGCACCCAGGCTTCAGAAGGGACAAACATGTGTCAGACACCACTATTCATCTCGGGGACCCCTGTGCCCCTTCTGGGGCCGGGGACAATATGATTTCAATACGTGTTGTTCAGTTGATCAACAGACAATGCCAGCCTCTCTTGAAGCTGGTTTACCTCTCCAGCGTGGGCTCCATGTCAGTATTTGTGGATTCAGAGAAAAAGAAGCAAAAGTAACTTTGTGGTGTCACTATTCTCTTTTTTAAGTCTTTTGTAATGAAGCTCTGAGATTCTAGATCACTTAGAGAATGGAAACGAGAATTCTCCATTGTGTTTTAAATTAAACTGTTAGAGTCACTTTTTGAAAATGTACATGTGGGCCCCTGGCCCGTGGCCCCGTGGTTAAAGTTCCATGCGCTCTGCTTCTGTGGCTGGGGTTGGCAGGTTCAGATCCCAGGCCGGGACCTATGCCACTCGAACCAGCCACACTGTGGAGGTGTCCCACATGCAAAACAATAGAGGAAGATTGGCACAGATGTTAACTCAGGGCTAATCTTCCTCAAGAAAGAAAAGAGGAGGATTGGCAGCGACAGATGTTAGCTCAGGGCAAATCTTCCTCAGGAAAAAAAAAATGTACATGTAATTTTTTTCAACAAGAAATGCCTTTAGCTATGTTCCTACTTCTAAGAGAATCCGTGTGGATGGAGGTCCCCCCACTATCCGAAAGTAGAGCCTTCCTATGAAACCTTTGGTGAGCCGAAATGGGGTAAAGCAAAGAAGCAATTGGATAGGAAGAGTTTTTGAGCATTCCCAGACCCATAAAACGACCTACCAAAATAAACCGAGGTAAAGCACAGACGCTCACAGACACAGTTCAAAGCTATGGCGGCTTGATGCTGCGATGCTGAGCACAGTTCCTGGGTCCGAGCGTGGCCATGCCCCTCTTGCTGCTCCGTGTGTGTGTGTGTGTGTGTGTGTGCTGCCTCAGTAAGGGCTCCCTGCAACAAACGCTGAGGGCTATTTTCACTTTTCACCTTTTTTCATAAAAGCGAAAATCCTCTTCAGATTTTTTTTCCCTTAGCAAAAACAGGTATTAAGGTAAGACTTTCCTAAAAGCAAAGTGGCGTAAAGCGAACTTTCAGATAACGGAGGAAGCCTGTGTTACATGGTTTGCGTTACCTAGAACTAATCAAGGACGCCGCAGTCAACGGGCGGATTATCTCAAGACCGGTGAGGACAGTCCCCCGCCGTGGCAGACAAGGTGTACACCTCCAGTAGACCAACACAGTTTTCAGAACTAATATTCTAATGAATGTAGTGTCTTCAAATAAATAGGTATAGTCTCAAGGTTGCACGTCAGTTGGCTTAGAACTTTTAAAATAAACTTTTCCTAAGACAGGACTGCTTTTGTCTGTGGTATATAAACTTGAGTGAAACTTTACTTTATGATGACCTGATATAAACTAAGTAGAAATTTAACTTAAAGTTTTGGAAACTGGTACGTAGATATCCTCTCACCTTCTTTCTTATGCATCTACAAGCATGTTAATTGATTCAAGGGTGCCTTGCATTCTAAAAACTTGTGTCAATAGCTTCTTAAATTTACTTAGATTTCCTGCTTAAAAATAATGTGTGGGGGCTGGCCTAGTGGCGTAGTGGTTAAGTTTGCATGCGTCACTTCAGCAGCCCACAGTTTGCAGGTTTGGATCCCAGGCACAGACCTACACACCGCTCATCAAGCCATGTTGTGGCAGCATCCCACATACGAAATAGTGGACGATGGGCACAGATGTTAGCTCAGGGCCAATCTTCCTCACCAAAAAAAAAAAAGGTATGGCTTCTGGTTTTAACTTTTATTTTAATCAAAGTTGATTAAAGTAGCTGCGGGGCTTTTTTTTTATTCCTCATTTATTAGTTCATAGGTGACACATATATGAAGTCTATTTGTCATCAGATCATGCACACACAAAAAACTGTGAGGGCTTTCTCCAAAATCACAAGGTATATTTCAAATGGTCCGATTTAAAACATGGACTCTGCAACACACGGAAATATACTTTGGAAAGCCTTGGAGAAGTCACAGAGAGAGAACCTCTGAAACTGAGGCTCACTGGGGTGAAGTGTGAGTGACCAGTGGGAAGGACATGCTTTGTGTGGGAAGACGACACAGAAAAGACAATGAGGGCTTTCAAACGTGAGCCTCGAATCCAGAATCACAGGGCAGATGCTCTGAATCACGCGCTGCTTCCCGGATGGACGACTCTTGGCAGCCTGCTCCAGGGGAAATAGCAGCAAGGATTTATTTTACTTAATGATGGTGGATAATTATCTTAAGCAAAACCAGCGAGGCCTCCATGTATTTATGTCTGTCTTCATCAAGTCTGTATCTATATCTAATGAGAGTTTATAACCATTAAAATCAACTGATGAAGAAGAGAAGATGGAGTGGTCGTGGTGGGGAAGAGTGGCCGACTTGTTAACACTCAGGAATGAGCTAAAACACCTCAGATTTTTTCCTCTTTTCACCGGGGATCAAATTGGAAACACAGAGCTTGACTCTTAGCAGACAGCCTCATTTTAACCAATGGTTATTTTTCTTCAGATTTGGCTGAGAATCCCCCTCCCCCAAGGTGAGGAAAATCTTGCCCATTTCAGAGCAAAGTGCTCCATTCCCCATGCGGGACACGGGGAGGGGACCACCACAAATGAGCCCAACCTCAGCTCCACACGCAGGTGAGGGTATAAAGGGTGGAGGGTGAAAGTTGGAGAGAGAGTTCTCTGAAGCGTGTTGCTCCTGTATTATGCGGAGATGTTGGCTGGTTCCATTGCCTTTCACCTCACATCCAACAAGAGGGGCTTCAAGGAGACCACCTGGAAATGTGATATGGTCTCTCCTTGAGTCAGAGCCACCTGTCATTGTGGTGCAGAGGGCCTCTCCTGAAGGACCACTGCCAAGAAGGTGGCCTGCTAACACAAGGGGGTCCCTCCACTGCAGGGCAGTGGAACCCATGGGAGGGACCCCAAAGACCTCACAAATGTGCCTAAGGGAAAGTCCTGTCTTGGA
This sequence comes from Equus przewalskii, assembly GCF_037783145.1. Taxonomy (NCBI): domain Eukaryota; kingdom Metazoa; phylum Chordata; class Mammalia; order Perissodactyla; family Equidae; genus Equus; species Equus przewalskii. Next base: position 38,996,142 of record NC_091840.1, read on the forward strand.
ATAGCCTCTGACCCCATCTTACTTCAAAGCTAAACTATGGCAGCACCAGTCAAGTAGAAATGTCCACGTCCCCAATCTATTGTCAAAAAACTTGCTCTCTTTCTAGAAGTATCAGGAATAATCAGAGTAGATGGAAAAATAGAAGAACCCAACCAGACTGGCATTTCCCACTGTAGGCTTCCAGGGGATTGGCAAGGAGCTTGAAGTTCAAAGTTTTAAGAATTACAGGGAACTAGACATTTATCGCTGAAATCAGACTCTTTTTGAGACGAGCAGTGACCAAAGGACTTTTCATTTCCTGAAGGTGACAGGAAATTGAGGGACCTGCCCGAGATATCATCTTTGAGTGGGGAGAAAAGGCTGATAAAGTAGGTTTGTCAGACAGTCCTGAGTGGAAAAAAAAATAAAGCTGTTTTACAATTGCACCCTCTCAAGTTCCACTCTGTCAACATCACAGCTATTTTTGTCGGCTGCTCTTTCTCCTCCAGGCAGAAGGTAGGGTGAGGGGTGGGGAGGGCTAAGGCTGAACACTGGCTGATAATTCTTTGATAGGCAGGCAGCATTAGAGGTCAGTATCAAAAGATGCCCGGGCTGATGGCCCATGAGCAGAAGAGAGAAAGTAAAGATCAGAGGCAATGGAGGGACATGGGAAGAGGAAACATCGGGTGTGTGAATGTACGGATGGGAGCAAAGGGCTGGCTTCCACGGTGCACACCGCTGAGACTCAGAGGATACAGGATGCTCCAGGACAGCACATTCTGTAACCAGGTACTCCAACTAGCAAGGCTTGAGAATGCAGGAGGGGAGCAGTCCCCAGGATGGATCCGATGCTGGAGAAATCCTTCAGCACAAAAGGATAAGCTTGCCAGGAATTGGGCGGGGAGAAGGGACCTGGCCTGTATCCGTGAGGAAGACACAAGGTTGTGCTGCAGTAACAACAACCAGCAAGTCTCAGTGACTTGAGATACGTCCACCAAGGTTGGCTGGGGTTCCTGCCCTGCACCATCCTCACCCTGGAACCCAATATGAAGGAGAAGCTACTATTTAAACCATGTTCTATAACTGCAGCAGAGGGAAAAGAAAATGTAGAGTGTTGCACCCTAGTTCCTAAAACTTCCTCCCAGAAGCAAGTCATCTCACGTCCACTCTCATGACTTTGGCCAAAGTAGATGGCTTGGGGGCAGCCAAGTCCAATGGCAATGGAACTGGAAACCAGTGAACAATAAAGCAGTCTATCCCAGTGCCCAAGGGGACGGAGAAGGCCGTTTTGAGATGCAGCCAGAGGATGTCTTGGCTTAGAGATGGAGGACTCAAAGATTCAGGGCTAGAGATGGGAGCCAGCATCCCACGGGAGACCAGCCTGACCTCCTGTTCACTGAGCCGGCCTGAATTAAATGAATACATGAGCTGAGAGCTGTGTTCTTCCTCCATTCATTTCGTATTCATTCATTAACACATACTATGCACCAGGCATGATGATAAACCTGAAAAGAGAATAATCAAGACACATGGTGCTTGACCTGCAAGGAATCACAGTCAAGGAGCCTTGAACCCTGAGAGCTCCTGCAGATGAACTGAAATTGGGGACAGTGTGGCTGAGGGGAAAGAGCCCTGGATCTGGAGTCAGAAGGTCCGATTCTGATTCTATCTTAATTGTGTAACCTTGGTCTAGTTCGTATCCCTCTGTAGGCTTCACTTTCCCTGTTTTATTCAGGGATCCTGTCACTGCAATGATGGGGCCTAGTCTACCAGCTTGATTAAAACTGAGAAAGGAGGTTGAAGAACAGAAAAGTATCTGATGGACGCCAAGGCCCCACGAGGGTCAGGAAATCATGAACCTCGGTGCTCTTCATTGCTCCAGTCACTCGCACCTGCTTCTCGGCCCCATCTGCAATCTTCTTCTCTCCTCGCCGACAGGGCTTCCCTGCTTCAGCACGCTCATACCCAATCACGGCTGCTCCACAACGGGACCCTCAGAGGCCTGCTCCCCTCAGATCCATCATCTTTAAGTCCAATGCCCACAGCTAACAAATCCCAAGGAGGGAGAATGTGATTGGCCTGGACTGTGTCATGTAATACACGGCTGGTCCAATCAGCTAGGGCCAGGGGAGGGGTCATGTGTCCACTGAGCAGGGGCTGAAAGTGGGTGTAGACCAGGTCTCTAAGAAGTGAGGCTGAGGAGGACACAGCAGGCCTCAGCACTCCACGGGGCAGCTGTAATTCGTAACCATCAGGTCTGGTTATCACGTCCTTGCATTCGGTAGTGCTTCCATATTGACTCCCTTGAACCCAAAACTTCAGGTTAGGCAAACTCATTGTGAAAGTGATTTCTGCACACCCTGTCAGTCTGTTCCCTGGAACACTAGCCCCCACAAGCACCCCTTCACTTTATCCAGGGGCACAGAGAATGGGCTATAATCCCTGAGCCTGTTATCAATGGTTGACATCTTCTCTATCCTGTGGGGTCTCTTGAGTCCCAGGACCCGACATGGTGCCAGGCTCTCCCAATAAATCTGGGGCTTGGCATCCCCTTATGACCATTCTTCTAGAGCTGTGCCACCCCCTCAGCCTGTCTGGAGCAGACGTCCCATGCTCAGCACCTGTTGTCCCTTGGGTCAGAGGCCCTGCTATAGGCACCAATGTTGAACGGGCCACTCATGTCTCTTTTCAGCTTAAGAAGGTGTGACCAGATGACAATTTTTAGTGAAGCCCTAGTTCCATTCTTTTCTGTGCTCCTGCCCACCAGAGAGAGCCCCGGTTGTCCTCACTCAGTTCCTTCTCCATCCCCTGCCTCCTAGGAGGGTCAGGACTGGGTTGAACTGATTCATGGGCTCTGAGATGAGGCATCTGGAAAAGGAGCAGCAGAAGGTAAGGAGGCGCTTGAACTAGGATGGTCTTAGGGCTTTTAAAAGAGGCGTGTGGCATCTGTTGCAGGTGAGAGAGAAATGGAAGGCAAAGATGATGAATATGAAGAATTATTATGGTTAACGGTGCTTCCCTTTGTGAGTGAGGAACTCCATGAGGTAACTGGAGTCATTTTGAAACTGTATGTTTGTTCCTTGATCGTGGTGTTCCTTTGAGACTGGACCACATGCTACCACTCCAGTAAGGTCACATCTTTCATCTGGGCTGAGATCCCTCCCCGAGAGTTGATGGCTCCACTGAGGTTGGCGCCAGGCCAGACCACATCTGCAGCATGGTCCTGTGGGGTGGTCCCTCTGATGCAGTACTGGTGCCCAGTCAGAGCAGGAGGTGAATTCGGGCAGCCCTTCCTTTGTCTCTGTGCTGAGGGACCCCAGAGTCCCTACAGAGCTCCTTCCCTCAGCCAGCACCCCCTCCAAGATGGCGGGTTCCCCATAACCCAACCAACAGATTTTACCCAAGCAGCATTCTCGGTTCTCTTTGGGGGTTTAACAGCACAATCAAATAGGGGGGATGAAATCCACCCTACAAAATCTTTTAAACTGTGACATCTTAGTGTATTCACAGGACAGTGTATGGATCAGGAGGTATGTGGCAGAAAGATTACACACAGAGGCCTGGGGGGCAAATCTAATCTAATCTTTGGGCTCAGATTAGACAGATGAGAAATGCGCAGCCCAGGTGCACATCTATCCAGGTGCGTCCAGGCTGGAATCTAACAGCAGCTGCTTACAGAGCCCGTTCAGCCAGGAAGCACTGCCGTGGAACAGAAGACCAGCCCGTTAACCAAATATTTCAGGAGGAACCTTCTCTCATTCTGGCTCAATAGATGCACTTTCCTTCAGAGGTTCATTGCAAAGTGAGGTCCTAGGCACAGACCCACTCCTAAATTCGGGGGACTCAAGTAGGAGAGCAAGTGGAGGCCAAGAGACCCTAAATCTAAATATTCGAGAGGCGGGAATCGAGTCCCTTCCCAAAATGCATAAAATATGTTCTATCCTCTTACCTTGAAGACTATATCTTTATAATTTTATACATATATACATATGTTCTGGCTTTGGTTTATATATATATAAACTTATATATGGTGTATGGTGTATTTATACATACACACAAACATCTTTATATATATAAAACCTAGTTGTGGTTTTTATGTTACTGGAAGCCAGCAAAATATCAAAGATGACTGAATTCAATTTTTATTGCACATGTCTGAGTGTCCTGTTGATGATCCAGTGACACTTGGGTGAGTAATAAAATAAAAACATACATAATTTATAAATGTTATTTATTTATTTCATAAAATTTATTTCTCCTGCTTTCATTTCAGCAAAATCGCTAATCTTGTTGTGAGAGTCAATATTTTCATATAATATGTGTTTTATTGAAAGTCATGTCAAATTAAACAACTTCTCTTGAGTCTTCGGAATTCTTAGAGTTTTTGGTTTGGTTGTTTTTGCTGAGGAAGAGTCACCCTGAGCTAACATCTGTACCAGTCTTCCTCTATTTTTTAGTATGTGGGCCACCAGCACAGCATGGCTGCCAACAGAGCGGTGTGGGTCCACACCCAGGAACTGAACCCAGGCCACTGAAGCAGAGTGTGCTAAACTTAACCACTAGGCAACCAGGGCTGGCCCCTTAGTTTCTTTTTTGTTGTTGTTATTATTAATTCCAATTTGGACGAACTACTCTGCTGAGACAGCCGCAACTGAGATTGTCAATAAAAGTATTAATTAGAATAATTGCTAGATTCAAAAAAAGACTGAATTTTATGGATCGTTGTTTGAAGGGGCTGCATATGATAAATTATTTTCTCAGAAGATATTACTAAATATGCAAATTTCATCAAAAATTACCACCTGTGATGGTTAATTTTGTGTGTCCACTTGAGTGGGTTTAGGGGTGCCTGATAGCTGCTAAGCATTGTTTCCGGGTGTGACTGTGAGGGTGTTTCTGGAAGAGATCAGTGTTTGAGTTGGTCAACAGAGTGAAGAAGATGCCCTCCCCAGTGCAGGTGGGCACTGGCCAGCCTGGCGAGGGCCTGAATGGAAGAAAAGGCAGAGGAGGGGTGAATTTGCTTCCTCGGTTTGAGCTGGTTCATCCATCTTCTCCAGCCCTCAGACAACGTCCCCGGCTCGCCTGGGTCTCCAGCTTGCAGACGGCAGATTGTGGGACTTCTCAGCCTCCATCATTGCCTGAGCCAATTCCTCTAATGAATATCCTCTTATATATATCTTTATATATCCCATTGGTTCTGTTTCAAACCCTAACAATACACCATCACTTATACCATGATTTTCACTGGCTTGTGGACACACACACACACACTCTATACACAAATTTAAGAATAAGATGAGTTATTATTTATTTTTGCAACATGACCTTCAGTCACCCCCGCCACGTTTGTGATTTTGTGGATACTGCCCTAAGTCGTGAGTTACACCAGAATAGCATATTGTAGCAGAAGCAGCAAGAACACGGACCTTCTCTTCAAGCAAGAATCAATTGTCATCACGCTCTCTGAGAGGGAGGGCTGACAAGTTCATTAATTTCCCTTTTTTTCTGCAGCTCACACCCTCCCCACTCTCCAGCGCACCGTCTCTCTCTGAGGCTGGCAGCCCCGGAGCAGCACATGCCTGCCTGGAGTTCCACCTCAGCTGCCTTTGGTTTGGAGGATGCAGGCAAGAGATGGGTAGCAGTGTTTCCTGGGACCCAACAGTGTCAGTCACAGAACAGATGTTGAGAGTTACAGATTGTTCTGGACAAATGCTGAGCAGTGGATCCTGAGGGCAGAATACCCAGGAGCATTTCAGTGTGTTTATTTTGAATTGTTTGTTGTTTGTGAGGCCCTCGAAAAACATGGGGTCTGGAGCAAAGGGCCCAAGAACCCTTTGTATTTTGTTGGGGGCCAGCCGTGAGCTATGCGACCCACCCTCTGGTTTGGGCTTCTATAGAAGTAAGGAGCCCCCCCAAAGCTCCTATGGACCTCTCGGTGATCACCAGGGCTCTGAGTGCAAAATGCAGGGGGAGGAGAGTAGGGGAAGAGCAGGATGCTATCATCCCAGGAGGGAAGCAGCTGCCACTTGTCCAACAGAAGGACACGTGAGGGACCCGAGACAGTCCCCAGGAGGAAACCGTCTTTGCTTTGCTCACTGTTAGTGGAAGGACAATGGTGCAGCCACAGCAAAGAATCTGCCGGAATCTCATTTCTTGTTCTCCTTGGGCCGAGGAAGGAAAAGGCAGGGCAGGCGGTTCCGGGTCACTGCAAGAAGCCTGCAGCAACTCCCTGAACATCCTCCTGGAGCCCAAGATGAGAGTTGCATCCTGTTCCTCCACTCTGAGCAGGACCTCAGACTTCCGATAAACAGAACCCGGCTTTTGGAGGAGAGTGGCGCCTCTGAATGGACATCACTGGGAGATGGAGAGCTCTAGTCAGTCATGGGGCACCCGTTGTCGAGTGATCAAATCGGCCGAACCCTGTGCTGGGTTTGGAGCATTTTGAAAGGAAAACCAGCATTGGCCCTCGGGGAGTGTGCAGAATAGGGAGGTCAGCCACGTAATGAAGAAATGCTACCTGATGTGATGTGTGCAAAAGCGTGCAAGAACAAAAATGCAGGATACAGAGGGACGCAGAGGAAGAAGTGACCCATGGAGGCAAGAAGGCATGAGAGGACATTCATTCGCAGAAGAGGTGACTTGGGACCCGAGTCTTGAGGGGTGAACTCCCAGGATGTGCCAGGAGGGCAGAGAGGGCCGCAGTGATGTGGAAGATGATGTCCCCAATGTGGTTATAGATGATGAGCAGGACAGGGAAGGGGTTGGACCACGTGACAGGAACACCTGCTCCAATCTCATTTAACACGTGTATGAATGATCAGTCTGCCCTGTGGGTGGCTCTGCTTCCCATTCCCCATTTAACTGAAAAGCATCCACCAATAATCTGCCCATTGGCATGCTCTGAACACCCTTGATCAATGGGCAAGAACCTCCAAGTGGACCAATGGGCTAAGTGGCCATGGCACCTGCCCAGGTGTCATCAACCACTCTCCAGAGCCTTTCGGCTGGTGACCACTGACCTGGTCCATGAGCCTGCCTGCCTGTTGTGGCACAGCCAGCCTCAGCTCTCAGACAGCTGCTGGCAGGTACAGCTGAGAGGCTTTCTAGAACCAGCCCCTCCAATGATGAGTGTACCGCAAACTATCTTCATGGGATTGTCTAATAAATGCCCCTTATAGCTAGAAAGTGGTTGGCCTGTGGCTTTAGGATTAAGAGCTTGGGGTTAAGCCCCCACATGTACTAGGGAGGGGCCTATGTCAGACAACAGAGCTCAAACCCAGTCTTCTGACAGCCACAGCCAAGATGCGCCCCTCCCCTGTACTGCCAACTGCACAAATATGAACTCGCTATGTCAATGCAAATAATCCATAACCAATCTGTAAATCAAAATTGGGGTGAGTTTATTATGAGCCGGATCTGAGGACCATATAGCCTGCGAGAGTCCTTCCACAAAGGAATGGAGCCCTGCAAAGAAGTGGGGTGTACAGAGTGGTTATATACCGTCAAAGAGCATGTATCACATATGACTGGAACGTCCCTTTTACAAAAGTCACAAGATCACTTTGCTGGCACCATTTCACAGAGCGATTGATGGACACAGCAGGCAGCAGGTCTGTGGACTTGAGCTGGGCTGTCACAAGGTAAATGCAGCAGGCCAGCAATCAATCTCTAGCCTAGGGAGAGATGCTCATCCTTAAGGAAACGCCGATGTGGGGAAAGTTGCATCTTTATCTTAAAGGGCACTGTCCTTGTCTTTGGGACATAGCAAAGGCTTAAAGCAGACGGCCACATCAGGCCCTTCTGGAAAAACAAGCTCAGGCAAGTTAGTTTTACACCAAATGGCACCCTCATATCCTCCAATATATCCTATTGCTTGCCATTTATTTATCACCTACATGAGAGCTGGAGCTTAACCGCCTGCCGTTTATCCCAGGAGAGGTTTCTGAGCCCCCACCCTGGCTGGGAAGGGCACCCCTGCCCCTGGCCAGTGGGGACTCTGTGAGCAGGAAGGTGACCAGACCATGTGAGAACCTCTTTAACAAGATGAAGAGAAGTCTGTAAGCTAAACCAAGGTGGCAGCCCAAAGAAGGACCCAGAAAGATGGACAGACTCAGGAAGAAACCATCCCCCTGGAGGATGCCATATTGGTTTCTTGTTGCTGCTGTAACAAATTACCACACTGAGTGGCTTATGTAACACAGGTTTCCGCTCTGACAGGTCTGGAGGTCAGAAGCCTGCAATGGGTTTCACTGGGCTGAAACCATGTGTCAGCAGGGTCTCTCTACCTCCACAGGTTTGGGAAGAATCCATCTCCTTGCCTCCTCCAGCTTCCAGTGGCTGCCAGCATTCCTTGGCTTGTGGCCACATTGCTCCAATCTCTTCTTCTCATTGCCTTCTCCTGTTTTGTGGTCAAATCTCCCCCTGCCTTCCTCTTACAAGGACACTTTTGATGACATTGGACTCACCTGAATAATCCAGAATAGTCTCCTCATCTCAAAAATCCTTAACTTAGGGGGCCAGCCCCATGGCCAGGTGGTTAAGTTCGCCTGCTCCGCTTCGGCGGCCTGGGGTTTGCCAGTTCAGATCCTGGGCACAGACCTACATACCGCTCATCAAGCCATGCTATGGTGATATCCCACATAGAAGAACTAGAATGATTTAGAACTAGGATATGCAACTATGTACCGGGGCTGTGGGAGAAAAATAAAAGAGAGGAAGATTGGCCACAGATGTTAACTCATGGCCAATCTTCCTCACCAAAAAAAAAATATATATATATAGAGCTGTATTAATTTTTTAAAAATCCTTAACTTAATCCCACCTGCAAAGTCCTTTTTGTCACATAAGGTGACATTCACAAGCTCCAGGGATTGGGACCGAAGTCTTCAGGGGGCCATTATTCAGCCTGCCACAGATTCTCAACCTGTAAGTCGTTTATTTGATTATTCATGTTCCAGCACACCCTCTGCCTTAGACCCTAGACTTGTTCTGATAAAGAACACCAGCATCAGTTAGATACAGTCACCCTCCCAGAGCTCGCGGTCTAGCTGGGGAGGCAGATATATAAACAACTATCCACTCCCAGGAGCCTGGGGCTGTGACCTTGGAGGTCGGAGGTCGTGTAGTGACAGGGCCTGGCCTGCTTCTGCCGGAGGCTTTAAGGATGCCCATGACTTCATGGGAGTGGCCAGATCCCAGGTGCTGGGGACCTTCACCTGGTGAATTGATTCAGCCCCCTCTGTCAGAAAAAACCCTCCAGCCGCCAGCTCGCGTGTTATCTCCATTCCTGAGTCCTCCATTGTCGTCCCAGATGTTCTGGAAGCAGAATCTGAGAATGGGCTGAGAAGAAGTGGTGAGGGGAAGGATGGGCAGAAAGCCGCCCAAACAAGCTGTGCCATAAAGAAGAGGGATGGGCAGGGTGGGGGAGGGAAAGCAGGAAGGCTGGGGTAGAGCAAGGGAGTTAGCTCCCATCCCACCCACCTTTTTATTTCTTGTTTGTTTAATTAATAGATTTTTTTTTCTAGCAGCTTTAAGTTTACAGAAAAACTGAGCAGAAAGCATAGCAAGTTCTCACAAACCCTCTTGCGTTCGTCATGCCGTCACCCACTGACGCTCTCCCTCTGGGCACACCCAGTCTCTCCCCAAGCCTACCCATTCCACCCGGCAGGTCATCCTCTACGGCTGCATCTGCTCCTCCACTCCCCCGTCTGGTGGGATTGTCCCCAACCGGACTCCACTTAAAGTCATCCTGAACAGGAACCAGGGGAGGCGAGAATCCAGCGGAGTCAGGAACTCAATGCAAAAGAAAGAAAAAATAAATTTATCAAAGCATTATACAGGAGAGTTGAAAAGTGGAAAGGGTGTAGGGATAAGGGTTGGAGAAATATTGGTATTTCCATACACTGGCATTTTAGGAAAATCAGTGGATTTGGGAAAAAAATTCTAATCCCAGCTCCAAACTGTGTCCTTGAACAAGTTCCTCTCGGAGCTCAGATTCTGCATCAGTAAAGAGGACAGACCGGCTACTGGATTTTCAAAGACTTTCCATATCGTACCTTTTCCGAAACAGCAGTGGTTTCTGTTCCTTCTGGAAGGTGGCTGCATCATTTCAAAATAGTTTATCTTCCATTTTCCCCAAGCAATTCCTGGGGCTGCCACTAGATGGCGGAATGAGACCGCGATGGTGCCGTGTCAGGGCGCCTGCAGATCCGTTTGCAGCCAAGGCTGCAGCCAGCGAGCAAGCCGCCTCCTGCAGGCATCTGATTAATAACAGGGCTGTAATTATCTTTACACAATCCCGATTGCAGCCCTGTTGTCGCCCGGCTGTTAAATTAAACTGCACAAATAAATATGCTGGGTAACTCAGCCTCCAGAGCCGTCGTCCCTACCCTGGTGGCTTCCAAGCTCATTAACATATCAAAACACAGACTCAAACCTCCCACTCCCCTTCATTTTCATAACAAAAGGGCCCCCCTGTCATCTCCCAGCAACCCAATCTGTATTTAAATAGCTCTGTGAAGACTGATAACATTATTACTTTATTTCCCCACTGGGAGCTCTGGGGATATCTTCAATCTGTTTCCTCCAGAAACTGGATGGATGGGTTTTATTAGGAAGATGAATCAGGCTCCCGGCCCCCAGCTGTTTTAAGCTTGTGGCTGGGTGTAGGTGGGGACCAGAAGGCCAGTCCTGAAGACTCAGGGAGTCGGCCATAAGACCTGCTGTGTCGCTAGACTGGTCAGTGGTCTTGAGTCAAAACGAAGCAAAATTGAAAATGAAAATAAACCCAACATCTGGATGGACGCACCCTGTACAGGGCGAGGTCGTGAGCTGAAGTGATCAACCATAGGGCCCTGGGCACTAAGTCATTGCAGGACTTGGGAGGCCCTGGGAAACCCCATCGCACCCCAGGTTCCATGGCCAGCTGAGTGCTCTTAATTTAATTTATTGATTTATTAAATTAATAATCTATTAATTTATTAAAATGTCATGTGTATGAATACATCTGGGTCTTGGGGGAAGGGATCCACTGTGTTCATCAGGCTCTTCCGCGTTAAGATCTAGTATCTCCTCCACTCCTCTGCTCATTTCAGGAGGAGGTACCAAGTTCCAGGAGATGGGGGGGCATTGCTCAAGGTCCCGGGGAGCCCTCTGCACAGAGGGACAGGACTCCCCGGGTCTCCTGACTCCTCCACAACTGACCGCCTCTCACTTGACCTCCTGGAGCCTCAGTTTCTCCCTCAGCAAGTGTGTAGACACACACATCACAACCTCATTCGTGGACCTCGCACCGTGCCCCGCATGGAACAGATATTAATAAATAGGAGTTGAGTGAACGAACAAGTGAGGGAATGAGTGAAAAGCTGGGAGGGGGAGCTTAATTCACAGAGAGGCCAGGTGCCTGAAGCTGGTCCCTGACTGAGATGGGGGTCAGTAAGTCCCGCCCAGTGGAGGCGGGGCTGGGGGAGGTCCTGGCATTCCCAAGGCGCACCTGCATCGCCGTACAGTCTCGAGTGGGCAGCAAGGAGATTTCAGGGAGCACACAGCTGGGCCCCAAATCCTGTGCCTGCCAATAGATCCCTTTCTTTAATCCACACTGGCTTGGGATTCGCTCAGAAATCAGGACAGCCTGAGCATAAAGGGGATAGTAAGGATGGAGAAAGCAGGGCAGGGGTGACTGACCACTGGCCTCCTGCGGTGGAGCAAGCGCTGTGTTAGTCCCTGGCGTGCTGTAAAGAGATGCCAGCCATCACCTCTTCCCCCAAGTAGCCACTGTCTGGTGGGCACCATGCGCCTATCCAGGGACAGCTCCGTGGCGGAGGGAGCCCTGAAGATGGGAGATGGGAGATGGGAGAGGGAGGACATGGGGGCAGCCAACTCTAGATTTGTGCCTGGAAACTGGGGCTACAGTTTGGCCCTCTACAAAGGCTCACTTCAATAGTGAGACCCACGGTAGAGACTTCTAGGCCCACAAGTATGGAGAGGAGAGGCAGGGCCTTAACTAGTAAAAATGCCCCTCCCCCCACCATCCCATGAGCGGCCCCCTCTGCTACTCTCTGCCACACCTTTTGCTCCACAGAGAGAAGGCAGCTCCTTTCTCCTCCCAGGAGAGGAAGTGGGCTGGACTAGGCAAGGATGAGGTTCCTGGGGGAGGGAGAGAGTGTATCTTAAGAAGGAGAGGGACCTTGTGTTCCTGAAGGTGGAGCCAGGGATGGGGAGCAGAGCAGAAAGGCCCCCAGGAGGGGGAGTCACAGAGACCCCCAGGGAGGCTTCTCCGTTGCAGCCCAACCCCAGGACTCTCTCAGGTCACCCTGCTTCCCTGGCTCCCACCTGCCCGGGGGCAAGGAAAGAGGAGTCAAGGGGGCATCCAATGGCACAGAGGCTGTACCACGGGCCCCCATCAGCTCTGGGCTCCTGCACCGCAGCTGCCACTGGCTTGTTTTCCTGTGAAGAGAGGGATGGAGGGGTGTACTTGTGGGTTCTGGGGACCGTTGTCACCCAGGACTCCGGTTCCTTCCCGCTAGAGCTCCTCGGGGGTTCATGCATTTGTGCATCCCACAAATATTAATTAAATTCTATTGTGTACAGAGCATTCTACTAATCACTTAGGCGTGGGGAGGAAGAAAAGGACGTAATAAAACCTTGTATTTACCATCCTGGAGTCCTCGGACTCCAAGGCAGCTCAGAGGCCATGAGGCAGCGTCCATTCCTCACATGGTCCAGAGGGTGGGAGCTGGAAGAGACCACAAGGTGTCGGCCCCACTGTCTCCTGTTATGGACAGGGGACGGAGACTGAGAGGGGCAGTGTCCTGCCAACCCCCACCCCCACCTGCAGGCAAGTTAATGAACCTGAGTCTGGGTTTTGGGGATGTTTTCTTTCATATCAGGAAGCCCTGTTGTAAAATGACGAACTTCTTTTCTTTCTCAGGATCCTCCACCTCCTGCCGGCCCTGTCAGGTCGGATGTGCGCCGTGTCCCTCTTACAGAAGCTCAGCCTGGGACTAAGAGGGTCCCGTGAATGGCTCAGGATGCAGGTCAGGCTCCCTGCACTGAAGGATGGGGGAGGTGGAAGGACAGAGTTTGGGGTCAGAGACACCAGAGCCCCAGACCTGACAGATGGGGCAGTTTGAAGGAGAGAAGCCCAAGATGAGCCCTCCGGGGAGGCTGCGGGGGGCAGGCACGAGGCCCTCAGAGCTGAGGAGGTGAGAGCTAGAAGGGTGAGAGATGAGAGGAGCTGGCCCGGGAGCCTGGCGGTCAGAAGGGTGGGCTGTGCAGTGGGACTGAGTGGGTTCAAAGCGTGACTCCTTTCATTCAAGGTGCACGCGCTCTGGGAAGTCACTTAACCTTCCGGAGCCTCGACTTCCTCATCTCTGAAATGGGAGTAATAGTGGCATCTCCCCCTAATGGTTGTTGAGGGCCAATGAGAACACAGAATGTCTGGCTCGTATTAAACACTCTGTAAACATTAGCTTCTTTCATTGAAATCAAAGTGACCTGAAGACATAGGGATTATGTCAGAGGACGGAGTTGAAGCAAGGCCCACCTGTCAGAGGCTGGCTTCCGGAACCACAGGGGCATGTCCTGAGGACCCTGCAGTCATGGGGAAGCGGGGGTGCCTTAGTCCAGGCTCTGCCACCGCCTAGACCTGTGGCCTGGGAGCAGTTTCTCCCTTTCTGGGCCTCACTACTTCATCCTTACATGAGGTGTTGGCCCAGATGCTTCTTGGACCCTTTCAAATTTCATATTCTATGAGGTCCACAGGGGAAAAAATGGGAGCTGGGAAGAATCTGAGGGAGGTGTGACGTGTTCTGACCACAGCAGTGGGAAGCAAGGAGCAACGTGGTCCTCGTCCCCTCCAGAGGTGAAGGGAACGAGGCAGGTGTGGACAGGGATCCCCAGATCAGGCAGTGCAGCAGAGTGTGCGGGCATAGCCATGAGTCTGGAAGGGGCACAAGCTGAGTCCTGTGGCCCGCAGGAGAGCAGAGTCATGCTTTATAACCATCAGACTGTTCACACGGCACAGTCACCTTCACCGAGTCACGTCACCTCCACAAGGACCCAATGAGACTGGCTGAACAGGGGTTATTTGGCCTGCTTCCCAGAGGAGAACACCCTCATCAAAGAGGCTCAGAAACGTGCCCAAGGTCACAGAGCTGCTCAGTGACAAGGCAGGACTTGCATCCTAAGCCCACAGCTCCAAGTCCAGGGTGTTTTATTTATTTATTTTTTAAAGAGCTTTATCGAGATATAATTTACATACCATGAATACACAATTCACCCATTTCAAGCATACAATTCGGTAGCTTTTACTATAATCACAGAGTCGGGCAAGCATCACCATAATCAATTTTGAATATTTTCATTACCCCTCAAAACAAATGCTGCTCTGCTCCTTAGCTATCATCCCCATTCTCCCTCCCCTCCCGGCCCCAGGCAGCAACGAATCTATTTTCTGTCTCTTTAGATTTGCCCATTTCATATAAGTGGAATCATACAATATGTGATACTTTGTGACTGGTTTCTTTCACTTAATGTAACTTTCTCAAGGTTGATCCACCTCATAGCAGGTGTCAGTACTCCATTTCTTTTTGTTGCCAAATTGTCTTCACTGTATGGATCTGCCACATTTTATCTATCCATTTGTCAGTTGGTAGACATTTGGGTTGTTTCTGGTTTTTGGCTGTTGTGCATAATGCTACTGTGAACATTCACGTACAAGTTTTTCTGTGGGCATGTTTTCATTTCTCTTGGATATATATACCTGGAGTAGGATTGCTGGTCATAGGGCCACTCTGTGTTTAACCTTTTGAGGAACTGCCAGACTGTTTTCCAAAGTGATGGCACCATTTTACGTCCCCGCCAGCAGTGTATGAGGGTTCTAATTTCTGCACATCCTTGCCGATACTTGTTATTATCTGATTTTTTTATTATAGCTACCCTAGCAGATATAAAACGGTATCTCATTGGCATTTCTCTGTTGGCTAACAATGGTGAGCATCTTTTCATGTGTTTGTTGGCCATTCGTTTATCTTATATAGAGAAATGTCTATTCAGATCCATTGCCTATTTTTAAATTGGGTTATTTCTTTATCCTTTTATCTATCTATCTATCTTCAATCTGTGAATCGATATCTATAAATATCTATATAATACATAAAATGTATATAATTTTTAAGAATCTATCTATATTTAAGTCTATGCTTATGCCAGTACCACACTATCTTGCTTACTGCAGTTTTCTGGTAAGTTTTGAAATTAGGAAGCTTGAGCCTCCAATATTGTTCTTTTTCAAGACTGTTTTTGCTATTCTGAGTCCCTTCCATTTTCATACAAATTTTAGGATCTTTTTGTCAATTTCTGCAGATAAGTCAGCTGGGATTTTGATATAGATTGTCTTGAATCTGAAGATCAATTTGGGGAGTGTTGACATCTTAACAGTATTATGTCTTCTGACTCATTAACCTGGGATATCTTTCGATTTTTTAGGTCTTCTTTAAATTCTTTCAGCATTATTTGTAGTTTTCAGAGTATAAGTTTTGCACTTTTGTGAAATTTATTCCTGTTTTATTCTTTTTGTTGCTATTGTAAATAGAATCGTTGACTGAATTTCATTTTCAGTTTGTTCATTGGTTCATATAGAAAGATAGTTGATTTTTGTCTATTGATCTTGTATCTTGCAAGCTTGCTGAACTCATTTATTAGTAATATTTTTTTTAGTGGATTCCTTAGCATTTTCTATATACAAGATTATGTCATCTGCAAATAGAGAGAGTTTCACTTCCTCCTGTTCAATCTGGATTCCAGTGCTTCTCTCCTATGTTTTGGAAGCATTTGCAAGAATTGGTATTAATTCTTTAAGTATTCAGTGGAGTGTTCCAGCAAAGCCATCTGATCCTGGGCTTTATTTTGTGAAAAGTTTTTTGATTACTAATTTAACCTCTTTACTTGTTAGAGTTCTATTCAGATTTTCTGTTTCTTTTTGAGTCAGTTTTGGTAGTTCATGTCTTTCTAGGAACTTTTCTATTTCATCCAAGTTATCTTATTCATTGACAGGTGGTTGCTCATAACATTCCCTTATAATTCCTTTTATTTCTCTAAGGTCTATACTAATGTTACGTCCTTTATTTCTGTTCTTAGTCATCTAAGTGTTCTCTCTCTCTCTCTTTTTTCTTGGTCAGTCTAGATAAAGTTTTGTCAATTTTGTTTATCTTTTCAAACAACCATCTTTTGGTTTAGTTGAATTCTCTGTTTTTCTGTTTTCTATTTCATTATTTCCACTCATATCTGCATTATTTCCTTCCTCTGCTTGCTTTGGTTTTAGTTTGCTCTTCTTTTTTCAGGTCTGAATGTGGAAGGTTAAGTTGTTGATTTGAGATCTTCTTTTTTTTAATGTAGGCATATATAGCTACAAGCACTGCTTTAGCCACTTTCCATAAATTAGGGTATGTTGTCTAATTCCCTTTGTGATTCCTTTTTTCACTCATTAATATTTAGTAGTGTGTTGCTTGATTTTCACATATCTGTGAATTTCCCAAATTTCTTTCTTTTATTAATTTCTAATTTCACTCCATTGTGATTAGAGAGCAGATTTTGTACAATTTCACTCCTTTTATGTTTACTGAGGCTTGTTTCATGGTATAGTTTATTGTCAGTAATGAAGAATGGTCCATGTGTGCTTGAGAAGAATGTGTATTCTGGTGTTGTTGAAGAAGGAATAGCCTCTAGATGTCTATTATATCCAGTTTGTGTACAGTGTTGTTCAAGTCTTATACTTCCTTGTTGATTTTCTGCCAAGTTCTGTCCATTATTGAGAAGACTACTTGGGGTGATGGGGAGGTGTATTGAAGTCTCCAACTATTATTGTCGAATTGTCTATTTCCACCTGCAATTTTGTCAGTTTTACTTTGCATATTTCAGGACTCTGTTGTTAGGTGCGTATATGTTTATAATTGTTATCACTTCCTGACGAATTAACCATTTTATCACTATAAAACATTTCTTTTTTATAAAACATTTTTCGTTTTAAAGTCTATTTTGTCTAATATTAGTAATAGCCATTCCACTTTTCTCATTTTTGCTGTTTGTGTGATATATATATCCATCTTTTCACTTTTGATCTATTTGTATCTTTAAATCTAAAGTGTGTGTCCTGTAGACAGCATATAATTTGGATCTTGTTTTCTTATCCAGTCTGATAATCTCTGCCTTTTAATTGGATTGTTTAACTCATTTACATTTAATGTTATTATTGGCATAACTGAGTTTACATCTGCCATTTTGCTTTTTATTTTCTATATGTATCATGTGTTTTTGTTCCCCTATTCCTCACTTACTGCTTTTTTCTGCATTAAGTGAATATTTTCTAGTGTAACATTTTAATCCCTTTAATGCTTTTTTTTACTTAATTTTTTGAGTTATTTTCTTAATGGTTATTTTCTAGGGCTTACTGTATATGTTTTAACTTATCAGAGTCTACTCCTATATAGCTCTATTTCCTCTTCCCAGTTTTTTTGTGCTATTACTGTTATTACCACTATATATGTTACAAACCTAACAATACATTGTTGTAATTATTACTTATATAATCTATGTCTATTGAAGATGAAAAATAAAAGAAAGCAAAGCAAGTAAATATTTATAGTTTGTTATATTTACCTTCTTACTTACCATTTCTGATTCTTGTGGATTCATGTGGATTCAAGTTACCATCCGGTGTCATTTCCTTATTCTGATACAATTTTCCTCCCACCTACCTCCTCTGTGCTTTTATTATCAAATATATTGCATTTCTATATATCATAGGCCCAACAATATAGTTCTATACATATTGATTTATACAGTTCCTTTTTAAATCAGTTAAAAGATGAAAGGAAAGGAAATATACATGTATATTGTCTTTTATGATTACATAATTTAGCTTTACTGTGCTCTTTTTTTTTCATGTGGATTCAAATTTCCCTCTCAGTTTACTTGCTTTCAGCATGAAGAACTTGCTTTAGTAGTTTTTGTAAGGTGGATCACCTGGTAATAAATTTTCTGTTTTTATTTATGTGGAAATGTCTTTATTTCACCTTCATTTTGAAAGATAGTTTTGCTGGATATAAGATTCTTGATTGGCAGTTCTTTTTTTCCTTCTGTCCTTTGAATATGTCATCTCTCAACAGGCAGTTTCTCTTGCCTGCTTTTCTTCTGTGTATGGGTCACACTTTCCTGTTTCTTTATATGTTCTATAATTTTGTGTTGAAAACTAGACATTTCAGGTAACATATTATAGCAACTCTGGATACTCATTCTCCCTCCCCTCTCCAGGGCTGGTTATTGTTGTGGTTTTATTGTCCATTGTTTTGTCACTTGGCTTACTATTTTAGTGAGTTCTGTTTTCCCTGCAGTGTGAAGCCTTGGTGTCACTCCCAGAGGGCACTGTCTTGCATGTGTGCACAGTCAGCCTGGGACGACAGTGGTTTCAGCAGAGCTCTCTGTGACTGTCTCTTCACCTGATCTCTCTGTTAGCTCTTTGTCTTATTTGGCATTATACCCAGCCTTTAGGCTCCACTTGCTTCTTGCTTTGTTGTTTTCAATGCCTTAGGGTATAAATTGCTTAGCAGTCTGACCAATTAAACTAGTGCCAGGGTCGTTTTTGAAGCCATTCTTTAAGATTTGTTCTGACTCCATGTGGACTCTTCTGAGCTGTCTCTCCCTGGTTCTCTCTGGTGAACTAATTGGCCTATGGTCAAGCTCATTGCTCTTAATTAAGAGGAGTTACTGTTCCATTGATTTATCCATTTACTCGTCTATCTGCCCATCAAATCTTTAGAGATGTACTCTGTGTAAGCACATTGTAGAAGACAGTAAGTCAAGTCTGACTCTTTCACTTAAGCCCCCTGCAAAGGAGCTTAAAATGTCTACAAGCAATTCCAATAGACTGCAGTAAGGCCAAAGAGAGAGAACACAGTGCCGATGGGTGCTCACTCAGTTGGAGAGTTGGGGACAAGAAAGTCTACTTCAACTTCTTCTGAGGATAAGTAGGAGCTAGCCAGCTTAAACAAAAAACGAGGGAATGGCATTCTGGGAAGGGGGAATATCCTGTGCACTAGGGAAGCATATGTGGCCATGGCACAGTGGGGAGCTGTGGTGTGTCCTTATGGCCGGAGGGTAGGGAAGGGATGAGGCTATTTATAGGTGGGTCAAGTTCCATTCTTGCTTTCTTGTATCCAGATTGATCTGAACATCTAGAACAACCTGTCTGAAACTGGCCTTTGCACTTTCTCTGCCCAGGCTATAACAAGGACTGTGTCTAGGCCCCACTTCTCCCAGAGTCCCTGGTGATCAGCTGTCACCTGCATGGTTCAGTGTGCTGTCAGGACTAGTCTTCTGACCACTGGCCCTTCCCCACAGTGGGGATGACAGCCCTGACACTCTGCCTCACACCTTGAGCTCCAGCCAGCTTTCCCCCACCCTCTCCACCTGCTAGGCCACCCAACTAAGGATTCTTGGTTCAGCACATCTCTATCCATCAGCTCACACCAATCCCCTCTTCTAAACTCTGGCAGAGGATCTGGGAATGGGGGCCTCTGGGGCTGCCTGAAAATCCTCAAGCATCAATACTGCAACCTGCCGGTGCCTGGCCAGTCTGGCCTTGGGGCCGGGCTCCTGGTGATTGTGTCTGACTAGAGCAGGAGAAAATTGCATTGTCTGTCACTGTCAGTGTTATCAATAATAAACACAAACATTTTAGAAGCCAAGATGGATAACTCCGGCTACCAGCAGTGTCCAGAGATGCTGCTCAGTGCCTGCTCAGGGTCCTGGGGACTATTCCATCACCCCAGCATCAGCAATGACTTATCTTTATGTCCTCTCAAACTCACCAGATGTTGAGTTTTGACTTTGCCATTCACTGAATTCTGCAAACCAGCAGGGAAGAGGCCAAAATAGCAGGCTCCCATGTGTAAAGCACGTTAGCATCCAAACAGCCTTCAAACTCCTTCATCTGATTTGATCTTCCCATCAGCCCTGTATGACAGACATGATGAATATTGATATCTCCATTCCATTCTATGATATGCTCCACAGATGATGAGCATAGTGTCCAGAGACTGTCAGCAATATGCAGCCGTTGGAAGAAGAACTGAAAAATCTAACCATGTATTCTGACTCCAAGAAGAAAATGCTTTCTAACCTACTAGTGCCTCTTGGTCTAACAGCATAAAGGAAACTTAGGGGTCTGAAGCCCCTGGACAGACACTGGCTGTGCCTCTCCCCCATGCCCTTGACTTGCCTGGAGACAGATCCATGTCCTCCCAAGACTTCTGGGTCTGCCTGAGGAGGGACCTTCTCTGGTGGCCTGCACACAAGACTGGCTGGATGTGCTGAGAATTAACAGCCAAGAGAGAGACCCCTGGAGTATTGAGGGGGGTCTAAATTCAGGCAGCCAGGGGTGCTATCTCCTTTCTCCTCACAATGACCCTGTTGAAGGCACATTAGACATATTTTTCAGAAAAGCTAAGGGAGACTTACAGAGATGGATTCAGTCACCCACATAGTCAGGCCCCTCTGGTCTCAAAGCCACACCCTGCACTCTGTGGTAGGCACTAAATCATATGCTGCTGAATCTCTGAGGGAGCATTTGATGGGTTAATTAATAGGCATTCTTGGAGTGCCGCTATGTGAAGCCTCTCATCACCCTCCTGCTCTGAGGAAGGAGGGAAAGACCTGGTCCCAGGCCACCTTCCCAATCGTATTGCCAATCTTCTTGCCATTAGTCCTTGCTGTAGCCAAACTATATGTCACAAGATTTGGGCCCTTGGATACCTGGTTTCCCACAAAATGCAAGCCCTTCCTTTTGGTCTTGTAGGCTAATCATCTCAATTTCCTAGATGGCTACTTTTATGTATGACTAGGTGGGATTACTAGTAACTGGACCAGTGAGCTGTTAAAGCTTATGAACTCTTTGGTTCCCTGTTCTCTATTGTGTTCATCTCAATTTTTTTTTTTTTTTTTTTTTTTTACTGAGTTCTTTTTTTCCTTCTGGAAAGTCACAATGGGTAGAAGAGGTGGGCCAAAGGGTCTTTTGCCATATCCAGTTGGACTGCAATCTAGAAAGTTTGCAAACTGCTACTCAAAAGTTACTTTCAACTCTCATTGGAATGTTTGTGCAGTTTCAGAACAACTGACCCATCTCCTGACCTGGGTGGAGTGGACACAGCATGCAGGTAGATCCCATCCCGTTGACTTAGGAATCCACTCAGTAAGAGCAGCCACCATTTATGGAGCAAAGACTAGATTCTATGCACTGTTAGAGATGTTCTACATGTTGGCTTTCTCTTAATTCTCACAAGCCAATGAGTGAGCCACCCTTTAGAGCCCTGCCTTAGATATGAGGAAATAGGATCGGAGAAGAAAACTGTAACCTGCCTCGGTTTCTAGTTAGCAGTAGGCCAAATTGGGATTTAAACCCACACTAAAAGTCCTAAAAATCTCCCTAATCCATTCAGATGTAAGAAAGCAAACCAAGCCATGCCCAACACATCCCATTCAGGAAAGAGTCAGGGAGGTCTTACCAGGAATGTTGGAGTGGGGACATATGCGCTTAGGGAGTCAGAGTGTGGTTTGAGGACATGGTCCTGGATGAAGGAGAGCAAGCTGGAGACACAGCCTGTCGGTAGCAGCCAGAACTGGGACTTGCGAAAACAATCACATGGGACTGATTAAACTGTAAAATGAGCGTGTGTTTGGATCAGCAACAGTTTGATCCGACTGTTGGTAATCTACCCTGCAGAAACAAAGCCTCTGTTTATAAGGGTAAATGGGCAAGGTTGTGAGTGTGTGTGTGTGTGTGTGCGCAGCATTTTTTGTGTTAGCAAAAAATTGGAAACAAATGCAATGTCTACCCTTAGAGGAATAGGTGAATAGATTGTGGTGCATTCAAACAAGAGAATGCTAGGCAACATTAAAAGGATTGTGTTACAAAGACCAAAACTTACCAGATCCTGTGCTTTAAATATGTGTACTTTAAGCCTTCTCAGTTATATTTCAATAGGTTAAAAAAAAAAAAGATCATGTTAGATGCATGTGTATTGACCAAAAAGAAGCCCATGATATATACCTTAATGAATAAAAGCAAGTTTCAGTGTAAATTGTGTGGTGTAATTTCATTTTTTGCCTTCAAAAATGGGGGAGCAATGATACATGCACCCACACGTATGTTTATGTAAGCATAGACAAAGTGAGAAAGGTCATTCCCTAATGATCTTGGTGAGAAAGGTACAATTGGCAGAAAAAATGGAAAGACGATTAAACTTTCTTTATGTAGTTCTCTATGATTTGACTTTTTACAACAAGCTTGTATTGCTTTTGCAATAAAAAAAAATTGTAAGAAAACAAAATAGAGTCAATGAATCTACAGAAGCATAGCCTGTCTACTGGGCTGATGAAAATCACTTGCCTCAAAGGAAATAGGCACCTGGGGGCTTCACGGTCCCTTCAGGCTGGTGAGGGACACGTGGGAAGGGGCTGTCAGGGGCCAGGCTGCTGAGCACATCACAGTAGGCGGGGCATCCTGAGTTTGGAATAGGAACATAAAGGTCAGTGGCAATAGAAAATGTACTTCCTTTCCAAAATGTCTGCATGATAAAATGTAAGATTTTAATAAATTCACAGGGTGGGAATTATTAGCAGGCCAAGCTTTTATCGCTGCCTCAGGCATTGGACTGACCCCACTGAGACCCCACTTTCCTCAGTGACAGCAGGATGATTTTCTATTCCATAATCTTTCTCTCATTGTGGAAGGAAAAATAAATCCCCCGAGTAGCGTCCTGCAGCCCCAGCCCAGTCGACCCAACAAGAGCAGGATTTTGTCCATTTGTTCAGCCAGCAAACACTTACTGAGCACAATTTTCCTACCTGAATTATTTTGCTTGTATCAGGCACTGAGGATGCAAGGATTCCAAGAAATATTCTGGGCAACACACTTAGAAGTGAATTTACAGAACAAGGGGAGACCAGGGAGGATGACAAAGACTATGAGGAATTAGAAACCATTCATTCATTCATTCTTTCATTCATTCATGCTGAAGGAATATTTGAAAACAGAGATCTTGAGCTTGGAGATGAAAAAAGAATGGTGAAGCTTCCAGTGGAAAAAAAAAATAAGGCTAGTTCACTGTGGCTATTGAGAGCAGGACTAGGATCTGGGGTAAGATGCAGGGGGCAGAGTTGGGCACAAGGTGAAGACATTTCTAATCATTAGCACTGGCCTCCTGTGGGGCAGTACCGGGGAGCACTCTTCCCCGGGAGGGGTTGGTAGAGGCAGGAGCAATTGTCGAGGATGTTGTGGAAATTGGTTAGCTTTCTGACTGGGCTTCCCTAGATGCCCTTAGGGACCCTTGCAGCTCTGACAATCTAAGACCCTCTGAATCTCTTCCTGAAGGAATGCCATCTTCAAAGGCAGGCCTGTGGCTCTTCCTCGCTGCCTCCATCCCCACCACAGGGCTCCAAGCTAAGGCTCTTTCTCGTTTCCCAGCCTCTAACATCCACCTGTCTTTGATCCACCCTAAGGGGACCTGTCTTTTCTGAGGCCACCTTGGGCATATCTCCTGGTCGCTGTACTGCAGAGCAATCAGGAATGATGCAGTGACTCTTTGCTGAGCATCTGCACCAGGTGAAATATTGGGCCCTTCACACCATCCATTTGTTCATTTGAGAAAGGCTCCCTACCACCTTCCTTTGCCAGGTCTGTTCCCGTGTGTGGACTAGAGCAGGGACTGGAACAAGTTCCTTCCTGGAGGCACTCTTATTCCCATGAGGGAGCCAGAAAATAAGCAGATACATCAGGCAGAGGCAGGCGACAGGAAGAAGAGGAAGTGGGAAGAGTTCTGGAGGGCCACTGTAGATAGGATGGCGAGGGGACTTCTGCAGGAGCCGAGAGCTGCATGACGTCAGAGGGAGGAGAGAGCCATACAGAATGTCAGATGAGAGCCTCCTGGACCACAGAAGAGCATGTGCAGTCTCCCATCAGGAACATGCTTGGAGTTTTGGAGAAAAGTGTGGAGGTCAGAGTGGCTGGATCACGGGGAGTGTCTGCTCACGCCGCCCTAACAAAATACCACAGAGTAGGGGCTGAAATAGCAGGAGTTTGTGTTCTCGCCATTCTGGAGACTGGAAGCTCATGATCAAGGTGCCAGCAGGGTCTGTTTCTGGTGAGACCTCTCTTCTTGGCTTGCAGATGGCTGGCTTCTCACTGTGTCTCGGTGGTGGTAGAGAAAAGATGGTAGATTCTTAGCAATGTCAGGAAAGGAAGACTATTAGATTATTAGCCCCATTTTACTGATAAATAAACGGGGGCTCAGAGAGAGAGTCAAATATGTAGTCAGTAGAGGAGCCATGTTCCAGGGACTTCAGAATATGAGTGCCAGGAAGATGAAAAACTCAGAGAGCAAAGTATTTATATTGGTGATGTCTCTCTCTTGCTTCTTCTCTCCATTTCTCCCCTCCCTCCCTCCATCCTGCCCCACTCCACAGACGGTGTGATCAACTGTCCCAGTTGCCCAGGACTGAGAGGTTTCCCAGGACTTTTAGTACTAGAACTGAGAAAGTCCCAGGCAAATAGGGTTTGTTGGTCACCAACCCACATGCACACACAGAGAAAGAATTACAACTAGTTATCCCTACCTTCTGTTGACCAGGCCAACAGAGACTCCTTCTCTCCTGCATGGACCTTGTTTCCTACCTAGATATCTGCGCTGGGTGGAGGTGACCAACAGATAGGACCCAGCAGATACCCCAGCCAGCTGCACACAGCATACGCTGCGGCCCTCCTCTGCTGTCCACAGCAGGTCTCCACAGCACTCTCTGCTTCCCACCTCCTGGGCCCATAGCCCCGCTTACACCTCTAGAGCTAAGGCAACTTATGAGTGAAGGATAAATGCAGCCTTACTGCATTTTGAAAACAGTGGAAGAGAGGAAGAAGTTGTGAGTGAGAATAAGAGTGAGAGACGACAGAGGGAATCAGAGCTGGTATCTCCTGCCCCGCCAACCCCAGGTAATCAAACCAGGATCCAGAGCCCTTTCCTGCAGAGGTTGGAGTTGGAAGTGAAGGGGCAGAATTAGGGCCAATGATTCCATCCTATGCTACCTTTTTATAAAAAAAAGTAGAAATTATATTTTTTGAATAGGTAACCTATTTTGAATAGGTAACCTCCAAGTGTCAAAATTCAAAAGATACCAAAAAGTAAACAGGGGAATTCTCCTGTCCTCCACCCAGAGCCACCGTGTTATCCGTTTCTTGTGTGTCCTTTCAAAGATGCTTAATGCATATAGCTGTATTTACATATAAAGCCTGTACCTTGCTCTTTTCATACCAACAAAAGCTCATGGAGATCATTTTCTATCCATACATAAAGAGAAGCATCCTCACCAGAATGTGGGCTCTACGGGGCGAGGATTTTTGACTCCTTTCGTCACCATCTTCAATACCTAGAACAGCGCCTGACACAAAGGAAGAATTTAGTCAATGTGGAATGAATTGAATGAATCCTTTGTTCTTCATGGCATTCCATTGAATACGTGTGCCACAATTTATTTAATTGTACCCTTTTTGGCTTTTATGTTATTTCCACATATTTTATTGGGTAATTGATGCCACAGTGAATAACCTGGTACACACATACCACTTCACATGTGTGCAAGCCTATCTGTAGGGTAAATTCCTAGAAGTGGAATTGCTGGATCAAGGGTATGTGCTTTTGTAATTTTGATGGATGGGGCCAAGTTGTCACCTATATACATTTTCAGTAATTTCATGATTTACCCCATGCATTTGCCATACATTTTATGTCATCATTTTTCTTTGGTTTTAGGCTATCCTCCAATATTCTGTTCATCCAGCCCTCCTCTGTTCGATACACATACATAACAGCAGTGTTTCCACCCAGTTTGTGACTGTTCCTTATTTTATGGGCTATTCTGAGCATCATCTCTGCTCTGAGGTCAGCCTTCCCAAGGATGCTGAGCACATTGGAGAGGTCGTAGACCTGCATCCAAGCATTCAAACTTCCTGGAGTGATGAGTGGTGGGGGCAGGGAAGAGAACCTCAGCTGCGACATCAATGTTTGAGGGATGAGCTGGGGTATCTAGAGACCCTCATCAGCTCAGCCTTTCTCAGGGACTTTTCTGTAAAGTCCCCAGGGGATTTATCGTTCCATTTACCACTATACTGACTCCTCCTATCAATCTCTCTGTATATTAAATTCCCAGCTCATTCTAATTATTTATTGATTAGGCCCAGGAGAACTCTAGCATAGATGGGACAGCAAGGATATTTCTTTCTGAGCCTCAGGTGAAAGAAAAAGATGGTTCAAACTTTGCAAACTCTTACTGTCAATTAAAATCCCCCAACCCCCATTTCTTCACTCTTTCTGATAGTTGGTCTCCTTCCAACATTCAATCTCATTCTAGCACGGGGCTCCAAAGGATGTTTAAATTTCCTCTAACATTTAGCACTACTGTGGCAATTTCTGGCTTGATAGCAAGAGATCCTCATGAACTTCCAAATGTATGCTCCCCAAGAGACATTTGAAAAGGGAGCAACAAGTGGTTTTGTCATCCCTACCCACCCACTCAGTAAATCTCCACCACACATTTCCCCACACCTGGAGCAATGATGATGGTCTCCAGAGGTGTGGGGTGTCAGTAGTGTGCCTGTGCCCTGATGCTCTGAGAGTTTTATTCAGACTCTCATCCATGTACTCATTCAGCCAGTCAGCACACTTCTGTGGAGCATTTGAGCATCCAATTTGAGGCAGACTTTGAGTAGATTCAGGCAGAGGACAGCAGAGTGTGAAGAAGATAATGCTGAATATCCAGAATCCTGCCCTCATTGCACCATTGTGAAGAAACACCATTCACAAAAGAGTGGGATCAATCTCAGGTCTCAGGGAACACATCAAATCTTTTCCTAAAAGGAAACAGAGTGAGGAGGGGGTTGCTTTCCAGCTTTGGTATTTAGTCCCCATTTCCTCATCTTTGAGTTCCCGTCCATCAACAGTAACCACGTTGACGTAGAGACCTACTATGTGCAAGATGCCATGCCAGATGCAGTGGGAGATTTTTGACTGTTTTGTTCACCGTTATATCTTCAGCACCTGGAACAGCACCTGACACAAAGTTGGAATTCAGTAAATGGGGAATGAATTGAATGAATGAATCTTTTGCTCTTCATGGCATTCCATTGAACACATGTGGCACAATTTATTTAATCGTACCCTTTTAGAAAGAGGTTAAAGACACAAAGTGAGGGAAATTCTGGGGATTTTGAAGATACAGGGAGCTGAGTTCAAATCCTGACTAGTTGAAGACAAAGCTAAGTTTGCTTTGCAGCATCTCAGGAAAGGGTTTGTAAAACAAATTAACAAGGTAAGCAAGACTTGGGAGAGAAATGTTTCAAATACCTAAAAGAGCTAATTTTTCCAGCCCCCTCAAGCATTTTAGACTCGTTCGTTTACATTCAGGTAATGCTAATTCAAGTTAATTTTAGATCATTCACATCTATTCCTGAAACCTAAAGACTTTTGTACGAACAAATGGATGAATGAGTTTTGTGAGCTATGTTTGAATTATTGTGTGTTTTCAAAATGACAAAGTAGTGCAACAGATTTTCAGCTCTGACTTTTCACTAACTCAGCCTCACCCTCCCACAATTAGTCCTCCTTAACGAGCTCTCACTGTCATCATGGGAATTTGAGATGCGTGGTCCCTGGATCCGTGCTGTTCTGATTTACCTCTCCCTGTGCTCGGAATCAAAGGCAGGAGTTCATTAACCAAATTGATAGAAGGGATGCAGTTTCAAAAGAAATATTTAGCCTATCAAAGGAGATAGGAAGGATTTTTTTTAAACACATTTTAAAAGTCATCCATTCACAGGTAAGCTATACTCCTGCTAATTAGAAGTCATTCTTTTGAACTCGTAAAGTCCGTCCCCGCTGGACCTGTATTTGAATATTTGTTAGATGACCTGAAATCACTGCACGTCCTTTAACATAAAAAATAATTAAAGTGGAATATCCCATATTTCTTTCTAGCATGAGGCAGTGAGATATGGAAAGAGCACGGGCTCTCTGTTTAAATGCCAGTTTTACCATTTTCTAGCAAGAACACATCAAGCATTAAGTGATGTTCCTAAAACAGAACTAGC
This sequence comes from Equus przewalskii, assembly GCF_037783145.1. Taxonomy (NCBI): domain Eukaryota; kingdom Metazoa; phylum Chordata; class Mammalia; order Perissodactyla; family Equidae; genus Equus; species Equus przewalskii. The sequence continues at coordinate 39,024,307 of NC_091840.1, forward strand.
TGCATCATTTGGGTCAACTTCCTTCACCTCTGAGCCTCAGTTTCTTTAGCTATAAAACTGAACTCATAATGCTGTGGGGTTAAGGATCATTAGTACGGTGGGCACGCCCACAGCACCAAGAGTTATTCTAGCTGCTTTGCGATGATTAACTCCTTGACTCCTCATAACAACCCTGGGAGGGTTGTTTCCTTCACCTCATTCTACAGGTGAGGAAGTGAAGGTGAAGGCAGGTGAAGGGATTTTCCCAGATCACCTTGCTCAGAGAGCAGATGCACAATTCAGCCCTCCAGAGTCTGGCTCCAAAGCCTGTGGGTATGACTGTTACCCCGTACTTCCTCTCACATGAGCCGTTTATAAAAGCCTAGAACCTCACTGGGCATGTACTATCTAACGATCCAACGCTGGGTAATTTTCCCTTTCTCTGGAGTTAGACAAATGAACCTGAATTTGTGCAGTTTGACTATGTTGTTGGGAGTGGGGGAGGGGCACTGCTGAGACTGGGAGGCCAGGTTGCAGATTTGTGCCCTAGAAGTGGGAGTCCTACATTCAGAGTCATCCTTAGCAATTCTGATGCCCTCACAGCATCTCTCTGCCCTGCTCCTGCTCTGTGTAGGTTCTGATGCCAGTGGGCACAGACCCTGTCACCCGGCTTGGCCCATCTCACTCGTAACTCTTCCTCTGTCTTCCCAACGCGCCAGGATCTGCCCTGATAACACACGCTCTCCCATGACTCACATCTCCACAGCTGTAAGTCATTCCCCTAATCACTTTGGAGATGTTCCCTGGGGTCCTGGGCCCTCCTCAATAGGCTCTCCTCTAGATAGACCCTGTGCTCTGTTGGACAGACTCCATCGCAGCCTGGGCGGCCAGAGTTTAAACTATAGGTACACTGAGAGAAAACCCATTTCTTTCTGTGATAAGGTCTCTAAGGAAAGGTCATGCAGATAAATAACTGCGAGGGAGGAAATGATGTTGCCCCAACAGCCCACGGCCTGGTAGGAAGGAGCTGGGGTTCCCATAGGTTGGGCTTTTTCTTTACCCAGTGGAAACAAGGTCACAGAGGTCAACCCACAAAAGAGCTGGATAGAGAAGGAGAAAAAGCCAAACCAGGATTTTTGGTGAAGTCCCAGCCTCTGCCAGATCCTGCCGGGAGCTCTGGAGTGTCAATTACTCTGCAGAATTCATCCCACCTAGAGGCAAGCCAGTCATGGGCTGTGTATGTATGTATGCTGCCAGGGACTTTGGCTCTTTGTGTAGGGCAAAGAGTAACCTCTGAAGAAGGTTGCAGTGTGAGCCATAGGAGCAAAGCATGCATACTGGGGGGCTGGATGCACAGATGGGGTTATGGGGACCTGGGCAGAGCATCTGCACAGTGCCCCACACTGCCTCTGTCGTAGCACGTATCTCATTAAATGTCTGTTTTCTGTAAGTTTGTGGAGAGCAAAGACTTCAAATCCAAAGGTGCTTAAGAAAGTAGATGCTCAATAAACATTTATTGGCTAGTGGACAATTATGGACAAAGGATGACAGACCCAGAGTACCGACGTGTAGTGTATCTTGAAGCAGAGTTCTTCTCTGAAGATGAGAAAGCCCAAGCCGAAAGTCCCTATCAATTTAGCATCTAAAAAAAATCGAATCACTTTTATGCCCCATTTCAGCTCAGGATGATTGTTCTAAAAGGAGATTTCAAAGGCTGTTGTTTTGTCCTGGAGGTTGCTGTGTTCCATCTTCCAGGCTCAGAAACTTAGACTTGGAACTCTCTGGGGGAATCGCTGACCTCTAGTGAGCTGTGGCTTCTTTCTCAGCTGCAGTTTCTTCATTCCTTAATGAGTTAGACAAGATCAAGGGCTCCTACTCTTTTTGAGTAGGAGGCCTGTTTGTGAATGCAAGATACCTTCCTGATGCAGCTCTGTAGTTGATTTTGGGATTCATTGTTCGAGCAAATATATAATGACAAAAAGCCCCTAGGAGATTCGCTGATTCTTTTAAATAAACTTACATTTTATCAATCAGAGCATTTATGCTAATTTTCCAATTAGTAGCAGGCAGGCAAGATGCATTATTTGCTTATTCTACCAAAAATTATTGGTGCATTTGAGGATGGTCACAGAGCAGGTGGCCCCTCAGCCTCCTTCCTGCCCTGAGGTGGTCTTCTATAATCAGATCATAAGGAGGGCTCCCCCCTCCCCTTACAAATCATGTTAACAATGAACAAATGACTTCACACTGGGATTTCTCTCATTTAATCCTTACAAAGTAGGGAGACTTGGCCTGAGGTTGGCCTAAGGAGCAGGTGGGCCCAATTGCAGGCGTTCAATTGTCTGAGGGTTTTTCAGCCCAGAGAGAGAAAAGAAACATCTTTTGAAGGAGATCTTGAGGGAAAGAAGAAATGCAGCGGAGAGTGTAGACTCTGTCTCTGTTACTGCCCCCAGTCGGGCCCTGTGAAACTCCTGCCGCAGCCCAAGGGAGCGAGGGATGCGGGAGGAGCTGAGGGGGCTGTGTCTTGATGGTACAGTGTGAAAGAGGGTCTTTCTCCCTACTCCTTCGTGACCTGCCAGACTCTTGCGAACTGAAGATGCAAGAAAACCTGCAAGCGGTTTGTTTTGGTTCTCAGTCAGTGCCTCACAACCACCCCAGTGGCTTAAAACAGGCACCCTTTTATTCTCTCTCATCGTTCTGTGAGCTGGCTGGGCTCGGCTGCGCAGTTCTGCTGCTGGTCTCCCATTCAGTGTGGGCAGATGGCCACTGCGGCTGGACTCCTAGAGGCTCAATGGGGAGGCGAGGATAGCTGGGTCTCTCTCTGCAATTGCAGGGCCTTTTCGCATGGTCTCTCTGGCAGCCTTGGCAGATTTCTTCCATGGAGGCTCAGCATTCCTAAGACCACAAAATGCAAGTAGAAGGCCAAGAAGTGGCCCAGCCTCCACTTTCTATGGGTTAAGCGAGTTACAGAGCTTACAGCCGACATTCAGTGTGGAAGGGGTTACACCAGGGTGTGGCTCAGTGCATCCCACGGGGTCCACCCTGGCCTATCTGGGAGGATGCTCCCCTTCAGGGTCCTGAAGCTGTGACACTGGTGAGGTGCTGCCCTCATGTGGCTTCCTGGGGTCAGCGCAGGAACAAAGCAAAAGCTTGGGTGTCTTGTAGCGGGGCAATATCCCCTGAGTCCTGCATTAAGAAACCGACAGTAAAAGCTAAAAAAACTCCACAGTGCTTTTTAGTATTCGTGTGATGCAATTGCATCCATATGCTGAGGAAGCTTGCGTTACGTCGGAACACTAAAGGATGTGGTGGGGAGAGAGGCAAAGGATGCAGGTACCTTGAGTGTTCACTGTAGCCGTGAATCAGGGGAGGCTCCATCTGTATCTCACATGATCTTGACCATCATCCTACCCTGTTCCTAAGTCTATTTAAAAAGGCAGAAACCGAGGCCTAGAGACGTGACTTAACTTCTGGAAGCCCACACGGCTAGCAAGTGGCAGAGCTGGGACTGAGAATCAAGCTGTTCTGACTGTACTGCCTGGTTTTTCCCCCACCTCTCCAGGCTGCCCCTCCTACCTCCCCGTGAATCCATAGCGCTATCAGCCCGTGCCCTGCATAAAACCTCCTAACAGGCCTGAAACCCGAATGTTTAATGTTGTCACTATGGCTTTTCTTTCTTTTAATTGAGGCCTTTACCAATATGACATTTTCCCTCTCTTCCACATGCCGTCCCCGGCTCCCTAATGACGTGTTTATTCAACACAGGGCATGCAGGCTGTCTGTTCTGACGGCCGTCCCTCCCGGGCCCCCCACGCGAGAGGGCATGGGGAGCAGAGCTGCATCAACTCACAGCAGGGAGCAGAAGGCACGGCAGGAGGATGGCCCCATGTTGGGCCATTCCGGTGACACGAGGGCAGAGCGAAGATCCAGAAAGGGTGTTGTGACAAGCGCAGGGTGCCAGCTTGCCTTTCAAATCTCGGCGGTGTTTTCCAGACCCAGCAGCCGGCATGTTCAGTCTAATAAATGTTAGTGAAGCTGATTACGGCTGAAACAGATTAAAGGCGCCTTTAAGAGTCATTTCTTCCTTTTTTAAGACAAAAACAAAGGGGAAGGAGTGTATGTGTTATTTAAGCCAATGTGACTGTGTGTTGGAGGATGGGTATCGACATTTATTAATCCAAACTTAATTAGTCAACAATCTCGTCAACACTTCATTGGGTATCTAATAAGTGTCTCAAGCTTACCATGTTCAAAGTCAAATTCTTGAGTCCCCTCACCTCCCAAACTGCTTCTCCTTGGGTCCCTCTCATCCTGTTATTGGCAGCTGCATTCTGCCGGGTGCACAGGCCACAGTCAGTGTTGATTCTGCCCTTTCTCTTCGACCCCTCCCATCCAATCCGTCTCAAACCGTGGCCTCTCGACCTCCGGCATTTGCTTGGGATCCAACCCCTGCACCCACTCACGCTCCTTCACCACCAGTGACAACATCACCTTCAGCTCTTCAGGTCTTCTGCTCACATCCTTTGCCCCCACCCACTTGGACCCCACCAACGTCTATTCTTCACACTGCAGACAAAATCATCCTTTCCAGATGTAAGTCTGACCACGTCTCCGCCCTGCTCAGAACCTGCCAGTGGCTTCCAGTCCCTTTTAGAAAGAAATTGGAGAGTCTTTCCATGGCCCTAAGGTCCTACCCGATCTCACTCACCTCTGCCTGGCAAACCTCCTTTCTTCTCTCTTTTGTGGTTCTTTTCAACGGAGGTACAATTTACATGCGATAAAATGCTCAGATCTTAAGTGTACAGCTCGAGAGAGTTTCACCTGTGTATACCTCCAGGTAACCACCACCCAGATCAAAGTATAGAACATTTCCGTCACCTGGAAAGTTCCCTTATATCTGTTCTCAGTTAATACCCACCTACACTCAGAGTAAGCACTAGTCTGACTTTCATCCCTGTAGGTTCATTGTGCCTGCTCTTAAACTTCGCTTACATGGAATCAGAGAGTATGGACAATTTTGTGTCTGGATTCTTTCATTCAACATAATTGTTGAGATTTGCCTGTGTTCTTGTATCAATACTGTGATCTTTTATATTGTTGTGAGGCGTTCAATTATACGACTATTCCACAATTTATTTATGTGTTTTACTGTGATGCGCATTTGTCTTGTTTCCAGTTCTGGGCTCTCTGCATCTTTTCCCTTCATTTCTCCGGGGTGTAGACCCAGGAATGAACTTCCTGATAAATAGGAGAGGCGTGTGCTTGCCTTCATTGGAATTGCTGCACGGTTTTCCTACCTGGTTTTACACTCCTACCAGCAAAGGACGAGAATTTCACTTGCTTCATATTTGTGCAAATACTTGGAATCTTTCGGGCTTTTTAGCCATTCTTGGAGGGTGTAGTATTATCTCATTTTGCTTCACAGTTTCACTTCCCTGAGGAGGAATGAGATCAAGTGCCTTCTTGTTGGCTTATTGGCAGTTTGGCTATCTTCTTTTGTATGTTCAAATCTTTTGCCCATTTTAAAAGATTGGGTTGTCTTTTTCTCATTGATTCATAGGAATTCTTTCTATCTTGCAGATATGAATCCTTTAGTAGATGTGCATTACGAAATTCCCTTCGGGCTGTGGTTTGCTTTCTCACCTTCTCAATGGTGCCTGTTGATGTGCCCTCCTCTCTTGCCCTGTCATTCCCTTTCCCTGTCCTTTCCACACTTCCCCTATCCTTTCCACGCTTCCTCTGCCCCTCCCTCTGGACTTCCTGTTGCTTCCACCACATGCCAAGCATGATCTGACCTCTGTGCCTTTGTGCTCACTCTTCCCTCTCTCCAGAATGTTTCCTCTCCAGATATCTGGATGGTTCACTTCCTACTTCCCCTGGGTCTCTGCTCAAATGGCATCTTCTCAGAGGGCCGTCTCCAACCACTGCATCCAACATAGCTTTTCCAAGCCTTTTACCCTGTCTTGTTTTCCCTCATAGCATGTACAACTGAATGTATATGTTTATTTGTTAATTTTTTTGTGCTCCACCTCACTTGACTTTGACTCTGTGACAGCAGGAACTGAGTCTGTTTTGTTCCTTATGAGCCCCCAGCACCTAGAGGGTACCACTTGTTGGTACTCAAAAAAAGTTAAGTGAGTGAAAAATTGAGTGAATGTATTAGTCAGAGTAAGTGCAGATATGGTGTAGTAACAAATAATCCTCAAATCTCAGTATTTAAAACTTCTGAAGTTTCATTTCTCACTCATGCTGTGTGTCTAATGTGGGTCAGAGTGGGAGTCCTGTTCATTATAGTTATTCAGGGTCCAGGTTGATGGAGAAGCCACATTTCACGATGCCTCCTTCTTAAATGCTGGCTTTGTGGTTTGCTGTGGTGCGGGAAGAGAATGTGAAGAATGGAGCACTGACCCTTAAATCATTTCACCCTGAAGTCACACACATCACTTCTGCCCACATTTCATTGTCTAGAGCAAGGCACATGACAATGCCTAACTCAAGGATGGTGTCTCTGGAGAGACTGGAGAACTGAAAATCCTAGTGAGCACCAGTAATGTTGACCACACTGAATGAAAGCATGAATGAACGCCCAAATGTTCAAATGAATGAATGAATTCGAGAAATAACGCTGAAGAGGTGGTGCTAGGTAAGCAGGAGAGGGTGGGTGGCCAATTTCTTAATCTTCCCTCACAGTGTTGCATGGGACCGTAATTGTGTTCTATTGAGAAATGGCTGGACGGAAGAATGCCTTTAACCATATTCTAAGAAGTAGAGGAATAGCAATGAATATTTGCTGTGTTTTCATTATGTTCCAGGACAATACGCTAGTGTTTTACATGAATTACTAAAGTGGATAGTATTTGCCTCATTTAACAGTTGGGCCAACGAAGACCCAGGGGGATGAAATAGATGGTCCAACATCTTGCAGCTAGCTGGGCCAGACTTTGGCTGACTCTGAAACACATGCCCTTTCCACAGCACGCTGAGTTACAGACGTGGTCCCAATGTGCATTACCCTGTGATCTTCCATCTCCATCCAGTTGTAGCTGGAGTCACAGGCATCATTTCATTGTTGGTCTCTGTTGGATGCTTGTTAAAGCCCAGTGACCCCACGTTATCCCAAACCAGGTCAACCTGGCCAATTGGGTCACCTCGCCAACGCTTTAACGTAATATCTGCCCATTCATTCATGTTTCTTCCTAGTTTTATTCAGTAGGCTGCTCTTGAGTACTCACACTATACCCGATTCCTCAAGTTACTAAGACTCAGCTCTTTATATAGTAACTCAAGCTGCGTCTTTGTGAATCTCTGAGTAAATGCACAGCACTGGGTAAGTCACATAAAACTTTGCATTGCAATTTCTTCATTTGCAAAATGAGGATCATAGCCACTCTGCCTCTCACAGAGAAGTATTCTGTGGATAAAATGATACATTGAATATTAAAACATTTTGGAAACTGGAGAGAGACATAGAAATTGATCATTGTTTTCTAACCATGTTTATTGGCATCAGAGAAAACTCAGAAATCCTCCTGTCTTCTTAATTCTGCTGCTCCTGGAGACCCTTACTTTTTAGATTCTTTACATAAAAACACAAACTGACTGGGCAAGTACTCTATTTCTAGAAGTCTCCCTTGGCCTGACTGGATGATGAGCAGTCTCCTGGCTCCACACAGAACCTTTGAGAGGTGAGTTTGAGGCTTGGGTTAGGAAGGACAATGGGCCTAGGGCTCCCCAGCTCCGCTCCAGCCCTGAGCTTATTTAGGGAGCCAGTCCTCTTGCCCCACACTCAACCCAAGGTGAGACTCAGTGCCCTATTTCAGCCCCAAAGGAAATCCAGCTTCAGACATTGATGGAAGGCTCCATGCCCCACCGTGGTTTGTGCACTGTACACAGACACTGTGCTTAAGTTGGCATCTCTCATATTGCTGACATCATAGACTTGCGTATTTAATACAACTTTCTTGCTCTAACAAAATCAGTACATTATGACAAGTTCCTGACAGATGCGGAGCAAGCATCTCGAGAAGGGCTCTTTCTTCTCATCTGCTCCATGGGGCCATGTTCACTGACGACGGCCATGCTGGGGGCCGGGGCAGTGCAACAGTTGCTCAGAGCACTCCACAGGGCAGAACTTAATTAAAGCCCCCCTAAGCCTCCTGGGCCCTGGCTCGCCAGAGTCTCCCTTGTGCTCCCGGTCAACAAGCCCTCTCTGGTTTGTCTCCACTGTGCCCTCCTCCACGCACGCTTCCTCTGTAAAAGGTCTGTTGTCCCTCTTCCTACGGTTGTGAACTGAAGGCACAAGGGCTGGTCTGTCACCCTGACTTGGTCCCTCCCCACCCACGTGAGGATCTGATTTCCACTCTGGCAACACTGCACATATAGGGCCCCTCCCATCACTTTCAGTGAAGTCTCAATGGTGGACTCAACCCACCCCGGGCTGCCAGCAAGTCTGGGCTTTGGGATGGATGGTCAACAAAGGCTGTGTCCCGGGTGACCCTGAGCAGGCTTGGCCTTGCACCTCTCCCTGACAAAGGTCTGCCTCTGGGTTTCTGCTGGTGACCTAGACCTCAGCAATGAAGGCCACAGGCAGCCAGTGGCATGCCTGGAGATCCCCGCTCCTGGCCGTCACTGACCCCTCTGACCACCGGATAGCAGCCAGCTGACTCCAGCAGATGCTTCAGGCAGGGAGGAAAAGAGAGGGGGTCTGAGCCTCAAATGTCATGTTGGCTGGGCAGACGCCAGTGATCTCCCACTGCTTTCTCTGCCCCCACCTCCCACCTCCTTGGGGTAGAACACGAGTCCCATGGCTCCCTCCTCCCTTCTCTCTGTAGGGGTGTGTAAGGAAGGTGGGAGCTAGCTCTCCTCTGTTCCCAGGGGCATTTCTGGCTGATCTAATCTACATCATCCTGTCCCTCCATCTCTGTACTGTGTAGGGAGTGGAACAGGATTTTGTACCTATCCTGAAATCGATAAGGTGGGTGCTATAGACTGATTGGGTGTCCCCAAAATCCGTATGTTGAAACTGAACCCCCAATGTGATGATGTTTGGAGGTGGGGCCTTTGGGAGGTGATTAGGTCATGTGGGTGGAGCCCTCAGGCATGGGATTAATGCCCCTGTAAAAGAGCACCCAGACAGCTGCCTGGTCCCTCAGCCGTTGAGGACACAGGGAGAGGACAGCCATCTATGAACCAGGAAGTAGTTTCTCACCAGATACCGGATCTGCCGATGCCTTGATCTTGGACTTCCAGCCTCCAGAACTGCGAAAAATAAATTTCTGTGGTTTTTAAGCCATGGTCTGTGGTATTCTGCTGTAGCGGTCCAAACGGACTAAGACAGTGGGGGAAGGGGCATCTACTACAAGGCATCTTCTCACACTTCTAGGTCACCCAGACACCCCGCAGGGGAGGGAGCACCAGCCCATCTCCTGGGTTCTCAAGTCCCTTCCAGTTTCTGCCCAGGGGCCTGGAGATGTGTATATGCAAAATGCTCTTTCCATAAATAGAAGCCCCTCCTGAAATGGTAGAAACTGAGAGAGTTACAGAGTCTCCAGGTGGTTTCCTAAGACCTGGTCACTTTATCACTCCCTTTGATTATTATTTTTAATCAGTTTACTCCCTGGGATAATGAGATGATAACGTAATAACAACCACAAGCAGAACTACTGTTTATTAAGCATCTTCACTAAGCGGATGGAGCATGTTATTTCCATTACTCCATTTAATTCTCACAGCATCCCTGAGGTAGGAGTTACCTATATTCTAGAAAGGATGTGGCTGCGACTCAAGGAGGTGTCACGCCCTCTCAGCTCAGAGAGGGCAGTCAGGTCCTCTTAGCCTTGGGCAGGGAACAGCTCTTCTAATCGGGGATTGGATGCAGCATCTCGTGAGCCCAGAGAGGGGCCTCTGGATTGGAGGGAGCCAGCAGCCTTGGGGGCCCCCGGAATCCAGACAGGGCGCCTCAGCTCCAGCCTTGACAGGGCAGCTGGGTCTTCCCAGAGGAAGAGAGCTGGCATTGCATCCTGCCCATGGCTCCCACCTTAATTTGGATTTTAATGCTCCTGCTGAGTGGAGAGGTGGCCCAGACAGGCCCAGAGAGGCCCCTCCACGCCAGAAATGTTATCAGCAAGTGCACACTTGTCAGCCACTGTGTGAAAGCCTTCGCCATCCCAGCCTCACCCCAGTAACAGCAGGCCCCGACTCTTTTTGCCTTTGCTCCCTACCTATATTTTGAGCAGGAAGAAAAGCGTATTTTTTTTTTTTGCTCGTAATATCCATTTTACAACTGTTTGGTGCAGGGCTGAAAGCTGTCAAGCAGTAATGTATTGCATCAAATTAACATATTTTCCTGAAATGGTAATTACACCCTCTTTGTGTGCCTCTGAATACACATTTTTTGAAGTGCGAATGAGGCACTGACATCAAAGTCTCACTTTAAATCATCATTATTAGTGCATCCGTCCAAATGATTCAAGGGAAATGGTTGGCAGAGGTTTTTAAGTTTAGAAGAATTTAAAGGTGAGCCACAGAACTTCTTTAGAAAAGTTGGAATGCCCAGCATCTTTAATTAATGCTCATTCCTTCACATCCTAGAACTACTTCCAGTCCAGGGATGCTATTAAACTCAATTCAACACATCTTCATTGAGTAGATACTATATTGGAGTACCTTGTTAGCTTACTGATTCAGAGCAAGACGTTACTCTTTCTTTCAGTCCTGGAAGGAAGGGACAGACGGATGGCTTGAAGAGGAAGAATCAGTGAAATGACAGTCAGATACAGATGATAGAGAATAATTCTGAGTGTGTGTGATGGGGTCAGGAGATGCAATCATGAAAGGCATCTTCAGAAGGTGGCATTTGAGCTGGACCTTGAAGAGTGGCAAAGATGGAGAGTTGATGACAATAAATGCATTCCAAGTTCAGGGAGAGATAATTAAAGCTTGAGTTTAGAAACAGCAAGAACCCAGCTCTCAGTGCCTAGCATCACAGCGAGAGATCAGGTACTTGAGGAGACGTCCTCTCCATCATAGGCCGCTCCAAAGGGGCATATCAATTGTGGTGTGGCTGGAACACAGGGATCAAGGTGGAATGGTAGTCAGACTATCGTGGAAGGCATGATAAGCCATTGAAGATTTGAGGCTTTATCTTGATGAACCAGGGAAGCCATTGAAGATTGTAGGGTGGGTTTGTTTGTGAACGATCACTCCGGCTACTAAGTAGATGATGAATCGAAAGGAGGAGAGTGGCAGAAAGAACCAGTTGGAAGGCTGTTACTTTGGTCTATGGTCTAAGTAAATGATCCATGCCTTGATTGAGATGGTGGCATAAGCGATGGAGACGGGTGGATAGCTGTAACAGGTGTTTAGAAGGAAGGTTGGGCCGTACGTAGTCATCAATTGGTTGCTTGTATGTGGCAAAAGGGAAAAAGGTGTTAATCGTGATTCTTGGGTTTCTGGCTTGAGCAGTTGAGTAGATGGTGGTTTTAAAGGATGTGGAGAATTGTGATAGAGGACCAGGGGCTGGAGAGAAGTCAATGAGTTCAGTCAAGTCATGTTGAGCTCCAGGCCCTCCAAACCACTTTGTTTCTGTATCTGGACGATGTCTCTGTAATGTTAACAACTGGTTTGTTTCTTCTTGTGACATTGACACATGGGACATGATATTGTTTTGGACGTGGGCTGTTTTGATCGCAAGGAGGTGATATCCACTGGAGCTGGTTCCTGAAAGGGATGGAAGAGATGTCATTGAGTGGATACAGTGACATCTCACAGAAATCCAAGAACAGTGACTCAAATTTGGAAAGCAGAAGGAGAAAGATTTCAGTTCAAGATCACTCTTTCCCTCTTGCTCCAGGTCTAAGGATTTTCTACAGTTACAATGCCCCAACAGAAATTTAGCGAGTGGCCTGACAATGAAAATTTGGGTGATTCCGTTGCTTACTTGGAGGACCTGAAGTTGCTCCCCCAGCTCTGTTCATACTTTTTGCACTTGTCTCAATGGCCAGGACATCACAATCCTGCTCATGGCCATACAGGCTGGGCCTGTACAACTCTAGGGGACCACGTCCCATGGGAATTTAGTCTTTGCCAATCAGGGCCTTATCTTCCTACCTATTTATTTTTAAAAGCGTAAAAAATCAGAACATCACTAATAATAATATGACAAATGCCAGTGAAACAACAATATTTGTTTTTTTTTGTTTTAGGTTTCCAAAAATACATGTATAAAAGAAATAGGATAATACAGATAAAGTTAAAAACCTCCTTGTTCCCCTCTTCTGTCTCGTTTTCCTCCCTCCATGCCTAAAGGCAGTCAAGATCCATGAATTTGGTTGATTTCCTTCCTGTTCAGGGTTTTTAAACTTTTACTGTGCATATATATGTCCATAAACATAACATAGCATTGTTTGGTGTGTTTTTATTTAACAAAAATGGCATCATTCAGTATGTAATGTTTACCATTTGCTTTATTTCTCTGGATGTTGTTTTCAAGATCTATTTTTATGCATTCATATAGATCTAGTTGGTTTAATTGCTGTATAATATTCCATTTTAGTAATATGCCATCATTCGCTTATCCACTCCCCTGCTGAAGGATGTTTGGGTTGCTTCCAAAATTTTTGCCATTACACACAATGCTGCGATGCATATCCTTTTATGTGTTCATTATGTGCTTTCACATGCGTTTCTCTAGGGCGAATTGACTATATTAGGTGTATATGTAGGACTGGAACTGTTGTGAATTGGTGGTTTAGTGAAGGTATTCATTTTTTATTTTATTAGGTATTGTCAATTATCTCCTGGTTGGGAGTGGGGGTGAAGGAGTCAGTCTAAGAATTACCTTCAGACAACATGTCACCCACCCAGAAATTTTTCTACACTTCCACACTAGCCACTTCTCCTTGCCAAGAAGGCATGGACCCCCAGTGAGAACCACTGCTTCAGTGGCACCCATTCTTGGAAGGGAATGCGACACAGGCTCGGGTGTATTGAAAGAGAAAGGGGACTGAAAGTAACTGACTTTAAACTCACAAAGACATAGCCAATTGGCTTTGATGTCTCTACCTTGGTCACCAAATCCCTTGTTCTCAGCAGAAATATTGTCTGGATTGCAGAGGATTATGGGGACAAATGTATTAACTGCTTTGCTACTCAAAATCTCTGGGCCAGCCTCCAGTTAGGACGATCCTAAAGCTGGACTGATCCTCTAAGAGGCACCAGCACCAGAAGGTGAGGAGCTAAATCATTCTTGAGCAGTTTTAGCCTGTGCAGCAGGGCCAAATCTGAACTGGATAGCACTGAAAGGACAGAAACGTGAGTATGAAGAGAGGCCATCGCTGGGGGAGAGGAAGGGACAGAATTAGATGTTGTAGTAGATAGCTGTATTGGGTTAAATGCTGTTCCCCAAAATTCATGTTTACCTGGAAGCTGTGATTGTGACCTTATTTGGAAATAGGGTGTTTGCAGATGTCAGCAAATTAAGACGAACTCATATTGGATTACGGTGGGTCCTAAATCCACTATGACTGGTGCCCTTATAAGAAGAGGGAAATTTGGACATTGACACAGACACGCCCAGAGAGAGGAATACCTGCCCTCCCCTTGCAGTTGTGGGTCACTGTTCCAGGAAGCGTCCTATGCAACTTTCACTTGGACCTCTTCGTTGTCATGGTGGCCGAAATAAAACTATTTTCTTCTAGTATCACCGATTTTATTTATGTGAAGCCATCTGTATTTATTTGCATTATTGCAGTTTCTTCCATCTGGATTGCACTTTTTGAAACTGGGTATTTAATAAATACCATCCCTGTCCGGGATGTCAACCAAAAAAGAAAAAAAAGGAAAGACGGTGACACACAGGGAGAGTGCCATATGACTAGGGAGGGGAGATCGGACTTCTGCAGCTGCAAGCCAAGCAGTGCCAAGGATGGCTGGCCACCACCGGGAGAGTAATCAAGGCAGGGTCCTCCCCTGGGGCCTTCAGGCAGAGAGTGGTGCCACGGACACCTTGACTTTGGACTCTCAGCCTCCAGAACTGGAGAGGGTGAATTTCAGTTGTATTAAAGCCACCCAGTTTGTGTTATGGCAACCCTAGGAAACTAACGGAGCAGGCTTCCAAGATGCCCCGACCACCAGCTGCCGGGTGTTCACACCCGTGAGTCATCCCCTCCCCCCTTATGCGGGCTGGACCTGGTGACCGGCTCCTAACAAAGAAAGCAAAGTGACAGGGCGTCACTTCCAAAATTAGGTTTATAAATTCTGTGACTTCTGTCTTGTTTGCTCGCTCTTTCCTTCTCACCTGCTCTCTCTGATAAAGCCAGTCGCCATGTCATAAGCTGCTTTATGGAGAGGCCCACATGACAAGGAACTGAGGAAGGTTCTGGGCAATGAGGAACTGAATCCTGCCAACAGCCACGGGCATAAACTTGGAAGCAGATCCCCCAAGTTGAGGCTTGAGATGCCCGCAGCCCCAGCTGGCACCTCGACTGCACCTCGCGAGCCCCAGAGGCAGAGCACCCGCTAAGCCGTGTCTCGATTCTTCACCCACAGAAGCTGTAAAAGAATAAACGATGAGTTTGTTTCTTTAACCCTCTGAGTTTTGGGGTAATTTGTCGTGCAGCCGTAGATAACTAACAGTGCAAAGAGTAGATCAAGGCGGGTCTTGGGAACAAAGACTGAGAAGAGCCTGTGCTGGAGCCCCTTGTGGCTTAGTGTGTGTTGCATCCTGCGGGGGGAGGATGGTGACATAGAGAAGCTACAGAGGCGTGCAAACATCCGTCCTCTACATTGCGTACACATTCCTGTTGCCTGTGGAGCAGGTGACTGCTCAAAACTAAGTGTAAGGAGTCATTGTCAGGGACCGCGTGTCTCAGTGGAAGTTCCCCGAAGGAAGACAAGGGATTGTATCCTTATAGACGGACAGACAGACTCAGTAACTTTCCCAAAAGTCTTCCTATGTTTACTCCTAGGGCTTCCCTTCTCCGTCCAGTGTTGCAGTGCCGGAGGGATGGAGAAATGGGAAAAGTGACTGGATTAGGAGTCAGGAGCCCTCACTTCTGCAATTGGCTGCCTCTCACCACTCTGGGGACCCTGGAGTTTTAGAAAGGCCAGAGACTAACTTCCTAGTTCTGAAGTTGCACCTAAGAGGAGGCTCTTACACAAAGAGCACAGATGACCAGAACTGAGAAAAGGGAAGGGAGCGTCATGGCTCCCTCTTGCCGCCCTTAGACCCAGGACGGAGGAGGGCAAGGTTCCTGGGGCAGGTGTGGCTCTAATTCTGGCCGTTGCATTGGGGTTGGGAGGGGTGTGTGAGGTGGAAGCTCATGAGTCCCTGAAGAGTACTAGAGAGAAAGGGGACATGCCAGCAAGTGTAGCAGCACAACGCAGACCAACACGGATGACTTGCTTTGCCAGGTGATCCCGAAGAGAGAATGACAGGCTCCTGGTGCATCGTGCTCTTTCTGAGAGCCCAGGCTGGGCTGCAGGCTCTGCAAAGGCACATTTGCCCCACGGAGCCTTTAAATTGTGTTACCAAAAGTCAATGACGCTCTCATAATTCAAACCAGCACTGTGCCTAAATTCAAACTACTGCTTTTTAACAAAATGGCATCATCTTATTTATAATCCAAGGCCTGTAGGCTTCAACTAATTTGGAGGACAATTTGGTGACCCAGGAGAAAGCCTTATGACATGATAACTTTTGCTAGAAGGATCCAAACGGTACAAGTGGAATTTCCTCAAGCATCCCTCCCATGTACTTGGATATGTCATAACCTTTCTTCTGTCTCCATATTTGTAAAGCGAAGAGTTAGTGTATATAATCTTTGAAGGCCTCTTCAGTACTCACATTCAATCATTCTTTATAAAATAATCAGAAGATCTAGAAAAAATAGTAGAAGCCAGTGAGCTTTCATGGGGCTCATCCCTCAGAACTCAGGCATTACCTTCTCTGGGAAGCCTCCCGTGGCCTCACTAGATTGAAGGCCTGACTGAAGTGCTCCCCTTGGACACAACCCCGGCATACATCCATTGATTGTAACTTACGTGGTGATGGTTGATTTACGGATCTGTTTCCACTATCCAGTCAGCGCTTGTGGCAGAGACTTATGTCTTATTCTTCTTTGTATGCCCAGGACCTAATAGAGAACTTGACACATAATAGATGTCCAGTAAATATTTATTGAATTAATGAGTGACCAGATGGATGAATGAATAAATGACTCCTCTGCTATTTATGGTGGGAATCTTGCTTACTGGGAAAACTGCCAGGGAAGTGGTGTCTGTTGCCACATGGCTTGCTAGTGACAGTGGTAAAACATGGAGAAGGGCATACGCTGGTAGAGAAAGTCAGATCTCAGGATCCGTGCAGACCCGTGAGGCTGGGTGGAATCTCCTCTCCTTTCTGCTCTAACAATCCATGGAGCTTGGAGGCAGAGATAATTAATTCATGGCATATGTGGAGACAGATGTTAGGAAAGTGGGACAAAGATAACAAGGTCAATACAGAAAGAAAGAAGGAGAAATGAATACTTCAGTGATAGAATGGGTTTCCCCATACAGTCCTAAGCACTCATATAGCTAGAAATGCCCAAACAGAAAATCAACATCAAAGAGATAAAGACATACATGTTTAGAAGGTTAAGTGCTTTGTCCAAGGGCACAAAATAAATTACTTGAACTTATTTTGTTTCTCTGCCTATTAAGGACTTTCCCCCAATGCAAAGGCTATTGCAAAGGAATCGCTCAACTGGGAATTTCTGATGCTAAGCCATTATTCAGACCAGGAACTGAGACATGAACACAACCAAGGGTAGGTAGGGCAGGCAATTGGTGGTAGTGGACAGTCTCTGATGCTGCCACAGTGTAGGAGATATCAGAGGAGTAAATATAGTGTGTGGAGGCAAAGATACTCACCCATTAGGTCCCAAGATGTGACAGAAAGAGCATGGCGTCGATATAAAACTGATTTGAATTTGAATTGCAGCTCTACCACCTACTAGCTGTGCACCCTTGCCAGGATATATGATCCATCATCTTTCTCAGCTTCAGTGTCTTTATCGACGGAATGGTAAAAATAACACCTTTCATACAGAAGTGTTGTAAAGGTTTAAAAAGATGTGTTTGTGGGAGCATCTAGCAAATGCATGGGGTCCAAGTTCTGCTTCTAGGGCTGGAGCAATCAGATGAGATGCCTTGGCTGCAGAAGCTGCTCCAAGGTAGGGTATTTTAAAGGAGGTTTAAAGGAGGGAATGGTTGGTGCAAGATGGTGGTGGGGAGGGGCGCTGCAGCTTGCTGGACGGGACTTTCTCTGCTCCACATCCAATAGGAAATAGAGATAGTAACCACCCACCTGCAGTTGAAAGGAAGCTTCGGGGTCACAATTCAGACAAGGAGATCTTGGCTTCAGAGCTAGAAGATAAAAGGAGGGAGGAGAAAGGTTCCTGTAAAATGTGGATGGTAGAACTCGAGTGTTTTCCTCTGCTCTAAACCAAGACTCAAACTAATATGAGTGTAAAAAAAAAAAAAAAGGCACACACTCATGAAGACAAAGACTGGGAAAGGAAAAAAGAAAACAGAGAAACATCAAAAGAACTTTGAATGCTAGAAAACAGATGGATAAATAAAATCTAGCTTTGCATAGCGGAGAAAGCTGAAATGAAATGCTCACAAGGTTCTTGGGTGGGTAATGAAGAAGCCAATCAGTATGTCTTCAGAACCTTGGAAATGCTCTGCACTTTAAGGCAGTAGGTATCTTTAAAAGTGAAGATATGGTTGGGGCTGAAAAGTAAAAGATGGGTTGAAACTCTATAAAAGAAGCAATTAGACCGCCTAGATTCCCCACTTTGCCCTAGGCAACCAGACAACTCTCTCTCTGCCACCCAGGAGGAGACTGGAGGTTTTCTCTTTGGAGAAGTGGTGTACCAGAGGAAATTAGAACTCCAGAATGCCATGCACAGCCTCAGGAGAGTGGGTGGTGCAGATTCTTGTACTGAAAACTGGGAATTAGGGAATAGAAAATCTCTAGTCTTTATAACAGAAGATTGTAAGATAGACAAGCTGACCTGGAAGAGAAAAGGGTCTTATAGATACTGACAGTTGAGGTTCCCTTAGCAAAATGTCTTGACGCCTGCAGGGGCATCCTGATGGAAGCCCACCACTGGACACACACGGGCTGTGCACACAGAGCTGATCCTCTTTGCAATGCTTCACTTTTGAATGTGAAAGGAACTTTTCACACTAAACATTTAGGACAGCCTCTAAATGAAAAATATGTAAACACAATAAAGGAAGCTGAAGAAAACAGACATGATGCAGAAAGCAGAGAGGGGGAAACTGCAGAGGGAAGCCCTCTAATGTTTATCCTCAGAGAGACAAAAAACAATATTGGTGCTTTTAAAAAGATATCTTTAAAAATAGCAAATAAAATTTCTGTTGGAAAATAAAATGATGAGAGCTGAAATACGAAGTTTCATGGAGTGGACGAATGTATATATTTGGGAAAAAAATCCAGACAGTGAAATAAAAAGACAAAGTGATGGAAAAGAGTAGGGAACAGATAAGCACCTTATATAATTAGCCCAGAAAGTTCAAAGTCTGAGAAAATTTCCAGCAAATGAAGAAATTGGACTAGAGAAAACTATCCAAGAACTAGTAAATGAAAATTTTCCATAATTGAAGTGTTTCCAGATTTAAAGAGCTCACTTTATGCTCAGCACAATGAATGAACTCATTATAAAATTTCAGAATAACAGGAGTAAAATGAAAATCCTAAAGAGTCTCAGAGAGAAAAACAAGGTCCGCATGCACAAGATCAGAAACCAGATTTGCATTAAAATTATCCACAGCAGTACCAGAAACTAGATGACAGTAGGGAAATGACTTCAAGATTCTTAGGGAAAACGATTCTTCTAGATTGCTGTACTTAGCCAGGATAAAGATATTCAGTAGCATTTTCATGACATGCACTCTTTCTCCAGAAGCTCCTAGAATATTGATTCTTCATTTTGATGAGACACAATGAAGAAAGAGAAAGAGGATCCAGGAAGCCAGGAAGCCAAGTTGGTTGGAGACCAACAAGAAAGAGGGAAAAAGAGATTTCAAGGATGAGAGCAGGGCTGTTGATCTTTTAGAAAGCAACCAATCCTGAATTGGTCAGTAAGATGGTGAGATCTAGGAAGAATGTTCCAAGGTGGGGAATGGGGGATAAAAATCATAGATTATCTCATAGGATGCATTGAGAGAGATTTTCTATTTCTGGCAGAGTCTGGGGATGCAGTTGTAGTGATATGTCCATAAATGGAGTGGGCGAGTAAAAACTTGAAGCAACCATTAACTACAGGAAAAACAAATGTTTGTTCAAGAAGGGAAATGTAAATGTAGGATACACCATGTGGAACAGCTATGAATACAATTTGTATCAATGTAATAATACAAATATGACTATAGGGGCTGGCCCAGTGGTGTAGTGGTTAAGTTTGCATGCTCTGCTTCGGCAGTCCAGGGTTCACTGGTTTGGATCCCAGGTGCAGACCTACACATTGCTCATCAAGCCATGCTGTGGCAGGTGTCCCATGCACAAAATAGAGGAAGATGGGCACAGATGTCAGCTCAGTGGCAATCTTCCTCAAATAAAAAGAGGGAGATTGGCAACAGATGTTAGCTCAAGGCCAATCTTCCTCACCAAAAAAAAGAAAGACTCTAGATTTAGCCAAAAATTGTATTATAATTATTTTGGAAGCTTACAGCATGATGAAAAGAAGTGTGCATGCATGCATGTGTGTGTACATGTATATATTCAGGTGGTATAAGAACTTTAAATCTCTTTAAAAAAATGCAAAGTCAACAGATAATATATATACAGATGTACCCTGGTTGGAAATATGGGGAAATTTTCCAGAAGAAACTGTTATAAGATTTAAAATATTTGCCTCTGGGGAGCAAAACTCAGGGTTTGAACATTGTATTAGTTTTCTGTGGCTGCTATAGCAAATGAACACAAACTGGGTGACTTAACAGAAATTTATTCTCCCCTAGCTCAGGAGGTCAGAAGTCTGAAATGGGGCTTCCTGGGCCAAACCAAGTCGTCTGCAGAGCTGTGCTCTTTCCAGACGTTCTACGAGAGAATCCGTTCATCGGCTTTTCCAGCTTCTGGTAGCTCCTAGCACTCCTTGGCTTGTGGTCACGTCGGTCTAATTTTCAAAGCCAGCATCTTCAAATCTGTCTCTGCTCCGGCTTCACATAGCCTTCTCTCTGTGTGTAAATCTGCCCTCTGCCTCCCTCTTATAAGGACACATGTGACTGCATTTAGGGCCCACCTGGGTAATCCAGGATAATCTCTTTAACTCAAGATCCTTAACTTAATCATATCTGCAAAGATCCTTCTTCAAATAAGGTAATGTTCACAGGTTTTGGACATCAGGACAAGGCTATGCTGGGCGGGTTGGGGGGGTGTTGTTTAGCCCACCACAAACATTTTTCAAATCTTTTTGGTACATTTATATATGATACCTACATACCTACATAAATAGATAAAAGAATAGGTGCCCTTTTTTTATTGTGGTTATCAATGGGATGTTATGGCAGGCTTGCAATTCTATGTCATGTATCTCTGTAGCGTTCTTGAATAATGAACATATATTGTTCATGTAAAGTGTTACTATGTGAGAAAGAAAAGAGGCAAGGAGGAGGATTTCATGCTTTGGCTGATCTACTTTTGGGACCAACTAGTTCCAAGTCTTTCATTTCGAA
Source organism: Equus przewalskii (assembly GCF_037783145.1). Taxonomy (NCBI): domain Eukaryota; kingdom Metazoa; phylum Chordata; class Mammalia; order Perissodactyla; family Equidae; genus Equus; species Equus przewalskii. The sequence goes on from NC_091840.1 coordinate 39,045,031, forward strand.
TACAAACACCGGGCGAGTCTCCAGTTAAATGACACCAGCATTCATGTTGTTTCCTGGAAGACGTATGTGTGTTGCAAACAGGCGGCTACCAGAAGCCAAGAGCCCAGGAGGCTGGGGAGAGCCTTCGTGGGGTTTCAAGGCTGCAAGGAGTGGTTTTCCACCCAATCTAGAGAGTCCTTTGTTCTCAGACGTACAGCGTATCCCTTCCTACCTTCTGGCTTTTCTGTTTTTCTCAGACTCCGGGATAGGCCATCTGACTGTACCCCGGATTAGAATGTGACGGTTGAAAGGGCCCTTAAAGACCACTGGGTCCACCCTCAATCTGGGATGGCTTAGAGGATCCAGAGAGGACCGGAAGGGTGAAATAATGATTTCCAGGGCAGCCGAGACAGGACTTGACCCCGGGGCACCTGATCCCTGATGTCCGGAGCATTCTATGCTATTCTTTAGTCCGTGAACCTCTGCCCCTTGCTCTCCGTGATTTAGGAAAGTCCTGGCACCAGGAACATTCAGGAAGCAGAGAGAGCAGAGTGATTTGGGCTCAGAGGAAAATAAGAAAGGAATTGAGAGCTGGTGGTACTAAAACCTATGTCTGAATGAGGCATAGGGTGTTGTCAAGGAAAAGCCTGAGGTCAGAGGGACAAACAGAGTCTCAGGGCAGTCCAACCGTCAGGTGTGCCTGGGGGCGTGCTGAGTCCAGGAGCAGAAGGTGGGAGCTTACAGCAGTGAGGGCAGGCTCAAGGTCCTCTCCCCCGAATGGACCTTCCAGAGAGTCTCTATTTCAGTTCATTAAAATCTGACATTTTGCCACAACACAAAATATAGCTCCCACCTCTCCAATCTCAACTCTAAGTCCTCTCCTCCATGCTCACTCTGTTCTATACCCCCTGGCATTCTTTCCATCCCTCAGGCACACCAAGATCATTCCTGCCCCAGGGACTTTGCACTTGCTATTCCTTCCGCCCAGACTGTTCTTTTCCCAGATCCTTTTTACTCCTGGCTCCTTTTTATCTTTCATTTCTCCTCTTAAAGTAACCAACCCAGAGAGGCCTTCCCAGGCCACTCAATCAAAATGTTCCCCTTCCTTATCCTGCTCACAACCCATAACTCTGGCTATTTTCTTCATGACACTTACCACTATCTGCTATTATTTGGTTGGTCTCTCTGTCCTAGTAGGATGTAAGCTCTTGAGAGCAGGAGTGTTGATCTCCTGGTTCTCCCCATTTCTAGAACATCACCTGGCATGGAGCGGGTGCTCAGTAAGTATTTGATGAGTGAATGAATCGCTGTGTCTCCTAGATTCATTTCTAAGGCGGGCAACAAATGACACTTGTACAGCAAACCGCAGGAACTGAGTTGCTGAATTAACGTGGCTGTTGCGATGTCTCTAACGAGCAGATGACAGTCATCCAGAAATTTTGTGTGTGTCCCAGCTACCTCTTTGCCAGCCCCACTGGACCTTTGGTATTTCTGGACTGTTGTGTAGGACGCTTGCTCACAGGGATCCCCTAAGGACAAGGGCCTTCTCCTTTGGACAGAGTTACAGAGGATTGGTGGAGGTTGGCTCTTACAGAAGCTGCAGGGGCCCCTCTGGTTGTGCTCCCCCGATGGGTCACCCAGATTTCCAGTTCCAGTGGACTATCCTGGTTGGGGAATTAAGAAATGCAGAGTTTTTTCCTCTTCCTTTCACAAGAAGCCCCCCATTACCTTGGACCCTTGTTTCTCTGTGTGTTTCACAGTTTAGTCAGTGCCCTCCCGTGCCCTGCCTGGCGGTGGAAGGAGCTGGCTGTGGCCGAGTACCTGTCATATCCCAGACATACACTAGGTCCTTTACAACATGAAATCACTGGATTTCCTCGCAATAGTTGGGAAAGATGGGTAGCCCCATTTTATAGAGGGCGAAACTGAGGTAGTTGCCCAAGGTACGAAAGCTCACATATTTCAGAGCCCCAAGACATAAACTTACATCTTCTTGATCCCTAAACCAGAACCCTTTCCATGATGCCATGCTGGAGTGGCATGACAGGGAGGAGTTGCTGCCTTCCAGCATAAGCCCTGTTATTAGCCACGCCAATGGACCACCCTGCCCAGCTGGCCCAGCTGGGCTCAACCCTGCTGACTTCCACTGTTTGCAGATCTCCAGCTGTTGTGTAGACAAAGTGGCTATTCTATTAGGAGCATTGGCAGTGAAATGCACACACCTTATGATGATCCTCAAACTAACACAGATTGATGTGGGGAGGCAGGCTGGACTTTTCCTACCGAGGGAACACGGATGGAAGACGGCTGATTGCCATCCTAATCCAGAGGCTTTCTAGCCAATTGAGTGACTTGCAAATACTTCACTCTGACAATCCCTCATGATCAGGTTGGTTAAAATGTACCATCCAGGGGCACGCTACAAAGAATGTCTCAACATGGAATGATGCCTGACCCTGACCAGGAGGGAGTCTATATGGCGTCAAGGTGCTCAAACCCCACATTGAACTCGTTTCTAACCAGATGGGCCCTGGGACCCACACCCTGCAGAGTTCTGCCTATTGCTTGGGAGACGGACCCAGACCTACCTCCTTTCTCTTGTGGAGGAGTGAATTGGGCTGAGCACTGTGACAAAAAATGGCTTTCTTTTTCCTCTTTGCATCCTATAGAAGACAATTATTTTCCTATTTATTTAGTTATTTATTTACTGGCTGCAGTCAGGTGGGACTATAAACAATGTGATCTGAGTCTCAGCCAGTTAGATACTTTGTGCAGAATTTAAATATTGAGCCAGAGAGACAAGAGAGAGATGAAATTCCACTCTACTCCAGCATGGAGAGTTCTTCCACCGCTTCTCAGGTACCTGGGCTCTCCATCGGAGCCCCAGATGCTCCATCTGAGGAGCCCCGGGTTCTTCGCTGTCTCTGATATGTTGTGTTGTATTGAAACGAATGTGTTCTAAACCCAGGGCAGACTGACCTCTTTGGGAACCGGACATCAAAATGACGTGACGCTGTGACATCAGTGACTTTATGCCTCTCTCTCTGGCAACTGCTTTTTAAAATTATTGAGGAGTTATTAATTTTAAAGGAGGCCTTAGAATGCTCCCCAAACTCTGCTCTTCACCTCAGCCTTGTGAACTGCAGAGAGGGGGAGAAATGCAACACGAAGAAACAGACATGAAAACTATTTGCCAGCAATATTAGAAGCTAAAACTCCATGTGTTCGTGCCTTCATATTTATGAAGGAGGATGACTTGCAACTTAGAATCTTTGCCAAAGAAAACAGTTGGTCAAGTGTAAGGGTGAACTGAACTCGTTCTCAGATTGACAAGGGCCCAAATCCTTCAGGTGCATTCTGTCTTAGAAAGCACTGGAAAACGAGAAGGGCACGGAGCACAGGGAAGGGTGCCCTCCACAGACAGAGGTGGCAAGAGGAGTTCCCAAGAAAATGGCAGACAAAAGTCCCAGGATGTGAAGTGGGCAGCATGCTTGATCCGAATAAGAATATAGAATGTTCCAGAAATGAGGTCTCCAGTGTAAATCCACTACTACAATTACTGCTACTAATCAATAGGCAATGGGTTATCATCTGAAAAATGAATTTAAGAAAGCTGAGGAAGTGTTGGGATAAAATCAGATTCCTATATAGAAAACTAAGCATTTCTGTTTAAAGGCAGTTATTAACCCAAGAAAACCGACATTGCATGAGAAGGGAAATAAATCACAATAAAATTCTCTGGTTAGCAGTGAGCTATATTTATATAGCTATAATAACGTAAACACTGACTTGATTGAATAAAAAGTTGAAATATAATGATATTGAGAGAATGGGAGAAGAGCAGAGGGAATGGTGGGTGTGAATTAAATACTCCTCTCTCACAACAGGAAATTCATATCTGACTCTAAAAATCCAGAAAGAGCTATGTAAGCACATGATTTAAAAAGATGTAGGTAAATCCAGAAAAAGCAGCTGAAAAAGAGTTGAAAGAGGTTGCTACGGAGGTCATGTAGCTGAGGGGTGGGGAAAGAATATGCAGGGGGCTAATGTATTTATTAAAAGCGTCTTAGTCGTTTTTTAATTTTTTTAAATCTATGCATGTATTACCTTGAAAAGATTGCTTCTTTAAAAAGTCATGAAAGGGGCCGGCCCAGTGCCGCGGCGGTTAAGTGCGCACGCTCCGCTTTGGCGGCCCGGGGTTTGCCGGTTCCCATCCCGGGCGCGGACATTGCACCACTTGGCAAGCCATGCTGTGGTAGGTGTCCCGTATATAAAGCACAGGAAGATGGGCATGGATGTGAGCTCAGGGCCAGTCTTCCTCAGCAAAAAGAGGAGGATTGGCAGCAGTTAGCTCAGGGCTAATCTTCCTCAAAAAAAAAACAAGTCATGAAATACTGTAAAGAATTTACACTTTTTAAGAAGACTTAGTTCTTAATGAGCTGAGCTCTCAGAAGGCTGGCAGGCTGAGCTGTACAGAAGGACTCACTTCCGGAGGCTTCCTGAGAATAGAGTTTTCACCGGACAATTAAGCATATGAAAAGTTTTGCTTCAGATGTATTTTACATAAACATTCACACAATAAATTTAAGCTGACAGATAAAGTTAAAGACATATGTCCCCCACTTCAGTCCTATAAACTCCATCCCCCAAAGCCATTACGATTATAAATTTAATGTCATCCTTTCCAGCCTATGCTTTTAAAAAAATATTTTTCCTACACATACCCACACATTCACACACATATCTGTAAAAACACATTAATTTACTTTTTATGTTTCGAATTTTTCACTTCAATGCTATCATAATGTATGTATTATTCTGCCGCTTGGTTTATTCATTCAATATTTTGCGACCCGTCCATGTTGATGTATGGAGCCAGTCCCTTCATTTTATCCCATCGTATCAGTACACCAGAATTTATTCTCCTTCCATCTTTTCCACTAACAGTATGGCAGTGGCTGTCCTTCTGCAAGCTTCCTGCTAAACCTGTGCGAGTTTCCCCAGGGTATATCCCTAGAAATAGAATTTCTGGGGCACAGGGTAGGCACATTGTCCACTTTACCAGCTCACTGGGTCAGCATTGTTTTTAAACTCAATCAAATAGTGCTGCCTGCGGACTCGGGCTCCTGGGTGACAGGCTTCTGCAGACTGGGCCCCAGCTGGGATGTGAGGGCCATATCTGAAATACCATCTGTGTTGCTGTCATAACAGCACTCGAGACTCTCTCCTCAGAGGTGTCACTTTAGGACCAGAGTGGAGAGACGGGTTTATTCACATTCTTTCCAACAAGCTGGTACCTGACATTTAAAGGCTGCTAGGGTTCTTTTTCCTCTTGCACATGTGCAGGGAAAGCACTTGTTAGTGTACTGCTGAGAAGACGGAGGGGGCCGAACCAGGTGGCATATAGAACACGTAATCCAGACAAGGTAGGGCCCCAGGGATAGGACACAGGTGTATGCAGCCTTCCGTTCATCCATTTGATCAATGTTTATTATGAATGTGGCAGACGTGGAGCTAGACTCTGGAGTGGGCTATACCATAAGAAAGGGGCACTTCCCTTCTGACCGGGTATGGTAGACGTGATTTGGGAAGCCGGCTCCATCTAAATCCTTTTCCAAAGAAACAGCCCCTGGTCTTGGGAAACCAGCCTTGTTCCAAACCATTGCAGTAACTTCCCTTTCTCTCATCTTTGAAAACTGTCTCAGCTGGTTGGACCAGGGAGGGTCACTCGACTCAAGGACTGCTAATCCTAAAACCGGTCAACAACTTATGCTTCACGCTCCACATCCAGAAGATGTGTGGCATCAATCCTACTTGCTCAGGATGCTCTAGACTTCAGGTAGTAGAATCCATCCTCAAACTGGCTTAAATGATAAAGAATGTACTCTTGTGACAGGCAGTCCTGTGGTGGAGCAGGTTCTGGGGGTGGTTCAGGGCTGCAGCATTGTGTCCCCATAACTCATGGTGTCAGCATTGGCCTGTCCACCTCTCCTCCTGGTCAGATGAAGGACACCAGTAGGAACAGAGAATAGACTGCTGTCTCGTCTACATCTTGGGGGAACAACCAAGGGATAAGTAACAGACCTATTAGTCTGATTGGGCCAGCTGAAGTCATGTGCCCACTCTGGACCAATCACATTCACTGGGGGAATGTGATGCACCGATTGGTTGAGCCTGGGTTCTGAACCCACCCATAGAAAAGAGATGGGATACATTTAATTACTTTATATCAGTGACAGTCCATCCTGCAGCTGGAGGTCAGTCAGCTCCCGTCAATTACATAAGCTCCTTTAGGCAGGAGAAAGAGAGGAAAGGATGCCCACTGGGTAGGAAACTGACCATGCCCACCTCTGTGATAACCATATCTTAGAGTTGTTGGAAATTTATAAAGTGCTGGCATTGGTGCTCTCCGGAGCTGTTAGTTCCCTTCTCCCCGCTTTAAACCCAGCTGCCACAGTCCATAATCTAGGGAAAACACAGATGAGCAAATGGAGATGCAGATTTTACATTTCCTTGGGCTTCTCTTTAAGCAGAGGGTCTCAGCCAGCTTCCTTCCTGGGACCAAGGAGAAATGACTTCTCTGTGTGCTCTGAGATGGCTTTCTCCATTACAATTTTGCTTACACGGGCAGTCAGACCATCTTGATGAGTGACAGTGGGCAGACATTGCAGCCCCACTGCCTTTATTTGATCTCTGCATAGATGGGACAGCTGTGCACATGGGGTGCCAACGACCACAGCGTCCTAACTGCCCTTCCAACTGCCCTCGCTGCCCACGTGCTTCCTGCAAAGACACCTGGGAAAGTACAGGCCATACAAAGGGCCTTCCAGAACCCCATTTCTCTAGCTAGGAACTGAGGATGATGGCCCCATCGCAGCTGGGGGGAGAATGATTCACATATCAGAACGATGTACATGTTTGGAACACTGTCCAATAAATGTACTCAGATTTGGACACAAAAGCTTCTGGTGATGGGGTGGGAGGATGAAGGAAGCGAAATATCCATTCAAAGCAATCCAATTCCAAAACATTTGGTTATCATGTAAGTCACCATAATCAATACGACAGCAGCTCGTATCCTCTGCTGGAGCCTGCAGTGTGAAGGACATAGGCTGTGGCTTCTATGCCATTTCCAGGACTTGGATCTAAGGCCCACCTGTAATCTCTCACGAAACTGAGTACCTCCCAGGGGAGTGGGTATAATAGTATTAGGATGACTATCCTTCCATTGGAATCCACTGTTTAGTAAATTATTTGCAAACCTCAGTATTTTTACTGTTAGTAGGAAAAACTGACTTGCAATACATCTCACAATGGGTCCCGACACACCAGTGGCCCACAAAGCCACCCCATTTCTCTAGGATCTGTAAACACACACGAATACACAAAACCAACAAGAAGTCCCAGAGCCAGAACGCATCTAGCTGGGCAAGATGAAACCATTTGACCTAATAGGCCAGCAGGCCGCCTCGCCTTTGATAAAGGTAGTTTGCAGAATTTCCCAATTAACCCTCCCGCCTCCAGACACACAGACGGCCCCACCTCCCTGCACCTGTGATGGACTGCATGGGCTATAAATTGAACCCAACTCGAAAGGAGGTGGGGTTGATGGGGCCCTGAGAAAAATGCTGCGATTAGTCCCTTCTGGGCTCCACAGGTTGCTGTGATGGTTTTTCTCCTCAGATACTAGTGGCTCTCTTTCCTGAAGCAGCAGAATTACAGGTAATTACTTTTGGGAAGAGCGAAATAGCGAATGGCTTCTCCTCGGACCGGATTTATTTTAATTCTGAGTAAACAGAACGGTTGCATCCTTTGCTCTGCTCTCCAGGTCATTAGGGAGGCTCTGGCTGTGACCATCCCTGGGCACAGGATCTGCAACCAAATGCAGTAAACTCCATCCAATGGATGATTATGCTCTGTTGTTGTTCGGCGGCAGAGGAAATGGCCCATAAGCTATCTGGATTCTTCTTTTGGCACCTGCCATCCAGAGTCGTGCTGCGGGGGAGGAGCACAGTGCAATGAGAGCTGAGCAGGCCCGGGCGAAGTGGAGAAGGAGAGGTGTCTCTCCGAGCCCCCGTCTTGTCCCCTTCCACAGTACTGAGGGCCACCATCCATGACGGCAGGGAGAGGGAGGGGCCTGACCTCCCCAGGTAACAAGGCAGAGGCAGCAGGACTCAGTTGTCAAGACTGTATCCCGAGGCATGAGAAGCATCGTCCTGGGTAGCACCCCGTGGTGGTTTACCATGTCTGTCCCTTCTCTCATTTTGGTCCTCCTTACAGCTAAACCCTACCTCTCTCTTAGGGGGTGACCCAGCTTCCATCTGAATCTATCCCACCAGACTTCAACTTCCTAGGCTTCTGCTATAACTTCCTGGCACTGACTTTCTTTGGCTAATGGACTGTAGAACCTGGGGAAGGTGAAGAAAGAACTCAGTTTAGGCACCTATGATATGTCTGGTACAGTACTAGGTGTTTTATCCCATTCAATCTTCACAATAATCCTATGAAGAAAGCACTCCTCTCGTCCTTGCTGTCTGTGAGAAAACTGAGATCCAGAGAAGTTAAACAATTTACCCAAGGACACACAGTAAGTATGAGAACCAAGATTTAAATCTGGGTCTGTGTGACCCCAAAGCCTGCACGTGTTCTCCTTAGTCATTCATGCAGGTCTCAGTTAGACTGCGTTTAGGTGTCTTTTCCCAGCCCCTGCCCTTCCCTGAATCCACTCCACTGACAGGACCCCAGGCCTGCCCCTCTGGTGCAGTTATGACCTGGGGCTCTGGCTGCCCAGGCCTAATCCACAGCTGGGAACTGACCTACTCAGATCTGCCTCCAAGAAGTCAGGAAGGAAGTGCAGACAGAGAAACACTCACGCACAAACTGGAGAGTGGGGTTGGGCATGGCCGATCCCCGGAGCTGGTTGGCAGGTGGACACCAGCATCTAGCAGTAGCCAGGTGGTCTGACTCCAGGACCAGAGCTGGGCTCTTCCGACAACATGATGCTCCCTGCATGGAAAGCCACGAGAGCTCTCCTCTCTTCTCTTCAGGAAGCCAGTGGAAGAGGAGAACGGAGGATCGGAAGAGTTGTGCATGCATCTCCGGCAGTCTGGGGGTGGATGTGAGTCCAGGGGGGTAGGGCCGACTGGGAAAATAGGAGTGAGGAGCCTGGTGGGGTGGCCCCCAGAATGGAGGTGTCTGTGCCTGTGGGGCTCATGTCAGGATACACTGGGAATGAGGGCTGAATAGCGGGTTGAAAAGTGTCCCCCAAAATTCACGTCCACCCAGAACCTCAGAACATGACCTTATTTGGAGAAGGGATCTTGGCAGAATCTCAAGATGAAATCATCCTGGATTTAGGGAGGGTCCTAAATCCAATGACTGGTGTCCTTGTAAGAAGAGGAGAGGACACAGAGAGAGAGTTGAAGATGCTGTGAAGGTGGAGGCAGACATTGGAGCGATGCGGCCACAAGCCAGGGAACACCTGGAGCTACCAGAAGTTGGAAGAGGCAAGGAAGAGGTCTCTGATGGAGCCTTTGCTCTGCCGACACCTTGATTTTGGACTTCGGGCCTCCAGAGCTGGAGAGAATAGACTGTTGCTGCTTTAAGCTACTGAGTTTGTGGTAATTTGTCCAGCAGCCCTAGGAAACCAAGAGAGGCAGGGCTGTCGGCCATGCGGTAAATTGAATGCCACACAGGAGCTGCCAGGCGCTGGCTGGTGGGGAGGAGCGCCCAGAAGGGGCAGGAGCGAGTCACCCCCAGCTCAGGTGCCTTCTCACCTCAGCTCCAGGCCTTGGGCCCCCGGGCCCTGCTGCCCTCTGTCCCTGCTCCTGCCGCTCCTGATGGCACCACCCATCAGCTCTCTCATCGGGTGTCTCTTTGGTTTCTGCTTCTGTTTATCCATGGAGTCTGCTGCCAGGACACCACTGCCTGCCTGTCTGGTCTCTGCGGTCCTTCAGCTTCTATGTCCACTACCGACTCTCTCTAGGCGTCTTTCTCTTTTGCTTCTCAGCACCCCCAAAAGAGGGTCTGATCCATCCAGATAGGCGCCATCCCATTTTGGCCAGAGTTCTATGTTGTGCTGCTTGATATTTGCTGCCCTGAGCTCTGACCCAGTCAACCTGGGCCAAGACTAGGACTGCGCTGGCCGTCCCCACCGTGCAGAATGCAGCCGCCTCTCTGTGGGAGGCTAACCACTTAGGGCCACTTCCCCAGGGGGGGATGCATACTTGTGGCAGTAGCCTGGAGAGGAATAGATTCCGCTGCAGTGAAAATCCCCCCAGTGAAAATCCCAACCCTCTCCGCAGGGTGACCCAGGCGCTCCAGAGTGGCTCTGCAGGTCCCCCGCCACCTGGCCCTGCTGCCTCTCAGCCTCCCCTCTTGCTGCCCCTTGAGTCCCATTCACCCCAGTGCCTTTTCACACTCCAGCCTCTGTCTATGATTCCTCAGACTTCTGTTCCCCCTGCTTTCCCTGTGCGCCTGGCTTCCTCCTTCCCAGCTCGAGCTTGGGTGTTCTAATTCATCTTCTATTGCTGCAAACTTAGTGGCTGAAAACAGTACACATTTATGATCCAGTTTCCACAGGGCAGGGGTCTGGGCTGGCTTGGTTGGGTCCTTGGCTCTGGGTTCCATGAGGCTGCAATCAAGGTGGGGGCTGGGCTGCATTCTCATCTGGAGGGTAGACGAGGGAAGAGTCCACTTCTGAGCTCACTCGGCTGTTAGCAGAACCCATCTCTTTATAGCTGTAGGACCGAGGTCCCGTTTTCTTGTTGGCTGTCAGCCAGGATCACTTCTTTGGCTCCTAAAGTTTCTTGCCACATGTTCCTCCATACAACGTGACAGTTTCCTTCTTCAAAAGCAGCAGGAGAGCATCTCTGACCTCAGGGAAGGCCTATGCCCCCTTTTAAAAACATTTCAACTGATTAACTCAGGCCCACCCAAGGCAATCTTCCTTTTGATTAATTAAAAGTCAACTGATTTGGGACCTTAAATACACCCATAGAATCCCTTCACCCATAACATACACCATAACCTTGTCACAGGGTGACCTCCGTCCTCTTTGTCTGTAACCTAATCATGGACGTAACACCAGGGGCAGGAGACCATGAGGGGCTACAGCATTTTTTCCTTTACAAAACCTTTGGTATCCACAGGTGGGTGCAGGACCCCTGTGTCGACCTCCGGCTCTAGCATGCTTCATGAAACACTTCATTCGTCTGCCTTCCACACTGGAACATGAGCTCATCAAAGACAAGAGGAGCGTTTTGCTCATTTCTGTATTCCAGGGACTGACCTCCATGTTTAGCACATGTAGAAGCTGCATATATACGTGTTCAACTGAATCCAATGAGAACCATAAATGCAAGCCTTTCTGCTTGGCCAGGGCTGGTTAACACTTGACGTGTGTGCTCCCCCCCCCCCCAACATGGTGCCCATGGCAGACATCACTAGTTGATCACAGCAGTCCTGACCCCCACGCTGCCCCAGGAGGACCTGAGAGTCCTTCTCGGGGCAGGGGGTGCAGGCAGCACCCACGCACTTGGAGCCAACATGAGAGAGGAGATCTCTGCTCTTGTTAAACCAGACACACCCACTCCGACAGAACCACACCTGCTGACTTTCCTGTCCAGGCACTGTGCGCCCGGACTCTCCTGCCTGGCTTCACCTTCGCCCCCTCCTCCAGCCCCAGGAAGCGCCAGCGTAGGATCCTCTGCTGCAGCCCCAAGACCTCAGGAACCCACTCCTGCCCAGCCCAGCCCAGCCCAGGTCTCCTCCTGGAGCCCAGGAAGTGGGCCTCCTCTTTCTGAGGGGGGAACCAGATTCACAAGGAAGTCCTGCGGGAAAACAGCCCTGACCCGGCCCCGTGCAGGGGACTAACTCCCAAAGCATCGTGTGCGAGGACGTCCCCCGGCTCCCCGTGTGCCAGTCGCTGACGGAGAGCAGCAGTCATTCGGCTGAGGGCATCAGCACAGCACCCGGGTCCCTGGTGGACTTAGTTGGGGGAGAGAGATGGGCATCGTGTCAGACACGGGCCCTTCTGCAGCTGCGGAGAACCTTGTCTGAGCGCTGGCTGTAGGCCTCAGTCTACCCACCTGGCAGATGGGGCTCCGCCGTCCATGAGCGCTGCTAGCCGGAACTCCGAGGGGGTCAGCTGAGGCCTAGAAAGACCTCAGACCACAAAGGCCACTGTAAAAATGAAAGGACTGATGCATTCTCTTCTGGTGGATAGAATTCTGGAACCTGCCAGCTTCCCTCCTCTTGGAATTCAAGCAGCCTCCCTCAGGCTGGTTAAGGTCCCTCCGTGTTTTCCAAGAGAGGGCAGAACTTGGGGACTTGGGCTTCGCATTTCACAGCTAGCCCACCCCTACTGGGAAACATGCTTGTCCATGGAGCTGTCAGGGTAATTTAGAGCTCAGGCGGGAGATGCGCATTGGAGGGGGTCAGGGAGTGCGCAGTGGGCAAGGCTGCAGATTCTGGTGAGTGTGGCACACAGGCAGCCGGGGAGGCATGGAGGGGTGGGGGTGGGAGGCTGGCAGGAGGCTGTTCATCTTCACGCACTGCGTGAGAGGGGGCCGTGGGAGGTCAGCAGCTCCCTTGGGACCAAGCCAGGAGTGAAGGATTGGTTTCTATCTGCTTAGGCAGCAGCAGGTGCCATCCTCTGCCGTAGGGGAGGGAGAAAGCCTGACCCCCAATGTGCACTGTGCCCCCCTGCTCAGAGAAAGGCTGTGACCCCCTGGAGGAAGCAGGAGATGAGGACAAGTCCAAGGTCACGCAGCTGGTAGGCTTCCTGGCCTTAGGGCTGGGGCGCAGGCTTGGGGGCCAGACAGCCTAGGGGGGTGCTGTTCCTGCTTCCACACAGCAGCTCCACACGCGGTTGCCTCACGCCCTGGACTCCACAGAATAACTGATTTCCCGACAAGATCCTGCTGTTGTATTTTTTTCCGACTTGGCACAGTATGCATTGGAATTCCCACGAGATACTGGTGTTCCTGACTCGGATCCATTTGTTCTTCCTCTGAAATCTGATCACGGACATCTTTTCAACAATTAAAAAGAAAAGACATGAACATAATTTCCCCAATTTTAGGACTTTTTTTTTCCCTTGAAACCACTGGGGCCTGCCACTTCCTGTCAAAAGCAGACTCTAGAAAAGGTAATGACCATTTTAATAGGCAATTATACATTTATTATATTCATTTTAGCTCAACATATCAATATTTCACGGTGTTCTGCAAAGAGAAACCACCCTTTCTAGCTGCTCTGCTACCTGAACACATGAAGAAAGTTCTTTCTTGCGGCGTTGGAGAAGCCAGCTCGAAAGCGAGCCCCCATGCGGAGAAGTTCCAGGGGGGCGGGGCTGAGGAGCAGAGCTGGACCCCCAAATCCACGGCAGCCACCAGCTTGGCAGCTTTTCTGACATTCTTGCATTTTCTGGAGATTCAGGCCAGCGTTTTGCTTTGGAAGATGTCAAGCTGTACAATTTGCAGACCAGGTAAATCTAGCCCGGAGCCTTTCGTGGTAGACCCTTACAAGGCTATAAGCAGAAAGGGTATGGGAAATGGTTATCAGCAGCATCCCCAGAACCGTTAGCTAGACTTGCAGGAAGAGCTAACAGTGGAGTCTGTAGGCAAATGACTGAATATTCAAATATCTTCCCAAAAAGAGGACTTGAATTGTATCCCCACCCCCACCCCCAGATTCATACATTCCAGTCTTGACTCCCAGGACCTTAGAATGTGGCCTTATTTGGAAATAGGGTCCTTGCAGACGTAATGAGGTAAGATGAGGTCATGCAGGAGTAGGTGGGTCCTGATCCAATGTGACTGGTGTCCTTACACAAAAGAGAAACATGGACACAGGGACTCCCACACAGGGGGGAATGCCATGCGAAGACTAGAGTTATGCTGCCACACCCCAAGGGACTCCCAGAAACCAGGAGGGAGGCCCGGAACAGGTCCTTCCCCGGACCCTTCAGAGGGAGCGTGGCCCTGCCGACACTTTGATCTTGGACTTCTGGTCTCCAGAACGAAGAGACAACAAACGTCTCTAGTTTGAGCCCCTCAGTTTGTGGTGCTTTGTCATGCAGCCCTAGCAAACCCATAGGCTGACATCATATCCTTGGCAGTGGACGGGGACACTGGGATGATGCTGAGGGCTCCCTCTTGCCTCCATGGTTTACTCCATTCCTCCATCCGCTATCAAAGTGAGGACTCCATCACTCCAGTCCTGGGAAGCACCATTCTCTGAGTTACGTCAGCTGAGAATATGTCGGCAGGCTACAGAGGCTGGAAGTTGGCTGTGACTCGAAGACTTAAGGGAATTTCTTATTTTATTTTTTTTAATATCCCAAGCAAGGTATACTTAACTCCTAGTTCCACTTCTTGATTAAACATTAAACGTTTGCACCGGCTCAGCAGAACATGGAGTTATCTGTTAACTTGCAATCATGCTAAATTCATAAATCTAATTTGGCTCTGGCATGAAGCCAGGAGCAAATGCAAGAGATTAACCTTTTCGAACTATCGGGGCTGAAGATGAAAATTATTCTGTTATTGTTTTTTTTGTTAATTGATCGATTTAATGTGAGTTCTAGAGGCCACACGCAGATCTCTTGCATGTGGGGAGAATAGGAAATGGGAAAGAGAAACACATCCCCTTCCAGCCGCTTCCTTGCAAAAATTCAATCATGAGGGGCCAGCCTGATAGCGTAGTGGTTAAGTTTGCACACTCTGCTTCGGTGGCCTGGGTTTGCGGGTTCAGATCCTGGGTGCAGACCTACAACCTGCTCATCAAGCCACACTGTGGCAGTGTCCCACGTACAAAATGGAGGAAGATGGGCACAGATGTGAGCTCAGCGACAATCTTCCTCAAGCAAAAAGAGGAGGATTGGCAACAGATGTTAACTCAGGGCCAGTCTTCCTCACATGCACAACCCTGAGAAGGGTTGGACCTGGAAATCAATAGGATGTGTCATGAAGGAGAAGGAGGTGACAAGAATGGCTGAAACCTTCCGAGTCTGGGGTCAGATTGGGTAATTGCAAGTGAGAGAAACCCAGCTCAAACTACTAACATCCCTGGGACAGCCAGGGGCCCCATTGGCTTCCAGGACCCTGGGATACCCCTGACAGTTTTCCCCTGTTCTCCTCTCCATTCTCACGTTGCCCTCACGCTTGCCCTCTGTACCCAGCGGGCGCATCCAGCTGTGAGCAGCTCCAGCCTTACACGATCCCGGCACAGAGATCCCGGAGCAGCGAAGAGCCACCTCTCTCAGCTCATGTCTGTACACACATCTCAGGGAGGCCTCTGGTTTCTTGGTCCCAGTTCCATGTCCACCCTTGAACCGATCACCATGACTGGAGGTCGGGGTTCTGTGATTGGCAGCTCACAGAACCACATGGAGAGAGGGAGGGGTGGTTCCCCACAGGAGGAAAGTGAGCGCTGTTATGACACAGGCAGGGGAGGGTGGCTTAGCAAGGAGCACCCGCAGCCCCTCTCCTCTGTGGTGCCCTTAACTGATGGAGAGGAAGGGGGAGAAGGCGGGCCTGAGCTTGACGCACAGTCAGAATGAATAGTCGGAGCTGTGGGCAGTGGGGTACCCAGTAAACAGCTGAACACGTAGAGGTCTGAGGCTGTGGGGAGAGATGCCAGCAACACTGGAGCCAACAGCAGACCCAGCACGGGGCCTGGAGCCAGACTGCATAGGTTTAACTCCTGACTCTCTAACCTACCAGCTGTGTGATCTTGGGCAAGTTTCTTAACCTCTCTGTCCTTAGTTTCCACGTCTATAAAAATGGGGTTCATAGTTATACTCACCTTAAAGGGTTGCCGTGGTGATTAAACAATTTAACTCATGATAGGTAATTCGAAGGAAGCCAGACACAGGGTAGAGGCTGCGGAAGTGTTTGCCAGTATGATGGGGAGCTCAGTCAGTGACTGTCCCCAGAAACCAGGGGACTAGAGCATGGCAGCATCAGGGAGAGGGCAGAGCGTCAGAGGCAGCAGCGGTTGAGAGCCCTTGCTGCAGTCGAGACAACTGGGGAAGCCCTCTTAAAAAATACAAAATTTGATAGAAAAGCTACAGTATATTTAGAAGGGGAAAATGCATCCAAACAAATTACACATTTAAAATGAACTAATAAGTCCCGCGCTGGAAGGGGCCGTGCAGACGCAGCCGGAGCTCAGGCCCCGTTGGCTCGGCAGCCAGCGCCCTGGCAGGATGGGGACCGGCTGCGTGTTTGCGGGCCTGCGGGAGATGATGAGTTTTCCGCTGGGCTCCCAGGGCGCAGCAGGAGCTCATGCCTGGGCAACAGAGCCCTAGTTCCTCATGGGGCAGTGGGGAGGGACCCTTCAGATGCTTCCTCTCCTGGAGGCAGACGCCGGGGGCCTGGGAACAAGCGTGAGGGGACAAGTGGTCCTCGGTAGCTGCGGCCTGCCTGGGTTGCAGCCCCACTCTGCTCTGTCCCGAATGTGTTTCTGAAAACCTGTGCAATCCCGACAAGTCTCCCCAGCTTGCAGGTGAGCTCCCTTCCCAGAGCCAGGAACCGGGACCGCTCCCTGTGCGTCCTGCAGCGACCACTTCCCTCCAGCTTAGGCAGCTAAAGGTGGGAACTTCAGACACGCCTAGTGACCCGCCAGCCATGCCTTTGTGGCCCCACGATGGGGACCATCAGAATGGTCCCCTCCTTTCCCATGGACCTCTTCCAACCGCTCCAGAGAGAGCTGGGGAGAAGGCCCAGCGTGGGGGTTCCTGTCTTCAAGCTGCTAGCTTGCTCGCGGCCTTGTTCCGCTATTCAGGTGAAGCCGACAGGGTGTTCTGCTGGCTGCCTCACCCCCACTTCCCACCATCAGGGGAAGTACCCCACCAAATAGCAACCCACCCCACCCAGACCCAGTACTCCCCAGGATTATATGCTGTCCTCTGTTTCTTCAACTGTAAAATGGGAACAGAAATCATAATAGACCTCAGCAGGTTATGGCAAAAGGGATCATCCAGGCTTTTTTCTAAAGCCTATGAGGCCCCCTACTGTCTTTCCCTCTCCATGTGTCATGCCGCTCCTTCAACTGTGGCCTTCTTCCTGCTCCCCGTTAGACCAAGTCTTGCCCACCTCAGGGTCTTTGCACTTGCTGTTCCCTCCAACTGGAAGGCTGTTCCCTCTGTCTTCACCCAGCCTGTTCCTGCTCAGCCCTCAGAGCTCGTTGTAAAGAGTCGTCTCAGGAGGCCTTCCAGGGTCTCTCCAGCTCATGTGCATCCCCTCTCCCCCACTCCAGGTTCTCTACCTGGAATCTCACTGGCTCCCTTCTGTTTGTTGTTTGTCACTGTCGTCTGTCTGGCTAGAAGACTCTCTCCCTGAGGGCAGGGCCACGACTCCGTTCACTGCCGCATCCCATCCTGGACCGCAGAGCCTGTACGAAGGCCCTTGAGAAATCTGTGCCGAGGGGATGTGTGGGTTTGTTAATTAAGGAGAGAATGAGATCATGGGAGCGAAAGTCCTTGGGATGCCAAAGTGGTTAATAAATTGTACTTCCTTCTCTTCCTTCACTTTCAAAAGTGGATTTGCACGTTTGGTTTGATCACCTGTTGGGAAAGAAAAGGGTCAGGGAGAAATCTTGGGGCAGGGCCCAGGGGTTAGTGCTCGTGAGATGCGAAATCGCCACATGGAGGGCATTTCCCATCCCTCCTATGTGTGGGAGACAATCCAAGCCCATAGGTACCTGAAACGGGTGGTATTGGTTTCTATACTAACTTGTTTGAGATTTTTCTGGAAAGACTGATTGCAAAGATACTATTCCACAGAGGTGATGTGTGTCTGACCCTGGCGCATACCTTCTTGCTGAAACTTCATCACATTAACCCCAGAGCCAGTTTGGATGGAGACAAAAAGCACGAGGCTGAGGGGCTGGCCAGCTCAGCCTTGCCCCAGCTCTGAAACTCTGAGCAAGTTACCTAATCTCTCCGGGCCTCTGTTTCTCCATCTGTTAAATGGAGAGAGACTTACTCATTTGCCCCATCTGTCTTCCACGGTGGTTGTGAGTCATAAGGGGGGTTTATGAAGCTAAGAACAGCCCCTGGGGTGCCCACTGGCCCCATGCCCCCTTGGATGCGGGCACTCCCATCTGTCACCGGCTCTGTGGGACCAGCTGGGTGCAGCTGGCCCTGTGTGCTGGTACAGAGCTCTCTGGGCAAGGCCAAGTCCCTCTCCAGCCTCCGGTAAACAGACCCTCTGGGATAGGGCAGTCCTGGTTGAAAATTGGCCTCTTTTTGCAAAGGAGAGGCAGACGGGCTGGGGAGGTGGGGTGTGGTAATGTGCGGTGGACTGGGTGCCAGGAGCTGCAGTAAAGCCCCACTGATGCTCTGTCCACCTTTGGGCCGATGTCTTCCTCTTTCTGGGCTGTGACACCCTCACCTCCACAATGGGTGTGTGTGTGTGTGTGTAGGGATTAAACTAGGCACCATGGTCCATAACTTGGAGATCTGAATGCAAACTTTTCCCCATCCATAGAAAATACATATAAACCCAAACAAGCAAAACTGAGATGCCCTGAGACTCATCCATGGACCCCAGTCAAGGACCCAAGATAGGAAGGCCTTTAAGGGACCTCTGAACTCTGTTTATTTAGGGAAAACTCAGGTGGAGCTGAGCACAAGGTCCCCACTGAGCCCAAGGGCAAGGATGGCCCTTGGGAATTCCAGGTGGCAGGGTACCCCCACACCTCCCACGTTCCCACGTTCAGTGCAGCCCGCCCTGAGCCTGTGCGCAGAGCCGGCCTGTGGGGAATGTGCTGGGCAAGAGGAAGATCTCAGGCAGAAGGAGTGTGACTGATCCAATGAAGGGGGATTAAGACGGAAAACAGGCTCAGACCTCTTTGAGGACGCCAGACTTGCTTCTGCGCTCTTTCCGCTACACCGCATTGGGCCAGCAGAGGGCAGACGAGAGCAACATTGCTCTTTTCCCGGGCCTGCCAGGGGCGCACTGATCCGGCGGACGTCACAGGACACGCACAGCATCCACCCATTCACCGGTTTTCTTACAAATTTGTTTCTCAACTTACAGGGTGTTCGAACTCGGACAAGTCACTTCGACACTCTGAGCCTTAGTTCCTATATCTATAGGCTAAAGAGAATAGCGTTTGCCTTATAGGGTTACAAGGTTTAAATGACATAACACATATATTTAGCAGTTTCTGGCACAGAGCAAGAATTAAAAATAGCTACTACTATTGCCATAATTCACTGATTCGCACAATTGTTCATTTATTCAATCATTTTAATTCACCGAACATTTATTCACCTAGTGTCTGTTACATAAAAAACACCGCCCTCGGTGCTAGGAGATTGGGGGCGAGTTTCGAAGATGACTCAGACATGATCTCCCTTGACAGGGAGAGAAAACATCGCAAAGGAGCTGCGGGGAGCTGTGGGGCTCCCCGCGGGTGGGTGACACGCAGGGCACCCTCTTGGAATGCCGGGCCTTTGAAACAAATGGCTTATTGAAAGCACAGATGCACAGGCCTGGGCCCAGACCCACAGAATTTCCATTTCCGAGGATGGGCTAACGCACCTGCCTCTTTCAGAGCTCTGCAAGTGATTCTGACGATCAGCTAGGTTCGGGGAACCACTTAGTTGCATATTGAAATATGTGGAGGATTTAATCCTCTACAGATGAGGCCACCAGAGCCCAGCTCCTTCCTGAGGAGGGCTAACTATTGCTGTGGGGGCAGGGGCCTGGGTCAGGATTATAGAAGCTCGAAATGAAAGTGACTCAGGTCATCTCCCCCAGTGTAGTGGCATATGGTCCAGAAGCCTTTGCTTGAATATCGCTCCTCCTCTTTGAGCCTCAGTTTACTCATCTTTTTTTTTTTTCCAAAGATTTCATTTTTTTTTCCTTTTTCTCCCCAAAGCCCCCCGGTACATAGTTGTATATTCTTCGTTGTGGGTCCTTCTAGTTGTGGCATGTGGGACGCTGCCTCAGCGTGGTTTGATGAGCAGTGCCATGTCCGTGCCCAGGATTCGAACCAACGAAACACTGGGCCGCCTGCAGTGGAGTGCCGTGAACTTAACCACTAGGCCACGGGGCCAGCCCCAATTTACTCATCTTTAAAAAAGGGGATTGCATCAGATGATTTCAGGTCCTTTCAGCTCTGACGTTACGTGATTTTTATGTGGACATCGCTGCTCTGGAAGGCAGCCTTTAGAACAGCATGAACCTCAAGAGAAATCTCCCTGCCTTCCATAGTGCCCTGTTACCCATGGAGATGGTCCCAGCCTCTTCCTCGGGGGCTCGAGCTCCTCTTGCATGCAGGCCCTGCCTCCTCCTCTGCCTGACGTCTCCTTTATGAATGAATGACTGCTCACTCTTCCCCAGGGCCCTTCGCATCTTCACCCTGCGGCGGGTCATCTGCCATCCTGAAATTCTCTCCCTTCCTCCAGCCTTTGCCCACCCGCTGCACCTGAATCTGAACCTCGCCGACCCTACAGGACTCTGTTCAAACGCTCGGCCCCCATGAAGTCATCCCTGATTTCTCCCCAATCAAGTGACTTCTCTTTTCCGTGTCTCCCACATCAAACTTTCCATCATTGTCATTGTCCTCACCATCAGCTGACATTTATAGAGCACTTACTGGATACCAGGCATTATGCCCGCTTTCTTTCATTGACTCCTTTCACGAGCCTGTGATGCTGACACCACTGCCATTTCCATTTTGTGGGGGAAGAAACCCGGATCCCCAGGCTGGTTAAATAATTTGCCAGTGGAGACTCTGCTCTGCATTCTAGTAGTTTCTGCAGGTGTCTCATCTCAACGCCAGACTGAAGACTCCTCCTAGGAATCCTAAATGCTGCCAGTTGTATTTCTCAGGCCCTATAAGGAGAACTTGAAAACTTGTCTTAAAGCAGACAGCAGTCTGTAGGAAGACAGCATTGGCAGGACAAGGTGGGTGGCATGGAGAGTAGATGCTATTCTTTGGGACACTTACTTACACATTGGAGAAATCACTAAGAAACAACGAATTAGGGTCAACTCCACGCTAGCCCAAGTTCATGACCTCTAACTGTGCCTAGCAGGCTGAGGACCCCCATCGAGTGCTCTGGGTTCAGACCCAAACCTTGCACAGCATCCCAGAAATGTTTAGGTAATGCAATTTCTTAAAGTGAAGGATTTGAAAAAAAAAAAAAAGAGAAAAACTGAGAGTGGAAAATAAAATAGCAGCCACAACACAAGTGAAATCCAATTTTTCATTTGGCTCTTGGGAAAAGTGGGTATGGTGTGTGTGTTGGGGGGGGTGGATAGCGAGGAAGAAACCTGTTTTACAAGGCCTGTGGCAGCGCAGACACACCCCCCTTCCCGTCCAGCACAGCTGCTTTTTAATTCAAGAAACTGCTCAGATGGGAAAAGCTGTCTGTCCACGATTGTCCCAGTGGCCGTCCGCATTAACAGAGAGCATGAAACTGGCCTTTGGGGACAAGTGTTTGAAAAACAGCTGCCAAGGGTTAAGAAGAAGGAGGTTTATTTTTCATTTGTGCAGCAACGAGTCCCAGCTCTTTCTTTTCTGGGAAGTTTTTTCTTGGCTTTTCAAACCTCTCGATGAAGAGGGAATAGAAAAGTGAACTGAAGTAGTTCCAATTTGCAACAAGAGTGGGGGGCCACACAGGTAACGCTACAGAAAGAGATTGGAATTAGTCAATAAATAAAATTCAAGGTCCCAAGCCTGACTTCTCTTTCCTTAACTTCAAGGGATGAGAATAAAAAGATGGGTGGTTCCATTTATCAGATTCCTAATAAAAGCATGAAGTGATGCATCCCGCTGCTCAGGACCTGGACCAGGTCCTGGGAGGCACTAAGAGCTAATCCAGAACTTCTCCCCCAGCAGCACGATCTGACTCCTAGAGATGCGCTTATTAACCGCCACCTTCCCAAGAGCTACCGCTGCTGCCCGTTGGATGCTCTCAGCGCCTGAGAACCCTGGATCCTCGCATTTCAGCAACACGGGGCCTGACTGAAACGTTGCCTAAGTAGTGCATCAAAGTAATCCCCCTCTCCATCCGTCATCCTCCTCTCCCCCTGCATGCTCCATCCCATTGTGGCTCTCAGCCACAGACAGCTGCTTGCCTAACTCCAGTGTCCAGTGTTGGACAGCTCCCCATCCAGGGGAACACAGTCATGGGGACACGCAGAGTTAATACCGAGGAAGTGCTCAGAATTGACCCTGGCACACAGTGCACACTTAATAAGTGTTAGTCTTTATTAGCATGGTTGTTCTTTTTCTGGGTTTACCCTCAGTGTGATAAATGCTATGCTGGGTGTGTGTTGATGGAGAGGAGGGGAGGTTAGCACAGCGTGCCATATGAGACTGAGAAAGAAGGTCAAGGAATGCTTGGGATTTGAGCCAATGTGATATGTATTTGGAATAGGAAGTGACAGAGTTTATACCCGAAAGAGCAGGGTTTGTCCAAGGAGTAGTTGATGAAGGAGCTGTAGATAGAGAGAAGGGGCCAGGCACCCCTGCCAAGTTTGGAGTTTTGTCCCATGCGTTCTTAAACTTTTCCACGTCTGGGATGAAGCAGGGATGAAGGAACAAGGAATCTGAGGGACCTAGGCAAAGCCCAAAGAAGCTTTTTCCAAGATTGACATTCTAAATTTGTGTTCTACTCTGTAGCATAACCCAATATAAAAACAAAAATGATGGAACCCTAGGAAGATGCGCCGTGTTTCCCTGGGGATTTTTCAGCCATACACGCCCGGAACCTGTCACCCAGGAGGAGAAACGTCACTGTAGGTGACGGATGGAAACGTGGGGGAGGGCTTTAGAGGGAGAGACGTGTGCTCAAGTTTGTGTTTCAGAAAGATGGATTGGGGGTTAGAGGGAGCAAGTCAGGTCGCTGGGACACTAGTCCAAAAACAGCCATAGGGGTCATTGCCTGATGGAAGGAGTGGCAGGGCATGGAGCTCAGAGTGGCGCTGGCTGCACAAGTTCCCATGTTCCAGGAAGCCTTTCTCGCCATTGAGAAGAGAGGCCACATTTTGTAGTTGTTTGTGACTCTCACTTTTCGTTTTTCGATTCCTTAGTTTAAAGGTTCTTGACCTTGAAGAATCAATATTCCCATGTGACGCCTGGCTCAAGCTTGAGAAACGTCTGTGTATTAGATGACACCTTAGCAGGCCCTAAATAGCATGGCTGGAGGTGTCAGGGTCATTCAAACTCCCTGGGAGGTCTCCTGTGCAGTCCAGAACATTCGTGGAAGGCTCTCTGGTCTGTAGTCCATACTGATCATGGACGATTTGCCCACTGCCCAAGGCTGCCAGTCTTTGCTTTGGTCAAGTTTGGGCTCTGTGATGGATGCCAGGGTGGGGTGTCCTGGTGCCACATATCCAGCCTTCCTTTATGCACCCCTGGCATTTTCACGGGTCCCCAATTCTCATGGAACTTCGCACAGCCCCATCCCCTCACTGTTGCTGGTGGAAGCACCCTCCAGGGTAGCCCACCTCCACCTCCCCCCACCCTCTGAGCTTCTCCTATTCTCAGACAGTCCACTTCCATCTTCTCTTCAAGCTTGCTCAAGCTCCTGTGTGTTGTTTGTCTTGTGGGTGCCTGACAAAATGATCAGGCAAAAAAAAAAAAAAAAGAAAAACACCGAAAAAGAGAGAAAATTATCTACAGCAGCCAGGACCAAACATAAATTAAATCTCACCAATTCGTTCTGCCACATAGGCCTTTGTTACTGCCCCCTCTCTGTCCCAGCCAACCATCTTTTAATGGTGTAAGTGTCCAGGTTACTGCATGCTCTTCTCTGAATTGACTGCAAGGAGTTTCCAAAGGCTGGTCAGTGGTGTAGCCAGAGAGACCCGGGACGTGCTCAATGGGCTATAGAAAGGGTTGCGATGAATGATGATGGTTGATGGTCAGACTGAAGGAGAAGGAAGTGAGGGATCCCTTCCATGTCTGTGTGTCTGTTCATCCATCCATCTATCTGTCTGTCCGTCTGTCTATGCAGACATACACGCACACTTAGCTCATGTACATGTAAGCACACTTATGAGTACGTACTTTTGGGCTCTGCTGACTTGGACTTTGTTTGTGTGAAAGTGAGGACAAGTAGGTGCTGCTGTGGTTACACATTACCCTTTTCGAACAGCATCTTTACACCTTGCAGACAGGTGTTGCTGTATTCCAACGAAGTGACGTGAGGCACCTGGGGAGATTTCTAGGGTGGCTGAACCTTGGGGCAGGCATCAAGCTTTCCAAGTTCGTGGATACGAACTTTGGTCACTTACTAGGAATGACCCTCTGGGGGATGGACTTCCACCAACCAAGTGCAAAAGAGATGGATCAAAAAACCCAAATTGTGATACTGAATTTTATCTCCAGAGAGGAGGATGCTGGGGCCCCTTGCCCGGGCTGCCTCCTTCTCGTGCTGTCTGTTCCAACTGTCTTCTGATGCGGTTCAGAAGGCTGCCTGGTGAGCATAGATTCAAGGAAGAGAAATGCAGTGTCACCAGGAAGGCTTCTGCTAAACCGGCTGTGTCTTGAAGGGCATGAGGAATTTGTCTTTGCCTCCGTTTCTGCACTGAGCACAGTCCTGGCTCCGCAGAGGTGATCACAGCGGGCACTTACTGTATACCAGGCTATGGTCCAAAGACTTCACATATATGAACTCTTCTAATCCTCATAATCATTTTATGAGGTCGGTGCTGTCATTAGCTCCATTTAATGAATAAAGAAGTGGGGGCTGTGGTTGGAATAATGACCTCCTCAAGATGTCCAAGACTTAATCTTTGGAACCTGTGAGTATGTTACCTTATATGGCAAAAGGGATTTTGCAGAATTCATTAATCTCCCCTTGAGATGGAGAGATTATCCTGGATTAGGCAGGCGGGTATAATCTAATCACAAGAGTCTTTAAACTTGGAGAAGTGTTTCTAGCTACAGAGGACCAGAGAGACGGCAGCATGAGAATGGCTTTGTGCTGTGGCTGACTTTGAAGATGGAGGAGGGGTCATGATCCCAGGGATGCAGGCAGCCTCTAGAAGCTGGAAAAGGCGAGGAAGCGGATTGTCCCCTAGAGCCTCGAGAAGGAGCACAGCCCTGCTGACAGCTGGGTTTCAGCCCAGTGAGACCCAGGTCAGGCTTCTAACTTCCAGAACTGGAAGAGAATAAATGTGTGTCGTTTTCAGCTCCTAGGTTTGTGGTAATTTGTTACAATAGGAATAGAGATCTAATACAGATTTACAGAAAGGTTAAGTGACACAGGTAATAAGTGATGGAGCCAGAGTTAAAACCCACATGGTTTGCTTCCAAAACTCACGTCCTAACTACTCCACAACATGGCCAAGTCCACTGCCATTATCCACTGAAAGAATCAATGAGTAAGGAAAGCAGGAAGGAGGGAAAGAGGATCAGTGGAAGAGAAAACATTTGTATGAGGTTGACTCAGCCTTGTGTTCCATCCGTCTCCATTGTGAGGATTTTTCTGCTTACTTAGCAATTAACATAGATCTCTCTCTCCCCTCACTTCCCCTCCCATACTGTTGGAAGCACCTACCAATGAACTTTCTAGAACCCATGCCAACCACAGCTTTGTCTGAGCATCCCTTTGGTCAGGGTGTGCTGGAATAGGGTGCACATAGGTGCATTGCTTTGCAGTCAAATTGGTGTTTTTTCGCTGAGATTTAAGAAGTCTCTTTTTCCCATTCACAGCCCTTGGACACGTCATCTCACCCATTTTGTGCTGATTTCACTTCCTGTCTAGGTCCTCAAAACAACCTGTTTGGGCCACCACGAGGGTTGCCAGATTTAGCAAATAAAAACCAGGATACTCTGTTAAATCTATATCTCAGATAAACAACAAATATTTTTTTAGTGTAAGTGTACCTCAAATATTGCACAGGATATACTTGTACAAAAAATTGTTCTTTGTTTACATGAAATTCAAATTTAACTGCGCATCCTGTATTTTATCTGTCAATTCCACCCACAGCAGACCAACAGGGAAACTATTCTGGGGCGGAAGACCTTTTTAGCCCCCTAAACCATGCTGGGGAGAGCTTTCCATTTCAGGCTAGCGTGGAGACAGGGATTGTCTCTCCATCTGCATGGACCTACTGAACAGGTGCGCCAGCAGCTAAGGGAGGATGAGGTGAGGTGGGATGGAGGAGAGGATGAGGTGAGATGGCGGAGATGGGCCAGGACAGACAAGGAATCCTCTGACCGGCCCTCATGACCCAGAGATGCTGCCCAGTCACCGTCAGCCTTCAAGATGATTCCTCCAGTGGTTCCAGAAATAGGGTGGTCAAGCTGGGCTGGGAAGGGAGGAAAAGGCAGAGGGTTGTGGGAACGAGTCACCCTTTGGGCCTTTGGGCCTCTTGCCTCTCAGAGCAGTTGGCCTCTGGTGCAGAACCCACATCTAGAATACCTGTGTTTTGGTTGCTACACTCTTACCCCTAACTTAACAATACCTCCCACCACCTGCCCGCTCAGACTCCCCCACCCACCCAATTCTCCATTTTGTCTCTTACTTTTAATTTTCTGTCAGTCATTGTATTGGTCATTGGGAATTCAGTCCTCTCCCAATCCATCCATCCATCAATAAACAAGAAGGAGTTATAGAGTGTCTACTGTATACAAAGGAGTGTGTTAGTCCCAGTACTGAAGGCAAGCATCTGTCCTTCAGGAGCTTAGAGTCGAACAGAACAAGTCAGATTTGATCATATGAGGAAGAAATGATCAAATGACAAGATGGTTCTGTCATTTATGAACCATCCATTGGACATCTACCACCATGCTGGGTGCTGGAGATGTGAGGAAGAAGGCTGGGAGCCCACAGCAGCTGATGAGGGTGCAGAAACCAACAGTTGCTGGAATGCACAGAGAAGAGGCCCCTAACCCAGCCTGGAGACTGGAGAAGGTTCTGCTTAAGTGGGGAGGGCCAAAGAGTCTCTAGAAAGAGAAGTAGAAGTCAACTAGGTGAATGAAGGTCGTAGGGTTCGTTGAAGATGGAGTGGAAAGAGTGTTTCAGGCAGAAGGAAGAGCAAAGGCAAAGACCCATCATGCATGAAAATGTGTGATATGCTGTGAAGACCACAGGTGATTCACTGGGGCTGGAGTGGAGCAAGGTGGGGAGATGGAGTTAGAGGTCACTGGGAGGGGCCTGCTGTGGATTCAGACATCTGATTCCAAGGGAGGGGGCGAGATCATTGCTAAGGGGTGTGGTCAGGAAGGCTTCCTGCAGGAGTATGACATGGGCTGACATGGGCTGGAAGTATTTCTCATAATGGAAGTTCAGTGGTCCTCGGGCTGAAGGAGTCAGAGAGACGGCATTGCTAGACAGACCCACTAGGCTGGGCATGGTGTGTGCATGGCTCATGGAAGGATCCAGCAGCCACCCATATGTGATCAGTTGACATCAGGAATGTCGTGCAGGACGTGAGTATCTTTAGAGGTGGGCAGAGCATGAAGACATGAGGAGAGGTAGGGAGGAGATTACACTTATTGAGCCAATCACTATCCTGGGAACACCATACACGATTTTTCGTTATAACAAGCCAGCAAGTTCCACATTATCTGTATGGTCCACGTGAAGAAACTTCGGTTCAGAAAAGTTCAATAACTTCCCCAAGGTCACTTGAGAAGATCGTGGACTTGAATTCTGTCTGAATTCAAAGCCACAGAGAGAGGCCCTCCACCCCTCTTCCCTTTGAGATCTTGAATATTTAATCTGGCTCCTCCATTTGGTGTGTAATTAGATGGAGAAAAATGTATTCACCAGAATTCCTCCTGGGGAGTGACCACGGAACTTGTCTGGAAAATATACTTGGATAAGCTGTTTTGACGTGGACGGCAAGGAGAGATTCTGGGAGCATACTCAAGCAACAAAAGATGGTCTCTTAGCTGCCGTGCCTGAGTCAAGAGTGTTGAGGTCTGTTGGCTTTGCGAAAGACTGTTAATTTGTTTACCATCTGGCCTCGGTATCTCCTAGGGCCTCAAGGAGAAATGGCAGCTCGGGAGGACCTAAACTCTGACCCCCAGCACTTGGACAATGCCATTCATTTCACTCATTCATTCAACATGGGCATGCCACTCATGTCCAGCTGGGCACTTGCTCTGTGCCAAGTCTTAAGTAAAGAGTTATGGTCTTGTTTGTTTATGATCTAATAGATAATGTAAATTATATACATGGACCACTGCTGTGGGCTGAACGTTTGCGTCCTCCCAAACTTCGTAAATTGAAGCCCTAATCCCCAATGTGATGGCATCAGGAGGTGGGACCTTTGAGAGGTGGTTAGGTCATGAGGGTGGAGCCCTCATGATGGGATCAGTGCTGTTTCAAAAAGAGACCCAGGACAGATGGTGTCTCTCTCGGCCATGTGAAGACACAGCGCAAAGACGTAGCAGCTGTCTGCAAACCAGGAAGCAGGCTCTCACCAGACACGGAAGCTGCCAACACCTTGATCTCGGACTTCCAGCCCGCAGAAATATGAGAAATAAATGGTTGTTGTTTAAGCCCCACAGTCTATGGCATTTTGTAATAACAACCCAAACTAGGATGACCACTGTTCCGGTAGTTCGTGAAAATACTAAAACGTGCACAAAATAGAAACCCTAAAACAATGAGGATTAGATGAAATAAACAGAATTAATTTAACCTTTTCATTAACATCATATCATGAATGATGCTGGGTGCACTTATATATCTCCAATAGTCATTTTGGTAATTACAGCCTTTTTGGCTGACTTCTTTTCAGACCTGATTAGATCAGAGTTGTTTTTAGCCTAGAAATCAGGCTGACGGTGAGCTAGCCCTGGGAGGGTCACTGTGCTCCCGTTATTAGCATCATTTTCTTTCCACCCACGGTTTCTTCGCAGGAATCTTCTGAAGCCACTTGTCCGTTCTGTAAGGGCTGGTTTAGTTAAAACTCAATAAGAGATTGTGAAACTTCTCTTCGCTGGGCACACACAAGCCGAACTCATCGCAACACGTCTGCAAGTGGAACGAAGTCTGCCCTCCACTGCTTCGACTTTTCCCCACTCTTCCTGAACGCTCGTGGACCACACGTGACACGTGGCCGCCTGACACTGGGCTGTCAGGGTGCTAGTGTTGACATGTGTATGAAATATGAGTAACGCTCGTATTTTAGATAAAAATAAAGATCAGTGGAAGTTCTCATTTTATCCTCTCCACACTCACTGGGTCACCTTGTGTACCCTACTTTGGAAACCATCCATCTGCAGGTGGGGCATATCAATGTGAGCCAAAGAATCACACAGACGAATGTTTAAGTATCAACTGCAATGCGTGCAATGAAGAAAAATCCAGGCTGCTGAGAGAGAGGCCTTGACTTTGCGGAGGTGATCAGGGCCCTCTCCCTTGAGAATGCCAACTGAGCTGAGCTCCAAAGGAAAAATGAGTTTCCCAGATGAAGAGTCAGAGAAGAGACATCCAGATAGAGGAAACGACCTTTGCAAAGGCCCTGAGGTCGGAGGAAGCAGAATCCACAATGGGAACTGTCCAGAGGCTGGTGTGGCTGGAGCACAGAAAGCGAGGGGGACAGTGGCATGAGATAAACCCTGACACCTCTTAGACACTGGGGACCCCAATAAGATGCATTTCAAAGCAGGCACTGAGAAAACACCCCAGGATGGAGAGAGGCTGACAGGTCAGGAACAGCAATGTGGGAACCGATGTCTCACTCTGTCCCCAGGTGAGGAGAAGTTTGGGGCAGCTGGTGTGGGGGGTGCAGCCCAAGGACTCCGAAGAGGGCTGCCCTGAGGCCACTGAGATTCAGCTGCTAGCCTCCTGGAGAGAAGAGAGATTAATAATGACAGAGGGCAGTGAAGTGTGTAGGGAAGGGTCGGGGGTCCATTGACAACAATCACAGCTGGCGATAAAAACTCAAACACACCATCCACTGGCAAGTCTTTCCCTCACTTTAAAATTACAGTCCGTGTCCCCATACCCCCACTGCGGCCTTAAATTATCCATGAGTTCCCCTGACACGTGGTACAGCTCAATCGGCTCTATCCAGTGCCTCCGGGCACAGAGACTTCCAAAATGGAATAGAAATGGTCTTATCACCTGCATTTAATTAATGCCACCATACACTTAACATCTCAAAGGAAGACTCTACAAACACACTTTAGCGTGCAGGCGCATCCAGCAAAGACTGAAGGAAAGAAAAAAGGAAAAAACATAACCTTAGCCTCAGTTACATCCAATGAGCAAAACACACTTCTTTACTCTGGATAAATCTCTTACAATCCACTGGAAGCCATTTACAAAGCTCATACTGAGAAACTAATATTTACCCTGAAAAATGTTTGTGTGCTTGTGATGCAGCAAAAGAGCAAGGATTTTGGAAGCAGACAGACCCCGGTTTGAATCTACACGAATCTGGAAAGCTTCCTTAAGCCGCCAAAGCCCCAGTTTCCTTATTTGCAAAACAGGGAAAATATATTTCCCTCTCGGGATTATTATAAAGCTTCAATGAGACAGGGAACATAAAAGACTGATGTCTCTGGTGCACATTAGATCCCCGTCTGTGTGTGCGTGTGCACTCGCACACTCGCATGCACATGGAGACCTGTTCCATGGCATCATCTAAGAAAAGTCAGCAAACAGGCTACAACTGGCAGGTCTTCACCCACTTACATTTCACTACTGAGCCAGGACAAATATAAACCCTTATGGAAAATTTGGAACGTTTTTTAACTTTCCAGCCCTGTTATTTTTGTGACCTGCTTGCTGGTATGTGACCTTGGCCAGGTCGCTTAAACACTTCTTATTGTATCTTACATGTTCTTGGAAGTACCCTTAAATTCTAGGAGGAAAAGAGAAAGGACGGTAGGAAGAAAGAGAAAGGAGGAGGGAGGAAGGGAGGTACGAGGGGAAGAAGGGAGAGAGGAAAGGAGAAAAACAATACTAGTAAGAAAATAGTTCTAAAATGGGAAGCACTCCAATGGAGCTGACTCTTTGTCAGGCCCGGCTCTAAATTCTTAATACATCCATCCGTTTAATCATGATACAGCCCTATGAGGTAAGAACCACTATCATCTCCGTTTTAGAGATGAGAAAACTGAGGCTCTGCTACCTACTTGCTATGTATCTTGAGGCAAGTTGCTTAGCTTCTCTGAGCCCCAGTTTCCTTACCTTTAAGATAGGAATAATAATAATCTCCACCTTGCTAGGTTTTCTGGTGAGGATTAAATGGTATAACACACACAAAAGATCCTTGCTCTGTACATCATACATAGTAGGAAGTGTTATTTCCCGAGGAAGAATCAAGCAAGGTTGACATCATTCTTCTTCCCAATAGCGTTGGAGGGAAAAGGAATGCAGGGGTGAGTAGGGGGAGAGCTTCAAAGAGGGGGAGAATGTGCTACGAGTCCTGAGCTGTGTGGGTGGGAAGAGGGCAGTGAAGTCTAATCCTTGAAGAGTCCCGTGGGTCCCAAGGGAGGAACGGACGTCAAGGTCAGTCCTGCGGTGGTTTTATTTCCACCCAGTGGTCCACTTTCCACCAGAGACCTCGTCTCAGTTCCCACAAGTGAGATGGGACAGGAGAGAGAAGCCTGACTTTCCCTCAAACAGCTGCAGGGTGTGTTGCCATAGCGAACACCAATCAAAGAGCATGACTGGGCTACCAACAGGGTTTAACTTCCCAATTCTCCCAGTACTTCCCCAAATCAGTTCCCGCTTCTCCATGCTTGGTGGACGTACAGCAAAGCTCAGATAACAATCCCAACTGTTCTCTAAAGAACTCCTTGCCTGAGCTCCTGGAGAAAGGACACTAGGCTAGGAACCAAACAGGGAAATTGAGGCCCAGAGTCATTCAGTGTCTTGCCTGAGGCTGTACCACTTGATTTGCAGGGGAAGGTGGATCCATTTGGTCACACAACTTCAGGATGCTCTGTTGGTGTTTATTCTACAAAAATGGTGGTCCTTGAAGTTGGGCAGTGGGACAGCCCTGGGTGAGGTAATCAAGCATGGATCCAGGCCTTTTAACTCCTAGTCTAAAGTCTTCCACTGTGCTAAAGGAACATCTCACAGAGAGTCTGCCTTTTGAAGGGCTTAACACTCACAAGTGTAAGAACTATTTTCTGGGCTTCAGGGTCCTAAGATCAGCGCAGCAGCTTGCTAGACATGAGCTCAAGTTAGCACAAGGTGCTTGCTCTTGGAGGCTGGCACAGCATGACGTTTAGCACCGGCTGAGTGAGAGGTTAAAGGAAAGGAGGTGTGGGTGCATCAGAAAACAGCACGAGCAAAGGGAACGGATGGGAGCTTAGCTCGGATCTGCTCATGGAGTTAAGTCAAACATGGTCAGGGTGTACCTAGCAGAGGGTCCATCTGGAAAATCTCTGGGGAGCCTGGTAGTAAAGGGCAGCCTGGTGAAATGTTTGGGATAGAAGCTGAGATCAAGATTAAGAAGCCAGAGGCACAGTTTAAGGTGGGGCAGGCTCGTGCATTAAGGGTAGACTCGTTGCCTTGCAAGAGCCGTGCAGCTCTTAACCTGTGGCTGCAGTGGGAGGTGATGTCCAAGAATACTGAGAAGGAGCTGGAGTCGAGGAGCTGGGGTCAGGGGTCTTGGGGGTCAGGCAGGGCAACCTTCTTGTAACAAAATGCTGCTGGGAGCCACAGAAGGTAAAAGATATGATGCCAATGCACCCGTCCAGCGCAGCCACATTCTCTCTGTTATCCACACTAGGACCTCTGCCATCTTGCCTGCTCTCCCATTCCAGAGAGTAGCAAATAAGGGAGAATCAGTATCCGATTGGCTCCTCTAAACCACACCCCAACATCTCATGAAGGGCTGCAGGAACTTGCTCCATTGGCCAAAGGAAGTTTGGGTTCCTAGCCTTCGCTTGCTGGTCTGCTCAAGATAACTGGACTTTTGGCGAGCGTGGGGCTCTCTCTACCTCTCTTTGTTTTGAACACAGACCCCATTATCTTGCCTCTCACTGCACACTGGGCTCCACTCCACTCCACTCCCAAGTGCAGCAAATTGGACTGAGCCCAAATGGAAGCCCAGGCTTTGAGCAGCCTTTATGAGCGGGGCCAGCAGGACCTGGTGAGTGCTGTGCAGGCCTTCAGCCCTGGGCCTGGCTGCCACAGAAGTTGTCACGCTCTTGCTCCCCTGGATCGGCTTCCTGTAGTTGGTGTAGGGCAGGTCTCCTATACGGCAGGAGCTAATTGTGTCCCCGAGGAGTTGTTAGAAGAGGACAGCCAGGCCCCATGTGTCTGCAGTGCTCTGATTAGCTCCAGCACGCCTCCCCATGTTCTGATCATGTCCTTTATTAGATCGCTGTTGGATGCCAACTAAGTTTAATTCGGCATTTGCTTTTTTAAACATCCCGGAGACAACGGTTATGCAGCAGATATTTTCTAGAAACTGCCGAATGCATCTGAAGCCACCAACTTAGGAGCTCTGAAAACCATGTTGCTTGTTTAATATGAGCTTTCTGGGGAGATGGCCCAGAATCTTCTGCCAAAATCTTCGCAGACTGCTTCTTCCTTCCACTCCCCAAGCACCTCATTTAGTTAAGTAGTTTTGCCTTCTTTAGGTTGCTTCGTAATTGGGGTGATTATTCATTCTCATCACAAGACAGAACTGGGAGGAAGAGGCTGGCTCGGGACCCCAATGCTCTGTCTAGCGTCCTGCTGAATTTTATCACTTTTCTTGTTCTGTCTGAGTGCTTGATTCTGAGACTTGACGAGCTGGCACAGGGTCGGTCAGTCCCGGCTACCTCATGGCCGCTGTTCAGAAGTAACAACCCCATCGTCATAATGGGGTCAAACTTGAGGAGAAAGGCAGCAGGGACTTTGTTTGCCAGCCAGCCAGGAAGATGTAGTGACCCACAGCTTAGCCAGTCTGTGCACTGTACCTTCCAAGCAAGGCCCTGGATGGGTGTTCTGAAAGGTCTCTGTTGCAGACCAGCAGGGGTTACCCATGAGCATGGTTCGTAAGGAGGTGGTCTAGATCTGCCATGTCAGAGTCCGTTACCAATAGTGCTGAGGGACACACCGGGCCATGTCTGGAGACCCATTACAGCCCTGTCACACAGCACCCTGAGGATCACAGATGTCACCAGAGGGGACATCCCCTACAGGAAACTATTGTTTCTTCTCTATAGGGAGCAACACTTCTGACACTGAGCATAGAGGTTTTTTCCCCACACGGACCAATTCTGACACCAACTAGGTGTCCTATAGTTCGATTCAATCCTGGCACTATCTACCTGGAGTTGGTATCAGATCCCACAAGTTAAGGGCTCAGTCCCACAAGACTGCTCCTCCCTCAGATGCCAATCGCAAGTCCATACCTGCCATACTTCTGACCAATCCGCTATAAATCTGGAGATCCCACAACGCTGTCCTCAGGTTCGAGAATTTGCTAGAATGACTCATAGAATTCAGGAAAGTGCTTTACTACTGTTACCTGTTCATTATAAAAGAATGCAACTCAAGAGCAGCAAGGTGGAAGGGACGCATAGGGCAAGGCATGGGGGAGGGAATGTGGAGCCCCACGCCCTCTCCAGGTGCGCCACTCTCCTAGCGCCTCGATATGTTCCCAACCTGGAAGCTCTCCAAATCCTGCACTTGAGGGATTTTTATGGAGGCTTCATTGTGTAGCCATGATGAATTTTTAACTCAATCTCCAGCCCCTCGCCCCTGCCCAGGGGATGGGGGGTGGCTGAAAGTTCCAAGCTTCTAATCATGGTTTGGTCTTTCTGGTGACCAGTGCCCACCCTGAAGCCGTCCAGGAGCCCACCAAGAGTCACCTCATCAGAACTAAAGCCACTCCTATCACCCAGGAAATTCCAAGGGATTTAGGAAATCTCTGTCAGGGACTGGGGTAAAGACTGAATATTAGAACAAAAGACGTTCCTAGCACCTTTACAGATTAGGAAATTACAAAGGTTTTGGAGCTCTGACCAGGATCTGAGGGTAAAGACCAGAATATATATTTCTTATTATACCACAATATCACATCCCCTGTGTCAAATGTTCCAAGACCTCCTCCCTCCTAACTGCTCTGCCCATCCTCCCTGTTCTCATCATTCTGGTTCGGTCATCTTGCTCTCAATATCTGCTCAGGCTCCCAGCCTGTATTTGGATGAACCATCAAGACCGCCTTGTCTGGCTTTCCCATATCCGAACAACCCTCTCTTCCAACCACACCCTCATGTAACACCCTACCTCTGCACGCCCTCTTGATTTCAGTAACACTCAGGGTTACTAGTAAGAGAACCTGTCCATGGGCTGTAGCTCCGTGGAAAACAGGCCTGTTAGAGAGACGAGTAAGCAAACAATTATAACTCAGCGTGATAAGATCCATGATAGGGGAGCATGGGGTGCTATAGAAACACAGAGGAGGAATGAAAAGGAGGCTGGGAGGTTCAAGGAAGGCTTCCTGGAGGAAGAGATTTCTAAAGTGAGACCTGAAGAAGGAGCAGGGAGAATATTCCAGACAGAGAGAGCAGCATATGAAAAGACTCAGACCAGACAGATTTGAAGATATGCAAGAAATGCAATGGCACAGATGAGCCTCACCTGGAAGGACCCACTGGGACGGCTTTGAGTTCTGTTCCAGAAATGGAAATGGATTGGTCCTAAGCCATTCTCAATCTTGGGGGCAAGGATACGCCTCGAGATAATGGAAAACCAAGAAGCTAATGATTTAATGTAAGAAATGAGCCTCTGATCTTATTTCTATTAACATGGGCTTCGTATCATTTATGAGAAATCTGATGTCAATGTGATTCTCATTTTTTTGGAGATTATATGTTCTTTACTTAAAACTATCCCATTGTTGAAGATTTTAGTAATTTCTCTCTTTTTTTGCTGTAGTTCCATAATATTGTGATAGGTATCTTCAAGCATAATCTTTCTTCTCCTTCCCTCTTCCCTTTCAGGTTCAGTTTCTAGGAAAGAATCCCATGACTGGAATTGCTGGGGCAAATGTTACAAACATCTGAAGGGCCCTTCCTCTTTCCACTGGGCCATGCTGCTTCAAAAACAAAGAGCAAATAGACATTATAATACTCCCTTCTGAAAGAACCCATAAGTACTAACACAGTTTGAACCAGGAATCAGAACCACCAAGTTTAATATCCACTCCAACTTGAGAAACATAGAAAAAGAAAAATTGTCTCTCTTCATTATAGACTTAGGGAACATGCTAAGATTTTTTTTTACATGAGGATTGAACAGACCATTCAACACCCAATTCATTGCTTGACTGTTAATTATTGCCCTATTTTATTGGATAGGAAAAATGGAATCAACCATCATAGCACTAATCATACCCAAAATAGAGGGGCAACCTTGCAAAGCCACACGTAAACTTGTACAGGATGGACAAGACAGGAGAAGTAAGGGACAAGGCTTCTTGGAAAAGTCGTGCACTTGAGCAAAAGCTGAATATCTATTCAAGAGTGCTCAGGGGGAGTTGTTAACCCAAGGAAGACAAGCCTTGTACCCAACCACATGTGCTTAGGGGAGAAATGGCTGCTCAGAGTTTCCACTGAAGAGGAAACAAACTTGGGTTTCACTTCTGCTTGTGTAAATTCTTAGTCTCCTCCTGACCTCTGTACCCTCAGCCAGAAGCCATAGCGAGCTCTCCCAGGCTCCTGATGAGCCTGTGGATGTGTGAGGAAGGGAAAGAGTGCATGGATCAATCCCCCACTAAGTGTCCTGTCCTTCCTAGAGAGTGCCTTATCCCATCCTTACAATAACTCCATAAGACAGGGCCCTGGCTTTTTCAGGATGTGTCAGCAGGAAGGCAAACAACAGAAGGGGGGAATCTAAAGTTGTGCTTAAAGGCTTGAGCTCTGGAGATGGAGGTTCCAGTCCCAGCTCCACCGCTACCCTGTGCCCTTAGGCCAGACCCTTGGCCTCTCTGTGTCTCGTTTGCTCATCTGTAAATCGAAGATAATGATGCCTCCCACCTAGGGTCGCTCTGAGGATTAGAGGAGACTGTGCAGAAAGTGCTCAGAAGCGGCTGGCACATCACTGCCACGCCTTGCATGTGGGCTCTTGTTAATGCCTCCTGAATAAGAGTTTGAGGTGATCAGAGAACACTCACGTGTCCTGCTGTCCTTCAGCCAGAATCCCCAGAGTCAGCACCTGAGTCTCTCCTGTCTCGGATTTGGCACCTGCCCACCTGGGCACTTTTGGAAGGGCTGAGAGTGGCCCCATTCCACCGCACCTCTCTGAGTCAATCCTTTTGTCCCAGGACCAAAATATCAGCTGTGATATCCTACTTTCCAGTTTTTTCTGGCAGCCTGTTAGGGCCTAAGGAAACAGTAGTTCTGGCAGCCTCCCCATTTTACAGATGGGCAAGCAGGGAGGCCCCTCTGTTACAGCTGCGCTCCCCTACAAACACACACACAGACACACGAACATACACACACAGTGCACACACACCATGCTGGGGTGCCTGCCGTACCACACCTGGATGATGTGTCAGCCTCAGAGCACAGACCTTCCCAGAGCAGTTTGTCCAGGTGTGGGAACTGTAGTCCCCACTTCAATCTCTTTTGTCACACCCTTCTCATTTCTTTGAGGTCTGATTGGCACGAAGAAGCTGTCTGCACCTAGGAACTGAGTTGAGGTAACTGGTCCACACAGCGACATGGCTACAACTAGAGCAGGTGTCTTCTTCCCCCTCCCACCCTCCTCCTTGAGGACAGCGCTCTGCCTTACCCAACCTTGCCGCGTGGTCTAGAAGAGCAAGCATGGGCTCCAGAAGGGGCGAATCCAAATCCTCGCTCTCCTCACGTGGGATCTGAGATGAGTGGTGTAGGCTCCCTGAGGCTGCAGAGCGGGAGTGTGACTCCTGCTCCCCTATGAGTCCTAATCGGTTAAATTTGCAGTTGACCTCACTAGCAGGACTGTTTATGCATGCACGTCCAAAAGAGCGCTTACTGCCTTAACAGAACTGTGAGTGTTGGAATTTTATTTTGCCTTAGTACTTATAAAAATTTTGTTGTTCTTGTTCTCAGTACTTTTAAAAAACTGTTTTTTAAAATTTTGAAATAATTATAGACTCAGCAGAAGTTGCAAATTTAATACAGAGAGGAACCATAAACCTATCACTCATCAAGCTTCCCCCATCATTTTACGTAACATCCCACGTTATCAAAACCAGGAAGTTGATATTGGCACAGTACATTTAACATTTAACTAGACCAATACATTTAACTAGGTTGTAGACTCTATCAGATCTCACCAGTTTTGCATGCTCTTGTGTGTGTGTGTGTGTGTGTGTGTGTAGTTCTATGAGATTTTATCACGTCTATAGTTTTCATTCTTCTTGATTTTTTAGCTAAACTTTTAATCTTAAGACATTTTTAGATTCACATGCAGTTGTAAGAAATAATACAGAAGATCCCACACAGTCTTTACCCAGTTTTCCACAGTGGTAACATCTTATGAAACTATACTGCAATATCACAACCAGGATATTGACATTGATGCAATTAAGACACGGAACATTCGCAGCCCCACAGGATTCCCTCATGTTCCCCTTTTAGAGACACATCCACTTCCCTTCCATTCCCAACCCCTCCTAAACCCTTGGGAACCATTAATCTGTTCTCCTTTTCTGTAAATTCGTCATTTCGAGAATGTTGTATGGAATGGAATCATACAGCGTCTAACCTTTTGGAATTGGCTTTTTTCCACCCAATGTAATTCTCTGGCAATTCATCCAGGTTGTTTGTTTCTCAGTAGTTTGTTCTTTTTTATTGCCATGTAGTATTCCACGATGTGAGGGATCCCAGTTTGTTTAACCATTCACCCATTCAAGGACATAGGAGTTTTCTCCAGTTTTTGCTCTTATGAATAAAGCTGCTGTAAAAATTTGTGTATAGGTTTGTATGTCAACATAAGTCTTCATTTCTCTGGGATAAATACCTAGGAGTACAATTGTTGGGTCATATGGTACTTACATGTTTAGTTTTCTTAAGAAACTACCAACTTTCCAGTGTGGCTATAGCATTTTACACTTCAACCAGCAATGTATGAATGATCCTCCCATCCTCACCAATATTTGGTGTTCTCCCTCTTTTTTATTTTATTCATTCTGATAGGTATATAGTGATAGCTCATTGTGGTTTTAATTTGCATCTAATTAATGGCTAATGATGTCGAACATTTTCCTGTGATTATTTGCAATCTGTATATCTTCTTCGGTGAAATGTCTCTTTATGTCTTTTGTCCATTTTCTAATTGGATTGTTTCTATTTTACTACTGAGTTTTGAGAGTTCTTTACATACTCCAAATACTAGCCCTCTGTCCAATGTGTAAGTTGAAAATATTTTCTCCCTCTCCGTAGTTTGTATTTTTACTCTCTTAACAGAGTCTTTCAAAGAGTAAAAGTTTTCAATTTTAATGAAGTCTGATTTATGATTTTTTTCTTCTGTGGATCATGCTTTTAGTGTCAAGTCTAAGAACTCTTTACCTAGTCTTAATGCCTAAAGAATTTCTCCTATGTTGTTTTCTAAAAGTTTTATAGTTTTACCTTTTATATGTAAGCCTGTGATCCATTTGGGGTTAATTTTTGTATAAGGTGTAAAGTTTAGGTCCAGGTTCATCATTTTACCTATGGATGTCCACTTGCTGCAGCATCATTTGTTGAAAAGTCTATCTTTTCTCCGTTGAATTGCTTCAGCAACTTTGTCAAAAATCCGTTGGGCATATTTGTGTGGTTCTATTTCTCAGTTCTCTGTTCAATTCTATTGATCTATATGTCTAACCCTACACCAGTGCCACAGCCCTGATTAATGTTGCTATATAGTAAGTCTTGAAATTGAGTGGACTAATCTTTACCACTTTATTCTCCTTTTTCAAAATGGTTTAGCTACTCTAGTTCCTTTGCCTTTCTATATACACTTTGGGATAATCTTATCTATACCTGCAAAAAAAATCTTGTTGAGATTTTGATAGGAATGGCATTAAACTTGTATATTGGTTTGGGGAGAATTGATATGTTGAATCTTGCAATCCATGACCGTGCTACGTCTCTGCATTTATTTAGATCTTCTTTGATTTCTTTCATCGGCACGTATAGTTGTAACACACAAGTCCTGTACATATTTTGATTGTAAGTATTTCACTGTTTGGAGCAATTGTAAGTGGTATTTTATTTTTAATTTCAGTATCCACGGGTTTATTGCTAGGATATGGAAACACAATTGATTTTTGTATATTGATCTTGTATACTGCAACATTGCTGAACTCGCTTATTAGTTCTCAGAAGTTTTCTTATAGATTCCTTGGGACTTTATATGTAAACAATCATGTCATCTGCAAACTGGGGTAATTTTATTTCTTCCTTGCTGGTCTGTATCCCTTTTATTTCCTCTCCTTGCCTTGTCACACTGGCTAGAGCTTATAGCACTGTGTGGAATAAGAGCGGTGAGCGTGCACTTCGGGCTTTGCTCCAGATCTCAGAAAGAAAGCGTTCAGTCTTTGGCCATTAAGTACAATGCTAGCTTAGATTTTTTGTATGTGCTCTTTATTAAGTAGAGGAAGCTCTCCTCTCTTCCTATTTTTCTGAGAGTTTCTATCATGAACGGGTTCCCACAATATCTTTAACAATACAGTTTCATAGTGTCTGAAGATGAAATTCCTTCAAACATGTGTTCCCCTAAAATATGCAGTGGATAATTTACGCAGACCATAGTTCCATCAAGCACGTGCTCACGTGCAAAGATTGAGAGCTCTCCATTCCACCCAGGTCTGGCTGGGCCCCCACATGGCAGCTTCAGAGGCACAGTTCCTATTGTATGCTACTCAGATGGGACCCCTGCAGTTGTGCAATGCTGGCTGCCCCTCGTGGGAAGATGTTTACTTTGGTCCCACTGGATGACCCTGGCTTAGAAATTCCCTCATTCATATAAGACTTTTGCAGATTTGGGGCCCCAGGCAGTCACCTGGTTGGTCTTTTACTTAGTTATTCAATATATAGTTACTGAGGGCCTCCTATATACCAGGCACTGTTGGAGGAGATGGGGACACTGCAGTGAACAAGAAAGTCTAAAGAGCAAAGTCTAATAACCCAGGTCAGGGAGGATGGTGGCTCTGGCCAGGATGATGCAGTGGAGTTGACCAGAAATAATTAGAACTTGTCATAGTGCTGCCTCTGCTCAGAGAGACTGAGCGAGCTGCCCAATGTCACACAGCTGGCAGAGCTGGGAAATAATCTGTGGTGGGTCTGGTTCTCGTCTGGTCCCTCAGAACTGCTCGTGGCTGCCACTAGATGGAGCCTCCCCCTCCAGGCTCTTCCGGACTGGGCTCGTCCTGATAACCCTACATTCACCTCATCTTCAGTCCACCAGCAAAAAAGGAAGAGAAGGCAGTCAGGGGATACAGCACCTGGTGATTCATGATGGTAAGTGTTCACAGACGCCCAGCTCAGAGGGGAAATAATGAGGCCGCTACTGGCTAGCTGGCCACAAGGGGTGTGTGTTGGGGGCGAGGAGGGCGCTGTACTCTCCCCCCAGCACCAGGAATCCAGGATCTTCCTCCCAAGGAGGCAGGGAGTGGCCAGCAGGGATGAAGTCAGGAAGGGGTCCGTGGCAGCAAGCCTCGGCCATCCGCAGGGCACCTTGATAAAAGCAGAGCCTCTCTCAGCCCTCTGGCTCAGCAGCCAACTGCACACATGCTCTAATTGGGCATTTTCAGGCCATTAAGTAGATGGATCAATGACAATTATCTTTGGCTTTAATTTTGCTGCTCCTCTGTCTGTCATTCTCCAGGCTTTGGAGTTACTGAGAAGCATACACATTTATACACATGAGCATAAACACACACCCGCACACATGACCCATCTTATGTGTGTACAACACATACATCCACACAGACACATTGTGGAGCAGAGGCCATCAGAGTGAGTGGGGTCCCAGCCCCTGCTGGTCTGCATCCTCATCTTCAGGTCCCAGGCCTCTTTATGCTGCAAGCTGCAGTGGGAAGAAGAGAAGCTGGGGCTGTGTGGATGCCCAGCGAACCACTGCCTGACTCTTGGGGTGGGGTGGGGTGGAGGCGTCATATTGTATCCAAGAGGGGCTCCTAGGTCCCTTTAGTGACCACTTAATGTACATGAGAGGAGGCCCAGGCACCCATTTTCTGCCCATTTGAGTGAGCATGCAGAAAATGACCATTCGTAGAACATCTATTTTCAGCCAAGCAGTGGGCTTGGCCTTTGACATACGCATCTCTTTTCATACTCCCAACATCACTGTAAAGCAGGGATTACTATCCCCACTTTGCAGATCAGCAAACAGAGGTAGCAAGGGGCTGAGGCGACCCCAGGCAAGTACTTTTCATGACACTCTTCCTCCTCATCTTCACGTGCCATTCAAGACAGCCAAGGCCTGTGGGCTCCGTCCTCAGGGCCATTCCCAAGCAGGGGTCCCGCTGGGAACACTGTCCCTCTCCTGCCTCTGCCCGTTGCTATACTCGCCATCAGCCTCCCAGCACAGCTCCAGCTGGCTTCTCTTCGCCTGCCTTCCGACCTCGCTCTGTCACTCTGCCGTTCTCTTGCTGGTTGCAGATTATAAGCACTTAAGGGGCAGGAGACACACGGCCCCTTTCTCTGAGCCCCTTGCCTCCACTGCAGCTGCTCCATACTCAGAAGTTGTTATTCAGGAGCTGTCTGCCCCCTAATAGTCTCATCTCAGCGTGTCAAGGAATCTGATTTTCAGTAGACCTGAATTTGTGGAAGAGGCATGGTTTTGTTATTTCTGTTTGCAATACCTGGAATTCAAGGAAACCAGGGTCTGGATAAAGGCTGGTCATGCAAACCACAGAAGCTGAAGAGGCCAGCTGTCTCTGAGGCCCTCTTCTCCCTCTGATGGTATCTCTGCTGTGGTTGTTCCCAGGAGCACCCCCAAGCTCCAAGTTCCTTCCACTTTCCCACAGGACCCCGGTGCAGGAGGGGGGCTAGGGGCAATATCTTCTCTCATCTTTCTCCTGCCCCCTCCTCTGCCCATTCCAAGCCCACTTTCACAGCCATGCCAGCATCTGGGCATCTGGCCAATGGGTAGAGTGTCAATTCTTTACCTGGCATAAGGTCATTTCTCAGTACAATGCAATCTTTTCCTTAGCCAAGTCTTTCAGCCATAATCTGTAATGTACACACCTCTTATCTTACCTCTGTTCCTGATCGGTATCAGGCTTCAGAGAACTCTGCACCACGGCGGCTAAAATTCCTCATGCTGCTTGTTCATGGTCAGAAGAACTGACTTGGAAGATAAGGTCTCTTTAAAATTTAGGGTCCAAATCTCTGGTGAGCCAGAGGTCTGAAAGGAAAGCACTCAAGTGCATAATGAAAAAGTGACAAGATTGATGCCACCAGTTTGATGTAGTGCAAATAGTGTGGGATTTGGCATCAGCAGACGCGGGTTTGAATCCAGCTCTGCCATGCGTTAGCTTTTCCCCACTGATGGGTTTGCTTAGCCTTCTTGAGCCTCAGCTTTCTTGTCTATAAAGTGAGAATAATAACAACCTCATAGGTGTGTTGTGTGAATTACAGTTGCAAAATAGGAAGTGCTGACATGTACCAGGAACGCAATAAAGATTACCCAACTAATTGAGCAAGGCTGGCCTATTCCTGAGAGGACTAAGCTGCATTTTGACAATCAGAGATTAGAATAAGGTGGCCCCAACGCCCAGTTGTGGATGGTCACAAAGGGGATGACCCACAGATAGTGCTGTTGGGTTAACGTCATCAGAACTCTCCAGGAACTGGCCCACTGACCTGTGTAGTTCAGATGTAAGTAAGGAGTAAACATCTATCTAGGCATCAGGACAGCCCAGTTCTTAGCTCAGTGTCTCCACTCACAAGCAAGAGAGGGCTCAGGGCTCCAGAGAGCTGGTCAAAAGAACTGGAAAGTAAGATTTTCTGTTTTATGAGCTTCCTAGCACTGAGCAAGTGTTTTGTTTTAATATTTGGTTCTGAGATGGCCAAAGAGGCTTGGGCCAAGGACTCTGAGTCCTTCTAAACTCTTCTATGTTCTAAAGGAAACACAGTTCTCCTGCACAGAAAGAACTAGAACAGTACTGCCTTTGCTGTTCCAGCATTCCCTCCTGTCACCTCTGCTGGGCTAGTATGGCAGAAGGGACCTTGAACTCAACGGTTGAGTTCCAGACTTGCCATTTGTTTGTGGCATGACCTTGGACGCAGTCACTTCACCTCTCTAAGATTCCATTTCCACCTCTGTCAACCGGGAATATCGACTCCGCCTCTATTACTGAGTAGCTAGGAGGTGATGAGGGTGATGCTGTAAAAAGATAAACTGAGGCACATCAACATTTTCAAGAGTTTGTTTGAGCCTACATTGATTCGAACCGGGCAGCGCCAGACCAATAGTGCTTAGGAGCACTCCGCGGACCGGAGCTAGGGGAGGTTTTTATCGAGAAGAAGGGAGGCAAAGCAAGCAAATGAC
The DNA here is from genome assembly GCF_037783145.1 of Equus przewalskii. Lineage (NCBI taxonomy): Eukaryota > Metazoa > Chordata > Mammalia > Perissodactyla > Equidae > Equus > Equus przewalskii. Next base: position 39,089,444 of record NC_091840.1, read on the forward strand.
TCGATTGATTGGTTCCAGCTTAAGCGGCTGCCTTTACTGGGAAAGCCCAGGTGGCTGTTTGTGATGGAAGGTCCTGAAGTTTCATTTTCTCGGATTCCAGTGCATTGACCCTGGCTGAGGCTTTGGGTTGCTAAGTAGGCTGCCGAGGTGACAGCCTCTGCATTCGATTACTCCAACAGTGCTCTTTGCAAACTATAGACCTGTAACGCATGCAGTAGATTCTAATAATATTTCTCATAGCTAATTCTGAAAACCAATGCAAAATAAAAAGATGATGATTATCCCTCTTATCAACCTTTCAATTTTTTTCTTTCTTTATCTATGTGTCTATCTGTCTATCTACCTTCCTACCTATCTATCTTCCCACATATCTAGCTAAAAATGTCCAGGTCTGTTTCATATATTCGTTGAAACCAGGAAACACATAAGCACCCACTATTCTCTATAAAGCCATGCTTGTTAATTTACAGATGTTGACATTGATAGGTGACAGATTGGAAATATCTGTTTATTAGAAATGTGTGCATCTCTGAGTGTTTACTCCCTTTGTATTTTTGAAATTACACTTAGAATTTCTTCAGCACGTAATGTTAAATGTACCTCACCCATTTGGAACCTAATACAGCTCATTAAAGTATTCTTGATAAATGAATGCATTTCCAAGGGTTAATTTATGTAATCCAAAAAGGTTATGCTTCTGTGAGCAATTCATTCAGTTATTCAAAGGTTTAAAAGTTTTAAGGAGTGTATAATGGCTGAATCCTGTGAAATAATCCTGAGAAATGATAGAAGAAATGCTAATGAACTATCAGAGAGGAGATCAAATAGATGTCAAAACCAAGATGAACATCTCGGCTGACAAAGACTGACAGGGAACCTGATGAAGGAAGAGAACGATGGGAAATGATGAGGAGTGGAACTGTGTAGGGCTGATCAAGCAAAAGCACTGGGCTTACGTAGTCACCAGGCTGTAGTCCCCAACAAGAAAGGACAAGCTGTAGGAAAAATGCATTGGCACAGGGAGCCGGCAAAGCAGCTTATGGGAGGCACATGTTAACACATAAAATATAAGGTTAATCTGGCCATATTGAAAAGGCTTGACTGAGCCCACAGGCTGGGACAGCTATCTTGTGATGAGAGGTACAACCAAAAGTTAGAGATCCTGCCCAAGAGACCAACTCAGCCATGGCATTCCCATCAGTGGAGACCCATATGTGCCTCTTACATACGTGCCTTCAGTGGACTCATCAAGTATTGAATCAGATGAGAGTCAGGGTTTTAATTGTAGTGACAAGGCCATGTATAATTAAATGGATAAAATAGGTTACAATTTTATTGATAATTGTCAAGATCTTTACATCTGCTAATGTCACATTGGGTACAACTGTTCTTACTACTTTTTCTTTTTCTTGAAGAAGATTTGCCCTGAGGTAATACCTGTGCCAATATTCCTCTATTTTTTTGTATGTGGGACACCTCCACAGCATGGCTAGTGAGTGGAGTAGGTCCAAGTCCAGGATTCAAACCCGGGAGCCCAGGCCTCCAAAGCAGATGGAGCACATGGAACTTTAATCGCTCAGCCACGGGATCTGGCCCCTATTTTTACTACATTTAATAGTAACAGCTGCCATTGATTGAGCTACTTCCTTTTATGTTATCCTTGTCATCATCATGACCGATGACCTGATTGCCACTGTTTATTGGGCACCTACTACATGCAGGCCGTGGGTCAAAGCTTTGCAGTCTTCACTTCTCATGCTTACAACAACTCTGAATGATTGGAGCTCTGATCAGTGCTGCACAGAAGAGAAACTGAGACACTGATAATTTAAATAACTTGCCCACATTTTCATGGTTAGTAAGTAGGGAAGCTGGCGTTGAGAAACTCAGATTTGTCTGATTCAAAGCTCTTTGTCGTCTTTCTTCCCCACTTCCCTAATGATGAGCTTTCTCACTTGGCCCAATAGCTCCATCCTTGTAAATCTCAGGTCCGCTCTTTTATTGAAAACGCTCTTTAGTCACAGAGTTCGCTAGCATCTTCCTCTGTCCCTGTCTTTGTCATTCAGGCCGCTGTAACAGAATAGTACAGACTGGACAGCTTAAACAACAGACGTTTATTCCTCACGGTTCTGGAGATTGGAAAGTCCCAGATCCAGGCAGCAGCAGATTCGGTGTCTGGGGAAGGCCCTCCTCCTCGTTCCTAGATGGCTGTCTGTTCACTGTGTCCCCTCATGGCAAAGGGGTGAGAGAGCTTTCTGGAGCCTCTTTTATAAGGGCACTAATCCCATTCCTGAGGCTCCACCCTCATGACCTAGTCATTTCATAAAAGGCCCACCTCCTAATACCATCACATTGGGGGTTAGGATTTCAACATATGAACTGGGGGGGGGGGGGGCGGTGTTGACACAAACATTCAGTTCATAACAGTATCCACGGCGGTGTGTTGGAAATAGCAGACGGAGACCCTTGAGAGGGTGGGGAAGTGACTAAACGGGTAGTAGTAACCAGCATTAAAAGGAAATAAAAAGAAATAGAATATCACATAGAAAATACCGCAGCATCATATAGTAAAGATAAAAAGCCTTTTTACAGTTATGTAAATACCATATTTCACTGAATCAAAGTCAATCTATTAGAAGACACAAAATTTTATGTACCACTCAGAAAGAAAAAAATGCTGCCAATTAATGGCAAGATGTCACCATTTGTAAGATCCATCCAAATTTCCAAGAGGTTAAAATGTGAAAAAAATCTGTGTCAGAGATGATGGAGTACAGCGTCTGTATATACTCACTGGATCACTCTGCAAAATGTATTTCCTACTGTGGGTCATGGCCAATGAATTTGAAAACCTCTGTCCTTTGTGGTGGGGAAGGTGACTGGGGCATCCACACAGTGGCTGGAGCTGCCAAGAGCGCCCGGAGTGGCCAGTCAATTAGTGTGCTCAGCCACGGGCAGTCTGGGCTGAGTTCCGGCTGCACGGTGCCCCGTGACCTGCCCCTTGGACAGCCACGCTCCAACAAGACTCGAGGGTGTCCCACCTCGTGCAAGGGTCAAGCATTAATGAAGGAGCATGACATTTCAAGGATGTGACGCAGAGGTGTTCGTTTCTCAGTTTTATATTATAAGGAGAGAAGGTCCTGACCAGACAGCATCATGCAATTAATTGAGGTGTTTGGGAGAAAATCAAATGGGAATTAATATTCCCCAGGCAATACTCGCAAGGCTCAGAGCTGGAGGCTGTAGACATAGCTGACGGGCCAGCCAGGGTACTGCAAAGGAAATGCTGACTTTGACGGGAAGCTTTGATGGCTGGAAAGTGGGGGGATAAAGGCTTTAGAACTTTGGGTTCAAATTTGACCTTGGCCTGTATGATTGCTTGATTCATTCGTTCACCCAATATTTACAGAGCACCCAGGAAAGGCAGGCTGTGCTCAGACTACTAGAGATCACAGATAGCATGTCAGGTCAGAACTGACTTCAGAGTCTTGCTGTCGGTGGGTCTGTAGCCTGTGTCCCCACTTGTGCCTTCTCCAGAGCTGCACGGCATCCTCAGGGGCCGCTGGCTGAAAGCTCAGACCAGTGTCCACTCCCGAACCACTCCTGACTGAGGCTGGGGGCTGTCTCGGTGTCCTCTGCCCCCTGCCTGGCAGAGCTTGGCATGGAGTCCCAAGTTTCACTGTGTGGAGACCGGCCAGGTGGCCGTCACTGCTGGGATCCTTCCTGTTACCCCAAGGGCCTGAGTTCCAGTCCTGCCTCCTTCCTGCGTGAAGCAGTTTATGGCCACAAGTCTGGCTCGTGCTATGAGCCCCAATCACAGTAGACCTCCTTGCCCCACCTCAGGTCTCAGTGCCCTCTAACAACCATAGTAAATTTATTGGCCCTGCACTAAGGTAGGGATGACCTTCTTATGGCTCATCTAATCCTACCCACACACCAGTGTGATAGGGCCTGTTAGACGCCCATCTTACAGATGAAGAGACTGAGGCTTATTCTATCTCTTGCCTGTCCCTTTTGCATGTACCACTTAACTGGTGCTAACGGCACTCCTGCCTGGCCTTTGAACTGTCCCATCCCCAGAAATCCCTGACCGCCCTGCTCCATAGGCCCAACCAGGAAGGGGCGAGGTTTTGGCAACTTTAAGGGGGCCCTCAGTCCTCCTGTATCCTGGAGTGATTCCATTCAGCTGCCAAAAGAGGAGCTTCTGGCATGATAAAGCGAGGCATGCCCTGCACTACTGTGTGCGTCCATATATGATCTGAGTGGGAAGAGCAGTGGACAAAGAAGTCAGAATAGCAGTTCATTTCCTGGGTCAGCCACAGCCTGCTCTGTAGCTTTGAGCCAGTCCTTGAACTTCCCTGAATAAGGTTTCCTCATCTGTCGAACCCCTAAGGCCCTTCCACCACCAACATTCGGGAGTCCATGGAGGCAGAGAGCATTATTGCTCAGGGGCGTGCGCGTGCGTGCAGAATAACAGAGCTTGTGTTACGTGCTGAGCATCGTGTACGGGGCATTGTGCTGCATGCTGATGTTCTGTAAACCAGCAGAGAGGGCTCTGTTTTTCTTCCTTTTTTTTTCACTTTTTCAATCTGCTCAGAATTCCTCTCTGAGCTCTGTCCACAGGCAGGTGCTGGGCAGAGGAACAGAAATCTCTACATGCTGGCCTGAAAACGGGGCTAGAGACAGCGGGATCCTGTGAAGAATGCAGGAAGTCACTCTTTTGGCCCAAGGGAACAGCTGTCTTATAGAAAGAGGAAAGGGGACAGGGTCAACATTCCCTGTGGGGAAGTAGGCACCCCGCCCTATCAGGCATAATTTCAGCATCAAAGCTAGTAACTCCACATCCTAAAGAGGGCTCCTCTCGCATGGTATCCATGTTGCCTGCCATTCCTTTAGCCAGGAGCAGAGTTTTTACTTTCTGAAGGAAGGACTCAAGAGCAAGCTTAATGTGTAACAAGCCCAGAATGAAACATACCTCCCGAATACCACGCTCTGTAAGGGGTCTGCCTCCATGGAGCTGTCCTCTCTCAGCAGCTGAAACCTGCCACTCACAGGCAGGTGAGGGCAACAGTGTCTTCTTACGGCAATACCCATGAGGGCTCTGTGGATAACAATGGAGAATGACTGACTTAACACTCCAGAACACGGGAACCACGTGCAGTTTACTGTGTAATTAACACTGATGTGCATAGACACGGTAAAGTCAGAACCTCCTCAGTGGGGCCCTGAGGGCCCATGCAGCATCTCTGTGCTAAGAAATTGATGAAAGCTCTTAAAAGTGCACCCACGGGAAGAATCTTGCTGCCAGCTTGGTCTGAGTTCCATTTCCAGCCTCTGTTGATCCTTATCTGCCTCCCACGCCATCTCCAGTCCCTCCTCACTGTGTAGGATCGCTTGAGTAATCCAGGTAGATCGTGGGGTGTTTTGTAGTTTCAGTTTCAAAGAAACAAGAGTCTGGCATCCAAACAATAATTAAACAGGTTTCAATGCTTGGCTTGGCTTCTGATGAAATGCAAAAGGTGGGTGTGCATTCCTAATTCAAAGAAAATCTCTTAAAAATCTCCTTGTTCCTGCTGCTCTTCTAAATAATCTCTTCCTAGAGATCATGCACCCCCAAACTCTCTCCCTCAGTCCTCAGCCTGCCTCCATGGCAGCACCCTGCTCCCTTACGTCTTTACTCGTGTAGATCAAAAACCTCTCCAACTTCCTTAGCATTCTCTCCACTGCCTCCTTTAACTGAAATTTCAGCAAGAAAAGGAGGCCAAGATCTGACCCCACAAGCAAAAAAAATTCCCCTGTTGGGGGCAGGGGACGTTCAGGAATACTCGTACGTGGGGAACCTTTGTCCCTGTTAGGGTCACTTCTTCTCTGGGGACCTTGTTGCTATTTACAGAGTCTTCTCCATCTCTGCTAATGCATTTGCTCCAAGGGCTCTTTAAGTATAATCATTCTGCATTGATTTTTTTCGGAGGTTTTTATTCCCTCGAATAAGCTCACCCAGCGCTGGCTGCTGGCTCTATTTGTTAAACAAGGGAGAGCTTTGTTCTCTTTGGCTTTTCTCTTCACCTGAGCTTTCTATCCACCCTCAGAGAGGGGTGGAGGGGAGGTTTCCTGCCGACCCTTCTGGTGAGAAGAGTCACTTCCTGGTTGGGATTTGAGCTGGAAATGGTCTCCCACTGGGAAGAACCGTGGATGCCCTGGCACCTCCTGTGTGGCACCATTAACCAGTCCCTACCCCTCCCAAGGAGGCAGCTGCTCAGGGCCCTGCCTCTCTGGGAGTTGAAGGGTCAGTAATAAGTAGGCTGCTCAGGGATACCAGTGAGGGAAGCTTTTCACTTAAAGTCACCCTGATGGGTAGGATAAGCATCAGAGGTATTTCTTAGAGCGGATTTTAAAAGAGGTAAGAAAGCAAAACATTCATAGCATGATGGGACCACAGAGTTCTGGAGAAGGGCCTAGAAGAAACTGTGGCTCTGAAGATAAACTGCCTGATTTTGTAATTTTACCAAGTATGGACCCTGCAGAAGGGATGAAGTCAGAGCTCTGCCTGGGCACGTTTCTTCGTGATGACTTCTCCCACGAGGTGAAGCTTGCCAGTTTACCGAGTGCTTCCACACGCATTACCTCATTTCAGGTCTCTTAAGATGACCGACCCTTCCTTCTAAAGTACCGTGTGTAAGGAGCAAGGAGTGAGTCAGACTTCATGCCCAGTGCTCTGCCCTTACCTGCTGCCACTCAGCCACACAGCCCTTCCTTCTCGACCCCACTCCTTCTCGACACCCCATAGTCTGGGTTGGGTCTCCTCACTGTGTGCTCCCAGGGCGCCTTACCTCATCCCGCTCATAGACTCTGGTCACCACCATTTTTCATTCTCTTGGCCTGGGGAAAGGAGGCGGAGAAGCAAAGGAAGTGGTAAAGGGTGTGTTATCAAGACTAATACCACTGGGACGCCTGGCGCTCAGTCCTGCTGGGGACTCTGGGAAACATGCCTCAGAGTTTTTGCAACTAAGAGACAAAGAAGCTGGGAAGTGTCTGCTAGCTGCCTATCCATCCTGGGCTACTAATCCTCTAGTACTTCTGGCTTGTTCTGCACAGGGATGAAATGCCCTTGCGCAGTCCATGGGGGACAGGGGGACCCCTCAGGCAGTCACAGTGGTTCTCAGAGAGCAGCCTTCTGGGGGTGAGGCACTGACAGGATCTGCTACACCCGTCCCCCTATTCAACTGTGACTCAGAGCACAGGTCCTGGGTCCCAACACTGTGTCCCCCACATATAGTCTCAATAAATGTGGATGTGTGTGAGCAGACTAGGGTGCTTGCATGCAAATAGCATGCATACGTAGTTCCATTTCTCCATCTGATATCCTTGACTCCTTAGCAGAAAACTCATCAATCAAAACTTCTTAGAGATGCCGATGAAGGCGTGGATCTTAACAGCCTCTAGTGTGGAAGTGAAAGACCCCTTACCAGCCCAAACCTCTTTTCATTGGAACTTGTGAACAAAGATGTAAAAATCTATCTCCTCACCTACCCCAGCAAAAACGTCTTCAGTAGGAGTCCCCTTCTGACGCTAAAGGTCTCCTTGCCGGCCCCTCTTCCTCCTCTCTCCAAACCCCGCCTTTAAATGTGGAAGTGAGGTGGGGTGGGAAGACCTGGAGATGGCCAGAGCTGCTGGAGAGGCCAGCCCTATGAAAAAGGAATGAGAGCAGAGCTTGGACAAACAGACCTAGGGGCTGAGCTGCTTGCTGAGAAAGGGCACTTCTGGTGCCAGCTTGCCGGGCAGTGGGAAACAGACAGATAGACAGACCAAGGGCAGAAGTAGTCAAACCTGCTCCTTGCTGCCCCAGGCAGCTTTTAATTGGTAGTCCAGCTCCTGCTGGTATCTGGGCATCATTGAGCCTCTAGCACTAAGAAGAAATGAAAGATTAATAAAAACAAGAAGAGCTTGGGTGGGACAGCAGCAGACGGGAGGGTGGGGAGGGGAGGAGGCGGAGGAGGGGGAGGAAGAGAAGGAGGAGGGAGGGGGGAAGAACTCTGGGAAGAAGGGGAGGGGGAGGGAAAGGATGAGGAGGAGAGGGAGGAAGTAGACAGGGAGGAGGAGGAGAGAAAGCTTGTCTGCAAGTCCAGGAGGGTCTGTGGTCAGCCTGCTGGAGGGGCTGGAGCTACACCTGCCTCTTTTCTCTCTTTCAAGTCTGGAGAGAATTGGATGGGTGTGTGGTGTGTATGTATGTGTGTGTGTGGGTGGGTGAGCATGCATGTGCCCGTGTGTTGTTGCCACGCATCTGTAGTTTTGTGTACGTGGGGTTTGAACAGTTGTATGCTGTTCATCTTGGTCACTTGCGTGTGGTGTGTGCACGTGTGAGTTTGTATCAGTGTGTGTCTGTATGCTGTGTGCACATGTGTATCTAGGCACGGGCCTTGACACCCATTTGCTCCCTAGAAAGGAGAAGAGTGAATGAGTGAGAAATCTTCAGTTAATGTCTTTTCAGCTGCAGAAAACAGCCAAGAGAGATGCTCCCCATGAATCCCGGCTCTGAGAAAGCAATCAGGGCACCTTCATGGAGATGGGAAAAGGAGGGGCTGGCATCTTCTCAAGCTTGTCCCTAGCTCCTGAACCAGCCGGTTGGGTCCTGTTGGCTTTCTAGGATAAGGAGGTGGCCTAATATTGACATTTAGGGCCAGATGGCCTGACACATGGTAGGATAATGAGAGGGACTGGAGGCAGCCTCTTCTCCCCAAGGCTCCTCCTGCTGGCATGGTGGGGGTGGAGCATGGAAGCATAAGATTATTCTGTTTCTTTTTAATGGTCATTTCTTTTTCAAATCAAAGCTATTCTTATAAACATTTTAGCATTTCAGAAATGTACAATTAAAACATGAAATTCTCCCATGCTCCTGTTAGCATTTTGACATCTTCTCCTCCACAGATTTTCTTTGCATGTACTAGCATTTTGCATAGATATTAATATGCATATATGCTCATTGTGTATCTGCGTACATTCACACATATCATTATTACTTTTTATAAAAATGAAATAATATGATATTGTTCTGACACTTGCTTGCTTCTCTAAATAACATTTTGTGGGCATGGGTCCATGTCAATTCAAATAAAATTGCATCAGTCATTGAAATGGCTCTATACTATTCCTTTGTGTGGGTGGGCTCCCATCTGTTCATCCAGTGTCTCCAGGAAGGACGTGGCCGCAGTTTTCTCAGTTTTGTGTTTGCAATGAGCATCCTGTGGGTGCCCCTGTGGGTGCCCCTGTGGGATTCTTTCTGTGAAATCTTGGAGAGGAGGCTCTGTTCTAATGGGGACCTGCCGGGGAGTGAGGGCTGGAGAGCTTCCAGTTCCCCTGTTCTCAGTTCCTGACATGCAGGGCAATTTCTTGTTCTCTGCCTCTGGTCCCTTCTCTGTACAGAGAGATGCTAAAAATAAATTCATCTGCCTCCCCGTCACTCTGTTTATTAAATGATCTTCCTTGGGATTCTCAGCATACCCATGGGGGTTTAAAAATACACTTCAACAATTCACCTGCGGAGCAGAAGATTACATGCTGCCTCCTACTTTAGGCTTTCACCGGAGCTGCTATGATGTGCTAACACTCCCTAATGCAAACAGCAATTCTAAGGGAAAGAGACCTGCTAGCCTGAGAACAGAAGGACCTGAAGGACCAGAAGAACAGAAGGACCTCCCAGCTCCTTGGCCTCCCAGCTGGGAGATAGTGATCAAGTGATTTGTTCTAATCTAAACTCTAGTTTCTGAAAATGGAGATAATAATGCCTACAGTGTTCAATGAAAAATATATTTAAAGCAATTAGCACGGTGTCAGAGATGTAGCAAGTGCTCACTAAGTCTTAGCTACATTATTACTATCTTTACTGCCCTCCAAATGTAGCAACTGTATGTAGTTCAACCTAATTCCACTCCAGTGTTCCTCATCTCCATAAATGGCATCACCATATACTCAGTTGTTTGATTTAGAAACAGTGACTGGGAGGGTGAAGTCTTAGACTTGAATGACAAATATTCTTTTGTTTATTTATAATATTTATTTCTTTCACTGCTTACTGCATACTTGTAAAATTTCTAATATTACAGAAATGTGTGACTCGGAATGTGTGAAATTCCCCATAATTCTCTGTCCAAGATAATCACTATTTGCCAAAGTATATTTCTCTGTTTCTTTGTCTGCCAGTTTATTGAGTGTCTCCCTTCTCCACTAAACAAAATTCCAGTAGCACAAAGATGATAAAGCTTTCCTCTCTCTGAATAGCCGGCATCAAACATCGTAGGCTGGCGTGTTGAGGGAATGTAGTAAAAGCCTTTTGAATGAATATGTGATGATTATTGAAAATGCCATTATTATGAATAACTCGGGTGAAGGCTGTGGGAAGCCTTGGGACAAGGCCAGAAGTGGCCGTTTTCATTGCACCCAGACAGGGCAGGCCAGGAGGGGATGGGACCAGGAACTAGTCAGCCCCAAAGGGGAGGGGTCCATCTAGCAGACAGAACCAGTCACCCTGGAGTCTGGAGGAAAGATAATAGGTCACAGTCCCACGATACTGTCAGCATGTGGACAGCCCATTCAGGCAGCTAGAGGTGGTGACAGGCACGTGGGGCCCAGGAATGGGAAATCCAGGGGCAGATCCTCTTCTGAGATCCAAGCGGGCCAGAAGTCAGACTCTTGCGGGCTTGTTGCAGGGGTCCAGGAGGACAGGCTGTGGTCCAGCGGCACTCACCAGCTCTGGGAATAACTGGCAGGAGCCCCGAGTGCCTGGAGCAAGGGCAGGATCAAGAAACACACGTTAAGGCACAAGGAATAAGACAGGAAATACCTCGGGAAGGCACCAGCTCTAGGGGCCTCACATAGAATGTGGGCTTGGGAGTCACGAGGGAGGCTGGATCTCAGGGTCACTAGGTTAGTGACCAACTGATTAGGTTAGTGACCCTCAGTGTCAGACCCTGAGGATAAGATAGGACCGACCCCAACCCTCCCCTGCCTTAGACCAGGATTGGCCAAGAAGCCGGTAAATGGTGGTGGTGGTAGGGGAGATGGTTGCTACAGAGGGTGAGGTCTGGCCTTGATCCTCTTGGTACAGTCCCTGTGCACAGGAGGGAGGGAGTGCATGCCCTGCCTTGCCAACCTTACCAGTTAGCAGGCATGGTGGGGGTAGGATACACCATAAATGCAAAGCCTGAGCACATGGACGGAGAGGCGTTGGTGAAGCCAACCCCAGCAGTCCTTCTACTCAACAGAAATGGGCTCTCTGGGACCCAGAGTTTGGGGTGCCCAAGCATTAGGCAGGGACCAAGAGTGGGGAGATGAGGTACTGTTTATTTCCTAATTGGTCCTTCCTCGCTGTCCCTGACTTTTCTATGACCTGACGTCCACTTCTGGGATCCTTCAATATCCAGATGTCAGGTCTGCCTAGAGGAGGAGGCAGCCCCACCAGGTGAGGAATTGTTCACACAAGAGACTTCTCTGATCCTGGGAGAGCCACAGCAAGCCCCTGGAGCTCCATGAGCTGTTGGCTGGAGGCCCCCCAGTGAGGAAAGGGGTAAGGCTTTCCCAGATGACTCTCCCAGACTCCACCCTGCCCAGTCCTTGCCGAAGAGAAGCATCATCAGGGTAAAATCATGGTGCCTTCATTCAGCCTGATGTTCCTAAGTGGGGAGCCCTTGGGCCCGTGGCCACAGAGGAGAAGGAACATGGAGCAGCGGTGATGCTTGTCACTCATATTACTCTTACACTTATTAAATGAGAAAGAGCTTCTGAGCCTTTCTTAATGAGGCTTGAATCCTAGCCCTTCTGCTCATTCCCTGTAGCCTTGGGCAAGTTATTTGACCTCCATTGCCCCATCTGTAAAGTGGGGATACCTTAAAAAGTCTTTGGAGGATACACTCAGGTCACGTATGGAGAACGCATCACACAATGTTGTTGGCAAGAAGAAAGCAAATGCAAAATAAATGGCAGCTGTTGTTATTATTGTCTCATTGTTGTTGTTGCTGTGGGGTCAGAGACAAGCCTGTTCAATCAGGAAAAGGACAGAAGGAGTTTCAAAGTGGACCAACATTCTCCCTCGTGGACCTGGGAAAGCAGCTTCCGGATTCTCAGGGCTCGTGGTCAATGTGTGGGCTGGAGGTGGGGCACCATATCCTTCTGACGGGTCTCTAAAATGTGAGGCTCAAAACTCTGCAGCCCTGAGTGCTGGGGCCTGTGGCGTTTCCTCACGCCCCACTTCACATTTAATCCACCTCGTTTAATCTAAACCACGAGGGAATTGTACTTTGCTTCACCAACAGCAATGACAATCGTAAGCGTTATTGTTAAGTTGTTTTGATGTATTACGTTACTATTGTAAGTAAAGTTATCTTATTGTAAGAAGTGCTTATCATTTTATCATAAGTATTACTTTACTTAAATGTAAGTAGTCCATCACTTACCACGTTCCATGCACCAGGTAAGGACTTTCCATATACTCTATCATTTCATCCTCACAAAACCTCTCTGTGGTAAGTATTGTTACGATCTTTCAGATGAGAAAATTGAGACTCAGAGAGGTCAGCTAATTTTCTCAAGGTCGCACAGCTAACAAGAGGCAGAGCCAGGAGTCGAACCCACTTCTGTCTCCCGAGCCCACACTCGTAACCTCTGCCTTGCTACATCCTCTTCTCCAAGACCTGTGTGGTCAGCTCTGCTTTGGACCAATAATATGACCTCCTCCCAGGCTCTTCCCCATTCTTGAATCAGAGAATCTCAGACTTGGAAAGGAGAAATATCAAGATCGACTGGTCCTACACCATTTCCCCTCCACCCCCTCGTCAAATACTTGCGAATGGTGATCAAGACACAGCCTTCCTTATTTGCGTAGAACAAAGAGCCCTCCAGGTGAACAGCTGACACCCTAGGAGGACATTCTCAGTGCTCCAGCTTCTCAGTGCTCCTGAGTTCCCTTACCTCTTGGGGCTCACAGACCCTGACTCCCTCTGCTCCCTCCATGCCCCCTACCTGTGGACATCACGCTGCCGCCAGCGGCTTTAACTTCTGCTGTCCCCTCTGCCACATGCCAGGCATGGGGCTAAGCACTCTCCACGCATGGTCTCATTCTGTCTTCCCAACAGCCCTTTGCAGTGGATACTGTGCTTATCCCCATTTTATTTTTGTATTTATTTATTTATTTATTTTTTTGAGAAAGACTGGCCTTGAGCTAACATCTGTGCCCATCTTCCTCTATTTTATTATGTGGGATGCCTGCCACAGCATGGCTTGATAAGCAGTGCATAGGTTCACACCCGGGATCTGAACCGGCAAACCCCTGGCTGCCAAAGCAGAACTTGTGAGCCGCTGCACCCCCGGACCAGCCCCTCTTATCCCCATTTTATTGATGGAGAAACTGAGACACAAAACAATCACAGAAGCAGCTGGCATCGCACGCAGGCCGGTCTCGCTCCAAAGCCCATGCTGTCATCACTCGGCTGCATTCTCTCCATTTACGTTCCAGTTCAGTCACTTTCCCTATCTCCTTAGAACAGCTGAGACAGGCTGACATCAAAAACAACACTTCCTTCTCCCCAAAAAAACCCTAAAACAGCACACCATGCTAAGGACTGAAAGGGAACAGAAAGGAAATAATTTCAGAAAACCCCAGCCGCATAAAGATAATTGAGTTCTGAAGGACAGATTTCTCATCCTTCAGTGATTACATTCTTTCCCCAAGGGGCTGGCACCACGTCACCTGCATGCTGCCCAGCCTCAGGGTCTCCTAGCCCCCTCCCTCCTGCCCTCATGTGGCTGTGCTGTCTTGGGTCCTTTCCACAGACAGTGGGCAACTTCCTGCCTGCTCTCTACCGAGCCTGGGCCCACTCTTCAACGTCATTCCAGTCTGGGAGTCATACTCCATCCACACTGGCTCACTCATTCATTCAACAAATAGTTACTAGCAGATAAGAATTTAATGAATATCTCAGCCTTTCGGTGAGATTGGACTGTCCACATCAGGCCTTCAGTTTATATTTATTTTCTATAGCACCTACCAGGTGCCGGACCAGTTTTGAAAACAAGAGGTGATGATGCTAGCTATGATAAAGATGACAACCAAAAGTGACAGCAACTGACATTTATGACTGAGTGTCCACCATGGGCCAGGCAATGCAGCAAAATACTTTGCTTGAATTTCAACATTTGGTTTTTTCAATAACCCCATGAGGGGACTGCTATTATCATTCCCCCTTTACAGATGAAGAAACAGGCTCAGAAGGTTAAGTAAGTTGCTAAGGTCACACAGCAGGGAGTATTAGAGCTACGATTTGGAGCCTGGAGCCAAGCCCTTGACCGCTGTGCTGTAGCGTGTCATGGAGAGCTGAGTGGCGTGGTCCTGAAGGGGACAACAGTGCACTAATGGGTGCATGTCAGACATCTCCACGGGGTGAATACAAACAGGATTCCTTTCTCCAGGGAGGGCAGGGAATTGGGGCAAGGAAAGGGACAGGAAAGGCTTTGTGGAGTCAGGTGCTCTCAGTCTGGTTACTGAAAGCTGGATAGGGAGTTACTGCACAGATAGGAGCAGAGGGACGCTCCAGGCAAAGACCTGGAGGGCTGGGACAACCTGGCTTCTCTGGGAACTGTCAGCATGCCTCTGACTTTAGTGGGGTGGGCAAGAGAGGAACTGATGAGCGAAGAGGCTGCAGATATTGTCAGGAACAAGATCCCAAACACCCCACAGATCATGGGGACCCCGTGCAGTATGGAGAGCAGGGGAGAACAATGGTCAGATGCAAATTGTAGAAAGAAGCCTCGAGGACCTGCATGAAGGGTGGAGGGGGCGAGGAGGGTTGGACTGCTGTACCTAGGGAGGCCTGGCCCCATAAAAGGCTCAACGGGGCGTCCACATCCTAGTCACATCTGACCTGAGTTTGGGCTTCCATGACTCAATATTAGGAGGGGCCCCAATTCTTGAACAAGCGCCTTCCTCATTTGCTAAGCCCCTTGATGCTGCAGTTGAGAGACACAAAGTCTCTTAGGGAATTTTCAGCAGTGGGATCACTGTGAGCTCTCCAGCCTTGCTCTGGGGTCGTGACTCCTCTCCCTGGGGCACTACCAAAGGTCAGGGCTTGCTGGTGGGGCAGACGCTGCTAACCTGGCAGTTTGCCGGGGGCTGCTGAGTCGCACCCTCATTGCTTTTCAGGCACTGAACTGATGCCAGCTCATTAAATTCAAGAAGGTAACTGGAGGCTCCTGGCTATGGTACCCTCCCTCTGGCACCCTTTAACTTTCTTCCTTCTCCTAGGGAAATATTGTCTCTCTTCCTTATGTAACCACCTGGGAGTCACTAAGTCGAGGGCCAATCACCTCCCTCATTCTAAAGACAAGGCTTGTATTAACACAACCCAAAACTTATCACTTGGTCAGCATCAGCTTCCAAGCCTATCGATTTTTTACAGATATTTTAAAGAAACAGAATAGCCTTCTAATGTCCATCAGGTTCCTCCAATGAAGAGAGCTGTACATTGATCTGGGAATTGATTAGAAACTCCCATTAGAGTGAAATGTCTCCCCTTCAGAAATTCCTACTTTCTAATTTTAAGCTGAATCATTCTTCTCTAATCGTGGATCCCCCGAGACTCTAGATCTTAACCCAACTAAAAGGTGGAAGAAAAGCTGGCAGAGAACAGGAAGGAAGGCAGGATGAGGGCTGGGGATAATTCTCCAGCTGTAGAAGCTGGTTTCTGGGATGGGAGCCAGGTGGGCTGGGAGGGCCAATGTACTGGGTGTGGCTGGAATAGCAGACGCAGGTGTAGTTCAGACAGATGTTGGCAACATGAAGCCCCATCCAGTGGGCAGGGTCTTTAGGAGGGTGAGAGTGAAGGCAGCAGTGTCTTCTGGGAGGTCAGCTGGTCCACAGTAGCCCCTACGCAACAGCCCAGAGGGCTTTCGGTGGGGAGAATGTCTGCATCTGTGCCCGCTTCACCCACACTTCGCTGAGCACTCCCCACAGGCAGCAGACACTGGGCAGGCAGGGGGTCGGTGTCAGGAGCACAGGACCTGGGATCTGGCCCGCTTGGGTTCAAACCCAGCCTGGTCTCTCGCTAGCAGGGAACACTGGCGTTGATAAATTCCTTAATCTCTTTTGACTCAAATTTCCCTTCTATTAAATGGAGGTAATAACTGTATGCACCTCAGAGTGCTCTTATGGAGATTAAGCATAATAAGGATGTTGACAGTGCTTACACTGCACCAGCCCTGGACGCGAGCTGAAACATTGATAAAAGCAGTTATTATCGTTATAAGCTCACCCCAGGGATGCAAACACGAATGGAACCGAGTTCCCTGCCCTCGAAAAGCCAGATGGATAGGGATCCCGCTCCAACAGTAAATCAGAGGGCATTTAGGGGAAAAGGAAGCTGAATTAGGGTAGATCTATGTGGAAGGAGCTGGGCAGACCCCCAGGCATCCTGCAGGAGCCCCCCGTCAATCACTAGGGGAGATTGACGTCCTTTGCCTTCCCTTGGCCCACTCTGAGGTTGTCCCAGCCCCCTGTGCGGGCCTGCCCATGGCCCTGGAGTCCTCTGCTCACATCCAAGCTGCAGACTGAGGCTAAGAACTCACTTGAGGCTGGGCATGCAGCAGGTGAGGGCCATTAGAGCCGGCTCAGCAGACGAGACTGAACGGCTTAGCTCGGCTCCCCAGTGGAGCCAAATCAAATCCATGAAAAATATTAGGTTTTCAAATCAGAAAGGCAAACCATGTTGAGCAAACCAGGTGCCGCAGCAGACAGCTAATTGGCTTGTGTCCATCAAAAGACATTGAACTTGACAGGAGTCAGGAAGCGTTGACCAGAACCTCCACCTTCTAGGGTTGGGGAGGTCTGTCCAGGTTCATCACACCTGCCACTCCCACCCGCCACCCACCACACCACCCCAGGCCTATTAATTCTTCCTGTTGGGAAGAAACATTTCATCAGCGGAAGGTGCAGCAATACAAGGGAGCTGGAATTCAGTTCCTCTTCAGCCAAGCCACAGATCTGCCCCTGTTCCCCTATAAGCCATGGATTGATTTGAGAAGCATTTATTTAGTAGTTTGTGTGTGCTGGACATCAAAGACAGAAGAATAGATATGGTTCTCTCAACTCTGTGTTCACAATCTAGTTTTGGAGGTGGGATAGCAAGAAACAATTACAGCACAGGGTGATATGATGGAGATTTGTGCATGGTGAAATGGGAGCTCCTGGGAATGTCTGCTTGTGTCTCTATGGGGGAATCAGAGACTCTTTAGCTGACCCCCTGAGGGTGAGCAGACTCATTCCAGTGGACTGGCAAAGGAGGATATTCCGAGAAGAGAGCATAGCCTGTTCAAAGACACGGGGGTGTACATGTGAGAACAGGCTTGTTCAGGGAAGCACCAATCCTTCCTGGTTGCTAGAGCCCGAAGTATGTCTGTGTCTGTGTTGTTGTTGGGTGGGTGAGGGCCAGAAATGAGGTCGGACTGGTATGGAGGGCCCTCGTCCTGAAGGGCCCAGTGTACAAGGCTGAAAAGTTTGGGTTTTTATTCTGAAGCTGACGGGGAAGAATTTCAGCAAAGGAGTCATGTGGGCAGAATTGTGCTCATAGGGCAGAGGAGGGTGAAAGCTTGAGTCCTAGAAGTCAGGAAGCTACCGTAATGGTGCTTCTGACAAATGGTGAGAAGCTAAGCCAGCAAAGTTGTGGAGGGAATGGGGGCAGAGGGGATAAAGGGTTACTTGGGAGATGAGATCAATGGACTTGGTAATTGGTTGGATGCCCAAAGTCCTAAGGGAGAGGGAAGCCTCGAGGGTGACTGATGCCAGAGATGGTGACGTCAAGGGACCTCCAGCTGACTCCACCCAAGCACAGTTCAAATCAGGGCATCCTCCTCCCGATGACACCATTATCCGAGGTGTTACCCAAAGTATAGTGTACTGCTGCTGGGCCACCAGGGAATTTTAGGCAGCACACAGAAGAGCACGTTCTTTTAATAGTGATTATTCATTTCAATGTTTCTTAGCACAAATATAAATAGCCTATCAAACCTATGGTTTTGTCGATATTATTGCTTGTGGAAAAATTAAAATTTTACAAAGTTAGTCAATTTAAATTAAAAATAAACAAGTTGTGACATATGGGATACTTGGATAAAAGGTAATAAAGGTGGTAAAGAAATAAAGCTTGAGAAACATGGCTCAGAGGAGAAAGGACATATGTCCTTACATGGTACCCAAGGCCTTTTCTTCCCATACTTACCAACCACATTAAACTATCAGCCATTCTTAAAGTATCCAGTTTCAGCCAATGGTTGGATTTGGCTTACAATAACCTTGGAAATTTGTATACTTTTCACTTGCATCCCCAAATCTCACCTATCATTCAGAATCCAGTTCAAAGACACCTACTCATGAAACAGTCCCAAGCTAAGAAGTGTAGATTCCTCTCTCCTCTCCAACTGGCCATTGGCCTTTCTTCCTCAAACCTCCCATGGTAGCTTTGTCAATTCTATCCCTTTATAGCGCTTTTTACTTCAGCTGTGTATTCCCCGAAAGTGGACACTAGGCCATATTTATATTGTTGATGTTTTGAGATATAGAAAAAGTTTGTGTGATAAATCTATAGGTCCATGTTTTCATTTTCCTTCTGTAATAGTTATCTATTGCCGTGTTACAAATTATTCCCAAATTAAGATGCTTAAAACAACAAATGTTTATTAGCTCAAAGTTTCTGTGGGCCCAGGAATTGGAGATCAGCTTAGCTGGCTGGTTCTGGCTCAAGGTTTCTCATGAAGTTATAGTCAGGCTGTTGGCTGGGGCTGCACCCAACTGAAGGCCCGAATCGGGGAGGATACGTGCCTAAGCTCACTCGTGTGGTTGTTGGAGGGCCTTAGTTCTTCACTTATTGTTAGATAGTTACCTCAGTTCCTTACTATGTGGCCCTGTCCAGAGGCTGACCGAGTTTCTTTGTAATATGGAGCTGCCTTCCCCTAGAGGAAGAGGTAACAGAGAGAGAACGAGAGAAAGAAGACAATGTCTTTTATAACATAAACTCAGAAGTGACAAACCATAACTTCTGTTGTATTCCATTGGTTGTATAGACTGACCCTGGTGCAATGTGGGAGGGGTCTACACAAGAGTGCAAATATCAGAATGCAGGACTCATTGGGACTCATGTCGGAGGCTGGCTACCACACCTTCTCACGATGGATTCTTTGAGGATAGGTCTTGGGTTGAATCTTTCATAATGCCTAGCTTAGATCTTGGCATATAGAAACTTCTTAGTAAAGGTAAATGGATGGATGGAAGGGTGGATGGATAGATGTTGGATGGTCAGACCAATGGATAGATAGATAGATGGATGGATTGATGGATGAATTAATAGGTGGAGGAAAGTGACCTCCTTTTGACTACTTAAATCCCAAATGCTTGACACTACGATAAACAATCATCTTCATAGATTGCTCTTTGACTCAAAGAATTTAAGCTCTAGAAGGGACCATCCAGTACCCCACTTCATTCTACAGATGCAAAATCAGAGACCAAGAGAGATGATGTGAGTTGCTAATGCACAAACAATAGCTTTGTAGCAAAACCAGGACTCGAACCTGAGGCTCCTCTTCCCATGCTCCTTCTCCATCACCAACATGAAAGGTACTGTGTATGCTTGCCCCAGAATTCCCACTCATGCCTGATCTAAGAGGAGGCCTCAGATAGAGGTAGGGAGAGAACATGACTTGCTCAAATCCAAGACCAGCTGGACTTCACTGACCCAGATACCCTCCCTGCTTTATCCTGAACACCCACTCACTTCTGGTCAGTCTGCGTATCCATCCTCTCTCCAGACTGCCAACCCTCACCATGTGGCCTCACTGCAGACATAAGTATTTACCACCATTCCTTCCCAGCATGCCCCAGTGTTCTTTGCTACTTCTGGGTGTGCCTGTGTCCAAACCCACTCCTTGTTGAGCTGTGGCTTTCTTAAGTGGATCTTTTCCT
Organism: Equus przewalskii; assembly: GCF_037783145.1. Lineage (NCBI taxonomy): Eukaryota > Metazoa > Chordata > Mammalia > Perissodactyla > Equidae > Equus > Equus przewalskii. The sequence goes on from NC_091840.1 coordinate 39,109,440, forward strand.
CTGCTGATACATCCCTGTGGATGCGCCATAAACGCTGACATTTCTCCAGAGCAGGATGTTTTTGAAAAAATATTTTAGATGAATGCCACGCCAGGCCACATGAAATGTCATGGTGACTTTCCAAAGAGACCTTCCAGGAGCGAGAGTGAGTAAAAATAGCCACTGCTCGGTGCGAATGTGCAGAGAGTAAAGATCATAGAGAGAAGAGTTTATTTGTTTTTAAAATGATTATTTCTAAGTGATTCTGGGCCTGAAGAATGCGTCAGACTGGCAGGCAGGAAAGCGGAAGGTGTGTGTCTGATGCCAGAGGGAGAAGACAGAGGAGAGCAACAGATGGAAAGGTAGGGGGATGGAGCCTGAGATCCCGGCCATGCAGAAATCTCTGTAAAGCTTGCAAATTCCCTCGAAGATTCTGATCCTCCATTTCTCCACCTAGAGTAGAAAAAGAGAGGGAGAAATGTAGCTAGGGAATGATATACATGTACCTACAGACAGAGAGAGTGAGAGAGAGGCAAAAGCAGACTGAGAGAAATGCACAAAATAATGTTACTGTTCAAGTGAGGAAAAATTAAGGACCACGGACAGTTCCAGTTTGTTGCGGTTCTGTTCTTCAGGGCTGTGCACCCTGGGTTGGGTGTGTTGCACGCTTACCTAAGATATGCCAACAGGCATCCAGGATGAGCACATAGCATCGAGGTCAGAGCGTTCTGGGAGCAGAAGCATAATCCTGAGCAGGTTATGTCTAAATAAATGTCTAAATGAAAAATGCTCATAAGGAACTCCCAGTGCCAGGGTCCCACCTTCCCTTGGCTTTCATTTTTGGGAGGGAAAGTCTTGTCTCTGATTTAAACTGATAACTGAGTTAAGTGGTTGTGTTCTCTATGGTTTGTTACTATGAAAGCAATGACATCATTTGGCAATTTTCAGTTTGGGTGACAGTACGGTCAGAGTGTGTGGAGCCAGATTTTAGAAGGAAGGAAGCAACAAACATTTACTGAACATCTGCTATTTGTCAGACCCTGTGTTAAGGGTTTTGATGTATGTTATTTTATCCAATTCTTAGAACAACTCTATGCAGTAAGAATTGTTACTCTATGAAGTAAGCACTGTCACTCCCTCCCATTTTATCAAAGAACCTTAGTCCTTTGCAACATCAGAGAGGCAAACAGTCTTGCCCAAAGTCACACAGCTTAATTTTTATTCTGACTCCAGACTGTCTGACAGCAAAACTCACTTTCTTTCTCCTGAAAATGTTGCCACTATAAAATTGGATCTGATGTATGCTAGAAAGGTTGAATTTAGCCATATTTTCACTTAGCTTTCAAACTTCCTCTCTCTCTCTCTACCTGTGTGTGTGTGTGTGTGTGTGTGTGTGTGTGTGTGTGTGTTTGCTTGCTTCTTTGCCTTAACTGTAATTGGTTTGTTTATTCCATGGAAAATCTTGACTCAATTCTAAGGCTCAATCCTGATGGAAGTTTCATTATACTTTCCTTTGCCCTCACTTATCTATTTGGAAGAATTCTGTTCAATCTTTCAAGGCTTAACTCAAATGCCAACTGCTTGGCAAACCTTTTCAGTAATCCCTTAAGCAAGGGAGACATGCCCCTTGCTTTGCACACAGCACCTTCAGTGAAAATTGCCTTCTGTTATCCTCTATCTTGGACACATAGCACGGTGTCAGGCACCTGGTAGGAGCTGTAGGAGTATTTATTGAAGGATATAAGAGAGAGAAATGCTTTGAAACAGTAATATTTATGGCAATGATGACAGTGATCATGATGCCAGCAGCCAGCACACAGTGAGACTCATCATAGTCCAAGCTCTTTTCTGGGTGTTTAATCCGGTACCATCATCTCATTTAATGCTCACAATAACACCAAGCTAAGCACTATTATCATCCTGACTTAACAGATGGCATTCCTTGTTTGCAGTCACATAGCTAATGAGAAGATTTTTAGTAGACAACTTAGAATATAAAGCTAAAAGATTTAGAAGAAATCTTTGGGCAGACAATCTAATTAGCAGAAGATAGTTAGAAGTTTGAACGCTAGTAGATGGGTGACAGAGCCCTCCAGGAAATGCATCGCTGTGTTCTTCAGCGGACTGCAGGGTGAAGAACGCAAGTCCTGAGTCAGACACACTGACCCCAAGGCACAGCTTTGCCGGGTGTCAGCTGTGTGGCTCCAGGTGTTAGCTATGTTAGCTTGCTAAGCTTTTGCTTCCTCATGTGGACACAGGAGACAACACCACGTATCCTGAAGGATCATGGAGATAATAATGTGCTTATCAGAAGGGACCAGTACATACTGGGTGGGCATTCAGCAAGCACTAGTTCCCCAGTTCCTCCACAATGGACCAGCCACACCTGCTGCTCCTCATCTATTTTGGGGAGAGGAATCCACCTTAGACATCTACAGCATTCCACTCTTTGATTCATCTCGCAAATATTTATGGATCAGCTACTATAAGCCAGGCACTATTGTGGGTGCTGGGGGAACAGTGGTAGACGAAATGGACAAAGTCCACGCCCTTGTAGTGCTTACACTGTTATCCTACTTATATTTCTATTACAACTAGTAACAAACACATCAACAAGCGAAGACCAAAAGGCTATAAAACAAGACAATGTGATGGGAATGACTGGGGCAATGCTGCGTTAGGGAGAGGGGCCAAGGAAGGGCTCTGGAACTGGCGACATTTTAACTCAGTCCTGAACAAAAAGGGTCTAGCCTTGGGAAGATCTGAAGGAAGAGCATTCCTGGAAGAGGGAGCAGCAAGGACAAAGACCCTGAGGCAGGATAAGTGTATGTGCTCCAAGTAAAGAAAGATGGCCAGTGTGGCTCATGAGCGATGGTGGAAGGGGATGGGCTCAAAGAGGCTGGAGAAGCTAGAGTGCCAGTCATGCAGGGTCTTGGCACCCCTGGAATGGACATGGATTTGATTCACAGGGTGGATAAAAGATGAGAGTTAATTGAAGGAGCAATTGAACTGAGCTTTACAGTCTGGCTCCTATATGCTGACATAGTCTGACATCTATGTTTAAATAGATGTTGTTCATCAAAAATCATGTTACCTACCTCGTAAGAAACAAGAAGCCTGCAGATACAACTATAGCCTTAAAAATGTTTTCTGAATTATTTTCTGAGACACACAAAAAACAATCTCTCTACAGAAAAATAGCAAAGTTGCTAATTTTGTGGGAAATCTCTAAAATAAGGATGATTTCATTTCTCACAGGCTGTCAGTAGAGTCCATTTAGGACTTTACCAGCTTTGAAAAATACTGCACAAAACAATACCAAACCCCTATGATTAATCCAGGTAAATGGACCTTCCTGACAAGAGATTTTGACATTATACGGAAGAGTCCATCACAGGTTGCCTAAGTTTAAAAAAAATTGATGAAATGAAGTAAAGATCTGGAGGAACTTTGCCATTAACTGTGTGCTATGGCAGCCTAATGAGCCGATGATCTCTTTGGCTGCATTAATAGAGGTTTAGTATGGAAAATGCAGGAGGTGATTTTTCCCTTCTCCTATGTTTGGATCCAGCCCTACTTAGATACTTTCCAACATCCCACAAGTTGTTTAGTTTTTCTGACAAACTAAATTAGAAGTATTGCACTTTTATAGTTTCAACAAATGGTTTCAAAATTCCACTGACACTTTCCTTTCAGACGATTTTAAGGCAGGTCAGAAGAACTTCTCTTTCCATATTTTGTGAGTGTACAGACATGGAAACTTTTATAGGGGAAACACATCATTTTCCAGCAATAAAATCACATAACAATGGCAACATTTCCAAACATCCATTTTTCCAAACACTCTTTCCTTTCTTTGGAGGTGCAATTGCTCTCTTATGTGTTGTTGAAATGTCATTTCTACCTTGAAGGAATAGATTAAGTGTGCATTATTTTTTTCGGACTCTATCTGCTTGGTCATAGACTCCTGACAGCCACTCATCGCTGCATAAAAGGTCATCAAATTTGGAACACTTGTCTTTTTTAAAAGAATTACAGGCCACTCTGCTTTAAGTTCCACATCTGTTTTAAATACTCACTGTGACATGATCAGAGAAACTGAGCTACAAGAGATGTTATGGTCACCTCCCTTCTCACTACAAAGCATCCTAATGATTGACATATTTATAATCTCTTGTTTTTATAAATGTAACCACACTGATGGCATCTCTGGCCTTTTGTTCGTTGCTCGCTTCCATTTCTTAGTTCAATCACTGGCCTAGGCGTGAATCAATGGATGAATTTCACACAGCTATCCTCTCTCCAACCTTTTCTCTGAATCCTTTTTTATTGCAATCAAAGCGGCCCAACACATCAGAGGTTACACTCCCCCAGTATTTCTTCATGAAATATTGTGTTTTATTGAAGAAGTAATTTATTACTGAGATTATAACTTTTCTGGTACATCATTTTTAGGAGCTTAAAAAAAGTGGCTCTGCATATGTTGAAATTGGATTAGTATTGAAATTATTAATGAGTGCAAATAAAAATTATTATTGAAATTGTTCTTAAGGTCAACTCACAGTTATTGAAATTATTATTGAAACTGAATTTAAACAACAGACCTAGTTACAGACAAGCTTGACTTATCTGTGCTTTCATTCAAGTATATAGCAAATCTACCCTGCTACAGATTTTTCTAGATACAGGTTATCAGTTCAGCTGACCCTAATGGATCTCTCCTTTTTAAAAAAATGAGCAAATTTATTGACATTTCAGGCATTAATGGGAAAAGTATTAGGGTTGCAGAAGTCTTCTTAAGATCTATAAAGTCATAACATTATACGTTTATAACATGGTGTAACATAATCATAACAAACCTTTCCAAACTTTAGTGGGCATCCATGTTTCCTGGGGGGTGGTTTTTATTGTGGTAACATATACATAATGTGAAATTTACCATTTTTGCCATTTTTTGAGTATACAGTTCCGTGACATTAAGTATATAAACGTTGTTGTGTAGCCATCACCACTATCCATGTCCAGAAATTTTTCATCTTCCCAAGCTGAAACTCTGTACCCATGAAACACTAACCCTTTAGACATACTGTCTACAACAGACCATTCTTGAATGAGCTGTTGGGACATACACTTGGTTCCATTGATGGAGTCGCACAGTTGGTTGAAAACAAGGAGAATTGAATAACCACCTGTGAATCACAGCCCATTACAGTAGAATCTAGAATCTGGGTTGGGCAGTGGCCTAAATTCCTAGCGGTGAGCAACTAGCTCTGATTTCTGTGCAATCCACCATGGGGCTGACCAAGACGTTGCTAGTCTGTCTTATGGGCAACAGGAGCATACATTTTCTCAAAAAGAAATTCAGTAAAGATAAAAATAGTAATTCCTTTCTTGAGTAGAAATCTGTACAGTGTAGAACACACTTTTGCATCCATTAGTCTCTTTATCTCTCACAATAATCTTGTGAAGGAAGCAGAACCAATATTGTCTGCCCTGTTTTGTAGATAAGAAAGCTAAGTGGCTTCCCCAGAGTCATATGGATTGTCGACGGCAGAGGTCGAATTTGAACAGAGGAATTTAAATTCTAAGTGCCGGGTGATTTCCACTCACTACTTTGTAGGGAATATCTAACGTATTTGTAAAGGTTAGGTCAGGAAACAGAAGCCACTGTAGGTGTTTTAAATAGGAATGTATTTAATATAGGGAACTAGTGGCTTATACAACCCTTGCTGGCCGGGAGAGAGAGGGGTATTGCTATATTTCAGAAAATGTGGAAAGGCAGAAGTCACAAGGAAGCTACTACAGACCCCCGTGCCTGCGGGAGGATGCCCAAAAGTCCCCAGGGAAAACCCCGTCTACTGTCTGCTGAAGGCCACACTTGCGCCCACACAGCTGCTGCTGGAGCATCATATCTCCTCTTCCACCTCAGAAAGCTCACGTGCAGAGCATCTCCTTGGCTGAATTTCCCTGATCCCTGCTGGAAAGAGCGTTTGGGAAATGTAGTTTCCAGGCTTCCAGCCCCTGAGATTCAGGGATCACTTAGAAAAGCAAAGGATGATATTATTAACAGATAATAATATCCAGCATGTCCAATTATTAGCCAGAACCACAGCTGAAATAAACAGAATAAAAATCAGGGCCGGCCTGGTGGTGCAGCGGTTAAGTTCGCACATTCCGCTTCTCAGCAGCCCGGAGGTGACCGGTTTGGATCCCAGATGTGGACATGGCACCGCTTGGCACGCCATGCTGTGGTAGGTGTCCCACGTATAAAGTAGAGGAAGGTGGGCACAGATGTTAGCTCAGGGCCAGTCTTCCTCAACAAAAAGAGGAGGATTGGCAGTAGTTAGCTCAGGGCTAATCTTCCTCAAAATAAATAAATAAATAAATAAAATTTAAAAAGAGATAAAAAAAGAGAATAAAAATCAGTCAACAGGGGTTATTAACCCTGAATATGGATTTCTCTCTCATCTCTTCCCACACACTATGCTGTGGATCAATGGTCTTTCCCTCATGGAGAACTACGGGGAAAGCCAGGAAGAATTCGCTGCCCTCCAAAAGGAAAAACGGATGGGGAAGAAAAGGCAGAGAAGGGTGCATTCCATACTAAGGTAGATGAGCAGACGAGTCGGGCGGAGCGGTGAGGAGAGACCTGCGCCAGCTCCTGATATGGGGCCAGAGAGAGAGGCGGGTGGGAGCATAGGCTCTTGGTTGGGCTGACTAGAGTTTTGACTCCTGCCCCACTACGTGCTGGCTGTCTGACCTTACCTTCTGCGTGCGATCCGTTAATTGTAAAAGGGGTAACGGTACAAAGAATTGTACATTATAAGGTTCTTGGGAGCACTTAGCAGTGTCTACCTGGCACCTCGTATGCGCTCGGTAAACATTAGATGTTTCCAGAACCAGCTGAGGGAGTCGGATTGGCCACCAAGGCATTCCTCATGGAGTGGCTGACATCCCTCTCCACGGTGTTTCCTCCGCTGCAGGATCTTACAGCTGTGGCCGGATACAGGGGTTTTGACGAGTGCTTAAATCTCATTATTTTTGCTGCTATCATTTTTCTTACTATTATTATTTTATAGTGAAATAGCATGTCATAGTCACTTGTGCTTTCTTTTCCCTTGTTATTATTATTTACAATTTCACCACAACCCTGTAGCGTGAATCGGGACAAGCATTCTCCAGGATCTTGTAGACAAGAGGACTGAAGGCCAGGAAGTGAAATGGGTGGCGGAGCCTGAGCTCTGAACAGTAGCCCCAGAGTGGCCGCAGAAGCTGGGCTGCTGTTTCATCCATGGTGAGTCTCAGGGGTCCACACCAGCCCCCACTGCCTGTCAGCAGCAGGACTGTTTCTTGACGCCCTTGACTTGCAGTTCTGCTCTGAGATCTGCCCCCGCCTTCGCCGCTCCTCCTCGGTTCTCTCTGGCCTTGACTTTCCTGACACACTCACTTCAGGACACATCATGGCGGCCTTTATGATATATTTAGCCACCTCTGTCCAGTTATGCCTGGACAAAGAATAAAGGAAACCATTCCATGTTCTGCCTCTGGAAGAGCAGCCAATGGTTTGGGTGTCTGTGTGACCATGCACAAACTCCGCAAGCTCTCTGAGCCTGGGTTTCCGCACTTTTGAACTGAATGATGTGATCCATCCATTCGAGAGGAATTAAGAATAGGGGACAATGTGGGAGCTCCTGGCTTTGTGCCGGGCACATAGTAAGCACTGAGCACACCTGGCCTTTCCCCTTCCCATTCTAGATGCTTCCCTGAGCTCCTTCTTCTCCATCTCTTTCTGTCCCTGGCAATCTCAACACTGCCCTTCAACTGCAAGTAACTGTCCCCAATGTCCTTCAACATCAATGCCCCTGAAAAGAACTAAGATAAAATGAAGATATTCTGGAGACATCTAACCACTGATCTCGCCTTGACCTTTTCCGATGGAAACCCAGGATGCAAAGTCCTAATTCCATTTTATACCCATTCAAAGGTTAAGGTATTGACCCAGGGTCCTGTTCAAGCTGGGAACACAGGGCCCGGAGTGATGGACTGCTCCTCATGGCAGAAGGTGATGCTTCTGACCTATGACCTGGCAGGGCTCTGTGGTCCTCCCCGACCTGCTTCCGCTCCCGCCTCCTTCTCCTGCTCTCAGGCTTTCTCATTCATTTAGTTCAGCTTCTCATCCCAGAGAGGGTAAGGTTTGGAGCTACACAGCCAGTGTTCCTATTTTAACTCTGACTATTACTCTCTAGCTGTGTGGCCTTGGACCACTTAGGTTCTCTGGGCTTCTGTTTCCCCATCTGCAAAATAGAGATGCTAATAAAATCAACCACATGGGATGTCTGAATACTTACTAAATAAACTGAACTATCACAGTGATTGAGCTGTGCTGTGGGCCAGTCCTTGGCATCCATAAGACCTACTGGGAAGTCAGCATTGTCAAATCTGATTTCCAGGTGAGGAATCCATTGCTCAGAGAGATTGTGCACCTTGCCTGAGGGCACACAGCTAAGGTGTGGCAGAGCTAGAGTGGATCCCAATACCCTTGCCCTGTGGACTGGACCACACCAAGTCCCTCAAAGTTGTGTATTTACTCATTCAACAAATGCTTATATGAGCTTGCCACGTGCCAGGCACTCTTCTAGGCGCTTTCCAGATATTAACTCATTTAATCCGCATGACAGTTGGATGAGGTAGGTACTGTACTACTGTTATCCCCATTTTACAGATGGGGAAACTGAGACACAGGGAGTTGAAGTGACTTGCTCAAGTCACACTAGTAAGTGCAGTCAGTATTGACACCTAGGGAGTCTGGCTCCAAAGTCCAAGCCTATAAACACTAAGCTGTGCCTCATTCAGCTGCGGCTTTGTGGATGTGGATAGGTCATAACCCGGAAGATGCTGCTAACCTGCGGCTCTTAGCATCAGCCTCCACTCCTGCTCTCCGCATCAGGCTCCCTGTCTTGGGTGTAGCTGGTACCTGCTCCCTCTCCCCCCAGCCCTTTCTCATTTGGAAGATGAAAGCGAAGGCCGGATCTCTTGGGCCCAGAGAAGATGGGACTGAGATGAGAGACTGGGACGACCTTCCTGCCCGCACAGAGTAGACTCGCTTGCTGAAGCAAGGCCTGCTGCAGTCGCTGCTGACAGCTGGTGGCAACAGAGACGCGGCGGGGCCAAGACCTGCTAATGCATTTTGTCACTTTGAAGAGTGCCTCCAATCACACGTTCTGGTCAAGGGCCGTGGTTTGAAACGTGTTGCTGCGTACACTGCTAATCTCTTTTGTAAACTCAGGTAGTCCAGGCTGGTGAAATGTCCGAGCTGGAAGGGATCTTTGAGAGCATGACCTGGGACCCTCTGTCTCCTTCACCTACTGAAATCCTGAATGAGGGTGGGGGATGTGACTTAGCCAAGGCTATGCCCCCAGAGTGGCAACATTCGAGGACTATTAATTTACCAGGATAAACTACTTGCTGCTTGGTTTCATTGTCACTTTAAAGGCATTCTCCTTAGTCCCTGGAAATCTAAAAGATGAAGGCTCACCTGGATCTTTCTGTTGGTCTCCAGAAGTGGGGACACCTGTGTACTGCTCAGTACTTGCGCTTCATCAGCCCGCAGTCTCCCTCCTAGCCAAGGCTCTCAGGAACTCAGTGAAATTAGAGGTGTTCATGTTCTTTGGGATGTTGGAACCAAGCCTTTAGATTTACTAGCAATGGGAGCCCTTTGAGTTAACGTCAGACGTTTCCATTGTCAAAGGTTTATCACATGTCTTGGTTTTAGCTTCCCCTCTATGTCTATAATTTACTATTTTTCTTCTGAAATTATTTTCCCTCTTTAAAAGTTCTATTGAATCATGCATTCTGTAGGGGGGGAGGGGAGTGGAAGGGAAGCTTAGTAGATTTTTAAAATTAATAACACCCCACTTTGGTGAAAGAGCAAGGAAATAAGTGTTCTCATACACTGCTGGTACAAATGCAAGTTGTCACAATATTTACGGAAAAATTTGGCAATGCGCATCAAAACCTTCGAAATTAGCTATAGTATTAGATATATGATTCCCCCAGCTGGAAATCGCCACAAGGCGTCACATGCAAGATTGATTATTGCAGCATTATTTATAACGGGAAAGCTGAAAAAAAAATCCCAAATGTTCAACAGAAGGGAATTTAGATAAATAAATTATGGTACAGCCGTACAAGGGAAAGCAATCTTTAATAATAATAAAGAAAAACATAATAACACATAGCTCTTGCTATTTGCCAGCTTAACTTGTAATGAATGCATGTAACACACACAACAGCCCTATGAGATGGATATTATTATTATGCCCATTTTACACATAACAAAATTGAGACCCTGAGGATAAAAGTGACTTGCTCATAGCCCCATAGCTAGAAAGTGGTGAGAAGGGGACATAAACTCAGTCTGTCTCGTTCAAAAATCCATGCTATTAACTACCATGCTGCACCGCCTGTGGAAGAATTATCTAATGGTTTTAGTAAATGTGTGTGTGTGTGTGTGTGTGTGTGTGTATGTGTGTGTATATCAAAGGACTAGAAATCTGGACACTAACGTGAACATTGGATGACAGGATTACAGGCAATTTATACTTTCTTCTTTATGCTTTTCTGTATTTTTCAGATTCATTTCAAGGGCATTATTATCTTTTTAATCAGAAAAAAAATTATAATGGATAAATTTTTTAAAAGAAATAAATCCAAGATGTGATGTAACCCAGCCCCTCACCCAAGGCAGAAACCCATTTCTGTGCCATCTCCAACATGCCATCCCTCGCCTTTATTTGAACGGCTCTGTTGACAAGGACCTCACAGAGCTGGCTGTTCAGGGATGGCTCAGTCTAGGGGAGGAGGAAAGGTGACCTTGGGGTTATATTTGTGTGGTGCAGCCCAGCTCACAGGGCAGACAACCAGTTAAGGGATTTGGGGCAGAAGTTCGGGGATGCTGAGAACATCAGCGGGGAGCTTGATGGGGCATAGCTCCAGCTGAAGGTGGCGAAGCCCCCAGCATACCGCGTCGTGTTCCGGTCTCATTCATTTCACAGTCTGTTTGTGAAACGGTTTCTTCAAGAAACAGGTTTCTAGTGGACAAGGAGGAGGAAACTCTCCTCTAAGGAATTCGCTCTGAAAAGAATAATATGCCATTTTTCAACTACAAAATTGATTGACAGAAATGAGAAGCCAGTGCTGGTGAAGATGTGTATGTTGCATTCTCCTGTACTGTTGGTAGGAATGTAAAGTGGCGTAATTTAGGGCCGACAATTTAGCGACGTTTATCAAAATCAAAAGCCTACCTTCCATTTAACCTAAAAATCCCATTGCTAGGACGCTGCCCAATAAATATAAGCACAGAGAAATTCACTACAGTCATTACAGGACAGGCTGTAGCAGAAAAGATGAACAAACAAGTAATACTGGAAACAGTGTCCTCAATCGGAGCCAGATTAAATAAATTATGGTGCCGCCATATGATGGAACACTCTGAAGGCAGTAAATAGTATGGGAGGATGTGCAAATGGTGTTGTGGGGAGATCCTGATGCTGTCTTAGTAAGTGACAAAAAGCAAGATGCAGAATAGAGCCTTAAATAAAAAAGGCTATACATGTGGATGTGCATTTGAGAGCATACATATTTTTTCCCCAGAAGAAAATACAAAGTCCACATATTGTTCAAAATATGAGCATACTTTTCACATACTGTTTAAAATAGCCACCTTTGAGCAGAGGGACTAGAGGAGTGAGAAGAGAGAATCTCATTTTCATTTTGTGTCTATTTTGTTTTAATGCTCAACTACTGTGACTGTTATTTTAAAACAAAGGTGGGGGTTATCTGAGAAATTGTGGCCTATTTTGTTTGTTGGTTTTCTCTCTATATATACTAAAACAAAACACACGTGCACACACACACACACACACACAACCTAACAACTGTCATTTTATCTTAAAAAATAACAGAGAATGCTCCCCCCAAGGCTCTCTCATAATCCTCCTCCTCGTCAGAGTCAAGTGTTCTGGGGGCCAAGCTCTTTCTGCACCAGCTCCTGCTGGGTCCTGCCTCTAGCGTCTGCTGAGCTGATCCCCTTAACCCCCTTGGCCTTTGAGTCAGTGAATGAGCCCAAATTAGGAACAAAAGAAGAGGTGATGGACTTCCTCAGGGAGCTGGTGAATTGGCAGTGCCTTAGCGATGTATTTGTCAGGATCAGCCGTGCTAGGCTGCATTAACAAAGAAATCCCAAATCTGAGTGGTTGACAATACAGAAGTTTATTTCCTGCTCATGACACCATTCAATGAAGGCTGTGCTTCTCTGCACTGTATGGCAACTCGGGGATCCAGGCTGCACCCACCTGTGGGTCTGCCTTCTTGTGGCTCCAAGATTGCCTTGGTGTCATCTAAGTAGGGGAAGGGCAAGGCATGCTGTGTGCTCACCTACCTCAGCCTGAAAATGGCACATGTCACTTCTGTGCGCGTTCCAGCACCAGTCACGCTGCCAGCCTCACTGCAAAGGAGCCTGGGAACTGAAGAGCAGCACAGGGGTGCTGGACAGCACTAGTACTCTCTGTTGCAAGCAGGAGGCCCAATGTGGGCGCCTCCCCATGTGGTGAGATGTACGGAGTGTGAGAGGAAGCCTTGCCCCAAGCTATCTTCCTCAGTCCCTGGCCAGGATACCCAAAATGCCCTCTCACCATCCATCAGCTCTCAAAGGCCTTGCAGAACATTGGTTCGCTGTTCCGAGTTCTTCATTCCCTCTCTGTAATAGAACTACACATCCAAGCCCTTGGTGGCTCTGCACTGCTTCCCACTGGGGTAGCCAGAGAATATTTCTCCACCTCCTTGAGTTGGCCTTGGCAACTTGGAATGTCAGTGGACACTGCATGAGCAGAGGCTTTCCATGTGCTTGCATGATTCAGCTTGGCTTCTTGCTGTCCTGTGACCTCCCAGGAGAAGATCATGCTCCAGATAGCCACCTCCCCTTCAGCATGGGGCCCAGAATAAGGGTACCTATAATAAACTTGAGTCTGGTCTCCCAGCCTAGCCAGCTTGGATCAGTTGAATGTCAGTCAGCCAATAGACCAAGGATGGTGAAAATAAATGTTTGTTGTAAGCCACTGAGATTTTAAGGTTTTTGTTATACAGCAAAACCTGACTAGTGTGGGGTCCCATGGAAGCTAACTTCACAGGAAACATGGAGCATGCAAAGCCAGGTCCTGGAGCTGCTGACTGTCATCTGGAGCCCAGAGAGGGAGGGGATGTGCCTGAGGTCACAGAACCAAGACCAGAGCCCAGGTTTGCAGAGCCCAAGCCAGTTCTTTTTTATGACCAGATATCCACCCTCCAGCACAGAGCAGGGCTCTGAGGCGTAGAGATGCTGGCGTTTTGATTTGGGCAGGGGAGAGGGAAAAGGAAGGGGCCCAGGCAGAGGCTAGAAGGGCTATCTGGGACAGCAGAAGCCACCAGCAGAGGACAGAGGCCTGGGCAGGCTTTCTCACCTCCCTGATCAGCTGGAGTCTGGGCAACTCGAATTTCTGTGGGTTTCGTGCTCGGCTATGGCACCAATTCCTAGGAGTCATTCTGACGGCAAGCCAGATGCGGAGGCCCGCAGGCTGTCTGTGCTGGTTTTCCAGGTGCCGTTTGTATGGTGTGCCCTCCGATAGCTTCCTGCCCTTCGGGTTTTTCTGCCTGCTGTTATCTGTAAAAAACCTCAGGCCGTTAGGGGAAGGAGCCCAGGGCAAGAGACAAAGTGGGGAGGGAGTACAAGCATCTGGGTCTTTCTTGACTCCAAGGCGTGCATCCAAACGTGTGCGTGAGTGTCTGTGCACACGCATACGTGCCTGTGGGATTCCTTCCCGGGTCCCACAGAAAAGAGAGCAGCAGGTGCTCCACCTGTCAGGTGAGGGCACCACAGTCCCGTGGAGCCGACCAACTCCTGGTGTGCTCACGGGGAGGAGGAGGAAGCCAAAGTCAGCCAGGAGGACTCTGGTCCTTAGTGAACCTCCTACCCTCCATCTCCCCTCCCCCCGCTCAGGCTCCCTCTCCTTCCTCTTTTCTCCTTCCTCCTTCCTCTCTGCTCTCCCACCTACATTTTATCTTCACTCCCCTCCCCTTGTCCCTCTCCTTTCTTCTTCCTGAGCCCCACAGACAAGGGGTGAGCATCTCCAGACACGCAGGGCTGAACGGACAGCACTGCCTGCTTCGTGGAGCTTGTCTTCTAGAAGGGGCGACAGGTAATAACTCAACACAAAAATGAACCTATAATTCCAAGCTATGATAAGTCAGTGAATGAAAAGCGTGAAGCACTGGGAGGGAAATCCAGTTTAGACGCGGGGTGCAGGAAGGCTTCTCAGGGTGGGGGCGGTGCATTTAACCTGATACTTGAAGGATAAACACCAGGGAAGAAAACAAGTGGGGATCTGGGATCGGGATGAAAAAAATTCCAGGAAGAAGAACCAGCATGTATAAAGGAATGTCCTTGATCTGCTCAGGGAGCTGGACGGAGGACGGAGTGACCGCGGAGTGACCGTGGCTCAGAGAGCAAGCTGTGCAGAAAGCGATTAGAGAGGCAGGCGGGAGTGGGATCAGCCAGGGATTCCATGCTTTATCCTAAGTACAATGGGAGGCTGTAGATGTCTCTTAAGCAGAGGATTGACATAATCCAGTTTTACATTGTAAAGAGATCAATTTGGCAGCTCGGAGGAAAATGGATTGGAGGGAGAGTTTCAGAATTCCGCTGTGGTGGTTCAGGGGGACGGTGAGAGGTGCTAGTGGTTAAGCTGCGACAGTGTGGGAGGAGATGCAGAGAAGGCGACTGAAGACGGGCCTTTGTGGCAGAGTGGCATTTGTGACGTGTCACCCCTGTGCCCCCACCTCTGTGCTTCCACTGCCCGATGACCCTCCTTGTTCAGGCAAGGGGATGCACGCTGCCTGATTGGAATTGCCAACACCATATCCTGGATCTTTGGTTCAAGAGCCAAGATCCAGGTGTACAATAGAGAGACTCGGAAGGAAATGAGATTCGGCTGAACCAGGTAGGGGAGAGGGAAGACAGAGGAAGTAAGAAAGTTCATAATCCCAGTGAGGGTCTCTGTGTCCTGTTACATACCCACACGGGCAGACAGGTAAAGGAAGCACAAAAATCCCCCCCACCCCCGCCAATTTTGGGGGATCTTAGAGCAAAGGAGGTCTGCCTTGTTTTCTAGGTGAGGCCTGAGAAAGTCAGGAGGGTACCAGAGTTCCCCAGCACTGCATCAGCCTGGTGCTGGGTCTCAGGGGCCCCTCGTCCTGGGTATCAGGCACTGCCAGTCCCGGGAGGAAGGCAATTCCAGCCCCTGTGCATATATATAAGGACCAATAGTTGGAAGATGCCAAAAATGCATGCATCTCTTCCAATATCTCTGAGATTTCTTCTTGAACCCCAAGATTTAGGGCCCACTAGAAGGAGGACCAGACTGGAAAGAAGAGACTCAGCTTCACACCCAGCTTTACCCCATGCTGGGGAGATGATTCTAGAAAACCTCTTGACCTCTCTGAACCTCGGTCTTACCTTCTAAGAATGGAGGCAATGGTATGAGCCTGACCTCCTCATGGGGATGGTAGAGAATTAAAAGAAATAAACACACGGGGAAAATAGGTAATTCTGTGCTTGTGGAATTATTTTGTTTAGAAAGACAAACATTTCCATGGTGCTGAACTCACTAATTCCTTCGAGAGTTCTAGCAACTTCCTTTCCTTGACCTGACTCGATTTCCTGTAACTTCTAACTATTGGTTCTGCTTCTGCCCCTCGGGTGACACAGAGCAAGCTCCATCCCTCTTGCCCCAACTGCCCACCTGTAGGACCCTTCAGGTGGAAGCCACAATCAGGGACTGCCACAGGCTACTCTTCTCCAGCTTGAACCAGCTCAGTTCCTCCAGCAATTTCTCTTAGGGCCCTGCATTTGAGTCCGCCTCTCCTGGGGACACTCCTGTTTGCTGATATCCAAAGAATGTGGTGCTCAGGGTGGATCACAAGGCCAGTTCATTCCAGCCACAGTTTTGCTGACACTTCTGCAGCCAGAAGTTTCCCAAACCCTCTTGCTGGAGTCCAGGATGGCACTCTGTATGAATGAAAGCTACCCGTGACTGGCGCCGACCGAGAGTGACAGGTGGATGTCTCCATTGCTTCCCTCATCTGGGAGCTGCAGGCATGGTTCTCACTGTTATCATTCCCACACACAAAGTGCAAGAGAAAAGGATCACCGCGGCCCACCTCCCCAGGGAGAGACCGAGCATCGTCCTCAGATCCTCTCAAGCCCTCCTGGGAGCGCGGGATTCAGTTGCAGAGGGTGTAGCGAGAAGAGCCCTGGCCTGGAAATCAGCGCAGGAAGTGCGGGAGGAGGCAGCTGGACTCGAGGAGCCTGGCCTTGCAGGTGGTCTCCAGACTGAGCTTCCTCCCCACCCTGCACCCTCACGGTCGATCTTTCTTCCTGATTTCTTCGTCCCAAACATTTCCCCAGGAGCCCAAACAGCATTATAAGCTCCCTTCCACCCTCTGGGTCTTTATTCCCACCTAGTTCCTTGACCTTTGTTGGTCTGCTCCCTAAAATATTCCCAAGTTCTTTCATGTCCCTGTGTCCTGTGATCCAAATTAGTGCTTCTCCTGGCCGAAGTGTCTTGAGTTCCTGCAGAATGCTCAGCCACCCCGACTGGGCCAAAAGATGCTGGGGACCCAGGGGGCATCCAGCACATACTGGTCAAACCACTGGCCCAAGGAAGAGGTTTAAGCTCTCACGTTCCACACCTTCACTGCTCTGCACCTCTTGGGCTGTGGCAAGGGCACAGAGGTATAGAAACTCGGGATGAGCCCAAGAAGCGTCACGACCTAAAGATGGGGCTGAGAAGTAGGTCAAGTGGTCCTCAGACCCTCCAGTCTCTACGTTTGAGCACTTTGGCCCCTTTGGTGGCAACTTGCCTACACTGGGTATGTCTCCCCCTCCCTGTCAACAAGTAACCCAGGATTTGTCAGCTGCAGTGTGATGAACTCAGCCATTTGCTCATTCATTCATTCATTTGTTCATTCCTCAGTAGATCTTTTCTGAGTGCCTAGAAATATACCAGGCTCTGTGCTAATACTGGAGATAGAAAGGTGGCTAAGATGACATCCTCATCCTCAGGGAACTCGCAGTCTAGTGGGAGAAGCAGCACAGACCATGTTAAGACTGTAATAAGCAGTTCCGAGTTCAGGGATGGGCGCATCTTTAAGGACTTTGCCTTGAACACCAGTGGGCGAGCTGGGGTTTGCACAACCTCCTGCCGGGCTTCTTGGTCTCTGTACTGCAGCACCTAGCCCCCCCGCCCCCCAACTTGTCACCTGGAAGGACCCAAATAAAGCCGTGTGGGCTGATTTGCATGTTCTCTGAACCCCAGCTCTAAGCCTCAGTCATTCTAAGAGAAAAATGGTGCCAACTTGCCAGATGTGGGCACTGGGTTCTAAAAAGCGTTCAATAGACGTGAAATAAATTGGAAACTGCTGCTCTCATTGTCCTGCTGGCATCTCGAGAGCCGCCTTTTATTCTCCCTTCTGTTGGCCAAATGAGCTCCTGCCTCCAATCTGGCCCCTGGGTCCTCTGCCCAATGGCAAATATTTCTGCCCTGGAACAGCTCATTGGTGGGAGCTGAGAACTAATAACAGCACCTGACAGCCTTTCATGGTTTTCTCTAAATGTTCCTTCCTGCACAAAAAAGTTTAATAAAAATATGGATTAAAGCAGAGACTGGGAGCGGGAGATCCATGCAGTCTCCTCGCTCCGTTATTGTAATGCGTTCTGTGCCTGCGCTACTCACTCAGGGCAGAGGGGAGTTGGTGAGCTCAGAGGCCCGCCTGAGACCCAGGGGTGGGGGACGGGGACAAGATTATCCTGGGGAGGAGGCACAGTGCCTAATACAGGGTCAGGTGAGCGTGAAGATCTCTAGGCTGCCTGGGAAGCAATCCAGGCCCAGGTGGGAGGCATGACACGGGGAGTGCTGTGTCCTGCGTTGCATGGGGTCTAAATCTCCTTGGCTAGTGTGATTGATAACCCGGTCTGTGTAACTGCTTTATTCTCACATGTGAGTTCATTGTTTTCCATGCAAAGCAATAGTCTGTGTTGTCCCCACCCCCAAATTCTCACAGTTAGTTAAAAACAAAAACAAAACTGGTTGGTTTCCAATACATGGATTACCAACTTAGCAGTGACAAGCATGTTAATTACATAGGACTTTCTCTTCTACTCGTTGAAGTGGTCCCCACAGTCCCTCTAATTGGGCTCGTTTTGCTCTCTATCTGTCCATTTTGTTCCTGAATACCTTGAAAGCCATTAAAAACTGTTGTCTTTAAAAGTTCTCAGTAATTCAGACTTTATATAATTCAGACCACGGATCTTTGCTCTCAGCTGTTTTTTGCACATTACTGAGGGTTTCTAAACGGACCCTGTGCAGGGGCCACTCACTGGGAATGCTGCCATTCTCAGAGAGGAGATGGGTCTTCTCTCCTGGGCTACCCGTGGGGCATAGATCCATTTCTATACGTGCAAACCTCAGCTGGGGCTCTTGCTGCATTGGTGCACAGAAGGTACCAGTTGCCTAATGCGAGGTGATAAATATGGATTAGATCTGTGCAAGCTGTGGGATCAATTATGGGAACATGCGGCTAAATCTGCCTCCAATTGTCAGTGTCGGGGTTTCTGCTGGAGATTATGAATCCCCCTGGGTTCCTCAGGGCTTGGAGGTGTGAGTGTGTGTGTGTGCATGTGTGTGTAGGGCGATTATAGGAGTAGACCAGACACTGCCAGGAGACATGAGTTGAGGGTTCTAGGCTAGGCTCTGCTTCCAACTAGTTTTGTAGCTTTGGAAAAATCATTATTCTCTTCTCTGAGCCTCATTTTCCCATCCATAGAATGAACCGGGTTTGTTGGGGGGTCCTTTTCACAATGGGGCCCCACCTCTGAAAAGTTAGACTCCAAAGGCCCGGGGTGGGACCTGGGTCTTTCTATAAAGGTCTCAGGTGAGTCTGATGTGGGCCTCCCTCGGACCCTCCAGCTCCCCCTGCCTCTCACTCCAGCAGCCTGCTCTGTGCCCACCCTCCTGGTGCTTCCACCCTGTGCTTGTCCCAGCCACCCCGAGGTTGAAAAGCCCCTTTCCCCGCTTTCTCTGAGGACCCCAATTTGCCCCACTCCTCAGGCAGGATGCCCTGTCTTTTGGGCCTGAGGATTCCTGGCTTCTGTTGTGACGTCATTTTATTCCACCCCTGGCTTCCCCCACCTCTTTATCACACCACTGATGTGCACATTAACCTGAGCTCTCCTTTAGGCTCAGAGAGGGTGGCGCTCCAGAGAGAAACCTAAAGAGCAGCAAATATGGGGCAAAGCTAGCATGACCCAAGGGCTAGATGAGGGTCCCAGCGTCTAGGCTACAAACCCACCTTGTCATTAATGCTCTCCATGCCCACCCACCACTTCCCTACCTGCTCCCACTCTTCCTTCCTTCCTCCTTCAGCATAACCCAGGAAGCTCCTATGGGAGGAGGCCTCATGACACAAATAACCAAAGGTTCTGGATTCAGGCCAATCTGGATTGTAATCCTGACCTGTTCTATCACTGGGTTCTGTCTGCACCAATGGGGACACCCTCTTGTTTGGCTCTGTCCACCTCCAGTCCACTCCCTTTAGACACTGCGTTTTGCCTGTAGGGCCAGGCTCCACTTCCAGCCTACGGTAGAGACAGGTCATCAAATGGATTTCCTCTTCTTCCTGGCCACACAACTGGACTACATTTCCCAGAAGCCCTTGCAGTTGGGTGGGACCACGCAAAGGAGTTCTGGCCAGTGGAATGTGGGCAGAGCGATGGAGCCCCCTTCTAGATCTGGCCATAAAAACCTTCCATGGGATCCTCTACTCTTCCTCACAGTCTACCTGCTGGTTGTCAAGGTCCAGGACAAGCGTGTAAGCCACGTGAATTTGGCAGGGTGGGTCTTGCCAAATTTATCTGCCTGGGTCCCCTGAGCACTCTTCTGTTCCCATGCCTTCAAATATGCTGATTGGGTTTTATGTAGAGTGGGGAGTAAATTACTTTTGGGTTAAATCACTGAGATTTTGGAGTTTATCTTTTATAGCAGCTTACATTTCTTCAACTAACATATAACTCATGTAGCCAGGTCAGTCCTTTACCCCACAAAAAGGATCTAGAACTCAATCTGGCTTGTCTTTATTGGACCCAACTCCAGCAATTAACCAGGGCCACATCTGGGTTTAACTATGCAAGTGGCCCCATCTCATCACTTTTCTTTGCTTTTCTTTCCTCTCTCATCCATTTCTCCCTCCACCTGCTCTCCTGCGTGCTGGGCCAGGGCAGCCAAGTCCCCGACAGGGGAAGGGAGCCTGTCGGGCCATGCTGCAGAGAGGAGCTTTCCCAGGGGCTGCCACTGGCCCCAGGCAGCCCCCCCTCCAGGTAACTGTGCCTTTGTGTTAAGGTCATGCTCTTTCCAAGCAATGTGTAATCACACGTGCCACTGTCCTGCGGTCTCAGTCAGGCTCCTCAGCCGGGGAAGGGAGGTGACTGGCAGTGTCCTCTTCTGGACCCCTGCTTCCTGGGAAGCCCCTACAAGCAAACCGCTCTCCCCACCCCCACTCCCACCGCCCCCACCTTGCTAAACTCGAGGTGCACACTGACAGAGGACTCTGTGGATGTCTGTTGTCCCTGTTGCCATGACAGCCAGCCACAGTGAATGATGACAACGGTAATTTCATTTCTGCTAGGAGGGCAGAGGAAAGCCAGGCACAGGAGGAAGATGGGGCTTCTGGAGGTGGTGGAGAAATGCAGAGACTGGCCTGGGAACTTTGAAAACAGAGTTCATGGTCTGTGACTTCAGACTCCCTCTGTGCCACACTAGGAGGTACGGGGAAAGGGCTCGGCCCTCCTCTCAGAGCCCAGTGAGGATTCCAGGGTGCGCTCAAGAGGAGAAAGGTGCAGGTGGAAGGTACAGTGAGGGGAAGGGGTAAACTTCACTGGACAGGCGTTTCCTGAACCCGGGTCCAGCCCTCTAGCTGGGGCTGCAGCAGTGGGTCAAATGCACTAAGTTCCTGCCCTGCCCGTATGGAGATGGCAGTCTAGCAGGGGCCTCCTGGGCGCCCCCTGGCTTTGTGCACCGCATCAGCCAGAAAATAACAGTGCCTGGGTATGTCAGGCGGAGGTAGGAGCTAAAGGAAGAAAAAAACTAAAGTAGGCTCAGTGACCTAGGGAGGGTCTAGGTGGAGGGAGAAGGAGCTCTTCATATGGCGAGGACAGGGAAGGTATTTATGGAAAGGTGATGTTTGAACAGGGACCTGCAGGGGGAGAGAGCATGAGCAATGTGGCTGTGGGGGAGAGCATCCCAGGCAGAGGGGGTGACTTGGGGTGCAAAGGTCCTGAGACAGGAGAGGCCTACATGGCTGAAGCACAGTGAACAAGGATGCTTGGGAGTGGCGAGAGGGGTGATCAGAGCAGGTTTTGGTGGGAGAGGCAGATCCTGGAAGGCCTGTGCTCTGAGTGAGTGGGAGCCTTGGGGGGTTTTTCTCAGAAGAGAGACATGATCTGACTGATGTGTGATGGGTCTCCCTGGCTACTGTGCAGAGATGAGAGGCCAGGCAGCAAGGATGCAAGCAGAGGGAGGCAGGAGGCCAGGTGCGCGATGGTGGGGCCTGGAGGCGAGGAAACCTGGCTAGATTCTCGATGTATTTCAAAGAGGAGCCCACTGTGAGAGAAAGACAATTAAAGGGTTGCCTGAAGGATTTTGGCTTGTGGAACTGGATAAAGGAGTAGTGAGTCTTTACTGGAAGAGTGGTGGAACTCAGCCAATGGGGAAAAAGGATGCATCGAGAGTCCAGAACCTTCCCCACCCAGAACACAGGCAAGGCCCACTCCTTGGGCTCCAAACCTCCTCAGCCCAGAACGCCCATCTTCCCTTCACCCGTCCTGGTTTGTGATGCTGGGAAAAGCATCCTGCGTTTGGAGCCACACTGGCCTGGGTTCCGTCCTTTGCTCCAACACATCCTGCCATGTGGCTTCGTCCAAATGCCTTTCTCTCCTCCAGCCTGTTTCCACATCCACGTGCTACTCTGCACCAGCCAGCTTGTCCGGGGACATTGACACTCATGCCTCAGCCGCTCTGAGCCCCAGACATGGGGGCCTGCAGTACTTCGGCACCCCCATGGGACCCCCTGTTATCTGGAGAATCTCCAGAATTAGGGAACCTCACACAGTCTCTGAAACAGGGCCACCCCTCTCGTCTTCTCCAGCCTCCTCCTCATCAGTGAACCGCATGTGTCCCCTTTATTTCCTGCTGGTTCGCGCACTGCCAAGCTTTCAACTGTGTGTGTATTGGGTTGAGGCTCCTGGGGAGGCTGGAGAATGCCCTTTCCCCCCACCCCTCATTGCATTCTGTCCTCTGTATCCCAAAACAGCTCTGTCCTTCATGAGCAAAGCATCTTCCAGTTCTGGACCTAATCTCACACACACTGGGGTTTCACTCACATTTTCCTTTTTTGTTTTTCCTAAAGCAAGTTTATATTCATGATCTTATTGACCTTTTCCATACTCCTGCGAGGCCACCAGGGTAGAGAGCAAAGTTCCCATTTTGTGGATAAGGATCTGTCCTGGGCTTCAGTTTCTTCCTCTATGAAACGACAGGATTTACCTAGATCACTACCGTACCTTCAGCTCTGACTTCCTTTGACTCTAAAATGTACACACATGCAGGAGTGACCCCTACCCCCGGGCACACACACACACACACACACACGGGAGCAGATGGGCGCACGTGTGCACACAGGCACAGCTCTTCGTCGATTGTGCAATGTGCACACACTCACACAGAATGCTCTCTTGGGTCCCCTGTGGACATTCTTAGCCTTCCTGACGAAGCACTCAAAGGGGTTGAGCTAGACAATTCCCCAAATTGCTGACATTAAGTTCTCCAAATTCTGACATTTCATCCCTGCTTGTCCCGGGGGCACCAAAGCCTCTCGCGGTCTGGCTGGGATTCATCAAACGCGGCGATTTCAGCTTCTGTAACAGGCGGTAAGTGTGCAGGAAGAAATGAGACCTCAAGTCCATGAGCCAGCTGGGAAGGGAAAAAAGGAACAGACAGCTGACCTCAAGGGGGAAACTGTCTGTCTGTCTGCTTCTTCTCCCTGGGCGGTTTTCTTTTAAATCCCTTTTGATGTCAGCCCCCCCTCCCATCTCCATGGCCTATTTCTGCCCTGAAACCCAGTCTGCAGAAGCTCTGCCCCAACCCACTGCCTCGCAGGCACACTCATGGCGAACTTGTTGGGGCTACTACTGAGGATAGAGAAGGAGGCTCCAGCTGCGTCCTTGACCCCGAGACTAGGGAGTGACCTGCAAACACTCTGTGTCAGGAACCAGCCTCCCAATGGGGACTCTGTGCATCAAGCCAGTGGAGATGGTGAGGACCATCGGTCAGAGTCTCAGAGCTCAGAGGCATAGAGCAAGGAGCTCAGAGCAGAAAAGAAGCCAGAGGCCCAAAAATGTAGTAAGGATGTGAGAATGACTCCCTGAGAAATGTCCCCACCACCAGAAGCACACACCAGAACAACAGGCCCCTGGGTAAAGTCTCCGATGGCCTGCCACAGAACTTGAAATTCCATTAATAGTCATTTCTTTCTCTGAGGTCTGTGAAGGCCTCTATTGAAATGACAATTGTCCCCAGGTGGAGTGGCATGCTTGGACACCACAGTTTCTTCTTCCTCAGCCCCTCAGCATGGATCTCTAAGTCAATTTTTTTTAAAAGCCACATCACAGGGTCTTGAGGTAATGGGACACAGGCTGGATATATTTGGATAGAGGAAAAGCTGTGGACAAAGAGTATTTTGAAGGCATATATTAAATTTTGAGGAAGAGAAGGAAAGAGGGAGAAATCAAGGAAAGAAAAACAGAGATTACAAGAAGCATCCAGAAAGAGGTGAGCTAGGGGACCAGGTCCTAAACCTGTCCATTCCTGTCCATTCCTGTCACCTGATTGTGGCCTGTCAGAGCATTACTTCTCTCAGGGTCTCAGTGTCCTCATCCACAGAATGAGGGGCTGGGCAACGTGGCCTCAAAAGGCATTTGTAAATTCGGATTCCATCGAGTGTTAAGTCCAACTTTACCCCATGACTACTGTAAGCCCAGCAACCAGAGTTCTTTGTATTTATAGAGAACTTTCTAGTTTGTAAAACCTGTTCACACTCATTATCTCACCTGATTCTTTCAGAAACCAAACTTAAGTCGCATGTGGAAGTGATAGGCCCATCTTACCGAGCAGGCACATGTCACCTACACAGGGGCCAGGATTGTTATTTCTGCATGTACTCCGAATATTGTTAGATCTCGACACCTGTTGACAGATTTAAATTTATGAGCTGACACCCATTCGAGACTCTGGAGAAAGAGACGTGGAGTCTGCAGTAAGTGACAAAACTCTGGCCGCCTGTCAAGGCGTTTCTTCCTGCCGGCCATCACATCTCCTTCCCTGCAGGACCCTCTGGGCAACCTCTACGACTTGTGAGATGTCCTTGGGGACCTCACTGACAACAAAGAGGCATATTACTACTGTGGCTTGCTGGGGACCGTCAACAGGTGTCCTCTGAGTTGATGGGACTGAGGACCCGAGGAAGCAGAAGAGTCTGGCTTCTCCACCAGCCCTGTCATAAGCCTTTGGCAGTGTTGATCTGATCCTTTAGCCAGAATGAGATCATTCTTTCGTTCAAGGAATGTTGTAGAGCACTAATGATGAGCAAGACTGAGGTCAGAAGTCCTGGGTCTTTTTGAGAGCTCATCCATGAGCTGTGTCATGTTGTATAAGTTGCTGAACCTCTCTGAGCTTTATCTCCTCACCTGGCAAATGGAACCATGGGCACCTGCCCTGGCCCCACTGCAAGGCTCATCTCCAGTGAGACTGGGGGTATAAGAGAGCTTTCAAGAGCGTAAGCCGCTCTATTGGTATGAAAGATGCCTGGTGACAATGGGTCAGATATTGATAGGGAGGAGGACAGAGGAGGAGGAAGGGGCAGAAGAGAGACTAGGGCTCTGTGAAATCAGCCCCCTGGGGGTCAGGAGGGTCCTACCTGTCTAACGAAGACATTGCAAGGTCTTTCTATCAGACGCAACAACGCTTAAGGCTGATGCTTTATGAATGCAAACCAGGAAGGTGCAGCAGGTAGCAGAGAGATAGAAAGAAACAGAAAAGAAATCACTCTACTCTGGACCCCACACCCCCTCCCTCCCCTCCCCTCCCTTCCCCTGCTGTTTCAAAGTTGTTTTGTTTTCTCTGTGCGGTTTCCAGAGCTTAAAAAGAATTTGTGCATTCAATTAATCCCCCCTTTAATTCTCTACCATCGCTTTCCTGGAAGTTGAAAGAGGAAAAACCATTTTCTAACTGAGTATGCGCTCTGAAAACAAAATAAATCATGTTGCATAGTCATTTCTTGCCTCTGTGTTCACGATTAGGGGAAGAAGGTGGAGAAGTGAGAGAGAGAGGGGGAGAAACCCCCTCAAACCCTCCCACCGAAGGCACTCGAGCCTCACGGTTGGCTAGAGCAGACAGAAGCTCAGAGCTCCAAGATTTGGCGCTGGAGTCTAAATTTAGAACCGATTTGTAGACAAGTTGGAGGGAGTTCAGAGAAAAGCCACCAAAACAATTAGAGGAATGCAGCTTAATTGGCCCAGCTTGGCTAAGCAACTGCTAAGCAGGGAGCATTAGAGAGTCTGCAGCCGGAGGAAGCAGCATAAACACCAGCGAGGGGGAGGGACCATTTGGCTTACAACAGAAGGGGATCCAGAAAAGAAACGGAGCCCAGAGAAGGCAAGCGCAGCTCAGCCCCACCTGGCATCCCGCAGGGGGACCTCTGGGTTTCTCTGGCCATGTGGCTAATCCTCTTCATGGGCCATTACTCCCCAAGTATGACTGGCAGCAGTGCCTTCATTATTTAATTTCATCTTCATGGCCACCCTGCAAGGCAGATGTGTTTATTCGGTTTTTGCAGAGGAAGAAACAGCAGCTCAGGGATGCTGAGTAACTCATCCCAGATCTCTCAGTGCTAAGATAAAGATTTAAACTCAGATCTGATTGGTTTTTAAGCTCCGGCTTATTTCTGTAACACAGCATCACCTCCGAGGAGCTGTGTCAGAAAGGGAAAGAGACAGGGATGGGAGGCCCTATGGCTGAGACTCCCAGGGCTCCTTGTCAAGCCCAAGGCTACCTAGGGGGGAATGCAAAAGATGCCAAACTCATTAGGGTGTGCTCTCTTCTGTGCCTTAGAACAACCTGGGCGCCTTTTCTGTGGCTCCTTCTTTCCCCATATTGCTAACTTCTTTCCACCTGCTCTGGGCCTCACAACCCTCGGAGGCCCCAGCGGTGCTATAGCGGGAGGAGTACTGGACTTCAGGTCAGACAGACCTGGTTTTCAATTTTACCTTTTAAAAAATTGTCTGGGGGCTGGCCTGGTGGTGCGGTGGTTGGGTTTGTGCACTCTGCTTCGGCAGCCCAGGGTTGGTGGGTTCTGATCCAGGGTGTGGACCTACACACTGCTCAGCAAACCACGCTGTGGTGGGGTCCCACCTACAAAATAGAGGAAGATTGGCATGGATGTTAGCTCAGGGTCAATCTTTCTCACTAAAAAAATAAATAAATAATAAAGATAGCATCATATTTAAAAAAATTGTCTGGCCATTGGGAGGTTACTTAATTTCTCCAGATCTGAACTTACTAACTGCTTAAGCAGAGAGCATCAAGTCTCCCTTACGAGGTGGTTTTAAGAGCAGATGGGACAGCGAGCATAAATGTGCTTTGTCAATTTCAAAGTGCTGAATGCAGGAAGACGGTATTAGTAATAGTAATGTAAATTGTCTTCTAACTCACTGTGGACAATGCTGACCATCTCTGGGTTTCTCTCACTTCAGGCTTCCACCTGACACACTCATTCCTAAATCCACATGTGCCCTAGTATAAGATGTGGCTGGCCTGAAATTAGAGAGAAGGTTCTGGGAGCAGACAGCTGGTGAACACCAAGGTTAAGACTGAGTTAACCATCTGGCTGGGAGCACATAGAGATGACGTCGGATATGGCAGAATGCCAGCACTAGGAACGCAGAGCAGATGGCCAATGGCAGCCTGGTACCCAGAGACACATGGAATGGATAATGTAAACTTTGTAGGGAAAGGGATCTAAGATCCAGCAAGATGTCTTGCCTCTGAAGCAGAGCGGGACCTTCCTGGTGGGACAAAGCCCAGAGATGGGGCGTTGGGATGCGGTGGAGGTGGGGATAGGAATGTGTGCTTCCTGGTGCTCAGAGGCATCTTCAAACCTCCCTGATTTGGGGGGCATCAGCTGGCCCAGGAGATGAGCTTTTCTGAGGCTGGAGTGGTTGGAGTCCTGCAGATACTGAGAAACCGTGGAGCCTTCAGAGAAGAGAAGCCTGGTAGCAGATGCAGCAGGCAGGGAGGTGAGTGGAGAGAGCCCCAACTCCGACACGAGAATCTCAGGGAGCGCTGTGCCTCACTGTATTGACCTTCTGCAAGTTACGCCTTGCCTTTCAGTTCTCTCTTCTGTGTACAAATTATAGAAGAGCCCACACTTACTGAATGCCCACTGGGTGCCCAGCTCTGGGCTAAGTACTTCACAAGGTCGATGCTTCCGCTCCTCAAAGCAGCCCTAGGGGCAGATGCCCGTATTATCTATCATTATCTCCATTTCCCAGAGACCCCAAAAGGAAATCTGCCCAAGTGGCAAAGCTGAGATTCAAACCTAGGCCTTCTGGTTCTGGAGCCCCATATTTAGCCACTACACTCTGCAGCCTTTAAAATAGATCCCGAAAGAGATGGTTTCTGAGGTTCTTCACAAAATCACAGAAAATCAGTGATGGGCCAGACCTGGAAGCTAATATGGCACGATTTACTCATTTTACCAATGAGGAGACCCAGAGAGACAATCCAGTGCCCGGCAGCGAGCAGGCTTCCAGCTCTAAAATACAGTCACCACATAATTCAGAACCATCGGAAAGAGGAAAATATATCAGCCAGCTGTTCCACTGACATCGCAGCCTCGCCTGTACACACAATTGCTGCATCGGACATGGCTGTGTTTGATGTTATCGAAACCTCCCTCCGTCTTTGTCTCAAGACCTTTGGATCTCCTGGCTGCAAAATCTAAGCAGTGATTCTTGACTTTCGTGGTTCACAGACGCCTTCCAGAATCTAGTGGAAGGTACGGATCATTTTGCGAGAAAAAAAATAGACTTGCATTTCAATGCAGGGGGAGGGGAATTATGAATCTAAAGCTCTTCCGTGAATCTCCAAGGGTCTTGAGCCACAAAGCATAAAATTCCTGCTGTAGGAAATGAGGGAACCAGAGTGAAATACGTACTTGCAAGTCTGTCTCCTGAGAGAGACTTCAGAATCGTTTCTATTCTTTCTGTTCTACCCTCTTCCTTCCCTTTGGTCCAAGGTAGAGAGGCCTCACTCCCTGTGCCATCATATCTACACCCATCCCACTGGAGCGGAAGTTCCATGAGGACAGGGACGACCATGGTCTTCTGTGCCAGTGTGTCTCCACAGTGTGCCCAGCACAGGGCCCACCGTGCATCCACGGCTCAGTAGCCATTTGTGCAGTGATTATCTATTTATTGTGCTGGAGAGAGAGTAGAAACATTTGCTCAAGTTGTTCTCGTCCTTGGTTTTTCCTTCCTGGGTATAGGGTCAAAGGCTGGTATGACAGATGGCTTAGGTCCCTAGGAACAGAACTCGAAACAGAGATTATTATTATTAGGAAGATTAGCCCTGAGCGAACGTCTGCTGCCCGACTCCTCTTTTTTTGCTGAGTAAGATTGGCCCTGAGCTAACATCCATTCCCATCTTCCTCTACTTTGTATCTGGGATGCCTACCACGGCATGGCTTGATAAGCAGTGTATAGGTCCGCACCCGGGATCTGAACCGGTGAACCCCAGGCCGCCGAAGCAGAGTGTGTGAACTTAACTGCTGTGCCACCGGCCCTTGAAACCGAGATTCTTGTGTGAGGACATGTTGGAGGTGTGCTCTCAGACAGTCTGTGAGGTGTGAGGGAAGCAGGATAGAGCCAGAGGAGGAGTCAGGCAATGCCTGATCTCAGGGATGCAACTATGTAGGAATAGCAAGGGGACCAGGTTTTTGTACCCCTGTATCAGTCAAGACATGACATCAGAGACATTTCCCGGAAAGGTGGCTCCCATGAGTGCCAGCAGAGGACAGTGCTCAGAAGAAAAGGTACAACTGTGCGCTGTTACAGCCAATATTCCCAGCAGCTAGGGGCTGAGTGCACGGCCCAGAAAGATCCTGGTGGGACGCCAACAGTGTCGACCACATACTGTGAGTGCCAGCCCGGATCAGTGGAAGGTGGCTGCCCTGGGCATTGCATGGAGAAGGGCTGAGAAGCCATGCCCCGGCTCAGCAGGAGAGCACCATGATGGATTAGCCACGCCTGCGGGGGCTGAGGAATGGCAGCCTCAGTGGCACTTATTTGCCATCCTGAGCCTAAGGGGAAAATGGAACTGTGTTTATTATCAGAGGTTTAGAGTAGTTCAGAGACTCTGGGGCAGTGTTATGGGTCACACGATTTAGAATCCAATGCTATACCATGTCAGATAGGTTCTGTGTTTTCATTGACTAGAGGTAGAAATCAGACAAGCAGCCAGTAACTAGACAGCTTCTCCAAACTAAAGCACGGGAGTTGCTTCCAGGGACAGCCCTCCAGCAGGGAAGGCAGCACACTCAGAGCCCAGACCAGCAGTCTATCAGCGGAACCGAGGGGTCAGAAAATGGATACGAGCATCTGAGGACCTCGGAATACATGTAACGACAGATTGAAGGCTAAGACCCCATGTCCTTGGCCTCTGTACCCACGAGGACCAGCCACGTGCCAAGCACACAGTTTGTTTCTCAATAAATATGTTTTAGGTGTTTGGGATCAAATAAGACAAGCCTTGGGGAATTAACTCTTTGAGGCAGGAGGCTGCTGCTCCAGAATTTCTACACGCAGTCTCCCAGGCAGATCCGTCAACTCTCTAAGTGAGAAAAGCAGCCTGGCTTCCTTTGTATCCCTCAGGATGTGGTGGGTGATTTCCCTTCTCGCTGTTATTACCGCAGATTTTGGTGTCGGGAAGAACTGGGGTGTCGTGTAGAGATACGGCAATTTAAGATGTCGCACTTGGCTTTCATTTCCACGGGACTGGCTGACCTGGTTGTGAATAAAGGAATCTGTTCCTCCTCACCGTGGAGCACCTGAGTCGGGGGCTGCTGTGACTGCCGCCTATGTTCCCTCAGGCCAGGGGAGGCCACTGGGAGGTCTGCAAGTCTTCTAACAAAGAGGACAATGAGGACAATAGCAACGGCCATGATCACACACGTCTCTACCACTACTGTGCAGGTTTTATTCCTTCATCTTCAGTGCAACTCAGTGAGGTAGGCAGGGGAGTGATTACCAACCCATGAAAAGAGCTAGGGTCTTCTGGGCTGGGTGGGACTGGGGAAGGAGATGGGAAAGGGGCACATGTCATACTGGGCACCACAGAGTCACACTTCTGGGGAGACTAGGATTGACCTAGGTGGTTGTCGTCATGGTGGGACACACAGCACGGTCCTCGAGAGGAGGGCGAGTGAGAGATTTTGTAATAGGCGGGTTGCCCCACAGAAGGGCGCCCTCCCTTGGTGTTAATCCATAGAGTTTTTTCTTCCTCCTGCTGAGTCATTCTCAGCCTTCAAAGTTCAGTTCAAATAGAATTACCACGTGGTTTGGCAATTCCACTCCCAGGTATAAACCCAGAAGGATTGAAACCAGGGACTCAAAAAGATATTGTACACCAATGTTGAAAGCGGTGTTATTCATCAAAGGGTGGAAACAACCCAAATGTCCACCGACAGATGAATGAATAAACAAAATGGGGTATGTACACACATGGAATATTATTCAGCCTTAAAAAGGAATGAAATAGTCATCCATGCTACAGCATGGGTAAGTCTGGAAGATATTGTGCTGCATGAAATAAAAGGACAAATATTGTGTGATTGCACTTAGATGAGGTTTCTAGAGTAGGCAAATTCATAGAGACAGAAAGTAGAATAGGGGTTGCCAGGGGCTGGGAGGATGGAGAATGGGAACCGGTTGCTTAATAGGCACAGAGTTTCTATTTGGGATGATGAAAAAGTTCTGGAGAGAAATAAAGGTGATCTTTGCATAGTATTGTGGATGAATTTAATGTCTTTGAAATGTGCACTTAAAATGGTTAAAATGGTGAATTTTATGTGTGTGTATTTTACTGCAAATTAAAATGGATGGATGGATGGGTGGATAAATAAATAAGAAAAATTCATTTCCAGGCTCGTGGCCTTCCAATTGCCTTCCTGGAGCCAGCCTAATTGAAACACCACTCTCTATGCACCTGGGCCCCAGTGTACTCTGATTATTAATACACTTGACCGTCTCCACATTCAGCTGGGAGCTCCTGGAGAATATGGACCACGTCCTCCTCTACTTTACATCTCTGGCTCCAACCAAGTGCCTCACATATTGTGGTAACCTGATAATTCTGTTTTAAATTAATGGACCTGATTATATATGGTATGTTTGAAATGCATACCGCAGGTTTTAAATGGAACAGATATCAACTACTATCACAATAACAGTCAGTTGGATAAACTTGGCTCTTTCTTTTTTTAATGTATCTGATTGTTGTTTCCATCATAATTTTAAATAGGCAACATAGCAAGTGGATTGATTGAAAAAAACTGAACCTCGGATATGGAATAAATGGTCTACAGTTTATTAACAGTTGTTAAAATGTGTTGATACCCTTACTGGGATAGCCTTACTTTTCCCTCTCCTTGGCTTGGTTAACTCAGCCTGCTCCTTCTGGTCTTAATGTAGACATCACCAGCTCTGGGAAGCCCCCTTGACCTCTTATACCAGGTAGCATCTGCTGTTGTCCCTGCCCTGAACTGTCAGGAGCTTGCAATGCACCGTCGTCTCTCCTTTCATCACACTTGTCACACACTGTTATGTCTACTTGTGTACTCTTCTTGTCCTCTCCACTGGACAGTAAGCTCCATGAGGGCAGGGACTGCTACATTCCCAGCATCTACAAAATTCCTAGCTCACGGAGGCACTCAATAAATACATATTAAAAGAGTGGCTAATGGAATGATGAGTGAATGAATGCAGTAAGATGGGCATGAAACTATATAGACTGCACAGCCAGAAGTGCCCCCAAGTATCACTGAATCCAGCCCTTTCATGGAACCAATGAGGAAGGTGAGGTCCAGAGAGAGAAAGTAAGTTTTCCCCAGGTGCACAGAAAATTAACAGACAAAGGGAACTAGAATCTAGGTATCCTGGCTTATGGTCCCATGCCATTTCCATTATAACACGGCTCCCTGCTCCCCTCAAGGTCAATATTCCCACTGTCCAAGATGATGTATGACCTGAGACCTTTGAGATTAAGTCACAAACTCACTATGCATGGCCTTTTGAAAGTATCATCCATTTTAACAAAGGCATTCTGGAGAACAATGTATTAAACCAAAATGTCTTTTGTATAACTGGGTTTAAAACATTGGACTTGGCTGGGGGAGAATAGACTCTGGGGCATTTTTACATTCCCTTTGAGTGTCCCTCAAGTCCTTATCAGGAGACTAGGCCGTCTCCTTAGGAAAATCTGAATCAAATGGGATTGTCATAAAGTCGGCTGAAACCTGCTTGGCTGAAGTCATCGCTAAGGCTGGTGGCTGGTGGGGAGAAAATGATGGAGAGCGCAAAGGAAGGGAGATAAGATTTACCTGAAAGCTAGAAAAGGGGAAAAGAGTATTAATGTACCCATCTGTTTCTAATTTTATCAAGGGGAGAGAGTGGACAGACTTCAGTCCTTAGTCACAACCAGCTCCAGTGTGAAGAAACGGGGTGATGGGGTGTGCTTCATTCGTGCAGTTGGTAGGCATGCCTCTTCTTCTCCAATTACTAAAGGCAATGTGCCTAGCCTCGAGGCATGAATCATGACTGGTCTGCACTGATCATGGCGGTTCTCTTCCCCTTTACCAATGCTTGGTCAAGCAGTGAGCATGTGATCCAGTTCTAGCCAATAAAACACAAGGAGAAGTCCATTTGGTGTCTTTTGGGGAGAAGATTTTCTCCCTGGAAAAGGAGAAAGCCAGCTTTTGCTCTCATTGCCCTCCTTCCTCCTTGGAGCTCTGATGTGCAAGGACGTGATGCTCTTAGCTGTGGCAGCCGTGTTGGAACCTTGAGGGAAAGTATTGCTGGCACGCAGAGGACTGAGAGTCCTTGATGACATCATTGAGCCGCTGAAACCTCCAGTCTGGTTTCTTGGTAAGTGAAATACTGAATATCCATGTAGATTAAGCTATTGTTAGGTTTATGGCTTAAGCCAGGGGTCAGCAAACTTTTTCTGTAAAGGGTCAGATTGTAAATATTTTCAGCTTTATGGGCTCTGTCGCAAGTATTCACTGTCTGCCATTGTAGCACCAGAACAGGCAGAGATAATATGTAAATAACTGGGCTGCAGTCCAATAAAGCTTTATTTACACCAACAGGCAACAGGCCCGATTTGGCCCACAGCCTGTTGTACGCCAGCTCCTGGTTTCAGTTGTGGGTACATTCATCTCCCAAATGTTTACTAAGAGCTTCCCATGTTCCAGCCACTGTTCTCAGTGCTGGGGCTCCAGCAGGGTCAAAACATATCAGCCCTCTGCCCTCTGAAGCTTCTGCACTGCTCAGGGAGACATGTGACAAACAAATGAATAAAGAAATAAGATAATTGCACATTGTGATAAATGCTGTGATGGAAGTCAATGATGTGATAGAGAGTTTTGAGGTTGGACAGAGTGGTGGGGAGGGACCCAGTTTAAATGGGAGGGGAGAGAAGGCGTTTCTTGGAAGATGACACTTGAGACCTAAAGAATGAGAAGGAATTTGCTGCATGAAGAAACAGGAAGATCCTGTAACAGGCAACAGGAACTGAAAATAAAGACTCGAGGGCAGGATAAGTTTGGCATATTCAGGAGGCCTCGAGCAAGCTGGGGAGGACTGGCCAGGGAGAGAGAAGTAGGCGAGGCCAGATCAGGCGGGGCCTGGAAGGCCTGGGAATAAACAAGCATTTTATTCCAAGAGCAACGTAGGGTTCTGCCGAGGGGAGTGGCAGAGTAATGACTGACACCTTGAAGTGATCGACCTGACTTTTACATGGCCTGTGGGGAGGCAAGAGTGGAGCGGAGAGGCCAGTTGGGAATCTGTCTCAAGAGCCCGAGAATTTTATAAGGGGTGTCTCAATTCACACAACTGTGGATACAATGGGTTCCCCCTGAATGGCAGAGACAGGCTGAGGGAGGAACACTTGGGAACTTAGAAGCACCAGAAAGAAAGTTCCAGAAAGATAGACTGGCTTCTCTATGAAGATGTTCAGGAAGCTACAACCTGATAAAGCCCTGAGACAGGGTTACCTGGCACCATGAACCAAGAGCTGTGATTTATCTCTCTACCTCTTGGCAGCTCATAGAGAGCCTTGCACACTTGCTGGCTTCCCCCGAGATTAGGAAGGGGTGACAGGAGCTCGAGGTGGCTGGCTGCTCACGGCTGCAGCCTGGAGGGGGTGAGGGGATGGGTGAGGCACCATTCACATCTCTGCCGCTCTGCTTCCCCTGTGACCAGGCTTACACCACAGCACCATACTGCAAAAGACATTCGAAGAGGGGCTGGTCAGATTGTGTATTTACTCCTCACTTGCTCCCACCGAGGATTTGAAGCAGCGTTCAAGAAGTTTATGTAATAAAATAGAAAGATATAAGTTAAATACATCAAGGCAGGGGAAAATACAAATCAGATGAAAGATCAAGACCAGAGGGCAGAAGAGAAAACCGAAATGCAGGTTATAACATCCCACATGGTTACCCTAAAAAAAAGTTAGGAAACCCCATCTATTGGCTGATTCCTATTGCATTATTGACATTCTTGCCAGCATTACACCATTTCCCATACTGACTCCAAGCCTTGGGCCTTTCTTGCCAGCCGCGTGGTGATTGCCATGCACCTGGTACAGGTGACCACGATGAAGGCCCCTATCTCTCTGCCTGCCTCTGAGTGATCTCAGAAACCGTGTTTCTCCTTCTCTGGGCCGGGAGGAAAAGTGCAGTTGGTATTCACAATTTTCCACTCAATTGCTTTGTTCTGGGCTTGGTTTAGCTTAATGATTTCCCAATCAGATTTGAATTCCTTCACATTACTAAAGTCAAAATGCTAACAAGCAAGGCAAAGAGAACCAAGACCGGAGATTCTCATCCTGGAGTGACAGGGCATGGCAGCTAAGTTCCCAGGGCCGGCGGTCCTGGGAGTGGATCACGGCCAGAGAACAAGGCAGTGGTGGCCAGCCTGGCTTCTGCTCTGCTTCAAGGCTAAATGCCCATTAGCCCAGACTGGAAAACTCAACACACAGCTCAGGCTCAGGCCACTTTGGGCAAATCACTTCCCCTATCCTTTCTCCCCAGTCAAATGGGATTGGCTAGTTGATGAGGAAGGAGCAGACCTCTAGGCTGGGAGGGAGGCAGCTACAGCCCACGAAGGAGAGAGATGCTGTGGATGGCAGCTGGCGGCCACAAGACTCGTCTCTAGCTGAGACTGCCTCATATGCCTCCCTCTCTCTGCCCACCCTTCCTCTGACCCCCTCCCTCTCTCCTCTATTGTGTCATCAACGCATTGTGCCTCCACCCCATCTTTGTCTTGAGGCCATCCTTGTCTCTGTCTTGGGTCCTTCTGACCAGGCATTTTCTGTTAGTGTCCCCTCTCTGGCTCAGCACCTTAGGGTCTCAGAATCCTTCTCTTGTGAACTGTCTCCACAAGCAGCCCAGGCAGGAGGGGTCACTCCTATGTCCAGGCCCTACCTCCTGTCCTGCCACAACCCACCCACCCACCCCCAACCCAAGATCTGGCCTAGATGGACCATCTGTCAGTCACAGTGTACTGTTCTCAGATCACAGCCCCAGTCAACTGGTCCAGGTACAACATCTACCTCACCTGTGCCAGGTCACAGGGCACCTCCCTCAAGCTGAAGCTGGTGGGGTGACAGGGCTCCATCATGAGAGTCAGCCTGGGGTCCTGAAGTAGGGTGATCGACTACCCCCAAATTGCCCTGAACTTTCCCAGGTTTAAAACTAAAAGTCCCAGAGCCTGGGAACTCCCTCAGTCCTGGGGGAACTGGGATGGTTGGTCAAGCCATGAGAACTGGACTTAGAATATAAGAACCAGCTTCCATCCCACCTCTGCTCTGTACTCTCTGTATAACCATTGGCAACATGCGTCTCCCTCTATAAACTGACGCTGGTAACCCTTCCTGCCCATCTCGCAGGGCTGCCCCAAGGGCAGATCAGACAATGGACGTGAAAGTGCTTAACAGACACTAAAGCGCTGGACAGATGTAAAGGGGGTTTTACTACCCAGCGTTCATGACCTGGAGGCCAGAGGATTAGCAATTTCAATTAATCAGATAAATGGAAAAATAAATTGGTTTCATGGAAACAGATTCCCACACTTTGCCGAGGGTTCAGGGCTGGTGCAGAGGGAAGGAAAGATTCCCGAGGGCTTATAGCTCTGGCTGGGCTCAACCCGAGCAGAGGCTTCCCCCAGCCCACCATCTGCTCCGGGAGCCGGGAACACATCTGTGTGAGACCTGCCAGCTCACCTCCCCAGGACGTGGTGTCGTCAACATCCTTTCTCAGCCACAGAGAAATCAGACACCGTTTGTTGGTAATTGCCCATGCTGTGGTTGGATAAAACGGGCAACTGTCTGACGAGCATCATTTACCTGATTTACATGGGGCTTCACAAGCTGCCGGAGTGCTTCCCCATGAACACCGCTGTGTTCAGTGTTCTGGGCTTCACGGTATTCTGGGCGTGTTCAGGAAGCAGCGT
Source organism: Equus przewalskii (assembly GCF_037783145.1). Taxonomy (NCBI): domain Eukaryota; kingdom Metazoa; phylum Chordata; class Mammalia; order Perissodactyla; family Equidae; genus Equus; species Equus przewalskii. Next base: position 39,146,407 of record NC_091840.1, read on the forward strand.
CCTGAAGACCCGACTCAGGAGGATGTGGAATCCTGAACAGCTCTTAGAGAGTCCTCTCTCCCTCTGTGGTTTCCACTATAGAGATTGTCCCTGGACAATGATGCCAAGCAGCAGCCTAGGTGGAGCAGGCACTGCCCTGGTGCTGGAGTCCTGGCGCTTAGAGTTGAATATGGGCATCGCTATGTTGAGCCGGCTCCCTCCTTCCATACTGGAAGGAAGGTCGTGGTTGCGGCATAGAATCAAACTCAGCCTGACAGATGGCCAGCCAGGTGCCCCCTCTGAAGGAACGTGTCTTCTAGGTAGGGAGACAGCTAGAGAAACAGCCACACAGTCAACAGTTTAATGCAGGGCCGTCTAAGTGCACAGTAAGAAACAGGGCCATTCGTGCCAAAATGCACTTAGACAGAGGAGGTGACAGTCTCATCAATAATTTGGGAGAAAGGTCTGCTGTGGACAATTTGCAATGCAGATCACCTGTCCCTGTGTAATTAGGAATAAATGGTACTCAGTTCTGGTTTAGGGGTTTATAGAATTTGAGGTGCCATGAGTCCAATAAAGAAAAATAACCATCACAAAACTCATAGCCTCTCCTCCCCTCAGCTCAGCGAGTCAACGAGACCATCGAAAAAGAAGCTTTGCCTGGTGTAGGTCAAGCCGCTGCTGGCCGGGGCCTTTCCCATTAGCCTTGTGGAAGTCACTGGTGGCCCATACTCTTACCATCTGGGAAGTGGGGTGACAGCCTGTCAACCCCCAATCCGTCCCTCTCCTTGCGGCATTGTCTGCTGATGAATTTTGCTTTGAAAAGCCAGAAGTAGTGAGAAGTAAGAGACTTTGCCCAGATTAAAATCAATGTCCAGTGTTCTTTAGAGTGATGGAAGTCTAAAACTGGACACTGTTGTGAAGAGCTGCCTCTCTGTTTTATAGAGGAGAAAAACAAGGCTTGGAGTGTGTGTGAGAGGTGGGGCGGGGAGACAGATCACACACATTGTTGGAAAAACGAAGGTTAAAGTCAGAGGATGCTGACTCTATCTGTGAAATGAAACCAAATATTTGCTGAATATTTACAATGGGCAACCACTCTTCTAAGAGCTCGCTGTGTATCCCCTATTTAATTCTTGTGACAACTGTTAATGAACCAAAATACAACCGAGTAAATTTAAAGATCTTATTGGCTTTATTCAATGATTCGTGAGTCGGCCAGCATCCCATCTAGTAAATAGAAAGGCGCTCTGAGGAGCTGTACAAATGGAAGGTGTTTATAGTGAGACTGAGTGGGACAAGAAAGATATTAGCAGAAGAAACAAGGATTGTCTCAGACAAGGTCACCTTTCTTAGGGGGAGGCCAGCAGGGGTCTTATGAGGCAGATGACCGCACCACTATTGATCAGGAATTTCCAGACTGATTGGTTTAAGGTTATGTTCCCGGGGGGGGGGCTGGAACTGTAATTAAGTCTTGGTTTGCTGTTCTGGAGGCAAGAGACTCCACCTTAGGCCTGTTGTTTCTTTTTTTTAACACAACTTTATGTGGTAGTTACTATTACTATCTTCATTTTGCAGATGGGAAACTAAGGCACAGAGAGGTTAAGTAACTTGCCCAAGGTCACACAGCTGGCCAACTGAGCTGAGATTAGACCTCAAGCTCCAGACATCATGCATGCTCTTAAGCACTGACCTCTCAGCTATCCTGCCTCTTGGCTAAGCACATCCCAGAACCTGCTTTTTAGAAAGTTATTTATTTAATAGACCAAGTCTGGATCTTTAGCTCATTTTTAAGAAAATATATTAATTGATTCATTCATCTATAAATATTTATTGTGCACCTACTATATACCAGGTTCTGGGGGCTCCAAAGAAATAACACCTAGTTTCTGCCCTCCAGGAGCTCACCGTCCATTAACACCCCTCCCCTAAGTGGGAGTTATCCATTTTGTAGACTGTATTAGTTTTCTGTTATACCAAATTACCACAAACTCAGTGGCTTAAAACTACACCCATTTCTTAGCTCACAGTGCTGTAGGTCAGGGGACCAAGTGGCCTTGGCTGGGCTCTTCGTCTAGAGTCTCAGAAGACTGAAACCAGGGCGTCAGCTGGCCTGGCTCTTTCTGGAGGCACTGGGGGAAAATCTGCTCCCAGGTTCACTGAGGTTGTTGGGGGGGGGGGGTGGTGGTGCTATTATTACCCGTGTTTTATAGAGAAGGAAACTGAATCCCCAAGGGGTCCTGTACCTTCCCCAGGACCACACGGGTGGGGCTGATGCGATCCAGCTTGGGGCTGTCACACTCAGAAAGCAGGTGGCCTTTCCTTTCTCAGCGAGCTCAGAGGATGGTGCGCCTGGGCAGTGAGCGACCCTCCCCGCCCCTGTATCATCGCTGCTGGTACCAAGAACACTGGAATGCCCTGAGTTCTTACTAAGTGCTCAGTGAGCCCTCACATTTTCTAGCTGAAGAAACTGAGGCACCATGAGCTTAAGCCAGTCGTCCAGAATCACCCAGCTGGCTAGAAGTAGAATGGGATTCGAAGAAGCTAGGCTGCCTGGCTCCAGAGCTGTGACTCTCTGTGCCATCCTGCTTTTTCTTCCAGAAGCTACGAAGGAATGAAAAAGAAAGATGCAAACCTTGCCCCGGAGGAAGTGAGGGTGCCTGCTCTACACTAGGCACCATACTGTGGGCTCCATATATCCAACCACATTTAATACCGATATTTACAAGCCCAGGTGTAGACAGTGGCTTACCTGGGGCCATACAACTGGAAGGTGCTAGAACCAGGATTTGAACTGGGTTCTCTCTAAAGCCTGTGTTCTTTCCATTCACCAAAGACATAAAGAAACATGAGTGCAGGGGATCAGAGAACACGATCCAGGCATGGCCCCACGTGCGCAACAGTTTGGGGCAGAATGAGAGCCTGAGAGATGATGGGTGCAGGGCTGGGCCAGGTTGGTCTAGTCTAGATGGACTTCTAGGAGGAGGTGAGAGAGACGGTGAGTGAGTGAGGAGGCCAGTTTGGAGCTCCTTGGATGATTTGGTTTTGACTAGGAACTGTGTCCTGCTTTGTATTTAAAAATGTGCTTGTGCTGAATTGCTATAAATAAATAATGGGCTCTGTTTTTAAATCGGCTTTTATTTCCACGTGTTAACAGCTAATTACTGGTGCACTCTGCAGGCAGCCCCTCTCTGAGCCTGCAGAGCCGTTAGCAGTGGCAGCCCCTGCTCTCTAGGCATGCATGTTTAAAGAGCCCCTCACCTCCTTCTTTGGAGGGGGTTCCTGCTCACTGGTAGCCTGCCTCTCTCCCCATGAGTCTGCTGAGTCTGGAGCAGCTTGACTCCCTCATGTCAAATACAGCCTTCATGGAAGGAAAGCGAGGCAGGGGCGCATTTAGAGCCCCAGTGGGACCCTGGGGTCCCTGGGAGCCCCTGGGCTAGCATCGATCTTTGTAGAGTTCTTGCAGAGTTTTGCACTGCCCAGCTGCCCAGTGCTGCCCATGGATGAGAGAGGGGATGTGAAATTCTCTTTAGACAGAGGACAAGTCAGAGGTGGGCTTGAATACCTTTCAAAGCGCCATCGTCATGCAAACCACAAGCTTGTTAGAGAGCTCCTTTCTTCACCTGTCAATTAGGGAGGGTTGCCTGCTGACAAAACTCTTCCCAAGTGTTATTATTTATATCTAAAGGGAGTAAAATATCGTTTTTTGGCATCGTTGTCTCTGTTTCACAGTGCTTCCGGATCCAGACTAACTGGCACCCATCTGTAGAATTATAATGACATTCTATGGCTTGTCTAGAACTTTGCCTGTGTGTTAAGTACCTCACATGTATTGTCTCATCTAACCCTCAGAAAAGTCCTGGGAGTTTGGGGCTATTTGAATCTCCATCTTCAGATAAGGAAAACAAGGCATGGAGAGGCCAGTGATAAATCACCCGCTGGCTAGTGGCCGAGCGGGGTCCCAACCCTGGCAGCCCTGCCTCCCGATTCTGCTCTCACCCACACTGCTGTATTAGTAGAATGAGCTGCGACATTGAGATCTTGTTCCCAGCATCTTCATCATCGTGTGAAGAAACCAACATATTTGAAGGACAGGAAATGGTCATATAGCCAGGTAGTGACAGAGCCAGGACTAAAACCCAGAGCTTCCTGTTCCTGGTGCCGTATTATTTATACCCTGCTCATGCAGCCAGACCTGAATCCATGCCCTGTTTCCAGTACCTGTTGGCTGAGTGCCCTTGGACAAATTACTAGACTCAGTTTCCTTATCTGTGAAATAGGGACATTAACACGTACTTTGTAGATTTGAAGCAAAGATGAGAAGAGACAGCACGCAAGCTGGCACTTTGTACATAATAAATTAGACTGTTCTTTCTTCGTCCCTCCAAAGCCAAGCTTCTGAGGTGGGGAAGAACCAGATCTTATTGACTATCCCAGATCATCTTTGTGAAGATATGTGCAGTCTGTATAACTGACAATGAATTAACATCCATGAAAAATGAACTGTTCCTATATATCAGTGGCTCGCAATGAGGGTGATTTGGCAATGCCTGGAGACACACTTGTCACAACTGGGATGGGAGGGGGAAATTTGCTACTGGCCTCTAGTGAGAAGAGGCCAGGGATGCTGCTAAAGATCCTACAATCCAGAACAGTCCCCTACAAGGCTCATCCAGGCCAAAATGTCAACAGCGCTGCTGTTGAGAAACCCTGCTATAAATCAAAATGAAGAAAAGATCAACAATTCAATGGAAAGTGGACAGAGGGTATGGAGAGGTAAGATAAAGATGTAGAAAAGGAAATAGTCAATAAGCATGAAAATGCGTCCCACCTCACTTGCCATCAGGGGAACGCAAATTAATGAAAGAATAGGCAGCATTTTCCACCACCAAATGAACAGGAATCAGAAAGTGTGAGAGCACCAAGTGCTGCTTGGGTTGTAGAGCCGTGGGAACTCACGCTAATGCAGGTACAACCACTTTGGGGAGCAATTTGGCAAAACCTAGTTCAAGCGAAGATACACAGAGCCCAACAGAGCCATTCTACCCTGGAGAACACCTCCTCCAGGTGCAGAGAGAAACATGAGCAAGAAAGTTAATGACAGCGCTCTGGTAGTAAAGATTGGAAACAACCTAACAGTACGCCGAAGGGGAGTAGATGATTACATGAATGACAGCATGTATCGACTGTTTACACAGCAAAAACTGAGGAAAGAAAAAGTTACAATGGATCCTGAAGATAGTCTTTATTGTTTATATAAAGATTTAAAACTGGCAAACCAAACTGTTGACAAAGCTGATGTTTACTTGTACTAGATGCATAAAACCCAGCGTGGGAATATCCGTTTCAGGATGGCGGTTATTGCTGGGGAAAAGGGGATGGGCAGGGACTAACATCTAGGAGGGTCACAGAGGGTTTCTGCTATATTTATAATGTTTCATTTCCTAAGCTGGGTGGAAAGTATTCTCTTATTCTATTTTTTGTATATTTGTAATATAAATTAAATGAAATGCTGCAGAAAATAGCAGGGTCTTCTAAATTGTCTAGTGGCCCCGTTTAACCCAGGCCAGAGTGCGATATCTGAGAGAGAGGGGCAGAGGGTAGAATCTGTTGTCCATCTTACGCTGAATCTCCTATGTGACCATGGCTTATCCATGCAAACATGGGCCGTGAAGCCCATATGTCACCTTCACGATGAGTCACATGGCCCCTCTGAAGACTAGTATCTGTGTGCTTTTGGAAGTCCCTAGTTTCAGACTCTAAGAGCAAATTGAGTTCTGGAAGAACTAAGATTCAGGATTCCAGGTTGTTCTATAGGTCACCTTCAAAATATAATAGGCAGATGCTCATGACAGTCCCTGGGGACAGTGGCGACAGGTGGAGTGGGCCCATCTGTCATGGGCAAAGGCAGTGCGGATGGCTGAAGGCAGGAGGAGGGCAGGGAATGGCACTGTTCCCCGGGAGGGGCTTCGAGCTAGGCCAGTTCATGGAAAGCACAGAGCAGGTGTAACGGACAGTGCTAGTCACTCCCACAGGGGTCTCCATGAGGGTGGCCTCCTGTTCCACTTGGGAGAGCTCCTTGGGACTCTTCCCTCACACTTACTCAGCCCTGATCCAGGTGAGCAGCTGGGCCTGGTGTAATGAGATCTGATCTGTAGATAAACCTGACTCTGGGTCCCATGCTCACTTGGATCTGGAGTCAGGAGCTCCCGGCCCTCAGTTTTAGAACTCCCCTCTTCGTGGTCAGGGTTTGGGATGTGGTGAGGACAGTAGGCACTCTGGGTCCCCCAGCTCTTGCTGTGCTTGGCGGAGCCTGTGAGTGAGGGGGATGTAGCCAAGATTCTGAAGACAACTTGAGCTCTCCTTGACGCTGCCCGACATGGAAACACACATGGCCAAGGTGGTAGTTGTGAATATCACTGCTAAATTTCTGGGGCCCTGGCAGCAGGACCCACAAAGACTTCTACCCTCAAGTGGATGTCTCCTTGTTCAGAAAGCCAGGAGTCTGTCAGGTTGATTATGCAGGGTTTCTCTAAGACCTTCTGGGCACTGAACCCACAGGAGTGAGTGATTCCATACAAGCTCCTGGGTGGGGAAGCCACGTTCAATAAGGGTAGCAAGTGGCCTCCAGCCAAAGCCCTGCTAATATATGTGGTTAGCAAGCTCATCCATCTCTTGGCTGGTGTAAACTGAACACATTGCTTAATGTGGTCAATTGTCTAGAGTCCTCTCTGAGCACTGGATTTCCTAGCTTGCGGGAAGGAACAGAGCACAGTCTCCATCATCTGCCGGAGAAAAGACCAGAAATCGCTCCCATAAAATGCCTCCTACAACCTGGAACTTGGCCTCAATGAACAGCCCCATCTGAACAAACGCCTGGGAAGTCTTGTGGGATTGCTGGTAAACTCCTTAGTGCCGGATCAGAGCGGTGGTGGAGTTTCTACTTTTTATTTCTCATGTCTACCCAGCACACATCTCAATGGCTGCGATAAGTTTATTTGAAGGTATTTGAACCAAATAGACAACATCCTCTTGTCTTTCCAGATGTTCAAACTTTGTCTTGCCAAAAAAAATTGTTTACTTCCAAGGACTAGAACCCTCTCAGGACACATAGAAGACTCTTAAAAGCATTTATGAAATGGGCATAAAGAGAATCTCTGCAGCCTTATTAACATTTCATACCATGTATGATAAATTAATGCACTATCCTCAAATAACAGATGTTTACGCGCATCTTCTACTGACAGGAGCTGGGAGAGGGGCTGTGAATGGGTTTGAAGCCTGATCACAGTCTTCAGGGAACTTTCATTCATTTAAAAAATGTTTCCTGAGCGCCCACTGTGTGCTCAGTATGCCTCTAGATGCTGGTCATTTGTCAGTGTCACATGAGGGTCTCCTTTCAGTAGAAAAGACAAATAATGCACAAGTAAACAAAACAACAACAGAAGGTAGAGTTTAGATGGTGATAACAGCTGTGGAAAATATGCAATAGGATAGTATATGGGGAGTGACGGGGGCCCAGACACAGCCCCTGCCCTCCTAGATCATGGACTCTGGCTGGGAATATCCTAACAGGAAGATGCTCTTGATGGCCCAGCTAGAGGCATGGGCCCTGAGGTAGTAGCCCATGGTATTATACACCATCTCCCAAAGTGGGGAACTGGGGCTTGATCTGGAACAGGATACTGCCCGGGGGAGATGAACGTGGTAGGTGGAAAGGGGTAGATGGGGCTGATGGATTGAAAAACCAGACCTCAACATTTTAGAGCTTCTCCCATCAATAAGTGAAGTCTCTTTCCCCACTCGTTGAATCTGGGCTGGCCTTGTGACTTGCTTTGACCTAAAGGATGTGGTGGAAGAGATACTGGGTGAATCCCAGAACCAAGGCCTGGAGAGGTCATGCAGCTTCTGTTTTCACGCTCCTGGAACCTTGAGACTGCCACTTCTGAAGAAACCTGTCTGGCCTCCTCAAAGATGAGAGGCCACACTGGGGAGAAAGAGGCCACATGGAGGATGAGAGGCCATTCCAGTCACCCCAGCTGAGGCCCCAGCACATGGGTGGAGCCGTCCCTGATGCCCCAACACTGATCATAGTCACCTGAATGAAGCGAGGCAAGACTAGCAGAAGAACCACCCAACCAATCCACAGAATCATGAGAAACAATAAGTTTTGAAGTAGTTGTGCAGCAATAGGTAACTAACAAAGATGTTAACAAAGATGCACACACAGCAGCAGTATGGTTCTCTCGGACCAGTCAGTTCACAGAGCGTGCTCATCAGATTTGGAGTAAAAGAGACGAATTCCATCCCAATGCTGGGGCCCAGAAGAGTGACTCAAGTGTCAAGGCCAAGCAGGCTTCTAGGGGAGCCCCAGCCTGAACTGTCCCTGTTTGCACTCGTGGTCCGAGATGGAGTCTTCAGGTCAGAGCCTCGCAGGTGTCCAGGACTCAGTCCTGGAACAGTGGGCACAAGACTTGAGGTAGCAAGACTCATTCCTGACTCCTCTCTCTGAGTCTCAGTGGGCTCAGAGCTAGTTGGGACACAGTCAAAGGAATTAGTCTTTAGTAGCACTGAGTGAGGGCAGCCCTCTTGGGAGAAAGACCTCATTTATAAAAAGATAATACAAGGACACAAGAGCCAAGTACCCAAAGGGTGGGTCAGATGCTAAGAGCTTTAGGAATTCAGAGAAGGGATGGATTACCCAGGAAACAAACAGTTAGTGCTAGAGTAAAGTGGACACTGTCATGAGGGGTGAAAATTTGAGTAAATAAATTTGAGTTGGACTGCAACAAACAGGAAGTGGATAGGAGTGATGGAGAGGGCACTGAGGAAGGGAGAAGATGGTGGGAGGAAAGGAGAGGAGGCAAGATCCAACTTGTCAGGGGAAGATGAGCAGAGCCGCTTGGCTAAGGGAGGGTTCATGCAGATATGATCAGGAAATAAAGGCTACTGGTGAATGCTAAGATAAGCAACTTTGCTCCCAGGTTGTGGCACACAAGAGCCACTCAGATCTTTTGAGCAAAGAAGTGGCATGTGCTTTAAAAGTGAAGATTTAAGTGGATGGATGGATGAGTGGATGGATATGCATCAATAAGGACAAGCAGATGTGTGCTTTAAATATAAAGATATTAATGAGTAGATGAAAAAGTAAGTGGATGGATGCACGGATGTATGGGTGGGTGAATATATAACAATGAAGACACACAGATATGCACTTTAAAGATAAATATCTGAATGAGTATATGAATGAATGAATGAATGAATGAATGCACGCATGGATAGATGCATGGGTAGCTGGATGAATGGATGAGTATATGGCAGAAGGAAGAGCCTGAGGAGGTCAATTAAGTCTTCTGGTGAACAACTTTGACACTTACATCCATCATTGTGGCTGCCCTCCCCTGCTCCACTCCCTGGGGCCCATTCCATCAGCCCAGTACCGCAGGCTCACCTGAGTGCAGGTGAAATGGTTCAGGAGAGTGTGTCATGAGGGTGACAGGAGCTCATCCATCACAGCCAGGCTTAAGCTCCTCTGGAAGCAGATCACAACAGCATGGGATGACGGCTGCAAGACTGGGGACCCAGATATGTCACACTTCTACATGCCTCACAGGCCCCACTTCCAGATTTTCGGCAAAGGAGACTCCCAACCACCTTGCCGTATTGTCACAGCACTGAGCACATTCCCAGGCACATAGTAAATGCTCAGTGAAAGTTCGATGAGTTGAAATGAGATTTTCTGAAGTTCCCCGGATGGGACAAACGAACAGGCTTTGTATAACTGACACAATCCCCACCATCCCATCCTCACGGAAGCCTCTGTTAGAGACCAAGGCAGAGTGAGTTGTACAGTCCTTAACCTGACTTTCAAGGAAAGGCATAAGTCAGACCTCCTCAGCTTTCAGGGAAATAAATTCTGTGAAATGAGCCTGCCATCCGCCTTTTATGATATAAATGAAACTTCTGTTGGCTCTTTTATGCCTATAGGCTGAGGTCCATATTCCTTACCAAAATATGCAATCCCCACAATATGACCTCAAACTTTTAAAATACCCATATGGTCATTCTTTTATTGATTGCTAACTATGCATGAGAGAACATTTCAGGCCTTGGGACCCTGAGATGAATGAGATACATTCCCTCCCCTCAAGGAGAATATTATGTATTTGGGAGACCAATACTTACACATGTAACATGCATTTTATGTATAGCTCTAGCTATGAATTACAGCACAATAACTGAAAAGGTAGGCAGAGCCACATGGCCCAGGAAACACAGAGGAGGAAGGGAGGAGTGATGAACTCTGCCTGAGGGTCAGGGAAGGTGTCATTTCATATTTAAGATGATTCTGGAAGGTTAAGTGGAAGTCTCCCAGGCCAACAAAGAGGTCAAGGACACTTTAGGCGGAGGGAACAGTCTTAGTTAAGACCCTTGGTTACAAGTTACGGAAGTTGAAATAGGGAATTTAATGTCTGGAGACCTGCCCTGTCACTTCAGAGGCTGGTTGCACACGTCCAGCGAGAAGATACATAAAAATGCTTTGTAAGCTACAAAGTAATAGGCAGCAAGGGCTTATTGTAGAAAGTGCTCAGTATCTGAGTGGTGATTAATTGGCCAATTTGGCACAACCCAGTGGGAGCAGACCATGACACCTTCCGAACCAAGGAAGGCTAATAGAGAACCTACCGAAGTGCGTCTTTACCTTGACAGCTCCCCTGGTAGCCATCTGGGTTTTGTTTGACTGTGAAAGGACTGATGGAGGGGATGCTTAAGGGGGAGGTCAGACAGACTTGGAACTAAAGGGCAATGGTTACTGCCATTTGAAGAGTCATCAAAAATGGAAATGAAATGGCTTGGTGGTGATCAAGCGAGCTAATAAAAGGAGGCATATGTGGGTACCATTCAGTTTTTCAGGAATAAGGACATTGTGAAAATCAAAGCGTTCATCAACAATGGATTAAGTATCTAATATTTGTGAGGAACTATGCTAAGTTGAATGGAGGATACAGAGGTGAAAAAATGCATGGACTCTCCCCTCAGCGAGTCTGAGATTTGTGACGGAGTCTTGCAATATGGTTGGTAAGTGGTGGGTCCAAACTGAACTCTTGGTTTCCACCCCCAAACTCATTCCTCCACTTGTTCCCATCACGTAAATGGTGCCTCCATTCATCAAATTCCTCAGGCCCCAATCTGAAATTCAGTTCCACTCTTCCCCTCACCTCCCCTCCCATTTCCAGTCCATCAATAATTCTTGTTGTCTCTTCCTTCAAAGGAGATCCCAGTCGCGTCACACTCCTCACCCTCTACCACCCCCCAACAGCCACTGCCATCATCTCTGCCTAGAACGCTGCTTCCATGCTCATCTTCCCACAGCTGAGCAGCCAGATCAACCTTTTCAAAATGCAGATCAGATCACGGCACCCGCTCCTCTCAGATCCCTCCTAGAGCTTCCCTTCAAGCTAAGACCAAAATCCAGATTCTTTGCAGTGGCCCACTAGGACTGCCAAGCTCTGCCTCATTTCACCCCTGCCCATTTTTAACCACTGCTCTGGCCCTCATTCCCTCCCCTCCGGCCATACGTACTTTCTCCCTCACCAGACTTCATCCCCCGCGTGGGATTTTGCCTTTGCTGTTCCCTCTGCCAGAACCACTCTTCCGCAGACCTACACAAGGTCACTTCCCCACCACATCTGACTCTGTTCAGAGAGGCCTTCCCTCATGTCCTCGCTGCAATAGCCACCCCTCCAGCCCTATCACTGTCTCCTTTTCCAACTTTTTTCAAGGTAATAACATAGTGCACATCATAGGCATGAAATAAATAATATTGGAATGAATACATGCAAGAGAAACACCAGGAGATTGAACGTAACTGCTTGAAAGAATCATGGAGCTGCTGGGATTGGGTTCTGGAAGATGAATATGGGCTCACCAGGTGGACCAAGAACAAGGAAATTCCAAGCAGAGGGAATAGCATGAACCAAGGGAGAAAGATGTGGAAGCACGTGGCACGTCTGTGGGAGTGGAGGCAACTCAGGAGGCTCATGGGTGCCCATGAGAGAGTAGTGGGGCATGAGGCAGATCACAGAGGGCCCTGTGCATAGTGCCAGGGAGGGGACCTCTAACTGCAAATAAGGAGAGATTCCTGCAAGGAATTGTAAAGGGGATCCTGGAGATACAGGTTGCGAGCCTAGAGCTGAAAAAGCTTTGGGGTTCAAAGCGGCTCACAAGAGTTTGCAAACCTTCCTGTTCCTGCGCTGCTGTAGGGTAACAGGGAACGTAACATGACCCAGCTGCTCAGGCCCCCTCCTCTGTCTGTGCCCCTGCTGGCTGATGACCTTGTTCTGTGTCTTTAGTTCACATTCCTCAGACACAAAGAAATTCAATTAACTTGTGTTTTCTCTGTTAAGAGAGGCCGCTCTTTAAAGACCAGCTGGCAGCTGGAATGCTTTGCTCTTGAGTCAGATGTTCCTGCCTGATTCAATCAGCTGTGGCCCGATTGGAAAGAAGGTCACATGGCATCATCACGGCTGCTTGGCCCTCCCTGTCCCCAGTAGGGACCGTGGACTGGGTGGTTCCTTTAGGAGAAGTACCCTCCCCCACTTCTGAGATTGTCCAGTACTAGATCCGTGTGACCAAAACGCCAATAATCCTGCAATGAAATGCAAAATCGTAATTGCCCTAATTCCTCCAAATGTTTGTCCTGAGCTGTGCAGAGTCCCCAGGAACTCCGTACCGCAAGTCCTTTTTTTGTGCAACCTGTAAGGCTCCTGGCAGAGTGGCAGAGAGAGGCATAAGGGAGGTGAGCGCTGAGGGAGGAGGCCTCAGTCTACCCCCAGATACGAGGGGAGAGGCAGGAGGACCCTAGTGAGCAAGGGCACACCTGCTACAAGAGAGCAAAACCTCGCTGGCGCTGGCATAAACAGCAAGGACACTGGAGTTCACATAAGAGTGAGTCCAGAGTTATGCTAGGCTCAGGGTTGTGACCGTCAGCACTCACCACTCCACCAAGGGCCCAAGCTCTAGTCCTCTGCCTGCACAGAGATCAGCAACCCTCAGCACTGGTTTCATCTTCAGGCTGGTAGCAAGATGTTTGCAGCCGTCCTGGGCATCACACATGACAGGACCATGTCCAGAAGAAGAGGAACCTCTCCTCTTGTGACTCTCTTAGAAGACGAGAGATTTTTCCAGAAGCTTCCTGAAAGACTCTGCCTCCTCTCTCATTGGCCAGAATTGGGTCATGTGACCCTTCCCATTGTCAAGGAGAATGGGGTTTCTCTTAGATCAATCTAGGGATGGGGGGTCATCTTCCTCTGAAACGAGTGTCTCTGTCGGGGTGCCATGGATGTCTGCACCAGTTCTGGGTTCTTTTGGGAAGGAGGCTGGGGACTTGCATGAACACTGGGAAGCAGATGGAGTTTACTCCACCTCCCAGGACTGTTCCAGAGAGCCACAGAGACAAAGGCGCAAAGAAAGATGCGGCACAGGAAATACAGAGATGGCATCCTGGACAAAGTACATAGATGTGAAGGCAGAAGCTTTGCTTTCAAATCCCGGCTCTGCCACCTGCTTTTATGTCCTCACTGAATCTCAGTTTGCTCACCTGCAAAATGGGCTTTCAGATATCTGCTCTGACTCCTATAATCATCTCCAAACCCAAACAAGGCAATGGAGGTAGAAGGGGTTCCCAGCCTGAGGAATGTGATGGCTCATATGGTGGAGAAACCGTTTATTATCAACGAGAGAGAGAGAGAGAGAGAGCGCCTACTGAGTCAGAGTGAAGGGCAGGCCAGGGACAAAGGCTGGAGGCGGCTTGCTGGCACCTTGAGGTGTAAATGGCAGGCAGTGCCATGTCACACTGCTTCTAAGGGGCATAAATGCCCTCCTCAACCCTAGGGTATTCCTGTTTGCAGAAAGACACCAAATAAAGATAATTAATTCAGGAGACCCAAGCAGAATTTTGTATTTTTTGTGACTTTCCACCGACCCAGGGACTGTGCTGGTGCCACTGGCAAAGAGCTTTCCCTCTAGAATTGAGGGCTTGATCCCCTTAAATCAGCATTTTAGAAGCATCTTGGAGATGGTGGGGAGGGCAAATTCAACCCAGCCCATTGCAAACCAACCAGTGGATTAATGAGGCAGGGCAGCCTTCCTAATCGAGATTCTAGTTTCTCAATTTTGAGGCTTTCTTCAAAAATCAGTTAATTGGATTGCTGGCTTGGCAATAGGGATGCAGGCTTTAAATTGAGAGAAAAAGGCCGAAAGAGACAGGGCAGCGTGTCTCCATGTCTCAGAACAGCGTGCCTTTATCCGGTTCATCTCAGTTTAGTATGACTGTGCCATACTGCCCCACTCGCATCAGCCCAGCCTTGTCTCAGCAGGGAGCTGGAGCAGCATGGCCCCCAAAGTAAGGCATGACCTTCTGCAGGGAGCTTGGGGCTCCAGTGTCAGGCCTGTATCCTGATGAGGAGCTTAGTAGTAAAATCTCTTAAGGAGGAATACAATTCCAGAGTTCAGGCTACCCGTCTGCAGCAGGATTTGGCTCTCCAAAAGGCGACTGTGGAAGAAAGCCCTGGATTCCTGCTGGCCCAGGTGTTCAAGAGCTAAGGCAGATGACCAGGATCAGGGAGCCCGGGTCCAGGGCCCCACCCGTCTTTACCATGTATAGCCTTGGTCAATGTCCTTTGTGGTCACAGTTTCCTCTTGTTAACAGTGACGGAGTTCCCCTAGATGGTCTCTGAGATCCTTTCCAGCTCTGCCCCTCACTGGTGCTTTGAGAGCAGTGGCTACAGGACAGGATTAGTCGAAGGGCTTTTCTCGCTCAGCCTGTGACACTCCAGAGGGTCTGGCTGGAATCACTGGGGAGCAGACCTGGCGTCAGGCAGCCCACAAAGGTAAGGAGCAGGGAAAGGCTGCAACGTGCCTTCAGCACTTGGTGAAAAGTGTCCAGAAGGTGGGCTGGGGGTGAGATTCAGGCTGGGAGGAGAGCCGTGTGATGCACATGTGGCATCTGCAGATGCCTCAAGTGCAGGAATCAGAGGGAGCCAGGATCCGGAATGGGGAATTCCACTTTTAATTCCAGTTCTGCTGTGCAGTTGTCCCGGCAGCGGTCAGTTCTTTCCATCTACCATAAGACGAGAACAAGACTGTCTATAGCACAGGGCTGTTGGGTGGATCAGATGAGACAGGGATGTAAAATGCCTGATCCAGGGCAAACACTGAGCAAGTGTCGTCTTCCTTCCCTCCCTGTGCGACCTGAAGCACCACAGTCTCCCAGCTTCTCAGAGGCCTGAGTTCTGGGAAGCAGGGAAGCCTCATCATTTTAAACAGCATAAACCCGGAAAGTTTAAGCTTTGGAGGGAAGTTTCCTGGGTGTGAGGGGCAGACGGCTGCAAGATCATGGTTCCATTTGGCTCCAGCTGCCATTCCCTTGAACGCTCTCCCTGTCACAGCTCTTCCTAGAGCCCACTGGCCCAAGCTGGGTCTCAGACAAACCCTGTGGCTCTCCTGTGAAGCAGCTGGGAGGCACCAGAGTTGAGTAAATCCTAAGATGGGACAGAAAATGAACACAGAGGGTGACACTCAGACTCAGTTTCTCCTCTGCTTTCAGTGGGGGAATCCACACGCCATTGGAGGCCAGCCCGTTGCCTGATATCCCACCTCCCAGCTCCTGGATTGACTCCAAATAGATGGCACCACCCCACCCAGGAGCTGCCTCACGATATTTCAACCCCCTGGAGGTCAAGCTTAGAGAGCCCCATTCCTGTAGGCAGCTCCCAAGACTCACAGATGCCAGCTCTGGTCTGAGGAGCTCCTCTTCCCCAGGTGTTTGGTGCCGGGAATCATGACCCCTTTCAGGCAAGACCCACTCTGAAACACAAAGATGTGGCTGGCCCTTTCCTGGTGGTGGCCCTTCAGGACAGTAGCATTTCAGTTTCTGTGCAAATGCAGCACTGACATCAGCAATCCTGAACGGTGGTCTTTCTGTCTGCTGTCTTCCAGGTTGGGTAAGACAGGGCTGATGATTGGGGATGGGGAGAGCAGCTTGAGGGAAGATGAGAACTCTCTGTCCAGTCATTTACTAAGCATTCCTAAGCACCTACTATATACAAGGGCTGGGCGCTGGAAAGCGACAGACAAATACAATGCAATCAAGAAGCTCCCAGCCTATTGGGGAAGATCGCACAGGTACAAAAAGGGCTGTCTAGAAAAAAACTGTGCTACAGGAGCCGGTGAAACCGGGCAGTGCAGAGGAAGATGAGAAGGGCGTTTGGCCCAGGCAAGTTGTGGAGGCTTGCACAGAAGAGGTGGCCTTCGAGCTGAGTCTTGGAGAGTGATTCTGACTCTCCTGAGAATAACAACTGCCCGTCTTTGATTTCCTGGAAAAAGATCCTTTAATCACCCTGGGTTGAAACAGCTGCCCTGAGATAAAACCTGGAGTCTGGCAAACGAGGAGCAAACTTCCAGGAGTCCCAGGCACATGAACATCCAAATCCACATTCAGGATGTTAAGATCTCGCGGGGGGTGTTCGTGCACACCGCCATGGTACAGCAATGTCAATACCTGAACCCAGACCCACGTCTATTTTTAAAACCATCTGCACTTCTGGGCGAAGTCCCAGAGGGAAATCGGTCGTCGATTGCTAGGAAACCAGCCATCCCTGCTGGGCTTTCTGCTCTCTGCCGTGTTTGCACACTTTTTTTCCAGGCTCCTGCCTGCTCTCAACACACACACACGCAGACTCACCAGCACATGTTCTAGCTCACGGCCCCATGTCTTCCTGAATAAAAACATCAGGGCGTCCAAGACAGTGGAGGATATTCTGCAAATTGTGGCGCTCCAGATGGTGCAGACAGTGGAAGAGTCGTCCATGAGTTTCTACATTTTGTTTCTGTTCAGTCTTCTGTTTTCATGGCGGATCATTAAAGTAAACTGTTGGCCTTGTTGGAGACCCTTAGCAAATGCAAAGTGGGCTTGCCCTGCTACGGGTGGAGTGAATTTTGTAAAGTTGCATTGCACAGTAAGAAACTAAGCTTAGCAAGCACCTTCAAGGGCTGTTGGTTCTGTGTTAGACCAAAGCCTCTCTTTAGTTGGTCTTTGAAACTCAAGTGTGACAAGCCAAGCACACATACGCACGCATGCGTGGATGTGCACTTGTTCCTCCAGGCCCCCCTGGTGCAGCCAGAATTTAGTCTTTGTCCATGACATATATGCATACATGCATACATACATGAATTCTAGTGTTGTTGCTCAAAGGTAGGGAAATGGAAAGGATTCTTATCAGTAAATGAGTGTGCCTAGCCTTCTCGTTTCTGAAGTGACGCCCATACAATCATTATGAAACTCCCTCTTGTCCGTAGCACTGCATTTAATGCCTTGTGACTCAGGAAGCAGAAAGGCCTGACCCGTGGAAATATAGACTGCCCACCAATGTGCCATCTACCACGTACGAAAGAGGCATTCCAGGGGGACAATCTGGAGTTTGGGAAGGACCACGGGCTTTAGAATTAGGCAAGTCTGGGTCCAAATCACAATTCTGCTGTGTGGTATTTCTGTGACTTCAGACAGATGTTTTCACTTCTCTAAGCCTCAGTTTCTTCACTTTTAGAACAGAAATAAGAGGACCTACCTTATAGCATTATTATGAAGACAACACGAGCTAACTCACTCATGGAAAGCCCTAATGTGCCCCCACCCAGGGATGCTCAGTGAATGTGAATTTCTGTCCTCTTCTTCCGCCTCCTCAGGGAGCTCTCCAGAAGCCTCTTTCCTTTCTCTGTCACATCCACTGCTTCTTTCACCTTGGGACTTCTCCTCCCCTCTGAATCCTTCCTCCCAGAGTCCCAAGCCACAGACTCACACCTCTCTCCTCTGAACTTCTCTGGACTCTACTTTCCAAGGTGTCTTCAGGACATTTCTGCCCAAACCCTGTTGTTCCCTTCCCTAAATATCACAAATGTTAATTTTCTGCGTCTAAAATTTGCTGTCAGATGTATTTAATCAACTCATGACTCCTCCGGGGCCTCACTTGCTTCTAAAGTCACAGTTCCCTTAGTCACTTCCTCTGCTGTCTGGGAGAGAACTTGGTCTCCAAGGTGATCTCCCTTCCTCTGATGTTGGACGGACGTCAACTTTACACAAATGCTATGCTTCCTATCGATCTGTTTTCTTTTCTTTTAAGATTTCTGTGAAAAACTGGTTGGGGGTTTTATTTTTAGCAAATTGATGATTCCTTCTGCCTGCACACGGGTCCATCTGTCTGTCTGTCTGTCTGTGAGCCTCGCCAGGTCCAAGGAAGTCTTTCTTTGCCTTGTCTAGACAGCCCCATCCATCTTAAGAGCTTCATGCTGAGGAAATGGCTTAGGTCTTTGGTAATGGAAAAATGGAAATTTAGTCTATGATCTTCAATTGTCGTATTTTCTACACATGAAGCCCCTGAGTCATTTGTAGTCAGCGTCATGAGTTGGAATCTCACCGAATAATTCATGATTCCCCAAGCTATCTTATGCTTCTCTGCCTTTGCTGATGTTGCTCTCTCTGCCAAAACTGTCACTCCTCATTCATTTATTCATTCCTTCATTTGCTCAAAAATATTTATTACATATCATCCTAGGGAAGGCGCCATGCTATGTATCGGGAGTCACTGATGGGCAAAAACAGATCCCATCCCTTAGATGTTATCTTGAGAACAATAGAGAATCATCAAACCATTTTAGGGAGGGCTCTGGATATGATTAGATGATTAGAGGGGAAGAAGCATTTTGGCTGCAGAGTGGAGAACAGATTGAAGAGGACAGGTGTGAATGTGAGGGTTTCTGCTTTTGACTATGATAGAAGAACTGGCGCTGGACTAGCCCTCTGCCGTGAATAGCTATACCACGAGACTGAGTATATAAGCAAACTGCTTTCTGGCAGTGGCGATGGACAATACGAGACCATGATCCCCGAAAAAAGAGACAAGCATGAGGTGAGATCTCATTTTCTCCAGTTCTCCAGCTAGGAACGATTTCCTAAGTGTGATGTAGGGAGGTAGAGGCCAAACAGAGCATGAGACCCCCGCTGACCTGGGAAGACAGGGCTCAGATTTGGTAACCGCTGAAGCGATTGGAATCCGTGAGGCAGGCCATGACAGAACAGGGAGCTGTACCATGGGAGGTCCCCAGAACTCTGTGCAGTACAAGGGCTAGGCTACACATGCAAAGGGCAAGACTACACAGAGCTACCTGGAGGGGCTGTTACAAGGTTGAGAGTGGAAGAGAAATACTAGAGTTCTAGCAGTTCTAGGAGGTGTTGGAGTTCTGACCCAGCCAGAGCATTAACACCTGGGCATCCAGTAAGGACAACAGAAAGGCCGAGCTTTAGGAGTATGGACCATGTCCAAAGCAGGGGTCAGCAAATTATGGCTCCTATAACATGTACTCATAGTATATAATTTATAAGCATAGCCACGGATGTTTATAAATGAAGTTTTGTTGGAATACATCCACACCCATTCATTTACATTCAGACTACAATGGCAGAGTTGACTATTTGCTACAGAGACCATATGGCTCACAAATCTAAAATAGTTACTATCTGGCACTTAAGAAAAAGTTTTCTGACCTTGGTGCTAGAGTAAAGAGCACTCTAGACTTGTTCTAATAAAGCCTGAAAAGGAGCCTCAATAAGATCCACGGGGGATTTTGCAATTTGAGTCCTGTTAAAGGGGTTAAAGGAGCTTAGAAAACAACTTGACCTTTCACAGAATGTGCCCCCACAAAGCATAAATCAAGCTCTGAAAGCTCAAGATGATCTTCCAGAAATTAAGCAGTTTGCCGAACAAAAATGAACACTCTTCAGAGGAAGATAACAGAAGCCAGGATCTCTATGACACATCATTCATAACATGCAGAATACAATTTAAAAAAAAAAATACTGGGTATGGAGAGAAACAGGAAAACCTAATCCACAGCCAAGAAAAAAATCTCAATAGAAACAGACTCCACGAAGGTTCAAATGTTGGATTTAGGAAAGACGTTAAAGCATATATTATAAATACAAAGTATCTACTAGGAAAATATGATCCTTATGAGTAAACAGATTAGTCTGCAGAGAAAAGGAAGCTACGAAAGAGTGAATATGGGGAGACCAGTTAGAAGGCCCCTGTCAAGGCCCTGGTGAGAGAGAATCACGACAGATTACACTAGGATAGTAGTTATGCCTCTGGAGATAGGTTATGTATTCAAAAGATTTTTAGGAGAAGTATTTCACAAAATTTCGTGTTGGACTAGATGTGGAGAATAACTAGTGGGATGTATGAGGGAAAACTCTTCGATTTTTGGCTTGAAAAATAAGATTGTGGGTGATGCCATTCACTGAGTTGGCTAAACCCTGGAGAAGTATGTTTTGAACAAATTGAGTCAAATTGTGGACATCTTCAGTTTTTCCTCTCAGGAATTCTCAATTATTATTTAAGGCTCAGCTCAAATGCTCCCTCCTTTCTCAGCTCTGGTACTTTTACACTCACCCAGGCAGAATTGTTCACTCTTCCATGTTCCCATAAAACCCTATTCAGAGCCTTGTTATAGCCCCATCATTCTTTTTCACAGCATCTGTTTACACCTAGATAGCCTAGATGGTGGCCTCGACCGTGAGCTCCCTGAAGACCATGCCGTGTTCATCTCTGTAGTTTTGACTCTTAGCAGTGTCCTTAGCACATAGTAGGTGTTTAATTGATGTAGAATGAGTGAATAAATAAATGAATGAATGAAAACAGTTTCTTCCATGATTTTATTCCGTGAGATTTGTGACTGGGAAACCGTTTCTGGATTAAGGGCAAGGATTTTGGAGTCAGACAGATCTGAGACCAGGCTTGGTTTTCTACTTACTTGCCAAGTAATTGGATAAATGACTTAACGTTTGTAAAATAGAGACCAAAAAATAAATAAATAAGACCACTTTATAGTAAATGAGTTTATTCTTGGAAAGTGCTCAACATAATACCCGTCCCCCTGAAAACGCTCAGTAAATGTTAGCTAAGGCAGTGATGATGATGATGAAGGGACTGACGCTGCAAGAGCAGCTGCCCGGGAAGGGTTTTTGCACAGAACAGCTGGAAGATCTCACTTCAGGAGGGTCCTCCCCCATCCCTCCCTCACCTGTGCTTACACCGATGCGAGGACACCTCTCACAGACCAAGACGTGTTCAGGTGCCCAGCAGCATTTGCTAAGACATGCTTATGGGAATGACTTGGGGAATATGGTACCTGGTTATATGCTTAGGAGAATAACTGTTCTTTTTCACGTAGGTCACTAAAGGGAAGATTAAGAGAAAAATGGCAGTCTCTGGCTAGCTTACATGTAAATACTAATACATGTATCTACAAATTCAGCAAAGGCCTTTTCTCAAGGACGACCATGAGCAATGTCCTAGCTCCACAGGCCTCAATTCCTACCAAATGTGTGTTTTGTGTGGCCACAAAACTTTGGGTTAGCAGAGTATATTCAGAGGGATGTCCCAGGTCAAGAAGAGAGAGCGAGATTTGCTCCTCTTCTGTCTTTTTGTTCTAATCAGGTCCTCAGGGGTGCTTTACGAAAGTTTAAAATTTTGCTGAAGTAGCTAGAAGGGGACTCTGCTTAATTTTCTGAATCTAAATATATTTAAACAGTAAATAAATGGTTATACCTCCCTTGACCCGTAAGTATTGCACGGTCACATAAAGAGGAAAGCAATTGGTTCTAACATGGTTCCAACTCTCAAATCTTCCCACCGGCTCCATGTCAGGCTGAGGAGAATGGAGAGGCAGCCACACCTGCACCCTGTCAATGCTATTACACCCCGGAGCATCCCTGCTCCCTGCCCTTTGTCCCCCAGGAACTTCAGTTATTCAGCTCATGGTGCAACCTGCTTTTTGATAGTGCTCCCGCTCCCAAGGTCTCTGATGCAAGCCCAAGGCTGGTTGACAGTCTGCAAGTGGTAACCCCATGATGCACCCTCTAACTTTTAACCTCTGGATATGACCTTTACCCTCAGTTACAAAGGCTAACTACCTCCTGATGAAGTGCCTGGCAAACCAGCGTTTCCTATTGCCAAGGCATCTCATTGCAGGAATGGGATCTGTCATCCTTAAAATATCCAAACAGATGTCTTTTCCTTGAGCTGTCTTGATCTGTCTTGATCGGTAGACTGCTTCCTGCTAGCCTTCACGACATGCCTAGACCCTGGGCCCCTGAAAACACAATGCTTTTATCCGAGCTGGAGCTTGTCTTACTCTAGACCATGCTAGAAGTTCCATTTGGTAAAACTCAGGTGCCTCCTAGAGCTTCTCTATCCCTCGGAGAATTAGGTAAGTCTGCTGAACCCCTTAAATCGGATCAAGGCCTTTGGGAGTGCAGAGTTCTTCCTGTGATCTCTGTGAATTCCGGACTGCTGACATCCTCCTGGACTTCCTTATCTCTGTTCCTGATATCCACACCTGAGGTCTAATTTGTGCCCCATGGAAACCTGAGCATGAGCTCGGTCCTTTCATAGGTTTACAACAGAGCCATTTGGACCAAGAAGGTCATGAGTTTAGTAAGTCTGCTGAAGGTTTGAGCTGTTACATCATGTACCGCTCAGCTTTTTACCATCTCTCTTTCCCCATCACCTCTCTTTTTTCCTCTTTTCATTCCCTCCCTGTGATGGTTAATCTTGTGTGTCGTCTTGACTGGGCTAAGGGATGCCCAGATAGCTAGTAAAGCATTATTTCTGGGTGTGTCTATTGATGTTTCTGGAAGAGACCAGCATTTGAATCTGTAGACTGAGTAGGGAAGATCACCCTCCCCAGTGTGGGTGGGCCTCGTCCGATCCACTGAGGACCCGAATAGAACAAAAAGGCAGAGGAAGAGCAAATCTCGCTCTCTCTTCTTGACCTGGGACATCCCTCTGCTCCTGCCCTCAGAAATCAGAACTCCTGGTTCTCAGGCCTTTGGACTCCAGGACTTAAATTGGTGGCCCCCCAGATGCCAGGTCTTTGGCCTCGGACTGGGAGTTACACCCTTGGCTCCCCTCGTTCTCAGGTCTTTGGATTTGGATGGCATTATACCACCAGCTTCCCTGGTTCTCCACTTGTAGATGGCGGATTGAAGGGCCTCTCAGCCTTCATGACCATGAAAGCCAATTCCTATAATAAATCTCTTATGTCTATCTATCTATGTATGTATCTATCTGTCTATGTATTTATCTATCTATCTATCTATCTATCTATCCATCCATCCATCCATCCATCCTATTAGTTCTGTTTCTCTGGAGAGCTGTGACTAATACACTCCGTATATAGAGTAACAAGTAAATCTCCTTGCTCTCAAAGAACAGTTCCCTTTATACACCTGCTCGTGGGCAGTCTCACTGTCCACCCCTGAGAATGTGTCATGGTATATTCCTAGCTAAGAGTTCCATTCCTAGGAAAGATTTTGGTGTCAGCTGTTAATATAACAACATACATTTTCCTTATCTTGTCAGGATTTGAACTACTCCCTCTAAACTGGAGAAGGGGTGCCTTCCAAGCCCCGTTCCCCTAATCAGAGCAGACCTAAAGCATAAGCAGACCGAGTTTGGGGAGAGCTCCAAGTGTAACTTGGGGAATTGTCAAAGGTCAGGTAACCAAGGTCCATTGTGTTACCCTCTGCCCCACGACTTTTGGAGACATCTGGAACTAACGTGAAAACTACTAGAAAGGAGGAAGAGGATGAGCATTTGAGGCATAGACATTGGAGCTAGACAGACCCGGCTTTGATCTTCAAATCTGCCCCTTACTGATAATCTGAGAAATAGAGATAATAATAGGTATCTCAGAGTCACTGAGAATATGTAGTAGGATACAAACATATTTAAAACCCTGAGCTTCTACTTGACGTGTAGTAGGCTCCTTCCCTTTCATTCATGGTCAATGGTGGCTGCTAGTACATTTCAGATATGTTTCAGTCTCAAAAGTCCCACTGACAGTCACTTCTCAGTAAGGCAAGGTCCGAAGTATCACTCAGCCTTACTTCCCACCAGCTTAGTCCCCGGCTGGCCTCAGGGATGGAGTTCTCCCTGGTGGTGAGGAATATATGTACCCTCTGGTGGTGCTTCCTGTGTTCAGCCAGGTTGTTCATTCCTTCCTTTCAGACCTCACCTCCATTACCCATCAACTCTTTCCACATCAAGCGCAGAAGATAGAGGGTCCATGTGGGAATGCTCCCAGCCACAGAAGCTAGAAGGATCCAGTGTATTAGGTTGATGGTCTCTGGACTGGCAACCCCAGGCCATTTCACATTTTTCCATATGTTCTTCCCACTTCTTGGAATGTCGTCTCCCGTGAGATTCTCTTACCTACAAGGTAGACATCTATTTATTTTACAGAGTCACTCCAGGCTTCCAAAGTCACTTCTTTCAATTGATCTCTACCCACCATGCATACACACATAGACACACATGCGCGCACACACACACACACGTGGTCATGCTAAAATGGTTTCATTTCATTACTGTTTGCTCCCCTTAAACTGCAGACTCACTTAGGATGGAGACTCTGTGTCACCTTTGCATAGAATCAAACTCAACCAAATAACAGTGACTCCAGCTAAAGCCACTTTCCAAACAGGACAATTCTGCCCATAGGAAACTCTCAAGGCAGTTTAAAGCATCAGCCTCCAATTTGTGACATGTTTCCTCGGGCACTGTCTCATTGGGTCCTCATGGCCACCCTGTATAATTCTGCCCCCAGCCCTTACTGCTCGTCAGCATTGCCGCCCAATTTATCTATTACGAGGTAGCGCCTGTGCTTCCGGATGTCTGCATTGTGGTTGGAAGGAGAATTCAACTGCAGGACAAAAGAAAGGGGGACGCAGGTTCACTCCCACTGACTTCATGCAGAACGATGAGAGCATCCGTCTGTTGGGTCCTTCAGCCCACAAGGTGCTGCACACTCTCATGTAAGCCTCACAAGTGCATTTGAGACATGAGGATGTGTTATTTTTTCTCTCTTAGCCTAAGTTTCTCTATCACCAAAATAGGAATAATAATATCTACTACTTCATAATGGCGTTGTGAGAATTAATAGGGTTAAAGATTTAAAGCACGTAGTACCATGCCTGGTACACAGAAAGAACTCAATAAACGTTAGCTGGTATTAAAAGATCTTTCTTCCAAAAAAGTCTCCTTTATCAGGTGTGAAGAGAGTAAGTCATAAAGCAGCTTGTCCTTCCTCCCTTTGCCCATCTTGAGTGGCAGGCTTGCCCCTCACTAGGTTGTGACATTGTTGTCTTGGGGCCTCTGAAGGCTCTGGGACAGGAAGAGTTTCATTGCATGTTATTATTATGACTTATTATTCTAGAACCCAAAGGAAGCCACATATTCAGCTACCACCTGCTCACATGCCAGCTTGGCGCGGTCTCCACTCCTCCTGTTAGCAACACCTCCACTGCCCCCCGAGGAGCCTCTTGCCCTTTGGGTCCCCTGCAACACCTCTGCTGCATCAATTTGGTGTTCCCTTGGCAGAGCCCCAGGACCTCTGCCACTCCAGGGTGGGGAGGGGGTTTCCAGAGCCCCTTTCTTCTGAACAGCCCCAAGCCCCAAAGAACAAGTGACTTGAATATGTCTGCCACTCAGAGCTCCTCTTCCCGAGACACTGTCCAGTGGGCCCAGGACACAGGCTGTGGAGGCAGAAGAGACACACCATAAATGCATCTCCTCTCCCAGCTCCCAGGTGGTCCGAGGGAGCCTGGCAGCACATCAATGGGGAGGTATTTCTACCGTCTACAGCTGTGCCTGTCTTACCACCAGGACACCTGATGTGGCATTCCACTGGTCGTCTGGCTGCCATCTTTGTCAGGAACTCACTAGGTGACTTTTGACACATCACTTTGCTAAAATGGTTACCTAAAATGGTGAACAAGTCACACTGGTTGAACTTGGGCTGAATAATGTCCTAAGGATCTGTGATGGGTAAGATGGGAACAGAACCCTGTCTGCGGAGGTCCTAAGTGTACAGGCACTCTGCACATATTGCCTCACCTCCGCCTTTGAGACAGGTATAGTCCCTTTTCCAGATGGGGAAACGGCAGGTCAGGTGTCCAGTAAGCGAGCACAGGGTCTGGGCCTGGGCCCCAGGGCTGTTGGACAGCAAGCCCACAGCATCCTTCTTCCACCAGGCCAACTCGCATTTTATGGTTTCGGGAAAGAAAATGAGTTGGCGAAAGGCCCTTTGTGTCACTGAGGGGAGATGGTGCTGAGCGCTTCCCCTTCAACACCCTCCCTGCCCCCAGCAAGTGTCCCCAGATCTGACCTCTAAGCTCTCCTTCGCAGCTGGCCCAGCCCCGTTTAGCCTGGCAGGAGGCAAATCTCCCCAATGTTCTGTAATAATAGGCTTTGGAAATTGGGTTACAAGGAAAACCATCTCTCATTTCCTCTGGTAACAGAAAAGCTATTCAACAGAGGCCTTTTCCTTTTCAGGGCCCCTCCAGATTTGTTAACTCTCTGAAAACACTGCTTATGAATGAGCACTTGAAGCAAGGCAGTTGAGGCCGCCGGGGAGCGATGGGTGATGGGGTTTTAATGTGGTCCATCTATGCTGTGAGCCGATCCTGGCTGTTTGCAGAGCCTTGTGCTCAGGTTCTCAATTATCCGGTCCCTCCATCTTCCTCCATCACCCACAGCACATCTCATTTCTCAGATCAGCCTCGGGCTCCTTCCTGATAACCTTCATTTTCTGAGCACAGCTTGGTGGCTGCGGATGAAGCAGTGGTGGGAGGGGTGTGGGAGGGAAGAGGGCAATGGCTATCATCCTCATGGCTGATGTCAGAGAGACCAGCGGCATGACGCCTGTCTGGTGATCTGTCTGGTGTCTCCTTGTGAAGACAATCCCTGGCTTTTACGTCAGAGGGGTCCCGTTGGCTGTGACATCACAGACCAACAGTGTGTACATCCCTACCTTGGAGTTCGGAATGAGGCACAATCGAGTTTTGGGGGGGGGGGGGGGCATATGGAGATGCCAGGAGAGAAGATCTATAATCTAATTGTTCTCAAGGAGAAGAGCACTTTCCAGGAGGGAAGATGTGTGCATCTGGTTAGCAAGTGGACCAGGGGCCTGGAGAAGAGAATCTTTGCAGTCATTGGCCGTTGATGGAACCGCTGACCTCACGTTTGACTTCACAAAGGCAGCAGTTTCCTCTCTTGGAGCATTTCTGCCTGGGAAGGCATCTCTCCCTTCCTCCACAGCCCCGCTGGCTCTGCCCTGGCCCAGGCCCTCTTCACCTCTCCCTGGACCAGAGCGGGGCCTCACAGCATCCTGACCTCCAGCTTTGGCCTCCACCAGGCCTCCTCCCCACAGGCATGGCCGGGATCCTTCTGGGATGCAAGCCTGATTGTGCTGCTCTCCACTCAAAAATGTTCCTTAGACACCATTTTTGTAAAGCTAGACTGGCATACGTGTTCATCAAATAAATGCTGAAAAGACTTACGACCAAATGTTACCAGCAATTATTTCGTGCGGCAGATTTCCATGGTTGTTTTGTCTTCACACTTTCTTGGTATTCAAGTTTTCTGCACTGAGCTTAAGATAAATATCGTTTACTTTTCTAGGTATAAAAATATCATCTAGAAAAAAAATAAAAGAAAATCCTCCTGCATAGAATAAAGCCCAAATTCCCTACCCTGGCATTAAGCTCATACAGAGCTTCAATCTGTCCTTTAATAGTCTTGTTGCACAACAATCTGCAGGCCAGTGACACAGAGGCTTCACACATGCTGTTCCCTGCCTAAAATGTAGCCCCCTCCCCTCACCATTACCATCATTTTCTCTACTACCAATACCCCATCCTCACCATAGCTTTTTCTGCCTCTCAAACTCCTACTTACCCTTTGAGGCCCACTTCAAATGTATCTTATCTAGAAACCTTAATCCTCTCACTCAATAGGATTAACAGAAGTTATTGTTTCCTCTGCTCTGAGCTTATAGCACTTGCTAATATTCTCCCCTCGCCTCATCTCCACTAGATTATGGGGGATGCAATTTTCCCATCTCTGAAGGAGGAAACCAAAGCTCAATAGTAGCCAGCAGGTCCAAATTCAGGCTGTCTGGCTCAGGATTCTTTGCTATTTAACTACCATACAGTAGAGCTATAAAACAGTTGCTACCTGTCCCAAGATCTAAATAAGAACTGTCTCAGGGGCCGGCCCCGTGGCTCAGTGGTTAAGTTTGCGCACTCTGCTTCAGCGGCCCAGGGTTTTGCCAGTTCAAATCCTGGGCGCGGACTTGTTAGCTCAGGTGCCAATCTTTAAAAGAAAAAGAACTGTCTCAATATGTATGTTAACTATGACTGTCCCTTGACGTCATTGCACTTGTCCACCATGTTCAGCCTTGCCCCATCCATGTCACACATACTAGTCTCACCCCCTAGTCATTTGTTGCCCAGCGTATCCCACGGGCACCACACGGCAGCTCATAGCAGTGATGGTGACTGCAAGCCTGAAGAGGAGATGTTGTTTTAAAAGTTTACTTTAGACCAATACTTTTTGATCCTTCCAGTATTTGGACGTCTCACTAAACTATTTCTGCAGTGTATGCACAGAATAGGCAAATTGATACGTTATTGTTAGCTGGAGCTCGGGCCCCAAATGACTGTGCAGAGCTCCGCTGAGCTGGCCCAGACCACCCGGAGGGGCTGATTTATCTCAGCCCTCACCTGTGTCTCTGAAATTTGAATTTCCCCTCTGCTGAGATGTGGGGCTGCATAGAGATGAAACGCCGGGAACACAGAGCAAAAGGCAGCGTCTGGCCAGACGCTGGGGGTGAAGCTGGTCCGCCTCCGGCTCAAGGCTGTCACCGTGTGTCTCAGCTTAGCTCCCCATGAGAAGGAGAAGGTCCCCACAGGGCGGGGGGTGGATCCCGTTATCATGCAGGTCGCTGAGATGGAGGAGGAGGATGTGACCACGTGCCGTGGAGGGGGAGCTGGAAGCACTGGGGGAGGGTTGCCACCTCCTTTGGGAAGAGGATTTGAAACTTGCTTTATCATCCACTGCATTTCTCAGATTTCCCTACAGGTGGGAAGGACAGAATTCTAGCTGTACAACCCCGGAAAGCACTATCATAGCGCCAAGGATCTGGACTCTTCATTTTATTTAACTAATTTATTTGTTTATTTTGGTGAGGAAGATTGTCACTGAGCTAAAACCTGTGCCAATCTTCCTCTGTTTTTTGTTTGTGGGACACCGCCACAGCATGGCTTGATGAGTGGTGTGTAGGTCTGCACGTGCAGGATCTGAACCCCTGAACCCCGGGCCGCTGAAGTGGAGTGCACGAACTTAACCACTATGCCACCAGCCCGGCCCTGGGCAATTCATTTTAAAAATCAGAACACCCACCTGCAAGCTATGGGCAGCATCCGGCAGCCATGCTCCAGGCTCGTTTGCAAAGTGAGCCCTGAAAGGAGCCTTGGTCCTGCTGGAATCCTGTGAGGCGGGCTTGTGAAGCAGGTAACAAAGGACTAACTGGGGAGATGTTTTGAAAGTGGTGACTTCCTTATTATCGGTTTGAAAAGTGGAGGAGGACAGAGTCCTGGCTCTAATGGCAGATGCTTCAGAACTCCAGAATTGCAGATCCGGGTGGACCCCAATTCAGAAACACTTCCTGAAAGACCATCACAGGCAAAGCTTTGCTGAGGGCCAGGAAGAAGGTACAGAAAGGTGTTAAGACACACTCTGTCTTCTACAGCCTTTACGTCCGCCTTGGTGCTGTATAAGTTCAAAGCCTCCTAAAATGTTGGAACTGGACAGATTCTCAGACATCTTATTCTACTCCCTCACTTCCATTCCTTCAATCAACATATATTTATCAATGCCTACTCTGTGCCAGGCCCTGTCCTAGGTGCTGGAACTGTAGTGCATCCAGGAGGCAGATTGGTTCCAGCCCTCATAGCATTCACAGTCAAGAGAAACAGACAATAAATAAGTGAACAAGTAGACATCTGAGACACTTCCATAGTGGCACATTTGTGAATAAAATAAAAGTGTGATGTGTACAGAATAAAGGGGGCAACGCTAGACCAGGCAGTCGGAGAAGGAGCCATTTGAACCGAGATGTGAATGATGGGAAGAAGGCCTGAATGACGATTCAGGCAAAGAGATTCCAGGCTGAAGGAATGGCCAGTGCAAAGGTCCTGTGGTGATTACAAATTTGATTTGCTCCAGGTGCAGCCAGAAAGTCAGCAGGGCTAGAGTGGAAAGGGCAAGGCTGAGAATCTGGGCAAGATAGTCAAGGGTTTGACCGTAACTTACCAGATATCAGGGATTTTGAATTTAAATAACAGTAAAGGGAGCCATGAGCAGCTTAACCAGGGGAGATACTCATAGCGAATTGAGAGCAGAGCAGCAGAGCAGTGCCTAGACCCCTAGACTCCCAGTCTAGTGCTCTGCCCGTCATACTGCAAGTCCAATGTGCACTGACACCCCTCACTTGCTCCCTCTAACTTCTAGAATTTCAGAGTGGTGGACTTTGCCCTTCCTTCGCATTAAATGCTGAGCCCAATGAGCAGGGAGCTGTGTTTCCTCAGGGAGCAATGTCTCCTCCTGAGCTTATCTTTATCCCTTAAAGGGGAATGGAACGTGATAATTAGTAACCAATTAATGTGCATCTCAACAAACTATATTTTAATTATTCTGTCATACGTTGTCTGCCTGTGAAATATTCCATGTTAATTAAATCCTCTTAATAAGCCAGTGAAAGAGCCTCTTCTCCTTGATGAGCTGCTTAAAAGGAAGGCAATGGCAGACTTACGGCTCATGTAATTTGAGTTAATGGCATGAATCCTGCTTTGAGCTTTCATATGCTTATTGAACTGGTGCTCTCTTAATACTTGCTAGACTTTTTTATATATAATTATCACAAAATTGCCCTGTTGTGTCTCAGACTGCATTCTGACAAGACGGGACTCCAGGAGCTCGGCTGGGGAAATACTCGACCTGTATCTTGTTCCCGGCTGGGGCCGCTGACTGGGTAGACTGCGTCCCCTGCCATCTGTCATCCAGCACTCTGCAACTCGCCCCAACATCTTCCTCAGAATTGGTCACCATAGCTTTCATTTTAGGCATTGAGCACCTACTCTGTGCAAGGAGCTGTGCTGAGAGCTGAGGAATTGGGTACACAGCGGGTGAGTCCCTGCTCTTACATTCTGTCCCTCCCGCGAGGAGGTACGAGAGTCCCGGATGCAAGAGGCGGATGGGCAGAAGCTGTCCAGGGCAGCACCCAGGGGCAGTTAATTAGGACAGAGGAGAGGAGCTGCTCCAGCCAAGGAGAGGCCAGAAGCCGTCATTGCCAAGTCCAGAGGGTGGGAGGGGACTCTAGGCTTCTGCAGGATGGAGTGACTGTCTACCCATTAGGTGGCAGGGAGCAGGAGGGCTTATAGGAGTGGGGACTCTCAGCCTCTGGGTGATGACCCGGTTGTAATCAGATAAGATACTTGGGAGGGTGTGAGGGATTCCAGACCAGAGGGAGAGACAGACAGCAGCCAGGCAATGGGCCTGGGACCTGGCCCCATGAGGAATTTGAGGAGGTTTTTTTTTTTTTTTTTGGTGAGGAAGATTAGCCCTAAGCTAACATCTGCCACTAATCCTCCTCTTTTTGGTGAGAAAGATTGGCCCTGAGCTAACATCTGTGCCCATCTTCCTCTATTTTATGCATGGGACGCCTGCCACAGCATGGCTTGATAAGCGGTGTGTTGGTCCATACCCAGAATCCAAACCTGCGAACCCTGGGCCACCAAAGCAGAGCTCACAAACTTAACCACTATGCCACTGGGCCAGCCCCTGGAGGAGCTTTTAAGGCTAGATTAACCCGCTACACTATACAGAGACTCACCAAAATCTATAAACTGTCAAATACAGTAAGGGTTTATTTCTTGCTCATTTAATAGTCACAGGGGGATGTACCTGGTTGACAGGGCCACTCTGCCCCTTTCCATGGTCACTTAGGTACCCAGACTCTCTCCATGTTGTGGCTCTGCCATCTCCTAGGACAGGGCTTCTGAAAGTGTGGTCCCCATACCAACAGCATCAGTGTCTTGCTCTGGAGCTTGTTGGAAATGCCCCAGCACAGGGCCCTCTCTGGGCCTACTGGGTCAGAAATGCTAGGGGTGGGGCCCAGCAATCTGTGTTTTCACAAGCTGTCCAGGGACTTCTGATGCATGCACAAGTTTGAGAACCACTGGTCTAGGACCTTGTTGCTGTCTGCAGCCAGCAGCAAAAGCAGAAAGAGAGCATGGAGGAGGCACCTGAAGATTAAAAGTCTTGACCCCAATGTGGCACACATCCCTTCCACCAGCCCTGCTTTAGTAAGAACTAGTCGCATGGCCATGCTTAAATGCAATAAAGGCTGGGGATGAGGTCCCTTGCTGGCCAGCGACTTCCCAGCTATAAGTTCATAATATGGAAGAGGAGGAAGGAATTTTTCCTGCCACAGAATGTGTCCCAGGGGCCTGAAGAGAAAAGGAGCTGGCAGAATTCTCCTACTCATGACACTTGGGGAAGCACGCAGCAGGTTTCCCAGCATCCTTCTTGCTGGAGAAGGGGCTTCTAGAAGGTGCCTGGAGGTTTGCATTGGCTCAGGACCATCAGGAAACTGAAGTCAGAGGGGTCACATTACTTGCCCAAGGTCACAGAGATAGTAGGTGACAGAGCCGCAGCTTGGCCCAGGATTGCCTAATGCCAAGTGCTAGGTCTGTTTCATTACACTCAATTGCCTCCAAGACGCCAGCACTCTCAGACTATGTCGTTGAATCTGATTCTTAAAACAGGCCTATGTAGCCCTCCTATGTCCATTTTACACCAGAAGATAGTACAATCAAAGGTACAAGCAGCTGTTGAGAAAACATAAAGGAAGAAGGATTCTGATCAAAGAGCACAAAGAAAATTCCATAGAGGACATGAGAATTAAGAATGAATAGGGTAAATGTATGTACATATACATTTGTATATTTAAGTGTGCCTATGTATATATTTATATGTTGTACATATGTGCATGTATATATATATATATTCATACAAATTAATCCATTGTGGGAAACTCAGAAGGAAGAGAAACCTTTACCCATAAGAACACCATGCTAATATGACCAAATGAGCATCATGCTTCACTATGAGGAGTCTTCAATAGGAGCAAGGAAGAAAAAGACTTTCTAGACAGAGCATAAGCCATAAACAAGACCCCAGAGGGGGAAAGTCCAAGGCATGTTTGGAGAACACCAAATAATCAGATGTGCCTGGAGTGGGATATGGTGAAGAATAACCCTAGAATGGTAGATTCGGGCCCAGAATGTAGGAGAGATTGAATGTCAGGCTAGAGAGTTTCTACTTTATTCTTCAAATAATGCGGGTCCAGGGAAGAGTTTTAAGGAGAATGACACGTTCAGATTTGTGTAGTAGAAAGATCACTATGGGGGTGATGAATAGGATTGACTGAAGGAGAAGAAATTGCCAGAAGGCAAGTAGATAAGGGAGGAGGTTTTTGCAACGGCTTAAAGGGGAGAGAATAGGGCATTGAATGAAAGTGACAGAAGTGGGTGTGAAGAGGAGACTCATTGTGATTGGATGTGGTGGGGAGGAGGGGGACGTTTAAGATGAAGCAGATGCTTCTGTTATCTGTGACAGGGATTTGGAGGGACATTAAAAAATAGAGCATGACAGAAAACAAAGTTTGGGGTAAAGTATGCTGCATTTATCAATTCTAAGATACACAATTTTTTCAATGTTAATATCCCTAAAATCAGGCTGTCTCTCACAAATGAAGGCATCTTTCAATCACTGACAGGCAGTAAGTTATGAGAAAATCGTCATAGCCCACGTGTGTGGACTCAGTGCCATGGCTGTCAATACTGTCAAACTCTAGTTGGGTTCTGTGCATCGTTCGACATGTAGAACCAGCCACTACTGAGGGCAGGAGAAACTGTCGCATTGCTTGAAAAAAAAAAAAAAGATAAAATTTAAAGCAATAGAGGCTACCATGACTGATTTATCCATTGAGCAGGGCTCTCTTTAAGGCATTGAATATCCACTTGCCAAAAAACTTTTTACTGAATTTGAATAGAAGCTGCTTAACTTCCAGTGGTACCTAATCCAACTGGGTGGTGGGGGGTAGAATATGAGTATAGTCAAAGAAGAAAGTTCACAGCATCAAGATTTGCTTAAAAGAAAATCCTGGAGAATAACAGAGCACACTTTTTTAAAATGCTGCTTCATCAATAGGTGGATGGCATGGAGGGAAATCCTGTGTGAAAAACACAGACACTGAAGATTCAGAGTCAAAAAAACATTCAGAAGATTCTAAAGGTGAATACGCTCAAGGAATGACCTAACCATTTTTTTCATTCTTATTTTCCATTTTGTATATGTATGGGAGTGATATATAGGCTATTTTAATATGTATGAAATATTTTTTCTAAGTGATAAGAAAGCATTGTTTCATAGTTTGTCAGATTTTGTTCTTTCTTAGTGGTACATAAAATAATTGTGCGTCTTAAAATGCATGGTGTCTTAGATTTGATGAAATGTGGCAGTCATCATTCCCAACCATCCCACTCAGAACAGCTCGGAATGAGGAAGATGTTGAGCCTAGAAGGTTTCAATGTAGCTTAAATTATCTTTCACACCATGCTGAGAATTCAAAAAGGGAGAGGAAGTTTGGAAAATGGTTTGGTAGGTTTTTACGAAGTTAAGCATACTCTTAACCTGACACTCAGGAGTTTCCACTCATGGGTATTTACCCAAGAGAAATGTATGAACATATGTTCATGCAAAGACTTGTGCACAAATGTTTATAACAGCTTTATTCATAATAGCCAAAAACGGGAAATAATATAAGTGTCCATCAACTGGTGAGTGGATAAAAAAATATGGATATTAATGTGATGGACTACTATTCAGGAATAAAAAGGAGCAAACTAATGACACATGTGACAGGAGTGAAAGCATTATGACAAATAAAAGAAGTCAAATACAAAAGACTATGGATTGCAGGATTCCATTTATATGTCATTCCAGAAAAGGCAAAACTATAGACACAGAAAACAAATCTGTGGTCCCCAGGGGCTGGGGTTAGAAGGAGCAGATTGCCTGCAAAGGGCCAAGAGGGGGCTTTTGGGGTCAGCGCACTGTCTGTGGCTTGATTATATGGTGGTTACACAACTGTATACATTTATCAAAACTCATTGAACTGTCTACTTAAAAAGCATAAACTTTATTTTATGTAAATTATACCTGAGTAAACCTGTTTTTTAAAAAATGTGGCTGAGGGACTGGCCAGGTGGGATAGTATTTAAGTTCGCATACTCCACTTTGGCAGCCCAGGATTCACAGGTTTGGATCCCGGGCACAGACCTACATACCGCTCATCAAGCCATGCTGTGGTGGCATCCCGCACACAAAATGGAGGAAGATTGGCACAGATGGTAGCTCAGCAACAATCTTCCTCAAGCAAAAAGAGGAGGATTGGCAACAGATATTAGCTCAGGGACAATCTTCCTCACTCCCCCCACCCAAAAAAAAATGTAGCTGAAAGATTGAAAAAGACCTGAGTTCAAATCCCAGCTCTTCCTCTTACTAGCTGTGTGCACTGGGCAGCTTACTTAACCTGTCTGAACTGACCCCCACGTTCCCCATACACAGAGTGGAGATGACAAGGCCTGTTGAATAGGGCTTTGCTGTAAGAGAATGTATGTAAAGTACTTGGAGACCTTGACAAGGAGTAAATGTTCAATAATGGGAGCTCGCATGCTAACTTTCATGACTGAGGGATTAATCCACTGTTGGGATGACAGAATTATATAGGCCAATCAATTGCTTGTGGCTGAAACCATCATTCTGATCAACACAGTGTTGAAATCGGGACTCCAAGGAGACGCAGCCGGAGCCATTTACAGTCTGTGCGTTCAAACCACTGCCCACACTATCCATCTCACTCTGAGAAACTTTACGGGGAGGGAGAGAGTACTGTGTGAAAGTTACTTTGGCCAGGGGCCCCCGAGATGCCTAGGTGGCTAAGCATAGCCCCGGGCACACTCATTGAAGAGTGATTTGAATTGGATTTGCTTCCCACTAATATTTGAGTCATCCACACACAGCACAAGGAAGCAGGTATTTTGTAAATAACAGGGACTGTGTTAAGCATTCTGCATCCGTTGGTCTCATTTAGTCATCGCAAGAACCCTATGGAGTAGAAACTGATTATTCCCATGAAACTGATGAGGAAACAGACTCAGAGACATAAAGGGACTTGTCTAAGGTCACAGCTGTTAAGGGGCAGAGCCTGGATTCAGTCCCCAAATTGGTCCAGTGGGTCTTAACCATACCCTAGCCCATGTGAAGGAGCTGGGAACCCAGTGCAAGGCCAGAAGGTCTGGGAGCAGAGAGCCCTGGGGGTCTGTACTGGACATGGAGGACCTGCGGCATGGTGCGCTGGAGCAAGGGCTGCTTGGGGAAGGAGAACTTGCTCTGTTAGAGGCCCTGGGGTGGATAAATGCCTGGAGATGCAGGGCCCAGGGTGCCCTATGCTTTGGAACCCAGCTGCCTTTGTATTCCCTTCTCCCTCATTGAGAGCAGCTCCAGGCAGTCCTGTAAGGCTGCTCACCCTTTCCCAGGATGTATCTTAGGGGGCCAGTAAGCTCCAAAGCCCTGAGAAAAAGGAAGTCCTGATGATGCAGTCCTCACCTGACTGCAGATAACACTGTGCTGTGCAGCAATGGCCTGAGCCACCACTGAGCATCTCCCTTCCCGGCCTCTTGTTACCTGCCGGCTCTCCTCAAGCGAGTCCCTGTCCCTCTCTGAGCCTCTCTCACCCCATCTGTAAAATGGGTGGGCAGAGCTAGGTGTTCCTTGGGCTCCCTTCCAGTTTGGATGCTGTAATATAGCAAGCTGCACTTCCTTTTCACAGATCAACTAACTTGTCCGCCCTTCAATTGCTCTGTTTTGGGGAGGTATTCTGGGGTTCCTGGTCTCCCTTCCTTCAGGAGTCCAAAGGTGATGGCCTGGGCTATGAAATCCTGCTTCTCTCTGAGCAAACCTGTAGGAGTCAAATTTTTTAGGAAGAGAGAGAGCGGCCTAGGCAAACCTTAGATCTTAAATCCTAGAATAAGATCATTAAACTTACAACCACTGATAATGTTGGGGTTGCATGAATCCCATTTTAAGTGTTAACTTGTCAAGCTTAAGATGACAAACTGATTCTGTTACTTCCCTCTACATCAAAGACACACAAGTAATTTATTGATTTTTTTCTAAGACAAATAACAAAACACCCAGTCAGATTTGTTTTGTAAACTACATATTATAAGATACAGGAGGCTGGGAAAATGTAGTGAAGGATTCCAGTTTTAAAAGGATGAAATAAACATTTCAATGTAAGAAATCAAGAACATGCATAAAGATGTATAAAAGGGGTTGTGTGTTATTACCACAATGATTCAAAATGTATGCAAAGCACATATAAATGAAGAGGCAACTCTATACTCAGCTGATACAAGGACTGAACTGAATGCGTTGGATTAACAAGCATGTATTAAGCACATCGCGTGTGCTGACCACTGTGTTGGGGGCTCCAACACTTGGTCCCAGCCCTCAAAGAATTCACCGAGTAGGGAGACCTACGCCCACCCACCCAGGAGCTCTTGGGGAGCTGTGTTAGGCTTGGAGAACCTGAAGGAGTGACTAGTTCTATGTGAGGTCAACAAAGATGGATTCTCTCTGCCCTTGTGATAAAGGCGAGTCCTGACCATGGTTTGTGAGTCCTCCCTGGGAGGGCCCTGGTAGACACAGCTGGTCTGTGTCCCCTTGCCCTTGCCCCCTCCAATCTCTACACCACCTTCAGTTCTTTGAGCAGAGCTGCTATGGGTTGAATTATGTCCCCCAAATGGATGTTCAGGTCCTAACCCCAAGGACCTGTGAATGTGACCTTATCTGGAAGTAGAGTCTTTGCAGATGATCAAGTTAAGATGAGACCGTTAGAGTGGGTCCTATGATTGTGTCCTTATAAGAAGGGGGAAATACGGACACAGAGACAGACACATGGAGGGAAGACGATGTGAAGACACAGGGAGAAGGCGGTCATCTGAAAGCCAGCCCTCAGAACCCTCGGAAGGAACCAGCCCTGCTGCCACCTTGATCTTGGACTTGCAGCCCCCAGAACTGGGAGATAACACATTTCTATTGGGGAAGCCACCCAGTCTGTGGTTGGCTGGTATGGCAGCTCCAGGAAACACATACAAGGCCTGAGCTCTTCCAGTCCTAGGCCCTCACATATGCGATTCCCTCTGCCTGGAGCATGCTGTTTTGTGCACCCCTTGACCTGGCTAACTCCTCCCTAGCCTGGATGTCACCTCCTTCACTGAAATCCTCCCTGCATCCGCATGGCACCCCATGTGTCTCATGGTGTGCCATGTACTGGCTCACGTAATTCCCTGGTACATCCTGTCTCCCCATCTGGACGTGAGCTCCTTCAGGACACAGTCAGCACTCAGTGAATACCTGCTGCGGTCTAGTGTGTCGACCTGGGCTTCCTATGGGACCCAAGTAAGAGGCCCAGTGTGATTGTTCTTTGCAAGCCACAAAGCCACAAAGCCATAAAGCCCTAGGAACATGGACTGGGTGGTATTATTTGTGTCCTGACCGAGATGGTATTGGATACGCAGGGACCCTCCGCCACTGCACCCTGCAAGGCACTGCATATTAAAGTTGTCTGTGTTCTCTTGGCTGACAGAAAAAAGAATTGCATTTGGGCCTTAAGATGTTTGCATTCGGAGCTGCCCTGCTCGTGTTTCCAGCCTTTCTGCCCTCTACTTTGGAATCTAGCATGACAGCCCTGACGGAGCCTCAGGAGGAGTGAGCTATTAGCATGGAAGGCACTGGGACCCTGGGGCCATTCTAGGCAAGGAAAGCAGGAGCCAACGGCTGCAGCAGCCTCACCTGGCCCCAGGGAAAGTCCAGAAGGCCTCTCCATCTGTCTGTCCATTTAGAAACCTGACCTCTTTGCAAGCAGTAAGCATTCAGGGCACATTAAAATGCAAGGCACTTGGTGGACGTCTGAGAAGGAATCTGCTCGTCAGAAATTAACTGCTTTGGGGGCATTGCAGGCTCCATCTCCAGGTGACAGGCGTGTGTACTCCAGTAACCAGTAGTCACCTGGCCTCAGACTCTAGCTTAAGGCCATATGGCTCATCAGAGGTGGTCGTTTCCCCTCTCTGTGTCTCAGTCTCATCTGCAAATGGAGATAGTACTCTCTTCTGTGCCCACCCCACAGGTTTGGCAGGGAGAATGAGTGAAAACCTGGGTCTAGATGGGCTCTATAAGCTGAAAAGCACTTTACAGATAAGGGATTGTCATTTCTGTTTCTAACAAATGTTCATGACGAGACACACATTCCACAGCTCTAGTTTATGCGTCTGCTGCAGCCTCCCCAGGTCCTCCCATCGCCATGCAGATGTGGAGATTTTGGTACCTCCTGACCTAGCCTCATCAGCTATCCCAACTCTGCCTATTGGGTCATGAAACGAGCCCCATACATCCATAGTTTTCATCTCTAAGTCCCTTCTAGCTCTGATACCTTACAGTTCCTCACTCTAAGGTCCAACTAAAGAATATAGACAATAAAAAGAGGGACCACTCACAGGTAAGTGGGTCAGGAAAAGGTATGGAAATTAGCAGCAACTGAGCCTTCCTTGAACATTTACTGCACACCAAGCTCTGTGCTGGAGGTTTTCCTACACCTGTTCCGTTAGCACTCACACCAGCCCTGGGAGGATATCATTAACCCTTTCTACAGAGGAAACTGAGATTCAGAGACGTAACTTCCCCAAAGTCACACAGCCAGAAAGCGATAGACAGGAACTGGTTCTCTCGGATTCCTTAACGAAGAGGCACTTGGCTCAATCTATTTGATTCTGTTCCGATTACCCTTCCTGAACCCACTTGCTCTGGTCTTTCGTTGATGGATGCTGACCTGAGACCCAGTTTCCACTCTTCTTCCAGATGCCCTTTAGAATTTTCTTCCCTTGGTTTCCCCTTTGTTCCATGCTCCTTGGGCATAGCCCACGCAACTCTCCAGCCAAGCCCTGTCTCCTGTTCAGCAATCAGCTCTCCGGAAGGAAGGATGTCCTGGTTTGCAGCCATTGCCAACTCCCAGGGTGTAAATAACCCCAGCGTGAGCTGCCTCAAGCTACCGACTCGATGGCAGCGGCTTTCAACATTTCTGACGACTCGACAGTCAGCTCTCATACGAGACAGCTCCAGCACACCATGCTTATATGCTTAAGGTAGAGCCTACAGGACTGTGGATAGTTAAGATATAGGAGTCAAAGGGAAGACAGAAATCCAGGACTGCAAAGCCATCGAGCATCTGGTGGTGCCATTTATTGAGATGGGAAGACCGAGGAATGCAGTCAGTTTTGGAAGAGGCTCAGAAGTATGAATGCCACTCCAATATACTCTCCAGGCTTAACAGGGGGAAATAGTCTCACCACGTTTTTGCTCTTGGGTTTGGGAATAAGGAGAAGATTTTCTACAGTCCGCATAAGTCTAAACACTCCTAGGACCACTCCATAGTGTAGCAGTTACGAGCACGCACATCCAAAACAAGACTCTTTTTTTGTCTCCATGTTAGTCAGGATAATGCTAGCTGCTAGAAGAAATAACTCCTAGAATCCCAATGACTTAATCCAATTTGAGTTTATGTGTCTCATATGTCAAGTGCAATCAGCAGTGTGTGGGGAGGCTGGAGTAGAGATGGGAACGCTGTCCCATGTAGTCATTCAGGGATCCAGGCTGATAGACTGCTCTGCTATCTACAAAACGTACCCTCTGAAGTCAGCCTAGGGATTAATGTCCACGGGCAGGAGGGGAAAGAGAGAGAGGACAAGGCACACCAGCTTCGTAACCAATTCTACCAAGAAGTGACCTCTTTGTTTCCACCACCTCCGTTGCTCGGCACCGGTCAGTGTGGCCTCGTCTATGGCAGGAGAGCTGAGAAGTGTTGTTCTTGGCTGGGCAACCACTTCTCAGCATCAGCTTCGTGATCTGGAAGGGAGCACGAATCCTTTGATGGACAGCCGTTAGCCTCTACCTCAGTCCCGCATCCCAGCTCTGCCCCAAGCAAGTTCCTCCACCACTCTGAGTCTCAGTTTTCTCAATCCTGGTACTTATCTCGTAGGTTCCTGCACAGCTGAAAGGGGAAAAAACTTGTAAAGCATTGGCCTGCTTTCTACCACACTCAATACATTTGACCCAGGAGGGATATTCAGCATCACCCAGTCCAGTTGGCTTATTTTCCAGACAAGTCTACCTCACAGCAATGTACGCTCCCTCCCTCAACTGCAAGCTTTCATCTGCCATCCACAGAGAATGAGTCTCATAACAACAGAGCTTTGAGAGAACTTGACACCTTAGAGGGGCCTCCCCGTGCGCAGCACTGGCCTTGGAGCCAAGGGGCCTGAATTCTAATCCTAGACCTAAAACCAAACGTTGGGTCCTTTGGCAAAGTTGCTGGAATCCCTTCTGTCTCCCTTCCCTCCTTTGCAGAGGGGTCATCAAACGTCATTTATCAAACAGTAAATAGCCGAGCACATTGGGAGGAGGAAGTAAGACATCATATGCGCAAGTGCCTCACATGTGAGCCCTTACACGTGAATGTCTGTCTTCTTACCAGCATCAGAAAACACTCCGAAGTCTGCTTAAGACGTACTGAGATGAGGCACATCGCTACACGGCCCGATCCCCAGCAGATTTGCCTCATTTTAGGAATGATCTCTTTGGTAATCGACACGTACGGCTGCTGCCTCGTGAACAGAGGGTTCTCGTCAGCAAGAAGTCAGAGCTGTTCATTTTCCACGACTTCTCCGTCTCATGTTGATTCTGCACGCTCAAGGTTGTCTGGGGTCCCTAGCAATCAGAAATGATTTGTGTCAAAGAGCGCATTACAAGAATCGTTTGTCATTTCTGCTTCGTGTTTGAATTTGAAGAGTGATGCTGGGGAGAGATGTGAAGGCACGATGCGAAGCATTGTTATGATGAGGAGCAAAACCGTTATGTTAACCTTCTGGGGAGCTGGCTCTGGGGTTCAATCTCGACACAGTGAGGCGGAGTGGGGAGTATTAATAATGAGAATACCTTTTATTTGGATGGCAATTTTTTCTTACAAAATAAAATAGGCTCATAATGACACAGAGCAGCCTAGAAGGACCTATAGAGAGCGTCTGAGTTGGCCCCTCATATCACAAACAGGAGTATTGAGCAGCAGAGGGTTTTGTGTGCTCATGGCCACAAAGCTGACTTTCCTGTTGATTAGATAGTGCCTTTGTCTTGCAAAAGCTGGCATGCAGGGTTTGAATATTGACCTAGGAATCTAGAGCCCCAGGTTCAATGACCAGCTCAGTCTCCCGCTGGCTGCATGAAGCCAGACAAGATGCTCCTCTTCTCCTCGGCCCCTCCATCTGCCTCCCTGAAAGAAGACGTCACTGACACCCCCAGTCTCCCACAGCTCTGACATCTTGTGATTCTGTGCAACTCACGGGACAGGCATTTTACCCT
The DNA here is from genome assembly GCF_037783145.1 of Equus przewalskii. Lineage (NCBI taxonomy): Eukaryota > Metazoa > Chordata > Mammalia > Perissodactyla > Equidae > Equus > Equus przewalskii. Next base: position 39,188,943 of record NC_091840.1, read on the forward strand.
TCTTTGGTAGGTGAGAAAATTAAAATCCAGATAGCCAGAGAAGCTTCTCAGAAGTGGCTTTTGGTCTGAATCTTGAGACGCAAGTAGATTTTTCATTAATAGCTGGAGAAGGGAGAAGGGCACTCCAAGCAGAGAGAAGAGCATGGACAAAGGTGGGAAGAAAAGGGTAGCGCACTGTTAGGAAGTTGTGTGTACTCGATTGTGGTTAGATTATAGGACGTGAGTGAAAGGACCGAGGAAGAGCGTCCTGAGAGGCAGTTTAGGTCAGATCATGGAGAGCCTTGAATGTCAGGTTCAAGGACATAACATTCTAAGCCAGTGGTTCTCAAGCAGCAGTGATTTTGCCTCCCAGGGGACTTTTGGCAATCTTTGGATATCTTTTTGGTTGTCACTGCTGACAGGGATGCCGCTAAATGTCTACAACGCACAGGACAGCTCCAAACAGTAGAGTTGTCCAACTCAAAATGTCGTTAGCCCCAAGGCTGAGAGCTAGGCAGAGAAAGGTTGTCTGCTGACATCTATGGAGGCTGCGTCACCAAGGGTGGAGGCCAGCCTGGAGGCCGGGGCCAGCTGCAATCACCCGGGGGCAAAGGTGATGAGGGTCTGAGCTGGGACAGGACAGAGGAGACCAACGTCAGTGACATGGAAGAGATGGAATTGACAGAATATGGTTTTTCACCCCTCCCACCAGTACCTTCAGCCTTCAAGCTGCCTTTTTATATCTTCTTCCTTTCTCTTTCCCACGCATTTTCTCTGTTGTCCCAAGAGCCAGAGGGTGAAAAGCATCCTCCAGCATCCTCCACTGGCCCCTCCATAGCTATCTCACTTTTGATCAGACCCGCTCCTGGAGGGGGAGGGAAGCTCAGGATCTGGCGCATGAAGGTGTTCACAGCACTTCCTGCACTTTTGATTTTATAAGGATTTGTGTTGCTCTTCACTTACTACCCTTTTCGAGCACAAGATCGTTAAGTTCTGCACGCAGAGACCGTGTGGATCGTTTTCTTTGCTGCATTCCCAGAGCCCAGCACAGCGCCTGATATGTAGTAGTAGATGCTTGAAAAAGATGTGCCGAGTGAATGGATGAGTGTCCCTTGGCCCCTTGGCTTAGGCTGGTTGGGCATCACACGCTGGAGGGAAGCCATGAACGTCCCAGCTTGGTGGACTCGACCTCACCCCCGCCCAGGGGGGTAAAGGATAGGCTGGCTGCGGCTCTGGCTTCCCTCCCTGTGCCCAGTGATGTGCACAGACCTGCCTCCTCAGGTGCAAGAAGGGAGCGGGGGGGAAGCAGTGGGCAGATAAGAAAGGACCTGATGGAGTCCTATAGATCCCTGAGCCCATTCCTTACAGGCCCCTCCTGGGCATCCTTTTCGTGGGAATGTCTTTCTCCTCCCAGGTGGCCCCTGCTGTCACCTGGAACACTGAGAGTGAGACTGAGGCAGGACAAAGGACTGGCCACACTGTGTGATGGCTCCCGTTTGTGGGACAGTCAGGGGAATGCCTCATCCCCTTGAACACCTCAATATCAGAAACTTGAGTGAGGTCATCAGCATCCCCAGGTCATAGAAAAAGAAGCTGGACCTGGAGGGAAAGCAGAGGATGGAGGAAAGAAGGACCTTCATCAATAGCAGCATGACAAGCTCTCGGTCATGTGGCCACATTGAGGGGGTGTGGACATGTGCATGTGCAGCTGAAAGTGCACACCAGAAGTCTTTAACCACTGGCTTCCCCGCAACTTGCAGGATTTTGAGCAGCAACTGCAGGGACACGCCAGACCGACAGCTTGAGGAATCAGGCCAACCTAATTCTCAGAGACCTGGGCAGCCATCTGGCCCTGACCCCTAGGAGGCAAGAGCTGAGGGCCTCGGCAAGGTCAAATGTTGCTTTAAGGCAGAGAGAGGACTGAGACCTGCGTATTTGGCTCCTGAGTGCTCTTTCTGCCGGGGGATCTGTCTGCTTAAGATGTGAGGTTGGCACAGAGAAGGCAGCTCAGAGCTGGTGGACCCCCACCCACTGCCCCCACCCAGCTCGAAACACCCAGTACTACCCACAGCAGAGCCTCCTCCTTCTCAGAGGCACTCGGTCCTGCAGGGATGCTCTCTCATCCCTGTCCTAGACCGTTCTGGAATGTTTGCCTTAAAGGGCCAGGAGGCCGTAGCTACAAACTCCTCCTGCTGATCAAGGCTTGATGCAGACCGTGGTTCAAATCCTTTCGATTTCTTGCTGTGTGATTTTGGGCTAAGTTACTCAGCTTTCTTAAGCCTCTGTTTGTCTGTAGGTAAAAATTGAAAGATAGGCCTTGACTCGGAGAGTTCTTGTTTAATTAAGTTAAATCAAATGGAACAATGTACCAAAAGCACTTTGTATACCTAACACAGAATAGGGACTTGAAAGACTTTTGTTGAATGAGTAAATGCATAAGTTAGCAAAAATGAGTGACTTCTAGAAAGCTCCAAGAGGCACTCTGCAATGACTTGCTACCTGCCAGGTTGGTCCTGGTGTCCTGGGGAAGCTGGCCCATCTCTGGCTCCCTAGGGAGGACCAGGAGCTGTTTCTCAGTAGTTTAATTCTAACCCTCTCCACCCGGCCCTGGTAGCAACACAGTCTTCCTGGGAAAGACACCTAGTGCGTGCCCAGGGGCCTCACGCTCCAGTCTGAGGCTCTGCCCAGAGCGAAGGTGACCTGCACACCCGCCTGTGGCCACATCAATTAAGTGGTTTCATTAAAAGGCCTGGCACTGTCTATGCTCAGCTCCAGGACAACCACATTAGGAGGGTACCACTGCCACCTGCCAAGCCTTCTGATCCCCTGTCACCGGGTCTGACAGCAGAGGGGGATGACCCTCATTATTTTTTTCATCCAGGGCACGCTGGGCATGAAGGAAGTTCCAAAATCATCCCAAAGTTGGTTTTACTTTTCTAGAAGCTCGTGGTTGAATTAGGTCTGCAGAGCACTTAGTTTTGTGCACTGAAATTGATCCAACACACAGCCCATCTGTGAAATATTGGTTAGTTGCCTTCCCCTCTTGGACACCGAAAGGAGCCTCTTCCTCCTTCTTCAGAGTCAGGTTCTCCCCAGGGCCCAAGAAATTCTATGTCCAGGGACTCAGAAACCCTGGGCACGCTGACTTCCTGGCCTCTCTAGTCACCAGCTAAGGAACCCTCTATGGCCTCCACGTTTATTTAATACATAGTTCCTGGACCTACTTTGTACTAGGCCCAGAGAGGTGAGCTGAATAAGACCCAGTAGATACAGAAGATCCAGTGGGGTAGAGAGACTTATAAAAATGGCTGATTAATACGCAACACTCTGGGGGCTGGCCCAGTGGCATAGTAGTTGAGTTTGCGTGCTCCGCTTTGGCAGCCCCAGGTTTGTAAGTTTGGACCCTGGGCTTGGACCTACACACTGCTCATCAAGCCATGCTGTGGTGCATCCCACATACAAAGTAGAGGAAGATTGGCACAGATGTTGGCTCAGCAACAGTCTTTCTCAAGCAAAAAGAGGAAGATTGGCAATAGATGTTAGCTCTGGCCCAATCTTCCTCACCAAAAGAAAGAAAAGAAAATACAACATTCTGAGGGCTCAAAGAGATGGATGGTAGGGAGCCAAGGTAGCACAAAGGCTCCTTCTGTATTCCCAGGAATCCTTGGGAAATAATGATAGCTCACATTTATTAAGCATTCACTGCACTCACTGCCTGCAAGCACTCTTCCAAATGCCTTACATGACTAATGCCATTTAATCCTCATTTAGGGGGCAGGAACCAGCATCTGTGGAGAAGTTCCTGTGTGCTGGGCACTGTGTTAGTGCTTTGCAGAAATGGTGCCATGTCCTTCTCCTGATAGCCCTGCCATGGGGGCACCATTGTCATTTCACATAGAATAAAACAGTCTCAGAGAAGCTAAGGAACTTGCCTTGATGCTGGCAGAAGAATACAACCCAGAACAATGTGTTGTCTAAACCACTGCTTCCCGAACTTTCGTGGACCTCTCAATGACCTGGGGGTCTCGCAGGTCCCACTTCATTAGGTCTAGGCTGGAGTCTGAGATTCTAACCATCTCCCAGATGCTGCTGCTGGCTCATGGGGCACACTTGGAGAAGAAAAGGGATCCACTGCGCCTTTGGCACCAATGACTCAGCCCTACATGTGCCGTGGAATCACCCAGGGAGCTGTTAAAGCACATCGTACCCCTTGGAGATTCTGATTTGACTGGACTTGGGTGGGGCTCGGGCATTACTACATTTAAAACCTCCCCAGATGATTCTACTGGGCAGTCCGGGTTGAAAATAAGTGCTATCCTTTTTACTGCCTTCTTTAAACCAAGTCTTCAAAAGTGGAGCCCAATCTCCAGATGCCCTGCACACTCCCTCCCCTCGTGGGCTTACAGCTCGCATCGCTTGGCCGGGCTCTTGATTATTCTTTCCTCGCGGGTTGTCCCCAGGCTGTGGAGTCTGCAGTGGCTCCTCGATCAGCGCCTCCCATGTATTAATCCCATTGATCTGCAGCCTGCTCTGTCCTTTCTCACCATCCCCGGAGCAGCCGGAGGAAGAGACTTCCCCAGGGCTATCGATTCCCAAGGAACTCAGAAGGTAGCAATTTCTCCCTTAATTAAGACCTTCACGATAAGCCACTGGTATCGGACCAATTCATCAGCTCTTTGGAAGCGAAGGGGGAAAGCAGAAATGAACGGGGCAATTCAACAACGGCTTCTCAGAGTATCAGGCGGCAACTTGGCCAGATGTGAGTGGGAGCGAGGCCTGGACCAAAAGCACAGCTAGCCTTGTCTTTTCTTTCTTTTTTTTTTTTTCTTCCTTTTTTGAGTCAGATGCATGATGACACATTTGAAATGCAATCTTTACCCAAACATTATTCTTCCCACGAACCCCTCTCTCCGGCCATCCTCCTCGCCACTCAGCATTATCTGTCCTGGAAATCAAGACAACAGAAGATAATAGGACTTTGCAATTCATGCTTTTTCTTCCTTCCATTCTCTGGGGAAATTATGTCCAACATCTTTTTTATTGACTTATTTATAAGTGTAGAAAATGAATTGCTGGGAGGTTTGTGTTGGAGCAACCCCGATGCTATCAGGGTCACTGATGCCCTATCTTGGACAGCAGTTGTGGCTTGAGAGATGATTCCAGGAGCCCAGTGGGGTGTTAATTAAATAGGCTGACCTCCCTTTTTCCATTGGAAGCCCAAGTGGCGGCGCAAAGCTTTGTCCAGATTTAAAACAGAAGCGGCACCGCGAGCCCCACTGGCTGCTCCTTGGCTCCCTTGTCCTACAGCATCATGTTGGGAAAGCACACACATGTGGGGTCAGCCAGGCCTGGGGTCCCATCACCTGCTGCCTTCTCCCAGTTGTGGAGCCCTAAGGGTGCTCGCTGGCTCTGCCACTTGCTCACTTTGGGTGCATAACTGCACTGCGTGAGCATTGTCACCCATGGAGTACAACACCCCTTCCCTCCTGTGAGGACAGAGGCATCATGTGAAATGCGAACCTGGCACAGAGCAAGGCCTCCAGGCATGTCTGTCCTCCTTCCTTCTGTTCCTGCAGAACATGTCACAGCTGGTGGTGCCCTTAGAGACCACCTAATCTAGTCCTTTCCTTGGGCCATTGGGAGCCCGAGGCCTGGAGAGGGACAGGGATTTGCCTGTGTCACCCAGTTAAGGAGGGGCAGAACCAGCTCCCTGACCTGTCCCCCACCCCCACCTGCAGTCTGGTTCTTTCCCCGTTCCCACAGGGCCTCCCTTTGATCTGATTGACAGATGCACTTCTTTCTGTGCACATGTCCCTAAAATAAGTGTGCACATCCAACTCTGGTACCCACAGTATCATGCACTCGTGAGGGGATGCTCTCTAAAGAGAGATTCCTGATGAAGACCTGTTGTTCACAGGATGCCCTTAGCCAGCTTTGTTCTTTTTGGTTTGGTTATTGCAAATACAATTTCTGTAAAGTGGGACGCCCAGCACCCCACTCCTCGTCTGCTTCCACCCACTGGAGTGCTTTCCTCTGCACTCTGGCCCTGGCCTCCAGTCCAGAGTTTATTTGGCTTCTAGTTCAGCAACTGCTCCAGAGCCAGAGTCACTTTGGTTCTGGCTACTTCTGAGAGTCCAGTTTGGAGCTTAAAGGCTTTAGCAGTTTCTTGGCCTTGGATGGGTTCAGGGCTCTGATTCTGGCCTTCTTCTAGGACTCAGGTGAGAAACACTCTTTTCTTGAGTCTGCCCACTGGACAGTCCACGCCCTGCCCATCGCCTCCTCCCTGGCACACACACCTGCTGAAGAACAGGATTCCTCCTTCCTTCTTGCACAAGGATCCCGTCCTCATTCTCCACGGGTTAGATCCTAGGAGCAGGCAGGACCAGAGGCCGCCCATCCCTCCTACCCAGGAGGCGGGCGCTGACTTCCATCAGCAACACCCTGAGGCAGCCCAGCATGGCTCCTGAAAGAGTAAGTGACAAATTGTCTAGAAAACAGAGATAATCTGCCTCAATTATGCACAAGTTCAGCAAATTAGAGCTCAGCATGAGAAATCTGCCAGTGCTTTGATTAGGGAACAGATGTGTCCACTGTGAGGCATTCACACAAAAACGTCCGGCATGGACGTCAGGACTGACTTTCACAGCAGACGCGGCCACAGAACTGATCACAGCAGGGAAGCTGGGCTTTCACGGACTGGGGAGGGGACGAGCATCCCTGGGTCACTTGCAGATGCTGGGCAGGTGGGACTGGCAGCAGCACTCCCAGCAGTGCCTCCAATACTGACTCATTTGCTGTTCCCATGCAGCCCTCACCTAGCAGGGCGGACCTAGCCCCGTGCAGAGGGCAATCTGGCCCCTGGTTTTAATTGAGTGCCTGCTCTGTGTTTGGCACAGGATCAGTCTAGAATGCGCCGGAGAAACAAGTGGAGAGAAAGCCCCAAGGAGAGGTGACTGAGCCTGAATCGCTCAGACCCAGCCGTGGGGGATTCCGAAGTGGGAGAGTGAGAGGCAAAACAACTAAGGCATTGGGAGAAGGAGAGTGACTCCTGGGTGGTCGGCGAGAATAGTCCTGTCTGCAGAGGGGAGACTGGAGAAGTTTCCAGGGAGCAGTGGCAGGACGGGCCACCAGCCAGGTGAGCCAGCAGCTAAGTGACAAGTGGCTGCTGCTTCACTTCTGCCCTCCAGATTTCCCACAAGAATCTCTCTCGTGGTCATGGCTGCCCGACCGGACACATGCATGGGAGGGAATGCTGGGGAGTGTCGTGCGGCCTCACTAGGTTGGCACGAGAGCCACCATGCACTCTCCTCATCTGCACATAACCCTGGGTAACCGTAGACTCAGAGAGGAGAAGGCGTCCCGAGTAGAGGGAGGGCAAGACTGAGGGCGTGGAGGCAGGAATGGCACAGGTTGGAGTGTGGACGGCGCAGAGAGATCAGGATTAATAATGTCGGCACAGGGGGCCTGCCTTCCAGGAGTCTCATGGGATCTCCTGCCTTTCATGTGCCCTGGAGCCACATCTCCGACGTTGCTGCTGGACTCTGCACCATTTACACTCTCAGCCAGGCTCACACAGGACCAAGGCAAAAACACGTGGGAGGCAGCTGACTGCGTGCAGGTGGAGGGAAGCGAACCCAGGACCTTATTCTGGTGAGCAGCAGCATGAGCCGCTCAGCCAATCCACACACCAAGCCAGCACCTCGACACCCGCCTCGGTAGCCGGTAGGGGGCTGCCTGGTTCTTTGAGCCGTGTGTCACCTAAGGAGCTCTGACGCCCCTCCGCAAAGCACGCCTACTACTGCTTTTACACTTCACCCAGGACACACAGAAACGATAGCAGTGAGAGATCGCTTGTCTCATTTTACATAAATTCACATTTCTGTCATACTTGTGTGGGAAGAACCCATTCTCTTGTCCCAAATCAAACAGATCAGGCTTCTACTCTTAGCTTCACAGTTTGCTGGCTGCGTGAACTTAAGCAAGTCACTAAATCTCTCTGAGCTTTCATTTCCTCATCTGTGAAATGGGAATAACAATACTTCCCCTGAAGGTGTATTGCGAGGACCAAAAGGGGGATCATATTCCAAGTGCCTGCGTAGAAGGTACCAAACTACTATCTGTTCCAATGCATCTGTAAGAGCAGGAGGAGCTGTTGGAGGAAGGGACCAGCAAGACTGGACAGGATGTCAGAGGCTGAGCCCAGGGCAGTCAGAGGAATCCGGGGGTCCAGCCCAATGGATCTGAGCCCCTCGAGGCGCTGCCGCTAAGGGCGTACACAAAGGCGGCCCTGAAAGTTGCAGGTCTGATGAGTCCAAGCTGAGAGGGCTGGGAGGCCTGCAGCTGATCCACGTGAGGATTTGGTTGACGGAGAAAGGAAGACTCGGGGGTTACTGAACTCCTGATTTAGAGAAAGAAGGATTCGATAAATCTCCTGAGGCTCTCCCGGCGGACGAGAACCACTTGAGGATGGGATTCAGGCCATTGCAGTAGGAACTTTGCCACCCTGCGCACTGTTCGAGGCGCCAGCCCGGCACAGTGGTGAGCGCCCCGTGCCTGGAGGTGTGTTGCAGTGACTAAATGACCGCTTGGCAGAGTTCACCCAGAGGGGCTTCTCCAGCTCAGGACCCAGGGCACAGAAGTGGGCGGCTTTGAGATTATTTCTACAAGAAAGTGTGACTCCACAATTCGGTGTTCACATGGGAAGGGGCACCTGCAAGGAGCCAGCCCTGTGCTGGGGTTACTTATGCAGCCTGCTATCTTAAACCTCTAAACCAGCCTCTGCAGGAGGTTCATTATCCCCATTTCAGAATAAAGAAAGGAATTCTCAGGGGGACCAAGTGCTTGCCCAAGGTCACAGAAGCGGTAAGTCCAGAGCTGGAGTTTGACCTCAGTGCTAGCCTCAAAGCTCCCCTTTTTCCTTAAGAGAAAAGAACCTGCAAAGAGAAGACCCAGGCCCAGCTCGGAAGATGAGGTGCCCTGACACTTCCTGTCGCCCAGCTTGCTGTGTAGATCCCTTCCCCGCTCTGCGACCTGGTCTGTACCTTCCCTGATCCGTCTTGGAGGGCAAGGCAGAGGTTCGCCTGCCCCGTGCTCTGAGCAGCCCCAGCACCCTGCCCCGGGAGGGGCGATGAGAGTCCTGGAGGCGGTTCTCACTGGGTAACCCAACACGACACGGGCTTGCGTCTACACTACAGGTAGCCCTCTCCAGCAGCTGCTCCTGCAGGAATTCACGACGCCTCAAGTAAAAATACCCCTTGGCTTTCTGATTTCCACCCACGATGCTCCAGGCTACAGTCTTGTGGGGCAGACAGGACTTCCTGTTCCACAGATGAAAACACCGAGGATCTCCGTGAAAGAGGCGAATAGTCACGGAGTCCTAGGATGGACACTTGACCACATCATCTCACTTCACACCCAAGGCCACTCTGGAAGATGGGCATTAGTGTTCCCATTTTACAGATGAGGAGACAGAGGGTCAGAGAGGTTCAATGTGTTGTTCAAAGTCAGAGAACGAGTAAGGGGCAGGATTCTAACCACGGTCAGAACTACTGCCAAATTGGTGGCTCTACAAAGACATCACAGGGTCTCCCCACCTGCAGACCTCACCCCATGGGGGGAGCAGGGGAACCTCCCCCCTCAGGTCACTCATTTGGGGTAAGACCCGGTTTCTGGAAATGTAGCCCTTCAGGTCAGGGGGGCAAGAATCCATTTACCCTTTAGGAGTCAATCTCATATTAGCAGGACCCAGAATGGGGGAGAACACAGGAAATGGACTGGAAGGTTAGGGGGATTGGAGGAGAGGCCCCAAGCAGGGGTCCTGAGCAGAGGGCACTAGGATGCCTGGCAGGGGCCACAGTGACAGAAAGGAGCAGGGGGACAGTGAGACCGGTGGCTCAGGTCCCAATTTTGCCATCACTGACCCTGCTTAAAAGGATGCTCACCCGTACCAGCATCCAGGCCCCAGCCCAGCCGGCCGGCTTCACTCAGCCGCCCCTCCGTTCCCTTCCCCTCCCCGCAGGTGGGGCTGCGGCCACCCAGCAGAGGGCCCCCTAGCCCCGGCCTAACCACGCAACCCACGGTGCCAGGAGGCATCACTCCCCTCAAAGAGCCAGCTGATGGGAGAAGGGGCCCAGCCCGCTGGACCCACCCACAGCGGCAGCTTGGGTCCTCTCTGCCCAGGTGTCTTCAGGGGCCAGGCGGCAGGGCTCAGAGGAGCTGGGGTAAGATCCAGGTTCTGTGAAGTGCCTGAGGAGGTGCCGAGAATAGGTTACGACACTGGGGTCAGGAAAGCTGAGATCCAGTCCCAGTGGGGCCATCAACAAGTTATGTGATGTGACTGGTTCCTTCCCCTCCCACAGCTCAAGTTTCTCCATCTATATTGTGGGGAGACTGGACTAGAAGATTTTCCAAGCCCCACCTGTAGCTCTGACAGTCTGGCCTGACGTCCTTGCCCGTCTCTGCCACCCTCCTAGCATGCTCTCACGGGAATCCTGTCCTCATGGGTACCCCCGGTGTGTTCCACTTGGAGAGGCTGACTCATTCATTGTGTGGCTCCTTCAGACTCCAGGATGCTGGAGGTCTGGTGGAGCCCTGTTCCCTTAACTACCACAGACCCAGGCCATGCCATCCTGCAGTAACCATGGCTACTGCCCCTCTTGTGCCCATGGACCACATTCGGGGATGAGTGCTTGTCAACAAGTCTGGTTCTGAGTGGAGAGCTCAGGAGCCAGTGGCCTTCCTTACCTCCTCCCTCCACATGCGGGCCACGAGCATTCACTCATTTCTGCCTAATTTTTATCCTTTAAAAAATATTCCACAGTAGAGTGAGATGTTGAGCCCTCAGCAAGTTCCAGAGGCCTTTATTCTCTATTTCCCATCCAGGAGGCAAAGTGTTGTATGAACTCAGCCAGACTGGGTCCCCACACTCAACCTGTCACTTAGCCATGCAACTGTATTGACGTTACTGAGCCTCAGGTCCCTCATCTGTGCAATGCCTGCCTGCGTGGTAGTGTCTGGCCCCTGGTAAGAATGCAAGTGTCAGTGGTCTTTATGACAGTATTATTATTATTAGTCAGACTTCTGGCTGACATAAACCAGTGTGCTAACATCAGCACCTTCTCTTTGACTCTCTCCAACTTCTAATGCAGTTTTGGCATTTCAGAAGTAGCCCGTGTCATTCTGGCACACACACCCCAAAAAGGATGGGGCAAGAATCCTCCACCTCTTGGTTCCACAGGCTTAATCCCACGGTCTGGCCGTCAATTCTAAAATAGCCCTTGTAATTTCTCCCTGGGGATGGGGCTTAGAAGGGACAGCCTCCTGGATACAGAACTTTCTGCCCTCTCAGAATTCCACAAGAAGAAAGCAGGTGAAGCCCAAGGGCAGGTTTACCTGAAACAAAGAAAGCTCAAGCTTAGGGCCCCTCCCTTGCTCCCCTACCTTTGAAGGCCCGGAGAGGCGCCCTGTCCATCGGTGTAGAAGGGATTAGCCAGAATATGGACTCACTGCTGCCCTCTCGTGGCCACTGACGAAACTGTCCGTCCTGGAGGGTGGGTGGACTCCTCGGGAGCTGAACACAGTTGGGCACGCTAATTAGTAGAGCTGCCCAAGCAATCTGAAAACCGCTGGAGGTGTCACTTGCTGAGAAGATGCTAGAGCGTGGTGAATCTATGATTTAAACAACGGTCGAAGAGAGTCCAGACCCCAGGAGTGATGTTCTTACTTACCCCTCTCCCTGTCTTTCTGTCTGCGTCCTTGTTCCCTCCTTTCTGCTTGCGCGGTGTTTCTTTGATGTGAAACAGCTATACTCAGAAGCACAACATGACTACCCTGCAACCACAATACATTTATTAATGACCTTCCCCAGCTCTAACAGCCAAGAAGGTCCTGGGAGAGGCCATCAGAAGCCAGACCTCCCCTTGCAAGGATGCATGCTCTCTGCAATCAAGCTCGTCATTAGTGCCTGGGTAGTAACAATCTTAAGGAATAGCAATAATTAACACGTGAATGTTGAACACCATTTGTTTCTTGATTCCTGGGCTGAGCTGAACAGTAGTGAAAATTGTTTTCTCTCTGAAGCATAAAAATGTTTTCAAGTCACCTGGGGTGTTCACAGATGTGCTGATTAATTGTGGCCTAGAAGTGACAATGACCAAGACCCAGGCTTTGCTCTTGGGCAAGTGGAGGTCTTTGCTCCCTCTGGGTTACCAGGACCCGGATGGGCGGCTTGAGGCGAGGTCGTGGTTGACAGATGGTCTAACAGTGCCTGTGCGTGGACACCCGATCAGGCAAAACTCCTGGCTGGGCTATCAGACCCTGGACTTCCCCTCCTTAAGGAAACTGCTAAGTCCAGGCATTTCTAAGCCAAAAGGTAGTGATGGAGCTGCCCATCCTCGCTCATGAAGCATCAGGTCTTCCTCCTCAGTGAGCCTGAGACCCGCTTGGGTTTATTAGCATGGAGATTCCTGGGCTCCACCCAGAGATTCACATCCTGTGGACCTGGAAAGTGGCCTAGGAATCTGCATTTTAATAAGCATCCCAGATGGTTCGCATGCAGGTGTCTGCGGAGCCCACTCAGAGAAATACAGTCATAGCCCATCAAGTGCCAGAGCCAAAGGAAAAGTTCCATAAACGCTGGGGTCTGTCACTGTGCTTAGGGGGCTGCTCAAGGGGAGAAGAGGGAAAGAGAAGGGGCCCAAGCAGGGGGGCTTCCGGTCTCCTCCCTCACTTCCAATGGGACAATTATGCTTCTCTTTGTTCAGCAGGGGGACCAAGAGCAAGGCCCTAGGGCCTCCCTATATGAGTTCAAGCCTCTTATAAGCTGTGTGACCTTGGGAAGGTTCCTTCTCCTCTCTGTGCTTCAGCTTCCTCCTCTGTAAAATGGGATGATGATTAAAAAAAAAGTAGTAGCTGACTCACAGGACCTCTGTAGAAGTGAAGTGAGTTAATACATGCAAAGCATTTAAGAACACCACTAAGAGCATACTAAGCATGAGCGCAGGGCTGCTGATATAATATTGTCTATTTTATATGGTAATGAGGTAGTGATACTGTATTCACCTCATTGATTATAAGATTTAGTTTGGAAAATGTAGATGCCACTTTAAAAAAATAAAGTCTAAATAATATGTCAGTCCAACCATCTCATTTTTTAGCTAGGGAAACTGAGGCCCCAGGGAAAGACAGCTGCTGGAGGTCCCACAGCAGGTGGAAAGGCAGAAAAGGAGCCGACCTAGATCTGCATGAGCTTGCCGTTGATTCCTCCGAGCCCACTCAGCAGCCTCCTTGGGGGCGTCAGCTCTGCTCGACGGCAGGGGTGGCCTTGCCTTCTGTCCTGCCCTGTCACTGGGCAGCCTGGGGGCTGGACCTCCACCCAGCCACCCTCTCCCCTTTCAGACCTCAGTGGCCAGCATTCCTCACTCCCATTTCCCCACTCCCGTTGTCTCGAAATGTCATGGCTGTAAAAAATAAGTTCACACTCTGGAGATGTTTGAAACTTCTGGTTAACCCCCGGGTCTCAATTTACAAGTTCTCCGCAGAAAGTGCAGGCATTATTAAGGGGTTGGGACTGACAGCCAGGGAAGCGTCATCCTATTAGCCCTCCTCCAAAAAGATCAAAAAAGCAGCCAGGATGAAAGGCACGTCTTGCACAGTTCTCTGAACATAGGACTGGTCAATGCGTGTTTGCAGTTCAAGAGGATGATGATAAAAGCCTGGGACGAGGACAGGATGCCGTCTCTGGAATCTCAGGCCAGCTTTCCACACAGGGGCCGAGGTAGTCATTCTTGAAAAGGACCTGCAGTGATCCCCGCCTCCTTGTGTAGTTCCACCCACATTGTCCCAGGGTTGCTCTGTGCCGCCGATGGAGGAAGTGATGTCTGGCTTCATTGGTCCCTCACTAGCTTGTGTCCTTTGTGCCTTGGATCAGGCTCTTGGGAAGGCCATGTCATGAGCATCCTTATGGAGAAGCTTCCCACCAACAGCCGTGTGAGGAGCTTGAAGTCGATCCTCTGCCACAGTCAGTCAGGTCTCCAAATACTGCAGCCCCGGCCGACACCTCTGTGACCTCGGGAAAGGCCTCGAGCCAGAACCGCTAGCTGAGCAGCTCCCCATTCCTGACCCCCACAGACCATGGGTGATAACAAAAGTTTGTTGTTTTAAGCTGCTAAATTGTGGAGTCATCCATTCCACAGCAAGAGTTAACTAATGTAGGGGCTATGAGGGCAGGAGGACCGTTTCCAAAAGCAGAGAGACAATATCTAGAAGCAAGGAGGGGCCTCATTAACAACCAGGGAGACTGTGAGGAAGGGATCGGATGTCCCCAGATCAAGGTGGCTCTGATACATTCTGCTACGCAAAGGCTTTGACAAAGGACCCAAAGATGAAAGTCTGGATCCTGCCCTACGGCAGGAAGCCCATTGTCTGTTGAGAGCAGCAGGCGAGTAAACAGGAAATCAAACACGGTGTAAAAAAGAAAGATGCCCAGCACCCAGTCCAGGCGGGAGGAGGAGGGGTCAGGCAGTGTCCCCGAGAGGGGACTCCTGATCAATTAATTGCTGTGCTCCAGCCTAGGACCCTGGGAGGAAACGAAAATGGATAAAGCTACGTCCTTGCCTCTGAGGAGCCCGCAAATCATTCAGTCCTTCTCAACACCGGCTGGACCTGGAGAGGCTAGCTGAAGTCTCAGTGTCCAGGGTCCACTCCAGACCTGAAATCAGAGTCTCTGGGGATGGGCCTGGATAGCAGCATTTTAAAACGTCTTTCTAGGAGATTCTCATGTGTAGACAGGTTGAGAACCGCTAGTCTAACTGCGGAAACAACAACAGCAACACACCCACACACCCGCCCTAACACACACACACACACTTGCACTCTGATGAATAACTTTGGTAATTCCCAAGTAAGTGGTACCAAGTGCAAGTGCCAGGTGTGTGTAGAGAAGACAGACCCTGCTGGGGCTGGGGTGGTCTCAGGGGGTGTCCCCCAGCACAGCTCTGGGCTCCACCCAGCTGGACCCCGCTGGATGCTGTGTGCTCTGCCATACTCAGAACGGGGCAGAGGTGAGGACGAGGTTGGAGAGCAAGTCCCAGGGTGGGAGTCCAGGGCTGTGTAAACCTTGGGGTTGGTCCTGGGGGGCGTGGGCAGGGTGGAAACTGCAGCGGAGGACTCAGCAGCCCCAGCTGTGGGGGAATGAGGCAGAAGCTGAGGGTCAGGCACGCCTGAAACAGGAGAGGTATCATCGAAAATTGATGGTGGAAGAGGGGAGAGCTGTACGGGCACTGGGGACCCTGCTGACACTTTACATTCCTTATCTTGAGTTATTCCTACTGAAACACGTGGGTACTCCTATCTCCATTTTGCAGGTGAGGAAATGGGGCTGAAAGAGGTTAAACCATGGGCCTGAAAATGCCCGTGGGACACGGAGTAGGGTTGGTGCCAGAGCTGTGCTCAGCAAACCAGGCAGTGAACATCAATGGCTGCCTCACGATCTGCTGCTGAGGCCCCGAGGACAATCTCAGCTCCCGAGAGGAAGGCCTGAAACAGCCGAGGCTGGTGGAAGAGGCAAGGCATGGCAGGGGGCTCATGGGTCTGTCCCGGGAACCTGGAGGGGTCTAAGACAGGACGTGCGTTCCTCTCTCATCCCTGCTGCCACCCAAGCTGTGGGGACAGCTACAGAGCAATTTCTCTGGCCTGTTTGCTTCCCTCCCGCCCCTCCTACCATGTGCCGATTAGACAGTCATACCCCCTCGACTCATTTGTTCACGCATTTGCTCCCTCCTCTGTCCAGTGAGTGCTCGTTGGCACCTAGGACAGGCTGGACTCACATCCACTAACCCGGTAGAAAAGAAAGCATGTCGCCTAAGGTGGTGGTGCGGGGTGGTGGCACAGAGGTTGGAAGGAAGCGAGAAAGAAATCTGGGAGAAAGGACCAAGGACTCACTCCAGGGGGAGCAAAGAGTAAGACTCCACGAGGGCAAATGGATCTCTACAGCCACACGGTCCCAAGCTGAGTGGGTGAGAGAGTCAGGGAATTCGGGAAGGAGGGCGGCTGTGACTGAGGGAGGGGGAGGGGGCAGCCCACGGAGGGAAAGAAAGGCAGGGCAGCCTTCCCGAGACCACATGACCTTTTTTGGCTTTAAAATCCCAGTTCCCAGCAGCACAGTCATCAAACTCCTTAAATGATCTATTGTAATGATGTGGGAACCCATTCCAAAAAAAGATCCATAATTCTTGGTCCTTGGGTAAATGCCCCAGAAAGATCAATATGGGCCGCGCAAAGGTCCAAGGGGGTGGCTGGGGAAGGCTCAGCAGGGAACAGTCAATTTGTCTTTTCAGCCTCCTGTCCCCAAACAAAGCTTTCCCTCTGCAGTCCTCTCCCTGACCCTAACCCCCCACACTCCCCAGGACGTCTTGATTTTCCCAGTTAGGGACGCAGGGACAGGGGTGAGGGGAGAAGAAGGGAAGATGGAGGGAGGATAGAATCAGGAAAACAGGACGGTGAATGTGTTCCTCGATGGTTTTAGTTCCAGCTTCACCTGGGTCCTGCTGTGCCATGCACTAGCTCTGTGATTATGACTAAGTCCTTTGAAACTCGGGGCCTCGGTTCCCTCCAGTATAAATTTCGAGCAGTAGTGGGGGCAGGGGAGAAGTCTCAAGATAGGAGTAGAATAGAATAGCGCAACACGAAGGCAAAGGTTCCAGGGCCAGAGAAATCTGTGTTTGCAGTCAGTTCCCAGCTGTGTAAGCTGCGAAAGTTGCTTATAGTCTTTTCAGACCCAGTTTCCACTTTCATCAAATGGGAGTGACGCCTGCCTGGGGGCTATATGAGGTCCCATGTGTCAAGCACCCAGCCATGTGGGAAGATACATCCTAGGGCTTGGGCAGTCAGAGACCTAACACAGCAGGCGGAAGGGAAGTCCTCTGAATCACAGCCTAGGAAGCAGAACAGACGCTGAACTGAGGACATCATGGGGTTCTGCTCTTCAACTTCCTCTTGCTTCCTACTCCCCCTAATCAGAGGAGGTAGGACCAAAATGCCCAACCTAGCTGGCACCAGCCAGAAGTTGAGAAGTTGGTTTTAATTGTTCATTTCCTCCTTGGAGCCAACTCCTCTTCATTCTGTCTCTAGGCAGCGATATTGATGGCTATTTCATTTCAGAAATTATTTTTTAAAGTGACCAAGAAAACCTTAACTGTTTTGAAATTAAGAAATAATTTCTAAGTAATCCTTGGCTCAAAGAGAAATCAAAACAATTATATATTATCTAGAAAGTAATGAAAAGGAGGATACTCCATATCAAAGACTCTGGGACAAAGCTAAAGCTGTACTCAGAGGACATTTGATAGCCTTCAATGCTTTTATTATTTTTGTGAAAAGCTGAAAATAATTGCATTAAGTATCCAACCTAAGAAATTCGATAAAGAGTCATAAAATAAATTAAAAACAATAGGGAAGGTGAGATTTAATGAAAATAAAAGTTAAAGTTAATGCAATTAAAGCAACAAAAGTATTCCACTTTTACTCTTATTTGTTCTTCTTCCCACGGCAGTCCCACAGTGCCAGCCCCTTCACTTACACCCACCCCCACGACTCTTGTGTTAAAGGTTAGTTAAAATCTGATATCAATGAGATGCATTCCATTACTTCATAGAATTGATTAATAAGATTATTTTATATAATGCAACAAGCCCTAGACTGGACAATAGGACACCTGGTTCTGGAGCCATGCTCGCGATTGTCACCTCGGTCAGGTCACTTCCCCTCCCTGGCCCGCAGGTTTCCCACCTGTATAGGTAGAGCTGGGGCTACCTGCTAGCACTGAGAGTTGTCAACTGGATTCCATTCATGGCCAAAACTCTTCAGAAGAAAGAGCTTACCCTCCCATGGGGATGTGTTGAAGGACTCTTTTCTGAATGGCGGTGGCAATCAGAAATGGTAGCTGTCCCAGAGGGCTGCACCATAGAAGGTTGGCGTGAGTCGGGGTGTCGGGTTGGAAGGATGAATCCAGAAACTGAAGGCAGCCTGGGGCATCTTAGAGTGTGGGCCTGGGCTTGAGTGAGCAGGGCGTGTAGACAGGACAGGACCTTGGGCTCTTTTAAAATCTGGTGGATTTGCTTCCCTCCTAGACCCACTTTTCTATCTTTTTCTCCTTTCATATTTCTAAACACTCACCGATCTTAAAGGTATAACACTCCAGGCCCAGCGCCGGGCAGGAGCAATGAAAATAAGTGGAAAGAGATGTTCTAATCCTCAGTCTTCAGGCTCTAAGATCAGGGGCAGCTGATCAAGAGACAGGCTGTCTGCAGCTGTGACCAGCTGGCCTCAGGATCTGGGATGTGGAGAGGCCTCTATCCCTGCTCTCAAGTCAGAATAGGATGCACTCATGCTTTGACAGTTCCTAGAGGTTCCTTCTCTGAAGTGACTTTTAAGGAGCCTGCCCTGACTAAGTGGCTTCTCCTTTTCCAGCACAGAAAATGACTAGAAGGTTTCATCCTGATTTGGGTCGAGCTCAGCCCCTGGAGCCATTGTGCATAGAGTGGGGAGCCCTAGGTAAGCTTGTCTCTGGGGCCTCCCGACCACTGTGGTTGGGGTTCCTCCAGCTCCACAAGCTGCTGCCTGGGGGCCCCCACTCACTTCTTCGGGGGAGTGTGAGCTTTGCAAGAAGGGCAGGTCCTCCACAGCTACTGCACACAGACGGTCCATATCCTGCAGAAGCATCCAGGCCTTGTTAGGGAGCTGGGATTTTCTCCCAGAGTCTATCAGAAGCCCCGAAACGGTTTCAAGGAGAAGCTTGCTGTGATCAGATTTGGGTTTTCCAAAGGCCACTCAGACGTGTAGGAGGGGACTAATTGGAGGACAGTGGCAAGGATCAGGGGAGACGAGTCAGGTGGCTACGCAGGAGCGAGACAGCGGTGGCCTCAACTTGGATGGAGCAGTGAGGCTAGAAAGAAGGGGCTCGTTTAGGGAGGTGGAATCACTGAGCCTGGCGTTCGATGGGCTAGGGAGTGTGAGGGGTGGAGAGAAATCGAGATGGCTCTGCATCCTCTGCTCGGGCAGTGGGGAGGTGCTGTTTATTGAAGTGAGGAGCAACAGCAAAGGAGCAAAGACAGAGGCTGGGGAGAGACCGTGGGTTCACTTAGGATGTGCTGAGTTTGAGATGGCAGCTGCTGACCCGAAGGAGCTGTCAGAGAAGAATTTAGGTATGCGCGCCTAAAGCTAAAGAAGGAAGAGTGAGCAGGAGACAGAAATAAAGGCAGCTTTAGTAAAGGAAATATCCGCTCTTTGAGAGTCAAAGCTGCAGTTCTGGCCTCCCCTCACCTCTCTGGGTGTGGCTGATGAACCAAAGAACTGGGGTGACCACCACAGCCTTGGAGCGACAGATCTGTAAGGACCTTGCGGGGAGTGGGTGGGGACCCAGCTGTGGGAAGGCTCACATCCCCGAGGGGAGCACATCAGCATGTCCAAGAGGGTGTGGGAGCTTGGAAAGATATGTTTACTACGCTAATATAAATTTATATAAGAAAAATGAAGATAAGTCCTATAATACAGTCACTCCAAGCAGACAACAGACGCTGTGGTCTTATGGGGGGAGGGTGCACAGCCCCCAGAGGGGCTGGGTGTCAGCCTCAGGGAGCAGAGTGCATGTCCGTGCCTGTGGGCAGGGAAGGCTGGTTACCAGGCTTTGTCCGGGGGTTGCACACTTGGGTGCTTCCAGAGGCGGGTGACGCGTAATGAGTCCAGCAGGCTGTGTGGTAATGGTGGGACTGGCAGTGGACGCCAATCTAAAGGAGCAGTTGCTGGCCAGCTCCACGTGCCTCCAGTATGAACAAGGGCCCAGTGTGACTAGGCTTTCTGCTTTTTCAAGAGAACTTAGGAACCCAGGAGTGGATGTAAAATCTCCCAATTTTCAAATATTGGTTCCTTTAAAAAGATGGGTGATGTTCATCGCAGCATTATTCACAATAGCCAAGATGTGGAAGCAGTCCAAGTATCCATCAACCAATGAATGGATAAAGAAGATGTGGTATATATATACAATGGAATACTACTCAGCTATAAACAAGGACAAAATTGTGCCATTTGCAACAACGTGGATGGAACATGAGACTGTTACACTAAGCAAAATAAGTCAGACAGAGAAAGACAAATGCCATATGATCTCACTGCTATGTGGAAGATAACACATAGACCAGGAGGACAGATTGCTGGTTACCAGAGGGGAAGCGGGTGGGGAAGGATGAAAGCGGTAAAGGGTCACGCATGTACAGTGACGGATAGAAACTAGATTTGTGTTGGTGAACACGATGCAGTCTATACAGAAACTGAAATATAATAATGCACACCTGGAATTTACACAATGTTATAAACCAATATGACCTCACTACAAAGAAAATTATAAAAGAAAAAGAAAAGAAGGATAGATCTGTGTGGGAACCAAATAAATCTTACGGACAAGTCGGAGTTAGCCCACAGCTCATCAGTCAGAGATCTCTGCTCTGGTCTGAGCTACCTAACATATAGATACAAAATCTCAGGTTCAGAGACAGGACTGGAAAATCCCGAGGTCACACAGTGAGTTCTGGGTGAAGCCCAGACTCAGATGCAGACTCAGCACGACTCTCTTGGCTGCGCCATAGCTGCTCCCTGCTGCTGGAGGTCTGTTTACAGAGAAAAGATCGGAATTTTTCCTAACCTCACTGTAAGACTGCACTGAATTTTCCCAAAGTCGTCATTTTACCCAGGAGGAGACTGAAACCCAGAAATTAACACAAGATGTGCTTTCCCGACTCTGCAATGGCGAGGCAGGAGCAGAAGCCACGCCTCCAGCTTCCCAGGCTAGCCTTGCTTTCACCAGTTCCATAAGTCCTCAAAGCTCTCCCTGGGCGAGGGCTATCTTCAACTTGCAGTGAATTGTTGAAATATTCTGTTCCTGAGCACATCCGACAATCCAAATTATAGTCCCCAGGACCAGCCCTATAGGCCACATCACCTCAATCTCTGCTCTGAGGGGGTCTGACCCACCAACCTGGCACATGGCTTCTCTCCTCTGATGAATAATGAATACAACTGCAGTGGGCACAGAGTCCACCAACTCATTCTGATTTGTCTGCTAATTGGCGCCAGGGCAAGGCTGGCGTGATGCTGTTGACCAGTCGGTTAGTGAGCAGTGTGGGAGGGCAAGAGCACTGGACCTTGGGTTCAGGAGACCAGGCTCAGGTCTGCTGCTATGAGCAGGTTGACCTTGAGAAAGAGGTCATTTAAGTTCTCTGAGCCTCATGTTTCTTATCTGTGAAGTGGGCATCATCAAACCTGCCCCACAGTCCAATGTCTGTAGTCAGAAAGGAGATGACAGCTGAAGGCAGACCAGATCTGATGCCCTGGCTTAAAACCTTTAAGGGTCCCCATTGCTTACATGTTGAAGTCCAAAGTCAGTTTAGGTAGTGTGATATGGAGCCAGCAGCCAGAATCTCAACTCCCTCCTTCCCGTCTCTTAATTAGACCAGCTGACGTTTATGGAACACGTACTCTGTGCCAGGCGCTGTGCTGAGCCCTTGGCACCCATTAACTCACACATTCCTCCCAACACTCCTCTAAGAGCAGTACTGTTATCTCTAGCCGGAGAAATCAAAAACAGCAAGCTGAGGTTGCTTCAAGGCCCCACCAATGAGTGTGAGAATTGAAATGTGAACCAACTCTGACTTCATCCCATCTCCGAGAACATTCTGGACCCCACCTGACTTCCTGTGAATTCTTCTCCAACAAGTCACGTACTTTCTTTCTTCACCTCTGCTTGTGTATTTCCCCAGCTCGGAAAGCACTGCGCAGCAGAATCATGCTTCGAGGTGCAATTCCCACTACCACCTCCCGGCAGCCTCCCCACCATGCAGGCAGGCCCTCTTTCTTGTCCTCTCGGCTCTGTGGCCTGCTGTGCGGTGGCCTGAGACACTGCTTATACACTAAGTGACACTGCTGACCGCACTCCAGCCTCATGCTGGCAGGGCAGCCAGCCTGCCATTCATGTTAGTCCACTTTGCTGGCTGCTGTTACAGGCTTGATCACCTCAAATACTGGAAACTCCTGGAGAAGAGAATTCTTGTCTTACTCATCGTTACATCTCCAGTCGCAGCCCAGCACCCAAAGCCTAGTAAATGCTTTGTAAATGCTGTAGAGGGGGCATGAAGAGAGGGAAGGAGGGAGCAAGGGAGGGAGCTACACGGAGGAGAGAGAAGGGCGAGGAGGGGGAGAAAGCAGGAGAGAGAGAAGGGAGGGGGCCATGCAAAGAGGAGAGGAGGGAGGGAGCGGGAAGGGACAGGGAGGAGAAGTACACTATGACTGCATTTATTTAGTGAATGGTGCGAGGCAGGGGTTGGCAAGCTATGGCCATCTTGTTTGGGCCCATATCTGGACCACTGCTTGTTTTTGTGTAACCCCAAGCTAAGAATGGGTTTTGCATTTTAAAAGTTGCAAAAAAACACTTGACAAAGAACAAGTGACAGAGACCACAGGTGTCCAAAGGTCTAAAATATTTACTCTCTGGCCTTTTATGGGACGCGTTTGCTGACTCCTGGCCTAAGAGGTTGCTGTAATGAGCGTATGAACACAATGAGCAAGGAACAAAAGAGGATGTTCATTGTCCAAGGAGAGTGAACTTCAGGTCTGGGTAGGAAATCAGAAAATATCAACCTTTGAAACTTAAGCCGGCGAGATGAGATCAGTCCCCTCCCCAAGATGCAAACCTCCAGTGATGATTCATCGGGGAGGTGCACCGCTGACGAGGCCAGGCTGGGGCTGTCCCTCTGTCTCAGCATAGGGCCTCTGGGGCCTCTCTGGAGGAAAGCATATATTTCAAAAGCAGTGAATGGAAGGTAAACTTAAATCTTAGAAGCTGCCACCTGCTTGTCACCAGGCAGCTTTGTAAAGACAGCCATTTTTAGGGACAAAGAAAAACACTATGTAAGAGGGGAAATGGAGTCTGGGCTGGGAGTGAGACTCCAGCCAGTGAGGGCAGAGGGGGTCCTGAGAAGCTGCCCAAGTGTTCCAGGCCCCTTGACCAGCTGTCCCGATGAGGACTTCAGGATGAGTCCTCGCTGGGTCTGGCTATTAAGATCCTGTCTCCCCTTTTGTTCTGATTTACTAAAGGGGCATTTGATGACAGTTGGACTCCTACAGGGAAGATGATGTGCTGTCCAGCTGCTGTGTTGGCTTACATTTCCTCAGCGTAACAACCAAGATAACCAAGGGCATGCTATTGATTGAGTACCCGCCCCGTGTCAGACACTGGGCAAGGTGTTTTTCTATTTACATATCTCAGAGCCGGGCATCATTATCCCCATGTTACAGATGAGAAAACTGAGCCTCAGAGAGATCATTGAGCTTATCCTAAGGCCCATGGCTATAAAGCAGCAGAAACAATAACCCTTGGTTTATTGGCCCCAAAGCCTGATTGTTTTCATAATCATACACACACACACACACACACCCCCTAACGGCTTAATTCTTCATCCAGCCTCAGTTCTATGTTGTGCTCCTAAATCCCAGTATCCCGAGACCCTGCCCTAACCGCAGACTCCATGGCTGGAAATCTTAATATTCATTTTCATTTCATCAAAAAACTGTTGGTCATATATTATATGCAGGGATAAACAAAATCCAATCTCTTTTTCAAGGAGCTTGCAGTCTAGTGAGGAAGATAGACAAATTAACTTCTACTAACATGTGGGATGATGAGGTGACATCATGAGTAAGAGAACTGATAGCTCCCGTGCTGGGACAGCCCAGGCTTTGGACCTTGGGCTCCAAGAGGGCTTCCCTGAGGAGGTTACATCGGGGTGAAGGAGTTCACAGATGAGGGAGAGACGGGCCAGTGGGCAGTCCAGCCAGAGGGATCAGGATGTGCTAAGGCTGGAAGGCTAGAAAGATTTGATGTCTGAAATTCACCTGGGATGGATGGGGTTGAAGATGAATCTGAGGAAGCAGGAAGGCCAGACCACAGAGAGTCTTTGCAACATGCTGAGGAGTTTGTACTTCACGTACTGGCAGTGGGGAACCATTAAAGGGGTTAACTAGGAAGTGGTATGGCCAGACTTGGACGTTTGCAAGGTCCTGTGGCATCAGAAGGGGAAGGATTGAGAATGCAAGGAGACCAGTTAGTAACAACAAATGGTAATGTTTAAAGTGAAGAAATAGCAAAGGCGTGGAAAAGAGACGAGCTGAAAGGTAGCTGGATGGTAGCATCAATGGTTCTAGGCAGTTTGTTGGAGGTGGGAGGTGAAGGAGGGAGCGGAGTGTAAGTCAGCACCCCGCCTGGTCCTCGGCAGCACTCCCCTCCTCCAGAATGCTGGACTCCTGCCTCTGCTCTCCCAGCCATTGAGTGGGTCTCACTTTTGGTGCCCTGACCCTAGGGTATTATGCCGTCCTAGGACTACGGCAGACATGCCCACCCACCATATTGAACTGCCATGCGAGCCATCAGCAAAGCCAAATTTACCAACTCGTGTTCAATGTCCTCTGTTGAACTCCTTGCCACATCCTGTGCCAGCCCTGAGCCAGGTCCATTTCCTAAACCCCATCCTTCCCAGCCCAGCGTCCTTCACCACCTCCGCTGAGCTGAGCCAGGCCTTGCAGCACCAACCAACCATCCCAGCTCTGACACAGGCAGCTCCACCCTGCACCCTCCACCCCGCCAATCAGAGCTGCAAAAGAAGGCTAATATGGCAGATTCAAACTCTCTTGACAGCTAGGAACAATGGACCTGAACCAACAAGATGAAATTCAGCAGAGATAAATGTCAAGTTCTACATGTCGCACCCAGGAATCAATCACAGGGACAGGATGCGGAGAGCTGATTTGCAGTAATCATAAAGGAAGCATCCAGGGGAGGGCCTGATCAGGTGGTCAGAAGCTACGCCGTCACCAAGAGTGTGAAGCAGCAGCTGCATTAAAAAAGGATGAACACAATTTGAGGCCAAATCAGTAGAAATAGAGTGTCTAGGTTAAGAGAGGTAGCTCTGACGGCCAGGACTGTTCTAGAACCCAGCTGAAATACTGTGTTCAGCTATGGACACAAGCGTGTCCAAAAGAGGAGCAGAAATGAGGTGGCAAATATCTGGAAACAAATTCTGGAAACATATAGGAAGAAGGGATGGAAAGATGGCCACTGGTGCTCAATTAATGCTAACTGCTCTCATTATTACTTTCCCTTTCCCCAGTTGCTCAACTCCTAGGGGATTTTTTCCGAAGCTGAAAAGAACAAATGCCTCCTCCCTGGCTCTACCTGCATCTCCCTCCGTAACTACCCTTCCCCATCCTCCCTTGGGGCTGGGACATGGGAGCCGTTGCTGGTGTGTCTGAAACGCGGTCCTTTTGTCTCCGTCTCCCTGAGCTGGGGAGTCAGTGTGGTGGGTCTGGTGTGGTTTCTCTCCTCATTTCTCATCTAATCCTGGAATGTGGCATGGGTAGTGTCCTTAGGACTGAACTCTATTTTACAGAGGAAGAAACTGTGGCTCAGAAAAGGACCGTGGCTTTCTCACACTCACAGCTCGTTGGCAGCAGAGATGGGATTAGAACCGGGGTCAGTGCAGTGGCCTTTCCAAAAGCCTCTGGTCTCTTTCCTCCTTCCCCAACCACTCACTAACCTCCAAGGGGTTTTAATTTAAGCAAACAAACAAAAGGCAGATGTCTAGCTCTGCAGGCCAGCAACAGACACAAAAGATCAAGAGAAGACAAGAAGTGAAGGCTCTGTCTTTCATCAACAGGGTTGCCTTTGTTCCTGGAGTGAAGTGAGCCAGCATCTTGGCCAATTTTCCTGGGAAGCCCTGGCTTCCAGGAAAAACCTGGATCCACCCCACTGCTGCCTGCAGAAGGAGCTAGGACCCACCGGAGAGGAGCATAAAGGGAACCCCTTCTCTGCCTCCTTGGGAGCATCACTGCTTGGATTTCCATCAGCAGTAGCCCTAGGCCAGGTATTAAATAGAGGAGGCAAAATTTTGCCTTTGATCACTCCACTTCCTTTTTCACCACAACCTCAAGAACCCAGCAATTTTATCATCATCATCACCATCACCATTTTCTCACCCCCAACCCCCTCCCATGTGCACAGCACGCTATGGAATGCAGACTTTCTAAACCACTTGTCTATCCACTGTCTCCCTTGGCCCTCCCGATTGCCCTGTGAGGTTGCCCATGGGGACGCTGATGCCCAGGGAAGTTTCCGGACTGGCTGAGCTCAGGCCGAGTCTGGCTGACTCACACAGTGTTATTGGTTTTGCTTCCTAGGGAAAGCTGTATTTCTTAAATGAGCCTTCCCTGAGATGCAAAGTAAGTTCGACAGAACTACAATTTCCCATTTTTACAGTTCTAGGAGGACAGAATCAACTTAGATCTACAAAGAAACAAGGAAGAGCGATGCATGGAACGTGGAACACGAGCAGACAGAGGGTCAACCCAGGGTTACTCGACTTGTATGGCCAGAGAATTAAAAAATCAGAGAAGGAAATAAAGAAATAAATGAGGCCAACCCATTTTAAAGAGATCAGCACTGGGACTCAGAGAAAAAGGCCTTATTTCATAGGGGCACAGAGCTATTTAGTGGCATAGACAGAATTATACCTTAGCTCTCTGGTTTCCTGCAATTCCATGAGCCTGGAATCTGGTCCCCTCCAGCCACGGACACCGAGTCTTCAGGAATCTGTTGGCTATGATCTGCTGTTCTCCCGGCAGTGCTAAAGGACCGGCTAATGGCCCTTGCCCTCTGTCTAGAGTTTGGAGACCACCTTTGCTCCAAGCTAGCAGACAGCTCTGCCGGCCCTTCAGGTTCCCATGCTGCAGAAGCAGGTATATCCCGAGAGGTCTACGGAGAAGTTGGGCACCTAATTGTTCCACGTCTTCCCAGATCTCCAGGGAGCCTGGCATGTGTCTGTGTCCCTGAGAACAGGTGCCCCGGGCAGAGAAGGAACACCTACTTAATGCCCCCACTGCCTGCCTAGGATGACACCCCACCTTATTCTTGCCACCCCATTTCTCAGGAACTACGTCTAGTTTCCCTGTTCTATTACACTCATTTTGTAGAGTATCTGTGTCCACGTAGCGTCACCTCCCTGACTCTTGAATTCACGGTCCTGTCTTGTCCATCCCCTTTGGATGCCCCTGCCCCCACCCCTAGATCTTGACAGCAGCCTGGAACTGCCTTGATTGGCCACACCCCCATTTGGCCTTCATCTCTTGGCGTCAGCCTCCACCCTAAGGACTCCCCCTCTTCTAGCCTCACACTCTCCACTCAGTCAGCAGACAGGCAAAGCCATTGGTCACGAAGCACTTGGGCCCAGTCTTTGCCAGTGTTGATGTTCCTGTCACTGGCCCTCAGGGTCTCCTACCCACTCCCTACCCCCTGCTTGCCTGCCGCTCCCCACCCTCCGCGTCCACTGCCGCATCTACCCAGACAGAGCCAAGTCCAGCCCTTAAGATGAAAGTTCTGAGGAACTAATTCTTTAGAATGGCCTTTTGCAAGAAGGAAGGTGAAGTTTCCCGGTCAGATAAATTTGGGACATGCTGGGTTAAAAAGATGCTCAACAGGACTCTTTATTGCAGAATTTCAAGGTGCTCTCCAAGCAGACAATATTGAACACAGTGTTTCCAACACAGATTTGACCATCCCAGAAGACCAGTGTTCTCTAGAAATACATTTTAGGAAACATTTATTTAACTCTTCCCGGACACTAACACTGACAAGTTTTGACACTGTGACTTATTTGCCGTGTGGCTTCAGGCAACTTACTTTCCCTCTCTGGGCTTCAGTTTCTTCATCTGTAAAAACACATAAAGCAAGGTGGGGGTTGGGCAAGATGGTCACTGGAGTCCGTTCTTGGGTCAGCATCTTCCAGTCCCCTCCTCTGTCTTTTCTGGCACGTCCGCATCCCAGAGCTAGGGCAGCGGAGATGCTGGAGAGTGAGGACCACACAGAGCTAACAAGACCTGAGCACAATGGATGGCTTTGGGACTGGCTGGGATGCTTGTTAAACGTGGAAAGCCGTTTGTATCTAGCCGGCATCACGTGGCCACTAACAGCTCTCACAATCCCCAGGGACTGCGAGAAGCTTGTCGCTCAGCGACAGACAAGCTCTGCGGGGACTGCGAGGCCGAGGGAACTCCGCTGGGGATTCAGGAGCCACCACCGGTCCATGAAGATCAGGTGGCCTTGCAGAAGCACTGAGGTGTCAGAGATGGGTCCTCATCCCGGATGCCACGTGGCCTCTGAGGCGCCACGTTGACACTGAAACAACTAAATTACGGCAGCTGTGGCCATATCAGAGAGAGCCGTGGGGGAGGCTAGTAAACACACTGATGTAGCACGTGCGACACTAGGCCAGGTGAATTCAGAGGGCCCTTCCAACGCTGAGCTTCTGGATTCCTTTGAGTGCCTTCTGTGTGCCGTATACCATTCTAGACACAGAGGAAGAAACAAAAATGAAGAAAACGCAGCTCCTACTGTTATGGTGGGGTAGTATTTCTCAAATTCTAAGGCATACTAGTCCTTTAGATACTCTGGGATAAAAGTGTTTTATTATTAGATAAGTTTCATAAATGTAGCCTACGCGTCCCCTACCCCCTGGAATTCTCAGCCTACATCAACATGCTAAAGGCTCTGAGAAGTCCTGCAGAAAAATCTGCCTAACAGTTAATCCAAATTTTCCCAAATTTATTTATTTGTCCATAGAACAATTTGGTCTGAATACCCTCTAACAGCCGATAGAACTATTATTTCTCACAAGAGGAATCACAGGATGTCAGAGCCAGAAGGGACCCACAGGGAGATTTTAACCAGGCCCCGTGCCTTACAGGTATGGAGGAGCCATTCTGCGGGTCATTGCGATGTGGGCCAACCAAAACCCTTCCCTGGGATGTTTTGAATTGTCTCTGGATTCTGGATTGCGACTCTCAGAATGTGATTCCGAAGCTGGCAGCTGCCGTGTTGACCATGTCATGTCACATTGGCACGACATCACTGTGCTGCCGTGTTGCTGTCACATGAAGAAACTGCAAAAAAGGGATGAGACAAAGAAGAGAAGGTGCCAGCAAGATGTGCTCCTAGTTACGGTTCCCAAGACTTCTGAAGCTTCCCTGCTTCTTACAGCTCTTTCTTCCATTTATTTAAATACAATCTCAGGCTCTTTCGGGAAAACCTTTTCTTTTCTTTTCTTTTTTTTTTTTTAATTAAACTGTGTAAGTCAAAACTCTTTCTGTCACCAGTTGAAGAAAACTTGACTCAAACTGGCTTAAGCCCCAAGTGAATTTATTGGTCACTTAACATAATAGCCTGGAAGTCGGGACGGCTTTGGAAGCGGCTGGATACAGGTAGGCAAACCCCTCCTGAGGGCCAGCTTCTTCCCCCGTCTCAGCAATGCTTCCTCTCTGCAGCCTCCACTCAGAAAGACCCTCCCTCGTGGTGACAAAAATGGCAGCAGCTTCTCCAACTTCAGGTGCAATCCAACAGAAAGCCACCGAATGCTTGTAGGTGGCACCTGCAAAAGTTAAATGTCACTTGGTTGAACCAGCTTGAGTCTCAAGCGCACCCCTGAACCAGCGTCACCCCGTGTGCTCATTTCCTAGAGTTGCCGTCACAGAGGTCCACAGACTGGGTGGCTCAGACTACAGAAGGGTCTTGTCTCGGGGTCCTGGAGGCTGGAAGTCCGAACGTCAGATGCGGGCAGAGCCTTCTGCGGGCTGTGAGGCAGGCTCTGCTCCATGCTGCTCTCCTCCACCTGCAGATGCACCGCCCGCTGTCCGCCTTCACGTCTGCGTGGCTCTCCCTCTGCCTCTGTCCCTATGCATGGAGCTCTGTTATAAGGACACCAGTCATATGGGATTTGGGGCCCACCCTACCCCCCGTGTGCCCTCAGCTTAACTAATTATACCTGCAAAGACCCCCATCTCCAAATGAGGTCACTTCTGAGGTCCTGGGCATTAGGACTGAAATGCATGAATTCTGAGGGGATACAGTTCAACCCATGACACCAGGGGAATATGTTTTGCCAACTGGTCGAGGCCCAAATCCTGTACTTCAGCCTGGAGCTGCCTGTGAATTTCCACCTAGACCGCAGGATGGAGAGCAGAGAGGGAGTAAACCCTCCCCAACCTCCCCTGCAAAAGCTGAGCTGAGGCTGGAAGAAGGAATGTGGATGCTGGGGAGGCTGTTTCAACTGGGGTTCCCAACACTTGCAGCCAAAAGACCTAATCAGCGCAGCTGCCTTTCCCTCCTCACCCGACTCCTAGCCTTCCAGGCAATTCTATAAGCCAGGACTCTGTAAAACATGCGCTAGCTTTAGCCATCGTGTCCCAGAGCCCAGCACAGCGCCTGGGCCACAGGAAGGGCTCCAGGCATCTTCTCCTAAGGGCTCCATGAGGACAAGCCTGGCCCTCCCTGCTCCTCCCCAGCGCCTGCCTCTTTCTGCACAAACACTGGTCTGGTCCTGGCCTCCCCGCTCTTCCCCCGCTCAGGTCCAAACAGGGTTCCCTATCTCATGAATAGTCATGAGCCTCTCTAGGCACAACACAAGCTCACATGGCTCACGAGAGAGCTCCTCGGCGTCCCTCCCGCAGCAGCCACGCGCCACGCTGCGCTTCTCCCTGTCTTGTTCCCATCTGTTTCAATGTTTCCTCTTCGGGGACGACAGCACTGCCCGCACGGCTCACGTGGTCTAAGCGTCAGAGCCAGCTCTGCGTCGTTGTTCAGCAGCGTCCTGGGGAGCACTCCTCCCCTGGAGGGCAGGGACCCCGCAGTACGCGAGCTTGATGGAGAGGAACACGCACCGGTTTTCAGCCAAAAGACCCGACTCTGGCACATAAGTTAAACGACTGTGAGTACATGACTTAAGTCTCTGTGCCTCAGTTTCCTCATCTGAAAGATGAGGTGATTCTACCAGTAGCCTGAATCACCGGAAATGCTTTGTGGACTAAAAGGCACTATGCACACGCCATTCTGCATCTCCCCAGGATTTTGCTGCTCGCTCGATGAGAACTGCTTCTTGAACCTGGCCTCCTCTAAGGAACTTCTTTGTTTGTAACCAACCCACCATGATCACTCCTTTATGTAGCAAGATTGCTTATCATTCTCCTTTTGTTCAGAGCTTGGGAGGCTCCTGTGGTCAAGAGGGGTGCCTGTACGTGGCCTTACACCGTTTTTTGCTAACTAGCTGTGTGACCTTGGGCAAGTGACTTAACCTCTCTGAGCCTCCTTTCCTTTATCTGCAAAAGGGAACCGAGGATCCTTCCCTCCAGGGCTGCTGTCTCGTGTGTGGAATGCAGCTGTGAAGGATGTGATGGGCCTGGCACAGGGATGCCTCCCTGCCCCCTTTTCTTCACTGCCCCAGCCCCCCGTGGGACAGCTCCTTGGATGAAGGCAAGCAGAGAGTGTTTGAGATAAGAACCAGACTTCTGGGTCTTTCTGCTCTTGCAGGGCCTTCATGAATTTCGCGGAAGGCTGTTTCTACTGATTCATTTGCCAGGCCTCTCCTTAGAGGGCCTCAGACTCCCCCTCAGGGCCCTTCCTCTGGCCTCCTGTTCTTGTAAACAGGAGAAAAACAAGTTGCTTCAAGAAAATTGCCTGTGATTTCTGTGTCTCAAGGTGACACCTACATGGAATAAGATAAAGGGGGCCGCTGATGGGAGGCAGCCCTCTGAGCCCCTTCTCCGAGGACCCATCGGGAGTTCCCAGGGATGGGGGCCTTCCTGGATCCTGACGTTCAGCTCTTAAAGCTTTCCTCCATCTTCAGGCCTTTTTACACACTGTTCTTTGTACCCAGAATGTTCTTTCCTCCCTTCCAATCCAGTTAGTTCATCCTTGGAACTCTGCCCAACGTCACCCTCTCGGGGCTGGCTTTGCTCTCTGACCCCCGACACTGGTCAACGCCACCTTGCCCTCCCCTCTGCTGGCTCCCTGTGTCTCCATCATGGCACTCGCCACAGTTTACAGGGGCAGCCTTGTGTGGCCAGTGGCATGTCTCCCATTACTCTTAGCTTTGTGAGGGCAGGGACCAGGTCTGTTCACCACCAGCCCCAGAGCTGGCAGAGTGCCTGGCACCTAAGAAACACTCTATACACGTTCCCTAAGGGGACTAAAAAACACTGGAGCACTGCTGTCCCCACTCCAGGTTTTCTAAAGACAATAGGAAACAGGGACACACCATCAGTGTGAGTTCCCGGAGAGCTGTAATTCCACCGGGGGTGAGAGGAATTGATTTGGCTTAGTGACAGAGAAAAATCAATTCAAAGAGGAAAAGACTCTAGACTTGTGATATTTTTCATTCTTGCTTTCCCAGGAAATGAGAATATTGATGGGAACTAGCCATGGCACTTGGGAGAAGCAGAGAGATTTCTGTG
The DNA here is from genome assembly GCF_037783145.1 of Equus przewalskii. NCBI lineage: Eukaryota > Metazoa > Chordata > Mammalia > Perissodactyla > Equidae > Equus > Equus przewalskii. The sequence goes on from NC_091840.1 coordinate 39,221,295, forward strand.
CCCAGAACCAAGACCAAGGATGCATGCGGTCAGGGCTGTTCAGATCAGAGGCCAAAACAAGGTGGCAATCCGGGCGCCACCTGGGTGCCCACCAGAATCTGTGACAAGGTTTTAAAAGCTTGGATCTAAAGACAGGGCCAGAACAAGGCAGTGGCAACGAGGCACCCAGGGCGCAAAATTTAAGGAGGCGCCCGTTCTCAGGTGCAGCCCTGTACTTGAGTCCACAGCCTCACTCCTAAGAAGCCTTTAATTTAGTCCTTCTGTCCAGGTAGTTCTGATGCACAATCGAGCTTGGGAACCACGTGGCTAAAAAACTCCTGGGAGAATGAGAGCAGAGAGAGACTCAGAGCCCAGCAGGTCAGAGGCCCCTGCACAGGTCAGGGAGACTTCCTGTGAGTGAGCAGGGTGATGGCTTAACACATAGGACATCATCCATTTTCTGTCTCCATATCAACTTGCAGAGCTAAGGTGAGCTTATAATGAGTTAGATGGGGGAAAAGTTCAATCAAAAGAAAACTGTGGTCAGAATGCTCAAAAGTAGGCAGTCCGGGCTGCCTGCTGTGTTGTTTCCACACGTCTAAGTTTTTGGGAGAGTCCATCCCAGTCCAGCTGTAAGCCCCTCCTCCACTGCTCTTACCTCCTATGATCTGGCCCCCAATCCAGTGCCTTGCCCAACCCCAGCACGTGTGCATGCAGTGCTGCATGCAGCTTCCCATGCCCCCGAGGTTTTCCTGAATGGTGTCAACTGCTATGCTTTGTGTACTTCCTGGGACCCCATCTTGGAGCTAAACCCAACCCACCTTAGTTCATTGACACGTCACGATATCCATGTGAAGAAGGTCTTGTTATCCTCGTTTGGCAGAGGAGGAAAACGAGGCTCAGAGACAAAGTGACTCACCCCAAGTCTGTGGGCATAGAATCATAAGGCCTGACTCTGGACACTGCGCACTTAACCAGTCGGCACCGTCCGCACTCGTGATGGAGCCGTCAGCCATCAGTAGCCCCTCTTGAGAAGGCACTGTGACTCCAGGGATCCGAGGGGAGCTGAACATGAGGAAAGACAGGGCCGAAGCCTTCCCCCTGATCTCCAGACACAGCAGGCACGCTGAAGGCTGGAGCTGACATTTCTAGGGGCTGAAGCCTTTGGCTTGGGCTCCGCTGTCCGGTGCTGGCTGAGGAAAGGCAGCGGGTGTCTGGTGTGCGACAGGAGCACCGGATAAGGAATCAGAGAGCGAGTTCCTGACCCCAGCCCTCCATGTCCTGGCCCTGGGACCCAGGCAAATCTTTCCCTTCAGGGTCTCAGTTTCCCAAACTACAAAACCTATAAAGGAGGACGTCATCCAAGAGAAGATTGAATGATGTAGCCTGGAACAACTCCCGCCTGCAAGCGCAGAGTCTTGATTACAGCAACTTCTACAGTGGGCAGTCGGCGGTGACAGAGGGTGCTGTCGGGGGTGTATTTGGGTCAGTGCTGTTGGGTAAACTCTAGTCCTAGAGCCACTTGCCGGTCCTCTTTGAGTTTAGTGGGTTCTGAAGACGGATGCCCTGGAAGCATTTCTCTAGCAAAGACCCTGCCACAGGGCTCAAGGTGGGAGAATGCTATCTTGGAGGAAGGATGGCCGGCTCCCAGTAAGGTGAGGGGCATGCCCTTCCTGGGCCCTCCCCAGGGACAGAGCTAGAATGGGAGCATTACCAGAACCCTGCTTCTGGTAAAACTTAAGGAAAGGACCCCAAAAATGGAGGAAATGGAAGAAGAAGGGAGTTGGTGAAAGAAAACAGACAGACCAAAGAGGGCAAGAGAGAATGAGAGAAACAAAGGAAATGGATATAGAGGAGAGACGAAAGGCTACGGAGGCTGCTGAGGGTCAAAAACATCAGTGATGGAGTCATTTTCCTGGTTGTGACACTGTGCTGTGGTTATGCAAGATGGGAGGACGCACTGGGAGAAACTGGGTGTGAAGTATACTGGGTCTCTCAGGATTATTTCTTACAACTGCATATGAGTCTATAACTATCTCAAAATAAAATGTTTAACATAAAACTCATCAGGGAACCATATCTGCGGATACATGACAACAGGGACAAGAAGTCTAGACATTGTGCCGCCCTTAAAGAATGTACAGCTCAGCACTACTCCAGGGAGAGGATGAAGCCCAGCCGTGGATGTGGCTGAGCCCACCCATGCACCCTGGGGCCCGGAGAAGCCAGCACTGGCCTCCGCTTGGTGGGCCCAGTGATGACGCGTGTTTCCCAAAATGCTCCACTGTGTATTTATCCTTCTGAAGTGTTTGTTTAAAGAAATCAGTAGCTAGTAAATTGGCAGCTCATTTTATGTTTCTCTAACTGCTCATTTGGAAAACTGGGTCGACTGTAGCTCTGACATTAAAAAGCCAAGGTGCTGGAGAGAATTCAGCTGCCTGTGGCTGGAAGCCTGTGCCGCTCAGAGGGAAGGGCTGCAGGGGCACCCTGCCCCACATCCGTCCAGGCCACACTCGGGGAGGGGGAGAGAATTGCATCCAGCAGCTATCCGCGTGGCTTTCCCACATTCCACAGACCACCCTCCCTCTCTTGAAAGAGCTGACAGTTGCAGCAAAGGGGCCGGGGTAGTTCACCATCACACGTGTAAGATGGACCGCAGATGGTGGAGACGTGCATGGCACCTGGGTGCCTTTCTGCACCGTCCCCCGCCCCCACCTCACCAGCGCCAACTTTAGAAGCAAACCCAGGTCCAAGGCCACACTCCCAGAATCCTTACCCTGGGTTGCACAGGACTTCAATTAGGGCCACAAGTTAGGAATGGGGCAAAGCAAGGAAACGTGTCTTCACTGAACAAGGGGAGCGTGACCTTGAGCAAGCGGAAGGAGAACAGAGCTTGAGAGTCTGGTTGTCCGCGTTTCTATGTGGGAAAGATCACATCAAACTGAACGGCAATCCTTCCCAAGAAGGGGCTGGGGAAAACCTCGTGCTGACCTCAGTCACGCTGGAGGCACACTTGCTCTTAGAACCCTCATCTCTAGGACAGAGGACTCATCATCTCCATTTTATAGATGAAGAAACTGAGGCTAAATGACTAGACAAATGCACCAAACTAGTAAGCAGCAGTGCCAGGACTCGACTCCCAGTCTAACGATGGATGGCCCAGCTCGATCTCCCATCTGTGAAATGGGCACAACAGCAGCGCTCGCCTCGTAGAATCTCTGTGCAGGTTAAACATGTGACGGGAGGTAAAGTGCTTCAAACCTGCTGCACGAGGCACACACTACACGCTGGGTGTGTGATTATTACATGACTGGCGTTGCAGCTTCTAGTAAGGCCCTATTTTGGCAAGGGACCCAGGACTAATGGCAAAGGAAAAGTGGTTAAAGGAACTGGAAATACTCAGGCTGGAAGGAAAAGATTACGGGGAGACAGGATCTTAATCCTTCAAAATCCCAAAAGCTGCTGTGAAAAAGACAGATCAGACTTGTTCAGCTCTTTCTGGAAGGCAAAATTAGGACTGATAGGAAAAAATCTAGGGGATGAGATTTAAGCTGCTCATAAGGGAGACATTTCCAATGAATAAACCCCTTAAAAATGGGTTTGAGTTCCTGAGTCCCTTCCCCTTGCAAGCAGGGTGGGGTGATCATGAACCGAGATGCTCTCGGGAGTGAGACGTCAGACGGGGACCCTCTAGCCTGGTTTCAGGCCAGGCCGCCAAGAGAGAAGCTTGCCCGTCAGTCACTGGGGGATGCAATCTCTTGGCCAGCGGGGCCAAACCATTGGTCCCTGTCTCCCAGAATGATTTGGCTTCCTCTAGGGTCCAAATTGCTATGTCAGATCGGCTCGATCAAAGTAATTGCCTATTTTCCTAATACCACAATTAAAGAACCTCATTGGCAAGCAGTGTTCGGCAAAAATCCATTTTTAGAGCTTTTCCTTTTTTATTAGGCACTCTCCCATAGAAATAGTCTATGCACGCAGTAAATCAGAAGGCAGTATGTGGCAAGTTTCCGAGGAGCTGGGAGGACGTAGAAAACGCGGAGATGAGTTGTAGGCAGAGATAACAGTGAAGCTGTAGGCAAGGATTCGTAAATCCTCTTGACAAGCAGCCCTTGGGCCTGGGTGCCCAGCATCGTGTTAGACCTGAGGGGAGGAATTCAGTGATGGATTGTCCCTTCCCCATGATCTGTGTGGGCGTTCCAGCCTGAGCCCCTCTTTGTGGATCATTAAGAGATCTATTCCGGATGCTTGATGCCTTTGCGGGTGTGGGAATTGCAAACGAGAGATGAGCAGGGAAATGAGAGAAGGAGAACTATTGTGTAGAGAGGGGCTAGCGGAGGAGGGCGGGAGGAATGGAAGTGGAGGAAGAATGAGGGGGATGCCAGGCTGGTCAAGGCAAGTGCTAAACAACGGCCTTTGGCGAACTAGAAAGAGCGTTCAGTTGAACCGAAATTTGAAAAAGACATTCTGGATCCAGCCGGCGCTATCAGTTGGCCAAGGGTCAGGAAAGTCAATTCCTAAAACAGGGTCAAAACAAACACACAGGGATGGAATTTCAACCCTCCCTGGTGATAATGCCAGATAATTTGACCTAAGAATCCATGTGGGAATTTTTCCAAAGGACATAATTCAACAGAAACACAAAGATCTTCATTGCAGATTATCCAGACCCACAAATTGCTCTGACCACTTGGGAATTGCTGAGTTAAAAATCACAGGCCATCCAAGAGAGTGACACATAGCCAACAATTATTATAACTAGCAAGACTGTCCAATAATGTGGGAACCTTTTCATAATACTCTAAATCAAAGGTTGGCAAACTGTTCCTATAAAGGACCAGATAGTAACTAGTTCTAGTTTTGTAGGCTGTCCAGTCGTTGTTACAACTCCCCAAATCTGCCATATATTATGAAATCAGCCATCGATAGTCTGTAAATGAATGGGCCTGACAGTGTTCCAATTAAAACTTTATTTACAAAATAAAAGGGGACTGGATTTGGCCCAAGGGCTATTTTAAATGGCAAAAGCAAAACACAAAGTTGTGTACTCGTTATGGTTGCAACTATATAAAATATGAATTTGAATGGTTCAGAAGGAAATATGCAAATCTGGAAGGGGCAGCTGAGTTCCAAGAGTGGAATTAGGGTGGGTTTTCTTGCTTATTTCGAGGTGAAGCCAGAACTCTTTGGTTACCTGAGTACTCAGGACTCACACAGACCCTCCAAAGCCTGGGCATGGGGAGGCCCCAATTCCCATTTCCCAAGCAGGACACTGGGGTTTCTCACTGAATGCTTGGTGAGCGAGTAAACACTCAGGAAGGCTGTCCTTCACAGGGTCCTGCCCTTGACCTGGGAGCTCATTTTTGTCTGCGGGTGGAGTAAACCCAGTTTCAGCTGGAGTCGGATCCGGGCTTTGTCTGGTTCAGCTGAGAGGGTTGCCCCAGACTGGACCTGACATCCCAGAAACTGAGTGGTGGGAAACCATGTCAGCCCCAGTGTCCGAGGCCTGTGAACTGGCTTGGGCGGAAGCTGGGTGTAAAAACCCCAGGCTGGGGGGGCGTTGACGTCAATAGATGTCCTAGGAGATGACAGAGGTGGGAAGGCTGAAGGGGGCAGAGCAGAGACAGTGCCATTCTGTTGGGAGCACTGGCTTTGGAGTCAGACAGACCTGGGCTTGACTTCGGCTCATCTATTGATCAGCTATTTGTCTTTGGGCCTCACTTTCCATGTTTGTGTCCTGGGGATAGTAATACTCAGCTTGCAGAGTTGTTGTGAGCATTAAATGTGAAGCTCTCAGCACAGTGACTGGCTCATAACTAAACAGGGGCAGGCACTGGGGTCAGAGATGGGGTGGACTACTCCAAATGGATCCCATGCCCAAGAGTCAGATGGGGTCAGTCAAGATGGTTTCCTTGCAGCGTCCGAGCTCTGGACCTCTGGACCATCAGAAGGGCATGTGGTCTTTTTGCTGGCGAGGCTGGAAGGCTGAGGACACAGTGGCCAAGGGCATCATCTAACCAGGCAAGGGTTGGGGTTGTGACTCGGGCATCTGGGTCAGACCAGATGGAGGCGTCCTCAGACCAATCAGGAGTGAAGAGCCTCAGGGGGCTCAGTGTCAGATCCAAGAAAGAACCCATGTCAGAGGCCGAGTGTGTCTGTGTCAAGGTCACCCCATCTAGGGCCTGAGCAGACATCAGGACTGAGAAAGAGCAAGGCTGGAGGGCTTGGGACATTCACTCTGAAGAGGGCTGCAGCACCCAAACTCCTTTACACAGGGCTGACCATGGGTAGGTGGGCAGGACTGGCCTGAGCTACAGGCTCCGGGTGAGCTTGGGGGGCAGTTTTAGAGATGTGGTAGGGTTACGGAAGAATTCCTTACAGACGAATCTCTTACTGTACACTTAAAAATGCTTAAGATGACATAATTTTTAAAATTTTTTTGGTGAGGAAGATTGGCCCCAAGCTAACATCTCTTGCCAATCTTCCTCTTTTTGCTTGAGGAAGATTGTTGCTGAGCTAACATCTGTGCCAATCTTCCTCTACTTTGTATGTGGGATGTTGCCACAGCATGGCTTGATGAACAGCGTGTAGGTCCCCACCCGGGATCTGAACCTGTGAATCCCGGGCTGCCGAAGCAGAGCACGCAACCCAACCTAACCACTATGCTACTGGGCTGGCCTCAAGATGGCAAATTTTATGTGTATTTTACCAGAATTAAAAATAAAAGAAGACAACTATACATTCGCCAAATGTAGCCAAAGAACCTAAGTATGAAAATAAACACATTTTGGGGCTTGCAAATAAAATATATCAAAAATAAATACATTTCTGAACTTCAGAAAAAAATATTTTACCAAATTTAATAGAGGTGGTCCTGATGCTAATGCTAATAATAAAGGATACGCATATTGTGCTTTGCAAATGTTTTTGTGTCTGTTGACCGACCAGCAGAAAAGAAACAGGTTTCCCAGGCCCAGGGGATGGCATGTGAAAACGTGTGGAGACGAGAAAGTACCTAATCAGGAGGCCGGTCTCTCTGGAATGGAGTACTGAGGGGGGAAGATGCTGTAGCGAGAGGTGAATAGGGTGGGTGGGTGGTTAGTGACCAAGTTTCTAGTCTTGTCTCTGCCTCTGACTCTGTAAGTTGATACCTAACTTTCTGATAGCTAAGTCCCATAGAGAAATTTCTAGGTGCCAGGCACGGCATAAGCACTCAACATGCATTTTCTTGTTTGTTGCTTGCAATAACCCCATAGGAGAGCAGCTCTTATTGTCCCCATTTTACAAATGAGGAGCCCACAGCTTGAAAGAGGTTGTCACTTGTACTAGGACACATGGCTTATAAATGGACGAGCTAGGATTGGAACTCAGGCCCTCTGACTGACCTCAGTGTTCTCAGCTGTATGACCTTGGACAGATTTCTTAACCTCTCTGAGCCTTGATTTCATCAGTATCAATGGGAGGCCCCTCCTGGCTCTGGCCTTCCTGATCGCCTTGCTGGGGTTGTAACAGAAGGTGAGGACAGAGAGGTGACCACTGGAGGACTTGGAACGTCCAGTGGAGGGCTCTGAATTGAACTCAGTCTGCAAAAGGAAACCACTGCGGGTTCTGGTATTTAGTCTTTTAAAACTTTCTTCTTGGCCACAGGTAAAAATGATTTCTGCTTTGCCTGGAATGCTTGTCTGCAAGTGGCTTTCAAAGAAAGGCTCACAAAATCCCATCAGATGGTTTTTGTAGAAATCCCATCGGAAATAAAAGGAACACCTTTCACTCGGGAGGGACCATTTTAAAACCCGGCCTTTCAGCACGTGCGTGCATCTCTCTCTCCAGACCTCTGCCTAGAACCAGGCTGTGACCTCGGGCCACGCCACGTCCGCCCTCACAGCTGATCTCGGAGAGAAACAAGACTCAGCTCGGCCTCAGTCCTCGTCCTCCAGTCCTTGTCCTCCACTGCTTCTCCCTCTTGCCTTCAGAGCAGCGTGCCAAGGCCTGGTCGTGGGGGAGAGCTGGCAGGCGAGTGGGCGGCATGGCCGCAGCTCGCTCCCTTCCCCTGGGTCACTGCTCAGAATGCTGGAGATTCAGTGTCTAACAGGCCTGCAGGTCACCCAGACGGTTCTTCAGGCTGTTTGTCATTTCCCAGGCCCTGTGGTGTATCAGGACATTCCTTGGCTGTCACCCTGGGGGGACAGGCATAATCTCCCTCATCCTGTCCCTTCAAATTAATTCTCAGCAGAGACTGTTGAAGCCTCCTGATCCTTGGAGTCAGAGCCACAAAAGAGACTCAACCATTCTTCCCCTCGGCCAGCTTCTGTTGACTTCAGGCCATACGCCAAGCGCTGGACCAGGCTGCCCAAATGAGAGCAGACGGGGTTTGATGCCACAAGTAAGGTCGTGGACTCTGAAGTCTGACTGCCTGGCTTCAAAGCTGACTCTCCCACAACAGCTGTGAAACCTCTCAAAAATGACTTAACTTCTCTGTGTTCCGGTGGCATCTACAGTAAAACAGGGTTCATACAAGTAGCCACAACATAACGTTAATAGGAACAAAGCCGTTAAAACACTACCCGGCGTGTGGAAGCGCCAGGCGGGTGTCAGCCATCGTCTTTATTATATCCAGGGCTTCCTGAATGAGGGCGAGGGGCGGAGATGACAAGAGAGGTTCCAGGGACCGATGGGCAGGTAGTCAGTCCGAGTCAGTGGGAGCTTCAGCGAGTTAGGAAGAGAGAGAGGAGGTGAGTTCTGGGCTGGCTGGGAAAGGGTGAGCCACAGGCACAGCAGGAAAGAGGAGGCAGGAGAGGATGTCACGCCTGGACCCAGGAGATGGGACAGAGCAGGGCCGGCTCTAGAGTGTGACCTTGGAAGGCCTGAGTCAGGTCACCTCGGCCATTTATTAGCAGCCACGAATCAGCAGGTTCTCTCGCGACTGGATACTCGCTATAGGCCAGGCTCTGGGTCAGGAATTTCATCTTGAATATTTTATTGAAACTCCAAAATATCCCCCAAGGCCTTGGATATTTGGTTGTTTCCAGTCTGTCTCCCAGAGGACACTTGAAGCACATTCCTTGAAATGATGGGGACCCTGGAGAAGCAGCAAAAAAGAGAGCGCCAGGAAGACTGGATCCCACTGCACTGAGGTTTGGGGGGCTGGCGGGAGCTCAGAGATCTTGCTGGCTCAAAAGAAAGGTGAAGTGACCTAAAGAAAAGGATTGTGGAAGAATCTCATAATTTGTTGGTTGGATGTCGTTTCAGTTTAGGTACTTGAAGAATTTGAAGGCGCTACTCAGTGGATAAAGTGAAGGAACAGAACAATGTCCACAGGGGGAGCTTAACTGTCCTGCCCAGCTCTCCCCTTCCCGCCGCTGGCCTTGGATTCTCGCCCTGCTTCTCACTGGCTACTGGCTTGAGCCTGGGTGACCATTCCTAACAGTACCTCTCGTGCATTTTACGCGGGCCTGCCATGGCTGTTACCTTCGCAGGGCCCTCTGTCCACTCTGGGGCGGTTAGAAAGAGTCTGATGAGCTGACCCACTTTTAGGAGTTGATAGACTTAACCTTTTAGAACCGTGCCCGTTGGACTCAAGATCCAATCACAGCTAAGATGTACTGTAAATGTAAAATACACACTCAATTCCAAAGACTTAGAACAAAAAAAGACTGTAAAATCTCGTAGTAAAATGTTTTATATTGATTACGGTTGAAACGATAATATTTTGGATATATTAGGTTGAATAAAATACATTATTAAAATCCATGTCACCTGCTTTTAGTCTTTTTAGTGTGGTTACTAGAAAATTTTAAATTCCCTCTGTGGCTTGTGTTCTATTTCTACTGGCCGGCGCAGCTGTGGAGGCCAGTGCATTTCAACGGGGATGTCACCGCCTTGGCCCAAGGGACTGTCTCCAATGTGGGCGTCTTTCGGACAGGGCAGCCTCCCAACGTGCTCTGAGTTGGGCCGTGCAATTTGTTGCTCTTTTGCTCATGGATAAGATCAGTCCTGTATTGGTCCCCTATTGCTGCTGTAACAAATTGCTACAAACTTAGAGGCTTAAAACAATACAAATCTACTGTCTTACAGCTCTGGAGTCAGAAGTCTGAAATCAGATTCACTGGGCTCAAGACAGATGTTGGCAGAGCTGGTTCTTCCTGGAAGCTCTGAGAAAGGAGAATACAATTCCTTGCCTTTTTCAGCTTGTAGTGACTTTCCGTTTTCCTTGGCTCGTGGTCATTGCTGCCATTTTCAAATCACATTACTCCATTCTCTGTTTTTGTCATCACACCACCTTTCCCTCTCTGATCTCCTGCTTCCCTTTGATAAGAACCCCTGTGGTTGCATTGGGCCCACCTGAACAGTCCAGGATACTCTCTCCATCTCAAAGCTCTTAATCACACTTGCAAAGCTCCTTTGGTCCTATAAAGTCATATTCACAGGCTCTGGGGAGTAGGATGTGGACATCTCGGGGTCCATTATTCAATGTAGCACAAGTATTTCATCCTAACCTCTGATTTATAGGTCATAAGATGGCGCATGAATACAGAACCATAGAACCAAGAGTCATAGCCCTGGAAAGGGGAATGGAAAGATGTCCTCCTGACTTTAGGACCCTAAAGTCCTATAATCTCAATCTTCACGTGGATGAAGTGACAAAGACGCAGAAAGGTTTAGTGACTTAGGTGAGCTCACCCAGCCAAGAAGAGCCCACAGTGGGGAGAAGCCCATCCCCCTTGCTGGTGCAGAACCCCACTGGTTGCGCGAGGCAGCTCTGCCCCGCTCCCTCCTTTGCAAATACAGCAATATTCTGTGACCTTGTCTGACCTTGTGCTCTCACAGACCATCTTCAAGTTGATGGCCCTCTAGCTCCTTTGGAAGCAGCTCAGATGCGTGGCTGTATCAGGGGACCCATTCTGACAAGACTCAGGAAAAACTACAATCAAAGGGGCAGCGGAAACTGGTTTAAAGCAGATGGTGGGCCTGATGCAGCCCACACCATGCACGCAACGTGCCGGGGCTGGTGATGCCGGTTTTATTAATCAGGGATGGAAGGAAGCAACTTGAGCTCCAGGTGGCAGGACGCCGTGCGGATCTGTGTGGCAGGGGCAGAGGAGGCCCCACTCAGCAGTAGTTTTTCTTCTCTGACATGTCTTCCTTCAGCCTAAAGACTTCCCGCCCACTTCTGCCTCTCTGCCACCTCTCTGCAGACGCCCGCCTTGTTCATCTCCGTCCTTCCTAGTCACTTATTTCTTTTTAGTCATGTTGGCAGATGATCCACCATCCACTGGAGAAGTGGAGTCAAGGAAAGGAAAACACTTCATCCTCAGGACAAGGAGGTTTTGTTGCGGTGTGTTCCCACCATCTGTTCACTCTCAGTTCTCATCACCAGGCCCAGCTTGAAGAGGGGGTCTGTGAGGAGGCTGGCAGGCAGCCCTCTAAGAGCACATGGGTCTCGGGTCTGGTCTTGGAGATGGGGTACCACTCTGTAAGGCTGGGACTGGGCGTGGTGAGGGAGTGTGGAAACAGAATATAAAGAAAGGATACAGTCAGGGCGAGGAGTCACAAGACCTGGGTTCAAGTCCTAGATCCAGCATCTACTTTTGGTGTGACCTTGAGCAGGTCACTGAAACTCCCTGACCCTCAGTCTCCTTGTCTGCGGGATGGAGATAGCAGTGGCTAGTCCCACCTCACAGGGCTGTTGAGAGAATCAGATGAGAAAATGAATGTGACTGTACTTTGCAAACTTTAAAGGACATCTCAAGAATGAAGGATAGATCAGGAATGCAAAACGGGGTCAAGCTTAAGATTAGGCCTGGCCAGCAGAAGGTCTGAAACACTCAGGGTCGAGTTACGATTGTGGTCCCCAATGCAAGTAAGCTGCTGGGGGAAAGTGAATGGGGGTCAAATAACAAGAATGGACACCATGGGCAAAGGGCTAGAGGCCTATGGGAGACAGGCACATGGATGCGGGAGATGAGGCTCCAGAACCAGCGTGGAGACACTGAGCATGCTGACTGTGAGAACGGCATGGAAGGAATTTGGAGGTCATCCAGAGGACAGCAGAGCAAGGCAAGGGCTCCAGGGGAGTGCCGTGATCCGACTACGTTAGAGAGATCTGGCTGGCTGGAGCGCCGAGAGGGTGGGAGGAGGGCAAGGCCGAGGTGGGGAGACCAGAGCTGCTGAGGATTGAGAGAGCCTGGTCACAGAAGTCAGGAGAAAAGAGTGTTTCCAAAGAAAGGAGAGGGCAGCCGGGTCAACCAGTGCCAAGAGGTCAGGTACTCTGAGACATGAAATGTATATCTTGTGCATGGCAAAATTGACGTCATGACGGGGAAAGCAATTTCCTTGGGAGGGCGAAGCCAAGCGCCAGGAGACTGAGGCGTGAATGGAAGAAGATGGAGTGGTGACAGCAGCAGCTTAGGCAAGTTCAAGTGCGTGCTGGGTAGCAGAGACGAGACAGAGAGCTGTAGCCAGAGGGAGAGGCGCGCCAGGTCAAGAGCTGTTTGGTGTGCTTTGGTTTGGGTTTTGTTTTAAACGCCGAACAGGCCTTAAGCAGATTTAAATGCTGGTGCAATAATCCTTAGAGGGACAGAGGTTGAAGGAAGAGAAGAGAGAAATCATTTAACAAATATTTCTCAAATGCCTGTCATGTGCCTAGTACTGTTTTAGGCTCAGGGGACACAGCAAGGATAAAGATTTATGGACGCTTCCTTCTTGTAAATGGATAACCGATGGAGCAACCTCTTCACAAAGGGAGAAAACTTTGGGATTCAGAGCACAGGTCGAGGGTCAGCCACTGACAAAAGGAAAGGCAGAAAAGAGCACAAATGCAGGTTAATTGGTGGGTGTCATGCAAAGCAGTTGAGGAAGTTCCTGTCCAGTGGCTTTTATTTTTGCTTCCAAGTACGAAACAAGGTCATCTGTTGGGACTCAGGTGGGAGGACAGAAAGGGGAAGTCTAGGGGAGAGGAATGAAGATTTGAAATAACCAAGATGGATAATGAGCAAACGTGGGAGAAGGGGATGGCCGGGGCAGCCCAGCGATTTAGGCATCTGATTCTGATGCCTTGGAGGCAACAGAAATCATGAATTCACAGAGGGACACACGTGCAGCATTTGCCCCCAGCAGCCCAGGCATAAGAGGAGATGAAAAGGGTTCAATTCATGCACAATTGGAATTTTGCCCAACGGGCACAAAATAGGTGAAGACATGGGCGAGGACAGTTTGATGGCTGATGGGATGGACCAGTCCAGGGCAGAGAGGAGGAATTCAAAACTAGATGACAGAGGATGGTGGAGAAGTCAAGGACTGGGGGTATTGAAGAAGTCAAAGAGCAACCTTCGAAGGAGAAGCAAATGAGGGACAAGGAGGGAAAGGAAGGAATTTGCACTGGGAGACAGGGAGGTGTGGACATAAGATTCCACGGGCAGAGCCTTTCCTGAGGATGGCCAGGTCCAAGTGTGGTTTCGGGAATGGAGGGTTGAAGTGGGGGTTGAGAGTTCCTCCAGTCCTTTGGGAGGATGTCTGGGTTTGGGATGGAGAGCCAGACTGAATCGGATTCTCCTACAACATGACCAGGAGGCAGTTATAGGAAGGAAGGAAGTGGTCAGTGTTTACTCCTTCCTATTGCCCTTAGGAAAAGCCCAGCTCCTCTTCCAGCCTTAAAAGACATGACCTGCACCCAGCCCGCCCTCCAATCTCACCTCTTGCTTTCTTGCTTCTTGTTACTACTCTCCATCACCTCAAGGACCTTTTTCACTTCTGTGTTTATGAAGCCCCTTTCTCCTCCACACATTCTGCACACATTCTCCTCCACACGGTCTGCTCCATCCCACTCTCTTTTCATGTGTGGCTCCTTCCTGTCCTTCAGCTCCCAGACTTGTCACTTTCTCAGAGAAGACTCAGCCCCACCCCCTCTAAATTAGTTCCCCATGTTACTATCGCTCATAGCATCCTGTTCTTTTTCTTTATACTTATTTCTTTGTCTACTTAACGTATGTCTCCCCCACTGGACAGAAAACTCCACATGGACAGGAACCATGACATTTTTATTCATTTCATATCCCCAGCTCCTAGCAGAGTTCCTGGCACAAATGACACCCAGTAAATATTGTTGAACGGATTGAAAAGCAGAATAGGAAGATGGCAAGCACACCCTAGTGGAACAATCAACCCTTGAATGCTCCAAGCTGCCTCTAGCCTCAGTGGCTTTCTCTGCCTGCAGCGACCCTCCTGGCACTTTGGTTGGCTGACTTCAACTCATCCTCAGGACAAAGTATAACTTCCAGCAGGAAGCCCTTCCTGACCATCCCTAGTCTGGGATGCCATGGCTGGGGATTCTCCATTTGCTTGTCTGTCTCCTCCGTTCCAGTGTGAAGTGCTTGAGAACAGGGATGCGGTCATGTGGTCACAGGGATACCCAGTGTCTAGGATACAGTGGGGCATGGTAAGGACCTGATGAAAGTCGATGCATGCATGCATGCATGACTGAAGGCTGCCTCACCCTTGCGGGTCAGCCATTATTTAAAGCACAGAGTGCAGCAGGTTAAGGCCGGAACAAACTTAGAGACATTTTTGTCCCATGCCTTCAACGTAGAAATGAGGACACTGGAGCCAAGAGAGGGCAGTGTGCTTGTAAAACCCCTGCAGAAAGGCAGGGGCAGAGCCAGGGCGGGAATCTCCTCCTGTTGACCCATAGTTCAGGGCTGTTTCTACCACACCAGGCAGCCTCCCAATATTTTTGTACTGCCCTGAAATTTGAAATCTAGATATTTTGAAAAATGAAGTTCTAATAGGAACCCTCAGGTGTTAACTGGTATGAATGTGAATAGACACATCCATTTGGGGAAGAAATTTGGCAATATTTTAGATAGATAAATAGATAGTACATACCGTGTGATCCAGCAATTCTACTCCTGAGTACAGATATTCTGCAGAACATTTTTTTAACTTGAGCTCAAGGAATTTTTTTATTTCAGTATTGGTTTTTTTGTTTTTGTTTTTGTTTTTTTTTTTTACTGAGGTAACATTGCTTTATAACATAATATAGATTTCAGGCGTACACCACTATATTTCAACTTCTGTATAGACTGCATCCTGTTCACCACCAAAAGCCTAGTTTCCATCCGTCACCGTACACATGTCCTCCTCTAACCCTTTTGCCCTCCCCCCAGCCCACTTCTCCTCTGGTAACCACAGTCTACTCTCTGTCTCTATGTGTTTGGTGGTGGTGGTGGTTGTTTTTATCTTCCGCTTGTGAGTGAGATCATATGGTATTTGTCTTTCTCCATCTGACTTATTTCACTTAGCATAATACCCTCAAGGTCTATCCGCATTGTCACAAATGGCAAGATTTCATCCTTTTTTGTGGCTGAGTATTATTCAGTTGTGCATATATACCACATCTTCTTTATTCACTCATCCACTGATGGGCGCTTAGGTTGTTTCCATGTCTTGGCTATTGTGACTGACGCTGCAGTGAACATAGGGGTGCGTATATCTTTTCAAATTAGTGTTTTCATGTTCTTTGGATAAGTAATCAGAAATGGGATAGCTGGATCATGTGGTAGTTCTATTTTTTTTCTTTTTGAGGAAGACTAGCCCGGAGCTAACTACTGCCAATCCTCCTTTCTTTGATGAGGAAGACTGGCCCTGAGCTAACATTCATGCCCATCTTCCTCTACTTTATATGTGGGATGCCTACCACAGCATGGCCGTTTTGCCAAGCGGTGCCATGTCCGCACCCAGGATCTGAACCGGCGAACCCCAGGCCTCCGAGAAGCAGAACATGCGAACTTAACTGCTGCGCCGCCGGGCCGGGCCCAGTAGTTCTATTTTTAATTTTTTGGGGTATCTCCATACTGCACCAACTTACATTGCCACTAGCAGTGTACGA
The DNA here is from genome assembly GCF_037783145.1 of Equus przewalskii. Taxonomy (NCBI): domain Eukaryota; kingdom Metazoa; phylum Chordata; class Mammalia; order Perissodactyla; family Equidae; genus Equus; species Equus przewalskii. The sequence goes on from NC_091840.1 coordinate 39,237,157, forward strand.
GGGTTCCCTTTTTCTTGACATCCTCTCCAACTCTTGTTATTTCTTGTCTTTTTAATAATAGCCTTTCTGATGGGCATGTAGTGGTACCTCACTGTGGTTTTGATTTGCACTTCCCTAATAATTAGTGATGTTGAACAACTTCTCATGTGCCTGTTGGCCATCTCTATACCTTCTTTGGTAAAATGTCTGTTCAGATCGTCTACCCATTTTTCAGTCAGGTTGTATTTTTGTTGTTGAGTTTTATGAGTTCTTTACATATTTTGGATATTAACCCTTTATCAGACATACGATTTGCAAATATCTTTTCCCACTTGGTAGATTGTCTTTTCATTTTGTTGATGGTTTCCTTTGCCATGCAGAAGCTTTTTAGTTTGATGTAGTCCCATTTGTTTATTTTTTCTTTTGTTTCCCTTGCCTACAGAGACATATTCAAAAAGCTGCTTCTAAGACTGATATCAAAGAGTTTACAGCCTTTATGTTCTTCTAGGAGTTTTAATGGCTTCAGGTCTTATATACAGGTCCTTAATCCATTTTGAGTTATTTTTTGTGTATGGTGTAAGATAGTGACCTGCTTTCATTCTTTTGCGTGTGGCTGTCCAGCTTTCCCAACTCATTTATAGGAGAGACTTTCCTTTCTCCATTGTATGTTCTTGGCTCCTTCGTCAAAAATTGGCTGTTCTGTATTGTTTATAATAGCAAAAATTGAAAAGTTTACATGTCCATCAATAGGAAAATGGATAAATAAGTTGCGATACATTCATGTAATGGAATATGATGTAACACCTGAAGGAAATGAAGTAGATCTGCATATGTCACCACGGAGGGAGTTCAAAAGCACACTATTGGTTCTCAACATGTTGATGGTGCTGGTGTTGATGATTCTGAAGGTCCCTGGGACTGATAATAGGAGAAGCCCTCCTGGCGTGATATACCATAGGTCCTCTGGGTAGGTCCTTACTAGAATGGCTTCTGTGGAACCACCAGAGTGTTCTGGACCACATGCGTAAGCATGCGGAGTGTGGAGTCTAAAGTCAAAGCCCCAGGACTAGGTGATGGTTGGTGAGGGATCCATGCTTTTCTTTATTTTGTGAACAGAGCTACCAAATAATAGCTTCTGAGCTTTTCACCTCTCCTGTCATTGGGAGATATGTCTAGGTAGGTCTAGAAAATGTGATAAGTGTCAAAATGATGCTAGACATGGGAAAGGGATCAAAACTGCAAGAGAATTGGAGGTATTTATAGGCAGCTGCTGGAGATGGTCAGATGGTCATGTGGGAAAGTAGGAGGAGACCTGCCAGGTGAGAGAGAGAGTGCACCTGAAGCAGCAACCACTTTTCCCCCTTCTTTCTGATGAGGTGGGCCGCCTCTCAACGTGGTTATAGGGATGGGAGTGGTCACAGTGTTGAAGTGGGAAGGTAAGGAGCTGCAAGGAGACGTGGAAGTTACTGGCATGTTTGGTGCTTATGAAATCTCTGTGAAAGCCACTCTTTTTAAGTCAAGTGTGGGCCAGACATCATTACTCGACCCTCATCATTAGAGAGAAGTCATCTGCCAATGAAATCTCTTAAGACTATGTCCAATCAACAAAGCCAAACCTACAAAACCCTCACGTAACGTTGAGGGGGAAAAAGCAAATTGCAAAAGGATATCTATAACACTGTGGTAATTATATACATCTTTGAAGTAGAGATATCTAGCAAACATGTGAAAACATGGACGGTTAGGGCACTCACTGACTTCAAAATAGTGTTACAGGGGCGAAAGAGGTATCATAGATGCTTCCATTGCATCTGCGATGTTTTATTTCTTTTTTAAAAAAGATCTGAAGCAAATGTGGCAAAATTTCAACACTTGTTAAATACAAGTGGTGGGGACATGGATGTCCGAATTTTATTGTCTAGACCTTTCTGAATGTTTATGTAGGTCATGATTTCTCAAGAGCAGCTAAGAGCTAGCCAAGTAAAGAGGAGGGGGGAGAATGTCTCAGGTTGGGGTCCAGGTGGAGGTGAGAAAGGCATATTCAAAGCCCAGACAGAGAGGGTATTGGACATCAGGGAGAGGTAACTTCTCAGGATTGATGGAGGTGAAGTGAGGGGGTGACGGAGGAGAGGCGTAACAAGAAATGATCCTGGAGAGGCAAGAAAGAGCCAGGTCAATCGTGCAAGGCTTTGCCAGCCATGATGAAGAATTTGGACTTTACCCTGAAGGCGGTAGGAAGCCCTCGAAAGACTTCGAGCCCAGGAGTGAGAGAGACATGAATGTGAAAGAGACCTCTGCTGCCACAGGAGCACAGATTGGAGGCAGGGAGATCAACTCTGCCCCGGTGAATTTGGGATGAAGTGGAGTGGAGTGAAATTGAAAGGAATGGTGGGAATTAACCACCCCCTCTTAGGGCTCCTTAGCTCTCTAGTCTTACACTAACCATTCTAGCATCACCCCCCTTGTAATCAATTATACAGCTTCTGCTAGATGGCCTCCAGAGCCACCTGCTCCACCTTTCTCCATCTTGCTCTCCGCCCTGGCAGGTGGGCCACTGTGGACCAAATCAACGAGCTCATTGTCCTTGAGCTTCTGATCCTGTTAGCTAATGGGGAGCATTGGAGAAGCTCAGAGGGAGGGAGTACTACTTGGGTTCCCTCCCTGGGAGGTTACCTTGGGCTGCCTGTGTCCCTTGACAGAAGGTCAGTGCCTCTCTCAAGGTGGCCTGCTGTGAACGGCTCTTTCCTGCTGGGTTCCAGGATCCATCCCCGCTTACTTCCCCCTTGGCCCTGGGGATGGTGACAGCCAAGAAGCTGCTGGCTCCACCCACTCCTTTATAATCAGTCCCTTTATAAATAAACCCTCCTTGAATTATCTTAATCTGAGTGTGCCATCTGTTTCTGGTTAAGACCCTATCTGATACGATGCAACTCTCCCCCATTAACCTATAACCAACTCAAGGGCAGGGGTTTTTTTGTATGGAGCTCCCCGGCTAGGACCTGGCACACTGTGGGTGACCAAAGCATGACTGATGAGTGAATGAAAAATGGTATCGATGGTGAGTGGATGAATGGGGTGCGCTCCTGGGTTTGTGAATGGGGCATGTACAGGTCTTGGGCTCCTTGGGGCAAAGAAAGAGGTGATTCCAGGAGAAAGGAAAAATGTGAAAGGAGAAGGGACCTAACATTTGTAGAGCTCCTGGAGCTCGACAAGAACGGTGATAGGTTCTTCATTTATTCCTCTCATTATGTGCCCCAAACATCGTGATCCTCGTCACATAGGCAGAAGCCAGAGGTTCAGAGAGGTTAAGGAGTTTGCCCAGCACCGTGTTCTGGTGTTCCTTCCACTTCTCCGTATTGTGGGCAAATCTGATCTACCTCCTAATTGAGCCTGCGGGCTTTTTGTTGAGTGTCCAGAAGCCCCATGTGGCGCTCACTCCTGCCTGCTATGCCCCCAAGCTCCTGCGCCCCAGAGGCTGGCATTTCCTGCCTCAGGGGGTGCCTTGTCTGGGCTGTCACTCATGGCAGGCTTCCTGGGGTCTGATCTCCATTCGTTTCTGCATCCTTCATCTCAGGCGTAAATGTCACTGACATTATTACGGTGGTGGGCTGTCGGGATGTTTATCCATCCGGTACTTTTCAAACCAATTAGGTGGATTTAGTGCTTAGATGACGGCTCCTGAAAGCATCATTCTGGCCTAGAGAAAGAACCAGACAGATGGATATTATGCCAGAGCCCCCCATGCCAGTCCGTGCCCCGGGGCCTCCTTGCTGGAATCGAATCCTTCCTGCTCAAGGAATGAGCCTTCTTTTCTCCGTGGCCTGGTCGGAGCCAGCAGGAGTCGAAGCAAACAGGGCAGCAAGAAGGTACTTACTGATTATTGCATGCCCATGGGCTGTACTCTATGCTCCAGGCTGGCTCATTTATTCTTCACCACAACCCTACAAGAAAGGTATTGATATTTCCATTCTACAGTTGGGAAAACCAGGGCTCAGAAAGGTGAAATAAACAGGCCAAAGCCACCCGGGATTGGAACCCAGGATAGCTGAGCTCCAGAGGCCCAGGCTGCCTGCAGCCCACTCCACCCCCTCACCAAACCCCTCCCCTGTCCTTTACCAGCTGGCCTCAATATCTCACCTCTTTCCTGGCCCCTATGAGCCCCATGTTTCCTTGCTTCTTTCCTTCTCCAGGCAGTCATTCATGCCATTTGCACCTCCAGCCCTACGCCAATGTAGAGTGATCATTCCATTACATGGCTGCACAGGCTGTCCCAGGCAGCCTGTCTGGAACACCCATGTTTACTGTCACCTCTTTGGGTTAAGACACTGAAGGATCCAATGGAGGGGCAAGAATCTGGTAAGGTCAAAAGAAGATGGGCTTTAGAGCTCAGTCAGACCTGATTTCTAATCTCAGGCCTTCCATTTAATGACTGCATAAACGTGCGAAACTCATCTCTAGGCACACACATCTTCCTCTGTAAAATGATGCTGTAACATCTGCTTTGTAGGGTTGTTTTAAAGATGGAAAGGATGACTTATGCAAAGAACCAAGTGCATGGCAGGTGTTCGACAAGAAATACCAGTTAATAGCCACTGGTTTAAATTCCCGGGTTCAAATTCCTTCACAGTAAGTCCTTGAGTAAGTTCCTAAGGTCTCTAAGCCTCGGTTTCCTCATCTGTAAAATGGGGAAATACTAGCACTTCATAGGCTGGTTGGGAGGGTTTCATTGACCTCGATAATGCAAAGAAATGATTGAACACAGCACTTGGCATATAGAAAGTATTCAAAAGACTCTTGTTGTTACTAAGATTAATATTATCAAAATCTTCATTGTGGTCATCCAAGAGATGGGATATGTTTGCGCCCTCCTGATTACTGTATATTTCTTGTGTTAAATTCAATATTGTTATCCTCTCAAAGCCTGACCATTCCCGAGAGAAAAGGCAGTCTCTCTTTCCAGAACATTCCTTGTTTCCTTGGAACAATGGAGACTCCCTTTTCTGTACTTCTGCTGTGCTTAGTACCTCCCTAACAACACGCAGTATTGTGTGGACAGCAGTTTGTGGTGTCTGTCTCCCCCACCCAGCGATTTCAGTACAGGTGATCAAATCGAGTTTATCTCTTCATTTCTAGCATCTCATCTAGTACTGTTCTCAGCACAAAAGGCTTGATTTAAAAATGAAGAAAAGGGAGAGAAACTTCTTAAAAGAAGGTTTGTATAATTTCATTGAAATGAGCATGGATGTTGCGTCTGAAAGGCAGGTCTGGAGAGTGGTGGGGTTAAGACTTTTCTCCAGGACTGAAAGAAGAGAACCAGCCAAGATCCACAGAATTAATGAGAACCCACAATGCAAAGCCTGTTTTGCCGAGTTTCTAAAAGGCAAGTGTCATCTGTCAGCAGCGAACTTGTTCAGATGACCGAATCCCAGAGTCGGTCAGCTAGCTCGACAGTTCCGTCTAGGTCATTTCTCCCGACACGGAAGGGCTCTGAAGAGTTCTTTCACACTAACAATCACAAATTGCTCCTGTGAGCAATATTTTTCAAAGATGAAGCTGATCAAAAACATGTAAAGGACAAATGTGGCCCAACGTTGTTGCACCAATCTTTCCAGAGTGAGTGTTGGAGAGAAGGTGTGCGGAACACTCTCAGCCCTCAGAGGTTCTCTGAGCCAACCAGCCTGGTGTGACCAAACCATTGCTTTGCTGGGCATCAGGTGGACTGGCCTTCAAGAGATCCAGAACATATTCCTGAAAATCCCCGGGCAGGGGTGGGATGCACAAGATCCGGGAGAGTGAGACAGATCAGGTGTAGAAACAGGAGCATAGCTGAGAAGCAGAGGCAGAGGGGAGCTAGAGGCAGGGGAAGCAGGTACAGAGGCCACAGGTGGGTGCTCTGAACCCCCCAGGTGTGTCCTTATTTCGCCTGTATGGGCAGGTGGCTTCAAGGTGATTGGGTATATGGGACTTCTTAAAGGTCCCAGATGGAGAAGCATGCATTTGCTTTCAAAAGCTTTTCCTGGTTAAAGGTACCTCTTAACTCTGGGTCCCTCTGTCCCAGAAGAACCAGAGGACCAGGGGATGGCTGAGAGCTCTGCTGCTCCCAGTGTGGTCCACAGACGTGCAGTGTCGGCATCACCTGAGAGTGTACTAGAAATGCAGAATCTCAGGCTTTGTTCCAGACACCCTGAATCAGAATCTTTGAGGAGAGGGCCCAGGAATCTGTATTTTAACAAGCCCTCCAGGGGAGGGTTAAGCATGCTAAAGCTTGGGCCTGGTTCAGGTCACCAGCTCTTAACCAAAGATGCTCATCAGAATCCCCTGGGGGGATGGGGCTCCTTTAACATGCAAACACCCAGGTGCCACTCCCAGGGCTCCTGAAACGTGGGGTCTGAAAGAGATCTGGCCATTTGCAAATTATCTATATGATCCCTGAGTGCTTCAGATGTATAGTCTTGGTTTGGAAGCATTAGCCTCCTAAGTTCTTTAAGACCCAAACCCCTGGGTGATGGTTTCCTGGCTGGATTCTGCTATTATCCTCAATTATAACTCTCCCCATGGTCTAGCTCAGACACCAGCTGCTCTTTGAGTCCCTTCCTGACCTCTCTGGTCAGAATGAATCGTTCCTGGCTCTGAGTCCCTGCAGCCGCTCCACGCTACACCCCTTTCAGCTCTCATTCCATTCTGCCTTGCGTTGTGCATTATAACTGGTTGCGCATTTGTCTCCCTGTCTAGTTGTTAGCTCCCCATCCTGGCTTTTAAAGTCCGGGCTTTTAGTCATTCTTGTTTTCCTGTGACACTTAGCACAGTGCCTGGCACTTTGCAGATACATAGTATCTTAGCTGCTATATTATAAATATTGAAAAATTCAGATTCTCTCCATCCTCAAAAGTAAGGTGACAGCAGGGAGCTGACCATATTTCCTTACTAAATAGGAAGTAAGGGCTTCCTTGTATACTTTTGTTTATGGTGTCAGGTCAAATGCTCAACTAATTCTAAAAGGAAGGTTGGTACAATTATTATCACCATTTTGTTCAGCGAGATCATGTGCTCCGTTCAAGGCCACAGCTAATGAGTGGGAATCTAGACCCCACAGCCATCACTCTCCCCAATGCCATCTCCAGACCATGCTCATTGTGTTCACTGCTCTCTCTGCTGCCTCCAGAGGGGCCACTCAGAGAAGACTCATGACACAGTTTCTGCTATAGTTCTTGACTATAACCCCAGTTTCCTCTTCCTGCAGCTCTGGGGGTCACTGGAAGCTCAAAGGGATGACTGGAAGAATCCTGTGATTGTCTGTGTCCAGGCGCTAGTGTGCTGGGGAATCTGCAGGGCTTTCGGTCCAGCTGCACAGGCCAGGTTGGCACCCCTGCCTACTGCCCCAGTTCCTGTTGGTCTGAGCCCTTTTGCTGGGCCTGGCTCCTTGCCCTGAACCCAGCCTGCCTGGCCAAGGCCCACACACTGTGCCTTGTCTATCCAAATCTATGACCCCTGAGGCTGGACCCTGCTCCCTGCACCACAGTCCTATTTCTGACTGGCGTCTGCCTCTAAACCATGCGGGCCATCTGTGGGCACCTGTCTCTGAGCATCACCCCTGCCAAGAGCTTCCTTCTGCCAGGCCTAGCCCGCCACTCAGACCCTCCTGGGTTAGCAATGCCAGAAGGTGTCCAGCCAACTTTTTACACCCCTTTGGGCACCGACATTGACTGCTGGCTATCTCCCTTCTCTGGAGTCCAGGCCTCCCACCAGGCTCTTTGCCCCTACCGTCCTGGCCTCCTTTCCTTACTCACCAACTTGTTGCTTAAGGCCAGCATGCCTCATCCTCCAGTCTGCGGTGCCCACATTTCTAGCAGACACCTGATCTTGCCATTGGCTGTGCTCTGAGAGGGAGTCAAGAGGCACCTACTCTCTCAGCTTGGGCAATGGATTTACAATCAGAAAGCATGGATTTGAGAACTGACTTTGCCTCTTACTGGCTGTGTGACCTTGAAAAAAACTGATTTTTTTTTTTGATTCTCAGTTTCTTTACCTATTTAAATGAGGAGGATATATATATATATATGTGCACACATATATACATAATTTATTTAATAAAGTCATGAGGATTAAATGAGATGATAAATGTGTAGTTACATGATAATTATAAAGTATCCTAGAAAAATTTATCATGGTACTACTATATTTTGTTACTATACTGAAACAGAGAGAAAAAGATAAGGTTTCTTTTTAGAAAGCCCTATTTTAGAAGTATGTAATATGAGGTGTTTTCAAATCAAAAGAACCAAAACAAAATGTTTTTATGGTTAAAGGAGGAATTTCAGTACCCGGAAAATTAATCTTTTTTGGAATCTTTTTTCCCGGATAAATTAGTTGTTACTACATTTTGCCGTCCGGGATACAGAGGGGAGAACATGAAGTGGTCTTTGCCTTCCCAACCACCACCATCATTTCTCTCTTCGGTGGTTCTTTGATCACTGATTTCTTCAGTCATTTGTCTAATAATATTCTGGAAGCTAGGAATAGGCCCTGGCTGGGCAGTGGTGGAGCAGGTAGAGGATGGAACCCAAAGCTGCTTACAAGCTCCTCTGGTTCTCAATAAAACAGCCTCTTTATCGCTAACCAACAAAAAAGGCCATACTCTTGAGTCATCAATCCTGAGAACGGAGGAAGAGCCATCTGATAAGTCTAGAAGGCCACTGTCTGAGCATCCTAGTCCTGAACGAGACCCTCCCAACTCTCTGGTCCAGTCTCCCCACCTTTTGGAGTATCTACCCTACCCCAAGACTGTTCATGATTTTCTCACCTCTAAAAACTTTTTGGAAGATGTTTCTCATGTTACCTATTCCCCATCTGTTCCAACACTGTAATAATCCTTTCCAAATTCACCCTTATTTTTAAATATTCTTTTAAAAATATGATCCAATTAGTGCAAAGAATCCTTGCCCTACTGAAGTCTCCCATCTCCGAATCCCAGTGCCTTAATGGTTAAGAAGTTCTTCCATAAATCTGACTGCATTTTCTCCGGCTTCAGCCTGAGGATGCTTTCTTTGGCTGGTCCTTACAGCCTTTGAGACTTGACTCCAGCAACTGCAAGGACACTCTGGTGTGGAACCTTCCTCCACATCTCCACGTAAGTCAAGCCTGAAAGAAGGGGTGCCGCTCAGGACCAGAATCAGGAGTCCAGTTTCCGGTCTTGCCTCTGCCACCACCACCTGTGTGTCTGGACCCTCGTCTCTTCCCCTTTCTGGGTCCCAGATCATTCATGTTTCAAGTGAGGAGGTCAGACCTTTCCAGCTCGGGAATTTCTAAGCTTTCTTATCATCAAAGCCCATCCTCCAAGATCCCTCCCTTACTCATCTCACTACCCTTCCCAAAGTGACTTAGGAATTTATGTTTTCAGCACAAGGAACAGCTTTCCTGTTGAACAATTATGAAAATTCAGCATTTGGGGGAAAGCACTATAAACCGGCCTGGTGTATTATTGCTCTAACAGTCCCTGAGCTCCTAATAACAACAGCCAGGGGAGGCAGGAAGTCAGCATGAAATATGGCCCACTTGTTTTCTTAACAGCCTGCTTTCCAAAGTTATCCAGGAACTGTCAGCTCCACGTGGAGCGCTGCATAAAAAACAGGGCAATTTCCTGTCTTCTATCCTGGTGTCTCATGCCCCAGACATTATTTTAATGGAATTCCGTTGTATTTTGTATTTAAATGGACTTGAAGGCAAACAAAACATTTAAAGGGAGAAGTATCTTCCTAAGCAGAAAAAAGTGCCTTGTTGGTACTAGCAAACTAGGAAAAGTCATGAGTCAAGGAGTCTAGTGATTCAGAGGGGTCTAGAGATGCTACCTTGAGCTTTGTCCAAATGCTTGGAGGGTGGGAAGGCGGCCGAGGACTCAGCGTGAAGTTCCACATAATGGGCCCAGTAGGAGAGTTAATTTCTAGGCACTTAACCTGCTGGTGTTATAAAAACATTTAAAAAGGGAGAAAAAGAAAGGAAGAAAAGACATGGGTAGAGTCATCAAGAAGTCTGGAATCAAGGATGAGGGTCTTTTAATTAAAATTTCCTAGTCTGAAGTCTTCCCCAAATGTCAGCAACAAGGAGCCCTCTATTTGGGTTCAAATACTGTATTATCCAAACCCCTGCCCCACCACCCCAAGGGAGCCTGGGGTTAGTGAGAAGCTAAATAGGATCTGGCCAGAAATGGGGAAGCCACTGAGCAAGCAGAATCAAGAACTGCCGGAATCTAAAGACCTGTCAAATTTCAAAGGATGCAGAGAGGAAAGCCAGCTCTCACTGAACGGAGAGCAAGCTTCAGAGCTAGGAATCTTGGGACTGGGAAAAGGAGCGTCAGCAGGTAACAGGGCATTTGGTGGCACACGCTGGGGTGTGGCATGTGAAGGCCAGGGATGGGATACCAGATGTATCCAGAATTTCAAAACAGGGCTGTTTTGTGATTTGGTGTTCAGATGCCTCTCAGAAGGGTTTGTAACCAGTGTGTCAGCTGTGCTTTCTGAGGATTCCTATGTCTTACAAACCCTTCCCACGTGCCAGGTGTTGTGCTGGTTTCTGGAGACATAAAGATGTAGGATTCACCTTGAAGGGGAGAGAGGCACTTGCAAGTCATAACTGTTCAGTGCGAGCAGCATTATCACAGTCATGCACCAGGGCTGGGAAAACATAGAGAAGAGAGAGAGACCACCTGGCTGGGGGGGCTCCAGGCCATCCAGGGCCTAGAGACAAAAATCACAGTAGAACGGGTATCTGGGAGTCTAGTCACAATTCCATCAATGATTTCTCATGAATCCTGCAATTGTCTCTTTTTTGGTCCATAAATGCTGGAGATCATATAGACAGATTTTGTGAAGTAGAGACCCCCTGGAGACTCCAACCTGCCTGCCTCATTGCCTGTAAATAGACTCTGAGAGAGAGGCAGCTGACTGCCTTCTGGTTCACCGACTGACAGCAAATGGGAAATACTGGAGAATAGCAAAGGTATCTCTTTGTCCTTGGCATTCTTTGTTTGCCAGTGTTTGGCCTAAAGAGTAGTTTGCAGAGGTGGTCTTGGTCATGTGCCTAGGTAGAAGAAGAAGAAAGAACGTGATGTATTAAGATGGTTCTGCAGCTCCAACTATAAAGCATGCCAGAAACTCCCTCTGGGAGGTGATGGAAATAGGGCACTGAGTGGGACCAGTGCAGATGGATAGATACTAGATCAAACTAACCCAGCCCATGGAGTTTGCTGAATTTGAACAGGAGGACTGAGGGTGATAGTGCAGACAGGGTCCAATGACAAGTTCTAAGGAGATGAACCAAATGCACATGCAATTAGGAAAGACCTAAGATCTGGGGTTTTAATTCAAGAGGACTGGGTGGGATGACAACTTCAAGACTGCCGTGCCTTAGGAAATCTCAGAAGCAAGAATAGAAATCTATCTTTGAATTGGAGAAGTTCAAGATGATACGTAACGTTACCAAGAGCAGTGGCAGACCCAAGGGGGTGAGTGGGGCAGGAAGTAGGTGGGAGGCAGAAGCAGAGTGAGGCTCCTGTCACCTGTCCCACCCTTCTAAGCCACTCCTCCTCTAAGCACCCAGCAGAGTAGAGACCTGGCAGAAGGACTAGTAGGGAACGTGGGCTGTACATGATGGGGATATTCATCATGGCTATAACTCAATACTTTCGCAAGAATCCAGTGTTTTATTCATCCCCACATCCTCCAGAAATACCAAAGCACAGTGACCAGCAACTATTGATAGATCATACTTACAAAAGAGGAGGGGACATTTTAATATCTAATCATGCTGAATTTCTTGTGCAGAGCTGAGCCTGTGGCTAGTTGGTCATTTTGTAAAGGTACAGGGTAAGCTGCTATTACCCTGCCTGAATACAGTGGCTGTGGAGAGAGAGAGGTCCAGTGCTTGGGGATGCCTCTGCTCCACAGTCATCCAAGGAGCCTATTTCCTTCTGTCTTATGGCTCTGTCACCCACGGGAGTATTATCCATATGGTCAGAGCTGGATCGCTTCCATCTTATCCACATTCCAATCCAAGGAAAGTGGGAAAGAAGAAGCAGAGGGAAAGATATCTATTTAAAGGTTGTAACCAACCTGCACACATCTCTTCCACCTAGATCCTATTGACAGGAATTTAGTCCCATGGGCAGGCTAAGGTGTAAGAGCGGCTGGAAATGAGTCTTTGGCCATTGTGCTCACCTAAAGCCTGGTAAGCTCTATTACCAGAAGGAAAAATGAGAGTACAGATACTGGGAAGTGATTAGCAGTGTCTGCCACTGTGATTCTCAGCTGTTAATCCCAGTTGTCACCTTTGCTAGGAGGCCTTTGCTGACTCACCAAACCTGGCCCTTCTTCTGTGCTCCTATGACACCCTGTGATTAACTCTGTTAAAATGCTTACTTAAATGGGCTAAAATAATCTGTTCATTTGTCTCTCTCCACTAAAGTGTGAGCTCCAAGGGCAGAAAATATGTATTTTCCATCTCTATATCCTCAATGCCTTACACAGTAGTGCATGTTGGTGTTTAATAAAGTCTTGTTAGATGAATGGGTAGATGGGTGGATTAATACATTATTCAGTTGATGAGTGAATGGACAGGGTATAACCAGTGCAGTCAGGGATCTGCAGGTTTTCTTATGTGGCTGATGAAAGTTACACTGTAATGTATGATCATAGGATGTATATATTGAAACAGATAAGCCAGTGACTGCTTGATATGGATGTGCCGTATCAGAGACAGGATGGCTGGAGTATATAAGATATATATCAATCATCTCTTTTGATGTGTTTGGCAATAGGTTCTAGAGGATGGATGAGCATTTGGAAAACCTGGGTATCAGTCAGCTCTCAGAAGGATGATGCTATGGACAAATTCCCCACTGCTTCTAACATGTATCCTTTTTCATTTCTCTCTTAGTGCCTTTGATCAAGCCAGGCAGAATCTATCTTGAATCTTTCTCTCTACACGGTGTAGAGGGGCAGGTCATAGCAAGGAGAGTCTGGGCAGCACCAAGAAGCAGCACCCTAGGGAACCTCACAGTGTGGGAAGACAGAATGGGAGAATGTGGAAGGCTCCCTGACTGTGGAGTGGGGAGAGTGGTTATTTATATGGCTAAGATGGCGCCTGGAGGATGGACTTGGCAGAGGATAGAGAGGAGCAATGAGGAAACATTCCATCACTCCCACTCTTCCTGGGACCTGGGCTAAACCAGCGTGTCACCAACTGAACAAGATTTTGAAATGTGGATCTGAACCTGGAGGAGTGTTAAGTGCTGATTCCCAAGGAATCTAATCCTGCTGGAGTGCTTCCTCAGGCTGTAAAACTTGCATTTGGGACTATTCTGGAGAAGCAAGAGCTGAAGTGCAGGTGGAAGTGGCTTGGTTGCATTCTGATATAGTGTTATGGAGATGGATGTTACAGAAACAAGAGTGTCAGCCTTGGAGGAGGAAGCAGGATGATTTAAGAATGCAACAGACAATTATCATTGGGGCAAAGGAAATGGAATTGAGAAAAGCTGAGAAAGCTCTGGGCAGTGAAATTGGCTGGATGGTTGATAGTTCCCAGTGGGAAGAGTCATTGGCTGTGCTTCTGGAAATGGTAGAATCATACAATACTAGAGTAGTGGGAGATATGAGAACTCTGATGTCAGATTAAACTGTGGCTCTGTCACTTACTGATTCTGCGACCTTAGGCAAATTACTAAACCTCTGTGTGCCTCAGTTTCCTCATCTGTAAAATGAAGTTAATAACAGTACACACCTCGTTGGGTCATTTGAGGGTTTAAACAAGTCATAACAAATAAGTAAGTTCGTGTCTAGCACATATTGTCCATAAACATTAGTTCTTACGGAATTTGTAATGTTGAAACAGAAAGGAATAATAGACTTGGTTGATGAGACCAAATAAAGCATCTTTGGCCCTTGATTTTCCCCATTTCTGTGGTTGATAGGACCATCTGTTCTAAAACTTCCCTTTGCATCTAAGAGGAAAACTTGCCCAAAACAAAACAAAGTATTGGCTTCTAACTGAAGTATCTAGAAGTCTGCTCTGGTTTCTCCTGTGGTTCCTTCCAGAGACTCAATTGTCATCAAGGAGCCAGCCCTGATGCTCTCCATTCTAGCCTCCTTTGTGCACCAGCATGACCCTCAGATGCCCCTCCTCAAGGAAGCCAGAAAGACTGCATCAATTCCAACCTTATGGCCTCAGAGCACACCATCTAGGAAAGGGATGAGGGTTCCTCTTCCACCAGCTTCTGGACAAGAGAACAGTAGCTCGCCACCCGTATCCCCTCACTGGTACCTTGTGTATCGTTTACCCAAACTGTGTCACATGCTTAGGGACAGGACATGCTGATCAGCTTGAGCTAATCTGAGCCCACCCCAGATCTGAGAGTGGAGTCAATACCCAAGGCTAATGCCAGGGGGAAGTGGATCCCCTAAAGCAAATCTGGACATCGTGGACAGAATAAAGAATAAAGTAGGAAATAGGTATGCTGGAGGCAAGCAAAAAAAGTCCACTAGAGTATGTAAGCTATTAACTGGGCTCTCAACCAGAAAGCTGAGTAAGACTGGAATATAGTAAAATGCCTGGGACTTTTTTTTAAATCATTTCACAGTCCCCAGAAAATTTGGGGTCATGAAGACTCTAATCACAAACTGAGGACTAAATGAACTTGGTGCCACCTAATATCCTTGCAACTCTAAAGAAAAGTTCCATTCACCAAGAGATAGTCACTTTCCAGCTATCAGGCCACATTGTGATGTCAGCCCGCACACTGGTGTTCCTTCCACAGGCTGGAAGGGGCAACAGAAAATCGCCTGGAGGGACCAAGCTGGTGGGGGAGCTGCTGCCCCTGAGACTGGCGGGGACAGTGACCTCATCCCCACTGGCACAGCCAGTCCTGCCTGACACTCCCCCTGCACTGAGTAAAGGATGCTCCAGCCCCCACAGAGCAGCTTGTTACGTAGAATACGGATTCACTGCCACTCACTTCCTGCAAGGAGGGATATTGCTTGGAGCCAATCTCCTTTTATCTCTCTGCCTGGATGCTTCTCGCCCCTGCTCCAGCAATGAGCCTCTCGGTATGCAGAGCTCCTTACATTTCACTTCAGAAAATAAAGCCAAGACAAAGGAAGGAAACATATTTAGCTCTAATGATGTGCACACGTTCATTTTTCTGTTTGAATCTATGGCTGTTTAATGAGCTAAATATCCATGAGATGAATTAGATACACTGATCCTGTGTGCATCTCCTAGGAGGCGGCCTCTCAGGGACCAGATGAGCCTCAGACACAGCACACGGGACCCACACAGCATGCCTGACAAACAAGCCAGATACCGAGCAAGAGCGCAGACTGATGGGGACGTGGACAGGTAGTGGGCGATGAATCCTTCAAGGCTGACCCCGCAGCCAGTTGAGCAAGCCAAAGACTTAGCCAAGGTAAAACTGTGTCTTGATCAAAACACTTGAGTAATGGAAGGGCCCCTGGGTCATCAAAAAACCCCAAACTGATGAATAAGCTAAGGTAATGAGGTCACAAGAATTGCCAGGTTGTTTCAGTCGTCCAGTCAGAGAGAGCATTTGTCTCTCTCTCCATTGACAACTTGGAGGCTGACCAGTGATGAGGCCACCCATCTTGCTAATGTAACCGGCTCCATTGGACAGAACTCTGGTGCAGCATAGATCAGCGCCCTGAGTTATTCTAGTTCTTCTTCTTATCAGGAAAGGAAAGCTCTAAAGTTACTGTGTTCTTACACTTCTTCACCAAAGGAGCCACTTGGAACTGAACCATTTTAGACCAGAAGGGATCACAGAAATAATACTATTCAATCCCTTCATTAATGGATAAGGATTTCAAGGCTCAGATAGAGAAATTCACATGGCCGATCGGTAGGTAACCCATGATCAATAATAATAATGCTATTTTATGAATGCTTGTTTTGTACCAGGCACTGCTCTGAATGCACTGTATATATTAATCTGTTCAAGTCTTCCAACAAACCCATTTTGTAGAGGGGGAGACTGAGGCTTGGGAGTGATAACTAACGTGCCCAACATCACATCGCCAGCAAGTGATAGAGATGGGATTCAAACCCGGGGCTTCGACCTCAGAGCTCATTATGGTTTTGGCCTTTCAATAAAACCCAATTCTCCAAAAGCTCCAAAAACCAAAATGAGAAATATCTTTCCCTGTGGATCCTGGAATAAATGACTTCAGCTGAAAAACTAAAACAAATAGCCTGAGGCCTCCTAGCCTTTGTGCTGCATCTCGGGAGCTCAGTCTCCAAAGATCCCCAAGCTACACTCATCTCTGCTTTACTGGAAAGCTCTCCCCGAGAACCGTCCCTCTGACCACACCATCCTGCTTCTGGTTCCCCAGCCACAGCCAGAATTTTGAGGCTTCTTTGTCTTGGCCAGTCTATTCCCTCCATCTCCGATCCCCTTCTGCTCCATCCCCTACCACTGATCTCCTCCTCATCCTGTAAGACCCAGCCCCGAAGATGCCGCAGCTATGAAGACTTCAGCAACGACCCCATCAGAATAAGGACGCTCCCTCCCTCCCCCAGAGCACTTTATTCCCTGCCACAGCATTTTTGTGACTCTTCTCTCCATTATAATCGGTCACGGAAAGGTAGTGCATAGCCGTTGGGTGCATGGTCTTTGACACCAGTCAGACTTGAGTTTGAGATCTAACTCTGCTACCTAGGAGCTGCGTGGCATGGGGCAAATTACTAACTCTCTGAGCTTCCCTTCTTCACCCATGAGAGAATAAGATACTTAACTCAAAGGGGTCTTAGGAGAATTTAATGAGATAATTCATGCAAAGCGCTTAGCCAGTATCAGTCTTAGGGTGAGCCCTTTATACATCTTAGCTATTATTGTTGAAGTGCTGCTGCGACCACCACCACCGCCACCATCGTAGATGCATTATTAACGATATCTCTATAAACTATAAGCTCCTGGAGGTCATCTTTATGCCTGGTCTTTAGTAAGTGCTTAAGAAATGGATGCAATCCTTGGTGTAGGATTGAATTATTGAAGCAGCTGTTCAGTTTGCAAGTTATAGTTTTGGCTCCACTGATAAATTGTTTTGAAATCATTTGTCTCGTTGCTTGCCACTCAATTAGGTTTTGAGCTCAATAG
The DNA here is from genome assembly GCF_037783145.1 of Equus przewalskii. NCBI lineage: Eukaryota > Metazoa > Chordata > Mammalia > Perissodactyla > Equidae > Equus > Equus przewalskii. The sequence continues at coordinate 39,254,291 of NC_091840.1, forward strand.
AGTTTGGTATTCCTCCCTGCAGAGTATAGACTGAGTAAATATACTCAGTATATGTAAAAGAATTCAATAAACACTTAACTCAAAACTTCTCAAAGTTCATAGAGTACTCAGGATGTGCACTCATTTATTTTTTTAAAGGCTAAGGGCTAAATTCCCAAGGGAAAGAAAATAGCATTTATTGAACACTTAAAAATGGCTAGCATTTGTGGAGCACTTACTTCATGTCAGGCACCATGCTAAGGACTCCGCACACTTTCGTGTACGAATCCGTCCAACCAATTTATTAGGTAGGCACTCATTCTCCCCGCATTATAGTTAAGTAAGCAGAAACTTGAAGAAATTAATAAATTTGCCAAGGATTACAGCTGCTACGCAGGGAGCCCAGGATTTGAACCCATCCCCTTCTTACTCTGGTAGAAAGTGTCCAGCTCTGGACTAACCAATTTAGACCCTTTGACATATTTAGTGCTCCCTTCCAAACTGAAAGTGGTTGATCATCATCCTCATTTTACAGACGAACAAACTCAGTCTTCCTATAATCACTAAGGCAATCAAAGATAGAGTTGGGCTTTGAAAGGAGGGTTGTCTGACTCTACCTAAAGTCCTCTTCTTTTTTCTATGATACTCCAGGGTCTGGAACTAGAACCCTGGTGTCTGGAATGATGCTCAGTCCAGCTTTATTTCCATCTCCACACGGAACCCCAAACTATCCATAGTCCAGCAACCGTTACCTGCAAGCACCTGGCAGATGCCCCGCCTACCACACAGTCAAGAGAGAAGGAATCGCCCCAAATAAATACATCTCCACACAATGAAAACCCAGAGGAGAGAAGAAACGCCGTCAGAAAGATATATCAGTAGTCACTACCCAGTGGCTGGTGCAGCCTTGAATTATCACTGAAGGATGAGCTCCAAGGGTTGTCATTAGGAGCATATCTTGCAAGTTGAGAATAGACTGAAGGGGGTGGGGATAGTGCTTGATGGGAAATAGCAGTATCTTGGGAGCTAGAAGAGGGGGAGAGAAGACGGGGCTAAGGAGTCCTGGGGGCTGGTCTGTTTTACAGGTCCCAGGAAGACAATAAAGAGGAGAGGGAACAGAACCTTAATGAAAGCCAAAGACGCTGGGGAGAGAAGTGCCGCCAACCTCAGCAAAGCCTGGGAAATCAGGCTGCAAAATGAGAGAGGCAGAGAAGAGCACCAAAAATAACCTTGAAGGTAATGGATGAGGCAGAGGAGAAAAATCAATTCAAGGAAAACATATTAAGTGCAGAAAAACTAAATGAGAGCTGAGGGCTGGGGGGAGTCGGGATGGAGAGAGCTGTGGACTGGGAGCCTCAGGCTGGGTTCCTAGTCCAGCCCAGTCGCTAACAAGCTCTGTGACTCTGGGCGGGGTGCCTCACCTCTCTGAACTGCTGCTGGCTCCTCTTAAAAATGACACAGTTGGACAACATGGCCTGCAAAGCCCCCTGCAATTCTGACAGTCTGCGATAAAGGATTGTACAAAAGCTTAGCTTCATGTAGACAGCCCTAAGCAACTAGATGAAAGTGAGCACATTTAGTCAGTCCTCCAGATATTTCCAAATATGCAGGTGCTTGTGAGATGTAAATGAAACCCCATTGGCTTGAGTTTCACTGTTCCTTAGCCTTTTGGGGGGGCTCTGAAATTGACGATGAGGGAAACTCATAGGCACAGGTTAGCAACCATCAAAGAAGCTATTGGAAAGGGATGCTGATGACATATTTAAATGTTAGCATCAAAAAAAAATGGTGATTAAATGAGAGGATGGAGGTGTTATCTAAACTTATTGTTATAATCATTTTGCAATATATACATGTACCAAAACGTCACGTCGTACACCTTAAACTTACATATGTTATATGTCGATAATATCTCAACAAAGATGGAAAAAGAAAAAGAGAAAAATGAAAGGAGGCATAATGTTTATCCTGTAAGACATGTTAGGGGACCTGTATACAGCAAAGTCCCCCCCCAAAGAGGGCTAGTGACTTAGCAGGGCACCCTGGGACCTCTCGGACACCAGACTGGGATATATTGCAATATTAATGTGTGGCCTAAGATTTTTAAAGAATAGCAGAGTAACGCCTCACTTACCCAAGGTTATTTATCTACCATCCCCAACTGTCAAGAAAATAACCTAGAATTTGCAAGCGAAGCAATCAAGAAAGCAAAGATAGAAGAAGGGAATTGAGATGTATTGGGTACCTACAATGGGTTTGACATCTTTTACGTGCATCTCAAATACCAGCCAGTCCGCCTGGGGATACGGGGGCTTTGCCTCGCAGCTGTTTCTGAGTCAAATCCTCAGTGTAGCCGCTCCTCTGGGCTACCTTAGGTTCTGCTCTAGGCCGCTGTTCACTGTGCGGCTGGTTATCACATGGCGCAAGCCACACCGCCCCTTCCTGTCCCTTATTTCCCATACACCATCATGTAAGACTGGCTGGCTGTGTCGGGCTTTGCCGAGGTTGGGTACAACCAAAAGAAATGTCACCACAAGAGGAGAGAAAGACTGTATATTTAAGCATATATTCACCCAAAGACTTGTACACAAATGCTTATAGCAGATTTATTTGTAACAGCCAACAACTGGAAACAACCCAAATGGCCATCGACGGGTGAATGGATAAACAAACTGCGGTATATCCATACAGGAAATAAAATGAGCTACTAATGCATGCAACAATATAGATGAACTTTAAAATAATTGTGCTGAGTGGAAGGAGCCAAACCCAAAAAATTATGTGATTACATTTATATACAATTCTAAAAAATGCAAACTCATCTATAATGATGGAAAGCAGATTAGTGGTTGCCGGGTTACAGTGTGTGTGTGGGGGGGGGGGCGGGTGACAAAGGAACATTAAGCCAACTTTGGGGGATGATGGATATTATCTTGACTGTGGTGATGGCCTCGCAGGTGTCTACATATGTCAATAGACATTAAATTGCACATTTTGAATATCTGCAGTTTATTATAAATCAGTTTGACTTCAATAAACCTTTTTTAAAAAAATGTACATATCCTGATTGTCATCATAGACCAAGGGAAAAAATTAAAAATGTAAAAACCCTCCTGGGGAGCTTGGGGGGCCTTCATGGGTACATGCTTTGCTCTCTTTTCCTCTCAGCGCACCTCCCAACCCCCCATGGGCCTCCTCCACTCCCTTTCAAAAAGTCTGCCTCCATCCATAAGGAGTTTTTGGCCCTAGATTCTGTCACCCTCCCTCAGAGAAATCTGTGGGACAGGAATATTTCCTCAAGGAGAAGATGCTGTGGAAAAATAAGACCATAGACTCAGAACGTAAAATCAACCTTTTTCGTCTACTAAGAACACCAAGAAGAGGGTTGTACCCAACCAGGGGCTGCCCCATCGCCCCACTACATTCAAAGCCACAAGCTTTCTTTTACATGTATTATCTAAGCCCCTTCTTCCCGCACACATACACACACACACTGAGGATTGGGAGGAGGGAGGGAGGAGCATGTGATTCTCAGCAGGGAAGGAAAGGCAAGCCCAGAGGCATGAGTTAGCCACCCTCCGAGAGGCTGTCTGAAAGGGGTGCTAATAACACTCACTCAAAAGGAGTCATGGTCCTTGTGCAGTAAGACATTAAGGCCCTGTCATTTCATGAGACTTTACCTTTTTTGTGCTAAATACTGACATGTAGAGCTGTGGAGGGGCTTTATAAATAAAGAGCTTGACGGTTTGGGCAAAAAAGTCTCCATTGGGTTCTGGCCCAGCAAACCTGAGCCCCTTACTAGTGTACCATGGACACAGACCTCCAGTTCTTCCTTGATGGCTAAAAGCCATTGCACACGTGCACATGCACACACACACACACACGTGCCCCTCTCCCAACAAAGAAAACCTCAATTCTCAGAGACGGTAGCATACAAATCCTAACTCCACCATCCTTGGCACAGCTGTCCCAGCCGAGATAGAGATCACACATGGCATTATTATGCAGAGCAATGGAAGGTCCACTCTGTTGCCTTTCAGTGTCAGACTATGCCATGGGCCCAGGAAGCACACAGGAAACAGGGACCACTCACCCACTCAGGATTATCTCTAGCTGCTCATCAAAGGCAGGGCAGAGCTGTGACAATCAAGCTTTCCATTTCCTTTGATTTTGAGCAGGTCAAATTCTTGGGGAAGAGGGACAACACGAGGCTGTAGGACACTCCTGACCAAGCTATCAGGCAGAGATGATGGCAAGAAGAGCAAGGCCATCTTATTTAAACCTCACCACAGCCCTTTGAGATAGATATTAACGTATCCATTTTATAGATTAGGAAACTGAGGCTCAAAGAAGCCAAGAACATGCCCAAGATTTTCACCCAGGCACAGGACCAGAGCCAAAGTCCAGATTTGCATGGCATCCAAGGTTATGTTCCTTCCCCAAGTCCCCACTGCCTCCAAGCAGGGGGATGGTACAAAATCAGAATACTGATGTGCAAATAGGTGGGCAGTCAGGGGTTCCTTTTTTTTTGCTTTTAGTTTACGTGTAGCTCAAACTCCATATTCCAGGTACTCATTTCACAGCAGATTAAAATCTGCTCACTGGAGGAGATGCATTAATTCATTCATGTATTCCTTCATCTAACAAATGTGTGTTGAGCACCTGCTATGTAACTGACACCGCATAGGTTCTGAGGATCCTGCAGTGACTCAACCCATCAAAGTCCCCACCATCTGAGACTTGTAGAAGAGAGTGGTACCCAACAAACGTGTGGATGAATCACTCTAGGATTACGATTACAGAAGGGACTAAGAAGGAAAAACGTAGAGTGCAACGGGTGTGTAGAACTGCGTACCTAACCTAGTCCGAGAAGCTTGAAAGAGGCTGGGAATAGAAACTAATAAGCCGTGGAGGATAAGCCATTGAAGATTTCAAGCAAGAAACTGATGCACTTGGATGTGTTTCGAAGTTATAACTGTAGCTACTCTGAATAAAAATAGATTAAAGTGGGGCCAGCCTGATGGCATAGTGGATATGTTTGTGGGTTCCACTTTGGCGACCCAGAGTTTACAGGTTCAGATCCTGGGCACAGACCTACATACCGCTCATCAAGCCATGCTACGGTGGCATCCTACGTACAAAATAGAGGATTGGCACAGATGTTAGCTGAGCAACAGCGTCCTCAAGCAAAGAAAAGAGGAGGATTGGCAACAGATGTTAGCTCAGGGCTGATCTTCCTCACAAAGAAAAAGAAATGGATTAAAGAGAGAGCAAGAACGATATAGTTAGAAGGCAATTGTGACCATCCAAGAAAGAAATGTTGGTGGCTTGGATTCAGGTGAGGGCAGCAGAAATGGAGAGGAGTGAATGGACTGAGATTATTTTAAAAATTGAATAAACAGGATTGGGTGCTTGGTTTTATGTGCAGGGAAGAGAAAGATGGAGGCATCTGGAACGATTCCCAGGGGTCTGGCAAGATCAGCAAGGTTTTTAGGGGTGCTGAGTACTGAGAGATGGAACCCTAGAAAGAAGCAGATTCCAAGGAGGAGGAGAAGAAGGAAATCCAACTTTCAACTGGACGTGGCAAAAAGTTAAGAATTGGTGAATCCGGGGGAAAGGTATTCGAGAGTTCATTGTACAACTGTGGCAAATTTGACAGTTTTTCAAACCAGAAAAAAAAATTTGTTTGGGGACATGATCATTTGGAGAACTCTATGGTAAGACAGCTAAGAGAACTTGTCAGAATAGCAGTTGGATATGTGCGTATGGAGCTCTGATGAGGAGTCTGAGTGGAAGTCACTGGCGTATAAAGGTATAGAAGCTGTGAAAGCTAATGAGGTTGCCCAGAGAGAGAGCGGGGTGAGGGGGCATTATACTAGTAATTATTTCCACATCTAGATACAATGCTCCTCCCCACCATCCCCTGAAGAAAAAGTAGCAGAGGCTATCTCTTTCTGTGCATCTCTCCTTTTTCATCCCTTTCCTTTGTTTTTATTGTGGTAAAATACACATAAAATTTACTATCTTAACCAATTTTCAGTGACAGCTCAGTGTTATTAACTGCATTCCTGTTGTTGTGCAGCCATCAGCACCATCCATCTCCAAGAACCCTCTTCATCTTTCTGTGCATCTCTTTTTAGAAGATTCTCCCAGGATCCTCCAGCATAAGACTTCCCCTCATATATCCATTGGCCGCAAGTGGGTCACACAACCACCCCTCAACCAATCAGTGAAAAGTGGAAACAGAATAACAATGACTGGTTTAGACAAATCTGGCTTTATCCTGGAGATGGGGTCACTTCCCAAGACAGAGGTTATACCTAAATAAAATCAGGGATCATTAGCAAGGAAGAAGGTGAAATGCCTCAGGATAAGAAAACGATAGTCTGCATACTACCATTTAAAAGAATGTTATTTCCTCACTTAATGTTATAAACATTTTATTTATGTATACATAACCTAAATATTATTTCATGTCTTCAAAATAGTTATTTAGTTGCTTGCCACAATTTATTAAACTAGCCATGTGTTTTGGATTTTGGTTTGTTTTTAAAGTTTGCACTAATCAGAAAATGCTGCAATAAAAGTGATTTTGTGAATCCCCTTGTGTAACTTTGGAACCCAGGTGTGCAATTTCTGAGGCAAAGGAGAAGAAGTTCTTTAATGCTCTCTGTACACAAAATTTCCCATTAGAATCAGCCACCGTGATTTTTTTTATACCAAAAAAGTGGTTTTCAATTACCTAGAACATTCACGTATATGGAGCACTATGTTTTCCTGAGAGGTTGGTGGAGGGAGTTGCTTTGAAAACACAGTTGTATCCAGGTAACCACAACAGGGATGCTGGGCAGGAATGAGGTCCCTGGAGGTATCTGGGCCAGGAGAGTGCTACCCAGAGGACAAGAAGCAAACAGCTGGTGATGATGGCTTGGTCAAGAAGCAGCCTAGAAGAGAGAATGGGAGGACACAGGAAAGGCAGCAGCGAGGGTGCCCATAAGGCTGCAGATGGTGATCACCTTAGAGGAGGGCTCTGCCCCTGACCAGGAGGAATTTCTAAGGCTAGAGGGAAGGGGGAGGCAGTTGGTCCTGGGGAGATCATAATGAGCGGAGCTGACCAAGATCATGAAGGCATCACCAAGCTCCTCCTCATCTGGATACACCATTCTGGACACAGACATTCTTGATACAGTACTAGTGAAGATGTATTAGTTGTATTATCCCCAGCCTCAAAGGGCCTGGGGTGGGAAGGGCCAGGCAGGAGAGAGGAGAAAAATAGTGATGTTCTGTTTATGAAACACTTTCCTATCCATCGTCATCTCTTCCACCAAGCCATACTATTGGGTAGATACTACTGCTTTATTTCAGAGGTGTGAAAACTGAGGCGCTGGGAGGTGCAGTGACTTGTTTAAGACTATGCTCCCACCGCGAGGCAGAGCCCAGAAAAACCCACCATACTGTGGCTTTCTGCTTGGCCTTTTTAAGATCCTGCCCTCCTCTTCCTGAAGCCCAGCAGGGTGCAGATAGAAAAATGACCCAGCAGCACACCGGGTGTCGTTAACAGCTATTGTTATTTCTCTGCAGCATTTTCCTCTCTTCTAGACATTTCTTTTTTCTGGAAACTTTCACTTCCCAGTCCCCTCCTTTTACTGCAGAAGCTGTCCTGCTTCTTCAATGTGACCCTAACCACAGGTAATTGGTCCAGCAATGGTCACCTGACCAAAAATGGGCCAATCAGTGTCCTTCAAAGGAAGTTTAACTCAGAGAAGGAACTCAGTGTCTCCCGGTAGCCAGAACTGAGGATGTGTTACTCACATCCTGATTAGTAGAAATTGTCATTCGGCAGTGACAAATAAAAATAAAGACGACATAAAGAGGAGCAGGAGGCCGAGAGACGGAAATGCCTGGCTTCTCCATGGTAATCTAACTCCCTATTCTAGTTTATCCTTGGCACGCATCTTAGACTATCTTAGTCTTTCAATTCTGCAAGATATCTCAGTTATTCCTTCAATAACTGTCCCCTCCACCTCTTTTTTTCCTCTCTCAAAGCTAGTCTCCGAATCGGTTTCTGTTGTTTTCAACCAAAAGGGAACTAACTTATCATACCCAGTGTTCACGGGCCCAGCTCTGAAACATCCTGCCTTGCCCATTCACAATTGCTTCTATTGTTTCTTCTCGCTTAATGATCCTCGCTCATCTCTCTGTCCTCCCTTCTGCCGAGGCCCTCTAATTATGAGATCTGACCACTCACTCATGCCTCCAGCCATTTACTTCCAACTCCTGACTTTTCCATTTCTGGGAGTACTTCAACAAATAATTATAGCGATAAGCACACCCTCCTTGACAGGCTCCCTTGACTTCTCTTGGTTAATGGCGTCACTAGGCAAGCCACCTGGGACACGTCTGCCACCAGGGACAGACTCTGACTCTGCTTTTCTTCAGATGCACTTAGTCTTAACCATTCCCACCCCATCAGGCTTGCAAAAGTCCTCCCCTGCCATTTGATTGTAGGCAATTATATGTAATCAACACCCCCTGCATCCTGGGCATTCACTTCAGAACTTGAGTTCACAGGGGCAGGCAGAAAGTAAGCAGAGATCATGGCTCATCCTGTAGGCAATTCAACTGCAGACACTGAAGCGGGGGAGAAGATGTGTCTCTTGTCCCTGAACCTGGAGACTGCAGCCTCCTCCACTGAGAAGGAGATTACAGATGACTTCAGCGTTGCAGCTGGGAATCCACACGGAGCGTTCTAAACTCAGCTGGCTGGAGACTGTCTCTTGAATTTGGCCAACTGCATGGAGATTCACGTTTCCTTGCTATAGAAATTAGCCACAGAGGCTGGGAATTCCAAATGCTGAGTTATAATGCAGCGTTACGATTATTAATAAACGCTCACCCAGATTTCAGTTTCATGTCAACCATTGAATTATACTTGCTGTTGTAATAGGGTTTACCATGCTCAAACTCTTCAAGGGAAAAGAAATAATTCATAAGATTAAGCCTCAAATGATCATCCTCTCCAACAGGGATGTCCTTGGGAAGAAAAGTGGCCCTCAAATCATTTCTTTGCTGCTGACCAGCACACCTATTACACAGCGGGGTTGTTTTCTTAGAGTTCCTTTGTCCCATCTTTCTCTGTTCTGTGATAGAAATGGTCTCCTGCTCCCCTTTCAAATCAACAGAAAGTGCCTAAGAAAATGTTCCATCACAGGCTTCACATGAAAGGTACAGAAGGCAGCATTCAGCCTACAAGAAGAAGGAATCCAAACAGGGGATTTAGAAGACCAAAGTGAGTGGTCTGTAAATATCAAAATGAACAGCGTATGTATGGTGCTATGTGGTCTGCAACATCCTTTCTCATACAGCAGTTTTGTTAAAACAACAACCCCAAATGACAGAATAGGTCACCTGATTCCCAGTTTACAAGCTGATTTTTATCCAGAGAGGGCCAATGGCTTGCCCTGGGGGTCACTGCTGATATGTAGCAGAGCCCAGGCCTGACCCCCTATCTTCTGATTATATATATGATGCTCTATCCACTTTATAATGCCTCAAGGGGTTTAGCTACTAAGTTTTAATTTAGAATAGGGATTGGCAAAATTTTGGGGTAAAGGGCCAGTTAGTAAATATGTTAAGCTTGTAGGTCATATGGTCTCTGTCACTCAACACTGTCCGTGTAACACAAAAGCAGCGGCAGACAATATGGAAACAAGTGGATGTGGCCAAGTACCAATACAACTTGATTTATTTGGCTTGCATGCCCTAATTTGCCAACCCTTGGTTTAAGGTATTAAGACCAAATCTTTATGTGGAAGTTAGAGCTGAGCTTAAGGTCAGCAACTCCAGACCCCTTAGCTGATACTGACATGAAGGCCATTTCCACCTCCCAGGGACACGAGGTCCCCTGCCACCCTATCTTCCTCATGGCCTGGCCAATGCATTCCCGTCCCTGTCCTTACCTGTCCACCCTCCAGAGGACTGGAAGTTCAAACATGGGGGGGTGCTCAAGAGGAAACACTCATGAACACAGTGCTTGCTAGGTTGGTGGCATTAAGAATGGTGACATAGGCTTTTAATTTTTTTTGACTCCATGTTTTCCAATAGACCTGGCCTTCAGTCCTCACGTCCACCTCTGTGTCCCTGCTCATTCCTCCTCACTATCTCCGTCACGTCTTGGTCTCCCACCACCTGTCCGTCTCTCCAGCACCCCAGCTGACACCTTCCCCAGCATCATTTCTAGTCCTGGCTTTTTCAAAAACAGCTTGTGCTCCTTGGCTTCCAGATGCCCAGTGGCAGCTGTAAAACAAGGAGAAGCCTTGCTGACAGGTCACACACTCAGCATTTTAAAAAGATGGAGGGGACTTCTGGCTGTAGGGGAGAGAGGAAGTCGACAAATCCTCTCTGCAGAAAACAGCTGTAAAACTAGACAAATTTGTCAAAAACAACTGTTTCACGGCTCTGGAAATTGGCCAAAGGCAAACAACAAACTGAGAATTGTTTATTTGTGAGAAACTTCAGAGCCTCAGGTAAGAACAGTGGGAGTCTAGGGTATCCTTGCTGGCTGTGAACACCATCGGAGGCGCTGCCGGAGGGGCTGACTCGATTGTGAGTTGAAGGCCAAGCCTGTGCCAGGCCTGAATGAGGCACCTGCAGTTCTCCCAGCCTCAGGGTGAGATCCCAGGGGAAGGAGGCACAGACCAGAGGACAACCAGCCAGAAATCTAACAGGGAGATCCTGGAAGTGAGAGGTCACAGGGCTTCACAAGCTCTCCACACATCCATGCCTGACCGGGATGTTCAAATATACAGGGACCTGAGAGGACCTGGTGGAAAGTAAAAGCTGTGACAGACTTGAAAATATAGAAAAGCCTATGGAATCTATCAAAAAAAAAAAAAAAAAACCCTACTAGAACTAATGGCCAAACTTAGCAAAGCTGCAGGATACAAGACCAATTTTTCAAAATCAATTGTATATCTATACACTAGCAATGAACAATCCAAACATAAAATTAGGAAAATAACTCCATACGCAGTGGCATCAAAAAGAGTAAAATATTTAAGAATAAATGTAACAAAAGGAGAGCAAAACCCGATCAGTGAAAAGCATAAAATATTGCTGAGAGAAATTAAAGAGTATCCAAATAAATGGAGAGATGGTACATGTCCTAGATTGGGGGACTAAATAGTTGTTCCAAATTGATCTATAGATTCAACTCAATCTCAGTGAAAATCTCCACAAGCTTCCATAGGAAATTGACAAGCTGATTATAAAATTTATGTGAAAATTCAAAGGATCTAATATAGCCAAAATTATTTTGGAAAAGAACAAATTTAGAAAATATAGACTACCCAATCTCAAAACTTATTATAAATCTATAGGAATCAAGAAAGTGTGGCACTGGCATAAGAATAGACACATCGATGAATGCCATAGAACTGAGAGACCAGAAATAATTCCTTTTATTTGTACTTAGTTAATTTTTGACAAAAGTGCCAAGTCAGCTCAATGGGGAAAGGATGATGTGTTCAACCAATGGTGCTGAGACCATAGGATATCAATATATAAAGAAACAAACTTACACCCTTACATCATACCTTACACAAAAATCAACTCAAAATGTATCATAGACCTAAATATAAGAATACTGTAAAACTTCTCTCTAGGCAAAAATCTTTCTGACTTTGCGTTAGGCAAAGACTTCATAGACAAGAAACCAAAAGTATAGTCCATAAAAGAAAAAATTTGATTAATTAGACTTTGTCTAAATAGAAAAATCTGTTCTTCAAAAGGCACAATTAAGAATATGAAAAGATAAGCCACAGACTAGGAGAGAATATTTGCAAGTAATATAAATATTGTAAGTAATATAAATATTTGCAGGTAATATAAAGGGCTTGTATCCAGAATTAGTAAAGAACTCTTATAACCCAATTATAAGAAGACAAACAATCCATTTTTTGAAATGGGCAAAAGATTTGAACAGACATTGTACCAAAGAAGCTACATGAATGATTAATAAGCGCATGAAAAGAGAATCCACATCATTAGTCATTAGGGAAATGCAAATTGAAACCACAATGAGATACCACTACATACCTACTAAAATGGCTTTAATTAAAAAGACCAACAATAGTTGGTATTGGTGAGTGTGTAAAGAAAATGGAACCCTCGTTCATTGCTGCTGGGAATGTAAAGTGATGCAGCTACTTGAGGAAACAGTTTGGCAGCTCCTCCAAAGGTTAAATACAGAGTTACCATAGGACCCAGCAATTCCTAGCTATCTGCTCAAAAGAAATGAAAACATATGTCCACACAAAGACTCATATTCAAATGTTTATAGCAGCATTGCTTATAATAGTCAAAATGTGGAGACAATCCAGTTGTCCGTTAACTGTTGAATGGATAAACAAAATGTGCTATATACATGCAATGGAGTACTCTCTGGCAGTAAAAGGAATGAACAATTGATATGTGCTGCATCATGAAAGAGCCTCAAAAACATCATGCTAAGTAAAAGAAGCCAGATCCATTGCATGATTCCATTTGTATGGCATTTCCAGGAAAGGCAAATTTATAGAGAAGGAAAGTAGATTAGTGTTTGCCTGGGGCTGGCGATGTGGATTGACTGCCAAGGGGCACAGGAGAACTTGATGAGGTGATGGAAATTATCTAAAGCTGGATTATGATGATGGTTGCACAACTCAAAACTCATTGACTTGTACATTTACAAGGGGGGAAGTTTATGGTATGTAAATTATACAACGAAATATCTGATTAAAAATAAAAGGGCTAAAGCCTGCCAGCATTCAGTTGCCTTGCTCTGTATCTCCTTTTTCCGGTTGTGTTTTGCCTCATTTGCCTTCACCATTCTTCCCTTTGACTCCCATCCACACTTCCATCTCTGGAGTTCGTTGTCTTCTTCCTGTCCTTGCCTCCCAGATAGGTGGTGATGCTTCCTCCCCTGCTCCAAAGTGGCTCCAGAGGTCAGCCAAGGTCTTGTAACCTCTCAAATTCTATTCATTATTCTGTAGACTCCCCTCCTGAAGATGTTTGCAAATGTTCAGAGGACTTCGGTTCTCTTGTGCTCCTCTGGCTCTGAGCTCCTTATTTTTCTCATATCTCCTCTGTCTAACTTCATATGACCTATTTGTGAAACTCAGACTCTCCTTGTTTTCAACACACCCAAAACCTCACTCACTTAAAGCATCAGTGAGTATGGAGTATACTTTATTCAAGACACCTTGTGGAGCTGAGGAAGCAAGGAATAAATGGGAGTAAATTACACTAGAGCATTTAAAGCAACTTTACATTTGTTAAAAAATGCTTAAAGAAGACAATTTAGGGGATACAAACAAATTTTATTAACACTTCATGAAATGGACAGTCTCCTTTCAGAGAACTGCAAAATGGGGTAGAAGGCAGGAAGATATTATAGGATAAAGAATAAAGAACAAGGAAGAGAAAATGGAAAATATCTGAATATCTGATTGACTGGAGCCACATGGTCAACCTCGTTTGGGGTGAGAAGGCCCAGAATCGGCTTAGTGTGTGGGAATTGGCTGACGGGATATACAGCATTTCCGGTCAAGCAGAGCATTTACAGGGAAACGGAAATTACCTAAGTTCAGTTAGCTCATGGGGCATCCTGGGCAGGAGCGGCTCCATCTTGGGCCTAGAAGTTTATTTCAACACTCTGAACATTAGATATTCTTAATGTGCCCCAAGTTCTTTCAGGAAATTTCCACAGGCCCTTCACCCTGCATTTTTTCCACTCTATACCCTCTTTTCTTTCTTCTTCTCATCCTTCTCTCCACTCTTCCCCTGGTCCAAAAACAATCTGGATCAGTTTACATGTCTTCTTTGAGGCCTTGCCCCCTTCCACTCCAAGTGGCTTATTGTGACATTGCCTCAGACCATGGTATCAACCAGGTTTCTAAACTGAAAGTTACCCCTCCCCCTCCCCCTCTCCCCACAAAAAAAGACTCCAGATGATTTAAGCAGAGAAAACATTTATTGAAAGATACTGGGCGGCTCAAAGAATTGCCAGGAAGGCTACAGAAAAGAATTACTCTCAGGAAATAAGCAGGAACACAGGCAGCTGTGCAGCCCACACCCTAGAAGTAGACCCACGAAGATCCTGCTTCTGCCACCATTAACCCCTGGGACACTGGAGTTCGAACTATTGCTTCTGCCACTGCTGTCCATAGAAACAGGATGCTGCTGCCCCCAGCCCCCACTGCTTCAGGAATGCCCCACCATCATTGTTTCTGATTGGTTGGTTGGGCCAGGTCATAATACCTGCTCCCTAGCCACAAAGGAGACTGGGAAAATGAATAATTGGCCTTTTCAGCTTTTACAGTGAAAGATAAGTCTTTTCTTCTGACCAAAATTCATACCACAGAGAAGTCATCAAACATAAGAAGGGAACTCAGATGCTAAAAAAACCCCAAAATAGCAAAAACAGCCTTTATGACCAATTTGAATAAATGGGTAGCCCAGCATGCTCAACAAAATGATTTAGAACTCCTAAAGTCAGTGATTTTCTTAGCATAGGCTCTGTCTTATTGTGTGATGATCCAAGCTTATGAAGAAGAAAAGTTGGGAGTTGGGCTTGGGGAGGAGGAAATGAATGACGTTCTCCAATTCTTTGCATTGTTATGTGCATCGTGGCCCTCCCATCAGGGGTCCCCTCTGTGTACCTCGGCCTTGTTTGTCCATGGGCTGGCACAATCATCAAACAGCTTGCACCTACCTCCACTCTGTGAAGTAGTTACAGTTCTGTAAACAAATGCTTACCTTATCCTCCAAGCCACTATTTAAAGGATCTTGAAGGGAAACCCTTCTTTAAAGGAAAGACTCTAACTGTAATGGAAATATATATTGTGATAGAAATGTCGCAATTACCCTGCAAATTTGCACATTGGATGTTGTTAAGGTAGAATTCTCCTAACAACGTTGAGCCACTGTTATACATATACATTTCTCATGACGTTTTCTGGGACCCTGTGTGACCCCAGAGGGCTTCTGGTTAGAATAGAGTAGAAATGTCAAATTCAGGGGGCCCTCTACTCTGGGCCAAGTTCCATTTTATTACTCAGCTCATTCTTGGCTCCTAATAAAAGTCTGTAGCTTACTCTCATGGCTTCTACCGGTTCATTGGGTAATCTTCTTAAAGGTCTAAAAGTCAGGAAGAACATACAGTAGGGAGTGCATGTTATAGCCAACACCCAGTTCAGCAATGCAGAATTTGAACCTGAAGTCTTAATGATCAAGGTAGCCTGGTAGATATGTAATCTTTGGCCTATATATATATATATATATATATATATATATATATATATATATAGTTTAAAGAACTTTTTATTTTAAAATAAAATGAATATAGAAAACCACACAAAATGAATGGATAGCTTGAAAAAATTACTATAATATTATTAGAAGACCCTCATACCTACTGTAGGAGAGGCAGAAATTTCCCTCTACCCTTTTAGGTTCTTCTGGCTGGTCTAAGAACTAAATTGACACAAGACAGAGTAACAGGAGAATTTCAAACAAAGTTTAACAGCGTGTCTACATGGAAGAAACCCAGGAAAACTGGTGGTCGAAGCCACCACCTTAAATACTATCTTCAGCTAAAGGCAAAGGAAGATATTGGGGGTGGTGGTTTGGGACTTCAAAGGGGAGGAAGGAAATTCACATAGAGATGGAAAAGCAAATGTTTGATAAACAAATGTTTGCCCCGCCTTGTAGAGAAAATGGGACATGGAGAGGACTTTGATCAAATGGGCCTTGCTAGGTTCCTCTCAGTCTACAACACCTAGTTCATATTATGCTATAGTTATGTATATAGAGCTATCTATGATAACTCCTTCCTGAAACAGGCCTTTCTTCTTAAATTCTTTTAGGCTGTTGTGGGGAAGGTCAAAGTTTCTTCCTGAGTCTTTTATTCTTTAAAATAATCAAGACAAAGCAACACAGGTTGGGTAGTAAATTCTACTCCCCTACACTGCCACCTACGTCAAGAAAAAGAACTTCGCCAATGACCACAGAAATCCCTTCCATGTGCCCTTTTCCAGTCACAACCTCATCCCTCCTCCTCAAAGTAATTATATTCTGACTTTTTTTTTGAGGAAGATCAACCCTGAGCTAAAAATCTACCACCAATCCTCCTCTTTTTGCTGAGGAAGACTGACCCTGAGCTGACATCTATGCCCATCCTCCTTTACTTTATATATGGGACACCTGCCACAGCATGGCTTGATAAGCGGTGTGTAGGTCCACATCTGGGATCCAAACCAGTGAACCCTGGGCCACCAAAGCAGAACTTGTGAACTTAACTGCTGCACCACCAGGCCAGCCCCATATTCTGACTTTTATAGTAACAATTCTTTGTGTTCTCTTTATAGTTTTATCACTCAAGTGTGCATCTCTAGTGACTATAGGTTAGTCCTGCCCATTTTTAAAAAGTTGGCATATATTTTAAGGCACTACAGGTTGCTCTCCATCCCTTACCTTTTCTAACAATTTATCTGTTAAAGACTCTGCATCACCTGGCCCAAATTTCCTACTGTCTGGGTTTTGCTGATTGCTCATTCATGGTCAGTTCAGCATGTTCCTCTGTCCCCTGTATTTCCTGCAAGTGGACAACTGGATCTGAAAGCCTGATAAGGTTTGACCCCATTTGACCAGATCACAAGTGGTACGTCAGGAGGCAACTCATGTCTTATTTTCCTTTTAGGATGCTAGCAGCCATTCATACTCAATGCCTAGAATCAATAATTTGTTAGAATATATAAACAGTGATATTCTAATTTAATTATCTCTTTTCCATTTGTTAGTTGGAATATTTGAGATACTTCCCCTATAGTTCATATAGGAAAAACAGGATAAATACTTGATTCGTTCTCTTTCTTTATCAGATTTCAAGATCATGAACTGGTTCTCTTTCATCTTCCCAAGCTGATCAATTATATATATTTATAAAATAAATAAATATGATTATGAACACAAGTATTTAAATATGATTAATTTAAAACAAGCATATGTTGTTGGGTTTTAATCCAACAGTATACACAAGATGGATTTTAATCCATTTCAATTATTATCCTTATTGAGGTTCCAATGGACTCATCTTTTGTCAGTGGGAGCCCTTTAAGTTGGCTCCTGCATCCTTTAACATGATTCTAGTGGTCTTTGATAAGCTCTTTGCCGTCTAGTATGACAAAATATTCCAGACTTACCTTGCACATTTCCAGCCTCAGATCTGAAGTCTGCCATTTCTCAAGAAGCCCTGATTTCTTCTACTGGGAAATGATATTTCAAGACCATAATCTGTGTACTAGGCTACTGGGTTGGTCACTGTTTCAAGGCATTTTCGGTGGACAGAATACTGTACAGATGCTGACACTTTCAATTCAAATCCACAACTGCCAGGTTTTACCTAATCTCTTCCCTATTAAATCTGTATCTCCTTTCTTCCAAACTGAGTGTCCTGGTTTCTCGAGGATGCAGGAGATAAAAAGATTAGAATTTCTCATGATTAATCATTTGCTTTATCTTACACCAAGCTCAGAAAGACAACACAAATACTATCACCACGCTTATGATTCCTGAAAATAATTAGAAAAGAACCTGCATATGTTTTCCCCATGGTCCCCTGAATTTTTGTAGTTGTACTATATCTATATTCTCGGATCATATAGCCACTGCAGTCTATCATCTGCCTGTTAGCCCTCATTCAGCCCCAATGTTATAAGTAACTATGCATTTAATGCTTGCCACCAATCCTAACATCAATGTCTCTTGATTATTTTGCTTATCTGAAGCTTGTTGTCCAGTAAATCCCTCAAGATGAGCTCGTAGGAATAATATTCCTTGAATTTGTGCATGTTGATGAGCCACCTGTGCTCTTTGTACAGTTTTTCTGGATACAAAACTCTCCAGTTATATTTTCTTCCTTTTGGTATCTTGCAAATGTTACTTAATTTTCTTCTAGCAGAAAGCATTGTTATCAGAAAGTCAGATGATAACCTGATTTTTCTTTCCTTTACAAGCTACTTCCTCTTTTTGGCTAGATGCCTAAACAATTTTATTGTTGTTTTTTTTTAAATTTTTCCTTCTTATAATGCAGTAATTTTACCAGAATGTGTTCTGCTATTGGTCACTCAGGCTCCAGTTTTCAGGTGCACAGTGTGTTTGTCTTCTTTGAATATGCAGGTTCAGGTCTGTTATTGTCATCATTATTTTTTCAGGAAAGTGTCCTTGAATTATAATTTCTACTGTTTGCTCTGTCCCCTGGCTTTGGCTTTCTTTTGTGGAGACCCCTACTGCTACATATGGGATCTTCTCTGCTTCTGTTGGGTATTTTCATCTTCTCTCAAATTCCTTTTATCTCTTCTTTTCACATCTGTTTGATTCTTAAAAATATCCTCCTTTGTCCCTTCTGGTTATTCTTAAGATATTATTTATTATATTTATTTACACTTGTGTTCCTTCTAGTTTTGATCTTCAGTTCTGAAATGACTTTTTTCTTTCCTTCTAAGTCCTTCCTGTGATTTGTCCTATAGCATCTGAGGGTTTATTATTATGGTTATTTTCCTTTATGTTGTTCTTGCATCATTTTCTTAACATCTTTTGGCTCATGTTGAAATACTAGGCTACCATTTTTATTTATTTTGTGGGCATATCTTTCTGGCCTACTTTCACTGTCTGTAAAGAAGTTATTCCATACCTTATTCTCTTTGTCCTTAGGATAACTTTGTGCGGGTTTTGTTCTCAATATTTCTATGATGTTTATTTTTCTGCGAACACAGTTTTCCTGAACCTTGTGAAGGTGGCCTGTGACAGGTTAGCTTTTTAACCTTGGCAGAGTTTCCTCTTTGTTGCTTTGGGCGGTACTAAAACATATGTCAGCTGGCCTTCTGAGATCTCCTGGCTCTCTCCCCTACCCGTTTGTAATGGCTCTTCTCTTTCTTTGGAGCCCATGATCCCTGTTCTACTCAATTCTGATCGCTCACCAGCAGTTTCTCATGTGTGTGGACTTGGGTTGGGGATGCCTGGCCAGTCCATTTGGAACATTCATAGGGTCTGAACTGCTCCATCCTTTCAGACCTTGCCACAGATCCCTTGCACCCACCCACTCGTGGATCTGGAAGAACGCCTCCAGTGTCGGCTGCTGTCTTCAAGTTGCCTGCCCTGCCCATGCCCACCATGCTTCCCATTGGCTGTTTGTGGATTCTGCTTTTCTCAGGCCCATCAGCTACCTTGCCACTCCACTCTGCTTCCTCCAGCACAGATGCTGAGGCCATGCAGGGCTGGGGGTGTTAGTGGTTTGTCCCTACCCTCTTGTGTTTTAGGGTTCATGGAGATACCTTATCCCCCAGTCTGCTGTAAATGTCTGTGGTTTAGGGGGCTTGGTCTCTAGTTGTTCTGTTCATGTGGGGAATTGGTGAAATTCAGAAACCAGGCTGCCTTCATCTTTTCTATGTATAGGTGTTTCATCTTCGTTTTTATTTGAACTGACTACAGACTGTTTTCCATTGAAATCCAGATTTTTGACTTACCTTGAGAAATTCCAGTGTCTGGTTACACTGCACCCACATTCCCAAGCGGCAATAATGGCTGGAGCTAAGTAGCAGCATCCCCCACCAAATGGACCTGAGCTCTCCCATTCGCTATGGCCCCAGCACCCTCCATTCGTTCATCGACCACTTGACTTATTTACATCATCCTCCTAGCGCCACAGCCAGAACAGGCATCCACACTGGACTCCTGTTCTGAAGTCAGTGACAGGAAGTAGGGAACACCCAGGAGCCCCTTACCTCCCTACCTAGGGTTTTGTGTTGATGTCCTCCCATTACATTTCCCCCATTCTGAACCTGGGGTACCCTATTCTTGATGGCTGTGTCCCTTCCAGATTTGCCTCCTGGAATCCCTTCAGCCATTTGGGTTTCTACCTTCTCAGGACTCCCCTGTCCAGCTCCTTGCCCCTAAAAACACTTGTAAATGCTAAGGCTGCCTGTGGATGCAGTCCATTGAGAAGGTCCAGAGACCCATCGGAGAGTGAGAAAGAAGGCCAATTTTAACAGACATAGGCAGGAGACAGGAGGGAGAGATCAGCCAGAAGCCAGGGTTTCGGTGGATTCAGGCAGCAGAGGACAGAGCAAATCAAAGCCCTGGTTCTGGATATGGGGCTGGAGCAGACATCAGGCTGGAGCATGGAGAGGAGGATCACCCATGGTCTTGAAAAGAAAGAGTAGGATAGGAGCTAGGCTGGGTCACGGCTGTATATGGCAGATGGTGAATTCTACCCACTGCGTCCCTTTTGTATACAGCTTAACTTAAGGAGGTGCTACTCACCAGATTCCTTTGGGCCACCCCCTTAAACTCTAGATCCCAGGAAAATATTTAGACTCACAAGGAGCTGCTTACAGTCCCCTGAAAAGCCTCAAGCTCCTACACCTGTTTTTTGTACCTGCCGCTCCTCTGGTATGGAGTTCTCTCCATCTTTGTGCAGTCAACAAAACACCTCAGATCTCACCTCCTCCCAAGACTTCTTAGGCCAAGGGCGTTGCCTCATCTGTGCTCTCACAGGCCCATGGACGAAGCACTCATCACCTTGTTTCATCTGTTTTCTTATTTGTCTCCACTAAGCCAGAAGCTCCTTGAGAACCAGAAAAGGGTCTTACTCAATTCAGTATCTCCTACAACTAGCACTTCACAGGTGCTCAAAGAAGGTTATAAACACTTCTAGTGCCCATTCATAGGAGAGTCTTGAGAGACCAGACAGCTCACCCTGACATGCAGCACTGAAGGCTGGGAAAACCTACAGCATCCAACCATCCCAGAAGCATCTTTCATCAGCTAGGATTCCCTTTATAATCACTTAATTACTTTGTTGCAGATTTATTAGGGAGATAATGTGAGGGAGAGCAAAGAGATAGTCGGGGCCTCCTGATTTCTCATTCAGAGATGGAAGCAATGTCCCATTAGCTGTGGAAATTTGAGGACACACAAAGGTGTTCAGAATCAGCTATCATCATTGCTCATAAGTTTTGAGGAGCGCGTTCAGAGGCAGGAATGTGGTCTGGACAGAAAACATCATGTCGGGTGGGAGCCAGAGGTCCGTTCGTCAGTGGAGAACTGGGTGTCTGCACACCTTCAATCCGAAGGTGCAGGGGGCGGTTCGTGAGACACAGCTCGTGTCTGTAGAAAGCAGACTTACCTGCCTGGCTCTGGACCCCTCTTTACCCCTCAGCTAAGGCCACTTGATTTCCTTCTATAAGCTTGTGTCCTTTAGGCATCCCATGGTTAGAAGCTGTGACTCTAAGATAATCTGACATGAGCCTACCGTGACGCTGGGCTCTGATCCAAACTAGGCTTTTGTCTTCTCCCAGGCAAGAATCCTCAACTTAAACTGAGTTCTAGCTCTAGAAATTGAGGCAATACCGTGTACTAAGCCCTTCTTTGTTGACCTATGTGTTACTCTCGTCCAGTGTTTCTCAATCTTGGCTGCAAATTAAAGTCATCTGAGGGCTTTTAAACATACAATGTCTGGGCTGTACCCCAGGCCAAGTGAATCTGAACCTCCGGGGATGAAACTTGAGCATTGATCTTTTTATTTTTTTTATTCTTAATGTTTTTTGCTAAGGAAGATTAGCCCTGAGCTAACATCTGTGCCAGTCTTCCTCCACTTTATATGTGGGTCGCTGCCAAAGCATGACTTGACAAGTGGTGTCGGTCCAGGCCTGGGATCTGAACCTGCAAACCCGGTCCACCAAAGCAGAGTGCTTGGAACTTAAGTACCATGCCACAGGTCTGGCCCTGAGCATCAATATTTTTAAAATCTCTCTAGGAATATTAGTTATCTAATGCTATGTGACAAATCATTCCAAAACTTAATCACTTAAAACAATAGACATGTGTCGCCTCACAGCTTCTGTGGGTCAGGAATCTAGGAGTGGCTTAGCTGGGTGGCTCTTGCTCAAGGTCTTTCATGAGGTCACAGTCAGGATGTTAGCTGGGGCTAGAGGGCTTATTCCCAAGATGGTTCTTCCACATGGCTGTTGGCAGGAGGCCTCAGTTACTTGCCACATGGACCTCTCCATAGAGCTGTTTGAGCATCCTCACAACATGGCAGCCAACTTTCCCCCAGACCAAGTGATCCAAGAAAGGGAGAGCAAGACAGAAGCCATAATGTCTTTTATGACCTAGCTCTGGAAGTCACACTCCATCATTTCCACGATATCCTCTTGGTTGTATTGACTAGGATAGTCCTATTCAATGTGGGAGGGGCTTGTTTACCAAGAGGTAAGGCTCTTTGGGGGCCATTTTGGAAGCTGGCTGTCCTACCAAGTATCTCTAAAGTGCAGCCAGGGTTAGGAATCATTTCTTCTTGTCCCTTTGGGGCAGAGGCCCTGGCTTTTTCTTGCTTAGCTCAAAGCATGACCCTGCTTGGGACATTTCGCTTTTAATAGATGTAGAGCTTTAGGCTCCTGGAATAACCAGCATTTTAACTGCTGCTGGGCAGGGGTGGAGAGTAGGGCAATGGGACTTTCAGGTCCTCCTCAAATGTGTACCATACATCACCGCTTCCAAAGCCCTTTCACATCCTTCTCGCGTGATTCTAAAGCCAGCAAGACGTATTTGTGTTTATTCTCTTCACACAACAGCCAGAGTAGTTTTGGTCTTTTTAACTATAATGAATACTTTTGTACACAGTTCTTTGTTCTGCTAGCAGATTATTCCCATGGGGTAGATTCTGTAACATGAAAATAGTTGTTCACATCTTACGTTCCCCCTGTCTGGAGGTCCAAATGTTTTTCCCATCGTTTTCCCATCTCTTATTGTTTATTTCATTTTTAGCATGTGAACTCAGTCGTCACAGTCTTGTTCAGAATGGAGCAATGGCATCCCAACCATCATGGGGTAAAGTTCCAAATCCTTCTCGTGGCTGATGGGCTCCTTCATGATTGGCTCCCCTCCTGCCCTCCACCCCCAGACTCATGTCATTCCATTTTGCCCCTTATTCACTGCATTCTGGCCACACAGACTTAACTTCAGCTCCTAAAACATATGACTCCGTTCCCCTCCTCAGGGCCTTTGCACGAGCTCTTCCTCCAGTCTTACTCACAGTCACTTCCTCAAAGAGGTCTTCCCTGATCCCTGAGCCTGAAGGCTTCTCCCACAGCACCCTGTGCTTTTCCCACAGAGCATGTATTACAGTGTGTAGTGTGCACGTACTTGTTCAATGACTTCTTTACTTCCACTAGACTGGAAGTTCCAGGAGGGCAGACATCATGAATTTTTCTCAGCTGCCTGCCCGGTACCTAACATAGCACCTGGCACACCATAGGTACTCACCGGATGCTTGCTGAATGAATGATTGTGAATAAAAAACCAAGGCTCAGAGATGTTTGGAGTCATGCCCAAGGCCACCCAGGCAGGGAGCAGGATATGGCAGTTATGTTAAATTCAGAAGCCCCCCTCCATGCCTAGTGTCCATCCTGTCCCTGGAATTCCATCCGGTGGAGAATTGTCTACAGCACCTGTTCTAAAGCTGGCTCCAAGGGCCCCCCATGAAAGGAATAGCCAAATTCTTGTGGTGGTCAAGGGGTTACCCTCACCAGAAAGGTTGCCTTTGGCTGGGCTCTTGTGTTGTGCTGAGAGCGCTCTTATCACGGAAACCCTGAACCTCTCCACCTCAGGCCTCCTCAGCCTGAGCATGCGTGTCTCTTGAAATGGCCCTGTGAGTTTCCATTTGGCCTCGGGGATGCTGCCAGGCAGCCTGTCCACAAAGGGGAAGTGCACTGGCTGTAATTATTTAATGATCCCCAAAACCACGGGGCTGTTTGTTCCTGTGACTTGTGTTCCTGCTGCTCTCTGGGGATGTCGTGCAGAAGTGAAGCACTGCTCAATGACAGCCTCGACAAGCCTTCACTGCCCCCAGGCGCTGGGCCTGGGTCTCTGTGCTGCTGGGGTGGGAGGTTGCAGGATGCTGGGGGACACATGAAGAACAGAAGTGGAGTCAGAGCCTTTGTCCTTGACTGGCTCCCTCCAGCTCCTAAGTCCCTGTGCTGTACCTTCCACCCTCAAAATCACTTTTTTGGGAGCCATACCTGACTCCGTCTCCTAGGGACAGGCCAGGATCGAAGTCTTCTGCCCACCGGAACCTGCCCATCTGGAAGCCACTCCACACCGTTTTTGCTGCTGCAGAACCCATCAGCAAATCTCTGTGAACGCCCAGATAGAGGTTAGCGGCAGGTCAGTACATGATAGACCCACCTAGGAAACAGAGACAAATTTCCACTTGAGTGTCATGGTACCAAGCTCAGAAGAAAGTACCAACCACCCACCTCAGCATGTGCATGCACACGCGAACACACACACACACACACACACACACAGGCTCACTCACTGTGGATTGCTTTTACCCTGAGCACCTCTCACTCACCCATGGGAGGGGGGACTGCATTGCCAGATGAATCCTGGAACCTCACCAAGACAACATGTGGGCCTAGGTTCCAAGCCAGGGGCTCCCAAATGCCCTGACCATTGGTCTATCCCTTCCCTGGTAGGTTATTTATGGTTCTCTTCCATCCCTTCTGTCTGATCAGCCTTCCTTGCCTTCCATATTTCCATGCCAAATCCTACTCATCCTTCAAGGCTTGACTTCCGTCTCCCCCATGAAGCCCCTCGTCCCTGGGCTGGAAGTGATCTCTGCTCCTCTGGACCCCGTAGCACTTTGACTCCACCCCCTCCAGGACTCTTGAAACCAGCTTTCGGCTTTCCAATCATGTGATTTTTGCACATATTTTAACAACGCCTTTCCTTCAACCATTTTATACATTTCTCTGATACGTACCTGCCTGTTTGTACTCTCCAGAGACAGCGTACATTGGTAGAAAGATCATTGGCTTTGGTGAATGACGGAACTGAATTGGTCCCCTCTTTCCTATTCTCCCCTTTCCTTTCTTCCTTCTATAAATTATTTCTCAAACCCTCTATGTGCCAGGTACTGTGTGACACCATAACAAGACAATACACAAAAGATATGCAGGCTTTGCCCCATGGAGTTTATAGGCTAATGGAGTTCTGATCCCCAGCCTTTCACCTACTGGCTGTGTGATCTGGGAAAGTTGTTTAATCCCATAGAGCCTCAGTTTCCTCATCTACAATATGAGGTTTTATAATAATTACCTGCTGGGTGTGTTGTAATAATTAAATGGAGTAACAGACCTAAGATGCCTAACATTAAATACATACTCAGTGAATGCGTGTTTCTTCTCCATATTCCTCTCAAACATGAAAGAGATTCAAGAGTGTTTGCTGAAAGAGAGCAAGGAAGGATGAAAAGAAGGAAGGGAAGGAGGGAGAAGATAATGAGAGTTCACCTGAGAACCGTCTCTGGATTGCCAGCACTCGCCTGCTCCTTTTTACTTTCCTGTCTGGATTTTTAAAGGGGACGCAGACTGCAGCCTAGGAGGGTCAGCTCTGGACACAGACACCAGTTTCCCCAGTCCTTTTCAGGCTATTCCAGGTGCAAATCCACTCACAGGGCCAGGGCTGATGACACACAAACACAAACACATACACACACACACACACACATACACACCCCTCCAGGGGTTTTCAGGGTCCCTAAAAGCCCCAGGTGCCCCACTGAACTCCCGCCCTTTATATTTATAACCCTGTGATTTCGCTCCTTCCTGGCTTCCCAGACAGCAGGGCAGACAAAAGGACCGTTTATAACAGCTTTTCTGACAGCTGGACATTATTTAATTACAACTCCTGGCAGCCACATAGTGTGCTGGGGGCTATTTAAAGTTCTAGATGGCAGGAGGAGAAATGGGGAACCTTACAACCCTTGGGGGGTGGAGTGGGGGGAGGCAGGGTGGGCAGTGGCCGGGACAGACGCTCAGGTCCCTTGCTCTGAAGTGGCATCTCCCAGAACCCTAATCTTTAGCACTGGAGTCTCCGCTGGAAAAGACGGAGCTGATGTCAGTCTCTCCAGGCATCTCTCGGCAGGGATGAGGGGTTTGGGCATGGTGAGTTACAGAACCAGCAACATCAAACTGAACACAAGAATCGTTTATCCAGATTAGCCACCCATATTTTACAGAGACGGAGACTGAGGCAAAGAGAGGAGAAATGACTTATCCAAAGCCACATGGTAACTAGCGCAATTCTGGGCAAGTCATTTAAGTCTCCTGGGCCTATTGCTGCCCTGTGTGTGAGCAGAACCTGTCCTGCTTAGTTTTCCACACAGCAGCCTCACACCTACCCATGTCACCTTGATGGGCCAAAGTGCTGCATGTTGTTCTGGGCGTGAACAGGAGTCTAATCATGGATGCCAATGTTTGGTTGTCTGGTCAACCCCAGGAGAGTCGTCGGTTTTCCACTTAGCTGCTGCAGCCACAGTTTGCTAGACTTTAGGGAGCTATAACTGGGATAAGGAGATAGGTCTCCCCCATAATGGGGCAGGGACTAAGGAAGGCAAGTCTACCACAGAGGGCTAGACTCTGGAGAAGGAGGGAAAAGAGGCCAAGTCTGAATACAAATAGTAATAACAATGGTCATGATAATAGCTCCATGGATTGGAGGCTATCAACATCATCGTTATGACTATTATGTTACCCTTATGACATTTTCATGAAATATATATGACTGGCATGATTTTACAGATGAGAAATGGAAGCTCAGAAAAATTAATTATACCCTGAAGTTCCCCAGCCACTACTAGGATCAGGATTCAACTGAACTCTGTCTGATTCTAGAGCTTATTGTCTCTCCACCATTTTGGTAGTTCTCAACCCTAGCCGCGCTTCAGAAATGACCCAATTTAAAACATACGGAGGCCCAGTCTTACTGCAGTCTAATTAAATCAGAACCTCTTAAGCTCGAGTCCAGGAATCAGTATTTTGAAGTGAATCTAAAGTGTGGCCATGGCTGAGAGCACCCTGTGGGACCACACAGAGCTGGTGAGAGCCCTTAGCCATGTGATACCAGAAGTGTGACCCACTCCCGCTACCACCACCCTACTGCCACTAAAATCATCCCAGACAGCCATGACAGGCTGCTGCTTGGTGTCCAGGGCTAAGCACCCGTCTGATGACATCTGTTGATCCCAGTCCTCTCTGTGGTTCTTCGGGTTGTCCTGTTGACATCACCCTCCTGCCTACAGTCTCAATTCCTACCACTGTCTCAAGAGATCATCACCAAAGCCTAGCAACACTGACCAGTCTGCTAATGTTAGCAGCCCATAACAGCAGGCAGATGTTGTCTTTGTAGGTTGAGTTCCTCAGGAAGCAAACTCTAGGATGGAGATTAGCATGCAGGAAGTTTATTAAGGCATGCTCTGGAAATCAGCACCTAGGGAAGGGAAAAGAAGGTGGTGGAATAAGACCTCAGTGCTGAAGGGGGATCTGGGTGGCATGTCCCAGCACCTTCTTCGCCACTTAGCAGTGGGATGGATTTGTGTGGGAGCTAAGGAAGGATCCTCCTCGCCAGAGAGTTAGAATGACCTTATTGGAGGCCAGCACGGAGCCGCCTTGGACCAGACTTTCATTTATCCCATTCTATAATAGCACTACAACCCTCCCGCCCCGTGAGAGCTTCACTCAATTTCCCTCAGGGGCTCATCTAAAAACAGTTGGAGGGACTTGGCACTCAGCACTTCCAGTTGGCCTTCAGCAAAAGACTTTGCATCCGCCCGGCACATCCCCCTCTCTCTCTCTGGGTGGAGCTCTGGGGGGCTACAGAAGCAGCTCTTTTCCTCTTCTCTCTACCTGGGTTTACCAGCATCTGGGAGTCAGTCGTCAGCTCCAATAAGTTGTCATCAAATCAACCTCAGGAGCCAAGACAGGAATTTCCTGCCCTGGCAGAGCTCACAGGAAGTGGGGGAGATAAAACAGAAACTTGCAATGAAATTGCCATGTTGCCATTAAAATGGCATGCATGCAAAAGCAGCTGCTGGTCAGAGGAGGAAGTGATTATCTCTATCTGCAGGCAGGGCAGGGAAGGCTGCCATGTAACAAAGGATTAAGAAAGGCGTGGAAATGTTGGAGCAAGATTTCGAAGAATGACTTAGAAGTTTACCCAGCAGATATGCTGGGGTAGAGTGTTCCCGGTGGAGGACGGTTCAAAGGCTGATGCCCCCATCCTGCAGCGTGGGGTGGGAGCAAGCGGTGTGTGCTCCTGGAGCGTTACCGGGCTCATGTGAGGGTGGGTTTGGGGACTCCGGAGAGGTGGTTGGAAGATAGGCGAGGGCAGAAAATGGAGGTCCCTGTACCTGTGTGAAGGAATTGGACCTTGCCCTGAAGGTAATGGCTCCCCGCTGAAGAGCTTCCAGTATGGGTTGTCACATTTTTGTAATGTATGACACAATAATGAGGATTCTCTGCCCTGTCTTTCCCTAATCCATCTTCCGCTCCCTGGTCCTACCGTGAACTCACAAAAATAAACCTCACTTTCGCCTTCTGCCGCTCGGATTTCTCTTTGTCTATCTCGGGTTGGGAACAGATAGATGAACCCACCTTGCTGCGTCAGTTCTTCCCCTGCTTCTTACGTGGATGGTTGTTGGAGCTCCTTTGCTGAGTGATTGATTCACAGGCACAGAGACTGTCACAGTGGAAGGGTGTTGGGAGATCGTCTCCGAACCCCCATCCCCGGCCCCACTTTAAGGAGGAAGGCTCTGACGCCTGCAGAGGGGAAAGGACTTGGCCAAGTGCACACAGATCATCAAGGACGTGGATGAAACGAGCCCGGTTTTCTCTTCTATAAGTCAGCTCAGCTCATTATGTCCCTGTTCCAGGAAGAAAAGTCAGTCCTGATCAAAACTGCACAGTTGAAGATTTTGTCTTCTAAGCCCTCCCTCTGAAATCTCTCTGACTGTGGTCCTTTCACATGCTCCCCACCACGCAGAACCTTCCTGTTGACCAGGACCCATTCTGGAAGCCTCTCCACATCTGCTCTCTCGGAGAAACCTCTCTGCTTTTCTTTATAACCTCTTGCCCCATCAAAACTACACAGTCCCTTGTTCCATTCCCTCTATTATATTGGTGATTTCCATGGAAAGGTAGAAATTTCACTAAACTGAGAACTAAAAGATAAGGTCCAAATTCTGCCACTTCCTTGAACATTGTGCAAACACCCTCATTTCCTCACTTGTGGTTAAGGTTCGTTTTAAATGTGTTTAATGTCCCCTTTAGCTCTGATACTCTGCGATTCTAATGTATGCAGTGGCATGCCATCGTGAACTCTTTTAGGCTTAAGAGAGTTGATTATACACGTCTCTTTCCAACTCTTATTCTGTATTGGTAGCTTGAAGTCAGCCGCGGTGGCAATATTTACACCATGGAAACTGGCAAATGCTACAAATCCAGTCCTTTTGTTGGGGGGAGGGTTAGTTCACAAGCACTGCCACTGAATCCATCCTCTCATATCTCAATCAAAAATAAGTGTCTGCATTCTCACAGTGACTTCTGAAAGCAAACGATATCTTAACCTCCAAAAAGAAGTATTTCTGATAATACAGCAAGCAGATAAGGAGGTACACACAAAGTGACACAACATGGCTTTTCATTGCCCATTCCACATCTTTGGTTTATGTGAAATTCTGTGCCCCATTCATCCATCTTCAGATCTCAAAATTCTACTACCAATATTTTACAAACCAGCTCTTTAAGATCTTCACCGGTTCTCTAGCCAAGAGTAAATTTTCCCTCACGCTTGCAGAATAACTACATGAACACGTTTTCCTCCCCACCTGGACGGTTGGTTCCCTGAAAGCAAGAACTGTATCTTTTCCAATTCCTCCCCACACTGGGCTAGCTCAGTATCCTGCAGACAAGGATGTTCAATAAATATCTGGGGCAACAAGAAGCACAGCGTTTGGCAGATGTGCAGAAGGCATATGTTTCCTTCTTATTGTGACCTATTTTGTTGGAAATAGTGTACAAGCTTATGATAGTGAATTTAAATGATGCAAAATTGTGTAGAAAGAAAAGCAAGCCTTCCTTTTCCCCATTCTTTATTCCCTAGTCACTACTCCCAGCCCAAGGAAGGCGGTACTATCAGTTTTATGTGTATCCTTCCAGAAATAGTCTAAACATACACAAGCACATACATCTGCGAATAGACCTTTGTATTTTGCACAAATAGAAGCATCTTGTTCTGTAGGGTTTCTTTCTTAATATTTCTCAAAGATAGTTCCATCTCAGCACAGGCAGATCAACCTCGTTCTTTTTCAAGGCTGTGTGGTGGTTCGTCACATAGATGGAACATATTTTATGTAGCCAGGCCACTGCTGATGGAAATGTAAGTTCCTTCCTGTCTTGGATATTACCAAGGATGCTGCAATTAATATCCGTGTACATACATCTTACCCACATGGACAAGTATATCTGTAGGAAAAAAAACACTAAAAATGGAATTTCTGGATCAGAGTAGGTGTGTTTTTAACTTTGATAGACATTGCTGCATTTTCTTCCAAACACATGTGCTGTTATCTCTCCAGCAGTTTTTATCTGCTCCTTCATTCTTGCCCCTTGTTCACATCCACCTTTTCTGGCAGGAGAAACTGCTGTCACTATTTTAACAATCGTTCCACAGGGCACCAAGAAGGCGAGAGAGCCGGCCAGCTCTATGCTGCCACAGCATGGGACTGAACAAACCCCTCACCCCGCAGAAGAGCAAGCGCTTCAGCCTCGGTGGGGGTACCTCATGACACTGTTTTTTGAGCACACTCAATTCAGTGTCTCTGAGCTGCCTTCCATCATCGCCCGTAGATCAACAGCCAAGACAGGGAGGAGACCCAGCATGCATTTATCACTCGTCTTAACTACTCCCTGCAGGGCAAGAAGAGAGCCCAATGGGTGCAAACAACGCTTCCCCATCTCTCTCTTGCAGGCAAGGGATGAGCCCTTCTGCTTCTGATGTCCCTGCCTTTTTTATGTCTTTATTTTCTAAGGTAGGTTTTCAGTTTAGTTCTGGATGTCACACTTCAAGAGGCATAGGGAAACTGAAGATCAGAGTGAAGTTTGGTACTATCCGGCTGATGTTAAGCCAGAGGCTGGGGAATTCCTGAATCCTACCCTCCTAATATCTCCTCTGCACTGTGCGCTTTCAAACTAGGGAGTTATTCCCAAAGAAGAAGAAGACAAACAAGGGACTTTCTTTTCACAGCTGGGCAGTCCTCAGTTCCCCTGACGTAGGATTTCTCTAGCTAGTAATGCCTGAGCACACGCACTCACACACATATTCACATGCCAATAGCTTCTGATTTTAAGATGGCTGAGCCCACAAAGCAGGCTTGACCTGGCTGGAGGCACAGAAGAGGTAGACAGAGAAAGCGTGGTTGAGCCTGTCCTGAGGAGTCCGGCCCTGGCTGGGCTCCTTACTTCCTAGTGGCCAGAGTGTAAAGGGAAGACCACACATATGGTGTGAACTCTTCACCCACAGTGGCCCTACCCACTAGTCAAACATGGCCCACTGAGTGTCCTGGCCCCTGAGCTGTCAATCCTCCCCTCTTGGGGATGAATTAGGAAGGGAATGAGCAGAGGGGTGGAAATGTGGGCATAGGCATGGGCAGGCTCCCTCCTCAACAACCAGCATGGTAAAGAGATTGGAAAGTGTGTCTTATGAGGCACATGCCCTTGGTCTCACTAGACATATTTATCTTTGTATCCCCAGTTCCTAGCACAAAAGAGGCCACTTAGCCTGGAGGAAAGAAGTCTGAAGAGGACATCTTACCTTCTTTGTTGAAGGCCATGAAGGAGAAGAGGGAATCAATGTGTTCTGTGTGTTCTGAGGCTGATCTTGATCGAGTGGGTAGAAGCTTCAAGAGACAGATATCAATTCAAAACAAGACATGCTTTCAGCAGATTGTTCCAAACAGGAATCATTGGCTTTGAGAAGTTGTGATCTCCCCATCACTGGAAGCATTCAAATATAGGGAGAAATGTTCTGGCAGGGATTCAAGGATTAGAGGTTTGGACTGTGTGAATTTTAAGATTTCACAATCCTTGGGAATTAAAGATTCTATGAAAAGTCCCGCCCAGCTAAAAAGTTTGTGCTTTGTGCCCTCAGACGCCCTACGACTTCAGCATCCTCCTGGCGCCTGAGTGTGTTCTAGGTTATCTGTAGCAGCGGGAGGAACGGGGTGCCCCAGTAAAGAGCTGTTTTCCATCCGAAGAAAATCCATTTTCCAAACAGAGGGTTGGAATCTTTTTTTTTTCTTTCTTTCTTTTCTCCCTTTGGCAAAGCGGAACCTGGGTTGAGCAATTAAGCCACCTGCTCATTTAGAAGCTTGCTTACTGTCTAGCACAGGCGGGGAGGCAGCTGTGGCGTATTGGTTAGATCCCAAATAAATATTTTACGTCCAGCCTCAGCAGAGGAGGAGAAATGGGCCTTTCAGAGATGAGCGGGCTGTGGGGCTTCCTATTGGCAGTGCTGACTATTTAGAGGAGAAGGGGGACCTGTCACTCATCGGGTCATCAATCCTAAAGTCTAAACCCAGGTCCCCTAGAGTCAGAAATTGAGAAATGGCAAAATAAACTCAGCACGCGCAGATGAATGAGGGGGGCCCCCAGCTATTAAAAAGCCATTGCCATCTTCCTGCAACTGCACAGCCGTGCCATCCTCAGCTGCCTGTGTGGGCAAGGCACCCAGCGGGGCGCACAGACGGGCACCTGCAGTAATTAGCAGCTCATTCCAGGCACCGAAGTCTGGCTTACTTCCCAACCCCCACCAACCCTGTGGGAGGCTGTCCTCCAGGAGTCACGGGGCCCTGCAAAATTAAAACAGAATAATCAAAGAGCAAAGATGAAGGCCTGGGAAAGAAGGCGGGGAAGACTTGTGATGCCAAGAGCTAGTGATTCACTGGCATGGACCCCAGAGTGCAAATGGATAAAAGAATAAGTGAGGATGTCGACTGCTATGATGAACGGTCCAGGCTTGGTCCATTTGTTCAGTGAGGGGAGGGCAATGAGAAAATCAATGAATTGTGCTCCATTAAGACTTCCAAGTCCTGCCTTGATTTCAGCCTCGTAAAATGGGCCTGTGAGTTACCCCCAGAGCTATGACATCTCAAAACACGTGCATGAGTCTCACCAGGGAGCTGGGCTCAGCAGACCCGTGTGCTAACAGCCAGTGCAAGGCAGAAGGCATCTCATCCACAAATGAACCGTGAGCCCTGGCGCTTCTGCCTGATGTCATGGCATGAACTGCTGCTCCCTGCTCTGCACATTAACTAAAATTGGACTTGTGCCTCTGGAAATAATTTTCCTTATCTAATGCGGTGCACCCCACAGGCCCACACTGGTTCCAGCTGGAGCAAGGAGCACAGGCTTCTCCTCAGATATCCTGAGCTTGCAGTCAATTCCCCAAATGGTGTTCAACCTCAGTGTCATGGGGACAAAATGTGATCAGCATCCTTCTTTTTCTTTCACCCACTTCCCTCTTTCTGTTCTAGTTTTCCTGACTTAAGTATCTCTCTCTGCTTCTCCATATTTCCCTATCTCTGTATTTCCTTCCGGGATGTAGTTTGAGGTCCCCAAAGATCCCACACACTGACTGGCTGCAGCAGGCAAGAGGCCAGTGGGCAGCGAGGGGAACTTGGGCCATCTTGAATTGAGTAATCCCCTATCTATCTATCTATCCATCATCTGTCTATCTATCATCTATCTACCTATCTATCTACCTATCTATCTATCACCTATCTATCTATCATTTATCTATCATCTATTTATCTACCTATCATCTATCTATTTATCTGTCTATCATCTATGTGTGTGGGTGTGTATGTGTCTTTGCCTGTCTCTCTTGCTCTCTCTCTCTCTTGCTCTCTTTCTTTCTCTTCTCTGTCTGTCTCTGTCTCTTCCTCTCTCTCTCTCAGAAGAATCCAAGGACCCTCAAATGAAAGTACTGAAAGATTATCCTATTTTCTAGTCCAAGCCCATCCTGTCTTAGCTGAGCCCCAGAAAGGGTAAGCGACTTGCCTAAAGTCAGAGTAAATCAGTGCAGTTAAGAGGAAAGCCAAGATTCTACCCTGAGTCCCCAGAGGGTGGTCTGACAGCCCTCGTTCCCTGTGGGGGGATAGGGGATGCTGGGAGCACAGATCAGAATATCACTGTCAGATGGTCAGTCCCACCGACATGCAGGGAGGGCGTCTGGTCTAGACGCAGCCTGGCTGAGAAACCCAAACTGCGTGTCCTGATAAGAAAGAAGGAGAGAAGAAAGAGGAGCAGTGGAAAGGGGCCAGAGGAGAAAAAGAAACTCATTGGAAGTTGTTTGATCTCACTGCATATCCGAGGACATTAAAAGATGTCATTTTGAGGGGTAGAGTGGGGCTTAGTGTGCTATCAGTGACGGAACCAAATTAAAATTTGAAAGAGAAACGTGTTTGGCATTCTCAGTGTAAATGGACCTTGTTAACAACTATGATTGCTCTTTTTCTCTGAGACTCCTGGGAAGACCTTGGAGTGCCTGCCCTCAGATTCACGAGGGCCTCAGGGTCACATGAGACCCAGGGATAAAGAGGAGAGCACCCCACCCCCCACCACAGTGAGGCCCCGGTGAAGCAGACTGCAGCCTGAGGCAGGAGCCAGAAGGAATCATCCCAGCGATAGCCTGCTCAACTTCATCCTGCCCACGGCTCCACGCCCCCTCCCCCTCCCCATGGGCATTGCCAGCCACTCAACCTAGAAATACTCCTTCCTCCTCCCCCACATCCAAACGTCACCAGGTCCTCTCTTCTCTACCCACTAGATCCTCCCAGAGCTGCTCCCTCCACTCTCCTGGTTGCCACTGCATGGTTTAAGCTCTTCAATTCCCTCCTCCACCACTGGCACAGCCTCCCATCTAGCCCTCTTTCTTGCATCTTCCTGCTTCCAGTATATTCATTCTACAAGTATCTATGGGTGTACCTTCCGCCTGTGGAGTCTCAGGCTGGGTGTTGGAGAACTAAGCAGGAGCAAATGAGGGTGGGTGAGTGATGTGCCTCTCGGGAGCAAGACTTAAGGAGGCACTCACTCTCAAGCTCATAAAAGCTCAGGGTCAGAGGCTGAAAGTGAGGGCCTCCTTAAATGATGCCTCACCCTAGTCCCAGCCCTGAAACCCCTGAAACCCAGTGTGAATAAAAGGGAGTGGTTTCTGCCTCTATAGAGCTTGCCTGCTAGGGAGAAATGGACAAGAATCAAGAAAGCAAGCACATAAAGCCAACTGGGCCGGCCAGTGCCAGGAAGGAATGGACAGGATGCTGGGAGTGTGTACAACAGATGGAGCTTCATCCAGTTTGAGGAGGTCACGAACAGCTTCCCTGAGGAATGACATTTGGGTTGAGAGCTGAAGAATGAGTGGGATCCAATGAGGCAAAGGCTGGGAAGGGGTGGGTCAAGGACTGAGGGCAGAAGGAATAGCAGGTAAAAATCTGCAGCAGCAGATGGTAGACATGTAGGAAGAACCAAACACGGCTGTGGGGAGAGTGGGTGTGGCACGAGATGCTGTTGGGGAGGAGGAATGGGGCCAGGCAAGGCTTTGTTGGCCAAGAAGTGAAACAGAGCCCCGGAGGCTACAGAGTCCTGGTGAGAAATGGTGGGGGCTTGGACCAGAGTGGCAGCTATGGAGGAGATTAGTGGGCAGCTTGGAGAGACAATTCAGAGGTAAAATCGGCTGTGTTCATGCTGCAATCAGGACCAGTTGGGGGCTTTTAAGAAAGCTTGTTGATTGATCGATGGTTACTCATTGGCGCTAATGGTTTTAATCAAGGGAAAAGATCTCAATAAAAACAAATGATTAGTCTTTATAATAGAAATGTCAATGGGCCCTTAATGAATGAATTTGCTAATTCCTCTTCCTGCTGAGGCATTCAGTCTTGGGTGAGAACATTTAGGACCTTAACCCTGCATAGAGCTCCTGCTTTTCGGCCTGTGTCGCACTTCACTGGACTTTGAGAACCTTGGAAATGCAGCCCAGGGGACAGCATGGCACTCCTCACTTGCATGCCTCCTGTGTTCCCATCTCCGGAGAACCCTGCCCATCAACCCCAGTGACGGAAGCCAAGTGCCTTTAAGGCATTGGGACAGAAGCATCTCATTGGGAACAAGTAAGAATGAAAAGCAGCTTGCCCCTAGCCCCTTATCTGATGCTGTGCTGAAGGCAGCGGCTGCAGGGGGCGGAGGGAGCTCTTTGCACACTCTCCTCACCTCCATTAGCCCCTAGCTGCCTCTCAGCCCCCAGGTTCCTCTCACAGCCCCAGTCCTTGACATACCGCTAGCCACATAGAGCCCATTCTTCCCATCCAAATTCATGATTCCTTTCAGCTCTCTGACCTCAGACCCATAACAGGGTACCAGCTTCTCTCCCTCTTTGCATTACTCCTCTCACACTCCCAGAAGCAGCAAAGATGATCCAAGCAGCCTTCCTTCAGGCCTATGCTAACCCACCCCATCCCCAGACATATGGCACGTATCCAGCCCAGAGGCCACAGAAACAACAGAACCTTTGCCCCATCTAATGGATACTCCATAGCTTTGGCCCCACCAAGACCAGGCTTTTAATTCTGACTCTGCCTCTTCTTCGCTGTCTGACCTTGGACAAGTGATCTGACCTCTCTGGCCCTGCCTCTCTGCAAAGGAAGATTAATGTCGACCTGGAGGACTGTTGAGGTGGGGATGACAGGACACCATGTGTACGTAACGCCTGGCACAGTGCCTGGCTCATAGAAGGCTCTCATTAAGTGAGTGCTCCCCTCTCCCTTCCTCTCTGCAGTTACCATGAGCCACAGGAAGGCAGATCAATAGCATCACACATGGCATCTGGTTCTGCCCAGCCTTCCAAGACGACAAACGCTGTGGAGCCTGTACTGCCAGACAGTTGTGCCCAGCTGGGCAGCCACACACTGAACTCCCCACTCTTTTCTTTCCAGCCTGGAAGAAAGCAACAGGATCAAGGAGGGCTGAAAAATGGCCCAACCAGGCTTGGGCTGAAGGAATCAAAAGCGACAAACAAGAGAAGCCAGTGCCTGAATGCGACTTAGAGTTTTGTTTGTATTTTTATTGAACTTTGCATTAAACCATGGCGTTCACAGGTTTGTTCCGACCCTAACCCAACCGCTTTGGACAGTTACTCATAAGACTGCCATCTCTTTTAGGTCCTAAAATCTAGAGTTGATGAAGCCTTTCACCTGTATTTTATTTGACCTGCATAGTGATGCTGCAATTAAGGTGAATGTCATTCTCCCATTTCACAGATGAGGAAACAGGCTCATGGAGGTCAGAGGACTTGCTCAAAATCATACAATGAGTCTATGGTAAAGCCAGTCCTCAAACCTGGCGCCATAAATGTGAAGGCTCTTCTCCTCCTACTCCTCTTCCTCCTTTCTTTTACTTCCTGCTGCCTCTCTGGTTCTTAAACCACTGACCCAGAATGAAATGAGCATCCAGCTGCTCTCTGAAGCCTGGGGGAGCAGACAGATGTGTGGGTTAGCTCCAGTCCTAGAAGAACCTGGAGTATCTTCCTCTCTTTTCCCTGCCATCTTCTCTTCCTTTAAAATCAGCCAAGTCTCCCTTGGCCAGTGAGGGGAGTGGTTTGAAAATTCTCATCCAGTTACCATTTTAATTAACATCAGACTGATATAATGGCAGACCAGCTCTGGAAGTCTGGCCTGAGTGGCAATGATTTTCATTTGGGGGTTCACAATTGGAGAAGCTCTTTTTATCACCTCAAACTTTTTCTAATGATTTGAGGACAAACAGTAACAATCATATAATCCAAACTTGAAACAATAGGGTGGAAAATTGCTATTCTAATGAAAATTCTGAGGAGGATTGCGGCCAGGACCACACACACTAGGCCAGGCTGGGTTGGCCACCCTGGAGAAGCAGCCTGTGTTCATTGTGGTCTGTAGCATGCATTTGCCTGTACCATTCACGCATCATGCATTCATTCATTCAATCACTCATTTTTTCCACACATTCTTTCACCTATTCTAATTGTTATTCATGCTTCCATTTTCTTATATGTTTATTGACTTATCCTTCACTCATTTATTCACACTTTTGTTCTTTCTTTATTATTCATTATTCACTCACACATTCATTCATCCACCAAATATTTTATGAACATCTATGTGGCAGATACAGTTCCTATAAGTGTTTGCTGACCTCCACTTCAATCCTAGACATCACTGTCTAGATACAAAGGAAGCTCTTGCCCTGGTAGAGTTTACAAAACCATCCTCAGGCCAGGGAGAGCTGCAAAGGCAAAGGAACTGTGCTGGACACCCCTGCCTGTTCGGTAAAGATGATACCGTGATACAGGCGTGGAGCGAGGTCGGGAGACATCTGGAGGGCACCCCTCTCAGGGAAGGGCCTTGACAAAGACAAGGGTCCAAGAGTGGCAAGAGGGGGCGAGTTTATGGGGGAAAGAATAGACACTAAAGTCCCATGATGAGGACAAGCACGGAGACCATAGCCTGATCTGAGAGGGACATGCTAGGAGGTCGGAGGTGAGTCAGAGGCACGGGGAGGGGCTGGTGCTTACCCAAGGGTCTCGAGTCCCAGGTGAGTGTGTCCTTCAAAAACAGTAGTTCTCAAATTCTAACCTGCAGAAAAATACGTTACTGAGCTAACTTGGACTGTTGATTCTTTCTCAACCCAGAGAGGAAAATAATAAGCTAAAGGGTAAGATTCTCTCAATTAATATTTTCATTTCTCACATATGTTTCCAAGCCATGTCACTTACACATCTAGACCAGGGTCGAGTATAAGAGAGTATTCAATTAAGCACAAAATTGTGTGTTCATTATTTTAGGTTGCATGCTCCAGACTCCATGGTTTCTGGGTACTGTGACCCCTCCTCATGTTTGCCTGTGGTTGCTGTAAAGGGCAATCTCATAAGCAATGTCTAGAGCAGCCGGGCTTAGAAGTTCCAGTGCTTAGATCCCTCATTACTACCTGTCTCAGGTGGGTACAGCTCCTGAGGTCTGCCTTGTGAGAACTTCCAGATCATCATCTTTAAAGCTGACCCCAGGGCTGGCCATTTGCGCATGTCTGTCCATCATCAATGGTTGTGAACTGTAAGTCCAGGTCATTGTAACTACCCTGAACAGATAAGGCTCTGCCTGGTGGTGCTACAGTGAACTCCCCTGAGCTGGGTTGGACTGGTACATGCTGGGCTTAACTGGATGAACTGGGTAGATTTGGACGGCTGGAAACTGGGCTGAGCTTATTGGAGTCAAATAGTGCTAGACTAGAACAAGCTCGGCCAAGAGGTCACGCAAACTGGGCTAGGATCCTGGAGGACCAGTTGTTCATGAAACCTGACTCAAATACATCCCTAAGGCTCTGCAGCTGAGGCACTATGGCCTGTCCCCCTCCCCCCAGGCATAAGCCAAAGAGTCCAGCTCCCTCTGTCACGTCCTCCTCAAGATTCTTCTTTTATCAGAGCTTCAGAAAATACTGCTGCAAACTTTCATCTCCTAGCCACAATTCCATTTCCTCTGGGTGAGTTATTGGTAGAGGGATGGGGAAATACGAGGGTGGAGGTGCAATGACTACGGCTGAGAGAAGGCTGATGCTGACTTTGAGCATTTCTACTACTCCACAATTCTGGCCAAACTCCTGACATTAGTGTAGAGTTGTTGTTAGGGTTTGCCTTGGAGTTTCCTCAGATAAGGTGTCTGATCCCAAAGTGGGAAGGGAAGGGGTCCACATAGGGCATCTGGCTCCTTGAGATCATTCCACTTTCTGTGCCTATGCCTCCCTGCAGATGTCCCTCACCTTGCTTCAGGAGCCCTTAACCTGAATACTGGGTTGATGGCTCCTGGAAATTCAGGACCGGTACATCCCATACACACTCTTTTCCCTGGGCTCCTGAGCAGTGTTGGGCATTTCCCCTCTCTCATCTCCCACTCTGTTTATTCCCTCCTTCCTCACTCAAGTGGCTTTCCTCCTCTGCTGCCTTCCCCCTGGGACATCAGCAAAGCTTTCTGGATCATTCCGCAAAGATTGAGTTGGTGTTCTGTAGTTCCTGGGCTTCTCTCAGCCCTGCCATTCATTCATTCATTCATTCATTCATTCATTCATTTATTGCCAGTTTTCACCCAGAGCATGGAGGATAAAGGCATTGTTACTCTCACGGAGAGAGGGGAGCGTAGGGGATGGTTGTTGAAAGCGTGTGTTGTCAAGCATCTAATAAGCACTAAACAATGTTTTTAATTGAGCGTTCTACTCTATTTTTATCTTACATATGGCTTGTACTTGTAAGTTAATGTTTATCTTACATTTAAAGATGAGCAAACTGAGAGTCACATGGCTAAGAAGTACCAAAGCCACATTCAGACCTTGATCTGGCTCCTTTTCTTTACACTGCACTGAACTATCCTACCCTCGCCACCACCAATCATCTACGACCACAACTCAGAGACGGACCCAGACCTGCCTGTTTCCTGGTGTTCCCGCCACCATATCACATGAGCATGACATTTGTTGGCGAGTGAAAATCAGTCAAAACAGAAAAGGAAAGCCACAAATGAAACAAGCGTTGTTTATTGAATTAAGCTATTTTCTCTATTTTAACATAATTCAGTCAAATTGATTTATGTTCATAGACCCAGCCAGTGCCTTCTGCATGTTTAACTCTGCTGAAGATCTGAGCCAGAAAGGAAGCTCATGGGATCCTTTCCCTGAGGCTGCTGGTGTGCATGTCACTGCTCTTACAAAGGGTAGGAGTCACACATCTTGAATTGGGGAGGTCTGAGTTTGGCCCCAACTGCCTTCCCACCCTGAACAGGAAGGATTTGGAAAGAACATCATCATGACAACCTCAGATGCCATCAGGGACCTTCTAATGGGCTGAGTTGCCAACCAACGCCCTCCTTGCCCTGGCCTGGCATTTGATCCACTACCTGAGTTGACCCAGCTGTAGACTATAGGGCTGCTACCAGGCCAAGTCAATCCCAACTTGGCTCCTAGAATTCCTTGGACTTGCTTGGTTTACAGGTCCTGATGAGTTTGCATTAAATCCATTTAGAGTAAATCATTTATCCGATTTAATGTTCCCCATCTGCAAAGGCCTGCAGTTCAAAATGTTTCTCTAATCGGGTTGTTTCATTACTAACCTTACTGGATTAATTTTTGATTAATGTGCCTGGGACCAAACTTTTCCTTTGTTTCTCTTCACTTGAATAAAAGATAAACTTGAGAATTTTAGGAGAATTGGGTCTATGCTTGCCCAGAATGATGCATCATGGGAGTATCTCTAGGCTGGTTCTGGGGATGAGAAGACAATATAACACTTGGAGGGAGTCTGAAATGATCAGCGGGTATTAGCCAAACAGATAAAGGATGTTACATAGTTAACGATAACAACTGTTGTCATTATTTGAAGACCTGCTGGCTCTGGCACAGCTCTAAGAGGTTTAGCATAAAATAACAGTTATTAGAACAGCCACTGGAATCATACTGCCCAGGTTCGAATTCCAGCTCAGCCACTGATTACTGAGTGACCTTAGGCACCAAGTTACTGACCTTTCTCTAAACTGATTTCTTGGTGGAACTCTTAGTCCAGTGCCCAGTACATAGCAAGTCATCAATAAATATCAGGTGGTGTTATTATCTGTTTTGCGCCTATCAGCTACAGTAGGCATTGTTATGGACATTATACAAGTGAGAAAACTAAGACTCAGGGACATTAACTAACTGGATAACATGGCAGAGCTGGGAAGCCGCTTTGCCCAGACCTTAAACCCAGGTGTGTCAGACTCCAAACCTAGAGCCCTTTCTACAACATTTCACCTTCTCTTTTCCCTTTTCTATTCGAGAGCATTTAAGGGCAAAAATAATAGTCTATTATCACCTTCAACATCTTCAAAATCTCCTGTAAATTCCCTTTCATGAGCAGCCCTTTAATCTGGAATTGTCTAGGCTCCCATTACACCTGTAAATTCTTTAGGGGGTAGGAAGATGCAATCCACATCTTCACAGATTCTGTGGGTACTTAGCACAGTACCCTTCACATAACAGGATTCAGAAAATAGTTTAGCAAATGCTTACACAGCCCTACCTCTCTGTTGGCCACTGTTCTAAGTGTTTTACAAATATTTACCCATGTAATCCTCACAACTCTCTGAGGAGGCCACTGGTATTATCCCCATCTTATAGATGAGGAAACTGAAGCAGAGAAAGATTAAGAACTTGACCAAGGACACATAGCTAACAAGAGATAGAGTTAGGGTACAAAGTCTGCGCTGTGCTAAGTTTTGTGTTTGACAGAATGAAAGAAAGAACATCAGAACGCGCCCTTGAGGAAAATTCAATCTTGTACAGATAAGACTTGGCTCAGCACCTTTATTTATAATTTATGCCCCACCCATGTTGCAAAAGGAGTGTTAACAGACTGCCTTTAAAGAGCTAAAAGTATGCATCAGACAAAAGACCCCAACGATCCTATCTCACCACGTCTGTGGGCCAATGCACAAGTTAGTTCAACTTCCCAAATGGCCTTCCACCTGGAAAATTCCCAATCACCTATCAAGCTTTACCTACCTATATCAATTGTACCTGCAGGATTTTAATTCATGGAGGTGACTGAGTGACAACATGGAGAGGCTAATGCCATTGAAAGAAAATTTTTATTACTTACATTTCCTGAGAGGAAAGTGTATGCCATGCCATGCCATGCAGGGCCACATAGGGTAGCACCAGGTTTGGTCAAGAGGCAGAGGAGGTGAGGAGAAAGCATGGTCCAGAGCTTGTCTTGTGTTTCCATGGGAAAAGAAGGAAGATTATGGGCAACAGTTTAGGAGTGACCAGTTTGAATAATGTTGGTGGGCTCTGGGCTGTAGAGGTGGCCTCTCATCGTCTACACCTGGCACTGAGTGATTTGGGGCAGAGGAATATTGCTTCCTGGAATGTAAGTGCTAAGTAGAGGAGGTGACTCAGAGTATGGGCTCCGGACTGGTTGGTTTGCATATGAAACATGTGCTCCTGAGCCCTTTGTCGTCTCTAAGAATTGGCTAGCCCTGGGAGGAACAGTCTCTTCCCAGTCAGCAAGCTCACAAACAACAGAGCATCAAGAACTCAGAAAATAAGAAAATACAGTTAATATATTCCCTGAAAAGTTGTTCTCCATTGCTCTCTTCCTACTGTCTCCTCCTTCCTCCACTCCCATTGCCTCTGGAGGAGTCCCCTATTACGGGATTCTACTTGCAATTATTCTCACGCCTGCCTCTGTGAGGGCAATGACCGTGTTTTATCCACCCCTCCTATCCCAGTGCCTAACACGGCTCCTGGTCCATGCTATGTACTTGAGAGACATTTGTGATTGAATGAATGTGAGAGAGAGCCCTGAATTGGACCAGAGAGCAGGGAACCAGTTGTATCAGAGATGAGATCATACCTGTCACTCTGCTCTAATTTTAGCCCAGAGTGTCCTGGCAATCAAGACCAAAGAGGAGAAGGAGGGGGAGGAGGAGGAGGAGAAGCAGAAGGAGAAGGTGGGGAGGAGAATAAGAAGAAGAAAGAGGAGAAGGAGGAGAAGGAGGAGGAGCAGCAGCAGCCACAATGGGTTCAGTTGCTCCGGCTGCCCATCAAATAAATCATTCAAGTTTTTCAAAATAGAAAGTTTTTTTCTTGGTACTAAATTCTATCAGATACTTGCTACACTGGGTGTCCTGGGAAGACTGTTGAGTGGTAATATAATGGCCAGAAATACCCAGATAGTCTTCATGTGGCCATTTCATTTGCTTAGCTTAATAAAACAGAAAGCGTCTTATTGTTACAGCTGCGAAAACATTTGCACGGGTATCTAGGATAATGAAGTATAAACACCCTGCTCTCTGGGGATCTAGAGAACATCCACAGCCCAGAGGAGCGTGTGGCTAACACGCTGCATGTGTTGTCCTTCTTAAATGTCACCCAACTCAACGTGCATTTGACAGAAGGTGAAGAGCTGTCAGGTCGAGATTGAGCTTGTAGACAAGGGTCTGGAGTGCAATTGATTGGAAATCTGCTTCAGGTGTCTCTGCTGTGTCCCTGTGTCCTGGAGGTAGACAGCCTTCCAGATTCTAAACAGTTGGTCTGGAGCCCCAGGACTTAGTGTGTCCCGCTGCTCTTGTCCCGAAAGTTTGCCTGAGCCGTCAATCTGAGTCTCATCTTTCTTTCTTTTTACTTTATTTTTTTATAGCTTTATCGAGGTATAATTTGCACACTACAAAATTCATTCATTTTATGTGTACAATTCAATAATTTTTAGTAAATTTACAGCGTTGTGTAACCGTCACCACAATCTAATTTTAGAACATTTCCACCACCCCAAAAAGAAACCTCATGCCCATTTATTTGCAGTAACTCCTAGTTCCCACCTCTGGTTCCAGGCAACCACTTAGGACCCTAGGCTTTTACTCAATCACCTAAACCCTTCCTTACCCAAACCTGACAACTCAGGCTGTTGAGGTCTTTTAAGCAAGAACATCTCTTTGCTTTATATGTCCGTGTAAAAGATGAAATTTGTTTTCACCTAGCAGGTGACTTGGCAAAATTGTAGCTTTGCACTAAGCTAGAAATACCAATAGCCAAAAATAATAAGGCCACAAGTCCCTCTGTAAGTTATGGTTATTTACTAACGGCGGAAGCCATCTTTCCGATAGTCCTGCGGCAACCCCATTGCAGGGCTGGGACAAAGTCATCTCCTCTCTCTGGGGCTTGGCTTCTTCGCCCAGACGCTTGCCAAGGTTTCCACCAGCTTTAGGTTTACAAGATTCTTTAATGGAAGTGAAAAGAGTCAACAAATGGTGATGAAAGTTGTTTGCTTCCTCAACACTAACTCTTGTTCAAAGGTCAAAATCCCACACCTGCCTGAGAGATTATTTGCACCTTCCCAGGTGATTGCAGCCTGCTCCACCAGACGAGG
This sequence comes from Equus przewalskii, assembly GCF_037783145.1. Classification (NCBI taxonomy): domain Eukaryota; kingdom Metazoa; phylum Chordata; class Mammalia; order Perissodactyla; family Equidae; genus Equus; species Equus przewalskii. The sequence goes on from NC_091840.1 coordinate 39,299,177, forward strand.
CTTTCCACTGGAGAATAAAATACATTTAAACACGTTATACTTTCTTTCTTTGTTTAAAACATTCCTTTATTCTGTGCAAGAGAGATAGGCAGCCTTATGTTAACTAAAGCAGCGTGAGGCAGCTACACATAAGTAAATTACTGTTGAATGCAAAGATAAGATTGACCCAACTATGCAACTGATGGGGGAGAGACATGACCTTCCTAAATGTAAGTGGAAAAGTGAGTCCCTCTGATTGAAGGAAAGAGTCCTAGGGAGTGGAGGTGGGAAGCTGTGCTCCTGCTTTCTTCCTATTCCAAAACTTCACATTTTATGTAGCGAGCTTATTTATATGGTGAGACTCCTGTATTCTGCTAAGGATGCTGAGAATGGTAACCAGAAACTTCTCATGTGCTCTGCCTGAGCCCGCTCACGAACTCTGGGTGAGCCCTGCATGATCATTGATGATGGGGTCTGCAGCCAGGTCCTGGGCTAGACTTCTGAGCCTGTTTACCCACAGAAGATAGAGGCAGCAGAGCCAGGGGAGAATCCAAATCTTAGTAGGGGTGGAAATACTTTGACCACAGAAAATCAGGATCAAAAAGCAGACCTAAGGGTAAGGCAAGACCATAAAAGGGAAGAAAAAACTATGGCTAAAAACGAGGCTATACATGGAGACCACCAAACAACGTAGTCCCTCAGACCTAACCTCCAAGCCCCATCCTACAGGAGCTTTCTCAGTGGACTTGAGGCTTGCAAGAATGTTGATTCAGAAGGAGTCAACATGAGCTCAAAAAGGGAAGAATGCAGACATCCTCCAAGAGCATTTCTAGACAACTGCTTTCTTGCCTGTAGAATAATATGGTCCTAGAGAAAATTAGAGTCAGAGAAGAGAATCAATTCTCTCAGAATCTTCTGGGTCAGTCGTGTCATTTGAAGATATCTGAAGCTCCTAGAAAGATCACTCTACAGGAAAGGGACCTCCCATAACTTAATTTCCTTTTGTTACATTGTGAGCTTCATTTTCCCCCACTCTCACTTCCCTCTATCTCTTTCCCAGGCCTGCCAAGTCCTGTTTATTAAAAGTGTTGTGTCCAATTTACCCAGCTTTTAATTAAGCTGTCAAGTCGAAATGAGATTGTCTCCTGGGAAGCAGACAAAGACTTTATGGTCATTTAATTTTTGCTTAGGATTTAAAATCCTACTTCTGGCATGCTTAAAATTATTAATGAGAACTAAGAATTCTTGCCCACTTGTGTCCATTACAAGACATAAATCATTAAGCTCAATTAGGGGCAAGGGAAACTTGTGGAGTTAGAGCTGGAGGTTGTGTTCAATCACGTCTATCCCAAGGAGCCAAGGGATGGAGGGGTGACCGTCAGAGGCTGGGTGGGGAACAGAAGGACAGGAGGAGAGATGGCAGATGGCAGAGCTGGGGAGAAGAATATGAGGACAAAGGAAGGAATGGAAGGGGGGAGCATTAAAATGGCCGAGGAGTCAGGAAATGGAGTTCAGATGGAAGATAAGGAAGAAGGGAAAAAGGAATTAGGGACTGGCTGACAGGAGGTGAGGTATGTACCAGTAATGCTCATCAATAAAGTCCTGGGCTCTCCTCTTCTTCCAAACACAAGGGAAGACTATGCCTGCCTGACCCATGAAGTTAGCCATAACTATGTGACTTCTTTTGGCCCATTACATAAGAGCAGAGGTAACATGTGTCTCCTCTGGGTGGAAACGCTTAAAAGCTGGCATGCAATTCCCTTTGTATTCTCCTCTGTTAGAGAGTTGAGATGGCGATGTCATTCACAGTTTACCCTCTGTCACTGAGTGACTAAGATGATCAGAACCCTCCAGGGCCCCTCTTTAGATATGTAGTGTGAATGAGAAATAAACCTGTGTTAGTTTAGGCTACTGAGATTTTTTTCAAAGAGAAAAGAGAGAGAGGTTGGTGGGAAGGCCAAACTCATTGGTTTGCAGCTTCAACCCAGACAGCCTCCTCATGGACAATGGAGAAATTCATAATGTATGGTCCAGAACAGACTTCTGGCTCAGACCTATGCAGACAGGTGTCTAAGGTAACCCAAGTCTGCTTATTTTGTCCCCTTCTCAGACAAATTTCTTGGGAAACAGAGTCCCCAAGCTTATCTGAAAAGGGCTTACTTTTCTATTCCCCAAAGAGATGAGGCCTCAAGTGTTGAGTGGGGCAGAGTAAGGGCCACACATGTATCTCAGAAGACCCACTCCTGGGCTTTCTTCTCATGGCGTTCTCCCCATCAGAAATGCCAGGGGTGCTGGCCCAGTAGCATAATGGTTGGGTTCATGCACTCTGTTTTGGCAGCCCTGGGTTCATGGATTAGGATCCCGGCCGTGGACCTGCACACTGCTCATCAAGCCACACTATGGTGGTGTCCCACATACAAAATAGAGGAAGATTGGCAAGAATGTTAGCTCAGTGACAATCTTCCTCACCAAAGAAAAGAAAAGAAAAAGAAATGCCAGGAAGCTGAGGAGGGGGCACATATAACAAGATGTCACAAAATTGTGACCACAAGGAGAGCAGAAGCTGCTTCTCAATCACTGCGGGGGTCAGCTCTGTGCCTGCACCTGACGGCCATCGTGCACTGGGGGAATAGGTTAGATTGGGATCTAGAGGAGGTAGATTTTTTGTTCCTAACACGAGCTAGGAATAGAGAGTGAGTGGGGCTGGGTCTGGAGAGAGTTGAGAAGATGGAGGTGGAGTGGGAAGGGGTTGGAATCACTCAGGAGTGCAAAGACACATCCTCCACCTCATTGCCCCCTGCCCTCACCCCGGTGTTCCTCTGGCTCACCTTAAGTACAGGGGGCCTTGGTTGGGTGATTTCCTGAGGGCTGAGCAAACAGGCTGTCAGAGATGCTTTGTTTGAAGAAAATAGATTCCCAGTAGAACCAGCTTAGCCAAAGTGGGGTTTATCATACAGATCCCTGGAGCAATAGATAGAAAAGGGCTTCATGAAGGACCTTGGGCCCAGAAAGCCATCACAACCACCACACCTATGACCCCAGCTTGCTTTCTCTGGACCCACCTGATCCTTCACTTCTGTGTGCTTGTTTTCCTCTCCTTTCTCCCTCCAGCCTTCCTATCTCTGCTCCTCTGGGTTCCCAGTGGGAAATGACCACGACCAAATGGCATCATCACTATCTGAATCTACAGCACCTGTAAATGAGACACCTGCAGTGAAGTGTTAGAGTCTCTGACTCCCTAATCCCCAGAGCCCTTAGCAGGGCACCTGGCACACAGGAGGACACCAGTGAATGGTGGCTTATTATGGACAATAAGACTTGAGTTGCAGTCCTGGTTCTGCCTTTGATGGCTGTGCTGTCTTGGACAAGTCACTTCATCACTTTGAATGCAAGCAATTTCTGAAAAAGATAGCAATAATGTTGGCCCCCGCTACCCCCGCTACCATTTGTTGTGAGTATCAAAGTCTAAAGGATACCAAAATGCTCTGTAAGCTCTGAAGTTCAATGGAAGTGAAGGAGTTCATTCTCTCTTCATCATGATCATCACCACCAGCATCATCACCACCGCCATCATCATCATCACCATTATCATCGTCATGAACATCATCGTCACCTTCATCATCACCGTGACTGCCACCATGACTAAGCAGCAACACGCCATTTTGGTTCCAATAGGTTTTGAGAAATTCTGAACCTGAAACTTTGTTTGTAAGCTACCTTCACCCAGGGTGGATTCCAAATCTTGGATTGCATTAACCTGCACTGACTCTTTTATTCACTCATTGAACAAGTATTCACGGAGCATCTACTATATTGTAGGCACTATTCTACATGTTGGATATATATTAGTGAGCAAAGTAGAGGAAGATTCCTAATCTCATGGAGCTTACATTATAGTATGGGAGGGGAGACAAACGATGAACAATGAGCATAATACACAAGTAAATCATATGCTGTGTTGTGTTAGAAGGTGATTGAGTCAAAGGAAAACAAAAACAGAGAGTAATGTCAAGAGCCCAAGGAGAGAAAGAGCAGAAAGAGGCATCACCCTGTGCCTTCTCCACAGCCTGCACTGTTCCCACCATCACGGAAAACTTCCCACTCTAACATTTCTTTACTCCCTGTGATCTTCATTGTGAAGGTCATTACTTGACAAATATAAATCACTGTGACTCAAAGAAAAAAGAAAAGATCTGATTAAAGAGAGATTTAAAAATAAGGTACAGTGAATTAATGAATTATTCACAATAAAACTGGAATTTCAATCAATATGAAGAGTAAAATTAAAGTGCTATGGAGCTGGAAGGTGGAAAATGCCTGATGGGGCTCCTCCAGCTAGACCTTGAGCTGTGCCTTGAGCTTTCCTTCTGCACTGACCAGATGCTAATAGAGTAATGGGAGAATGGTCATTTCCTTTCTCCAGGTCTCCAAGGACCTTCCACTGGCCTCTGTTCAGCCCTAGGCTCCCAGGACCAGCTCTAGTCAAAACAGAAAGTAAGTCCAGTTTCCTTCGTCCCACATGTCTATGTCTTGCCTCTAGTTTCCTTATCCTCCAGCTATCCCTGTTATCGCTTATCTTTAGTCTAGCTCAAGTTTCCATCCATTCTTTCCCTCCGTGAACATTTACTGAGCACCTACTATGTGCTAGGCCCATGCTAGCCACAGGGAATAACAGGCGAGTGACACACATAGGAGTTCATGTCCCAAGACAGACAAGTAAATGGACCTTCACAAATTGCCAAGATGAGCACATTGACAGGAGTCGTGCAAAGTGCTAGGTAAGCACTGTAGGTGGAGGGACTATATTCCAGGGAAATTTGGCAACAGACATTGTCCCTGACCTCGCACTCTCTGGAGTTGGGAGCCCCCTCTGGACCCCTCTGTCTTTGCATCCACCATCATCCTTTCCACGCTGTGGAATGTAATTGTGCGTTTTCTTGGCTGGCCTCCCCACTACACTAGACGGTGAGCAGTCTAGGCAGGACCTGTGCTTCCTTGGTACTCCTTGTATCCCTAGCACATAGCACAGTGTGATGACTCAGAATACGAGTTCCTGTGCTCTATGGCTTTTGTGCTGGGCCTTGAAAGATGAGTCAGAGTTCAACAATTGGGGGAAGGAAGAATAAGCTCACTCATGCTGTGCCTTTATCCCCACTCCCGGCTATTTGGGATGGGAGCCACAAATCAGCCAAAGGAATGAACCACTAATAGCAGAATTCCAGGCATTGGAGGAGGCAGAGAAGTGGGGCAGGTGAACTTCTCAATGCCTGCCCCCATCACTGACATTCCCTCTGATATATTTTCTGCGTGTGTGAGAGATTATTAGAGAGGTGGTCTAACTGTATCCCCATAATAAGCAATGCCACCAGTCCTCCACCTTGGCCCCACATGTGTGATCCAGGGCCAGCCTCAGACACACACATATTTATAAATTACTTGGGGGCAGCTTCTGTAAGTGAGGCAATGAGGGAGAGCACAGAAAGCATGAGCTTTGAAGTCACAAGACCTGGATCCAAGCCCAGCGCCACCACTTCCGTGCTATGAGTCCCAGGGAGAGTCACTTAATCTCTCTGAGCTTCAGTTTCCCACGACTGTAAAACAGAGAAAATAATCCTAATACCTAACCTACTTCATGAGTTTTTGTAAAGATTGAATGAGATGACATGAATATATGTGCCTAGTACATAGTAGATGCTCAAGAAATGTGGGATTTTGACCATTGTTCCCATTGTCTCAATCTCAATTCAGAGCCGTATTGTCAAAATGGCTCATAGTCTGTTCAGCAGAAGCCAGAAGTCCATCTGCTCCCGGGTGGCGCAATGAGAGCCTGGACTGAGCATTCTGAGCTTCTTCCAACCCCATGAGTCAGTGACTGGCTGTGTAGCCTTGGCCAAGGCACTCACTGCCCCTCTCTGGGCCGATTTCTTTATTTATAAAATGACGGAGTTGGACTAGATGACATTTACATTCCTGCCAATCACAAATTCTAAGTTTGTCTGGTTACGCTTAGGTAGGGAAAATCTGATGTTCTCCTCCAATTGATTAAAAAGTGAAAAACGAAAGCCTGAAAGTAACTCACAAGTTCTACCAATTCCATTCATGACTTCTCTGGTCTTCATTATGAACATTTACCATGAGTCACGTGCCTCCCCTGCTTATTTGCTTATTTAATCATCACCACCACCTAATGTTCCCATTTTATAAATTTTAGAACTGCAGTTTGGGGAGGTTAAGCAAATTGGTCAAGACTCCACAGCTACTAAGTGCGTAAGTCAGTGCTTTTTCCTCCAAATTACCAGACCTCTGACGGGATAAGCCAGTGTACCACTACCTTCCCCACATTGGCATTCACCCAGCCTGTCTAGCTCCAGACTCTGTTGTAGAGACGGAGGCAATCCAGGATCTTCCCCCGGTCTTCCTCGTCCTAAGTTAAGACCAGAGGCAGAACTCCTCATATATGTACAAAGAGGTAACTAGTAATTCAGACCTGTTAGGGTAAGAGACAGCTGATTTGAGGACTAGCAGGTGTCTGTGCATAACAGGCCCTCGATATATTTTTATTGAATTAATAAATGGGTGAATGTGGGATGGATAGATGGATGGACGGATGGATGGGTGGATGGATGAGTGGGTAGTTGGATGGATGGAAGGATGGATGGGAGTACTATGATAGTAGGAATTTAGTCTTTTCACTTTTTGTATATCTTCTTCCAAAGACATGACCCACCTATACAGGCATGAAGGGAAACATTTAAGACATTGATGTGGCCCCCAGAAACGTCTCCAGGCAGGACTGGTTCTAAGGTGAGGCGAGTGAGGTGCCTAGGATACAAAAGTACTTTAAGGATACTTCCTTAAATACCCTCATAAATTTTGCCTCCCTAGGCATCTCACTTGCCTCACTCTAGTCCTGGCTTTGTCTCCAGGATCATTTCCCTTCAGCTCTGCTCTACTCCCTCAACCTCTCCCCTCCCTTTCTGGTTCACATTATTCTGACCTTGACCTCTGTCTCTCTGTAGCCTAGTATTTGTCAGCCCTGGCTACACACAAGAATCATCCAAGAGGCTTTTTAAAAATACCCATATGTGGGCCCAGCCCAACAAATTGAACCAGAAACTCCAGTGGTGGGGCCCGGCATCAGCATTGTGGAAAACTCCCCACTCCAACTTGCAGCCAGAGCTGAGAGCTGCTGCCGCACCCCTCCTGATGGGCAGCCTGGTTTCAGACTGTTTTCTGAAGCATCGTTCTCACCTGTGCTCCTTCTATAACAGATGCCCTGGAGCAGGCTTCCCTCTGCTCCCACTGGGCTCTCCCAGGGGTGATTAGTGAAACATCTCTTTCCATCTTCACTCACAGCCCCTTCACTCAGGAGTGAAGACAAGTCCATAGAGGCCAGATTCAAGAATAATAATATAAAATGTGATCGTTAGCGTCTATTAAAGTCCTACAGTCTGCCAGAGGCATGCTAAACTCTTTACAGGTATTTCACTTATTGTCACATTAACCCTATGAATTAGGTTCCATATTTAATCCCAATTTTGGAAATGAGGTAAGAGAGGCACAGAGAGGTGAAGGAACTTGCCCAAGATTACACAGCTAAGAAGTGGAAGAGTTGGAGTTCAAATGCAGGAGCATGGCCCTCAGACGCAGACTCTTCACTGCTGTGCTTGGTCTCTGTCACCAAGGTATTGTCTCACTCAAGGCTGGGCACCTGGAGTCTTAGACACCGTGTGTGTGTTCTTTCTCTTGACGCAAAGAGTGGCATGGTGGGTCTATTCCATGGACCTTCCAGATGTGCTCGGCTCCATCTGAATCCTAGACCAGCACAGCTGTGGTCACAAATTGGAACCTCTTTTTGGCACATATGTTTCCTCATTTCATCCTCTCCACAATCACAGGGTATGGATATTATTGTCTTCAATTTTGCTGAGCATAAGATGTTATATAACTTGCCCAAGGCCGTGCAACTAGTCACTAGTTGAAATTCTAACCCATGTCTCTCAGATAGTAATGTTCAAGCTTTCTTTCTACACCAGATGAGAAAAGTGGCTATGGGTCAATAATCAGAGAAGGCTAGCAGGGAAAGTGAGAATTAAGCTGGGATGTAAAGATGAGGTAGCATTAAGATATGTAGAGGGAAGAAGGAGGGCATTCCAAGCAGGAAGAACAGCGTGAGCAATGGCATGGAAGTGGGACTCAATGGAGCATTAAAGAAATGGTGAATAGAGAGCTTTGGCTAGAACAGGTAATTTATATAGTGCTGCAATGGCCATGAGATTGGAGGTGCATTAAGGCGTATTGGGAAGGTTATTGAAAGCCAAGCTAAGAAGCTTGGGCTTTATTATGTAGGCATGAGGGAGCCACTGAGCAGGCAAGCGTTGTGTACAAAGCAGTGTTAATAGAGTAGAAATCATCAGGATGAACTGGACAGGGGAGCAAAGACTGAGCCAGGAGGCAAATATGGAGGTGATTGCGATGGGCCACGTGAGAGGTCAGGAGACCCAGACTTGGGATGGAGGCTGGGAAAATGGAAAATAAGGAAGAGATGTGAGAAATCTAACAAAGAAAATTCTGCAGGGCTTGACTACTAATTAGCTGTGGAGATGAAAGGAATGAGATGCATCAAAGATGACTCATTAACTGTCAGGTGTCTGCTGCCAAGACGGACGCTGCAAAAGTGAGCATTCACAGCCCCTGCTCCTACAAAGGGCACTCTGCAGAAGGGGATACCCATGGGAAACAAGTCATTACAGCTCAGTTGATAGTTGCTATTGTGAAGGCATCTTCAGGCACCATTTCAGCATTGGGTGCCTTGGTTCCTGTGGCAAAGACCCTGCCAATGAGGACAATTTCAAGCTCATGGTGACCCAGCCATGTGACACCAAGGAGGAAGTGATGACCTTAGCAATAGGGTGATGTGGAGGGGTTGCACTGACCATACTGATGATTAGAAGGGCCTTCCAGATAGAGAGAACAACACACACAAATACATAGAGGTGTTCCATGGCGTGGTGTGTGTTAAACTCCAAGATTTTGATGTTTAATAAATTGGAGAAGGGCAGAACAGAAATTGTAAAGTCGAGGGGGAGCAATTTTAGGGAAATATTATGAATGTAGAGGTCAAAAGCACAGATTTTGGAGCCAAAAGTACGTGGATTCATTTCTAGTTATGGAATATCAGACAAGTCACTTTACCTCTCTGAGCCTAGTTTTCTCATCTATAAAATATGAATTGTATTACTTACAGTACAGTGTTCTTGAGAATATTAAATAAGAAATATAAATAAAGCACCTAGCATGGGAGCTGGTGCATATATGAACCCGCTAAATGATGGCTGGGGTTATTCTTGTTATCATAGTTGAGTTTAGATATCAATAACATGGCAATGAAAATGCCCATCAGGCAGTTAGATATGGAAGAATAGGTGTGCAACTCAAGGTCAAGGCCAGGGGAGGTGATCCTTGAAGACTAGAGACCAGATAAGTCCATCAAGGGACCTAGATGCCAGGAAAAGGGCAGAGGTTGAGGACTGAGTCTCTGGGATATTGTATATTTTTTTGTTTGGTACAGTGGGAAGACCAAGAGGTGGCCACTGAGAAAGAAGGTGAGACCAGGTCTGTGTGGTCTCATGGCAACAAAAGGAATGAGAACTCAAGAAGTAGGTCAGGATCAAATACTTGACCAAGAAGTTTCTAGGCAACCTTTGAGAGAATAATTTCTAAAGAATGACTAATACTGATAAAGTTGTAGGAGATTAGAAGGAGAGTAGATGGGAGCGAGTAGATGAAGGAAGCCAATTTGGGAAAATCAGGTGACCTGAGCTCTAGCCGCACTTTGTCAATAAGTCCACCATTTTGGGAAGGTCACAAAGCCCTTCTATGCCTTTTCCTCATCTATAAAATGAGGATATTAGACAAGATGACTTCTAAATTTCTTTCCAGCTCTCTGATTCTAAGTAGTGGACTAAGATGTGGGACATTGCGGGAAGAGGATCGGGGACAATGTGCTAGAGTTGCTGAAGAGACCATACACCATTTTCTCCCTCCTTCTCTATCTGGCCGCTGCTACTTCTTAGAGGAAGGAACATGTGGTAGGCTACCTCTAAGTTGGCCCCCAATGATCTCCACCTTCTGCATTTATGCCCTTGTGTAGTCTTCTCCCTTCAACTGTGGTAGATTGGCCCCTATTGACTTCATTCTAATGAATAAAACATGGCAGAAGTGATGGATGTCACTTATGAGATTACAAAGAGACTCAAAGGGTTCTGTGAGTTACAAAGAGATTGTGGCTTTCATTGTGCGTGTTCTCTGGTGTTCTCTCACTCACTCTGAGGAAAGCCAGGCGTCATGTTGTGAGCTGCCCTATGAAGAGGTTCACATGGCAAAAAACTGAGGAAGACCCCAGCCAATAGTGAATGAGGCGTCTAACAGCCCACGAGAAACTGAATTCTGCTAACAACCACAGGAGTCCCCCCAGTTGAGATTTCAGAGGAAACCCCAGCCCTGGCAGACACTTTGTAGTTTTTTTGGAGATCTCGAGGCAGAGGGACCCTACTAAGCTGTTCTTGAATTCCTGGATTCCACAGAAACCATGAGATAATAAATGTTTGTTTTTTTAAGCCACTAAATTTTGGGGGTAATTTGTACACAACAATACATAATTACAAAGACCTTGACTACAAGCAAAACAACTGAATTATACATTAAAGAAAAGGAAGAGTTAACTAGACGAAGAAAAGAGAAGAAGGGAAAGAGCATTTAAAGCAGAGGGAGCAGCACACTCCGTGGCCTGGGTCTCAGTGTGCCATGATTCTTGAGCCTCCCTGTGGAGCCCAGCACAGAGCTGGTCCTCTGTCCTTGCTTAATGAAGTTTATTATGGTCAACTCATCATCATCACCTTCCCACAATCTTCTGGAAATGTTTATTGAGTTCAACTCTCATTTCCCCAAACTCATCATATTATTCCTCTTCATAAATAGTTTGCCAAGCCTCCCCCTTCCGAAGATACGTGAGACTGCATTTAGGGCCCACCTGGATAGTTCAGGATAATATCCCCCTCCCCAAATCTCTAAATTAATCACATCTGCAAATTCTCTGCCATATAAGTTAACTTTTACAGGTTCTGATATTTTGGTGGCAGAGGGAGGGGCCTCGCTCAGCCTACTGCCCTGCGTAGGAGGAGAGGGTCTGTCTGGCCAGAACAATGAGGAAGGGGTTGTACAATGAAAAAAGTGATAAAGGTCCGTAACCATTTCCTCCCCTGCGTCTGACCCTGGGGCCAGGCCCTAGATTGGCAGGAAGACTCTTCTGCTGGCTGGGGCTTAGGGTGAGAAAGGAGCCGAGATACTCTGCAGTTAGTGCTTGACTCTGTTCTAGAAGGACTCTGGAGTCAGAGCTGGGTCTGAATCCTTCAATGAATGCCTTAATCTTTCTGAGCCCCAGTTTCTTCATCTATAAAATAAGGATAGAATAGTGCCTGTTTCATAACTTTGCTGTGATATTTAAATAAAAGAGTGTGGGCCTGGCCAGTGGCACAGCAGTTACGTTCGCACGTTCTAATTCAGCATCCCGGGGTTCACCAGTTCAGATCCCAGGTGTGGACCTAGCACTGCTTGTCAAGCCATGCTGTGGTAGGCGTCCCACATATAAAGTAGAGGAAGATGGGCACACTTGTTAACTCAGGGCCAGTCTTCCTCAGCAAGAGGAGGAGGATTGACAGCAGATGTGAGCTCAGGGCTAATCTTCCTCAAAAAAAAATAAATTAAATAAATAAATAAATAAAGGAGTTACGTAAATGCTTAGCGCAGGGGCTGCCACATACTAACCACTCAGAAGTCTTCATGGAAATGCAAAGACGAAGGCCCTGATGGAAGTAGCCTGATGTGTTGGAGGAATTAAAATAAGGGGCGCGATAGAAAATCTGAGAGCTACACAAAAAATGGTACTGAGACCAGCAAGATTGGAAGAGGCCTGCTCTTGCCAGGGACCCACGGGCCACATTAAGGATGTTGATGGTACTACCCTCAGGATAAAGGGCACAGAGTGGGGGTGACATAATCAGAGACCAGGTTTGCTCCTGGTTGGAGAATGGTGTGGTGATGGGTATAACTTAGAATTGGGTGAGGGGTGGCTGTAGCTCAGATGAGGCGGTGGCAGAGTGGATGGACTCAAATTTTACTTATTAGGTAAAATCAACAAAACTTGGTGATTGATGACATCACAGCGGAAGGTAGAGAGACATAAAGATATAACTCCTGGGGGCTCAACTGAGTGTGCAGGGGGGGCCATTCACTGGAATAAGTAACACATGAGAAGCACCAGGTGTGGTAAGAGGGCTCGTCTTATAGGGGAAGGAGATAAACCCAGCTTTACACATGCTAAGTAGAAGGTGAAGACAAAGCAGCCACATGGAGGAGACACAGACGGCTCTCTAGAGGTCAGGGGGAGAGAGAGAAGTTTTCGTCGTTAGCTTGGAGATGGCTGTCGAAGATGTGTGCATAGGAGAGAGAACACCTGGGGGAAATGCAGCGGGAAACAATTTATTTCAGTTTAGCAAACAGCCCCCTTGTGCCAGATCTGGCTAGATACTGAAAATATGAAAATGAATGACACAGCGCCTTGAGTCTGTTGATACTAAGTATAGAGTGATATATATAGTAACAGACACTGCTGAGGTGGAGAGGAGGGTGTGGTCATCTCTGTGAGTGGGTAGAGGCAGGAGGGGTCCATAAACCTTGGCCCATCACCACCATAGGAGCCCCTCACTCACTGTACAATATCTCGTCTTCTTTAAGACTTTGGCATTCCTCCTTGCAGTCATCAATCAGCCACAAGATGGGGATTCTTCCGCCCTTTCCACCCAGTCTTCGCAGACACAAACTCCCGTCTTTTGCATCCTGTGGATCTGTCCCCTGCTTCTTGCTTCCGCGGGCAATGCTCCTCACCAAAACTTTGCAGAGTGCAAAACTTTAGACTCGAGCAGGCCTCGGCAGAAAAGTGAAACTAATGAACTCACTGTATTACACAGCTGTCTCCATTGGTAATGAAATCCTTTTATTACAAGGGATTAGCTTAAAACATGTTGTTAAACAGATCAAAATGAGCAATAGCAATGAAAGTCGTTAAAATGCAAGGCAGATGAGAGAACAGCTTTGCCCCTGAAATAAGAGAGATCTGAAAGTTACAATTGGAATGATTTTGTGTGGGAGGAAAATGAGAGTGACATGCCACGAGGAGTGACGAGATGCAAGGACAATGGCTACAGCTTAAAATGGTGGGGTTCATCCAGGAGGAAGCAAGAGGTGCTAAAAAGAACAGCCCCTGGGGTACCCAGAGGGAAAAGCAGGGGGATGGGGAGGGATGAACGCAGAGGCCGGGAAAAACCCAGCAGAGACAGGCTATCCCGTCTTGTAGTCACAGTAGAGCAACAGTAGCTAATGGACATTGAGTGCTTACCATGTGGTATCATTGTGCTAAGTTCTGCACTTGCACATCCTATTTAATCCTTACAACAGCCTATGAAGTAGGTAACGTTACCACTCCCATCTTACAGACAAGGAAGCTGAGCCTCAGAGAGTTCACACCTTGCCCAACTCACAGAACTAGTACAGGCTGGAAGTGGGATTTGGAATTTGGACCCATGTCCATCTGACTTCAGAGAGTGCTCTCCTAACCATCACACTATGAGGGATGAGTTTGATGTAATCACAGCCATGGCCCTGCCCTCCAGGGATTTACCATGGCATTGGGAGTATGCGAGAGATTCATGCGCTTGAAATGCAAACAACCCAGTTATAAAGGAGTGTGGCTCCCAGCTAGGGGCCTCAGTTCAATTCTCTAGGGATTCTGACGTGGTTGGGCAGTCCTCAGGACCGAGTCTATGTGTATGAAAGAATGGGGAGCCTTACAGAAAGGAACTTACCCTAAGCACAGAGAGAACGGAAGGACACGTCCTTCTTTCAAGGTCAGTGATCTGCCCTTGGCAGGACAGATACAGCATGGTGTGCATCTCTAATAATGCCCACTTGTCTATTGTCCTCCCCTCCCCCTGAGCTGGGATAGCCTGGGGAAACTCAGGCTTTTAAAGTAACAGGAAAACAGGGTCAATTTGGAGTTTTAGCCTCTGAAGTGTGGATGGTACCTGGAGGTGTAATACCTCCCATAACACTCCTGACAAATAGTTCAAGGAGAGCTCCCAGCATCCCAGGGCAGCTCGTTCCCCTGGTGAGTAGCACTGACTTACTAGAATATTCCTTCTTATGTAGAGCAGAAATGTCTGCCTGTCACTTTTACCAATTAACAGTGATTCTGTCCATTAGCCTCACAAAATCACTCTTTGATGTGACAAATTGGATAGTTGCAAAGGGTGGTCATGTTCCTTTTTCAGTCCCTATTCTACAAGGTACGCTCCCCAGTTTATGGGATTTCAGTGCCCTCAGTATCAGGTCACTTTTCTTGGGACGTGGATCACTTTGTCAATGCCTCATTTAAAGAGTGGGGACCAGAAGTGAGCATCACATTCCAGGTGCTGTCAGACCAGAGTCAGGTCCACGGGGATCATCACCTCTTTCCTGGTAGACCTCTACTTTAAATAATACACCCTCGCCTTCCATTCCTACCAGCTACACCACTCTCTGGCTCGTGTCTAGCTCACTCCTGAATAAACAAGCTTTTGTCCCCATACGCTTCTGCCAAGTCATGCCACGCCCTCCAATCTCTGTGCAGCTCGTTTCTGGATCCAATATTAATCTCTGCTAAAAGAGTTGACCCTTTGTTCCAGTTTATTGCGATCATTTTGGATCCTGATTCTGTCATCTGACATAATCTCCATCCCTGCCACTGTCTTATGATCTGCAAATTGGATGAGCAAAAGCTCATTGAATTTTTCTGAGTCATTGACAGAAACATGGAATTTGTTAGGCCAAGAACAGAGGTCTAGGATGGGGCCCAGATGCTGGCTACAGTGACTCTGTTTCTAGATGTCTAGACCCTGAGACATAGAAGAATTGATCCATTGGGTCAAACTCTCAAAAGGGCAAAGTGATGGTCAAAAGGTCAATTTACTATTGATATTGGCCACACATTTCTGCCAAGAAGCCTGAAATTGCCAGTCACTTTGTGACAATTTCCTGTGCACCCTTTTCTGGGCATCAGCCACCTGGGAAGAGGTCCCTCCCCTCTCAGGAGGTAGGGGCTGAGCATGACGCTTTCAAATGAAAAAGTAGTGAATACGCTTAAGGAACGTTTCCATGAAGACAAGTCAGCATGCATGGTTCTCCCTTTCTGATATGGACATGTTGGGCACAAAGGCAATGCTAACCTGGCCTGGCCCTCAAGCTGTCTAATGAAAGAAAAAGATAACGTAATCAAGAAATTGTACTCTACGTGATAAGTGCTCTAATGGAGGGATGTACAAATTGCCATGGGAGATATACTAACTCTACAGAATGGATGAAAACTTCATGAAAAAGGTGGCATTTGAGCCAGGTTTTGGAGGAGGAATGGCAGTTTGCTTGGTAGAGAAAGCGGAAAGATATTCTAGGCAGAGGGAACTACAGGCACAAAATCGTGGGCCAGAGAGACACATGGCAAGTGCAGGAAACAGCAAGAAATCTGGGAGTATGGGGCAAGTAGAAAACAAGGCTAAAAAATAATTTGTCCTCATCCGCTTCAACATCATTGAGCTCCTAATGTGTACTGAGTATTGTGTTCGTCTCTGGGGATGGAAATAGCGCAGTCCTTGCCTCAGAGAGCTTACTAGTTGAGTAGATCTGCATGAGTTACTTATCCCCTCTGAGCCTCAATGTCCTCCTTGCTAAGACAGATAATCAAACTCATGTTATGCGGGATTGAATAAGATCATGTTTGTAGAGTATCCGGCACAGTGTCTGACACATGGTAGGTCTGCAGGCAAACACAGTGGGAGCCCTCTTGTTTTCCTTATGGGAGCTCATGTGGTGCTTTTCCATGGCTCCATCACTTGAGTTGTAGTCCCTGAGACCCTGCATTGGATGCAGACCCTTGTTGTGCAGAAGGCCATCTTGAGGTCTGCAGACACAACTGATATAGAGCCTTCCAACCCAAGCCACACTCCAGCGGCTCTGGGAAAGATTACACTCGGTGTAAAATTTCAGCATCATTGACTCTCCATTCACCTGGAAAGAAGCTTCCAGTTTTCAATTTGTGTTTCTTTGCATCCTGTTTTGGGTTGGAGGTGGGCCTGGCTCAGATACCTGCCCCAGCTTGAGATGGACTCTGAAGGTGCTGGGACACAAATTAGACTCACCCACTGAGGACATTTATCCCACTCGAGTGCTGGGAGCAAGTCTAATGCAGAGACGGAGCCCAGAGTCCCACAGAGCAGGCGACCCCCACCAATGGGAGAACTGCACAAGCATTCAACACCAGGGGTTCCAACTAAGGGTTAACGCAGGGCCCCACAGCAGGGAACTACAGGGCACTGAGCACCTACCATGTGGCAATTAAAATACGCATTGGAAAACGTTTCTTGAATTCTTATGTGTCAGACTCAGTACCAAATAGTTAATATACCTCATCTCAGCCCACCCTTACACTAACTCTAGAACTGGGTACAGTTCCTGTTTGCACAAAGGAATCCAAGGTTCAGAGAATTTACAGAACGTGCTAAAGGCCATTCAACTCGTGTATGGAGAAGTCAGAACCGGGCCAGGGCCTGCCGTTGCCATGACCTGTGCTTTAATATCTTCTGTGATCATGGAAATAGCCACCACATTTTGAACACCCATTATGTGCCAGACACCGTGCTCAGCTCTTTCCGTACTTTATCTCGTTTTCCCCAGAATGAACTTCCCAGCTGGTGTTATGGTCACTAGTGTGACCTTACCACTGAGGAAGCAGGAGCAGAGGGGCTGAGAGCTTCAGTGCCTGACCCTGGGCACATGCTAGAAGCAGCAGAGTGGAGCTGGAACTGTCCGACTCCAAGGCCAGAGCTGTCCTCATCCTCCTGGCTGAGAGGACACAAGGGCTGGGAGTCTGGTAAAGGAGGCCTGGGGCTGGGACGGACGTGCAGGGAGCGAAAGCAGCTAAGTGTGTCCTCCTCCAGCCTCGGACAGCATAGTCACAGACCATGAGGCTGTCTCCTTGATCCCTCATCAAGGGCACAGATATCCCCCAAAGAGCCCTTGCACTGCAAAAGGCCTGGATATGGGTCTGCATGGAAGAAGGGTGAAGGGGTCCAGCTGTGGGATTCAGAGGTTGCAGCAGCTGGGCCAAGCGGGGTCCCACCCATCATGCCCAGGGAAGGTGGGACCCAGCCTGCCCCAAGCAAGTCAGAATTCCTTGGTTTTATAAAAAGGAGAGTTCCTGCCAGGGCATGTCCTGTAAATAACACAGCAAGCTTTGGTTTCAGAGCTAATAAATCCTCTCTGAACAGCACTCGTGCCTGCTAGAGATGCAATAACGATTCTTCACTTTCTTCTTTATGGACAAAGAAAGCACAACCACCCACTAAGTGTTAGAAGGCTCCTGCTGGGAAAAGCCACACGTCTCCCTCTTCCAGGCCCCAAAACTGCCATTGTCTTGAACTGTGAGCAGGGACTCCAGCTCTTCTTTAACATACGAACCTGCCTCCGCGGGCCTGTCTTTGCTCTGTTTTTCCTCACTGGAGCAGGCTGGGCAAGTATGCAGTGTGGATGCTCAGCAGCAAGAGTAGGCCACAAATGGCGTGGTTTGCAGGGTATTAACCAATAGAGAGGCGGCACTCTGTCTATTTGCGTGGGAGGGCTGGACCTTTCAGAGGCCAGAGAGACACCCGGGGCTGGCAATCTGCAGAAGGGCAGCAATTACAAGGCACTCAGAAAGGACCTCTTCACCCTTCCCCCACGCAGCCCTGTAGCCAGGCCTCCTGCGGTGCAAGGGCTCTTTGGGGGATGTTTTCCCCCTTGATGAGGGCTCAAGGGGCCAGCCCCACTGCCTGTGACTGTGCTGTCCACAGCGGCAGAAGGACCGACATTTAAAAAGCTGATGATTCTTTCCCAGTGTAGGATGCCTGCCACTCTAGGAATTTAAAACTGACAGCTTGGCCCAGACCCTGAGGAAAGAATATGGGTTCGGAATGTAGAAGCATCTAGACACAAATGAGTCTCTGTCATGGCCAGCAGTGTGATGGCAGGTGTGTCACTTAGCTTCCTCGAGGCTATCCTTTTCTCTCTTGTGTATGATGAAGATACCACTTTCTACCTCAGAGATGGAATTTAAATAGCATGTACATAGAATACCTCACATAGAGTAGGCACTTAATCAATGTTTATGACATCATCATCATCACCATCATCATCATCATCATGTGTATGATGAGAATCAATGTAACTGATTCTTATCAAAGTCTTACTATGGACCTATTCTGTGCAAGACAGTCAATTCCTACTATGTGCTGGACACCAAAGCCAAGTTCTGCTGACAGTGAGAGATGTACGTGGAGTCTGTTGAACTTGGTTTGCTCTCTTTAAGCCCTTTCTTCAGCTTATGGCCACGTGGTCCCTCTCCCTAGTCACTTCCTCACTGCCAACGCCCTCTATTAGCCACAGCAAAATTCCTAACAGCCGTAGCTGATATGTTTGCCACAGCTGATCGTCTAAAAGCTGTTTGATGGTCCTCGTATTATTTCTGGGAAGAAAATAGAACAGGTGTGATTGCCTGCATGTTATAGGATGCCCTCAGGGAGAAGCACAAGGTGCAAGAGGGAACCAAAGCTGCGCAGGTGTGAGGTTTGAAGTAGGCAGCAGGATGCCCCAGATGGCATCTGAGCATCTGTGGAATACTCACCCCTGAACAGGTCTCAGGTGCCAGGAGTCCTGTAGAGTCTGGGTATTGGAGACTGGTTGGACAAAGTGCTAGAACCAAATGGCTTTCTGATTGCTGACAACAGAAGGAAAACATGGGTTGAGTGTGCCCCAGGCACTGTGTTCAGTCCTTTGCTTGTTGAACTTATCAGACCCTCACAACCACTGGTTGTTATGTGTTATCGTCAGTTCCATTTTACAGATGAGAAAACTGAGATGTAGGAAGGGTAAGAAACTGATCCGTCTCTGACACAGCGAGTGAGAGACAGAGCCAGGATTTGGAGGCAGGTCTGCTAACTCCAAAGTGTGGCTCATCAGAGGCCCCACCACCACTACTGAAGACAACCTGGTTATGTGCCCTTTACTCTGGGCCGGTCACTGGCTGAGCACTTTGCACACAGCATCTCATCTACTACTCCCAATAACCCTTAAATGCTAATATCTGCAGAGATTTTTTATGGTTCCAAAGCACCCTTTCCCAGTCATTGGCCCCCAGTTCATCATCATCCCAATCCTGGAAATAGTAGGAAATTAAGGCCAGGGAGTTTGGGTAACTTTCCCAAAGTCATACTCAAGGATTTCTGCCCTCCGACTCCCGCGTCCATTCTGCTATGTCAGATGGCCCCTCCAACTTCCCTCTCCCCCTGCTCTTCCCTCCCGGATCCAATGAAGAAGGCCAGCATCATATCTCAGGGGGGCAAAATTAAGGCCCAAGAAATGAGGTGGCTGCACCGACCCAGAGAAGTAGAAGCACCTACTGATAGGAGGAATTCCCAGGACCTAGCATTTTTCTGAAGCTCATTGCCTTCCTGCCAGTTCATTTCCAATCACTGGTAATTTAAAAATCATCCCCTACCAAAAGTCTGCTCCATAACCCAATTTGCTGCTCATTTTCTCAGTGCAGCCACCCCGTCTCTTGAGGAGGCTCTATCCACATGTTTGGGGAACCAGGGAGGGATGAGGAGCAGGGCATGAACCACCTCGAATGGAGCCAAGAGGGAGGAGGGCGAGGTGGAGGCGAGTCCCAGTCACTTCCCTGGGCCAGCAGATAAACCCATCATTCATGGCAGGGCCGTGCAGCTGCCAGCCCTCAGAGCCAGCTGAGACAGCCTCTGGGGTTCAGAGTCCAGATGCTCTCTGTCTAGGAATTCACTAAGTAGCTGAGGGAAAGGGGCTTCCCTTGTCGTCACTACCAAAGCTGGTGGCCACAACGTTTAGCCAGCAGGGAGGGGAAAGGGAAGAAACATGTGCAGCCCATCTATAGGTGCCATGCTTGTGATATGGCGGCAGCAATCTCTGATGAAGCTATTATCATTGAAAATTTAGAAAGGGAGGAGGAAACTGCGGCCCTGGGATAACTGACTTCCCCAAAGATCACAAGGCTATCAGTGGGCTCCAAAGCCTCTGTGCCATGCTCGGAAGGCCAGAGTGCCATCCAGTCCTATCTTGTGCCCATTGAGGGGCATCAGCATCCCCTGAGGAGTAGGAGCGAGAGGAGACCTGCTATTCAGGCCTCTACCCATTTGGCTACTGAACTGATATTTCTCAAGGACCCTAGAGAGAGCCCATCTTGTCCTAATTTTATATTTTGAGAAAATAACATGGAGTGACCCCTGGGTTCTTTCCTACTCTTGCAATGAGGCCCAGAGAGGGTCAATGACTTGCCTAGAGTGACAGCGTCTGGATTGACTGAGTCATACACGTGCTCCAAGATTGGAAACAGGACCCAGGAGGTGAGGGTCAGAGGAGTCAGAGGTTGAAAAGACATACAAGTCTTCACAGAGAAAGAATTTTTGAAGTGAACCTGGAAGAATGGTGTGATGCCATCACATTGCAGACTGCATAAAGAAGGACTAGGGACCAGGAAGAGAAAAGAAAATGGACAAATTGCAGAAGACGAGAATTAGATTGGGGGAATCCCAAGTATTCCTGTTTGCCTGGAGTGGTAAGGTAGAGAGAAGGGACAGTGCAGGGTGAATGTGGTTGGATCAAAGCCACTGTACAATGGGACATGAGTAGTTAGCAATGAGAAGTTAGTAAAAGTCAGTGTATGAGAGAAATTCACAAGGGGTCATTATAGCCATTTTTAAAAGCCTTTAGTTTGTAAAAGAAATCCAGCTTGATTTATCAAATAAGGAAGAAGAACTTTCCACCCTTTGGAACACAGCAGATACAGATTTGAATGCCAGCATCTCTCCTTAAAGGTTGTAGGACCCTAGACAAATTACTTGGCCTAGCTAATCCTTAATTTCTTGATCAATAAAATGGAGATCCTTGAATTTCTTCTCCAAGGTGATCATGAGGATTGAAAATAATTTAGGTAAAATGTGTGAGAGCATGCCCGGGGCCATGATCATTGCCCAATAATTGCTGCCTAAGATGATGATGATGATGGAGATGACAAATTGGTCAGATAAGTTAGCTAAAGACTTCTGTTTATACAGGCAGTGTACTGTCATGGTCAAGACCATGGACTCTGCAGTTGTGTAAACTTTAGCAATAACTTAACTTCTCTTTTTTCAATTTCCTTGCTTTTAATATGGGGCTAGTAATAGCAGCTGCTTCCAAGAGTTATTGTGAGGAGTAAATGACCTAATATGTGTAGAAGATCTACAATAGTGCTCAGCATAGAATAAATTCTCAATAAATGTAAGCTGCTATCACATGCTCCATGAAGAGCAGCTTGAAATGGACAGTTTTCAAATGACTTATACAATTTGATGAAAAAAATGAGGCTCAAAGGAGCACTCTCTCATTAGCTGGTCCCTCACTTAGCTGCATTTTTCTTTATTTTCTTTTCTTTTCTTTATACTGCTTGTATTATACTGAGATTACATTTTATATTCATTTGTTAATTTATTTTCTTAATCCCCTACTAAATGTAGTTCTGCAAGAGCAAAGACTTTATCAGTTTTCCTTATTACTATATTCATAGTGCTTACACGTGACTGGTGCACACTAGGCGTTCAGAAAATATTTTGTTTAGAATTTGATGTGATGTATTTAGGTACAGTTTCCATTATGTTTATTTTGCATGGAATTTACTGATCTTATTGACTCTGTAAATGTGTATCTTTACCAAATTTAAGAAAATTTTTATCATTATTTTATCAGTACTTTTGTTCTGTTCCATTTTCTATTATCACTTTCTGGGGCTCCAATTGCACCTATGTTAGACCTTTCGACATTGTCCCACAGGTCACAAAGCTCAGTTTATTTTTTCTTTCTAATTTTTTTCTCTCTGTTCTTTAGGATGGATAAATCCTATTAATCTATTTCAATTTTACTGATTCTTTCTTCGATAATTTCTAACCTGTTATTAAGATCATCCAGTGAAATACTTTTTATATTTTTTCAGTTCTAGAATTTCTATTTGGTCTTCCTTTGTGTCTCTACTGAGATGTCCCTCTTACCTTTTTTATTCGTTACAAGCATATTTTCCTTTATGTCCTTGAGCATAGTTATAATAACTGTTTTAAAATCCATGTCTGCTAATTTCAAATTCTGGGTCCTCCCAAGCTCAGTTTCCATTTATTGCCTTTTCTCTAGGTTCACATTTTCCTGTTTCTTCAAATATGTAGTAATTTTGAAGTATATTCTGTACATCGTGATTGACATAGTATAGAGATTCTGTATTTTGTTATGATCCTTTAAATAGTATTGATTTTTTTCTTTTAGAAAGCAGTTAACTTGGATAAACTCAAATTTCAAACTTTGTCTCCCCTTTGGTGGGTAGAAACTGAAATCTCATTTTGTTTTTGTTTTTTTTTCCTTAGCTGAGTTGCTTGGAGTCTGCTCTGCATATGTGTAGTTCAGGAGTTGGTCAGCCAAAGAATTGGGGAAAATACGCCAAATTTAGGGCTCCCCATCTATGGCTCTCTTCTTCCTGATAGCTCTCTCTTTCTGTTTTCTAGCTGCTGTGTTCACCCTGAATCCTGTCTTCTGACTTTTCAAGCCATGAAAAGCCTGACTTTTCAAGCCTGACTTTTCAAAATCCTTTTCAAGGATTTTCTATTTGAGTTTTAGCCACCTTACGTAGCACTACTAAGTGGGTCCTGCCATTAAGCAAAAAATCATAAAAATGTGAAATTCACCTAGTTCCATTCCTTTCTTCCAAATGCAGACTCCTTTCCAATTTCTCCCTGCTTTTGGTTCCTGTCCAGTGCCTTCAAGTTTGGGGTTTTTAAAAAATATTTCATCTAGAGTCAACAGATGTAATCTGGAAAAATTGGTCCAATAAGAGCTACTCCTCTATAATCAGAGGCAGAACTTCAGCAAAAGGTTTTTGGTAAAAAAAAAAAAAATACATGCAGTGAAAGTGATAGAACCAGGCTTTGAGAACTCAACCCTTAGTCCCCAAGCCCCACATTCTCTGTTTTTGACTCAGTCTCCTACCTGTCCAGGTTAGGAAAGTCTTGTCCCTGCCTGTTTGTTACCACCACCACCACTGTTTACAAAGGGCTTTCCACTGTTCCTGCGAGTTTGTTTCCAGCCATTTTATAAATCAGTGCATGTGCTTCACTTCTACTCTCTCACTTGAGTCCCACAAATCTCTAGAAGGTGAAGAGAACTGGGAGAGGTCCAGAGTTAATAGCAAGACCCGTAGCCGTGATCCTCAATCCTGAACGTTGCTCCAGGAATTGTACCCTCTCGCTCCTGTGCCGTGAATTTTCTTCTAGCTACTGGATCATACCCTACAGCAAACAATCTATAATTTCTCCCCTTAAAAAAATAATGAAAGTTTTAAAAACATCTCTCTTGATTTTACCTCTTTTTCCAGTCATTGTCCCATTTATCTGTGCACCTTTATGGCAGAGCTCCTCATACTTCACTCTCTGTGTCTTTTTCCGCTTCCCCCAGTTTCTCTTAAACCCCTTCCCTACCCCACTACCACTTTATGAAAACAGCTCTTTGACCTCTATATTTTTAAATACTATAGCTAATATTCAGGTCTCAACATTGACTATCAAAAGCACTTGACATAGTTGATTGCTTAAGTCAAATGCTTTTGAAACAACTTCTCTGCTTGTCTTTTAAAATGTTATTCTCTCTTGACTCTCCCTTTACTCCCTGGCCACTCCTTAGTCTCCTCATCTGTTGATTCTCTTCATTCTCCTCATCTCTCCAACCTCTAAGCTCTGGAGTGTCATAAGGCACAGACATCTTTTCTTAATCCCGAGAGTATCTCATCCAGCTTCATGGCTTTAAATATCACCAGCACACTAACAAGTCCCAAATTTATATCTTCAGCCCAGGCATCTCCAGAATCATAAATCCACTTGCCTATTCAATATGTCCGTTTGGATGCATAATAGACATATTAAACTCAATACGTCCATAGCAAATTCTTATCCTCAGCCCCAAAACTACTTATCCATCTCAGAAAATTGCTACCTAACACTTTTAGTTACTCAGATCAAAACTTTGGTTTCCTCTTTCACTCCTCCCCTTCTCCATACTTCACAGTCACTCCATGAGCAATTAGCTCTACCCACAATACTATTTCTGGAATTTGATTGCTTCTCACCTCCTCCACTGCTTCCACCTGGTTTCGAGCCACCATTATCTCCAATTAGATTATTTCATTGCCTCCTAACCGGTCTCCCTGCTTCCTTCCTTGCACCCCCCCGTAGTCTGCTCTTAATACAGCAGCCGGATGATCCTTTTAAGACACATGCCATGTTGTGGCACTTAGCTGCTACAACCTTTTAATTGTTCATCATCTCATTCACGGAGAAAGATAGTCTTTACAAAGGCCTACAAGGCCCTACATGGTCTGCCCTTGTTACCTCCTTGACCCCATCTCCCCGCTCTCTCCCTCTCATTCTCTCTGCTCCAGCCTCACAGGCCGACTTGCTCATCTTTGAATACAGTCCTGCTTCAGGGCCTTTTCAGATGCTGTTTCCTCTGCTGGAAGATTCTCCCTTCAGAGAGTCGCATGGCTCTCTTCTTTGTTTCCTTCAGATCTCTGCTCAGATGTCACCTTATCAGAGGGCTTTACCTGATCAACCTTGATAAAAGAACAGACATCCCCCACACAGCACTCTGCCCCCTTAACCTGCCTTACTTTTCAAAATAGAACTTATCATCATCTGACTTACTTTACATTTACTTATTTATTTCTCCATTACGTGTCTTCCCTCAGTAGAACATAAACCCCACAAGGGCTATTTCGTCCACTGTTTTGTATCTGCAGTCTCAGTAGTACCTAGAAGATGATAGCACTCAATAACATCTGTTGAGTAAGTGAGTGAATGAATAAATAATTAATGAATGGCTTAGGCGTGGGATTGTTCTAAGGAGCATTTTAAAAATACAGATTTCTTAGAATATAGAGTCTTGGACCCAGTAGAAACCTAGTTGAGGCAGAATTTCCAAGGGTCCCAACCTCTCTGGGCTTCAGTTTCCCCATCTGTAAAGCAGAGATAATTTCTCAGACCTCTCGGGGCTGTAGTTCAACATAATGAAGATGATCCCTATACAAGTGCTCAGTGCCCTGTCAAGCATAGAGAAGGTGCTTAACCATTGGGGGACTGACTCAGGGTCCCATGGGGCTGGATGGGAATGTTGGGATGAGGACCCTGTTCCCTGGACTCCTGGTCTGTGGTTCTGCTCACAGGCCTACATAATTGTACACATACACCTTCTGTGTCAACTGCTATGCTGAGGGAGTACCCTGTCACCACCCACCCTCCTTTATCCCCAACATCGAAAATTATTCCTCTGAATTTCTGGTCGACTCTACCACATGACCTATGGATCCCATTTCAAATCAGTGCCCCAGGATCTAGGGACATATTGTCCCTTTTCCTGGGTTCCTTCCTTGCCATGGACTACATTTGTTCACCTTAGCTCTGCCTTTGAAGCTTCAAAGCCACTCCCTCCCTGCTGATTCTGAGCCTCACTCCCACCCTACCCCTGCCCAAGGCCACCAGAGCTCCAGGAGCACCATTGTTGGAGATGGCTCCCAGACCCTAACCTGAGTAAGATGTGAGGTTCAGAGAAAAAAGCAGAGAGAGCAGAGGGGGAACTCTTCTGCAATGGGAAGCAGAGCCGGAAGCCCCACTGTGCTTCTACCACGACGCCAGCTACCTACCACTCTTCCTCAACACCCATATGACTTGTTATTGCATCCTGATGCCATGCACACTCAGCCCTGCTGCAGTTCTCCAAAAAATAGATAGTCTAGGCAGGAAGTGTTTGAGCTGGCTCAGCCCCTGCACCGTCCCATCTGGTTTGGCTCCACCTTTAAGAGAGGTAGAGCTTGGGGCAATGGGGGAACTCTTCCCATGAGTGTTTTTCTTGGTTCCATTTCTCCTGGGGCTCAGGATATATCGTCTGGGTCTTCCATGCTCCCAGTAGTATGACCCCCTTCACCCCCTCCCCCAACCCCACTCACCTCCACCTGGGAGAACACAGAGATCTCCTCCTAGGTTCCCCTCCTCTTCAACGTCTGGTCCCCCACCCCACACCAATAAACACACACAATCGCTTGAGCTTTCTCTTCTCAGTCTCCGACTCATTTCAGAGGCTCTGGAGCCAGTCTTTCCAGAATCCTACGGCATAATCTCTGAGGATTAAAGCTTCACTCCACCTCATTCCCACAAAGAGGAAACACATGCTGCTGAGAAATGGGCTTTTCCCCACCATTTATCTTCACCCTCTCCTGACAGAAACAAATCCTAAAGTGTATTTATAGCTTGTAAGTGCTTTTCACACATGTCACATCATCTGAGTCTCTCCGCCGGCCCTGAGGAACGTGTGAGGACGCCCATTTTACAGGCGAAGAAACCGAAGTGCAGGCAAAGTAAATAGCACAACTAGGTCACGGGGAGAGTGGGGTCACAGTGGGGGAGTCAAGAGGTGGAAACCAAGTGTTGGGGAGGAAGGAAGCTTTTAACAAGATGCCCATCAGGCCTCAAGAAGGCCATCTAGTTTTTTGTTGTGCTTTTTTAGTTGTTTGTTGTGAAACCTATGGTGGGGCCTCTCCCTGGGAGCCTCTTGCATTTAGCAATGCTTGCTTCGTGCTCCCATGCTCAGACACACACACACACACACACACACACACAGAGTGCCAGGAACTTGCCCAAGTGGCAGGCTCCTAAATAGCAGAGCTGGGAGTCCTGCTCTTCTACTTTACCACGATGAGCTCAAGAGAGGACCCCAGTGGGGACTCGGAATCAACTAGTTCCTGGAGATGGATTTCCGAGCACTAATCAAGGGATCTGCTGTGTACATTCTGAGCTTTGCTCCAGCTGGGAGGCATGGAATCCCTCACACCCATCCCTCCAACCAGCTTCCGGAAATGGGCCAGGGTCTCTGAGGGGCATTGCCCTGCTTGCTTTTGGTTGCTAAGGACCCAGAGGTCCCCTCCCCTCCAGCCTCCACCCAGCAGGGGAGCTGTCCCTAATGAAGGCCCTGCACTTGCCTTTCCATTTTCTCTTATGTTGATTCTCTGTAGTCAGCCCACACGTTCTAGACTAATTTGCCTGAAAGCCAGGCGTGGCATGCAGGCCCAGCTGCTCATTTTGCTGCTAGGCTGCCCATCTGGGGGTTTGTTCTTTGGGCAGAAAAGGCCATTATGGAGCATTGTGGTTGGAAAACATGCTGAATTCCACTCCCTCCAGTCCAGGAAGGTTGTCCGGGCTGGAGTTACCTGCATGGTGGGCTCCCTTTTACACCCTCTGTGAGTTGCAGGGATCTAGCCTCCCATCAGCTGTCCCCTGGGTGGATGCCCTAGGGGATGCTGTCTCGCCTCACTTATGCAATCTGCGGGGGCTGGAAATAGTCCTCTTCTCATTAACATCACTGGGGCATCATTCCCCTAGGAACTTGGTACTAGGAATCGAGACCTCCTTAGGAGACAACGCTGCAGAAGTCTGAGTAATTCAATTGGAATGCAGTCCATGAAGCTGAAAGTGAGAGAATTTGGGGACAACCAGATATCCTTTCATGATGCCCAGGTACCCCCCATGGGCCTTACACTAAGAATATACTTCCAAGATGGATCATAGGAGAGGCATAAAATCAGTAACAACAACAACAACAGTAATGGTAGTCATGCTTGAATGGAAAGAACATTGGCTTAAGCACCGGGCAAACCTGAGCTGGAATGTCAGCTCTGCCTCTTACTAGCTGTGTGAGCTTGGGCAGGTTGTGTGGCCCCTCTGGCCTGTTTCCTCAGCCATAACACGGGGTGATGATTCCTATGTTGGAGGATTGATGTGAGGATCAAGTGACATAACACAGGTGGAGTGTCCAGCATGCAGCACGGCATGTGCTAAGCGTTCAGTTAAAGCATCATCCTGTGCATTGTCATTTGACCCTGATGAGAGCCCTGGGAAGAGACAAGGCAAGCTGGAGTTACTCCCATTTACAAAAAAGAAAAGGAGGTCTCAGGGAGGTAAAGTGACTGGTCTGTGGTCACACGGAGCAAGTAGGGGGAGAGCAAGGGCTTGACATTGTCTAATTCCTACCTCTGGATTCTTTCCGGTTAGGTGACTCAGGCTCATCCATCATCTTCCCAAAGCATCCAGCTCATTCTCTAAGTGGCATCAGGTACCAGAAACATCTTCAGCTTTGAACTCTTCCTGGCCCTCCGGGCATCAGGTCCACCCCTCCTGGGCATGGGGTGGTCTGTGACAGGCTCTTGATGACCCTCCTGGAGACCTTCCCAGAAATTTGAGACTTTGGCTGGGACACCTACCACCCTTTGATATTTTGATTCCCTGGGGTCTTTTTGTATCTGTTCCCCCTGTTTAACTCAACACCAGGGAAGGTGGTCTTCATTGGGAAGCAGAAGGCCTTTATCATCTGCACCTCCAGTTTCCTTTTCTCCATCCTGAAGAACAGGAAGGTTATGGGGTTGTGTCTGGACAGTTTAAGTCTGGGTGAATGTTACCTGAGAAGGTGAGGTTCACCAGCGTTATAGACTGAATGTTTGTGTCCCCCCAAAATTCATATGTTGAAGCCCTAACATAATGGTATTTGGAGGTGGGTCTTTAGGACATATCAGGTTTAGATGAGGTCATGAGGTTGGGGGCCTCATGATGGGATTTGTGTCCTTATAAGAAGAGGTCCTTATGATCCAGCTATTCCACCACTGGGTATTTATCCAAGGAAGTTGAAAACACAAAGGCGTAAAGATACATGCACCCCTCCGTTCATTGCAGCACTATTCACAATAGCCAAGACTTGGAAGCAACCTAGGTGCCCATCAGGGGATGAATGGATAAAGAAGATGTGGTATTTATACACAATGGAATACTACTCAGCCATAAGAAATGATGAAATCTGGCCATTTGTGGCAACATGGATGGACCCTGAGGGCATTATGCTAAATGAAATAAGTCAGAGCAAGAAAGTTAAAAACCATATGATCTCACTCATAAGTAGAAGATAAAAACAAGGACAAACAAACACATAGCAACAGCGACTGGATTGGTGGTTACCATAGGGGAAGTGGGGAGGGAGGGCAAAAGGGGTGACTAGGCTTGCATGTGTGGTGATGGACTGTAATTCGTTTTTGGGTGGTGAATATGATGTAATCCACATAAAATTAGAAATATATTACCATGTACATATATAATATATAATGTTATAATCCAATGTTACTGCAATAAAAAAAATAATTCATTCATTGATTAATTAATTTTAAAAAGGAATGAAGTAAGAATGAAAAAGAAAGAGGTCCTTATATGAGAGCTCGCTGTCTCTTCTATGTAAGGACATGGTGAGAAGGTGGCAGTCTGCAAGTCAGGAAGAGGGCCCTCACCGGACCTGACCATGCTGGCATCCTGATTTGGGCCTCTAGCCTTCAGAACTGTGGGAAATAAAAGTCTGGTGTTTAAGTCAACCAGTCTGTGGTATACTATAATGGCAGCCCAAGCAGACTAAGGTAGAAATTGGTACCGAGAAGTAGAGTGCTGTTGTAACAAATACCTAAAGATATTGAAGTGGTTTTGGAACTGGGTAATGGTAGAGGCTGGAATAGTTTTGAGGTGCATGCTAGAAAAACCCAAGATTGCTGTGAAGGAACCATTAATGGTAATTCTGGTCAGGGCTCCGAAAGAAAAGAGGAGAGCTGTGAAGAAAGCTTCCACCTTCTTAGAGAATACTTAAACCATCACAAACAGAAAACTGGTAGAAATATGGGCAGGAAAGGCCCTTCTGGTGAGGTCTTAGACAGAAATGAGGAACATGCTGTTGAACAATGGAGAAAGGCAATGCTTGCTGTACAATGACAAAGAACTTGGCTGAATTGTGTTTGTGTTCCAGTGTTTTGCGGATGGTAGAAATTGTGGGCGATGAAATTGGGTATTTCGCTGAGATTTCTAAGCAAGGTGGTAAAGGAGTGGCTTAGTGCTTCCTGACTGCTCATAGTGAAATGTGAGAAGAGAGAAATCAGTTGAAGAAGGAATTGCTAAACAAAGAGGAACCAGAACTTAAAAATTTGCAAAATTCTCAAAATGCTCAGCCTATCCATATAACAAAAAATGAGATGTTGTGCTCAGAAGGGGACACTAAGGGTGTGGCCAAACAGCTCTTTGATAAGGAGATTAGTATTAGATTGGTGTGAACCAAGAATTTATCAGCTGCTCTAGCAAAGTACTGTCAGGTTGAAGTGAAGGTGAGAGAGATGAGAGGAAATGAAGGAAGGTTTGCTCACTTCTTAGATCCTAGAGGGCTGACTCATAGAGATTTTCAGCTGCAAATGTGTGCTATTCTTCAAGCATTGCCTTGCTTTCAACAGGCTAGACTATGGCCTCCCAGGGCCTTGGGATCACCACTGACACCCAACAGAGCAATGGAGGTGGAACTGCCCCCGCCCCCACACCCTAATGGGTCTGGAAAGCGGGGCTATTGCCCTAGTGGGTCCAGAAGGCAGAGCCTTGAACCAAAGAGGATTATTGTGGAGCCTAAGATGTCACAAAATTTGCCTTGCTAGGTTTTGGGCTTTCTTAGGCTGTCACTTTTTTCTTCCTTCAGCTTTCTCCCTTTGGGTATGGAAATGTCTATCCTATGCCTGTTCCACTACTGTGTTTAGGAAGCACATAATTTGCTGGCTTCACAGGCTCCTGGCTGGAGAGGAATTTTTGCCTCAGGACGAAAAGAACACCATGTTTCACTCATATCTGGCTTAGATGGTATTTAGATGAGACTTTGGACTTTCGAGTTGATGCTGGAATGAGTTGAGAATTTGGGGGCTGTCGGGTTAGAATGAACGCATTTTGCATGCAAGAAGGGAGTCAGGGGCAGAATGTTACCCACTGAATGTTCTAAGCCTCAATAGGTTTGGAGGTGGGGCATTTGGGACGCAATTCAGTTTAGATGAAGTCCTGAGTGTGGGGCCCTCATGAAGGGATCAACGTCCTTAGAAGAAAAGGAAGAGACCAGAGCTAGCTCTCTCTCTGCCACGGAACACACATCAAGAAGGAGGATGTCTGCAAGCAAGGAAGAGAGCCCTCACCAGAAACCGAATCTGCAGGCACATTGATTTTGGACTTCCCAGCCTCCAGAACCGTGAGAAATAAACATTGCCTAAGCCAGCCAGTCTATGGTATTTTGTAATAGCAGCCAGAGTTGACTAAGACAACCAGAGTGAATATTGCCTTCCCAGACTGCCCAGTGCCTGGTACCCAGGCCCCTCTCCAGGGCCTCCTGTGGAAAGTTTGTGCCATGGCAGAGGATCCAGAGCTAAAATGGAGGAAAGAGAGGGCAGAGGAAGAAAGCCAGGAGAAGCAGAAGCAGAAGCTCCATCACTAGTGAGCAAAAATAAAGATGATAGCCAAAAAAGCAACATTCAAATAAAGGGGCAAGAAAAAGCCTTAAATGGGAGAGGACTCAAGAGGTGAAAGGTGCAAAGGATCAACAACAAGATGCAAAGTAGACAGAGATGGAAGTTCAGACAAGTGCTCGGCATCGATGCTGTGAAAAGCGTTCTCCTTATTTGCTCTGATTATCTAATGCTGTGTAACAAATTGCCCCAAAACCTAGTGGGCATAAAACAGCCATTTATTTTGCTTATGGACTTTTGGAGTCTGGAATTCAAATAGGGCACAGCAAGAAAGTCTTGTCTCTGATCCTTGATGGCTGGGCCATCACTTGGAAGCCTCCAGAACTGGAAGCTAGAATCATCTGAAGGCTCATTCACTGGCGGCTGGTGCTGGGGAGACTCAAACAGCTGGCAGCTGGGGCTCCGTGGGCATCTCCTTCTGTTTCTATGAGGCCTATTTGTGTTATCTCTCCAAGATGGCAACTTTAGAGAATCCAGACTTCTTACTTGTCTGCTCAGAGCCCCCAGTGTGCATGCTGACACCAGGTGGAAGCCATATCCACCAAATGGAAACCAGTTTTATGACCTAGGCTCAGAAGTCATGCAACATAACAAATCAAGGCAGTTACAGAGGTCAACCAGGTTCAAGGAGAGGGAGCAGGGGCCAGCCCTGTGGCTGAGTGGTTAAACTTCCATGTGCTCTGCTTCAGCAGCCCAGGGTACACAGGTTCAGATCCTGGGTGCGGACCTACCCCACTCACCAGCCATCCTGTGGAGGCATCCCACATACGAAATAGAGGAAGCTTGGCACAGATGTTAGGACAGGGAAAATCTTCCTCACAAAAAAAAGTAAAATAAAAAAAGAGGGAGCATAGATCTTACTTCTTGATGGAGGAGTGTCACAGTGTAAGAAGTACACATGGAATGGGATGCATATCTGCAGCCATCTTGGAAAATATAATCAGTCAACTTGTTCAAGGTCCCTTCTCTATGGCACTTTCTCATGCTGCAGTGGTCGGTTTCAGAGAAACCATAATAGCACAGAAACAAGCTACCCCTTGAGAGGACGGGGCTAGAGATGAGAATACCCAAGGCTCAGACAAAGGCGGCGCTGGGCATGTACCTCTACAGAAGAATGAAGCCTTGTCCGGGGCCCTAGCTGTAATGCACAGGAGTTCCACGCTCTTCTGTCTCAGTTATGTTACTGTTTTGTGATGTTTGTTAGTCCTTGTCAGCTTCCCTTAGTTTTTGGTAAAGATCTTTCTGAAAACTAAGCCTACGGCAGTGATGCTGAGAAAAACCAAAGGAAGGCTCTGATTTTGCTCACGGCTAAATCAGAGACAAGGAGGAGCTGGTCGCCCTGATGACAGGCACGAAGGAGAGCAGGGATCAGTGTGGACTCCCCGAAGGGGAGGCAGAGTCAGGGCTGCAGAGGTGCATCGTCTCCTCCACCCTAACTCTCTCTGGGGAGCTTGTCTCAGCTCAGCCCTAGGGCGTATTGTATTTTGCTTTAGTAAAACTCTCTTATAAATAGAGACAGTGGAAGGATGAAAGTGGGAGCACCTCCAGGGGGAGGTGAAATGACAGAGGGAGAATGCCACTGGCACTGAAGCAACTGTCTTCCTCACATGAGAATACTCCTCCAGGAAGTCCATAGAGTTTGCCTTCTGTATATTATACACTTTCATTCTCTGTGCATCCTCCCCGCCCTATTTTCCACACCCACCTCTGAGGTACTGGCATCCTCCCTGCTCAACCAAACTCCTAAAAAATTTATTTCCTAATAGAGTTCCCCGAAGGAAACACCAGCTTGAGGGAACACATGGACTCACTAAGGAACAGCGAAAGGTCCCCCTTCACTCTCCACTGCCATGCAAAGATGCTGGTTCAGAAGGGCCTGGCGGAGACTCCATGGCCGCCCAAGTTCTAGCATTTCCCATAGCACCCAGCACACAGGACATGCACAGTGTTCGCTGAAGTGAGTGAGCACAGGGAATGCTGGGTCCATCAAACACTGAAAGTGAACCTATTTGCCACCCACCCTACTTCCCACCCAACAAAGAGTATGCTAATAATTGC
Source organism: Equus przewalskii (assembly GCF_037783145.1). Classification (NCBI taxonomy): domain Eukaryota; kingdom Metazoa; phylum Chordata; class Mammalia; order Perissodactyla; family Equidae; genus Equus; species Equus przewalskii. The sequence goes on from NC_091840.1 coordinate 39,332,832, forward strand.
AAACATTTCTCATTATTGTTCATTAAAGGAGTGTACAAGATTCTCAAGGACTTACAACCCAATTCCATTCTTGTCCTGTGGAATACTGCTGATGGAAATGCTATAGCTGGACTTTGAAAGTTATATTTTTTTTTTATTTGTCATCCATTTATTCACTCAGAAAATATTACTTGATTATTGCTCTGTGATTGGTCCTGAGGATAAGTAGATAAGAGTGCTTACCCCCAAGGAACTCATGCTCCGAGTGGGAAAGCAATGAAATAAGCATTTTAGTGAATATTGGGAGCTGTGGGAGCACATAGATGTAGATTTGAGGAAGGAAGTATCAAAGAAGTCTTCCTGGAGGAGGTGACACTTGAGCTGAGTTTTGAGGCATAAGTAAGAGTTGACTAGGAGAATATGAGCAGAGAAGGGAGGGGAGCACACGTGCAGGTACCAGGGTGCGGGACAATATGGTGCCTCCAAGGAACTGAGAGAAAGGCAGAGTATCTGGAGAGGATGCAAGGGAAGGAGATGAGGGCAGAGAGAAAGGGAGAGCGAAGAGCCTTAAATGCCGTACGGAAGAGTTTGGTCTTTCTCCAGAATTATACAATCATAAAACTAGCTTAAAACTTGGCATTTCATTCAGATAAAATCAGTGAGTTGACAGTCACTAAGATCACCTCTAAGAGTAAATGACGAGGAAGTGGTCCTAGTATCAGTAAAGAGCAGGGCTCACTCCCCATACCATCATGGGAGAGTCGATGAGCAGGATGCAGACTGCATCTGCTCGTAGATCAGCCTTGCCAACCTGGTCACTGAGCCTGACCTCTAGGCCCCGCTTGCCTGCTCCAACCTGCCTTAGCTCATCAACCTGAACTTGACCTGTGGTGTCTGCCTGCTCCTTCTGGCTCAGCTGGACACTTGTTTGGGGCCCCTTAGGGCGAGTCTTGCCATGTGACAGCCTTGGTTCCCAAGATTCACCTGTAATTAAACTTTAAATTGATAGCATTTTTTTCCTTCCCATTCTAACTTCAGCTATTATACTTGCTATCTGTTGACTGTTGATTGGATATATTAGAATTATGGGCAATTAAAGATAAAATGCTCTTTAGGGATCATCATGCCCAAAGCTCTCATTATAGCTAACGCCAGGGAGGAGAAATGGCTTCGCCAGGAATAAGAACTCATTTGACGGTTTTCTGAATCTCAGGCCAGTGAGCATCTCGTGGATGGCCTCTTGGTTAAAGGAACTGACAGTCTGCTAGACACGTGGGTAAAAGGCACTCACAACTGGAGCTTGGGGATTTTTTTAGACAACTCCCTAGAACTCCATAATGGACTGAATCTTGTAAAATGAGATTTATTCGTTCATTCAACAAACAGTACCAGAGTACCTGCTCTGTGCCAGGCTCTCCAGGAGGGACTAGGGAGCCAAAGGAAAATAAAATCCACTTCCCACCTGAGAAGGCTGTATCCTAATGAAAGAGGTGGGTACCAAACAATAATTGTGCAATGTGAAAAGAACTCCAGTAGGGATAAGCAGTAAGTGCTGAGAGAGCACAGAGGTGACCTCAGAGTGCCGGGGAAGTAGCCATGCTGGATCTTGAAGAATAAGTGGGAATCAGGAGAAGTTGGGTGAAAAGGAGGGGTAGATAAAAGTGGAGGGTTCAACATGGATGAAGTTGGAGATGCCCAAACATGTTCGGGAAACATGGTCACCAGAAGCAGAGGAGTGAGAGAAAGGAGGCTGGCCTGATGCGGCATCCAGGAAGGGTCTCATGTCCATGGTAATGAGCTTGACATTGACCCTGAAGAATTGTGGCTGGATTGTAAGCAAGGAGAGGATGGTGTGTACAGATGTGGGTTTTAAGAAGATAAAAAAACTACACGTTTGGGGAGTCAGGCTAGAGATAGGAAATGTGTTAGGAGAGCTGCTGCAGGACTTGAATGCTAAGTCATGGATTGGCTCCTGAAAACTGCCGGTACTTCTGTATAGACACCAAGGAAAATCAGAGGGATCATAAGATTTGGTTTGGGAGTCTCATTCTGAGTCACTTTTGAGTCATCAAAAAGGTTATATCATTTCTGTAGACAAAGCAGAGAATCATAGATCATTAAGTCCAATCCCTCACTCAGAATGGAAACTGAGGCCCAGAGAGGGGAAGTGACTTGGCCAAAGTCATGGTGTTATGGTTACTGGCCTCTAAACAGCCCTCTGTCTTGCATCCAAGAAGCAATATAGTGCTGCTAAATGAGCACTGGACTGTGAGTTCCAGTTCTGGCCCCTCCCCATTGTCATGGACAGAATGACTGTGCCCTCCAAAAGTCAGATATTGAAGCCCTAGTCCCCACTGTGATGGTAGCTGGAGGTGGGAACTGTGGGAGGTAGTTACGTTTAGATGAGGTCGTGAGGGTGGGGTTCTCATGATGGATTAGGGTCCTTACGAGAAGAGACGCCAGAGAGCTCACCCGTTCTCCACGTGCATGCACTGAGGAAAAGCCCCATGAGGACAAAGAGAAGGCGACCACATGCAAGCAGGAAGAGAGCCCTCACCAGGAATCAAATCACCAGGACCTTGATCTTGAACTTCCCAGACTTGGGAAATAAACTGTGAGAAACAAATCTCAGTTGTTGAAACAACCTGGTCTACGGATTTTGTTTATGTCGGCCTGAGCAGATCAAGACATCCGTACTCACAGTGCGTTTTTCAACAAATCACTGTTCTCTGGGCCTCAGTTTCCCCCCATGTCAAAGGAGAGTACTGGGCCCAAAAGACCACTGTGATGACTTCCGGCTCTGAGATGTGATGTGACAATTATCCCGTGAGGAAAGAGGCTGAAAATCAAAGCAGTTTCTCAGACCTTTTCTAGCCCTTTGCTCAGAGAGGATGGCGACGGGTGGTGCCCACAGCCCAGGTGGCCGCCCTAGAAAAGGGCGAGAGGAGGGAGGGGTGGCATTAACATTCCCTTAGCGCACGCCCGGAAGCTTGGAGGGCCCAGATGGGAGGCAAACAAGCAAACCCTCTGACCTGTGCGGAGCCATAGATCACCTTCCACAGCAGCCGGCACGGCTCCCCTGTTGCCGTGGCAACTTTTCTCTGGATTCCTCCCATTTCCCAACACGCAGCCCCAGGAACAGGGCCCAACTGACCTACAAGCGGAGACCAGACAGATCCAGGGCGGTGTTGGGGTGGGACACGGGCGTGGGTGGTCAGTGGCCAGGGTCTCACAGCTCGGAATGCAGGGCTGGGATTTTGACCCAGGTGTATCCAGCTGCTGCCATCCTTCCTCTACAAACTCTGCCTCGCAGCCAGGCTTGGAAAGGCGTGGGGAGCAGAGAGGAGGGGTTTTTACGTTATAAGCCACCCTACTTTTATAAAAGTGCAGTTTTTCTCTAACACTCGTTTGTAGCAGCAATGGAAAGGTCACCGTTCTATTCCACAGTGAACTTGCTGTGTGACCTTGGGCAGGTCACCTAATCTTTCTAGGCTGTGCTTTCCTAAACTGTAAAATGAGCTAATAATTCAACTCAGAAGCCTGGATGCAGGCTCTCGCCTGCTCCTCCGCTGCTTGAGGCTCTCTGGGTGAGCAGGTGAAGTATTTGAAGGGTCTCTGCTTGGGAAATGACAAAGCCTTCTGAAATGTAAAGGTCTCCCAGTGATCTTATTTTTTTCCCCTCGTCATTATTGGTGCATTTAAGAGCTGATTTTCTGAGCATTTCATCTTTTATAGGGAAAAGTGCTCTAGGGGCCAATATATTAGGCAACTGCCCATTTTCAATCAAGAGGAAATAGAAGCAAAGCACTTTTGAAATTATTGTCAAAGTCATTAGGGGAATAGGATTTTTCTTATCAGACTTCAATTTACACACAGATAGTTTTAGGAAGACATCTATTTGTGTAAGGTGGGCAATTCCAAAACTGATCTGTCACCCCATTGGGATAGTATGGAGCCACTTCCTTCCTCCCTCCCTCCCTGCCTTCCTTTTCATAGTCAGCAGATGCTCAAATAGTGCCAACTCCGTGACCGCTATTCAGACTCATTTAAGGAGCACCCACTCTGTGTCAGGCGCTGTGCTAGATGCTAGGGATGCAGTGATAACAAGCAAGGTCCCTGTCCCAGAGGAGCACGAGATCCAGTGGAAACAGACACACAAATAAGGGCTCTCCCATCCGTTATCTTCTCAGTCTTCCAACAACCCTGCAAGGAAAGTTATCATGGCCGTTTCAGAGAGAACTCCCAAGATAAAATGCTGTCTTACTTGAAAGGTCTCTGCCTGATCCAGTTTGGACCCCTGGGCTTCCCCCTCCTGGCTGTATTTACCCACATCGCACCACGCTTGCCCCGTGACCCTGTCCTCCCTGGTTTCTGACTAGTGGCGTCAAGAAGCCTTCCACCTCCTGCCTTGTGTTCCTCTCCACACCTGACTGCGTTACACTGTCACAGCCTGTTTGCTCCTCCACAGCCCCCACCACGACTTCTCAGTCACCGGTCCCTGGACCACTAGAGCATTTACAGGTAGGCTTGGGGGAGTTCAAGAATCCCCATAATTTCATGCAAAACTTTGGTTGAACAGGAATATGTGCATTTTGAGGGGAGAGAAGTCAGATCATTCATCAGATTCTCCAAGGGGTTCAGACCCCATACAAGGTTGAGAATTTCTACGTTTGTTCCTGTTTCCTCTTGCTTCCTCCACAGAGCCTGGCACTCAGCCAACATATGTAGGAAGAAAGGGTGGAAGCAAGGATGAGTAGCCACCACTCCCAACCAGTTCTACTGAGTGGAGTACGACACATACAGACCTACAGCCAACCCCCCAAATCCTGCTCTTAATGAAATTTGTCTGGAAGAGGAAGAGAGAAATGAAGAAGTAATTGGAGGGACCATAAAGCCAAGTGAAGTTCAAGGAGAAGAGAAGAACTTAAGTTGATATAGATGCCAGCCACACAGAGGAAAGCTGAAAGGGCAGGAGTAAGAAGGGAAGGAATATAATCATCTTACAAGGTTACGACTCAACCAATTCATCAGTAAATACCTTCGAGCACCTTCTATGGTCCATAAACTGTTCCGAATGCCTCACTTGGTGAGTCACAAGTTGCAGGGGCACGGGGTGATGGAAAGGCCTGGACTTGGAGACTAGGGACTTGGCATCTAGACTAGCTTCTGCTACTCATCATCAGGATTACCTAGGGTGAGAGTCTTGGAACCTCAGTTGCCTCATCTGTAAAATGGGCACATAATCCTGGCCTGCTTCCATAGCTGTTGCTATGAGGCTCAGCTATGATGCTGGGTATTATGACGAGTAGGGCAATTACCACCGACAGAGGTCCTACTGACAGATTCCAACATTTGAAAACCAGATTTCTGGAAGTTAGCTGTTGCAAATGTCTCCCATATTTGTGTGCCAACAGAGCTAACTGGAGGTGACAGACATAGGAAGCTATTTGCTCACTGCTCCCCCAGCCACAGCCCCATGTCTCACTCTCATGACACTGGCCAAACCACCGCCCTCAGCCTGCCCCAGCTGGTTCTCCATGGTCTTAGCCTTTGGTCATCCTTTACACTACTTCTCTCTTGCCACCATCTGCCACCACCTCCCATCAGGGCTTCTCATTGCTCTCTCAGCCCAGGTCCCATAACGGTATGGTTCATCTCAGTGTGAATCCCGCACATTACTACCCCTCCTTGCATGGTCCATTTATCCTCCATTCCAGGCCAGAACCTCCTCATCTACACGTTCCTCCCAGCCTTTTCCAGATTTTTGCAATGGCTCATGAACATGAGACCACAGTCATCTCTCCTAGGCCTTCAGGGTTGAGGAGAAACAAGTGTCCCAGGTGTCCTTGTGTAGGCAGAAACTCAGGTGAGAGATCCGAAAGCAGTCTGAAAGCTGTAAGGTGGTCTGCAGACCCAGGGCATTGTTGCTGTCCTTTTGCTGGGCTTGGGGCGGTGCAGGGACTAAGGGAGGTGTCTGTAGTGAGAGGCCCCTAGTGTGAGCTGAGCTGGTTGAAAGCAAGGGAATTCCTCTTTCCTCCCATCCCTAGTAGACAGGTTCTTCTTAGGGCTCCGTCTGGCCACAGGTGATAAATATATTTATTCTCAAGAGAAACAAGTAGCCATAGATCTTCTATATGGGAGGCAGTTTCCTTTTATTTCAGCCACACGAAATGCAGCCCAACCAATAAGCCAGTGATGGAAAGAGATCAACACGGAACTGTAAAATGGCCGAGGCTAAAAGCTCCATTTAATAAATAAAAGCCCTCAGAACAGGTTGCCTCCTTGTGCTTTGAAAAGAGAAATTGCATATTAGAATATTGGAAAAAACAGACAAGGAAAGAGCTTAGGATCTTTCTTTGGGAGAGGGGAGGGGGCTACAAGAGAGGCAAAGAGGATGCTGGGAAAAGCTGGAGCCCATTGAGGGAGACAGTTGTGTATGTTGCCATTTATTCCACAGACATTTATTGAGCGTCTGCTGTGGGCAAGGTGAGCGCTGGCTTGCCCAAACAAGACAGGTCCAGCTTCAGCATCATTCCCGATGTCACTACTCGCAAACATTCAGTCATTCCAATTCTACCTTTGTGACTGTTGCCATTCCTGCAAGCTGATTGTTCTATCATTTATTCAACCATTTAATTTAAGTCGACTTACTTTTTAAACGTAAATACTAACCTGAATCTTATCCTTAAAACCACACATTTGAAGTGCTGGCTCTATTTTCTCTACTATGTATATCAAAATACATACATATTCATAGACCCATGCTTGTCCGAGTTAATACTATCTAAAATTGTCTTGTATACTATTAGTGACACAAAAACCACACATTGGGACATGCTCCTGGATGGGGGGAAATATCAGGAGTAAGGTTGGCATCATATAACAGAAAACCCCAAATAGCTGGCTTAAACAAGATAGAAAGTTACTTCTATCTAACATAAAAGAAGTCTAAAGATAGACAATCCAAAGTCTGGTGTGGCTGTTCCAGGGTTATTAGAGACCCACACTCCTATTGCTCAGCAGCATTATCCTAGCACGTGCTTCCATTCTCAAAGTCCCTTCCCGGCTCAAGATGGCTGCTGCAGCATCACCCATCACATCTGTATTTTAGGAGGCAGCAGGAAGGGGAGGGCAGACAAAAAGATGCCCTGTATCATATTAAGTGAGCTCTCTTAAAGGAGCTTTACTGTCCTTTAAGGAGCTTTACCCCCAGTGATTTCTCTTACATCTTTTTGGTTAGAACTTTGTCTGATGGTTGGCTATACCTCAAGTTTCAAGAAAGCAGTTGTGCATCATGGGTGAGAATCAAGTTCTAGGCACCTCTTGAGCTCGGAGCCTCCGTCCTTGGCCTCCACTGCCTGTCTGAACTTCTGTCCTGGCTCTAGCCATAACTTTTAGCTACCTCCACCAGACCCAGGCCTTGACCCCGGACCCTAGAGCAGGTAAGTGATGGAGGCATGGCACTATTGCTTTGTCTTCATCTCACTCTTTCTTCTAAAATGGGATCCTGCTTCAGGAACTCATTTCATCACTCAGATGGACCTCCTTGACCTAAAATCTGGACCCTCTTTGATATTGAGAATCAGTGCCACCTAGAACCCCTTCCAACTTACCTACACTCCTACCCCAGGTTAGACTCCCCAGACAGTAACTTCTGTTCAGATCACACTGGAGTTAGCTTTGCCCCCTTCCCTGCCCTTGGCATTGAGTGAATTCTATCCAGCCTGCTCTGGCTGGCCCCCTGTTGTACATGGACAAATGAGACGAAAAAGTAGGGAGGCTCAGAGCTCAAAGATACCTAGAGCTTGAGTCTCATCCATGAGGCAAAACTGCCCCCGTCTTACCACTGAGCTTGCCAAGTGGCCAGGGCCACACCGTGCAAATGTATCTAGATCACATCTCTCTCCCCTATGTGGCCTCTGGGAGTTTCAGACTCCCTTCCTCTTCCACCATTGCTGTTAGGTGTCGTCCTTCCAGACATTTTTGCCTATCCTACTGGCCCATGTTGTTCCATGTTGGAAAAGTAAATACGGAGTTCTCTGACTCTGTCTGCAGTTGCTTCCAGTTCAGTCTTCCCTGTTTTCTGTTCCTATAAAACAAAGCATCTTCAGTAGGCGCAGTCGTCTCCTACCGTGGACCTTTTCTATGAAGGCCTTCTACAAAAATCCCTGAGCAATAATAGGTAACATTGTTAGACAGTAATTAGAGATTAGTTAATGTTTAGCCTTTTATTTAATAATGAGTTCCGTTATAATGGAACAAGCATAATGCCAAGCTCATGTATTATTCACCTATCATGTTCTCTTTTGCAACTCAATGCCCAGCACTTCAAGAGCATCCAATCATTGTTTACTAAAATAATGAACAAATGAATGAGTGAATGATAATATTTGTCCTCATTTGTCCGTGCCACGAGGGACTCTAAATCCATAGGTCATGATGCCATAGCTACACATTACCATGCAACAGGAGGCATTTTCAAAAGTGGAGTTTTAGGATCTAAAATGTGGGTTAGCAAACTTCTCCTGTAAACGGCCAGATAGTAAATATTTTAGACCCTATGGGCCATATGGTCTCTGTCGCAATTACTCAAGCTGCCGTTGGAACACAAAAGCAACCAGAGACAGTATATAAACAAACCAACATGGCTGTGTTCCAATAAAACTTTTACATGTCACAAAATATTATTCTATTATCCTCCTTTTGACTTGTTTAACCATTTAAAAATGTAAAACTCATTGTCAGCTCCCTGTATAAAAACAGGTGGCAGGACACATTTGGCCTCGAGCCATCATTTGCCAGTCCCGGATCTAGAATATGGTTGTCAAACTTCAGTGTGCATAAGAACTACCTGAGATACTTTTTAAAATATGGATTGCCAGACTGTGCAGCCCAGGAATCCATTTCAGAAGGGGTGGAGTGAGCATAGAAATCAGCAATCTTAGAAAGCAAGTGATTCTGGTGTGAGTAGTCCTACCATCTTACTATGAGAAAATCAATCATATTAATTACAGAGGTTTAGGCAGCCAAACAGATGAACCTCCAAATTTTAGTGGCTTAATACAATAGAATGTTAGTACATAGAGTTCTGCGTTCTTCAACTCATGGTGACTCTCCTCCACACATGTATTCAGAGCCCCAGGTTCTCCTGAAAAAGTTGAAGTCACCCTGGAAGTTGACATCCAAAGCAGGAAGGAGATTAAGCATCAGGAGCAGAGCATGTGGAAGGTTAACATGGGCCAGGCCTGGGGGAGGAATGCATCACTGCCACCCCATTTCCTGCACAGAAATTGGTGAACGGTCTTACCCAACTAGAAAGAGGGTAGGAGAGGTGGTGTAGCTGGATATCCAGGAAGAGGGGAAGAACAGAGGCCTTGATGCCTAGCTAATGGTCCCACTCCCCAAGCTAAAAGAAATAACTAACTGCTGAAGGTCAAATTTAAGCCCAGTAAGCTTTTACAATGGGTGAAACAGAAGACCTAGATTGTAGACCAGCTTTACTATTTCCAAGTCTTGGGAACTTGGGCCTCCGCTTCCTGATCTGAAAAGTAAGAATAACCAGCCCTGTCCTCTCTCCCTCCGTAAATTGTGAAGCTCACTGTAAACCTTGTACACATGTGAGGATTGGGGAGTTTAGCTCTGAATGTGGGGTCTGGTAGGAGGTCTTCCTGAAGAAGCTGGGAACTGGGTGCCTCTGTTCACTCTGGAGAGTGGTCCTCAAAGTGCAGTCCCCAGACCATCAGCAGCAGCATCACCAGGGAGCTTGTTAGAAATGCACATTCTCAGGCACCCTCCCCACCCCACCCCCGACCCAACTCAGTAGATACTCTGGGGGTAGTCTGAGCGATCTGTGTTTTAACAAGCCCCTGGGGGATCCCGATGCAGGCTCAGGTTTGAGAACCACTGCTCAAAGCTGTTGCCCACTGGAAGGTAAAGAAAGCCCTCTTCCCTCCTGGCAGAGGCTGGAAGCCCCTGGAGACTCCTTGCTCAGTGCCAATCTTCATGCAGTAGTGGCAGTGAGCAACAGAGACACATACCCGGCCTCCCCTTGGAGCCCTGAGCTGCGTCAAGCCCTCTGATTGCAGTGGCAGGAGAATAGCTCGTTTCCCAAAGACCTAATTACATAATGAGGTCTTCACGCCTGTGGAGCTCCTTCCAAATTGTGCAGCCAGGTGTTGGCTCTGAGCGCAACCGGTTGGGGGCCTCATTTGAATACTGTTAAGACAAGAGGTTAGCACACTGCGGCCAATAGCGATGTCTGCAGAGGTGGCCTTTCTAGCTCTCTCTCCCATCCCAACTGAGTAGCATGCAGCAGATCCTAATTATGGTGGAAACCAGCCAGTAAGCCTAGGAATGCAAACTATGGCCGCATCATTGGGGATGTGCTGATGCTTCTGGTCCCAATGTCTGCCCAGCATGAGTGCCTTTCCTCCTCCGTGGCCTCAGAATCTGGAGGTGGTACAGGGATGGGAAAGACCTGGGCCATCGGTCTGAAACCTGGCCCAGCTGCTGACCTGCTGGGCAAACTTCCTTGAGCCATGAATTTTCCTGAGCCTTACCTGAAAAACTGGAATGATGATCCTTGCCTCATAGGGCTGTCCTGAAAACTCAATAAAAACGAATTTATTAAAGTGTCTGGCCTCACACCTCCTATCACCAGGCCAGTGCTCACACAGGTTCCAGCTCCAACACTCACCTCCATCCCACTCCCTTCACTCCTGTCGCAGTGAATGGGCGAATGACATGGAATTTTATGAACCTCTACATATGCTTTTTCTCTGTCTAACATACTCTTTGTGCTTATCCCCAAGTCCTGGTTGACTCCTACTCCTCTGTCAGGTCTTGTCTTAGAAATCACTTCCTCTAGGAAGCCTTCCCTGATCACTACTCCCACCCCAGGTCTAGGTTAGTTTCCCCTTCTCTGGGATCCCATTACCCCCTGGTCTGTCCTGGCCCAGCGCTGATCACACCATCCCAATTTCCTCTACACTGTAAGCTCCAAGCACAAGAAAATTTGCCTGCCTTGTTCACAGTTGAAGCCCATGCCTGGCCGTGGCCAGGTGTACAATAAATGCTGAATGAATGCATGAGCAGTAGGTGTGCAGTAAATGTTGAACGAATGAATGAATTTTGCCAGGGCTCAGGCTGTGATCGGGATAAATTCAATCCAATTCAGCAAACATTTATGAAACTTCTACTATTTGTCAAGAGCTGTTACGGGAGCAAAGGAAACCAAGATAGATAAAATACAGTCCCAACATTCAAATAATTTGCAATCTGAAAAGCTGTGCCTGTAAGGATTGCAAGGCTCGTCCAGGAAGGCCTTCAAAGCCCCACTCCCACCCCACCCTCACGCCCAATAACAAATCCTGCCCCAAGAAAGATCTCAGGACAGCCTGCAATGGAGCCCTACGCACTGGCTTGCCTTGTCTTCTGCTCAGATGAGCTTGGGCCCCAGACTTCTCCTCCGGTTCTGCTTCTCAAGTCTGCATGAATCCGTTTTGGTGCCTTTTATCTGCCACTAATCGAAACTCTGGGTGTACACATACTCACACCTATGCACGTGGACACATACACAGCATCCTTCCTGCTCCCCATCAAGATGAGTGAGATGCAGCCTTTTCTCCCGGTCTGTTAGGGGCAACACACGCATACTGGTGTTCATTCCACAGATGTGTCCTGAGTACCTACTCTGCTGGACACGGAACTAGGTGAACATATGTGGGAGAGGACGGTGGCGAATAAAAAGACATGGCCTCTGCCCCAAGTAATCACCCCAGGAGGTTGGCAAACTATGGTAAACACTGACTGTGTGATCAGGAGAGCTGACATGGTGGCGGGAGTCAGGAGGAGAGGGAGGGACGTTTGAGTGCAGATCTGCAGGACGGGCAGGGGCCCACCACGCCCACCAGGAAAAGCTGAAGAGGAGAACGTTCACTGCAAAGGAGCAGCCTGGGCCCGGCCCTCGGGTGGAAGGAATCCGGAGCACTTAGAAGGGCAGCACCGAGGGAGAGCAGAGAGCACAGGGAGACCGACACAGCTGGGGCTGGAGGGCCAGTGGACAGGACAGACCCCATGGAGGGTTTGGGCCTTTCTCCCAAGAGCAGTGGGGAGTCACTGAAGGATTTTAAGTAGGGGTGACTGGTCAGGTTTGCAGTTAAAAGGTCACACGGGCTGCAATGGCAGCCAGAAGACCAGTTAGGAGGCTATTGCCGTGGTCCAGGTGAGAGCACCAGGGGATTGATGTGGGGATGGAGAGATGGAGATGAATGACTATCATTGGGAGAGTCTTTGACAGGTCCATGATACACACCGTAAGCATAACCTTGATGGAGACCCTGTACCTGGTTGGAGTGTCCTGAAGAGCAAGTAGTTAGATGAATTAAATTGACCACAGCCCTCTCTTACAAGGCCCAAAATGCTAAGAACCATAAAAGTGGTTCAAAGACCTATGGAACTCATGGGGAGAGGAGGTCACTCCTGGTTCCAGAATAAGGAACAGGAAGAAGTGACATTTGACTGGGCCTTAAAGAACAGGTAAGGTACAGACATGAGAGGCGTGGAGGCTGGGGAGCAGGAGGTCCCACCATGGTGCTGGGTGTGTTCAGGGCATGATTACGGAAGGGTGAATGGTACAGCTGACTTGAGTACTTTAAGGGAAACAGCTGACAGTGGATGGGTGTGGAATGGAAAGAGTCAATGCCAAAATAAGGAGATTGGGTGTTATTTCATAGATTTGGGGAGCCATTCAATCATAATATAATATTGAACTTGTATTTTGAGCCAGCATCATGCTGAGTTCCAGGAATCCAATATCCATATTTTTAAGGAGCTCAGAATCAAGCGGGGAGGCAGATGCATAAATGAGAGCCAGATGTGTAAGTGGAAGCCAGATGTATAAGTGGGGAGGCAGATGTGGCAGCGTTGGACAGATGTGTAAATGCTGTCAGCTCAACTCTAGAGGAAGAGGCTTGATCTGGCCCTTGAAGAATAAGGACAAGTTCACCAGACAGATGCCGGGAAAGAGAAGATAAGGGGCAGGGGAGGAGAAGAGGAGGAAAGGGAGAGAGGAAGAAACTCCAACAGCTGGAAGAGAACCTGTGTGATTCTTCTTTTTTTGAGTTGCAGACAACGTGCATACATATGATACAGCCATATTTCCTGCTAGAAAAACTGTTCCAGGTGTGAACGATGGAATTAAATATGTCAATATTTCATGGCATTTCACAAAGAAAACTGAGGCTGCCAGGTGCTCCACCACTGAAACCACTTTGAAAGCCAGTGGGTTAGAATGGGGTGGGAGGAAGATGGAGGGCATTCCAGATGAGGGAAGCGGACGGGACAACTTTTTGCAGAGATGGGAATGAACACAGCCTGACAGGGGCAGCTGTCAGCCCAGGTGCCCAAAAAACTGCTTTATAACTTTTCAGATGCCCTATGACCCGTAACCTCTACTGCCAGAGTCAGAGCCAATTCTGTGACCCAGAATAGCCGCCTCCGCCCAGTGGTCCCCACCCCCGGTCCTTCTCCGATTCCTCTCCATCAGAAATCACACATTGATGTGTCTTAAGCGCAATTCAGTGCATGTCTTATTTGGCCCACCAGTATTTTACAAAAGTTTTGGTTATTTACCAGTATTTTTAAATGGGATAATTTTACATAAAAATCCAGATTGCTGGCTTCTCTTTAAAAATCAGAAGAGAAGACAATAGTGAGCCTTTATTCTCGGATGGCAACCATAGATAAGGATGAGAAGCAGATGAGGCCTTTACTAGACCATGGACTCTCCAATCCTCGCTTCTCAAAGAGTGGTCCATGGACCAGCAGCATGAGCATCACCTGGGAGCTTGTTAGAAATGCAGAACCTCAGGCCCCACCCCAGACCCCCCGAATCAGAATTTTCATTTTCACAGGATCCCCAAGGTGCTTTGTTTGCATATTGGAGATTGAGAAGTTCTGCCTGGCTCCACCCCGGTCTGGCCCAGCCTGCTTCTCCTGTATCCCTCGATGCTCTGGCCTGGGGAGGCATGACAGCCTGGCTCTAGGTATACTTCACTCTTAGATCCAGTTCATTCTTACACAAGGTACAACGTAAACCCACCTCCTTGACCACCACCATGAAACCTCAGGAGAGAAGAGTCCAGCTGGAGCCCACCTTCTCCCAAGAGACCATCGGGCTAATCCAATCAGGCCCACAACCTATGCAGTTCAGTCCCCACTAAAAGCCCAAGCCCCCTCGGTGTCTCTCATCACAGAACCTCATCCCCTCGCTGCTCTGCACAGACCCTAATCTCACCCAATTTCCTCGCCTTCCCCACCCTTCTGTGGTGCCCTCTGGAGCTCACAGTCTGTGGGCAGAAGGCACCCTGATGACTACAACCCTTCTCTGAATATTCCCTTCACCTTCTCCTCCTGACTGAGCCCATTTCAACACTTGCACCCGACCCTCTACTATATGCAAGGGCTGAAAGTGGGGTAGCTCTCATCCTCCTCACTCCCAGGTGCTGCCTCCTGACCGTATATGTTCCCCACTTACACACACACACAGGGCTCCTGATCCTTGAAGGTCCATGCAGGCTTTACCACCTGCCAGACCTCCTTGTTGCCCCTGCCTCGGCCAGACCCCGTTCACCTGTCTTTCTCTGTCCTCCCTGACACTTGTACCATCACTCACAGTGACTTCAGAATCCACGCAGATGTACATCCAACATGTTGGCCTCAGTTTCTTGACCTCGTTTCCTCCAATAATCCATTTTTCACCTATGCTGCCTCAGCTGTGCAGCTCCATGGTCATAATCCTGACCTTGTCATTGCCAATGGCTGCATCACCTTTGAGCCATCTTGACTTTAAGTATCCCCTCTGATGACAACGTCTTGTCCTACTGGCTTACCCATGCCAGTGCTCTGGCTCCAGCAAATCTATGACCTCATTGAGGCTTCTAAACGGATGACCCCTCCCACGTCTTGCCCCCACCCAATTCCTCGGGTCCTCAGTACCCTCCAGATCTTTCTTTGATTGCATGCTTTGTCATTATAATTACTCTCTACCAAACACCTTTAATACCCTTGTCACCTCTGTCTCTTCTTACCTCACAGGACAAGCCCTGAGCATGATTAGGTCTGACTCTCTACCTGCTCCAAGTTGCCAGAGAAAAACACACAATCGTATGATAACTGGCCCAACTTTAAATTCATGACCAAAAATCTCAAATTGGCACTCAGTGTTGCCTGGCAATCCTACTACACTCTCCAAGTAAGTTCTCTTGCCTGTTCTTAGAAATGCCTATTTCACACCTTCTAGACTCTACTCAAAACTCCTACTTCCTTCCCCCCAAAATACTCACACATGTACTCATGCACAACAGACACAGTCCTTGTCTCATGCTTGAATGCAATTAGATGCAACTAGATAGACACTCCATCAGATTTCCATACTGAAAAGATGTTCTTCTGAACCCATCTTCTCTGTCCTTCCTCATATTTCTGTGGATGAAGTATTTCCGCCCCTTTCAAAGGCCATGCCTCCTCTTGTGCTCTGGATCCCATTCATTTCTGCTTCCCAAAGAGCTTACTCCTGCAATTCAGTCCCATCTCCCTTGTACCACCCATTTCTCGCTTCCTCTAGCATAGTTTCCCTCCATATATACACTTGTTCCCCAATCTTCTACCTGCAGCATACCTGCCCCCATTTAAGCCTTCAGCCGCTGCTCCACTTCTCTGTTCCCTTCACAGCAAAACTTCCTTTAAAAAATTAAACAATTGTCCCTAAGGGGCTGGCCCAGTGGCATATGGGTTAAGTTCTTGTGCTCCACTTCTGCGGCCTGGGGTTTGAGGGTTTGGATCCTGGTTGCAGACCTACACATAACTCACAGAGCCAGGTTGTGGTGGCGTCCCACATACAAAATGGAGGAAGATTGACACAGATGTTAGCTCAGGGCCAATCTTCCTCACCAAGAAAAAAAAAGGTGTCCTCATCGTCCATGCTTCTACCTCACATCATCTTCCCTAGCCATTCTAGTCACGCGTGCAACCCCACCACCACAGGGACATTACCCAGGCCTCTTGCCAAGGCCACTGTTTGCCCCACCCAACAGTCACTTATCTATCATCACACTGCTGAAGCCAACACTGACCATCCCTCCCTCTCTCCTGGAGCCTTTTCTTCTCTTGGCTTTGGTGCAGCTCACTTTCAGGTTTTACTCCCACTTCAGGGCCCCTCCATCTTGCTCTTCTCTGCCAGTTCCTCCTTCTTTGCTGAAACTCTAAATTTTGGAGTGCCTCAGGACTCTGTCTACAATCCCTTTCTCTTCTTTATCTGCATTCCTTTCCCTTCGTAATCTATATGCAAATAACTCCCAGATCTGTATTTCCAGCTTTAATCACTTCTCAGAGCTCAAGTTGCAAATATCCGATGGCCTACTTGACATTTCTGCATGGATGTCTACCAGGCACCTCAAACTCAGCATGGCCAGAGCAAAACCATTGATCCCAAAACACTCCTGCCCCTCCCACACAAGCACACATGCACACATGTTCACATGCACACGTGCATGCACACATGTACACACACACAGAAAATCCCAGGCTATTTGCCCCGATTGTTTCCCATCTCAGAAAATATCACCGCTGCTCAACCTATTACAAGCCAAAAATCTTAGAGTTCTCCCTCCTTTATTCCTCTCTTTGACTCGCTGCCATCTCCTCCTGACAATCGACCAACAATCTCCTCCTGATTCTACTTCCAAAATGCATTGGGAAATTTATATACATATCTCCGTGTTTCCACCTCTGCAGCCAACACCTTCCTCCAAGCCACCATCACTTCTCATCACTCTGCAGGAATAACCTCCTTACTGGTCTCTGACTTCCATCCTAAAGTCCATCCTCAATGCAGGAGCCAGAAAGACTTTTTCTAAAAGACATATATCAGATTCTGTCACTCTCCTACTTAAACCCACCTATTGCACTTGGAACAAAATCTAAATTCTTCCCCCAGGGATTATAACACCCTCCATGACTCGGCTTTCACTTTCATCTCCAACTTCGTTTGTGTCGCTCTTCCCCCTTGTCCAGTACTTGACTGTGCCAGTCTCTTTTCCACCTCAGGGCCTTTGTACAAGCTCTTCTTTCTGTTTGGAATTCCCTCTCCCCCTGGTCTGACCACCCAACCGAAAGTTGTCACCCAACAGCTCATGAGCACATCACCTTGTTTTAAATCTTTGCTCTATATTTACTGTTCCTATTTTTCTTATTTGTCTACTTATTGACCATCTCCCCTCACTAAATCATAATATATGTGAGAACAGGCCACCTTGCCTTACTCACTGCTGTGCTCTCGGTGCCTAGGATAGTGCCTGGCATAAAATAAGAGCACAATAAGTATTTATTGAAGGAATGCAAGAAAAAATGTTACCAAGAAAAAAAATTAATCTCCAAGATTACAAGGGTAATGTTTAGCCTTCTCTGGAGAACAAATTATTTTTAAGAACTTGAGCACCTTCCCACATCTGAATGCAAATGGACGCTTACTAATTACGAATGAGCCTTATCTACACACGGCAGCTTCCCTGGCAAGACCTCTATCTGGAAACACTTTGGTAGTCAGGGGTTCTGGTGGTTTATAAATTGGAAAGTTCTTTTTTGAACTTTTTGTGCTTTGCTTTTAGACTCTTCTTTTGGTTTGCTAATTCAAGCTGCTGTTTTCAGCCCAAAAGAAACAATATTTTGCTACATGTTTAGTGGCATGACACCCTCAACCAAGAATTTAGATTCATTCATTCAGTCAGTCAGTCAGTCAGTCAGTCATTCAGGTGTGTGTTGGTACCCATATGTACAGGTACAAAGAACACTGGTCTTTCATTCTCAAAGAATGTCTGGTCTACTCACCAAACAGACATAAATAAATACATTCCTGAAGTAATAGGTTAATGGGCTAAGAAATGTGTGGACAGAGCTAGGTGGAAAGAGAGACCACAAAGAGATCTACCTCAATTAGGAAGCCCTGTGACCACCACTTCAACATATTATCTCATTTGATCTTTATCCCAACCCTGTGAGAGAGGGATTTCTAGCTCCAGTTTCCAGATAAAGAAACTGAGGCCCAGGAAGATTAAATCCTTGGCTCAGGATCATGCCATGGTAAACTCAGAGGTAAGTTTGGCCATCAATGGCCAAAGCAGGATTCTAATTCAGTTCCTCTGACCAGGCTCTTTCTCCACTAGACGCTGCCTCCGACAGTTGTGTCCCTCTAAACTGTTATCTGCTCCAGACCTTCAGGGTACCACCCCCTGCCAGATCACAGGGACTGTCAGCTGCTGGCCTGCATGTACCCAGTGCTTCTGAGGAAGAGTCCTCATTGTCCAGCACTGGACACACCTGCCACTGGCCACCTGATAACCAGCACCTGCTCCTCTCTCCTCTCTGTTCTACTTGCCTCTGGGGCCTTCCTCCTTCTCTAGCAACTGGTCAAAGGAAGCGTTAAAAAGTTTTACTGAGAACCCACTACCTATGTGACAATGGGGGATGGAGAATGGAGCACTACAAAGATGCTTGAGACACGGTCCCCGCCCTGGAAGAACTAATTGTCTGGAGGGGAAGTTGAATATCTAACTCTATTTGGACACCATGACATTCTAAGTACTATCATGAGGCTTGAACAAGGGACAGACAGAGGCTGGAGCACAGGACTCAGCCTGGAAGAATTAGGGAAGGCTTCACAGAGGAGGTGATGCCTAATCCCAGTCTTGCCTAATGAATATTTGCGGAACAGAGGAGGGTAAAGGGCGGTCCAGGTAGAGAGGGGGTAGCGTGGGCAGAGGCACCACGGCTCCTCAGAGGACTCCACAGGGATCCACCCATGACTTTACACCAAGAAGAGATCACATCTGGAAGAGCACATCTGGGGAGAGTGGAGTTGGTGGTGATGAGGGGAGGGGCCTGAGTTGGTTCAAGAACTAAGAGGGGCTGAGCCTGTGAGCCATAGGTGGAAGCGGGCACAGAATTTTGAGACTGGAGAACTCAGAGGAAGAAAAGATGGCTGAGGCTGAATGTCCCTCATGTACAAAAGGCTTTACGATACTGGCAGCACGTCACCCGCCAGTCAGAAGAGACTGCTTGAGTCCGTGCAAGTGTACAGCTCAGAAGGAAGGGGAAGACACAGCAGACACTGTCCTATGCCAGGGCAGCTTTCCATCTAGCCGGAGAGATACGAGCTGGACACTGACAACAATCAGTAATGGGTGAGGTGGCCAACGACAAGTGTCAGTGGAGTGGCTTGAACCATAAGCTGCTAATGTCTGGAGGAGATTAAATGTCCAGGGAAGTTGAACAAATTCTTGGAGTAGCCAGTAGAATCTGTTAAGGATCAGAACCATGTGGGAGAGGATGGGGGATCCAGGTGAGAGTAAGAATTCTATGAAAAATAAGTGGGCTTCATCAGGGAAGCTTCCTGGAAGACACAGGTCTGCCTGGTCCAGCCCTGGTCTAGGCCTGAACATGTTAGCAGGCCCACCTGGCCCCAGGGCATTTGGACAGGACCCACCTGAGACCCTGAGCTGTTCACAGCCCTTTGTCTCACCTGCCTTGTCTTCTTTCCTGCCCTGATTCAGACTGCATATTCCTGGTCCCTGGCCAGTCTCGGCCTCCCTCTGACCCCTCAGACCTGTTGCCTGAAGCTAATTCTGGACGGGGACCTCAGCTCACCTATTTGGCTACAATCTGCAGATGCCCTTGGATATATGAACTTCTGGTCCCTCTGAGTAGCGTCTCAGGCCCATCCAACCTCTAGAACCCTGTCCTGCCCAGCCCACCCAGCTTTGTCATGGTCCCCAAGAAGAGGATGATGGAACAGCATCAAGGGGATGATGGAACAGCATCACGGGTATAAGCCATCAAGGCATACTCAGTCTGGAATTAATGAGGCGGTGCAGGAGGGGAGCTGTGGAGAGGATCTGAGTTTTGCCCAGAAGCTCCGCCATCCTCAGATAAGCAGAAATGACCAGACAGACTGTACCAAAGAGAGTCACCTCCCTGTCCTTCAAGCCCCAAACCAGAGCTGTGGCTTGCCTGGATAGGATGGCAGAGTGGAGAGTTAATCATCACTTACAGTCCTAATGTGGATTTAATCAGTCAGTGGAGAGTAGGATGGTCATCTGACTCCCCCAGGAGCAGCCAGGCTACAGGCAGAGCAGCAGGCCAGCAGAGGGACCCTAACTATGCCAGACAACAGGGCACACATGCAGTCATACACATAAACACACGTATGGACATGTGAACACATGCAAGCACCAATAAGCACACAAGAACCACACACTTACAAAAACAATCACACACGCAGACTTGCACAAACATGCTTATAAACGCACACACACACACGAACACACAGGCACATGCCTTTCCACAAAAAGCCAGTTTGCAGTTTAAATGTCTAGCCCCAGGGTAAGGCTTTCCCAGGCGGCCCCTTCCACTTTGCCAACTCCCTCTCAGGGAAGCCGGGGGGAGGGCCCTTGTCTGGCTGTGTGTGGGAGTGGCATTGTTGAGGCTCTCCGAAGGATTTAGGCCATCCTCTACTAATGTCGCCTGCCACTTGACGGTGGCATGAATTGATCTGTGTTGATTCACAGCACATTTTCTTCTGCTAAGCCACGACATTAAGTCTAAATCAAAATATGTGACTACTAGGTAATTATTCTTGTTGCTCCTTGCCGTTGGTTGCGTTTTTCTGTTTCGGAGTTGGGAGGGTATTCATCTCGAGAGCTGTCAGTCTGAGGCAGGACTTTATGCAGCACCCTGGCAAAGGGGCCCCAGCAGCCAGGGGAACCCCCAACTTCACCCCCTCTTCCCTGAGCCCACTCCAGTTCACCCCAAGGACCACTACGCATCTCTCTTTCGAGGCTGCTCCACTGTGTCTCCATAACTGGGTTTTGAATGATGCAGTACAATTAGATATTCAGTGTTGCACAAAATTTATTTGGTTAAATCCTAACCCCTCTGGGCCTCAGCATCCTTCTAAGTGAAAAGACGATGATTAAACTATAATGGTTAAGGTAACCATATCCAGAATATACGTATAAACCCGGGGTAATTATTAATAGTATCTCTGTGTCAATTAGTTATTGCCATAATAATGCTGTTTGACAAACCACCCCAAAATTCAATGGCTTGAAACAACACTCATTTATGCTTGCTCGTGAGTCTGTGGACTGGCTGCGGTTGCCTGATCTCAGGTGGGTCTACTGGGCTTCTCTCCACACAGTGAGTTGGGTCTGGGTCGGCTCCACATGTCTTATTCTCCTTGGACCAGAAGTCTAGCCAGGACATGCTCTCCTCATTGAAATGAGAGAATAACGAGAGCCTGCCCTGCGGCGCAAGGGCATGGCATGTCCCCTAACATCCCATCCCCCATGGGAAGAGACCTGGCTCCACCCAGCATCAACGACCTGGAGAATCATACTCTGTCCGAATTTTTGGAACAATAAGCCAAACCAGGTGCTGGCAAACTATTCCTGTAAAGAATTAGATAGTAAATATTTTACGCTTTGCAGGCCATGTGGTCTCTGTTGCAACGACTCAGCTCTGCCGTTCTAGTGTAAAAGCAGCCCGAGATAATACATAAACAGATGGGCATGGCTGTGTTCCAATGAAACTTTATTTAGAAAAACAGGCTCAGTTTGCCTCCCTCTGATTTAAACTATCACAAATTCCTTTCATTCTCAAAAGTGACCTCATTTGGATGATGCATTGCATGGTCTCCCTAATTATAAGAGTTTCTCAGTGGGTGGTCCTAGACAACCCACGTCAGAACTACCTGAAACGGGGAGTGGGTGTGTGAAGTAGGCACACAGATTCCAGGTCCCCAGCCCTGAGTCTGGGGTGAGGCCTGGGAACCCAGAGATTGACCCAGCTCTCCTCGGGTGGTCCTGATGCGCAGGAACGTTCGATTCTCACTGCCCTGGATGACCTTAAAGATTCCCTAAAAATCCAAAATTTAAGGAAACTTCTCCTTGGTCTGGAAGGCTCTTTAGGACAGAGTTTTGGCTCTTCCCTGAGAACTGCGTGCTCCGTCCCTGCTCACATGTGAGGATCCCAAGGCTGGCACTAGGTTGAGGCCTGGGAGGAACCTGGGACAATATTTAAGGAAGCACTGCCTCCTGGGGTTGTGCCAGTGCAGGGTCAGCCTCTGAGAGCAAGTGCCTCCTTAAATGATGCTCCCTGGGCACCTCACATGCTTCCCCCTAGCCCTGGTCCCTATTTACCACCCATGCACTCGTGCACATCTTCACTCGCACACACACACACACACACACACACTCGATATACAGAGCCAGTTTGGTGAGGCAGGAGCCCCCTCCGCAGTCCAGTTTGAGGATCATGGATTCCTCCCTCCCTGGACTGTTGTTATACTTGAAATTCCACCATTAGACATTTATTCCTTCAAATCTTAGAAAACTTTCTCTGGGACATCGTCTCCCAGGAAGTACAAGTACACCTGGGGAAGGTCATACCTGAAATTTTAGCATCTGTCTGAACTCGTGTTAGCCAACCTCGGAGCCCTATAGACCTCAGGAAGGAAAAAAAAATGGCAGAAAAAAGAGGAAAGATTCACTCAATGAGCACTTACTGAGCATTTGCTGTGTGCCAAGTACTGACCTAGGTGCTGGAAAAAACAGCAGAATCCAACATTATGGTGGGATTCATAGTTGATTAAGAACTTTCTAGATAAGGTGAGTAGGACAAGAATAGCTATCATCATCCTCTTTTGCATCTGAGGAAACCAATACTCTGGCAGGCTGAGAGACTGGCTCCCTAGAGTGGTCCCCCATCCCCTTGGGGACAAACTTTTCCCTTCTGGCCCACTCCAGGCCCAGTGGTCACAAGGGAGCTGAGGGCGTTTCTCCAGCCCAGTTGGCAGCCTGACGTAGCAGCATAGACCTTCATAAAACACAGCAGAGAGCAAAGGTGAGCTGTTTTTTCTTGCTCGCTGAGTTTTAACACTGCTGACATTTCCATATTTGGGGCATGTATTAGGCATTTAAGATGCATTTATAATATTGACCTTTTTTACAGGGGGCCCCTTATGAAGCAGTCATCCTGGCCTGCTTAAAATGCAGCTCTAAGTGTTGCCCACCATTCCAGGAGTTGGAATTAATGAATGAAATCTGTGAAATGCAGAGGTGCATGTATGGGGTTGGCAGCGGGGGAGGGAATTTTGCTAACAAATGACCTGCAGTAAAATATCAGATACCCACCCGAATGTCACCGCTGCCAAATTTGGCTCCAGCTCTTCTCGCTGTAGCTAAAAAAATGTAAAGAGGAGCATCTCTTACCTTCCCGGGATGTTGGAAGCTGGGGAGCCGTCACGGTCTTGGGTTCGTACCAATCAGAGAGAGGAGGCAGCCCCAGAAAGGCCACTTTATCCTACCCCCACTCAGAAGACACTGACTGGCAGGAGGGGAGGAAAGAACCCCCACCTTCCTGAGGGCGATGCACTGTGCCAGGCTCTTTCCATGCACCACTCTCTCCAATCCAGTCTTTGCATAGATGCCAAAGTAGCTTCTTCAAATGCAAATTGAATTTCCAAGGGCATAGCAGGGGTCAGCAAACTATGGCCCAAGGGCCAAATCCAGAGGCACCTGTCTTTGTAAATAAAGTTTTATTGGAACACCACATCCATTCATCTGCGTATTTGTCAATGGCTGCTTTGGCTCTATGACAGTAGAGTTGAGTAGACCATATGAACCACAAGACCAAGGCTATTTACAGAAAAAGTTTGGCAGCCTCGAGCCTGTAGGATTGAAACTCCAGTCTACTGAATTGGAGATCCAAGATCTCGCAGGCCTGGCCTCCATCACCTTGCCAGCCTCATCTCTAGGTGCGCCCCACCTCCCCCGACCCCCTACCCCTGCTCTAGCCCAGCGCTTCTCAGCCTTTTTTCATTATCACCCCCACCCAGGGAGGTTTTCCCTTTTTATTAAAAATAGAAGTTATTGTGAAAAAAATCACATAACATAAAATTTACCATCTAAACCATTTCGAAGTGTATAGTTCAGTAGTGTTAAATATATTCACATTGTTGTACAATCAATCTTCAGAATTCATCTTCCAAAACTGAAACTCGACACCCATTAAATAATAACTCCCCATATCCGCCTCCCGCAGCCCCAGCAACCACAGTTCTCCTTCCCGTCTCTATGAGTTTGACTACTCCAGGGACCTTATATAAGTGGAATCATACAGAAGCTGTCTCTTGTTCCTGGCATTTTTCGCTTAGCATCACGTCCTTGAGGTCCATCCATGCTGCTCCAATGTGCCTGGAATTACCTCCCCCTCATTCCTTCAAAGCCCAAGCTGGATGTCACCTCCTCTAGGAAGCCACCCCTGATTCTCCTGCTTACACCCTTCCTCCTTGTCAGCCTGGCACACACCTCTCCCACGTGCTTCTCCCAGGAGGCTGCCGTCTTTGCTTGCTCCTCCCTCTGGCCCAATAGTCCTGGAGATCCGTACAGTAAGAAACACCTCCATCCTCTTTGCACTTGCAGAACAGCACTGTGTCAGGAGAAGAGCAGACACCTAATAAAATGTTCACCAAGGAGCCAGCCCAGTGGCATCCTGGTCAAGTTTACGGGCTTAGCTTTGGTGGCCCGGGGTTCACAGGGTTGGATCCCAGGCGTGGACCTAGTGGTCTAGCAGACTGCAGAGGCCAAGCACTTTTGGCTTCTGTCGCTGCAGCCTCCCTGGAGTGCCAATGTGCTCTTGTACAGTGGAAACTGAGTCAGGGCCCCACAGGTGCCCAGGGACCACTTGCCTTCCATGGCCCTCTGTGAGCGGGCAGGACCCTCGGGAGCACAAAACCAGCTCTGGAGGGTGCTTGGAGAGCTCTGAGTTAACAGAAAGGGAGCTGGATGTTCTCAGGGGGTGATTCCGTCCAGCCCGGGCAGCCTGATGAATCATCCATCTCTGCTCCAGGAATATTTCTGTCTCAAGACTCAAGCCCATTTGTCTAGATTCAGAGTCTTCCCGGCTCCTCTGGGCCACGAGCACACTGACAAATCTGACCGTGCTGTTCCTTTTTGTATCAGCCGACGGAAGCCCCATTGCCTCCTGTGTGACGGGTGACACCACCATCAGGCAGGCCCGGCTTTGTAGAATCCGTCAGACTCCAGCCAGCTCTCCAGAGGGAGAGACAGAGGGACAGAGGAAGGATGACTCTTTGACAGAAGCTTGGGAAGCGCTGATCACTCTCCAGACGCAGGCAGCCTTGGGCAACTTGCTTAACCTCTCTGGGCTTCACTCCCGTCACCTGCAGAATGGGACTCATGACACCCTCCCCACACAGCCCTTGTGGGGCCCAGCCAGGTGCTTCTGTAAAGCCCCTCACATACAGCAGACACTCCTCTGTTTCAGTCTCCTTCTCAGGGCAGGGCAGAGAGCGAGGCGATGGAGACAGTCGCCTCAGACGCAAAGTTTAAGTGGATCCAAAAAGATCTCAACAACCAAGATGAAGAATACTTTAAGACAGTACTTCCTAAAGATCAAGATTAATGTCCAAAACCTCATGATGGACAAAAGGTTCACATTTTAAACAAAGACAGCATCAGTCTTAGTCACTTTTCCTTTTGCTTCAGGCTCCAGTCTGGCTTGGCATGGTGTCACCCCTTGCCCTTCCCTCTGAGCCAGAGGAAGGAGACCAGACAGAATAAACGACTTACCTAGAGATGCTGGGGTTAAAAACCACATTCTTTAGTGTTTTGAAGGGGAGATTGGGAAAGGGGTTAGGCATGGAGGCTCATCCCAACGTTTGGAGCGCCTCGTGAAATACCAGGAGGGCGCCAGGGTTGCCTCTGGCTGGGCCTTCTCCACGTCCTGGGAGCTGCCCATGGAAATCCCAGGCTCAGACAGCTCGGATCCAGCAGGAAGCCACTGCTGCTCCCTTCTTGCTCCTTCTCTGCCGGGCTCAACCTGGATCTCACCTCGGCCTCTGGTTTTTCAGGCAGGCTCTCTCTTTGTTCCTTCCTCCTCCCTCCCTCCCTCCCTCCCTCCGTCCCCTGTCTGTAGGCCTCCTGATTCTCAAGTGTCGCCAGCCTATCCCTGGATCCTGCTCCCCATCTGTCCCCTCTCTTCAGGCCCTGAGTGTTCCTTGTCTTCCCGCAGAATCATCACCTGTTCACCCTGATCACCTCCCGCTGCTGCTAGGTCAAGTCCAGACTGCGCATCTGGTGTGCACGGCTCATCACCATCTGCCTGCCCGCAGCCTAGGAGTCTCCCGCCACCCGTGCATGCCGCATTCTTCCCCGCAGACTCACTCCTGTGCACGCGCATCCCAGAACTCCCGAGCACTTTCGTGCCTCGGTGCTTCTGCTTCAGCTGCCACTACCTTTCCTCTCCCTGGCAAATTCCTAATCATCGCTCGATGCTTCACTCAAATGTCACCTCGATTCAAAGGAGACCCTGGGACTTAGTGCCTCCCCCTTCTGTTAATCTAT
This sequence comes from Equus przewalskii, assembly GCF_037783145.1. Classification (NCBI taxonomy): domain Eukaryota; kingdom Metazoa; phylum Chordata; class Mammalia; order Perissodactyla; family Equidae; genus Equus; species Equus przewalskii. The sequence continues at coordinate 39,359,291 of NC_091840.1, forward strand.
GTAGCCCTGAAGTGTCCGGGATGGGAGCTGAAAGTCTGGACTGAGGGTTCCTGAGTGTGCGGACTGTCTTATTCATCTTTGTGGCCCCAAGTCCTAACATGACATAGGTGTTTCTTGAGTGTTTGATCAATAACTCTGACCTTGGACACCCTCATATTCCTGTACACTTGGCTAGAGCCTCTCAGCTGGTCCCCACTTGTAATTGGACCTGCTTCTGCCTCCCCATTGGACAATTCTAGTGGCAGCCACAGGGAAGGCCACGTTCCTGTTGCGCCCCTCAGGAGTATAGTGTCTCCTGCGTGTCGGCCAGGCTTATGGATTTGCCGACCCCGCCCTACAGCTTCTGGGACTCAGCCTGGCGGGGTGGAAAATGCCTGGACTTTGAAACCCATCATATTCGGGTTTGAAACCCACTTCCCCCACTTACTGTCACATTGGCTGCACTACTTGGATTGGCTAAAACACAGTTTCTTCAACCCAAAAAATGAGACTAAGCTTTCCCACCTGCTAATTTGTGAGAATTCGTGTGAATGGATTGTGTCTAAATTACCTGGTACATAGTAGGCACTCCAGGAATCCTAGCCTTCGTTATTACTGTTATTGTTGATTTCCTTTTACTTAGGACCAGACATGTCCATCCCTGTGCCCTGGCTTTATTTGCAGCTTTCAGTGGACTGAGTGCCTCTCGTCGCTGGGGGTTTTAGGCACTGACAATTATCATTTTGCCTGGACGCTACACTGATATTGGCCTAACGGCTTGCATTTATAATTTCCCATTTCTGGGTTCTCACAGTTTAACGTAAAAAGGGATAACAGATCTGTCTGCTTTGAATCCAGCTGCCGGGCTTGGCTCACGCTACACTGTTTTCCAGACTTTGAGAATCGGCAAATAACTGGCAGGTTTGTCAGCCCCCCAAGATTTCAAAACGATGAGTCAATCCTGACTTATTATTATTATCTCCTAATAGTTTACACTGTATTATTCTGTAATTATTCTGTGAATCATGCTGACGGCTTGCGTGTTTGCAGCTCGCCTGAGTTATTCCTCCGTCTTCCCGTGAAAGCGTCATTCGTCTTGGGCTCGCCTGCGGGAAGACGACCCCCGTCACCTGCCGAATACAGAGGACCCTTTGTGGATCCTTGTCAGGAGAGGATGACACATGAGCCATCGTGGCCTTGGGTTGGGTTACTCATCTGGGGTGAAGGAGCAGTTGCTTGCATTCTAAATAGCCCCCACAAATTATACAGCCCATCTCCCCTCGTTTTGTGAGGGCTAAAGATCCTCCCTTTGTGTAAGAATGCCCCCTTTGGTCAAAGTTCCTCTCAACTTTTAGGATGACACTCCAGCTGGGTTGATTACCAATGGGATCTCTTTGGGACAGGCTATATGGCTGTGGTCACTAAAGGACAGGTCTATTATTCCTCCTTACAGTAAATTGTGAAAACCCAGCAATGGGAAAACCTAATTGGTCAGAAGTCGGAGCTAGCTCAACAGCCACATTTCCATCTTCCAGGGCATGCCCACCTTGACTATAGCCCCCGCAGAGCGAGGCAGAAAAGAGAGGGCGAACACTGTCACACAATGGGGAGTGCATGAGCTTTGGAGCCAGGCGGACCTGAACTGGAACCCCAGGGGTACCCTGCACCCCTTTAGTGACTTTCTTCACCCTCTTTGTGCCTCAGTTTCATCATCTATGAAATGAGTACATTAACACCTCTCCCATAAGATGCCTCAGCTAATGCTCCCTTCTCTCAGCTTATTTCACAACGAACAAAGATTGTAAGGCTCTCTTTTCAAAGGGGTAGATCCTGGAAAGCCTCGGGGTTTCAAACTCTGTGCCCTGAGACCAAGATTCTGCCACCCAGGGGATTAGAAAATAGTTGTGCTTCTCAGATACTTAATTTCAGACTTGGAGCCACTGAGCAGCTTCCTTGTCCAGCCCCTTCCTGAGGGCATTGAATACGTCCATTTTGCAGCTCCAGGCTGAAGAAAGAGTTTGTTGTGTCAACACCACTGAAGAGGGGTCTTCCTCACAAACCAGCCTTTTGTTTGAGGGGCAGCCCCAGTCCAAGGCTCTAGGCAAAGACTTTGCAATTGTCAAAAATGATGCATCAGTGTGCAAAATGCAAATCTGCTTGGCAGGAGAGGAGCCTTTGTACCCACAATCCTCTTTTCTCCCTCCTCCCCTCCCCCAGACCCTATAGGTATAGCCAAATGATTTTCTAACGTGCAAGAGCAGAAACTACTTAATTGCTTTTTTAAAGTTTTTTCCTTTAGCATTGTTTACTTATTCTAATAAAGACTATTTTGTTATGAAAGGAATTTGTACTCACTGTATTTCAAAAAAACACAGATAAGCAGGAAAAAGGAAGGGAAAAATTGCCATCATCATTCCAGCAAAAGATAACTACTTTACCCTCCTTGGTGTATCCTCTCTCTGACATTTTGTTGCCTTGAGATATTTTTACATACTTATAATTCCTCATAAACAATTGCGATCTTGCTCTCCTCCCTTCGTATTTTAACGTAAGGAGTAGCCTTTATGATAACCCTCTGATATTATTTTAAATGGCTGCATGGTTCCCCACTCTTTAGACTCTGCTCAGCCCCTGTAATCACTGCGCTAACGTTGAACATTTGGGTTGTGTCCAATTATTTCGTAGTATAAATAAGGCCCCGATAAGCATCTGTAGGCATGAAACTTTCTCCTCATTTCAGATTGTTTCTTTAGGAAATTACTTGGTCAAAGGGAATGGATATTTTTTATGTCTCCTGATCTCTATCATCAAATTATTTCTCAAGACATTTCACTTTTTAAAAACCAACAAAGGAAGGAGTATGAAAGAGATGACTGGCCTTCTATCATCCTGCCAAAGTGAAGTTACTGGAAAAATCCCCAAGGCTAGACCCTTCCTAAAGAGCCAATGGGTGAAAGTGGCTAAGAGAGTGGGTCTTAAATGTTCTCACCGAAGAAAATAAATGGTACTCATGTGACGAGATGGAAGTGTTAAGTAATGCAATGGTGATGCTCATTGGGCGTTTGGGAGACCAGAGATTGGTTATTACACATCAAACAGACTATATATAGGTAATGAAATAGATTGGTCCCTAGAAGACCACAGAAATTCAATGGGGGAAGCTCTCTCCTGGGCAAACTGCCGTAATTTCTGTCCGAACCTGAGACCTTGAGGGAGGAAACAAGGGCCAGAGAAAATTGCCTAAAGTGGTACTGTCCAGTATGTTAGCCACTGCCACCGCATGTGGCTATCGAGCATCTGAAATGTGGCTGGTCCAAATTGAGAGGCACTGTAAGGATGAAATATACAGCAGATTTCTAAGACGATGCAAAAAAAGAACGTAAACGTATTTCATTAGTTATTTTAAACATGATTACGTGTTGAAATGATAATATTTTGTGTACATTGGTTTAGAGAAAACATTTTGAAAATTAACTTCACTTGTTTCGTTTTACTTATTTTTAGAGTTACTGGAGGATGTAAACTTACATGTGTGTCACATCGTATTTCTGTTGGGCGGCGCTGGTAGCAAGTAGCTGTAGTGTTAGCCTCCAGGCGTCAAGAAGGCCGAGGTGACCCTCACAACACCAAGGGGCTGTGGAAAGTGGGCAGCATCCAGGCACCTAGGCACCTCTTTTTAGTGCCCAAGAATCCTCTGCTGGTAAAACAGTAGTTTGTAATCTTCACTGATCATCAGCATCATTGAGCTTTAAAAAAGCACAGATTCATCACCTGTGCTCTGCATCCCAGAGACCCTGGCTCGGTTGGTCTGGGGAAGAGCGTGACAGCCTACTTTTCAAAAGCTCCCCATGTGATCTTCATGTGCAGCCGAAGTTGAGAAGTGCTGCCCCCATGGCAGTTGCCTAGTTTGGATCCTGGCTCTATCACTGGCTAGCAGGGCGACTTTGGCCAGGTACCTACCCTTCCTAAACCTCCATTTGCTCATGTGTGGAATAGGGGTACCAATAAGGTTGATGCAAGAACTCAATGATATTTTCCATCTACAAGTACCTAGCACACTGTCAGGTATACAGAAAATGCATAATAAATACTAGCTGCTCTTTTAACACACGGGTTATGCGTTACTGCTACTTGGCATAGCAAAGGGCTGTCTTTGACTCACAGTCAGTACAGATCAAAACGATGGCAAAAAAATATGTGCCTGCTTTCATCTGTGTCTTTCAGTTCAGTGCCTTTGGTGTCTCAGAAACTAATTATTCAGAAGAAACTGAGGCAGCACCCAGTGGAATAAACATGAAATAGCTGAGGTTTTTAAAAGCAAACAGGCTGGACATTCTGGCTCTACCACTTACCTGCTGTGCAGCCTTGAGTGAGCATCTTAACCCCTCTGAGTCTTAGTTTTCTTATCAGGACAATGAAGATAACAGTAGTGTCTACTTTAATAGTATCGTCCCAAGGATTAAATGAGATAACCCATCAAATACACCTAGCACAATACGTGCAACTTAATGGGAGCTCAATTAATGTTTGTATCTTCTCCCTGGTTTCTGTCCTGTGCTGACTGAGAACCCCAGGGACGTCACAGACGGTCTCTAGACCTCAGGATCATCATTGAAAAAATGAAGATGTTGATCCCACAGGTCCCTTCCAGGTGTATTTTTACATGTCAATCCTTATGAAATAGAATATGCCCATCTACCAAGAAAGAAAGAAAGAGCAATGCAGAGAGAGAGGAATGGAAGCAGAAAGAACGCATGGTCCAGGAAAGGATAGAAGCAAAGATGGGCAGCAGGGGCGTAGAAGCAGCATGAACTTAGAGTCAGAGAGACAGGTTTACATGCCAGCTTAGCCCTTTTTAGGAACCTCCTGCTCTGCTCAGATAACGTAGTTGCATGGACTCCAGCTTCCTTATCAAAAAATGGAGCTAATATGACTGAGCTCCAGGGTGTCATGAGAACTCATTGTGGTAGTGTCTATGTACAAAGTCTAGCTCAGGAAACACAGCCCTTAATTTCATGATCCTGGCTCACCACTGACTCTGCAGGATACTGGTCCCCAAGACTCGTCCCTCAGCCCTGCCAGAGGCCAGATGCCCAGTCACGTGAGGATTGCAGAGCGAGTCAGGAAAATTAGGAAAGAATAGATGTCTAGTTCTAGACACTCCTCCCAGCGGACTCTCCAAGGGTGTGGGGAGTGAGGAGCCTGGGGTAAACCCAGATGCCCAGCCCCAGGAAGATAAAGCTCCTTCCTTCAGAATGGGCAGTGCTGACTTCTGCATCAAAGGAGCCAGACGAGGCTTGGAGATCATCTGCTCCCACCACTGCCATCCTTTTACAGATTAAAAAACAACCATCACCACCCAGATGAGGGAAAGTAACTGACCTCAGGCCACAAAGCAACCCAGGTGCAAAGCCACGATGAGCACCCAGCCTCTTTCCCACTGGGACAGTTAAGATCTCTAAGAACTCACCTATATGCCTGAATCATAGAGGATGAGAGGACAGCACCTTCCTCTCTTGCCCCAAATATATTCCTCCTTCTCATCACTGCTGGAGAAAACTCCTTTCTGGGAGGAGAGGACAGGTACAATCACCTGTACAAGTGGTTCTGGATAGTCCACAGATTTATTACCTCTGATCCTCATAAACCTGTGAGACCAGGATAATAATGTCCATTGGGAAGTTAGAAAACTCTAGGGCTGAGCAAAGCTAGGTGGCTTGACCAAGGTCAAGAGACAGCTGTTAAGGACAGAGCCTTGAACTCAACTTCTCTTGCTCCAAGTTTATATGTAAAAAAGAAAATACTCCTTAGAGAGGCCACACAGTGCCAATTAAGATATAATTGGCTACCATGTGGGGGACTTGTACTGGCAACCAGGATATCAGGCTATATGATGAGCTTCTTGACCTTGGCCAAGCCACTTCTGAAATTGGGGCCTTAATTTTCTCATTTGTAAAATGGGAGGTCTTCCCAGATGACTCCCTAGACCCCTTCCAGAGCTGACCGGTTGTGACTCTGAGTCTGGGTCCTATACCAATTAGCTCAGGCTTTTTCATCCTCTGCAGGCTGATGTTCCCATTAACCCACAGCCTTACGGCTAATGAACTTCTCAGCCAAGGAGGAATTAAGAGTCTAATCACGCTAATGGACACCACTTTACAAGCACCTACTATCCACTATGCACATATCCTAAAATATCCTGCAAAGTGAGCACCAAAACCTCCACTTCACAGATGAGGAAGCTGAGACTTTAAGAGAGTAAGGGGTTTTCCCACAGTCACACCACTAGTGAGGGATAGTGGTAGGGTTCAAACCTATGCTTGTCTATCATCTGCTCCATACTGTCTTCGATCTCATCACCTAAGCATTCCCCCCACTATTTTCCCTTGGATGCTGAGCTTTTTCTTACCTCTTAAAGAAGTTTATTCTCAAATAAGGAAAGCATTTGGCCAGTCAGCCAAGGTTCCCCAAAGCTTCCCCAGAAGCATCACCTCCAGCTCCAGGAAAGGCAAAAGAAAAAAGAATAGCAAGGAGAGAAAGTTGTTTGAAAATGTTCAGGTTCACATAATTACTATATTTAGCAGGGTATCCCCTGGAGACTGACTTGATTTATAAATATATATGTTGCAATCAGTAAGTAGCACATGGTTTGCTGAATCTCTCTTTTTAAAAAAAAGCCTCAGAAACAACAACTGTGCTGAAGACAGACTAAAGGTGAGGGAAGGGGTTTTGTTTGTTTATTTTCTTTTATTTTTTAGCTCTTTGGCCTGATTCTTCCTGCTACATGAGAGGTAGAGAATGGGGACCAAAAGAGAGGGGATAAGAGGAAATCCTGAAGGAGAGCACTTTAAGAGTTCTTTAAAGGGTGGTAGAGGGAGAAAGCCGGTACCACATGTGTCCCCTGAAGAGGCTGTGCAGTCATAGAAACTTGGTCCCCAGAAGCAGAGATATTACAGGTGATGGTGGATGAGTATCAAGGCCTACAGCATCCTGGTAATCTCAGAAGATGGAAGAAGAGAATGAGGGAGAGAGGAAAGAGGAAGTAGAGAGAGAAGGAGGGAGCGTGAGGACCATCCAGCTGCCTCAGAATCCTGGGTGGCTTCGGTCCAGCTCATAGTCCTCAACTCAGCCTAGCTGCCTCCCACCAACCCAATGGCCCCATCAGCACCACGGCCAGCGCCCCCATTCCTCAGCTGTTGCCTGAACCCAGATTTCCCACCTTCCCAACTCACTGTACCCAAAACAAACAGGTACTTTTTGTAACACAGTGAATGTCATTTCAAGGGGTTTTTCCTCAACTCAGGGATCACCTCCTCCTGTTATCCTTTGTGTTAGTTTCTTAGCGTTGCCATCAAAGCATCACAAACTAAGTGGCTTAAAACAACATTTATTCTCTCTCAGTTCTAAAGGCTAGAAATCTGAAATCAAGGCATTAGTATGGCCATATTTCCTCTGGAGGCCCTGGGAATGAAGGAATTGCCTTTCTCCTTGCTTCTGGACGTTGCCGGCCATCCTTGGTGCTCTTCAGCTTGCAGCTGCAAGCTGCGTACTCCAGTCTCTGCCCGCATTGTCCCATGGCCTTCTTCTCTGTATGTCTGTACATCTCCAATTCTCTCTCTCTTTATGAGGACACCAGCCACCGGATTTTGGGCCTACTCTAATTAAGTATGATTTTTTTCTTAACTTGATTACACCTATAAAGACTCTATTTCCAAATAGGTCACTTTCACAGATACTGGAGGGTAGAACTTCAACATATCTTTTCAGGGTACACAGGTAAACTCACAATGCCCCCCATCATTGCCTCAGTCAGGAGTAGGAGGTCTCTTCTAATGAACTACCTTAGCATCCTGTACTTGTGGTACAGCATGTATTACACTGAAGGTAGGTGTCCACTTACTTGCCACTTTCCATGCATTGAGCTCCTTAAGAGCAGAGAATAGTTCTCATTCATTGTGGCATTCCCAGTATAGCAAGAGCACTCAGTAGGTGGACAATCCACTTTGTTATGGTTAACTAAACAAATGAATGATAAATGAATGCATGTTTTGTGTTTTCATTGATTGAAAGCATATACCAAATAACCACTGTATATGTAGAACTATTCAAAGGTCATAATCATTCTATGTGTAGGGTGCTACCCTGGACATTATGGCTGCAATAGTGAATAAGAAGCCATCCCAGCCTTCAAGGCTTAGAAAATAATAAGTATATTGTGAGTCAAGGGAAGAGATTTCTAGCCAAGAGAATCAGAAGAGGCTTCACAAGGGAGATGAGACTTGAGTGGTGGCTTAAAGAAATGGGAAGATAGATGGAAAGGAGAGAGAGGGATGTTCTGGGCATGAGGAACAATATGGTCAGAAGTGTGGTAGAGGAATTATGAGTGACACATTGGGAGATAATGGGTTGGCTTTTTTGGTTGGAGAGAAGGCTCCCTATTGAATAGCACTGGGAGGTGAGTTTAAAAGAGATTGATAGGAGACTATAAAGATGCCTGATTCATCAACAAAGAGATCTAGGCTCTTGTGTAGACAATGAGAAAATACAGGGAAATGCATGCTGGATTGGGCAAGCACTTGGGAAATCAGTAAAAAGTTTCTTGTGATAGGTCAGGCAAAAGGAAATGGGATCTGAACCGGAGCAGTGTTGGGGATGGGGAAGAAAGGAACAAGGAGAAAGAATCGTCAAGACTCAGCAATTAACTAACTGCGACGGTGGGAGCAGGGCAGTGAGAGAGGAAACTGTACTCACAGTCCTCATGGGACATTGATAGAGATAATAGGAGGCCCTTTGGGGAAAAAGTTGGTCAACAATTCTCCAGGGCCTTTCCAGCTTTGGAAGCCACTGCTTTTTTCTCAAGGAAAAGAGGTGTTTGGGTTGAGAAGTGCCTACTCAGTGGCGCTTATTATCTAATGAGAGTTGAGTGCTTGCTTTGTGTTTGGCACTGTGCTAAATGCTTTACATATATCTGTTCATTAAACTCTCATGACAAGTCTTTGAGACAGATATTATTTTCCCCATCTTACAGATGAAGAAGTTGAGGTACAGAGAGGTTAAAAATTGCCCCATGTTAGTCCACCAAGGAATTTACCTGACTTCAGTATTTGTGAACTTAGCAACGAGGCATAGTAGGAAAAGCATGAACTGGGAGTCATTGAAACCGGAGTTCCAGTCCTATTCACACCAGTTACAGCTCTGTGACATTGGTCAAGTTAATGACCTCAATTTCCTTGCCCATAAAATGGGTATAATGATACTTGCTCTGTCTACCATACAAGGCTATACTGCTAAAAATCAAAACTGGGACGAGGTATTTGAAATTGCTTTGTAAGTTGTGACACGCTGCAGGAATGTGCATGTATAACAGACATGAGTCTCTGAAATTGGCCACGAAGTAGCCTGATGCCACGATTTAGAGAACTTGCTTTGTGACCTCAGCCAAGTTTCCTGACCGCTCTGGATCTCAATTTTCATATCTACAGAGGGTGGATCCTTCTGACGATAAAGACAAAAACAGAATGTATGTTTTTCTCTACATATCTGCTTTTCCTCATTTCCCCCATCCCAGCAGTAGTACTTCCATCCTTCCAGTTGCACAGGTCAAGAACCTGGCAGTCATAACAGACACTTCCTTTTCCCTTGCCCGTGCCTTCCATCATCAAACCTTAGACATTCTACCACCAAAACATAGCTCGAATCTCTCCACTCTTTGCCACCACTACTACCACTCTGCCAGTCCAATCCATCATAGTCTTTCCCTGGATTATGGCCATGACCTCCTACTGATCTTTCTCATTCTTTTTTTGCCCTTCTGCCTATTCACTCTCCACAGAGAAGCCAGAGTAACCCTTTAAAAACACAAATATAAGCATATCATTATCTTGCTTAAAATTCTTCAATAGCCACCCATTGCTCTTAAAGTCAATTTCTAAATTCTTCCCACAACCCACAAGGCCCTCTGTGATCTGGATGTTGGCTGCCTCCCCAGCCGCCTCTTGGGCTGTTCTCCATTCTCATGCACCACACTCCAGCCACCTTCACCTCCTCTTAGTTCCTTTGAACATCATTCTCCTTCCTACCTTAAGACCTCTGTACAAGCTATTCTCTTTGCCAGGACATTTCCCCCATGTTCTTCACCTGTAACTCCTGTTCAACCTTCAGGTACCAGCTTCAAAGTCATCTCCTCTGCAGAGCCTTCCCTCACTCTCCCAAACTAGTCTAGGTCACCTTGAGATATGCTCTCAGATACGCCTAGCCTCTTTCTCCCCAAATTATCACAGATCCACATATTTAATCATTTGTGTGAACACCTGTTTAATGTCTCGTTTCCCCACCGGACAGTGAGCTCCATGGATTCAGGGTCTAGTTTTGTTTGTCTTTTTGTGTGGCATCTCCAGTGCCCAGACCCTAACAGGTACTCAGTAGATGGTTGCCAGATGATGGAAAGACATTGGCTGAAAAGCATCAAACCAAGAGCCTGAAATGAAGTCGGCATTCAGCTCGTGTTCTTTTCTCTCCTACTCTCCCTCCACTGTGGCTCGAAGCCAAGCTGGGATCCCAGGCTGCCAGAGACAATGGTAGGTTATGTCACATCTCTTTCCAGGGTGGTTTTCTTGTGACATTCCTGGTGACTAGAGGAAGGAGGGCAGCAGGCAGGCGGGAGCCTGGGGGAATCATTAGCATAGGCTTCACATCGCCTCTTCTCTGGCTTTCTTCCCTAGAAGAGAGAGAGCAGCCTTTGTGCTGTTGAGGATGCTGCTAGAACCGTGGATCCCCGGGCTCCTATCTTACTGGGAGTAAGAGAACACAATGGTGGGTTCAGTGGCTTGGCCAAATGTCAGGGGATGACATGAAATGCTGAGATGAGAACAGTGATATCTCAGTGGAAGGTTTCCTAAGGGTGCACCAGGCACACAGGCTGGTATCCTGATTCTGTACACGCATCTCCATGTGGGTCAGCCAACCCCTCATCTCCCAGACTCTGGGTCAGAATATAATTATCCCTCAAATTTTCATGGTCCTGTCACATTGTTTATCCTGCTGGAGCCCAGCAGGCAGGCAATTAATGGGATTAGGAGTGAATCATAGCAATAGCTCTAGAGAGCAACAGCTCCTGTCTGTAACCCCATTCACCTGATGTGGAAATTAAGGGACAGAGAGTCAAGCTTCACTCTGGTCACAGACAGAGACTTGACCATGTTAAAAAATCCTTGCTCTGTCCGCAGCTCCATTCTGCCTCCTGAAATAGTAGCATCTGTCCCAAAAGCTAAATGAATGGGATGAGGCCTCCTTTGATGGAAAATGAAGCGCTTGATTTAATGACACAAGGACACCAAACCTAGGAATGCCCACTCTTCTGTCTAAGAGAAGAGTAACCCAGAAGAACTCAATTCACTATGGACCTTTTCTGGACTTCAAATTCCTACAGCCTTAGAGTCTGCCCTGACCTGCAATCTCTCCCTGGATAACAGGTGGGTTTCAACTTTTTGTTGAAGGATAAAACCCATACAAGACAGCGCACCATCGTGAGTATACAGCTCACTGAAATCTCATGAAATGAACACCTCCTCGTTCCCCATGCCCCGGTCAAGAAGTAGAACATTACCAGTACCAGCGAAGCACCCTCCGTGTTTATTTCCAGTTACTACCCCCGCCAACTACGCCCACTCTCTGACTCCTACTAGCTTAGATTAGTTTGCTTGTTTTTGTACTTTGTAACACCAGACTTTTGAGAATCATCCATATTGTTTTGAATGATTGTGGATCATTCCTTCTCACTACTGTACATATGAATATACCACAGTTTATCTATCCATTCTGCATTGATGGTCATCATGGCAGTTTCCAGTCTGTGGCGACTAGGAACAGAGCTGCTGTGAATATTCTTGTACATGACTTTGGTGAACACATGCAGACATTCTGTGGCGTATCTACCTGGGAATTGAGTGGCTTTGTCATCAGGGAGACATATGTTTAACATTAGCAAAGACTGCCAGTTTTCCAAAAACAGTTGTACCAATTTATACTCCTACCAGCAGCATGTGAGAGTTCAGTTATTTCTTGTTTGTTTTTTAAAATTTATTCTCTGGTTATTTGTAAGTATATCCAGAAAGAGATAGTCACAGTTTCAAATACTCTAGTTGTTTATTCTCATGAATCATTAAACACTCCCCTAAATTCTAATAGGAGGTGACTCTGACTCCTAAAAATTCACTGTACACACGTAATTTTATTTCCTCACTAATTCTTGCTCATCCTTCATGATGCTCTTCTAGTATTACCTACTCCAATCTGTGTCTGGGCTGGGCAAGGTCCCCTTCCTTTTTACTTCCACCACGCTCTGTTCTTCCTGCTCTCCCAGGCCCTCTCACTCATTTTGTAGGCACCTATCTCTTCCATCAGTCTATTAGACAGTGGCATTCTTGAAGGGAGGTATTGTGTCTTAACTATCTCTGCCTTTAGTACTTAGTACTGTATAGAACACAAGGTAGGCTTGTGCTCATAAAATATTGAATGAATGAATGAATTTTTCTACTAGTTGGTAAGTTCGTTGAAGGCAGAGGTCAAGACTTCTACCTCCCTTGTGAGACCCAGTGGATTAATTGGGCACACAGCAGACATTTAACAGAAGCTCGCTGCAAGGAATTGGCATGAATTGCAAACCAATGGCTCCAGCTGCTTAAGGAAAGACTCTCCTTGAAAACCACAAGAGCAGGGCTAGGCAGACAAGACTCGCTGTGGCTGGATTTTGGCAACGTTGGGATCTTACTTCCCACTGGTATTCTCCCATCCCTCAGGAGCCAGAGTTGAGTGATTCAGACTCAATTCTCACCCATGCAGAGCTAACTTTGCCCTACTGCCAGCCTGGCTTGGGGCTCTGACCTCCCATGATCTGAAATTCAGGAGCCGGGGTTGTAGTGATGGAAATAAAGACCAACCCAGCTCCTCTTACCCACCAGCCTTCAGGATCAGATTCACAAGAGAGGGCCCTTGCTTTTGGCTGATTCTTGACCTGTCTCTCCTCTGTTACATGTCAGTCTTTAGAGTGGAAAGCAGAGCATGGATCCATGGTCCTTCCTGGGCTTCAGACAGCTTCAGGGAAGCCATGACATCTCGGGTAGACTGAGACCCAATACTGCCACCGCTATTCTTTCCATTGCTTAACTTCCAACACTGTGAGATGTCTGATACAAACTGTGGTGTCCGCGATCTGCTGATGGCTTGGAGGAGAGCAGCACATTTTCATGCTCTAGTTAAGCTGGCATCACACTTCTCATCAAGGGGCTGCAAACTCAGTGAAAAGAAAATGTATAATGAAAGTTCAGTAGATATCTTTTTCCCAGGTAACACGGAAACGTTTCTACCAAAAATTTGATAAAGAGTAATTATGACCTGCTTCCCCCAAAGACTGAGAAATGGCAATTTCTGATCCTTACCTCCAGCGAGAAGCAAAATGGTTCCTGTTGAGAAGAAACAAAATAATAAGAATAATAATAAATGCTAGAAACATAATCCTTAATCTTTCTTTGTGCCCCAGGGAATTCTAGAGGAAGATGTATTTTAATGCAACTCAATAAGAAATATTTTAAACAGTGGCACAGAAACAATAAGCAGGTCTTTGCATTTTTGCAGAGGCTTGGTTTCAGTTTTAATTCTGACACAGAAATGCTGTGCATCTTTGAGTAAGTCAATTCCCTTTCTGGTCCTCAGGTTCTGCACATATCAAATGCCCCCCTCCATCTATGATATGCTGAAAATGTGCAAGACTAAATTTTTGTAGCTCTGGAACAGAAACCAATCATGCATCTATTAAATGTAAAGTACTACAATTAGGCCCAAAGAAACAGTGGCGCATGTATTCATTCAACCAGCCTCATGCCTACTATGTGCTTGGTGCTGGGACACAGAAATACAAGCACTGACCCTACCTATGAGGTGTTTTCAGTAGAGTAAGGACAGTAGGCACTTTACGACATCCACCAACAACACAGGTGCAAGAGTGCAGTGGGCACAAATAGAGAGCCATGAACTCCTGGTGGGTGACAGAAAAGGATTTCAGAGGGAACCTGGAGTGGTCATGAAGGACACAACGCCAGGAAGAGAAAGGAGAGGAAGACAGGTGTTTGTTGCTCAAACAGACAGACACATCACGACTCAAGGGTTCCACGTGCGAAAGCAAATTACTTATGGAACTCAGCCAACTCTAAACTCAGAATGAGTCAACGAGATGATGAGTTTGCAACAACAAAAGGCTCAAGCAGGCTGCTGTCCATCTCAATTCCATGTTGCCCTAGCAGCAGCTCTGCCTGTGTCCCACGGGCTCCCTGACTTTGGACAATTCCATTACCTTCCCTACACCTCAGATCCTAGTCTATAAGACGGGGGTGGGGGTGAGATGTTCTGGAAAGCCCCTTACTACTCAGATTGTCTCTAGGCCTATAATGATTACACACCAATAGCTGTCCCAATAAAAAATGAGACCTTTTAAAGCTTCAAAGACTCAGGCTGCTCTAAACCCACCTATTGAAATAACGAATGCCTCAACAAAATCGCGTTCCCAAAAAATACAGCCACAGGGCTCCTCCTTTGGAAAAAAACAGACTCAAAATTTACGAGAGAATTTTGCAGAGAACCTGTCTTAAAGTGGAGGAAGTGCCTGTTTGGAAAATGTTCAACTTCTGATTTTATCACAACGTTTTCATAGGGCTGGGATGGGTGTCGTGACACTGCAGGGGCCACCTCTGTCCCTGCTAACTCCCACTTTTTACTGCTCCATGTGCTGCTTATGACCCCAAGGTCGCATCCCTCATCACTAAGGAATTATTTGCTTGGAGATTCCTAATTTATTTGGTTGTTTTCAACTTCTCCTCCATAGAATTTTTCAGATCCTAGCATTTACATTGCCCCAGAAAGGAGATGTTCTGAATCCCGCATGAACACAGGGGAAGCTGGACTCTTTCCCCTACTTCTGGAAGCCCTCTAGTGTGGTGGTGATCAGCCGGGCTCTCACAGCCCCATAGGTAATCCTGGGCAGCTGTTTTCCCCCACCCAATGTGGAACATCATGGGCCCTTGAAGAGGGAAAAGCCGCTCTGTCAGTGCTGAGCGTGTCCAAAACTACCCCACTGGATGCAGTCATAGTTCTCGATAGGCAGCCGATCCAGTCCCTCCCACAGACTTTCTCCAAATTTCTGGTTTCCCCCATATTTGTTCCTGGTTCTTTGCAGACCTAGAATCACTTTGCTTCCCTGAGAATCAGCTCCCCGCTGCAAGTGAACAGCTTTTTCCCTTTCCAACCTCAAAACAAAGAGGGCCTTAGTAGGTCCCCTTGCCTGCTCAACACAGCTATCCTTCTACCCTCCTGAGGGATGGGAACCCACCCGTTGCGCTCATACAGGTGCCTTATACGCAGGGCTCCCCAAGGAGCTGAGGGGTGACTTACCTTCTAACAATGACCAAAGGGACCCTCACTAGAGCATGGAAGTGACTTACCTCCTAACTATGACCAAAGGGACCCTCAGTAGAGCAGAGAAGGAAAATAAAAGCAAGCTTGATCTTAGCAAGGCATCTTGCTGTATTTATTTACTCCATTAATTAAAGTAATGAGAAATAAAACCAGTTGCTCAATGGGCAGTAGCTGAGAGAGCTGCTCTCCTAGAAAACTGTTGGGTTTTACGATTGTGATGCGTAAGCCAAATGAGGCAGGGCAGCAGGGAGGGGCACCCACCTCCTGGCATCATTCCTAGGGGTGGGAGAAAGCTGAGTACATGTTAGGACCTTATTTTGGTGCCAAATCCTCCTCACAGCTCTGTAGTAGGTGAAACCAGCCCCAGGCTAAGGAGGACTAAAGGACAATCGACAGCCTGGAACCCACATTCACATATGAATGGGGAGTAGTCGATCTCTTCCTAAGGATGGGCATTGCTAAGGAAGAGAGGAGAAGGCAGGAAGGCCCAGAATCCAGAGAGCACATCTGGAAACCGGCAGGAATGGGTGGGGGGAGGGTGTGCCCCTCAAAGGCAAAGAGGAAGGCAGCCAGAGAGGCTGAATTCATCCCAAATTCACCGACCTCACAGTGTTGTAGAGGTCCATCCTGACTCAGGGCACTTCCTGGGGCCGCCAGCTGCTGCCCCAACAAAGTTTTATCTCTGCGATGAATGCGAGACTGCATAAACGTAATCATCGGCTCTTTCCTATGAACTGTGCCTTTGCTTATGCTGGAGGTTTTATTCCCTGGAAGCATCTCAATCTCTTCTCCTTGCCCCACCTACAAGCTCATATATACACGCACGCACACACACACACACACATACTCCTATGCATCCAAATCAGTTTCATAGAAATCAAAGCCTAGCCAAAATGCCACCTGTCCATGAAGCCCTCTGAGATCTCCTAGCCAGCAGCATTCTTCTCTTGCTCTGAGAGCCCGTGGCACCTTCTTTGACCTTCTCTTATGGGATTCATGTCTCTCAGCCATTTGTGAATTTGTTTTATCTCCTCACTAACATGCAAGAGCCATTCTTACTCATTCCTCTCTGCTTCCTCACAGTGCCCAGAGCAGTACCTGGCCCAAAGGGAGTCTTCCATAAGTCTCTGTTGAATTAATTATTCTCCTATACCGAAAGTCACTGGGTGGAAAGGAACTGTAGAGGGGGTGAGGGGATTTTTATTGGGCGCGCCCTATATGCAGGTCTTGGACAAAGCTCTGGAAAACACAGGTCTGCCCTCATGGAGGTCAAAGATATATATGGACACTGACGATGCATCATGGTCATTGAAGAAGGACAGAAGGACTGCTCACCCAACCTGGAGCTGATTCTGTCCAGGAGAGTGTTGTAGAGGGACGACGTTGAAGTTCCACCATCAGAACTCACACGAATCCTCGGTTGCAGCAGGAGGAACGATTCACAGCATGCCCTGCCCTCTGACCAGGCATGGGGACCACAGCCTTCCAAGGGGACCAGGCCTCCAGCGCTGGATGGAGGGCAAAGGCAGAAGAAACTCCAGACAGCAGCCGAACTTCCTGGGGGCTTGATTAATTGCTTTAATTAGCCAGCCTGTAGCCATTACGCAAGTGGCCTGGATGGTAATAACACAAGAATGGGACTCAAGATTAGACCTAAACTACTGGAGAGCTGGTCTCCCAGTGCCTGGACCCAGCTTTCTGAAGCTGGTCCTGGAACCAGAGGAGAGAAAGATGGAGGGGGTGATCAGAGGCAGACCAGCGCTGATTAGCATCACTCATCTTACCTCGTCAGCACCAGCTCCCAGGGTGAATTAAGTGCCTACAAAATGAACACACGCCTGGAAAATCTCCAGCGTGGATTTTATTCTTGCCCAAATGTTACCCAGTATTTTAATTAACCTGGGCTTATTGTTCTAATTACTGGAGTTTTATACTGAGAATTGCTGTTCGGGAGTGGTGACAATCAGTAAACACAATTACCGTGTATATTTCCCGCGAAGCTTTGCCCTTAAAATTTTATTTAAAAAATAATAATTAGTACCATAAATCTTTAATTCCTAGTTCACTGGGGCTAACAGCCTGAGCAGGATGGAAGAAAGGCTTTCTTAGAATATCAAGAATCGGTTTTAATAGTCTGCCGTCATCTGTTATTTTAATGGGCCTGCTTCACATTGAGAAATATCAGGTGCAGAAGCTAAGGAGGCAAAGGCTGCCGTGATAGATTACCGAGGGGGGCAAAGATGCCCATAACATGTGTTAATAATATAAAAAAACACCGTGTGAATGTTTGTGTATGTGTTTATGTGTGCTTAAAATACATGTGGAGGGGTTGGCCCAGTGGCATAGTGGTTAAGTTCATGTGCTCTGCTTCAGTGGCCTGGGGTTAGCTGGTTCAGATCCCTGGCATGGACCTACACACTGCTTATCAATCCATGCTGCGGCAGGCGTCCCACATAAGAAGTAGAGGAAGATGGGCATGGATATTAGCTCAGGGCTAGCTTTCCTCAGCAAAAAGAGGAGGATTGGTGGCAGATATTAGCTCAGGGCTAATCTTCCTCAACAAAAAAAATAGGGAAGGCTATACGCCCACCTGTTACCCTGGTCAGTTACCCTTGAAGGGGGGGACTGGAGGCAATGGGGAGATAAGAGAGACTCTTCATTTTTGTTTTATGTGCTTCAATGTTGAAGTTTGCATTTTATAACGGAAGTACTACTTTTGCAATTAAAACATTTTTCAAAGTCTGAAAATCACTGCTCCTTGAGTAAGCAGAAGGCACGGCAGCACCAAGGGCCCTGCATGGCGAGCCCGTGAACACAGTGAGGCTGCAGCTACACAAGCCCATGGTCTCAGAGCACCTTCTTTTGTTGTCACAGTGGCCCCTTGCGGAACCTGTACTTCTCTTCCTACCCCTCTGGCTTCTGCTTTTGGAAGCTGCCCCTAAATCTTGCAATCCCTTCTTGGCTTCTCCATTCTTTTTCTTAGGGCCCATGCCGTCTCCTTGCATTGGCTCTCTGATCCCCAGCCTGTTTCTGACTTCGTCCTTGACCTCCATCTTGGTGTCTATGTTGACTCTTCCAGCTTGAGCCTTTTCTAACCACTTGTTCCCAGAAGACTCATCCTCCTCCCATTCGTCGTCCGCCAGACTGTGCCCTCATCACCTGCTCTCCCAAAGGTCCTCCCTCTCGGTCCCAACTCAGTCTAGTGTTTATGATTCATATTTTTTGAGTCAATGTGACCCCTAAACACAAGCTAATTACTTATTTCTAGGGTTCCACTGAAGAAAATTACTAACCTTCCCAGAAGAAGAGAAGTAGACTAAGCTGGACTTTTTTGAGAAGTAGTACTTCCGGTGGGGCACCTTTCTGAGAGGTTCTCAAGGATGATTTCTACTTGCTTGATTTTCACCTTCTACCCCATGTGAGAACCTCACCCCTGCCTGAGCCGTGATTCAGAGAACTGCATTTAATGAAATGCACCTGAAATGGAAATATGTTATAATGTCACGCTGAACCCCTGAATCTCTACTGCTTATTTGAAGGGTAGGTGATATTGGGTCCAGAGGGTCTCATTTAGCGTTTACCCAGAATGTATTAATTCATTCTCTTAAAAGCATTTGTTTCCCTACTATGAGCAGGTGGCAGGCACTAAAGATGCCGAGGTGAAGGAGAAATGTTCTTGCTTTCACAGAGCTCAGAGT
Organism: Equus przewalskii; assembly: GCF_037783145.1. Taxonomy (NCBI): domain Eukaryota; kingdom Metazoa; phylum Chordata; class Mammalia; order Perissodactyla; family Equidae; genus Equus; species Equus przewalskii. The sequence continues at coordinate 39,378,433 of NC_091840.1, forward strand.
CCACCATAAGAATGACTGGGGGCGTTAGAGTTACAGAGGTGAAGTCAGACGTGTGTGCAAGGTACAGTGGAGGCTCCAACTAGCACTAGACACTAACTAGTGCCCAGGGAGGCACTAAAGAAACACTGATAGGACCAGGCAGCACCTCTGGCCTCAAAGAGCCCATTGTCTAGCAAGAGAGAGAATATTGCAAAAGAATGTGAAAGAGACTCCAGGTGTGTCCAGAGACAGAGGGAGACTAGCTCTCTGGGTAGCGATAGCCATAGTCAGCCTGGCTGAAGAGGCACTATTTGAATAATCTGGAAGAAGGAATGAATCTGCGTGCCAAGCTGACCAGGAGGGTGAGGAAGAGGACACTTCAGGCAGAGGGAGAAGCTTGTGCAATGGCATTCCGTATTCCGGGGCAGTCAATAATTGAAGATGTCTGGCACTTAGGGTGCCTGTTGGAGGGCAGTGGCTGGAGATCGCAGAGGCCCTGGGCTGAAGAGCTCTGAACGCCCAACTGAGGAGCCTGCACCGTATTTTTTACTCAGCTAACAGACTCTGGGAAGCATTAAGCAGGGGAGAGACATGCTCAGGTCTGTATTTTAGAACCACATCTCTGGTGCCAGTGGAGGATTAGAAAGTATGACGTAGTACAGCCTGAAAGGGATTACCTCATTAGCTTGGATGCTCCCAGAAAAACCCACACCAGGTTGCATTCTGGGAAAGGGAAGGGGAAGAACACTGATCCAACTTATGAAGCCCCCACTCTGTGCCAGGCGCCAGCCTGGGTACCGTACACCTGTCTGCTCACACAGGGCACGCAATGCTGCAGGAGGGGAGGGCCGTGTGAGGAGCTCCAATTTGCAGGGGGTGGAAATGAGGCTTGGCAAAGGTGGGTAGATCCTCAAGGTCACACAATTAGAAAGTGATTGGACTGGGATTGGAACCCGGGTCAAAGCCAGTGCTCTGCCGTGGTCTGTTACCCACTTGGCTTCCTGCATCAAGGGTCAAGATGATAAAGACCAAATGGAACACACTGCGGGAGGGTCATTGTGGACTCTTGCTTAGCTCTATGCAGGAAGTATTCGGTGCAATGTCATAAAGGCCTTAGGAATTTGTGATGAATTCCTTTGGGGACGTAATTCCAAGAAAGCATTTCCCCCCTTAAGCAGCAGGATCACGTGCTTTCTCAGATGATGAGAGTCACTTAATCCATTCCTTTTTCCCATTGCTTGTTTACCAGGAAGCTCCAAACTCAATCCTTAAACTCAGTAACTATGTCAGCCAAAATATTACCATACGTGCTTTCCCAACTTTTTATATGCTCTTTTTGAATTTGTTATTTTATTGTATCCATATACTTTGTTTTAAGATACCTCAAGGCTTTTTGGAATAGAAATGGAAAATGTATAAGAAGAACAACACAAAATGTGCTTTCTACTTACCAGGTTTTTCTTTCAGTCTTTACTCTGAACAAATCTCAGAATAATTGCCATAGCGAGCAGGCCTGTTGTTCCCCGACATGCTCTCTGATAGTAACATTGTTCTTTATCATGACACTCTGCATGTTTTTGATGTGTGCTCCATGTGTTTGTTTAATCATGCATATAGTACCCACTAGGTATCAGACGCTGTTGTTACATACTCTATCACATTTAATTGCTCTAACATGCAAGGTAGTTACTATCACCCCCATTATGCAGATGGAAAAACTGAGACTCAGAGCACTTACATGACTTGCCCAGGGCCACACAGATAGTAACGGGGGAAATGAGATTTGAATTGAGTTCTCTCTGATACTGAAGGCTGTTTACTTTCCCCTCTGCTGAAAGAGGTTCAATTTCTTTAATCCCTTTGTGACCCAGTGAGATTGTATATCTCATGTGACCTTTCCGTCTCCCTATCCTGTCAGCTGCTGCAATTAACAAAAGAAAAAATAAAAATGAAAGATCTGCTCCAAGCTATATTGACAGGACAAAACATCCAGACTGGTTATTTTCCTGACCTAAAGTAAGGGCTTTCAAAGCATAAAAATAGAATCATTCTTTTCCATTTATCTTTGTCCTTAAGAACCAAGAGTGGAGAATGTCAGACCCCCTGACTTGTATATCTTTGTAAAAAAAAAAATTTTTTTTAATCTTTTCCACTGAGCTCTTCTGCTTTTTATGAGGCCTGGTAATGAAAACTCAACGTGCAAATCCTAACATCAAATCTGTGTTACATAATAAACCCCCTCCTTCCCAGCACCCCCCAGAAGGGCAGATTTCAGTGAGAAGATTTCAGAACTGAAGTCTTAGACATTCTGAGCAGCGACGAGCATCTTACTGTCTCCCTGTCCACCTGGGAGCAGAACCTAGGGTTCTCCTCTGGAATCCACATTTCAGAAAGGCCGAGTTCCTGGAAATACACCTGCTTAGCCAAGAAGGAATTATGCCCTTGGAAAATGCCAGCAGACTTGGATGATACCGTACAGAGAGTTCCCCCTCATGGTCTGGGATGGAAGAAAAGGGAAAGGAAGAAGGAAATTAACACTCTGGTGTCCAAAACACTGCAAGCACTTTCTATGCCAGTTCCCTCAATCCTCACAGCAGCTGTCCAACAAGGCTTCAAGGAAGAAACTGAGGATCTGAGTGGTAACATGGCCCAAGGTCATGGCAATAAGCCAAGCGCATGTCTCTCTATCTTCAGACCCCATTGCTTTTCCCCTATATGGCATTGCCACCCACATATAACCACAGATGAAGCAAACCCTGAATAATCCACAAAGAATAGAACATCCTTGTGCTGCAGCACAAGGTCATCTATGACAGCTGTTCCCACCTTCTGCTTACCCCAATCCCACCAGCCATCCCTCCACAGAGACTCCTGGACCAATGCAATCTCTGCCACCATCCCGTGTGGCTTCTCAGGATCACCCTCTCTCTCTTAGATAATTCTGACCCATATAGAAACTTCTCCCTAGATTCAGCCAGGAAACAATTGGAATACTTCAAACAGCATATGTAATGGGCAAGTACGAGAGAGAAAATATGAGAGCAGAGATTTCACCAGCTTCACAGAGAAGGGATTTCTTAACAAATGTCGTGTAGGAGCCTTCCCATTCAGATTTCCACAATAACTAGAAGGGTTTTTAGCTCTGGACTTTGAAGAAAACAGAGGGATTTGTTGAGAATGATGAAGTCTACACTCTTGTGATGAAAAAGATACACACTTTTCGGATGTAATTATATATAATAAACCATACAGTGGATTATGATACCAGATGACAGAACAAGTGATAACCCTAAAGAATAAGAATAACTCTTAACCACTGTGGTTAAGGGAACATTTTGAGTCCTGTTGAGAGTCTTCCACAAATGCGAAGGGCTGCTCTTAGGACCCATTGCCTTGGCTGAGAGGTCCACTTTTTGCATTAGGTCCTTTATTTTTCCCCAATAACGGAAAATCCGAGATTTTGCCTCCATACCCGTTCTTCGCTGATTCTTTCTCAGTGATCTTTATGGATATATTTACTGCTCTCCAACATGCTCAGTATGGGCAGTGCTTGCTGCTCGCTGCTCTCCTTGTTCATAGGATGCCCAGGGGTTCTGCTGCACTCGATTTTGCTAATCTAAGTGTTCTACATCTGGGTCCTTTCTGATGTCTGCCATATTCTTCCATGAGTTGGTTCCATGATAATTTTTCTTCTGTGCTTTGGGAAAGGCACAGTATGCTACATTTGGCAGGAAAGTCACTTCCTATCTTGGAGCCTATGATGGAATGGAATTCGCCCATTAAGCAGAAACCTAGACACCATGACACTTCCTGTGTAGCACTATTAAAAGTCTCTGTTGTTGCAAAGTTTAGAATGTTGCCATCTAAGAACGGCTACCATTCAAAGCTTGTTTACTACATGCTAGGCACTGGTGTAATGGGTTACATATACTACTCTGATTCAATTTTCACGAAAATCGGCAAAGTCAGTACTATTAGCTCCATTGTAAAGATAAAGAAACAGAGAGTTGGAGAGATTGTGTGGCTCACGCAAAGTCACGTGCATAATAAGTTATAGCGTTGGTATGCAAACCTAGGTCCTTATTCATCATCCTCTACCACCCCCCCATGCTTGACAGCAGTCCCAAAGATTACTGTGGGGTTTGAACTTTATTCTGAAGGCCAACAGGAGTCCTAAAGGATCTAGAGAAGACTAGTGAAGTGTTCTGATTTGGCAGCAGCGTGGGGAATGGATAGGAGTGGGTGGGAGTGAAGACCAGAAGGGAGAATATAGCAAGATCTCTTCTCCAGATGATAGGAGTTTTGAAAACATTAGCGAGAGTGGAGATAGTGGGAGAAAGCTGGGTAGATTTGAAAGACATCAGAGTTTGGATCAACAAGAATTGGGGACAGGCAGAGGAAGAAGTCGGTATGACAACTGGGTTTCTGTTGTGGGTAGCTGGGCGGATGGCAGAGCTATTTGCTAAGGTGAGAAACTTAAGAGGAAGGTGTTTGGAAGAAAACGATGAGAAAGCCAATGTTCAGGTCATGCTGAATTTCAGATGTCTGAGGAACATCCAACAGAGTGCACAACAAGAGTTGCACAGACAGGCCTAGAACTCAGAAGCAAGCTTTGGCAGAAGCTGTAGGTTTAGAAGTCATCACTTCATCCACAAGTTGAAACCAGGAAAGCACAGTAGATGATTCTCCAAAGAAACCATATGGAATAAGAAGTGGGATGAAGAGGGAAACTAGAGATGTGGTTTATGGTGGGGAGTTTCTTCTCCCCGTGTTCAGAGGAAAATCTCCAGCTCCCCTCCTGGTTTCCGGGCTACCTACCACTTCACTCCTACTTGTGTCTCAGGGTCCTAATAGAGTTGAGCTCCCCAAGCATAGATAAGAATTCTCTCTCCATCTCTCAAACTCCCAGACTCTCTGCTCTCTGCAAACAGATATATGATAAATCAGCAGATTCCTGCATGTGAGATAAATGTATGTTCAGAGAGATGGGGTTGCCCTGAGTTCCCCATCCTGACTATTACCACCTCTTTTCTGCAAACACCCCCCCCCAAACAATTGCTGGGAGCAGCCAGAATATGAATGAAGAAGCATATTATCTAGTAAAAAGAACACAGTCTTTGGAGTCAAACAGACTTGGATTCAAATACCAGGTTTAATGTGGAACCTTGAACAAGTTCTTTCAACTCTCCAAGTGTCAGCTCTCACATTTGTGAAATGAGTTAACCCTACCTAGAGACCGAGAAGGATGGTTGAAAAGATCAGATGAGATGCAAAGTAGCCACGGTGGCACCTTGCACACAGCAGGTACCCAACTAAGGAAATGCCGCCTCCGTTCTCTTGCTCTCCTCAGTCTAGGATGGAGCCAGGGCCACACTGAGAGTCTGAGCTTTATACTATGCCCCCCCTCAAGTTTTTCGAACTCAGAGGGGGCTCTGGCAGGTGTGTGTTTTCCTAAGTCTGCCTTTCTAACCAGAGGCTGGAAAATCCAGATCAGTGGTTCCCAAGAAAGCTCTAGCCCTTGGACCAGATTAGTCTTCATCTATTGCTAAGACAAAAATGCAACCTTCCTTTTTTGTATAAAGGGATAAGAAAAGTTTTCCTTCCAGCCCCCAAGCAATCTTGCATACAGCAAATATCATTGAAATCAGCAGGTATATGTTCCAAGAGAAGACTCTGTCTCTTGGACTCTATCTGAGTAATTTTCCCCTTCTAGAAAAACATAAAAAGAGAGACAGCAGAAGATACAAGATAAGGATGAAACCCACGCACAGCCAGTGTCCAACTTCTTCAGCGGCATTTTTTACATAGGTTCTGAGCCTGAGGATGAAAGTCTGGCTGCTCCCTCAGATCAGCACCGCAGTCTCTAACCTCTGTCCTTGCTGATGGACATTTGCCTCCTGAATTAAGGAGGCGATGCTGGCACTCAGGCTTGCTCTGCAGACAGGAGGGGCTGCTCTAGTCCAAGGTTCATGATCACCTCGGAGGTATACACGCCCTAGAGAAACACAAATCCCAGAGATGATCTAGTCCAACTGTGTCATCTTAAAGATGACAGACATGTTCCCAGAGAGAGAAGGAGACTTTCCTAAAGTCACAGGGTCAGTCAGAGGCAGATCTGGGACATGAACGCAGAGCTTGTGATTCCAAAGTACCACCATCATTCCATGTACCACCTGCATCCCATGAGCATAAAGGTTGTCTCTTACCACCACATATTGGGCATGCAAATGGATATCACAGGAGCTAAGATATGTCATAGGGATCAAAACACCCAGGCTTCAACGGACAAGCATCAAACAGTGGTATTACAATAATATCGAGCATTAATAATAGAGTAATATAATATACTCAAATAGGATATTATATTACTGTAGTCATTTTATTGCTCAATTTTGAAACCACTTTTGACTGATAAAGGCATCCTCCTGCTTGATTCTAAGGGGTAGAGAGGGGGTGATGGTATTCTAAGTACAAAACACCCTCCAGAGATAGAGATTCTTCACCGAATCTTTATTTAATGCTTACTATGTGTCAAGAATGTGCTCAACTTTGAGAGTCCTGTCAAGAATGAAATGGTCTCTAAGATCTCATGGTCCAGTGGGAGAACAGATCCAGGGGCACCTATTAGCCCTGTGAAACAATTTGTGTCACAACAGAAGTTGATATACTGGGATGAGGGATGGAGATGGAGGGGTGTATTTCAGTTATGTGGTCAGTGGTGGTTATGTGGTCAGAAAAGAAGAAGGAGGAAGGAGGAATTCCATTTGGGAAATACTAAGTTCAAGCAGCCTGAGAGGCACCCAAGCACAGGGATTCTGTTGGGTGAACCAGCTTAAGCTCACTTCTTATGGGAGTCCCTCTCTGCCAGCACTTTGGCTCACAGCTCCTCTGTTCTGCCATTTACGTTCTGCCTTTCAAAAATGGACTGAAGTATCTAATCCACCGATGTCTCCTCTTTGTCTTGGAAAGTATTCTCTTTCTTCTCCTTTTACTATTATTTAAATGCAGTTTATGGAGGTAAAAGATGGATGTCTACAGACAACCCACCATACTTAACCAGGAGTTTCAAAAGTCAATATGTGAGCAGCAAGCAGATGAGGAGGAGGCGGAGGAAGAGAAGGAAGAAGAAAAGAAGGAAGCATGGGCCAGCCCCGTGGCCAAGTGGTTAAGTTCGCAGGCTCCACTTCCTTGGCCCAAGGTTTTGCCGGTTCAGATCCTGGGCGTAGACCTAGCACCGCTCATCAAGCCGTGCTGAGGTGGCACCCCACATAGCACAACCAGAGGGACCTACAACTAGAATATACAACAGTGTACTGGGAGGTTTGGGGGAGAAGAAAACAAAAAGAAGATTGGCAATAGATGTTAGCTCAGGTGCCAATCTTTTAAAAAAAAAGAAGAAGGAAGCAATGGCCAAGAAGAGAACTGAGAAAAGATCTGAGGTGTAGCAGTTGAATCAGGAGATGGAGGCAATGGAAGAGAGAGATTCAATCAAGTGGTCAGTCCCCACTTCATTATCCCTAGTTGCACTGTGGCAGAATTTATCAGCCCCAAATCAGTGGGATCCTTTCAACACATATAGTTGGTGGCCACCTCAACGCCAGACTCCTCTCTGGTCCCGTCAGCTCAGACCGTGTCTATTTGATGAAGGACACAGATATGTTTCACCAAATGGGTTGACCAGTTCACTGGAGTTACCTATACGATCTTTTTCTTATTTTCACTAAAAAAAATGACTCTTTACCTAAATTATGTAGGTGATTCACAGTATTGTTGATATGTAGATGGTACTGCCTTTTATCAGAAATAAACCAGCTTAATGAAGTTTTTTGATATCAAACAGGTTAAATCTATCAGTGGAATAAAATTTCTCCTTTTGTTGCTTCTATCTTCCTACCGTTCTTTCTTTTTTCCTTCATCATTCATTCATTCATTCATTTATTCATTCTGCAACAACAGAAAATTATTGAATTGCCTACAGAATGTCAGCTACTGGGGAAAGCTCCATCACTAGTGTTTGGTTTATGATCGTGAGGCTGGCTGGGCTGGCAACAGGCAATACCGCGAGATGTGTTTAAATAAGGCAAACCAGCAGGGGCTTGGAAATGACAAAAGAAGGAAATTTCAAGATCAAGTCCAAATGACTTGGTTAAGGTGAGAGGAGGTGTGGAGATGGCACAAAGATCATAAAGCATTAAGCCCTGTAAGCAGATGAAACAAGCCCCCTATATGGACGCTGGGCCTCCAGTGTCGGGAAAGGCTCGCCTCCCTTTGGAGAAGGGGAGCTGGTCCTTGTGGCGGCTTAAAGGAACCATGCATGCTTGCCACAGTTTGAGTCAACACCATGTCATTGAAAGAAAGCATACATTTAGATATTTCTATAATAATAAGCTGAAAGCCACCGAGTCATTCCTTCTATAATTAGCTTTGTTCTCTCTCAGGCAAGAAATTCCTCTTATTAAAGCTAAAGTTTGTTTATTTAAATATAATTCCCTGTCTTTTTAGCATTTTAAGGGCATGTTTGCAGCAGCCTTGTTACTTGTCTGACTTTCACTTCATCACCTTGGCACCTGATTAATTGTTACCAATTCATTAAGGATTTTTCCCTCCCCGTGTCTCTCACACGTATCCCGTAATTATTCCTTTCCGTGGACATATTCCTTTCCATCCCCACCATCAGCACCGTGCCCAGGCCCTCGTGACCTCAAGCAGGAGATTACAGTAGTCGCCTGTCTCCTCTTCTTCCCACCTCCCATCCATTCTCCGACCTGTTGAGAACCGATTTTCTAAAAGCTTCGTATTATTTATATTCCACCATCCAAATTTCCTGCAAATGAAGCAAAAAATAAAATAAAAGCCTCTTCATAATCTAAATCATAAAGCACACACACCACACCACCCCCCCCCCCCCCCATTCTGGCCTCACGCCACTTTGGGCTTATCTCTGTCTACTCACCTTCAAGTCCAGAGAATTCTCACTTCTCAGCCTCAATTTACTGACCTGAGCCATCAAATCCATATGAATGGAGCCCTTACATAGACTTCATGTTCCCAGTATTTTCCAGCTAGTGTTGTTTCCTGTACCTGGAACGCCTTCTCCTCCCTTCTCTGTTACAGACACTGCAGTCAAGTGGAAGGAAGGAATACTTAAGGGGAGTCTCAGATCTAGCTGTGTGACTCTGGACAAGTCACTGACTCTCTCTGGGGCTCAATTTCCTTATCTGTAAATTGGACCAAGGAGATTGGACCAGCTGATGGCTACAGAGCTTCCATCTTCACCTGAAGCAAAGCCACCCTAAAGTCTCCCTCATCGGCTCTTCCCAAGGTGAATTCCTCCTCCTTGGTAAGGGTGGTCACACCCTGGTCTGGAGAATGGTGTGCTAGTGTATCTAGAAATGCGTCTGCATGTGCTAGAGGCCTGAGAGCTAAGGATGACCGATCCATAAATGGCTCTTACGTTCAGGCACGTATTTTAGAAGGTAAAGATACAAATTAGAATGTCTGCCTTGGTTACCTCTCTCTGACAAGTGAAACTCTTGGCATTTTATGTGGGCATCTGACTTCCCTAGAACGTACGTGTCACACCAGGGAACAGGAGTCTGCAAGCGGGCTGGTGTGCTGGAAGTTCAACAGAAGCATCAGCCTCGAGACTAAAAGTGCAAATGAAAGGGCAGGTCCTAGATTTATAAGATATTTATATTTTTGCAGAATTTCACATCCATCATCACGTTTGATACTCACAAGAGCCAAACGAAGGAAACAAGCAATCAACAAGCATTCCTGAGGTCTGCCACGTGCCAGGCCCTGTTGAGGGTGTACAGCACACACCAGTGGACAGACTCAAGATCCTATCCTTCATGGAGCTGACATCCTAGCAGAGCAGAATCTACTGCATGAAGATGAAAATCTTAAAAATGAAGTCAACAACCATTGCACAATTATGGGATCAGTATATTGGCCAAAGTTTGATAGTTAATGATAGCATTACCATTTATTATTCAACAAATATTTACTGAGTGCTTACTATATGCCAAGTTCTGTGCTAAGCACTTTACATATGTTATTTTATTTAATCTTTACGCTAACCTTGCAAGGCAGATATTATTATCTCCATTTTTCAAGTAAGGAAATTAAGACTCAGAGAGTTTAAGCAACTTTTCCAATTTCCCCTAGCTGGCTTGCACTGGAGCAGAGAAGAGAGAGTGGTTAATCCTGTTTGAGGAAGCAAGGGAGAGATTCAGAGAGGGGAACGTTGAGTAGGGTCTCAAAAGATGAGGAGTTCACCAAGCAAAGAAAAAGAGAGGATGCCATCTGGGCCTCAAGCTCAAAGTCCTAAAGTTGCAAAAATGTGATGTGGATTTAAGCCGGAAAAGCAAAAGGTTTAGATAGCCACGGCAAAGGGTTTGTGGGGTAGGGAGTAGTGTGAGAGGTTGGAGGGTAGATGGGGCCAGAGCGGGAAGGGCTTTATAAGCTGGGCTTTCCCAGAACTTCCTGGAATTTTTCCAAGAGCAAAATAGATAATATCCATAGAGCACACTGGGGCAACTGGACAAGGCTGCTGTCCTGAGCTGCCCCTAGGGCTCCTGCTGCTCCAAGCCTGCCCTGTGGCCCCCAAAGCTGTGAGCATCAATGCCTACACCCCTTGTAACCCATTGTGTGACACAACACACAGACTGTGAAGCTCTGCGCTAAGCAGTGGGGAACCATTGAAGGATTTATTTATTTATTTATTTATTTATTTTGGTGAGGAAGACTGGCCCTGAGCTAACATCTAACATTTGTTGCCAATCCTCCTCTTTTTGCTTGAGGACGATTGTTGCTGAGCTAACATCTGTGGCAATCTTCCTCTATTTTGCATCATAGCCTGGCTTGATGAGTGGTGTAGGTGCGTGCCTGGGATCCAAACCTGCAAACCACAAGGCCGCCAAAGCGAAGTGTGTGAACTTAAACGCTACACCACAAGCCCAGGCCCCCACTGAAGGATTTTAAGCAGAGAAATGACAAAATCAGAATGGCAGAGTGGGGAATGGATTGGAGAGGGAAGAAATCAATGGCAAGGGGTCCAGTTAAGAGCTATAATTACAGGGTAAGCTGTAAGCTGTAGACCAGGAGGGTCAAGCCAAGACCCAAGCCAAGATGGCCTCAGTGAGAATGGATCACAGACCGTGGGCTCGAGAATGATTTAGGAGGCAGCATCGACAGCTTTTGGTGATGGATGGAATGTAGTGGGGGTGGGGGCTTAGTAGAAGAAGATTCCAAGATTTCTAGGTAAAAAAGGGACTCAGAATTCATGACTGAAATACCTCTTCCCATGGGTAAAATTCCAGGTCCAAATTTAAAAGGCTGTATTGTTAATACTTCACAAAGTAGTACATGCATTTCACGTTTGTTTCTCTGTGTCAACCAATGAGTGAGAATGCAAAAGGGAAAAAGACAGACACACACACACACACAAAACGCTCCAAGGGAGGTGCATTCAGGAAACTAACAGACAAGCTCCATGAGTTCAGATATTCTGATTTCTGACACTCCTCTATAAGTCGGCATTCTGCTGTCACCTACTGCACAAGACTTCCAAGTCCCACAGAACAAAACCCTAATATGTTTCTGATGGAGACACGAACGTTAGAACTGTTTTCTCAAACAGAATTCCATTTCTCCTTTATTGTTTCCTCCTGCAGGGAAAAAAAATGTGGTCAAAATGGGTCTGTCATTTTAGTAGTAGAAACAGAAAAGAGAGAGAAACATTTAAATATCACAAAACTTCCTTTTACGGAGCAGCTAAACAACCACAACATAACTCAGCTGGCAGCAAGTAACCAGTTTGCAATGCTCGGCCATCAAACAAAAGGACGACAGAGAAACTTTTGTTCAAGGTGATGGCTGAAATAATGGACCAAATGAGAGAATAATACCTTTGTCATTTGTACACTCTCTCGCAAAGAAATGTCATTTTTCTGAATAGCCAGCGTTTCTAAGAGTTAAGGATTTATTTATTCCTTTAAGCACCACAACTTTTTTTTTTTAATGGAACCGTTTGGCTAAAACTCCTTCTGAAATATATCCCATCCTTTCCTATATTCTTATGCAAATTATACAGAACAAAATGTCATCTTGGGACTCAAGGCTATCATTGTGAGTTCCAACTATTATTTTGGGCTAAAAGACTCAAGACTATTTGAAATGTGTGGCATTTGCCCAACATTAAATGGCGTCATTTTTTAAGCCCTTTTTATCTGTTTTTAGAGTTGTTTGTCTTCTCCTTTGTTGTCAGGCTGTGGCTATACATTCGGCTATCAGTACCCTTGAATCTTAAACCTACTTGTTTCTTCCCGTAGCATATATTATTTCTGTGCTGCTGAGAGCCTGAAAAACAAATAACCAAGCAAGTTATCAGGATTGTGCATAAAGTAAGAGCAAGGAGGCTCCATGAGGACACAGGGCTCACTCACGCTCCCACTATGCAATGGTGTCTGCAGAGCCTGGAAAGCTATATCTCACAATGGGGGATGGAGGGCGGGTTGACATCAACAAAACCCCAGTTTGAGCTTAAATAATCCACTTGATATGTCTCAGTCTCAGATCCTTCTTTGGCACAAATAGAAATAATAACATCCACTTCATTAGGGTTACTGAGGGGATTAAATGAGATAATGCATTCAAAGTCTCTAGCCCCATGTCTGCCACATTACTATCCTCAATTAAGTAAGGTTACTATATATATATTATTATTGATTTTGTGACATGCATTGTGATTGTGCAAATGATAATTTTCCCTCATCTCCTTGGACTGCCTCTAAACTGGAAAGAAGAGTATTATGGGTGTTCAGACCAAGCAGAATTCCAACCATAGTTAAAGATGGAAGCTTGGTTGTAGTTGGGGAATGCGCAGGCCCTTCATGCTGCTGTTGAGATCCAGCCAGCGTCAAGTGCACCAATCCAAGTCATCCAGCCAAGAGTTTAATCACAAGTCAGAGTAGAGTCTCCAGGCAGGAACTGAGAACAGATAGAGACACAGCAAGCAGAAAGGACACAGGGAAAACAACACCTCAAAGGCCATCCTCATCCAAATAGCTCCCCCTCACTGGGGGACAGGCTAGCCTCTGAGTCAGTTCTTATTATGGGCCACTATTTAGTCAGAGACCATCCATCACGTGAGTCATTGTTGGGGTTTTGTTCCAAAGAGATTGAGACTGAGGTAAGGATCCTGCTGGAGCCTGACAATGCAAGGGGAGGGGGATCCAGGGGTCAGAAGCCAAGACGAACATTCCAGAGTGGGTGTGGTCCAGGGTGATTGCGCCAGCCACATCAGGCATCTGTGGCTCGCTTTCATTGGTTGGTGGGCACTGCACAGGTGGGGAGGACAGTGAAGTTGGCCCAGAGATCCAGGGCTGCCTTGGCCCATTGTCCAACGATACTTCGTGGAGACAGAAAAACTCTGCTTCCGACGTGCCTTCTTTCCAAGCTCAGCTCCGATAAGCTTGCTTGGGTTCTGTTTGTCTAAAATCTAAGTAACTTTACCAAAAGAACCCATTTGTTAGTAAACCCCGGCTCTCTTCGTCCTCCTCTGACCTTTGTTCATGTGCAAAGAGATGGTTCCCTAAGGCGCTATCAGTCTGGGTGTGACCTTTGTGCTCAGGTCTTTTTACTCAATGCTATTTCATATCTAACTCGACACGTTGGCATCCTGGCCCTGTTCTTTTTTACAATGATATCATTTTCCAATGACATAGTATCCCCATCATTTGCTTGGCCATTCCGCTATTGTTATGCATATGAACAGTTTTTAACTTGTTTGTTTGTTTTTCTCATGAGAAGCCTCACTGCAAAGAGCTTGTACCTTTTTTTTTTGTTAGGTTATTTCCTTGGGGAACCTACTAGAGTGTGGGATTACCAGGTCAAAGGGTATGAACTGTTTCATGGCTCTTATTACAACCAAGCTTATAAACTTGCCTTTATAACTCCAAGCACTTTCAGAAAACTGTTTTGAACCTAATGTTGTGTGTTAGTGCTGTAGGCTGCTGAGAAATATTGAGTGAGTAAACTTAAGCACTGTTGGGCTAAAGAAGTATTGATTAGAAAGGAGAAAGCAAGGCTGAGGTCTGGAAGAAAGGAGAGAAAGAAAAAAGGAAGACGGGAAGAAGGAAGGGAGGGAGGGAGGAAGGAAGGAAGGAGACAGAGGATAGGCTGAAAACCTGTGGTTTGCAAAGGTGAGTTCCTACTTTGTGGCCATGTGGTGGCTCTCAGTGTGTAAGGGTCATTTGGATGCTGAGAGAGGAAGTATTTTGTGTGGCCTGTCCTAATTTACATAGCCCAGCCTCACATCTGTGCCCTTGGGTACCTCCTTAAACCTCTTCCCAGCCACTGGGCTTGCATAGCTTTGGCTCTGCTCGTGACAGCATCTCGCTGAAGCAGGAAGCACACAGCTCCAGCAGTATAGAGAAGCCAGCTCTGTTTTCACTTCCTTCATCTCCCCAACGGTTTTTGCAAAACTCTGAATCATGCTGCCACCCACTTTGTCTTTTCTCTTTCTAAACCCCCAATTTCCTGCTTTTTCAATAATTACCAACATGTTGGAGTCAGACCTGGGTTGGAATCCTGGCTCTGCCACCGTGTGGAACACTCTGTGTGACCCCAGGCAAGTACCCTCACCTCCCTGAGCCTCATTTTCTTCATCTGGAAAATGAGGCTTAACTCAGTGCCTGACATGGAGCTCAGTGAATCGTCGTGTTATGTGAGTATGGCTGTTATTATCATGTAGGCTATGCTTAAACCAAAAACAGAGAAAATACAATGGGAAAGATAAAGTTTCTGCATCCCCATCTGTAAAATGGGGATAATATTACCAGAGTTGTCACGAAGAATCGCTACATGGTGCACGTAGTACCTGGCAGGTACCTGGTTAGTACCGTGTCATTGTCCTCTGCTCTCCTCTCCTCCGGGTCATCCCTCCCCTCCCCTATGTTCCCCTTATCCTTCCTTCCCGTCTTGCCCTTCTCTTTCTGGCTTCTGTTTGGGTAATCACACAGGTCCACACCACTGCAAAGGAATGTTCTAAGTCCCTCCCTTTCTGCTGCTCCTGTGGGTGGACAGGCGAGATAAACCAAGAGCATCCGAGGGAGACGGTTGGCCAGGTCATTTCTAAGGGAGAGTAAACAAACTGCTAGTGGCTGAGACAGAGGAAAGCTGTAGCCAGGAGGAAAGGCAGCCTGCACGGAGGGTCTTGACAAATCAACCTGGCCTTAAATCTCTGAGTCACAGCAGAGGGTCTGTCTGCAAGGCCAATTCAGGGCTGGTTAGTTAGTGCTCCCCAAGGGGAGGTGAGAGGCAGGGTGAGGTCAAGTCATGACTGAAAACAGTTAAGGGGACAGTCAAGGAATTGTGCATAAAATGCCTAATTGTACCCGGGATTTTATATTTTACGAAATCTATTTTAACTGCATGACTTTTTGAAATATGAGTGGATGGTAACTACTGGAGAAAGTTATTATGCTTAGTTATTTTAATGAGAGTTTTGTTATGTGGATGGGAGAGGAAATTGGGTAGAAAAATGTGCAAGGCTCCAATGCTCTGCTCACTTTATGGCCAAAGTTGCAACCAAGACCCAGCTATTCAAGCCTAAACCAGAATTAGTCAATGACAGGTAAGCTGATGCTGAGGGAAGGAGATAGACTAATTATTGAGGTGGCCTGACTTAGAAAGTAAATGTCACAGGTCAACAACACACCACTGGGGACGCAAACCCCACATCAGGAGGAGGACATGGATGCGGACGACGTGGACATCACGGATCTGGGCATCCTCAATGGAAGGCTGTGTTCATGCCGCCTCTGGGCTCAGATCTTGGCTCAAAGGTTGATCCTTGTGGATCAATCTCCTTGTGGGAGAGGTTGCATAGTTCTCCATTAGCTGGGGTGTGAAAATGAAAATGAATGTAAAAATTCAGAGGAAAACAGAGGGCGTGCGCGATGCTAGCTCTCAGACAAATCAAGGGGAGAGCCCTCCTCTGGATCCTCTTGACACCCTGTGCTCATCTCTGGCAGAGCATTTATCACATTTGATTAAACCATCTATTTTCTTACCCATGCACCCCACTAGACCGTCAAGTAAGGCAGGGACCATGTCTGAGTAGACGTTGTATTCCCAGTTCCAAGGACAGTGACTGACAAGCCCTAGATGCTCAATAAATACCCACTACAGTCATTCCTTCCAGCTAATTACAACCTGATTAATTAAGGCCCTGTACTCTAGAGCCAAAATACCTGGGTTTGAATCCAGCCACTGCCTGGACAAGTTACTTATCCAATCTCTGCCTCAGTTTCCTCCTGTGTGGAAGAGCTATAATGGTGGGACATATCTCATAGGGTTTATGCGAGGATTAAAAGAGTTAATGCATGTTCATTGAGCACACTGCCTGACACATAGTTTGTGCTCAATCAAGGTCAGCTACTGAATATCATCACCACCTTCATCATCATCGCCGTCATCATCATCATCATTACCATCATCAGATCAACTTCCCAGTGAACAGGGGCAAGTCACTAAACTCTGTACATCAATTTCCTCTTCTAAGTTTAACTACATATTCATTAAGATTATTTTGGCACTGATACCCTCTGGTCCTCTCCATAGTATATTTTACCCACTCCATATACTAATCACAGAAATTTCTGAGTCCCAAACTGGCTTTCTCTGCCAATCAATGCATGTTTGGACCACTCCCCAAACCAACAAGAGCTGTGTGCTTGGACACTCAATTATGTGTGTGTGTATTATAATTAGTCGAAGGAAAACATGACCGGAAAAATTAAATCGTATGCAAATACATCACATAATACAGTTTAGAGGCAAATGGAAATATCTTTGCATTACCTGGTGTTTGACATTATCCACATGAGAGGTTCCATCAATCAACGTATCTAGCAAAGAGCTAACAAAAAAATCTGGTAATAAAATGGCAAGCTCTGTGTACCACTTTGTCGTAGAACCCACTGTCCTTTTTTGGATGGAAGAGCAGGACAATGTGAAATAAGAGGTTGAAGAAAATAACAGAAGTTGGAATGAGGTGCTAGAGGAAGGCAACAATAAAATGCCTGAAAATACAGGGGGAAAAGGTGTGAAGAACATGGAACACAGTTATTCCAGCAAATGATATTCACGGAACGCAGCCATTTGTGTAGGAAAAGGGAGACATCTGGAGACTATACACACATATGTATAAAGTATGGCTAATAGGTTATACAACAAATTGATAGCATGAGTTCCCTCGAGGAAGGAAAAATGGGGAGGAGTAGAGAAATTTTTTACTAGACTCTACTCTTTAGTCCTTTTTGAATCATGTGAACACAATACTGATTTCAAAATGGATTTTTTAAAAGTTATTTCATGGGCCAGCCTTGTGGCCGAGTGGTTAAGTTCATGTGCTCCACTTCAGCGGCCTAGGGTTTTGCAGGGTCGGATCCTGGGTGTGGACACAGCATCACTCGTCAGGCCACACTGAGGCAGTATCCCACATGCCACAACTAGAAGGACCTGCAACTAAGATATGCAACTGTGTATAAGGGGGATTTGGGGAGATAAATCAGAAAAAAAAAAGAGAGAAGATTGGCAACTGTTGTTAGCTCAGGTGCCAATCTTTAAAAAAAAAGTTATTTCATAGGGTGAGCAGAGACTGAACCAGAAGTTGGAATCTGGATTCTGGTTCTGTTTATCAGTACCGATCTGTGTGATTTATAGCAAGCCTCTCCCCTCACTGGACCTCAGCCTCCTCCCCTGAGAGTGAAGGGCTTAAATTAGATTGCATACCCAGCTCCCCCCTTTCAGGCTTTGCCATTCCCCATGGAGCACAGTGCTGCAGCAGAGCTCCCTCGAGTCCTGTGGAGCACGAGCCGCCAGCCCTCTCCTCTGGACCTGGTCCTGCAGCCCTGATCTTCTGGTGCTTGTGGGCCCCTGTTTGCCCTCTTTCTCCTAGGACTTAGTGTTAGTGAAGGACAGGCAGCTGAGAGCTCAAACCCCAATAAAACAAGGGTGACCAAAAGGACAAAAAAAATATCTGGTAAGTCTAAGAAAGAGCCCAGAGAAGAGAGACTGAGGAGACGCCAAGTGTAACACAAGAACAGGAGGGAAAAGCAGTGGGGATGCTGACACAAGCGAGAAGGTAAGATGGAGCAGCCACTCCTGTGCCAGCCCCACGGGGAAAGAGGGGAAGGAGTGGGAAAAAGTGAGTGCGCGAGGAGTAAAAGCCACAGCGGAGAGTCCTCCTGGCTCTCTTTTCTCCAGTGCAGGCCCTCCATCATGACTACTGGACATTTGCTCAGGTCCTGTGACACTGCAGCCACCTCTGTGACCCCAAAGGCCATTTAGCCTGGAGAAGAAAAGACTATCTTGAAGACTTGGCTAGGAAGGTAGACTGCCAGAGGGCCTTTCAGCATTTCAGTACTCTGATTCCATAAAGGATCTGCAGGATTCTCATGTGAAAGAAAGATCAGGCTTATTTTGTGTGGTTCCCCAGGGATAAATTAGGAAAAACGGGAGGCACTCGCAAAGAGACAGATACCAATTTGATGAAAGGAAGAAGCTTTAAATACTGCCAGACATTCCGGAACAGAATCGGTTACCAGTCAAGGGGTGTGTAGAAGGGACTCCTACAGGGGGTAAGGGGCAGGGTTAGGTGGGATCACAGGCACTTTCCAGGGTCAAGCCCCTGAACAGTAGGGATCAGGGGTGAACAGGACCACTGGGGCCTCCAGTAAAGCCTGATAAAGCCAACAAAAGTGTAGCTCCTAAAACTGGATTATAGAGACAGAAAATCGCGTTGACTTCAATTGACTTCTCCCTCCCAACAAACTCGTTTCATGGGAGAAAGAGCTTATAATTGGTGGTGGTGGGCACACACCAGAAGGTGGGCTGGCTGGCCAGCAGGCCTTTCTGCCACTGCCCACAAACATCACACCGAAGGCCAGGATGCCGGGTGTGAGCAACAGTTGTTTGCGAGATAAACAAGAAAGGGGAAATTTTCTTAAAAGCTTATTATTGGGAAATCACAATGCTAAATTCTAATTTCTTGCTGGGTGGGTTATATGGGTCAGCTCATGCATTGCCTCGTGAATTTGTTTTTCTGGCCAAGCGAGTCTGCCGGGTGGGAAAGCTATTTCACAGGAGCTGTCACGTTTCAATGCAGCTCTGAGGGTAGAGATGGTATGGGGTAGGGTTTGAGAGCACGGGGTAGAGCCAGACTGCCTCGATTCAAAGCCCACTTTCCTGCTTAGCAGCTGTGTGGCTTAGGCTGAGTAGCTCAACCTCTCTGTGGTAAGCATTCCTCCTCTTTGAAGGAGAAAAAATAATAGTACTTACATGAAAGGATTATTTTGAGGATTAAATGCTTAGAACACTTATGACACTTGTTTTTAGTATAAATCACTTAGAACAGGTCCTAGTGCTTAGGAAGTCCTACATTTATTATATTATTATTATTATTATTCATAATACTTTTGAAAGAAGCATTATGGAGAGGGAAAATCTCTGACTTTGGAATGAGTTCAAGCTGAATTCAATTCTTGCTCTCTGAGCCCTTGGTCCAACAACTACAAAAAGTAGGCAAAAGATACCTCCCCTGCAGGGTTGGAGTGAGAAATTGAATAGAGTATGTTTATGTGCCCAGTTCAGGGCCTGGTAGATAGAAATATTCAAGAAATCTGAGTCCCTGTCCCCTCTTCCCCTGTGTCAGTGTGCTTCATCAATGTGCCGGGGCACTGTGCTAAGAGGTAAGGACACAAATATGAGTGAGATGCAGTCCTGTCCTCAAAGGCTCCCATCCAGAAGGCCTAGACACAAGCAATGACCAGGTGCTATGACAAAGCCATGATGCAGGCAGCAATGCAATTACCTAGGAGCCAACGCTTAAGCTGGGACTTGAAGAAAGAGTAGAACTTCAACAAGCTGGTCCACGTATTAACTGGAGAGGGGCTGGGGCTCTTTCAGGCAGCATAGAGAAGGCACAGCATACATGTGCCATAAAGGGAGCCACTGATCATTGCTCGGGGTCATTAACTGTCCCTGTGTCTATCTCTGATTCCTGTGCCAAGCCCCTGGAGCCTATGCAGGATAGCCCTCCTCTCTCTGGAGAAGCGACCCATCTGGAGAATTAGCAAGAAAACCCACGGCAGAGAAGACACTTGAGCAACCAAAAGCTGCGTGTGTACATTTCAAAGGGAGACGTTCCAGGAAAGAAAAGCCCACCACTGCCGAACAAGTTAGAAACGTCAAATGTCCTCAAGGTTTCTACAAGACAGGGCATCTGGCCACCCAGAGTTAGGATGCTGGAAGACAGCATGTGCTAGCCCTGGCTGCTTCATCAGTAACTGCCCTGAGCTCACAAGGCCACCCCACCTTGGCTGGGATATGTGTCACTGTGACATCCCAGGACCACTGGGAGCACTGGTGTGTGAGCCTTTGTTAGATGCCCCGAGAAACTGGCGGACTCAGGACCCTCCCTGCAAAGCCAGCAAGAGATATCTCCAAGGAACCAAATTCAAAGCAGAATTTCAGCAAAGCCCATCTTCAATAGCTTCTTCCCCAGGTGGATGAGAACAGCCACACGGTGTGCGTATGTTTGGTGTGCACACGTGTCGTGTTTATGTGCATTTGTGTGTGCATGTGTGTGGATGGGTGAGTGGGGATGTGTGGTGCTCAGATGCCCTCTTCTCCAGAGACTGGATGCAGGGAGTTGCCATGCCAACAGGATGCCCTCCAGGTCAGTGGAGGGAAAGCCCACCCCAGCATCACTCAGACACCAGATGCTCATAAAATCTGCCCGGAGCACCCCTAGCAAATCATCCTAAAGTGGGTGAAATTCCTCTCCAGGCCCCAAATCCCCTAAATTCACTGAGATGCCCTCCCATCTTCAGGAATCCCTTCACTCTGTCTCCACCTGCCTCCCACCCCCCATCAAAATCTACTCTCTGGGGGTCGGCCCGGTGGCGCAGCAGTTAAGTGCGCACATTCTGCTTCAGCGGCCCAGGGTTCGCCAGTCGGATCCCGGGTGCGGACATGGCACCGCTTGGCAAGCCATGATGTGGTAGGCATCCCACATATAAAGTAGAGGAAGATGGGCATGGATGTTAGCTCAGGGCCGGTCCTCCTCAGCAAAAAGAGGAGGATTGGCAGCTCAGGGCTAATCTTCCTCAAAAAAAAAAATCTACTCTCTGGAAAACGTCTGGAAAACTCCTTTGTCCCATGGACTAACAGAACTGGAAGTGTTGCCTATCCCAGTGAGGCCTCAGTGAGCCTATTACTTGGGAAATATGGGTAGAGAACTACTGTGTGCCACTCACTGGCAGGCAGCCACGGGAGCAAGACTCCAGCCCGTCTTCAAGGCGCCTGGCCCAGAGAGTGCACACTGTAAGGCCCTGTGGTGAGTAGAAAGAGCCAGGCTTTGGGGACCTGGGTGCGGAATCCCAATCCACCACTTAGGGCCGTATGACCTTAGGCAAGTACTTGGACGCCCTGATCTCACCTGTGAAATGGAGCCAGCAGTACACACCATGCTTCATCCATCCTCCCAAACACACCAAGGCAGAATATTAAAAAGGCGAAATGAAATTGTCCCACACTGCCCAGGGGTTAGTGGAAGACCCCGGGGCCTGTCCATGGTGACATCATCAGCCAACTGGCTGTAGGATGCCAGCTGTGAGGATGGCAGAGATGGAGTCTTCTTTCCATGGAAGTCATATGGAAGTCCTGGGAGGGCTGGGCTTGGCTGACTGGGCCAGGGCTGAGCAGCAGACCCTTCCGGAGAAGTGGCTAGTCCACACGTGGGAAGTCCCTAAGAGGCATGAGGCAGAGCCCAACCTGCCAGAGGCCCAGTCTCTGTTCCCAGCACCTCAACACACATACTCATCTACACACCACACACACATGCGAAACCCACCAATAACACACGACATCCAGAAACCCTGATATCCATCCGCACATCAACACACCCATTCCTATCCACCACCCACTAAGTGCACACGTACGCACACACATAGAACATATACACCATCACAGACACTCTGTCCTCCACACAGCACACACACTCGGCCACAGTACATCATCTACAAATCAGCTCACATTCTCAAGATAACACACAAATCCCCGTTCACACACAAGTACATCCAACCCACACTCAGTGCATGACATCCTACTCACACTGGTTCAAATACCCTCACGACACAGTGACTCACTCTGCAGCCCATCTCACTCATCAGAAGTGCCCTCACACTTACCTGCACACGGCCCCACATAAACAGTCTTTCTACTCCACATCCCTCCCACACGCCCGCACACCCGGGCTCATCTGTGCAGTGCATCCCCACCCGGCGGACTCGAGCAAGAGGCTTCCCGCTCGGTGTGCAGCGGCCACAGTGGCCAGGAATTAAAATGCAGCGAGGAGGAGCCGGGCGCGTCAGCACCGCGTCTCCGGGAGCGCACAGCGCTCGCCGCCGCCGCCCCGCCCGCCGGGAGCCGCGGGGCCAGCGAGAGCGGAGGAGCAGGTGCTCGAAGCCTAGCCGCGCCAGCATCGCGCGGCCGCTGCCCAAGTTCGCCCGGGGCCCGAGGAGGGCTGGGCAACCGGGAGAGGAGCGCAACCGGCGCCGCCGCCACCGCGGACTTGGAGTCTCGAGAGGAGTAGGGAGCGTGGAGCAACGAGTCCGGGTCACCCCCGAGAGATATAGCTGGGGCTCCGCAGTCCCCAGCTCCTGGCGCCGCTGGGGCAAGGAGAAAAAGAGGCAGGGGACAGCGAGGCCGGGCTTTTTTGGAGACTCGAGGCACCCCGGAGAGCCGGTGGGAGAAGCGACACTTTCGTCTGGCCAGCAGCCTTGAAGGGGTCCAGCAGCCCGCAGCCTCCGGCAGGACGCTTTAAGAAGCCCCCAGCCCCAGGCGAGAGCGGGCACATCGCAACGCAGAGCTCAGGCGCGGGACTTGGGGGCGCCTTAGTCGGTTTCGGCCGAGCGCAGCCCGAGGAGCAGTGAGAAGGGTCCTGGAGGGAAAGGAAAGAGGGCAGCAGCCAGCAGGGCGACCACTCACCCCGGTACACACCCACCCCACCCGCCAAGCCAGGAGCCGCGGTGCGCCTCTGGGGGCGCTCGTTCCCTGGCGCCTTCTCTCGCGTGTCCCAGCTCCGCTGGGCGACGGGCCGGGCTGGTGGGGTCCTTGGGGATGTCCAAATCAGGCATGGTGGTCGAGTGGCTGCTCTCCCAGGACCAGCGTAAAAGCTGGGGTTAGGCAGAGCAGAGGGGACTCAGCTCAGTGTCCCCCGAGGTACATACAGGACGAGGAGAGGAGGGCGCAGCGCCCAGGGACTGGAGAGGCGGCGCCCACTGGGGCCCCTTCAGAGGTAGTGGCCGGCGTCGGGCAGCCTCCAGGAAGACCAGGGGCCAGGAGAGCCTGGGAGGCACCCGGGAGAGGCCAGTGCCAGGGGCGGCGGGCCGAGGCGGCGCTCAGTCCCGGGCGGGCGCCCGCGGAGGCGGCGGTGGCGGCGCCGGGCGGGCATGCCGCGCCACCGGAGCTCCTTTCGGGCGCACGCTTCCCTGGCGCGGGCTGCGCGCTGCTGCTGCTGTTGCTGCTTCCACTGCTGCTGCGGACTCCCATGGCGGCTCCGCCCGGCCGGGGCCGCCGCCGCTGCCGCCAGCCGCGGGCTGAATGAATGAGCCGGAGCGGCGGAGCCGGGCTGCCCGCGGCCGCGCTCACTGGCCCGGGACGCTTCCGCATGGCCCGCGAGGAGCCGGCGCCGGCGGCGGTGGCGGCAGCAGGGCAGCCCGGGAGTGGAAGGGGCGGCGAGCGCGAGCGGGCGCTGCAAGGGCCAGGGGTCGCCCGCAGGGGGCGGCCGTCTCTGAGCCGCGCTAAACTGCACGGGCTGCGGCACATGTGCGCCGGGCGCACGGCGGCGGGGGGCTCCTTCCAGCGGCGGGCGCTGTGGGTGTTGGCCTTCTGCACGTCCCTCGGCTTGCTGCTGTCCTGGTCCTCAAACCGCCTGCTCTACTGGCTCAGCTTCCCGTCGCACACGCGGGTTCACCGCGAGTGGAGCCGCCAGTTGCCCTTCCCCGCCGTCACCGTGTGCAACAACAACCCGCTGCGCTTCCCGCGCCTCTCCAAGGGGGACCTCTACTACGCCGGCCACTGGCTCGGGCTGCTGCTGCCCAACCGCACCGCGCGCCCGCTGGTCAGCGAGCTGCTGCGGGGCGACGAGCCGCGCCGCCAGTGGTTCCGCAAGCTGGCCGACTTCCGCCTCTTCCTGCCGCCGCGCCACTTCGAGGGCATCAGCGCCTCCTTCATGGACCGCCTGGGCCACCAGCTCGAGGACATGCTGCTCTCCTGCAAGTACCGCGGCGAGCTCTGCGGCCCGCACAACTTCTCCTCTGTGAGTTGCCCTCCGCGCGAACCCGTTCCCCCTGTTCCCCTACCCTCCAGTCAGGAGGCCCGACACCCCCTCCCCGGGAGCGCTGGACACCAGGCCCTTTGCGGTGACATCATTCCATGATGCCAAAGCGGAACCCACTCTTGGGTCCTCTGAGTTTTCTTCTCCGGGTGGCGGGAAGTTAGACAGGAGAGGTCGCTTCGCTCGCCTGTCCCAGCCTCCCTCCTTCCAGTGTGAGACCCCAAGCCCTCGTCTCTGCTCGTGGTGGTCCCCTCTGTAAATACCAGCCCTCCTTCTCCCGACCTCACCCCCAGGTCCAAAGGACTCCAGGCAACTGTTCTGTATCTTGGGTGAAGGGACAGGAAGAGAGAGAATCATGCCTTAAGTGTGGGAAAACCAATAGGTAGCTCTTTAAAAATGGACCATCAGGAAAATCACGCAGCAGCCCTAAGCAGCTGACTGCTTCAGAGTTCCAAAAACTTAAAATCTAGGAGACTTTGGTGGAAATTCCTAGAATATTAACCAACACTGAAGCTGTAGACAGTTTGGTGGGGAGGCAGCAGCCCCTTCTCTTACTTTTTAAAAGCTCTGTGTCTTGAGCATCCAGGGGAATTGAGCAGTGATGAGCGCCAGTTAAGGGGCCCTTAACACCACAAGGTGTGAGTGTGGGTCTTCCTGTGTGGGGGAACCAGTGCCCTGCAGTGGGGAGGGCAGCGTGGCAGAGATGTTGATGCGAACAGTCGGGGCCAAGAGAAGCTGTGCTCGGGGTTTGTAAACCATTTGTTTTGCTTGTTCTCCCACGCGGTGGGTCTGGATAACGCAGCTGTCGGACAGAAGGTGCCTGCCTTGCACGAGCTGCCTAGGAGAGGTTCTGGTGCCAAGCCCCAGCATGGCGCGAGTCTGTCCAGCCATTTGTGTGTAAATGCCCCTTAGGAAGGTTTGGGCTTTTCCACTAGTGCAGGGAAGGTCGATGTGTGTGTTTCTTTGTAATGCTCTGATGGCGATTTTACCAGCCCTCCTGCATCACCCCTGACAGTCTTGTCTCTGACCAAGCTTTTTCTGGGATGGTAAAGAGATGCCACGTTTCCAACAGGTGCTGGCACAGATGCCAGGCAGGCCAGGCCTCGGAATGGCTGATTGGGCTAGTCCTTGTCTGGGATGATGACCCTGGCTTCAATCTTGCCCTCCGTGCTTTGCTTTATGTACAGTAGCCCTGAATTATCCACTCCCAAAACATCCCTTGTTTTCCGGGCTTTTCAGCTTGCCTTTAAGTACTCCTTACCTCGTAGCTCGCCTGCCTTAGCAAGCAGGAGGTGCTGTTAACATAAGCTTCGAAGTGACTTCTTCCAGACTGCAAACACAATTCTGAGTTCCTCAGAGACGAAGGAACGCAGGTAGTGATCCTGTTGTTTACTGGTTTTTGGCTGACCGCTAACTAGCAGCGCTAGAGTTAAACTGAAGTTCAGTGTGACATTCCAGTGTGAGCAGCCCCAGCCTCCAGCTCCAAGTGCACAGCACAGCCCACCGGATGTCATTCTGCACGTCCGATGATGGCGTTACGAAGTGTGTGGAATTGCATGCTAGCAGCCAGTATTCACTTTTGACGTTCACCACAACCCTGCCGTGGCAGAGTTTTATTCCCATTTTAAAGATGAAGAAAATGAGGCTCTGAAGTTCTGCCCAGGTGCAGCAAGCTCAAAGTTCAGCTTTGCATACCACCAAATGCATTACACAGAAGCCACATGTAACTTCCTCTCTGACCCTGGGCCTCTTCTCTATTAGAGGACCCCTGGGTAGGACTATTTCTCGCCCGCCCCTACCGCCACCACCAAGTCATATCCCTCCTAGGAACATGGCTGGGAGAGTGGAAAGTGGAGCTGCCCCAGGGGTGCAGGCGGTCATGGCCTTGGCCACATGTTATCAGGGCCTAACCCACCTCTGTCTGCAAGTACACAGCACCTTAGGAGCCCCCTGGCCTCAGCCTCCCTGGCAGGTATGGCCATGAGTAGAGAAAACCAGGGTCCTTCCCGCTGGGGCACACCCTTCTCTTGCCTCCCTGTATTCTGCCTTCCTGGGTCTGAAGAGTTTGCAGGTGCACACCCACCCAAGCCAAAGTATGACCTCCATCCCCCAAAGGTCTGTGACTCTCGGGACTCAAGTGACCCCTAGCACCTTCCTATCACGGCCCTGTCCTGGGAGTTTTCAGCCCCTTAACATTTCATGCTATAGTTTGTTTATTTTCTCAGGGGCCTCAGAATTGAATGCTGCACCCTCCTCTGTGGAAGCCACAAGCTATTTCAGGGGAGCCCCAAATACAGAGCAGGCCCATCAGGAATTCTCTCCTCTAGCCACGCTGTGCCATCTCAAGCCTTTGTCATCTTTGATGGAGTAGCGCTCTGGTGTAGTGGTTAAGGGCATGAATGCTCAAGCTGCATTGATGGTTCAAATCCTGAGTCTAGCACTTACTGTGTGTCCTCAAATGAGCTACTTAGTCTCTCTGTTCTTTAGTTTCCTACTCCATCTAGTGGAGGTAACAATAGGGTGAACACCATATTAGTTGGATGTATATATATATAGATGTGTGTGTATACATATATATATGTAGGGGAGCTCTTAAAACTATGCTTGGCCCCCCGGAAAATGCTGCCTTTAAATGCCATCAGCCTCCTACTGGCGTTTGGCCTACAGCTCTGTGCTCCCTCCCCTCTGCATCCATCCTCTGGACTATAGCGAAAGTTGTCTTTCTAAAGCTCCACTCAGAGCATAGCATCCTGCTTCTGAAAGCCTTCGGTGGCTCACCTGTCCTCAGGACGAGGTCCGAGTTCCTCAGGCCCTGCACCTGGGCACTGCCTTATCTCTTGCCACAGCCTCTCTCGTCCCACATACTCCAGCTCTGCAGAACAGCTTACAACAGCTGGACCCTCGGCCCTCCAGCCTCTCTGCCTCTCTGCCTTCTCTCTGCCTTCCTCTGCTCCTGTCCCACACCTGCTGCATTGTCTGCTGGGGACACCTACTCATCCTTCAGCCTCCAGCCCTGGGGGTTCTTCTGCTTTGGATTCTTTTGTAATCACCCCACCCCTCCCCGTCGTCCCCAAACAACTGATGCCTTCCTCCTCCTTGCCCCTCTACCACCCCTTGGTGTCAGTCCTCACAAGTGTGCATGTCATCACACCCACTGGTCTGTGTCTGTCCCCCCTCCAGACCCGGCAGGAATCATATCTGATTACCCTGCTGTCCCCAGCACCTAGCAGAGAGCCTGACCTGTAGTAAGTGTTCCAGAAAGATCTGGGGGATGAATACCTTCACCAGGTGCCCCCAAGACTTCTTATGTCCTAGGTCACTCACTCCAAGACTCTTGGCTTAATTTCTCCAGGGAACACCAGTGGAATGTATTTCTAATAAGGAATCTCTGGGCATTTATTCCTTTTGGGGACAGAAGAGGGGAGAGGGGAGCAGGGTGCCCAGCGCTCCCCAGATACCTGTGCTTCCTGAGCCCTGAGAGGACTAGTGAAACAGGTAAGGACGACCTGTGGGGGGTGTGCCAGCTGTCCCAAAGTCTCGTTCCATCCAGTTCGTCTCATGGTCAGGAAATAAACCGGACAGGGGAGAGAAGAGCATAGTGGAGGGGCGGCCGTTGGCGTTTATTCTCCAGGCCCATTCAGGGTATGTTTATTTGCAGCTTCTCTCCTTGTGGCAGCTGGACAAGGGTTAATCACTCAGCCATCAGGCAAAGTAAATCCTGCTTCTGAATGTTCATGTCATTTCCCTGGGCATCAGTGGTGGACCTCACGCTCTGCATGCTCTGGACCTTCCAGGTTCTCCTGGGGGCGGAGGAAAGCAGCCTTCCCAATAATGGGGCAGGATGCAGAGCTGGGAGGCCGAGCTATCTGGGCACTGCGGCCTCGGAAGAGGGACTGAGGGGCTGGGAACAGGGGCTGACAGAGGCCAGTCAGGGGCCACCAAGAACAAGGAGCAGTGACTTTCTCTGGGAGGAGGCACGGCCCAGGGGAGAGGGTCAGGCAGACCTCAGCTTAGGGCTGGGACTCTGGCCCTTTTTGGCTGTGCACCTCAGGCAGGTGCCTCACTCTCTGAGCCTCTGAGAGCTGGGAAGAAGATAGCATGTGTGCAGGGACTGGCCTGTGCCTGGACAGCAGTAGGCGCTTAATATTCAAGAGCTGTTGTTGTACTTTGGATAAAGAGATCAGCATAGTCTTTGTATTTGGTGGCAGCAGTTATTAATTGTTAACAATATAATTATCATGTCTTATCACGACCACTTACCTGAGTGGGGATATGCTCATTTTCTGGTTCATTCATTCAATCAACTGGTGTCTATTAAGTACCAACTATATAGTAAGCTCTGTGCTAGCTGCTGGATTGTAAAGCTAAGCTGTGACATGTGTCCTCCATGGGCTCACAGTGTTGTTGAGGAAAGAGATGTGTGGATAGATGCCAGGAGTGCAGATGTGCTATGTAGGCTTTGAGGAGTACCCAGATCAGACTGGGGACCTCTGATGGCTTCCTGGAGGAGGTGATATCTGAGTTGAGTCTTGAAGGATAAGTAAGAGTTCGAACGTAGGGAAGGGGGGAGAGGGGACTTTAGGGAAAGGGGTCAGCTTGTGGAAATGAGGAGTATAGAAATGATCTATAATCGAGGCCCTGAGAGTAGTTCAAGGTAGCTGGAGGGACGGGCTGGATGTACTGAGGTGGGATGGAGTGGAAGGGTGATAATGCCATGGTGCAATGGATACCTAGGGGCCAAAATGTTTTTAAACTTTGTAGCAAAAGCTCAGCCTTCTTTCGCTACATGCTGTTACCCTATGGAGGGAGACCTCATCTGTCTCCCCCCTCCAAGTACCATCCCTGCTAACTCCATCAGGGGTCTGCACCATTCCCCCATTTTCTAACCCCATCGGCAGGGGTCAACCTTGAGTCCAGATTCTGGACTGGTCATACATACTAAAAGCCAAGGAAACAGCCTTTGGTTTCATCACACTTTGTCATAGCCAGCAGGCTGGCTGCTGTGAGCCAGCAACAGAAAACAAGAAATCATTTCAGCAACATATTGTTTAAAATCAGCAAATTCTGTTGAAATGGTGCTAGGCCAGGCTGTCCAGGAGTTATGAGGATGGATGGCTTTTGGGAGGCAAGAAAGATACTTTTGCCTTTAAAGAAAGAGGAATCAACGAGCTAATACACGTAAAGTGCTTCGAACAGTTTCTGGCACCAAGGAAGGACTCCATAAATGTGAGCCATTTCCGTTATTATTACTTGCAGTGAGCGTTTCGAGGGAAGGACGAAAGCAAATAGCACTGGGCAGCTGGGCTGTGCTGGACCCAGCCTGGGCATGTTTCGGGCCATCTCAATTCTTGCAATAACCCTAAAAGGTTGTGTGATCATCCACATTTTACTGATGCGGGAACTGGAGCTCAGAGGAGGTCTCTTGTCCACCTAATGTCACAGAGCCAGCAGTTTACAAAGCTGGGATTTGAACCCAAGTCCTCGTGACTGCAAAGGTGCGTGCACCTGGATGCACAGCGGCTCAGGTGGATGAGGAAGGAGCAGCGTTGGTGGGAGGTGGTAGGGGGAGGGGGTGTGCTGGGAAGACCAATCCAACCTCAGTCTGCCCTGACCGGCTATGTGACTTTGGCCTCAGGGTCTTCCTCTGTGAAATGAGGGCATCAGCCAAATGACCAATGGGACTCAGCTAAAAAGTTCTCCATCCGAGGGAGCAGTCATGGGGAAACAGGGCTGAACCACTGCAGATGGCCCAAGCTTTTCAGCCAACCGCTTCCTTTCTTTGCAGAGCTGAAGCAGTGATTAAGGGGGAAATGTACATGTTATTGAAGTACTAGAGACAGGGCGGTGATTAAACAGACATTTATACGAGGAACATGAAAAGACCTCTGCCAGTTATTTGACTTCGGGGAAATTAGTTTAGGGAATCAAATGTAAAATGGGCTCAGGTCTGCGGACGTCCAAATGGACCAACGTCAGGCTGATTCTGATAGTGGCTATTGGGGGGCCACTGTGGCCAGTCACGAAGGCATCCATCAGATGTCTGCCCAATTGAGAAGGGCTGGAGGAACAGCCAGGCCATTTGGTTTGTACATCAGACGCTTTGATTCTCTTAAGTAATTTGCTTGGATCAGCCACTCAGCAATTCAATCAATGATGTGCATTGAGCGCCTACTGTGTGCCAGGCACTGGGCCACAAAGATGACCATAAATCTACTCTGTTTCTGGTAAATAGGCCTGCAAAGGTCAGCATGCTTCATCAGGGTGACTGGGTCTGAAGGAAGCCGCCCGTCGTACAGGGAGTGAAGCCGGACGTGCCACAGCCTAGGACTTGTATTGGGCACCTGTTATGCGCCTGCATATGGGATCAGTGATAGACTTCCTCGTCTTACTCCATCAGCCCAACAGCTGGAAGGAAGCAGATCTGTGAAAGGGAATCTACTGAGGAGGTGTGAGAAAAAGTTTTAGTTCAACCATAATATGAACTAAACTACCATTTCTATTCTTTCAAGGACATTGGTAACTTGAAGTCCTGGCTGAGGAATTGCTGCCAAACTGAGATGCAGCGAAGACCTGTGCAAACAAATAGATGACTCACGCGTAATTGGAACATGAATTGTTGGTAAAACAAATGGAGGCTCTAAAGTACGGGGAAGTTTGTTCTCCTGAGCATGTCAAATATCTCCCCTGACACCATTGTTTATACTATTAATTTGCTTAGTAAATTGTTTCCTCGGATTCCACAAACATTTATTGAGCTCCCACTCTCTGCCAGGCACTTTTGCATTTATTATTTGATTTCAGCCTGACAACAGACCAGAAAGGAAAGTAGTCTTTTCTGCTTGGTATAGATAAGGAAACTGAAGTGCAGAGGGGTTCCGTAAGCTGCGCAAGGTCACAGACAGAACTGCTGATTTAGATTCCAAAGTCAGTGCTGTTTGCACCACACCACAGTTGTTCCTACAAAGAAGGCCCAGTGCCACATTGACCAGACAAACCTGCATTTCCAATCAGCAGAGTCTTACTGATCATACCCGGGTAGGATAGCATGATATACGTTACCGCCTCGCTTTATCCCTACAACAATGGAGGGTGATGCTGCACGCTATTGCCTGCCTAACTTCAGAGAGGGGAGTGGCTTGCCCAGGGTCACACAGCACGGGAACAGAAAACAGCCAGAATTTGGATTCAGGTTTCCTAAGGCCCCCATAGACCTCCTCTTCCCCAGCTTCTCTGTTCCTGGGCAGGGTGGACTTGAAGGAATTTCACCTGCCCTGGAAGATTTTCTTAGGGAAAAGCAATGTGCTTGTGAGTGCCTTGCAGAAAAGAATCCATGCCAAAACTGGCTGCTGGGAAGAGATGTTGAGTCCCTTCTTCTTCTTCTTCTTCTTCTTCTTCTTCTTCTTCTCCTTCTCCTTCTCCTTCTCCTTCTCCTTCTTCTTTTTTTGAGGAAGATTGGCCCTGAGCTAACTACTGCCAGTCCTCCTCTTTTTGCTGAGGAAGACTGGCCTGGAGCTAACATCCTTGCCCATCTTCCTCTACTTTATATGTGGGACACCTACCACAGCATGGTGTGCCAAGCAGTGCCATGTCCACACCCGGGATCCGAACCAGCGAACCCCGGGCAGCCGAGAAGCAGAACGTGCGCACATAACCGCTACACCACCAGGCTGGCCCCTGTTGAGTTCCTTCTTTATCTTTGCCCAGAGACCTGCTCTCCTGCCCAGGCAGGTGTATTCCAGCATACTCCAATTGGCCATGGATGAATGGAGAACCGTCTAGGCCCGTGCCTCCCAAACTTTACCGTGCCCAGATTCCCAGGCCCACCTCAGAGATCCTGATTCAGTAGGTCTGGAACAGGGCCTGACATTAGCATTTCTAGAAGCTCGCAGGTGACACAGATGCATCTGGTCCATGGACCACACTTGGAGGGGCAAGGCTGTGGGCTCCTTGAAGTCCTGTGAATGCTGAGAAGGAGGGATCAGTGGACTCTGTCAGTCATATTCGATTCACTGGGTCTGTAAAAGTGCACGTGGAGTGAGCATCCTAGAGTGGAGCAAGGAAGGGAGCCCGGAGGAGGAGTACTGGACTCCCCAGTGAACCCAGGAGGAAGTGAGTAGCAGAGGCATCGTTGTTCTGGGGGCAGCCTTCTTGCCACACCACAGCAGGGTCCAGAGAGGGGCCACGGGCTTAGCCAGAGTGTCAATCAAACCAAATGGCAAAGGCCATGTTGTAGGCTGAATAACGGACATCAAAGATGTCCACGACCTCACGCCAGAACCTGTGAATACATTACCTTACATGGCA
Organism: Equus przewalskii; assembly: GCF_037783145.1. Classification (NCBI taxonomy): domain Eukaryota; kingdom Metazoa; phylum Chordata; class Mammalia; order Perissodactyla; family Equidae; genus Equus; species Equus przewalskii. The sequence goes on from NC_091840.1 coordinate 39,411,128, forward strand.
AAAGGGCCTTTGTAGATGTGGCTAAGTTAAGGGTTTTGAGATGGGGAGATTCTCCTGGATCCTAAGGTGGGCCCAATGGAATCACCAAGGTCCTTATAAGAGAGCGGCAGGAGGGTCAGAGTCAGAGAAGGAGATGTAACCGTGGAAGCAGAAGTCAGAGAGTCAGAGAGAGATTTGAAGACACTACTTGATGGCTTTGAAGGTGGAGGAAGGGGCCACGAGTCAAGGAAAGCGGGTGGCTTCTAGAAGCTGGAAAAGGCGAGGAGATTCTCCCCAGAACCTCCAGAAGGAATGCAGGCTTACTGACATCTTGATATTACCTTCCTGACCTCCAGAACGATAAGCTAATACATTTTTGTTGTTTAAACTACTCAGTTTGTGGTAATTTGTCGCGGCAGCAATAGAAAACTAATACAAGCCTCATTTGTTGCACAAAACACTTTCTACTACTCGCCTGACTCGGCATAGTGAGCCAGGCTGCGTAGGTTTGGATCACCGTCTGTCCAAACATCAAGAAAATGAAAGAATCCATGACAAGCAAGCAGCTAGGTTCAAAAATAGTCAATGTGGCAGTATTTTATCCATGCTTACATTCATGCAAGATTAGAAATTGGAGCCCCAGCAACTTAAAAAGGAGGTGGGTGGAGGAGTAAAATAAGGTGGCTTCAGGAGTCAGACAGACTCGAGTTCAAACCCCAGGTCCAGCAGCTCTTAAGAGGGTGACTGTTGGGGAGTCACTTACCTTGATTGAGACTGTTTCCTTATTTGTAAAACAGAAATTATACCTTCCTTGCAGGGTTGTTGTGAAACTTAAAGGTAATATATTAATCCACTCAAAACTTACTTATTGAGGGGCCTGCCCGGTGGCATAGTGGTTAAGTTCCATGCTCTTCTTCATCAGCCCAGGGTTTGCAGATTTGGATCCCAGACACAGACCTAGGACTGCTCGTCAAACCATGCTGTACCAGTATCCCACATAAAATAGAGGAATGTGGGCACGGATGTTAGCTCAGCAACAATCTTCCTCAAGCAAAAAGAGGAAGATTAGCAACAGATGTTAGCTCAGGGCCCATCTTCCTCACCAAAAAAAATATTATTTATTGAGAGCCAGCTGTGGTCTAGTCCTGGTGGATAAAAGTTGAGTAAAAATACAGAAAGCACCCCTACTCTCTTGAATGTAAAAGCACAGAGGTGCAGGCGCTAGATAAATGTGAGCCATCGCTATCATCCTTATCTTGATTATTAACAGGTGACACCTCTCCCTTCTTCCAAGAAAGACTTCCAGGCTCTGGAAGAGTAGTGTGTTAATGAAGACCTTCTATATATTGTCACAATTCTAGCCAGGAACCATTACGTAGGTTTCATCACACCTCCATGAGCAGGTCAGAGCCTTTTAAAGGGTTTCTTCTCCCATTTAGTACCCTGACCAAAATTAAAAATCAGAGAGGGAGATTGAGTGGCTCAAGGTCACATCAAAAGTCACTGGAAAGCTTGAAATCGACTCTGAGGATATTTGTGCTTAAGCTTTCATATCGCAGCAGTATCTGTTTCTTCCTCTGTGAACTTACTCTTTTTCCAAAATATGTATGCTGGCCATCCCCTTCTGATTCCGGTGGCATATCTGATCTGAAAGTTGTTGATACTCTGATCTCTGAAAGTGAAGGGTTTAATCTTCTCTTGGAACCCCTCCCAACGAAAATTATTTTCCCACTTTGAAATGGCATGGGCATCCGCTGCGAACTCACATCCATAAATCTAAGCCTACCGCTCAGGAAAGCAGATGAGTTTGGATTCTGCTTCTCAGCACGGTCTCACAGAGCAAATTATGGCAAGAATTTGATTTATAGAAGCACCTCAAAGGCTCTGGAGTGAGGCGCGTGTTGATTCGTTTTATTACCGTTTGTTTTACACTATCTCTTTATGCTCCCTGCACATGCATTTGAAAGACGGTTTGGATAGATGCTTCGACCTGCCCGTTTGCACAGCCCTGTTGAGGAGCATGGCTCTCTTTGGCGATGCTGCTTATACCAGTCTTGGAGGTGAGGCCCAGATGTAACAAACAGGCTCAGAGACGCTAGTCCAAAGTTTTTGCCTGAACTCTCCAAGCTCTGCATTTGTATGGTGCTCAGTATGGATCCCCAGCTGCAACCCCAGGATATATGCAGGCAGGCTTGATTTAAGATTCAAATATCTCAGAACAGCTGGGGATATTTAACATCACTATAATTACATTACATTTCTGACAGTACATGGAGTGAGAGGCTTTTTTGTTGTTGTTGAATATTCGAGGAGCATCAAATATTTTAACCAGCCAAGGAAACACGGCTGCATTTTTCACATCCAAGTAAGTTTTGTTTTTAAAATTCCGGCCTGGGGTGGGTGTCTTGGGTTCCAATCTCTTTTTACCGCGTCTTTGGAAAGACAGGAGGGCTGCCGTCCCCTGGGCTGTGGCTGAGGAGCTGGGTTGGGTGGGCTGTGATGCTGAGGAAGGAAGGGAATGGGCAGAAACTAACCAGGTGCCCTCCATGTGCCAGGGGCGATGCACGACATCTGGAATGTCCTCACAGGTCTCCTCCCTGTGGCACCTCCAAAGGGGTAGGAGGAAGTGGAGGCTCGGAGAGCAAATGGAAACTTCCCCAAAGTGACACTGCCAATAAGTGATGGAGCTGGGTCTCTACAAAGCTAAGGTCTCTACAAAGGTATTTCTGGCAACTTGGGCATAATGGTTGATGCCAGGAGGTGGGAAGGGGGAGAGCAGAAACAAGACAGAGGAAGACCTACTATGCACAGGCTCTGCGACTCACATTTGTCTTCTTCAGTCTTCATGAAGTTACAGTACTATTATGCCCATTTTACAAATGAGGAAACCAAGGCTTGTAAGGCTAGTGGGGGATGCAATGATGAGGACCTGCATCTCACACTCTTAAAGGATAACATTTTAAATAACTTATATTGACCCCTGGCTACTTCCTTCCTACCTCCTCCCCTCCCCTGCCCTATGCCCCAAGAAACTTAACCAGCCTGTGAGGTAGGAAGCTACCTGTTACCTTCTGACTTCCCTCTTCCCACCCTCCTAGACTCAGAGGTTCATGGTCCTGAGTCACAAAACCAAGTCCCTTATGAGCTGCTTATCTTTTTCAAGGAATTTTCCAACTTCCATGCCCTTGCTCAGGCTGTTCCCTTCCCCTGGGTGCCTGATCTGCCCTCTCTGCCTCCAGAGACCTCTCTATTCTGTACAGCTGTGTGCTTAGAGATGCACAGACTATGCCTGGAAGGGGGCATGAGGAGGGTCCCTCTGAGGAGGGGACTGGGAGTGTGGGTTGGGGTGAGTGGAAAGGAGTCTGGCTTCTTATTCTGCACCTTTCTCTCTGGTTTGATTTTTTTTTTATCCAAATGTATGTATAATTTAAACAAACGCATGAAACAAAGCAAAAATACTGTCTGAAAAAAATCCCATCTTTTCTGAGGCTGTCTCTGGCCACCCCTCCATGGAAGCCGAAGCTTCCATTCTTTCAAGCACCCAAACAAGACGCACTTTGCTTATGCTCTTCTCCTCTCTTGGTCTTCCCTTACAATCCTCTGCATAAACTCAGTTTCCCCTCATCAGACTATTCCCTCCCTGAGGGCAGGCTCCATCATGTGGCTGCCTCAGGACCCAATGCCATTCCTCCTAGGAAACAAGTGCTCTGTTGGAATACTGAATTGCCCAAATAGGACAAAGGACTGATACCACCAAGTATATGTGGACTCATTCAGTCATTCATTAACTCATTCAGTGAAGAGTGATCAAGAACCTACTGTGTTGGGGGGCTGGCCCCATGGCCAAGTGGTTAAGTTCGCGTGCTCCACTGCAGGCGGGCCAGTGTTTCGTTGGTTCGAATCCTGGGCAGCGGACATGACACTGCTCATCAAACCACGCTGAGGTGGCATCCCACATGCCACAACTAGAAGGACCCACAACGAAGAATATACAACTATGTACCGGGGGGACTTTGGGGAGAAAAAGGAAAAAAATAAAATCTTTAAAAAAAAATAAAAAGAACCTACTGTGTTGGGCATTATGCTAGATGTGGGACACTGAGGGAAATGGATACAGCCCTTCCTCCAGGACTCGCATCCTGAGCTTCATGAACGATCTCCATGACGATCGGAATCCTTGGGAGGGCTCCTTTAGAAATTCCTGGCCCCAACCCAGAACTGCAGAATCAGAATTTATGGGGGAGAGGTCCAGCAATCTATTTTTAATACATATCGCCAAGTGATTGAGGATTTTAGGAAAGCATTCTGTGTTGGGGGGGGGGGGGGCGGGGAGTTGCAGGTAGCAGAGATAATATACAAATAAACAAATAAATGAACAAGACTGTTTCCAACACTAATAAATGCTGTGAAGGCAAAAAATTAAGGGCACGTGATAGAGAATGGCAGCGGGCCACTTGAAGATGGGCGTAGGGAAGGGTTGACTGTCTATGGAGATGACATCTTTGCAGAGACACCTGGGAGAGGAGGAGGGGAAGCCACACAAGGATCTGGGAAAAGCATTCCCAACAGAGGGAACCGCAAGCTAAAGGCTCTTGGCGGGTAGTCTGCCTTCTTCCTTCCAACACTGGAAATTCAGCCCCAGGAGCTCAGTTCTCCTGTACTGAATATGTCTGGCTCTTTCCAAAGGGTAGCTACTGTCTCACCCACACAGTGTGAGAGAACAACATGACTCCAGCAGTTCTGGAAATATTGACCTCCAGAATGCTAATGTAATGTAGCCTTGGGTCCTTAGGCTGAACTCTCCTTTAAAAAATAGCTCCAAGTGAGTGGAAAAATACCACAGGCCCAAGAATCCAGTTGCAAATCTCTGTCTAAGGTAGCGGGGTGAAATGGACGCTGCCAGGCCCTTTCTCTGGAGTGCTACCTCCTGGCCATTAGCACCACGTTCCTCTGCTGACTAATCCTCATGAGGGCAAGGTCTTATATCTGTGACACCCAGGTGGATTTTCCTCATTCAGCTTCTAAAGTGTTAGGTCGGGATGGCTGGTTGTCCGCACTGAAAACAGGCCCCTTCACCTGGCTTTGCGTTTCACGGAAAGCTTGCAAATCTTTTGCCTCTGTTCATCTTCATGATAACCATGTGACAGAGAGGCAAACGGTATTGTTCCCATTTTACAGATGGGGCAGCTAGGACTCAGAGAGGAGAACTGACTTGCCCGAGATCACCCAACTGTTGCCAGAGTCAGGTCAGCTCTGACTCCTACTCTGGTACTTCCCCTGCCCTTGGTGCTGAATCGCTATTGGAAGATAAAATCTATACCCTTCTGCAAATCTTAATGTCACCGTCACCTCCTGGGGAGAGTGTTCTCTAACCCCCTGGAGGGCTTTGTGGAACCTGGTCAGGAAGTTGAATCCTTGGCTTGGAGGTGTCTAGGTCACCCGCAGGCAGAGTTTCTCAAATTTCAATAACTTTTACATGCATGAGAGTCACCTGTGGATACTCCTAAAATGCAGATTCTGGTTCAGTAAATGGGGCCTCAGGTTCTGCGTTTCTGACAAGCTCCCCAAGTGATGCTGGTGCAGAGACTACATTTTAAGTAGCAAGGATCTACAAGGCAGGAGGAAAAGGCAGCATGGAGTAAGAGAAAGAAGGGCCTGTGGTCCAAGGCAGACCAGGGTGCAGATGAACCCTGACACTTTATTCTATGTCTCAGTGATCCCTTTTGGACAGAGTTCAAGGTTGGACCACCTTGTCTGAATCCTGCCCTGGGAAGCAAAGCTGCTTCTTTGAGGCTAGACCTTCAGGCTGCTGCTGCTTAGAAATGCAGACAGCACCACGATTGGTAAGTTTCTATTAAGGATAACTCTTGCCTTTGTCTTTATATGATACTGAAATGACTAGTCATTTAGGGAGACTGTATGAATGGAGAAATAGCAGCAGAGTCACAGACCTCCAAAATGAGTTCCTCACAAGGGTGAGCCAACATGAGGTATTTCTGCACCCTTTCCTGATTTTGTGGATATCAGTGGATGGATCCAGGAGAGGTGTGAGCCCAAGAAGGACAGCCTCTAGCTTGATCACAGTAATCAGTCTTTGTCTTCATGCAGCCTGTTGCTACTGAGGAGATGAAGCCTTTGATTTGAGCGAATCATGCCAATAAAGGGGCATTTCTAGGTAATGTAGCTAGAAGCCTGTGCTTTTGTTGCTACAAGGCCATTAGTTAGAATTGCTAAGGCTGCTTCCAAACCATGCCTTGGACTATTCATCTGATGCACTCATTCATACCCTCATTTGTTACTTCAGTCATTCATGTTTTTGCTCATTCTTTCATTCCCTGACTCTCAGGTTTGCCTACTCATTCATACACTTTTTGAATGCTTTCTATATACCAGGCATTGTGCTTGGCTCTGAGGACATCAAAGTGAATCCACTCTCAGTCATCAAGTCAATCTCCTCACCCCTGTGTATCCTATAGTGAGGCAATGGGCTAAACCCCTCAATGGCCTCTCAACTTTAGTGCTGAAAAAGTGGATTGGCCATTTGTTATCTTTATTCTTAAGACCTGTCCTGCTTAAAGTTATCACATGGTTCCCCATTGCGGAATAAGGCCAAGCACCCAGGTACACTCCCAACACTCCCCCCACCCCACACATCATGCATTCTGCCATATTGAACTGCCTGGAGTTCCCTGGATCTGCCATCCTCTCCAAGCTTTTGCACATACCATTCCATTGGCCTGAAATGTCCTGCAACCCTCTTGTCTTCCTAGAAAGCTCTTCCTCATCCTTCAAGACTCAGCTTTATCCTCTTCTCCCCTTTGCCTTGCCTCCACACTAGGAAGAATTAGGTTCTTTTTCCCTTGGGCTGCATGGAGCCATTGATGCCCTGAGACACTAACACGCAGGGCATAAGAGTAAAGTCTCTGGGTTCAAGTCTTGCCTTTCCCGTGTGCTAGCTGAATGACCATGGAAAGATAGTACTGGAGTCTATGCAAGCAGCATCAGATCCATTCTCTGTTTGGATTTGCATGACAACTCTAAGGGAAGGTAGAAGAGTTGCAAATTCCAGGCAAGTGGAGTGACTCGCTCAAGGTCACAAAGCTACTAAGAGGCCAAGTCTCAGCCACAACTTAGGTTTTCTCACTCCCTTTCCAGGGCTGATGCTAGTCTACAACACGCGCAAAGAAGATGTTGGTCACTGGGAGTCATTAATTAATAACTGTAGGGCATTTTTATTACTTTCCACTGGAGACTAGAAGGATCTGCTCTGGCCAGACAAGTACGCTACAGAGGAGAACTGAGGTTATTGTGTGATGATCCAGGTTTTGAAAAGCAAGTTTGGCCTGAGATATTTAAATAACTCAAGTTGCTGCTGCCCCATGCAGGAGAGGACAACCAGGCAGTGGTATATGACTTCTGGGTGGGCGGGGAATTGAGTGGGAGGCCGGAGCCAGGCTTCTAGAGAGAAATTACCATTTTGTATTTATTACTTTGGCTCACAGGAGTGCCGCAGGGGCAGACTGGCTAATACATTAGATAATTGCCTCAGTTCTCCACTTCATTTCGCAGTGTGTAGAGCAGGCCAAGTGTAGACTTGTGGGATATGATTCAGTCCAGACCTCCCAGGTGCCCAGGGCTCTCTCTGGGGACATGAGATGGTGGAGGGGGGAGGGGATTGGGAGAGTGGGGGTGGGGGGTGTCCATCTCTCAGGCACTAGGGGACACTGAGATGGTCTGGTCTCTATGACCACAGTTGCAGAGTAAAAGGAGTAGAGGAAGAGTCCCAAGCTGGGAACCAGGAGACTAGAGTCTGCAATTGACGCTGACTGCTGAGCAACCCTGGGCCCTTAGCTGTCCATCTCGGGGCCTCCGGTCCCCATCTGGAAAACAAAGCACTAAACTGGAAAATTGGTATTTCTCGGCTCTGACTACACACTGGAATCACCTGGGGGAACTTGTTTTAAAAAATTACTACATCCCCAGGCTCAGCTCCCAGAGATTCTGATTTCATTGGCTTGAGGTCGAGCCCAGAGATGGGTATATTTTAGCAGGAATTGAGAGTCCCTGGATTAACTGATCTGGGCAGTCTTTCACAGGATGGGGATTCGAGGAGCCTGTGTTGTCGAAAAAGGCAACAAGTCAGTGACCTTGGATCCAGAGTCCCTTGTTTCCATGTTGAGATTTTTGCTGTCAATAATTTGTGCCTTCTCGAGTCTTGCCTTCTCCCCAGTGAAGTAAGCTTCCCTCTTATGACACCAGGGGGCTCAGCTATAGTCTCTTTTGTGTTAGCTCTGTGGCCATGGATAAGTCACTTTGGGTCCCTGGGCCTCAACCTCCTCATCCCTAGACAATGAGAAAGCAGTTCAACTCTGCCTGCCTGCAAGCTGCTTGTTGCACCAGAGTTTGTTTTACGGTGCCATCTGGTCTACGACAGGCTTTTCCAACTAGTGCCTGATAGGTGAGCCTTAGAGTGGAGAATACTATTCCTGTTTCCTAGATAAAGAGACAGAGGCTCAACAGGGTCAGGTAACTTGCCCAAGGCCATCCAGCCTGGAAGAAATGGAACCAGACGGACATCAGTTCAAATCCCAGCAATGCCACTTCCAAATGAACTTTGACTACTTTATTAATTTTTCTGTGTCTTGGTTTCCCTTTCTGTAAAATGGACGTGAATGCCACCCATTTCCACAGAGTGGTTGTGAGAAAGAGAAAAGATAGCCAGGCAGAACTCCTTGTGGAGCCTGGCACAGAGCAGATGCTCAATTAATAATTCCTTCCTCTCTCCTGTCCTCCGTCAGTGATTTCTCCCTTTCTCGTTTTATCCCCTCCTTTCTCCCTGCTTGTTTTTAAACCCTTCAAGGACTGAGACCTTGAGAGGCAATTCACTGTGCATGACCAAGTTGTTTATTCTCTCTGGGCCTCCATTTCCCCATCTGTAAAATGGGGACATTAGTGGTATTTGTGGTTGTGAGGACTCAATGTGTTGAGAGAACAGCTTCTGGCGTAGCGTGTCAGCTGTTACTCTTTTACTTATTTAAAGCCTTCCTTCTGCTCACTGGGCCCTGGCACGGAGGAGTCCTCCTTTGTCCCCAGTGGCTGTTGAATGATCAAGGGAGTGATCTCCCAGGCAGAGGGATGGTAAACAAGCACACCCTCCCGAGTCCTCGCTGTGTTCTCAGCCGTGACAACTCTACTGAGCACACACAGCCCCCAGGGTTCCTGGGCAGAGAGAGGCAATGCTATATCAGGGGATTGCTTACTATCTGGAGAAGGGAAAAAGGAAAAAGCTATAAATATGGAGGATTCATCTGTGATAAGTCATGGTTAGAAACCCCAGCTATATAACTTTTTAATTCTCCACTCCAGCTTGTAAGCTCATGCAGTAAAAACAGTCACTAGTAATTTATTTTTTTCCACTCTTTTAATTTAGTAATTTTTTCTTTAGCCAACCAAAAAGTCCTCCTAAACTCACCTTAAGCTTTTATTTTTTTTTCTCCTTTAGCAGTCATAAAATGTGATCACGGGTTACAATTTAAAAGCTAGTCCCTCTCCGACATTGCCAGAATAAAAATGTACAGACTCAGGGGCAATTTCTTAAGAGGGCATTCTTAAAACAGGAGGGGCCCTGGGCGTGGCTTGCCTCACCTTCCTCCAGGTGGCCAAGGAGGCTGGGCTGGAGAGAGGCAGTTCACCAGAACTGGGTGTGCAGCACACCTGCTAGATTGGAGTCACTTCTCTCTCCTTGGAGCTGAGTGATCTCAGGCAAGTGACTTCTCACTTGGGGCTCAGTTTCCTCATTTGTAAAATGTGGACAAAAATTGGGGACTCACCTCCCACACTGGATTATTCTGAGAATCCAAAGAGATAACATACAAAAAATTGTTTTGTTCAATATATAGTGTTATAAACTTGTTGCGGATTATTATTACTGCTGCTACTACTGATGATAATGAAGGTAATGATGGTGGTGGTAATGATGATGGTGGTGATGACCATGATGATGATGATAATAATAATGATGATGGTGATGATAAAGATGATGATGATGATGGTGGTGGTGATGATGATGACGGTAATAATGCTAGTGATGATGATGATAATGGTGATGATAAAGATGATGATGCTGGTTATGATGATGATGATGATGATGATAATGATGATGGTGATGATAAAGATGATGATGGTGGTGATGATGATCATAATGATGGTGGTGGTGATGGTGGTGTTGATGATGATGGTGGTGGTGATGATGGTGATAATGCTAGTGATGATAATGATTGTGATGGTGATGATGATGATGATTACGATGGTGGTGGTGACGGTGGTGTTGATGATGATGGTGATGGTGATGATGGTGATAATGCTAGTGATGATAATGATTGTGATGGTGATGATGATGATAATGATAATGATGGTGATGGTAATGATGGTAAAGATGATGATGATGATGGTGATGATACTACCATGTGCAGGGCAGAGCCCATGGGTTTATGTGATAAGAAGAGGATTTTCCTCAGAGCCTTATACTCCTCTGTGTATGCAAAATTGGTGCCCAGTAAAGAACTGTTCACCTAAAATCAACTTCAGATTTCAGAACTCAGTTTACCTCTTAGAGGTTTCAATCATTCATTCTGCAAGTATTAATTGAGTGCTTACTATATGCCAGACCCTGTTACCACTGGACCACAGGAAACAAACAAAACAGACACAGTCCCTGTTCTTTTGGTGCTTATAGTCTAGAAGATGGTGGGGTGGGGTAGTGGAGATAGATGGTAAACATATAAGCAAATTATAGTTTTAGTTGGTGAGAAAGATTCTGAAGACAATCAAATAGGACAGTGAGATATAAAGTGATGTAGATAGATATTGGCAAGATGCTTTTGGCTTGTGTAGTCAGGAAGCCCTGTCTAAAGAGATGACATTTGAACTGAGACCTAAATGATGGAAAGATACAATCAGGGGAAGATCTAGTGGCAGTGTCCCAGGGAGAAGTGACACAATGCAAAGGCTCTGAGATGAGAATGAGTTTGGCTGTTTAAGAGATGAAAAGAAAGGCTTGCATTTTGAGCAAAGAGGGAGAGGGAGAGAGTTGTATGAGCTGAAGGTGGAGAGGTAGACGTGGGCTAAGTTGTGGTAAGCCTTGTAGGCTGGGCTAAATTTAGAGGTTACTCCCAGGGCACTGAGAAGCCATTGGAGGGTTTAAAAGGTGTGAAGCACCATAAATTAATATACTCTCCAAGAAGATCATTCTGGCTTCAGAGATTGGATAGGAGTAGATAATAATGGAGGCAGGAAGACAAGTTAGGATGCAGATATAATATTTGGGACGAGAAATGCTGGTGGACTGGACTAGAGTTTTGATGGTAAATGTGCTATGAGTGGTCCAATTTGGGATATATTGAAGGTGGATCCAGTGAGACTTGATGTTAGATTGGGTATAGAGTGTGATATAAGGAAGACTCAAGAATAACTCCCAAGTTGTGGGCCTGAGCTAATGGGCTGATGCTGATAGTATGCCCCAAGAAAGGAAAGGCTAGTGGAGAGTAGATTTGGGGGATGGGAGAGGTATGTTCTACCTAGGGGGCAGGTAGAACTCAACATTTTGGACATGTTGAGATTGAAATAACTAATGGGCATCCTAATAGGCAGTTGAACATGTGAGCCTGGTGCTCGGAGAGAGGTCAGGATGGGATATAGGGTTTAGGGAGTCATCAGTAGAATGGTGGGATTGAGAGGCATGGGACGGGATGGGATCATGCGAGGAGAATGTGTAGACAGAGAGGAGCAGCATGCTGAGCACTGGGCACTGGACACACCAACGCTCAGGAGTAGAGAAGCAGTGGAATTGGCAAAGGAAGGTGAGAGGGAATGGCCAGGGAGGTAGGAGGAAACCAGGAGAGGGCTGACATAGAAGTCTAGGGGAGAGGGGTACCAGAGAGGAGTGTGCTCATCTCTGCACAACAGGGAGCTGCCAGCAAGGAGCAGGCCTCTGCTCTATTTGGAAATGGAAGGCCGTGCACTGTAGAGGTTGGAAGCGCAGGCTTTGGAACCAGATGCCCTTGGACCCAGGTCCTGACCCTACCATATCTTCACTTTCTGACCTTGGGCAAGCCCTAAACTTCTTGATCCTTATCATCCTCCTCTGCTTGGCATTATTGTGAGTTTAAATGATATAATGTCATAACGTGCTTAGCACTGGGCCTGGCATATAGCAGATGCTCAATAAACAGCAGCTAGTTGTATATTTCCTGAAACTGTTCACATGGAGAGAATGTCAGTCAGGGGGCTTAGAGGGCACAGAGGTAGAAAGGGAAGCTTTCTTTTGGGCAATCCAGCCTTCATTCAGGGTTGGAATGAAGTTGTGTTTAAGGCTCAGACAGGTAATGTAAGGAGTAGCCAGGTAGGAGCGGATAGGGATAGTAAGGCCGCTGGCCAACTGCAGCACATGCACCCTGCCTAGAGGCGTCCTAGTTAAAACGTTTAATGTCCCATACGGGCCAAAGAAAACCCAGTCACGCAGGCCTGGTGCTGCCCACATGGGTTTGAGACTCTCATAAAGCGATGTTGGTCCAGAGAAGAATTTTAAACAGGATGTGTGGGATTGACAGGCTCAGATTTGCATTTCAGAAAGGCTATTCTAGAAGCAAAGCAGAGAGATGATGGGAGGGAGGGGCGGGTCGACTTCCCCACAGGGAGAGGAGCCAGAAAACCCTTCACTCAGGTGAGAGGGGACCGGGATGAGGAAAGAGGCTCGTTGTAACATAATTAGCTCCGTAATCAGTATGCAGGCTTATCATCTCAAAATGTAAAGATGATTATACGATTAAAGGGTTTTCTTTCTTTTAATGGAAGTAACTTGCCAACTTGGGGGTTTGGGTGGGTGGTTGGAGAAAAAGGTAAGGTATTCATGTTTAACCAATTAATTTTGCAGTGAATTAGTTATTGATTCAAAAAATCACTCACTGTGGACAGTGGAACTTGTAAATGAGATTAGTGGCTGGTTGGAGTGAAAGCTGAGTGCAGGGGCCTGGGAGATTTACTTTCATTAGGCTGGAGAGAAGGTTCCACGTGGCTGGAAAGGACGGGGTCTGGCCTGGGACCTGGGAGTGAGTAGGCTCAGATCTGAAACTCTCCTGTCTGCTCTCTGAAAAGAATTAACGTGTGGTAGAACTTTAGACAATGAGGAAAAATAAGCTGACCAGGACTCGCCCCTGCTCCAAACACAGGAATATTTCTACCGTCATTCCCAATGTTCTTAAATACATAGACAAGAAAGAAGGAAGGAAGGAAAGACGGAAAGAGAGAGAGAGGGAGGGGGAGGGAGAGGTGGAGGAAGGGAGAGAAAAAGACAGATCTTCAGGTTCCAGAAACAATGAAGGACCTTAAAACAGGATAGTATCACACAATTGCCTTCCCGGGTTCCTGTGGGACCAGGTCATAGGCTCCAGGCCAGGATACTGGTGGGAGGTGGGGGGGTGGGGGTGGGGGAGAGTGGTTATTACCTGAGAGAGACCTGAGACATGGCCCCTGCATAAAGGACTCTTGAACAGCTGTCCTTTCTGTTAAAGGGATAGTAGAAAAGTCTATCCAGAAGCCCGAGGAAGCTCAGAGTCCACTGGGGGTTCCAGGTTGGGGTGGGAAGTCTCCTGCAAAACCTAGGGTCTGCAAGCCCGTGCCATGTGGGGGTGAGGGCTCTGAATGTCTACTACCTTCGTGGTGCAAGAGTCTCAAGTTGAAAAATCAGCATAAACCCTGGTGTGCATCTGGTGAAACACAGGACCCAGGAGCAGCAAGCTCCCAGAATAGCTCTTTCAGGGCATGGCTCACAATGCACGGCCTGTGGGCTCCTGCAAAAAAAAAGACATGCAGTATCACACCTGTTCATACACTCACTAACTGTAGTGCTGGGCTGGACCCGTCTCTTCTAACCTCCTTCTGTAGAGGTGGGAACTAAGTCCCAGAGAGGCGCATTGACTTGTCCGAGGTCACACAGTGTTAGCCTTAGGCAGAGCGGGGTAGTAGAAAGAGCACGGGTGTCGGAGATAGTAAGACCTGAGTTTGAATCTTGGTTCTGCCACAATAGATGTGACTTAGGTCAATCTGCCCAAACTTTCTGAGTCTCAGTTTCCACAAAATATGCTTGTTGACATCTACTTTGATGGGTGGTTGGGAAATAAGGGAAATGACTTCAGTATAAGTGCTTGGAATGGTGCCAGATGCCCTATGTGTGTTGCTTTTCTTTAAACTTTGCTCTTAAAAAATCCCCTCCTCCGAAGAGCCCTCCTAGTAAGCCCCAGCTGGCCCTGATGCTTCTTTATCTAGTGGACCACCTGTGTTCTATTACTTTGCACTAAATTGCTAGTTGTTATAGGATTAATTTTTAAACTCCTTCTGGCTTTTTCAGTTCCCTTTAACTTTGTGCTCCTTGTCTGTCCTTACTTATTTCCCACTGCTCCTTAACACTTCAATAATAGACTGGGGAATGGCTGGCTGGCTGGCTTGCTGGCTGAGTGGATATGTGGATGGATAGATAGATAGATAGATGGATGGATGGATGAGTGGATAGGTGGATGGATGGATGGATAGATAGATGGATGGATGGATGGATGAATGAATGGATGGATGGATAGATAGAGGAGTGGATAGTTGAGTGGATAGATAGATACCAGTAAGGGTTTGTTGGTCAGCAAGAGAAGCTGACCCTGGCTAAATTAAGCAAAAAGGATTATATTAAAAGGATATCAGAGGCTCAGATAATCAATAGTCCTGGCAGGGCTTTAATTACGTGACCACTGAATGAGGATTTCCTATACCAAATATGGTACTAGGCTAGAACCTAGTTAGAGAGGTGGGACACACACAGGCACCATGCATGCATACACACTGCACACAGATACACACACAAAAATGCTGGAAAACCAGGCTGAGAAAAGGCAGGAATTGAGAAACGGCAGGGTTATAAGGTGGCAATAATTACCTCTCAGTCAGATCAGGGTCCTGTCCCCGGAATGAACACCAGGCATTTTTCATGCCCAGGCCTGACTCCATTCAGGTCAAAGTCCTGGAGAGAGAATCCAGTTGACGTAGCTTGGGTCACATGTCCCTTGATGCCTAAGTCCTCTAAGCACGCATAGGGAGGCACAAGTAACTTCCCAAAAGGAAATGAAGATACTGTGGCTAAAAGAAGAGGAAATGGCTGCTGGATGTTCAGTGTCTCACCACCATCCCCAACAGAGAGAATGGATGAGTCCTTAGTCCCTGGAGGCAGGCCCCGTGACTTGTGTCTTTGTTGGCCCCCTGTCACTCATCCCCTTAATGCCTCTACTCGCCCTTCATTCTCCCCTACCAGGCCTGCCCTCTGCCTCTCCTCCACGTCTGGGCACCTGCCTCTCACAAAGCACAGTCACGTTCTACCCCCTTTAAGAAGCCTTTGCAGCTTCCCAAGCCCACGCTGGTTGCTCTTTTCCCTGAACTCCAATTGCCCTTGCCATCAGCAAGCACCAGAATTATCCTTAACTACAGGCTGTTTGCTGCTTCACCTTCAGGCTCTGGACTCGAAGTTCCCCTGGAAGCAGAAGGCTTGTCAAACTTGCCTTATATTCCTCACGGTCCTAGCACAGGGTTGGGTTCAGAGTCAGTGACCGATGAACGCGTGCTGATCAATTACCAATGAGGGCGTGTGGCATAGAATCGTCAGCTGTATGACCATCTCTTAGAAATGATGCAAGCCAACATTCTTTGAGAGTTGAGTCAACCGGGACCGCAAGAGCTGAATTATCCCAAGTTGCACAACTAGTTAGAGACAATTCTAGGCCTGGAACTCGGCTCTTATTATTCCTAATCCAAACCAGCACTCCTTGCTGCCACAGGGGGTGTGTGTGTGTGTGTGTGTGTGTGCATGTATGTGTGTGTGTCCCACCTTTCTAAGTAGGTTTGAGCCCGGTACCATACTCAGCATAGTAAATCCTCAGTCAATGGTTGTTTAATTAATTAAACGACATCTTGCCAGGATGGCACCATTGTGTTCTTTTTCTTGTTTCTGCCCTCTCCTTGCCCGAGCTTCTGCCCACTTTAAGACCCTTTACTCAGTGAGCAGCCGAGAAGTGTTGATTGATTACCTGTAAAACTTCATTTCTTTTGAGAGTCAATGCATTTCAAAAAGTGGACAATTTGTCGCACCCGGACAGAATCAACCGAATCCTTGTGTTGCTGAATTCACTCTGAGCGGTGCCCTTGTCAACCACCCCGCCTCGCTCCACCATTCTGTGCTACTCAAAAAATTATCTGGCGTACTGGAAATAAAGTCCCAGGGAGCGAATGTTTTGACAAGGTAATGGTGCCCTGCCTTTCTCGACGTTTGCGAGGGAGTCAGAGTCCATTATAATGTCACAATGGCGCACGCCATTGCCATCTCATTGAATAATTAAAAAGCGGTTTAATCATAGCGATCATCCTCTTAGTGTCTGGTTCCAGATGTCAGGGAAGCGTGTTGAAGGAGGCAGCCATGGGTGTGCAGACGGAGGACAAGTCTGGGTCAGAACCAAGACGTCTGGGTGACGGATTCTGCCAGAAGGGCTGGCGCTCGGGGGATGGGAAGGCAGCTCCTGACCCCTGCAGGGCCTCCACCGAACAAAAGAAAAAAGAGAAACAAAAAGGTCTTCTACTCTCTTTTGTTTCTTTGAACTAAATGCAAGAGCGGACTTTCTCTCCAATCTAAATGAAAAACCGAGAGGTGGTTGTTTTTCATTAATCACAAGTTAGTTTGTGCAGGAAAGGAGCTTAATTTTCATTCTTTCATAAGGCAGCTATTTATCAAACGCCTGCTCTGAGTCGGTCATTGTTCTCGGTGCTGTGGTTCTGGGGGACAGAAGGACAGACCAGGCTCCTGCTCCTATGGGGCTTAAGTTCTAGAGCAGTGCTGTGCCTACTACTAAAACGAGTGGCCGGGTGATGATGCTAAGTTATACGGTCGGGCTAGGCCTTTCTAGAGAGCCGCGTTGTTGGCAAGGAGCCAAACGTGTGAAGTTCCCTGGGAGAGCACTCCTGGCAGAGAAGTTAGTGAAAAGGCTCCGGGTGGGAACTGTGTGCTCAGGGACCAGCAAGAGGACCACCATGGGGCAGGAGGCAAGGGGGGAGTCGGGCCAGGTGGGTTTCCCAGGATTCTCAGGTCAGGAGTTTGGATTCCAGTCTCCGTGTGGTGGGAAGCACGTGATGAGCTAAAGCAGAGGAACAGTAGGCTTTGATCTCTTGACTGCTGATCAGGCACCTGTCCTGGAAAATGGCTACCTCGTCAGGAGTGGGGTGAGATGGGAGAAGTATCCATTGCCTGCACAATCGCCCCTATTGTATACGTTGTGAGAAGTGCTGGAGGCCTGGAAGGGAGGCTCAGCGGTGAAGTGGTTCCAAGCATGAGTTCAGAGCCAGGCAGCTTGTGTTTGATTCCCACCTCCACTCATTATTAGCTGTGTGACTTTGGGCTGGTTACTTGGCCTCTCTGTGCCTCAGTGTCCTCATCTGTAATGTGAGGAGAATAATCATGCCTGCTTCGTAGGGTCATTGTGAGTGTTGAGTCGGGGTGATACATGCAAAGCACTTAGAACCATGCCGTGCACACCGTTGATCCATGGTAGCCAGGCATTCATCTCTGGGCCCCGGCAAGAGCTGCCACTGAAGTGCCCGCAGTGTGCCAGACACCAGGCTGAGTGCTTTTCACATCTCTTCGTGGTGGTGACAATATAGCTCATGAAGTGTTTTACAAATGCCTGGCATACACCCTGTGCCTCTTATTGGATTTATTCCATTCCCATTATCTCATTCAATCATCACACTAACATTGTGAGATGAGCTTTATAGATGCAGAAAGACAGGCCCAGAGTGATTCAGTCACTTGTCCAAGGTCACACAGCGGGCGGGAGGCAGAGCAGGATGCTAGCCCAAAGCTCTTGCCCTTCCTCTGCTCACCGCCTCTTCTCCTTTCCCAGGCTCCCTGTCGTGCAGCTTGGGGACCTATTGCTCCTCAGCTGGTGTCACTTAAGACCCACCTTCTATCCATGCAGTGCCTTCCTCTGTCCCAGGTAGAGAATGAGTGTAGAAAGGAAGCCTGCGATGTGCTGTATGAACTCCACGTAGGCGAAGTGGGGAAAGGCAGGGTCGCACAGCAGGCAGACCCCACTGTCATACCCCGGATCTGTGCAGCCCAGTGCATCCAGGCTGGGCGACGGGCGTGTTTGCTCCTGCCGCAGAGCGACTGCCGACTCTGAAATGCTCCTTTGCTGAAGGCCAGAGCCTGGGCAGAACAGGAGCAGGTGGCAACCTGGTGTTCACTGGGCCAGAGAGGGGAGGCCCCACCCCAGAGAACATCTAGGCCAGGGGGATGTCAACCCAGGTTCCCCAGAAGTGCCTGACGGGAGGACCGGCTGGGCCTCAGCCTGTGTGTGGTCAGGGCTCCAGCCCCACTCTGCCCCGGCTCAGCTCCAGCCACAGCCTTCCTGCTTTCGTCTGTTTCACATGGCGGATTTACACCCAAGATTTCCTTTGGAGAAAATGGGTTACTAGCCAAAGCACAAAAAGCCAACCATTGCAGCTTACAGATAAGCCTGTGGACTCATGGCCCGCACCCACAGCACATAGTCCATGAGTGGTCAGTGGTCCTTCAGGATGTGCATTATCTTCACGGCTCAGAGGGACAGCGGGTGGGGTACGTAGAATAAACACACTTCACCGGACACCTGCCACTGCGGAGGACACAGCCGCCCGCTCTGTACCCAGGTGGTATCTTTATGAATAAGTAAATACAAGGCACTCAGCTGGGGTGGGAGACACCCAGATGAATAACCAACAGATGCCCTTCCCTCAGGGAGCTCACAGTCCAGTGAAACAAGCAGCAGCATCATTACATTCCCCTTAACAGCTCATTTACAGAGCAAACAGCCGTGAAGTTCTTCAGAGTCCTCCTGAGTCTCCCGCGTTAGCCTCCGGCACCACCTGCCTGGCCGAGACCTGGGCGTCCATCCCTCATGATAGGCAGCCTGCAACTCTCCCTCCAGCCCCTTCTGCCCTGCACGTCGGGAGGGCTTGCTCCTGGATTCTGATCCTGCTTTCCCTCTCGTGGTTCTTTTCCCTCTAGCTCCCAGCACAATGTGTAATCACATATGCATTTGTTTGTGTAATGTCTGTCCGGGGGCAGGGGCCGTCTGTTGTACTCACTCTGTTCAACCAGAGTCTGGCAGACTATCTTCCCCATTACTGGACACAGATTAACTTTAAATAAATGAATAATCCTTTGGGAGATTGTGATAGGTAAGTTTGGAAAGTGGTTGAGGTTCAGAATATGGAAGGGCCTTGAATGACAGGCTGAGAAATTCCTACTATAGGGCATTTGAGCAGCTACAGATTTTTCACCTCCTTCCTTCCTTCCATCTTTCCTCCCCCTTCCCTTCTTTCCTCCTCCTTTCTCTCCCTGCTTCTATTCATAGAAAGATAAGAAAAGGAAAGAGACCCTCGGGGAGTGCAGAGGGCCAGGGAATTTGGCAGCAGGCAGGTGAGTCTGGGTGAACCTGTTCGGGGGGCTGGGCGGTCAGTCCCAGAGGTCTTTTGCAGCAGGCTTTGGGAGGGCCAGACGCTTCCACGGCTCAGCGGAGCCCACATGGACTCGCAGGCCAGTTCCCGGCACAGACTGTTCAGTCCCCAGCCTGACAACCCGGTCACGCACCAGCTCCTCTTCATTACTCCTGTCTCCAGACGCTGCCTTGGAGGGGCCCCGATAGTCACGCTTCAGTGGCAGGGAGAGGCCATTGGCACCCTGCATGGATGCAGAGAGGGTCCAGATTCCTCTGGGATTGGAGACACATCCGGAGTGAAGGCAGCCACCAGTCCCCACTTTCACCACCATCACATTCATGATGTGATTGCCATGTTGAAAGTCGGAGGCCAACTTCCTGAGTTCAAATCCTGGCTCTGCTGCTTACGAGTCACTTGTCTGGGTAAAATGTGGATAATATAATAATAGTGTTTCCCTCACAGGACAGTTATGAGTATTAAATGAGCTAACATACATAAAGCTTGCATGTGGTCAGTGCTATGAGCATCTGGGCTGTTATTATTACTGCAATGATCTGGATGCCTGGCTCTCTCCCCTACCCATATGTGAACTCCCCACGGGCAGGGACCCAGCCTTGCTCACTCAGCAAAAGTTAATTGACTTTCTCCAGGTCACGGGGGGTTTCTTGACAAAGCCCAGTCCCCTATTTCCTGGCTATTTCCCCCATGACCCTGGAAGGTCCATGAGGACAAGGACCCAGCACCCAGCACTGAACACACACTAGCAGCTCAGATAACAGTGTTGACTAAATGAGTGACAGGAGGATGAGAATGGACGATACTGGGACGCAGAAGATGAGGGGAAGGTGGGAGAAAATATTCATTCCTAAGTGTCCTATCTTACTCAAGAGGGTAGGTGTTAATTATGATAACCAAGTGAGGAAATGATAGGGGAAAAGCCAGCAATGCCGGAAACCAAGTTTCTGAAATTAGTGCTGGAGGACCCGGATACCATTTGGGTCACAAACGGATTTTTTTTTTTTACTTGGTAAAAATGGCCCTTTGACTAGGGCACACACAGATATTTATTTCTAAATCTGCAGTCAGATCAGGAGTGTGAGGGTCTGCAATTGGATAAGGGCAGTAAGAATTGAAATCAAAATGTTTGTCGGAGAGGCTGAAGGGTTCTGAAGAGGCAGTTCCCGGGAAAGAGCAATCTAGAGGCAATAAAGCGTCTTTGCAATCATGCTCAGTGGCAGTGGGAGGCCAGCGTTTGGTCGGGCCCAGGCTCATTTACATGCAGATGCCCAGGGACCAGGACCTGCCCTGTGCAGGGAGCCGGTGAAGGGTAGGGGTGAGAAAGTCACTCCCAGGGGAGGGATGGGGGCTCTCCCATAGGAAGCGGGTGGGGACCTGGCACTGGGACAGGAAAAGGTGGATATTTTGGTGTCTCTGAGACTGGCACGGCATCCCCACCTGCTACTTTGATCCCATAAGTCATTTACACCCTCTCATGGAAAAGAGTTTCGCCTCGCAGCACAGACCTGTGTTCCTCAGCCCCCTGGCGGCGGCGATCTATCATGTGACTATTGGAGGTGATGAGGTTCAGCAGGAAAAAACCATCATTTTTCCTTCAAGAAGCCATTAGAAGATTCCATGTGACCTTCAGGGGAGTCCTGGGAAGCTCAGAGTGGCCTCTGCCAAGTGCTCCGACAGGCCCCCACAGAGTTAATGTGCCGGGCAGGTTCTGCTATGAGCACGTCTGGTTGCCATCTCTGTGGCCTCTCCTAACTCCTGTTGCTCCTGTGGTTGGAGTATGCTTGGGGCCAAAGCCAGAAGACAGAGTTCAGCCCAATGGAAGAGCATTGGCCTCAAGGTCCGGGGGACCATGTTCTATCCCCCAGATCTGCCCTGTCCTGCTGCAAAAATTTGGGCAGATTGTTTCTCCCTCTGCATTTGTTATATGGAGGCCCCCAGAGTCACCTGGAATAGGTGGAACAGAATGACTCAAAGTGGGGTCCCAGGACCAGAAGCATCAGCATGCCCTGAGCTGATGAATTTGCAGAAATGCACATTCTCAGGTCCAAGACCTGAATCCGAAACTCTGGGGCGGAGTCGGACCTGTGTGATCTGATAAGATCCCAGGTGATTTGTATGCATGTTGACGTTTGAGAAATGCAGCCCTGGGAGGAGGATTGTGTCTTATGTCCATCCCTATCCCTGGCTTAGCGCATGACACCTAGTGGGAGCCATATGATCAGATGGCCTAGTAGGACTCTAAAATAAATGATCGAGTCCGGACTCCCATTTGGATCTCCAGACTGTCGCTCCCTGTTCTTTCCAACAAATCTTGCTGTTTCAATATCTTTGTTTTCCTCTACAACCAAGACACAGCCTGTTGCTTAATTTACTGCTCAGTCTGGGGGGGTCTGGCAGTGATACGCACACCTCACCTTGTCTAGTGAGCCTGGCATTCAGGGAATGGCCGGGGGGAGTTGCTTTGAGCCTGACTTCTGAACCAAGTGGTTACTGCATATGGAATGCCAGGCAATGATATCTACACATATATAACACATAGGTTTTCAAGATTCTGTTATAAATTACAGGTTTTATGACCCTGGTTTTGCAGACTGATGGCATGAATTGTAACAGCGCAGTATATCACTGTACAAGATAATGCCACCAGCGATGGAGGGCTAATATATCATTACCAAAGAGGATGTTGCATTTAAAAATGTGCTATTTTTATTTAAGTGCCTTTGGTGTTTTAAAAATGTCAGCACCGAGATGCCCTAAGAACTGACAAGTTTTGGGTAAATGCCACTTTTTATATAAACCCTGAGCCCACAGCATTACCCAGAGTGGCCGACTGAAGCTCCCAAGGGGAATATGGGTGTGCCAGGAGAGGAAGGGAGTGCCTTCCTTGCTGCTCTCCTCCCCTCCCTGCACACACACATGCACATGCACACACACGCTCACTCCTCACTCCTCCGCTGTCCCATGCTCTGTGCGTAATTTCCAAGAAGACCATCTGGAGCAGGACTGGCAGGGATAGGTGTGTGTAGACTCCCACTGTATTGCTGGTTTCTTATACCCCATGCAGTGCAAATACTACTGGTTAAGAGTCTACACCTTGCAGCTGGACTGTCTTGGGTTCAAATCACCAATTCTACTACTCACCAGCATGGTCACCTTGGGAAAGTTATTTAACTTCTCTGAGCATTAGTTTCTTCTTCTGCTAAGCAGAGAATGGATCCTCGCCTCCCTCCCTGCCCTGTGTCCAGCCTCTCTTGTTCACTGGCTCCAGCCACTGAGCCCTCCATTCGGCTCCTTGAACATTCCACAAAGCCAGCCAGCGTTATGCTCCTACCTCAGGAATGCAATACTTGCCCTCCCTTCCGCCAGGAGGCTCTTCCTGTGTTCCTGTGCTGGCCCATCTCTCACTTCATTCGGGTCTTTGCTCAAATGCACTCCGTGGGAGCGGCCTTCACTCACCACCCTGCCCAAATTGCTCATACAACTCCCCACCCAGCCTCATTCTCTATTCTTTTTTTTTTGGAGGAAAATTACCCCTGAGCTAACTGCTGCCAATCCTCCTCTTTTTGCTGAGGAAGACTGGCCCTGAGCTAATATCCATGCCCATCTTCCTCTGCTTTATATGTGGGATGCCTACCACAGCATGGCTTGCCAAGCGATGCCATATCTGCACCCGGGATCCGAATCAGTGAACCCCAGGCCGCCAAAGCGGAACATGTGAACTTAACCGCTGCGCCACCGGGCCAGGCCTCATTCTCTATTCTTTACTCTGTTGTTTCCCTTCTCAGCATGGATCACTCCTTACGACTGACTAATTGACGGATTGATCATCTCTGTCCCCCTACTCCCCCTAGAATGTAAACTTCGTGAAGGGAGAAAGAGTGTAAGCTTTCTCTGTTTTTAATGCTATATTCCCAGCACCATGGACAGCACCCAGCATACCAACGCTCAATAACTGAATGAATGAATGCTGTGAATGAATGGGTGACAGGTCCCTGATTCCAGTTGAGTGAGAGAACTGAGATAAAGTATGCAAAACACTTGGCATAGTTCCTACAGTATTTTAATTATAGCCACTTACGTTCACTGAGCACTGACTGTGTACCAGACATGGTTTAAGCACTCCACCTATTAATTCAGTCAATCTTCAAAGCAATCCTTTGAGGCAGGTGCTGCTAGTATAATCTCCACTTAGCAAGTGAGGAAATGGAGGGAGAGAGGGACAGATAACTTGCCCAAGGTCACGCAGACACTAGGTACTAAAGCCACAGTTCAAAGCTGTGCTCTTCTCCTCTGCCCTGCACTGCCTGTCGGGATGAGTGAGCTGTGAATAAAGCTGTGGCTGTCATTGTTATTAGGCCTGCTTCCTCTGAATGATAAGGGCCCCTGAGCCACCCACACACGGGCCAGCCCTGGTGCCTCGCTCAGGAGATGGTGCCTGAGGAGGGGGGGCTGGGCTGTGCCCACATGGAGTCTAGCCCGTTCACTCTCAGCCAGATCCAGTCTGGGAGCCGGTCTGTGAAAGGCAACAGAGGAGGCCCTGGGATGGGAGGTTGGTGCTCTGGGCTCTTGTCCTGCCTCTGAGACTAACTTGCTGTGTGGCCTTGGAGGTCACTTGGGCCACAGCCTCTTCACCTGTCTAAGGAGGTGTGAGATAATGGCCCTCCTCCTGCTCTGGAGCTTCTTAGAATACGCTTGGATAGACTCCAGTAGAAAACACTGTTGGACTGAGAAGCTGACATAGAGAGATATTCAACCCCACTTCCCCCAGGGGGCATGGCCTCACCCATGACTCATCAGAGCAGGATTTGCAAAGCCCCAGCGTCAGGAGGCTGATGGGCTTTGTGGACAAGGGGACCCAGCCGACGGAGCGAGCTCACCTGCTACAGGCAGCCCACACCTGGCTGGTGCCCAGTCTCACCCTCACAAATGCAGCCCCAGTTTTGCAGATTTCTCCAGAAAGGCCAGGAATCTGAATTTTTTTATGTGAAATCTCTGCCTTTTTTCACTGTTGGCACCATTTTTACAGCAGTCTGTGATGATAGGAGGCACATCTGTGGGCTGGATTAGGCCCAGGGCCCTGACAGTCCCCATCTGTACATCTGTGCCTGCTGGGGGAAGAGCTGCTGCTGAGATCGCTCAGGAGGTGAAAGGCTGCCCGTCACCTCTGCCCCGCAGACCTGTGGGGGACAGGGAATGGCCTCCTTTCATTTCCCAAAACCAGGGAGATGTGCCAAGAGGGGCACGGACATAGATTTTCTCTTACAGTAAAATTTTTTCATCAGTTTAGTTTTTTATTACCATGAAAGTAGTACATGCACATGGCTAAGAAAAATGCAAACCGTATAAAAGAGTGTAAACTAGAATACTAGAATACTAGCCCTCCTCCTAGAAGTAAACCAACAGCTTCCTGTGCTTGTTTCCAACATAGATCCTTTTTTCTTTATACTCTGGGCTCATACTCTACACTTTGTTCTGTACTATTCACTTAATGTATCTTAGACGGATTTTCATATTAATTCATACAAATCCGTCTTGTATTTTGATTGCTCCATAGCAAGCACTGTGTGGACTTGCCATCATTCATTTCACCAGTCCCAGTAGCCAAACCCTTGATGGCATCCAGTTCTTCCTACTACAGATAAAGCTACCAAGAACAGCCTTGTCCATGTGTATTTCTGTATACATGTAGTGTGTCTGTAGCCTGTAAAATAATATGTATTTTTCTAAAGTGACCGCTCAAATCCGTGGGAATTAGTCTGGCATTAAATAGTGATATATAAACCTGTAATCCTTTTTTTCTAGTAAGAATTAAACACAACTCCAACAGAGAACAGATAATAAAGCAAATGAGACAAAATGGTAATAATAGGTGACTTTGGTTAAAGGGTACGTGGGTGTTCCTTATACTGTTCTTTGTGGTATCCATGCAGCTTTTCTCTTAATTTAAAATCGTCTCCAAATTAAAAGTGATAACAAATTAGTCTAACGAAGCAACATTGTGACTTGCCTGAAATCTTATATTATTAATTAT
The DNA here is from genome assembly GCF_037783145.1 of Equus przewalskii. NCBI lineage: Eukaryota > Metazoa > Chordata > Mammalia > Perissodactyla > Equidae > Equus > Equus przewalskii. Next base: position 39,436,716 of record NC_091840.1, read on the forward strand.
AAGCACCTTAGTCCAACCCACTATTTAGAGTCTTTTATTCTGTATTTGATTTTTTAAATATTTACAACAGTGATACATGCTTACCATAGCAAGTGAAATTAGACAGTACAAAGATCAATGAAGGCAAAGCAAATCTTCTGTCTCCCCCACCTCGCCTGCCCCTCCAGTCTGCTGAGATAACCGGCGTTCGTTAGCCTGCTGTGAATGTCAGTCCACTGCACATTCCTTGTTGACATATAGATATGTAAGCATATATTCACCTATTTGTGTATTTTCAACCGGAAACTATACACATCAGTCTAAAACCTTGCTCTTTTTTACCCATCATCCATCATAGACATCCCTCATCAATGGATTCAGATCTAACACTGTCTTTTTTGAATGCTTTCTTTACATTCACACTCAATATTCAGTGCGACCATTTCTTTTCTAAAAAACATTTTGTCTAATTATGAAATAATCTAGTTCATCATATAAAATGTAGATAATTTATAAACATAAAAGAAGGAAGTAAAATTCGCCCACAACCCCTCCACCAATGGTAACCACCGTTAGCGCTCCTGTATGTTTCCTTGGGGTCTGTTTGCTGGGCACCCACTCCCATGTCTGTGTGGGAGTAGTTAACGAAAATGATGCCATTTTGTGTGCTTTCTTGTGTCCTACTTTTTTGACTTATTGTTATAATGTGAGCATTATTCCCATGTAGTAAATATTCTTTAAGTGGGAAGCTTGAAAGGAACTGAAACAAATTTTAAGTTAGATGAAGTTTGTCATGCCTATGAAGTGGGAGAGACCATCACGGAAGTCTTCCTGAAGGAGGTGATGTCTGAGCAAAGCCCAGATGGATGAACAGAAGTCAACCAGATGGGGAAATAGGTATGCTAGGCAGAGGGAATAGCATGGGCAACTCAGTGAATCCAAAGCCTGCATGAGGTTTGATGGGTTGGGGTGGGGGAGGAGGACAAGGGCCAGCTCTTGATTTTGACTAGAATAAGGGACTTAAATTTTTTTCCTGAAGGCAAAGGAAACCTGTCGAAGGATTTCACCCGGGCAAGGAAGGGGAAATGGTACGATTGTGTTTGAGATTTGCATTTTAGCACAATCACACTGGTGACGGTGTCGGGGCAGGACTGGAGAAGACACAACTGGAGGCAGGGAGAGGGTTATAGCCTTCATGGAAATTTCTGGACCAATGTTCCCCAACTGTTTTAGACTGATGTCCTAAAAGTTCACCAGCCCTCCTTCTCCTCCCAAGCCAGTGCCACTTCTGGAACAGTTGCCTGAGTCTTTTTGGCAGTTGCGTTGTTCTCGGCTGGTGGGTGTTGCCTCCGAGCCCCCGAGTGTGTATTAGCGGAACCATTAACAATTTGACAGAAATGGTTTTGGAAAACTTGCACCGAGAAATCTGTTCCTCTCTTCTACAGCCACCCTCCACGACCTGTAGTTCAAAAAACAGAAAGTCAGGGGAAGCAAGATCCTGGGAACCCACGTAATGATGGAACCTGACAGATGGTTTAATTGTACAAACCATGGGTGAATTTGAGGATGGCTTCTCATGTAATTATCCCCAGTCCAATGGTCTCAGCATCCTGAAGCTGGGATGTCCTCAAAGATGCTTTTGGAGGAAGGAGAGACTAGATGTCTCACTTATTTAAAAAAAAGAATTTGCGGGGCTGGCCCCGTGGCCGAGTGGTTAAGTTCGCGCGCTCTGCTGCAGGCGGCCCAGTGTTTCGTTGGTTCGAATCCTGGGCGCGGACATGGCACTGCTCATCAGACCACGCTGAGGCAGCGTCCCACATGCCACAACTAGAAGGACCCACAACGAAGAATATACAACTATGTACTGGGGGGCTTTGGGGAGAAAAAGGAAAAAATAAAATCTTTAAAAAAAAAAAAAAAAAGAATTTGCTTTAATCAGATCCTCGCTTTCTCTTTCTTTTCATGAAAACCAGAGTCTCAGGGGTCAGATGGTCACCTGTTACCCCCCAAATCCTCCCACTATCCTGAACCCTACCTCATCCTTAAGGTTCCTGGCTGCCTGGGCCCTCCAGAGAGAGAATATCATATCTGCCAGCGAATGCTAATCAATACTTCACAGGCAGAAACCTCTGTTTCTTCTTGTAAACATCTGTAGTATTAAGTGGAAAAAAGAAAAGAAATGCAAGAAAAATCTATCAACCTAATTGTTTGGAAGTGGAATGTTTTCCATGAGGCATTAATAATGCTGACCTGGTGGTAATTTTTCATTTTCGACTCCAGTCTAGTTTGTATAACTCCCACTGATACAAATGAGGGGTGGTATTTGTATGTGTGCATCTATGTGTGCACACGCATGCTTGTGTCTGTGTACACTCATGACTAATGTGAAGCTAGAAACCACCGTCAGCAATCCATCTGTTTGGTTTCGAATTCCTGAGGCTAGCCTACTGGTTGGGAGGTAGGATTGCATGTGGCTAAAAACACATGGACTTGCATTTGAGCCTCAGCTTTGTCCCCTGTGAGCTGTGAGATCTTGGGAAGTTGTTTATCCTTCCTAAGGCTCAGTTTCTTCAACTGCAAAGTGAGACTACTACAAGAGTTATCTAGCAAGGGTGTGAGTACTGTTTGAGATGATAACTAGTGAACAAAGGCATTTAACACAGTGTCTAGCATGCAATCGATGGTAACTAGTTTCTGTTGGAGCTCAACATATGAATATTGAGGGATCGAAGTGTATCTGGGTTCCACCCGCGAGAAAAAGTCAGACCTGGTAGAAGAGGCAGAGTGTAGACGGCAGGAGGGTCTTTAGTAAATCTAAGAGGCCCAGGCAACCCGTGAGTGTGCCATTAAAATAGAGAGATACAACCATAGCCCGGTGAAGAGCCAAATACTTGGAAGAAGGAGAGATAACACGAATGATGGGCCAAAGATCTGGGCAAAGACATACTGGAAGGGAGAGCAGCAGAACTCCAGCTGGTAGAACTGAGAAAAGAGCCAAGTGTAAGGGACACACCAGGGCCGCAGGTCAGGAGCGAAGGCCAAGAACAAGAGGCCTGCCCCAGGCAACAGTGTATGAGCCGCACTGGAGCATCTGTGCTACCATCGCTGGATTTGCAAACATCTTTTCCTGTGGCTCAGGGAAACTGCACTCTAGACCTTAACCAACTTATTAACTTTGGGAATGGCAGGCCAAACAGAAGCACACTTTTGCCATTGTTCTTTCCCAGCAAGAGGTCTGCTCACCAGGCTGAGTCTGGGTCAACACACCCAAGATGTGTAGTGGGTCCTTGTAGACCAGTTTGTCCTGGAACAGAATGGACTGTAACAAAGGCTGTTTGTAGTGGGCTGGCTGTATTATGCATGACATTCATTTGCTAATTTGCATTTCCTTCACCGCTTAAAAAATGAAAAACAGAAGCAAATAAATGATGAATGGAAGGAAATTGAATGTCTAATAAATGAAAAGCCTGCAGTGATGAAAAAATTTGGTGCAGTTTGAAAGCAAAATATATTCTGCTAAAGAAGGAGCATGAACTCCCAGGACGAGGTGGTCCTGAAGTTTGCAGCTCACACTCTTGATGGGGAGAAGGTTCAGAAGGTTCAGTTCTTCCCACACTCTATAACCCTAGACAAGTCACTCCATCTCTCTGAGCCTCAGTTTCCCTGTCTGAAAAATGGACATGATAAGACCTGGCCTACTTACCATACAGAATTCATGGGAGATTAGTATTAGTAATGTACATGGGAGAGCCGGAGCTGAACCAAGAATTTGCAGATCAATAAGAGGTATTGCTTTTAACACAATTCAATGACTGCGTACTGAAATCAGAGGAGCCTTTTGCCCTTAGAAACAATATGGAGTTGGAAGAGCACAATCTTTGCACATAGATCTGAGTTTGAATCCTGAACTTATTGGCCGTGTGACCTTGGATAAGTCACTTTACCTCTCTGAGCCTTGGGTTCCCCATGTGTGAAATGAGAACCATGATCCTTGCACCCTCGTAGCAGTGGTCAAAGAATTATCTAACATAAGGCATAAGATCGTACCTGGCACATAGTTGGTGCTCAACTAAAATCGGTTTTACTCTCTTTCCTGCCTTGACTGTTGAACGACAACTTTTGTTCTAATTTCTTGGTAACTCAGAACCTGCTTCATGGAAATGTAGAGATTGACCACGACAAATATTTAGCTCAAGATCTGGGTCTCTCTTTCTCTCTCGTAGTTGCATTTTTAACTGACAACGGATACTAAGTCAACCTCTACTTCAAAATATGACCGTGGGGGCAGATTTGACATCAAGAACGTAACGAGTAGGCATAAAACATTAAGAATTTGACTGGCTATCTGCAGGTTAAAAAATGGAAATAAAGCAAACACACAAAGACATTTTCACACATAGCCATTTGAAATACATCTTCCTCGGCACCAATTCCACTAATTCCAATCACACAGAGCTTTAAACCCAGAGGTGCTGGCAAATTTTGCCTTGAGTCAGAATTTTTCAAAGTCTATCCCTTGGAGTGATGGGGTTTCATGGAGGTGCCGTGGGCTACCTTGGGGGGATAAGGAGTGTTCTGAGCCCCCTCCCCACTCTAACCAGGGCATCATCAATCAGCTTTAAACATAGAGTACTATGTAAAGCTTTTAAAAAAATAAAAATGTTCTCCTGCTATAAAACAAAACATGCAAATGACCATGAGATTCAAATGTGGCTCCAACCCCTCATCTTACAAGTTGAAAAAATGAAGCGTACCGAGCCAGTGGGCGAAGAGGAGTGGGACTGGCGGGCAGGACTCATGCCCCAGGCCTCTCTCTGTTCTACTCAGAGAACGTTCTTTTTGTCTGGGGACAATGTTTGCTGTGAGCTATGGGCATGATCTCTCCGGGCTCCACTCTTATGTGACCCACATTTGTGAGATGGCTGGGCAGCAGTGGGCTGGCCTTCGGAGTTGAGACAAGAGGCCAGCGGCCCCACACAAAGAACAGGCTCCTAATTCGGGCCTCCAAGTTCCCATTTTACAAATAAGGAAACTGAGGCATAGAGAGGATAGGTGCTTTGCCTACATTGACACAGCGAGCAAGTGTCAGAGGCAGGATTGCCTCCTAGGGGTGTCTGGCCCCAAGAATCCCTGCTTTGAACTCAGACCCCCATGACTTCTGGATTGGCTGCACTCACTGTGTTCTGGGACCACTTGCTTTCCTCCAGGTGTCCCTCCTCCCCAGCTACAGGCTGACGGGCCAGACGTCCAAGCCTATGGCTTGTTAAGCACGTTCTGAGAGTCTGCAGTGGTCAGCCTCTTCCACAGCCTGTTGGATGCAGCCTTTGGCAGAACTAGGTTTCCGCAGCCAGTGCTTTGCATAGGGGTCTGTGGGCTGCAAGGGGCCTCCCCTCCGGAGTGGGCAGCCGTCTGCCAGAGACTGGACAGAGGGCAGGATGCTGGCGGAAGGCAGGGCTGCAGCCTCTCCTCAGTTTTTTGTCTCAGCTGGGAGGCTATGTTACGCCCCCTCTTCCTTCATGTACTTCCTTCACTCGGATTCCCAGATGGGACCCTGTCTCCATCCTCCTTCTGTCTCAGGGCTTGCTCCTCCTCAGTGTCCTCTGCTGCTCCCCTCCCTGACCTCCCAGTGTTGGGGGCCTCAGGGCTCAGTCCGTAGTTTCCGGTCTGCACACTTGCTCTCCTGCTGAGCCCCTCTAGTCACACACCTCTGAGCACTGCCTCCTTGCTGATGCTCCCTAAGGAAAGTCTCCAGCCCAGACCTCCCTCCCTAGCCCCTGCCACCTACTCAACATCTCCATGTAGGCATCTAGAAGATGTCTCACACCCCCAAAGCTAAAACCGAATTTCTGTTCTTACCCCCGAAACCTACTCCATCCATGGTCTTCTCCCCCACGGAGGGGGGAACACCTGCGCCCTTCTGGTTGTTCAGGTGAGAAACCTTGCAGTCAGTCTTGACCTCTTTCTTTCTCTTGCACCCCACCTCCAATCTGTCAGGAAATCCTGTTGGATTTACCCTCAAAATACACCAAGAATCCAAGCACTTCACACCGCTCGCGCTGCTCCCACTCTGGTCCAAACCATCACCCTCTCTTGCTGGGATGACTCCCAAAGCATCTGTGGAGGACTATCTGCTTCTACCCTCACCGCCTGGAGGGTGAGGGCCTGCATAATGGCCCCTCAAGATATCAGGGTCTGATCCCTGGAACCTGGAAGTGTTGCCTTATTTGGAGAAAGAGTCTTTGCAGATGTGATTAAGGATCTTGAGATGGGAAGATTCTCCTGGATTATTCAGGTGGGCCCTAAATGCCACCACAATGTCCTTATAAGAGGCAGAGGGAGATCTGACACACACACCGAGAAGATGATGTGACCACAGAGATAGAGGTTGGAGGGGTGTGACCATAAGCCAAGCCCCCGGAAGCTAGAAGAGGCAAGGAAGGCTCTCCCCCGGAGCGTCCAGTGGGAGTATGACCCTGCTCACGCACTGATGTCAGCCCAGTATAACTGATTTTGGATTTGTGGCCTCCAGAACTCTGAGAGTATCAATTTCTATTGTTTCAAGCCAACCAGTTTGTGGTCATTTGTTACAGCAGCCACAGGAAACTAATAGGCTCCCCTACAGCCTATCCTTAACATTTTCTTCCACACATCAATAAAATCGCATTAATCATTGGCTCAAAACCCTCCAGTGGCTCCCGCTCCCATTCAGAGAAGAGCCACAGGCATTACAGTGGCTAAAATGCTCTTGTCCACCGTACTGCTCTGACCTATTTTACTATCATGTACTCAGTCACTCCAGCCACACTGGTCTCCTTGCTTTCCCATGAACAGACCAGGTATACTCTGACCCCAGGGCTTTTGCACTGCCTGTCCCCTCTCCCTGGAATGCTCTTCCCTGAGATTGCTGTACGGCTCACTCCCTCACCACTTTGCAGTCTTGAAAGCTGGAATTTAAGTCGGATCTCACTTTCTCAGTGAGGCCAACCATAATCACCCTATTTTAGCCACGATCTGCACCCCTCTTTCCCTGGCACTTCCAATTCTCCTCACCCATCTCTGCTTTCTATTTTTTTCATAGTCTTCTATCACCTTCTAATACTGTATCATTTTCTTATTTATTGTGTTTATTGTTTACTGCCTGTATCCCCAACTCCGTGAGCTTGTACTCTAGATAGAGCTCCCTGAGGACAGGGTTCATTGTTTCTTTTGTCCTCTGATATACTCCAAATGCCTGAAGCAGGGCCTGGCACAGAAAGGATGCTCAGGAAACATTGCTGAAGGAGCGGATGCATACATAATCCAGAAACCAAAACGTGCCTGCCTTTGTTCTTAGGAAGACTCACTCTTCCTCTCCTTAAACGCCTGCTCAGGAACCTGCTCTTGGCTTAATCAACTCCCTCCTTCTGCCCCGGGGACCCCAAGGAACGCTCCTTCTGCTCAGTCCCTTCGTTGCTGGCCTCCTGGCTGCCAGGGGAGACACTGGGCTCTCCCACCTTCATTTTCTGGAAGCCACTCTATCGTTCTGTGTCTTATCTCTGCCTCCTGGAAACATTCCCTCCAAAAACCATTTCAAAACCCAAGAGACAATTTCAGGTATTTTTCTGGATTCACAGAGTTTTGTGAAAACCAAATGAACTTCGAAAAGAGACCCAAGGGAGACCTGAGAGCTGGACCCCTAGGATCTCCTAGACATGGACATGTGCACTGGACGCAGCACCCCACTCTGTACCCAACACACCAAAACAAACCCCTTATTTCACGTGAATTATAACTTTTTGTGGTAACACTTTGAAAGGATTATTGAAATTCTGCCTTAGCGGTCATTTGTCTACAAGCTGTCCATCTCACTCACCAGTGGCTGTGGTTTCCTAACAGCCGTCCTGTGTGCTCTGGCACTCTTGCGGAGTGAGGAGAATGGAGCCTACACATTATTTCCCAAAGTAATGAAATTGTAAACCATGCTCTATAGAACAATTAATGAAGTTGACAGCACATTACATTTTGTAGACATTTAAGTAAACCTTCATTCATTTCTGCCCTTTTCTTCCTGTATTTTGGAACCAATTCATTTTTTCAGGCCCCCAATTGTGTTTTTCGTAGGCTCTCGAAAGCCTTCTAGGGTCTGCGTCGTGGTGGCTGACACGTACTGGCTGTGCTGGGGAACCCTCCGTGGGAACCAGAAAGGCTGGGGGTCACCAGAGATATACTACGTGAACTTGAACACGTCCCTAATGCACTCTATGCCTGAGCTTTCCTGACCCCAGAATGAGGATTATGGCTTTGCTTCCATGTGGTTGTAAGAGTCAAATGGAATAAAGTACAGCAAGGGTGCTTTATGAACAGTAAAGCAATATACGCTTGCTGTTTACGGCAAACGTTTTTACCAGCCTCGCCGGCTGACTTCACCTGGGCCCAGGGGTGGAGGTGTGCCTTGTTTCCTCCTGGGCAGGAGTGAGCCCACCACTCCCTAGCAAGGCTCCGTGGCACAGTGCCTGCTGTTTGCTTGGCTGCACCCTGACTTCATTCTACCCACTGGTCTGGCTGCCAGGCCTATGTGGGTTTTAGCAGAGTTGCCCCACTGCGTTGAAGGAACAGGCATGTATTGAGTGCCTACTGCTTGCGAGGTGTTCTTTACACATCATTTCATTTAATCCTCAGGGAAGCCTGAGAACCCGGAAGTGTTCTGTTTCTCCCCGGGCCTTCGCCCTTACACAGCACCTCCGTCTGCCTCACGCCTTGGGCCAGGAGCCTGGGAGTTGTTCTTTATTCCTCCCTCTCCCTCCGCCAAGCCCACATCTTCTCCATCAGGCAAGTCAGCCAGGGCCACTTCAACACTTCTCCCAAGTGCCCCTACCCCTCTCCACCTTCTCTACTCCTGGCACCTCTCACCAGGAGGATGGCGTGGCTGCCTCCAAACTGGCCTTCCTGCATTCACGGGGTCCCCCTCCATGCCCTCCTCTGTGGGAATCCAGAGTGCATTTTAAAAAGGGTAAATCAGATCCTTTCATTCCCCTGCTTTCTCCTTTCCATGCTTCTCCCTGGACTGCTTGGGGCTGGGGGGACCCACCTCACCCTTGGGCTTCATCCTTTGCCACTTGCCCTCTCACTCTTGGCACTTCTGCCACTCGGCCTCCCAGTTTCTGGAGCCCCAGGCTCTTTGCACCCTTGCCCACGTTGCCTCCAATGCTCTTCCCCAACTCCTTATGTGAACACCTGCTTCTCACCCTTGGGCTCCCAGCTCAACAGCCTCCTCCCCAAGGAGGCCTCCCCAGATCTCTAAGGCACTTCTGCCTTTGTCATTCTCTTGTATCATTTCTGAGCTGCCTTCATAGCTCTGCACATAATCTGTAACCCACGTTCTTGTTCCTTTATTTGTGTATTGCCTGCCTCCCCATAGTCAGTAACTCCAAGAGGGCATGCGCAGAGTGGCCAGCAAGGCGCCTGGGGCTCCATGGAAATTTCAACCAACAGTTGTTGAATGGATGCAGACTTCCATATTGGCTCAGTGTGGAAGAGCAGATGTTTAAGCCAGAGTTGAGCCAAAATCCCAGCCCCTGTAGGATCATACCTGCCTCCTCTGACTCCTAAGGCACCTGTTCTTATCTCCGTGATAGCTCTTCCTGCACTTTAATTGATCTTTTCCACATCTCTTCCAGTAGCCTGTGAGCTTCTCAAAGTCAGGAACCATGTGTCCCAGCCTCTAGCCCTGTGAAAATGCATTTGAGGAATAAATTGAACTTATGGTGAGGCAATCCCGGAATTCAGAGCCTGATGGGAGCCTCCGTACGCATATGATTATTACTTATTGTTATGGTTATGATCTATAGTAATATAATTGTTATGAAGTGATAATTACCGTAGAATAGACTGTGTTAATGCTAAAAACACCCCCCATAACCCCAGTCAAGCCTTTTTTTATGTACATAAGACCAAGAGCACTGAGAGAGGGTCTTGCCCAAGGTCACACAGGGGCAGAACCAAAACCAGAACTCAGCCACCCACTCCCTGTCCTGTTCTCTTTCTGCTGCTTCTTGCTACCAACAGGTACCCCCTCGTTTCTCTCCTCTGCATCAGCACCCGAGCAGAGATGCTGATCCAATGAGAAAGGCAGGGGTAGTGATGGAGCCGCTTGTGTCATCAATACTGAAGGCTGTGTGTTGAAGGCACAGAACTCCACATGCAAGGCCATCTGAGAGCTTGTGGGGTGGCCAGGTGTGGTGGGGACAACAGGCCACTCTTTGGGATTGAGAGCTGCTGACGTCCTCCCTGGGTGCTGTTCAGGAACGTGGAATATCCCAGCAAAATTGATTATTGTGCCTTTGTGTCTTCTTTTGTCACCAGAGCTGATGGTGTGTGTGAGCTTTATATGTGTGTACTTAAACACTTTAGTTAAATATCTGCATGGAAAATAGAAATCATAAACATGACATCCAGTACCTATTATCCCAGGCATTGTGCTAAGTGTTTTATATGTGTTTGCTCGTGTAAACAGTGATCTGATTAATTTGACCAACAAAGGCCACCCAATTATTTAAATCAGGATTTCATGGCCTTCCTGGGGCTTCATTTTCCAGCCTGGTGGTCCACCTGGGCTTCTCAAATCAATGGACGGTCGCCTACCCTGCCTTTCCAGGATGAACTGTAGACAAATACGCAGTTGTCCCCAGATACTGCCTTACAAAGCCAGTATTCTTCCATCACTTTTCAAATAAAATTATTTTATTCTGCTTCTTCCTTCATTCCAGATGACGACATACCTTGGTGTATTATTTGATCTGGTATGAGGGTCTGTCCCAACCGGATCTCTTAGCATGTCCTCACTCTTTCTTAGAATTTCTCCATGGGAAAGCTTATGCAGAGAATGAAAGAGTGGAAGGAAGTTGCCAATGTACCTTGCTCAGCACCACATTTAGCCTGGCACTTTGCATTATTTATTGCTGTTTTATGAACTTAGAGAAGTGGATTGTGGTGACCGAAGTTTCCTAGGAGATCATCTGGTCCATCCGCCTGGTGTTATATAAGAGAAAACAGAGGCTCAGAGAGGTTAAGTGATTTGTCCAAGGTCACCCAGCTAATTTATTGCAGAGCTGTAACTAGAACCCGGTTCTGCCAACTCCCAGTTAGGCGGTCCTTCCTTGCAAGGGTTAAAAATGATCAGGAAGAAGCTAAGGATATGGATATGGGATTTTTTTATACTGTTCTTTCTACTTTTGCTTACGTTTCACATTTTCCATATAAAAAAGTTAAAGAAAAAAAGCCCTAGGAAAGTGTTTGATTACGGCAGGAATGGGTCCTGTTTTTATATTCACTTCTTCAAAGAAGATTTGTTTAATTCTTCTCGAAGGAGTCTTTCCTGTTCTTTGAATTCCCTCAACGCTACATGCAGTCTGTTCCACACATAATTAATAATGGTAAAGCTGGGTTGGGGTTTTTTTTTCCTTCAGTCTGCCAGCCAGAATGCAAGCCGTCCTATCTTTGAAGCTCCAGACCCCTCCAGGAGGTGGCCTCAGGCTTCTTCCCCAGCCATGTCTCCCCCATCTCCTGCCCACCACCCCTCACAGCCGGGATATCCCCAACTCCATCCACCCACAGACCACCTGCAGGGTTTTACCGTCACCAAGTACTGCAGCACTACCATTTACTAAATATTTTCCTCTGAGCTGACTCATTTTTTTTGCTTCAATGTTTTTTCAGAGAAAACTGTGTGTCAGTACTAACGATGGAAAATCAACCATATTTTCTATGAAATCAGGGTCTGATGTACTAGTTACGCTTCTTCGAACAGTCATTGTAAAATGCATAGTTATTTTTGTACGTGTCCATCAATGTACAACTTAAAATTTCAATTTAGATGAGGCTTCGGGAAACTCTGTAGTCTCTGCTGGTCTCCTGGGAACAGCCCTGCTTAGCATCTCTGCCGAAATGCAGGAGTGTGTGCATGTGGAAGGGGTGTGTGCGCACGTGTGTGTTTTCAGCAGTGGGACGCGGCCATCTGACCACTGCAACAGACATCTTGTTCTTGTGCTCCACGTCATGTGCCCCAGGGAGCTGGGCTGGCACGCGGCAGCGAGTGCATGGCTTGTGGGGGAGCCAAGCAGACAGCCTGGCATTCACCTCTCAACAAGGGCCCCTTGTTCTCTGCCCACCCTCCTGGCATGGCAACCCCCCAAAATTGAGTCTTAACCGCCCCCACTGGTGATGGAAGTAGGACCGAGAAGGGATGGGTCTTAGCTAGAAAATAGACGTTTTGTGGAGACGATTACGTGCTAAAGTGGAATTTGTCAATTGCGAGCTCCCGGAGGTCCCCGGATTACTTTCCTGAATGTCAGGGGTTTAACGCTCTCCTGTTTATCAAGAGGCTGTGTGATGTGCTAGGATGGACTCAGCTTTGGAACCACGCAGCCAGCCTTTAAATCCAATTTACGTCATCTCGAGAAGTCACTACAGTCCTCTGAGCCTCGTTTTCTTTATCTGCAAAGCGGGAATAATGAAACCTCCTGTCCAGTGTTGCACTGAAGATGAAGTAGGAAAGAGCTGGGTGCCCCTCCTGGCTGTACCACACAGGTGGCTGTGATTTCCCTAAATTCCTGAAAGATCCTGAAAGACTTTCTGATTCCTTGAAGAAAGGATGGATCCCATTTTGAATAGGTTCAGGGTTAAAGTGGAGAATATTTATTTTTGTATTCTGATACTTTGAGATTGGCTTTTCCATTTATAAATGGCAACTCTCAGCTAGGGTATTGATTTAAACAGATCATTCCGTGGTTGCCTGATGGCGTAGCAAAGGCGTTCCAATGTGATGCCTTAGAATTGCCAGACGTGTCTTGTGGTTCGACTGGGCCTCCCCAGCTTGGTGTTGAAGCCCAGGAGGACAGGGAGCATGACTTCTGCTTCTTCAGAGAACTCCTGTGGCACCGGCATGACCTACGTGCACGTTGGATTCACAGAGCAGGAGCCCTGAATTGAATCTAATAGAATTAGATCACGAGATTGCTAGAGTCTTCAGAATGTTCAATGAATATAGCCCTCTTTCCTGCCCAGGTTCTGAACCATTTGAAAAATAAGATAAAAGAGTAAACAAGATAGAGGCCAAAATTTTACCTTTATGACCAATAAGGTCTAGGTGACAGATGGTTTCTATCTGTGGGAAAATGACTTCCTAAACAAATACTAGACGCTAGAATTATGTGGACTAGCCCCACAATCAGGCAGCACAGGACTGGACAGGGCTCCCCGTGTGGTGAGATAGCAAAGAAGGACAGGAGGGGGCCTCGGGTGGGGTTGACAAGAAAAGCTGAGTATTGCGTGAACGAAGCTCCCGCTGTGTGAGGGAAACAGCAGAGGAAGAGAAGCAGCATTCCCTAACCTAGGATGAATGGTGGCTTTCTTGGTTTTATTTTCTGACTCTACCTCCGTCGAAGAACAAACATTCTTTAAGTCTTATTAATTAAGCGCCTAATGCCCAGTTAACCCATGCGTGACACAGGTGACACGAAGGGAGCCGCGGGGTTTCAGTATGAAGCGGTTGGAGTGAGGGAGCGCTAGCTGGAAATACAGCTCTGCCACTGACTCGCTGTGCAACCTTGAACCGCTCTCTGAGGCTACTTGCTCTATAAAAGATCTCGGTCTCCTGATCTATAAAAGAAGATCTAAGATCTCTGTGTCACAGGGCCGGTCTGGATAATAAACGAGGCGCTGCGTCTGCCGATGCCTCGTGAGCAGTGCAGAGTAGGCACTCCATAAATGGTGAAGTTAGCAGAAAGCGAAAATCCCCAGATATTGGTATGCCAAAGTCCTGTTTTCAGTGGATTTTTTTTTTCTTGGGAGGGCAGGCTGTGAAGAGAACAAAGAACATGGCTGTAAGAGCATCTTGACTTAGGGAGGGAGGGCTTTTGGAGGGAGAGGGGCAAGAACCTCCAGCAGGGCAAGGACCCGAGAGGAAAGGGAGGTGGGAGACCCACCCCACCTTCTCCGGCATCGCAGTGCCTTCCTGCTTCTGGCTGCCTGGGACCTGACAGCCTCTGGCTGCCTCCTGTAGCCCCAAAGCAGATGAGGTGGGGAATCTAATTGGAATGGCAAATTCCGTCCAGACAAAGAACGCCAGGCCCGAGCTGCACAGTGCCTGGCAGGGCCCCCGGAGATGAGGCCAGTATTTGCTTCCTGACCAGTTGCCTAGCACCCGAACATCTCCCATCCCCCTAGCAGGCTGCTCTCTGCGAGAAGCTTTTCTCTCTCCGGCCTCAACAAAGGATGGGCCCTTGGGTGGAAGATCTGGGAGAGGAACAGCAGTAACAGCAGGCGTGAAAGAAATCCTCACCAATGAGCTGGGGCCCAGAGCACAGTCTACAGGGCCCCCGGCCTGATGTGCAAAGCTGCTCAGGCCTGAGACCTCTATCTTGGGAGGGACATAGGGGAGATGGTGTTTTCTGGATAGTCATCCGTGCTGCACCGAGACAATCTGGGCCTTCTCTCAATCTGCAGACCCTAAGTCAGGGCAGCGATGGAACCAGCACCTGTAGGCCCAAAGCATCCCGGACAACCAGCTAAAGCTTTTTGGAAAGCTTTTTGGCTCCTGTGTTATAAACTCACCCAACAAGCCTTTATTGTGTACCCACTGTGTGCCAGGTCCAGATCTGGCTCTTATCCTATAGTCCAGCAGGATAGACAGGCAAATTAACAGGCAGCTATAGAACAGTGTGGGAAGCGCTGGGCTGGGGGAGCACTGATGAGGGAGACCTTCCTTAGTCTGGAAGTCAGGGTGGGCTTCCTGGAGGAAGGGCCACTTCAAAACAGCACATGCAAACACCTGGAGGCTAGAAAGAAGAGAGCCGATGGAGGGAGCGAACACAGTGCTGACTGTAGGGGGATACTGAACATGACCCCGTACTCAAATGCATGCTGGTTAGCGAATGTCATTGCAGCTGTGTCCCAGGTCTCAACAAACTCTCTTTAAATTTATATTCATTTGGGTTTTGGGGGGAAGGATAGTAATATTTACTGAGCACCTACTGCGTGCCATGCCAGACACAATTATATTGTACCATCTTAAGATGGTTTATTCATTCATTCATCTGACAAGCACTTACTGTGAGCCATACAGTGTTCTGGGCACTAGGCTGAACAGCAGGGAGCAAGACTTGAAAATCCCTGCCTGCAGAGCTTTCACTGAAGCTGTAATGGATACAAGGGAGAAACAAACACCTAAGTGCCACGTATGGAACGCCAGGTGGGAGCAATGCTATGGAGAAGACTGAAGCAGAGAGGGGAGCAGAAGCTGCTGGCACCGAGGGTTACGGTTTTAATTAGGATGCTCAGGGAAGACCTCATATTTGAATAAAGACTTGAAAAAAAGGGAGTCGATGTGCCTTGTGGATATCCAGGGCAAGAATACTCCAGGCAGAGGGCACAGCAAGTGCAAAGGCCCTGAGCCTGGGTGTGGAGTGTTCAGCAAGAGCACGGAGGACAGTGCAGCCAGAGCTGAGCAGGCCCGAGGGACGATGGAGGAGGTGAGGTCAGATCTCACGAAGATGGCAGGCAGGCGGCTGTAAGCATGTGGGTTTACTAGCAGTGAAACGGGGAAAAGATGGCGAGTTTTGAGCAGAGTGGCACTGGGTTACACCCAACTGCTCTAGAGTCAAGAATGGCCTGGAGGGAGGCAACGGAGGAAGCAGGGAGGCCAGAGAGGAGGCAGCTCTCTGCAGCCAGAGCCTCAGTGTTGCCTTGGGCCAGGCTGCCTGCCTCCTGACAGGGTCCCCAGCACCTCCTTCTCTCTTGGGATGAGTGCGTCAAGGGAGCAGCCTCAGAGGCCGAAACTCGGGCAGCACCGCGCTTTCTCCAGCACAGCCTCTTCCATTTCACCTGCAGGATTCTTCCCGACCCAACCAGCCAGCACGTGACGTCAGGCCCTGGTGGCAATGGAATCCGGTGGAGGAACGGAGCTTTCGACCAAAACAAAAACAAAACCTGCGGCCATGAAAACACTCGCCATCTTTATTACAGTGCTCCAGCTTCAGAATGGCACAGGCCTGCTGGGTTTGAAACCTAATGACTTACGCTACCTGTGCCCCAGTTTCCTTGTTTGTAAAATGAGATAATAATAGCTCCCAGGGCTGTGATGAGCACTACATGAGATAATGCATGAGAAGTCCTTGACTCAGCCCATGGCACAGGAAAGCGCTCCCTGTGGTTAATAGAAGGAGCACTAGTGATGGCTATGTGAGGAGGAGGAGAAAGCGGCCTTCCCCCAGGGCACTAAGTGAGCATTACTGGCATGCATGTGACTAGCAGTGAGAGACCCACTATGTGCCAAGCGCACACCTTATTTCCTCCTTCCTCGACAACTGCATTGATTTCACAAGGCCCAGAGAAGTCAAGGAACTTGCTTCAGGTCCAACATCCACTAAGTGACAAGGTCAAGTCTGCCTAATTCCAGAGCCCAACGCCTTCCCATTATGCCTCCCCACATGAAACCCCGCCGTGGCCCCAGCTGTGTGCAGACCCAGACCCAGCCCTGTCTGGCATTCAGCTTCCCCTGACATGTCTTACCAGCCAGCACTGGGCAATTTTTTGGAAGCCACCCATAACCTCCCCTGGCTCTGATGGTGCTCTGCTCCTGCACGGATGACAGCCTTCTCGGTAGTGCTCTTAATTCTCCGTGTCCCTGTACCATATTATGTATTAGTGTCATAGAGCTGCCATAACAAATTACTACAAAATGTATGGCTTAAAATAACACAAAGGTATTCTTTCACATTTTGGTGACTGGAGACCAAAATGAAGGTGTTGGCAGGATCCTGCCCCCTCTGAAGCTCTGGGGGAGACTTCTTCCTTGCCTTTTCCAGCTTCTGGTGGCTCCAGGTGTTTCTTGTACCAGGCAGCGTAACTCCGATCTCTGCCCCCATCTTCCCATGGCCTTCTCTCATCCCCACCCTCTCAATCTAGGATGATTTCATCTCAAGACCCTTCACTAATTACATCTGCAAAGACTCTATTTCCAAATAAGATTACATTCTGAGGTTCCAGGTGGACATGAATGTTGAGGTGACACTACAACCCACTACAGTCCACCCTCTGGCCCCCAAAAGTTTCATATGCAAAATACATTTCCCCCCATTCCAACGTCCCCAAAATTCTTAACTCATTCCAACATTACCGGTAACTCCAACATCTCTTGTAAATCTCATCAACTCAGAAAGTCACAAATCTTATCACCTAAATCGTCTAAATCAAGTATGGGTGGGACTCTGGGTCTTATCCATCCTGGGGCAAAATTCCTCTCCACCTGGCACCAAGTAGGATTCAGGGCACACTGGCTACATGGAGGCCAAGGCTGGGCCCACACAGGGCAGAGCTCAGTAGATGCTGGATCTCTTAGACAAGGTGGCACAGGGGGCTCCTCCAAACACCTGTGAAGAAACCCAGGTGATAGCCATGCCCTGAGGGGCTGAGCGAGGGTCACCCATGGGCTTTCTGAGCGCCCATCACTATATATGTTTATAGATTTGTACTTACACTCTGACTCATTCCAAAATTAATTTGAGTTAGAAACAGAGCAGGGACTCTCAGGGCTGGAAGGAACCAGTTCCCATCCCATGCTTGAGTCATCCCTGCCTGACTCTGCTCTGGCTGTGCTGGAACACTGCCAGCAACAGGGAGCTCCCTCCCACGTCATGGTTTCCTCGTGTTAAGCTGGACTTTAGGCCCCTGGAAAGGAGGAGAGGAAGGAGCACCAGGCCAGCTTGGTTTTGCCCATGTATGTAGTTATTCCTAAGAGCAAAGACAGATGTGGGTGAGCCGTGGCTGCCTGCATTTGTGGCTGTGTCTGTCTTCCATCTCATGCTCCAGGGTCCAGCAGTGACCTTGCTTTCCAAGAACAGAGGATAGCAAGACAAGTGCAGTAGAGAGGAAAATAAATGGGACCCGAGGAAAATAAATGGGACCCGAGCCACATGCCCTCAGGAGAAAGGGAATGAAGGATGCAGGATGGGATGTGGTCATAACTTTGTGTCTGGCCTCACCCTGATCCCACAGAGGAACTCAGGAGCAATGAATAGCATCAAAGATTGATCCTTCCATGTCCCTTCGTGTTGGCCGAACTGAGCGTCAGTGGGCAGCAGACCGGAGCCACTCTGAAACCGCTCACCTCCCACCACAGGACCCGTTGCTCCAGCTCACCGAACTACCCAGAAACCACCATGCCCTGCCTTTGACCAGGCCGGACGCTGCAGGGGTCCAGCCTATCTCAGCCTTTCCTGAGATGAAGAGAAACCTAGTAAGAGCTGGCGGCCTCTCGGGCCCCCATTTTTAGTAAATTACAGAGAGGCACTCAGCCCGTCCCAAATCTCATAAAAGATGGATGGTGTAGTTGTAGAACATCATGGCTTTTTACGAACTTCACCTTCCCTTTAAAGAGCTGCTAACTTCAAAGAAAAGAAATCGCTCTGGGCATTTTGGTGGTTCTAATAAAACGCATACCCAGGAACGTGGGTTCTGTTTTAGCCTCGGAGAAGGAGGCAAAGTGGCCTTGTGGGTGCCCACATGCCTGCTTTCTTGTGGGTAACGGGTTTTATCTCCCCGAAACTGATTTATGGTGAGAACTGCCAGCCTGTGGCTACGACCTACTTTCCTCTTTACAATACAGTATCTAGGGCTTAGCGGGGCTGCCCTACTCACAGGAAACCAAGGGCACAGATGCCAAACTTCATAAGCATGTGCTCCAGGTGTGTCTCTGGACAATCTGCTTTACCAAAAAATAAACTCAAACAAAAGCACGTATGTGTGTATGCATGTACATTTCTGTGGCGTGAGGAGTTCTTTTTAAAGAACTAGCT
Source organism: Equus przewalskii (assembly GCF_037783145.1). NCBI lineage: Eukaryota > Metazoa > Chordata > Mammalia > Perissodactyla > Equidae > Equus > Equus przewalskii. The sequence continues at coordinate 39,455,525 of NC_091840.1, forward strand.
CCTCAAGTCATTTAAGCTGGGATTTGAAGGACCAGATCTTCTAAAAGTTGTCATCCAAGGCAAAGTTGGCCTACCGAGCTGAGTGTTCTAGATCCACCCAGGCTGATGCTGTCTAGAAAAGATGCAGAGACTTCTGCCAAGTGTTCGCCTGGGTGGCTGCTTAAGCTCCTGGAATTCCAGTGTTCTGTGGTTCTGTCGGTGTGAACGTGTGTGTGTGTTTTTAATTTCCAATTCATTGACCTAAAGTGTCATTTCAGCTCTGAAATTCTGGGGAGAGTTCATGTGTACATGAATCAGGGCAGGGAGTAGAATTCAACTCAGGAGAAAATAACATACACAGTGATATCGTAGGTGAGTTTTCTGTTTCTAGCGTGAAAATCTCTGTGGGGGAGGAGGAATAATTTTCCCTCTACCCTCTGAGTTCTTAGCCGAGACTCCTGTCATAAGAGACAGATGAACAAGAGAAAAGCAAACAGAAGTTTATTAGCATGTAGACCTCGTGTACACATGGGAGAGACCCAGGGAAAGAGGAGTTAATCAAAGAGGGAGTTTTAGAATTGAGGCTTCAATACCATCTTAATAGGGAAAAGCAAGGGTGGACGTAGGCCTCTTAGGAGAGTAAATGATTTTTAGGGAAGAGGAATGGGCTCTTAGAAGAATAGTTGTGAGATGTGACGGTTTGTGACAAAGTTTGGGTGTGGTGTCGACTTCAGGCCTCCTGTCTTGTGATAAGAGTCAATCTCGGCGCCAGCCCCGTGGCTGAGTGGTTGAGTTTGTGCACTCCACTTTGGTGGCCCAGGGTTTCGCAGGTACAGATCCTGGGTGCAGACATGGCACCGCTCGTCAAGCCATGCTGAGGCGGCATCCTACATGCCACAACTAGAAGGACCCACAACTGAAAATACACAGCTATGTCCCGGGGGGATTTGGGGAGAAAAAGGGAAAATAAAATTTTAAAAAAAACAAAAAGTCAATCTTTGCTGATTGATGAAACTCCCAGGAGGGCATCTATAACAATTGCGTCCTTGCAGAGGATTTATCTTTAGGCCTGTGAAGGGCATGCAGAGAAACCTCTCCCTGTATTTGCTATTTTTCAAAGGCCTATGGCTCAAAATAATCGGTATGCCAAAGCGGCACATTTCGGGTAGCATGTCCTGAACTCCTACAGTCACATTTTGGGGTGGCATATTCTGCCACCCTGCAGCTCCTGGGGGAGCGGTGTGAGGGCCTCCCTCTGCTCAGGGCACTGTGGGAGCCGCTCGGGTGTGCAGGGCTGGGGAAAGGAGGATTTGGGAGTTAGGTGCAGCCTCCACACAGTCATCGGTCCTAGAATGCCAGGATTGAGAGTCATCCAGGGCAGCTGTCTTCAAACCAGGCTACCCAGACCACTGAGCGTCCACACACAGGGAGACTTTCCTGGGATGCACAGGCCTAGAAAGTGGGGAAGGAATCCATCTCCAGATCCTCAGCTTCCACATGGTCACGAGCCTGGAGTTTCCAGGATAGCACTTCTCAGCTCCCCTCCCAAGACGCACCTTCTCCCACCTCACAGAGGAAAGGCAGGCCTCAGGCCTTCTAGGGTATGTCGCCTTGAGTGATGTGAATCTCCTGGCACAGTCAAAGGGACAATTCAAGAACGTGTAGCTCCAGAGGGAGAAGCCCCTGAGGACGAAGCAAGGGGGGTTCAGTGAGAAGCAGTGGAGGGGCAGGCAGGTGTCAGAGGCCCTGCATCCCCTCTGTCCGGCCACCTCGCCATCCATCTTCATCTCTCTCTGCATTCTGAAGGAGCCACGGAGATGCGTGCTAATGGGTTCGTTTGAATTGAAAAATGTTGTCAGACTGTTGGTGTTAATGGGTTTATTTGAATTGGAAGATGATGTCAGGCTGCATGGGCTGAAAGTAAGTCTGATGTAGCTGATTTGATGATGAAGGTGGCTTTGCCATTTAGATTTGATGGCGTTCAGGACAAGCTACCCCCAAAACATAGCACTTTGGCATATTGGATATCTTAAGCTGAAGGAATTTGAGAAAACAACAGAAGCGGGAAGGTCACTGTTACCTCCCCCAACTTGTCTTTCTTCCCTGAAGCAGGTCATAAAACTCCCAGGTGACAGGTCCCCTCCTTGTACCAGGAGGAAGGAAGGTGTTCTTATCACCAGAGACAGGGAACTGGGAGTTGAGAAGGCTGTAGAAACAAGGCTTGTTGACTAATTCTATCTTCCTAGTAACTTCTTCACCATTTATTAGCACAGCCCAAACCCCACTGTCTTGTCAATTCTTCACAAATTTACTGTTGCTTTGTCTAAACAGTATAAAGGTTTCCTGCTCTAGTCACTTCTTCAGGTCTTCATTCTCTTGTAAAGGCTCCCATAGGCATGTAAAAAGTCAATAAAATGTGTATGCTTTTCTCCTGTTAATCCGTCTTTGCCAGTTGAATTTTCAGACCCAGCCAGGGACCCTCAGAGGGTTGAGGAAAACTTTTTTCCTCCCCTACGGGTTGTAGGATGGACGTTTTACATAAATTCAGTGAGAGAAACTTGCAGCCCAAGCTTTCGGCAAAAATATATTTAAAGCACAAATACAAAATAAATTATATTTAGATGCTGCTTAAAAATGTTTGAGGTGGTTAATAGTTTTTCAGATTTATTTTAGCAGTAGGTTAGCAAAACTGATCAAGGACCTAGCAGGGTACTGGAGATGTCCTAGACAATAAATATTTGTAGAGTGAAAAAAAAAAAGTAATAAATGAATATGGATGAGGAGACTGAGGCTGCAGAGGACACTTGATTTTTCTGTTTAAAAAAATGGCACTGAATTGTACAGTTAAAATGTAAATTTTATGTTCTGAATATTTTGCTACAATACAAAGAGCTAGTGGCAGAGTCTGGTAGCACCCAGGTGTCCTGACTCCCACCCAGGGCCCTCTGCTTGCCACCCTCCCATTGCTCATCTTGGTTTTCTGCAAATGTTGTTATTGGAGATGTGCGGAGAGATGCCTGCAAAGCGGGAGACTCTGTTGTTGAGAAATGCAGGAGCAAGACATGATCCTAACCACAGAAGCAGGCTGGGACAGAGCGTTTCTAGGCCTGACGCATAACAGGGGCAGGAGGCAGTTCCACAACCCTGATCACAGTTCCCAAAGGGGCCATCAGGCCTGGATCCAATGGGCATCCGAGTCAGTATCTGGGGCTCAGATCTGGGGTTTGGGACCACAATGGTGGCCCATCAAGTCTGGGATAGGACTCCAGCTAGTGCCCCAGGGCAGGGCAACAGGGTCCAGCCCTGAGGAGAGAGAGCTGGCACAAGCTCAGGGCAGCAGGATGCCCTTGGAATCCAGGCCTCATGCTTTAGAAGGCCCCATTCTGGCCCTTGTCCAGGTTATGCACCTCCCTACAGAGTGAAGAGTCCATGGCCACCAGGAGCCAGACCGCACTCCAGGCACCCAGCACCCGGAATTCCTTTCCCAAAGAGCACCAAGACCCGCCAATGCTAAGGCTGGGTCTGGGCAGACACGAGGATGCTCTCTCCTGAAGGCAGGGAAGACGAGTACCTGGCCAACTGATGCCATGTCCCGACCTGTATTCCAACAAGGCACCCGGTAGCTTTTCTCTCCCCTGGCGCTGAGCAGCACAGTTAGCACATGAGGTTGGCCTTTGGCCCTAAGCTGATTCCCCTGCTCAGCTTTTCCTCCACCTGGATGCTCAGCTCCCAAAGGACCAGAGAGCCCTGTCTTAGCCTCCCAGTGCTGGGTGTTCTCCCCTTTGTTTACAGAGGGGCATCTTCTATTTGTCTCCCCTGAGGCACCTGGCACAGTACTGAACTCCCAGCAGGCGTTAATAAATAGTTCATTGGTATTAACTATTAGAAGGTGCCCTTCCTGAGCACACATTCTCAGCTGTTCTCTGCAACAGCTCACTGAGCAAAATCCAGGGCACCCCCTGTGTGTGACTTATTGCTCTTCAATAAGTACTATTACCTCCTTCATGGAGTGTCCACTCTGGGCTTTACCACGTCATTGCAAATCCTCATAACACCATAAGGCTGGCAATATTATTTCCCATGTTACAGATGAGAGAATTGTGGCTTAGACAGGGCAGTTGCTCCAAGTCATGTAGTAAGTAGGTGGCATTGCTGGAATAGGTCCCCAGCCTGCTGGACTCCAAAGCCTTTGCCAGTGTATCCATTGCTTCCATGACTGGCTGTGGGAGGAGCATTGTTGGCCTTGCAAGGAAATGTCCTGAGCCACCCGCTGGATTTTCCCTAGACCAACCTCTCTCGTCCTGCAATTCCTGGAGCATGGAAGAATGGCTGCTACAAACTGAGCTATACAAGAAATGGGTGAATTAGCACAGAACCTACCTTAAATCTCTTCTGTGGTATAAGGAAGAAATATATTCCTGGGGCCAACCCCGTGACATTAAGTTCCACATGCTCCACTTCGGCAGCATGGGTTTGCGGGTTTGGATCCTGGGCATGGACTTACACCACTCAACAGCCGTGCTGTGGCAGCAACCCACATCCAAAATAGAGGAAGATTGGCACAGATGTTAGCTTAGGGCTACTCTTCCTCAGCCAAAAAAAAAACGAAAGAAATATATTCCTGAAAATTCATTCTCAAATTAATAATTTTTAAAAATTATATATTATATAATTCTCATCGTATAATACATATATACTCATATATCAAAATTACCTCCATCTCTTTTGAACATATTTGCATTCCCACATCACCTGGAAGTGGGGACCTTACCGTTAACTCTGACATCCACACTGTGTGTGACAGCATACACAAAGCCCTCCATTATTTTATTTGGTACATATGGACATGATTATCCCCACTGTACAGCAGAGAAAACAGAGGCTTGTGGAGAGGATGTGGCTTCCTCCAGATCACCCAGCTGAGGAAGTGTCCGAGCTGAGCTGGAAGCCAGCCCCCTGAGTCCACACCCCTGCCCTGTGCCCTCACATCACTGGCCACAACAAGGTGAGAGGGCATGCAGTTGTTTCCCTTGGCGTGGCCTCTGGACCAGTGGGCAGGGCTCCATGTCACTTCCCCATTCACCTGGATAGTCTATAACCTGTCAGGAGGCACCGACTTCCACCAAAGAGGAGCGATCTCACCAGAGTGACTGAGTCCAGAAAAGCAGAGCTCTGGTTTATATTGAGTTAATACAGCAGAAGCTGGAGCCCACGGTGGTCTGCTGTCATTTTTGAGTGGACAGCTGCCAGCTTGTGGCCCTGAGGGGCCTTGTGATAATTTATTAAGCAGGAGTGAAGAGCACTCCTGTGCCTCGCCCCAGAAAATGACTCATTCAATGGCCAGCCTGTGTGTGCACATTAGACTTCCATGAACCAGCATGGGTCCCACCTGGGATGCAGAGAAGGGAACAGATGTCCTGCATGACCATCCTCGGCTCCATCTGGGTCCCAGAATCAGGGCAGCTTAGGGCTGGAAAGGACCGCCAAGGTCATCTGGTCCAAATGCCTATCAAAGGCTAGAATCTCCCCACAGTGGTGCCTACTCCCTGCTTGAATATCTTGGGTGACAGGGAACTCAGTGCCTCCAACAGCAGCCAGAGCTGGAAAGTCCCTTGAGAATCATCTAATCTGATCCCCTCATTGTAGAGATGGAGACGTTCCAAAACCGGAAGAATGGCTTGTTCCAAGGTCACCCAGCTAGGCCAGCAACAAGGAGCTGTCTATTTACCACCTCCCACACGTCCTGTGCTCCAGTCATATTTCATTTCTCAGAATGAGCCACGCTGTTCCATATCTCCATGACTTTGCTCCCCCTCCCGGAATGCCCTTCACACCATATCTCCCACCTGCATAGGAAAGCACACCTGCCATTCAAGGCCCAACACAGGCATTTTTCTCTTCTATGATGTCTTTCCTGAGACCTTCCTCCCACCATTAGAAATACTCCCCGTCTCCCGCAGCCCAGCCTGCAGACATTGGTCAAAGCACCTGTCACCCTGGATTCCACCTATCTCCATATCCACCCATCCCTGATTCTCCTGTGAGCCCCCTAAGGGCAGGGACCACGTCCCTCGTGTCTGTGTTCTCTGACCTTCCACAGCTCTTGGTACAGAGGTGCTTGTTGACACCTCTGTCAAACACACAAACAAGTGATTGGATGGATGAACAGTGGATAAGCCATGAACACTATTTATAATGTCCGTAAGTCCTTATGGACTCTATTTCATTTTTATTCCCCTTACCTTTCCTCCTTTCAAAGCCCCTTCCCCATCAGAGCATTCCTCTTGCTGGGTACCACTCATCTCATCTCAGAGAAGCTAGGTGATTGCCCAAATCACCCAGCTGTAAGCAGTCTCTCGTTGTTCTTGTATTTCCAAGTTCAAGAGAAATGTCATGGCTAGTTGTGCCACCCCCTGTGGCTCCTCCTCTGGATGAAACTCCCCACCCCCTGCCCAACTTGTGGATCCTATTCTGGGGAACTTTCTCTTCCCTAGCCTCAGCTCAGGGTCCCCGTGCAAGTCTCTGGGCTTCTGCATCAGGTTAGCTGAGGGCCAGCTCCTGGAGGATAATGGCGAACGCAGGATGCAGGTGTGTCACCTTCATGTGACGAGAAGAGCTTGGGGTCAGATGGACCTCGGCTCCAACAGAGGGAAGGATGGTAGATGTGGATCCTAACTGGCGGGGGGCACATTTAAACGTTTACTGACTCCAGCTCATTCGCACATGTGCCTCCATCGCTGAGTTGTCCTCTGTGCTCCTCCCATGTCATGCACACTCCTCTCATATGTTAGTTTCTGGGCAGGTCTGACCCGTCTCTGGGATGGTGGATGTGACGCACTTACACAAATGGGACAAGTACCACGTGGCTGTTACATGCTCTTAGGATGCTTCATACTCGTGGACATGGCATACTCACGTGGGTGCACACTCGTCCCCGTGCGTCTGCCCCTAAGGGCACAGTGGTACCCAGGGAGGATCTGTGGCTTCCTCTTCTCACAGGTTCCTCTGCCTCCCGTCTCAGGAAAGTTGCATCTTCCTTGGCCCCTTTTATTTCAGTTGGAGCAACATTCGCATAGCAGAAAATTCCCCATTTTGACCTTTTTTAAGTGTCCATCCAGAGGCACTTAGTACATTCACAATGTTGTGCAACCATCACCTCTCTCTCGTTCCAGAACATTTCCAACACTCTGAAAGGAAACCCTGTATCCATTAGGCACTCACTCTCCCTGGCCTTTTAAACTGTAACCAGCTAATGGGGGCAGCAGTGGGGTCTTCCTGGCTCTGTCTAAGTGGCAAGGACACTAAGAGCGCCTCGGAGGGAGGAAAGCAGACCCCCAGCGTGGAAAGTACTGTCTGTCATCTCTGTCGGTTCACGCTCCCTGTTCAGAGTCCCCACTGCCTGCTAGGCCCCGTCCTCTTCCACCTCTCCCCTACTCCCCCAACAGTGGGAAGCCTTCTGTGTGCACCCGGTTCCCAGAGCATCTCCTATGCGTGCACGCTCCCCAGAGCACAGGGAAGAAAAGGGAAAGGGCACAGATTTATCCTGAGCAAGATGCCGGCCTCCAATCCTGGGTCGGCTTCTCAGGAGCTATGAATCCTGGGGCAAGTTATCTAATCCTTGGGCTTCAGTTTCTTTATCTGTAAAATGGGGCCAATAACAGCACCTATCCAGTAGGGTTGGCATATGGCTTAGAGGAGTTAATGCATGCAGAGCTCTCCCAACAGGGCCTGGGTGTCAGAAGAACTATGGCCCATGGCCCTTGGTGCCTCTTGACCACAGGGTTGCAGTGCAGGGAGCCTCAAAGAGGTGGGTTGGAGGGGCCCAAGAGAGTCCAGGTGTCCCTGGCTTCACTCACTCCCCAGATCTCCACTGCCCTTGGTCCAGATATTTAAAATGGCCAATAGAATTGGGTCTCCCCTTCACATCACACTTGATGGATGCAAATGCACTGTGGACAATGCTCCACTCTCCCTGAGCCCTGAGCTGGAGGGAAAGGCATGCAGAAAGAGAAAGGGAAGGACTGGAGCTGCAGGGGGTGGGTGGGGAGTCACCGAGGGAGGGGCCTGGGAATGCTATCTCCATACACAGGGGACAAGCGGGTGGCGTGCCAGGGTGCCGACACAGAGAAAGAGCAAAAGTGTGAATTACATGATTTTCAAAGATTTTATTCCCATTTTGTCAGACATCTCCCCAGAGTCCCTCCAGCCAGGGTGACAAGTTCAGTGCAGGCCCCAGGCTGCTTCCCTGACCATCTCTGGTGGGTAGCCAAGTGGAGGCCACAGGCCTCGCTATCCAACACAGCAGCCACTGGCCACCTGTGGCTACTGAGGCCTTGTAAGGTAGCTGGTCGGAACTGAGATGTGCTCTAAGTGTAATCAAAGGCTTAGTGTGGGAGAAAAAAAATCCCAATATCTTAATAATTTTCTATTGACTACATGTTGAAGTTATACTATTTTGGATGTAATGGATTAAATGAAATAAAATAATTTAGTTAATTAATATCATCTGTTTCTTTTGACTTTTGAAAGCATGGCTACTGGACAATTTGAAATTCCATCCAAGGCTCGCTTTCTATTTCTGTTGGGCAGCACGCCCCAAACCCCGCAGACGGGGCTGGGGTGCTTGACTGTGGGGGCTTTGGGCCTGCTCCATCTCCTTCTTCCTGTTCCCTCATTTGTTAATTTACTCAGTGAACATTTATTGAGCACAACTGAGCCAGACACTCTCCTAGGAGCCAGAGAGATAGGGATGCAGACAACACATAAACAAGTAAATGGATTATGTATAATTGTGGTAAGAGTTATAAAGGAAATGAAGAAAATGACCAGTGATTGGGAGTGAAGGGGTGGGCAGCTGTTCATAGCTTGCTTCTGCCTTCATTAATATGAGAGCATGTGCCATAGCGTTTTCCTGTGGCCTCAAGATTTATAATCACAGCTATGTCACGGACTTCTTAAACTACATGCTGCATCAACTTAGCAAACTCCTATCCATCCTCCAAAACCCCGCTTATATGTCGCTTTCTGTCTAAGACTCTCGCCTCCACAACAGAGTTGATGTGTACTACTTCTGTACCTTGGACAGATGATGCTGTTGGGCACATCAAGCCCACAGATATTAATATGAGCTTACTGCATACTAAGCACTTTTCCGGAAGCGGGGAATCACTGATAAGGCAGGTGAAGTCCTTGTCCCATGGAGCTTACAATTGCCCTGGAATTATTGGTTTCCTCGTCTGTCTCTCCCACTGGACCACGAGCTCCTCCAAAGACAGGAATCTTCTTTGCCTCTGTGAGCCCACAGTCCTTATGTTGCTGCCTGGCATATGGCGGGAGGACTATAAATTTTTGATGAATGGATGAAAAAAGTGAAGGAGGAAGGAAAAAGTCTGATGCGATGACGTGAGGGTGGTTTTTGGGAACCACGTCGGTGACTGGGGCTATGGGAATTCCTTTTCCCTGCTCCACTCCACACCAGGAAGCACAAATCCCAATACTCCTCACCTTTCCTGGCTGCCATTGGCTTAGACCAAAGACTTGGCCAGTGTTACCTTAGCCCCGGGAGCCAGAGCAGGCGGGCCACATGGTCCAGCTCCCACTGAAGCCTCAGCTGGTAGCTCAGAGCTGGACTATACTGCTAACTCTTTTCACTCTCTGAGTTTTAGGATTGAACACCGTTCCAGCCCCTAAGCTCCATGGAGTCAGCTGTGCCTTGGGACCAGAACCAGCTAGATGGCCACCTGGCCAGAGGAAAGGCTTGAGTCTCAGAGGGCTGGGAGGCAGGAGGCAGGAAAGAGAGGGAGTCCTATTAATGATTTCATATTTTTGGAGTACTGCTAATTACTAAAAGTTATTAACTCCTCACTATGTGCCAGGCACTGTTCTAAGCACTTTACGTGTATTAAGTCTTGCAATCCTTGCAAAAACCCTGTGAGTAATATTATTCTCCCACATTTTATGGATGGGAAAACTGAGGCACAGAGTGGTTAGTAACTTATTCATATCACACAGACAGTACATGGCAGAGGGGGATCCGTATCCTGACTTCTCACCACTGCCTCTCTGTATGGAGTATTACATCTAATCATCCTCCTGTTGATGCACACGTGGGTCGTTTCGATGTCTCGCTGTAGCAAACATTGCCACAGTAAATGCTTCATTTTGTACACATGCGAGTATTACCCTAGGGTTGCCGAGTCAAAGGTGTTAGGCGTTTTTCAATTTGATCAAGAGTGCCAAGTTGCCCTCCAAAAAAGGCCCATCTGTTTACACTCAGGAGGGGCCTTCTCTACAGCACATCTCCCAAAGAGCAGCAGAGGTTGCAGAAGATGGAAAGGATCAAAAGAAGCAGTTAATTCCCCATCAGATTCCAGCTGAGGGGCTGGGGACAGCAGGGTTCCCCCCGAGCTCCTACTCCTCCTGGAGAAGGAAGGCCTTGAGAGCCCCCTCCCAGCAGACCTGACACCCATGACCTTGCCCACCTATCCCCCAAACCAGCGTCTGGCCAGTGGGTAGGGGACAGCATGCCCTGAAGTCCCCACTACTAGCTGAGTCGCTGCAGGTCTCTTGTGTAGCCCCAGCTTCCAGCACAGTAAAGCATCGAGACTAACACCCATGTCCTAGGGTCATGGGGATCGGATGAGACAGGTGTGTGTCCAGGGCCACCTCACCTCACTGGATGGCAGTGAGAATTAAATAAAATGACTCAAAGGAGGCACCCAGCAAAGGCCAGTTTCCTCCCTCCTCCCTTCCAGTGTGGACATTTTAGCATGCATGCATGCATTCCTTCTTCTGACCTTTATCCAGCTCCTAGTTGGGTCTATTCTCTCGCTCCCCATATTGTAGCCTATTTCTTGTTCAGCTGACTTTCACCTTCTCTGAGAGCAACATCGCTTCACCTTCCTCTCACTTCTCTGGCCTCCATCTTCCCCTGCCTGCCACCTCCTGCACCCCCAAAGCCCTGGGACCCCAGAGTTCCTTAGCCCTGTCTGTGCTTCCGCGAAACCGATGCAGCACCTGCGCTTTCAGGTGCCACAGCTGGAGATCACTGATCATCATCGTATTTCATATCTGGCCTCATGAATAATTCAGGGCCAGAAAGCAAGAACATCATAATTAATGTGAGGTGGAGGGGAACTCCGGTTCCAACACAGCCCGGTTGTTTTTATGATAGGGTTGTGCCAAGCTTAAACGCACACGACCTGACCTGTGTTCTTGGCTTGCCTTTGAAGTCGCTTGCCACGTTGAGACAGTGTATCTGAGACTCAGGTAATCCACAACAGGAGCTCTTTCCCAGAAGCTGGTCTATTAGTAAAATCCTTGAAAAGAAATGAAACAGAGATGCCTGCAAAAATGCCCAGACCCTTGTCCCTGAGAATGTCGTGTGCAAAAATCAGGCGTCTATGACCAGAATATCTTTTGCCCCTTGACTTATATTCTCCCCAGCAAACTCTGACCCACCAAGGCAGAGTCTGGGTCTCCATCATCTGTGACCCCAGCCCCACCTAGGTCCTAGCATTGCGTCTGGTGTGGAGGAGGCCCACACTAAGATTTGGGACCCTGTACCTCACTCGCATTATCTTTTCAGAAACACTGCCTCCCCATCTCTGAGAGCTCTGATGAGATGTTGCCTTGAACATTTCCTTTCTAGGCTTCTTTACCTTAGAGAGCTCCTGTCTGATAGTGAATATTCTGCAAAGAAACATTTAAATGCACCCAGCAAATTTGCTCTTTGAAGCCATGCTGGAAATCTTTTCATCAAGTACACTAATTGATTTAGTTGAAAACCTCAAATGTTTGGATGTTTGTTTTCTTTCCCCTTAAAAAATAATCTGCAGTTAAAAGGCAAATATTTGAGAGGGAAGAAGGGGTAGTTTCATGTATTTTGGTTCAGTTCTGGGAGATACAGGTTGGAAAGTAAAAGAGCGCTAATTAGGGCTTTTAGCACATCAAAGCGTTTTTCTGAACACGTTTCCCTGTGGGATCCTGGCTCCCTAGTGTGAACTTGGCTATCTGGTGCAGAATTGGTGGTCAGGGAAAGTTGGTTGTAGGAATAAATGAATGAATGCTGCTAGACTGCAGTTTTATTGGATAATATTTTGCAGAAGATACTCTCTCTTAAGAGACATAGAGAAGTACTGCCCAAATGGCAAATCCCCATGTTACAAACATTCCTGGATGTTTTTGTGAACAGCAGACCAGCACAAAGCCAGGGGAGGGGAGAAAGCTCTCTCCGGAGCACAGAAAAAAAGAGAAATATTCCCTCAATTGCTTTGCTTAATTCTGTTTTAAAAAAGCAATTTTATTGAGATATCATTTACATGCCATACAAACCACTCATTTAAAGCGAGCAATTCAGTGTTTTTTTAGTATATTCTCAGGGATGTGCAACCATCACCAAGAACCAAATTTTAGAACATATATTCCCTCTGCAAAATAAGCCCACACCCATTACCTGTCACTCCCCTTCTCCCCACCCTAAGCAACCACTAATCTATTTTCTGTCTCCATAGATTTGCCTATTCTGGAAATTTCATGTAAGTGAAATCATACAGTATAGGTCCTTTTATATCTGGCTTCTTTCTCTTAGCATGATGTTTTCAAGGCTCATCCACATTGTAGTGTGCATCACTACTTCATTCCTTTTTATTGCCAAATAATATTTTACAGTATAGATATTTTACATTTTATTTCTCCATTCATCAGTTTTTTTGCTTAATTCTTCCCAGGGTGGATGATAAGCTATGGAGTTGTGGCTAGAGACACAAGAATTCTCTAGTCACCATGTCCCTTTTTAACTATGGAGAGCATCCTATGTGTCCCGCAAGTCACCATAGTCTTTTCACTGTGCTACAGAGAACCCACTCACCCTGGAGGGTAGTTAGGTTCCCAGGATAGCCCCCTAAAACACTCTCAAATCACAACAGAGCCCCCAGCTGTTGGGCAGACCACAGAAGGCAGCTACAATAAGAAAATATAAATCACTGCAAAGGAAAGGTATAAATGTTAATGGGTTAAATGAGCATCTGTGGGGCTAGCCTGGGAACCTGACCACCATTTGTAACTTTATTTTCATGGAGAAATGAAATATAAATTCTGAATAATTATCTTTAAGATGAATTTTCAGAAAAAAATGTCTTATGATCTTGCTGTGCAATGTCTGCATTTCAAAGCTAAAAAGAAATAATAAGTTCTGTGTTTGGTCCAAACAATGTCGTGTCCTCTTCATAATGTACGTTCTGGCTATTTTACAAAGTCAAATCTAAAAGAGGCAAATTTATTTTATTTGGCCCCCTTTAAAATAAGCATCTTAAATAATTTTAGTTTTTTTCAGTGCCAAATAGGAGCAGTAGCTAGAAGCCTAAAATCTTTATCCAAAGTCTAATCAGCCAGATTTCTCATTATTTCAAGATCAATTAAAAATAAACTCAAGTGGTCAAGACTGTCAGAAGGAAAGAAAAAGATCTGTCATACTGGCTTCTGGTCCTTGAAAATTCGACCTCTTTTGTTTGGGGTAAAATTGCGTCTTGCCATTTTTTCTGAAACTCAAATCATTTGCTGACTTTTTATGTAATATAGAGGAGTGTTTGAACATTTATGAACAGGCCAGAACCCCAGAGTTGGACCTCAGATGGAGAATCCAAGACCCAGAGAGGGGAAGGGACTTGGCCAAGATCACACTTGGGTTGACAGCAGAACCAGGATGAGGTCTGGCTTCTAGAATGAGAGAACTGCCACCACTGCCTACTCTAGGGGTGTGACAACACCTAGAATTATTCAGCCATCACAAGGGGGATCATGACAAGCCTGAGGACAGCACACAGGCAGAGGAGAGGACTACAAAGGTGGAGAGGCAGAGGGATGGAAAGGTGAGATCAATAACAGGTGTTGATCACCTAGCCAGTGCCAGGAATTGTGCTGGGTGCTTTCCATATATTCTCTCATTTAATTCTCAAACAATTCCATGTGGTAAATAGATTTTTTTTCATACAGAAACTGAGACTTGGAGAAATTAAATAAATTGCCCAAGGTCACACAGCTACAGTTAGCAGATTCAGGATTTGGACCCTCAAAGGCCCCAGGCCAGGGCTGGCCCTGTGGCCGAGTGGTTGAGTTCGCACACTCCACTTTGGCGGACCAAAGTTTCGCTGGTTTGGATCCTGGGCGCGGACATAGCACTGCTCATCAAGCCATGCTGAGGCGGCGTCCCACATGCCACAACTAGAAGCACCCACAACTAAGAACAGACAACTATGTACCGGGGGGCTTTGGGGAGAAAAAGGAAAAACAAAATCTTTTAAAAAAACCAAAGCCCCCAGGCCCATGTCTTTTCTTAATTTATCTGCTTCCCCCAAGGGGGCTGGAAACTACACCAGTGGGGAAGTAGAGATGTTTAGCCTGGAGAACAGAAGACTGTAGGGGAAGTGACAGTGGCCTTCACATTTTGTAGAGCTCACAAAGGCAAGAGGAACCATTACATAAGAACTGCTGGGAAGCATATTTCATATCAGTAGAAGGAAAGACTGTCAAACAGCTGTTTTCCATGTCAAACAGGTTGCTTTATGAGGTAGCAGGCTCCCTGTGCCTGGAGGTATGTAAATAGAGGCTGGAAAATCACTCAAGGAGGCCAGGGCACAGTGAAGGCTCTGGTCTCTATCATAGGGTTAGATGAGAGGACCTCTTAGTGCCTCTTCAACTAAATGTGCCTGATGAGCCCTTAGCAAGGGTATTCATTGGGTATTCAAGAAAATGGCATTTTCTTTTCAAGACAATCATTTTTTAAATTATGATTTTTCTTGACTGGGCATTTTCCCTTGGACAGCTGATCCCAGTGGGAGCCCTGGGGTAAAATTGCACTGTTCTGTGAGTCCTCAGGCAGGTAATAGTGTCACACGTCCATAAGCCTGCTTCACAGAACCCAGGGGCTCTTGAGATGGTGATGAACATTTGGAAATGAAGGAGCGAATGAACAAATGAATGGCCACGTGATCAAGCTAGTTAGAGAAATGGCTAGGCTAAGCAGAATCGACAAATTTCTTTAACACATGATCACTCGGGGCCTTTAATAAGTAACACACATGCGGACTCTAATAGGGAGGTTGTGCAAGAAAAAATTCCCTATCTGTTGGGACCACAGAACCCTCTTCTCCCCTGACAAATACTATTAGCATCTCAAGAGGCCGCAGAGTTCCTCAGGACACAGTTTGGGAAACACAGGGGTTTACAGTTATGGGCTTTGCAAACAGAGACTCTGGTTCGATTTTCGTTTCCCCCCTTCATGGCTCCAAACCTCGGTTTTCTTGTCTGTGAGACGGAGGCAGCAATAACCGTGTCACGGGATTGTTGCAAGGAGTCAAGCAGACAGTGGATGTAACGTGGCGAGCAAGCCTGACACCTGTATAGGCGAGAAATATATGTGGGGGCTGTTATTGATTACCTCGTAGGCGTTAAGTGTATTACCTGATGAGGTCATTGTAAAGACTGAATGAAGTAAGATATGAAACAATGTGAGCAAAGTACTTGGCATCTAGGGGCCCTTGTCAAGGCTGCTCTGCCTTTCTGCCTCTCTCTCTGGAGTGGCTGGCTAGTACAGATTTCCTGCGCTGGGAAGGCGATGACGACTTAGAATAGGGAGCGTTTCCCATCTGCTTATGGCTGATGCAAAGAAGGTGACATTCTAAGCTTCACCTGGCCCTCGAGTTTTTAAGTAATTGAAGCGCTAAGAGCCTGAAGTGACTCACCCTGGGCTGTTTATTCTGGTCTCGTCTGCACAAAAGAAAGGAAAATCACCAGCTCTAAACCACCCACTGCAAAATGTTAGAGATTAGAATAGCTGGGGAAAATACCGAAAATAATTCCCCAGGCCCGGTTTGGCTCTTTCCTACGTGGGTGTGGTTGGAAAACATGTGTGGCAGATTGTGAGTCATCAAATACAGTAGCTCCTGTTTATCACTGTGTCCCCTGGAGAGATGAGGAGGAGGGGGAGGGGGAGGGAGGAGAGATGCCCTGAGCAACCCAGTTGGATGTATAGTCCACACTGGTGGCAAACGGGAGAATACGTTCTAAAAGTGCGCCCTCGGTGACTGAACACCTGCTACATGTGAGGCACACTGCCGGACAGCATAGAGGAGACAGTTACCCTCAGAGGCAGTACTCAGCTAATAATAATGATAAGAATAAGAATGTGAGGGGACCAGCCCGGTGGCATAGTGACTGGGTTCGCACACTCCGCTTTGGCAGCCTGGGGTTCACAGGTTCCGATCCCAGGCACAGACCTGAAGACTGCTCATCAAGCCATGCTGTGGCAGCATCCCACATACAAAATAGAGGAAGATGAGCACAGTCGTTAGCTCAGGCCAGTCTTCCTCAAGCAAACAGAGGAAGATTGGCAACGGATGTTGGCTCAGGGCCAATCTTCCTCACCCCCCCCCCCAAAAAAAGATAGTAATGCGAGCTCACACATGTTAAGCATCCACTGTGCATCAGGCACAGTGCTTGGCATGTTCTGTTCCATATCTCTAGTACAATTCTTCAAGGTAGGAATTATTATCCACTTCTTAGGAAAGGTGAAGCAAGGCATTTATTCCTTGATTCATTCACCCAGAGGACTCTGGGCCCCACCTGTGCTGGGTGCTGGGCTGGCCCCTGAGAATGCACAGATGAAGAGAACAGAGACTCTGAGACTTTCCCAAGGTCGCGAGGAAGCAGTGCGGGAACAGGGCTGTGAGCTCCGCTCTCTGCACCGCAGACCTGTGCTGGGCCACAGCATCGGGAAGCTGCCTTCCAGCCCAGCCCCAACCAGGCTCCCGGCTTCCCAGGGATGGGACATAAGCTGCGCTCCGGCAGCCCTTGCTATGCAGTGGGGCAGACTGAGAGCCCAGCTGAGGTTCTGCACCAGGGTCAACAGCGCAGATAATTTATTCTCAACAAAAACCTTTAAAAGCAGGAGTTGCACTCTAGCAACTTTAGGACTCTCTAGGCCTAAAGAGGATTTTGTCTTTACCATCATGGAAGATTTTGTCACAGAAATTACCCTATTATACAGAAATATCACAGGGCTGTGTTACCGCAAGAGGACCTCTGTGCATGGCGTACATCCGGAGACCTGTCTCAAGTCCCCTCTCCCAAGCTCCAGAGGGGAGGCTGTTACTCAGGGCACCCTTGGGCCCGAGGCTGCCCCTCACAGCTCTGCAACAGGC
The DNA here is from genome assembly GCF_037783145.1 of Equus przewalskii. Taxonomy (NCBI): domain Eukaryota; kingdom Metazoa; phylum Chordata; class Mammalia; order Perissodactyla; family Equidae; genus Equus; species Equus przewalskii. Next base: position 39,472,702 of record NC_091840.1, read on the forward strand.
ATTCAGTTCTACTAGATGCTGGGCGCTTTACCTGTATTTTCTCACTTAATCCTCCCAGCAGCCTGCAAGGTGACGCTGTCACCCCTGTTCTACAGAAGGGAAATCTAAGGGTCAGAGAGGAGGAGCTCCCTCCCCTGGCAGGGAGGCAGCCTGGATTCACACCTAGGTCTGTCTGGAGTCAGAGTCTGGCTTCTTTCGGGGACATCAACCTGTAGGTTCCAAAGTGCTCTGGGGGGTGGCAGACACAGAATGTTTCCTGGTGTTCAGCATGGCCTGTGGGAAAAGGCAAGCACCCAAGAGCCAAAGACTCAGGAGCTGGTCTGGCTTGGCCGGAACAAGCATCTCTGGTCTGGCTCAACTGGAACAAGCATCATGTTGTTAAATAGACTGCCCGATCACAGTAGGCCTCATCTGTAAAGTGTGTGCACGCACACTTGTGTGTGTGTGTGCGCGCGTGTGTTATGCAGTTCACAAATCTGTAAGAGCAAATCACACAATCATGACTGCTTTCTGCTTTGCAAGGAAAGGTCACCTGCAGAAAGGAGCCCAGTCTTACACACCTGAGGGCTTCCCAGAAACCACGTACTTTTGAAACCCTCACTTTCTGCTCTCTATGTTCTGCCTTGACTTGGGGTAGCCATCAGTCTGAAAAAACACCTCCACGAAACAGTGCCGTTTGCTGTCTAAGAGCAGGAGCTCTCACCAGCTGAGCCAGCGTTTTGACTTTGCTCCCCGACGTGAAGCATCTGAGAGTTGGCTGGGGGCCTTCCAGTGGCATCAGAAGGGAGCTCGCCTCTACATCTTCACAATGGCTTGTGGATAAGATATGAGCCTTTGGTCTGTGGCGGCACCTACATTTTTCAAGAGATGTATATATTACTGAAAGGTTGTGTGTAAATTATATTTTGTTCAGTCGAATTACCTTTTAATTTACCCCGAAATTTGAGCCTGCAAAAACACATAAATTAGCAATTACAAATGTTCCGACAGTCAACCCAGTTGCCCAAGCCAGAAATCTGGGACTTCCTCCCTCTCCCGAACTCTCCACATCAATTAGTTGGGAAGGCTCGTAGCTCTTGATTTACCACCTAAATCTCCCTCGCATCTGTCCAGCTCTCTCCATCCCCACTGCCACCCTCCTCACTGTTTCTCACTTGAGTTATTAAAACATCCGTGGGACTGATTTTCACTACCCCTAGCCACACTCTCAGTTTAACCACCCGCCGTCTCACCTCTCCTCAAGCTAGAGTGATCTTCATTAATTTCCAATCTGGTCATGATCCTCTCCTCCTTAAATCCCTCTTGAGCCTCCCCATCACCTTCTCAATAAAATCCAAACCCCACAGCATGGCATCTACAGCCCCTGACCATCCTAGCCATTCCCAACTCATCCCTTCGCCACCCAAGCATGCCACCCCTAGGCCAGGCCAAACTTTGGGGTGGCTCCTTGAACCCACCATGCTCTCGATGTCTCCCCTTCGAGTCTTTGCAAATACTGCTTGGAGAGCCTTTCTGTGCCTTCCTTGCCTAACACCTCCTCATCATTTAGAACATCCCTGCAGAAGGGGCCCCTTCGACATCCTCTCCACCACGCCCCATGCTAATCGACCCAGGAGGTCTGCTCCCTCTGGACTATAGGAATTGATCTTCTTCTCTCCCATTCCAGACCGTAGGCCCCTTGCAAACTGTCTTTGACCTCAGCATCCATAGAGCTCACTCTGTTGAATGAATGAATGGTCACTCGTAAGTTCTCTTTAACGTCTCACCCTCCTGATGACTTGTGAGTTTTCGCTTAGACTTTATGACACAATGTTAACCAGAGGAGCTGGGGGCAAGGAAGCAGAAGCTGCTGCCAATCAGTGATCGATCAGAGGTGACATTCATTTGTCTCTGAAATCATCATGTGAGTCGATGAGGAAATATGGAATAATTTATAAAACTTTAGTGTACATTTGAATTTTAAGTCATTGGATTAAGTGCAATAGACCTATGTCCATTTGAAAGCACATTTTTACAAAACCACTATAGTAGTCACACATACATTAAAAGCATTTTGGGAAATAGGTAAAAAATCACCCATAGTTCCAAAACCTAAACCTAACCACTAACACGTTGGTTTAATTCCTTTTAGTCTTTTTTCTCTATGTAGGTTTAAAGGGTTTTTTTTTCTTTTAAATGTAAATTTGAGATTCTCTATGTATCATTTTGCAAGCCACTTTTTTCTCTTATGACATTAGCGTTTTCATGGTATTACATACACATCGTTCAATGACCACATAAAAACTCCATTGCATGGATGTTCCTTAGATTACATCTCATCCCTCTGCTGTTAAACATTTAAATTGTTTCTACTATTTCCTTATCCTGAATAATTCTGGGACACACGTATTTCAAGACTTTGTTAGGACAGATTCCCAGAAGCAGAATTACTGAGTCAAAAGGCCAGGAACAGTTCTCAGGCTCCCGATAAATGTTGCCACCTGGTTTCCCATTCGTTGCCCCAATTTGCACTCTCCCCAGAGGAGTACAAGAATCCCCATTTTACCACACCTTGCCCCACGTGCAATTATTATTTTAAAATATCTATTCTATTTTGACTGGTGAGAAATCATTTCACACCATTTCACTTTGTATATATGGGATGAAGAATGCGACCAAGCGTTTTCCATATGTTTACTTCCTAGACGTATCTCCTCATTTGTGAATTGCAACGGCACTTCATCTTCTTCTATAGGCAAACACCTTACTAGAAAGAGAGCATGAGCTGGACACACGAACTCAACCCCTGCTCCTTTGGCCAGCTGTGCGACTGTGGGTGCGAGTCTGTACTTTCCTCAGCTTCTGTTTCCTCGTCTGTGAAACTGGGATTCTAATCCCTACCTTGCAAATTTGATGTGGGGATTAAAGAGGGAGCAACTTGCACCCACCCAGCACGGTCCCTGGCACACAGCTCCCCCTGAGCCCTGAGCTTTTTGTCATTGCTTCAGGGTGATCCTTTAGGCCCCTGCCGCTTGGAGATCAGCAGCACCAGCATCCTCCGGGAACTTGTTAGAAATGCAGAGTCTCAGGCCCCACCCCAGACCTATTGCATCAGAATCTGCATTTTAGCAAGATCTCCAAGTAATTCGTATGCACATCAAAGTTTGAGGAGTCCTGCTTTAGGCTTTGAAACTTGAGGGCCATGGGTGGGGTCTCCAGGCACAATAATCAGCACCAACCCAGGAGGAAGAGGGAGATCAGGAGCCCTGACACACACTCTGTTCTCACACAGCCTCTGTCCTCACACAGCCTCTGTCAGCCCCAGAGAACAGAGGGCGAGCAGATTGCACCCACCGCCTTAGCAGTCGGCCCAGCAGGGTGCCATCTCTGGGAAGGCAGCCCTCAGCCAGCGGCCCGGTGCTGCCCTTTTTGCCTGAGAAAGGGGTACATCAGGGAGAAGAGTCAACTAGGGGTGCAGGAAGAGGCTGTAGAGTCGCCAGAATGAAGCAACCTGAGCCGTAGCACATTAACATTCTAACTTGGTACGGGTGCCCAGAGATGCTGGCAGAGGCCTCAGATAGGAGCCAGGGATGCTTCAGAGCTTGGAGAGCAGGCCCTTGGTCCTTTAGGTCCCGCCCATTGTGCACGCCATGCTTACTCAGGGGTGAGAGATGCATGGGAACTTTGCTCTGAACACGGCAGAACAGCTGATGTTGAGGGAGAGGGAGGCGTCTGTACTTTCCAGCCAATGATCACGCTGCTTCATGGATCCAGCCACCTCAGAAGGCGGAGTGGCAACACACCACATCTGTCATCCTGTTACATATTATTATCCTCTCAACCTGTGAGAAAGCCCGTAGGGCTTCCAGGGCCTGTCCCACTCGGATATCCTATCTCACTGAACCTTCCATCAACCCTCTGATGAGGACCCCCATTTTCCACTTGAGTAAACTAAGGCTCGGAGAGGTTGGCAGCTAGGACACCTAGCCCACCAGTGGGAAGGGGAGGGGAGGGCTCCAAAGATCTCTTATCACTCACCCACCTGACAGATCAGGAAGCTGAGGCTGAAAGTTTAAGACAAATAAAGTTCTAAACAAGGATGGTGACAGGACTTGAACTGGGGCCTTCAGAAACCTAGGTCATGGTTTTTGGTTAACCACGCTAAATCCCACTGAGCTTTACTCTCAGGCCTAATCTCACCACCGCTGCCAGGCCCAGCCTCCAAGCGCTAAAGAATAACCCCATTAGAACTCCACGCTTCTGGCAGTGTAGCACGCCAGCTCCTGAGCCACCCTCCTTCCCTTCTTATCCCTCAACATGCCACCTCCTCTGGTTCCTGCAAGCTCATTTTCAGAGCCTTCTCACTTGCAGACTTCTGAGAATTACTTCTGGTCTTTCCAAGCAGGTTTTTTTTTTTCACCTTCAGTTCGCAAGATCAATCCGTGCCCACCCTCTGGCCATGGCAGCCAGAGAAATCCTCCCAAATTTATATGCACTGGAGCTTCTCCCTGAGGGATGGTTTCCCAGACGGGCTTTGAGAGGCTTCCGCAAGGAGTCTTAGGAACCTGTTTGCATACGAGATGAAGAAGGAGAAGATGCACAAAGTATGTTGTGGATGCTCCTTTCGTGGGCTCAACATTCTACCCAAACTGAGCTTACACGATTAGTTTGCTTAGCACATAGATATGAAAATCTTAGAGCTGGATCTGAGAAGTTGCAGCATCTTTAGAAGTTTAGAGCAATAAAGAGCTTTGCCCAAGATCACACAGCAAGTGTCTGGCAGAGCTGAGACAGAACCCAGGTGCCCGAGCCCAGTACGCTGTCTTCCGTCACTCGGCTGTCTCCTCCCTTCTCTTAGGTGATCAAGGAATTGTCTTAATTGCAGATGGCATTGTTTCAGATTGAGGTCAGTGTGGCTAAGAGGGATGGGGCAATGGGAAGGGGAGGGAGCGGGGCCCTCCTGCTCAGACCTCCTATACTTAGAGGGGGCCAAGGACACCTGGAGGTCCAGCCTCATCCCGTTACTCCTTCCTTGCGTTGACATCTCGACTTAATTCTCTTCCCCCTGCTTTGTGGAGTGTATGCGTTTCCTATTGCTGCTGTAACAAATGACCACAAACAGTGGCTTAAAACAGCAGAAATATACTATCTTACAGTTTTGGAGGCCAGAAGTCTGAAATGAGTCTTAAAGAGCTAAAGTCAAGGTGTCAGCAGGGCTAGCTCCTTCTAGTGGCTCCAGGGGAGAATTCATTCTATGCCTCTTCCAGCTTCTGGTGGCTGCTGGCACTCCCTCGCTCGTGGCCACATCCTTCCAACCTCTGCTACCATCATCATATTGCCTTCTCTTCTTGTGGTTAAATCTTCCTCTGCCTCCCTTTTCTAAGGCCTCTTGGGATTCCATTGGGCCCACCCAGATAATCCAGGATAATCTCCCCACCTCAAGAACCTTAACTTAATCACACCTGCCAAGCTCTTTTTGCCATATAAGGTGATAGTTACAGGGTCCAGGGGTTAGGATGTGGATATCTTTGGGTGCCGTTATTCAGCTCGCCGTAAGTAGTAACAAGATGCAATTAAAAGCATATGAGACTTAGAGATGAACATGGGTTTACATCCTAGCCCTGCTGCTTGCTAAGCGCATGACTTTGGGCATATTTTTCAGCCTTCCTGGGACTCCTCTGTTTCTGCTTCTGTAAAATGAAAGTCACATTCTCTCTCTTTCAGGGCTGTGGTGAGGACCAGGAGCAATTCGCATCAAGCACCGAGTATTGCAGCTGGTGCACTGTAGGTGTTTAACATAGGCAGCCAGGATGCTAGGGGATCCTGGAACTCTGCTGCTGCTCCTCTGGTGCAGCCTCCCTGATTTTAAGAAGTCAGCAAGTGCTATAAGGATGCAAGAGCCAGCTGACTGTGCAAACAGATTGGGCTTCCATTATCCTCCAGATTCCGTTTGCACCAGGTCCACTTGAATTAGCTAGTAATGGAAGAGGCAGAGCACTGGGCTATGGGAAGAGAATTGTCAATGAGTGAGTTTGGGATAATGTAATATCCGTAAGAGATGGAAGGAGCTGCGTGTTCTGTCTGCTTCCCTGCCGAGAAACTCCAGCAGGTCAGATCTTTGCTTTGATTTTTTTTTGTTTTTCGTGTAAAGGGATGTTTTCTTCCCTTTAGATGGGGCATTTCCACTTTTCTGGGGGAAAAGTAAAGGGGAGGGTAAGCAGTGCCCTCTGGCTTCCTAAACTACAGATCTGAATTTCCAACCACTAGTGTCCCTTTCCTGGAGCTCTCGTCTTCAACAAGAGCATTACCAACCAGCTGTTTTTTGTGACTTGGGTTCCTAGAGTCCCCTTGCAGGTAATATCCCCCATTCCTCACTGTGTGCTGGTAAATGTTTAAAAAGTGGCTTTCTGGAAGGGAAAAAGTCCTAATTGCCCATCTCTATGATGTAAATGATCCCATGGCTGATTTCAAGCTACCGACCTGACCTTGCTGAACACCGGGTTGGGGAGGATGAGCAGTCGGCTCTTCTGAGCTTTTGTAGGCTGGTTCCACCCCCTGCATACTCATCCCTCTAGTAGCAACGCCTCACACACCCCCTGCTCCCATGAAGGGCCATGCACTTCTGTGCTTTTGCATATACTATCCTTCAGCCCTGGGACCTTCCCATTTTCCACCAATCAAAGTCGTATTTGTTCTTCAAGCCTGGACCCATTAAGTCCTTCATGTGAATTAATCCTCTCTTTCTCTGCTTCCCCACAGGATACTGCTACTACCTTTATTTGGCATTTCTTTCATCCTGCCCCGTAGTATACAGCTAAGTCATTAAATGTCTATCTTTCCCAGTCATCTGGCTTTGGAAAGACACTGGCCTTGGGTGATCCCAATACGTAGCTCTGTGACTCAAAGCACAGGAGTTTCTCAACTGTGAAACAAGGGCACCCACCCACACCCCATTTTCTTTTGTGGAGTTACTGTGAGGGTATGTGCAGAGCACACAGTAGGTGCTCAATAAATGGCAAGGCCTTTCCTTAGAGGGTAGGACCAAGTCTCACCCCTCTTTGTCGACCCTCACATTCCCTGGTATGTAGAAGATTCTCACCCACCCAGGAATCATTGAAATCGAATGAAATCTCCCAGCATATGCCATGCAAATAGCGATGAGGAGGGAATTGCGCCCTAAAAGGTCTGCAGCTGGCCTCGAATCTCACCCATATGGGATGAGCTTTAACAGTCTAAGAGATTCTCGCTCAGCCCGGGTTGGGGAGGGGGTGTGGAAACAAGAGTGCAGATGGAGAGTTTTCGTGGTGGCTTAATCTTGCAGGCACCATAGATAACTCATAAATGTCAGAAGTGATGCACGCAATTTAGAAGGCAGAAAGGAATCTGGAGATATTAAGGTATTTACCAGACCACGTGAGGGAGCAGGCTCAGCCTCGGACGCCGCTCGTATATTCATTAGCAGAGGCTGTGTGAACTTGAGCAGCTTAGAGTCTACTAGAAGCCTCCCATTTTCTTATTTGGGATCTGAGTGTCGTTGCCTCATTATACAGTGCAATGTTCCCTGATGGATGCTGGCTCTGCCGGTGTCTCTGAGATGGAGAAATAGGGGGGATGCTGGGCAAGTGGCAGCTCGGTCGCTCCTTCTGCTGCAGCATCTTGGATTGGATCCCAAAGGGTGTGAATGACCCCCGATGAGCGGGGGCTTCTGTTGCATACATTCCCATCCTCTGCCTCTTTTCCCTGTTTCACTTGAGGGTTAAGGTTAGAAGTTTCTGGAGTCTATGCACAGGCTGAGACAGACCAAGTCGGGAGCTGCTGCCTGTTTGGAGATAGTTTATGGGATGCCAGATGGAAAATTCTACCAGAGGCTGGCTCTGACTGGCCAGTGACGTTGGCGGTCAAGGTGACGTCAAGAAGACAGGGAGAGTGAGGAGCTGCTCGGGTCGGATGATTTAGCAAGCTCAGTCCAAGGACATTGGCTGGATTCATGCATTCATTCATTCACTTAGTCACCCATTTATTCATCTTTCTTCCAACAAATATTTATAGGACATTTAACTTGGGCCAGGCACTGGTGGCACAGTTATAAGCAAAATAGACATAGTACCTGCCCTGGGATAGCTCAGGGCAGTGGTTCTTAAATGCGGGCAGTTTCATCCCCCAGGGGACAATTGGCATTGTCTGGGAACATTTTTGATTGTCATAACTGGGGCGGGGAGCACCTGGCATCTAAAGGGTAGAGGCCAAGGATGCTGCAAAACATCCTAAAATGCCCAGGCCAGCCCCCACCACAAAGAATGATCCAGCTCAAAATAACAATAGCGCTGAGACTGAAAAACCATGTTCTACAGGCTTTTCGGAGGAGATTCCTTTTTATATGACATATTTCAGGGGGAAATTACTTGTATGGTCAACCTATATATTTGCTCATAAGAGAGCAAAACGTAAAACTGGGACAGTTTCTAAAGAAAGTTCTAAATATCACAGCAACAAGAACAACAGCCTCTGCCCATGAGACGTGGTAGAAGACTGGGCTGCCTGGTCGGGTCTTGGTCCAGGTGTGTTGATGACCCTTAGAGGATGCCCACAGGATGCTGGTCAAAAGCGTGGGCTTCATGGTCAGGACCCCAGGTTGGGGTTCTGATTCTCCTACCCTTAACTGACTGATCTTGGGCCGTTCACATTACCCCTGTCCAACTCACACAGTTCTTTAAAGACAGCCAGCTGGCCCAAAGAAATATTCACCAGGGCATTAAAAGGCAGCCAAAGGCACTGCCCCTCACCCTCCAGAACTCTTTCAGACCCCTGCTCACTGCCGTCTTCTCATTAGCTTATCATTAGTTCTTTCATTCATTCATGCAACAAAGACTTACTGAGCGCCTACTAGGCACCAGGCCTGTTCCAAGTGCTGAGGCTGCATCAGCAAACAAAACAAACCAGGTCACTCATAAAACCTGCACTTTTTATAGAGAACACGTTAATAAGAATAATAATAAATTCCACAGATACAAATTTTATGATGAAAATAGAAGTAGATGACGTGGCAAGGGGTGACTAAGTTGGTTGGTCAGAAAAGGCCTCTCCAAGGAGGTCCCCTTTAAACTGACACCCAAAGGAAAAGGGGAAAACAATGGGCATTTGCTTTTCTTGCCAGACACCACGCTGTGCTCGGTGCTGAGGATGCGCAGATGACGGTGGTCCGGTTCCCCCTCCCCCAGGAGCTGACACTGGGCTCTGCCTCTCTTCTCACCCATGATAGACGTGTATCACACTAAGTTCTACCGCCCGGGGAGGTTTTGAAGATTCCATGACGTGACACACATGAAAACCCCCCGAAAACGAATTGGGGGCACAGACTTTAGATGTTATTATCACCACTCAGCAAGTCACTTTACTTTCTCCAACCTTCGTTTCCTCCATCTGTCAAATGAGAAGAAGACTATTTACTCGGCCTGCTTCAGACAGCCGTCATATGCTTTAAATGAAGCAATGAATGAGAATGCGCCAGAACACCGCTGAAATGTAAACACCGCTGAAATGTAAACACCGCTCACCACCTCCCTGCATCCTCTTTGCACTAAAGGAATCACTTGAGGATAAGGATCTGTTGTGATCCACCTTTGTAAGGCTCTCTCCTCAGACCAGGTAGAGCGTCTAAGATATAGTTAGTGCTCAGTAAGTCCTGGTTAAGTTGAATCAAATGCCACATCTGTTGTCACTGTGAAGTGGGCAGGGAGGGAATTATTAAATCCAGTTTACAGGTGAGGAAACTGAGGCTCGGGTAGGGTGGGGAGTCATGCTGCTAGGAAGAGGCAGAGCCAGGACACGATCCCTGATGTCTTGGCTTCCAATCCAGTGAGCTCTTCATTACCACCCCTTGGAATAGCTATTTTGGGGATCTGCAAAAAAAATGTTGATGTTTCCTGGGGGCAAGCCAGCCTGCTAGCTGTCTGGCAATACTGAGCTCTAATAACTTATCCAGGCTGGGTTTGAAAGTAGCTGCTCTCCTCTGGAGGTATCTGGATAACCTTGGAGTGTCCCCCTGGGTCCAGTTTCTTTGCGTCCCTCAGATGCTCACCTCCCCCGTCAGAGACCAGACCCCATGGAAGGGTATTCTACCTTGACTGGGACGCACAGCTGAGGGGCTGTCAAGAGGTGGAAAGGGGAAACCAACCCCACCCGAGGAGCATCAAGGGACAGACCCACCGAGAATGAGATGTCTGTCTCATCGTTATGATGAGATATCATCTCATCATTATGGCACCATAATACACCAGTGAGAACTCCCTTCCTGGGAGAGCTTTGGGTAGCTGGCAGACCTGGGCTTATGTCCCACAGCCTCTGTTAGGCGAAAGGCCACAACCTTCTGGACTGTAGTTTCCTCCCCAGCAAAATAGAGATGCTATTCACCTCATTGGATTTTATGAAGATTGAAAAGGATCATGAACGCAGAGCAGCTACTGTGGGGCCTGGCACATAGTAGGTGCGCAACAGGGGGTGGCCTCCCCTGTCTCCTCCTTCCCCATAATCCCAGAACTAATCATGCCTGGACTGCTGGCTCCTTCCACCTCCTCACAAGTTGTGAGGATTTACAAGGCAATACCAAGCAATTTCTGTTTCCTGGGAAGTACGATGCTGCTGTTTTGAGAGTGAAAAAATATGAAAGCTTAGCTTGCCTCCTGTCTTCTAGGTTTGAGACTCCAGGAGGCCTCCTGTGGCCATCCTGCATTTTTATGACCCTGGTGGGTTTCATCACTGGCTTTGATTCCTGGAAACTCATCTCCCATCCTGACCCTGAGAGCACTTGATTCGAGACATCAATCACAGTTTAGTGTTGAGTTCCCTGTTTACATATAACTGAAGACACTCTTGTTGCCAGATCTGAACTGCGGTCTCAGAATGTGGTGTCGGGGAGTCCACATGGCCCAGAAAAGAGTGAATGTTGTCACCCCCATCTCATTGTCTCCTGCTGCCGTCGCCGTGGGAACGCTATGCCAAGAAACAGCACAGCCTGCGTGGCCCCAGCCCTGCAGCATGCTGGGAGTGCTGGCGGGAAGAAATGATGTCAGTATCACCAGGCCAGGATTGAGGTGTCAGGACTCAACCAGCCCCCTCCAGGAAGAGGCTAACTGTACAGATTGCCAGGTCCAAGGGACTTCTGCAAATTCTAGTCAAGGTCTCCCAAAATATGTTTAGGTTGTTATAGGTATTATACCTACAACCAAAAGCTTAGATGTTCAGTAGTCAAATATGTTTCAAAATGATAAATTATGACATGTCAGACACTTCTCTTTACTGCAGGACTTATCAGAACCTTTAATAAACAAATATGCTTGTGGATCTCCAAGAGAGGAATATAAAACATAGGGTTTTGTCAACTTTTTAAAATTGCAAACCTTTTTTTAATCTCCAAAAAGAGCATCCAATGGGATCAGTGTTCTCCAAAATTTATTTTGGGAATTGCTGATCCAGGCTGGCAGCATTTCCCAGGGGCGCAAGGCAGGAGCTTGTGGGTCGTACTGTTCTCAGTATCAGGTGATGCTAGGAACACTCAGGGCCGGACTTTGAGGGAGGACTGAGAGGGACCAGTCACAAGATTAGGGCCTGGTTGAGCATCCTGTTTGGGGAGCCAGGCTCCATTTTCAGCAGGGGCTCAAGTTGATAACTGCTAACTGAAGTGGGAGAGAGAAAGCTGCAGACCCCACAGTGCAAAGATTAGAAGAGGGAGGCTACCGAATGGTAATTGGTGTGAACAGAAGGGTCTGAATCAGCAAGGATGCTTTTGTTTCAAGTAAGAAAACACCAGTCAAATGTGCTTAAGTAAACTAGAGAGCTTATTGGGTCATGTGACTGACCAATCCATCCAGGTCGACTGACTGTTCAGTCTTCAGGTATGGCTTGATCCAGGGATCAAATGCTGTCAGCTGGATAATGTTCATTTCTCTCCATTCTGACTGTAGTTCCTCTCTGTTGGCTTCATTCTTGGCCAGACTCTCTCTTCACAATGGCCACTGGAAGTTCCCACTGCTACATCTTTCTGGTTTCATGTTCAATGGAAAAGAAAGGCTACTTCTCAAACAATGTGCATGTGTGCACATACACACACATACACATACTAGAATTGAGTTCCATTGGCTATAATTAGCCTGACTTGGATCATAGGCTCATCTCTGAAGCAATTGTGCCTGGGGATAAAATAGACCAACTGGCTTGGCCTCAGCCCCAGGTGCCATACTTGGAGTCCAAGTAGAGTCTATCTCATCTACAGCTCATGGGGTAGGTAGGGGTAATGACTCTCCTAGAAGGAAACTGGTGATGAATGTCAGGCAGTAGACACAACGAATATTCACAACAGGCTGTCTTTCTGTCTGACACGCAGTGGTAGCAACAGCTGATTTTCCCATCCTGCCCAGATGGCATGAAAGGGCTTCTCCTACTCTGCCAGGCTGGCCTCTCATTGATTTAGTGGCTGGACAGAGGCTGAGGCTGCAGGTTATGAGAATATAGTGACCAGAGCTGGACATGGGAGGGACAGGTAGGGACTGATCAGAAAAGTGACAAGCTGAGTTATTCTGGAAGAGTTTGATATTTCAGGATATGAAAGAGCAGACAATAACCAGACTTAGGAGAACATGACAGAGTGCAGGGTCCCTGTCAAAGCCTAACTCTCAGAGGTCAAGGGACCCAAGCCTCACTCTGCCTCCCCTCTGGTCTGACCAATAGAAACCAGACACTAGGATCACCAGCCAAATGCCAACCAAGTAGCAACTTGATTCAAGGTCAGGTATATGCTTAATAACCCCCCACATGCAGAGCTCTCTGCACTGCCAGGCTGGAGAACATGGCCTACCTGAGGCTAAAATAGGGCTCTCAAAACCCTCACCCCTAACTTAGACCTTGGAACCTGCCTGGGGCAGTCAAGCAGACCGTGAAAACTTTACCCAAACAGACACCGGTCTGCCCAACACACCCAGAGAGAGTGACAAGCCACCCCAGCCTGGATCCCACCTTAGGGTTAGCAGGGAGCAGAGGAGTGAGTCCCCACGTCCGTCCTGTGGTGCAGAGAAGGCCCCCAGAAAAAGAACAAAGGCAGAGCCCATCACCCACTCAGAGTACGTCACTACCCCTCACAGTCAAGAGGCCAGTGAAGGTCAGTTCCCCCCAATCAGATGAGCCACCTCTCTCAATTAGGTGGGATTAAAAAGGGGCAAGGAGTAGATGCTCAGCCCCAGCATTCCCCAAGAGGACAGAAGTGCTGGTGGAAGTTCCCTCCTCCGTGACAGGAGTGGGCATGTGGGGTGAGAAGGACACTGTTTTTCAACCTGGTGCTAAAGAGGTCTAGTTTCTTCTCATGTGGCTCCAGGTAATCCTCTGGCCATGTGGGCTGGACCCAGGATGGGACTTGGGGCCCCACTGGATCAGAGAAATTGTTACCCAGAATAACCAAAAAAATATGATTTGAAAAGGCACGTGGATGCACACAGAGACACATATACACGTGTACACTCACAAATGTATGCCAGGAGATATATAAACCTCACTATGTGCCAGACACTGGGCTAAGCTTTGGGGCTATAAATTCCACTGGATGTGGTCCCTGCCCTCAGGCTGCTTCCAGCCTAGAGCAGAAAATAGGCCCAGAGAGCATCAATTCTAACACAGCGTGACACACGTGCTGAGGGAGCTCCGGGTCAGGAACGGGTAGTGGGTACACAGAGAATGGAGGACCCACACCTCCATGGTCAAGTGAGGGAAGATCTCAAAATGGAGCTAAGACAAGTTTTCCAGCTGTGGCAGCCGGATGCCGCACCACTGGATCAGACGGTTCCCATGCAGATGTTCTCTCCTGCTCTCTGAGCTCTGCCTGAGGATTTCCTGACCCTCCATCCTGGCCCGCCTCCTCCTCCCACCTGTGGCAGAGCTGCTCCGGCTGTCGAAGGTGACTCTGCTCTTTTGGCCATGAGAAGCCAACGTGTTCTGTCGTTTGGCGTCTGTGAAGGTTCTCAGCTCATCAGAGGGAGCACCGGGTGCCAGCCTTTCTGATGGATCTAAGGGCGAGTCTTTGCTTTTCTTCTCCCTGACTTTTGAAGTGCTAATCCTCCTGGGAGGCCAGGGAGTGGGCCCCAAAAGCAAGGATTAAGCTAAATAAAACAGGAAGGAGAAATTTAGATAACTTTATTAGGTAGGAAGGTATTAACAATGACACCACAGTCATATCTGAAAGTCACATTTTCTATCCATAGAAACGCATATCTAATTTTTTTTATACGTAAGTTAATGGAGGAATGGGACTGCGCAGAGTTACTTTTACCCTTTATACCCAGTCCGGCTGGAGCCCTGCTGTGCCTCCTACTGGCCCCCAGAGGGGCACAGACCTGCTGGCCACACCTGGGCACCCAAAGGGGGACAACAGCCTCTCAGAGAGGTGAGGTGTCTGGGCCCCACACATAGTGCCCTCCCTCTCACACCTGATTTCTTCCTGCTCTGAAATCCTAGTCAGAATATTCCCCAGAGAGAAAACTGTCCCTGCTTCCAGCAGCCCCGTGACCCCAAAAAGCCCATTGGCTCCGTTTGAATCTCACCGCCGGGGGGAATCCACAGCTGTCCCTGTGGGGAGTGAGTCCACACCTCGTTATTGCTCACGTGGCCCAAGACGACTTGCCCCTCACAGTGGACCCGCTCCTGCTGGCTCTGTGGCACTGGACGGCTCCTGGGTGGGCTTCTCCCCTGAAGAAAATTGTCATCCATTCATCCAATCAACCAACTAATGGTTAATGGACACCTACTATGGGTCAGGCACTGCTGTAGGCCCAGAGGATGGAGTAATTTACAAAACAGACCAGAATCCACGCCCTCATTGGAGGAGACAGAAAATAAACAAGATAAATGAGTAAAGTATGTAATATGGTGAATAATAAAGTGCTAAAAAGAAAACATAAGTCAGGGAATGGGAATAAATGTTGGGAGGTGAAATTTTAGATAAGGTGGCCAGAGAAGACCTCCCTGAAAAGGTGATGTTTGAGCAAGACCTGGAGAAAGTAAGGGAGCGAGCCATGTGGATCTGGGGGTGGAGTACCCCAGGCAGAGGGGACAGCCAGTGCAAAGGCCCTGAGGTTGGAGCTTGCCTGGGGTATCCAAAGAACAATGAAGATGAGCTTAGCAGGTCACAGGGGCCAGATGGTGCAGGGCCTCATAATCACGGCATTTACTCTGAATGTGATGGGGAGCCATTGAGGGTTTTGAGCAGAGGAGTGACAGGATGACTCTGAGTGCTGAAGAGGGCGAGGGTAGAAGAAAATAGGGAGATAGCCCTTATGTGGCTATTGCAAGAACCCAAGTGAGAAAGACAATGGCTTGGACCACAGAGGTGGAGTGGTGAGAGGGATTCAGATTCCAGATCTGTTTTGAAGGTAGAGCAACAGAATCACAACCAGACCAGCTGTGTGGTGTAAGAGAAGAAAAAGGAGTCAGGGACGACCCCGGAGCTCCTCGTCTGAGCAATGGAAGGTGGAGTTCCCATTTGCTAAGAAGGGAAGAACTGGAGGATGAGCCGGTTTGGGAAGGACCATCAGGAGGTCAGTTCTGGACAAGCCTGAGCACCCAAGTGAGACATGTAAGTGGGCAGTTGGGTGTCTGAGTGTAGATGTTAAGGGAGTGGACTGGGCCAGATTTATTTGTGAGTCCTCAGCATAGAGATAGTTTTTGAATCTCTGAGACTAGATTTAAATCTCTGAGACAAGATTCCCTAGGGATTGAGAGCTGAGTCAAAAAACTCATGCACTGTTGCCTCTGTGCCAGGCACTGTGCTGGCTCTTTGACATCCAGAGATGAGATTCGCCCTCAGGTCCGAGAGCAGAAGCAGCAGCAGCAATGTCAAAGGCATGCAGTCATTGCTGGTGGCAGGAAGCTCCGGGGTGCGAGGGAAAGCTGACCCTGAATGGCGTGGGGATGTCAGGGAAGGCTTTCTGAAGAAGAGGACCCTTGAGCTCCCCTAAGGGAAAAGGAGTATTCGGGCAAAGATGGTGGGAAGGTACTCCAGGAAAAGGGAACAGCGTGTGCAAAGGCAGGAAGTCAGAACAGAGCATGGGGCTGGAACAGGATGTACTCATGGAAGAGCGAGGGGGCTGGGAGGCTAGGGAAGGTGGAAGACAGGGCTCAGATGGGATTCTGGAGAGTGTGGACTTTGTCCTGAGGTATACAGGGAAGGGCTGCTGAAAACTATCGTCATGAGAATGTCATAGTTGGGTTCAGTGTATTAAGAGTCAGTACCTGGGACATGGGTGACACGTGTCCAGGTTGGCGATGGTCGTCAACCTACTTATGTGAAGCAGTTCTTGGAGGAGCCCATCAGTTTCTGAGCCTGCCACTTTGTCCCTGGCACAGTGACTACCCTGAAGCCAGAGGAGTGCCCCCCCAGGGCAGGGACATGCTCAGGCTCTAGGGAAGAAGGCGGGAGCTCCAAATCTATCAATGCTGCTCCCTCGCTTTATGGACAGCATCCTTTTAACCCCCAAAACCGCCATATGAGAGAGGTGTGAATATCTCTGTTTTCTAGAGTAGCCAATGAGGGCTCCGAGAGTTTATGTATCAAGTCCAAAGTCACTCAGCACAAATGTGGGGAGCCAGGGTTTGAACCCCGGTCTGTGGGAGCCTCCCCTGCTGAAGCATTTCTTAGCAAATGTGAACGTTTCCAACCAGCCAAGAGCACACAATTTGCAGGGCGGCTGATGATTAAACAAGTTGGCTAAGCGGTTCTCACGCCTCATCCACAGTTGTCCTTTCCTTGACATACTGTGTACAGAATTTAAATATTGTCTTTCAACTCAGTGCTCATTTTATTAGCAGGAAGCATTTAGAATGAGCCATTACACCATCATGGGGGCTTTTATTATTGGCCCTTAATAAATGCTTGATACTCAAAATGGTTATGAGCCACAGTGTGGGGATGGTCCCACCGATTGCTCTCTCCCTCCTCTGCTCTCTCTGCCATAAAATTAACTGAGGTATTCATTAAGAGACGTAGCATTTATCCTACTTTTAACTGGCATGATGCCGGAAAAATAAAATAAGCGTATCAGAGGAACGACAGAAGGCTTTTTAATGATAGCAAAGTTAAATTGCAAGAGCAGTCATTCCCACTGGCTTTTTATCACAAGCCAGGCCTCCAAGCAAGACCGCTAATGACATGGCCAAGGCCTGGGACCTGAATTCAAACTTCTTTATTTGCTCTTTAGAAGAGAGATTAGCATTTTAGTTCCCCATGCCTCTTTCCCTAGCTGGAGTGGTGATATTTAAGGAGGCCTTTACTTGCCCATTTCAGTTTTGCGCCATCAGCTTGATGCACTTGTCTTGTTTGCTGGCTTTAGCTATGCAGATGATGGGTCCTCCGTCCCCCAGGGTGGAGAGCTTCCAGGAAAGGAGGGAGGAGGTTCCTCCAGGCTGGCAGGGGCTACACAGGCTGAAGGTGATCGCAAGAGCTAACGATATGCAGGCGGTGTTGTGGCCAGGCTACCGTGTGCCAGGGGTCAAGACAGGGGTGACAAAGTGAAGCAATTACAATGGGGAACCGAGAAGTCTGCAGGGCATGGGGTGGTAGAACCTCAGGCCTGGATGACAGAAAAATAGCAACAGCTAACATGCTCCTGTATGCTCACTACACATTAGGCATAGGTCTAGTTTCCATGTGTCAAATCGTTGACCAATACCACAACTCTATGAAGTTAGTTCTAATATTATTTCTAGCTTACAGATGAGGAATCCTAGTACCAAGAGGTTAAGCAATGTTCCCAGAGTCCAGGCTTCCTGTTAACATTTGTGGGGCCCAGGGCAACAGTACCAATCAAGGCCCATTAGACCACACGTCTAAATATTTGAAAATTATGAACCCAGCTAACGAACTGTTAAGTAAAATATGTTTTCTCATCCTACTTGACAAATATACCTGTATAATGACCAGAACACCCAGTTTAACTTCAGAATTCTCACCCTTCTTGGAGTTCCAGACCAGAATCAGAAACCCAGGGAGAACTCACCCCCATTATCTTCTTACCCTCAGCTCTGTTTTAAACAGTGAGGGACATTTCAACTTGCATGTGGACACTCCAGCCCGCACATCTGAGCTCCAGACACTCCACTGCAAACAGCCACCAATAGGAATTGGGCGTGTGCACACCAGCACCATGATCCACCCTAGGGAGGATGGACCCACAAGTGAGTACCTCCTGGGTCCTGGAAGCTGGCTTGGAGTCATTCAGGCAGAGTTCCATGGTTCCAGGGACCCAACGTGTGGTTTAGAATGAGAAACATGGATTCCTGGTGGGCACGTCCTCTTGGCCCCTGTAGGGAAGGACACAGATAGCAGAGGGCCAGAGAAGCACTCTCTCAAGTGCAGGGCCAGAGCAGGCCCAGTGGCAGAGCTGATGTTTGAACCAAGCTGTCTGTCTCCAGAGTCCAGATACTGAAGCCCTAAGTGATATTACCTCTTAACAGCAAAACATAAAATCTACGTGGTGGGTATAGATTCCCAGAATCCCACAATGTTCCAGCAGGGAGAGAGCCGGGTGATTTAAAGATCTTCTAGTCTAACCCCTACACACTCTCACTTCAACTCTCCACCCATTTTATAGATAAGGAAACTGAGGCTCAGAAAGGTTAAGTGACTCTATCAAGGAGGTAGAGAGACCCAAGACAAAAAGCCAGGCTGCCTATCTGACTCCCGGCTCCTGCTCCACCCTGCCTTTCTCACGCAGCACACCAGCTTTCTAACGAGGAACGGATGTGTGTCCCTGCAGGGGGACAGCTCCCTCCATGCGACTCACAGTGTGTGTTCTAATGCCGAGGCGGAGATTCCTACTCCCATCTGTGTGTCATGCCGCAGGAGCCCTGGGTGGTGTCAGCGCGTTCCAATTAGCCTTCTGAATCATATTTGTTGTCTTAAAATATTTATATCCAACCACTTCCCACCTGCCAGAATTGAATTTTAGCCTCTTCCACAGTCTCGGGCCCAAAGGAGCACTCTTGTCACTTGAGTTGTTCATGACATCAGGGACCGCCACCAAGCGTGACAGTGTTTCCTAATCAGATGTAAGCGGGATGAATGGTGCCATGACCCAGGGCACCAAGGCCCTCGCACTTGGAGCTTATTGCTTCTGACAATGGCACGTTGCTTCCACCAAGAGAGGCCATTTGCAATTCTATTTAGATGCCTCAGCGGGCTCCACACTCCTGCCTGGGCTTTGGGGAGACTCCAGCAGATAGCTGCAGGGATGCCCCGCAGGCAGCCCCACATGCTTTACCCTTCTCGAGCCTGGAGAACGCTGGAGCATCTTTTGCTGCGGGTTAGGTTGACATTCTTCTTCCATAAGTGATCATCATCTCACGTACTTTTAATCCACAGGCAGCATAGTATGGTGGAAAGAACACAGTTTTAAAGTCAGGATTTATATCTAAAGTCTACCTCTTAATTGCTAGGTGACCTTGATTTCATTATTTAACCTCTCCAAGTACCAGTTTCCCCACTTGTAAAATGGGGATGATGAAGGAATTATGGTAAAGAGGAAATGAGCTGCGAAACCTGCTCCTAGCTTTCATGGAGCACCCACTCTGGGCCACACTGCATCCTTAATCCCCTTGAGATATGCAAAGTACCCAGTAGGGTATCTGGCACACAGTAGGCGTGCAATTTGTGAGGTAAGGCAGGGAGTATATAAGAGCCACACTTTTACAAAGGAGGAAACTGAGTCTTAGAGGAATTCAGTAACTGCCCAGACTCACCCAGCAGGTAAGCTGCAGTGCCAGGACCCACATCTGGGAGGCTTGGCCACAGTTCCAGGAGTCTCTCTATTCATCCCCAGAGAGAGCACACATCCGTACCCAAGGAAAGCAGCGTGGCTGAAAAGGTGTGTGGGTAGGTGACAACCTAGACCCGGCCTTCTCCCCTTGGGGGCTGCAATTGGACAGTTGAGAGTCCAAGCCAGGTTACCCACTGCAGGGCCCAAAATGATGCCAGGGCAGCCTCCTCCTCTCCAACACATTGGTTCCTCTCATGGGTTATAATGTGTATTTAAATACAGGTCCAATAAGATTTTGGTAGAAATTATATCAATAGTCTTCCTCCTATCCCTCATCCCCTCCAGGCCATCAATCTCAGAGTCCCCTCACCATGTCCCAGGAGGATGAGGACATGAGGGTAGCCATCCTTGAGGTGTCATGTAGGGTCAGACAACTGGGCTGGAGCTATGACCCTCTTTCCTAGCGGCATGACCTTGAGCAAGTCATTTGGCTTTCTGATCCTCAATTCCCCTTTCTGTACAATGAAGATGACCATGTGAGTTCTCTCATCCAAAGCAATATCCTTTAATTATTGGGTTATAAATCTGTCCACTCTGATAGCCTGCAAACTCCCTGAAGACAGGCTTCACTTCTTAATGTAAAAAAGTTGATCACCAGTAGCCATTTCCTATACTGGATTGAAAAAACTTTAGAAACTGTAAGATATAAACCCCATCGCTATCATGATCATCACTCATAGTAATAGTCATAATGTTATGAAGTTATTGGCAGGATGCTTTTCCATCCCGACTCTACCTTAATCCTGACAATGACTCTCTTCAATATGATTATCTTGTTTTACAGTAAGAACAGTGAGGTCTAGAAAGAAGAGTAGGATGGTTCCAAGGTCACGCGGATACTGAGCTACACTTGCATCCACATTAATATGATTCTAAATAGGCTCCATGACTTTTTCTTCCCCACACTGCTGTCTTTTGGGTTTTTAGGCTGTGCAGAAGCTCTTTCACACCAGCTGCTGTGCTCAGGAAGGTTGGGGTTGGGGCTGACATCTCACTTTTTTAAATTTTCTTTCCATTTTAATAAATAATATGTCACAATTCAGGCAAGCCGGCTGAATAATAATTTGTCAAGCCCAGAGCCCGACTTAGCTTGTTCCCACACCCGTCTTTCTACCTCCTACCTCTCTTTCTCAGTCCAGTCTTCGCACATCCTGCTGAGCTCCAGAAATTTCTGCCTGGGTGCTGTCATCATTCTCTGAGAAGTGGCAAATGTTAACTTTTTCTCTTTCCCCAAAGTTCTCCACTCAGACTATTGTGATAGACTTTGCAGCTTGGCGTGCTGCCGAGAGGAAAGCTGACAGCCCTGGGGGCCCTACTGAGAGGCCCAAGAAGTTGGATTTCTCCCCATGTCCTAGGCCCAGAACTTGGTCCCCTTTGACCTTGGTCTTGGTTTTTCAGAGTGTAACGGGGCTGGGCTGCAGTATGATCAGTTAGCAGCGGGAGCTCCCAAATAACAGATTTGTACTCCAACCTGAAAACTTTAAGGCTTAGATTTGTACATAATAAATATGTTCCTTACTTTCTAGTGCTATAAATCAAAGATTTCACATATAGACCTCCAGAACAAAAACTATTTTAGAAAAACTTTACATATGTAAGTTCATGGGTGCTGTATTGTTTTTCGTACATGATAGTCATCATCACAACAGCTGGCATCCATCTGAACCTTTTCAGCTTAGAGCAGAATTCCACATTTATGCTCTCATTTGATCATCACGACAATTCTACAAGAGGGATGAGAGCAAGTGTCAGTATACCCATTTTCTGGATGAGGAAACCAAGTAATAAGCAACATGCTGTGAAAACACTAGGGGAGGAGGGGCTGATTCTGACTGTGATAAGCAGGAACAGCTTCGTAGTAAGGATGGCATTAAAAATGAGTCTTGAAAAATGAGGAGTGTATAGAGAAATGGAAGCAATCATTCCAGCTTTATGGAACAGCGTGATCAAAAGTCAGGAGGCTTGGGAATTTCATGGTATGCCTGGGGTCTGTGGATAGAGGCTGGTGCCCAGTCACGGTGGGTCTTGACCAGCACCCTCCACCTGCCAAGGTGTTTATTACATGTTGCCTTAGGGTGGGCTCCCCAGAATCAGACCCTGTGACAAGGATTCATGTGAAAGTGATTTATTAGGAAGTATTCCTAAGAAAAATCAGTGAATTGGGACCTGGAAGATGGCCAAGCCAAGCAAGGCAACCAAACACAGTCTCCGAGAAGGAAACTTTACTCAGTCCCATGAGGCATTCTGGAAACAGTGTAGATCTGTGAGACTCCAAGCATGGTCCTGGACCAACAGCATCACCAATCACCAGGGAACTTGCTGGAAATGCAGAATGTCAACCCCAGTGCAGACTCTCCGAATAAGATTGCCACGTCTTGTTTAAATGGTCTAGAACACATCTCAGAGTTGACCCATAGCACATAAGGGAGCTGGAGCATTTACATACCCTGCACCTGTCAGTCATCAGTTAAGGTCTGCTCCCCAGGGAGTTACAAAATCCCAGGTATTTCCCGCATCCATGTGGTGGGTACAGATTGTGGCAGGCAGAGGACAGCCTATTGGGACTGAAAGCACACGAGGCCAAGCACCATGTCAGGAAAATAGGGAAGGCTCTAGGGGTGTGAGCAGAGCACCATGGGGTCTGGTCACCCAAGCAGCCCGATGCAAGCAGAGACTCATGAGCACATCCTTTAGCCCAGCATCTGTGGGCACAAAATCTCTCAGGCAGTCAGCCAGGGGAGGGTGTTGCTATGCAGAAAGGGTCCTACTGCAAACTAAGTCACTAATCTCCAGATTCACCCTGGGGAAAGTTTTATTACTGCCTGACACTTATCAGGTGCTAACAAAGGGTCTTAAGTAGAGTTAAGTAGGGTTTCCCCTCTTTAAATGAACAGATAAAACATATTTGCAATTAGAACATTAACATGTAAATGGACACCATTAAGGACTTCCAAATGAGTTAGTTCTATCAAGTAGGTAAAACATTTCCCTGAAACCCAGGGTGAACTCTTCAGTTGCTTAGCAAACTCCTGCCCTATAGACCACTGTGGGAGCAATCCTTCTGGAACAAGGGCCAATTCAGGAAAAATAAAAATATGCAAGGTCAGAGTTCTTTTCCATTCAGTTCAAAAATAGCTATAGTGATCCCATGAAAAAAACAAAAAGGGTGTATTATTAACTCAATTTATCTGCTTTATTGTCTAGGACAATGTCAATTAGAAAATTTGGCACTGTTTTTTAACCTGTAAAATATTAATATCTAGGCATTTACGAGGAATAGCATCAGAGAGGCAGCCTTCTAAGTTCTCCTCCTGAAATCAAATCACAAACACGTCATGGAGCCAGATAGGGTGTGGATTTGCTATACAATAAAGGAGTCAGCTTCTACCTGGTCATGGTTGATTCATCACAAGATCTGAATTGTTGAGCACGTGAAGTTGGGGGGTGAGGGACCTGAGAGCAGCCACACCTCTCTGCTCCCTGCCCATCCAACAGACCCCAAGGGATGTAGATGGTCCTCAGTGAATGTCACCTTAGCAGCAGAGTGAACTCATCTTCTCAACCCCATTTACAGCTCCATCCTTCAAAATGTGTCCAAGCATTTTTTTTTTTTTGAATCTATGTAGTAATGTGTAGCTTCTGGCTATAACATACCTTTATTAAGAAGAAGGAGAAGAAAAAAAGGAAGGGGAGGAGGAGTAAGAAGAGGAAGAGGAGGAAAAGAAAGATGCAGAGAAGGAAGAAGAAAAGAGAAAGAAGTCTTTCATGGTGAAGTGAAAAAAAAATAGCTTCTGAGAGAAGGATCACTGAGGGTGTGATCCTTCTGTGATCACACTGTGTGTGAACCCTGGGATTAATTCCCCAACATGCAGGCCCCCTCTTTTACTGAATAATGGGATAGAATTGATTAATCAAAGGCTCAGGAAAAGGCGTGTAGCACAATTCAGGCCAATGGGATAAGAAGAGAAGTTTGCTGGAGGATTCTGGGGAAATGCTTCCTGTCTTAAGAGGGAGCTTTGTGGAGTCTGTTTCTCCTTCCTGCAGATGTGAACAAGAAAGTTTGTAACACTGATCTGGAGTAGCCACTCTACAATCACAGGGGGAAACAGCCTTTGGAGAAAGCCAGCACTGTGAATGGTGGGGGAGAGAGGCCTTATAATTTTGCCCACCCTAGCTCTAGGTGGCTCGCAGTTCCTTCTCCCCCTTTCCTTTCTTCCCTTCTTCTTTTAACACTTTTTTACTTTACTGACATATGATCACTATACAATAATATGCACATATTTAATGTGTTCAATCTGATGAGTTTTGACAAATACATATACCTGTAAACCCATCAACACAATCAATAGAATAAACCTTTCTGTCACCTACCAAAGTTTGCTCATGTCCCTTTGTAATCCATCCCTCCTTCCATCTCCATCCCTAGTGAACCACTCATCTGGTTTCTATCACTACATTAGTTTGCATTCTCTAGAATTTTATAGAAATGGAATTATACAGTATATTCTCTTTCTTGTCTGAGTTCTTTGAGCATAATGATTTTTTGACTTCTCTATATTGTTGCTTGTATCAACTAGACACACTTATTAGTACTGGTACCTTTTTTGTAAATTCCTTAGAATCTTCTACATAAATGATTGTTTCACCTGTGAATAAAGTCATTTTATGTCTTCTTGTCCAATTTATATGCCTTTTACTTATTTTTATTGTCTTCTTGCACTAGCTGGGACTTCCATTACAATGTCGAATAGAAGTGACAAGAACACACATTCTTGACTTACCCTTCATCTTAGGGGAAAATCATTCACTCTTTCACCATTTTTATTCAAGTCTTCTATACTCTTACTGATTTTTTGTCTACATATTCTACACATTATTGAGAAAGGGATGTTGATGTCCCCAACTATAACTGTGGCTTTGTCTATTTCTCCTTTCAGTTCTATCAGTTTTTGCTTCACATATTTTGAAGCTCTGCTGTTAGTTGCATAAATGTTTATTAGTATGTCCTTTTGGTGAGTTGACCCCTTTATCATTATGAAATGAATCTTTTGTCCCTGGTAACATTCTTTGTTCTGTAATCTAGTTTGTCCAATATTTATAAAGCCACTCCAGTTTTCTTTTGATTCATGTTAGCATGGTTTACCCCATTATATCCGTTTACTTTTAGTTTTGTCTTTACGTTTAAAGTTGATTTTTTGTGGAGAGCATATAGTCAGGTCTTGCTTTTTCTATATCCAAGCTGACCATCTCTGCCTTTAATTGAGATGATGACTATTTTGTTTAATGTGATTATTGATGTGGTTGGTTCTAAATCTACCGACTTGCTATTTGTTTCTCTTTGCCCCATCTGGTCTTTGTCCTCTTTTTCTACTTTCCCTGTCTTCTTTTGGATTAATTGATTATTTTTTATAATTTCATTTTATTTCCTTTGTTGGCTTCCCAATTCTGTCTCTTTGTTTTCTGTTTTTAGTGGTTACTCTAGAGCAAGGTTTCTCAACTCTGACAGTATTTGCATTTTGGGCTGGATGATTATTTGCCATAGGATGTTGTCCTGTGCCTTGCAGGATGTTTAACACTCCTGGCCTCTATCCACTAGGTACCAGTAGCACCCATCCCCACATTGCGACAAATAGCCCCAGGATAAGCAACCCTAAAACCAGCTCTAGAGTTTAAAGTATAAATCTTTAATTTATCACAGTCTTTCTTTAAGCAAATATTATACCACTTCATGTATAGTATAAGATACTTACAAAAGTGTACTTACATCTCCTACCCCACCTTAGTGCTTTTTTTGTCATACATTTTACTTCTACATGTGTTATAAACCCCACAATATATCATTACTTTTGCTTTTTGAACACAATCTTTTAAGAGATTTTTTTAACAAGAAAAAATATTTTATATTTACTCACATATTCCTTATATACATTCAGATATCCATCTGGTATCATTTTATTTTCTGCTTAGAGGACTTATTTTAACATTTTGTGTGGTAGTTGTCTGCCAGCAATGAATTCTGTTATCATTTGCATGTTTGAGAAAATCTTTGCTTCACCTTTGTTTTTGATATATATTTTCACCAGATATAGAATTCTAGGTTAACAGTTACTTGCTTTCAAGTACTTTAAAGATATCACTCCACTCTCTCTGGATCTCATTGTTTCTAAGAAGTCTGCTTTTGTTTTAATCTTTGTTGATCTGTATACAATGTGTCTTTTTCTCTGACTTCATTTGAGATTTTCTCTTTATCACGACTTTTCAGCAATTTGATTATTACGTGCTTTGTTGCAGTTTTCTACGTTTCTTATGTTTGTAGCTCATTGATTTCTTTGCATCCATGAGTTTGTAATTTCCATCAAATTTTGAAATTTCTGGCCTTTAATTCTTCAAAAATTTGTTTTCTCCCCTCTCCCCCTTCTTCTGTGATTCCAGTTACATGAATATTAGGTCATTTGATATCATCCCACAGCTCACTGATACTCCATTATTTTAATTTTGTCTTTTCTCTCTGTGTTTCACTCCAGATAGTTTCAATTGCTATGTCTTCAGGTTCACTGATCTTTTCTTCTGCAGTGTCTAATCTGCTGTGACTTCTATCCAGTGTATTTTTCATCAAAGATACTTTTTTCATCTCTAAAATTTTGCTTTGGGTCTTCTTGATATCCTCCATGTCTCCCTATCATGTTCCCTTTTCTCTATCTTCTTAAACAAATGGTATGTGTTTATAACAGCTGTTTTAATGTCCTTATCTACTAATCTGATCATCTGTTTCACTTTGGGGTATGTTTTTATTGATTGATTTTTCTCATTACCATGGGTCATAGTTCTCTGTTTCTTTGCATGCCTGATAATTTTTTATTGGATGTCAGGCATTATGAATTTTATGTTGTTGGGTGTTGTCATTTTTCAATTCCTTTAAATGTCTGGGAGCCTTATTCTTGGAGGCAGTTTAGTTACTTGGAAACAATTTTGATGCTTTAGAGTAAGGACCAGCAAACTACATTCTGCATAAAACATCCAGCCCACTTTCTGTTTTCATAAATGAACTTTTAATGAAACACAGTCATCAGCTCCATCCATTCATTTACGTATGGTCTGTGGCTACTTTTGCATGACAATACGAGACTTAGGTAATTGAGACAGAAACTATAAGGCCTTCAGAGCCTAAAATATTTACTCTTTGGCCCATTACAGAAAATGTTTGCCAACCCCTGCTTTAGAGGCTTGCTTTTAAGCTTTACTTGGTGGGTCCCGGGCTGCCCTAGTCTATGGTTAATTTGTCTCCACTACTGAAGCAATATCTTTCTGAGGACTCTGCTCGATGCCTGGTGTATTGCAAAGTTATTGCACTCTGGCTGATGGAAACACGTAGTATTCCTGGCCCTGTTTGATCCCTGGGAGTTGTTCTGCCTTCAGTGGTTCTTTATCTGAGCCCTAGCAGTTTCTTCACACACATACATTCATCAGTGCTCACTGAAGACTCGCAGGAGACTTTCTGCAGCTCTCCAGAGCACTTTCTCTATACAGCCTTATCTCTTAGGTAATCTACCCCATCAATTCTGGGTGTCTGGCCTTCCTGAGAGTTCAACTCTGTCACCTCAACTCAGGAAGTCTGCAAGGCTCTGTTAGGGTTCTCCCTCCCACTCCTGCAGTCTAGAACTCTGCTAGCAGTAGGATGGGATAAGTGTGGATCTCACCTTGTTTGTTGTCCTTCTCTCAAGGAGCACTGTCCTGTATTGACTATGTCCAATGTCTGAAAACCACTCCAGGCTTCTTATGTGAACTAAAGGATTTACCATTTGTGCCAAGTTTAGTTGTTTTTTCTGTTGTGTGCAGCCCCAAACTCCCCAACTGGTACAGTCATCCAAAAGGAAAGGGTGCCAGTTTTGTGCAGAATATATTATCCCTTTAAAGGCTGAACAGCCAAGTCATGAAGGAGATAGTGGAGCAAACAAACAGAGCCCAATCTAGAACTGAAAAACAACATACTGCTCTAGGAAGGGGATATTTCAAAATAATAGAGTCGATTTTTACAGATGCCGCTGGGCAGCATTACAGACAAGGCTTAATCAGTTTGATTTCCATTTAGACTTTTGTTGTTATTGTTTTTTTTGTTTTGTTTTAATAAGAGATTCCAGAGAATGTGCCTGAGGACTGGAACTGAATGAATCTTTGGGGCAAATTTCCCTGTTTTATTAACACTGGAAAAGGAGTGGTGGGAGTTGATTGCTCCTGAGATATTTAATGAAGGTTCTAGGTCTAATGAATTTAAAATGTTTGCTTCTATTAAGCAGGTGCTGGATTCCACATAAATCTATACTACTTCCTGGGGTTAATAAGTTCTGGAAGCTTAGTACCCTCTATTTGAAATAGGACTGCCTTTTATTGTCCTAAACTTACTGTTGAATTGGAGCAAACCCAGCAAGGTCACAGGTCACATGGACCAATACTTAGGTAGGATTAGTAGGTCTGGTGGTGGCACTGGATGTTTGCCATGAAGAGGCTAGAGGCTGATGGAAAGCAGGGAGGTGTGTAAAGAGGATGGCAAAGGATGGGAGTTGAAGGCAGGACTTTCGGAGAAGTTTCAGGCTTTAAATTAAAAGGAGTCAGAGCAAGCAACAGGGTACAGGTCAAAGGTAAGGATGATCAGGAGCAGGTTGGGTAGTCGCATTTGCGATGTCTGTTGTGAAAGACACAAAGAACCAAAAATTTGACACATTCAGGACATGACTGCAAGTCATGGATAAAGTTCCATTTTAAAGGCATAGATCTAAGGGCCCAGGCCCTTTCCTCCAAAGTCTCAAATTTCCTTAAAATGATGCTTAGGAAATTCAGGGCATTCGTGACTTTGTCCACTTCCAGCATGTCCTCTCGCAGACAATGCCTTTCTAGACCGATATGTTTCAGATGGAGAGTTTTTACACAGGATGTGTAGGAGGAGGGGTCCTCCAGTGTTAACATAATGGTTGATGACATATTGAGCTTGGAGGCAGGACACTTGATTCTACTTTTGTACCTTCTGGGTCACTAGATAGCCAGGTAGAATTGGGCAAGTCGCTTTAACCTCCTGGTACCTTAGTTCCTCCTCTTTAAAGTAAAGGGGTTGGGTCATATGGCTCAATTTTAGACAGACTCCTTTAACTCAACACTATTTAATGCACCAGTTGCCACAGGAGACATTTCACATACAACGCTCAAATCCTCAAAATAGCCTCACGACATAGACATTATCATTATTAGCTTAATTTGTCTGATGAAGAAACTGAAGTTTGAAGAGTTCAAGGATGTACTCAAATTTGCACAGCTAGGAGACGACAGAGGCAGAACTCCATGGCAAGTCTCAACTCCAAAGCCATAGGTTCCCTTCTACCTTTACCCAATTACAATTTTGCAAAGCGTAATTGAGCATATGTAGTCGGAATGCAAATCTTGAAATCTGATATAAGCCACAAGGAAACAGACCAGGAGAGTATGGATGGTGCCCCTCTGGTCCATCACTGCTCTAACGAGGGCTTGATGGAGAACTGCTGATGGAAGATTATCATGGATCCAGTAAGTGCTTTTTGGGTCCTACTCATCAGATTTTGACATAAAAGCAGATGCAGTGTCTGTGGCCTAGTTTGAGTAGATTGAAATTACCTCTGCTACTGAAAACTTTGGGGGTTTCAGTAGGGAAGGAAAATCCATTTAAAATCAATATCCTTTTTCTAAAAGTAAGGGCTCTCAAATTAAGCATTCCTTTCATGCCTCAGCAACTTCTGAATCTAGCAATTAATTACTGTAATGTTAAAGGTCTTTCATGTTTATGATACATGCTTGCATTCCGTAGGCTTATTATAAATTATAATTTTTTGATTAACTTCCCTCATATTAATTATTTGCACTCTATTATATCTTTGTTGATCGTTTATATAGGATTTGAAAGTAATAAAACTGTTTTTCATCAAAATCACTCTATGATTCCAAATTTCACTAAAGTTAATAAAAACTGTTTTGCAAAGGGTGACAAATAAAGGTTAGTTTATGTAAAGCCAGTTACTTTGAAAACCCACTATCCTCTGTGGGGGTTATACTGTAGAGTGAGGAGGCAGACAGGCTTCACATCTGAGCTTTGCTTCTGACTAGCTGTGTGGCCTGGAGCATGTTCATTTTACCTCTCTGACTGTCAGTTTCTTGATCTGTAAAATAGGGACAATGAAAATAATAGCTACCTCACGTTAATAAAAGTTGTGAAATGTTTTAATGAAAGAACCGCAGAAGCATTGAAAATTCACCAGTACACTC
The DNA here is from genome assembly GCF_037783145.1 of Equus przewalskii. Lineage (NCBI taxonomy): Eukaryota > Metazoa > Chordata > Mammalia > Perissodactyla > Equidae > Equus > Equus przewalskii. The sequence goes on from NC_091840.1 coordinate 39,502,815, forward strand.
ATGAATCAAATATGGAGCATTACTCTCCTTTAACGAAAAATCAACAGGAAGCTGTCACATTGATAAGGATGTTGCTAGAAACCTGGGCAAGTTGGAAGGGAATGAATTTACTGCTTCTAGAACAGTAGCCTGTCGTTGTATACTTCACACTGTGAAGAGCCTGCAACCCCTCCATTTAAATACAGTGGCTCAGGATAAAATGACAAGGATCTCAAGGAGATAATTTCAAAATTGCCACTGTTTCCTTTGTTGCTGTCTATATTGATGTTGTCTTGTCCATTATGATAGAAAGAGTCTTTTTGAATTTCAAATATGTACTCAACACAGGCAGGGAAGAGAAGGAGGTACTAAAAAAGGACAAATTAAAATTACAATCAGCTAATGATATTCTCTTGTAATTGAGACACTGATTTTCCTGACAGTGGTCCAGCCCAGTCTGGCACCTCCTGGCAACCTAGATCACAGAACAATAATAATAATAACCCCAACCACTGAAGGCATTGTTCAGAGCTTTGGAGACTTGCAGCGCTTTCTCCTTTATTATCTCGTTTGGTTCTTACAAGAACCCTGCAAGGAAAGCAAGAGTCAATAGCGACTCCAGCTCGCCAGCGGCTCAGGTCAAAAATCTTGGCATCTTCTTTCTTACAAAGCCCACATCCAACCTGCTAGCAAATCCTGTTGGCTGTTCCTTCAACAGCTGCACAGAATCTGAGCACTTCTCTACCACCACTGCCTCCCTGCTCCAGGCAATCATCATCTCTTGCCTGGATTACTGTAGCAAATTTCCAACCATCTCCCTGTTTGTGCCTTTGAGCTGCAATAGTCAGTTCTCAATCCAGTAGTCGCTCTGAGATCCTTTTAAAACACAAAGAGATCTGTCACTTTTCCACACAAAACCCTCCATTAGTTTCTCATTTCATTTGGATTGAACATCAAAATCACCAGAATTTTCTACACAATCTGGTCACTATTACCTCTGGTCTCAGCTCTCGCTGCAGACCCCTCACTCAGCCTCCATCACACTGGCTTCCTTGCTGTTCCTAGAAAAAGTCTGGGGTCTGTTTTTTTGTTCTTTGCTTTTTGTACCGGTGTGTCTCTAGCACTTAGAAACATACCTGGCTCAATAAAGACTTGTCTAATGTAGTGGTTTTTTTAAATGAGCTCTGGAGTCAGACCACATGGGTTTGCATTTCAGATCTACCACTTACTAACTGTGTGATTCTGATTGGTCTCCTCAGCTGTAAAATGGGGACAATAGAGGCACGTGTTTCATAGGGGTAGTGAATTGAATTGTGTCTCCCATGAAGATATTTCCAAGTCCTGACCCTTGGTACCTGTGCATATGACCTTATTGGGAAATAGGGTCTTCGCAAGTGTAATTAAGGGTCTCAGCATGATGTCATCCTGGATTTAGGGAGGACCCTAAATCCAGTGGTTTTTGTCCTTGAGAGAAAGAAGAGGGAGATTTGAGACACAGGAGGCAGAGATTGGAGTGATGTGGCCACAAGTCAAGGAATGCCCGGGCCACCAGAAGTTGGAAGAAATAAAGACGGGGTCTCCCTAGGTCCTTTGGAGGGAGCGTGGCCCTGCTAACACCTTGATTGCAGGCTTCTAGCCTCCAGAGCTGTGAGAATAAACTTCTGATGTTTTATGCCACCAAGTTTCTGATCATTTGTTATGTCAGCTCCAGGAAACTAATGCAATAGTATTGTTGAAAGGATTTAATGATCTTATCTGTATAAAGAGCTTTATTGTAATCATTTCTGTAAGTGATAGCTCTTAGTATGAGCCTTATTTTAAAGACAATAAAATCAAAGTGTTGAGAGGATCAATAACTTATCCAAGAGCTCAGCGATGCTACATGGGGGCTCAAAGAAGAGAACTCAGATATTATGGCTCCAGATTCTGCCAGGCTGCCTGGCAATCTGAGGACAGATGACCCCCGGCTAATGGTAATCTCAATTAAGTCTCTTTCAGCTCCTAATATTCTATGAGCTGGCCAGATGCTTTTCGACAAATGGAGGGGTTGTTTTCTCAGTCAACCAAAACTCCCCAAAGTTTCCTGAATGGCTAAAGCAAACATCCCAGATGTGAAACAGAGCGCACCCCATGACCTTTCAGTCTGCCCACAGAGACCAAAAGAAACGGAGCAGTTAGCCCGTCAGACTTGCCTGGTGGGGCCCCCACCTCTCGAGTGACCACTTAAGTCTCTGAGCCCGGCTGCTTCACAAAACTCCACACACACAGGCTCAGGAAGTGGGAAAGGTGCCTGAATGTCATCAAGAGTCAGGATTCTGGTCAGTCGTAAGGAGCTTCAAGAAGCATGGTTTCTAAACCTCAGAGGGAACCCAAAGAGCTGAATGAGTTCTCTCAGTCAAGTTTCCCGGCAGAGATGTTCCCTGTAAATCAGCAAGCCCTAAATCACTGCCCAGGGCCGACTGTGATTCCTGGCCGGGTGGGGGCGGGATGGTGGTGATGGCGGTGGTGGTGGAACGTAGGGTGAGGAGGGGCTTCAAATGAGACTGTGCCCTCCACCTACATCACCAGCGCTGGGTCCCAGGAAGGGATGGTTATGTTGCTTAATGGGCATTGGATTCTGAGCAGGCTGGGAACACAGGGATCCAGCGGAGGGGAGGGAAGCATCAGGAATACAGGGCGAGCCTCCCCACTTCCGTGACACCTCCCTGAGACACCACCTGCTCACTGTAACTCAGATCACACACCCTTCCCTACCTTATGAGGCCTGGGTTGGAGGCATTTGCTGAGCTCTGGCCTCTAACAATATAGCTAACAAACTATCTCCTCTAGCTGAACGAGTCTTGAAGAGAAGTGCACCTCATTAGGAAAACTGGCTGCATGCCAGAGAATCTTGCTGGTTTTTTTTTGGCAGGTGGAGTCTGATCCCCCACTCCTGATGGAGAACTGGGGCTGGGGGTGGGGTCTGTCATCCAGAGATGCAGTGTGTAGGACTGGAGAACAAAAGTACAACCATATCCTGAGAGAGAGCACCTAAGACAAGCAGAAAAGCACTTCTAAGCTGGTGCCAAAGGCAAGTTCAGAAGCTGAAATAAGGAGGACAGGAGCAAGGAGCATTGAGCAAAAGAGTTGGTGGCCCAGAAGTGATTTGGTTGGGGTTGGGGTGATCCTGGGATGCTCCCAGAGCCTATGGTAAGGCATTATGACAAAGCAGCTAAACTTACACATTCTGGAGTCAGCCTGCTTGGATTCCAATACCAGCTCCGCCACTCTGTAGCTCTGTAACTAAGGCAAAATCTCTGAACGGCTCTGTGCCTCCATTTCCTCATGTGTAAAATGAAGTTTGCAGAGAAGATTAGGAGAGTTAATTCATAGAAAGTACTTAGTGCCTGGCGTAGAAGCGCGTATAAGAAGTGCTCAATAAATATTTATTCTTATCAGTGTTATTATCGTGAATAGACCTATTAACAGGGTTGAGGGGTGCTGGATGGAAGGGCTTACTGAAGGCTGACAATCAGAAGCATCCCCACCTCTGCCTAATCCCCCTGCTTCCTCTCCTCACTGTGGGCGACAGCAAAACGCCATGGTATGGAGGCCCCCTGCCAGGTTGGAGGACCAAGACTGCATGGTTGAAACAGCAGAAGCAGCAAATGCTGCAGGGCATTTGTGTCTTGAGCTACTGCTCAGTGATCTCGAGTTATGTTTCTGAGCGTTGGGAGTAAATAAAACCATTGTTGGCCAAGTCTTGTTCTCAGTGATTTAGGATTTTGGGTCAAGATCCTATAGTAAGTCTTTCTGTAGTTCCCTGGCCACTTCTTTCCGATTGTTTTTATTCCTTGGAGGATCTGAGGGGACGCCAGGCTTCTTAAAGTGGAGGTGGCCTTACTGTTTATCTGGAGAGCCACGGAGGTGAGTAAAGGAATCTATGAAGGAATTACAGATGGATTGAAGATTGTTGCAGATGAAACATCTCTGAAGCAGTCTGTAATCAATTCCTACTTTCATTCCACAAACACTCGCTGCATCCCTCCCATGGCAGATGCACACCAGGCCCTGGGAAGGCCATGATGGTCCCTGCATCAAGGAGCCCCACCAGATGAAAAGGAAGAACCTGTCCACAAATGATTGGAAATGGGTGTGAGTCATGGTGAAAAGTCAGAATGAAAGGGCCATTCGAGCAGAGGAACTAAGTCTGCAGCCATTTGTAATGAACACAACATGAGCTTTAGCATCAGCCAGACCTGATTTCAACTTCTGGCCTCATCACCTATGAGCTACAGAAGTTTCTACAAGCCCCTTAACTTCACAGCCTCAGTTGCTTCACCTGTGAAATCACACTGCTACCTACCTATGGGCTCGTTGAGAGGATTGTTGGAGATAATATATAATGTAGCCCAGTTCCCGGCACATGGTAGAGAAGCAACAAAAATCTGTTCCCTTCCACTGGAGGAGGTCCAGCAAGGGCTTTATAAAGGAGGGACCGTTTAAGCAGGTTCTGAAGGAGGAATAAGAGCTTGCCAGGTAGAGTGGGATGCATTTTGGAGATTCTTTCAACAATATTGTGATTTGTGCCCAACTTTTTAGGAACCCATATGCCCACTGACTGACAGTAATTTTACAAAGCCAGACGTGTCTGTATTCTTTTTCTATCCAGAAAAAGATCTCTTTTTATTTTTTTTATTTTTTTTGTGCTTAACGGTTGTTTTGTGGTAGTTACAAAACGTGCTCTAACTGCCAGCAACGAATCCGCCAAAAATATCATAGAGGGCATTAAATGTGCCAAGAAACTGCAAGGAAGGCAGGAACTGGTTTCCTTCCATTAAAATGGCGCAAAATCTTGCAGATGGAAAACCGGTGCTGAACCCAAAGAAGAGGTAGCTGAGCTCAGGGCTGCACACCTGGGTCTGCCACGTGCCCCCGCTGGTGGCTGTGCCCAAAGGCACGGAAGCTGTACTGGATTGCATTGGGCCCCGGGGACCCTGTAGCATCCAAGCTGCCCAGGAGCTTCCATTTCTCGTGCACTAGAAATTCTAGCCAATGTGGGGAAAGAAAGAGGAGAAGGCAAGGCTCTCTCCCGGGATGGGTTCTGGGCTGAGATCAAGGAAGAAACCATAGTGGTGCCTTGGGTGTAGCACCCCTGGTGATGGCTCTGGGCACTGCTCCAGGGAGACTGGAGGGGAAGCAGGGTCCACACTGACAATAAGCCAGTCTGCTAATTCAGATTTGTGTATGTACACACACACACAGACACACACACACACACACACACACACAGCCTCCCCTCCCTCCATGGGGCCCTCTTCTGCTGGGCTGTCTTTTTCCAGAATGACCACTGGAAACTGATCTGACCTGGTCAGTGGAGAGGAACAGAAGGGTAGATGATGCTTGTCTGCTCGTTCTCCTGTTACTCAGATCCTACCTTCCACCTCAACTGTTCTCTCTGTCTGGACTGCCCTCCCCATCTCCTTTCCTGACCTCAAGACTCTCAGTTCAATGTCGCCACTTCTGTCGACTAGACTGTAAGATCCAAAGCGTAGGGGTCATATGGTCTTATTCACCATCTGTCCCTGGTGCTGAGCATGGTGCCTGACGCACAGTAGGTGCTCAATAAATGTTTGCTGACCAAATAACAAGCCAAGTCTTCTCTAACTCCATTTCCCATAAAGAGTGGGGCTTCACTTGTAATTTCTCAGCTCCACATTTTCTATCACACAGTTGTTTACAGATCTGTCTCCCCTTCAAAACTAGGGGCTCTAAACCTAGGGTCATGGAAAAGCTTCAGGGGAATCCAGGAACCCCCTGAATTGTACACAGGATGTAAGTGTGTGTGTGTGTGTGTGTGTGTGTAAGCACAGGTTGATCTTCTTCTGGAAAGAATGTCCCAGCTTTGATCAGGTTCTCACAGAGGCCATGACTAGAATAAAGTCAGGAACTAGACTAGTCTGCAGGGGACTGGACTGTGCCCCTTTGAGGCCATGATCCTGACTAGCACATTGCCCAGCTCACGGCAGGTACTGCAGATGTGTTCATTGAGCCAGGGAGTGAGAGACTGAGCCTAGGCCCTGGACTGGGTCTCCACCATTACCAGACTCCTGGACGGTGCCTCCTCCAGTCACAGCCTCCCCCACCCTCAAGACTGAGAGATTTGAGCCTTTCAGAAATGAGCGCGAGAGTAGAGAGATCACTCGTGCTTCTCTCATACCCAAATGTCAACCGATAGGAGAAAACTGCATCTTAGCAAGCAGGAACAGAATGCCAATCAATATCCCAGCTCCCTCTTCTGGAACGGAGCCAGGGCCCCCCCTACTCAGTTTACCCCATGCCCTCCTACCCTCGTCCATGTCTTAGCTTGTGTGGGCTGCTATAGCAAAATACCATGGCAGAGGCTTATAAACAACAGACATTTATTTCTCACAGTTCTGTAGTCTGGGAAGTCCAAGATCAAGGTGCTGGCAGCATCAGTGTCTGGTGAGAGCCCGCTTCCTGGTTCATAAGTGGCATCTTCTAGCTGTGTCCTCTCATGGTAGAAGGGGCAATGGATCTCTCTGGGGTCCCTTTTATAATATCACTAATCCCATTCATGAGGACTCCATGTTTATGACCTAATCACCTCCCAAAGGCCCCAGGCCCTACTTCCTAAAACCATCCCATCGGGCATTAAGTTTCAACATATGAATTTAGGGGTGGGGCATAAACATTCAGTCTACAGCAGTCCACTAACCTTGATTTATTGTGTTTGGTGCCCCCTTTATCTGATAGCAGCCCCTCCTCCCTAGGACCGTTTTCCCTGCTCCCTTTGTCCAAGGTCATGTCCATGTCCCTCACCATCCCTTAATTCTGCTTGCCTGTTTCCTTTGTTCGTGGTAACAGCTGTCTTTACCCAGTAGCATGGGAGCCCCTTTTTAATATGAGGGCTCTAGGATTTCTGGGGGGTCGTACACTGTCAGACAAGCCTCATAAAATCTCTCTGGTTTTCAATGAATCCAGCTCATTAGGCAGGTTGAAGGCCAGTGGGGCACACAGGATCCTTCTGCAAGGCCGGGGACTTGCCTTTCCCTGTGACCTGAGCAGCCATTGAAGAGTTTCCCCCAGCCCCACATGAGCTCCTTCATACACTGGAGGAATTGTAATGGGGAAAGCAAGGTGACTTTACTGGAAACCCCAGTCCACTTATGGATGCAAGCTGACCCCAGCCACGTGCATCTTTGGATATGGAACAAAGATGTTCAGATTCAGGATTGACTAGATCAGGTACACAGGTGCAGGTCTTGCTGCAAATGCATCTACTGTTTCCTCTCTGCCCTCTGCACCTCTGGGGAGAGGCTGGCCGATGCACGCACTCACCCATCCTGTGGTAGCCATTCGGAAGTGCTCTGAGGATGGGACATTCAAACCAGGGCTCGGAGTGATGAGGGGTGGGTCAGCATTAAGTCATGGAAAGACGGCATTCAGGCTGTGTGTCTCTGAGCCTGTTTCCTCACCTGTGGAATTGGGAATAATTCTTGCTCTGCCTGCATCCATGAATTGCTGTCACGATCAAATGAAAGAATAGGTTTTTTCACTCATATTCAACAAGTCCTTATTGAGTACCTACTATGTGCCAGGCTCTGGAGGTATAAAGGGAAATACACCCTGCCCTCAAAGAGCTCACAATCTAATGGGGGAGACAGACAAACGATCAGTTTCAATGCAATGTAGAAAGTGCTATGGCACTGTAGGAAAGCCCACAGGATGCCATCTGCCCAGTCTTGAAAAGTTAAAAATGGAGACTTCTCAGAGGAGGAGCAGGGACCTGAAGGATGAATAAGTGTTAGCTGGAGAAGGGGAGATAAAGGACATTCCAGGAAGGGGAGACAGCCTGTGCAAAGGCCTGGAGATAAGAATATGGCACCTTTCTGGGGCTCACAGCTTACTCAGTATATAGTGGGAGGGGCAGAGAGAAACTGGAGAGGTGAGCAGGGGCTGGTTCATAGAAGGATGCCAAAATTTGGCTTTTTCCAGAAAACGAGGGGGAGGGATTTTGAGAAGAAGCGTAAAAAAATCAGATTTACATTTTAGAAAGGTCGCTCTGGGCTGCACGGAGGAGAATACATTAGAAAAGCGAGACGGAGAGACCAAGCCTGGGCAGGAGTGGGTTGGAGCCATCTGGGAAGAGAGGAAGGGCCCATGTGGAGAGGCCGCAGCACGGATGGAGGAGTGAACGGATTGGTGAATGAATGAGAAAGCTTTTACAAACTGAGAAATGCTACTTCTTTAATAGTAGTTCCAAATGTGGGAGCCACATTAAGTCCTTTCAATCTGCCACAGGCTCCACAATGCTATGCCTTCTAGTCTGAAAAAAAAAAAAGACTTTTTTTTTTCTTGAGAATCCCTTTATCTCTATAGTCCTACAAAAGGCAAAACAATTAAATAACAGGAAAGTGGCAAGGAGGGCTTTTAAAAATAAAGTGACACCAACCCAGGACTGTCTTTGGAAACTGGAGGGACACAAAGTACCCAAGGAGTTGCCTTTTTCCAACAGCTACTTGGAAGAAGTGCCTAGAAATGCCCGCTACGGAGATCAGAAGGAGAAAAGCATTTCAGGCCAGATCAGACCTTGGGTTGAAAACTGTGCAAAGGATCCATGGCAGAGAGAGAGATTTTGCAAAGGAAAAGTGCCTAATCAGGACAAATTTAATGGGCCACTTTAGCAGTAGAAGAAGAAATGTTGATATTTTATGTCGGCTATTTTATAATCACCAGAGTACTTAGCTTCATGTAAGCCATCTCATATTCATTAGAAATAAGAGTAATTTTAGTCATTGGAAAGAACTCTTCAATTTATAGCATCTTAATTGCTTAAAGTTTTAAATTCTGATAAAGGAAGCTCCATTTTTGACAGGAGCGGAGGGCAGGCAGAGGGTAGGCTTCATCCATAATGACAAAGACATCAGGGTCAGTGTGGTGCTTGGTGGCTGTGTCAGTCAGGACGGGCCAGGCTGTGCTATGGTAAGAAACAACCCCCAAATGTCAGTGGCTTAGCACGACAATTCATTTCTGGCTCATGTTCCATGTCCTACGTGGATTGACAACAGGTCACTCAGGGACCCAAGCTCCGTCTCCATATGAGCTTCCACAGTCCCTATGGCAGGGGGAGGGAACAAGGTGCACTGGCTCTTCAAGTGTCCTCCTTGCAGGGCCACGTGCTGCTTCCTCTCATGGGGCAAAGCAAGTCACATACGACCAGAAGTCACACTGTGAGTGCGTACAATCCTACCGTACCCCACAGTGTGCCTGAGAGAAGGAGACTGACTGCCTGTGGACAGCCCCAACAACTACACAGTGGCACCAGAGCCATCAAACCCTTTGCCCCACCACTAAGATGTGAGCTCCCCGAGGGCAGGGACCGGGTTTTATCCATCTTGGTATCTCCAGCATGAATTCAGTGCCTCTCATAGAGTAAATGATGGGGAATTTTTGACAAGTAAATGAATGAGTGAATTGATAAATGAATTTGATTTCCAGAACTTGTTGAGTTTTCCTAAATGAGCGGATCTGGGGAGATCTGCCTACACTCTTTCACCCAATTTTCCCTTAAGATTTTCTGGACCACCAGAAGCTGACACACTTGGTTTCCTGCAGCCTGCAGAGCAGATCCCTGACGTATGGCCGTGACCTGTGAAGCCTTCATTCAACCTGGTTAATGGAGCAGCTGGCACGTCAAAGGCTATTGTCATCTGGTTGTCTGGAACACGGGGATTAGCCACACAGGCCAAGATTAGGGGAACGGAGGAGCATAGACGGTGTCCTTATTTTGTGTTAGGCACGGTGCTTGCTGCTTTACCAAACTTTGCTCATTTAATCCTCACCGTGGTCCTGGGAGGACGGTGTTATTCCTTCCCCCTCATTTTACTGTTGAGAAAACTGACACTTGAGGAAATTAAGACACGTCCCCAAGATCTCATGGCTATGACACGGCTCAGAACTCAGCTCTGTCTTGTTCGAAGTCAATACTCTTAACTCCTGGCTACGTCTGTCTTCTGCAAGCAGGTCGCACTCACAGCTTTGAAGCATTTGTTTTCCTTACAAACTTTCAGCGATTGGTAGCTCTTTATCCTCCCTCCAGGAGGCAGGAAGGGGGCCAGGAAAAATTCATCCCCCATCTCCCACTCGGGCCTGGTGGCCCTCACAGAGGCCCCCAAGTTCCCACCTTCCATTGGTACCTCCAGCCTCCTCAGCAGCTCAGAGGAACAGGCCCCTGAGCTGGGCGCCAGAGACAGTCCACATCTTGGCAGTTTTGTTTTCTTTCCCCTGGTCACCCATCCTCACGTCAGTTTGGCTGTCTGATGCTCCACCAAGTTGCCACCACCCTGCAGCCTGTCTCCCTCTAGCTGTCATCCTCTCAGAGGTGGTGTAGTCCAGTGTAAGGAATCAGACTGCGCCGCCACCCTGGCTCTCCCTCACGCTCTCCTTCTGACCCAACTGCTGAGTCTGCCTCCTCGTTTGTAAAATGGGTGGGGGGAGTGGAAAGAAGGAAGAGAAGTGACATTTATAGAGCACCTGCAGTATGCTGGACACATTACGTGAGAACTCTCACAATATCACCACGGGAAGGGAGTCTTGTCCCCATTTCACAGATGAGAAAACTGGGTTCAAACTGATCAAGGAACTGGCTCAGGGCCCACAGCCAGGATTCGAATTCTGGTTTGCCTCTCTCAACTTTGATGTTCTTTCTGATACATTTGTGGACCTCAAACTTTCACCTGATATGAAGTAACAGCCTGGGGGCCTTGTTAAAACTTGGGTTGCTGGGCCCCACCCCAGAGTTTCCATTTAGTAGGACCATGGTGGGGCCTGAGAATTTTTATTTTTAACAAATTCCCAGGGGGCTGGCCCAGTGGCGTAGTGTTAAGTTCACGCACTCCACTTCAGTGACCCCAGGGTCCGCAGATTCGGATCCCAGGCACAGGCGCACACACCACTCATTGAGCCATGCTGTGGAGGCATCCCACATACAAAAGAGAGGAATACTGGCACAGATTTTAGCTCAGTGGCAGTCTTCCTCAAGCTAAGAGGAAGATTGGCAATAGATGCTAGCTCAGGGACAATCTTTGTCACCCAAAACAAAACAAATTCCCACGGGATGCTCAGGCTGCTGGTCTGGGGACCACACTTTGAGAACCATTGCACTGAGCTGTGCTACTGGGCTTTTTGAACTATAAGAGCTCACAGCTGAGGAATTCTCATGAACTCTGAAAGGGAAGGTATCACTGCCACCAGGTGCGCTCTTGATGTGTGACTGGCATCCGTAGCAGGGACATAGTGGCTGTCCAGAGGGCCTGTGTGTGACTGTGTCCCCAAATATAAGGATAGGCCTGCAAGACTGGGGCCTGCACACCTTGCCTAGGACAGCCAACGTGTGCCCATTTGCAGAGTGAAAACCACTACCTTTCCCACTGTGCTGGGTGGGCTGCCCATCTGCTGTGGCAGAGCGGGGCTTTCATTTCACCGTAGCCATCTGCTGCCTGTGGCAGGAGTTGGGGCTGGGAATTTCAGTGGCTCCCAAGGCCACTCCACACACAGAAAATAATGCCCCACACACTCACTGCCCTGGGCTTCTGTATGTAAAGTGCAGCCTTTAGCATCATTAACTAAGCTTTAGGATATGATCATTTGGGAGTGCAGGATATAGTACTCATCCATGCCACTAGTAGTTATTGGGAAAGTTCTATGTAGCAGGTACTCTGCTACCAGGGAGCATGATGCAACAGTGAGCAGAAACAGATTCATTGCTTCCTCCCCTCATGTGGTTTAAAACTTAGTGGGAGAGACAGATATTTGTCAAAGAATTACACAAATGAATATAAGCAAAGCATTGCAACTCTGACCAGTGCAATGAGGGGAAAAGTCATAGTGCTCTGAGAGTGTGTGTGGAGGGGAATTGGCCAGTGAGCTCAAATTTGAAGGATGAAGATTTACCTAGGCTATGGGGGCACGGAAGGACTTTCTAGGCAGAAAGGATGGTACTTGCAAAGGCTTTGTAGGGGAAGAGGGTGGGGCAAATACGAGGCACTAAAAGGAGGCCGGAGGGGCTGGAAGCCAGAGTGAGGCATGGCTGGAGATAGCTAGGAATAGACTGACCCCATGTTAGGGGGTTTGGATCCCACGTTCGAGAGTTGTGTCTCTATACAGAGGCCAATGGGAAGCCTTCGTGCAGTTCTAGGATGAGAGGTATGATCAGATTTGTGTTTCGAAGAAATCACTCTTTAATCTGGAGAACCCATTGGAGGAAGGCAAATGTGGATGTGGGGAGACCCAGTAGGAAGCTATTGCAGGAATCTTATATGAATAATAAGCACAGTGATGATGGTGACAGAGAAAAGCCAGTGGAATTGGGTTATATTTAAGAGGTAAAATCATTGGACTTGGTAATGGATTGGATGGGAGGATGCTGACAGAGAAAATTGAAAGGTAACTATTGTCATGGAGCTGGATGCCTGACAGCGCCATTCACTGGGATTGGGTCCCCAGAAGATGACCAAATTGGAGCATGTTAAGATTGAAGAGCCTCCGAAAGTGCTAGAACATGATATTCAAGAAGCAATGGGATTTCAGAGTCTAGAGTCCTGAGAAGAAGTTTGGGTTAGAGATAGAAATTGCTAATCAACTAAAACCAAGGGCTTTGATGAGATTTCCTAGGTAGAAAAAAATGTTAATATTGACTGGCTGTTAGAGACAGCCAGCGGCAGAGTAAGACTGAGAATGTCGGTCTTCCAATTCCTGGTACCATCTTGCTGCCCTTCAGGCTCACAAAGGTAGGGTATCAAACTGCATTAAGGGGTTTGATGCCTTCCTGAGTGCATAGACGTTGGACTCTGAGGAGCCAATGCCAGCCTTGACGTCTGTGTATTTTGGTTGAGGCCCACAATGTCACACATCCGAAAGCCTGTGGAGTGGAAGAGGGTAGACCTAGGTCAAGTAGATGGAGCTCCATATGGGCTCATCATGAACAACTTCCAATTGCTCGAGCTATGCAAAGTAGAATGGGTGGCCTTAGAAAATAGAGAGCACCCCACCACCAGCTAAACTGGGGTAAACATTTGATGCGAATGTTGTCGAAAGCTGTCTGATGAGGGTTTGAGCAATCTGATCTTTAATGCTTCTTGACCTGTGAGATCTTTGAAGCCCCTCGTGCAGAAGATTCTCATGCTTGGTCTTGCTTGGGTCCTAGCCCTTTCTTGTGTGTGTGGTTTTTATTGAAGGGGGTGAGGTGGATATTACAAACATGGGGCCTCTTGGTATGTATGTGAGGGAGCTGCACAAATATTCGAACAAATGCCTTGGCGAAACCTGAATGACGGGAATGGCTATGCTGCTAAAACAAGGCCGTAAAGGACTAACGTCTCTTTCCCTCCTGGCTATATTTTGAGAGCTGTCCTAAAGGACCTCGCTTGGTAGATTTTTCCTCCTTGTGCCTTTAACTTTGTCTAACCTCATGCTGCCCCATCTCCCTCGTCAAATAGTTAATGGTCTGTTTTAAAAACGACAATGTGAAGCCATTTCTATTTGAAGGGAATTTGGAGGTGAATTTTTTTGTGGCATAAGTAATCACCGATGGGTTTCATTTGTCTAGACTTCAGTGTACTGAGTCTTTCTGGATCAGGGTCCTGCCATTGGGATGACATCTCCCCCCCCCCCCCCCCCCCGCATATGCTGGGCATCTCCTTGAAAAGAATTTTCAAGTGCATAAAATTTGAGTAAGAATTTACCAGAAAGATGGCTTCGCTACACTTGGTTCTCTTGGAAGGGCTCCCACATTCCCACATAATGACTGTGCATGTTTCCAGCACAGCTGGGAGTATGGTCCTCTTTGTTGGTTCCACATTATTAGCTTCCAGAAAGCTCTCTCTCCTCTCTTGCCTCCCTAGCATAGGACAAGATTGGCTCTGAAGTGGATTGACTCATCTTGGGGGATCCTGTACACTTTCTGGTACAAAAGGGCATTGAGAGGTCCACCCAAGGCTGCAAAAATTATTATTTCTGAAGATGCTATTACAGTGGAGTCTGAATGAGAATTGGAGCCACCAGAGGTAGCAATGAGGGCTGGGACTGTGGGCTTAAGCCAAGAAGGGGTGTGAGAGGCACGTGGAACATCTTCTCCAGAAACCCTCTCTTCTGTGTGTGTGAGAAAAGGACTGGGGACATAGCAGGGACCTCACTGACCCCGGGCCTTCCAGGGATCATCTCCATTAGGTCCAGGACCATGAGAGACAGTAGGATTCTCGTTTGTCTCTGGGTGGCCTGTTGGAAAGAGGAGAGCTTTGAAGGCAGACAGACTTTGGTTCAAAGCCCACCTCCCCTGCCTTCTAGCTGTGTTATTCTAGATACATTACGTAACCTCCCTGAGCCTCTAGTTTCTTATTTGTAATAATAATAACTCACTTTCAGGAAAGGCTTGCTGTCCGTAAGGCACTATGCTGACTGGTTTACGTGCCTTGTCTAATTGAATCTTTACAGCAGATCTTGGAGCGATGTGAAGCGTCTTTCTCCATTTCATTGCTTTAGTCAGACACTGTCTCAGCAGCATGCACTGTGGGAGAGGAGTGGAAAGGAAGAGACATAGCAGAGGCCAGACCATCCCTCTGGGCTGGAGCAGGAGCTGAGGTGTGAGTGGTCCTAGTGGCAATGGAAGACGCCATCTTTTCCCTTGGCCAAGGCTGGGTGAGGTCCTTCCTCTGTTCTCCTGTCACCCTTCTATCTCCTCACAGATCTTCTATTGACATATCTGTACCTTCCACACCCACGCTAGTCAGGCTGTCAGTCCCTTGAGGGCGAGGACTCTATCTTTCTTATCTCTGACTCCTCATGACCTTCTGCAGAGCCTGGCATGTATCTGCTGCTCAATGAAGGAAGCTGAAGAGATGAATAAATAAACAAATGAATCAGTCCATTCAGCCAGCAATGCCTAAGATCTTTCCTGTCACTAAGATTCTGGTTACAGTTCTGCCTCTGTGTGACCCTGGACAAATCACTTCCCCTCTCATAGCCTCAGTTTCTTCTTCTGTAAAATGAGGGCATTAGAAAGGTCGATGTCTCAGGGCCTCTGGGAGCTTGGCTTTTTTTTCTTTTTGAAGAAAATTAGCCCTGAGCTAACATCTGTGCCCACTTTCCTCTATTTTATATGTGGGACACCTGCCACAGGAGAATTGGAACTACCAGAGGTGGCAATGAGGGCTGGAAATGTGGCCTTGAGCCAAGAAGGAGTGTGAGAGGCACGTGGAATGTCTTCTCCAGAAACACTCGCTTCTGTGTGTGTGAGAAGATTTGGGACACAACAGGGACTTCATTGACGCCGGGCCTTCCGGGATCAGCTCCATTAGCTCCAGGACTGCGAGAGACACTAAGAGTGTCTTGATAAGCAGTGCATAGGTCCGCACCCGGGATCAGAACCGGCGAACCCCGGGCCGCTGAAGCAGAGCACGCGAACTCAGCTCCTACACCACCAGACCAGCCCCTGAGCTTGGCAGCTTTGCGACATCGACAATGGCCAGTCAGCACAGGGCAGCCCGAGAGCCTCCAGATTTCAGGAAGTTGCCCTCCTTGAGCAGCAGACAGCACGAACTTGACCCAGAAAAGATGGAAAGGACTCAGACGACCTGGCCATTCAGTGGGGAATCTCATTTCCCAGGCCACAGTGTAGACCAGCTGGCACTTAGTGGCTCTGGCACACACAGCCCTGCTCAGCACTGTAAGAGATTCAGAAGCCACTGGGTTCTGTTCCTGCCCTTCCTGGGGAATAAGACCTGTCTACAAATGCCCATAATGTAGGGTCCATCAGGGAGAGTGTCTCAGGAGAGGTCCGGGCCATCATGTTCTGTGAATTCATAGGGAAAAAATGATAACATCTGATTGGAGATGAGAGAGACTTCTTCCTATAGGAAATGGCAATTCAAGGGCCCTGAAGGATGGGTTGGACTTGGGTACATAGTGATTGAGGAAGGCGTGTCAGGCAGAGGACTTGGAGGTGAGCAAATGGGGCAGAAAGCCCATGTTGGGGAAATGGCAGATGATCTGGTTTTGCTGGGCATAGCATTTATCCAAGAGAGATGCCAAAAAACTAAGGCTGAGGAGGTCAGCTCAAGGCATTATGGGATTAGACCTTGAATGCCAGAGTGAGGAGTTTGTACCTAATGCGGTAGGTAGTGGGGAACGTTGAAGCTTTTTGAATAAAGAGATCATGGAAGAGCTGCCTTTAGAAAAATCTATTTGGCATCATCGGTAGAACTGTTCAGAGAGAAGAGACACAAAAACTGGAGATGGGAGTGAGGGACAATTTTGAAGCTGTGACAATGGTCCAGGTAAGAAATTACAAGGAACTCAACTAGGGTGGTGGCAGTGCTATGAAGCTAGAAGCAGAACTGGGAGCCACTGTGGAGGTAGGACTTTTGCAACTTGGTAAGTGACCGAATAGAGGTCAAGATAGGAGCTCCAGCTGCCTCTGAGGCTTTGGTTATGGCTGTCTCACCAGTTGGGGTGTTGCCATCAAGAGAAATGGCACACACAGAAGGAGGTGCTTGTGTGACAGCACCAGGAGCCAGCGAAGGAGGAGGTGCACATGACAAATATGGTTTGGGACATGTTGAGTATCATGGACTGGCCTGATGCTTCATCTTTGGAACAAAGGGGTCAGATTACATGATCAGGCAGTGTGCACCTACTATGTGCTAAACCCTGTATGAGAAAGTTTCTATGCACTGACTCATTTAATCATCACAACTTGCCTGGGAGACAGACAGTGCTGTCCCTTCCAGCCATAAGATAGTGTGATTCTATGACTCCAGTCTATTACCAAACAATGCTCTTTTCATCAGAGCAAGTCAAAATCCTGCCTCTTTCTTGAGCTCTTCAGAGGAAACAAACAAACCACTGTCATTTCTAACGCTTTCACTGAATTTGACATTCTTTGATGAGATGTCGAGATGCATTCCGCAGAGCCGCCTTTATGCAACGCCGGCTGCTCCTCTAATGCAGAAGAGCAGGCTTCTCTTTGCTCAGACTCTGGGCTCTGCCCGATGCCCCAGCTCTCACTGTATTTCCCTGCAGCCCGTCACCTTCTGATTACTGCAGGATGAGGCCAGGATGGGTGGGCTTCATTGGGAGCCCAGGGAAACAGATCCTGCCTTCACTCACGGGACCTGGGGCATGAGGCAGGCCAGGATCTCAGCGACACCTGCAGCCGGAGATGGGGAATAGGGTTCAGGGACCCCCAAAACAAGATAGGACAAGCATTTCTTTATCTTCCCAGCTGAAGGGAACTCCTCGCTCTTCTGGACCCTCATAGCACTTGTCACAAATGTCCTTTGAAACTTCACTCTCAACTTTGTGTTCATTATATACGTTCTTAGGTATTTCTCCATCTAGACTGTGAGCTGCCTGGGAGCAGAGAAAGGAAGGGAAGTAACATTTCATAAGCAGCTATTAACTGTCAAGCAATGTGCTGGGAAATTTATAGCTATTAATTTATGTAATCCGCACAGCAACCTGGTGAGGGGGCATTATCATCCCCATTTTCCAGATGAGGAAATTAGAGGTTAAAGCAATTGAGTAAATTCAGGAACAGTGCTTAGACAAGTGCCTGGCACAAGTGCCCTATAAATTGTAGCAATTATTATTGAATATCTTGCCTAAGGACTCACACCCTGGCATTCAGTCCGGGTTGGACTGAGTCCAGAGTCCGTGCATGCCTAATCCTCAGTGTATTAGAGTGTCCCCTACAGTCATTTAGAAGGTGCTCACCAAATCGTTAAGCCCTTTATTCTTTCATTTATATCCTTGACCCTTCCACCCCCTCCCACAATGCTTCGAATATCTCAATGGGTCTCCAATAAATAATCATTGAGTGAATGATCGATTGACTGGCTGAATGAAAGTCAACTCTATGGCTAGTCTCCAGGGAGCACCTCCCATGGAGAAGCCCTCCCCTGAAAACGTAAGTCCTCCACTACCTTTTACTGTCCTTGCTCCTCTCTTCAAAAAGAGGCTGAGGATCTTGGCAGAGGCACCACACATCTTCATCACTCTCTTTGGACTGAGTTTCCTAAATGGCTGATAAGGCTCTTGGTCACAGTGGCACCAGGAGTCTGGGAACCGGGAAAGAAAAGCTTTTCTGGCTTATTCATGGGCTGGATCCACTTAAAGAATAACCAGACCTCCCACCCCTACCACCCTTCCTCCCCACCAGCCCGTGAAACACATGCAAAGGCCCCCACAGCCTGTATATTCGCAAATACACACATACCTCTTAGAAGACAGCCTGAGCCATGACTGGGCCATTCTGTGACTGTCCACCTTGGGGCCTTAGAACTCTCTTATGAGTGCTGAGATAACTGAGCGGCCTGAGTCTGCGGGTATGAGTGTGTGAATCGCAGCATGGAGCAGCAGAAGTTTGAGGCCCTCCCCAGAAGCCAGAGCCAACAAGGGTGAGAGGAGGCTCTCAGGCCAGCCGTGACCATGGTCAGCAGACGAACCGTCGACAGGGGCCTCCTGGTGCAGGGAGCACCCATCCTGGAACTCTGGGTTCAGGCAGGCTCAGATAGGATCCCATGGCCAAGGCTGCTCACTTAGCCTCTGTTGTTAAGGCTCAAATGGCTTTTAATGTATTGAAGGTGACAGAGAGAGTACAAAGAATCCTGGAAAGTGTGAGGAGAGGAGAAGGAGGACTCGTGAACCGGGGAATGGGCGAGGAGAGAGCAATGAGGAAGAGTGGAGACTCGACTCCTGCACTGGAGGCTCGGACAGTGTCAGGGAGAAGGAGCAGCCCAGTGCCTGTCTCCTAACGCCGATGTGGGTGCGAGGGAAAATGTGACACGGAAAAGGCAAGGGTCACTCTGAAATGTCTGCCTTGGCTCACGGGGGGCTCCAGGGCAATTCCTGACTCAGGGAGAGTCATGACAGGTGGGTTATTTTTCCAAAGGGTTCAATTACAAGACATAGCTGCCAGGAAGCCCACAACCCTCGAGCCAACTCCTGCAACAGTCAGGTGGTGTGCATGTGTGTGTAGTTGTGTGTGTGCATAGTTGTGTGTGTGTGTGTTTATGGTTCGGGGACAGCCGTTTCCAGATAGCCTAGTAAACTCCCTCCAATGCCACCGTGATTCCTGCCTGAGATCTGGGCCACAAGGAATGGGGTCAGTGGCTGGAGGAAGTTCTTCCACCTCCAGTTACACCCCCACCCCGGCAGGAACTCCTGCGGGAAAGACCTCGGGGGCATTAGGGTCTGAATCACAGGGAACAGCAACTCCAGGAGAGGGCAGGAAGACAGCCACACATCAGAATCCCAGAAAGATTCCTGAGTCGCCTAAATATAGAAACCGCTGTCCTGCCAAAAAGTGAGGAGAGTTCTGTGTCAGCTGTCAGCACAGAGCACAGGGTGGGCCCAGAGGAGAAAGGACAGGACTGGTGACCAGACACACCTGCAGGGCTCGGACAGGCCCTGGGCCAGGCCACAGGCAGGGAAGAAGCCTGCCAGGAGTTTGCAACCCAGTGTCGGGAGAGGATGAGCGGCAGCAAGATGTGGTGTCAGTGCGGGCTTTGTGGCAGGACACATGTGCCTACGGATTCTAGTTATGTGACCTTGGGCAAGGATCTCAGCTTCTCGGAACCCTGGTTTCCTGATCTATAGAATGAGGTCCCCCGCAGCTGAAGGGCCAAGGATCCTCCCACCTGAGGATTTTGCCTTGCTGTTCCCTCTGCCTGATGCTTTTCCCCAAGATGTTTGCATGGGTGGTTCCTTCCCCGCCTTTAGCTCTTTCCTGATCTGTGAGTGAGGCCACCCTGACCACCCTTTGGACTGCGCGCAGCCCTGCCGTTCCCAGCTCCCAGTGCTTTTTTTTTCCCCGCAGCATTTATCATCACCTGACATATTATACATTTTACTTGTTTCTTTGTTGATTGTCTGCCCCACTAGGATGTGCGTTCCAGGTGCTCACGTCGATTTGGTTCCATGCTGAATCTTCCATGCCTAGTGCAGTACTCAGGATCCAGTAGGTGTTCAATAAACATGTGATGGATGGATGAATGAGTGAGTGAAGGAATGAGTGAATGAGACAGTGTATGGAAATCACTCAATGCCGTATGCCTGGTGGCAGGCGGTAGGTAAAAGGCATCTGGTAAGGGGTCAGCCTCAAGAAGGTCAACCAGAGATAACATGGGAGAGTGTCAGGGGTCAGGTGGGGGGCTAGAGCAGACCCTGCAAGTCAGTATGGGGATATCCAGGCCCCTAGAGAGGAGGGTCCGAGAAGTCGGTCTGCAGGAAGCGAGGCCCCCCTCCTGGAGGGAAGTTAAGAGGCAGGACCCAGGCTCCTGGAAGAACCTCGCACGTTGTCTCTCTTCACCGAAACAGGTGTGCCTCTGTCTCTCTGCCTTCAGAACGTCCCCTTGTTCCTGGAGGCTGCTCAGGGGAGCGTTCTCTGACACCCAGCGCCCCCCTCCATGATCTGCAGCCTCTGGGCTTCCCTCAGTCAAAGCTCTCTCCGAGGGTCTCCTTCACGTCTGCACCCACCTGCACTCCAGCCCCACTGGACTGAGCTCCTTGGAGGCAGGACTGTGTCTTATTTACCTCTTTATCCCCAGAGCTTAGCCCAGACCAGGCACATAGCAAGTAGACTCCACCAGTCAGGCTTCAGTGCAGGCAAGAGAAAAAACCACGGTCATTTTAGGTATAAAAGGAAATTGGGTGTTTACAATATGGCTGGAAAAGATGAAGGCATGGGCTCTCGGCTGGATGTCTACACGACTCTCGGAATAACCCCCAGAGATTGCCCACCAAGGGAGCTGCTACCTGAAGCTAGGGAGCCAGGAGGCCACTGCCCCATCCTCCCTCCACTTGCCTTTAGACACCCCAAAAATAGCAATGTGTGAAACGAATTTCCTATCGCTAGGACTCATGGGATTCAGAAGCAAGGAAAGTCTAGGTGTATAAGGCGGTTTACCCAATAACTGGAACTGGAGCAGGACCTGAGGGGAGGTGGGCTTGTTCTGGAGCCCAGACCAGCACGGGTGGGCCCATACTTCAGTTAGACAGGAGGGGCTGTGAGGGTCACAAAGCCAGGCAAGCCGTTAAAACAGCCCACTTCCAGACAACGTGCATGTCCTTTGCTTATCTAGGAATTTTGTTCCATCTGATATCGCTTGAAAGAAATGGGCCACCACTGTGGGGTGGGGGAGATGTCCCCAGCAGGGAGATGTGTGTTGCGATGCTATGTGGCCCGAGGTGCTGAAACCAATAGCATGTGAGCATGCCTCCCTCGCCCCGAATCTCACGTGGCAGCCACCCCAGCCTTCACGGGGTGACTGCAGGACTTGCTTCTCAGCTGAGCATCATCAGGAGCTGATTGTATCACACCCCCAGGAGTGAACAGCCTCCGAGGGGCAGAGGCAGGTGAGCCAAGCTCTCACAAAAGACTGGACGATACGTGATGACCGTTGTCTGGGAGAGAGAACCGCCAGGCAACATGAAATATTCATGTCAGGTGGTCGGCGCCTTCTTCTCTCAGCATGACCCCCTTAGAAAGCACTTTAGGACCAGAAGGTTGCTTGATGGGAATGGAAGGGATCGTGGAGATGCTAAGGGCTGGTGTCATTTTGTTATGCTGATCCGAGGTCCCCATCCCTCCTCTGCGGAAGCCGTGTATCTAAAGGTATGACAATGAAATCAGAACCTAGTTCAGATCCTAGCTCTGTTGCTTACTACCTGCGAAAGTCCCTCTTGCTCCCCGATTCTCTGTTTCTTCACGATGGAATAGTTATACCCCTCCTGGGATCCTTGTGGGGTTCATATAAATCTCCATGGGAAAAGAACCCGGCCTCCAGGTAGGAAGAGATATTTATAGTTGAGCACATAGTGTGTGCCAGGCACTGTCCTTGGGCATGTGGTGAACAAGGCTGAGAGAATCCCCACCCTCAAGGAGCTTACATTCTAGTTGTGGAAAGCAGGTAAGGAGCAAGCAAATAAATGGAATTTGGGTATGGAGAAGTGTGTTAAAAAAGATAAAATAGGGTGACATGGAAGAGTGTGACGGTGGGATAGCGTGGAATTATGGCTTTAACTAGGGTTGGAGAAGGCTTTTCCGAGAAGGCAAACTGAGCTAAAACTTAAATGACCTTAAGGAGACATCCATGCAAAGAGTAATGAGAAGAAGCAGGAAGAGTGGCATGTTCAAAGGCCCTGTGGTAGGAACAGTTAGGTTTGAGAGGAAAAGGAGGCCAGTGGGACTGAAGCATATAAAGAAGACAGGATGCCTGTCATGATGCCTGCCACATAATAGGTGCTCTATAAACATTAGTCCTCTTCCCCACTCCAGCAGTAAAGACTGGAATGGCCAGGTCAGCCGGATCCCCCACCCTCCCTCTGCACGGGAGACAGACAGCCAAATCCCGATTCCTTCACTCTGGAGCAGGCCCCTGTCTCCCACTATAACGACAGATGTTACAGCTTCTCTGGTGGTGGTTGCTTTCCAGGCTTGTGATGCGATTCGGGAACTCCCCTCAGTTCTGCTGCAACCCAGCTACAAGCTGTCCCTTAGACTGAGTCTCTGCTGATGGCTCACTCTCCCCTCTTTGATGTCTTTTTTATTAGCTACAGTTTCAGAGAAAGGTATTTCCTGACCTTGCCCCAGATTTGTTCATTCTGTGCACATTTGCTGAGCCAGACCGGGCTGCAGAGACGCCTGAGGGCCTCTCCCCACCCACGAGCAGCGCTGGCAGCTCCCAGGCCACGGGGGAAGCTTGCAGTCTGTTTGGAACCTGCCAGTCCCTCCCCACCCAGACCCCCTCCCAGGCATCCTCCCATCGGCCGGGCAGATGGGACCTATCAGAGGGGCCTTTCTGCTCTTTGCCACTTTCACTTGGATGTGTTTTAAAGAAATAGCAGACCATCTGTGCCATTTCTGCTAAGGTCACTTGGATCTAGTTGGGAAAGAGGCTCTACCCATGCAGAAGGGGGAGAATGATCTCCCTGTGGCCCAAGGATGCATAGCAGCAGCTTTGGGCGGTCCAACTACAGAGTGGAGCATCCTTGAGGAGGAAGAGTCGAGACGGGACCTGAGTACAGAGATGCCAAAGTTGGCCCGGAAGCAGTGTCAGGAGTGGAACGGCTCTGGCCGTAAAGCCACAGACTTGAGTTCAGAGCGTCTGCATCTTCGAGGCTCAGTTTTCCCATCTTGTGAATGGGGATAATAATTCTGGCCCTGGGTCATTTTGAGGATCAAATGAGATACTGCAAATGAAGTTACTTGATGAACTGGAAAGCTTTCTAAGTTTTTCTTTCTCCCAAGAGGCTCCAGGTGGGAGTAAGACCTTAGCTCTGAACATCCAAAAATGTTAACGATAATCATCATCCACCGGGCCTTTGTATGTGTCGGGCCCTGTGCTAAGCATGCTACGTGAATGGTCCTATTGAATTCTTCCAAACCTGGGAGGCAGGTGCTCTCAGCATCCTCACTGCACAGCTGAGATTAAATAACTTGTCCAAGGCACTCAGCTAGAAAACAGTGCGCCCTCAGAGCCCCATCTCTCGTGTCCTCTGTATAGCTGCTACAAACCACAACCATGTTGGAAGATCCAGGACAAGCTCCTAAGCCAAGGATGGGCAATTTCAAACCACCTTTGTGGGGATCCACAGTCCTCTGCAGAGGCAGGGGTCCTGGCCCACACACGTAATGAGAGGGGAAGAGGCCCAGGACAGGTAATCAGGAGAGCTAGCTTTTAGTGCCTCTGTGTGACCTCTGACTCTTCACCTCTCTGAGCCTCAGTTTCCCCATCGATAAAACAGGTGGGAGAGGGAGCATTGATCCAGAACAGTGTCTCTCATCCCTTTGACTCTAGCCCACCGAGGCAGGGTAAAAGGACCCACAGCCCCTGCTGCACCTGTTCCCATGTGCCAGCGGGAACAGAGCAAAGAGATAACATGAAAGTGTTACAGTGCGCGTGACTTGGGGGAAAGATGGGAGCTGGACTGTTTGAGGAAGGGGAGACAGATGATTCATAGTCAAACTGCAACACACACGTGCCTTAAGGCCCAGCCATTGAAAAATCATAAGCCCAAATTACTGTTGTCAAGCAAACAAGCCACAACAAACTAAATTGGTAATGATGAAGCTAAACTAATGATCATTCATCATTAAAAAGCAAGATCGGTCGCATAATGGAAAGCAGCACCAGCCCAAGACGACACTGCTGCCGTTCTCGCTGGTACCCACACTCCCTCCCGATCGCTGTGCAGCTTCTGACTCTCGGCTGGCCCAGGGGCGGTGGGAGCTTGGCCGTGCCACCCATGTGGCCTGGCATCTGGCCTTGGGAGGCAGAACACCAAACTGAAGTCTTCAGTAAACTCCAGCCACGTGCTAATTTCCATTTGTGAATCCTGAGGTTTAGTAGCTCCCTGCAGCTCATGTCATGACAGGGCTGCCCTTTATCACACCCTAGCACATGCCTGGCCCCACATTAGGCCCTCTGCAGCTGTCGTCTCAGAATCCTCACAACCCTCTGAGCTAGGTGCAAGGATTGTTTCCATTCTGCAAGTGAGATACGGAGAGATGGATCAACCTTCCTGGGGCCACCTGGTTAATACGTGGTGGAATTCGGTTTTGAATGCAGGGAGTCTGGCTCCGAGTCTGTTCTGTTCTGCTGTGTTTGGGGGACCACTGCGAAGTAAGCGCCAGGTACAGGTAAAAGTGAACTTCTTTGGCAATGCCAGTCGTGCACCTGAAAAAACCAAGAGGGGGCTTGCTTTACTGGGTTAGCTCAGAGCCCACGGGAGATCCTCGGAGGTTATGGCGATGCGCAGTCGTGGGCCCACCTGCCACTAATCTTCCACGGGCCTTCTCATCCATCCCACTGCTCAGTCTCTAGAGCAGCGGTTCTCAACCAAGAGTGGTCTTACTCCCACAGGGGACATTTGGCAACATTGGGGGACATTCTTGGTTGTCACAACTCAGAGGGAAGAGATGCTACTGACTTAGTGAGTAGAAGACAAGGATGCTGCCAAATATCCTCCTGTCCACCGGACAGCCTCCCACAACGAGGAACTATCCAGCCCAAAACATCCCGCCCAACAGTGCTGAGGTTGAGAAACCTGCCCGAGACTCAGGGCTCCGGACAAACGGAGTTGCCCTTGGGAAAAAGATACAGAAGAAGATGGGGCTGGCCCCATGGCCGAGTGGTTAAGTTCGCGCGCTCCGCTGCAGGTGGTCCAGCGTTTCGTTGGTTCGAATCCTGGGCGCAGACATGGCACTGCTCATCAAACCACGCTGAGGCAGCGTCCCACATACCACAACTAGAAAGACCCACAACAAAGAATATACAACTAGGTACCGGCGGGGCTTTGGGGAGAAAAAGGAAAAATTTTAAAAAAAAAAAAGATACAGAAGATGGCTTCAGGCCGGGTAGAAAATAAGGCACATAATGTGCCAGTCCACGATGTCCCAGAAACCCAGCGAGAGGAGAGGCAGGAGCTGGACTCGGGTTGCCTGGGGCGGAATGCTGTCTCCAGCACTCTCTACCTCTGCGATGTTGGGCAAGTTACTTAACTTTTCTGAGCCTCAGTTTCCTGATCTACAAAACAGAGATAACAGTGGTACCCATGCTGGAGAGTTGTGAGGGTTCAACGACGCAGGGGTGTGTCCTGGGCTTACATAGTATCTGGTACATGGGAAGACCCTGATAACTTATTAATTCTGGCAATGATGATGATGATGATGATGATGCAAGGTGGGGGCAGGGCAAGTTAAGGGCATACAGGTAGAACCAGAGGAGCTGAGAGAACAGAGCAAGGAGTGGGGTTCAGAGACCATGGACAGGACAAGACAGCAAGCCTGCTGAGCATCTTAAACAAGGTAATTTTCAGGGTGGGACCAGGTGTCCCTCACACTCATGTGAATGCCCCCCTCGACTCCAACACTAAGGAGGGGAATGCAGCAGGCCGCTGGGGGCACACCTTCCCTACCATGGTCCCCCCAGTCTCTTCACTAGCTCCTGCTCAGAGCATCACACATGTCCCAGGAGGCGATGACTGGATTCACTCATTCATTCATTCATTCCTTCAAGCACTTACTGAGCACCTCCTATGTGCCAAGCATTGTTCTAGGTGCCTGGCAGGGAGCAGTGAACAAAACAGACCAAAATCTCGTCATGGAAGACAGACAATAAACGAATCAATAAGGTTATACTGGTAGCACGTGTGCCAGCTGGTGATGAGTGCTACGGAGAGAAATAAAGCAGGAGAAAGGATGGAGTGTGCCAGTGGGCTCATTTCTATTTTAAACAGGGTGACATTTGAGCAAAACCTTGGAGGCAGGAAAGGAGCAAACCATGTGGACCCTGGGGGAGAAACATTCCAGGCAGAGGGATCAGCATGTGCAGAAGCCTGAGGCGGCAGCGTGCTTGGAGAGTCTGGGGAAAAGCAAAGTGGTGTGAGCGGGGAGAAGGGGTAGATGAGCTCAGACAGGAGACAAGAGGGCTCGATTGTGCAGGACAGTGCGAGCAACGGTGAGGACACTGGCCATGACCCAGAGAAAGACAGAAGCCAGTGGAGGGCGATGTCGGGAAACGTTTTGTCAGTCACTCCGGCTGCGGTGCTACAAATACACAGCAGGCACAAGGGCAGAGGCACGGAGACCAGCCCACCTTCCAGGAGACAGACGGGGGAGCCCGGACCAACATGGCGGCAGGGAGCAGGTGACGTGCTTGGATTCTCGGAACATGGTAAAGGTAGATCAGTGGGATTTCCCAGTGGGTTAGAGGTGGGCTGTGAGGGAAAGAGCCAAGTCAAAGGTGACTGCAGGGTGTCTGGCCTGAGAAACCGCGAGGATGAGGTTTATAATAAGCCGTTTACTGATATAAGGAAGGCCACATATGTAGGAGAAAGATGAAGAATTTTGGAATTAGACTGACTGGGTTTGACTCATGGCTCTGCTACTTGAAGGATACACAGTCACTTAACCTCACAGAGCTTCAGTTCTTCCATCTGTAAAATGGGCCTCAGGGTGCCTGTCTTGCAGGGTTGTGACTAGGATCAAAAGAGATAAGGAACGTCAGGCTGAACTAAAGTGAAATTTGGTGCCATTTCCTCAATGATGTCATCCTTGGCCTTCATTTTGTTATGGCCCCCGACTCTGCAGATTGGCTGGATTCTCTGGGGGTGCCTAGGGTTGGAACAAGCACTGAAATAGTGAACTCTCATTTTCATCGGCCAGGGCGAGGATGGGACCGCCGGCTTTTTGCCTTGACCAAGCCCCACCTCACCAGCTAGCACGGTACTCCAGTCTCCATCCTGCCCTCGAGGGGTAGGATCTCAGTCTCAACCACCTGCCCAGGACCCCCAGCTCCTCCCAGACCCACTGGGGTCAGGCACTACTCCCCAGGGCAAAAGAGAGGGAGGGTTGGAACCAGCATTTGTGTAGGGCCTCAGGCAGTGGTCCCCAGCCCTGGATGCACAACAGAATCACCCAGGGAGCTTTTAGAAATATGATGCCCACCCCTCCCCTGTCCACACCCTCAGTCTTATTTAATCAGTCCAAGGACTAGTAATTTTTCAAAGCTCCCCAGATGATCACAAAGCATAGAGAAGGTTGCAAAACACCAAACCAAGTTATGATTTTGTCCATTTTGCAGATAAAATACTCTGGTGCCCAGAGAAGTTAAGTGACTTCTCCAGGATTTCTCAGCTGCTAAGCGGTAGAGCTGAGATTCAAACCCTGGTAGGTCCAACTCCAAAGCCTGGGGTCTTTCTCCCACATTACATTGCGACCTTAAGTAGAAAGTGCTTAAAATACATGTAAGGTACTTGTAATATATGTAATATATTCTTCTGTGGCTCATTAATATCTTTCTAGAAAGACTTGGGGAGGCAGAAATGGTCAAAGAAATTGAAATCTTCAGCATCAGGAGGCCCCTGACAAATAATAGCAGGTATCCAAAGTGATCCAGAAGTCAGAAGGGGAAACAGAGTCAGTCCACAGAAGTTTGGTTTATAGACGACTTCTCACAGACACGTCTGTAGGCCAAATCCAAGAGTCCCTGCCTCAGGGACGGAGCTCCCAGGCCTCGGTGTGCCCCCCTGGTGCTTGGGTCAGGTAAGCAAGGTGAGGGTTCCTTTAGGAACCACCCATGATTAGCCAGCGTTTATTGAGCACCTAATACATGCCAGGCTCGAGGCTGGGCACTAGGGTCCTCCATGCGTTAGAGGCCCTTCACAGCAAACCCACACAGGCATCAGCCCTCTTGCTCTCCTTGTTGATTGAGGTCTTGGGACTCCAGCTGGAGCCGCTCCCTCACGGGTGGTGCTCGAAGACCGTGCCGCCACCCACCCGCGACAGCTCGGCACAGCCGGCAGAGGTGAAAGACAGCCGGGAGACTGGAAGCTCGGCCCTCGGGGTCCCCCAAAGCAATTAGAAATGCAAATAAGCCACACGATAATTACACACAAGTTTCAACTTCTCTTCCAGCCTCACCAACCACCTGTTATGAAATTAAAGGGGATTTATTTTTTAATTAATGTGACAGTAATTAGCAGAGAGTTCAGATGCTTAGAACAGGGCCTGCATGGGGAGGGAGGCATTGAATAAAGAGTGGGATTTTGTTTTTCAAACAGTTCCAAGTGTGTTCAGGATTCTATAAACGCGTCTCTCTGCATCCATAGCCACCTGCGCCTGGGTTTGGAACATACGGCCGAGGTGTGTGTCTTAGTCTTAAAACCAAAGAGGGCTAAGGGGTGGAGACAGGTGCTGGGCTTGGAAGCCTGGCTTTGGAATCCCACGTGGCTACTTGCCTGCTGTGTGGCCTGGGAAAACTTTCTTAACTTTCCTGAGCCTTACTGTCCCTATAGAGAATGATAACACCTGCCTCCCCAAGATTGGCATGAGATGGTTGAGAAGAGTTAAGGGGGAAAAGACACATGTCCCTCTACTGACTTTTTATAGAATAAAAAATAATTATTGTTCACTGTGAAAGCATAGGAATATGCAGAATGACATTGTCGGAGGTTGGGTTTGCTGTAGGGTCCTGGTGAGCCCAGGGCTGTCTTGATTTTAGCTCTGAAAGTGGACAGACTGGGATATCTGGCCACCCTAGTTCCCGGAAGGCACACCCTGAGATGGAGTTTAGCATGAAGACGGTCCATGGGGGCGGCCTTGAGATCGATGCCTGTGGCCTGGAGAGGAAAGAAGCAGGGCAGGCAGCGGGGAGATGTCAAACTGTGACGCAGACCCACCAAGAGCCCTGGCCAAGCCCTTGGGGGCTCAGAGCTAATTGGCCCTTCAGGGCTATCCCAAGTTGGGCCTATGTGGCTTGCAGGGATGTCACTGGATGTGGGCTGCCTCAGAAGGGACAAGAGCTTGGGTGCAGCTGAGGCAGTCCCTGCAGGAGCTGATGCTGGAGGTCTCTGCTGACAGCACTCTTGGCAGCGGGGGACAGGTCCATCTTCCCTCGAAGTGGGATAGGGCAGCACACCAGTGTCCACCACAGACATGAAATCAACCACATTTCCTGGGACACGTACGGCAAGTAAAGCATGAAAGTCTACACCCGGCCAAACTGTCATCCATATAGAAAACCAGAATCTACCCTTACTACATCTAAGAAACCCCCACTCCCAGCCCCCTCCACTGCCTGACCAGGGGTTGGTATGTGTTCACGAGAGTAGAGATTGCAGCAAGCTCTCAAAAAACATCATGAATCAGTTCCATACACTTGCCCACTCAGCCTGTGATCATGTCACCCCCAAATTGGTTAACCCGACCCTCCTTCATATGGACTCCCACCCCTGCAGTAAGTAAAGCCAATCTACGCCCACTCCCTCTGGGATGGTGCGGAGAAAGGCAGAGGATTCAGAGAGCAGGACGTAGGGGAGAGCCCCCCTCCGAGACAGGGGCCCAGGGCCGGGGGCCCATCCGGCTGCCCCACCTGGCTGCAGGATCTCCGGAGGAGCCTCAATTCTGAGACGGTTTCCTCATCTCTGCAAAGGGGATGACCACCCCGTCCCAGGGTTGCCGTGAAGACCAAGTGAGTTAAAGATGGGAGAGGACTTGATGAGCCACAAGTCCTTGGAATGCGAGAGGAAGAGGAAGGCCAGCTGGGAGAAAGGAGCTCAGCTGAGAAAGGAGCTCAGCCATGCCAGCCTCGGGCAGTGACTTCTGAAACTCCCATCCCCCAGATGACAACATTGCCTTCCAGCCTGGGAAAAAACAGTTTCCATTACTGGACTGCTAGGTCTTATTCTTTAAAAAACCTTACTTAGTGGAAAATTTCCCAGGGAAAAGTATAAATACCTTCTGTGTCTTTCTTTTCTGCAGACCTGCTCAGACCCTTGACCATGCTAATGTGCGTGGTAACTCACCAAGAAAGGGGTGCTATACAGGAATATGGTTTTAGTCTCTCCTCCGAGGCTCTTCCCAGGGTCAGTGCTCTGTGGCACACTTGGGGAACCCAGGTCTCAAGAATAAATCCAGACCCTTCAACCTGACATCAGAAACCTGCCATGATCCATATGCCAACCTCCCTTTCCAGCGCTCTCTCTCTCACCGCCCTGTGCAGACCTCTTGTTCCAGGGCCTCCTCACTCAGTCCTCCTTGCTCACTCCTACCTCTCTGCCTTTGTTCTTATCTCTTCCTTCCGCTTGCTTTGCTTTACTATTTATCTGCATTATCTCATCCTTTAAGACTAAACTCAGACCTGCCTCCTCCTTGAAGTCTTCTCCAGTGCCTCAGTCTATGGGCATCTTGTCGGCCTCTGAAACACCAGAGCATTTAGTATTCATGACCTTGCAGTGTTAGGCACTTGGTGGAAGCATCTTGACTCTTCAACAAGAGTGGAGGCTCCTCCTGCTTCCTGCTACCCTCTTCCCTAGACCGACCCCACCATGCCTAGTATGACCCAGTAGTTTTCCACTGGGCAGTGGGAAGAGCAAGTGTACCACCAAATCTGTGACCTTGAACAAGAACTACACACTGTGAACATCAGCTCCCTCATCTGTGAAATAAGGATGCTCATAGTAGCTGCTCCACAGGATTGTGGTGAGTATTAAAGAAGAGAATATAGGAAAAATCCCTAGATGAGATGCGGTTACATGGTAGACTCTTAATTGGTGTTGGTTCCCTTCTTCCCCTACTCTTGAAACAAAAGTCACTGCAGAAAGGGGAAACAACCCTCATGTGTGAAGCTCTTTACTTACATCTTGGACTTTAGAATTATGGCTTGACTCCAGGACCATCACTCTGGAAATGAGAAAGCCACAACCCAGAGGGCTTTCCAAAGTCGCTCATGACTAAGTGGCAGAAATTAGAGCAGCAATGACTTCACTCTGATTAAAGAAAGAACTTCTTGCTCATCAGTGTTAAGACCATGGAATGATCGACTATAGGTAGATGTGAGGCTTTGTTTTCCAAAGATGTTCCAAGAAGAGAAGGGACAATATCTTTCCAGGAGGATTTGGACATTCACCTAGAGGCCAGGGATTAAATCTGCTTACCTCCCCAGTTCTGGAATGTTCCATGATTCTCTCTCTGGTTCCCTGAGCAGCAGGTGGGACATCTGTGCCAGAGAAATATGCACCTGTACTGGGCAGGTGGGTGGGAGTGAATCTGTTGTCATGACAAGAAATAAAATCCATTTTTCTTAAACTGTCATCACTTCTCAGTAATTAACTGGATGCTAATGCCTGATGAAGTTTCCTCCAAAACCGTAATTGAACTTTAATAAGGTGTGCATGGAATTACAGGGAAACAAAATGGCAAGCTGAAGCTGAGATGCGAGGGAAGGCTGCGTGTCACCTGCCAACACCCCACACTTGAGAGTGAGGAATTCATTAGTACCTGAAAGCTGTCAGGGGTCCCTCAGAATTGATGAACACCTAAGCTTATTAATGCAATTACCTTAAAATAATTAGCAAGTACCCAATTCATTGTCATGAACCTCATAGATTATCTGGAAATGTGAAAGGATCTGAGGGAAATTATCAAGACTGCTGGACTGGTGCCTGAGCCTTCAAAAATGGTTCCTTTCAAAAGAGAGTGGGAAAGATGAAAAGAAGAAAGGAAAAAAGTGAAAATACAATACAGAGAGCTAATTAATAAATGAATAAACTTTCAACCTCACCATTAATCAAATAAATGAAAAATTAAAACAACAGTGAGATCCCATAGTTTACTTAACAAATTAGCAAAGATTTTTTCTAATTTTTAAATCAAATACTGGTGGCATTGGGATAAGAAAAAATTCATACAATGAATATAGGAATGTAAATTGGTAGCCATTCTCTGGAAGTACCTAGCAAAACATGAGTTTTCATTCACCTAGATATTAATGAAACATGTCCTGTGTACAAAGTACTGTGCTCCTGTCAGGGAGGCAACAGTAGACCAGACTTGGCCTTTTCAATCAAGAATGAATGGGTGCTGGCCTGGTGGTGTAGTGGTTAAGTTCACCTGCTCTGCTTCAGTGGCCTGGGGTTTGCAGGTTCAGATCCCGGGTGCCGACCTAGTGACACTCATCAAGCCACACTGTGGCAGCATCCCACATAAAATAGAGGAAGGTTGACACAGACGTTAGCTCAGTGACACTCTTCTAAAGCAAAAAGAGAAAGATTGGCAACAGATGTTTAGCTCAAGGCCAATCTTCCTCACACACACACAAAATGAATGAATGAATAGCCAACTACACACAACCGTTACATAATGGGTACATAAATTATGATTCACCCATAGAATGGCATCATTTTGTAATGACTAAAAGTTAAATTTTTAAAAACTACTTAATAGCATAGGGAAATGCCCATATTATAACACTAAATTAAAAAGACAAGATAAAAACTGTCAACATATGTAGTTCTATATGTGTTTAGAAAAAGATGGCTGGAAAAATATCAAAACATTGTCATTATTGCTATGTGTTGGGATACCAGTGATTTTTATATTCTTCTTTATGTTCCTATATTTTCCATTTTTCTACAAAAGCAAATGCCAATCTGAAGCTGAAACATCAAGAAAGATGTTTCTTAACTTTTTTTATTCCCATTTTATTATTTTATAATAAAAATACGATTAGCTAGTATTTATTGAAAGCTAAGTAGGACATTGATCTGAATGCTTTCTGACGTGGTTGTTTAATTCCCACAATAAAGCAGAAAGGAAGGTACTATTATTCTCTCCATTTTACAAATAAGAAAACTGAGGCACCATGAGGTTAAGTAAGGGGCACAGCCCGGGAAGTGGCAGGACTGGGTGTGAACTCAAGCAGTTTGACCTCAGACCTTAGGATCTTAATCCCTTGCACTTTGTAGATGGTGTGTTGACATTTACGTGTGCTTCATCCAGCTCACCCCAGTGTGTAAGTAGACAGCAGCGTGCTAAGATTGAACAAGACCTAAATGTGAAGTCAAGTGACCTTGATTTAAGTCCTAGCTTTGCCACTTCTAGTGACCTTGAGCAACTTGTTTCTCCTTTCTGAACCCCAATTTAATTATCTGTGGAACGGGTCTAATAATCCCTGAGCTATATAGGGAGTACATGACCTGTGTCAATGTTTCTTTGCACAATATGATATTCTCTACAGACTTAAGGTCTAGTTATGTCCCTGCCAACCTCACGGGGCTCTGGGGCAGAGGAAATGGCACAGCAGGATGAAAGCACCTTGTAAGTTCTGGGCATGCTAAATAGGCAGACCATACACTGACGAGGAATTGTCATTGTTATTCCACTCATGTTTCCCTTTCTTGTTGACCTAGGTGGGAGGCCTAGTTCTTCTCCTGTCTCTGCCCCTCTCCAGGCCTCAGTTTCCCCATCTGTTCAGTGGAAACAAACAGGCTCCTTGACCTCCAAAGTTCCCCAACTTGGACATTGCAGGATTCCAAGTGAACATACCAAGCTAGACATCTCTGGTCCTCCAATCTATGATGGAAACCAGTACCCAAGGCTTGTGTCTCCAACTGGGAAAGGGACGCCTCTGGGTCAGAGCCGCATTCGTGTCCACAGCCTTGTTGCAAGCATTTAGAGGTGACGACGGATGTACCATGCTCAACAAATATGAACCCTCTTCCTTTCCTGTATGCCAACTGAGTCAAAGTTGGCACTGGCCCTGGATTTCACTGTAGTGTGGGGTCATTTTTGCTCATTAGAAAAATCATTAGCAGCTCCTTCCTCAATTAAAACCAACAGTGGAAATAACAGAAAGATGACTTTGCCTCCTCTGTGCTGCTACACCACAGTTCCTCTAGGACGACCCTGCTGTGTCTCATTAAACGTAAAAAAATGACAGTGAATTGAAACTTGTTGGAGAATGCAACACTTCCTCTGGCCCAAGCAGAGGTGTATATTAGTGTTGTCAAAGTTGCAATTGCTTCTTTGCAGTAAGATACCATCAGCCCACCTGTCCATCTAGATTTAACCACCAGCTGACCTTGTATGATGTCTTTTATCAAACAATGAAAATTGTTTCTCTTTTCGGAGGTGACTATCAGGAAATTTGGATCCAAATTCACAGTTCGTGTGTAGTTACTCACTCACCTCAAAAGTTTGCTTCAACTAGCTTCTCTCTCCTCTTACTTACTTTTTAATCTGCTTTTTTTTGTGTGATTTTTGCTGTTCACTTTATGTGTTCTAAAACATTTAAATGTCCTCAAATTGTCTGTAATGATAAAAATAATAGCACTCCTCCAGTCGCCCCCGTCCCTGTGAATCTAACCTTACTCAGACCTGAGATGTTATCAAACCCTTACTACAAATGTGAGATAAAACTAAGCAAGCACATTTTCAGAGTGGAGAGTGGAACTCTTTGAGAGACATCAAGGAGCAAAACAGAAGCAGCAGCAGTGACAAATAGGACTCGATTAGACTCATCGGTTGACAGCACAGGAGGATACCCCAGGTCTGGTTTGCTGTGGGCTGGTTTCCACCTGAGAATGGCCAAAGTAACAAGAGCTCCCAAGTGGATAGCCTTGGGCCTCAGGCATTTATCATGTAGAGTTCTAGAATCTTCCAAATGCTTCCTTCCTTCCAGGCTAGACCATGGCTGCTCTTGGGAATCCAGCCAGCCAGAAGCCAAGGTCCAGCTGGTAAAGATGCAGGTGGGATGCAGTCTTCTGCTGGCACAGAGAGGGAGGCTCCAGAGGCATGGGCTGGGCACAGCATCTTTTGTCTGCCTAACCTACACGGAATATTCCTGTTTTAGCCTGGTTCTCACTGTTTGGCTCTGAGCCAGCTAGGAGCTCAGTATCTGGGAAATGAGATCTGAATGTCACATATTCAGATTCCAGAGCCCACCTGTCTCCCAGTTTTGGTCACAGGCAGCTAAGCCAGGTGTCCACATGGAAGATCTGGAGGTGGATCTCACCCTCCACCCGGCAACCCGGTAGCCATCCAGGTAGGGCTTCAAACTCCAGCTCTGCCGCCTGGATTATGGGACATAGACGCCCTCCCTAACCCTGCCGAGGGTCAAATCCTTCATCTGTGATATGAGCAAAATCCCTCCCACCTTGTCGGTTATTGCGAGGATTGAATGAGAGATGTTGCTTCCAAAGTGCCAAACACAGAGCCCAGCACCCAACGGTGTTCATTCAGTCATTCACTCAGTCATTCATTCTACTGTCAAATGGAAGGGAGCTCTTCATCTTTCATCACTCCGGTGATTTCCAGGGATGTGTCATCGACTCTGAGGAGGCTGGATAGAAGTTGAGCTCCCTGTACCCATCTATGGCAAGACATACAGCACTTGCCTGGGGCCATTGAAGGATATTTTTGAGACCAATTAGAATCTGTTCGAGTGACTAAGATAGGAGAAGCTAAGAAGAGGAAGGGTTTTGAAAACACTCTTCCGTATGCTTTTGTTTCTCGCTGCCTGTGAATCTGTGCTAGCCGTGACGGAAGCCTGAGCCGTGCCCCCAGGTTGGCTGTGACAGGAGGGTAAGGGGGCTCTGCTGGTCATAGCTCCTAACCATGCAAGACACAATTCCTGGAGGCCAAGCCTCTCAGCAAGTCACCAGGAGGAGAAAGCCTTCTGCATACATGAGGCGACTGCTTCAGTCCCAGGGTGGAGGGAGGAACCAGCATCTATTAGCACCTACTCCCTGCCAGGCACTTTACTGTCATTATTTCATCGAATCCTCCCAATGTCTTCATGAGTTAAGGATTATTCTTCCATTTTTATAGACAAAGAAATTGAGATTCCAAAAAGCTCAATCAGTTACACATTGTCAGGCGTGCAGAAATAGGAAGGGATTTCAAACAGAGGGCATTTAATCTGGGAAATTTGGAACAGGTGCGTCGGAAAGCTGAGGGAGCAAATGCAGGGCACTAAGGTGACCCCGAGATGAGTAACCGCTTCTCCTCGAGGGCTGGGGAAGGAAAGGGAAGAAATGGTGCTGCTAGAATCGACTCTCTCTCTCTCTCTCTCTCTCTCTCTCTCTCTCTCTCTCTCTCTCTCTCTCGCTGTGAACTCCTCTTCTGCCCTCAGTCCCCAGGGGCGGGAGAAGGCTGCCAATCAATATGCCTAATGTTACAGTCAGCATAGTCCGTGGTCCCAAAGAGAAACTGAGCCCTATCCAAACTCATTCTAAAAACTTCCAGGAAAGGAACGGATTGGCCCAGCTTGGCTGAGGTGCCCACCTCAGACCAATCATTTGGACCAAGAGAACAGGGTCACAGAGAATGACCGCCCTCCAGGGGAAGCCAGTTCCCAGAAAGTGGGGGCAGTTCCTAGAAACAGAGAGGGGCGGCCATCCAGTGGGACATATTACAACAGACCATGTATATCACTCTGGACGACAGCACCACATGGCTCTTCATTGTTCCCCTGCAGTTGGACATCTTGTGTGGCTACTTTTTAAAATTATTAATAATGCTTCAGTATATTTCTTTACTCATCTTTTCCATAGTTAGAATTGTTTCCTTTATATATGTTCCCAGATGTGGAATATAGCTTAGAATTTAAGTGGGTTTTCTAAAAATCAGATTATCTAAATACCAACACTGCTTTTACTATTGTTGTTATGGAAACTATTTCATCTGTTGCTAGGCAATTGGTAAAAGATTAGATAGTGTAGACTAGTAAAAAGACAGACGGTCTATCTGTAAAGTCAACAGTTTGGAGTTAATTCAACTTTTAACTGGATCTGTGACCATGAACAGGTTGTTCGACCTTTCTGACCATTCTCTGTTCTTCTAAAAATGGGATAAAAATAGTTTTCCTAACTGGGTTATTTGGAGGAGGAGGGAAAAATATATGAAAAGTAAGAATAACCATCATGGTGCCTGGCACACAGTAAGTGTTCAATAAATTATAATTTTAAAATTATATCTTAAGTGTTTTAAAATGTGTAGAAATTACTTTTCATTGTGAGAGTGTTACTATTCAAAATAGGCATTTCGTAGCCTCATAGAATGCAAGCGACCTTAGCATTGGACTTAGCACACTCTAGTCCAACCTGTAGCTGTCTCTTAATGTCATCCACCCGAGATGTCTACATTTCAAAGAAAAGCTTTACCTGATTAGCCGGCACACATGAACTAGGAAAGGCTCAGAGATCTAAGTGGCCCACCTACACTGCTATCAGTTATTGACTGTCACCAGATAGCATGCTGCAGGCTTTGGAGTCACATGGAATAGGTAGAACTAATCACTTCCTCCTTTGGTGCCACTAGACGGCAGGCATTCCTCCTCAGCCCTCCACCAAGCCCTTATTGAGCTGTTTGGTTTATATGTGGAAGAGGAAGGGGAAGCACCTATATTCCAGGGTTCAGAAAGACACCCCGCCCTAACCTTCAGGACCACAGACAGTGATGTGCACGCCCACTGTGAGGGGAGCCAGACACTAATCTGGCCACACCAACAGCTCGAGGGGCTAACCATTTACAGGATACACATACAGAATAGTCACCAAGTCTGGAAACATTGATGAATACAGAATAAATGGTTTATTGCCAGTATATTAAGATAAATGACAAAATGACATCCATTTTTCCGGTGATATCCAAAGGAGGAAGTGATCAGTTCTACCTGAGTAGAGGGTGTGGTCGTTGAACTGAGTCTTGAAAGATGGAGCTGAGTGGACTAGGGAGGGGCTGGGCATGCCAGGCAAGAGAAGCAACACGTGCAAAGAGCCCAAGAGGTTCCCAGGACCCAGTACCAGCCTGTCTTGCTCTCTCTGTCCTATCTAGAAAGAAAGCCTGCTCTATATATTTGAGGACTCCAGGCTGAGCATGCATTGACCCATGAGTCACGAGTCCACATTCTCTGGGCAGGAGTCTAATCCTTTATCAAAAGATATGGCTATCCTTTGAAGACAAAGAATGGATCTATAAATGTTCAGAAGAAGCTGAGTGATAAGAGTGGATTCATCTTTGCATGCTGGCACTTAGCTCCCTAAGTTTGTCTCTTTTATTACAACTCAATCCTCTGGGTGGGAATTCTCCCTCTCGATACCTTGGAGGACCCAGTTAATGAGCTGGGCGTCCCAAACATCTGAGCATGTTTTCTCAAAGCCCACTTTTTGAGTCCTCGCTTTATTTTATTTCCTTCTTCATTCCCAAGATAAGCCTTACTATTCACTTATTCATTAATTCGTTTAACTGATATTTACTGAGCACTGAGTATGGGCCGAGCCTGCACGGAGTCCCGGAGAGGCACGTGAAGGAACTCCTGGTCTTTGCCCTCAGGGGGTTGACAGGCCAGTGGGGAAGACAGGCAGTTATCAAATAACTTTACACACATAGATTTATGCCAATAAGTTCTGGAAACATAGATACTATTTTATTTTTCAACAAATTAAAGATGTGATGTCCTTGTTGACGTTAGGTATCGTCACCTGTTTCCAGGTTTCATGGACACCCTGTGTAATTACAAACCATGTGAAGAAAAACACAGGAGGCTAAAAGGATGCTTAACAGAAACACTTAGAATGAGGATTCTGGAACATTAGGGCTACGAGGGACCTCAAGGTGGCTAAAGACTGAGGTTTACCACAAATGAGGGATCACCCAGGGTAACAGATATTTAGTAGCTGGGAGAGAGGTCCTTAACTCCTAGCCCGGCCCCTGCCCTGGAGCCCTGCGTATAAATTAGTGAACAAAAGATGAAGCCCAGTGATGGGAATTGTATCTGCTGGGAGCTACAACCACCCCTCCACCGCCTCCCTCTCCTCACCCAGCAACCAGCCCTCCCCTCTCCGTCCTTTGTTTTCTGGGAAGCCCAACTCCAACCTCAAAGAGTTTGGGTCAAATCTGCAGCCACAGCAGTAGCGCTAACCCACCCCCAGAGTTTAGCTTAAATCATGGGTGTTTGCTCTGCGTTCGAAGGAAGAGAGGCCGCTGAGTGAGCATTTAGCAGGACATTTTATGCTGCTCTTCCCTGCCAGGAAAACCGACCCCTCCTTCCTCTCTCCAGTTTTCCCCGTGAGCAAGATATAAATTATTTTAACTATCTTTACTTAAAAGCCAACAACCTGTAAAAGAAAGCTGGTTGCCTTCTGTTTTTTACTGCTTACAAAGCAAAGAGCAGAACCCCCCAGGGCAACAGGAGCTTCGGGGCTGGGAGAAGGAGTGTTCTAGACGGCCTCCGGGACAAAGGCCAGCAAGTAGCCTCCACCCTCCGGGAGGGGGCCCTCAGTCTGATGGTGGAGGCACAGCTCTGCCCAAGAAACCTGCTTGTTTGATGGGGAGAACACAGACCTGCCCTAGCAGGAGCCCCAGTCTGATGGAAGAGGCATAGCCCTGCCCTGGAGAGTCCCAATCTGATGAGAAAGGCACAACTCTGTCCAAGGGGAGTCTGCAGTCCAATGGGGGAGACAGGTAGCTGTCTTTCTTTACAGATGAAAAGCTGCAACTCAGAGCCATAGCCAAGCTCAGCACAGATATCTACGACCACAGAGCTCTGCAGGAGGCCACTGTGCTGATCTAGTCAAGCTTCGATAGCCAGAGTGAAGGCTATCCCCACCTTGTTATGATGTCTTCTGGCTCTACCTCATGGCCCGGCTCACACCCCAGGGGAGCCCCATTCACTGGGAGCAGCCCTGGCTGGCTTAACAGCCAGTCCAGCATGGTTTTAATAATGCATGTCGCACAGAGTTGCTAATTAAACTTTAATAGTCCTGCTCAGGGAGTGGTGTGTCTCCCTCAGGACAGGGCTTCGGCTCGAGGGAATTCAGCAAAAGTCTCGTGGCTGCTGCTAGCTTCTCAGAATCAGGTCCTCCATGGGTCTCAGTCCAAACATGCCATGTGAAGTGACACCTACCTTCAACAACCTAGGCAGGCCTCAGACCCCTCAGATGGAGGGAACCAGTTTTTTGTGAGCCTATACAATGTGGCAGCTACTTTTCCTATATTAGCTTATTTCCTGTGATCCTAACCACAGTCCCGAGATAACTGCCATAAAGAGAACAATGAAGATTCAGGGAGTTAGGAAATCTCCCTAAAGTCACTTAAATCATCAGTAGCAGAGCCGGGGTTTAAATACTGGTCCAGTTCCAGAGCTCCTGCTTTTTCCACTGCATCATGGTCCCTCTCAGACATACTCAAAAACTGTCCTGGAGTTGGGGAGTCGGGGGGAAGCTGCTCAGACCCTGGGCACATAGCAACACTTCAGAACATGCTCAGTAGGTCCAAGTAGCCAAAGGGAGAGTTGAGTGCACTGTCTGGGGGGTTCAGATATAATAAAAATAAGCCATAAAAAAAAAGAAGACAAAACAGTGCCATTTGCGACAACATGGACCTTGAGGGTATTATACTAAGCAAAAACAGTAAGACAAACACCATATGATTCCACTCATAAATGGAGGATAAACAAACATGTAGATAAGGAGAACAGATTGGTGGTTACCAGAGGGGAAGGGGATGGGGGTGGGCAAAAGGGGCACATACGTATGGTGAAGGGTAAGAAGTAGACTACTGAGGGTGAGCAAGACACAGTCTATACAGAAGGTGAAATATGATAATGTACACTCGAAATTTACACCAGGTTATAAGCCAATATGACCTCAATAAAATAATTTTTTTAAAGAAAGGCAATGATTCTTAAACATGAAGATTCATTGGAGTGACTGGGGAGGCTTATTTGAAACCCAGATTACCGGGCCTTACCACCAAAGTGTCTGGCTCAGTAGCTCTGGGCCAGGCCTAGGGACATGCATTTTATGTCAACCACAGGTGGTCCTGATGCAGCTGGGCCCCGGAAGACATTTAGAGAAACACCAAGGAACCCTTCTCCTGTGTACAGCATGTCATCCTTTGTAAACACATGCGCTTTCATCATCTCATGGGATCCTTGCTCCCACCCGGCAGGTAGGCAGGGCAAGACCTGTCTGTCTGATTTTACATGTAGGAGAAGTAAATCTCCCTGAAGTGAAGGCACAGTGTAAGAACAGCTAGCAGGAAAGCCAGGACCGACACTCACGTCTTCCTCCCTCCAAGTTTTGCACTTGTTCAAGCGTGCAGTCCTGTCTTTCCGGGCAGTGATGGGTGGGGAAGTGCACAGGCACTCTTCAAGACATGGCCCGCGGTGAGGGTGTTTGGGTGAGGCCCTTGAGACCAGGGGCCACTGTGTGGGGCCTGCAGGGGGGGCGGGCTACTGCAGGGAATGAAGGGGACTTTGGCAGCACCAGCAACAAGCCAGAAGGGAGCAGGGCTGGGGGCTAGGGAGTGATGATGGAGGCCCGACCAGGGTGGTCGCTGAAGTGTCAGGAGACAACATCAAGAAAAGGGTGTGGGAAGTCTGTGCCCAAAACGGTATTGCCCCCAACAGTCGCCAATTAGGTATTGGATGAGCAAAGACAGGATCATATTTAGCAAGCCATCTGTCATAGAGCCAAGGATAGAACGGACTCAAAGATTTTCCCAAGAAACCTTGTTTCAGGCATCAGAGAAATGATGGATTTGGGGAAGGGACTTGAAACAGCTCCATCTTTATCATGTTAAACTCCAATGAGGGCAAGAGTTGGACTCGGGCTGAGAGGTCTGGAAGGTAAGACCAAGGTACCTAACAAGCAGGCAGGAAAAAGTGTGTCCCCAGCATATAAATAATCCCAAAGCCAGGAGAGAGACGACATTGCTGGCAGTCCTGGCCACGATGATGACAGGAAGAAGGCAAGAGGTTTGGGGGGACTCTGGCAGTCCAACAGTCATAGGAGGTTAGAGCTGGAAGGAGCCGTAAGGATTGTCAAGTCCTATCCCTCACTCCCCAGATGAGGAGAGTGAGGCCCAGACACGAGAAGTGACCTGCCCAAGGTCACACACCTGGAGACTGGATCCCCGGACTTCTGTCTCCCAGGCCTGTGCTCTTTCCAGCCCAGCTGAGGGCCTCTCTCCAACAACCTGCACCACCCCACTTACTAAATACTATTCGATCCCGGACTTGGAGACGGAAGAGGCAGCCAATTAAAATATGCAATTTTGAAAATGTCAATTCAGGATAGTGTATTAACATAATCCCCAGATGGAAGCATTAGCATTCGTGCTCCCTCACATTGCCTGGCAAAACTTGCTGACATGTCTAAAATCGCAAATGTTATTGCTACCTGAGGTGGCAGGGAGCCCCCCGGGGAATACGCGGGGGTGAGATGAGCGTGGAGGAGAAGGACAGAGCTTCGGTGTGCAGGGCTGAAGGCGGGGAGCAGGGCGTGGGAAGGGGCTTGTGCAAAGGGAATTGCATGGGGGTTTTTTTCTCATCACAGAACCCATGGGCAATAATCAGATTCTTGGCAAGAAAGAACCTTATTAGTCAAGGAATCTAAATTGAAGGGTTCACTAGTGAGAAATGTTCTGCTCTTGGGGAAGTCTCTTCACCCCTCCAGTTCTCAATTTTCCTTATATTTAAAATAAGTGTTCGTGGTTAGATAATCCCCAGGGCTCTGTACCTCCAGCTCGGACGTTCTCTTTCCAGCCGCCTTAAGACACTGGGGCAGCCCCTGAGCTAGTGCCTCGTAAAAGGGATGTTCCAGTATAGGCTGGCCAAGTGTTGTTCCTCACTGACACTTTGTACCCAAAGCTTGGCTCTCACTTGTCAGCCTCAACCTTGGCTTCTCTCAACAAGAATTCTGGCCTTCCTGGTGCCAGACACCTTGGCTAACCACCTTCCACCTTCCCCTGCATTGCTTGGTGCCTCTGCCCTATAGCGAGTCCCAGACCCTATTCTGTAAGGTATATCAAGCATACATTTGTGCAGAGGAGTTCTAAATGTCCCAGGAAAGTCCAAGACGGAAGAGATGTTAGTATTCACCTGGCCTAACTCCCCTCCCACAGTAGCAATCCATATAGCCTGCCTCTTAGGCTAAAAGGGAATCGAAATGGATAAGATTGGGCCAGTCTGTGGAGGGATTTTGTTTGTTATCATGTCAGCCAATGTTAACCACAGAGAGGTCTGTGGAACCATAATAATCCCATATAGCAGTCATGGATCCAAACATGCACTGGGAGGTCAAGCCATGTAAGGGACTCGTGG
This sequence comes from Equus przewalskii, assembly GCF_037783145.1. Lineage (NCBI taxonomy): Eukaryota > Metazoa > Chordata > Mammalia > Perissodactyla > Equidae > Equus > Equus przewalskii. The sequence continues at coordinate 39,546,242 of NC_091840.1, forward strand.
CAGATGCCATCAGGACTCTGTCCATATATCCTTTGCATTCGCCCTTCCTGCTGTCAGGCACTTCCTACAAACACCTGTGACTTTCTGCCTGGAAGCATCTTCTGGGCACAGGGGCATCGTAAGCCTGAGCTCAGGGCAGGTGGGAAGTTCTGAGGAGTTAAGACTGGAGGGGCAGCTCTCAACCAGTGAAAAGCAGGCACAAGCACATGAATGGCCAGCTTCCTCCCCTACTCGGGTGTGACAACCCTGTAGACTGTTTTCCACGGTCTCTCAGAGGTCCCCTGGAGGCCGAAGCCCCCATCGCCAGAGCAGGAACTGGCTCCAAATGCATCCTGTCCCCTCTTGTAGATTTACAATGCACGTTGGTGCCTTAGAGGCTCTGAGAAGTCCTGCAAGAAATAAACATGTTTAACTGTGTTTAGCCCAACCTTTTCTAACCTGTTTGACCACAGAGTTGGGGTTTTTTTCCCCCCTTAAGGATCGCATAGAAATAGTGCTTTCTGGAAAATACTTTGGAAAATGCTATGCAGGCCATCAGGCACTACTGGAGTGTTGCTGTAGAAAGGCCTGGTGAGAGGTGGCTCGCCCATGGTGGGAACAAGAGCTGTTAGCAATGTCAGCTACATCCCACTTTGGCGTGGATGCTTTAGGACTCATAGATTGTCACAGAAATCTTGTGATGGATGACAGGGGGCGTACTATTACTCTCACTTTCCAGATAAGGAGAGTGAGAGGCTCGGAGAGACTGAGACATGCCCAAGGTTATCCTGCTAGTAAGTGGCGGGTTCAGGACTCCTAATTCCACACGCCCCTTTGCAATGATTTCCTAGTTAGCAGCAGGTCTTGGAATAGAATCCATGTCCCCATCACCCTAGTCCAGGGTTTCTCAATCCACCCCAGCAACCAGGGTCAGCCACAGGCCTCCCGAGGGGCCCTATGGGTGACCAATGGTCATAGGAGTTCAAGGGGAAATGAGAGGAAAGTGGAGAGGCCATGGGGTGCCTGGTTTTGACTTAGGTGCCCCTGACAGCTTTAACTCCCTCTTCCCATCTTTCCCCCACTCACACACACACAAATAATCTCACATTAGCTATCACTGGTCTGCAGTCACTTTCAAGGGATGTTTTCCAGGAGCTGGGTCAGCTAGAGACTTAGCCTACACACAGCAACGATGTACACACACCAGTTTCTTCCTGCACACACATACACAGGTTTCCGGGCGTCACACACTCAGATATTCAAGCATGCAAGTGCATACTGCATCCATATAACTTTCGATACACTTTATTGCTATCACTTGTTTTATTGTCCATCTTCCCTTCTAGACCTCTGGACGATATAACCTATAAAAGTAGGGGCTCAGACTATCTTTCACCACGAGAACCCTAGAGGCAAGTACAGTGTCCAGCGCATAGTCAGTACTCAATAAATATGTGTGGAAAAAATGGATGAATCAACCCACAAATGTGCAACTTGCACTTATCTGTGTAGCAAACAAGAGTGCACACACACATAGATGGACACACTCTCCCAGGCCATGTATGCAAACACACTTGCAGTCGGGAGCACACATAGATAGATCCCCAGTGCCCCATCCAGAGCCCAAGGTCAGGACATGGACATCATATCAACTGTCATGAATCTCTTGGATGGGATTCAGAGAGCCCCCAGCAGCCATCACTTTGCTATTAGTCTATATGCCCCATTTATAGTTGAAATAAAATGTGTCACGGCTGCTTCGCTGGAGACCAATGTAGACGTGGAGGGAAATGGAGAAATATCAGCCCAGCTTGCATTCTGGCTCACTGGCTTGGGGGAGCTTTAAGGCATAAACGAGTTTGGACTTAATTGACTTTTTTATTGGGCTTTAATTCACTGGTACTTTTCCAGAGACTGACTCCAACAGGCAGACCCAGGGTTGAGCAGTCTCTGGGGCTGCCAGCCCCCCTTACTCTCTCCCCAGGCCCCCAGGCCTGTTCACACAGGACCACCTTGGCCCTGTGGTGACGTGAGGAAGTCAGCCCTCAGTGCCTGTCTCCTTCTGCCCAGCCGCCATCGATTGCCCCTTTCCAGTCAGCCTCTCTTGTCATAACTCCATTCCCCCCAAGGGCATTTCAATTTAATGCAATAACATTGATTGAAAGCTTGTTCTATACGAGGCCCTGTGCGGGATGCTGGGATACAGAGATGAACAAGAATGAATCTTTGCCCTCTGGGAGCCTGGAATCAAATAGAGAGGCAGATATAAACTCCACCGTCTAATAGATACCAAAAATTAACCTGCAAACACGGTCCAGAGGGGCGCAGAGATGGGGGTAAGGCTGCCCAGATGAGATGCTTCTACTTTTTCTTGAAGGAGGAAAGAGTTTGCCAGGCAGAGAACTCCCAGAGAGGGCATGGCAGGTAGGTGTAACTGAGATGCAAAAGTATGGAGGGACTAGAGAGAGGAGCATGAGCGGGGCATTTGGCAGAGGTCCTGCATGGTGGAGTGGAGGAGGGAAGACGGGGGTGCTGGTGAGGGCAGAGAGGCCCAGCAGAATACACTCAAGCCCAGAAGTCAGAAAACCTGCATTCCAGTCCAATCTTTGCCACTAATTCACAGTGTGACTCTGAGCAAGTCACTTTCCTGCTCTGAGCCACAGTGTCCTCTGTAACATGAGAGTTCAAATTCACTGAGCTCAAAGATCTCCTCTCACCCCCAAGGCCTTCTCATCTTCCTTGCGTTGACATTTCTCTGCCATCCTAAGTCTCCGACTTAGTTGATGCTGGTTTTGAGTTTCTTTGTAAGAAGCCGGCCATGGCAAGCCCAGTAGGGAACCATTGGGCTCTGAGAATCTGAGTGTTATGGAGCAGCTGCTGGTCCCTGTCCTTCAGCTTCTCCCCTGCTCTGACCCCAGAGCCTTCTCACAGTCCTTGCATTGATACCGCTTCCACTTTTAACCTCTGATCAGCTTCTTTGTCCTTTATCTTTCTTTCTTTTTGGTGGTAGTGATGGGGGCCAAGGTGGTTCTTCATCTTCTTTCCAATGCCTAACCTGGAAGATCAATACAGACCTGTGCCGCCTTTGTATTTCCCAAAGCCCCTCGCTGTCTCCAGAACTGCTTCATGGCAGTAGTGTTATATTCTTGGGGACACGCAGACTTAGGGTCCTCTAATCTGAGTTTGGATGGGGGCCCCTACTTATGTGCTTAAAGGGCTGAGTTTGGGATAATCCTTTGCCTGTGGGAGAATGTCTTGGAACCTCTCAGAGTCTAAGTTTCCCATCTCTAAAAGGTGCGTAATAACACAACAGACCGCTAGGAGCATGAAATACACAACTATGGAAGCTGTCTTGCATGATGCATGGCCATAACCCAGCATCAAGGCCTTCACAATCTGGCCCAACCCACCTTGCCCGTCTCCTCCACTACTTCCTTCCTCCACAGCCTCCCTTCCAATCCCACAAGTGTGCACACTGCTCCCAGAGCACCCCACACATCTACTCACGTCTGTGTCTCGGCTCGTGCTGTTCCCTCTGCCCTTCCCTGCTTTCCTAAACCTTCCTGCTCCAGCCAGCCACAGTGCAAACCCCATCCCCTTCACAAAGCCTTGTTGATCCTGAGGTCAGAACTGGTCCCTTGGCCACACCCTGAGTCTCCCCATGTATCTTTGACTGACACCTCCATTTACCGCATATTTCCTGCTGCTATCATTTATTATAGCTCTTTGCTTACACTCCTGTCCCCCCAAAGAAACTATAGAGTCCTGGAGAATGGGGCCCTTATCTTGCTCATCTGTATGTCATAAACGACTTCAAACACTTTGTGAAACAGGGTAGGGCATGAGCAACTAAAACTAAAATTTCAGCCATGATTCCTAGTTCCATCTCCATGATGGCTTGAGCCAACACAAACCTGTCTTCCACTACACGTGCATAGAAATGTAGGGCAAAGTACAGTTTGAAAAAAATTTTAATGTAGAGCCAAGCTCTAATTAAAGGGAGATTCCAGGTGCCAGGAATGAGAGAGTTCTGGAGCCAAGATGCCTGCATAAAGCCAGGACCCAGGAATAGCCATCATTCCATGAAAGGAGTCTGGAAAATTCCACCTACCTACCAGGGAAATGGATCTCTATCGAGGGCTCTAGAAGGTCTGTGTGAGTGTATGCATGTGTGTGTACATATGTGTATGTGCGCATGTGCATATGTGCATGTGTGCGTGTATGTGCTTCTCAGGAGGTCAGACACCTTTGGGGACATCTTCACTGCTATTCTAAACACTCCCCATGTTATCTCGTTTAACCTCATGACAGCCTGGGAAGGTGGAGGGTATTACAGGGAAGAACTGAGGCAGGGAAGTTAACGAAGTCCCCAGGTCAGAGGCAGAACCAGTGTTTGAACCCAGGCAATTTGACTCTGAACCTATGAGTTTAAATGCTATGGTACATAATCTCATGCCACATAGTAGATATGCAAAAGTGTTTGTTGAATGAAAACCTGAATAAGTGGCCAGGAGGAGCTCACAGAGCATTTCAGAAGGCTGTGGTCTGCGCCAGGCCGGCCAGGCCCAGTCCAGGCAGTACGGACAGAGGCGCCGTTTCAGTGTCCAGCCCAGCTTCCCGTAAAGGGCACCGATTTTCAATGAAATGAACTCTCCCACCCCAGAGGTATTTGGGAGGTGGTTTTTCCTGTCTTGGGATGACTGCATCTGGCTCCATTTCCTCCGAGGCTCATCTTGATTTTTTTCCCTCCCCGCTGTGCGTCTGGCTCTAATTCCCTTCCTGGCTCCCATTTGGTGGTTACCACTTATGTTCTAAAATGCGCCATTAGGCGGCTGATGTATGGCGTGTTCGGTGGGTGGCCACGCTGGTGCTCTGAGCCATTCAGGGAGAAGGAGAGTCCTCCGCCGACTGCCAGGAGCGCTGCCTGCAGACAGTAGCTGCCAGTCGGCCTCTCGGGGCTCCGCGGGCCCAGCTGGGGGAGGGCAGGCTGTCCCCCCAACTTCACAGGCCTCCCAGGGACACCAGCCCCAGAGTGAGCAGGCCTGGCTGAAGCGCCTGTCCCCATACATAGCTCAAGCATCTGTTTGTTTACCCAGCACCCATTTATTAGACACCCATTGTATGCTAGGAACTGGAGATAGAGAGATGAAGAAGATGCCTTTCCTGCCCTGTGGGGTTCACTGTGTGTGACTCAGGGCCTGGTCGGGACTGGTCCAGGGTCTGGGGTCACAGCTGCAGCTGAGTGGGCCCGGGGACCATGGGGTCTGCCAAGGAGAGACTGTGTCCTGGCAACGTGGACACACAGCTCTCCAGCACCGTGCACTTCTCTGAGCAATGAGAATGAACTGGGGCATGGAGAGTCCCAGAAGTTACTCCTGAAAATTACATGGGATCCCTCTAGAATCCTGGAATTTTATCAATGGAAGGGTCCTTGTAGACTGTGTCTTTTAAGCCACACTGACCCATTCAGACACCCCTCCCCTAGCCGTCCTGAAACTGTGGCCCTCCAGTTGTAGCTGGGGTTTGAGACAGACCTTCAATCCCTGTTCCATTCTCCCCTTGGCTCCTGCTTTACTTGGGCTCATCTCCACCTCGTAAATAATGATAACTAGATAATAAGCAGGGCCGTCTATGTGCCAGGCATGCAAGCTCATTTCATCCTCACAACAACCCTGCGAGGTAGGTCCTACCTCCCATTTTACAGATGAGAAAACGGAGGCTCATAGAGGTTGAATGCCTTGCTCAGGTTCACACAGCTGGGAAGCAGTGGCATATGGATCTGAGCCCAAGAACTCATGTTGTCCTCGGCTCAGGCTGCTTTCTGAATCCGTGACTCCTTATCCTGACTTGGACTCTCCCCTCATTCCACTCACCTCCCCCCAGGCTTAGGGGTCTTCCTGGACACCTTGGGTATCTGCCTGCCTCACCCCTAACATCTCCCACTGTGGGGAATGAGCATCTCTGGCTCCAGTTCCTGGCTCTGGGGTCCCAGCCCTCTTCCAGAGCCTCAGAAGTGCCAGACAGGCCTGCCTGTTCCCCTCCTTCAGGAAGAAAAGAGTGAGGACCCTGACCAAGGTCATCTGGTTCAGTTCCCTGCTCTTGGCAGGATCCTCCAATAGCCCAGCTTCTTGCAGAAGGGGGGATGTTAGAAGACACATGCAGTATTTGCATAAATACTTCTAGTGACAGAGAGCTCACTGTCTCCCAACACAGCCCATTTGGTTCATCTTTGTTTAGAAATTAATATATATCTCTTTTTATTATGGAAAATTTCAAAGATATACAAAGTAAACAGAATAGTGTAATGAACCCCATGTGCCCACCATCCAGATCCAACAAGATCAACCTTTTGATGTTCTTGTTTCCTCTGTACCTCTGCTCATCCCTATCACTTAGGGATGATGGTGATGATGCCGATGATGATTTAACATTTCCTTTTTGTTGTTGTGAAATTTATGCACATTGAAATGCATAGATCTTACCTGTATTCTTTTGAGAAATGGATACACCTGTGTAACCCATACCCTTGCGATATAGAATATGCCCATCTCCCCCCGAAAGATTACTCTTGGACATTTGAATTGTTAAGTTCTTTCCTTACGTCCAACTCAAATCCTAGAACGATGCTCCACGGCAGTACCGAAAAAGTCTATTCTGTCTTCCAATGATATCCCTTCACATATTTGCAGGTAGTGGTCATGGTCCTTGTTAAATCTGCTCTTTTCCATTCTAAATACCCCCAGTTCCTCCAGCCATTTCTTCTTTGTTTTTGGAAGACGGGGAACTGGCTGCTGACACTGATGAAAGGTGGCCTGATTTCCTCCTCACTGATGCGGGGTCGGCGAGCCGAAGAGTCAAAAGAAAGATTTCTTGGACTCTCAAGGTCTGGCAGTAGTGCTCTTTTATTCAGAGAATAGTGTGGAATAGCATGGGGACAGGACCCATGGGCAGTAAAGAGCTGCTGCAAACATGGGTTGAGGGTAGGGCTAAATTTAAGGCATAGGTATGTGAATTATCTCTTTACAAGACAAAGGAAAGAATATGTAAAAAGAGTTGTTAAAATAGTATCGGTGCTGGTGGGGTCTGGTTATTGGGTGGTCTTATAACTTTTAGATAAGAATCAAACCGGATTAAGTAAATGGCAGAAGCCACCACCTTAAATGTTAACTTCAGCTAAAGACAAAGGAGGATGTTGGTGGTGGGGGGAGTCAGCTACATGAGGTTACCAGACAAGCACAATACACAAGACTTAAGTCCTTGCCTTCCCCATTAAGAGTTTCTAGAGATAAGGTCATCCCCCCTTCCTACTGGTGCAGAGAGGGAGACACCCCCCACAGGTGGAGACTTCCTTCACAAATGCAAATGTCTCTGATCAAAGGGCAAGCAAATCCCACTCCTCAGAGCCTCCTTCTCATCTGCAGTTTTTAACAATAACCAGCCTAAAATAATCCTCATCACTCATCACATCCCTTCCCAGCCCATCCAACCTGGAGCCATGAGGACAGGCAGGGGCTTGCTGTGGGGGGTCTTGCCCACCTGCTAAAGTGTCAACTTTGAAGAAAGCTGGCTCATGGGTTGGGGCCACCCAGGTGTACTCACTTTATGAGCCTCTGAACTGCTAAGTTGTGTGCAAATTTATCCTGCTTTATAAAACAAATTACAGCCATATTTCTTTCAGTCATTCTCTTGTAATTCAGTCATTCTCGTTTAATTTAATCATTCACTCAACAAACTTCTGTTGAGTGCCTATGCTAAGCTAGGCCCTGTGTAGAGCACTTGAATAAATAAGTAAGACATGGTTTCATGGTTTGGGGATAGATCAAAGATAGACAACTAAGTGGGTGCATTCATTTACTCAGCATTTATTGACTACCTGCTAAGTCCCTTGAAGTAGGACAGATACGGGGCATATGGTAGCTCCGTAGTGGCATAGATAGCGGATGTCACCCCTGCAGCACTGAGGCACTCGCCCACCCAGCGACTTGCAGTGTTGGCAGCTGACAGCTCTCCATTCTGGAAATTCTCTCCCTGGGAATTGTCCACTAGGATATAGAGATGCCTCACCCAGAGTTCTGTCCTCTCCCCAGGGGTGGCCCAAATCCAGTGAGGGTGCAATAGCTGTCCCCTTGTCTCAATCAAAACAACTCAGAAGGGCCACCTCAGCTCCAGAGCCCCCCGTGGGCCGGGGGGCCTCTACTGCAACTGCATGAAGCTGAGCTTCAGGGTGGGATCCATGCTTGTGGATCTTGAGAACACTGCCCAACAAAACTCTTGCATGTAAGTGTCCATCTCCAGTCAGCTTCCCAGGGAACCAAGAAAGTGAGCAAAAGCTGAGAGCTGTGAGCTCCCAGCCCTATGTGGGGAGATGGGCCTCAATGAGATGCTCACAAAATACACAGAGCTTGGGGCTTGAAGGAGAAGCACAGGGTACCACAGAAGACAGACTCCAGTTCAGAGGAACCAGCTGAGGTCTGGAATTCAAGGAGGAGTTGGCAGACTCTCCAGGGTGACGGGATGGAGGTGACACAGGGTGCTGTCAAAGCCCTGAGGAGGGCAGCTCCCCCATTCTGAGGAGGAGAGTGGGTAGTCAGAGAAGACTTTTGGGAGGAGGTGGTGCCAGGCTGAGGCAGGAGAGATGGGGAAGAGTTAGGTGGATGAAGGAGGGGGAAGCTGCTGAGGAGAGGAGTCAGCATGTCTGCCAGCACAGAGGTGTGAAGTGACAGGGCGTGTTTGGAGAAAGGCAGGGCTGGGCAGAGCTGACTCTCGAAAGTCAGAGCCTGGAAGGAGCTGCTTGGGGCTCAGGTCATCGGCATCCTTGTGTGTCAGCCCAGCCAAGGAGTTTGCAGCCATGGAAGGGTTCAAGCAGGGGAGTTTGCATTCCAGAAAGATCCCCCTGGCTGCTACGTGGAAAACGAGTGGAGGTGGAAGGGAGGGAGGGCAGGGGGACCACGCGGGAGACTGTGGCAGTTCACCGGGTGTCAAATGAGCAGCACCACCCTGGTGCGTGGTTGAAGCTCCAGGGGTTGAGAGAAGGAAACTAACTAGAGGGATATTTTCAAGGGAGAACCTACAAGACTTAAACCCTCAGAAAGCTGCCAGCCTGCACTCCTCTATTCTCTGGTTTGGAAGAAAGGGTTGCAGAACTTATAGCTGAACTTTTGGGATACAGCAAAGACTCATGCTGTTAATCAGTGACTCCGCTGAGCCCCCGTACAGAGCCTCAAGCCACCCTTCTGCCGTGCCTAGGAAGCAGTTGGCACTCACAGGGTTTCACATACGGGCTTACACTTGGTCTAATTTATATTCAGGCCTATTGGAACGTGCTCAGGTGCAAATCTTAGGTTTTGCCCCATTGCTGAGAAATATTAGCATGTTTTGTTGTGGGTTTTGTTGTTGCTGTTTCATGGTGGGACACACAGAGCCCAGGCTGCTTCCTCAGGCAGACGGCTCTGGCTCTGACGCTGCAGGACCTTGAGCGAGTCATTTAGCCTCTCTAGGATTCCTCTCTAGGGCTTCTGGGAGGTTGAGTAGGATCGTGTGTGTGAGCTGGCTCAGTACCTGATATGTAGAAGGCATTTGGTCTCAATTATCCCTCTAGAGGAGGTCTGCAGCTGTTGTCAGGAACCCCCAAAGCATTCACCAAATACACGCATATCCGCCTCGCACCCCAGAAGAACGGACAGTTGACAGGGCTGGAGACACAGCAAAGCCTATTAAGGAACTGAACTTTGACCCTCCAAGTAGCTCTTCTGAACTCACCCTGGGCTGGCACATCCATAATTTGGTCCCCACAGCATCCCTGTGAGGCAGGTGCAGCTAGTCCATTTGACACGTGAGAAAGCAGAGTCATGGAACCAGAAGCTAGATATGCCTGACTTCATTTCCACCTAAGCTTGAGAGGTATCATTATCCCCAGTCTTCAGATGAGCAATCAGAAGCTCAGAGAAAATAAGGTACCAGGCCAAGGTCACACGGCTCAGCACTGGTAGAACTGGACCCCACACTTGGATCCGTCCTAGTGAAAAAGCCTGTGATCTTTCACTACTCCATCATGCCTCTGCAAGTAACTCGCCCTTTCTGAGCCTCAGTTTCTTCATCTGTAAATGGGACGACAGTGTCCATTTGCAAGCTTGTGTGAGAACGGGTTGCCATGGCACTTTCATCATGAATGTCCCTACTCCTGTCTTCATCTGACTTTGTCTGGAGTGGGGACTGGACTAGGATGAGGAAAGCAAGGCTCCTGGGGTATCAAATTTAAGGAGGCGCTCACTCTCAGGTGACTGTGAGTGCAGCCCTAGGAAGTGAGTGCCTCCTTAAATTCCATGCCCTGGCGCCTCATCTGCCTCCTGAGGAAATGTGAGTGAGATTGGCAAGTGGTCAAGAGCACAGGAAAGGCAGGCTGCAGGGCCTACTGATGCACAAGCAGTAGCTGAAAACGGGCCCTGGTACAAATGCACACAGCTCAACAGGAGCAAAGGGCGGGAAGGAATACTACACAGGTGGACCTTGCTTCGTGTAATTGCTCCCCAAGAGTTGCGTTCTGTAGATTGACGTGCATGAATCATTGATGGTTTTACAGCTAGTCTGCCTCCTTGAGGATGTGAAGCAGTTTCATCTCCATTTCTACCCTGACAGCTCAGGAATCACCCGAACCTAGTGTCCACGTCTTATTTATCTCTGTAGTCCCAGGACCTAGCAGAGTTTTTGACACACACTGGTTGCCCATTCGATGTTGAATGAACTAAAGGATACTTTGTCTTTCCATTTGAAAACCCCTAATCATCTTAGGTCCTTTGATGCTTCCATCATAAGTCAAGGACATGTGGTACAATGAAAATCAGAGTCTCCCAGGAGTCTAGTCTACCAATCTGAGACAGCATGACATGGGGATGTTCGATAAAGATTAGCCCCACTTTAAAAGCTAGTAAATGGCAGAATCAGGATTTGATTCCAAAGCTTTTGCTCACTCCACTATGGTGCAGGGGCCAAATCTAACCAACGTTTTTGAAATATGCAAAGTCCTGCCTCTGTCTCTGTCACCAACTAAAGTCCTTCCCACCTAAACCCACAAAATTGTGTCCCTCATATTGCCCGATAGCACCCACTCAAACCTTCCCTCACTTTCAGGCACTGCCTCTTATTACAGAAACACTGGCATCACCAGCAGAACCTACATTCTTCGGGCCCAAGGATAGCAAATAGGCTTCATCTCATTTGCCAACTCCAATGGCCTCATAGTGGCAGCCAGAATTGTTGGGCTGAAAAAAAAGCTGAGACCTGGAGGAAAGAGTGCTGTGATCAATCAGTTGTGTCTACCATGGACCTAGGAAGGAGTGTGGCACCATGCATGCTGTGTATCTCCCAGCCAGGCCTTAAGCACATGTTAGGAAAGCAATCTGATTAAACTACTGGAAACCCTTCTGCATTTGTGAATCTGCAACGGCTTTGAGCGTTCATAATGCAAGCTTTGCTACCAAAATTACAAGCCTTCTCAAGCTCCAAGACCAGCCACGGGAAGCACTAGAAGACAATGACATTTTCTGAGCAGTTCCTGGAAAATCTGAAATATGCTTTTAATGAGAAAAGGTGAAATCAGTAAGAATGTGGTATGAGAATTTCAGTGCCATGGGAGTAGTTACCTATTTGACCTTTACTTGATCAGCTTTTAGAATCAGCCTGCCTTGGGATTGTTTTCAGCCCTGGCATTAATTGGAACATTTGCTTTTCCTCTGTAAACATCATAAACCATCATTTGGTTTTCACTGATGCATCATTTTCAGTGCAGCCCTGTAGAATAATGCAAAATTAACCGGGAACACAACAGAACACATTTCTGATCCTCTCCTTTCCTCTCCTCGATCCCACACCTGCTCAAAAGAAGGACAATTCCTGGAAGGTGTGCAGTGAGGCAGGTGCAGGGAGTGACATGTGTCTTAGAGTTGGTCATCCAAGTATAAAACACACTCACAGTGGGAGGGTAAAGCCCACCTAAGATAGATGAGATGGATGAGATGGATGAGATGGATAGAGGCTGAGCAAAATGAAGTTCAGCTGAGCAGAAATAGCCAGCCAGGGTGATACAAACTTCTTACATAGGACTACCCAAGGAATGTTCCAGAAGGGATCTGCACATGGCCACAGGAAAAGCAAACAGGTACATATGCCTGTAAGCCCAGCAGGCAGCAGTTAGAAGTGGACATAGGGCTGTAGCCACAGGATCAGGCAAGTGACTATAAAAGGAACTTGTAACAGAGACCATGAATCCAGGAATTGCCTCCGGTAGGAGCTCAGATTTCAGAACTCAGGTGAAGAATATCTGCTAATAATAATTATATTAGCTAATTTTATTAAGTGACTGCTCTCTGCTGGGCACTTCTCATCCATTATCTCGTGAGTAATCAGAATGTAGATGTGCCCTTCTGTGGGGCTCTGCAGCCTGGAACAGCCAAACATGCCAGGACTCATTGCCACATCCGGGGCGTCTGGCCTGCTGCACCGTGAACACACCCTGCCTCCAGCCTGCTTTGACTGGGAACGGGAAGAGGCTGGGGCAGCAGGAATCATGTCCGTAGGGTTAGAAATAAGGAGTTGGGGCAGCAGAGGGAAATGGACGGTTGGTGGTCGTACTTTCTCCTTCACTTTTTTCTGGGCTTCTGCCCTCCTTGAAGGCCAGGAAGGCAGGAACTCCTCCTGGGTCCTGCTCCCCACATCTGGCGACAGCTAAGGGGATGCTCTTTGCAGTCAACCTTGGCTCGCTAGAAATGTACCCTTTTTATTAATCCACTTGCCTTGGCCCTGGGTCCCTCGGTTTGGCTTGGTAAGCTGTTGGCAGTGGGCAGATCAGAGAGCCAGGCTTGGGGATGGGGGGCCTCTGAGACTGACACAGCTTTCCTTGTAGAGAACCAGATGCTAGCTCCTCTCAGTCACTGCATCTCTGTCTTAATAATTATCTACTACCTGGCAGTGAAGCCCCATTATTCATTGCATACAGTGTCTGGCACATAGTAGGTGTCCAGCCAACCTGACTCTGAAGTCTGTGTTCTTCCACAAATCCTGCCCACCTCCCAGTAGAGCCCATAGTTGTCTACCTGAGGGTGTTAGGTTCCAGAAGCAGAAGAGAGGTGGAATGATGGGCAGATAGGCTTAGCAGGCAGCCAGAAGCCTGCACTGGCACCACTTGCCTTCCTGACAGCGTTAAGATGGCCCTGCTAAGACCAGGAGCCAGTCTAAGGGGTCTGTCTCAACCTGCTAAATACCGCCGGGGTCACCACCACCGTCCCCCTAGGGAGAATTCTGCAATGTCTCGCTGATTCCCCCCATCACTGCCCACCAGGCAGCTTCCTTCTGTGCACTTCCACAGCATTTGGCACCACCCAGCATCAGTCTACAGGGTCCCCTCCCTACTAGGCTGTTCCTAAAGCGTTGACTCATCTCTGTATCCCCAATGCCTGGGGCATTGCCTAGAACGCAGAGGTATTCCATAGATGTTCACTAAGCAAATGAATGGATGAGCCATGAACGCGGTCCCAGATGGAACAACATCTCAGATTCAACTTCCGCAGCCAAATAACAACTCTTTCCCTCCCCTGCTCCTGCAGGGCTGAGGGATGATGCAAAACCCAAACGTAACTGCTCCCTGCCTGGGCTGAGGGGTTTATTTTTTCTACAAAGCACTTTCAGACCCATTATAGCCCGTTTGATCTTTACAACAATTCTATTGGAAGGTACTCCTACCAGCATTTCAAAGATGAAGGATCAAGATCCAAAGAGATGAAATGACTTCCTCAAATCAGTGCAGAGCCAGCACTGGGAGCTGGGGCTGCCTGGTTCCCAATTCCATGCTTGGCATTTTCTTTCACCCAGTCACCTCCCATTAAGTGCCTACTATGTGCCAGGTACACGGCCAGGCACTGGGTCTCTAGTGATGAAAATGATCCAGCCCCTACTGCCCACAGGCGACAGACAGTAGAGGACCTCAAACAGAAAGAGCAGCCGACCCGTCCTTGAGTCCCATTCGAAACTCCCATCACGCCCAGACTCCCACCGGCCCCCCTGCCCCCGCCAGCCAAGCTGTGCTCCAATTTGACAGGCTCCTGGTCCTCCACATCCACTTCACAACCTCGAGTGGGGCCCAGTTTGGGATTTTCCCCTGAGTTATCAGGAGGGATTCATCCGCAGAGGTCTGGCACTTGGAATGACTCTCCAGATGAACACCTGGACCGCCTTCAAGCTGCCCCTCTGCCTCCGTGAGCCGTCCGCCAATAAACCCTTTGCTCCCAAAATGTTTGAATTGAAGAACAGCCAGAGTCACCCGCCGCTCCCCTGCATGCTGTTTTCCCAGCTGACAGACAGATTTGCTGTCGCCTGATGCTCTTTTCTTCTGCATGGTGCTCACACATCTCTTCCTGCACGGTCTGAAGCTCTCTGGACAGTCGCCCAGCAGAAAAGACCTGGGCTGAGCTTCAGGCTTAGAGGGAGGAGACAGGAGGGGCTCTGAGGGAAACCGGCACAGGAAATGTCACATCCCAGCAGATGGGTGCAGGGGCGTGGAGAAGGGGGTCACATTACCGTATCACACATTCAAATAATGCTAAGTGGTCTTCTAACAACCCATACATATAAAGGGAAAAGTCAGGCAAATCACTCTCTAGCTGTAGGACCGTGTAGGACTAGCTTCAGAGAGCCTCAGTTTCCACATCTGCAAAGTGGGGAGAATAACACTTACATCAAAGGGCTTTGTGAGTCTTAAAAGATGGAAGGTTATAAAGCAATCGGCACAGTGCCCAACTCATAGCGAATGCTCCATGGTTGTTTATTCTTCTCTTTCCTCCTAGAAAAGTAGCCTCTGAGGAGAAGGATATCAATGATGTTCTAAAAGAGAAGGTGGCCTCCTGGTTGGGAGACAGGATAAATGGTTACCAAGGGACCATGTTCCACTCATCTCCTTCATTCCCAGGGACAGCCCCCGCCACATGGATGTGTTTTCGTGGGTATTTGTTGAAACTGCCTTTTTAATCTCATTGTGAGGAAATGCACAGTCATACGACGGTCCCTGGAGCATCATAGGTGGTCAGAAATTCCTGTCGCAGGAACAAATGAATGAACAAGCAGATTTTTTAATGATACAGTCTTTGCCTTCCAAGAGCTGACCATCCACAGCAGCCTCCTTGCCCACCCACCCCTCTGCTGTGTTTAGTTTTCAAACACGTTCATTGCAACTTCAGAAAACAAAAGGCAGATTCGTTTCGTTTACTGGAAGCCTGGTAACCCATTTGACAGACTTTCTCACTTCCCAATTGTGTGAAATTGAGGAGTTTGAAAGAGAAAAACAAAACAAACGAAATGAAATGGTTGGTGTTCACATGACGTTATTTTGAAAACAGCCTAATGAGAAATTTCAGTAACTCATTGAACAGAAAGCTCAATCAACTCAGGAAGGAAAAAGGCTGAGTTTCAGAGGCATTTTGGAGCACTACATTTTCATTTCCTTCAAGCATAATAAGCAAGAAGAGACAAGAAACCCTCTGCCTAAGAGAAGCCCTAAAGGTCAGGATTAATGAATGGGCTGGAAGGCTGGAAGCTGGCAGGCCTGGTTGTGTGCTGGTAAGTGGATATTTCAACAGTCCTTAGGGAGCTTATACATAATTTATTTTCTTAAGTAGGTACATGGTGTAGAAATGTTGTTTGCAATATTTATTGAACCAGAAAACTATGTCTTCGTGGGTATCAGCCATTCCTAACCTGTCCCAGCAAGGGTTCCACTTGGCATTTCCCAGACTCTGTGAGGCAGGCTGCCCTAACAGGTCACTCTGAGCCTCAGTGCCAGCACCTGGGCCAGCAGTCGTTGCCAATCTTTCTCTTATTCCTGGATGCAGTGACCCGGGAAGGGGATCCTAGCCATTATCTCCAAGCCCTGGCATGTGCAAACAGAAGGCTTTAGAGGAAGAACACAGACCCAAGCCATCAAGCCCAGGTCAGAGCTGAAATCTGACCCTATACTAGCTGTGTGACCTGGGGCAGGTCACTCCATCTCTCTGGGCCTTAGACTCTCCATGTGCAAAAGGAGACATTTGGGCAAGAAGATTTTTGGTGCCTGCTCTTTTCCAGGATTCCTCTGACTCTGAGATGCAGCTCCCCCACCCCCAGGGAGGGGCCTAGTGTTAACAGAAGACCAATCTCACCAGTGGGCTGGGAACAGAGCAGGTCGAGAAGAGGGGTGGATGTGAACTGCACCTACAAGGGACAGGGGGCAAAGAGCACAGGCTTTGGAATTAAGCAAAGATAGATTGCACCCTGGAGTCTCCACTTACCAGCTCTGTGACCTGGCTCAGCCTCTCTGGGCCTCAGTTTCCTTATCTGTAAAATGGGGGTGATAATGCCCACCTTACGAGGCTGTCACAAAAATTAGTGACGGCAAATATAAAGTGAATAACCCTGAAGGCATTTCAGGGAGAGCGGCCAAGCCGGTCTGTGACTTCAGAGCTACTCTAAGAGCCACTGGAAGACCTGCGACCCTCTCCCCATCCCCATGTCCACGTTTCTTTGATTTAGAATGTGCCGACTTCAGATTCGTGGTATCTGTCCACTGTACCAGTAACTGGTTCCAATTCGCTTGGAATTCAAATGTAGATTTTCAAAGCGGGTTGTACTCATCGAGCATCTCCCTCTCCTACGGAACTCCATGGCCCCAGTAATCTCCTTGGCTGCCCTGGGCTTCCAGCAGCATGGTTAACATTATTAGGAAACAAGCAACAGTGGCACATAGTGGTTTTCATCCCCTTTTACTACTTCAGGATGAGCTTGGTATTGTGGGGGCATAAGCAGAGAGGATGGGAACCCTCCACCCACCCAGTCTTTAATCCATCTATGACCCCACCCCCTTAACCCAAATAACTACTCTTTCTTCGGCTGAAAGGGGGAAACTAGGAACTTCCTGCTAGTATGGATTCATAACTAGCAAAGATGTCTATTATGTAATCTTCCAAACAAATCCACTCTCTTCTCTCAGTGAGGCCCTGCAGCACACAGCAAGATTACCTTGCCCAATTACAGATGAGGGAACTGGAACTGGGAACAGGAAATGCTGTGTTGAGGGCCACGGACTAGACAAGCAATGAGCGAGCTGCCTTGATCCCATCCCGTCTGGCTCAAAATCCCACTGTTCATTCCTTGTACCTTCTTTGGTGGTGAGGCCTTGCCATGAGTCCCAGCTCTACTGCCTACCCCTTCGGCAGCCTCAGTCTCTTCAACTGTAAAATGGGCATTTGATAATAAGATGCCTCCCCATCAGGGTAGTAGGGATAGTTGGGACCATAATTAGCAAAGAGATAACACCTATGAAAATGCCCGGCAGAACAGAGTAGAGGCTGAAGAATTGCTAGTTTCCTTCCCTCCAACTTTATGCGGCCACGGAGAAAGTTGAAGCTGTATGTAGACAGTCTCTAAACTGTGATGCACCATGCAAACGTTAGCAATGGTCATGGGAGGGTCATGGGGCCCATTTTACATCAGAATCCCCCCATCGGTCCTGGAGACCAAGCTTTGAAATGTGCCCCTTGAATTCTTACAAACCGATCCAACTAAAGGCAATTCTAGACTCTCCTCAACCCTGCAAATCCAGCCCTGCCATCCGTGATGGGGCTGTCAGCACTCACCGGGAGAGCAGAGAAATGCCTGGAAAAATGGCAGGTCTGAAGAAGCAGCGAGCTGGGCCCGACAGTTTGCACTTAAATAAATTGTATTTTCTGGCTGGGGTCGATAAGGCGTCAATTGGAAGTGTGTGTTGCACTTACATGTCATTATGCCCCAAAATGGGGAAGAAGAGCTGCATCTTGTCCCAAGTTTGTAGCAAAACTGTGCTGTGTGTAAATAGTTCTCAGGCTTTTGATGTTGAGCAGAGAGGAAAATAATCTTCTCGGAGAAGCGAGGCAGGAGCGGCGGGCTCAGGGGCGTGGGCAGGGAGGCAGGGCTCTGAGCCTCTTCTCCCACCCCCACAAAGGTAAACTGTCTTCCTTCCTGAAAGGATTAGTTCCTCTAATACCTTCATGGAGAAGCGTGCAAAAATGCTTAGATACAATTAAGCGGGAGGTTAAGAAGGCAACAGCAGAGAAAGGGGCGGGAAGGGGAGTTGGACAAGAGTTCAGCATGAGCTCCTGCCAGGCAGCCCAGCACCAAAGGGCGCCTCCTGGAGGTGGGCAAGGGGGTGGCAGGGAGCAGCACCTTGGAGCCATTCATTCATTCATTCATTCGTGCAACAAAACAGACCCCATCCCTGCCCTCTCGGAACTTACAGTTTGGTGGAAGACGTGTCCAATAATCACACGAATGACGCTCGAGTTACACACTTTGATCTACACTGTAAAGGAATCATACAGGGGTGTGAGGTTGCAAATAAGAGGCCCCAGTGTGAATGGAGGCTGGGAGCAGGGGCCAGGGGTGGTCAAGCAAGACTCTGAGGAAGTAGTATGTAAGCTGAGGCCTGATCACGAGTTGGCCAGGCATAGGGTGCAGAGAGAACATTCTAGGCAGAAGGAACGGGATGTGGAAAGGCCCTGCGGCGGGAAGAGCTTGACGCACGTTCCAGTGTGTTTGAAGCAGGTGAGAGAAGAGAGGAAGGGAGACGAGGTGGAACCATGCCGGGCCCGGTGAGGATCTGGAGCTTTATTCCAAATGGGCCAGGAAGCTGCAGAAAGGTATTAGGCCTGTTTATGGTGGTCCTGACTTGGCAAAGAGCTTGGCCTTCTCTCAGACATGGCTGCAGTCCCCCTCCAGCTCCCTGCCCCACCACTCTGCTTGTCACCACCCCCGACCACCCTCTGATCTGCATCAGTGCACACCTGGCAAGTGTCTGCCCTTCCCCAGCACCCACCCTCAGGGGGAGGGGGCAGGAAAGACGGGATTGACACTGAGGGCACCTGCAGGAGCACCACCTGGGCCTAGAATGAGTACTAGGTCTGGCAAGGCGGTCATTGAGGATGGGGAGCGTGTCTCCATCACTCCCACCTCAAGGACCTGTCTGCTCCTGCCTCTATAGGGAAGACTTCAGTGGTGCCAGCCTGGGGGCTGGCACAGAGCAAGCCCTCAGTCAATGACCAGCTGAAGGCAGCAATCCCTTAGATCCTCCGTCTCCTCTTGTAAGTGGGGAAACTGAGGGAGGCTGGTATAAAGGCAGGAACAGGCTGAACTAGGAGTCATTGTCCCAGATGGACACTTCCTTGCTGTGTAGCCTTGGGCGAGTCACCTCCTCACTCCTGGGTCTCCATTCCCTTACCTGTAAGTCAGGTGGGTGGACGAGATGATCTCTAAGACCGTTCCAGTTCTCGCATCTCATCATCATCCTCGGAAGCTCAGGGAGGATCCATACCTTTATCAACGCCACGCAGCATGTTGGTGGCAGGGCTGGGCTCATAGCTGACTCCAGGAGTAGACACCACATTCTAACCCCAGCCCAATATTCTGAAGTTCAAGTACCAAATGGTGGGGAGGAAGGAGGTGGAATTTGCAATAATCTGATACTAAGCTGAAATGTTCTTTTACTCACAAATATCTTCATATAGATAGGCAAATTAATATTATCAGCAATTTTGGAGACAAGATAGTGTGTCTACAAAGAAAAGCTCTCTTGGAGCACCTCAGAAGTCATTCCAGAGGTGTTCAGCCCTTTGCGATGGATGTGCTAACTATAAAATGCTCTTATCTGTTCATTACAGTGGTCCCCGAGAGCATCACTCTAGGGGACAAGTTCGTTAGCCAAGCTCAGTTGCTATATACAATAGTGATGAAAAAGCTCGCTTCTTTGAAAAATCGCGTTCCAGCTGTCCTCACCCACCACGAAGCTGGGAAAGTAGGCCTTGGCTGCCCTGAAATAGTGCAGCTGGCCAGGGACTCAGAGCCATGTTGGACAGTGGAGAAAAATGTGGAGCCTGGTGTTTTACTGGCCCTTCCTACAGGTCGTGAAGGCAGGTAGTAGGGCTTGTACTTCTTTGCAATCCCCATAATCCTTGCACATAGTAGGAGCACATGCATATGAATATTGATTGGCTGATGGAAAAAGCAAGGTAGAGAGGGACAGCGTATGCTTGGAAATGTCCCAGTGACAAAAACACAGGACAGCACATCCAGAAAGAGCAGATGTGTTAGAACCATACAGACATGGATTTGAATCCCAGCTTCTCTACTTAATAGCTGTGTGACCTTAGGTAAGTCCCTTAATCTCTCTGGGCCTTGGTTTTCTGCTCGGCATAATGGAAGCAGCAATACCCATGGTCACAGGATGCAAGGGTGAAATGAGGTAGTGCAGGTAAGCCTCTGGCACTGTCCCTGACTCGTGGTAGAGGTCCCTCTCCCTTCTTTCCATCCAGCCATCAAGATCTGCATGGGAAATGCAGCCTCCGGGCTCAGCCCCACCATCTGCCTGCCCCTGCACTGAAGGATAGGAAAGCAGAGAGCTTCCTTGTAGCCTCTGTGCTGTAGGAGGGGACCACACAGTGGGGCACCGTCAGGGCAGCGACCTGGTCCCAAATCCCGGAGGCTGCAGGAATCCAGCACACCTAGCCTGGCTCCCTCCCAGCCAATTCTGCCAGATGTAATTTGGCTTCAGCTCAAGGTTCCAAAGCAGTTATGTAATCATGATAGCCCATAGCATTTGTAGAAAGCTTTTATCGTTTTCAAAGCACTTTTGCATATTTTACCTCAGTTGATCCCCTCAATAACCTTGAGAGGTAGCGAAGGCAAGGACTAGAACCCCCATCCTACAGATGGGGACATTGAGGCCTGGAGCGTTTATTTGGTTCACACAACTAGTAAGTGGCAACATCAAACTTGGACCGAGATCTCTGCATCCCTCGACCTGGGCTCCTCCCACAGCATCACACAACATCTTTGTAATCACGCTTTCATCAAGCAAAAGTGGCCTGAGCGCCTACTGTGTGCCAGGCAATGTCCTAAACAGTGGGATTCAGAGACGAAAGGCAGAGTCAAGTTCAGGAGAGATGCAGGCCCAGCTGTTCAGAGCCATGTGATGGCTGCCGTGGTGAAGGGGAGTGGTGAGGAGGGGCGTAACCCAGCTTGATCCTGGGGCTCGGGGAGGCTTCCTGGAGGAGGAGTTGCATCAATCCAGTCTTGGAAAACAACTAGAGGGTGCCCAGGCAGGGAGCTAGAGGGTGCCCAGGCAGAAAGAGGAATGAAAGGAGCTTTAGGCAGCAGAAGCAGCAAAGAGAAAGCCATAAGTGTGTGAACAGCAGGGTACATCTAGGGTGCTGCAAGTTGTTTGATCTGGCTCCACCCACGCGCTCACTCACTCATTCACTCATTCATTCATTTGACATACATTTCTGGAGCACTCCCATGTGCCAGGCACTGTGCTTGCCACTAGGGATGGGTGCATCAGTGAACAAGCAGAGGTAGTCCCTGAACCCGCAGAACTTACCTTCTAGCGGATTCCTGTGGACTCAGATGGGAAGCAGTAGGATGCAGTAGGCAGAGGGCATCATAGAAGGCTGCTCTGGAGGGCCTGGGTGTTAACCTTAGGGAACTGAGCATTGGGGGCGGGGTAGGGAGCTGATGGATATTAAGCACAGGATTAAGAAGACTGGGTTGGCATTTCAGAAAGAGTGAGCCACAGTTAACTTAGAGGATGGGCTGGGAAGGTTGTCTGGAATCCGGGAGCCCAGTTAGGAAACTTCAGCAGCCCAGGCAAGAAAGAATTGGGTCCTAAGTTGCGGCAGAGGACACAAGGCACAATGCAAGACGGATGTAGAGACAGTATTGACAGGCCTCGCTGGTTAATTGGACATGGTGGTGAGGAGGAGGAAGAGTGGACAGCCACTCTGAGGATCTGGCTTGAGCCCCTTGGCAGGTGGCAATGCTGTTCCTGGGGTAGGTGTGGGAGAGCCACTCAGGGAGGCAGGGAGCCTAAAGATTTGTTCCCACCCGGACATGCTGAGCATCGGAGCATGTGGGTCCCCCGAGGTCATGCTTATCAGGCAGTGGGATCTGTGTGTCTGGAGCTCAAAACAGAGCTGGGGCCTGGAGGTGCAGGTTGCAGGGTCAAGGGCTTATAGACGATGATTGACACTTGGAAGTAGACAAGACCACCCAGGGGAAGTGTACAGAGACAGAAGAGAACAGATCCCATTGCAAGTAACCCCAAAGTGTGTCCAGATTTGTTCTTTGATGCCAGAATCCCACTTGGCAGAAGTCAGACCATTAGCCAGGGTGAGGAATCGTTGGTCCCCAAAAGGGGTTGATTGTGATGGGCTATGAGGACTCCGGCCCGCTGTGGGATTTCTGGGGTCTCACCAATCTCTGGAGCCCAGCCTGAAGTCACCCATATGCTTCTCTCCCTCTCTCTTCTCTCCTCAGGTGTTTACAAAATATGGGAAGTGTTACATGTTTAACTCAGGCGAGGACGGCAAACCTCTGCTCACCACAGTTAAGGGGGGGACAGGCAACGGGCTGGAGATCATGCTGGACATTCAGCAGGATGAGTACCTGCCCATCTGGGGAGAGACAGGTGAGCCGGGCACAGGGATGGGGCGGCGGGCGATGGCGGATGGGTGTAGGACTCTGAAAGGCTGGTTTGCCTAGGGAGGGCTGTCTCGGCCCACCCTATGTAGGGCTGCTCTCCATCACAGGGTTGGTGACATGCTGGTGAACGGTAAGCGTGTCCCAGGCATGGACTGCAATGCCCTTGGTTTCCTCGGATTGGACTAGGTGGGAGAGGGCAGATGATGGGAACAACGGAGAGGGAAGGCAGGTGGGGTGATGGAGGAGTTGGGGAGGAAGCATGGAGGAAGGTTTGAATTAAAAGGAATGGCTGGGCAGGTGGGTGGCTTGATTTCAGAAGAAGAAGGGATGGACCAGCCCCTTCCTCTCCCAGCCATCCGGAACATCCCAACCCAGCTCAGGGGCCCAATGGAAAGAAGAGCAGGCTCCTCCTCCTGGAGGAAGGGGGAAGGCCGTGGAGTGTGAGAAAACCAAAGGGCACTGACTCGGGGGCCTGGCGCCATGCCTGCATGAGCCCCTGGGGCCTGTGCGTACGTGCCCCAAAGCTGATTTCATGCGTTCATTTATTCACTTATTCATTCAGCAAACGATTCATTAGCCATTTATACTATCTCAGGCTTTGTAGCAAAGTGAGGACATAAAGGTGAAAAAGACTGAATCCTTGATCACAGCCTAGAGGAGGAGACACATGATTACAGTCCAGCGTGACATCAGTGTCGCCAATGCTGTGGAGGGATGGTGGTCTCCTCCTGGGGGGTAGGTAGGGCGGGAGTTCAGGGCAAGCATCATGGTGCATAGGGTATTTGACAAGGGTCTTGAGATTACCCTGGATTATACAGGCGGGTCCTCATAAGAGGGGTGTTGGAAGGGCAGACAGGGGAGAAGGTCATGTGATGACGGAAGCAGAGGTGGGAGTGAAGGTTAGGGATGCGGCAGCCTCAAGAATTTTACCAGGTAGAGAAAGTAAAGAGATGCCCAAGACTGGGACCATGGATGCTAAGGAGACCCAAAGAAAGATTAATGCCATAGTCAGGGCATAACGGGGAGGAGAGGGGAGGGAGGTCAAGAGATGGGCCTTGGAAATGGCCACAAGGTAGGGTGGAGGGGAGAGAATATTCCAGCAGGAAGGAGGCCCTGGGCCCTGAGGCTGGAGCTGAGGAGGGGGTGGAGGCCAAGCAGCCCAGCCCCCACTTCTCGCAGCCCCAACCCTGTGATTCCTGCCGCCGTTCCCCCCAATGCTGAGGTCTGGCCCTCACCATGTCCAAGCCTTCCGGGCTTCTGAGGGCTGCAAGGGCTTCTGCCCCAGGGGTGACTGACTGCAAGCTCGAGCTCTCCCCCCACCACCCGGCTCTCCCTTGCTCCTGGCGTCTCTGGCTTGGGCACCCTGCTGGGGAGAGCTGAGCGTGGCCACTCGCCTCATGCTACAGTGAGTCCTCTTGATGCTGCAACAGAAAAGCGAAATGGCCACCACACGCGTCCTTCCAGCCCTCTGACAGCTCGCCTCAGGCTCCAGGCCCTCCAAACCCTGCCGACCGCTTGCCAGGGGACACTTAGTTTGTCCCATCCACTTTTCTAAATTCACTGCCCCTCCCCTCCAGCCCCAGATGCAAATAGATGAAGATCTATGTTAGTGCCAAGTTCTGACATCCTTGAGAGCTGGCCAACACAGCCTGGCGTTCCAGAACATTCCTGAGGCCAGCCTGTGTCCAGTGACCATGGGGGCCTATATACAACCCTGGATCCTGGGGGGTGGGTCTTGGTCCCCAAAGAGAAGCTCTGCCTTATGGACAAGAGAACATATTTGCTTATTAAACCGCTGGTGGAAAAGGAGAGAAATGAGGAAATAAAAGTGAGTCCTGGAGACCCATGGCCAGACTGGAAGTTAGTTATGCCTTTCCATGGTTATGTTGGATTTCCCACCCTGTTACCTTGATTCAGGAGTGAAAGAACGTGTATAGACACACACACACATTCACATACCACACTCACGCTCATATCGCCAGGCACCTCCATCACAGACGTCTTCACACAGCAGGGTCTGGCCTTGGGTCTGAACGCTGGCCGCTGATAGAATGGGCTCCAACCACAGGGCCTCCCCCAGGAAATTCTTGCTCCTGAAGCCATGGATGGTCAGAGCAGGAAAGAATGTCTGAGATCATCTATTCCTCCCTGCGGAGGGAGAACCGAGGCCAGGCAGGAGGCCATAATGTACTGGAAGTCATGCAGTGAATTCCTGGCCACGCTGTACTGACCAAGCTCCTTGACCTCCAGTCAGCCCTAGTGGACCGCGAGCTGTACCAATTCAGGACAAATCTGTAATCGTGATTAAGGACCTTCGGTGCCTAACACCATGCAGGGCATTGTCAGGGATGCCGAAGACACAAGACAAAGACCTGCCTTTCCAGAGCTTATCACCTCGTGGGGACACAGGAGAACTCCAGCCCGAAGCTTGAGCTCTCCCCGGGGGCCAGACCAGCACCGTTCACTAAACCATTTCCTCTGAGTTTGGGGAGCTGGGGAGACAGGCTGTGTGAAGGAGGAGGGGGTTAAAGTAGGCACAGGGGCCAGAAGAAGCTGCTTAGAGAAGACACTCATCGGTGCTGTCCTATAGAACTTTCTGCAGCAATGGAAATGTTCTCTATCTGCGTGGTCCAATACGGTAGCCACAAGCGAGCATTTGAAATTTGGCCAGTGAGAATGAGGAACTGAATTTTTAATGTCATTTCATTTTTATTAATTTAAATTGACGCAGGAGGCTAGTGGTGACCATATTGGAGAGCAGAGCTTCAGCCTGTGCTGGTTGGCTTTTTGGGTTTTTGCGTTGGCAGCCACCTCCCACATTCCTCCGGGGCCATAATATTCCTCATTCCTTGCCTTCCCCTCACTACAGCCTTGAGTGATAGGGAGGGCTCCTTACCCCCATTTGCCAGGGAAGGAGGCTGAGGTTAAGGTGACTTCACCCAGGCCACCCAACCAGGCCTCCTGAATCATTATATCCAGGCTTCCTCCACTGACCTTTCTTCAGGCTGAGAAGTCAGAGCAATAGCGCCTCTTGGGGACTCTGATCACCTCAAAGCTGCTGCTTCCTGGATCGGTGGTGGGTGAGCCTCATGTGGGTGGGAGTGAGGATGCTGAAGGTTGAGAGGTGGGTTCTGGCAGGTGAGGGACGCTTGTCCATGAGGCCACCTGAGGAGGCATGGCCACATCTTTCTGCTTAGTCATTGCTCCCAAGGACTGTGGGCACAGCCAGCGTAACCCCACCATGGTCCTCAGGGGGGAGGCAGTCTTCTGGATCTGGCAAGCTGCATGGCCCCGTAGATGCCATCTTTCTTCCTTGGCATTCTTACCTCTTCCCAATCCCCACAGAAAGGAACCCAACTCCTTATAGGAGATATTCGGGTGATGATAGAGAAGAAAGGAATTGAAATATGGCTGTTGAGGGAGTGGCCACAGACAGCTTGATGACAGGGGCAGCGTGGTAGGACAGGAAAGTGGCATTATAGAGTCAGACCCAAGACCAAATGCCCCATTCTTCCTTTGCTAGCATGGGACTGAGAACAAGTAAATGAGCCTCAGTTTCCTCATCTGTAAAATAGAGATCAAGAAAACAAATAAAACCCATCAACTTTATAAGGTGGCTGAAGGGATCAAATGAGAGCTCTCTGTGAACTGTAGACAGCGAAGGATGATGATGATGACCAGTAGATGGGGGGATAGTCAAACTATCCCAGAGGCAGAGAATATTCCAGATATCCCATACCTATACCGGGGGTCCTGAGGCACCTCAACATCTGGAAGTCTCGTTCCACTCAAAGCAGAATCTGATCCATTCTTGCCTTGCCTCGTGGGCAGCTGCATCCCTCAGAAATATAAAGAAGAGGGAACCACTCCTCTGGGTGTAATTCTGACTCACAGGACCTTTGGCACCAATGAGTGACTTAGGAAGAGGCACCCCCTTTGGGTGGACCCAGCCCTATGGGCTCTTGCTTAGAGAGTACATGGTGACATTAAAAATGTTCAAAACTGTCCTTTCCTCTGGGCTGACAATGCCCCACACCAGGATGCCATCTTGGTCAAACATCCTTGCACAGCACACCCTGGAAATATGTCATTTTTAAAAGGGTAATCTCAGTCCCACGTGGACCCCAAAATGGGCCCTGTGGAATGTCGGGAGTTTGGGATATTACGTGTAACAGGAATAGAAAGGATCTGAGAGCCCTGGTTAGACAAAGTTGAACACATTACTCACCACAGGAACTCTTTAAGATGCTGCATCGTGAATCTCCGAGATAGGAATATTGCACGCAGCATTATTTCCCAAATGCCTTTGACCATGGAAACCTGCTTTTTCATGGAGGAGCCTACAAAATAGAGAAGGGACAGAAAAGCCATCCTAGACTATAGAAGTGCAGATTTCACGGCCGGTGTTTTCTAAAGGAAATTAAATTGAAGGCAGGTGGGAGGTTGTTAAAAATGAAACTCTGTGTAGATGCCTCTGAGTAACTTCAAAGATAAAAGGAAGAGGCAGTGGGTTATCTAGGTTGCACATGAGAGAAACTGGATTCAAACAAGCTTAGGCATAAAAGGAATTGTGTCGTCCTTAGAATCTGAGGCAAGTTTCAACAAGCAAACAGCAGGAGGGCAAGGATGCAGCGTCAGAAAGAACTGGAACCAAGGGCTCCTGCCCCTAGGGTCTCTCGCCCCTTCTCGCCTCTCCTCTCTCTCTGAATTGCTTTCATTCTCTCTCACTAGAGACGAGCTTTTTCCACACATTTTTTTTTTCACACATGGCTCCCAATAGTTTTATACTTCACACATCCTACCACCAGCAAGAGACTGTTCTGACTCTCTCACTGATCTCCTAATAATAAAAAAAAAAAATAGAGAAGGGAATCATTAGTCCAGCTCAATCAAGTGCCCACCCCTGGACGCATCAGTGACCAGGGGAGTGAGTTCATGGAGGGGCTTGAGAGCCCTGAGGAGGCCCGGTGGGGGCAGCTGGGGAAGGAGTTCCTAAGAGGTGGTCCCGTGAATGGCCGTGCTGAGGGAGGTGGGGCTGAGGTTGAGGGTTGGGGTTGGTTACCTCGGAGCAACCCAGAATCAGTGTACGGGGAGCTCTCCAAGGAACTCAGATTCTGAACGGATGGGTTAGAAGTTGGAAAGACCATAAATAGGGCCCTCCCTTTCTCATCTGCCTGTAGCCCTCATTCATCGTGATGCAAAACATACTTTTCTATCAAACACAATCTGCCTAGATTTCCCCAAATCCTAGTATTATAGAAAAATGAATTTGATGTTATGTTTTTGAGCAAAGGAATTATTCTGAGAGCCTGTGCTATAATAGAGGTAAATATCTGGCCCCTTATTTTCCCCTCCAGCCTCATCACCTCCCCCTGACCCGTCGTTCGCTTGGCTCGAGCCGCTCTGGCATAGCTAGTTCACCTGTTTCCCTGTGACTTCTTGGACACCCCAGGAATGCTCTTACTCTGGGCATCTGCATTCTCCATTCCTTCTGCCTCGATTTCTCTTTGCTCAGATATCCACATGGCTAATTCCTCACCTCTGGCAAGTCTCTGCTCACATATCACCTTCTCAATGAGGCCTACCCTGACTGCCCTATTTAAAATTGCACCCCAGCCCACCCCTCATCCCTCTATATCTTCTCGGCTTGTCCTTTTCTCCATGATGTGTGTCACCTTCCAGTATACCTTATCATTTACTTATTTATTTTTTGCTGTCTATTCTCTTCCACTGAAACACATGCACCAGGCAGTCAGCGATCTTGAACTGTCTGGCTCACTGATATATCCCAGGGCAATAAATATTTGTAGATATATTTGTTGAGAGAGAAAAAAAATTGCTGTAATTGTGCACACTGATGGGGCCAGGGTGAGGGAGAAACTAACCTTAATGAGTAGCTGCTAAGTCTCACGGACATTTTATCCCATGAATCCCCCAGTTGCCCTGCTATGAAAGTGTTATAATCCCCATTGAAAAGTAAAGAAACTAGGGCCCAGAGAGGTTGAGTAAGCTTACCTGGGACACACACCTCGTCGAGCAGTTGAACCAAGCTGAAAACCCACTGACGACCCCAAAAGCGTTGCTCCTTCCACTACGTTCGTTTAATGTTCACACTGTGGTTGTAAAAGCACCGCCGTGAAAATAGCTCAGGAAAAAAAGCCTCGAGTGACATCTCTGGCGAGAGAATGGCATCTAATGATAGGCTGTTGTAGTTCTTTTCTATTTTTTCCTCTTTTTATTTTCAAAAGCAGAATCCTTGTATTGAACAAAAGCATTAGCACAGCCCCGATATAAATATATAACAGATAAAAGGAGAGCTGTTCTGCTTCAACTGGAGATGGCAACCCCAGTTTGCTTTCGCCTTGCCCACTGTGGCCAATCCTGGGACATTTCCTGAGGAACCCTAGGGCTCCAAGGAACCCAATTTGAAAACTATTGGATGGGAGGCTGATGTTATTGGGATGAAAACAGCGTCAGGTGGTTCTGTGGCTGTGTACATCCCAGAGACCAACTGTGAGCATCTCTCCCCCTTCTCCTGGGATGGCACCACAGGCTCGTGACATGTCGGCAGAGCTCCAGAGCCTCGCGGAAGGTGACAGTCTAGACTTCTCATTGAACATGGTGGATTTTGGTCATAAGTGTTTACAGAGGCTCCCTGCTCAAACCCCACTTAAATGGCAATTAAGGATTTTTTTAAGTATAAACCTAGATATCCTCCCCAGCCCAAAGCAACCGGCAAATCTCTCTCCTCAGCCCAGCGGAAGCTACGATTGAAACAGACAGGCTCTGGGCTTGGGGGAACCAGGCAGAGCTGAGGGCTTGGGTGTGGGCTGTGCAGTAAACAGAGAGAGGAGGTGAAATTCTGCTTACTGAGTAGTGAGCCCCCCAGCCAGGCAAATCCGCCCCACCCACCCCAAACAGAAGCCTGGGGGAATCCCTTCCTGGAGACACAGACAAGCATGAGAGAAAAGATTCACAGAGAATGAGCCAGGAGTCCCCAAACCAGATGGCCTAGTTACATCACCCCAGAGTGAAGTCCCTCGGTGGGTCCTCCCACACACGGGAATGACTGGGTGGCCTTGAAGTACCTCTTAACGATACGTGGACAGCCAAAAAGCTGGACATTTGAAGGAAGCCGCTAACAGCAAAGGAACCAAAGCCAACCAAACAGAAAGGAAACTTTGAGGAAATAGAGATAATGGTTAATGGCACGAGCTCTAGAGGCACACTAGAGCCTGGGTTCAAATCCTGGCTAAACAACATACAAGCTGTGTGACCTTGGGCAAGTTACTTAACCTCTCTGAGCCTCAGTTCCATTACCTCTAAAATGAGATTATCTACTCTGCAAGGTTTTTAGGAAGACTGAAATGAGTTAATATTTGTGAAGCGCTTGACTAATAAATTAGAAAGCGCCTGAATAATATTAGGCACTATGTAAGTGTTTGATAAATAAAAAATAACTTCAGGGAGCAGAAGGAAACATCAAACCACTTTAATTAAAATTCTCAAGAGATAAGAGTTGATGCTGCATCCATAAACACAAGCTATTAATATAGAATGCTATTAAAAAGTCACATTCAAAGAAAAGCTAAAAAAAAACGCTTGGAAATTAAAAATATGATTGTAAACATTTTTTTTAAAAAAAAAGCATAGAAGGATTGGAATTGAGGAAATCTGAAAAGTAAAACAAGAGACAAACAGATGAAAAAATGGGTGAGGGAAAAAAACATGAAAATGAGAAAGTAAATGTAGGAAGTCCAACATCCTACTACTAGGAGTTCCAGAATAACAAAACCGAGAGGGTGGAGAAGAGGAGTTTGCCAAAGAAATAATATAAGAAAAATTCCCAACTGAAGCACGTGATTTTCCATATGGAAAGACTTCCCCAGGTCCCGTCGGCAAGAAGTGGCAAACGACCAGACCGAGATGCATCCTTGTGAAATTCAGACTAAGAGAGAGAAAGAGAAAATCTTGAAAGTTTCTGGAGAGAAAAGACAAGTCGCATACCCAGGATCTAGAATCAGAAAGGCCTGGGGCTTCTCAACAGAAGCAGCCAAAGCCGGAAGGCAAGGGCACGGGGCCTTTAAATTCCTGGGCAGCGCGGGGGATCTTTCTTTTCTAAGATAGGATTCTACTACACCCAGCAACCTACAATGAAGGGTGAGGGCAGAATTCGGATGCAAAAAGTGTGTCTCCCAGGCAGACGTTTTCAGGAAGCTACTGGAGGATGCCAGAATAAACCAAGAAAGAAGATGGCGTAAGATTCTGGAAATAGGGCATCTGGCCTGAAGAGAAGTCCCAGAGTGTGGAAGAAGACAAGAACAGGACGACAGTTGAGAACGAGTCCTAGAGAGCAGTCAGTTCAGACTGGAGCGGGAAGATGGAGAGTCCAGAGGGATGGTCCTTGCAATCTGGCTGACTGGACTGAGAGGCATTTTACAGCCCTGCCATAGAGTCTGCCTTTCCTTTTCTCATTTTTCTATATAATAAATATGTATTTCAGTGAGAACATTTGAGTTCCACTCTCTTAGCTAATTTCAATTCTACACTACAGTGTTATCAACTATAGTCATCATGTCACGCCTTAGATCCTCAGGCCTTATTCATCTTATAGCTGAAAGTTTATATGCTTTTATCAACTTTCCCTGTTCCCCCCACCTCCAGCCTCTGAAAAACACTTTTCTAATCTCTGTTTCTATAAATTTGACTTTTTTTTTTCTTTTTGGCATGTCTGTGATAGGTGCCTGGCAAACCAAACAAACCATCACCAACAAGAAAATAGTTTCACAAGCAAGGGATCAAAAATAGTTTATGGGCAGAGGATATGAACAGACATTTTTCCAAAGAAGATATACAGATGGCCAATAAACACATGAAAAGACGTTCAACATCACTAATCACCAGGAAAATGCAAATGAAAACTACGCTAAGATACCACCTTACACCTGTTAAAATGGCTATAATCACTAAGACTAAAAATAACAAATGTTGGAGAGGGTGTGGAGAAAAAGGAACCCTCACACACTGCTGGTGGGAATGAACTGGTGCAGCCACTATGGAAAACAGTATGGAGATTCCTCAAAAAACTAAAAATAGAGCTACCCTATGACCCAGCCATCCCACTACTGGGTATCTACCCAAACAACTTGAAATCAACAATCCAAAGTAACATATGCACCCCTATGTTCACTGCAGCACTGTTCACAATAGCCAAGACATGGAAACAATCCAAGAGCCCATCAGCAGATGATTGGACAAAGAAGATGTGGTATATATATACAATGGAATACTACTCAGCCATAAAAAAAGATAAATTCATCCCATTTACAACAACACGGAAGGACCTGGAGGGAATTATGCTAAGCAAAATAAGCCGGACTGAGAAAGGCAGGCACCAGATGATTGCACTCATATGTGGAATATAAACAAACACATGGACAAAGAAAACAGCTCAGTAGTTACCAGAAGGGGGGTGGGAGGTGGGCACAGGGGGTGAAGCAGAGCACTTTTGTGGTGACAGACAAGAAATAATTTACAACTGAAATTCACATTGATGTAAACTATTATGAACTCAATAAAAACAATTAGTCCTATCAATATTTATTTTAAAACATTTTATACTCCAATGCTGGGGTATGGGCAACATTTACTGACTTCACCAAAATATCATATAACCATATAGAAGAAGGAGAGGCAAGCAAATATGGCTGACACTTCACATAAGCCCACATCCTCATCTGCCGTGGTAGGAATTCAGTAAAATAATATCTAAAACTTTTAAAAGCCAAGAAATAACTGTCAAGCAGTTGACGTTCACAAAAATATGAAAGTAAGAACTAGAAGAAACAGCTAAAACAGTTGAGAGTAGTTGCCCCTGAGGAATGGGACTCGGGGTGGGGAGAGGGGGAGCAGGCGGCTGCTATGTTTCATTAGAAGCCGGACAGTACCATTTGGTTTTTAAATTATGTACATATATTGCTTTGGTATCAAGAATACCACTTTTCCCGGCCCCCATCACAAACGGGACATAGCAAGAGTGGATGTGGATGGTTGCTATGGTTTCTCCAACATCTCTGCTCCCAGGAAAAACTCTTGTCATGATGCCTGGTCCTGAGGACCCCCCCCAGAAGGAGAGGCCCAGGCTCTGGCCTGAATTCTGAGAGTCTGGAGCACAGAGACATGCAGCAGCCGGCTGGGATCCTGAACTCACTCAGAGGGGGCCTTTGCGAGGGATGGGGCGGTCTGCACAGGTGCCAAGGAATCTGGAGAAGTGATGCCATAAGTCAGAAGCACCGTTGGCAGCAGGCATCCATGAAGCAGCCAGAGGCAGGCTGACTTTTGTCATTCTCAGAAGACCTGCTCAATGCACGTGCTAAGTGCTGTGCGGACAATGCTGTGTGCTCTAGTGAAAACGCCCAGCCAGGCAGGCAAGTGTCTGAGGGAACATCTAGGAAGTGGATGAAACAGCCCCACCCTCGGAGCTCCAGTCCTATTCGATAAACTGCCAAGAGCACCTACTACGTGCCAGGTGTTTACAGATGCAGATGAAAGGCCCAATCTGGGTTTGTAAAGAGTTCACAATCTAGGGAATATCTTCAAGCTTCCTTTTATGTAGTAGATGGAAATTCATTGATCCAACAGTTCTCACATAAAGTGCCTAAGGAGGGCCAAGCATCTGCAGGCTGGGCAGGGCACGCGTAAGCAAAAAATGTCACCGAGTGCTATGATAGATAGAGGATGGATGGAGCATAAAGGAGGGATTAATCTGTTCTGGAAGGGAGGGAGAGGGTATCTCAGGATACCCTTCAGAAAGGAGGTGACCTTTGGTCCTCGCCGCAGGCCTGTTTGCCAGGTGGCTGGGCAGTGTGTGGGAGTTAGAGAGGATGTGGGTCATGGGGAGGTGAGATCCTAAGCAGGGGGACAGGAATCAGGAGCAAAGGCCAGGAGCAGCCCGGAGTCTCCTGGGGTAGCTGGATCTAAGGATGAGGCCTGGGGCTGGAGAGATAGGCCACATCACCACAGGCCTGGTGTGTTCTGCTAACGCATAGATGTTCTCCTGGGAGTCCTGCCACCCAAAGTGTGGTCCTTCCACCAGCAGCATCAGCATCCCCTGGAAGCTTGTCAGAAATGCTGAATCTCAGGCCCCACCCCAAGTCTGCGTTGTAACAGGTTCCCCAGGTGATTCAGAAGCTCGGATGTGGACCACTGTTTCCCACCCTTTGGAAGTATGAGGATGCCTTTTCAACATCCACATATGTCTCAGACATCACCCCCACCTGAACGCTGCCACGCTTTTTACATTCATTGATTGAGAAAATATTCAATAACGAAAAGTGGCTATGAATTCAGTCGTGCTTTGAATGATTTTGAATCTTTAATCACATCACCACCATTATACGTGATCAGTTCAGCAACCTGGTCGTACCTAGCTTCCGCCGCCAATGTGTGTAAACAGAATCTTTATAAATAGAATCTTAATCA
This sequence comes from Equus przewalskii, assembly GCF_037783145.1. Classification (NCBI taxonomy): domain Eukaryota; kingdom Metazoa; phylum Chordata; class Mammalia; order Perissodactyla; family Equidae; genus Equus; species Equus przewalskii. The sequence goes on from NC_091840.1 coordinate 39,580,229, forward strand.
TCCACCACTTCTCCTATAATTTTGCAGACATGGCACTTCCTGGTGGCTTTTCAAGAGTGGGTCTCCTGCAGGCAGGTCGCCACCCGGACTCAGCCTTCTTAGCAAGTAATTTATAATCTCTGTGCCTGAATGCACGAGGGAAACATTTTTTAAAGAATCCTTGGAATAAATCTTTTTGTAATGAGACTAGCCCCGACCCCACACACAGTGCCTTCGCTAATGCAGGAGTGTAAGTGCAGCCACTCTTCTCTGTTCTATCACCAAGACCCAGCATTCACTACCTTCTTCCCCCATGTAGGCACCTCACTCTACAGTATATAGGGTGCTTCGCCCGCATTCTATCCTCTGGTCCTCTACACTCTTGTGATGTAGACAGGGCAGTTCTAATCATTTAACAGGTGAACCCTTTAACAAATGTGAGAAGCAAGTCTCCGAGACGCTGAGGGACTTTCCCATGATCTCATGAACTAGGATTTGAATCCACATCTTCGTATTGGCCCTTGGTTCTTTCCACTAAGAGCTAGTGTTCCTTAAAAATGAAAAAAGAAAAAGAAATGAGGCAAAAAGGCTGCTGTGGGTAACAGCCGGTTCGATGAAGGGTAATGTGTTTTTGTTGTAGCATGTTTTAGCTCCTTCAAAATGCTTACCTGCTTTGAGGCTCTGCAGGAGGGGGCAGGGTTTCTAGGCTTTACCAAACTTTTGTAGCCGCTTGACAACACCTCCTGGGTCACAAGCTGTTGCTGAGAACACTGCTGCCTCACGCTGCCCCCTGAACAGACATAATTGCAGCCGTGCAACCTGGGGACACGATGCTGATTTTCCATCCTGTGGGAGCCCACTCACCTCAGAATGTCATGTGTGACCAACCAAGCACGAGCATGCCCATCTCTGTGCTGGGTTCCGATTTTCCCAGCCAGACATGCTGCTCAACTGGGCCTGCCTGACAGGGGAGGAGCGGAGAGGGAGGACCAGACATGCATTGGCCGATTTTAGCCAGGCAGCCATGCGTGGATTCTCTGTGCTATCTTTAGAAAAATCAGTGTCTTCTGATTTGATGTGAGTGCTGAGCAGCCGCATCTATTTAAAAAAAAAGTCTATTTCTCAGGAAATTCAAATAAGATACAGTGAGGTTAGGAGACTTGTGGATGATCCCCAACTCGTAGAATTTTAGAGCTAAAAGTAACCTGAGAGACCAGCTCCCCTTTGTTTTAACAGAGGAAACTTCGGCTCAGAGAGGCAATATAACTTGTCTGAGGTCCCACAGCTATTAAGTGGTCAAACTCAGGTCTCCGTGGTTTCAGAGCCCGTGCTTTTCTTGCTACGCTTCCCTGCTCCTCTTCCCAGGGCTCCGCCTTGGGCCTCGTTGGAATTGTGACATGACTTTCTCTGTGCAAGCCAGGAGAGCAAGATGGCGCCTCCAGTTGACCACCCCAACAGCGTTTGGCAGGCCCTTTCCACCAGAGCTCTCAAGGGCTAGGGCTGGGACCTTAGTCCCTCTCATTGTCACTGTCACACACTCTGTAAGCCTCCCCTGGACTCTGAGATGAGAGGACGCTGGCTGCTAAACCCACTGTAAATTAAACTGTTCTGCCCCCTCCCCCACTGCCCAGCACGGCACCTTATTGGCTTGTCATCTGGGACCATCGCCTCTTCCAGCCAACTGACAAAGAGCAGAGGGAGGTCAGGAGTCAAGGACCCGGTTCCTGGGCTCCGTCAGGCTGCCGCTTGCCATGTAACCATTGGCCACTCTTCTCTGTGGGTCTCACCCATGGAGTTCTCTCACCTGAAAAATGAAAAGTTGGTTGAATTAAAGAAATGTCAAGGGATCTCCTAGCTCCAAAAGTCTAGGCAACCATGAAGCATCAATACTGGCATGTCCTTTCCTTTTTCTGAGCTTTGATTTCTTGGTCTTTAAAATGGATATAACATTAAAAGTAAAATATAATAAAATGGGGATCTTGACACCTGTCTCAGGATGGCTGGGAGGATCCAGTAAGATGAAGTCTGTGGAAACCCCAAAGCTCAGACACACGCCAATGTTGTTGTTTGCCGTGTCCTGTGGGGGATTCAAAGCTGAGTGACTCAGGGTCTTGGCCTAAAAGTTCCCAAAGGACTGCTACCCAATGGAGAATGTGACAGTGACACTAGAAAGGCACAAAGTATTTGAGCAAGACCACAGGTTGGAGGGCAAAGAGCAGGGCCTTGGAGATTGGCAGCCAGGGTTTGATGCTGGGTGTGTTTGGTGTGGCTAGGGCAAGCTGACCTCTCTGAGCCTTGGTTTACTCATCTGCAAAATGAGGGCGCTAATACTAAGGTGACTTTGAGGGGTGACTGTGAGGAGTGATGAAAGGAGCACCTGGCCCCTGACCACATCCCTGCTGCTCTTGAAACAGGCCAAGTGCATACCTGTCCCAGGGCTTTTGCACCTCCTGTTCCCTCTGCCAGAATGCTTCCGTGGGTCATCCCATGGCCCACTTACTCCCTTTATTCGGGTCACGACACAAATGCTGTCACTCTGAAAAGCCCTGCCCTAATTCCCAGCTAAAAGAGTCACCCTGCTCTGCCCCATCCTGTCATGCTACCCTCTTCCCAGCTGCACTTATCCTTCCCAAGCTTACCGCCGCTGGCCTGATGCTGCACGGGTCCCCATTTGTTGTCTGTCCTTCTACCAGAACGTGAGATCCGTGAGGACAGATGCTCTGTGTGGCTTGCCGCTAGGGCCCTGGTCCTTGACCTGTGGCACATGTCCACAGTAGGCATTCAGTCCATCACTGTCCAATGAATGAGGGGACCAAGGTGGAATGGGCTGAGCACCCAGCTCCATGTCTGGCCCTCAGGAAGGTCAGTCCTTCCTTTGCTTCTGTGAACTCCAAAGCAGCATTTCAGGGAATATGAGCAGTGTTCCCACATTTCAGAGTTTCTTTCTCTCTCTCCTTCTCTCCCTCCCTGTCTCTCTGACTTTCTTTCTCACACACACATGCACACTCACTTTTCAGTCCCCAGGGAATGGCAGGGCCATGTCACAGCATCTAGTGAGCAGTGGCAGCCAGGGAAGCCACAGTGGGGGCGGGGTGTCCCAGCGGATTGATGGGCCCAGCCCCTCCCCCACCTAGCTGAAACATAGACCTGGACTCCAGGCCTTTCCTCCCGATCATGGGAAACAGTGAGGCCCAAAGGACGGTTCTTGTCTCAATAAACAGTCCCTGATGGTTATGCCACTGTGATTTCACGGGCAGCAGAGACCCTGAGGATGGCAGTCACACAAGACTATAATATCCGCTGAGTCCCTTCAAGGGGGTATCACAGGCAGTCTTTGCTGCCCCTGCCCAGCCCCCATGAGTTCTGGCCTTAAGTCCCTACTCAGCTGCCTACTAGTGTATTACTTACCACCCACCTCCTTGAGACTGTGGCAGAGGGTCCTGAGCTGGCTCAGCAGGCCTCATGTGGACCCAGCTTGGCCACAAAATCACTGTGAGACGCCGACAAATGTGCCACTGTCTCAGCATCTCTGTCTCCCTTGTAAAACCAGGGGGGTGGGATTCTGGGAATCTCAGGTCAGCTGTGCTGTTTTGTTCACTTCAGCAAGCATTTACTGAGCACCTACTGCATGTAGGCATTATGCATATAAACATAAATAAAACATGGACCCTGTCCCGAAGAGGTCGCTCCATCTTAGTGGAGAGAGAGTTACAACCAGGTGTGGAAATGGTAAGTTTGCAAAGTTGGGGTGCCCATGGGAGGGAGGGCTTCCAGGAGCTGGTGACAGTGATGCTGGGTAGGGGCCAACCTGATGGAAGGGGAGAGAGGAAGGATTAGTCCAGGTGCAGGGAGTGGCATGAGGAAAGAGGAGTGTGAAACCACGCTGATCCAGCTGGATTTCGTAGAAAGCCAGACACTGAATTAACAATGCTGATAGCACTACAAATCAGTGAGCTTTTCTTAAGCACCAGGCTCTGTGCTAAGGGCTTTGTATGCAACGTCAATAGCCCTGTGAAGAAGGATTCATTATAATGTGCGAATCCATTCTGCAGATTTTGTAGAAAAATGAGGCTCCAAGAGAGTGAATAACTTGCCAAAGGTCCCAGAGCTGGACTCCACCTTGCCCTGCCTGACCCCAGAGACCCAGGTATTTAACCAACTGTCCTAGGCTCTCTCTGCTTCTGACCTGCCAGGTGGCAGAGCCTGGGTTTCCACCTCTCTCAGAACACCCAGCTCACCTCTTTGGGAGAGGGGGACCCTGTCTCTGGGTGCAAGCCTTGCCCACCCTGGCCCCACCCAGTGTGTGAGGTGAGTCCCAGGAGCTCCATACGCCATGCAGGGCCCTTGGCTGTCCTGGGGGAGATGGGGAGAGGGTCCCGAGCCCCTCCCCACAGAAGTCGGGCCAGGCCAACGTCCCTCTACTAGCGAGGCCTCGGAAGCAAACACACACAGGGGTAAGTTCTTCTGAGGAAGTTAGCATGGAAACAAGAAGACGCTGGTGGTCACAGTATGCATGTTCAGATCCCTGAAAGGATGTCAAGTGAAAGAAGGAGTGGAGCTAGGAGCAGGGGGGAAACCTATAAGCAGGCTGTTTTCAACTCAATATAAGGATGAACTTTGGAAACCATGGGCTGCCCCTGCAGGTGGCGAGGTCTCCATCACTAAGAGTGCTCAAACACTATGACTGTCCTTCAGTGCGCGGTGCTAGAGGGGCCTCCTGCTGTCTCTCAGAGATGCCCTCTGGGGGCTCTGCCAATCAGGATCCAGGCAGGAAATCAACAGTACTCATGGGCTGGGTAACACAAGAAAAGATTAATGAAGGACTATTTACAAAGGTGTGGGCAAGGCTTAGGGAAGGCATGTGGGATGGTGCACAGCCTGGGCCTGGCAGCAGGGAGAGCCATTACCATGCCTAGGGGAGGCGGAAAAGAGCTGGTATCAGACCCCAGAGAGAGGGCAATATGGAGAGGACCCCCCAGCCCCCAACCTAGAGCCATGGCTTTCCAAGGAGACCTGCAGCTAACCACAGTGACCCAGCAAGTAGAGTTGAGAGACTGGATATCCATCTCCCCTCCGGTTTCCCACCTGGGCCCACCATTGGCTGAACCCAACGAGAAGCCAGAGGGCAAGGGAACCCATCCCTATAGTCTATAGGAGTGTAGCTCCCAGGGCAGGGGGCAGAGTGGAAGGACTGGCAGAAGCTGTTGTGCACTGGGACCTCCCCCCGCCATATGACTGGCATCCCTCCCCCACTCTCCTCTCGGTCTAGCTGTCCTAGCCACTGTGATAAAATCAGTTTCGTCCAACACAAGATTGCTTTGTATCAGCACATCCCTGCCTTAGCCTAGAAAATTCCTCTGGCTTTTCAGAGAAGCTTCCCTTCCTTCTCCTCTCCAGTGTTTATTTCCTTGGCATGTTTCCTGTGATTTGCAAAGATTAAGGATCTAAGCTTCTTTTATTGCGATGTACTTTCCCTGCCCCGTTATGCATTCTCCCCGTCGCTCCCTGTCTCCCCGCACGGAGCTCCCAAATCCTTCTGCAGATACAGAAAACACTCCTCAGGTAGACTTCACCTTGCGCTGCCATGGCCGTGCTCCTGAAAAGTGCTGGGAAATTCCAGATTCTGCAGCTTGAGCATGTTTCCCACCCTCCTCCTGATTCGACATTATCTTTCTTGTTAAGCTGTCTGGGTTTCAGCTTGGTCTCAATTAGCAAGGGCTCCTAACACCGTGTGTAAGAACTTCCCTCTCTCTGTGCTCTCTCTCTCTCCCTCTCCCTGGGGCTTTGAATCCTGTGTGGTGTTCGTGATGTATAAACAAATCCTTCACTGCACTAGGGGCCTGCGCTGTTTGAAGCAGTGCAGTGTTGAATCATTCAGTGGTGAGAGGACAATGAGGATGTGGACAATCCCGTCCAGCACCCATCTGGGTGATTGGCAGAACTGGCTTCCCAGCTGTGCGACTTGTGCAGTCACACAGACCCCGGTGCTCAGAAGGGCCACACTCTTGCTTTAATGCTCTGCTACTGCTGTCTTGAAATTCTTCATAGTTTTTTAATGAGGCCCCACGTTTTCATTTTGCACCGGGACCCGAAAATGGTATGGGTGGTCCCAGTTACTGTTATTCTTCTGTTGCTGCTGTTGCTGTTGCTTTGTGTGCAGCGCACCTGCATTTCAGTGGATGAGACCTCCTGAGTGGAGGAAGCTAGTTGCTGGGCAGCATGCACTGCGGGTGTTTCCTGGTGTCCAACCAGACCCTGGGCACACTCATAGCTGGTCCAAGGGTAGGGAACAGACTCGGCAGAGGACACTTCTTCACGCATTGACATCATTTGACAATCATTGAGCACTGTCCCAGGTACCGTGCTAGGGGCTTTGGGGATAAGACAATGAAGGGATATTCTCTTTCTCCAACCCCGACTCAGAACTCTCGACCTGTGAACCAGGGTGTCTGCTCACACAAAGTAAACCACACCCCTAGTGGAGTAGAAAGATTGCTGAATTGAAAGTCAGGAGACCTGGCTCTACCCACTGCTATACTCCTGACATGCTGTGTGACCTCGGGCAAGTTGCTTCCCCTTTCTGGACTAGATGTCTGCTTGCCCAAATGTGGTTGACTCCAGATAACCTATATCAGAATCCCCGGAAATGCAGATTCCTCGGCTCCAGCCTGGCATGACCGAATCGGAATTTCTAGGCTCTGGTCCACAGAATCATCGCCCGGAGCTCCCGGGGTGAGCTCAGTGTGCATTCAAGTTTGAGAACCTCTGAGGTACCTAGTCTGAGCCTTTGGCTCTAATGGTCCGTGTTGGATAACTCCAGCTCTTAATCAGGTCTTCATATTTGCACTGACAGCGTCAGGAAATGTGGGAGACTGAGAGTGGATGTGGGGCAGACACTGCAGGGGGCTGTGGTTCACTGTCAAACTGGAGAACAAGCCTGGAGGGAAGCCAAGGGCATTTCTAGGAAGGAAGAGAAACAAACTCTCCCTGGAGATGCTAGAGGAAGTGGTGCCTTGTGAAAAGCAGGGCCACAGAGGACATGGGGCCACAGTCGTGGGCTGGCCATGAAGGCGCCCAGTCCTGCTGCTCAGAACCCCGCCCAGTCACCCACCACCTCCAGACGAGAGACCCACAGGGGTACCTGCTTAGGAGAGCATGGTGGTGGCGTCCTCTCCTCCCCGCTGCTCTGAGAGGGCTGGGCACTGCTCACAGGTGACATTCTACAGCTACACTGCCCTGGCTGGACACCAGGTTGTCACTAACCACATGTGCCTATTTAAATGGAAGGTAAGGAATTAAATTTAAATTAAATTAAAAATAAATAAAGCAAGGAAAAAAAGATAAATATGTGGCGTGATGGATGTGCTAATTAATTCGGTGGGGGAAATCCTTCCACGGTGTATACATACATCAAATCATCATGTGGTGTGCTTTAAATACCTTACAGTCTTATTTGTCAATTATACTTCAGTGAAGCTGGTTGGGGGGATTAAGTAGTTAACTAATTAAAATCTCAGTTCCTCGGTTGCATTAGTCACCCTTCATGTGGCTAGTGGCTACCATATGATAGTACGGATTATAGAATGTTCCATCTTGGCAGAAAGTTCCACTGGACAGTGCTGGTTCCAAAGAGAACAGAAACATTATCCAGCACCTTCTTTCGCTCTTTGCATTCAGTCATTGATGTTTGTAGAGATATGACGCTACTTTAGGATTTTACTCTGCCCCCGTTCCTGCTGCTTCTGGAATAATCTCCCCTTCCGAATCCCACCCAGTCTGATCAGCCTCAGGCGGCTCTCCCTAATGCACGCACGCCTGGCCTCTCTGCTTTGCCTGTTACTCGCAGCATTTCTGACAGAAAGGCTTCATTTTTCATTTCTCCCCGTAAGCCACAGGACCCCTCCTTTGAGCCTGTCTTACTGGCTCCAAGGTTTCTTAAGCTCAGCTATGTAGCAGGCACGCAGCTTCAGCTAGCTCTGGAAAACAAGTGTTGGCATCTCTCCCGTTCTGCCCCGCAGCTCATGGAACATGCTTTCAGTTCATTCCAACACACACATCCTCGTAATCCCAACATCGCTCCCCGTTCACGCCTCTCCCCATCAGAGCCTGCTCTTCCGGCTCCCCGGCCTCTCCTCAGCCCCTCTTTTGGGCAGGCCTTAGGAACACAGCCACTAAAAGCTGACTGCTTCCCTTCTCCTCTGCCCATCAGACCCAAGGCCAGGCAGTGGGCTCTGGGATGAGTAGGGAGCACTCTCCTCTTGAGGCATTCACCACCTATGGGAGAGAGGTACACAAAACCACAGGCACAGAGGGACGTGTGGGCAGGCGTTTGGACGGAGTGATCTGGGTAGAGAGATCACAGAATGGTTGACTGCTGGATGGAAGGGGGATGTGTTCGTGGATGGCCCGGGATTCTCGCCTGCTCCATGAAGACACAGGATGGAAGGGCTCTCGGCCAAGGCTCTCTTTTGCCTGAACCCCGTGTCAGCCACTGACTGCTCATCTAGACTTTGAAAGCCCTGCCTATCCTTCCCTCGGGTCCCTGTCTACTACTAAACCTTTCTCTCCATGTACCCCCGACCTGGGAATTCTCATCCAGCTCCGGACCCCCTTCCTCCGCTTGGTCACTGGTCCCAGGCTGTCCATGGGTCCTGCCCATTCCCATGCTTGGCCCCAACCCTTCCTTCCTTGCCTTTCTCTTCTGTGCCAGCTTCAGTGTGTGTCCCCAGACTCTCCCAGGCTATGGCCCCAGTGCTGACACATCCCTCCCTCTCTGACCTCTGACCTCCATTTCTCCCCCCACCTCCATCTTCCTTCATTTCTGCATTTACCCATCTTCTCCCCATTTTCTGCTTTTAGGACACTCCTTGATTTAGACTCTAGGTTGGCCTTGCCAATCATAAGTGAGTGAGGTATGAGTCACAAATCTCTCATTTGTTCATTCAGCAGGGGTTCCCTAGGTATCTGCTATGTGCCTGGCCCTCGCAGGGACATTTGAGATCCATAGAGAAGGTCCAGAACTTGGCCTCAGGACGCTCCAGCTTGATGGAAGAGACCGTCAGATAAAGGTTTATTACATGGTGTGGCAGAGGCTTTATCAGGAATATGTGAAGAATACATCAGAGCAAGAGAAGGAGTTGCTTTGGGTGGGGCTGGGGTTGAATCTTCAGTGATGAGTAGGGAGATGGTGAGGTGGACAAGGTAGAAAGACGTTCCAGGCATACAGAGATGCATGTGCATCCATGCAGAGCAGGGACGAGTAACAACCAGTCTGGGCAGCCCTGGAGGGTTGGACCGCGTGGTGCCACGAAGCAGAGGGCTGCCCAGGGCAAGGCTGGAACAGGAGCAGGTTAAGGAGACTGGGCTTCTCATAAGCACAGGAGAGAGTGACACAGCTTTGCATTTTGGAAAGCTCGTTCTGCAGGCTATTTGGAAAGAGTAAGACAGAGAAGGAGCCCCAGCAAAGGCTGATACATCCCATAGGCGCACTCTCCAGCAATTTTGAACACCAACATACAGGAGGAGCCAGGCTCTGCTTTCCCACCACCTTCTGCCACCCCTGCCACCTCCCACTGCCAAGGGCCTTTTCTCCTGCCAAAGAAAAAAGGCAGAAGCTGCTCTCCTAATTGCCCATCTCCTGCAGATCCAAGGGGCGGGCACCGTGGCACACAGGCAAGCCCTGTGCTTTTCTTTCTACTGCTGTGTCATCCTGTTTTCCTCCTCCTGTTCTCCTCGCCTTCAGCTCATGGTCCAGCAGAGAAGTTAGTAAATAAAATAAAGGTGCTGGACTCACTTTCTAATCCCATTCTACAGTTTTGGAGGCTGAAGCAGGAAATTGGCCTAACTGATCTGAATTAGCTTCTGATTGCTACTATAACAGATCACCACAAACCTAGTGGCTTCAAACAATGCAGTTTCACTATGGTACAGTTCTGAAGGCCAGAAGTCCAAAGTCGGTTTCACTAGGGTAAAATCTAGGTTTTAGGGGGGCTGTGTTCCTTCTAGAGGCTCTAGGGGGAAATCCATTGCCTTTGTCTTTACTAGTTGCTGGAAAATACTTACATCCCTTGGCTTGTGACTCCTTCCTCCATCTTCAAAGCCAAAAGCAAAGCATTTTTCCGTTCTCTCTCTGACTCTGACCCTCGTGCCTCCCTCTTATAAGGACCATTGTGATTATACTGCATAGTCAAAGATAATCTCCCCATCTCGAGATCCCTAACTTAATCACAGCTGCAGTGTCCCTTTTGCCACCTAAGGTAACATAGTCACCGTTTCCAGGAATGAGGATGTGGACAGTTTGGGGGCCATTATTCTGCCCTCCACTTGGCCTTTCTAGTGTCCCTTCCAGCTTTTCAGTCCCAGGATTCCATGAGCACCTGTTGTCACTGACCCATGCCTCTGTCCATCTTTGTTCTTTCAGAGGAAACGACGTTTGAAGCAGGAGTGAAAGTTCAGATCCACAGTCAGTCTGAGCCACCTTTCATCCAAGAGCTGGGCTTTGGGGTGGCTCCAGGGTTCCAGACTTTCGTGGCCACACAGGAGCAGAGGGTAAGTTCCCTGGGCTCCCCAGATCAGTGCTCCTTGGCCTATCCCAGTCACCTGCAGAGGCACAAGGAGGAGAAATGGCATTCCCACTCCTGGAAGGCTCTGAATCCACCTAACAGGCTGGAGCAGGGCTGGGCTCAGGAAAGGGGCTCACCCTGAAACTGGAGACAAGAGTCTGCTAACCTTCATAAGCCCATTCTCCTGTACCACCTGTTAGTTCCTAAAATTGGGTGTGAGGGAAACCCAGCTTATTTTATTTTTCGTTGAATTGGTTGGAGGGTTTTTTCCAGAACATTCTGGGGGGGAAATTCTTTCAGGGGGGGAAATTCTTTCAGAGGGGGAGGCTGGGTGTCAGGGGACAGTGGATGCTCAGGGAAACTGCTAACCAGGGTTTGACGTTTCATCACTTGTGTGAATACAATGCAAAGTGGCCTGCAGAAAGGAAGAGGAATGGGGACTTCAGTCTTGTAATAGAGCTCAAGTGGAGGGAGACCTCTAGCCTCGGCTGCTGCCTCCTCTCTCTGATTTCGCACCAGAGAAGGGACTCTCCCAGCCAGCCAGGACTGCTGTGTCAACTCTGCATGTCCATGGGGTGAGGACTGGCCCAGCCTCACGTCTGACATGAGTCAGGTCAGTGAGCGGTAGGAGGCACCAGCTCTCGGCTCTCGGGGTGAGAAGGGAAGAATCAGGGAGAACAGTGGAGGAAGAGTCAGCAGGGAGATACACGTGGAACTTACGAGCTCAGCTTGTTTTTAAAATTTGGCTCAAATGTCCTCTTTCATCTAGTACTGATCACACCTGTTTAGCCATTATAAAATAATATTCTGCATTAGAAACTGGTTTTAAATCTGTAAGCGAGCTGTATTTTTTAATCTCTGGGAAAGCATTGATGGTGCAGGCCTCAGGACCTGAGCCCTGTGCTTAATGCCCCAGCAGTGGCTACCGGCCAAGATCAGCCTCCGCTGCAGCACGTAGCGGGTGGCAGCACGTAGCAGCTTTGAGGCAAGGGCAGAGGAGGCTGGGAGGTTGGCCCGGCCTCTACGGGCCCCAGAGACTGAGGAGACAGGGTGAGTGGAAGTGGAGTAAGCAAAGGTGTGCAAGGTGGGACCCAAGCAGTGTAACCAGAAGACCTCATCTTTAAGGACGAAGAAGGAGGGCACAAAGTAGATGACAGGGAGCCAGGTTCAGGGCTGAGGATTCGAGTCAGGAAGAGTGAGAACGCAGACTAGCAGGTGAAGGCGTGCAAAGAGAGAGGCAGTCTGGGTGAGCCGGAGCCCGAGCTATTAGCCAAGGTGTCGTAGCCAGTCTTGGGGTGCTGTCAGAGCTAAACAAAGCTGGACGCTGGTGAAAGTGGCAAGGACAGGTTTTAATTAGTAATACACCATTGCAACTGGGTGGAGGATTCAGCCTGAGCTGAACTCAGCTGCTGTTTGTACAGAGGTGAGTAGGCATTTCAAAGAAAAAATGAAGGACAGGGAACAAAGCGGGCTTGAGCAGAGTCAAGGAAGTGAAAAATTACGGGTGGGAAGAAGGGATTGGTCCATGTGAAACCCTGTGAAACCATGTGAAACAGTTTGCTGACTGGCGCTTCCCGAAGTTAGGCTCCTACCTTCCCACAGAGACGGGGAGGCGGAGACTTTATCTTGAGGTGTTGGCAGGAACAAATAGTAAATTCTTTTGGCAGCCTTGAGTTTTCTCAGGCAGGGACTTTAAGGGGCCAGGGTCATCCTAGGGGTGCAGCTTTGAGCTGTTAGAAACTACGATAGTGTTTGTTCAAGCTTATAGGCCACTATTGAGGCCTAGTTGAGAAGAAGGCTCAGAGGGGCCTGGCTGGAGTTTGGTCAAGGAGAGGAACTCTTCAGTCCTCCCTTCGGCGTTTTGTACGAGTAACCCCTCCTCCCTTCAAAGATCCAGGCATGGGTTAGACTAATGAGCTTGTACCTGAATTCTTGACTATCTAAACGTGAATTGTTGTTTGTTTTTAATTCTTTTGTTGAGGTCTTATTGGCTTATAAGACTGTAAATTTCAGGTGTACATTATTGTATTTCAGCTTCTGCAGAGACTGCATTGTGCTCTCCACCAGTAGTCTAGTTTTTATCTGTCTCCATACACGTGTGCCCCTTTACCCCTTTAGCCCTCACTCCTCCCCCGTTCCCCTCTGGTAACCAGCAATCTGTTCTCCTTATCCGTGTGTTTCTTTGTTTATCTTCAACATGAGTGAAATTGTATGGTATTTGTCTTTCTCTGTCTGACGTATTTCACTTGGCATAATACCCTCAAGGTCCATCCGTGTTGCCACAAATGGCACAATTTTGTCTTTTTTATGGCTGAGTAGTATTCCATTCTATAGCAATGAACATAGGGGAGCATAAATCTTTTTGAATTATTGATTTCATGTTCTTTGGATAAATACCCAGTAGTGGGATACCAGGATCATATGGTATTTCTATTTTTAATTTTTTGAGAAACCTCCATACTGTTTTCCATAGTAACTGCACCAGTTTGCATTCATATCTAAAGGTGAATTTTTGACTAGCCGTCCAAACCAAATCTGACTTTGTGGCTTATTGAATGTAGCTGCCACACCTATCAGGACTGACTGACTTGTGTTGCCATCTCTGGCGTCCACATTGCTGTTTGTTTGCAGAATGAACAGCGTTCTTTGAAACCCACGGTGTAACTTCATTTCACTGCTAGCGAAGGGTGGAAAGAAGGAAGTTCTTTGTAGATTGCTGTTTGTCGTCGGCCAGAGAGAAGTGCTCATTCCTCGCCCAGCTCTGCTTTCCCTCCTTTAGTGACACTGAGGAAATTTCTGGGCTGGATGGGAAGTTGGAGCTGGTGATTTCTAAGAGCCCTTAAATCTCTTTATCTTCCCACTAGGAAGCAGAGGGACTCCCCATGGTGAGCAGGAGCAGAACATAGTCGCAGCTTCAGAGGGCAACTTCGTCGTTTGCTTTGAAGTATATTCTCAGAAAGTCAGCCTCATTCATATCAGTATTGCTATGATTATTATAACTAATAATAAGATATTTGGTTAAACATTTTACCATCTTAAAAGCATTTCTGCATCATCTCATTTCATCATTTCATTTATATTAATAGAGAAATACAAAAACACATCCCGGAGCTAAATCTAATAATACATTATGTTTACATGTATATAAAAGAGCATATCCGTAGGAAATAAGACTCAAAGGAAATAAGCCAAAATACCCACAGTGGGGGAATTATGAATGATTCACTTTCTTTTCTGGGTTTTCTACGTGTTTTAGAACGTGGCTTTGTTTTATTTATCCATTCAGCAAATATCTGTTGAATGCCTACTATGAGGGAAGTGGTGGGGATACAGTGGTGAACAAAACAGAGCCCAGTGTCTTTCGTTACAGAGCCCACATATTAGTGGTTTCTTTCACAAAGAAAAAATAATAATTAAATAATGTTAAGGCAAGTATAATTTGGGGATGGGCCCCCATGTCTATGTTCTCCCTCTGCCATTAGTACTAACCTTTCCAGCTGACCCTGGTCCTCAAACACTGCGTTTCATTGATTCTAGGATTCCTATTTTTGTCACATGGTAATGTTTTTGAAATCGAAATTCCTTTCCCAAGCAATGGCACCTCACAGCTACAATTGGCGGTGCTTTTTCTTTCTTGGGGGCACCTAAAATCATGGCCCGTCTTATAGTCTCTAGTGGCTGCATCGTTCCCATTCCAGGAATCTGCTGCTTCAGCTCAAAATCTTGCAAGAAGGCCAGGGGTGACAAGACCATGGGGAGCAGGGGGTCTTTTCCTGGAAATCTGGGGTGAATCATGCTAGGGAAGTGCCTCCTGAGTGAGAGCCCCAAGAGGAACTGGTGACGTAAAGGAATCCTGCCACGCGTCCCTTTGTGAATGGGAAAGGCCTTCTGCGTGGTCAAAATCATCCCACCCACGGGGCCGGCCCGGTGGTGTGGTGGTTAAGTTTGTGGATTCCACTTCCGCAGCCCAGGCTTCGCCGGTTCGGATCTGGGTGCAGACCTACACACCGCTTATCAAGCCGTGCTGTGGTAGGCGTCCCACATATAAACTAGAGGAAGATGGGCACAGATGTTAGCTCAGGGCCAGTCTTCCTCAAAGAAAAAAATTATCCCACTCGTATAAAACTACACACACATGGCTATCAATATTTTTTTCATTTTATTTGGTACCCAAAAGAACACACTACTGGTCTATAATCCAGAGCAAAGATTACTGTTTTTAATCAGCATTTGCTCTAAACCCAATTAAGCCCAGGTGTGTTCCTGCCTTCCTGGCCAACCTGAGAAATGCCCCGTGGCTAGCCCACCTGCTGGAGGAGCCCCTGCGTGACCCTAGGACCACCACCAGAGACAGGCAGTGGGATAACAGGCTGGGAGCAGAAACAGAACCCCCGAGAGGGGGAGAATGGTGATAATTACTACTAACTACCTGCCAGGCATTTACCTATAGGGTCACTTGACACACGTTATCTCATTTAATCCCCCACAACAACCCCGCAGGGGAAGTCTTGATATCTCCAAGTTCTGATGACGAAACTGCACGGTTAGTTAACTTGCTTGAGGGGCCATAGCTAGGGGAGCAGCAGGGCTCAGCTCTGAAGCCAGATCTGTGTGTGGAGAGAAAAGCAGCCCGGGAGCACGGAGGCCTGGACCCTAGCTCTGACTGTGCAGTGGGACTTTGGACAGCCTGCTTCCGTCCCTGGGTCTCGGGTTTCCCATCCACAGAATGGGAGGGCTCAGTTAGATGACCTCAAAGAGCCTCCAGCATTGACAGTGTGGGGAGTCCTGCCTGTCACTCAAGCACACAGGTGTCCCCTGGAAGTTGGGCCGACATCAGTTTTGCACTCGTTCCCTGCTCTGCCAGCTGCTGACTCCCTCCGTCATGCCAGCTGGCGTAGGGTGCTAAGGTAAACTGTGACAAGGATGTCTGAGATAAACCTCCCTCCCTGGGTCTGGGAGGCAGGACCTGGGTGCCTACTAGAGAGAAGCATGAACTGGGGTAAATAGCAGACCCGAAACTTTACAAGAGAGGGTCTGGGTCTGCTCCTCAGTAGTGCTCCTTCCTCAGGCCACACACTTGGTGGTCACGTCGCTACCCCACCTATAAAACCCTTACATCCTCAGACTTCCTGTAATTTGCAAAACCCAACCCCTTAGAATGGCTTCTGAGGCCCTGTTCAGCTGGCCCCGCCCCCTCTCCAGCCTCATCATCTGCCTGTGATTGACCAACATGTACCCTACATTTCAGTGTTGGAGGACAATCTGCCACTCCATGCTCTTTGATGCCTGCCTCTGTGCATTTGCAGCCACTGTTCCCTCTGCCCAGAATCCCTTCCTTGTCTTGTCTACCAAAGGCCTATTCCTATTTCCAAATACGGCTCAAAGATCATGGTCTCTTCTAAGACCTTCCCCCTCCCATCCCGCCACTCCCCAAGGAGCAGCTAGTTGCTCTGTACAACACTTTGTACGTTCATTTATTCCTTCAGCAGATATTCACTGAGCATCTACTGTGCTGGGAAAACGAAGATCAGCAAGACCTGGTCCCAGCCTTGCAGCACCCACAGAATGAAGTGGGTTGTTTGGCAATTCTGTCACACTCCTGAGAGATACAGACCTCTCCTTGTAGGACTTCCCTCCCCTTGTGCATCACCGGTCCTTACACCTGCCCCTTAAGAACTGCCTTCCTTAGCTCCCATCAGCCATTGTCTCATGATAGACCGGGAGCCCCCTGAGAGCCAGGATTGTGTCTTTCAGATTCTATATCCCCAGTGTCTTGCTTATATATGAGCTTAGTAAATGTGCGTTGTTGAAAGGATGAATGCACTCTATGCTCAGCTAGCACTCAATGCTACACCCTACTGCTCTCCCTGCCTCCCCACCCCCACCCCTGCCAAAACTCCTATTAAAATCTTCCCTGAGCTCCCTCTTCCTCCCTGAGGCTAAGCCAGCCTGTGATAGATGATGATATCTGTATCATTTCTGGCCGCAAACTTAGAGACTCCCATGAAACCAAAACCTCATGAAAGGGGTCAAGGCTAGAGCTATAGATCTGGAAGCCACCTGGGTACATGTGAGTGGATGGAACAGACGAGAGGGCCAGGACAGAACTCTGGAATCTGGGGAGAATTAAATGAGTGAGTGAATCTCTGTGCAAGTGCAACGCTGGTGTGTTCAAGTGGGAAGGGCACAAGACAAACTGTCTTCAAAGTTGACATCACCACTTGGACCCTTTGCCCCTAATTTAGGGTGATTGTTAATCCTGCTGGAACCCCTAGTCATGATTTGATATCAGAAGACTGTTATCATCTCCTACCCGCTCCTCAAAGAGCCTGGAGGCAACTCTTGTTTTCTAAATGTTTATCCAAGTATTCATCAAATATTTATTCAACCACCTTGCCAGTACGTCTTGGTAGGCCTGAGAATGAACCTGGAGATCCTGGGTGGTTGGTTGACCACCAGCCTCATTGCTTAGGAAATTCTCTGGAAAACAAGGTCCTGGGTTTATATTTGAGGTTCTCAGAAACACCTTGGGGAGCCAGGGATGGAAATCCCTGCCCAGAGGCATTCCACTCTCACCACGAACCCCTTCCACTACCAGTTTGGAACCACTGGGAACGACAAGGGTTCCATTCCACAACCTGGACTCCGTGTTGTTTCCTCACCCGGGCTGTATACAAAGTACCAGGAACATGCTCATTGTCACACCACACCCTGCCTCGAGCAGCTGCCCACCAGCCTGTTTTTGGCTGTAAATAAAGGCAAACACAAATGCCTGGGTTCTGTTGGCCCCAATTAGGTCATTGGCAGGATGTGTGGGCCCAGTTGGCTCCTACAGAAGCCTAAGCTTTTGCCTTTGGCATAGGTTGGCCACGTTTCCCACATTTGGAAGGAATCCCACCTTGGCTCACGATGAGAAACAGTATCCCCACCCTACCCCAAATAAACAGGCCCAGCTGTTGGGTAGGGTACCCCACGGCTGCTTTTGACATCTCCTCTCGAGCTTCTAAATACAACTTCCTAAGTGCCTTTCAAAAGAGAAGACTCATTTGTCAATCTGACAGCCAGATCCATGGTCCTTATCTGCTTCATGGGCCCCATTAGAAATGGAGGCCTGCCCAGTAGTTTTTCTCAAGGCAGGGGAGGGAACCTGTTACACATGCCTTCAGAAACTTCCAAACTGCCAAATCTGGAGCCACATAAATATGGCAGCATCCAGTTATGCTCCAGAAAGCACTAGGGAGGTGCCAGAAGGCAGACTAGCCTGCTATGTGGCTGTTCCCTCCATGACCAACAGGGTACGTCATTTCCCATAAAAGGATGAAAATAAGAACCAATTAAGCATCTCCTAGCTTATCTACTTAACCACTTGTTGTCACTCAGCCTCTGAAGTAGAAATATCTTCAGATCCCCACACGGTTTCACCAATAGTCAGTTTTTCGCCATTTTTTCTACACCATGAGAGCTTGTTTTTATCAAGGTGGGAGTGATGGCAGAGGGTAGAGGAGGGAAGAGAAGAATGGTTGATGGGCTAGGATGAACCCATTGGTGCTCAGCACTGGTGGGGGAATCCAAAAATGAGTCCACACAAAATATGCTTAAGGGGCTGGCCCAGTGATTTAGTGGTTAAGTTCACAAGTTCTGCTTCGGCGGCCCAGGGTTCATTGGTTCAGATCCTGGGCGGGGACCTACACACCACTTGGCAAGCCATGCTGTGGCAGGCGTCCCACACACAAAGTAGAGGAAGACGGGCACAGATGTTAGCTCAGGGCCAATCTTCCTCACCAAAAAAAAAAAAAATATATATATATATATATATATATATATATATATATATATATGTGCGCTCAGGCCTTAGAAGGAGGTAAAATCACTCTATCCTGCCTCCCCTTCTGCCTTGCAGCCTCTCCCTCTCCTTTCCTTCCTAACAAAGAGTCTCCAAACTGTTCTCTAGACTTGCTTATCTCTACTTCCTCACCTCCTTTTCACTTCCCAACCCACCTCTAGCACCCCACTGAAGCTTTTCTTCAAGATCACCCGTGATGTCTTTGTGGCTACACCCGATCTTTGTCCATACAGACACCCTTCCCTCCTCAGTCCGTCCCACCTGGTGTCTCAGCAGCATGTGGACTGTTGACCACGCCCTCCCTGAGACCTCTTCTCCACTCTGGTCTGGTTTTCTTCTCAGCCCTCTGCCCACTCCTCCGGAGTCCTCCTCATTAGCAATTCCCTCTCTGTTCACCCTAAGATGATGGGCTCTCCAGGATGCTGTTTTGGCCTCTCTCGGTCTGCAGTCTCCTTGAATGAGCTCGCCCTTTACCATGACTTTCAGATCACTACCCCCAGCCCAGATCTCTTTCCTGAGCTGCAGCCCCAGTGATCCAGATGTCCCCAAACGTGGCATCTCAAATTAACAGTCAAAACTGAGCTCATCCTCTTCCCCTGTTCCCACACCTGTACCCCGAAATTACCGCTGCCCCTGAATGCCCCAGCCCTGTAAATAGCTGAGTACAAATATGTATTCACCAGGTGGCGACTTTGTGCCTCATTCTCCTCATGTGTAAAATGGGAATGATGACAGTTCCTATCTCAGAGGGTAGCCGGAGGACTGAGCGAGTGAATGCATGCATGTCGAACAGTTCTCGGCATACAGTAAGTGCTCAGTAAATGCTAGCTGTTATTATCCCCCACCCCAGACACTACTTTAATTCAGTGCTTCATGTTTCCTCACCTGGATAAGAACAACGGCTGCCTGGCTGGTCTCCCTGCTGCCCATCTTGCCCCTCTCTGTGGCAGAATGAGCCATTCTCCCCATCAACGTGATCTTCCTAAAATACAGATCTGAGCATCTCCCTCCCTCATTACCCACAGGATGGAGTCAGGGAATCTCCTCACGGCTCTTTCTGCTCTGGCCCCTGCCTACCTTTCCAGCAGCCTCTCTCTCTACTCCCCCAGCCTCCCACACAAAGCACCAGCCGTGTAAACTGTGTACAGTCATTCCCGAGCATCACGTGCTCTCCCCTCTCCCTCCCTGCCAGCAACACCCTTCCCACCCTTTCTTTCGTATGTGTCCCACCTAATTCGTATGTGTCCTTCGAGATTCAGCTCAAATGTCACCTCCTCCAGAAGGCCATCCTGGCGTGTACTGTGTGAATCTCTAGCATAAAACTTAACCATTTTGATCATCTGTTTACTTATCTCTCTCCCTGACCAGATTGTGAGCTCTCTGAGGATCCAATTCTATCTTAGTTCTGTTCTTTAGACTTCAACATTTTATAGGGTGCCTTACATATAGAAGATGCTTGATAAATCGTATTGAATGGAATGAATGCGTAAATGAAAACACGAAAGAGAAAGAAACAGCCCACTGCATCATGTCACTCTCTTGCTTGATACCCATTAATGTCTTTCCCAACCCAAAGAATAAAGTCCAAATTCCACATCCTGGTCCAGCTGTCACCCTTCCCAGTGGTCATATCCCACTGCTCTCCGGCTGTCCCCCTCTGATCCACACGAAGCCTTGAGCCCTCCTGCCCCGCTCCTTGATCATTTCCTGCTGACTCATTCATTTATTGAACATCTCCATGTGCCAGGTTCTGTGTTAGGATGAGAATACAGCAGAGAACCTGGTCCTTCACGGAGCTTGCGATCTAGCGAGAGAAGCAGACAAACAAACGATCAGTCACAGATTAAGAGCTCTGTGAGTCTGTGTAATATGCCCCCAGTATGCTATAAACTTCTCAAGGGAAAATACCAGGTCTTATAATTCTTAGATGGAAGAGTGGATGAACGGAATGCTGTAGAATGATCTCTGAGGGCTAACTTCAATAATTTACAGTCCATTTCAGCTCTGCTTAGCCTTCAGATACAATGTGACTGAATTAAACAGTCTTTAACACTAGGAACTAAAAAGAAGAAAAGTCCCTTTACTGAGTTCAGGGAAAAAGGGATAAGCCAGAAACGGTACCAACCGTCATGGCAACTCCAAGCCTGGTCCAAAGTCTAGACTTCTTGGGGTGCCCACCCACACTAGCCTCCATCAGGGCAGAACTAGCGTCTCCCGGCCCCTCCCTGCCCTGGGTCTGACCCCAGAAGCCAGTTGCTGATCTTTCAATGGCTTATTTCCTCCTCGGACCCAGGCAGAGGAAAGAAGGCCCAATGTCTAATGACTCATCTACTTTATCTTACTCAGGAGACAAGTTAATAAATCAGAATATTCTTTGGTTGGGTCCTGCTGCCCAGTACTACGTTATCTTTTGATTCATGAGCAGCTCGCTATCTGAATTCTGAACAGCGTGGCCTTGGTTTCTGATGTTTTTTTTTCATAAGAGGAAAAAAATATCTGTAGAGGACACTTCCATACTCAAGCTGAAAGCCATTTCATCTTTTTTTTTGTTTGTTTTTTTGCCAATGAGGAAGGTTAGATGATCACAAACAAATCTTTTAGAAATATCAAGCAGAATGAATGAATGAATGAATATGCACAGTCCTGCTGACCGTCACACCCCCTTGGCCAGGGCGGGGCAAGGAGAACCTGGAAAAGACATCCCTTGGCTCTTTCTCCCCTCCTCCTTCACGCTTGAAAACAGCTGTTGCCCAGGGACAGAGAAGTCGCTGCATTTCTTTATGTTGTGACAAACAGGCTGGACAGCCCCAGTAATCATTCGCTGTGGGCTGGTAAATCGTAGTGCTGATCGGTTAGACTGCTCTATCTCCAGAGCATCTCTGGTCTCTCACCTACTGAGATCTCTCTTTTTTTGAGCCTTTAAAACAGCCAGCTGGCTATTAATATAAATTTACCCAATAACACATGCTATTTGCATGTCTTGCTCCATCCAATGAGAGCATGCCCTTTGAAGGCAACGGCTCCACGGCAGCCAGCACAGAATCTAACGCTGCAAACCAATGAATGAATGAATGAATGAATTGCAGGCTTAGTCAATATTGGGTAATGGATTGCTCCAAACCCTGCAGCAGAGCCTATTGTGGAACAAAAAGTCATTCTGAAATGAGAGCCATCATGCCTCAATGTATCAGCTTTATGCTTTGAGATAGCACTCAGAGTCCTTAAAATGGGGCCTTTGATGCAATGGGTGCCAGGACAGGAAGATGGCATTTGGCCAAGGTCTGTAGAAGAGCCAAGAGGACTAGAAAAGGAGCAAGCAGAAGGGGAGCAAGACCCCAGCCAAGAAGCCCCCCATCTCTGGAGAGGGCGGATGAGACAGCTGCTGAGGGGAGTGTAAAGGCTCTAGCAGAGACTTTGGGCTAGAGAGATGGGTGGGGACTTAGGAGGATCCATTAAAACTAAAAAGCACAGGGGCCAGCCCCGTGGTATAGTGGTTAAGTTCGGTGTGCTCCACTTCGGCTGCCTGGGTTCATGGGTTTGGATCCCGGGCATGGACATACACTGCTCATCAAGCCATGCTGTGTCAGTGACCCACATACACATAGAGGAAGACCGGCACAGATGTTTGCACAGGGCTATTCCTCAAGCAAAAAAGAGGAAGATTGGCAACAGATGTTAGCTCAGGGCAAATCTTCCTCAGCAAAAAAAAAAAAATACATCCCCTTCAATCTAGCAATTTCACTTCTTGGAATCTGCCCTAAAGAAACACTTACACACGGATCCCAAGAAGCATGGACAAAGATCTTTTCTGCAGCACTGTTTGTGAGAGCAAAACTTTATAAACAGCTTAGGTGTTCATCAATATGCGGTGATTAAATGAAGGGGGCAAATGCATATGTATTCCCCCCACCCACCTACCACACCTAAACCGAGTAAGAAAGACCTGGGAGTCCCTTGGGGAAAATTTCCAAGACCTATTGGTAAGTGAAAAAAGCATGTTACAGGACAATACGTACCATATGGCCCCATTTGTATTAAAAATACCCACACGCTAACCCAAACCATATATTTATAAATTCACATGTATGCATAGTAGCACACAGAAAAATTCTGAGAGATGCATACCACACAGAGAGCTGCTCGGAGGAAGGGCACAGAATTGAGTGTGCAAGATTTTTACTCTTTCTGGATCCCTGGAATATTTATAACAAGAATGCATTTGTATATTCATGTACTAATTGTGCATGAGTTTTTAAGGATGTGCATAATGCAGCTATTTACGAATATGCTTTATGGTTTGGACCCGACGTCTAACAGACAGACAGGCTCACGTAAGGCAGGGATGGGGGGCTGCTTTCTCCACCCAGGGACAGCCTCCTGTCTAGGCTGGTGCAGCAAGACCTTCCCCAGAGGACAGCCTCCCCTGGACCCTGCTTCTGCTGCCAGCACACACAGAGGCCATAGGGAAAGGCCTGCAGCTCTGAAGTTTCCCTTTTAGGAAAAGCAACTTTTCTAGAGATTTTTATCTGTTTTTAAAGTTAATTTAAAAGAAAAAAGTGCCCCCCCGCCTAGGTCTTGGGTCAGAGTGCAGAGTTCCCGAAGACGGTTGACGAGCACAGATCCCCGCGCCATGTCGATCCTCCATCCGTGTGGGATGGATTTAATTAGCCCAACGGGTTGGATGAGGTTGAATTAGACTGGGTTGGATTGATGAGATTGCCATCCCGAACCATCCACAGCTCCTAAAATTGTGCTCTCCTCTTCTCCCCTCAATGCCCTCACTGCTGGGCTGCATCACAGGGAGGTCCCCACTCTGAGTTTCAGTCCCTACTCTCAGCTCCCTACCCCACTATAAAAACAACGGGTCCCGCATTTCCAGCCCTGTCACTTGTCATGTGTCTGTCTCTGGGATGAGACTTACTCCTGTGCATGCCCCAGCCCCTGTCCCTGGGCTCAGTTCATGTCTACTGAATTGAGTTGAACTGAACTGAGCCCCCCAGAGCTCCATGAACAGGCCTGAAGGGAGCCAGCAGCAGGAGCAGACCCAGCCCAGGTGAGGGGTGCTCCACCTGGAGCGGCCAGGCTGCTCTTGAGGTCAAGCCCCACCCTCATCACTGGGGGCAGCTGCTTCTGTGACCCAAAGGGTGAAGGATGATGGGGGACAATGGCACTTAGTGATGGCAGATGGCAGAGAGGAAGCTGAGTTTAGCCACATTTAGAACCTCAATTAGGAGGAGCACGAGCCGGGCCTCCCCACCTCTTAGAGGGGCCAGAGCAGCGTAGGAGACATCACTCTGTGGAAAAGACTTTCAAGGAATCATAAATGGTATTTATTGAGTCCAGAACCTTTCTAAATATGTCATACCCATTATCACAGGTATGCCTCTCAAGTCTAATAAGATAAAAATGATTGGAAACCATTTTACAGAAAATAAAACTGGAGCACAGAGAAGTTAAGAAACTTGCCCAAGGACACACAGCTAGGAAGTGGTACAGCTTGGAATTGGGATCAGCTTACACCAAAGCCTAGGGCTCTAACCATTTAGAAATACTGTCTTCAGTTGCCCTAGGGTGTTCTGCTTTTGCTCTAGCCAGGAGAGCAGGCCAGGAGGAACTCAGAGAGGGCAGAACTCACACATGGAATGAGGCCTCCCCTGGACAGATGTGTGAGGAGCCCCAAGTGCAGGGGAAGAAAGATCAGCTCAGGAAATGGATATTACTAGAAGACCTGGGCAAAGGGGAGGCGGTCCACGTGGACATGCATCCAGCACAGGCACAGCGCCCCCAAGAAGGAGGGAGAGAGAGGCAGGGCCAATGTGGGCCTGAGAAAGAGCCAACAGCCACTGCCACCGCAGGTCCTGTGGGCTGTGCTTTTGTTCTCTTTTCCCATGAAGATCTTAATATATGCTTATTGTAGAAAATTTGGGGGGAAAATACAAAAATAGAAGAAAATAACCCATAGAACTCCCACTTTGAGGAAGGAATAGTTGTGCTTTGGTATCTTTCCTTGCAGTTTTCTCTCTGTCCACTCTATTGGCAGTTTCTGTCTTAGTTAGGGCTCTTGGAGTTGCAAGGAGCAGGTGGCCTCAGAGGCCAACCCAAGCAAGGGGCCATGGTTCCTGAAGGCTGCAGAGGGGCTCCTAGAGAACACAGACAGCACGCCTTGTGGTTCCTGGGTCCCAGATGCAAGGAGCTGCTCTCTCTTCTTACTCCATATATGTGTGTGTCTGTCTGTCTCTCTCTTTCTCTCTCTCTCTCTTCTCCTCTCTTCCCCCTCTCTCTCCCTGCCCTGTTATCCTCACTCTCTCCTTCCCTCTCTCTCCCCTCTCTCTCTTCTTTCAGAGGCCACGAGTGATGTCCTTGCATCCTCTGTCCTCTCCCTCTGCTGGCGGGGTCCCTGACCCTGCTGCCACATTGACACATGGTTCTACCTCCTCACATCCTCCACCTGTCAGGAGCCCATGTGGCCTTCTCAGTCGGGCTCTGGGTGGGGCAGGCTTTGACCATCATCTCTAGTCCAGGTGGTTCATTGGATGTGAGGTTGTTTCCTCCTTTGGTCCCTCAGCATCATTTCCCATCAGCATCTTCTCCTGTGCTGAGGAGATCTCTGCAACATCAGTTGTAGCGTTCCATCACAGTTCATTGAGTGAAAGTACCATCATCCAGGCCATCATTCTTTGTTGTTAGACTCTCAGGGCCACTGGTGTGATGGTGGTAATGAGTGAGCACCGTGCGCCAGCTACTTCATCCGAGCTGCCTCATCACAACCACCTTGCATGATGGACTTCCCTGTGCCCATCTTACAAACGGGGAAGCTAAGGCTCAGTAGTGGTGAGATGCAATTCAAACCGAGACTTTCCAGCTTCCAAAGCCCATTCTCTTTCCACACCCACAGGCCACTGAAGGGGCCAGGGCCTTCTGATAGCTCTGTGTGGCAGATTTCCTGGTAACCAGGAGGAAATGAAAGCCTCGATTAAAAAGAAGTCATTTCAGAGCTCCCCGTCTCTTTCTAATGCCAGCTTCTCTCCGAATGTGATCGATTCTGCTGTATTTCACAAGCTCTTAAGAAGCCACTTAATGATAACACCCCGCTTCCTGAAAGGTGGCAAACATTGCTATTATTAGGGTCATTCCCCCAGGCTTACCCATTTCTTCAATCCGTCCTTGCAGAAATGAGGATGAGTCACTGATGAAATTTTCCAAGGAAACACTCTCTCGTTTTGTCCACACACCATAGCAACAGTCAAAAAACTCAAGATTGTCCCGTACGTGCTGTGCATCTCGGCAGCACATACCCGCCCAGGATGGCACTCCTTGTGGGACTGTTTTCCTGCGTGTCTTCTAGTGGGGGATGGGATTATTCATCCTCTTCCCACTGGGGAAATGTGTGTGCCATGACAGATCAGAAAGGAAAGCTGAGCTCCCCGCCTGCTGCCTTGCTACGAGGAAGAGAGGAAGCAGCAAGTACAGCCCCGAGTGGAGGACGGGGGCGCCGGGTGTGGTCCTGACTCTGCCATTCGCTGTCTAGGTAGCCACGGGCAGGTCACTATACCGCTTTGGGCCTCAGACTCTCCACCTGTCAAATGGGCTAATAATGCCGATTTCTTCACTTGGCTCTTGAGAGAATCACACTTGGTAATAACTATGCAAGTACTTCCGTTTTGAAGGAGTTACATCACTCTTTTCCAGATGGAGAGGCAATGACACATGATAAAGTCAGGCACGCCTGATTCCAACCTGCTCTTTACTTGGGAAAAGTAAAGTGAGCCTGGTGTCGAGATGGCTCGGACTGGTGGTGGAGGCAGAGGCTCTGACTCCTGCTTTCAGCCAAGATGTACCCTCTCGCCTAAAACAACCAAAAAATATATAGATATATATGAAACAACAGTTTTTAAGAGTTCTGAATATTAGACAACAAAGAAGAGTGATCCCAAGAGAGATGGGAAACAAAAAACGGTGAGCCCTATGACGACCCCAGCCTACATCCTTCAGAGAGTTTCCAGGCCACAATGTATGGAGGGGGACCCAGGCAGAGCCCCGTGGACTCCCTGAGTTGCGGACACAGAGCTCAGAGTCCAGGAAGACCAAGGCAGCTAGAGTGCCCAGGACGGAATATCGAGAAGAAGGGGACTGCAGAGGGGACCCGAAGCTCTGTAGAGGGTCCCCTCATGGTTCAGGCCCAGGACGGGGTATGCTTGTGAGAAAACTGCCCAAGGCCGGGGGATAAGGATCAGAGTAGATTTCTCATCAGAAAGAATGCAAATAAGAAGACAGCTGAAAGAATAAGAAAACCATCAATCTAGAATTATATTTCCAGTGAAAATATCTTCCAAAAATATAGGCTTTTTCAGACATATAGAAGCTGAGGATCCAGTGGATCCTTAACTCCAGCAGATCTGTATTTCAAGAGATGTTAAAGAAAGTCTTTATGCAAGAGGAAAATGACACCAAATGGAAATACGGACCTGCACAAAGAAATGAGGAGCACCCGAAATGGTATCTACATTAGTAAATATATAAGATGTTTTCCTATTATTAAAATTTATTTAAAAGATAACTGACTGCTTAAATAATAATATGTGGTGAAGTCTGCGACATATATATAAGCAAAATGAATGCCTGCAATAGCATATAAGCCAAGAGAGGAAAGATGGAAGAATACTATTATAAGATTATTATACTGTACATGAAGCATTATAATATCACTTGAAGGTAAAGAGAGATAAGTTAAAGATGCACACTATAAACCCTACAGCAACCACTAAAATATCAAAACAAAAGTTATAGCTAATGATCCAACAAAGGGTGTAAATGGAATTACAAAATATACTCAATTAGCCTAATGGAAGGCATAAAATTTGAGAAAGAGGAACAGAAACGTTCCCCCCAAAAAATGGGACACAAAAAACACATAGCAAGATGATAGACTAAAATCTAACACATCAATAATCACATCAAATGAAAATGGTTTAAGCATGACCATTAAAAAGTAGATTGTCAGACTGAGTAAAAAAAGCAAATCCCAACACTGTACTGATGACCAAAAAAATGTATTATAAAGATGCAGATACTTAAAAGAAAAGGATGGAAACATGTACAACACGCTTGCACCAGTCAAAAGAAAGTTAGAACGGCTATACTAATATCAGACAAAGTAGACTTCCGAGTAAATAATATCACCAGGGATAGAGAAGGTCATTTTATGATGATGAAAGGGTCGATTCATCAAGAAGATACAACAGTCCTAACCTTGACGCATCTAATAGCAGAGCTTCAAAAATACATAAAGCAAAAACTGATAGAACAGCAAAGTAGACAAATCCACAGTGATAGTTGGGGATTTCAAAATCCCTCTCTCGATAATTGATGGGACAGACAGGCAGAAAACCAGCAAGGCCGCAGAAGATTTGAACACTACCGACCAAGTCGACCTGATGGACGTTTGTACAGCGCTCTTTGCAACGATGGCAAAATACACATTCTTTCCAAGTACACACAGAACATTTGCCAAGATAGACCATACTCTGGGCCATAAAACAAATTTCAATAAAGTTAAAAGGATTCAAACCATGCAAGGATGTTCTCTGATCGTAATGGAATTAAATTAGAAATCAATAACAGAAAGATACATGAAAAATCCCCAAAGATTGAGAAATTAACTAACATACCTCTAATTAATCCATGAGTGAAAGAAGAAACCAAAAGGGAAATTAGAAAGTATTTTGAACTGAATAAAAATGGAATTCTATCCTATAAGGATTTGTGCATGCCACTAGAGCAGTACTAAAAAGGAAATTTATAGAAATGAATCCCTATATTAGAAAAAGAAGAAAAGTCTCGAATCAATGACCTCAGCTTCCATGTTAAGAAACTAGAAACAAAAGAGCCAGTTAAATCAAAAGTGAGCACAAGAAAGGAAATAATTAAGATCAGAATAGAAATCAGTGAAATATAAAAAGAGAGAAAAGCAATGAAGTCAAAAGATGCTTTTTTGAGAAGATTGAGACAATTGATAAATCTCTAACCAGGATGATGAGAAAAAACACAAGTTGTCAATATTAGGAAGGAGAGAGGTGACATCAGTACAGATTCTGTAGATATGAAAAGGGTAATAAAAGAAAATGATTAATAGCTTTATGCCACTAAATTCAACAACTTAGGGTTTGGGGCTGGGCCGCAATGGCTCAAATTCACCATCCCTTACTTTCTGTGGCCTCTAGGGTGACCAACCACCCTGGTTTGCCTGGGACTGAAGGGTCTCCTGGGACATGAGACTTTCCATGCTAAAACTGGAATGGTTGGTCACCCTAGGCCTGTATCTTCTTGGTCACTCACCTCTCTCTCCAGTCTTGTCACCCAGAAGCCACAGCCACTCACAGAGGATCTGTCTTACCAGGCTTGACCCTGTCCTGTGCTCTCCGGGTCGTCTGAGCGGTCAAGAGTCTTTGCTCTCTCCTCCCCTCAGGTCAGAAGCAGGGTCTCGCACAGGCGTCCTGTCTCCCTGGCACCCCGTGCTGCAAGTACAACTCATTAATCCTCCCCTTGCTTTGGGCCCAGGCTGTTCTGCAGCGGCCGCCTGGTTCCCGGAAACAGCCAACCTCATCAGATGAGGCATTAAGGAAGTGACTCCCAACCACCAGGGCTGGAAGTGGCTTTGAAGGTATAACTGGTCCTGTCCTGGCCCACCTCCATCCTCTACCTCACTAACCATTAACCCTGAGTGTTCCCTTCTCTTCTGTTTAAACTTTTCCATGTTTCTGCCTCTCCCTACCCTAATGGGAGTTCCAGGCACGTTTGAGACAACTGAGGCATTCCGGAGAGTCAGACTTCACAGCCATCCCTGAGCCTGCCCCACCCTCACTCAGGCATCCTCCATGGCTCCCTGTTATCTAAAAACTAAAGTATGGTTTCATGATGCCAAAGTTCAAGGCCTCCTGTGATTTTGGTTCATACTTCATGTGATGCTCTGACAAACAGAGCCCCTCACTGTGCCCTGCGGCTTCCTGACTCTGAACTTTTGGCTGTTTCATTTCCATTTCTCAGAAGTCCACCTCCTCTAGCTCCTCATGTACAAACCCAACACCTCTTTTCAAGCTCACCTCAAATGCCGCCTCCTCCAGGAACCCTTCTCAGATGGCCACAGCGGGAAGTGAGGTCTTTTCACTGAATCGGCTTTGTCTGTGGCTCTCGGCACTTTCTGCTGTGCGTCGGAGTTATTCACACACAGAAGTTCTCTTGACTCCTGGGTTCTAATCCTTCCTTGACAGCAGGTTTCCCATCTTCTAATCCTTGTCCAGGCCTAGCGCAGCCAGGAGCTTGGCCCATCATTTACTCCCCAAAACTCTATATTTCAGCCATCCATCACAAATGGCTTGTCAGTCCTCTGAAGAGCCGTGCTTGCTCACGTAAGCTTCCTGGCTTTTGCCCATGCTCTTCTCACCTCCTACCACCTTCCTCCAGGTCCCCTCAGTAACTCATCCATCATTTCACAACCCAGCTTTCCTTCCCAAGTCCCCAGGCTCCCACCTGTTGCCAGGGAGCACTCACCACCTCGTACTCTCCAGTCTGTTTGCATCTCTGACCCTCCACTGTACTGGGGCCACCTTCCAAATCCCTCATTTTTATATCCCTGATGCCCAACAGAGGAGTGGCCCCCCAGGAAGCACCCAGCAAATGTTTGTTGAGTGAATGATTGTGCTTCAACGCTCTAAGTCATAGTTTCTTGAGAAGCAGGCGGCTCACCACCTCCAAAAGCCTGTTCTGATTTACTTCCTCCTGAACTAACAGCTGATTAACATCCTGTGTGACCTTAGGAAAGTTACTTTCCCTCTCTGAATCTTCAGTGTGTCCATCTGTAAAATGAGGAAGTTGAATTTGATATAAAAGGAGGGCCCTGCCCAGTTCCCCCTTTTCTGATCCCAGTGTGACAGTACTGTTTTCAGCCTAAAATCTTCCATGTTTATACGACTGGTCTCTTCAAGTAGCCCCTGAGGACCTCCTTCAACCTCCAGCACAAGCCCAGCACACCTGCTGAATAAGTCTGAGGCTGCTTAGGGGTCCAGGGTCTCGCCAGCGGCAAGCAGAGTGAGAATCCGCACACCATCCCCGCCAGAGCCTTGTCTGTCAACGTGGGATGAAAAGCATGCCAATTTCAAAGGGCTCTTGTGAGGGTTAAATGGAATAAACAATTTAAAAATTTGATAAATAGATTTATTTCCCATCTTACTCCACTTTTTATTCTCTCAATCACACAGCCCAATTTTTCCCCAATTTACGTTCTCTCTCCTCAACTCATTGTGTCACATGAGGCTCATGTGAATGACACAGAAACCATTCCCTTACCGCTATTTCTTGCACATGGTAGACACTTCATAAACATACATGGAGGAATGAATAAATATCCGGTCACATGCGGAAGGTGAGGGTGGAAGTTGCCCCCTCATCCCCTTCCAGGTATCATTTGATTAATAATAATTCATTCAGTCATTTTCAATAGATACAGAGCCCCTATTTTGTTCCACTAATTTTAGTAAATTAACCCCCACACAACCCTGCCCATTAAGTGTGATGTGTCCCCATTTTCCCTGTGAGGATTTGACACTGGGAGGACTTACCTACACACCAGGCTGTAATTCAGGCCCACATCCTTCTCTGAGTCTGTACTCTTCATCACCGCCTACAGTACTACGTAAAGTCTTTGTCATCTGTCCATTTCAGAAGTTATACACGTGCATCACTGTAAACTCGGGAAGGACAGAAAAATAGAAAGAATAAAAGTTTAAGCAGCAAAGACATCTGGAGCTTAATACTTTGGAATATTTTTTCAGATCTCTTTTTCTGCGTATAGATTTCATGGGTCTGGTTTTTTGTTGCATTTTTTTAAAGCAGTAAAGATACAGTATAAGCAGGTCTGTATTCTCACCTAACATTCCACTGAAAGCATGTTCTTCTTTTCTTATATACACTCCATAGCCATCATTATAATGGCTGCAAAGTATTTCTCTCAAAAGGACATATAATCATTTACTTATCATCCCACTGTTCTTGAGCACCTGAATTGTTTTACCTGTGTTTGCTGTTGTAATACTCTGCTGAACATCTTTGTACCCAGAGCTTTAAGATTATTTTCTGAGGCTAATTTTAATACTTTCCTTAGGCTAGTTTCTAGAAGGATGAGATTACTGGGTCAAGGGAAATGAGCATTTGTAAGGCTCTTGAAAATTTAGTGCCAAGTGCATTTCCCCAACAATTTTCCTGTAAAAAAAGGAAAGAGAGAATAGTGGACCGAAGGAGGATAAATGGTTGCCGAACAGCTGACGGCCACAGACAAGAACAAAACAGGGTCTGCCAGCGGGAAAGCTTTACCGTGGACTGAGCTACATCGAAGAGAAGCGATTGCAAGAAGCAAAAAGATGTTTTCTTCTCAGGAGAGAAAAGAACAGCTGTAAATACTTCATGCGAATTAGTGAAAGAGAGATATGTTCAATCACTCTAAAAGCACAACCGGTGTGCTTGCTAAAATATAACACGTGGAAATCTACTCTTACCAAACAAATCTCCCAGCCTTTTCCAGTCTGCTACACCTCTGAGCTCCAAGAAAGGTCTGTCTCTGAATAGCTGGGCATGTGCTGGCCTCTCTGGGCCTTGGTTTACAGGCCTGCCTTACCTCCCTCCCAGGGCATATTATGAGGATAAGTGAACTCATGGATATGAAATCCTTTGTAAAATTTCAATCCTGTATATGATTTGCTGGTCAAAACTTAATTTCCTATTAGCTATCATTCATGGTACGAGGACCTTCATGGCTGTACAGAAGGCATCCCAGCATAGTTTCTCAAAAGGTTTTAATATGCAAGCTAACTTTTCTTTGAAATAGGCTTATATCAATGTATGAAAGCGAGATATGCTTAACTTTTACTGGGAAACTCAGATTGTGTAAAGAGAGGCAGACTTCTCCATTCTAAATCTGGGCAGGTCCAGCCTCTGCCCTGTGCCCCCCACCTCCAACGCCAGATAAGACAGTGCTGACTCGTGTGCCCCTGGAGCTGAGATGCCCCACATCTGTATGGCTGGTCTAACCTAACCCCCGAGGACCTCAGCCACAACCCCCTCCAGAACCTTCAACCCTGAGCCAGCCCTGGAGGCAAGACCACACATGGAGGCCATTCCACTCAGCTCAACAGAGCGCCACTGAGCCCCTGCTTGAAAATGATCTTCCTTCTCCTCTCTGGAGGGTTATTCCAGAAAGGTGTTTGGTTCCTCCACTCAGAGAAACCTTAGGAGAATCTAGAGTTTGCAGTCAGTCATTACAATGAAGCCAGGCCTGCCAAGAACACATGTCACGTGGCGTTTGAAACTTTCATGCCTCTTCCCCTCCGCTTCCAGCTGTCATCTTCACATCCACCTCCCTGGGCAGGCAGGGAAACAACAGGTGTGTAGAGCTGGGAGGGCACTAAAGGTCATCAAGTTCTTCCCCTTGACTTACAGTTGAGGTGTCAGGGTCCAGAGAGATGGTGTCATACTGCCCCCCGTGACCCCAATATTTAGTGTGAAGTTTTCCTAACCTAGTTATTCTCTCACATCAGTGTGTGTCAGAAGCAGAGAGGCAGTGGGCTAAATGCACGTTCCTAGGCCCAACCCCACGCCTACTACATCAGACTCTCTGAAGGGGGGGCCCAGGAATCTGCCTTTCTAACAAGCCTCCCAGTAATGCAGATGCACCCCAAAGTTGGAAAATTCCTGAATAGTAAGTAAGACCAGAAGACCCACTTGCTGTTCAATGCCCAGAGCCCTATGTTATGCAGCTGACAGGTCTAATTTAGCCCCTCTCTGGCACTCCTTCCACTTTCTTCTCATGTCCTTACACACACACACACACATTCCCACTAGACCTGTTGACATTAGGGAGGTAAGGAAACAGGCAAGTTCAAAATCCAGAGAGACCCGAGCGCAGTGTGGCCTGGGCCTCTCAACAGATGGTCAGCAGCTTTGGGAGAAGCTCCCTGGCTTCAGAAGGAAACCCCAAGCAGCTGGAGGAGGGCTGAAAACATGGTCAGCTCCTTCCGAGGACGGGGGCTCCCCTGCTCGAAGACACCAGCTCAATGGGGTATTTCGTTCCTACCTAATTTAGTAGCCTACTCTGCTCATTAATTTCTTCCTGAGGGCAATCCCTGATGGGAACTACATCAATTCCCGATGAGTCAGTCGTTGGCCCATAAACTTGATAGGGCAGCCCAGGCATGCAGCACATGAAGTGGGGACATCAGGCCCTCTGGTACAGGGACGAAGGCAACGGCCAGAGGGTGCGCAGACAGCTCCTAACATGGCTTGAGGGCTGGGAAATAAGGCCTGCCTGTGAGCCCTGGGAACGTGCCCATTCCCCACGGGAGGCTGAATCCCATCTGGGGGGCTGGGAAGAGGTTAGACACCCCTCCCGGATCTGTCAGGAGTGACGGTCAGGCAAACAGCATCAAGCACGTCCGTTTTTAACTTGAAGTCTTTCTACTAAAACTCCCTTCCAAGCTCTGCTGTTAATTTCTGCCTGGATTTTCCAGCACAGATGACTCACACGGACATGTGAGCCTGTGGGGTCTGTGGCCTACAAGAAAGGCTCGGTGGGGTAGACTAGCTAGAGTTTTGAAGGAGGAACCCAGGGATCATCTAGAGAACTGAAGTCTACTCCCACCTCTGCAGCCAACTGCATGACCCCAGGCAAATCACTTGGCCTTTCTGGACCTCAGTTTTCCCAGCTGTCCAATAGATTGGACTAGATTAGTGGCTCTCACCCTGGCAACAGGATGACTCCTCTAAGGAGCATTTGGGCCCCGTGCCAGAACAACTGAACCCTAATCTCTGTGGGGAGTCCAGGGCTTCTGTGGTTTATGCAAGTACCCCCCTACCCCCAGCCCAGGTGATTCTGGTGCAGAGTGTGGGCTGAGAACCGCTGCCCCGGGGGATCCAGTTCTGCTTTTCTATTAATTCCACCATTTATCACGGATGAGACAAGACAGAGAGACGATGGAGTAGCCGCTTTTCTTCTGATTCCCATGAATAGAGGCCGAGGGCAGGAAGGCTGAGACTGTACCATCTGGGATTCGATTTAACTTAGGAATTTCCTGAATAGAAAGAAAAGGATGTTCTGAATATAAAATCAGACAACAAAAGCCTTTGGCTTGAGGTTTCTTAGCAGAAATATGCTGCCAAAGGACAGGAAGGGATTCTTCTCCATGGGGCGCAGCCCGGAGTGCAAGATGAGCAGGGAATCTTGGAGGACCCACGGTCGTCCAGTGATGGCAAGGAAACCTCCCTCCTTCTCTCTGGGCCTGATGATGCTCTCCAAGCACCTTCTCAGGCCTCACAGGAAATAAAGATGCAGCTAGTCCCAGTTCAGCCTCTTGGGGCCGAGCAGCCCCAGACAAGTCCCTCCTGTCTGCACCTCATACTTTCCATTGTACATTGAAGACAGTGTGAGTTAAATAAAATATCCTATTCTGTCAATTCTGAGTCACACATTTAACATCTCTGAAACTGAGGTGGGTCTTGCAATCGATGGCCTCAACATTAATTGGCAGGATATTTTTTTTCTTAGTGGTATGCGAAATAATGGTGCATCTTACAATGGTTAGCATCTTAGCTTTGATGAAATATGGTAATATCCCTGTCCCTTCCAACTTAAACCTTCTAAAAATTCCATGATTCCATGACTCTGTGGCCTTCAGTCCAGACCATCTTTACTCTCAGGGAGTATGTTCGTCAAGTCCTTTGGAGAGGAACTGATTTCTACTAGTTCTTTGCCATTCAGTGTTATCCACAGACCAGCAGCATCAGCAACACCAACACGTCAGACACACCAGCTGGTCAGAAATACAGTCTAAGGCTCTACCCCAGACCTGCTGAATCAGAACCTGCATTTTAACAAGATCCCAACATGATTCTAGGCACATTAAAGTTTGAAGAGCGCTATAATAGTTCACACTCCCCCTCCACCATAAATCTGTTTGCCAAGAACACTCAGCTAGAGCCTTACTATAAATAAGAAGCTCCGTGGGGCTCCATTTCATTTCGTGCTTGCATACACTGTGAAGAGCGGTTTGTTTGAAGCCTGAAATAAGAAAGAAGACCCTGAGAGGATACGTATAGGCACATACTGTTCCTTTAAGAGCCAGAGGTGGGGCAGGTGGATAATGGCAGCTGGAGCCACTCACAGGTGGCAGAATTGGGACTGAGCCTGGACCAGCACCTGTAGCTTCCCCCTACTGCCCTTGCTGACCATGTGACACCTGTCTGTCCCTCTCTTTCCTGGGCCTCACCCTTGAAACGCTCCTTGACCCTCACCCAGAAAACCCATCACCACATTGGATCCCAGACACCCAATCCAGTCCTGGCTGCTCATCTCTGCCCCTGGACCTCAACTTTATGCCTGTATTTCCCATTTTCTGTGTGCCCTTCATATTTCAAGCCCAGCACGGCTTCCCCAGGGCCCACTGTGCATCCATCCATCATTAATTTGACAAATACTTACCCAGCATCTGCACACCTTGGGAACCCAGAGATACCTGAGACATGGCCCTACCCATGGGGAGCTCACAGTCTGATGGAGGAAGCCAGCCACCATATGAGCCACTGTTTGTACTGCCAGTGCTGAGAGAAGAGAGGCACTGCTGTAGGGGTCCAGAAGAGGGGTTCTCACTCAAACTAGGTAGTCAGGGAAGGCTGCCCGGAGGAGTTGCTGTCTAAACTGGTATGCAGGGAGTGGTAAGCCTTAGCTGGGGAAAAGTGGGAGGAAAGGTATTCCAGGAATCATGAACAACCTAAGAAAAGGTACAGAGGCAAAAAACCAGCTTATAAGCAATTTGTGTTGTAGAGCATAAAGCCTAGATGAGGAAGTGGGAGACAGGTAGGGCTGGATCAAGCAGGGCCTGATAGATCAGGTTGAGGATTTGAGCTTTAACCTTAGGAGTGAGAAGTTCTCAGAAAACTGGCTGACCCCAGAGGTCCTTGGGAAACCAGAGTGACTCTTAGGGAATGAGTAGTCCTGGGGATCCTGAGAGGAAAGTGTGGCAACTGAGCTAATTACTATGGGAGGAGCTTCCCTGCAGTCAGACTAAGTCAGGTGGGCCAGACTGGGTGGGGGATACCCAAGGCCTCCCTCCACATGCAGCCATCGGTGGCCAACCCCCCCTGCCCAAGGCCGAGCATTTGGCAGGGAGGCATTGCCAGCTGCATAACACAGCCGCTGGATTCTCTCTGTTTGGAGCTTGTTAAACCTATGACTGTAACACCATTGGACCAGCTAGCTGACTCTCCTGCAGCATAGCCAAGGGCACTGGGAGAGCAATGAGCCACCCCAGCAGCACCCCTGACACCACTCCCCGGGGAAACGCAGGTAGTGAAGCCCTGACCAGGAGCTCTCATGGGCTTGGCGGAAGGAGTGAACTCGTCCACGGCTGCATGCCGATGAGGGTGGAGCTCCCTGAGCCTGCTGATGGTGTGGCATGAAGGGTGCAGAGAATTCCTTCTGCCCACCCTGCACTAGCCCTGAGGTCAGAGCGTCAGTGTAACAAGTTGCAAGCCGCAGACGGCCTTTCGTCCCATGCCCAGGCGTAACTGATCATGTCCATTTCTCATGGGGTCAATAAAAGAGGACATCTTGCCCCAGTTTTTACATCTGAGTGATAGTTTATGAGCCAAGTGACTGAAGTCTAAATAACGAAACCGTGTTTACTTGATAAATGAGGCACCAGAACATGGGAGACACCACATTTGCTAAACCTGCACCGTAAGCTTTTCTGTAATGATAAATTCTCTCCGGCGTCAGGTGACGCTGAAAGCCACGGGCACCCCTGCGGACAGTCTTCTGAAGAATTGTAGCTCACACAGACACGGCTCAGGAAAAACTCTGAGTATTGATTTCCCTCATATGGCTGCACTGTGTTATCGGTAGAATCATCGAATGCTAAAGCTTGGAAGCCCCGAGACACCATCAGGCACTAGCCCTGCCAAGTAACCTTTCAATTTTGCTTATAGAGAAACTGAGGCCTGGGAAGAGCAGGTTGCCTTGGTAACTGGCTTGGCAGCAACAGAGCCAGGATTGAGCCCCAGCTTTGTGCCAGCCTGGGGGAAGAGAAATTAGTCCCCTGCTTTCCTCCCAAAAAGCTCGAGGAGGCAGGCATGTCAGCCAATAACTACAATAAGGTGCTGCAGGTGCCAGGATAAAGCACAAGCCTGGACGCAGGCGTCCAAAGGTAGAAAGAAGGTATGGAGAAGGCGTCTTGGCAGAGGGACACAAACAGGGCTGTAGGTGGTTGCAGGCTGAGAAGCAGGAAGAACCATCCAGGCAGGGAGGCAGGAGAGCCAAGGGGGAGAGGCTGTGAGAGCCTGATGGTGTGGGGAAAGATGAGACAGGAAGGTGGATCACAGAGGATCTTCTGAAGAAAAGGAGCTTGGATTTCATCAGGGAAGATGGCGACATGGTTGGGTCTGCGTTTTAGGATTCTGCGTTTAGGATCAAGCAGGAGTCAGATTGGAAGGGGGAACATCGGTGGAAGAGGGGCCAGTTAGAAGCCTGTTGGAATAGTCCAGGAGGGAGCTGATGAGAGTCTCAATTTGTTGAGAAAAGGGGACACTTGTGTTGATGTGGGGAGATAGAATTGGATTGCTTACCCATCCAGCGGAGGCTAAAGGAGATGGAGGATGGGTTGAGGTCCTCTTATAGAAAGACCGTGTCTGTCCCTCCAACCCCTAACAGGAACAATTTATCAGGTCTAAAATTTAGAATCCATATATCCAATGTTCTTCAAGTCATAAGCTGAATGTCCACACAACAGCTATCAGAAGTGAGTTAGAGTATACTATCTGGTTCATAGAAGCCACTCTGCTAATTCAGGATAAACTGCCACCAGGGATTTTGTTAAATTTGAGGATTAGAGTTCTGTTAAATAAAGCATTGCCTGTTGTAGACAGGAGAAGCTAACTGCTATAGCAATCAACCCTTAAAAGTGAGTGGTTTGACCCTCTAAAGCTTTATTCCTCATTCATGTTGCAGTACATTGCAATTGGCAGTGGAGCTCTGCTCCATGCGGTCATTCAGGGATCTAGGTTTCTCCCATCTTGTGGCTCTGTCCTCCTCTAGGACATCTACTCTTAATGACTTCAGCCAAGGAGCCCCACATCACTTCCACTCACATCTCATTGGTGAAACAAGCCACACATCCCAGCTAGAGGCAAAGGCAGCTGGGAAAGGCAACCAGCTCAGGGGGAAGATGAGGACTCCAGTACTGGAGCACTCATGGTCTCTGCCACATTGCCCTGGTTTATCTGTGCAGTGGAATGACAGTTTAGCACACGCCATTTTCTTAATGAAGATGCTCTGGACACTCACTGGAGCTCGGTGGGCAGGATTTGCCCAGCCATCGCTGATCCAAAGACCACAAACAGGCAGAGGTGCCGCATGCCCTGGAGGTCACTGAGCACAGATCGTGTCCTGCATCCTGTGCCCTGGCCTCTCCATCCTGAGCAGAGGGCTCGGCTCTCCACCTGCCTACCTCCCCAATGCCAGGAGCTTCCTGTTCTCCACATGTTCCTCCTGATAGATGGCTCTTCCCTTCACACTCGCAGGAGACAGAGGCTCTAAGGCAGTTGTCAAGAATTACCGCAGCCCAGAGAAAGAATGGGGAGAACGAGAGCGATTCATCAAGAAGACTTACAAGCCGATTGGGCAACTTGTGATCAGAGCTGTTTAGTTACCCAAAGGGATAGCAGGATAAATTACAGCCAGAAGAATTAACAATTACAACCTTGGCATCTTACATTGTGAAGGCTCATTCCAGTCACCTGTCACTGGGCTTTTAAAGTTTAGGGGAAAATGTTTGGGGGTGCCTGACTCTGCATTTATATCTTGCTTTAAACAACTGAAGGATGGGTTCCTGGGAAAGAGGGCGAGACAGATATTTATAAATGAAATGTTTTCCCTAGGTTACTCTTTCAGACCTATTTTTTGCCCCAATCCTATTTGATTTCTAGCAGGTATCAGCTCCTGCTCCTGGCTTTCCATAACACAGGCTCTGTTCTTTCTCTCTCCCTACTAACGTCACCGTCCAGTAGTTAATGATTCATAAACAGGCAAGGCAGCGCGCCTATGTAGCTGCCATTTAAAGGACCCTGGCTAAGCAATTTGTAAAAATCGGAGATCCTTGAATAATTAAAACAACCACTGTCCTGACTCTAGGTGGAGTGAATTTTACAGACTGGATTTTCTTAAGGCAAACAAAATTTTCTAGGCTCTTTTGCCAGTGACAAAGGACAGGATCTCTACTATTTGGAGCACCCACCATATGTCATGTAAACAACATATTGGATTCTGTGTATATATTATCTGATAAAAACTCTTCAAGGCAAAGAATAAAATTCCTGCTTCACGCAGAAGTAACTGATATTCAAAAAGGTTCCATAACTTGCCAGGGTCATCAAGCTAGCTAGCAAGTGGGGAAGCTGAGTCTCAAGCTTAGAATGTCTGGACTCCAAACCCGTGATTCTTTCTACTCCCAACACAACCCCCAGGTAAGGCGCCCACCTGTGGGCTTCTCTGGAAGACCCCTGAGATAAGCCATTTCATCAGAATCTTTAAAAAGCTCCCAGGAAAGGACAAAAGTTGAGTCCACAGGGCTGTGGACAGTGTGATGGTCAACTTGGTGTATGGGGTCATCCCGCCCCTTGCAGATGCCCGGGCAGTAACCTAGAAAGAGAGCTGGACGGGGCAGAGGAGGCAGAGACAGCTGGATCAGCGTGGAGCAGGAGCAGCAGTCAAAAGTCTTGGGTTCTTGTCCAAACCCTGCCTCTGACTTGCTAGACAATCTCAAGCAAATCATTTTGCTTCTGTGGGCCTCAGTCTTCTCATCTGTAAAATGGTGATGCTGTGGCTGTCTCGCATTGAGATTCTCCATCAATGGAGCATCCTGAGCCATGCAGGAATCTCTGTTTGGGTCTCTGATGATGAATGGGTTCTGCCAGGGACAGCGGCCACCACCTGGGATCAGATAAGGAGGGCTACCTGGGAGAGGAGACCAAAGGATAGGGATGCAGGGCTTCGGCCTCAGACTGTCCACATCTGAATCCTGACTCCACCACTTACCAGCAGTGAGATCTTAGGCAAGTCTCTGCACTTCCCTGCCTCAGTTTCCGCATCTGTATAACAGGGATAATAATAGTCCCTAGTGCATGCTTAACATATGCAAAGGGCCTGCGCCGAAGGGTGTCAGTCCAGGCTTTCTCCCTCCCCCACCCTCTCACCTTCTATCGTGATGGGATAGGCTATTCTCCCCACACCAAGCGAGGGGGTTGAGGGCTGTGGAACAATCCCAAGGAGCCTGGCCAAGAGCTGGAAGGGGGATTATTTGTTCCTCTTTGAAAGGCGAGCACCTGGGACTTCCTCATGGTCTGACAGTTTGCATGTGCTCATCTGTGATGTTCCAGACTTGCAGGCGAAGGCTCACTTCAAAGACCACTTTATCAGAGCTGTAGGGGAGACATCTGGGCATTCTGTAGTTAAGTCAATATTGCTTATGATTTCTTCCAGACGCTCGAAGCATCTGAGTTGGGGAAGAGGGAAGAGAGATAGGCAGCATAACATTTCTGAGCACCAACTATATGACAGACCCTGTGTATACATTATACACGTGTGGTCAGTCCCTCAGGGACCATGGACCCTAATTTACCTTGCTGAGTTCAGGCCACCTCTTCCTTTCCCCTCTCCTTCCTGTTTGCCTGTTCCTCTCTTCCTTCGGGACTTCTGTAGCTTCTCATTCATGTTCTGCTCTCCCAGCAGGCCTCATTGTGGTGGGGGCTGTGCTGTCTCTCCATCTCCTGCTTTCAGGAGGTGTTGGATTCAAGAATGACCATGGTGAGACTGTCTCTGCTCCTGAGTCTTTTTGGCCCAAAGGCTTGTGGCAGGTAGACATATAGAGTTGGATCACTTTTTCCTTTCCAGTGAAATAAATGGTTTTTCAATTCAAAAAAACATGTGTAAAGCATACAGTATAATATGTGTACTTTACATGCATTCATTATACATGTTAACTTTGCAGATAAGGACACTGAGGTCTGTAGAGGGGGTGTCATGCACCCATGGTCATCCAGAGCCAAGATATGATACTAAGTCTGATCAACGCCAATCCAGACTGTGGTCTCCTGGGAACACAGGAGAGGGGATGCTGCCAACCCATTTTGCCAACCAAAGGCTGACCCCTCTTCTCTAATGTCTTCAGCACAGAGGTGCCTACTACTGGGAGGCAGCAGGGGACCAAGGAGTGGCTCTCCGTTTAGATCTGTGCTCTGGGGGATTTTCCCAGCAGCCACATCCAGTATGAAGAGAACCTTAGCAGAGGGCTTCCTGGGTCATTCACATCATCTTAGTCATAGCCCAGGTTGGGCTTCAGGTCTTCAGTGTTTACTTACTGCCATTTTCTTCCCTAACCTTCCCATTGGGTTCAAGAAGCCTAGCCCCGATCCTTGGGACCAGCAGGGGCAGCAGGGACCAGGAGACATTGTCCAGCAAGGCCAAGAGCTCAGGCATAAGGAATCTTTGCTCTTCCCCACCCCCTTGGGGGAGGACATTTCTGGAGCTCCTGTTATATGCCAAAGGCTGT
Organism: Equus przewalskii; assembly: GCF_037783145.1. NCBI lineage: Eukaryota > Metazoa > Chordata > Mammalia > Perissodactyla > Equidae > Equus > Equus przewalskii. Next base: position 39,622,255 of record NC_091840.1, read on the forward strand.
GGTAAGTGCCTCAGTCTCCATGCTACTGCATTGAATACTCCCTCAAGCCCTGTGAAGTAGAGATAATTATCCCCATTGTGCAAATGAGAAAACCGAGGCCCGAAGATATTTTAAAACTCGCCCATGGTCCCATAGGAAGTCACAACAAGAGCTGCCATTTATTGTGCACCTGCCGTGTGCCAGGCACCGGGCTGAGCCCTCTCAGGCATGAGCTCATTTACTGTGTTTCATCGAATTGAAGACAACAACCACTGAAAGGGTCAGTATCATTTTATGTGCCGGTAAGAAGGAAGAACACTACCAGTTGAACTCTAGCACAAGGCTAAGAGGACACTGATGTTTGGATGTGGGAAAATGTGTATTTCGTAACCAGTGAAATATAGACATTCTCATAACAGTAAGATATGTGCTCCCAATTTACAGATGGGGAAGCTGAGCCAAAAAGTGACATGGCTAGAACCCACTCTCAGGTCAGCCTGAGTCCAGAGCCCAGCACTGCCCCCAAGTGTTGACTGAGTCCCTGCCATGTTCCAGTGTGCTAACACATCTCGTTCAGTCCCCACAGAAAACCTGTGGGGTGGCCCTGGTGTCCCCCTCTTAGAGCTGAAGGAACAGCTGAGAATTAGAATCCAGACCTGCCCAATTCCGAAGTCCACTCTTTTTCTTATAACATCTCCTGGTACACCGCCTGCCCCTTCCTGCCTCTGTAATCCCCAACCCATCTTTTCCAGGGGCCCACGTGGTGTCCCGTGTGGACACTGACGTCACTCCATTGGGCCTCCACTGGGAAGAGGAGAGTGGATGTCTTTCTCAGGAGCCAGTCCATAACAGGTACAAATGACTCTCAACTCCCGAGGCTAGTGGTGTATTGATCTTTCCATAGCAGTCCTTCCAAATGGCCAAAGCATTCAAGATTACGTCTACGAAAGGACAGCATTGCCCATTTCCCTTCACAGTGGTTCAGGGATGCACCCCGCAGACTTTGTAACTATCACCAGCAGACATATAAGACCACCAGCTTAGCCATATGAAATTGGAATCGTTTGGTGGAAAAGAAAGCTTTTTCAAGGTTGTAAAGTACTCTGACCTGTGTAAGAAATGTGGCCGGGTGTGCCGATGATGGTGACACTTCTAGGGATGGTGGCAAGGAAGCCACAGTTTGACACAGTGATAGACAGGCTTTCAAAATTATAATGGGCCCCCAGGAATATTAATTATTTGGGGAAGGAGGGAGCCCAGTGTGGTATTATCAACAGCCCAGATACAAAGCAGATACCTCTCTTTGGAAGTTGAATGCGAGTCTAGTTGGTGTTGTGCTGAGCCAGAAAGATCAGACCTGAGAACTCCAGAGAGTTCACCCCAGAGACTTAAGCAGCTCGAGAACAGGAACTTTCGATTCCACATCTCATCCTTCCAGTATCTTCACATGTTTTATGCCTGTAAACGTCCACCGTGCCCCCACTGAAAAGCTACGGGAAGTGGGTAATAAAAGATGAATTTATGGCAACTGCTCGGAGCAACTGCTGGGCCATCTCAGGCTCGAGGCATGCGAGCCTTACTGCCTGGTGTCACAGGCCCAGGGAGGAAAGTCATCCGGGCTCCTGACCACGGGCTGCAGGTTCAGTTCCTCTCTGGGGGCCTCGCACAGCAGCCATGGAGTCCCAGACGGAGAAGGCAGCTGTGCTCATTCTGATGCCCTCGCTGGGCTTTCAGAGGCCTCCTGGGGGAGTGTTGGGTGTGGAGTTGTTCAAGTGCTGCTGCCCGACCCCACCTGGAGAGTGGCCGTGAAGATTAGCTGAAGGGGCTCAACAAATATCCCATCCTTCCTCATTCGGCGCTAAGACCTGAAGTGTGGTGCTGGGTCAGCTGAAAACGCTCCTACCTGGCTCAGAATCTGTCCTCGGGCCTGTGGAGGGCTTAGGTGGGGTGAGGAGATGGGATGGCCAGTGGCCCCAGGTAAGGACAGGAGGGCTGCAGAGGTCAGAGCTGGGCAGGCTTGCCCTCTGTTCAGCCCACCCTACACCCAGCACCCACTCACTCACACTCCCAGCCTGGGCAGGAGCCACCTGAGACGATGGGCCACTCCTACCAACCCCACCCCACCAGATATGTGGAAGGTGGATTCTGAATGGCGCCAAAAGCCAAAACTATAGAAAATGTATTGAGGTGTGCTCCGCTTTAAGAAAATCCGTTAGGTGGACATTTCAGCCTGGACCCACCTTCCATTTCAAGTATACCCATTGAAAATGCAAGGTCATAAATGGCCCCCATTTCAAAAGAGATTGTGAGCAGAGGCCAATCTGTGCCCCTACAAACATACTCCTGGTGCCACCTCCAACCCTGCCCCGCCCACACATACTGGAATGTCTCCATTGCAATGTAAAGGTTACGTATGTTCAGGGGAAACAGTGAGATGGCTGGGGTTGAAGCTAGATGGCTGCCCGAGGGGCACAGGGAAGCCCCAGGTGGGACTGCAGTAGGGCAAGACAGTGCTCAAGGCTGCCAGGAGCACTCTCTCGAGATGACGTTCACACCTCAGTCCACGTGAGTGGAACCTCCTCTGATTGTGCAGTACACGCCCTGCACAGCTGTACACAGCAGCTCTGAGATAGTCCAATTTAGCCTAAAGAGAGGTCAGTCCTGCTGGCCTCTTTTGGACTCCTCAGTTGATGGTGCTGGAGGGTGGAAGTTGGACTGAGGGATTTTCTTAGAAAAATGCAAATGTAACCAAAAAAAAAAAAGAAAGAAGAGGAGGAAAAGGAAGAAGAAGGGAAGAGGGGCCGGCCCCGTGGCTGAGTGGTTACGTTCACATGCTCTGCCTCAGCGGCCCAGGGTTTCACCGGTTCAGATCCTGGATGCAGATATGGCATCACTCATCAGGCCATGCTGAGGTGGCGTCCCACATAGCAAAGCCAGAAGGACCCACAACTAGAATATACACATATGTACTGGAAAAAAAGAAGGGAAGAAAATGCAGGGCAGAGATGTGGTCTGGAATCTAAATGGCCATTTCATGAGAGCTGGGAATGTGGGTCAGAGAAAGAGGCTGGGAGAGTCAGGACCCCCCAGTACTATCTCATGAGGACCCCACAGCACTAAGTCAGGGGGACAACCCGCCTGGGTCCTGGACAGGAGGAGACAAAGCGACACTTAAGGCAATAGCCCAGCCCAGGGCTGAAGGGACTGAAGATGACCCGAGGCTCTGAAGGGTGAAGAGCCTGACCCACGTCAGCCTGTGAATCAGTGGCCACACCAGGCCTGTGTGTGACTCCAAGCCCACTCCTCTGGGTGAGACCGCCCACCCCCCAACCTGCATCCCTGCAACACTTCCCCTCCCCCTGTTTGAACCAGCAAATCACACACCAAGGCAATTTGCTGAGAGCACACTGCAGCGCTGACAGCACTTGCCCAAGAAATTGTGTCCAGATGAAGCTGTGGCTATAATGGCGCGTCGGCATGCACAGACACACGGAGTGCGTCCTTCTGCCGAGGCAGCTCTCACACTGGGGAGTGGAAGGGAGGACGTGAATTTAGAGAGGCTGGTACCTGCTAGTGATGTATGTTCGCTGCATGGGTGGGAGTCACAGTAATAATCATGGAGAATGTTTCAGTCATCCCGTTGGTCCAGTGGTGGGGCTGTTCCCTCGGCACTGAGCACCCAACATGATACTCACCCATGTGCCCGCCTGGCTGCACTGCTTGGGACTCCCCCTCCAGGCCAGGCCTCTCTATACCTCTGTGCCTTTGTCTGAGCAGTTCCCTTGACCCAGAACACCCTTCCATTCCTGATCTGCCTAATGAATCACAGAGTCTTTCTAGACTCGGCTCAAACGTAACCAGTCCCCTCCATAAAGTCTTTTCTGACCTCCCCCCACTTCAAGTTGGTCTGGCCATGCCCTCCTCAGTGCCCCGACTATTTCTGTACGTTGTTACCCCATTATAGCACTTGCTTAGTTATGTGCATGTCTGTTCTTTCTAGACTATAAGCCCCGTGGGCATAGAAACCACATCTTATTCACCTTCATCTCCTCAATTCCTAGCAGTGTTCCCGGAACAGATTAGGTGCTTAGTAAATGTTTACTGGACACATGGAAGGTGGATGTGTGGATGGATGGATGGATGGATGAGTGGGTATGTGGATAGATGGATGGGTTGGTGGATGGATGTGTGGATGGATGTATGGATGGATGTGTGGATGTGTGGATGGATGGATGGATGGATGGATGGATGAGTGGGTATGTGGATAGATGGATGGGTAGGTGGATGGATGTGTGGATGGATGGATGGATGGATGAGTGGGTATGTGGATAGATGGATGGGTAGGTGGATGGATGTGTGGATGGATGGATGGCTGGATGGATGAGTGGGTATGTGGATAGATGGATGGGTTGGTGGATGGATGTGTGGATGGATGTATGGATGGATGTGTGGATGTGTGGATGGATGGATGGATGGATGGATGGATGGATGGATGAGTGGGTATGTGGATAGATGGATGGGTAGGTGGATGGATGGGTGGATGGATGGATGGACTAATGGAGGTACGGATGAAAATAAAACTGCAGAAGCTATCTGCCCCATGACACCAAAGCTGGAAGGATCCTTGTGGAGTTTCAGAGGCATATCTAGAGCCAGTAGGCCCAAGGTGAAAGTCATGTTAGAATGAGGCAAGTTATAGTCTTTCAAAAAAACATCCTCTTGCTTTTTCGCATAGACAATTCACATTTTCTGCTCTTGTCACGTTCTCTCCCACTCATAGACATTTTGCAATGAATATAACTTTATTATTTTGTTATTAGTCACAAACCACAGGTAATTCACTTTTTAAATTGATATTTGTTGCCTGATAAAGTGCTACATCAGCTGTTACTACTACTACTTAGTTTCCAACCAGCAAGACAAACAACTCTGTGCGTGACCCCAGTGGAGGACCAAGACGTCACCAAATTCTGATTGGGTGAAGCTTCCTGTGGTCTGATTGGTCCAAACGCCAATCAGGGATGCTCCTACACAAGAGGGCAGATTGTGTTCCTGTTCTTGCAGGGAAGTCACATTCTGTATTTTATATAGTCCATAAGTTTTATCTGGTCTACATGAATATTTAAGAATGTGGAGTTCGATGGTTTCTGCAGATGAAGCCTCCCAAAATACATTTCCTCTCGGTTCCAATTTCAGTCAAATGGCAACGTTTAGATAAATTCTAAGATCACATCTGTGATTGATTGGTGATGTCTGCCATATGCCCAGGATGGGAGGAGGGGAAGCCGTCACCTGGTTTGCCCTAGGACCACCACCTGTACTGTACCATACCTGGAGGCTGTCTGCTCTGAACCCAGATGCTACAGATGAGAAAGCTAAGTCCTCTAGAGGGGACAGTGGGGTAGCAGCAGAGCCAAGATTGCGATGCCTTCTGACCCCCAGTCAAGAGCCTTGCAGGTGGACAGACCTGGGTCCGAATCCTGCCTCTGCCACTTCTTAGCTGTGTGATGTTGGGCGAGTTACCGAGCTGTGTGATGTTGGGAAGGTGCTCATCTGTAAAATGGGGATCATAATATTTAACTGGCAAGGTGGTTGTGAGGACTAAATGATTCCACGAATCTATGCGATATTTCCCATACGGAGGCCTGAAGAACACATGTTCTAGCCTCTCAGATCTCTGCAACAGCCTCCACCCACCCAGCCATCCAATGACTGCCTCTGCTTCCTGTGGACACCACCCACGGCCTTATATTCTTTCTTTAGGCAAGGTAATGTAGGTAGTTGTTAAAATTGTAGTCTGCTGGGTTCTAATCCCAGCTCTGCCACCCACTATCCATGTGACCATAGGCACTTATGTGCCCAGTCTCGCCTCATATACAATGGAGATAATAAAAGTCCCAACCCTGTAAGGTCGTCATGAGGATTTAAGGAGTCAGTACAAATACGATGCTTCGTAAGGGTTCAATAAATACCAGCTGTGTCCCTACCATCAGTTAGCCTGCAGTCAGTCTTATGGGTATGTGGTACCTACCTATTCTTATCGGGTCATTGTGAAGATTGAAAGAGACGATATCCTTCAAAGCACCCGCCACGGGGCCTGGCGCATATGTGCGCTCCAACTGGCAGGTGTCGTTATCGTTCAGTTTCTTTACCACGCCTTTGCTTCTTCCTGATCCCATCCCTTCTGCTTTGACCTTGTGGGTTGGACTCTGCCTGAAGCCAGAAGGGGCTGGGGGCTGGGCGTGCCTCACTGCTTCTGTGCTGCCCACAAGGACATTCTCCCCTGAGACCTCATCGCTGCCTCTGTTACTGACTGACTGGTGGATTTGATTTTACTATTTGACTTGATTTCAGTATTGTTTAAAAGGAGCACAATATAATCATTTGTGAACACACTTAAATCACTTGGCAGGATGCAATAAAAACCTCAAACCAAAAATTATGACTCAAAAAGCAGACTGACTTCCCTCCATCTGGGTGGGCAAGGCAGAAGTTTGCACTTAGAGGGGAAGGTGGAAAAATAAGGGAGAGATCGCAGGGCACGCCTAGAAGAGGGGGACCTCACGGAGCCACTTGATCCTAAATCTGGAGTCTTTCAGAGCACAGCGCCCTTCAGGCCCCATCCCTTATGAATGGGACAGAGACGCCCCGAGCAGTTGAGTGGCATGCCCAAGGTCACACAGGAAAACCTGCCATCAGCTAATCCAGGACTCAGATGTGGTTCAGAGCTGAGCCTCCTCAGTGCAGAGCTCATGGGAACCAACACAGTGGACCCTGTGCTCCTGCCTGGCTTGGAGAGGGCACCCCCTTGCACTCATCCTCTGGACTTGGGCTAGGAGAAAGCAGGATGGGGCGATTCATTCATTCATTCATTCATTCATTCAATAAACAAGTATAAAGTACCTACTATGTGCCAGGCTCTGTACTGAGGGCCTGAGATCCAGTGAGCAGGAAGAGATATGGGTGTGGCTGGAGAGGAAGATGTCAATTAGGACAGGCTCATGGGACCAGCCTCCAGACCGACACCTTGAATGGAGGACTTTCATGAGTGCTTCCCTAACCTAATGACTCAGCAAACACGTGTAAAAACTGTGCAAGGCGCGCTTCCAGCCTATTGTCTCATTTAATCCTCAGGGAAGCCCTGTGGGTTGCAGATTATTAGCTCTGTTTTGCAGATAAGGAAACTGAGGCCCAGATAGTTAAGTAATTTAGCCAATGCCACACAGCCTGTCAGTGATGACGCTGTGTTCTTCCCACGATCCCTCGGCTGTGCTGGCTGGAGGAGGAGGAAGAGAGCAGGCCTCAGGGATCTGAGGACATGCCCTTAGATGGTGGCAGGAGGGGGCTTGGGCAAACAGGAGCCCCTCAAGAGCAGGTACCCCATTTTCCTCACCTAGGCCCAGTACTTGGCCCATCCTGGGTGTTAATGAAGTCCTTGTTCGACTGGGCTGGACCCTGGGCTGGCTGGGTTAACAAAAGCCCTTCTGAGGCTTTTGTAACAGGCCAGACTGTACCCCCACTCCTGTTCCCTGCACCCCCAGAGGCCACCTCCCTCAGGCTGAGCCCGTCCTCGTCACTGGGAGCCTGGCTGAGCAAGCTCAACACCCTTTGACTATGTTCTCTGAAAAACCAATTGCAAAGGGGATTTTCTTCCTCCATCTCAAGGCAGCCTTTCCCAGAGCGCGGGCTTTCTGCTGGCTGTGAGCCAGGGTCGCCCTGGCCTCCTCTTGATCAGTTTCTCCAAACAGACAAAAGGAAGAAAAGACATGCTGAGCCAAATATTTAGACCAGACCAATCATCTGAGAGCAGCCCACCCACGCCGCACCCTTTATCCTGGATTGTAGGGAGGCACAGACTCAGAGCGTTGAAGATTCTGGAGGAGGTTGGCAGCTCTGTGGTCCAGACCCCTCATTTGATGGAGCAGAGAAGCAAGGCTAGAGGTCTCGGTTCCTGCCCAAGGAACCACATGAGTCTCTGGAACCTCATGGGGGTGTTCAAACTCTGCACCGTAAGCCTTGGCATTCCTGAGAGCTTTTGGGGGGCCCACTGCAGGGCGGGAAGACTGAGCCTAAGACTCTGGGCCCCCCACCTGCACCCACAGCTGCTCTCCTTTGCTTGTTTATTATCTTGGCTTCAGTGTCATATTTGATTAGAAAGGTGGGCATGGGGGGAGTCTGTGGCTTTTAAAAGTTTGCAAACCACTTTAAAGAGTAGGGGTTTTAGAGTCTAAGAGACCCACAGTCCATGTAATTAGTGACCCGGGGAAGTGTACATAACCTGACGTGGCCTCAGTTTCCTCATCTGTCAAAAGGAGGTAATAATACCAACCTCGCTACTTGTTGAGAAGATAAAATGAGTTAACTCAAGTAAAGGGCCCAGCACATGCCTGATGCATGGGGGGCACTAACCAACGGGACTCCCCTTCCCCTCAAAGCCCCAAGTGCTCCTCTCACTATTCTACCCACACGGGTCCTCACTGGCACAGTCATGAAGAAGTGGTCAAAACTGCTGAATGCCAGCTTTCCAGGCAATAACAAGCAGCTACAGATCCCAGGGGGAGGACTTCAGAAATAACAAAACAAGTGTGTGCCATGGGTCATCAGAGTGGGTTTCTGTGTTTCTGGTCATCAGAGTGTGTGTCTGTGATAGTGATGCAAAGGCACGACCAGGTGGGCTCTGGTCCCTGGTCACTGTTCTCCACCCGCCAACTCCCGCGTGGGGAGATAGAGATCAATAATGACTCACAAGGAGACCACAGCTTTGGCTTATTCAGCATCTATTATGCATCAGGTATTCTTGGAGATAGTTCATCTCGTTACATAACAAGGCAGAAGAAACATCTTGACATTCGGCTCTAGAATTCCTCCAAGGGAGGGAACTGCTTTCCTTGGGAAAACACTGTGATCAGGTGAAACTCCGGGAGAGGGTGTTGCCATGTGCCAAGACTTCAGAGGATGATGAAACTGTCTAAGGATATGTTGATTCTGCTCCTGGGAAATGTAGCAAAACACACAAGGAGAGAGAAGGAGGGAAGGAGGGAAGGAGAGAGAAAGATGGAGAGAGGCTAGGACTAAGCAAGGTGAGGGAGCTGAGCTCTGATGGAGACCCCTCCTCCAACTCTGTCCGACATCTGCCATATGTTGTAACGCCTTTGGCAGGTGGGCTTGCCGTGGAATTTAATGAGGGGCTGAGCCTCACGTCCTGTCCACGTGACACAGGACGGAGACCAGATGTCAGCCGAGGGTGACAGCCAGGTTACACATACCTTATGTTCAAAACTCACAGTGTCCCTCTAAAGTAGTAATATCTCAAGGTGATTTTCATGCAGAAAGGGGAGGTCAGAGAGGCTCAGGCACTTATCCAAGGTCCTCCGCAAAGTAAGTGGCAGAGCCAGGATTCAAACCCAGCTGGATCTGTCCACAGAGCACATGCTCCTAACATGGGCACTCCTGGCAGATGGGGAACCAGGATCTGGGCCAGGTGGGTTAGTGAGGAAGAGGAGGAAGCCAGGCAGGCCGGAATGAAAACCCTGACCTAGCCCTGGGAAGAAACCTGCAGGGGGATCCCCAAGCCTAAAGAGATTCGGTCCAGGTGAGCATCGCGTCCAATCCCCGAAGCAGGAGGCCAAGTAGCTGACATAACCAAAGAGCCAAGTGGGTATCAGGTGAGCTAAGCGGGCATTTCTCCTTGTCTCCCTCCTCCTTTCTCTCTCCTCATGTCTTTCCTACCCTTTCCAGGAACAGAGTGAACATATTCTTATGCAGTTTCATCGTCTCTCAGCATCCCCCCACAGCAGCATCCCATCCAAAGCCTCAGAGTGTGGGCTGCAGACACACTGAAAAGGCCAGGGAATGAGTCAAGAGCCTAGGAGCCTGGCTGACTCCCTCGGGGTAGCTCTGACCAGAGAGATGCCTTAGTCAGCAACACTAAGCGCAGCGCCACCTGCTGGCATGCCTCGGGATGTGTGGGCTGGGAGAGGCTGGGAAAGCCCATGGTTAAGAAACAGCACAAGATGTCCCGAGGCAAGGAGAGAGCAAACACAAGCTTCTCTTTATAAAATGAAAATGACTGTGGAGTGTTGCCTCATGACAGTGGAGCAATGAAAGGCAAGCACCAGTGTATTCAATCACAAAAGTTCTGAGTTCTTTGCTCAGTTCATAAATTTAAGCAATTATCCAAAGCCACCAGTTCCATGGCACAGTGAAAAAAAGGCTAAGGGAGGATGAGCTGTCAAGTGAAAGCAGCAACACTTCCAGGCTCAATGCTTGACGTCCCTTCTCTCTCCCTGGGCTGGCTCACCCACCCCATAGCTTCATTATACATCCCACATTTGCATCTCCAGCCCAAATCTCTCTCCCAGCTCCAGACCCCAAGATCCAGATGCCTGGTGTCATCTCGACTTGGATGTCTGAATTAGCGGGAGTCCTTATCATAATAAACCCAACTCGAAATAACTTGAGTCCAAAAGGGCGGAGATTTGCTGGTCTAGAGAACCAAGTTGCAAAGGGAGGAGAGATGGAGCTGGGCTATTTGCTGAATGAATGACAGGATAGAAGAACATGAAGGAGTTTACTAGGGGAAGGGGATGGGAACCAAGTCTTGGCGAGCACCTGCTAGCTGCTAGGCGCTTAACTGATCTCACTGAATCAGAAGAGGAGACTAAAAGCTGGGGTGGGAAGTGGGGGCTGTGTAGTGTACCCAAAGTCACACAGCTAGCCCATGGAAGAGTGGGGTTCAAGGCTCTGTGTGGTTCGTTCCACTGCCTCTCATTCTCAAATTAAAATAATAGATTTAGGGTCTATAATTAGACACAGGGGCTTAAGAGACTAGAAGTCATCTCATGCACTGCATACTCAATGGTTGAACCTCTCTCTTCCCATCCCAGCCAGGTAGTTGTGTAGCTTCTCCTTGAACACTTCTCATGATGGGGAACTCACTCTCAAGACAGTGATTTTATTATTGAATCATAGTAGTCGATTAGAAAATCGAGCCAGAATTTGTCCTTCTTTAGGATTAAATAAGGTAATCCATGTCATGTGCCTACCACAGTGCCCGCACGTCAATAAATGCGATCATCGCCTCCTGTTCCCCTATTACAACTCTTCTTGTGTCTATCTTTCCCCCTGGGATGCCAGAAAACAAATCTAATTCTTCTTCCCTGAGATAGCCCTTCAGATATTTGAAGACGGTGCTTCAGGGTCCCCCTGAGGCTTAGCTTGCCTGGGATAAACAAATACTCCAACCCACTTTCAGACATTCATCGGTATGCAAGAGCGTATGCTGTGGTTTTCCAGCTGCTGTGGCAGAAAAGCTGATGGAACAAACGATGAAGCAGCCACAGCAGAATAGCTGTGGCATCTGAATCATGACCTCCACAACAAAAGGGAAGCGGTTGACCCTGAACAAACCTTGGCCCATCACCAGAGCTTCACCAGCTACGTTCTTGGCCCACCCACCATGGGAACCTGTTTTAGCAGAAAGGAAAGAAATGAGTCCCCCTCCCAAAATTAATTTACATCATTTTAGACCCCAGCCTTGCCAAAAGTCTCTATTAGTCCTTCCCAAATCCAGTTTGTGTGTTTATGGATCCAATATTGAGCGACATAGGAGACCCAATCCATTCTAATCATAGAATATCAACCCTACTCCCAAATCCTCCCTATTTACAGATGAGAAACTAAGATCCAAAGGAGAATAGCAGCTTTTTCAAGGCCATATAGGAAATTTGTGCAAAGCCTGATTGGCTCATGAACTCCAAAGAAAGATGAGACAGTAAAGCAAGGCTTCAAGTGAAAGGAGTAAGAAAGGAATCACCAGATAAAAACAAAAGATAAAAGCTCTGAAAAGTCCTCCCTGCAGTGTTTGTCCCCCTCTTCCACCAACTTTCTATAGAGGCAACATAGTATAGTGGACAAGCACAAGGTTGGAGCCAGAAATTCCCGGGTCCATATGCTGGCTCTGCCACCGACAAGGTATGTGATCCTGGACAGGCTCCTTAACCTTTCTGATAGTTTCCTCATCAATAGGAACATCTTCCTCAAAGGAGTCCTGTGAATGTTAAATAAAATACATACAGAGACTTTTGGTTGTCAGTAATGGTGGAGTAGTTTACATCAGACTAACCCTCCTGGAAATAGTAGTCATAAACTCTGGACAAAATATTTTAAAACTACTCTTTGATGGCACTGGGGAGAAACTAAAAGCAGGCAGAAGCTGGAGGGTATACAGCCCTTGAAGGAAGGGAACAACATTTATTTACCTGACCTCTTCCTTGAGAGCACGTCAAGTTCTAAGGGAATACTGGAGCCGGAGCTCAAGCAGAAAGCAGCAGTCGTGAAGTTAAGAAGTCACAAGTCAGAAAGGCTCAAAATTGGGAAGAAAAATCCTAGAAAGGAGAGACCCACAGAGGGAGAGTGTCAAAATTTTTATATGAACCTCTCTAAAATTCTGGACTGAACCTTGAACTTCATACAGATGAGGAGAGACTCCAAGAGGCCCAGGAGAAAAACAACAGTTGGAAGAACTGAGCAGTAATTTCAGCAGCTGCCACTGCAGGGGAGACAGACTTAGTAATTCAAGCCCCACTAAGTTAGAGAGACTTAGTAAACACCTCAGGCTTTCCATTGAAACCCCAGAAGTATCATTCCTCAGGAGCTGAGATCACATTGAAGGACTATGGGCTATAGCCCAGGACTAAGGGCAAAACTAAAATAGACCCATCTTTAAACAAAGCCTGAACAGCTCCTCCACAAAATCAAAGTGATTCACCATTAATTTAACTACCTGCTGGAACAAAACTCAGTACTATCCAGAGGAAGATAACTGATCCAGAGTCACTGTAAAGAGTTATCCATAATATCCAGTATACAATCAAAAACTACTAGACACATGAAGAAAGAGGAAAAATATGAAAAGAAAAATAAACAATCAGTAGAAACAGACCCACATGTAACCCATGTTGGAACTGTAAAAGAGTAACTTTAAAATAACAACGATAAACATGTTAAATAATTGCAGAAAGATGTAAATCATGAGAAACTTTTAGGCAAGTTATCAAAACTTTTTTTAAAAAAGTCAACCAAGGGTCCTGTGGCTGAGTGGTTAAAGTTCTGCATGGTCCACATTGGTGGCCCGGATTCACCAGTTCGGATGCTGGATGTGGACCTATTCCACTCATTAGCCATGCTGTGGAGGCATCCCACATACAAAAAATATAGGGAGATTGGCATAGATGTTAGCTTAGGGCTAATCTTCCTCAAGCAAAAAAAACGAGGAAGATTGCCAATGGATGTTAGCTCAGGGTTAATCTTCCTCACCAAAAAAATAAAAAGTAATAAAAATAAAAAGTCAACCAAGAACTGAAAAGTATAATTATCTGAAATTTAAAAACTGTTGTCAGAAGATTAGATAGAAAACAATAAATGAACACCAAACCTGAAGACAGGTTAATAGAAATTATTCAAATGAGACACAAAGAGAAAAAAGACTGATGAAAGTGAGCAGAGCCTTGATGACTTGTGGAACTGTATCAAGCAGTCCAACGTGCATATAATTAGGATCCCAGAAAAAATGGAGAGAGAAAGAATGGAGGAAAACAATAAGTGAAGAAATACTGGCTAAAATTTTTCCAAATTTGTTCAAAAACATCTTTGTACAGGTCCAGGAACCTCAGTGAACCCAAGCAGGATAAATACAAAGAAAACCACATCTAAGTATGGCATAGTTAAAATCCTGAAAACTAAAAAAAGAAAAAGGCAAAGAAAATCTTCAAAGCGGCCAGAGAAAAAAGGCATAACTCATAGAATACATAGAGGAGAGCAATGAAAAGATTGTGACTAATTTCTCATCAGAAACAATGGGGGCCAGAAGATGGTGGAACATCTTTGAAATGCTGAAGGAAAACACTTAACAACCTGGAATTCTATATACAGCCAAAGCATGTTTCAACAATAAAGACAAAACTAAGACATCTTGTAGCTAAATGAAAAGTGAGAATATTTGCCACAAGTAAACCCATACTACGAGAAATATTAGAGAGTGATATCAGCATCATGGCAGAGTGAGTTGTTCCCTTTGTCTCTCCCCTCTCAGTTACAACTAAATGGACATTCATTAACCAACAGAGAATTCCCTACAAAGTACGGTAGGATGCCTGAGAGATCCATGCAGCCATATAACTGAAGGTAGGTGGACTGGATCCCCAGGAAGCAGTGGAACTAGGTGAGCAGGCCCCTTCCCTTCCCTGGTGGCAGTGATCCAGGTCATGGGTCTTCACACAGTGGCCAGCACAACTAAGAGGAGGCAGGGGAAGCCTGGCCTGCCCATGAGTGCTTGTGGAGTGCTAACCCAGTCCGCAAGAGCACCCACCATGCCATGGTGACCCCACCCATGGGAACACTCCTCACTGAGTGACAGGGGCTCAACTCTAGCAAGGAGCCTCACTCACTAAGTGCAGTAGCTCGGGCTAGCCTCCCACAAGTGCAGAGCTGGCCCATGCATGAAAGAAAGCACCCCTCCCCTCCTGTCTAGTGCAGCAGATCAGCCAGTCCCCTGCCAAGTGCAGTGGTCCTGCCTGCATGAGAGTGACCAACTGGCAGAGGACAGAGGCCCTGCCTGTGTGTGCCTGCATGACTCACCAAGTGGCTGTGGCCAGTCCAGACAAATGCGGAGCAGCCCTACTGGCACAACTTCCAGCAGACAGGACAGGATCAGAAAACACAGCTGCTGCCCCATCCCCACCCCCAGCAGTGGCAGGTGGAATTTGCAACCTGATACTATGACAAATGCACTGCCAAAGAATCAATTCATCAAATACCATGAAGAACTTCAGTAATATTTCAGAGTAGAAGGAAAATGACACTCTCCAAAAACAAATCCTGAAGTCACAGAAATTTACAATCTAAATGACAGAGAATTCAAAATAGTTGTCACAAAGAAACTCAACAAGTTACAAGAAAACTCAGACAGTTCAATGAGCTCAGGAATAAAATTAATGAGCTGAAGGAATACTTCACCAAAGAGATTGAAGCTCTAAAAAAAAACGAAAAACAAAAATTCTGTATATGAAGAACACAATTAATGAGATAAAAAATAATCTAGAAACCATGAAACATAGAGCTGCCAGTATGGACGACAGAATTAATGATTTAGAGAATAGAAATATAGAATATAGAAATGCTTCAGGTGGAGGAGAGAGAAATAAGATTTTTTTAAAAAAATGAAAAAATTCTTTGAGAAATATCTGACTCAATTAGGAAAAGCAACATAAGGATTATAGATATTCCAGAGGGAGAAGCAAGGAAGAAAGGAGCAGAGAGCTTGTTCAAAGAAATAATAACTGAGAACTTCCCAAACCTGAGGAAGGAACTGGACTTACAAGTACATGAAGCCAATAGAACTCCTAATTACATCAATGCAAAAAGACCTTCTCCAAGGCATATAATACTAAAACTGGCAAAAGTCAATGACAAAGAAAAATATTAAGGGCAGCAAGGCAGAAGAAAATAACCTACAAAGGAACTCCTATCAGACTTTCAGCAGATTTCTCTGCAGAAACCTTACAGGCTAGGAGAGAATGGAATGATATATTCAAAATACTGAAAGACAAAAACTTTCAGCCAAGATTACTCCATCCAGAGAAACTATCCTTCAGATGCCATGGAGAAATAAAAGATTTCCCAGATAAACAAAAGCTGGGGGAGTTCATCATCACTAGGCCTGCCTTACAAGAAACAATGAAAGGATCTCTCCCATCTGAAACTAAAAAGCAAAGGTTTACAAAACCTTGAGCAAGGAGATAAGTACATAGAATCAGAAAATTGCAGCTCTGTATCAGAATAGGTTAGTAAACAATTATAACGTAAAAGATAAAGGGAAGGAAAGCATCAAAAATAACTATAAACACTTCATGTAGTCACAAGCTCACAACACAAAAAACAATTTGTGACAATAATAATTCAGAAGGGGAAGAGGAATGGGATGGAAGCTGCTTAGGCTAATGGAGATAAGAAGCTATCGGAAAATAGACTAGCTCATCTGTGAGATCTTCTTTTTTCTTTTTTTGCCAATGAAGATTCACCCTGAGCTAAGATCCATTTCCAATCCTACTCTTTTTTGGGTTTTTTTGCTTGAGGAAGATTAGCCCTGAGCTAACATCTGTACCAATCTTCCTCTATTATTTTTGTATGTGGGACACCTCCACAGCATGGTTGGTGAGTGAAATAGGTCCATGCCCAGGATCCAACTCACAAACCCAGGCCACCAAAGTGGAACATGCAGAACTTTAACCACTAGGTCACAGAGCCAGGCCCTATGAGATCTTTTATACAAACCTCATGGTAACCACTAAACAAAAAATCAGAGCAGAACCACAAATCATAAACAGAAAACTCAGAAAACCATCACAGGAAACCACCAAACTGAAATGGCAGTCAGAAATGCAAGGGAAAAGAAACAAGGGAAATACAGAACAACCAGAAAATGAGAGATAAAATGGCAGTATTAAGCCCTCATATGTCAATAATCACTCTAAATGTAAATGGATTCAATTCTCCAGTAAAAAGACAAAGAGTGGCTGGATGGATTAAAAAAACAAGACCCAACAATATACTGCCTCCAGGAAACACATCTCAGCTCTAAAGACAAACATAGGCTCAGAGTGAAGGATGGAAGACGATATTCCAAGCAAATGGCAAGCAAAAGAAAGCAGGTGTTGCCATACTTATATCAGACAAGGCAGACTTCAAGATAAAAAAGACAATGAGAGACAAAGTGGGGCAGTATATAATGATTAAGAGGACAGTCCACCAAGAGGACATAACACTTATTAATACATAAGCACCTAACACAGGAGCACCAACTATATAAAGCAACTATTAACAGACCTAATGGGAGAAATTGACAGCAACACAATAATAGTAGGAGACCTAAACACCCCACTTACATCAATGGACAGATCATCCAGACAAAAAGTCAACAAGGAAACAATGGTTTTAAATGAAATACTAGACCAGATGGACTTAATAGATATGTATAGAGTACGTCTATCCAAAACAGCAGAATGCACATTCTTCTCAAGTGCACATGGAACATTCTCAAATACAGACCATATGTTGGGAAACAAGGCAAGCCTCAATAAATTTAAGAAGGTTGAAATCATATCAAGTATCTTTTCTGACCACAATGCTGTGAAACTAGAAATCAACTACAAGGAAAAGGCAGGGAAAGTCATAAATGTATGGAGACTAAACAACATGCTACTGAACAACCATTGGATCAATGAAGAAACAAAAGGAGAAATCAAAAAACACCTGGAGACAAATGAAAATAAAAACACAACATACCAATTCTTATGGGATGCAGCAAAAGCAATCCTGAGGGAAATTTACAGCTCTACAAGCCTACCTCAACAAAGAAGAAAAATCTCAAATAAGTAATCTTAGACTACACCTAACAGAGCTAGAAAAAGAAGAACAAACAAAGCCAAAGTCAGCAGAATGAGGGAAATAATAAAAATTAGAGCAGAAATAAATGAAATAGAGACTAAAAAAAAGGGTCAATGGTATTGATCCTTTGTATTAATACAAAGAGCTGGTTCTTTGAGAATATAAATAAAGTAGACAAACCCTTAGCCAGACTCACTAAGAAAAAAAGAGAGAAGGCTTGAATAAATAAAATTAAAAATGAAAAAGGAGAAATGGCAACAGATACCACTGAAATACAAATGATTATAAAAAAGTACTATGAAAAACTGTATGCCAGCAAATTGGATAACCTAGAAGAAATGGATAAACTCTTAGACTCATACAGCCTCCCAAAACTGAATCAAGAAGAAATAGAGAATCTGAGTAGACCAATCACAAGAAATTGAAACAGTAATCAAAAACCTCCCAAAAAACAAAAGTCCAGGACCAAATGCCTTCTCTGAATAATTCTACCCATTGTTCAAAGATGATTTCATACCTATCCTTCTCAAAATATTTCAAAAAATTGAAGAGAGAATGCTTCCTAATTCATTCTAAGAGGCCAACATTACCCTGATGCCAAAACCAGACAATGACAACACAAAGAAGGAAAATTACAGGAAAATTGCTGATGAACATATATGCAAAAATCCTCAACAAAATATTGGCAAATCAAACACAGCCATACATTAAAAGGATCATACACCATAATCAAGTGGGATTTATTCTAGTCATGCAGGGATGGTTCAACATCTGCAAGTCAATCATTGTGATACACCACATTAACAAAATGAGGAATAAAAATCACATGATCATCTCGTTAGATGCAGAAAAAGCATTTGACAAGATCCAACATCTATTTATGATAAAAACTCTCAATAAAATGTGTATATAAGGAAAGTACATAAACATAATAAAGGCCATATATGACAAACCCACAGCCAACATCATACTCAACAGGGAAAAATTGAAAGTCATCTCTCTGAGAACAGGAATAATACAAGGTTGCCCACTCTTGCCACTCCTATTCAACATAGTACTGGAAGTTTTGGCCAGAGAAATTAGGCAAGAAAAAGAAATAAAAGGTCCAGATTGGAAAGGAAGAAGTAAAACTCTCACTCTTTGTGGAAAACATAATTCTATATATAGAAAACCCTAAGGAATCTAACAGAAAACTATTAGAAATAATCAACAACTATAGCAAAGTTACAGGATACAAAATCAATTTACAAAAATCAATTTCATTTCTCTACACTGATAACGAAGTAGCAGAAAGAGAAATCAAGAATACAATCCCATTTATAATCACAACAAAAAGAATAAAGTATCTAGAAATAAACTTAGCCAAGAGGTGAAAGACCTACCTACTGAAAACTACAAGACATTGTTGAAAGAAATTGAAGAAGACATAAAGAAATAGAAAGACATTACACATTCATGGATTGGAATAAACATAGTCAAAATGTCCATATTACTGAAAGCAATCTACAGATTCAGTGCAATCCCAATCAGAATCCCAATGACATTCTTCATGGAAATAGAACAAAGAATCCTAAAATTTATGTGGAACAACAAAAGACCCTGAACAGCCAAAGCAAACCTAAGAAAAAGAACAAAGCTGAAGGCATCACATATCCCTGACTTCAAAATATACTACAAAGCTGTAGTAATTAAAACAGCATGGTAAAGGCACAAAAACAGGCACATAGGTCAATGGAACAGTATTGAAAGCCCAGAAATAAAACCACACACGTATGGACAGCTAATCTTTGACAAAGGAGCCAAGAATATAAAGTGGAGAAAGGAAAGTCTCTTCAACAAATGGTGTTGGGGAAACTGGACAGCCACATGCAAAAGAATGAAAGTAGACCATTATCTTACCCCAGACACAAAAATTAACTCAAAATGAATTAAAGATGTGAACATAAGACCTGAAACCATAAAAGTCCTAGAAGAAAATATAGGCAGTACATTCTTTTACATCAATCTTAGCAGCATCTTTTCGAATACAGTGGTCTATTCAGGCAAGAGAAACAAAAGAAAAAACAGACTACATCAGACTAAAATCTTCTGCAACGAAAAAGACAACACAAGAGCTAGGAGAAAATATTTGCAAATCATATATCTGACAAGGGGTTAGTTTCCAAAATATATAAACAACTCATACAACTCAACAACAAAAAAACAAATAATCCAATCAAAAAATGAGTAGACAATATGAACAGACCCCATTTTTCCAAAGAAGATGTACAGATGGCCAACAGGCACATGAAAAGATGTTCAACATCACTAATTATTAGAGAAATGTAAGTCAAAGCTACAATAAGATATCGCCTTACACTTGTCAGAATAGCTATAATTAACAAGACAAAAAATAACAAATATTGGAGAGGCTGTGGAGAAAAGAGAACCCTCACATACTGCTGGTGGGAAGGCAAATTGGTGCAGCCACTATGGAAAACAATGTAGAGATTTCTCAAAAAAATTAAAAATAGAAATCCCATACGATTCAGCTATCCCACACTAGGTATTTATCCAAAGAACATGAAACCAACAATATAAAGAGATCTATGCACCCCTTTGTTCATTGCAGCATTATTCACAGTAGCCAAGACATGGAAGCAACCCAAGTTCCCATCCACTGATGAATGCATAAAAAACATGCAGTATATATATACAATGGAATACTACTCAACCATAAAAAAAGACAAAATCGTCCCATTTGCAACAACATGGATGGAACTTGAGGGTGTTATGTTAAGCAAAATAAGCCAGAGAAAGACAAATACCATGTGATTTCACTCATATGTGGAAGATAAACACATACTTGCATAAAGAGAACAGATTAGTGGTTACCAGAGAGGAAGGGGGTGTGGGGTGGGTGAAAGGGGTAAAGAGGCATCTATGTATGGGCACAGATTAAAAACTTGACTATTGGTGGTGAGCACAATGCAGTCTAAACAGAAACTGAAATATAATAATGTACACCTGAAATTACACAAAGTTATAAACCAATATGACCTCAATAAAATAATTTTTTTAATTTTAAAGAAAGAAATATTAAAGAAAGTTCTTCAGCCTGAAGACAACTGATAGCAAATGGAAATTCAGATCTACAGAAAGAATGGTGAACAGGGAAAATGGTATATTTGTGGGTAAATACAAAATATGTTTTCTTTCTTTTCTCAACTTCTTTGAAAGTCAATGGGCTGCTTAAAGCAGAAATAATAACAGTGTACTATAGAGTTTCTAACAGATGTAAAAATAAAATATAGGACAGCAATAGCAAAAAGGACAGGAAGGAACGTAAACAGAATTATGTGAGAAGTGGTATAATGTTAATTCAAGATAGACTGTGATAAGTTAAGCAAGCATATTGTAAATCCTAGAGCAACAACTAAAAATAATAATAATACAAAGAGGTAGGAATCAAAAGCCAATAGCGGAAATGGAATGAACTGCTAAAACGCTACTCAGTTAACACAAAAGGAGTCAGGAAAGGTAGAACAAAGGAAGAAATAGCAGTGGGGACAAATAGGAAACAAAGAGTAAGATGGGGACTTCGACTCAACCATATCAAGAATTATGTTAAGTATACATGGATTAAACCCTCCAATTAAAATGCAGAGATTGTCAGATAGGGTAAGATAGCAACACCCAAATAGGCTGTTTACAAGAGATGTACCTTAAATGTACAAATATTCTGACATTAAAACTGAAAGGATAGATGAAAAAAATGGAAAGAATGGGAAAAGACAAAAAGTAACCATGAGAAAGCTGTTACATCTATATTACACAAAGTAAACTTCAAGACGAAGACATTGCATGAGATAAAGAGTGTTATTTCACAATGATAATGGAATCAATTCATTGAGAAGATATAATGATCCTAAATGTGTGTGTTCTGAATGAAAAGTTCTCAAAATACATGAAGCAAAAATTGATAAAACTAAAGGGAGAAATAGACAAATCCGCAGTCATAGCTAGAGATTTCAACACTCTTCCCTCGGTAATTGATGAGTAAGTAGACAAAAAGTCAGTAAAAACAAAGGTTTGAGCAACACTATCAAACAACTTGACCTGACTATCTTTTATAAAACACTCCACCAACAATTACAGGATGCTCATACTTTTCAAATGCACATGGAGCATTCTCCAAGATACGCCATATGCTGAACAATAAAACAATCTTGATAAATTTTAAGAGAATGGAACCATGGAGGGTATGTTTTCTGACAAAGCCTAATTAAATTAGGAATCAAAAACAATAAGGAAGAAGAGAGATAACACAAGTTACTAGAATCAGCAATGGCTGGACTTCACGACCAATCCTACAGACATTTAAAAAATGCTAAGAGAATATTATGTACAATTTAATGCCAATAAATTCAAAAACTTAGATGAAATGGACAAATTCCTTGGGGGAAAAAACTCAACAAAACTATCACAAAAAGTAATAGGGAATCTGAATGTCTCTAAATGCATTAAAGGAACCGAATCATAATTAAAAATCTTTACACACACACACACACACCAAGTCCAGATGGCTTCACTTGTGAATCCTGTCAAATACTTAAGGTAGGAATGATACCAAATCTACACAAACTCAAAAAACAGAGAAAGAGGAAACACTTTATAAGTCTTATTTTATGAGGTTAGCACAATAACCCCAATACCAAAACCTGACAAGGACGAGAAAAGTAATTTAAATACAATATCACTTATGAGCATAGATACAAAAATCCTCCACAAAATAATAGCAAATCGGATACAGCAATATATAAAGAGGATGATAAATCGTGACCAAGTGGGGCTTATCCCAGAAATGCAAGATGGGTTCAGCATCTGTAGATGAGTCAATATCATTCACCATGTTAACAGAATAAGGGAGAAAAATCATGTGATCATCTCAATAGAAACAGAATACGTATTTGCCAAAACTCAATACTCCTCGAAGATAAAAACTCTCAGCAAAGTAGAAATAGAAGAAAACTGCCTCATTCTGACAAGGGCATCTAAGAAAAACGTATGCCTAACATATTTAATCGTGAAATAATGAACTCTTTCTTCCTAAGCTCAGGAATAAGGTGAGGATATCCTGTCTCTCCATTTTTTCCAACATTATACAATATAGAGTTTCCAGGCAATGTAGTGAAGAAGGAAAAGGAAAATAAAAAGAATAAACACTAGAAAGGAAGAAGTAAAATTCAGCAATAAAAAGGAACAAACTACAATACATGCAAGAGCATGAATGAATCTCAAAAACATGCTGAAAGAAGCCAGACACAAAAGAATGCTTACTATAAGGTTCTATTTATATGAAATCCTAGACCAGGCAAAACTCATGTATAATGACAGAAAGCAGATAGTGATGGCCTGAGGGCTGGGGAGGGGGGAGTGACTGCAAGTAGGGAACATTTGGGGGTTAATGGAAATGTTCTGTATCTTGATAGAGTGGTTGTTACAAGGGTGTATACATTTGTAAAAATTCATTGACTTGTACTTTAAAATTGATGCATTTTATTATATGTCAATTATATCTTAATGCAGTTGATTTTAAAAGTAGAAAAAAATACATACCATTAAGAAAATGAAAAAGAAAAGCCACAAACTATGAAAGGTATTGAGAAAATATTCTCAATATATATATCTGACAAAGGACTTGTATCCAGAATATGTGGAGAACTCTTACAGCTCAATAATAAAAGGAAAAAACAAGCAAGTCTTTTTAATAATAAGACATGTCACAAAGATAATATATAAACGGCCAATACGCACATAAAATTGTGCTCTCAATCATCAGTTGTCAGGGAACCGCAAATAGAAACAACAATGAGGTTCAACTATACACCTACAAGAATGTCTAAAATTTAAAATATGGACAAAATCAAGATTTGGCAAGAATGTGGAGTAACTAGAACTCTCGCACACTGCTAGTGGGAGTGAAGAATAGTATAACCACTCAGATTACAGGTTCATGGTTTCCCATAAAGTTAGACCTAGACCTATCTTACGAACCAACTACTCTACTCCTCGCCATTTGCCCAAGAGAAATCAAAATACATGTCCACAAAATGACATATATAAATGTTAGCAGGGGCTTTTTTGTAATTACCAAACTTGGCGACAATCCAAGTGCCTGTCATCAGGAGAATGGATAAACAGATTGTAGGGTATTGGTACAACGGAAAACTATGCAGCAATAAAAAGAAATGAACTGATGCATGCAACTATGGCGATAAATCTCAAAAACGTTGTGTTGAGCAAAAGAAGCCAGACACTAAAGAGCACATAGCGTAAGTTTTCATTTATATGAAATTCAAGAGCAGGCAAAGCCAACATACGGTGATAGAATTTGTAACAGCGATTGCCTGGGTGGGTGGAGGCCTGATTGGAAAGAGATGGGAAGAAACTTTCTGAAGTGATTGAAAATGTGCTATATCTTGATTGCAGTGGGGGTTACATAGGTATACACATTTTTCAGAATGTGTTGAACTATGCACTGAAAATGCGTGCATTTTATTGCATTTTTTATTCTTCAATTAAAAGAGAAAGATAAGTATAAGGGACTTAGCTTGAGGCTTATTTCATAGTTAGTGCTCAAAAGCCACTGGTTCCCTCATTCTTCACTCCCCCCACCCCCCCCAGCAGGTAGGTACCAGAGGTGCTAGAATATTTTATGGTCATTGGACCTCTGAGAATAAGAGTGTCATTTTCCCCAAAGGAGTTTGTCCACGGCATGACACTGGAGAATTGCTCTAACCAGGGCCAAAGAGACTAAGTAACATTGCTTATGCCTAAAGCCATTTCATCTTGAACCTCCTCCACGTTTCGTCCTCCAGATCGAGGCCTGGGGTCGGAATGTCCCAAGCCAAGAGGATAGAATTTAGCCGAGTCATTCCAAGAGATGTGAGATGACGAAGTGTGGAAGTGGGAAGACATGTGGTATGTGTAAGAGACTCTGAGAAGATCAGTCTTTATGGGAAGGTTATAAAAGATAAGATAGGAAGACTAGCATTGGAGCCAAATGGTGAAGGCCTGTGAGGTCAGTAGAGTTTAGATTGTCATGTAGTGGATGCTCAATCATTGTTTGTTGATTGAATAAGTGAATGAATGAGCCACTGCGTCTGTCAAGGCTGAACCTCCAGGGCTGACAGCTCCCCCTCTCCCTGTCTTGCAGCTCACATACCTGCCCCCGCCGTGGGGGGAGTGCCGGTCCTCAGAGATGGGCCTCGACTTCTTCCCTGTTTACAGCATCACCGCCTGTAGGATTGACTGTGAGACCCGCTACATTGTGGAGAACTGCAATTGCCGCATGGTTCACATGCCAGGTCAGTGCCAGGGGCCTGCCGGCCGCAGGGCCCCGCTGGGACCTCCTGGGACCTTCTCTGCATTTCTCACCCTGATGGGAAACACTTTACCCTCTCCACGAGGATCCAAAGGGATGTCGTTCTGGGAAGACTGTTCTGTTATTTGGTTCCTAAACATTTAAAGGGAAGCTGGAAACATCCAGTCTAGCAACCAAGGCAGCATCCTGGTGTCCAGAAGCGTCCAGATGTTTGGAGAACATTCCTCCCAATGCTCATGTGTTTGCTAATTATCTGCCGCTCTTACATCCTAGAGATTAGTGCCCAGATATCTGGATGCTCGCAATTCTTGCATCCTGATGTGGTACACATTCAAACATCCAGATGTTTGTTGCTTTCATCCAGATGTTTCCCTTCTTGCATCCAAATGTCTAGCACTCTTTCAAATGAAGCAAAAGTCCATCAGCGAGCAAATAACTGTGAGTGTCCTGACATTTCTGCTGTCGGAGTGACAATGCGTGCAGCCATCTCGTCAGAGGCGGCCAGCATGTCAGAGGCAGAAGTGCGGAGGGGGCGCTCACCGGGCCGGAAGAGTTTGGTGTTGTGGCATAGCAGGATGACTGCGGCTGAGGCAGGGGCCGTGGCTTCTCATTCAGGTTCCCCCACTCACCTGCAGTGTGACTGGCACCACTTAGTAAACCTCTCTGTTCTCACCTTCATTATCTTTAAAACAGAATCATTAGCTGTTATGAGGACAAAATTAGGATATAGAAATGCTTGTAAACTGCGAAAGTCAGTGGTTGCTGTGTTAGCACATAGAGAGAAGAAACCTAAAGTCATGTTGATTGAAAACATACTATATGCCAGGAACTTTGCTATTATATTTAATGGCTACCATTTCGTGCTTATATCATCCTTTATTTAACTTTATTTAACTAAATTCTTTAAAGGTATGCTTTTTGGTGAAGAAGATTGGCCCCGAGCTAACATCTGTTGCCAATCTTCCTCTTTCCACCCCCCGCCCCGACCCCGACAAAGCCCCACCACATAGCTGTAGATCCTCGTTATAAATCATTCTAGTTCTTCTATGTGGGATGCCACCACAGCACGGCTTGAAGAGTGGTGTGTAGGTCTGCGCCCACGATCCGAACCGGGAAACCCCAGGCCACTGAAGCAGAGCACACAAACTTAACCACTGGACCACGGGGCCACCCCTTATTTAACTAAATTCTTATGTCCGACATTTAGTTCACTACCACTTGTTTTCCGTAATAACCAGTGCTAAAATGAACATCTTGTAGCGAAATTCTGAATTATTTCAGTAGTCATCAGTAATTTCTTTAGTAATCTAAGATTAGAATTATTGATCTTTAAAATTGCCCCTGAGCTTCCTAGAAAGACAGAGCAAAAAGGGAAACACATCAGTTAATTGTTATTATTGGAAAGGAAGAAGCATGTCAGCTCTTCAGCCCATGAAAAAAATTTTGGAGGAAATGGTAAAGAAAAGACACTGTGGTGGACTTTAACTTTAGCACTTGGTAAAAGAAAATAAAAATGTCCTGGATTTCAACAAGGAGAGGCCAGAGAGGAGAATCCGGCGCTCAGACTGGGTCACCAGCCAGTGAGGTTTCCCCCGTGGAAACTGAGCCTAACGCAAGCAGTAGAGATTTTCATCATTCTGCTCACGACACTGTTGCTGGCATCTTAATTACTAACATGGAATTAAGGGCAAAGCAAAGAGACTTACACAGCAGCCCTTGCTCCCATGAGGCCGTGTGGGCGGTGGATGGAGCCCTCGCCTCGGGCTCAGACTGCCCTGGGTTCAAAGGGCACCTCCCTCACGGCTAGCTCTGTGTCCTGGGAAGGCAGGATACCTAGGCCTCAAGTGTCTCAGGGGTAAAACAGATACACTGCTTCCTACTTCCAAGGATACAGGTACCGGTTAAAGGCAACAATGCATGGCCGGGACTTGCGAGTGCTCACCAGCGCCTCCCCACTTCCAGCCATCGAGGCTTTCTCACCAGTCACCTATGGGAGTTAGTTGGACCTGCTCAGCAGCCTGGGAGAAGTCAGCCAGGCAGTTCCCGTAGTCACCTTCCCAAGGTCACAGAGCAGACCAGAACCAAACTTCTGCTCTGGGTCCTGCTCCCCTGCTGCCCACAGGCAGCCCTGATCCATGGCTCCCTCCTGACTGTCCACTGGGGGACTGTTGCCCCTCCCCCATAGCGGCATGCACTCACTCCCCACAGGCCCAGGAGGGAGGTGCTGCTGCCCGAGCACCTCTCCCTGTGTTTCTTCTTTGCAGGGGATGCCCCGTTCTGTACCCCTGAGCAGCACAAGGAGTGTGCAGAGCCTGCGCTAGGTCAGTACTGGGACAGATGGAATGCGGGGGGAGGGGGGCCTTGAGGTTATGACGTCGGAGACCTTCTGGGTGTGGGAGAGAGATGGGTGGAAGGGGGAATGGAGAAGGATGAGGGGAAAGAGGCTGGACAGGATGGGGCTGCCGCAGAACAGGGGAGGGAGATGGAGAGCAGGAAGGAGAGCAGGGTGGAGGAGGGAATTGATACAAGTGGCTGAAGGCTGGCAGGGGCACTGGAGGAGAGGAAGGGGGCAGATTTCAGAGGGCGCTGAGGGAAGCAGAGGAGGGGACAGAGGTGGAGAGAGGAGGGACCCTAGGCAGCCGGGTGGGCACCTGATGGAGCCTGGCGGTACCTCCCCGCACACACTCTGATGGTTCCCATGAGGAGGCCCAGGTTATTCCGAAGCAGTCCTGTCTTTGCATGCTCCGTTGAGTGGGGGAAGGGGTGGGGCAAGGCTGGGTGTGCAAATGGAAGGTACGGAGCACTCCCCCTCCTCCGCCTGCTGGGCGTTTGCAGTTTGGAATAACTCTGCTGGTCCCCGTTCCGCTCCCGCTGGAAAACTGTGGGCAAGCACGCACAAGCTGTAACCCCAAACTTAGCCTCTCTCCGAACCTGGGAAATGGTTATCATCGAGACAAACAGAGAGAATTTTAAATCGTATGGACTCAAGTTTGTTCAGCAGCAGCACTTGCTAGAACGAAGTGGGGGCAGCTCTGGACTCACACCCAGATGCCTCCAGGAGGACTGGCTGCAAGGAGAGGGAGCGACTCCTGAGGTGTGCAAAGGCTCAGCCTCTCTTTGGAGTAAAGAATCAACAAAATGCATGGGTAGCCAGGCACACCGAGATGGTTAGAGGAAAGGGGGAGGGAGGAAAATGACGCCTTTAACCACTCCATCCTGAATGGAAGAAGAGGACAAGGAGAGAGGTGTTCCAGATGTGGGGAGGTTGCTTCTAGGAAAAGGAAACGAGAATCTGCCTGCATGCTAACCCAGCGGGCGGAGGAGGTGCGCACGGGCTATCGGGGAGCCCCAGAGAGAATACCACGGAGCCCCGGGTTTCAGATAAAACAGTCTTCCATGTATGCCTTTGACGGGCAGCCCACTTTGTGGATGAGAACACTGAGGCTAGGAGCAGAGAAGAAGGGCCTGGGAAGTTGAGGGGGCCAGGACTCCTTTGGAGCACATTCTCCAAAAGCGGTACCTTCTCGACAATTTTTAAAGGGCAGCATGACAGTAAAGGGAGCAGAAGGAAGACAAGACCAAGAGCAACATAGGAAGTGGGCGCTTTTTTATGAAAGCTCACACCCTCGTGGACCTGTAGCAAGAGCCAGCTCGGCTTCTCTCTGCAGCCCCCCACCCCTCACCTCCTCCCGGCTCACATCTCTGCTGCTGGGCCCCAGTCACTCTGGGTCCAGAGGCCCCAGTCCCCACACCTGGCTAAGCCCCGCCTCCCTCTCCCCTCCAGGTCTGCTGGCGGAGAAGGACAGTAATTACTGTCTCTGCAGGACACCCTGCAACCTGACCCGCTACAACAAAGAGCTCTCCATGGTGAAGATTCCCAGCAAGACGTCGGCCAAGTACCTCGAGAAGAAGTTTAACAAATCAGAGAAATATATCTCGTAAGCTAAGTGGGCATGGAGGGCGGTGGGCGGTGGGCGGGGCGGTCAGGGGAGTGGATGAAGAGGAAATTGGGAGCAGTTGAAGAATCGAGCAAAGGTAAGCAGTTAGTTCCATTTGGCAGATGTTAATTGAGCACCTACTGTGTGCCGAGCTCTGTGCTCAGCACTTAGAAAACAAGAAGACAAAGATGATTAAGACACAGCCCCTGCTTTTAAGGAGCTCACAGTCTTGTGGGGAGACAAGTACACAACTGAGTGCTGTGTGGGCTTTCATGTAGGCTGATCAGGCAATCAGAGAAGTGGTTGCTACACTGAATGGAGATGCAGTCAAGGAAGCTACAGAGATTTTTTTAAAGGATGTATAGGAGTTTTCCAGGCAGGTTTTGCACATTCTGTTCCCTCTGCCTGGAATGCTTTTCCTCTCACTCTTCACCTAACAGGTTCCCCATTGTGCAGGTCTCCATTTGAACGTCATCTCCTCAGACAGCTACATTTTCCTCCTGGTATTTTCCTTTATAACACTCACTGCCCGTGTGTAATTCTATATTCGTGTACGTGTGTGTTTCCTTGTTTATTACCTGCCTGCCGCACTCGATGGAAAGCTTCCTGAGGGCAGGAACCTGTCTCTTTTGTTCTCTGCTGTGGAGTGTCTGGCACAGAGTCGGTGCTCAAAAAATATCTTTTCAGAGAATAAATGAGTGAAAGACATAAGGGAAGAGGGAGTCCTGGGCAGAGGCACAGCACAGAGCATCAGCGCAGGGCACATGAGCGAACTGCAAGAGGAAGCTGGGCCAGGTGGACATGTCAGAGCCAGAGGGTCCTGCAGGCTGGGGAGGGGGAGGGGAGGGCAGGAACAGGTGCAGGGAGTGGACTTTGCGGCTGAAGAACCTCAAGCAGGTGAGTGACAGGCTCCAGTTTGTATTTGAGATCACTGCTCCCCAGTAGAACTTTCTGCAGCCATAGAAATGTTCTCCATCTGTGATATCCAACGTGGTAGCCACCAACCACATGTGGCTAGTGAGCATTTTACATGCAGCCCGTGTGACTGAGGAACTGAACTGGAATTTTATTTACTGTGAGTTAGCTTGGCCGTTGGAGAAAGATCCTTCAGGCGGCAGTAAAGACGACTGATGAGAAGCCAGATGGGCAGAAGGGAGCCTGGTAGGAGGCAATTGCCGTAAACCAGGCAAGAGATGGCGACGCTTTGAATAGCGCCTCTGGAGCCCCGCACGGAGAGGAGGATTTGCTTCTCTCTCCCCAGCCACTCCCTCCTGCCAACACAGTCACCAAACCCCATCCTGGGACAGCTTTCGCTCAGCGGCTTGAAAACAGGGGGCATCGAGGGCGTTGTGAGCAACACTGAAGGAGATGGGGAATTGCGGAAGGTGCCGGGCCCTGCTGCTTAGCAGACATTCTGCTGGCAATGATGACTTTTCCTGCCAGGATGAGTCTCATTAACACACCTGCCAAAAGGAGCAAGAGGGAACCAGTGCTTCCGCCAGAAACCTCCCCAGCGGCATATAGGTTTGCTCCCTAAAAATGCTCCCTGGCTCAGGCAGCAGGCTTGGCAATACCAGGGTAGGGCCTCCCCCGAGGAGAAGCTTGTATAAATCCCAGTAGGAAATGGGGGCCTCTCAGGAGTGGGCAGGAGAGGACAGCAGGGGCGGGCAACTGAGCTCACCTGCAGGTCAGCACCCAGGCCAACCCTTTGAGGGCCCAGAGGCCAGGAAGCCAGGCAGGGATCCTGGAGAGGATGCAAAGAGAGGGGCGATAGAGATAAGGGGCCAAGCAGGGCAGCCCCCCTTCGCCTCCAAGTCCTGTGAAGAGCACTGGGCCGGGAGTCAGGACTCCAGGTTTCCAGCCCAGCTCTGCCATTAACCAGCTGTAACTTCCGGCCAGTTGTTTTGCTTCTCTGGGCCTCAGTTTCTCCATCTGTCCACGGGAAAATTGTCTTAACTGATCCCTGTGGATCCTGATGGTTCTGACCGTGGTCCTGAATATTCCCTCTGCAGAGAGAACATCCTGGTTCTGGATATATTTTTTGAAGCTCTCAATTATGAGACAATTGAGCAGAAGAAGGCGTATGAAGTTGCTGCCTTACTTGGTAAGTCAGAGTGTCAGCTGCACAAATGTCCACATCGAATAGGAGGTGGAGGGGAGGGGCATGGTGGGTGGGCGGGTGGGTAGACAGACGTATGAGCCTTCCGATGAGTCTAGCCGTTTAATTCATTAGTTACGCCCTCTTTCCTCACACTACTCCTGTCCCAGGACAGGAAGAAGTCCAGTGTGGGTTTTAGGCTCGATCCAATCCTCCATCTAGTCCTCCGTTTCCCCATCGACACAATGAAGCAGGTGAGCTCAAAGGTCACTCAGGGCCTTCCCAGAGCCGCCCTCTTGGATTCCGTGGTCTTCTGCCCCCAGGTTGGAGTGAGAGCCCTGGGGCCGTGGCGGGAAAGCAGAGCTGTCAGGCGGAGGGAAGGCTGAACTAGGGTCTCCCCAGGCAGCAGGACCCTGAGGGCCCTTGATGGAGCCCCCACCCAGAAAGCAACATTGCTGCTTGGAGAAGGCCAGGTGTCCCGCTGGACTGAGAGTCCTTTGTCAAACACAAAAGAAGGCTGATGCATCCCCAGATAGCTACAAAGTTGACTGCCAACCCACACGATTCGTGTCAGCTCCCCTGGCCCCATCAGCACGTCATGGAGGCAGGGAGTTCATTTCAACCCTGTCCCAGCCCAGCACAAAACTCACAAGACCCCTCAAGGTGGACAGTGAAAAGACAGTTCTCGTTGTCTCTGCGAGCTGAACCAGGTAAGCGCGGCATCCTGGGGGGTGGGGGCAGGTACCTCCTACCTGGAAATGTAACGGAAAAGCTGCTGCACGCCAGCTGGAAGAATGTGAGCAAACGGCCTCACCTCACTGACCCTCAGCTCCCTCGTCTGTAAAATGGGTCTAATAAAACCCACTGCATGATATGTTGTGGTGGTGAAGTGCGATAAAGCCCCGGTCCACAGAAGGCTCATAAATAGTAGTTTCTGGCACCTGGACAGTCATGCCAGGGGCCCAGGGGCCCAGGGCCCAGCTGGTGTTTCCAGGTGCCGTCTGAGCATTTCTGCACCTCTCCCAGGAGACTAGGGAATGCGCCCCCAGTCTGGGCTAAGATGGTCGTCACTCAGTCCTCGGAGGCTGTTGTGGCCAAAGGGACTGAGCCAAGAGACTCGTGCCCTGGCCCACAGTAGAGATGGTGCGCCAGAAATGTAGGTGCCGTCGTCTCACCCCTGTCACATTTATTTCCTAAAGATGACTGAAGACGTGCTTTCTCAGCTCCCCTCCGCTTCCCACCCCTCCCCTCCCCAACACAGGCTCACAGTCACACACACACACACACACACACACACTCATGCACAGCACAGAGGGCCTGAGCTCCGAATCTGTCAGGAGGAATAGCTCGTCTCTGATCAGATATGAGGATGAGCGTGTTGCCAGCATCTTGCTCCCACCCAGAATAGCCCGCTGAGAAACTCCTGCTGCCATCTGTACCTCCTGTGATGAGAGCGTGCGCTCGCAAACCCTCCGCCATCAGGCCCAGTCAGGCCCTCTCGCCACCACGGGGCTCACCCTCACTTCAGTGCACACTGCACGTGTGTTGGTGCTCCACATGGCACATCCCACCCCAACCCACACACACGCACCACGGTGAGCCACACACACAAGTGCACGCCGGCACAGACCCATGTGCCAGCCACACAGCTAGAGGCACATGCGTGCACATGCCCTGCGTGCCTATACACTCACACACTCATTACATATACCCGCCTATACACACAATCACACTCATACCTACACATGCTCACACATGTTCTACACATTTGGACACACCATGCCCACCTCCACGAAGCCACACTTACATTTAGACACACTTGATGTACCTACCCTAGACATAGAGAGCCACCTACATCAAGCCATCAATGGCCAGACATACTGCCAGCTTCTGTACAAACACGTGCACACACACAGCACATGTCCCACCCTCAGTCACACTGCACGCATGGGTGAACACACACCTCACACCTGACATGCACGTACATAAGCACACTCTCCCCAATAATGTCCCCATTAAGGACATTAGAGAGAGCAGTGGGGGAGGAGAGGAAAGAGGAGGAGCCATTCCAAGCACAGCACCAAGACCCACCAGCAAGAGCCCCCTCCCCACCCTCTCAGCTTGCTCCCCTGGGGATGTGGTTGTTGGGCTCCTCTCAGCCATAATCTGGGGAGGAGAAGGGAGATGTACCCACCAGAAAGTTCTCAGACCAAGAGGTCAGCCTGGACTCTCCAGTGGGACTTTACACCCACCTTCAACAGCACCCCTGGCTCCCAGCGCTCTCCCCAGCCCAGCCCAGCAGCTGACAGTCTTAGGGGTTACTGCTGGAAAGGATTTCAGTTGTCTCCTCCATCCCCTCTCCCAACCACCTCCATCAGCAAATGTGCTTTGAAGGCAAAGCTATTGAGAAGGGCAGGGCTTATCAAACCACACAGCAAGCTGGTGGCCACTCTCCAGACTCAGAGCCGCAGAGCCCTCTGCCCCATCACACTGCCTCTGGAGCAAAACATCCAGAGACGCCGGGTGAATCTTGGAGAATCTGGTAACAGCTTCTCAAATAGGGACTCACCCTCTGCAAATGCCCAGTGCATGCGCATAGTGTTTTGCATTCAATTTCAGGAGGTCTCCAACCATCTGAAGCTCCCACAGGAGAGTGACTCTCAGACTCTGGGGGACCAGAGAGCCACTTGGGAACTTAAAAATCTTGGCTTCCAGACCCCAACCCCAGAGATTCTGATTTTATAAGCCTAGAGTGGGTGCAGGTAGCTACACTGGATGCAAGTCTCCCAGGAGTTTGATGCAGGGGGATCTGGAGACCATTCTAGAAAGACTTTGGTCAATATGGGACTTTTGTCCCATACACCCCAGGATAAGAACCTCTGCTCTGGAAAGAAGCCAAATTGAACATTTACCTTCAGTGCAAAGGGGAACATAGGGGGTGCTTCGTATGACCTGATCCCAAGGATGAGAGGTGCTCCCAAGGTAGCCCAAGGCCATGTGATGACTTAGTGGGTAGATGGGTCTCTTGTGCCACTGCTCCAGAGGCCCCCACTCAGGGCACCTGACACATGTGTCTCAGGTTAGACTGTGCCCTCTCCCCAGGCAAGGACCACACATGTCTTGTGTCTATTCCCAACCCAGAGCCAAAGTAGGGCTCACCCAGTGTGGCTCTGAGTGAAAGCCCATTAGCCTATGAGACCTATTCTAGGCCCCTCCAATAAGCATTCAGGTTAGTTCCCATCCCCAGTGGGTGCTGACAACCATCTGCTCTCAGAGTTGCGCAATGAGGGAGGCTCATTGTCAAAGGCTGGCCTTCCACTTACAAGGCCCAGGCTCCCCTTTCAGAAGGTCTGGTTTCTGAGTTCTTAGTCTGTTCACCCCTTCTGGGAGCTGTGTGAGTAAAGCCACATCTTTGGTCTTCTCTCTCTCTTTCCAGGTGATATTGGTGGTCAGATGGGACTATTTATTGGTGCTAGTATCCTTACAATACTAGAGCTCTTTGATTATATTTATGAGGTAAGATTTGGGATTGCTTGTGGGGAAATGACCATAAGCTGGTCCCCTCATCCTGCCCCCATGTCCAGAACCAAAGTGTGGGGGAGAGGATGGCCTCTTTCCACCAGGGCCTGCTCTCTCCTCCCTGTCCATGGATATTGTCTATCACCGAGTCCTAGACATGTGGGAGGGGTGGGTGTAACAGGGATGGAAGCCACAGCCCTGTCCTCAGGGAGCTGGAAGAGCTGTGGGCTGTCCACACTCCCAGGGAGGGAGGGATGGGAAGGGTTGAGAAGGAGAAGAGACGGTGCTGAGGCTACCTCTGAGCCCCGCGATGGTGAGGCCGGATGTGGTGGCTTCATACATGAGTGTGTCTGCACCCACACACTCATACCACATGCACACACACGCACCACACACATATATATCACACACACTCACACTACTCACAAATACACACACTATATGCACACACATATACAACACTCACACCACATGCACACACGCACACCATTCACACACATATACCACACCCATTCACACACATATCACATACCCTTATACAGTACTCACACACACACTGCTCACAAATACACATACATCATACACACACCCCACACACATGCACACACACCACTCACACATAAACCACACACACCCCACATGTTTACACCACCACTCACACATATACGCCACATTCACACACACACGCCCCTGCCCTCTGGGTGGCCTGTCACCTGTGTAGTGCATTCCATGACCCAGGCAGCTTTAGGGGAGGGGCATTTTCTGGTGATCCTCATCAATCCAGAGCAAGAAGAACAAGGACACACCAGCCGCATCTGACTGGTGACAGGCTGGGGAGATGTCTCCCTCAGAGGCAGCTGGAACAGGGCCCCTGAAAGCTTCTTGAACCAGGAACAGTGCCCTCCGGCATTGAGAGCTCCTGGTGTTCGTCAGCCTTCCTCCTGCATCACCCCCAGAGCAAAACTGGCTCCAGTGGGTCTGGAATTCCTAAGGTATACCCAGGCCCTACGCGGTCCCCAGGACCCTGAGCATCAGCCCAGCACGCAGAGCCTGCAGAGCAGAGCCCGCCTCCCAGAGAGCACTGTCAATGGCCAAAGGCCCCTGGGAATCACTGTGGGGAGCTAGAGGAGCCCTGTGACCTGGGTTCCCTGGAGTGCCACACCCTTCCTCTTAGCAGGGTAACCTTGTCCCTAAGCCCAAATCAGGTCCCGTGGCCAGATACTATTCTGCTTTATTAATTTTTGTGAAAAGCTGTACAAAGCTATGAAAATTGGATCACACCAGGTGACATATTTAATAACTACCCTTTACTGCTAAGAATAAATGGTTATGAACTCAAGCATGCCCTATCTTTTGAACTATGGAGTTGTCAGCCTAGAAAGTGATTAGTAATCCTGTTCCCCAGGCCCAGCCTCAGGAAGGGGTCTCCCAGGCTGCTCCTGAGGACAGACGGGGAGCCAGCCGTGCCAGCACATACCGCTTATCCACACCTTCCATCCGCAAGAGGAAGCAGTCCACACTGTGAGACAGGGCCCTCCCGTGACCTCTTCCAGGCTCTCGCTCCTGCACCAAAATCCCGTTTCAGCCAAAAGATTGGGGAGGGCCTCCTAGAGCTGGCTGCCATGCTGGGCTCCTGCTCGGTTTGTCCAGCCCCAGCCCAGGCAGCCGCTGTGGGTGCCCAGCTGAGCCCAGTGGAGAGAGGCCTCGCGACCTTGGCACCCTTCTCCCAGCCCCAACAACCCCTCCCTGCCTTTCTTGCAGCTGATCAAAGAGAAGCTATTAGACCTGCTTGGCAAAGAAGAGGACGAAGGGAGCCACGATGAGAATGTGGTAAGAGCAGCTCGTGGGATGTAGGCTGTTTTGTTCCTCTGACTTCTATAGCCATAGGAAACCACATATTGGGGCAGGGCGGGAGGGGCGTCCCTGGCCTCACACCTTTCCTTGGCTTGCGACCACCCGTCAGCTCCCAAATCCAAGGACACTCCAGCCGAGCCTTGAGTCTCTCTCTGAGTCTCATCCCAAAGCCCACTAGTAAGCCGTGAATGCAACGGATACCAGGGGATGCTTCCATGGGTAGGTCCTGCCCAGCCCCGTCCAGCTTCTCCCAGACCAGAGGGCAACGCCCCTCATCTCGTGCCTGGGGAGAACCAGAGAGGCTACGCGTAGGTCTGCTCCCTTATTCTCTGCGGTGGCAAAAGGCAAGCAGTGATGTCCCTGGTACTCTCCTCCCTTTGAAGTAGACATAGGGTGCGGGGCACTGTGAGGTTGGTAGTAGCGATAATACCCCTTCTACCAGGTACGTGTCAGGCTCTGT
Organism: Equus przewalskii; assembly: GCF_037783145.1. Taxonomy (NCBI): domain Eukaryota; kingdom Metazoa; phylum Chordata; class Mammalia; order Perissodactyla; family Equidae; genus Equus; species Equus przewalskii. The sequence goes on from NC_091840.1 coordinate 39,658,914, forward strand.
GCTACGTGCCTGAAGAATGCCATGTTGTTTCAGCTGTACAGTCACCCTAGAGAAAGGTCTATTTTTATCTCCATTTTGTATTTGAGGCAGTTGAGGCCCAGAGGCCAAGGTCACATGGCTGGTGAGTATCAGAGCTGAACACAAGGTGCCCCTAACCACTGTCCTACTTTGCCTCTCTTTCCTGAGCCAGACAGGCGGCACCTCTGAGGGCTGTCCCTTCTCCTTCCCAAACTCAGTGGAGAGACACAGGGATCACTGGCTTTCCCTGGGGTCAGCACTTCTGGCCCTGAGAGGACCACGCCCGTTGGGTGGGCACCGCCCCCTCGAAGTCAACAAATCCAGAAGGGATCCCAGCACCTCCCACTTCTGTTCCAGACGCTATTTCTCTACCCATCTCCCAGGCTGCAAATCCTGCTTTAATTCTCTCGGGCCCCTGTTAGCAGCCTCTGTTAATAGAAGACAGAGTCTGTTGAGGGGAGGGCGGTATGGAAGGGGCCCAGGCTCTGACTCAGCTGACCTGGCTGGATCCCAGGTCCCTGCTTCCTAGATGTTTGTATGGGGACAAGTCGCTTAACATCCCTGAGCGTCTGCCTAATCACAGAGACCTCAGAGGCTTGTCATTCGGATTAAGTGAGACCAGGCCTGCAAAGCAATCAGCAGGTGCCTAGTTTACAGCAAGTGCTCGGCTTGTGGAGGTTCCCTCCCCCAACCCCTCCTTTGCTCCTGCCTTCAGAATGTCTCAGAGTCACAGCCTCCCCTCCATGCCCTCCCCCATCTACAGCCCCGTCCTCAAGTCTCCCCCAATATCTTGGCACAGCCTCCTGGCTAGTCTCTTTGCTCCCATCCCTCCCAGCCTCCTGCCCACCGCAGCCTGGGAATCGCCCCAAAGATTCATGGCCATCTCAGTCCCACCCTGCTCAGGGACCCAAGAGGACTTCTTCCTGGGGCCAGCCTAACCCTAAAGGTCCTTGGGGCAGCTCTGGTTCTGGCTGTTGGGACCCTCCACGCTTCCTGCTTGGCGTCAGCAATCGGCACCCCTTGCCCCAGGCCAAGCCATGGGCTGCTCCTCCTCCACCCCAGGTAGGCCCCCCAAGGAGACCCCCAAGGACAAGGCCAGGAGGGGCCCTCCGGCCCCAAAGCTAGACACCACTCAGATGTGGCTTCAGGTGGCACATCAGGGGACCTCTAGGAGAGAAGGTCAAACCAGCTGCTAAACCCCATCACCAGGGAGCCCTCTCCCCACCCTGGGGGGCACCTAGGTGGACAACGATGAGGATTCTGAAGGCAGTGAGGCCCCTGCAGCCTCATGCCCCGAGATGGCAAACAGGTGCATGAAACGTATGGGGTGGGAGCAGCACCGCCCCGGCAGAGCCCAGAAGTGGGGAGCACAGTTCCCAGGGCTGCTGGTGGCATCGTGATGAATTTTTGCCAAATGAATGTAAACATCCACTTCCGCTTCCCTCCAGAGCACTTGTGACACGATGCCAAACCACTCTGAAACCATCAGCCACACTGTGAATGTGCCCCTGCAGACGGCCCTGGGGACCTTGGAGGAAATTGCCTGCTGACAGCCCCCGGACCACCCGGCACCCCCAAAACAGACCTTGAGGCTCAAGACCCAGGACAGGGGACCGCAGGCTCAGGTGGAATGGCCCCTGGCAACGGAAAGAAGCAAGAGCCCCCTATGCACACATAGCAAACTATCTGCCAAACCTCGCTCCGGCCGCGGCTGACATGACGCGTCCTCGGGCCCCGCCGTGCGTCCCTCCGAGGAGAAACTAGTCACACTCTGGAACTGTCCAAAAACCAACCTGCCATCACATCTCACTGCCAGATGTATAAAGCACCTGCATGCCCAGACTTCTCACGGCGCCACCTCCACGTCTGTCTCTGTATGTGACACTCCTCTGTGTGGCGTCCAGCAGCCACTCTGCAGCCATGCAGTGGACCGGGTTCCAGCCCAAAGTCACCCTGAGGCCACGCTGGAACCACAACTGCCCAGTCTAGAGGGAAACCGCAGACCTCTTGACGACGTCCGGTCCTTGTGTAGTCTGTGAAGGTTCTCAACCTGCCCACAAACCCCTTTCCCCGCAGCTGACCCAAGGGGTGACCAGGGCCACCCCCCGCCCATCCCAGCGCCTGTGATCGAGGCATGGTGGCTTGGGTGACTCCGGGACTCCTCCGCAGCGCCCCCGTCATTCTGCTCTCCCTGTGACACGGCTTGTACAGTCTGATTCTCTTTCTTTGGGGCTTTTTGGTTTGTCTGTCAGAAATCAGTTCTGTTTTATTCTGTTTTCTGATTTTTGGTTTCGATGTTCTGAGGTTTGGTTCAGTTCGGTTTTTCCATTTTCTCTGGCGTTTATTTATTTGTGCTTCCAATCACAGTCATATTAAAAGCTGGTCTTGTGGAAATGGCTGTGTCCCTTCTGCGTTTTCCCCACACTCAGGTCTCCCTCCCCGTGGGCTTGGGAAAGGGCCAGACCGGCCCAGTCCAAAACCACAGATTTTATATATGTGTATATATATATACACACACACACACACATATATATATATATAAAGTTTTATGCAGCAACACTTACCTTTACAAAATGTGTACACTGTATATTCTAGCCTATTCTCCGTCTTTAAAACCTATTGATCGTAACCTTGTCAATGACTTCGCAACCCACTAAGGAGTCGCAGCCCATGGTCTGGACGACACTGCCCTGGACCATAGGCATGTGGCATGAAGGGGGGAGGCAGAGAAGTCTGCCCAGACCCAAAAACCATAGGAGGCCTCATATCCCTCTGCTCTTCCGTCCTCTGTCCCAGCTCCTCCTGACCCCATCAGTGAATCCTGGCTGGACACAGGCCCAGCGTGGCCCCCCTCCCACATCCCTGCCTTTCTCGACCCTCTCCACACCCCACCTCCTCACCCCCATCAAACAGACCTGCATGTCCCTGCAAAGGTTACATCTTCCTCCCCATGACTCCTGAGAGGATGGCCAGGTGGGAAAGGAGGTTGGGAAAGTCCTTCACTGGGGAGGGGGCATAGAGCTTCCTGTTCAGGCAGAATCCTTGTCTTCGCTGCATCACACTATTTCTATAGGGACAGTTCCCATGGCCTCACCTCACATCCCCCCTCCCCCCACCACTTCCAACCCGTAGCCGTGAAGAAAGGCCTAATACAGTTTGCACCCTTCTTCTCATGCATAGATGCACAGAAAGCACTGGTAGACCTGGGGTTCAGGGTTCTGGTCCCTGCTCTGCCATTCAGTCTCTCCCTCTCTCCCTCTCTCTCTCTCCCTCCTCCTCTTGCCCTACCCACTAGCACAAGGAAAAGGTATTTCCCCAAGGTGATCAATCAAAAAGAGCCTCGCACCAGGAGTTAGGAGCCCCAGCCCCGTGGCCTTCTTCTCTCAGTAGCTATATGATGATGAACAAGTCCCTACACCTCTCTGGACTCAGTTCCCTCAGTTTGAGGATGAAGATAATACCTTACCTATGTCTTCACAGATGATCTCGGGGGCCCCTTCAGACTCGGAGTGCTCCTCCTCCTGCCCAACGGGACAAGTCAAACCAGCTGCGCTCACACGCTGGCGGTGGCCAGAGGAGCAGGCAGGACCAGCCTCCGGGAGGCAGCTGGGCAGAGCTTCCCTGTGATGTCTCCTCTCAGCTGGTGCTGCCCAAGGCCGTTGGCAAAGCTGGGTTTTAATTCTTAAAAACAGAGTGCAAAGTTGCAGGAAGGGGCCCTGTTTTAGTTTAGTATCGCTGCTGTAACAAATTATGACAAATTTAGTGGCTTAAAACAACACATATTTATTCTCTTATAGTTCTGGAGATCAGAAATCCGACACGGGTCTCCTGGGACTAAAATTTAGGAGTCACCAGGGGGCGTGTTCCTTTCTGGAGGCCCTTGAGAAAGAACCCTTTCCTCACCTTTTCCAGCTTCCAGAAGCCTTCCTACGTGCGTTGGTTCATGGCCTCTTCCTCCTTCTTGAAAGCCAGCAATGATGGGTTGAGTCTTCTCACATCACACAACAATGACCTTCTCCTGCCGTCGCATCGCCCTCAAACTCAGATCCTCTCCTGCCCCGTCTTCCATCTTTTAAGGACCCTTGTGATTACTCTGGGCCCACAATAACCCGGGATAATTTCCCCATCTCAAGGTTATTAACCTAATCACATCTTCAACGTCCCTTTTGCCATGTAAAGTAACATATTCACAGATTCCAGGATTAGGACATGGACATCTTTGGAGGCCATTGTTCTGCCTGCCAAAGACCCTTTGGGCCAAATAGCCAACAGCCCTCATTTTCCTTCCTCTCTCGCAAGAGAGGAAGGAAGGGACTTGCCTAGGTTCACTCAGTGAGTTAGTGGCAGTGTCAAAGCTATACCCCCAAGCTCCCAGGCTCACACTTCCATTTGTAAATCCTCTTAAAGCAAGAAAGACTGAGAGTGATCATTTTGCCAGGGCGTGGAAGTCCTCTCCTGAGACAGACTCACCCCTCACTACATCAGGCTAGAAAATGTCCAGCTGGTACCCCAGACTGTCAGATGCAGAAGAACAGGGAGTGTCCTCAGACCACCCCCATCTGGGACAGGAACCGAATGACATGTCTATTCAGGGAGTTGGGAGTCTTCTGGATGCTTCTGCCTTGCTCCAGTTGGTTTCATAAACTTTTAAAAATCTATAGCTTAAGTTGCAATTTGAACTGCTTCATTGGATTTCTGGCTTCCTTTGCAAAAAAAAAAAAAAATCAGATCAATCTGAGATGGAGCAAAGAATATTCTAACAGGTTTGGATTGCTTCAGGCCTCACATATATTTGCACCTCTTCTGATTTGGGGATTCTGGCTTTACTCACGTTGCAGCAGGTCTACAAATTTAACTTGTTTAAAGAAAAAAAGATAGGAAACTCAAGAGAGCAAATCAATTGCCAGCTCCTGGTGATTATTAAGTGGTTGTTAACCAAAGACACAGTTGCGTGCCTAAATTCCTGGGCGTGCTGGGGTGGTTTTGATTATCATCATTTCAAACAAGTAGCCATGTGTGTAATCATTCCTTCGTGAAGATCTGGAGAGGTTAGATAGACAGGAGACTAGGGGATGGGTCACGTTTTTGAGAGTGACCCAAATGATGACACGAAGGCCAGGAGTGTAGAATAATCACATGCCCAAATCACAAGGCTGAATTAGCAGTGACCTCAAAGAGCCAGAAGATAAATCAAAAAATCAATCAATTCATCAAATCACGGCACACAACCTCAGCAACAGAGTCAGTGCGGCTTGCGGCAGTTAGGGAGAGCGGAAGGAAGAGGCGTCTCCGTGAGTAGCCGTGCAGGGTCTGAGCAGGCTGCCTCCATGCTGTTGCTTCGTTGTTTTTGGTGGAGACAAGCCGGAGTTCTTTTATTTTTCTCTTTCCAGCTTGAAGCTATTTTTGTGAGAGCCTTAACTATGAACACGTCTTGTGAGAAAGGGTCCACAGAGGGTCTCTGATATGGTTCTTGGCAGCTGGGAAGGAGGAAGTCAGAGGCAGGCCCCGCCCACAGGTGTGAGCTCGGTGGGCAATGCGAGTTCTGTCAGGTAGAGCTGAGCTCAGCCTGCCTGAGCCTAGGGGCCCGGGAGAGACCTGGGACCTCTTCTTCCCCAGGCTCAGTGACTTCAATTCCACTTTGAGGACTAAACTCAGCAGGGGTGAGGGCCTCCCGAAAGCTCCAGTGAATGTTACAGAGAAGCAAGGAGGCTCCCAGAAACCAAGGAATTTGCTTCCACAGGCGGGTGTGCTAACAACCCAGATTCCCTCGCCGCCAGGGCCAATCCCGCGCTGCACAGAACAAGCTTCCTGGCCCAGTTGGAAGGGAGCAGGGCAGCAAAGGAAGAGGAAACACCTGAAGGACACGAGTTCACCATTGATGGGGCACTATTGATTGTCTGTCAGTTGCGCGCCAGGCACTTGCCCTCAAGGAATGTATCATCTGAGAAAGGAGGACTGACAAGGAAATAGACGACTATGGGGGTGCTGGAGAAGGCATGGTTGGGGGACTGCACGTGCCTCCAGGGTACCTGAGCAAAGAGTGAAAGGGGAAAGTGTCCAAAATGACCACTGAGAGATAGGCAGGTGCCAAAGGATGAAGGGCCTGGTCACCACACCGAGGGGTGTACCATGGCCAAAGTCCTTCAAGCTCCTTCACCTGCTCTCCAAGTGTCTATGATGATGTTTCCCAAGCCAAGGGTTGATTATTGAGCTAATGGCTTCTTTCCACTCATTTGAGGTTCCTGGTGCCTGGAATCATTTTGTGCATGCGTTTGTGTATTCCTAAGACTAATAGGTTGAGTATGTTTGGGACCATTAGGTCCCTGGGGACCATGACACAGATCAGTGGGAACCAACCCAACCTGAGGCCAGGTGACAGGAGGACAGTCTCTTACTAATTCCATTTAACATTTGGTGAAACTTATGCTCCCTGGCTTTGCAAGAACTAAGCCATAGGTTGGACAGAGAGCCAAAGGACTGGCTTTCGAACTCATTTCTGCTGTAAATTGATCATGTAACTTTGGACAATCTACTTCACTTCTCTGGACCTAAGCTTCCTCCTCTATGAAAGGAGAGGGGGTGGAAAACAGACAGACACCTCTTTGGAGCATCCCAGCTCTAACAGTCCACAGGTCTAAGTTGAGAATGGATGTCAGGGATCCAAGGAAAGATTTAATTTACTGCTCAGAGCTGCTATTTCCCATCTACATAATGGAAGTGATGGTGCCTCATTTTCAGGGTAATTATGAGGAATTAAATGAGCTAGGGTATATACTTTCTATCTTTTCTTTCCTTTTTTGTTCCTGTAAAACATTGATTCTTAATCTTGTTTGGATTAAAAGGAAGGTTAAAGCTATGAACTCTCTCCCCAGAAAAAAGGCACATAGTCACATGGATATCCATGACATTTTGCATACAATGTTAGAAGGGTTTTGGACCCCAAGAGCCCATCTGTGGTCCCATAGGGATGCACTATCACCAGGAAAAGCCACCCTGGTTTAGAAAGTGCTAAACTCTCCTCCCAAAGACCGCCACAGGACCACAAAGAGCAACCAGCATTTCCTCTCCTAAAATGACATGATGAATGCCATTTTTCAATTTCCAGGAGGAAGAAAGGATAGATAGGATTTGATCAATTTCAAGTTTTTCCTCCCATAATTTTTTTTCAACCTTTGGCACCTGCGACAGCTTATGCACTAGTGAGTTCACAGATGGCAAAATGAATGAACGAGAAGAAAATGAATATGAACAGAGAGTCTTGGAGACATGATTCCATAAAATTATTTTATGCATGTGGAGATTTTGAGGGCTGAGGAGACCTGCATACATAGAAAGCAACTGTAGCATCACTTTGCAAACATCCCCATGGCCTTGTTCCTGAGGAACGTGACCACTGCGTGCGAGAAATGCATACACAATGTTCTCCGGCTGCCGTTGATCCCCCAGACACACACCACTGTTGACGTCGCATTCGTTTATGAGCGGGACTACAATGGTGTGTTTTGTTTGAAAGTAATCATAATAAATCCGCCCCTGATGATGGCTGTGAGTGATGCTTTGGAACGGGGAACTTGGACTTCGTGCCTCCTTGAAGTTGCTCTCCACGCCATCCCTCTGAAGGAAGTGGCTCATTTGGCTAACTTATCACCATTCTGGGCCATTTGTCTTTAGTGTAATTCAGACTTTCTGGCTTCCTTTCAAAAGGAAATATATCAAGTTAAAATTGGCCCAAGACAAAGTGATTGGTGGGCAACAAAGCATACCCAGCCCAACCCACCTTGGAGGGAGGAGGGTCAAGAAACCTCTGGAAGAAGACTTCCAGCCCCAGGCTAGGGTCCCTCACTCCACAAGCACTCTCTGTGAGCCCACTATGTACCAGGCACTGTGCTCAGCTCTGGGGTCCATATATCAAGGGGTCATAATCTCAGGAGCTCAAAATCTAATCGGGCAGAGGTGGGAAACAGATAGGCATACAAGAACCTGCGCAGCGAGAGCTACAGTGGAGGTGCACCAAGCCCAGCATGCTCGATGGAGAAGATGCACCTGGGTCTGTGTGCCGGGCTGAGGTGGAGCAGGTTTGGGCTGAAGCCTTGAGAGTTGGATGGAAGTTCTGGGTAGGCAAGTTTGCAGAGGAGATACCTGAGCAAAGACTTGGAGGCAGAGGAGAACCTGGAGGGTCTGAAGAAGGATGGATCCCTCCTGGATAGGAGTGGGCTCTCTCCACTGCCCTGCCTCCACTGTGCCTTCCCACCCCAGGGGTCCAGCTGTCTGAGAGTCCAAGGGCTAGTCCAGCTATGGAGGCTGGGACACACTGAGGATGAAGCACAGCCTTTGGGGTCCAACAGCCCCATCCAAATCCAAGCTCCACCAACTGCATTACCTTGGGCAAGCTCTAGAGCTTCCCTGGGGCTCAGTTTCCTCCTAAACAATGGGGATGACCATTTCCACTTCCTAGGGGTGCTGCGAGGGTAGTGAGATTAACTATGGAAAGTGCCAGTGTGATGCGTAACACATGGCAGGTTGGAGCTGATGAAGTCCCATCCTACATGCCAACTCCATTGACAGCGGCTGCCATTCAAGTGTCAAGAAGGATTCCTGACCACATAGTAGAATAGAGGCTTGTGCTCAGTTTGCAATGTCGGCTGTGGGCAAGAAGTGATGGCACACATGCCACCCTATACAAGGTGTCCAGTAAATGCTGGACCCCATCTGACTGGGCCAGCCTCCCATAGTCTTCTACTCCAGAAGCCTCAGGCCAGTGCGGAATGGAAACAAACTCGGCCATCTCCAGCGGACGGCATGGAGCTCACCCTAGAAGAGTGCTCAGCAGAGCCTCCCTCGGCTGCCAGGAGCCCCTGGCCCCCTCACCTGTCCTTACAGGGAGACAAGGGGGCTTAGCAAGCTAATCATCTCCACATGTAGTGCAAAAGATCTAGAAAAGCTCGTTTTGAATTAGTCTCCTGGAGCCAAACTAGTCCAAGAATGAGGTGATTTAGACTCAAAATTGACAAAAATTCACCTAATTCTCCCTGCTTCTCATAGAAATCTCTGCCACTTTATCCCAACCATCCCCCTTCTCCTTCCGCTCCTTCCTCCCACTCTCTCCCCTCTCCTCTTCCTCCTCAGCAAACAGTGATGAGGACATGGTGCAGGCCTCCTAAGTATGCCCTGGTCACCAGGACAGGAAGGATGTGTGTCCACCATTCCTCCCCCGGTGGGCTGGAACTCGGCACCCTGAGAGCTCAGGGAAACCAGAAAAGGGGCCAGCGTTTCTCAAGCCCCCACTCTGCGCCAGGCCCTGGACTAGGTGCCTCACTGCTCTACACTATGTAATCAATACCATATTGTAAGGTGGGCTTTATCAGCTCCTCTTGCCCACGAGGAACACTGAGCCTCGGAGAGGTGGAATGACTTTCCCAAAAGAAAAAAACCCATTGTACCAGCTCTTCCCAAATTGTGCTGAACTCCCTCTGCTCCAAGACATGCCCAAGGGAGAGGTGACTGAGACTTGGATGAAAAGCAGCCAGGGTGGTCCCCCAGAGAGGTAGAGAGTCTCCCCAAGAGGGCTCAGGAGGTGCAGTGGGTCCATGTGGAGAGATGCCTAAGGTCTGATGCATCACTAGTACTTAATGAATGAATTGTTGCTATATTGAAAGATACTATCAGAACCCATTCATTTACTGATTCTACAGTCATTAGCTGAGCACCTACCATTCATTCATTTGTGCATCAATCGTGCATTCAACAAGTTCATTCATTCATTGAGTACCTACTATGTGCCAGGCAATTTTATATGTGCTGGGGATAGAAGGGACAGACAAATTTCCTGCCCTCATGGTGCTTACAATCTAGTATAAGGAGACTGAAAAAGGGATGTGCATAAATTCACATGTGCACAAAATAACCTCAGATAGTACTACACACTGTGGTGGTAAGACAGTGACAAGGAGGGGAGAGGATCTCCAGCTACGGTGGTCAGAGAAGTCACTCTGAGGAGGTGAAATTGAGACAAGACCTGACTGAAGAGAAAAGAATAGGCACTCAAAGATCTGAGCAACAGGCATTCCAGGAAGACAGCAGCAGGCATGAAGGCTCCGTGGTGAAAACAGGCTTGTTGCCTCAAAGGACGGCGTTTATCAGCTGGAGTACAATGAATGAGGGAAGAGTGGTAAAGCGATGGAGAGAGGTAGGAGGCATCATGTCCTTTCAGGGAACCAAGTGCAGGGATGCATGCCAGCTAGAGCAACAGTCCGTGAACTGCAGGGGGCAGCTGAGCCCGGGTCATGGAAGACCATGTGTACCAAGCCAAGGAACTTGGACTTTAACCTGAAGGTGAGAAAATCCCCTGGGGCCAGGATGCAAGGGAGTAACAAGGTGGAAAACTCAGTCTAAGGGAAGGGTTGGGATGGCAAGGGACACACTTTCGAGGCCATTGCAATTGTCCTAGGAAAGGAGTGACGGGGGCTTGATTTACAGTAGTGGTATGTGGATGGAAAGGAGGGAGACATGTTAAAAAGGTAAAATAGGGCAAAATGACCAGTGGGATGAGGGGTGAGAAAGTGATGTGGAAGCAGGGAGACGCCAGGACATAGCCTGATTACTCCAACCAGCCTGAGCACCTCACTTGGGAATTGGGACTTCCAGGCGGAGCTCTATGCCAGTTAACCCTGATGCGCAGGTGAGGGCTCCCTGGCTTTGGCCAGCACAATCTCCCCTGGATACTCCTCTTCCATCTCCTGTTGCTGGTCAACCACCCAGCCCAGGATCCCTTGTCCAGGCCTGACCTCTGCCCAGCCCCACCTGGAGGGGTCCTGAGACCATTCTGCCAGCCCAGAGCCTCCAAGACCTTTTAACAATGTAACAACTCTCCCTTTGGCTCCAAGGGCCTCACTCCACCGACTCCTGGGTGGAGGGGACCCAGTGGAGCACTCAGGTGGTTGCAGGCAACAGACATCTAAAGTGAAGTTGAGGTAGAGAGTATGAATCACCCAAAGATGATGAGCCATGGGTCTCTGGCCAGGTGAGGGAAAGAGAAGACTGCAGGTGACCCAGGACAACCACCTCTCAGAAAAGTACAGGGCCCAAGAGCACACATGGAGTCACATTGACCTGGGTGCAAATTTATCTCCTCTGAGCCTCTGTTCCTTATCTGTAGAATGAAGATAATAATGGTACCTCCGTCACAGTTATTACTCCAGGGTCTAAATTAGATAATGCCTGGCACATTGTAGGCATGCAAGGTTTGCTTTAATATTAAAAAGAGCAGCATCTCCCTACCTATGACTTGATGAGCATGGACCCATTAGCCGTTGATCCCCACAACCCTCTGCTCCCAGCAAGGAGCTAGTCCTTCACCACTGCCCACTTGTATGAGCAGCCCTCAAGTTTTATCATCACCTTGACTTGGAGGCAAGAGCTCCCTTGGGAAGCAGAACCAAAAGCTAGGATGGGACAAAAGGCAAGACCAGCTGATACCCTGGGGTTGAGAGTGGTCCAACACCAGACCAGCAGTGGAAGGAGACTGGCCTGCCTCACCAACTGTGGATGCTCTCGGCGTTTGTTGACCAGTGGCATTTGGAGATGGCACGTTGATGGGGAGGGTATGGTCGACATCGTAGTCTTCTCTTCTCCCTGGGAGTCACCAGCCGTGTCTCAATCAATAGTTCAGTACTTGCAGGGTTCGCTAGGCCTTTCCAGAAGAATCTACAGTCTGAACTCAGGGCTCAGTCTCTCAGATGCCACCTCAGTTGCTGCTCTTGCCACCACATCCATGGTGATCCTGAGACTCTGCCCACCTGCCTCCTTCAAACACAGTCCATCCCAAAGGACCTGAGACGCTGAACTCTTGGTAAATGGGAGAGAGTGTTCCCTCCTTCTGAGCTCCCCACGCATTAAAGAAGGCAAAGAACTGTACTTTTCTACCCTAAAGCCACCTGTGCCCTTCACCCCATCCTCCAGCCTCCCAGCAGTGGTCAGCAGTACAAGCGGTCGCTTCCTTATTCAGGATGTGACCGCTGTCACTATCAGTGGCACTTGAATCTCTCACCGCTGGGGGGCACTGGAGAGCAGGGTAAGAGCCGCAACTGAAGCCTTTGTGGTCATCTCCAGTCACCATGCACCAGCCCTGGGAGGCCGTCAGCATGTTAGCTGTCACCAGCTGGAGGGCCAAGGCACCATGACCAGAGCCACAGAAAATGTGTCCCAAGGACCCTCCCAAACAAGCCAGAGGTACACAACACCAGACCCAGGTGGGGTTACCCGATAAAATACAGGACATTTAACTAAATTTGAATTTCAGGTACACAACAAATCATTTTCTAATGTAAGTATGTCCCGTGTGGTATTTAGGACCTACTTATAGTAAAATTTTTTGTTGTGTATCTGAAGTTCATATTTAACTCAGGCATCCTGTCTTTGTTGTTATCATTGTTTTTTACTTGTTTATTCGTTTTGCTAAATCTGGCAAACCTAGATCCAGGTAAAAGATCTAGGAAACTCTGGCAGGTGTGGACAAGGGAGGCATTGACCCCCTAGGCATCCCGGAGTGGAGGCAAGCTTTTTGGAGCCCACCTGAAGCCCAGGCCAGGTGGGCAGGTGAAGAAACCCTGAGATACTCCGGCTCCAACACGCCGCCTGGAAACACAGTGAGAAGTGAGAACCACACTTATGTTAAACTATACTTTATTAGTTGGCTTGTCTTCCCAAGCCTGGGTCAGGAACCAAACCACATCTCCCAGCCTGCTGCGCATGGCCTGGTCTATCCAGAGAGGGTCCTAGAAGTCACATCCATCCACCCAGTCTCTGAGGTCCTTGCCCTGGCAGTGATGCCTCCAGGCCTCCCTGAGGATGGAGGATGGGGAAGAGGAGAGACCAGATCAGCTGCAGCCTTCAGTCCCTGCTCAGAGAAGAACAGGAAGGAGGCGTGGGCTCTAAACCAGAAGTGAGGCAAGGAGAGAGGCTAGCAAGGGGAAGAGAGACAAGTAAACCGTGTTGACTAGCAAAGAACCCACTAGAAGAAGTGAAAAAGGAATAGAATGGCCCTTAAAAATCATCTATATTTTCTCCATATTTTACCAATGGAAATACAGAGTAATTTGCTCAAGTTCACCTGGAAGTCAATGGTGAAGGCCTGGAGTCCTGGGGTCCAGAGCCCCAGTTCAATGCTCTCTTCCTACCCCATGCTGCTTCTGCTGACGATGATGCCACTTGACGTGTACAGCGCTTTACAGTTTACTTAGCACTGTCAGATCCATCACCCGTTTCTCCACCCCTCCCCCAGCAGCCCTAATAGGAAGATTGGGCAGATATTATAATCCCCTATATTTCAAATGAAAAACTGAGATAGACACAAAATTATTTTCCAAAGGTCCACATTTAGGAAATGACAGAACTGCACCCACACCCACTTCTCCCTGGCTACTCATCTGGCTCTTTTAATTGCTGGTAACTATAGTTTATAGGCTCTTTCAAGACCATTACCTTGTTTCAGTATCACACTAGCATCTTAAGGAAGATAAGCAAGATCCTGGAGGCCTGGGGGCCTAGGGTCCCAAGTTCCCAGGGCTTCCAAACTTTGATTACTAGTCTCCTCCATGATGTCAATGTCAAAGAGCCCAATGACTGAGAGTGTCCTTAAAGGACCTCTATAGATCTATCAACCAAGAGTAGTCAACTGGCTCGTTTGTCTGTTCCATTAAACTTTCTCATTAGACATGAGACCCTTGAGGGCAAAGACTTGGGTCTCAGCCATCTCTGAAGCCCAGCACCCAGCACAGAGCCTGGTAAAGATGAGTTCTCAATGCATGTGTGTGGAAGGAATAAACAGTACCCTTTCTACCTTCTGGGACCACTTCCTGTCTTTAGCCTCAGCCACCTCTCAGAGGTTATACATGCCATGAATTTACTCCCAGTGTACAAAAGAGAGTTGTTCTTTGGTTTAACCCAAAAGAACCTGTTTCTTCCATCCAAGAGTGGTGCCCCCAAGGCCTCAAGCCCTTGGATTCCTGCCTGAGCCTGCCCTCGCCCTTTCTGATTTTATAGATGTGCATTATTTCCTGCTGAGCCTGCCTCACTCCAGATTCAGTTCCTAGAGCTTCAACTGTTCTCAAACCAACACTTCCCCCAAAGCTATGGCCATTAAGGCCCATCTCAGACCTTCTGTAGAGTCACAGTCGTTCTCACCTCCTCCTCTCCCTCACTGCCCCCTGTCAGCAGTCTCCAGTCCTCCTCCACAGCCCTCATCCCCAACCCCTCTCCTGTCCATCACCCACGCAGCTGTTCTACTCCAGACTCTTTATCTCTCACCTAGACTCCTGCAAAATCCTCCCCACCGGCACCCACGGCCTCTAGTCTCTCCCCTTTCTTCTGCTCTTGGGCTGACACTTAATGCCTTCCAAGTTACCTTACCAGCCTGGTCACTATCACATCTGTCCAAGGTTCTGATGCTCCAACCACCTAGAGTATTTGACCTGCCCACATGCTGCCCCTGCTGGTCACTCATCCAGAAACGTGAGAAAAGGGAGGTTGGAGACTGAGTAGTGAAACTCTTATCAGAAGAGGCTGGGAAGCTATAGGGCCCCTGCCTCAGAGGCCCCTCTGTGAACCAGCGATCTGGTCCAATGCCCCATCAGAAGCCCATCCAACTCCCTTGCCTGTGCAGATGGCTTCAGAGGCCATCTTGTGAGAAGGAGGTGAGAAAAGAGAAGGCCGACAGGGTGAGGCTCCGGAGCGCCCCTCCCCCCAACTCATGCTTCAAGCAGGGAGGCTCTTCTTTGATCTGTTGTACATCTTGAGCTTTTATATAAAAGCCAATTTAGACAAAGATGCCACAGTTAAAAAGCAAACAAACAAAAAGGTTTACTATACCCAGAGCTAGCGGACCTGTAGGCAGGCATCCCAACACAGGCAAGTCTTAGAAGAGCCAGGCTTGCCTCCGAGACCACCAGTGAATTGTTTGTCTTCCCTGAAACTCAGTGTGTTGTCTGCAAATACTTCAGTGGTAGTAATCCACACCACTAAAAGTAGTTGTGTGGCATGTGAAGCCATGGAATGGCGCCTGGGACAAAGTGTGTACTCAGAAAAGGTCAGTTCCCTGCTTCTGTCCCCCAGTCCTGGCCACATTGCTTTGGGGGGCTCCAGCTCAAGTTGCTTACCAGCTGCCCATGCCCCGGGGCTCTTGAGTTATCTTCATGGCACAGATAACAGCATTCTTGAGGTTAGGATTCAACAAGTCTGGGGAGAGGGGTAGAGAAAATGATGAGGGAGCAGGGGCAGAGCTGGACATCCAGAGTCTGTCTGTCTGTCTGTCTCTGTCACAAACACACACATAACACATACACCTTCCTCCATCCTAAACCCAGCCCTGTCTCCTGACCCATCTGGAAGCACAGGTATGACTCCATCACTTCCCCCACAATTAGAAGCAATCCCCCCTCAATCCCTGTAACTCTCAGGACAGTCTCCCATCTGGGACCCCAAATCAGATTCACGGAGGACCCACCCTCATCACTTGTCCCATCCCGCTCTCCTGGGTGGGCCCAGCAGGTTGGGGGGATCCCCACTCAGAGATAAAGACAAAAGGAGCAAACAAAACCAGGGAAGCAGTAGAGGCCTGGCCCCTCGGCCCCAGGCTCAGGCCCAGCCTACCGGAACAGTACATCTGGCACAGGTTGGGGGCCTCTGGGTCGAGATTTTGGCACCACTTCCGGCTGTTGACCTGGAAGATGCCATTGTTGGTGCTTCCATCAGCTTCATGGTCCACGGCAGCTGTATTGAAGCCACTTGTGTAGTAAGCAAGACAGACCCCTGCATAGGGTGGAGACAACGACCTAGTCAGAAGATCAAGGCCAACCCAGACGAGAGCACTGACAGTGTGACTCCCACACGTTAGCTCCTCCGAGCCTCAGCACCTGCTTCGAGGTGATCAGGGCAGACGCCCTCCCGCCTACTTGACAAATGAATGCACCAGAGCTCAGAGGAGCAAAGTGACTTACTCAAGGTCGCATACAGCTACCAAATAGCAAGAATCAAGACTGGACCTCAGGCCTCCTGACTCCTAAGCCAGCAGTCTTCCTGCTGTCTCACTGTTCTGCACATAGTAGGGCCCAAGAAACATTTGTGGAGTGAATGAACTAGAGCTAAATCTTCAGAGGCAAGATTAGGAAGACACAGGTGGGACCTCCAGAGACGGCTAGAACTAGAGAGAAGATGAGCCCAGATGTGGCTGTCCTTCACAGCTTCCTGAAACGGCCGTCAGCTTGAAAAGTTTGGTACTACTGCCCAGTTTCCTCTAAACGTCAATAGGACTGTCTGATCCTTGTGCTATGATTAAGATTAGTGTACTAAGCTATTCTGTTCCTTTGGCTCCTACCTTGGCTGCCTGCTATGTATTTAACTCGGTTCTGGGTGTTCTCTACCTGTCATCTCATATAATCACTGCTTTACAAATGAGAACTGAAGATCAGAAAGCTCCCAAGGCCACACCCCTTGAGCGAGGAGGAGGGAGAGGAGGAGGGAGGGAGCGCTGGTGGGAGGGAGCCCGGGGCCAGCCAGGGAAAGGGGTTCTCACAGTCAGCCAGGCTGTAGCCCCGGTAGCCCTCGAGGCCGAAATTCCGTAACGTTCTGGTCAGCTCACAGCGACTGTAGATCTTGGCCTGGCCGGAGGGGAGCAGGCAGCTGAGCAGAGAGGCGAAGGCCAGCAACACGATCCCGGGCGGGCACAGCCACCTTCCGGGAGGCCAGCCCCTGGCATCCATGCAGGCAGCAGAAGTGGAACCCCCGGCGCTCAGGCTCAGAGCTGGGTTTTGAGATGGCAGGCAGCCCAACGGCCCTGGTCGTCCACTCACAGAAGGCTATCCCCCTGGAAGAAGAAGAGAAACAGGTCCCGTATGTGCCCCTGGGAAATGGGGAGAAGGTTCCTACATTGCAAGACGTCTCCCTGTGGCCCTCAGGAAGCATCAGCCACGCCCTCAAGATCCAGGAGAGGGTTCCCTGAGGCCAACCCTTCTCCCTTCCAGTCCCGCTTTATACCACCCTGCCCCAGCAGTGGAGAGAAGAGGAGGAAAAATGGGGGAGAAAAGAGTATATTTTGAGTTCCATACCACACACCAGGCGTTATGGAATCCTGAAGCCCAAGATTTCACAACTAGGAAGGGACAAAGTTTGGACTGAGACCAAAGCGTATGTGAATCAAAGCCCCACTGGGTGTGGCCATGTGCTGCTGTTCCCAGAGGAGATGCGCCAAGCAGTGTCCTCGCTGTAAATGAATCCCTAAGCCCACTTCCCAAGGATGTGCCCTTCTAACGCTGAGTCTCCCTCCCCTGGCCTTGTCATCCCGCATCTCGTCATCACCCCCCATCCCCCTACCTCTGCAGCTTTCAATTCCAATTTCTCCCTGACCGCCCCCTCTGACCTATCTTCCCACATCTCTCATGATCTCTACCCACCACGCTTGCCCTCCACCTTCATGGAGTCAGAAAACAAAAGAGTCCCACAACCTCAAGACAGGTCTCCCTACAAATGCATGGCCTCCAACCCCGCTGAGGGTGACAGGGTGGTTTAAGAGTATGGTTGTGCCATAAGACTTGAGTTTGAAGCCCACCTCTACACTTTACAACATCTCTGTCTCTGGACATTCTCAGAGCCTCAATTTCCTCATCTATAAAATGATGAGATTAATAACACCTGCCTCAGAAGATTGTTGGAAGAATGAATGAGAAAAGAAAGGCACAGAGAGAATTTTACTCTTTGCACGAAAAATAGGTTCGTTGTTATTTCTATGACAAAGGACTTCTGGCACCAGCACTAAGGCTTGTCTTTGGTCAGCTTTCTCTCTCCCATTTCCCTCAGAGGGTATTCAAGACCCTCGTTACTGTCCTTGGGTCCCATCTCTGCCTTATCCCACCTCTTCGCTCCCAGAAGACCTCACTTCCTGCCTCAATGAGAAAAACAAGGTGATGACGTGTAAGATTTCCTTCCTCCTTCTGCCTTAGCCCTGTCCGCTTACCAAGGCATCAGTGGCCTCATCCGCCCTCATCTTTACCCCTCTAGCATGAGGATGAGGTGCATCTACACTGATCAAGGCTCATCTTTCCTCTGAGCTCTAGATTTCATTCTTTCCCCTCTCTAAGCTTTGTTCCACCTGTCATCTCTTCTCTCTCAGCATCATCAGCATCTCCTCCTTTCTCTGCGTGTATAGACATGCTTAGTCCTCCAGTTTCTAAAATACTTTCCATTGATCCTTGTCATTATTTGTACTGACCTATCTCTCTCCTCCTCTTCTCACCTAAACTTCTAGGGGGAAAATTACTATTTTCTCACCTCTTATTTGTTTTTCAACCCAGGAAGATTCAGCTTCATCGCCACCACCACTTGCCTGAAACTGTTCTGCCCGGTCCAACGGACCCTTGTCAGTTCTTGTCTGATGGGGGTCTCCGCAGCATTTCGCACTGCTGACCACTCCACTTGCTGCCTTCCCTCTCTTGGCTTCCGTGATGCTCCCTTCTCCCAGATCCCTTCTCTCCTCTCAGGCTATTTCTTCTCATTCCTCTTGTGGAATCCACTTCTGCCCAGGTCTTAACTGTTGGTAGGCTTTCCAGGCATTTCTACCATCAGCCCTCTTCTCCTCCACTTCGGGATCCCCTCGGGAAGCCATGCTGTTAACTGCCACCTTCTGCTGATGGCTTTATATTACATCTTCCCCAGAACAGCAGACCCCGTATGCAACTGCCTCCCGGACATCTCCGCTTGGCTATCCCACACCTACCTCAACAAAGCATGTCTAAAACAGGACTAACGTTCCTGCTAAAATCTGCTCTTCCATTTCACTTTCTTAGTTTAAAACATTATTGGTTTTAAACTCATAATGTTCTTTGGTTTAAACTCATTTATCCAAACTAGAAATATGGATGTCATTCTTCACTCCTTCTTTCCATCACTACATCATTTACCCATCCCCAACCAATCAATCCCAAAGTGCTGCTGAGTCTACCTTCCCACCAAGAGTGCCATCTTTCCCTTAGTTCAGACCGTCATCATGGCATGCTGATGGTCTCCTTGTGTCCAGTCCTGACGCTTCTTCCAAACTATTCTACACATAGTCACCAGAATGAATTTTTTAAACAAAAAGCCTGGCCATGTGGCATCCTTCAATCTCTCCCTTCATCACTGCTCCTAAGCATGGTCCATGAAGCCCCTCATACCCAGCCCTGCTGACCTCTCCCCACCTAACACTTAAGTTCCAGCAATGCCATGTTGTTCGCTCCTGAGGATTCTGCCATCTAGAACAGTAATCCTTTCCTTTCTTTTATATGGTTAACTCTTACTCGTACTTCAAGGGTCACATCAGAGGTGAGTTCCCCAGCAAGACTCTCCTGGTAGGCCACTGCCCCCCAACACTTTCAAGTCACCTGTACTTCTGCCCTCCATCTGTCACACTAGACTGTAATATATGTCAGCCTTTCCCACCACAAGATGAACTTCCAAAGAACAATAGCAGTCTTATTTGTCTTCACATCCTAAGAGTCTAAGCAGAGTTGCTGGTATGGAGTGGCTGCTCAATGGGTGCTTCTTAAACCAAAGTGTACTGAAGTCACAACTACAAGGGCTGAGCCCTTCCCATCAGAGTGTGGGGATGAGAGGGAGGAAGACAATTAACTTTACTGAGTTCTTAAAATCTGGCAGATGCTGTGCTGGGCCTTTTCTGGATGTTTTCTAACTTGATCTCATCTAAGCCTCTCAATGATTCAAGAGGGGTAGGATTAATATCCCCACTTTATAGATGAAGAAGCCAAGTTGACTACTATACAGAGACTGTTTTTGATTTTTTTTTGGCAAAGTGGCTTAAAAGTGAGTTCATCCTGAATATTTCACAGCAGATCCAGAGGCATAGGAGTCAGGTCCGGTGATTCTGAGACCAGAGACCTGTGAATATAGTCTCCTCTTTCTCAACCCATCACTCTCCCAGCCCAGGACCCCTCCATCTCTGCCCATCACCTTTCTTTCTCTGTACCCCTTTCTGGCCAGACCAGCCCAGGACCCTGGTTAACAGAAGCAGGAAGAGGGGGAAGAGGGCTCACTGATCAGGTGTCGTCCCCACCAGAACTAACACAGCAGTGACGGTGGTGGCAGCAGCAGTGGCCCGACACCCTGCTTCAGCTCAGGACACCCCACATGATACTGCTGGAGCCCCAGGCACCTGGTATTAAGAGAATGATGGGGAAGGTAGGCTCCAGACTGACACAGAGTCTTCTGGAACTCCCTAGTTTGTGAGCTCATCTTCTAGAACCATCTTCACCCACAGAGCTTTGACTAGCCCTTTAAGCCCCTCAATTTCGGGGCCTGGGGCCATACTGGGAGTACCTAAGCTCAACCCCTCTTGCCTGCCTCTACACACACACTCAATACTTTGAAGGATGACTCATCTCCTTCCAACAGATCCTTCAGGTGGCTCCCCAGCGATGATGGTGGGTGCCCACTGCCTCCCCAAGCTGCTTATCTCACCTCCAACTCCTTTGACTAACCGAAAGTTCTTCTTCAATGCTGAGCCACAAACCACCCCTTTTCTCCATCTGGATGATGATGCTTCCGTGTGGACAAGCCTACATCAAAAGTAATGCTGTTGACCCCGAAATGGAAAGGCATGGGACACCCATGTCTCTGCCCCACGGGGACTCCTGCTTGGAGGCTGTGTGGCATGGTAGGTAGAGCATGGGCTTTGGAGTCAGGCTGACCTGGGCACAAACACAGGCATTAGTGACAGCCAACTGGGTGACCCAGAAAAAGTGACTTAACCTCTCACTTTCGTCAGTTCTCAAGTGGGAATAACAGTACCTGAAACATCTTTGTAGGTGCTTAGTACTTAGTACTTAAAGTATAGTGCTTGGTGCTCAGGGTGCTCAGTACATGGGTGCAATTACTACTAAGAGCAGAGCTCAGCCATAAACATGCTAAGTTGTACTGTGTTCGCCCTCTCCACCTGGGCCCCGGCCCAGACTCACCAGGTTAGAACTGAGGGTTGGCGCAGCATCACATCAGGATTTCTTCTCTCTCTTTTTTTGTTTTAATTTTATTGTGGTACAAATACTTAAGATGAAATCTACCCTCGTAAAAAATTTTTAAGTGTACAGTATGGTACCGTTGACCACAGGTGCAATGCTGAAAAGCAGATCTCTAGAACTTACTCATCTTGCTTAACTGAAACTCTATCCCCGTTGATTGGTAACTCTCCATTTCCCCCTCCCCCTAGGCCCTGGCAACCCCCATTCCACTCTGATTCTGTGAACTTGACAGTTTTCAATACCTCATATGAGTAGAATCATGCAGCATTTGTCTTTCTGTGACCAGCTTATTTCACTTAGCATAACGTCCTTGAGGTTCGTCTGTGTTGTTGCATATTGCAGAATTTCCTTCTGTTTTAAGGCTGAATAGTACACCATTATGTGTATATACCACATTTTCTTTATCCATTCATCTGTCAATGGACACTCAGGTTGTTTCCATGTCTTGGCTGTTGTGAATAGTGCTGCAATGAACATAGGACCTCTTTGAGATCCTGATTTCAATTCTTTTGGATAAATACTCAGAACAGGATTGCTGGGTCATACGGTAGTTCTATTTTTAAACTTTTCAGTAACTTCCAACAGTAACTGTTTTCCATAGTGGCTGCACCATTTGGCATTCCCACCAACAGTGCACAAGGGTTCCAATTTCTCCACATCCTCACCAACACTTGTCTTTTGCTTTTTTGCTAATAGCTATCCCGACGACGGGTGTGAGGTGATATCTCATTGTGGGTTTGATTTGCATTTCCCTGATGATCAGTGATGTTAAGCATTTTTTTCACATACCTTTGGGCCATTTGCTTGTCTTTGACAAAACGTCTTTCGCATCAGTATCTCTTAAAAGCTCCCCAAATAACTCCACTGCTCTGCTGGGCTTGAGCCTTTATTCAGGGGCAAGAGCTCTGACTAGAGTTAGATAAGTCTGAGTTCAAGGTCTTTGCTCTGCCCCTGACTGGCTATTTAGTCTTGGCAGGTTAACACCCATTTCTTCGTCTATAAAATGAGGTGTTACCCAGCCTGTCCACTGGAACGATGTCCTTAATCTCCCCAAGCTTCAATTTGCTCCTCTGTAAAATGGAAAGAGTCCCTCCACTGCCTCAATGTGTGAAGATGCTAACCACTCAGATCAGTACATTTCAGCCCTGATTTTTATTGTCTGGCCCCTGGTGGTGATTCCATCTGCTTGAGTTTTGGGGTTTTTACTATGTCGGCCTGCTTTTACTACTTTATTGCTTCTTTTTATCGAGTAATCTTTCGATTTATTTTATTTTATTGTATGTTTTGTTATTTCTCTCTTGACATTCACTTTTAAATGGGGAATAAGAAACAAGGGCTCAAAAGGAGCAGTGACGAGGGCAGACAAGGCCCCAGCTGGCGATGAGCGGTTCTATATTTCTCTGCTGAGCTCTGCACAAGTCTTTCCAGCTCTGCCAAAGCAAACTCGGATTCTTGACCACATCCTGGCAAGGGTCCTTCATCGGCTCCCTTCAGGTTTAAGTTCTCCAATAGCATCTCTTACATTCCTGGTTCTCAGAGCTGGGGGCACTTTAGAAAAAATACCGATGCCTGGCCCTGCCCCAGGCCAGTTACACCAAAATCCCTGGGGGTTGGGCCCAGTCATAGGTATTATTTATTTATTTATTTATTTGGTGTGGAAGACACTCCCTGAGCTAACATCTGCTGCCAATCTTCCTCCTTCTGCTTAAGGAAGATTGTCCCTGAGCTGACATCTGTGTCCATCTTCCTCCATTTTGTGCGTGGTATGCTGCCACAGCATAGTTGACGAGCGGTGAGTAGGTCCATACCCTGGATCTGAACCTGCAAACCCTGGGCGCTGAAGCAGAGCGTGCAAAGTTAACCACCACGCCACCAGGCCGGCCCCCATCAGTATTTTTTTTAATGCTTCCCAGTGATTCCAAAGTGCTGCCAAGGCTGAGAGCCACTACTCTAACCAAACTTTCTATAGTTCTCTAAATGTGTAATAATGTTTTGCATCCATGTTTTATATGCTACTGTATACGCTATTCCCTCTGTCAAACACACCCTTTCTGCCCCACTCCCTGGCTAGCTTCTAGTCTTCCTTAAAGTGTCACTGAAGCTTGGCCTCCCCCTCAGGCCTCCTTGGGCTGATTTAGGGTCCCCTACATCCTTGCACGGCATCCGATGCTAATTTGTAATCTTAGCATCTATCACACTGCATCAATATCTTCTTTCTCCATCACTCCCACCAGACTAGGAGACGCTTAATGTGTCTTTCATGTCTATTTTCCCAGTGTTGAGAACAAGATCAAAAATGCTGAGTGAAGAAATGAAGAAACGAGTGAAAATCACCTAGTTGATTGATTCAGAAGAACTTTAGCCCAGAGGAGAACCCCGAGGCTGGTCCCAAAGAGTGTGCAGGCTCACTGAGGACAATGAAAAAGTGAGTCCTCCTCTGGCTACAAGCGGGGAGAGCCTGGATCTCCTAGAGAAAGACCTGCTCACCCGGTCCACGCCAAACTTAGTACATTGAAAACGCAATTAACCTCTTCTCAATGACTTGTGTCCTCGTTATTTTCATCATCGATCACAGTATGTGGCTGTAATTGCAAGACGTTGTTCTCAGGAAGACTGAGACATGCAAAGTCACTAACCCTACACTAAATAGCCTCACAGCAGCATATTCTTCTAGTTTTGTGTCTCTATCATTCCGTCTTCCTCCTTGTGATGGTTAATTTTCTGTGTCAACTTGACCGGGCCACAGAGTGTCCAGATATTTAGTCAAACATTATTCTGGGTGTTTCTGTGAGGGTGTTTCTGGATGAGATTAACATTTTTTAATTGGAATATATTTGACATATAACATATAAATTTAAGGTATACAGCATGTTAATTTGACACATTTATATATTATGACTATGATTGTATCGATAATTAGCACCTCCATCACATTACGTAATTATTTCTCTTTTTAGTGGTCAGAATAATTAAGGTCTAGTCTCTTAGCAAGTTTGATGATTACAATACAATATTGTTGTCTATATTCACTATAGTGTGCATGATATGAGGTTAACATTTAAATCCGTAGATTGAGTAAAGCAGATTGTCCTCCTTAATGTGGGTGGGCCTCAGCCAACCAACGGAAGGCCTGAAAATAGAACACAAAAATTGATGCTCCCCAAATAAGAGGGAATTCCTCCTGCCTGATTGTGTTCAAGCTGAGACATTGGCTTTTTTCCTGCCTGGGGACTCGAACTGAATATTCCGCTCTTCCTGGGTCTCGAGCCTGTCAGCCTTTGGACTGGAACCACATCATTGGCTCTCTTGGGTCTCCAGCTCACCGACTCACCCTGCAGATCTTGGACTCGCTCACCTCATAATTGCATGAGCCTTATCATACATACATACATATATATGTATTATATATATATCATATCATGATATATCATACATACATATTTATATACATATATAAACACACACATTCTATTAGCATAGATACACACACACACATACACACATCCTATTAGATCTGTTCCTCTAGAGAACGCTGATACACTGTTTGTGTGAAGTTGGTAGAAAAACCATTTAACAGTTGTCAGGTTCCTCAATCCACATTCTTCCCTCTTTGACCCCGTGCCACTGCTGGCTGACACTCTTCCCTCCCCTCTTATGACTTGTGGCTTCTGCAGTACCACGCAGCTGGCCAAAAGCAGCCAGACTGGGGCTGGAGTCCTGACGTCACAAAACTTAGTAGTTCCGTGACCTGGGCAGGGTGCTGAGCCTTGCTGAGTCTCAACATCCTCACCTATAAAATGGAAAAAACCACCACCCAGGGTGTTGTTGAGGGGACTCACGAGATAACACGCAAAGCACCTGACACAGAACCTGGCACCAAGCAGACACTCGGTAAAAGGTAGTTTTTCATTCTTATTTGGGGAAGAAGAAACCAAATAACCATACTTTAGAGAACTGCACATGAATTGTCAAAAAAAGCTCTGAGTCAAAGGGCCTGGAGGATGTGGAAAAGGAAAATCATGTGCTCCTTTTAACTCATCAGAGGCCTTTTCTTCATCCAGGCTCGTGCTGTGTTGGCCCTCCCTGAAGTCACCAGATCTCCGGATAAGCAGGGAATTACTCTGCTAGCATTCGTCTTCCTGAACTTCTATCCTAGGGCTTTGCTCTCAGGGAAACAGACACAGCCTAAAGAAAAAGGACAAACATCAATCTTGGAAAAAGTGTTTGTTCATCCCCGTCATACTCCCCTTTTCCATCCTGATGTCCTTCAGAGGTCAAAATGGTTCTTCCATATCTGTTCCCACCACTCTTGTTGATGCTCTCAGCGTATCTTATCTGGGACTGAAATCATTTCCTACCTGGTCTCTCTACATCTAAATAATAGTGCTGAATCCAACATTGCCCATTTTTAAACCTTTCAATGGATCTCCATCACTTGCAGGACTGGTTCATCTGACTCGGTTCAGCAGCCCGATGGTCCTCCACAGTCTGTCCTCTTCCACTTCTCCAACTGGGCTCCCACCGTCTGAACTACACACTCTTCCCCAAACCTATCTCCCTAAAATCTCTCTTCAGCGCGTACCAGATAACTCCATTTCATCATTCGAAATCAGCCCAGCATTGTAACTTTTGCAGAAAAGGTTAATCCAACACTCTCTACCTCCCGAACCCTCCAACCTATGTTCTTGCCCCTGCACCTTGAGTCCATCCCTATCATGGAACTACCACATTACTCTACACTTTATGCACGTGACTGTAGCCCCGTCTGTGAGCTCTTCCAGGGCAAGGAGTATGTTATATTTATCTCTGTATTTCCTTGACCTATTAGTGGGCGAGGCACTCACCCATTGGATAAAGGTTAGGTAAATACATTTAAAAACACTGGTTGGGGAGGGATAGAGATGAACATCGCTATCAAGGGGATAGCACAAGGGAGATTTTGTGGTGACAGAACAGTTCTGTATCTTGATGGCGGTGGTGAAAACACAAACCTACATGTTATAGACCAACATAGAACTATATACACACATTGTAGCAATGTCAGGGTCTTGCTTTTGATCTCATGCTGTAGTGATGTAAGATGTAACCATTGGGGGAAACCGAATGAAGGACACAGGGGATCTTTCCTTACTATTTTTGCAACTTCCTGCATATCTATAATTATTTGAAAATAAAAAGTTTTTTTAAAAAGCAAAAAGGCCCAGGCTGGTTTTATTGTTCTGACTAATCTAATAAAATCATTGGAAATGAGGGGCAGTCAACTCTGAAATTTTTCACAAAGTCTAATTTAAGATTACTTAAAACTGACTAGCTAGAGGGTGAATGATTAGGACATAAACGTAACCCAAACGCACTAGAACACCTGGTTTATTTAGAATGGCCACAAGTTTCTGCTCTACACTAGGCGTTCAAGCCAGCGCCTAAACCGTTAGAACGCTGAGTAGAACGCATGAGTCAGAACAGCCGTGGGAGCTGACCAGGGTCACCTATGAGAGAAACATCACGCATCAGTCACACCAGCCAACCAGACAGAAAGAGGCCGAATGGGAGGAAGAAAATTGCATGCCTGACCCATGGCTTTGGAAGCCGTGGGACCTAAAAATCTGAGTCCATGTCCTTAGCAACTTGAGAACCCTCACAAGCTGGAGGTGCTTAAAAAAATGAGGCTTCCAGTAAACTGACACCCTCAAAAGCTGAGGGCGTCCACAAAGCCAGGCGTCTAAAATCCTGCGATTCCTAGCAACCAGGGTGGGCTAACCACCTGATGACTTCAAGAGCCTAGAGCTCTAGGAGCCTGGGGCCTCTAAGAACTGATGTCTCTAATAACTTGGGGCTTTGAGAACCATGAAGCCTTTAATAAATTGAAAAATTGAATAACCTGGGGCTTCTAACAACCCAAGACTTATAATAAACTGAGATTCTTAGCAACCCAGGTTGCCTAGCAACCTGGGGACTCTAGTTATCAGAGCCTCCTAGCAACCAGGGAGATTGCACAACCTGGGGGCCAACGCACATCCAACTCTGGGCCCAGCCTGCCTCTCCCTCTGCCGTGACTGCACCCTGAACCTTGAGAGGCAGTGTGATCTAAGAGACAGAGGCTCAAAGACCTGTGAATAATGCTCTCATTTTGCCACTTACTAATTGTATATCCTTCGGCTTCACTCTCCTTACATATAAAATGAGAATGATAAAATGACAATGTCTAGCCCATAGAACTATTGTGAGAATCAGGTAAGAAGGCTTATGGGAAAGCACTTTAATAGCTATACATATGCATGTTGCCATTTCTGTCTGCACCCTCTCTCCTCTCCCCTCCCATCTCAATACCCACCATATTCCATCAATTCTACTTCTAAAATATCTTTCCCATGTATTCCAGCTCTATCACCACCACCAGTCTCAGGCCTCTCCATTGTCTACACTGCCACCAGTTATCTTTCCAACACACAAGTCCTATCATGTCACCTTTGCTTACAAGCTTCCATGGGCTTCCTTGTTCTTGGAATCAAGTTTAACTCTTTAGCTGGTACATAAACTCTTCATAATCAGGCCATATCTTTCCAGCTTCATCTTCAGTCACTCTCTCCACCCCTACTTCCTTTGTTTACTCCTAAAACAACCCTGAGAAGTGTGTATTGTCATCCCAGTTTCACAGATAAGACGGGGCTAAAATAAGTTAAGTAACTTACTCAAGGGCATACAGCTTTGAAAAAGCGATTTGTAACCAAGTCTGACTCCAAAACCCAAGGTCTTTGACTGCAAAGCCCAAGATCCATCACTGCCTCTTGAAAGGTTCCAAAAATATGATTCTCTGATTACTCTCTTAATAACCCAACTTTGGTCTTGTTCCAAAGCCCCTCCGCGCTGTTCTGTGGGAGCCACTGGACAACATTCAGCTTTGGCGGAGCTTGAGGATTTACCACCCGAGGGCGCTCTCCTTGCACCCAAAAATATAAATAGACATCAGCCCTAAGAGACTATTGAGATCACACCCAGCCAGACCTGTGCCCTGTCTCACTTTGTCATATGGTTCATGGTGTAATTTTAGGATAAATGGTTGCCTCCATGTTGCTTTCCTCAAAAAGGTCCAGTCATTAACATTTTAGTGCCTAAAAAGTTGTTTTTATGAACATCCTTCCTGTCAATAAGGCAGGTTAATCTGAGTTTTAAGAATACACATATTCCTCCATAGGACTCAATAAAGGAGCTGAAAACACCTTTATTTGCCCTGTTTGAGTCTCAAGATTGGAGGTGTGGGGAGGCTGATGGGGACAGCGGGAAGATGACACACCACCACCGGTGCAGTCGGACCTCCTCATTTTATGAACAGGAGGACAAAGATCCCCAAAGGGAAAGCAAATTGCTCCAGGGCCCACAGCAAGCAAGAGTCAGGGCAGGGACCAGATCTGACTTTCCAGAAGATGATTTCATATTAACACACTCGTCTTGTAATTGACAGTACGTAAGAGGAGTCCTCCCACATTGTTGCTCACGGGCCCAGAGCACAAACGGCGGGACAGTTACCCTGGGTATTGTCTGGGGCGCTCTATGATGAGTAGAAGAGAAGTCATTCTTGGTTCTGTGGGCGTGTTCAACCCTCTGAATGCCTACGTCTTCATCTCTGGAATGGGGAGAATGAGATGCACCTCCTAGAAAGTCTGGCTTTCCTGCTGTGTCCCCTCTGCCACCTTCCCCACACCTCTCAGAGAGCTCTTCCCTCCCGGCTGACGTCAGAGACCCCAGCAGAGCTCTCCTAAGGTGCTGGGGGGTTGGGTTGGGAGGAAAGACTTTCTCCCCTTAGCACCCCAAAGCAATTTCCTTCCCAAACTGCAAGCGAAGAACTGAGATCCAGGTTCAGGCTGTTCAATGGGCCCAAAGTAGTTCTAAACGAGGGGTGATTTTGTCCCCCAGAGGACACTTAGCAACGACTGAAGATACTTTTGGTTACCACAATTAGGGAGAGGGATGCTACTGGCATTTAGTGAGCAGAAGTCAGGGATGCGGCTTAACATCTTACAACACACAGGTCAGCCTAGTAAAATAATTATTCAGCCCAAAATGTCAATAGCACCAAGATCAAAACACCCTGACACAGAGCACAGAGCAGTCTCGGCCTGGTTCTCACTCTGCTCCTAGCATCTGCGTGAGGTTGGACAGGCCACCTCGTCTCTAGGCCACGTTCAGTTTCCTGACCTATAAAATGAGACGTCTTGGTTTTATTTGACGACTTACATGGCCCCTCCTGGCACTATCACCCTCCAGCCATGCTTCCTCGCGACCCGCCTGTTGATTTTGCTTATGGTGTCTTGAGTCTCCATAAGCCAAAAAGAGACTCTCCTCACCTCCATTTCTCCAACTATAGTAAAGGAGTGATCACTCCTACTTCACCATTCCTACATGTGTGAGGAGGAAAAGGCACTAAGCTTATGTATAGTCGGCGTTTAGTAAACTTTGTCTTTTTTTTTTTTAAGAAAACCATCGTAAAGAATCAGCAGGGGAAAAAGTTTCAAAGGTCCTGTGATTTACCAAAAAATGTCCTCATTCAATGGGCCCCAGGGCAGAGGGACCTTTGAGACAAGAGAATCACATTTTTTCAGACCTTTCCAAGAGGCAGCTATGGAGCTTGGGCTTTGCAGGCAGCCTGGTGAGGCAGAAGGAAGGAGGGCTTTGGAGATGCATGGGCCTGTATTTGGGCCTCTGATCCATCCTAAGGAGAAACGTTTCCGTCAGAAAGAGAAAAAAGTTTCCACTGGAAGAACCACTTCAACAGCCCAGTCCACGCCGAGTGGGGTACAGAGCTTTGATGCCAAGTCTGACCTGAATCAAACCGCTCCTCTACCATTCTCCACTGAGTGGCCTAATTGTCAACATTGCCTCTCATTATTATGTGCTGAGAGCCACAGGGGGGTCCCAGTCAGTGTATTCCCTGCCTAGGTTCAATTGCTTTCATATTTAAGATTTCCATGAGAAATCACAGACATTCTCAAACCCTCTTACGGTTCCACAAGAAAGATGTTTGGTGGCCTGTGTGACCCTCCCACCTACACCCACGCACACACCCACACCCACCCACACACACCCACACAAATACATCCATTTTACATAATGAAAAGCAAACATTGGGTGTTTAATCAAGATGAGGATCTGAAGGATGGAGCACATATACTTGTGTTTTTTCAACCTTAGTATCTTCTCCCTTCCTCCACTGCACCCCCAAGAACATGCGAGTCAGAGGAGATAAAGATGACTACCCTTGACTGTTTAAAATGGGAAAGGCGTCATCCTACCCCTGAGCCCGGGTAAAGAAAGCAGGCTTGTAAAACAGCATCCATCCCATGGTTAAACCAAGACCATCGTCTATTGATTAAAGGTCAAAACAAGGATGAAGATAAGTTAAGCTATGCAGACCTAACATTCTGAAATGCCAAGTCCTAAGGCTAAACGTCTAAAACCAATCACTCAACTTAAAAGGAGACACAACCCCCGAGGAATGATCAGAGCCTAAACCCCTCAACTGGATCTAAAGTCCAGAATACCAGCATCCACTAGGACTCCCACAGGGAGGGCTGCAGCTGAGCTCGGAAGGACACGCTTAAAACAGAGTCCTGCTGTTGTGCACGGAGCTCATGGGATTGTGAGACAGATCCATGAACTGCCGGCTGTGTTTTCCTCCTGCTGGGAGTAGGGAGAGAATCAGGCTTGGCAGAAGAGACTGACAGACAGACAGGAAGACAGAGGAGACAGAAGCAGGCAGTGGCATCCACGTGAAAAAGACAGGCAGTTCTGGTTCCTTAAACATTTTCAATAAGAAGTAGAAACTCGTTCTTCTCCAGGTTAAATCTTTCCTTTCTCCAGGGAAAATGGTTTTAGCTATCATTCAGTTTCCTCAACAAAGGAAGCCAATTTCTACAAAGGCAATAGAGTTATTCGAGAAGCTTTAATCTAATTATATTATCAAAAGAATTCAACACTTGGCCTTTTAAAGCAGCCCCTTCCTTTGAGTCTAGGGCAAGGAGTTGAGAGCAA
Source organism: Equus przewalskii (assembly GCF_037783145.1). NCBI lineage: Eukaryota > Metazoa > Chordata > Mammalia > Perissodactyla > Equidae > Equus > Equus przewalskii. The sequence goes on from NC_091840.1 coordinate 39,690,014, forward strand.
GCCAGCTCGGAGATCAGGACAGGGCCGGGCAGGGCAGAATCTCAGCTCTGGGCTGGCCTCTAGAGGAGTCAGCCCTCAAGGCTCAAGGTGCTAAGTTTAAAGGCAAAGCAACTCAGGAGTGAAAGGAGCTGTGTCAGGACAGCTGCTCCGGCTGGGACGAGGTCCAAGCGGCCAGCCAAAGCCGGATGCACACAAGTCACTGCTGGAAAATCTGCCCATCTGGGGCAAGATCTGCCCAGCAGGTGGGTCAGGAAGAGAACAGGTACGTGGCCGTATTTTCTTGTTTCTCAGTAGCTTCTCAGCGCTTAACCCAGACGTTGGTACATAATAGATGCTTAATAAGTATTTGTAGAACAATGAGTCAAGACAAAGCCCCTACAGACACCAAGTCCACTCCCCTTCTTGCCTCCATCATCCTGCGTTATCACTGCCTTCCTAGTGACTGCCCAAGCTTTTTATTAAATTTATCCTATTTTAATTAGGTACCAAGAACAAAAATACAGACACTGCCAAGTCGTAAAGGACAAGAACGTTATAGGAGAAATCTAATAGGAAACATCAAACGTGGAGACGGATCTGTTGATTGAGCTCTGGGGGCATTGACTGGGAAGGGTAGAAGTGGCTGCTGCAGAGCCGTAGGGCTGGTGACAGGAGCCTTCTGGGCTTGTCCCCACTGTTGCGTGGAGAGAGGCAGAGGAGGCTGGACCTTGCTTCCTGGTCTAGCCAGATGCAGGGGACCAAAACAGAGCAATCCTGCAGCCTGCAGTGAGGTGTGGTCTGGCCTAACACCTGAGCGTTTTGACTTCCCAGCACGGGCTTCCCATGTAGCCAATGGGAGAGGAAAGAAGTAGAGAGGCCATGTGGGATGGGGCCAGCCTGTGGCTCAGTTCTGGAAAGAGCAACCTGGCTGCGTGTCCAAAGGGTGCTGCTGAGACCATGGTGGAAAATCAGTAATGATAAGACCCACAGTCCCCCTGGCAGGAGACTGATGACCTGAGAGCTAAATGTTCCACAGGACAAGGATCTCCTGCACCTGAGCCAGAGGCAGGAGAGGAGCTGGAGCTGCAGCAATCCAGCCAGTTGAGGCTGAGCCATGGAAAAAACTAGGGTGGTTTGTTGGCTTTGACAGTAGCCGGGTGTGGCCTGAGGCATCCTCTTTACCCCTGGTCTCTAGGAGGCACCCCTCCACGACCACACATTGAGACACAAGCGTTGGAGAGGGTCTTCCCCTTCTTAAGCATGGCTTCAGATCCCTGGATCCTGCAGGAAAAGTGCTCTGTGACATCTCCTGAGAGAGGACTGGTTGTCAAGTGACAGTCCGTGAAGCTTGGGAGACTCTGCCCAGACGTCCCAGGAGGCACGGCAGGGGAGCAGAGGGAAGGTGAGCAGGCAGGGTTCCGCCGCCACCACCCTCTCATGTCAATTAGAGCAGCTTCTCTCGTCTCCATATTATATATTAAAATTCCACATAAGGATTTGTTTGAAGAAAAGGTTCTGAAGCTGAAAAAGGTGGATGCATGTGGTAGATTAATTACTGGTCTCAGATCTCCACCCTGCTATGGGAGGGTTATACATCTCCACTCTTACCATGCTTCATGGTGGACAGAGCATATTTCCCCAGCCCATGACTTTGGGCTTACCTATGCTCTGACCAATGGGATGTTTGCATGACTCTAGCAAAGACTTGAAATGTGCTTGCACCATTGCACTGACCCTCTAGAACGCCTTCCTTTTTCAGTGATAAGAATTTGCCTCAGTTAAAGCCACAAGTCCAAGGAGTGTGAGAGGCATGTGGAGCAGATCTAGACCCAACCCACAGCTCGGAGCCACGCTGAGCTGAGCCAGTATAGATCAGCCAAACCCGAGCCAACATGCAGGCCCATGAGCCCAAAGTAAACACTTATTGTAAGCCACTGAAATTTCAAAGTTGTTTATGTAGCAACACAACTGACTACACAATGCCTTTTAAGGACCCTTCCAGTGCCTTCATTTAAAGAAAGATTCTGATTATTTAAAAAAGTTTACAGAAAACTTGAACACTGCCTGGTTCTACCACTTTGAAGAACAATCTTACATTATCTAGCAAAGCTGAAGATGCACATACCTGACCATTCAACGAGTCCACTTCTAGGTGACTTCATACCATAGAGCAGGGCGCAGAACACTTTTCTGTAAAGGCCCAGAGAGTAAGTATTTCAGGCTTTTCAGACTATAGGGTCTCCGTCACGACTACTCAACTCTGCTATTTTAGCAAGAAAGCACCCACAGACAATACTTAAATGATTGCCTATGGTTGTGTTCCCATAAAACTTATTTATGGACACTGAAATTTAAACTTCATATAATTTTCATGGATCACAAAATATTCTTCTTTTTAACCATTAAAAATGTAAAAAACCATTCATCAGCGGGTGAATGGATAAACCAAACGTGGTATGTACATACAATGAAATATTATCCCGCCTTAAAAGGGAGGAAATTCTGACACCTGCTGCAGTCTGGATAAACCTTGAGGACACTGTGCTGAAAGAGTGAAAGAAAGGACAAATGCTGTATGATGTCACTTACGTGAGGTACCTAGAGTAGTCAGATCATAGAGACAGAAAGTAGAATGCTGGAGCTGGGGAATAAGGAGCTAGTGTTCAAGGGGCACAGAGTTTCAGTTTGGGAAGATGAAAACGTTCTGGAAATGGATGGCGGTGATGGTTACACAATAATGTGAATGTACTCAATGCCACTAAACTGTACACTTAAAAATGGTTAAAATGGTAAATTTTATGCTATGTATATTTTACTGCACTTTATAAAAATTTAAATTTAAAAAACACTGGGGCTGGCCCGGTGGCGCAGCGGTTAAGTTTGCACGTTCCGCTTCTCGGCGGCCTGGGGTTCACCGGTTCGGATCCCGGGTGCGGACATGGCACTGCTTGGCACACCATGCTGTGGTAGGCATCCCACGTATAAAGTAGAGGAAGATGGGCACAGATGTTAGCTCAGGGCCAGGCTTCCTCAGCAAAAAGAGGAGGACTGGCAGTAGTTAGCTCAGGGCCAATCTTCCTAAAAAAAAAAACCACCATTCTTTACTCACAGCCCATTCAAAAATACGTGGCAGCCAGATTTGACCTGTGGGTCGCAGCTGCTAACGTTTGCCCTAAAGAAACTTTCTCATGTGTGCCCCAGGAGATAAGTACAGGAGTACTGTCTGGTTATAAAGAAGAAAACAAGGAAATAACCTAAATATTCATCAACAGGAAAATGGAGAAATACTTTATGGTATAATTATGCAATGGAGCATCCAATGATAAGCGGAGTATGCTATAATTTATATGTAAAATTTAAGGCCCTACTGAATAATGCTATATTGTATTAAGGGATACATAAATATGTAGTAAAAGCATAAAAACATACATAGGAATGATAAACACTGGATTCATGGTAATAGTTAGCTCTGAGGAGGAGTGAGAAGAATGGGAATGGGAGTGGAATATACAGGAGCTTCAATTATATCAGTAATGTTTTACTTCTTAGACGAGATCTGATGCAAATATGACATAATGTTAAGATTTGATAAAAACTTAATGGTGGGTAAATAGGTATTCATTATGCTCCTTTCTATTCTTGTCTGATCTTTGAAATATTTCACATTGAAAAAATTAATTCAAAAAAGGGGAAAAAAGAAAAAGGAGGAGCAAATTTTTTAAGGAAAAAAATGAGAAACCATCCATTTCAAAACACGCCAGTAGCAGCAACAGGAAGAAGAGAAGAGGCCCTCAGTCCACCTCGCTGATCCTTCTGGGCTGCTTCAGGCTTCCTCAGCTCACTGGCTTAGAACTCAGGGGGCAAATGGGATGCACAGACCCACGTCTGGAACCAAAGGATGGGTCTGCCCGCAGTTTGTCCCCCTGTGGCTGGAGAAGGAAGGCTGACGGAGCCCAGACCACCCACACCTGAGAAGCACACTCCAGCCACCATGTACTTTCCAGAAGCAAGCCTGCCCTCACCTGTAAGGCACAAGAAGTCATTTCAGGGCTTCAGCACGTTTTCTTGTGAAAACTCCAGGTTCTCTCACCAATACCCGCAGAGATGGGAAAAGACAGGCCAGACTTCTCTTGGGGACCCACTGTCAATCCAACAAACATTTATTGACCTTCATTCTAGTCCATGTTGAACGCTGTCAATTAGGATTAAGTTAGATTGAAAGTAACAGGAAACCCACGTAACAGTGGCTTAAACAAGACTGAAGTTTATTTCTGTCTCATGTGAAATCAATCCAGAGGCAGATAACTCAGGGCAGTGTGAAGGCTCCATCATTCCTAGGGTGTGACTTGTCCTCCCGTTCCAAGATGACAGACGGGGCTCCGGTGCTCAGATGTGCCCTCCAAGCAGCAAGATGCAAGAAAAGGAGAAGGACCAGGTTCCTCCCTTTTAAAGGAGTCTTCCAGACATCATCTCATGATTTTTCCACTGACATCTCATTGGCCAGAACATAGTCAAATGGCCACATTTACTCCAAGGAAAGCTAGGAAATGTAGTCTTTTTCTGATAAGCCATGAACCCAACTAAAAACCAGAAGTTCTATTACTAAGGACGAAGGACTGAATAGATATCAGATCATGATATTCGAGAAGGTGGCTTACAGTCTCTGTCACAGTCAGCAACTTACTGTGTCACCCTGAGCAGGGGATGTCACCTCCTTGCCCTTCAGTCTTGGACTAGGTCATAGCTAAGATCCTTTCCAGCTCTGACATGCTATTCTATGCTAAAGTTTTATATTTTTATAATTTATCCATTCCAAAGTTGGAAGAGGCAAAGCAAAGGGAACTAATATTTATTTCTTTTTCATGAATGATTGTCACTTTCATTGTTTATTGCTTTTAAACCTCAGAAGCAACTACATGATGTTGGATGCATTACCCTCTTTTAGAGATGAGAAAATTGAGGCTCAAGTAGGCTAAGCCACCTCCCAAACTCACAGCTTTAAGCGATGGGACCAGGATTTGAACCCAATCCATGTTCCTTTCCTGTACCATGCCATCAATTTCTGTATTTGGAAATAGACTCAAAGACAATCCCAGGTCTTTCACTTAGTAACAGCGTAACCTTGGACAAGTTACTTAACCTCATTTTACTCATCCACAAAAATGTGGAATAAAATGACACCTATGTTATAGGGCTGTTGAGAGGATTAAATGAATGAATAAACCTAAAAATACATGGAAGGGTGCATAAGTGTTGGCTATCATCATATTAGGCAGCAGTTGAGAGGTACCTTGAGGAAGAACTGGGGAGCAGGGAGGTTCCAGGCAGAGGGAACAGTCCAACCCAAAGCTGGGAGGAGGTGGCGGCTGAGTCAAGTCTTAAGGGATGAGCAGGTGTCGTGAGTCTCTTTCCAACCGTAGTACTTAACCAGGGCCTCAGGAAGGACCAGTCCTCACTAGGCACATATTTTATTTGAAGACACCTCAGAAAAACCCCTAAGCTTGAAAGATGATGTGACACGAATCCTGGATTTTACCCAGAAGGGAAGGGGAGGGTAATACATCCCAACTCCCAAATGCGATCACTCCACGGCACCAGGAGCACGAAAAAGGAGACCACCTAACACCCAGAGAAAAGCACATGAACTTGGGTCCTGGCTCTGTCTTGGCCCTTATTGCACCATATTCCAGCTGTTTCCTTATTCATAGCTGGCCACCAGCCAGCACAGCAGGACCCAGCCCCACCTTCTGAACTTTATCCCCAAGCAGGAAGATGTTCTCCTCTGGGTACCTAAGAAAGGGACAGCCACACAGGGTCACACCCAAGGGTCCATCTGGCAAGGGCATCCCCGCTATCAGGACACCTGAGAGATAGGGTTGTGCTCCTCGATGCCAACCCCTCTCAAGAGGAGCATCACGTTCTCTTAGGGACCATGTGCAGATCTGGCCTTCATAAAACTGGGCAAACCATGATAGGAAGGGACTGAAAATAGGACCTGGGAAAACTGAGTTCTCATCCCTCATCTGCTACTAAGTAATTCTGTGACCTTGGGACAGTGCCTCAACCTCTCTGAGCTTAGGGTTCAGGGGAATAATCATTCCTTCTCATAAGGTCATTCATTTGTTGTGAAGATTAAATTAAATCATGCATGTAAGGTGTTAAAACAGCTCCCTACATACAGTAGGGACCCAGTCCACGCGAGTGTCCTGGTCTCTCAAGGTTCTCTCAGCATGACATTCTCCAGTGCTGTGATAATGATTCTCATAAGGGGTTAGATGACTTCTCTCTCTCTTTTTTTTTTTTTCCTCCTAAGCATACCTTGTGACTCTGGACTTAATGAGTTTACCTTTGAACTTTTTCACACTATTTACGCTTTATGAATTTTCATCACATCTTTCAGATGATGAGAGATGTTAGGAGCCCCAGGTAGCATGTTCCTCTCCTCCCCTCCAAGCTCCAATGAGATCAGATGAATGGTATGGCCATACAAGGGTCATAAGCCAAATGGGAAGCAAATGTCAAGTTTATTCGTCAACCTGGTACATTCCAGCTCTTAAACACAGGCTTTCTTATAAGTTGTGTTTGAGAATTCCAATCAGGCCAAGGGTATATGTGGGACTTCTTAACTCCCAAATCTAGATATTGGAACATATCCCCATCTACACACCCAAAGGTGACCTGCAGAGAAGTGAGCAGGCCTACAGAGGAAGCTCAGCTCAACTACACAGACAAGGATGCAAACCTTCTACTAAGTAGCCCTGAGCCTGGACCAAATGTGCTCCATACTGAGACAGTAAGAGGAGGATTCACTGAGGAGGGTGGGGTCAGAGAGGAAGCAACTGACCTGGTTCCTAATTCTGAGTCACAGTGGCCCACTATAAAAGGTGACCCACGAATATCAGCCTCTCACCAGCCAGTCTGGACACTCCTCTTCCAGGGCAGGAGCAAAGAATGGTCTAGAGAGAGATACCACACGTACTTTAACATGCCTCTGTCATGGAAAGAGAAAGTTTGAGTGAGATTTCCAAAGAAAGGCAAGAAGGAGAGATGTTGTCTCTTGCCCAGCAACTCAGGTCTCCCTTTTTCAGTCTTAGCTTAAGCAATAGCAAACTCCTACTCTTGAACATGCACACATGTGCATGCACACACACACACTCACACACACACACACCCCCAACCTGATCCCACCTGTGCAGGAAGCACAAGGTTGAAGTTGAGTGGAATGACGGAGTTTGGCCTCATAGCTGGACTTCTCATCCAAACAGAACACAGAAGCCTGACTAAAAGCACGTCCAAACCAGAAAACCATTGGAAAGATATTGCATGCCTTGCATGGGGTGTACACGGGAAGATGTGGCTGAATCTTGTTCCCACAGTCCCGGTGGCTGACATCCTAATAGAAACATGGTGATTCATCTGCCATTAACCCAGCAGACCAGCAGGCCAAGGCCACAGGCTCACCAAGAGGGGTTTTATGGTAATTTCCTGAAAGCAGGATCCAGAGCCCACCCTGACACAGTTATTTCACTTGCAGGGCAGAACACTGGGGGAAGCAGTGAACTGGGAATTCTTGGGCATGCATTGTCTTCCCAGTTCTTCCTTTACCAGCCACTGAGCTTGGAGAGTTAATTCCCCTTCTTAGGTCTCAGTTTCCCCCTTGCTAAGTCTCATTTTTCTAACTTAAAAACAGGAATAATAGTCACTGCCCCTGTGGATCTCCCAGGCACATTTTAAGAGGCTCATGGACTCCAGCAAGGTGAGTGTGGGATATGTTCTCCAGAGGAGAGGGCCTGGGGACCACACAAAGTCAGGAGGAAATTGCTAGTCGAACAACAAGAGCAATCAAGGGAAAGGGAGTCAGTTCACCTTTTCTAAGGCAAATGGGGCTGAGTCACCTGGAAAGACAATATGAGAAAGCCTCTTATAGGAAAGAAGAAAGCCAAAAGTTATAAGGAGCAAAAGAGATAATCCCATTGCAGAAGTGAATAATGAAAGAGCAGAGAGAGAAATGGTAAAGGTGATGGATTAAAACAGAAATCACTAAAAAAATTAAAAAATAAAAAAGGGAAAGAACCAAAGTGAGGTCTGCGTAAACAGAATCCTGGTAAATAGGAAAGAAAGACAGGGTAGCAGGCAGGAGTAGAGAGCCGTGCACAGACATTCCTTGGAAACGCAAGGAAATCAGAGAGGTGCTATGGAGCTGCAAGAGAAGAGACAGATAAAGGTGGGGTCCAGTGAGAAAGCGTGGACACCAGAGCAGTGTTTAGAGCTCTGCTTCCGGAGAAAGGAAAGCCTCAGAGAGAGTGGGCAGCAGGCTCTGGAGGGAGAATAACATCATAATTTCAGAACTGACCAAGCTATAAAACCAAGACAGTGCCCTCAGGGACTTAGGGTCTGGCGATTGAGTTCTCTAAACTGCCTCAAGACCAAGCCAACCTTGCATCTCTGTCCCAGGAAAACGAGTGGCTGCCAAGGAAACAACAACACATTTAAGAAGGACAGTCGGCAGCTCTGACAAGCTGGAGCCCGCTGCTGTGAATAAACCCCACCAGAAGTAGCAGCAGGCTTCTGTGCCAATGCTGGCATGAGGGGGATGCACCAGCAGACAAGGCTGGTGGAGCCACACTGGACAGCAGCGAACCACTCGGCCACCCTTAGAGAAATCACAGCGGGCCAACAGAGGAAGTCGTGGGGAGTCATCATGTTCAGATCCACAATAAGCTTTGGACCAGACAGTGGGCCAGGAGAAATGTCAGCGGGAAGGTTGGAGGTGAAGAAAATGCCAAACAATGGGGAAAATGGAAAGAAAAAAGCTGGAGAGAAGAGTGTACATAGGAGGCTGAGGTTCAGATATTAGCCTTTGGAAAGTGCATGAGGGCGGACCAAGTGAGGTGTGTTACCGTTGGGCAGGGCTGGACCAGTAGGGCAAATACAGAAGGTCATTTGAGTACTTTCTGCTGGAAGAAGAAACACTGAGCATCATCAACGCATGTATGGTACTTCAAAGTGTACATAGCTACAACTTTTTGAGCACCTACTAGGTGTGAGGCAATGGGCTAGGCACATTACAGACATTAGCTCCCTCAATTCTCACACACACGCACACACACGCACGCACACTTTATTGACAAGAGCATTGAGACTTAAGAGTGCTTAAGCAATTTGCCTAAGGCCACACAGCTAATGTGGCAGAGCTGGGAATTTGGATTCACTTTGGCTTGACTCCCAAACCCATGCTCATAATTGCTCTTCTGTTCTTCAAGAAGAGAGAAGGTAATGCTACTTTAAGAGAGCCTTTCATTTTTTCCTATCCTACTGGAAATCCAGTAGGAAGGGAGGGCTCTGTGGAAACGTTCTCTAGAATGGGATGGGGCCCCGAGTCATCTGCTCTGGGCTGAATGTGGGCTTCTCTTCCATTCTCTTCCAGCCCCTGTGCTTACTTCTGCCTTCACGATGTATCAAAATTACTTGTTTACACATCTGTCTCACCCATTAGCCTAGTGAGTTGTTCTCACCCCTGGCTGCACATTAGAATCTCTTTTTAAAAATAACAATTCCTGGGTCCCACTCAAGACCAATTAAATCAGAATCTCTAGGGCTAGGACTTTGGCATTTGTTTTTGATTTTTTTTTAAATTTCTCAGACGATGACTCAAATGTGCCATGGGGTTTGCAACCCACTGTTGCAGACTGTGGGCACCTCAAGGTCAAGTACCAGGTCATGGGTGTCTGAATCCCCAGAGCCCAGCAGAGTCCGGTTCATAACAGGTGCTTGACACACGTTTAATGAGAGGATGAACACAGACGGCAGAAGATGATCAGGAATACAGGAAGGCAAATCAGAGGAGTATTATGCAGAATGGGGGAGGGGCAGGGGCAGGGGGGAGGAGTGATTTTTTGAGACTGAGAAGCAGAGGAGTCTTTAAGATGCCAGGGGCAGAGGAAGAACTTGGATGAGGTTGCGTGATCATGAGGTTGTCTTGCATAACAAATCTCTAGTTAAAACTAATATGAAGCTTCAATGAAGAATAAACAGCACCTGCCTCAGAGAGAAATGCGGTGAAGTGGAATAAAAAACGTGAGTTTCTGAATGTGCCCGAACAATGGGCTTTGGGGGCCAGAACCCTTGCTGTTGCTGAGAGGAGATGAAGAGGGCAGATGCCAAAAAAGGAAGAGAAAAAACAGAACTGTGATATTGAGAATCACCGAAACATGTGAAAGAATATGACCGGGGAGATAAAACTCACAATTTAAAAATAAAATGAGGAAACAAGAGAAAACAAGCCCCAGAATAAGAGTGAATTCGTAAGTCATCCATATGCATGCTTGCTCAAAATACTATTGTTTTAGCAGTGAAAAAAGAATTAGAGGTAAACAAAATATGCAAATGCATTTTATAATGAAAAATCCTGTGATGAACTACTGAGATAATCGTCACACGAAAATTCTCTGAAAAAATACAAAATGTTCTAGAAAGGCGAGGTGGCATGATCATCATTCTAAGGTAGATACTGCTGTGTGTGCTAAGCAAATTGGCTCTCCAAGTGTTGGTCATTGGCTCAAAGTATCCTTAGTTCAGTTTCAGAGATCTCTTAAGAGGGAGACTCTCCAAGGCTGGGACCTGGAGAAGAACAGGCTTGCCTGGTAAATGCACTAGTTACCCGGGGGCCATCTCAAGATGGAAGATTTGGTTTAAGTCTCTGGCTGCAATACATACAGCCAGAAAACAGAGAGGAATAAAATAAAGGGAAAAGGCTAGTTAAAAGGAGAGAAGGGTGATATATGTAGCATTTATTGAGTGCCTACTACATGCCAGGCACTGGGCATAAGGTATTTCATTTAACCACCAAAATAACTCTACAAGAGCCTTCAACTGGCCCAAGATCATATTAGATATTAGAGTTCCTTACGGCCCTCTTCTATTTTCACTCCATACTCTTTCCCTAGCATCACGCTCATAGCCATAACTCTAATAATAATGATCCATGAAAAGTCTCCAGGGGCTAGCCCAATGGCATAGTGGTTAAGTTCAGCATGCTTCGCTTTGGCGGCCCAGGGTTCGTGGGTTCAGATCCCAAGCACAGACTTACACCACACATCAAGCCATGCTGTGGCAGCGACCCACATACAAAGTAGAGAAAGATGGGCACAGATGTTAGCTCAGGGCCACTCTTCCTCCCCAAAAAACAAAACCTCCAGCCGAGTCTTCTCTGAGCTTCAACTCAATTCAGCTATTTCAAATGCATCTTCAACTCTTCAAGTCCAAAGCAGATGTTTCAACCTCTTCCCCAACCCCTTCCCCATACCTGATCCTCTTCTGATGTTTCCTGTACCAGTGATCCCTACCCCCAAACTGTTATCCCCATTAGATGTGCAAACCTGAAACCTGGAGTCTTTCTTGATACCCCATTATCTTGCATCAGTGTCCATATACAATCTACCTCAAGTCCCACTTATTTTACTTCCTAAATATCTCATATATATATCCACTTCCCTAATTTTCCATCTCGCCCTCCCTGCCTAGACCAAGCTACCATCTTCTCTTGCCTAGACTGATGCAATAGCACTGGGTCTCCCTGTCTACTCTGACCATCTCCAACTGGTTCTCCACATAGAAGCCAAAAGGATCTCTTCAAAACACAAATCTGATTGTGTCTCTACGTCCAACCCACTCCAGCCCCAGCAGTTTTGAATAAACCATTTGAATGGATTCACATCACTCTTCAGAGTAAAACCAAAGTACTTCACATGACCTACAAGGTCTGGCATGATGTGACCTCCTGCCTCATGGTCACCTGTATCTTCCTCTCTGTCTACTCTCCAGTCTCACTGGCCTTGTCTCAGTTCTTGTCCTCCTGCCAAAGGACCTTTACATGGACTGTTCCTTGTGTCCCCACTCCTCAACCTCTGAACTCCTGCTTACTCTCCAGATAGTAGGTCCCCTCTAATGGAAGCCTTCTTTGACATCTTATTAGATCACGTCCCCTAATAAGATTTTATCTCTCTTCTAAAAACATTTTTAAAACTTTGAACTTTACATTTGTTTCAGTGATCATTTGCTTCCCTCACTAGTCTATAATCCTATGAGGGCAGAAATTACGTGGTTCATCTCTGCCCTGTGTCCCCAGCAGTTAGACAATGCTTGGCACATCATAGGTGTCCAGTGGAATTTGCAGAAAGAAGGGAGGCAGGCAGGTGGGAAAGGAGATGGCTAGGGAGTGGCAGAGTCAGGATCCAAACCTGGGTCTGTCCCCTCCAAAGCCCAGGCTTTCTCAGCACCAAGGAACACAGGGAAAGGGAAGGAGGAGAGAAGACATTATCTCCCCACCGTCTGGTCCAGGTGGAAAGAGGCTATTCCCTCAGAGAGGGCAGAGCAGTGCCATTGTCTATGGAATCTTGTCATCGGTCTTCCTTTCTTCTTACTTTTGACTGCCAGATTACGCCTCCTCAAACGAAACTCTAGGCAGACTGGCTCCATGAGGCACCAAGAATTATTTGGTTTATATTTTCAATGGCTCACCACTGTTCTCAGAATCAAGTCCCAACTTCTTAACACGATTTATGGGCCCCCCTTGGCGTTTCCTAATTTTCTTTTCAATTCCCTCTCCCATCACTGCTTCTTCTCATCTAAGATTCTAACCAAACGTTCTGTGTTCCTTCATATCCTACCTCAGGACAAGTAGCTTCCTCTCCATTCTACTCCCACCCACCCTGTCTGCCTGATCACCTCCTACTAGTCCTTCGAGACCCTCCCACATTTCCTCATCTCCCGTCTCCCTCATCCACCTCTGTGCTCCCTAACAGTTTCCACCTTTAACCTTGGGCTGGGTTTGGGGTGGATAGACGAAGGTTTGATTTCTCCTACTCTGGTTGTTGGTTTTTTTCCTGCCGCTACATCTAACCTGTGAATATTATTAATGATCCATCCACGGCTCTCTGCTGCTTCAAACATTTCAATTATATTTATTTGATCTCTGGATGAGAGAGGATTTTCTAAGCATAAAAGCAATGGAAGAAATCACTAAGGGAAAGAAAATCAATACATTTGACTACACCAAATTTAAAACTTTGGGGCATCAGAAACCATTCTAAACAAAACTAGAAGGCAAATGACAAGGCTGGGGAAAATATATGCAATAAATAGGACAACGGGTTGTTACCCTTAATATATAAAGTGTTCATATAACTTGATAAGAAAAATATTAAAATCCCAGTAGAAAAATGGGGAAAAGACATGAATAAGTACAAACAGCTAATAAACATGAAAAATGTTAACTTGATCAGTAGTTAGGGAAATGCAAATTAACACAACACCAAACCATCGTTCACCTACCAACTTAGGATAACATTAAAGGCTGGTGAGGGGACAGAGAACGTTTGATAGTTTTCCAAGAAAAGGTAAGAGCTTTTCCCATTTCAATGGCTCCCTAATACCTCGAGGGAAAGACCAGGCTCTAGCCCTTCCCTTCCTCTGCCATCTCATCTCCCACCATGCCCACCTCCGGACACTTGCAGCAGTAACTTCCGGAGCACAGTACGGAATGTCACATCACGCAATTCCTGGATCTCCTGTCCTTCCCCCACCTCCACCGTCTCCTACCTCACCCAATCTTCTTCTCCCAGCCAACACCTCCTCCTCCTTGACTATTCTTCTGAGACATCACCACCAACTCTCATGACCTAGATTTGGTGCCCTTACTCTGTGCTCTCATTACGTACATCTCCTCACTTAGCATTTACCGCATTATATTAAAAATGACTATGGGTTTCTTTCCACCTTAGATTATATGCCCCTCAAGAGACGCATTATATTTTTGTCCATTCCTATATTCCAAGGCTCAACCCAGTGTAGATGCTCAACAGATGACTCTTGAACTAATCAATCATGTGATAAATTAGTTATCCCATTTTGCACCATAAATTTTTGCCGCTATTCTGATAAAGGCATGTTTTACTTAAAATGGATCAAATTAAGTCATTTTGGATGGAGAGAGAATCCCTCACCCACGAGCCAGCCCTCATTTTAGTGCCCACGTTCCATCATCCTGTGGGTTGTAACTGATTAGTGAGCCATGAAGTTAATTTATGGGTCACGACAACCATTTTTTTAAGTGACAAATATTAGAATTAGAAGTGAATGAAATGACGCCACATCCATTGTCTCCTCCCAATTATGGACTTCCCCCACATACCCCAGGCAAGCAGGAGTGGAGGGTAAGAACACGGGGTGGGGAATTGAAGTTCCTGCTCTGATTCTTATTAATTCTAGGAAAGTTACTGATCTCTCTATGCCTTGGTTTCCATAGCTGTAAAATGGAGGTGAAAAAAATACAGACGGGAGGCCAGCCCCATGGCTGAGTGATTAAGTTCACACGCTCCACTTCAGCGGCCCAGGGTTTTGCCAGTTCAGATCCTGGACAGGGACCTAGCCCCGCTCATCAAGCCATGCTGAGGCAGCGTCCTACATAGCAAAGCCAGAAGGACCTACAACTAGAATATACAACTGTGTACTGGGGGGCTTTGGGGATAAGAGGAAAAAAAAGATTGGCAACAGATGTTAGCTCAGGTGCCAATCTTTAAAAAAAAAAAATACAGATGGGATGAACCAGAAAGGACCCAGTCATGCCTCTAATTCTCAAAGCTCTACTTGTCAGCATTTCTGATAGAGACACCTCATGTAAAGGCCAGCAACAGACCCAGCACAACCACATTATGCCCCCCGGCGCTTTCTGCTCTGATGCCTAGCCCCTCTCTTCCTCCCTCGCCACCCAGTTGCCCACCTTACCTTCATACCATGATTGAGTTGCCAGTGTCTCAGACTGAGGGGGAAACATGTACCCAGTGGCATCAGGCAAATGTATGGGTCCTGGAGCCTAACGTGACAGGGTATGAAGTAAGTGATTCTTTCTAAATTGCAAATCTGACCAAGTCACTCCTCTGGTTAAAGCCTTTCTATGGTCCCCATTATGCTCAGGATAAAGCTCCAACTCCCTAATATGGCCTATAAGGTTCTCCCTGATCTGAGGCCCGGCCAGCCTGTCCAACCCTCCCCCCACCACCCCTTACAGCCCATACTCCAGCCCTCCCCAGTCACCTGCATTTCTCACATTGGCCACGCTCTCTCAGCCCTGGACTTTCCCACATTATCCAGTCTGCACACAACACTTCTCTGACCCTCTGTCAAGTCTCAACTCAGGCACCAGCTCCTCCCAGCGTTCTTCCACGACTATCGTGATCTCCCCGCCTCCCTGTTCTGTGCCCCTGTGGCCCCCTGCTATGCATCCCTCCCTCACTGCACTGGCCACAGCCATGGTTCAATCAGCTGCTCATCCGTCTCTCTTGCTTCTTAAGGACAGGGCTGGTGCCTTTTGTTCCATCTACCCAGCACCTGGCACACCTCCCCCAGAGTGAGCAAACAGTACGTGTTGGAGGAAGGGAGGCTGCAGGGAGGGAGGAGTTGAGAAGGGAAGGAGAGAATAGAGGGAAGGAGGAAATAGATGGAAATTCTTCACTTGACACCTTCCCCAAATGTCTGAGGTCATCAAGCAACTCAGGGGCTCTGAAGCGTAAGCCATTTTCTAAAGATCTGGCTCATGAGGGCTCACAGAGCAGAGGGTGTCTGAAGAGAAGGAAGTCCTGGAACCAGGCAGGTCAGGTTAAGCACTGGGGGGAGGCGGAGGCCAGGAGCACGCGTTCCGTCTGGGCAGTTTCCCAAGCTGGAGGAGGCCCCTGAGCCCTGCTCGGGAGGAATGCGAGCTTGAGCAATCAGCCCTGGGAACACTGATAAGAGGCCCAGAGCCTTGACTGTCTCCATGTCCTGAACACACTTGGGGTGGGGCAGGGCCAAGCCTGGGCCACTCTCCCCACTGCAGGCATTCCAGATTTTGGGCTACTCAGTTCCAAAGGTCGTGAACAGCAGCTCCTGTCTGGACAGAGCCATGGTTACTGAGGCGACATCATGTGTATCAGCTGCATCAGGGCATGGGAGGCCTTGGGGAAAGAAGGGTTAACGATGGCTTATCAGTATCAGGCACACAGCTGGGCATTCCACAGACACCATTTCATTTGATTGGCATACCAACTCAATGAGGCAGTAGCCTTGAGTTTATAAGTGAGAGAGCTAATGACCAGAGAGGTTAAGTAACTTGTCCAAGCTCACACAGTGAATGAGCCCAAATTTGAACATAATTCCGTCTGACTTCAAAGAAAGGAGGTAACCTCAGCCAACTCCCAAAGGGCCTAGAGGAATGGGGTTGCTTCCTACCCCAAAGACGGTGCTTCCCCCTCCGTTATCCAGAGACTTCTTATTTATCTGCACTGGAGATGAAAGAACAACTACACTGCAGCAGAATGAGATCCTGCAGTCTAGCAGGCACTTCCGACGTCTTCAGCAACCTCTCCCCACAGATGAAAGGGCGGCATCTCAGGGCTTCAGGAAGCTGGTGTGCCAGGACTTGCCAGGGCACAGGGAAGGTGACAGTGGGCGTCACTTTAGGGGAAACTTCCCCACCCACAACCCCACACCTGGTGGATGGTATATGAGATGCCAATTCAGGGTTGTTTCTCTGCGGCTCAGGGCTCTGGACCAAGTTACAAGTGTGGCAGCCACTGCAACCTTAGCATGAATTGGTGTCCAAGCTGTTCATGAAAGCAGGTTTTGAAAGGGAGGAAAAAAGACAAAAACGGGAGGACTGTGGATGTCTATTTGTGGAGGCCACAAATAGAAAAGTCAAAGTGGCCTTGTGGACATTTCCCACCCACAGCTCCCCAGCAGGCCAGGAAAGGTAACTACCTGGGATGCATTCAGGGTTGATGGGAGTGGCCAATCCAATCAGGTGTACCCTGGAATCAGGAGTCCATCCTTCAGTCCATGAGCTGAGCTCCAGCTTCCCTCTCCTGACGCCGCCTCCCCAGGTGGGATTGGGGGCACACTGTGCCGGTTAGAAGCACCCTGCTCTCCAGGAGAGAATGGAATGTGCCCAACAACACACCTCAATGCCAAACAAGGCCCTGATCCTGGACTTGGAAACGTGTGTTCCTCGTCGTCTAGAATCGGGCTGAGGGAGTGCTGACTTGAGTTGGGGCAGAGAAAATGAAGTGGGAACAAACATGGAGCTCCAAACATCTTAACAGCATGGGATATGAACGAAGGCCGCCCAAAGCCAGGCCCCTCCCCAAAGAGCGAGGGTGGCTCTGAGACCCTGGGAAGCAGCCGAGTGCTCAAGGCGTCCCTATAGGCTTATGACGGAAATGACACAATTTGGATGCGTGTCTGAATTATGCAACTTCTGGGTTCCACAAAGGTCTCAAGTTATAAAAATGCTCATCTTTCAATTTTTCAAAACCAATAGATGTCAAAAGAAAGGGGAACACGTTCTTCATGGACGTCATTGCTAAGGTGGTGGTACCCTCACCTCCGCCTGAACTCTCAGGGGTCTTAAAACACCTCATTTTGAGTCACACACACCGGGCATCCTCAGGATTCTTCGGCTCTCTCCTTCCATCCTCAGTTCTCACATAAATGTCCCACTGCACACCTTGCATTTGAATTTCACTCAACAACCACACACTTGGGGGAAACCTAAGTATACGTTTACTATCCACCTAGTGGTAGCTAGGTAAAATTGCAGGCAAAAAGATGAAAAGGGAATCATCAACTGTGCGGTGCTCACTTTCGAACCCAAACCTGTGG
This sequence comes from Equus przewalskii, assembly GCF_037783145.1. NCBI lineage: Eukaryota > Metazoa > Chordata > Mammalia > Perissodactyla > Equidae > Equus > Equus przewalskii. Next base: position 39,707,684 of record NC_091840.1, read on the forward strand.
TGGGGAGGGGGGACGGGGGTGCCTCAGGGACCAGGCAGATAATCCAAATTAATGACACAGGCCAGCTGACAAGTCTTGTCCAAAGAGGCAACGCCTGCTTAGTTCCAGTTGATTGTCCTCTTTTGAAAAGGCAGATCAGAACTGCTCATCTTCTGATTGTCCAAGAGAAGCCAGAAATTCCAATTTTAATTAAAACCTCCTGATTCTTAGAGGGTTGCTCGATTTTCTTGAAAACACTAGGTGGGCTAAATAAAGCTCACGGTCCACCAGTTTTCAAAGCTCTGGGGCACAGATGATGAATGTCATGTCCTCTCCCCTAACGGTGGGGTTAGACTGCCACTCACCAGCCACCGATTGCAACTGCAACAGAGGCACTGATTGACGGGGCTCTCCTGCTATTCTGTGCACACACGGCTGGAGTCCTGAGCCGTGGAGAACAGCTAACTCTATGGGAAGAAGTGGAAGGCTCAGCCGAGCCACCCAGGGACCGCAGCAGGCTGACCCTTGCAGCCAGCTGCTGGCTGGCAGGCACTAAATGGCCGACTGCTCCTGCAGGAAGCCTTCAGGGCCTGGGAGGCCTTTGTCTGGCTCAGAAGCCAGGGCTGCTTCTCGAAGGACTTCCAGGTGCTCCTCAGCAGCTGACAGTGACTGGTCAATCCAATCCAGGCCCCCAGTCAGGTGGCAGGCATTCCTGGTCACCAGCACCAGATGACTGACAGACAGGAGCAGGGCAGTTGTCCTAGAAAAAAACAACAGGATCAGGTTCTCTAGGAAATAAGGGACTTTGCACCAAAGCCCAAAAGGACAGACTCTAAACTAATGTTCCCCAAATTGGCGTGCCTTCCCTTAGAGGCTGGTGAGTATGTAATTTAAAGATGGCTCCATGCTCAAATGAATTTGGGAATGGCTGGTTTACACAAGATTAACTGGAGCCCTTCCCAGTGCCTTTGACGTGCATGACAAAGCTCTGAGGGGAGAATATGTATGCTGTCTCACTAATTTATTCAAGACTGTGGAGCCCGCTTTCTGCAGCACACCTGTTAGCATCTCCCAGAAGAGTGCTTTGTGGGACAATCTGGATTTAGTCAATTGGATGAACACATTCCAAACTACTGCCCACTTAAAGATAGGATATATATACCCCAACCCCCGCCTCCCACCTTGAGCATCCGTTATTGATTCAGAAACACTTAGGTCCAGGGCTGGTTTACTCCACTCTAAAAAGAAATTTAATTGAAAACCAAATTGAGGAGGAGCTTTTTTAATCAGTATTGAAAGATTCACTGTAGAGTATCTTATATATCTTTACATAGTGAGCGTGCATGATGCATTTGGGAATGTATTACAGATTACCAGCCCACAGACACAGTTGGGCAGCCCTAAGAGGGTGGCAGAGAAACCAGCTGAAGCACGTGACCCCCTGCCAATCTGGCCATCATTACACAATGGGTCCATGAAACAGTCATATAAATCGGAGAGACAAAAGAACCCGTTTTTAAAAGTGGGTTTACATCTGGTACAGAAACGCAACAATTTCAAAAGGTTAGGTATGCTCTGCACATTCGGGGCGGATCACAAGAGAAGGGTTCCCGGGTGTGTCCCATGGAAGGTGAGCACAGCTTCAGCTGACTTCTCACTTCCATTCTCGTTGCCCCGCTCACTGCCTGCCCCACTAAGGCGTATCTGCTTCCAGGGTCCAAAGAGCAGAGAGAGCGATGCGATGGGGGAAATGGACAGGGGAGAAGGAGCAGACAGGACTTAGGATGGCTGGATGTTTAATCATAAAAATTCAAAATCTAAGACTGGCCCTTCCTTGTCTGGGGTTTCAGGAAGAGGACTGGCCCCTAGCCCCCAGCCAGGCTCGGCTCCCTGGTTGGCTGACCATTCACTCACATGGCAGTGAATGGTACCCGAAGCCTGGGCAGCCTCGGGAACCCAGCAAAACAGCCCTCTCCTCAACAATCCAAACAGCCAACCTCCCAGATCTGATACAACAGGGAGCCCCCAGCACACAAAGATGGGCGACCGCTCCCCCCTCTCACCGTGCATCCAGGAGTTTCGGGTCCAGCGGAGGGTACATGGACTTCACAACATCGTCCACTCTGAGGGGAGGCAAAAGGATTTCAGTATTTCGCTTTTCTTCCCTCCTTTTCTCTTTCCTTCCTTTCTACCGTTCTTTATTCCAACTCTTCCCTTGTGATATTCAAGACCCAGTCTTGAGTGATTCTTTCTCTGCTTTGGCATTCTCACAGAGACTTAAACAGAAAGACTTCCGGTTCACTTCAGAGAATTTTTTTTTTTCTGATTTTGTTTTAGCTCCAATGGCTTAAGCAGTACAAGTTCACACATGTGGAATGATGTTCAAGAAATACTAGGAAATTAAAAAGGTAAATTGCCAAACAATATGTAATGTTGGATCAATCCATTTGCATAAAAATAAACAAAAGCTCTGAATGCAGAGAGGGAAAGTCTGGAGGAATACTCACCATTCCACAGTGCTTCCCTCCAGGAATTGGGAGCGGGGGAAATTAGAGCCTATTTCACTTTCCAGATAACTGATTTCTGCAACATTTTAACTTTTACAAGCATTTATTACTTTTGTGTTCAAAAACAAAAAAAGAACCACGGCTAACGGTAGCTATATAGAACACTAAAAAAACCCCCCAAAATCTACAAGTTTAAATTTCAGTTTAAACTGCTCCATTGTATTTCTTTTCACACACAGTATAGTTTGTGGTTAATTTTTTAGAAAATCAAGTTCAGAAAGGAAGTACTATTCAGTCTGATTTGCTTGGTAGAAGGTTTTGCTCCTGGACCACTGAATAGTCAGGAGGAAAAAATAATGATGCATTGTTTGATTTCTAAAAGTGCTTGAAAACAGATGTCCTGAAACGTTCCTGTCTCGGGGCTGAGGAGCTGGTGAGGCAATGCAGAGACGGGGTCATCCTCCCTGGCTGTCTTAGCCGGCCCCTTTCTCCGTAATACCCTAGAGCTGAAGCCACTCTCCTTGAAACTAATATGCTATCAACACACTATGCGGAATAAATGGAGCAAGAAAAATAATGGGGACAAAAACGGCCAGAAGGAGAAAGAAGTGTGAAGGCAAAAAGCAATTATGAATTATGGCAGGGAACATTCTGGAAGTAGTCCGAGGTGCTCTGGAGGAAGGGCCAGTGAGCACAGGTCAGGTCTGCCCTCTGAGCAATGCCACAACCTCAGTCTAGTGCCACTGCTAATTCTGATCACGCAGGACGTCACCATCCTCAGAAATCTCAACCTCCTTTCTCCCCCAGACCCCTCCTGCCAATGCTGCCCAGCATCCCATGAATTTGTCTGGCCCCCTGGGGTGGCTCTTAGAAGTGACAGGAAGCACGATCAAGGTCCAACAGATACAAGCAATGCAGAGTCTCTACCAATAATGAGCGGCCAGAGGAAGGTCTGGAGCCAACCCAGAGGCCAGTTGGAGGGTCTTTTGGACCAGGGGCCGACTAGGCTAATACAAGGCACATGACTACACCCACTGGGGACAGCTCGAGAGAAAGCCAAGAATTGTCCTGGGCTGAGTCCCTCCCCTGGCTACCTCCCTTCCATTTTCTCAACTCGCTGAACTCCCGGGACAGAATTCAAATGCACCAGCTCTTTTTATATTCCCTCGGAGAGCTGGTTCCTCGTGATTTCCCCGAGGCCGTGGCAACCGCTAAAGTGAGGGCCCCTGGGGCTCACAGGGGTGCCACCATTCCCGCCAGGAGTACAGAGGCACCCTCAGGAGCGGCAAGGCCGCGTGACTGATTAAGAAAACATCCTGGACGGGACAACTCCCGGCACATCCACATACCAGCCACCAGATGGCAGCACAAACCTAGCACAGCCCTCCCTTCTAAGAAAAGGGCTTTATTTTTCTTCACCAAATCGAGCCCACAAGGGGGTGTAGCTGTTGACTGCAATCCTGCTGGTTGCCTCCCACATGAGATTCTGCAGACAGCCTGGAATTTGGGAGATCTGAATGATGTATGGCTTCACCGCCCACCCAGTCCTGGAGGCTGCTGGCTGGGCCGTGGATGGGGCAGCACGGCGGCAAGCAGCAGATCCCCCAAACTAGTCTCTGATACAGATACGGGTGTGGGAGAGGGTACGGCCAGGAAGTCACTGCCGACAGGGGTGTGCGCACCAGTGGGAAATGTGCTTCCTGGCCCAGAACCTGGGAACAAGGAGTGGCAATGGGCAGGAAGGCAGCCCCAGCTGGTAGGAGACTGAGAAAGAAGGAACAGGCACAGCGGGAGCTGCGGAACAGACATATGCTGGAATTTCCCAAAAAGCCTACCCAACGGGCGCATACTGGAAGTGGGGGGAACTGTGGGAGACCACCTCAGCTTGAAAGTCCCCCAATATCTAAACCCTCCCAGATGCTCCGTATGTGTCTGGGACCTAAATAATGGAAGGTGCCAGTGTAGTTTCTTAAACGAGCCTGGCCCTGCCGCCCACTTCAGCTCCCAGCCTCTCCCTTCCCCCACAGAGCTCGGGGACCTCAAAGCCCTGACTGCTCACCTGGGGCTGATACGCTTGGCCACCACGATGATGTCGCTGACACTGGCAGAAGTCTTCATCTTGGCCCCAGAGCCCATCGTCATGGCAACAAGTTTTTCTGTCAGAGTGTGACAGATCTAACACAGCAGGGGGAAGAGAGGTGATGAGAGGTGGCTCGGCTCCTCCAAGGGCTTCTGCCACCCCCCCCCACAAAGACAAACACAGCCCCCGCCTTGGGTCCCATCACACAGCTGGGCCCCCTAACCTAATGGGCAAATTGAAGTGAAAAGTACACAGAGGTGAGAGGAAAAGCGGTGGATGAGCCAAGCGTCCAAAAGCCGAGAACAGGGCCGGGTGAGGAGGGAGGGGGAGGAACCTCAGATCAGGGTCAGGGTTTCGGCTTAGAGAAGTCTAAGCTGAAATAATCTGTCTAAGAAAAATCATGTGCCCTAATGTCACCATCTCGCTTGGGGGAAAATCCGATTTTCTCTTTCTCTTCCTTCACCTCCTGGTTTAGTCCTCCGAAAGGACAAATATCTCCCATGGGGCACCCTCAGAAACCCAGCTGGACAAAGGGCAACTGTTCCCTTTAAGCACATCCTCCAAGGTGGCACCTATTTCAGCAATTTTCTGGGTAATATATTAGCATGTTTGTCAAGAAGATGATTAAAGAGTCATGGAAAAATGGCAGGAAAAAGGCAAGACTATGACCCCCACCAGTGCTGGCCGCCCCCAAAGCTTCGTTCCCCGCTTCCACGCCTCCCCAATGTTAGAATCCGGATGTTCTCTGTCCCTGGCAAAGAAGTCCCATTACCTGCCTTCTACCTGGGGCTGGAAAGCAGAGGGCAGAAAGAAGCCCGAGAGCCCACCCAGGAGAGAGCCCAGTTGCCTCCCTGGAGCCCCCGCCACAGGGACTCAAGGACAGGTGGCCAAGCAAATGGGCCTGGAGATCCCAAGAGCAAAGCGAGAAGCCTCTCCTTATCTGAGGACCCAGGATGGACCACGGATTCCAACCCAACAAGACGCCTCCTGATTCATCCCCTGCCTCAGGTGTCATTCCTCCTCCTCCTCCTCTCTCAGGCAAGGGCAGGGGACAAAACCCAGTGCCAGGACACATTCTGGTTGGGAAAAGGGAGATGTAACATGGGCTTTATTGCTCTAGTCATTAGAAATGTCTATCTATAACTGTATCTACCCAAAGAGCTTCTTGGAATTAAATAATAAGCCTGGACTCTGTGACAACAATTTCCTACTAAGAACTTCTTTGTCCTCCAAGAGAGACAGCTGAAGAAGAGGTGGGATGAAGGACTTCTTTTTTTTGGTGAGGAAGACTGGCCCTGAGCTAACATCTGTCCATCTTCCACTGTTTTGTATGTGGGACACCTCCACAGCATGGCCTGATGAGCGGTGCATAGGTCCGAACCCAGGATCCAAACCCAAGAACCCCAGGGCACATGAACTTAACCACTATGCCACCAGGCTGGCCCCTGAAAGACTTTTTAATATCTTGTACTGAATTACACTGAAAAAAAGATAAAGCTGTCTTTTTTGAAATCTTGAATAATTACTAGACAAAGAGATAAATGTGTGGTTTCCCAGGTTACTGAAATGAAGAAACCAACAATATTCGCAAAGAGCCAAATATTTCACTATGAGTATTATTCTATCAAGCAAGAATTGAAAAACAAAAGCTGAAACTATAAAAATTACCCAAAACTATAAAAATTACCCCAAATGCAAATTGGATGCAATTTTCCACCCAGTCCTGGAGGCTGCAGGCATTAAAAGAAAAAAATCTGGGGGCTGGCCTCATGGCCTAGTGGTTAAGTTCAGCACACTCCACTTCCACGGCCCAGGTTCAATTCCTGGGAACAGACCTACTCTACCCACTTGTTGGCGGCCATGCTGTGGCAGCAACCCACATACAAAATGGAGGAAGACTGGCACAGATGTTAGCTCAGGGTGAATCTTCCTCAAGCAAAAAGAGGAAGATTGTGGGGCCAGCCCCGTGGCCAAGTGGTCAAGTTCACATGCTCCGCTTCTGCAGCCCAGGGTTCGCAGGGTCAGCTCCCAGACACAGACCTATATACAGCTCACCAAGCCATGCTGTGGTATGTCCCACATATAAAAAAAAAGGAAGACTGGCAATAGATGTTAGCTCAGGGCAAATCTTCCTCAGCAAAAAAAGAAAAGAAAAAAATCCACCTTCAAGTTGAAGTACCCATGGTTTGGATTTTTAACACTGATTGTCCCATTTGGCTGGAGACTGTCACAACCAAAGAAGGCCAGTGAAAGACTTTCCAGTAATTAAAGAAGTCCAGATATGGAACTCAGCTTGATGGAAAGGGGTGAACTCTCCGTCCACAAGAGACAATGCCAAGGGAGAAGCCAGGAAGCCGTTTCCCCTTCAGCAGCTACAGACTTGGGCACATAGCTTTCTGCAGAGTCAGTGAAAATGTGGCTGGGGACTACCTATGCAGTCTTTCCCACAGGTCACTGCATTATGAGGACCAGGTGAAATAAAGCCTTTAAAGGGCCTCAAGAATTCTAAAGCATAACAGACAGTGCAGGTGGGAGTGCAAGTAAACAGTAGAAACTCCAAGCATCAGGCATATTAAAAAAGCCCTCTTGTAGGGGCCAGCCCAGTGGCGTAGTGGTTAAGTTTGCCTGCTTCACTTCAGTGGCCCGGGGGTTCATGGGTTCAGATCCTGGGCACAGACCTATGCACTGCTCATTGGGCCATACTGTGGTGGTGTCCCACATACAAAATAGAGGAAGATTGCCACAGATGTTAGCTGAGGGCCAATCTTCCTCACCAAAAAAAAGGCCCTCTTGCCAAGGTTCAGAGCCCTCCCTAAGGTCCTTTTCAACTCTCTCAGTCTGTGCACAGGGGTGCTTTGGGGACCGTCCCTCCCCCCCCACCCCATCTCCTAGGGAAATCAAAGTGTATTACCTTCAAGATGGCAATGCAGTGGGACATGAGACCCCTGGGGAGACAAGAAGAATTTGTCAGTATGTCCCTATAGAGACCCACCTTCCTGCAGCCACCACCTCTGCTCCTCACCACCGGAGAGCAGGGACACGTCACTGTTAAAATGAACAGGTCCAAGAGCTAAACAAGGACACACCCTCTCTCCTTTCCCTTCCCCCCACCCTACACCCGACCGACTCTCCCATTAGCGCTACTCCCGCCCATCAAGCCATGTGTTTTTATGACCCTGAGCTTCTAATACTGTTCCCATCTGCCCAGTGCTTCCTTCCCCTCATGCTCAGCCTGGTGAAAAGCCTCGTCTTTCAAAGACCCAAGTCCCAAGGCACCTACTTTCGGACAGCCCTCATGAAACCCACGCCCAGCTCCCCACCAGGCAGCTCTAGACGTTGCGTCCTCCATGTGCCCCCGGCACTGGGCACAGAGGCCCCCTATGGTGTCTGAGATATTGTGTTGAGTAGAACTCTGCCTCCCCCATCAGTTTAGTATCTGCACTGCTGGCCCCAGGGCCCTGCACAGAAAGCCCCCTAACATCTGCCCGGTGAACAGACCACTAAACAATGGGGAATGAAGTGGAATACACTCCTCAGGTCCCTGAGGGAGACAGAACACTAACGCTTCATCCCTGGAGCCAGAGCGTCAAATTCACGGGCACCCCAAGGACAGGCCAAGCACATTGGGGTGACTTTATAACAACTTTGGTCACACATCTACAGGCCTCAGTGTTCAGGTCTATAAACCAGGGCAGGGGGCGAGGATGAACAGCGTCGCGTCACATGCCGATGTCCCCCCCACACTGCGGGCAGGGGAAATGGGAGCAAGTGACAGGTGCTCCTGGAGGCTCAGGGAGCTAGAGAAGGGCACCTGGAAGCCATCCCCAGGGGGCTGTAGGAAAACAAACAGTCCCCAAGGCCTTACGAGGCATCTTCGATCCAGTCTTCGTTCTCCAGAATGGCCTCGATGTGGGGGTTGGTGATGACGACATCGTCCAGTTCTAACTCAGAGGGCTCAGACTGGGTCTCCATGGCGCCGATGAGGTCCACGATGGGCCTGGAAGGAAAAGCCCCCAGTGAGTGGTTTCATGATGGGTGACTGCTGCTGACCCTCTCCTCATCGAGGCCCACATGCCCCCCAAAAGGATGAAGGGGGTGAATAAGGTAAAGCAGGGACCACTGGTCCTGAATCCAAACCTAACCCTAGTGGGACTGAAGGTGCGGGCAGGGCAAGCGGGAGACAGGGACTCAAGGAGGCAGACTGGGCGTTAAAATGAAAGAAAAGGGAAACAGAACGAGAAAAACCACTAAGAGAAAGAGCAGGGGTACAGCCATAATAATTACAAAGATGCATTAGATAGGGCTGCTCCTTCAGGACAAAATAACATCCTCTTATAACTTATTTTCCCCTCGAGCCCACCTTTACAGAGAAGCTGAAGGTCCTATTACCCAAATCGACCTGTACCCCCTACTTGGTCTGCAGAATCGCTCTTGGGAACCACCTTGGTCCACCCCCACAACCCTACCCCTTCGTAGCCTACACTGGAGAAGTGGGAGAAGGAACACCACCTTCTACTGTACAACAGGGTTATTTAAAACACAAGACGCCATAGCATTCTTTTCAATAGCAGAGCTGTCCTGTCATATAAATGGGCATTTACTAATTATTAACCATTCAACAGAGACACTGAGAGGATTCAGATAGAGGGTAGGAGAAGCAAAGGGTTAGTGGCCGTGGTCCTTTAAGGATCTATCAATGAAAACATCCCTAAACTGAAAATGGGATTTCACTTAGAAAATACATTTCGGGGCCGGCTCCGTGGGAGTGGTTAAGTTTGAGCGCTCTGCTGCCGTGGCCCAGGGTTCACATCCTGGGTGCGGACATGGCACCGCTCATCAGGCTACGTTGAGGTGGCGTCCCACATCCCACAACTAGAAGGACCTGCAACTAGATATACAACTGTGTACGGGGTGGGGGGAAGGGGGGTGTGGTTTGGGGAGATAAAGCAGAAAAAAAAGAAAAAGATTGGCATCAGTTGTTAGCCCAGGTGCCAATCTTAAAAAAAAAAAAAGAGAGAACCGTAGTACCAATCCTCCTTGATGAGTGAGAGGGAAGTCCTCTTTAAAAAAAAAAAAGAAAAGAAAATACATTTCACATGCAGCGCATCATGAAGAAATCTGCGCAGAGAGAGAAAGAATCCCACGCTGGGATTTCACGACGCCGAGTGTCAGTTGCTTAGACACACGTGGCTGAAGCGTGGGCATGGTATTTCTGTTCCCGTGAGTTTGGTCGGAAAGGGACTTGGCTTGTCCAAAGGCTAAGTGAGGTGGCTAGTTGGGATAGACGGCCACACCTTTATGCTAGGTGAACACGTTCAGTCGCTGTCTCATGAGTTCAAGGACAGAGTCGGAGTTGCCCAGGATGTGGAGGACTGAACAAACATTCTGCTACTCTGAGGTCTTTATCGGGAAGGACAGCCTTCAGGTACCATTTTAGAGACAAAAAGCTGAGCGAGAGTGGCCCAGCACCAAACTTGCTTTTGTTCTGTTGCTCCCCCAGGGCACAGCCCATCTCTCCTCCCACCCCGCCCCCTCCTCCCTGGGCCACTCACTTGGAATCATAGCGCTGCAGCAGGTCCCGAGGCCGGCAGTAGCGCTGCCTGCAAACCACCACCAAGGCTGCAAAGGAGGCCAGAAAGATGGTGGCCAGCACGCCTATGGCTACAATCACCACGGTCTCCATGCCTCCGGGTGGCTCCCTCAGTCCCGCTCACATCCCCCGGGTGCACTGAAGCTGGAGAGACACAAGGGCAGAGCCAGCCTGGTAAAGACGCTGCGCAAGGGCTGGCCACGTGGCCGAGTGGTTAAGTTCCTGTGCTCCGCTTCAGTGACCCAGGGTTGGAATCCTGGGCGCGGACACGGCACTGCTCATCCAGCCATGCTGAGGCGGCGTCCCACATGCCACAACTAGAGGGACTCACAAGTAAAAATACACAGCTATGTACTGGGGGGCTTTGGGGAGAAAAAGAAAAAATAAAATCTTAGGAAAAAAAAAAAGGGAGACGCTGCCCAAGAGTGGGACAGCGGGGTCTTCAGGGGGTGAGGGTGGGGAGCTAGGTTCCCCAAGTCACCTGCAGAGTCCTGAGGGCCTGGACAGAATCAAGATGCATTTTATGTCATGCCCCCAAATTTGCCTTTTCCTTTATTAACAGAGTTTGCTCCCTAGTTGGACCAGGACGGCCTTTTAAATCTGGGACGAAAGGAAACATTTTCACTAGCTCTGTTGTTATCACATCTACCCCAAGTGCATGAAAGAATACCCACCCAAGAAGGAGAAGGGCAGGATTGTATTACTGAGGGTCTGCTCTGTGCCAGGCACTCTCTCTGTGTGAACTCTTCTAACGAGCCTCCGAGGTAGGTATTAGCCTCCCCATTTTACAGTTGAGAAAACTGAGGTTTGGGGAGGTTAAGCTGATGAAGTCAGGAAGCAAAAAGCCATCCACTCAAACTGAGATGAGCATTCACCTCCCTTTTCCCTTCTAAGGAGGAAAGAGGTTTCTAGAAATTCTAGAAAAAGTTTTTATTGTCAGTTTCAGTGTTGGAAACTTAACAACTGGTATTAAAGTGTCCCTTGGCTATTGCCTGTTGTCATTCAGGAGGTTCTTTCAAACCTATTTTAAACCCTAAGCCAGAGGAACCAGGGCTTCTCAGCGAAGGAGGTATTCACAAGGCAATCTCACTGCGGGCCTCCCACTTGTGTCCCTTTGAGCAAGTCTCCTCCCCTCTCTGGGCTTTACTCTCTCCACCTGCAAAAAAGGGTGCTGTGACCCAGGAGTCTCTAGGACCCCAGGATGGTGCCTCTCCTCCACGTGGATTTAATTCTATGCTCCATGTCTTAGAGAGTTCAAATATTCCTACTGTCATTCAGTAAGTACTTATTGATCATCTACTATGCACCAAGCACTGGTCTGGTTTCTGGAGATTACGGATAAATGGGCCCCAAACCTTGAGCAACTGGTGTGAGAGGAGGACAGGCAGATATTTCAACTCCATGTGCCTGTGCCACATGCAGAAGTACACAGAAAAGAGTAACAGCGCTTGCATGAAACTTTCTGCAAAAGCATTCTTCACATGGCAGGGAATGCTGGAGCTGGGTTTTGAAGGCTAAGTAGGAGTTTTCCAGGTGGATAGGGTAGGGTCTTGGCTGGCTCAAAGTGCCAAGGAGGCCTTCTCAGAGGTCCCACAGAGCTCCTCTCCCACCTGGAGCTCACACCTCCACAAGGTTGAGAAGGCTGGGGTCTATCTTTTTCATCTCTGATTGGGGGTGTGGGGCGGGGGATGATTCTCAGGGTCTTCCTCAGTTTCTCTAGATGTGTTTCTCTATGCCGCCGCTCCTAAAGGACTACCTCCTTTAGCCCTTTTTCTTTCCTCCTCCTCTCATTTCTCACTGTCTTTGTCTCTCTCTCCATTTTTCCCTCTCTTTTCCTCTGCGCTCCTGGCGTCCCCTTCCCCCTCCCTCAGTCTCCCCTTCTCAGTATTTCCTTTCCCCTCCCCCGCCCCTGGGCCTCCAAGACCACCCGCTTTGTTCCCCTCTTCCTGTGCGTTTTGAGCGTGTCTCTCCGAGCGTGCATGAGCTCTCTGAGTTCTGCCGTCTCTCTCCGTGATCTGTCTGCATGAGTCTTTCTTGGTGTGCTTTCCTGTTTCTGTGTGTTTTCTTCTCCGTGTGTTTCAGGATGAGTTTTTCTCCGTTTCTCCCTTTCTGTCCCTGTATGAGCTGGTGTCGGTCTTTCTCTCTCTCCCTTCCCCTCGATTGGGTTCTAAATCCACAAGGATAAAACAGACCCAAGACCCACCTCCTTCCCCTGCCCGGCCCCCCAGAACACCCATCGGGACACCCAGGACGGAGGGAGGGACCCCCACCCAGCTAGGGCGCGCGCCGCGCGGGGCTCAGAGGGCTCCCGGGCGTGCAGCTCCAACTTGCCCAACTTGCGGGCCCCGCGGCGCCAACAAAGCGGCGGCCGGCCCGGCTCCCCTCCCCCAGGGGGCGGCCGAGGTGGCGCCCCGCTGTCCCGCAGCCCGCCCGCCGGTCCCCGCGCCCACTCCGGAGGGGGGCTGCGCTGGGGGCGTCGCCCGGAGCCCTCCTCCCGCAGCCCGGGCGCGGCGGGGCTCACCCACCTCAGGCGGCGGCTGCAGGACGCACGCCGGCGGCGCTCCCGTGGCCGGGCCCCCCGATGGCAAAGTCCGGGCGCGGGACTCGGGCGCCTCCTGCGAGCGGGGCATGCCGGGAAGGAGCTGGGCTGTCCAAAGGAATCAAGATAAAGTCCCCCGCGCGGCCAAACCCCCGGAGGAGGCGCGGGAGGGGGAGGCGCCGCCCGCCGAGCATCCAAATCCCCCGCTGCCAGGCGCCGCCGTCCCCGCCAGGCCCCCCCAGGCGGGCCGGGGGTTGGGACCGCGGGAGGCCTGGGCAGCTGGGAGGCAGGAGCTCAGCGACCCAACAGGCGGTCCTGGCGCCCCCGCGCCAGGCCGGGCTGACAGAGGGGAGGGAGGCGTGGAGGGTCCCTGCCTCCCCTCCCCCCCCCCCAGCCCCTACCCGGGCTGGCCATCCAGTAGGGGCCAGGGAGCACGAGCAGTTTCCACAGTGTGACTGGTCAGTGCGCGAGTCTGCTCTGCTGCACTGCCTGGTTTAAATCCTGGCTCTGCCACTCACTAGCTGTGGGCGGCCTATTTCACCCCTCTGTGCCTTGGTTCCTTCATCTGTAAAATGGGCGACTGCTTGTAAGCATGCTCAGAGTTGATATAACGGTCAAATGACATGATGTGTGCCATGCATTGAAGAGTGCCTGGTCCAGGGTAAATGGTGAATCAGCGATAGCTCTTATGGCCTCATCCATGCTGGCCAGGGACAAGCAGGCCCACCCCCAACGATTGCCCTGCAAGGAGCAAGAGTAGAAATGCAGGACCTTGGCTGGCTGTCCTGCCCCTTCTGTTTGCACTCTATTCCACCCCATGCCAGAGGGGGACTCACATGCATTCATGGGGATGCAGCCTGCAAACAGCCTTCCCTTGGCCATCCCTCAGACCTAAAGATGCCCACATGGGGTGGGACAAGCTGCCCTTGGGAGGATGGAGGCCCTGGAAGCAGGTCGGGGGCTTCTTGGGCAGGGATTTCCAGAGTCCAGAGTACCAGGAGCATGGTCTAGAAAGAGGCAGGAGCTGGAGATGACCATCCCCCTTGGGCCTTGAACTCCTAGCCCATTGAGGAAGAGGCAGGACCAGAACAGGGCCAACGAGAACCTGGGGCCCAGGGCACGGGCCTGGTTGACCAGTCTAAGCTCAGTACCGGTAATAAGTACCAAAGGCTGCAGACAAGGTCCCAGGCAGCTTAATGCAGACTCTGCAAACTGGTAGCCCTGGGCCACATCCAGCCCACAGAGGTGTTTTTTTGGCTCATAGTTCTTTAAAAAAATCATTCAGTTGCCAACATTTTTAAAAATCAGGAATTTCACTTACACCTCTAGATTTCCAGCTTCTCTGGAAAATTCCTAAGATCTCTCAAAATGCAGCCCACATTCCATTGGTAGCAACAGTAGGAGAGGGGTGGTTGAGTGTCCCGGCTTGCTGTCCTGGCCCACTGCTCCCCACTGCATACAACACATGCGCATGCACTCCCACCTCACTCTTTTTGTTAAGTGCCTGGCCCAGTGAGCCAGTGAGGTTCCCCACCATCAGCACTCAGAGACAAGAAGGCTGAACGATGATTTTATTACCCTCTAAAATGCTTTCACAGAGAGGCCAAACCTGTGTAAGGAAAGTGGTCTTACGTATCAGCAATCAGAAGGGCTCACTGGGGACAATAAGGGTTTCCTTTTCTTGGAGATACTCTGAGAAGAAGGGAGTGGTATTTTTGTCTTGGGTGGTTTAGACACTTTTGACTCTGTAGGAGAGATGTGAAAGAAAGCTGTAACCTTGGGGAGTTTGTAACACAAGACTTATAAAGTTTGTAAAGACTTACCAAAACAAACAAATAAACCAACCAAAAAAATAGTTCAGCTGCTGCCTGGAGCTGACAGTGTAAATGTCCCAACTGACCACCCACTCCCTAGCTGTGGGGGGTACAGGGTAGTACTTAGGTTGGGTCAGCGCCTTTCCTAGCCAGCTCTCTCCTTCTAGCACCTCCTGCCATCCCAATGCTCCTTGAAGTCTCCCTGGATTAATCTGAGAAGACCTTGTGTGACACTCAGTGTTCTTACTTGTAAGCAATAGAAACTGATTGATCGTTCCACGTGGAAAGGGGACTTGTTGGAAGGACATGGGTTGCCCACAGAATCAGCAGGAGACTGAAGACCCAGATTAGGAAATGGGCTCCAGGGGCTGGGCACCACTGCCCTGAAAAGATTGTGACCCTCTCTTCAACATTATCCTTCATCCCAGATTCAAAGTCCTGGGTGGGACCTCACCCTGTCTGCTTCCACTGCGGGAGGTAAGGCACAGGCGGTATCCTGCCTTCCATTGTCTCCGCATGCAAGGGGCTTTCCCCAACAAAGGTAAGAGGGATGGGTGCAGGACAAACACCCCTACATATGGCCTCTCCCCACTCAGTCCGAACATCAAACTATTGCAAGGGTCTCTAAATTGAGAGCTGAACCCTATGATTAGAGAGGAGAAACAGCAGGTGGGAAATGGTGCTGACTGTGGTGAGGGGGGAAAAGGCTCGGCTCCTGGCTGGTGGGTGCAAGACTGTGCTCTGCCTAGACAAGGAGGAAACATTTGTTGAGCACCGACTAGGTACCAGACTCTGATTAGGCATCTTCCATGCCTTATCCCATTTGATCTCATCAACCCTGAAAAGTCAGTCTGATTATGTTTCAAGGCAGGAGATGGACTCGGAAGGATAAAGCAACTTCCCTGAGCTCTTTCAGCTTGTAAGTAGTAAGGCAGGGAGTGGACTCCCCAGCACTGAAGCCCAGACCACCCAAAGCCGGAAACTGCTAGCTTTTGCAGTGACCTGGGTATCAGCTAGCTGCTTGTCATGGCCTGGCTATGGCTACCACAGATAGGGCCACTCTATCCCAGTTTCACATGCACCCCATCCTCAAAAATGCACTCACTCTGGCCCTGGTGTGAGCCAGGTATCTACTCTTCTGCCTGTCCCATCTTGATATCCTTTCGTTTTGTTTTTTTCCTTCTGATGCCTGCTGCCTAGCTGTCTCTGTGTCGTGTGAAGCTACTGGGTGACCCTTTTTGCAGCACCCATTGCTGTGTTATGTCCTCGTAATAAACAGGTGGGGACAGGGCTGCTTGGCAGACTGGATACCAAGCACTGAAGATGCTCATGCTCATCCACTCTGGGCAGCTGAGTGCCCCTGAAAGACAGCTCAGAAGACCAAGGTGGGAAAGGAGACAGGTGTGGATCAGCTACCTTCCCCTCCACCCCCAACCCCTATCTCTGGGCAGCAGCCCCTTCCTTCCAGACAGGCAGGACCAGTCAGGCGCAACAAACCCCTCCTGCCCCAGCAAGAAAAGCTTCTCACACTGCCTGTAACCCTCACTGAACCCTCCTGACCCACCTCCGGGCCATTCAAGGGACAGCAGATTGACATCCTTCGCCCCTACCAGGTAGGAGATTAAGACGAGGAGCTGAGCCAGCTGAGCCAAAACTGCGACTTGAGCTCTGCCTCCTCCAGTTAGGGGCTGTGTGATCTTAGCTCCCTCAGTTTAATCTGGAGAATGGGGATGCCAGGAAAACCTGTGGCCTACAGTTGTTTTGAGGATCAAATGAGATAGAGTGTTTAAAGCGCTCATCACATAGAAAGTAGAACACTGGTTGCTAGGGGGTGGCAGAGGAAGGAATAGGGAGTTATTGTTTAATGGGTACAGAGTTTCATTTTGAGAAGATGAAAAAAGTGCTGGAGAGGAAGGGGGTGATGGTTGCACAGCAATGTGAATGTGCTTAATGCCGGTGAACCGTATAGTGAAAAATGGTTAAAACTGGTAAAGCTTATGTTACGTATATTTTATCACAATTTTTTTACAAGTGCTCATCACAGTACGACATGGAAAAAAATGGGGCCTCCTTGATGTTCCTCAAGCATGCCTCACTCACCCCACATCGGGGCTGGGCTGTGCCCGGGAGGCAGGCCTCAGATTGCCCTTCGGGGCAGGATGCACGCTCCATTTCCATTTCTTGATCTTCATGCTTGTTAAATAGGTGGATCCACTTCTTGAACATTCCCTGATGAAGACTGGTGCGCTTTCCCATCTGCCTGGAAGGCTTATCACCGTTATCCCCTGGCTCACTCCCTCCCTTTGCTCAGGCGTCTGCTCAGAGTCACCTCCACAGAGCCGTCTTCCCTGATCACCCCATCTACAGGGGTACCTCCTGTCCTCCGCCCTCCCCTGGCCCTCATGTGGTTTTTTAATGGCATTTATCACTACCCAAGAGTGCACTAGATATTTGTTTAGTGTTTCTCCACTTTCAGAATATAAGCTCCGTGAGGGCAAGGACTTTACTGTCTTGTTCCCTGCCAACCCCCACTATCTAGAACAGTGCCTGGCACTTAGTAGGTGCTCAAGAAACACTTGTGGCAGGAGTGAAAATAAAGCGTGGCTATTGTCACAGTCATTCTACAGTGGGGATAGGAACTCTAGACCATTCCCAGCATGGGAAGCCCTCTGGGGCTCGGCAGCCACTGGAAGGTTTAAGACAGGAGGGTTAGGCCCGTGGGAAACACTCAGAAAGGATAAGGCAGCAGCATTGGAAAAGAAGGAAGGTTGACCTGAATTAAAAAGTCACAATTTTAAATCCCCAATCTGACCGTGAGTCTTGTTTTGAGTGTTTGGGCCCTTTTATGGGCTAGTGATCAACTTTCCAGGGAGAGGCCAGCCAGGGAGGGGTTTGTGTACACACAGGTCAGGCCTTTGCTCAGCTGTGGGCGTGGACAGAGACCATGTTGAAAGCCAGTCCTTGCAGGAGCAAAAGGCAGCAAACTTTAGAACTGCTGGACCTGGCCAGAGCCAAGGGGCAGAACCAGGAAGCTGGGAGAAAGGAGAAGGCAGGAGGAGGCTGCAGCTAGCAGGCCGGGCTGGGCCAGGATCCCCACTGGGAACAAAGGTCAAGTTTGCATTTCCTCTAAGTCAAGGCAACTGGACCAGGGAGACAGAGACCATAAATGGGGATTTCCCCAGGGACATTAAGGTGTGGGCACCTGGGCAATGGTGGCGAGCAGGGAAAACGATACTCTTGGCGAAAACACTTAAAATCCTCAAAAAACTTTTCTAAAGAACTCTAAAGGCAAATTTCACAGCTGTCCTCTCTTGCCCATTTTAGTATTTTGCCACACCTCTTCAGAGTCAATGGAACTCTCTCTTGCTTTATGTATTTAGGGGGTAAAGAGCACATGTGTATAAGGAGAAATAACATCTCATATTTTATTTAATTCAGACAAGGTTGGTTCAAGAATGGATTGAAGGGGCCGGCCCTGTGGCCGAGTGGTTAAGCTCATGCACTCGGCTTCGGCAGCCCAGGGCTTCACTGGTTCGGATCCTGGGTGCGGACCTAGCACTGCTCATCAAGCCATGCTGGGGTGGCATCCCACACAGCAGAGCCAGAAGGACCTACAACTAGAATATACAACCATGTACCACAGGGCTTTGAGGAGAAGAGAAAAAAAAAGAAGATTGGCAACATATGTTAGCTCAGGGCCAATCTTTGGAAAAAGAATGGATTTAATGCTATCAACAAAGAAAAGTCATTTGGGTCCAGCTTTAAATCTGATCCATCAGCATCTCCTCCTTTTACTGCTTCAAAATAACTGTGTTCATCACAATCGCTGCCATTTTTTACACTTTTTATGTGCCAGTAGTGTGCTAAATGCTTTACATAGATTCTATACTTATTACAACAATCTCTTACAATAGGCTTCATTCTCCCTCACTTTACATATGAGGAAGCTGGGGCTCAAAGAAGTTAAATATGTTTCTACAGCCAGTAAGTGGTAAAGCTAGGATCTGAACCAGAATTGTCCGACTGAAAGCTGTGCGTTGTCACCCAGCACCTAGCATGGTGCCTAGCCCATAATATATGCCCCAAATACTTGGTTTGGAACTACCTGAATTGATGAGTTTTCAACATACCACTCATTGAGTGCCTACTCTGTTCCAGGGTTTTACAGGCAGCACCTCATCTAATTGTCTCAACAATCTGTTATTGGACAACCAACAATCAGGGAGGTAGGAAGTATCTCCATTGCACACAGGGGGACACTGACAACCTGGGAGGTTCCGTGACTTGTCCGAGGTGCCACAGGTAGTAACAGGTGGAGCTGGGGTCTGAAGCTAAGTCTGTCTGGCTCCAAGGCCTGTTGGTGTGCTTCTCCTTACACGCTCCTCCCTCTGTGCTCTCTCAGTCTTGGAAGGGACATCAGCCGCCACCTTGCCTCTGATGGACCGCCCCCCGCCCCGCCCCCAGTGATCACCTCTAATGGAATTTCATTGCCATTCAGTTTTTCTTTCTCCTTAAAACGTATGAAGTCTACCTTACTGTGAAAATCTAATAATAACGCTTTAAACCAAAGCACCATGTCGATGTAAGAAACATTTTCATGTACGTTATTTA
The DNA here is from genome assembly GCF_037783145.1 of Equus przewalskii. Taxonomy (NCBI): domain Eukaryota; kingdom Metazoa; phylum Chordata; class Mammalia; order Perissodactyla; family Equidae; genus Equus; species Equus przewalskii. The sequence goes on from NC_091840.1 coordinate 39,726,804, forward strand.
ACTTTCACTACCCTGTGCAGTGGGCATTGCCATCATCATTTTACAGATGTGGAAACAGATGTGGTCAACTGATTACCTGACCCCAAGTTCAGCGCAAGCTCTTTCCACTACACCAGGCTGCCCTGAAGTTCAAAGTCAACTTCCAGCTGGGGATTGTGAGAGAAGAGGTGGGGAAGAGGGTTCGAGGTGAGTCAGACAGTCTTCCTTCATTTCTTGACCACCTTAGAAACCATCCTCCTCACCTGCCCCACTCCAGGGTTCACGCCTCAGAGACACACCTCCATTTCTCCCTCTGGTGCTTGGACTTAAAACCTGACTTGCTAACCTCTGAAAGTGAAAGATAAATAGGAGGTCCTAGTAAAAGGTAATTAGAACAGTAAAAGTACCTCAGGTCATTGTAAAAGGGGCTAGGCATCCTATCTCAGTCCTCTTTGTATTTACTATGGGTGGAACAGCCCCTAACTAAGGGACCCAACTCCTTGGCCCAAAAGTCTAGCCCAATACCTATGATGGGTAACAGGACTAGGGAGCAACCCAGGTTTCCCTCTAGACTAAGCCAGATCCCAGTCCTTGGGGCAGGAGGAGCCTAGGCGGAGCCAGAGACATTAGGACCCTCTCAGATCCTGAGGTCAGTCAACTCTCAGGGGGAGGTAGAGAGAGGGGAGTCCTCACTCAGTTCTTGAGTCAGCCAGCATGATAACTCCCCAGGACAACGGTGGGCTGGAAGAGGCTTGTGTCACTACCTGGCGTTTGTCTACACCCTGGCAGGGCTTTGGGAACGCCCAAAGCCATCCTAGAATGCTTGTCCCGAATCCCCAGGACAGCAGGAACCTAGCAGAGAAGCCCAGGTCTGAGCTAACAGCCCCCAGACTGCCCTCAGTGCCTCGGCTGTCCACTTCTAGTTACCCCCTTGAGCAGCAGCCTCTCCATCCGCTTAGAGAGCGCTGGGACAGTCATAGGACAGGATCCCACAGAGACAACTATGGAGAGAATGCGGGAGGGCATGAGTGCCTCCCCATGGCGCAGAACCCCCCTGATTATTTCACACAAGGGTGCTTCAGGATCACCGACAACCCAGTGGTGCACTTCAAAGAGTGGTCACTGGGTGTCACCCCTGCTTCTTAGGCAAGTGCCCTCATGGGTTAGCTAACGCTAAAGGGTGCTGGAGAAAGAAAAGTCCTTCTTTAAGACTCACTTTACAAGCCTGACATCTTCTGGGCCTTCTGTGAACCCCACAATGTGCTCACCCGTCTCGTCCCCCTGCCCCTCCTGGCTGGCCTGGATTGCATGGTCCATCATGGAGCCACTCCCTTGCCCCTGTCTCCTTCCTGGCTCACTCAGCAGAACCCAAGCTGCATTCTCGGCACCGCACTGGAGCAGACACATGAGGCTGGAGCAGGTCCCACGGCAAGACTGGCTTTGCTTTCGACTCATGATCACAGACCTTAAACAGACACGCATTCCTGGTGAGCAATCTGTCCACATGAGTTCAAGTCTCACTCCCCCACTCCCTCTGAAAACAACTTCATATCTTATCTTCAAGCCTCCCGTGCCCCTCCTCCACTTTCACTTGTTCCATCAAAAAAGAGAAAATAGGTACTAACTTCCTCTTCTTTTCATCATCGAATCTCTAAACTGACCAACGTGTGTCCACATCTTCTCTTCCTTCACTTCTACTCTGAGTCCCACCCCCTCACCTTCTCAAGGTCCTGGATCCTTTGACTTTCTCTACTTTCTTCTGGATTAATATCTCCTTCTATCCTGGGGAATTCCCACTGGCAAACAATTAAGCTCTAGCATCTCACCTTAAATCTCTCTCTCTCTATACCAAGTGACTCTGGCTATCGGCCCATGTCTCTGTCCTCTTTCAGTGCTAAATTTCTCTTTTTGTCTCAACACCGTCAAAATAGTTGTCTCTACTGACAACCTCCCAGTCACCCTTCAGCCTCCTCAGATCTGCCCAATACCCACCCTGCTCCAGTGAGCTGACTTTCTCAAGGCCACTATGATCTCCATGTCACCAAATGCAACGGACATAAATATCTCCTTTTAACACTCTCCCCTGGATAGGGCATAGCAGACCGGACCACTTTCTCCCCTCTTGGCTTCCATGACACCACCTCCTCCTGACTTCTCAGATGTCTCCTCCTTGGTTTCCTTTGCCAGTTCTCCACTATCTGATTCTAAATATTAGAATTCCTATGGTCTTGGTTCTGGATCATCTTGTCTTTTCCTTTTTACCCCATCTTCTTAGGTAATCACACCCATTCCTGATGATTTATATATCCCCTTTTTATGCTGATGACACCCAAATTTGTATCTTTGGTCCAGCCCTATCAATTGACATCTCCATTTGCATGTTTCATGGGTGTTTAAAACTTAACCTGTACAGAATGGAATTCTCCCCCCAACACCTGTCCTCCTTCCTGTAGTCTTCTCTAAGTGACACCATCGTCCGCCACACTGCTCAAGCTCAAAACCTAGCAATCATCACTTTTCTATTCACTCCATATGCCCATTCCATTAGCAAATTCTATTGACTCTACCTTTTGAGGAAGAGTCAATAGATTTGCATTTCAAATCTCTTCACTTCTTTCAATCTTGACTGCTACCCACACTTACGCAGCCACTATCATCTCTCTGCTCAATTCATACAAAACATCTCTAACTAATCTTCCCATTTCCACACTCTCTTCAACCTATTCTTGACATAGTATCAACAGTGATGGACATGTTCTGTATCTTAATCTGGATATATATGTAAAACTTTGAGGTGTGCTTATAATTTGTACACTTTACTGGAGGTTACACCTCAACTAAAAACAAAAACAGGACAAAAAAGCTAAACAAGACGCCAATTCCCTAGTTAAAATCTTTCAGTGGCTTCACACCGCCCTGGAATAAAAACCCACCCCTGCCTGACTTGGCCCCAGCCTTTCTCTCCAACCTCACCTCCTACTGTGCTCTCCCTTGCTTGCTAGAACCCTGACTTTCATTTAATTTCTCTAACAAGCTAAATGCTTTCCTGCCTGCCTCAGGACTTTTGCTCAGGCTGTTCCCTCTGCCCAGAATCCTTCCCCATGCTTAGCACCTTCTCTTCCTTCATGTCACCTGCCCAGGCTTTTCCAGACCGCCATATCTAAAATATATCAGACCATTTATTCTTTCTGCTCCCAAATTATTGTATTTTATAATATTTTTTTTCCACTGTCGAGACCAGCTTATCCATCACATATTACGTACCTGCTATTATGCTAAGTGCTACGTAGATAACCAATACCATGAGCCCCATACTCAAAGAGCAAACAGATCTCTTTTCTCTTTATTTTTTATTTCTTGTAAATCAAGGTAGAGGTACTTAAATTAAAAAAAAAAAAATCATGAGTTCATTCCAGGGCAGCAGCCTCCACCCTAGAGGGGGAGGGGGCGATGATGGGTTGAACTGTGTCCTCCAAAAAGACAACAAGTAAGTTCAAAACAGGGGATAAGCATGCCTGAGAAAAATGTAAAAGCCATAACCCACAGGCATAACACCCACACACCAATAGAAAATGACTTTATTCTTTTTTTCACAAAATTAATTCAGAGGCTAAAACCACAGGACCCAGAGAGCAGGTGTGGGGCACCAGGACTCCTGGTGCAGCAGGTACATCTCAGATGCCTTGTTCTTCCAACTCAGCCTTCTGATATCCAACTTTTGTTTTTGACAAGTGCAATCATTTCAAGAACAGGGCCATTCAGAACCACTTCATTTACTCAAAAGCTCTTCTGAGAGGATCTCTGCTTGACTGCTTCAAGGATCTCTCGGCTGGTGACGGCTCTCCTGTGGTTGTAGAAGGACAGCCTAACCGCCTCCAGGCTAACCCGTTCCAGCCGCCAATCCTCCAGAGAGCCCAGGGCATCCAAGATCCAGGAGTACCCACTGAAGTCTGGGTGGGTCTGGGGGAGAAATGGCATGAGGGTGAGACAGAGACGAGAAGGCTTCCCATAGTGAGCGATTTATAGTCTACCCCAGCACCCATGCGTCTATGGCTTGTGTGGATTCGTGCACATGTGGAACCACAGGAACCACAAAAGGGACAACGGTGGGGATTTGATGCAAGAAACCTGGCCATTGTACCTGTCAGCTGTCTCTGAGGAAGTTGGAGGGAGAGGGGAATTTGTAGTTGGTGAGCAAGATAACTCGTGTCTGGAGAATACAGACTAACTCTGGTCACTTCAACTTTTGTACCTCAGTCTTTCCTAATAGAGTCAGAGTTAACATCCAACATGTTGTGGAGATGGAAAATATAATTTTAGTTTAGTGTATACTTTCACACTCTATATTTCATATAAGTAAGCACTTTAATGCTTCTCAATTTCCAGGCTGATGTCCTTGTGCCAACATGATCTCCAGCCAAGCTGGGACAGCTTGCTCTTCCTCAGATGTGTCTCTGTGTTTTCAGTCTCCATGCCACTGTTTATCTGTCACCTCTACCTACCATGCCCACACGCCACTCTACCTTTCAAATCCTAGCCATCCTTTAAGGCTCGTCCCCAGGAGCCATCTCTGGTATATCTGCCTTCCACACAACCTCCCACTGAGGACCAGAGCCCTCCGTGTTCTCAGAGCCTATCACACCGCTTCATGTCATTAGAGTTCTTGTCTAAAGTTCGAGAGGCAGCTGCAATAGTCAAAAGAATGCCCCCCTGAGAATCACTCACCCAGGCCTCTAATCCTACCTCTGTCTGGAAATGAGATGTCATGTAAGCAAGTCGTATTCTCGCGCCGGGCCTCAGTTCCTTTTTTGTGAAAGGAAATCCTTGAAGCGGGATTCGAAAGGCTTCTCCTGCATCTAATAACTTACAAGTATTTCCTCAATGTCCCTCCCTCACAGGATCACAAGCCCCATAATGATAGAGCCCCCACTGTTTTCATCTGAGCTGCCGGAGCAGCCCTGGCTCACGCTTAGACACGCAATACATTTATCCAACCCACATCTTGTTTTATCCCCACAGCACCCTGAGAGGCTGACCCAAGGCACAGACCCGACCTTTGGGAGGTTTGAAGAAGCAGAGCGGCCTGCCAGACCCACAAGGTCAAGCACAGGCCAAGAAAAGACTAACAACTAGAGGACTGCTTAGTCCAAATATTCCTATGGAGGGGCCCTTCTGGCCAAATGCAGGATCTCCAGCAGTGGTCCTCAATGGGGGCGATTTTGCCCTCCAGGGGATATTGCACAATAACTGTGGACATTTTTGTTGTCACAACAGGGAGGGAGCGTCCTACTGGCATTTAGTGAGTAGAGACCAGGGATGCTGCTCAACATCCTACAATGCACAGGACAGCGCATCCCCCACTCCCCCAACAACAAAGAATTATCCAGCCCCAAAATGTCAACAGCGCTGCGGTTGAGAAACCCTGCTCAATTTCATACACCTTCATACACCTTCTCTCCTTCTCTTTTCTTTCCTTATTCCCATTTTTCTCTTCTTCTCCCAAGGTAAGCAACAGATTCAAAATGATGCTACCGGAATACAGAGAGCTTTGCTACAATTACACACATGAGCACTCAGCCTTGCTTCATTGTCATGAAGAAGTAAAATCCAAAATCAAGCCTTAGCACATCTTTCATAGAATCTCCTCACTCTCTTCCCTATTGCTTCTTTTGAAGGGGGAGACTTTCCTGATTTTGTTTTCTATATTTTTTATGCCATGGGGTGAGGTTAGGTGGATGGCAAGCAGGAATAAGAGTGCCTACCCACTTAAGGAATATTCTAAGTACAGAGCACCATTTAATGAAAACCTGATATATGCAGCTCTTCAAAGTGATAGAACAGACGAGGTGGTGAATCCCCTCTCCCCAAGAAAAGGGGAGGGTATTTAAGAATCAGTTTACAGATTGCCTGTCAACAGACACAAGAAAAAAAGAGACACTGGAGGCTCAGGTGTTCAGAGTTGCTGCCAGTAGAAAGCAAGCCAAGCGGGAGAAGATAGCAGCCATTAGCAGATCCAGTTTATAGGAGCTGTTTGCACACAACTTAACTCAATGTGTGAAGAAGGATTCCTGTATCAGAATAAGTTGAAGTCAAGATCACACCCAGGGCCCCTAACGCGATCCCTGTCTTGGCCATTCTAAGCTTCTATAGAGAGTTGCAACTCACTTGCTTTAGGATTTTCCCCATGTAACTAAAATACGCCTCCTTCTTCTTCCTCCTCCTCTTTCCCAACAGCTGAGCTGGTCCACTCATACTTCTTTTTGGCTAGAATATAATTTGTAGTCTTCTTAGGGAATCTTAGGCCACGTAAGCAAATGAAGTACATGCGGAAGGCTTAATCCTTACACTTGTAGCTCAGAGCAGTGGCCTTAAGCAAGTGCACCCTCCAAAGAGGTTTTATAGGGAGAGCTGGAAGAAACTCTTTCCTAATAAAATCAGTGGTGACTGACTACACCTGCCAGAGATGCAGGCTCTCAGAATCCTTAAGAGATATTAGGTGTAGAGTCTAAAGCAGGCTGGTGTTGCATTCCTGAAAGGAGCATGAGGCGGGAAACAAAATCTTCAGCTTTCTGTGGCTTGCCCGGTGGCGCAGCGGTTAAATTCACACGTTCCGCTTCGGCAGCCCAGCGTTTGCCAGTCTGGATGCCAGGTGCGGACACGGCACTACTTGGCAAGCCACGCTGTGGCAGGCGTCCCACATATAAAGCAGAGGAAGATGGGCATGGATGTTAGCTCAGGGCCAATCTTCCTCAGCAAAAAAGAGGCGGATTGGCAGCAGATGTTAGCTTGGAGCTAACCTTCCTCAAAAAAAAAAATCTTCAGCTGTCTTCAGCTCTATCCCATGTGAAAGAGAGAACAACCAACTTTAATGTAATGGCCATCAATCTCCCAGGCCACACTCATCTCAGAAGGTATTCGTTTTCTGTGTGTAACTCTAGGTGTTCTTATTACAGTGGTTCTTAGCCACAAAAATTTCAGTTGAAAAGGACTGGGAGTGGAATGTAGGAAGCTGTGGTTTTCTAAAGCATCCCAGGTGAATCTAATAAGGAGCTAGATTTGGGATTCATTGATCTATAAAACCTTCCTAATACACCACCATGAGATGTGGGGCTGGGGTTGGGGTAGGGGGAGCCGCTTTTCATGGGCATCATGCTTATGCCCCATGTATTTGTATTTGAATTGGGAAAGAAATGTATCTCCTGAAAGGCAAATATGTACCTGGTTTTGCAACAGCAATTAGGAACTCAGGTGACAAAGCATAAATAGGAAAGCCAGGAAGTCACCCCACGTTCAAGACTGAATGTTGAGAAACTGTAGCTCCAGAGGCCGTGCGCTGCCTGCAATGAGCATATCAGCTCAGCTATAAGTGACCAGCCTGACACAAACCAAGAGAAAATAAGACAGCAGAGAACCAGGGTGTGAAAGGACGAGAAGAACCCGGTCAGAACAGACAGCCTTTCCTCTCCCACCTAGTTAGGAGCCGCATCAAAGCCCCGGTGAGGGGACTGGTGGATAATAACAGCAGTGTCAGCTTACACTTATTGAGCCCTAACTGTCCCAAGACCCCATGCTAAGTATTTAACACACTTTATCTCATTTAATTATCATAGCACCATTATGAGGTACGATACTAGTATTACTCTCACTTTACAGAAGAGGAAACTGAGTCTCAGAGGGCTGAAGTGACTTGTTCAGGGTCACGGACAGTACATAAGTGGCAGAACCAGCCCTTGGGCCTTTGCTTCTAACCCCATGCTCTACCACCTTGCAAACCTCAACACCAGAGCCCCACGATCCTTGTAGTTATAAGTGTGTGCCCTGCGCTGTTGCCACAGGGATGTATTCATTGATGGAGAACATGGGATGTAACTTATCCATAGTGGATGCTCAAGTCTTCTGAATTAATCACTTGATAACAACAACAACAGAGGTTCAACTGAACGCTTCTGTGAAAGGAAAAAGGAAAAAGTGGTTCCCTGGTGGTCAAAGCCAGGCGCCACCCACCACCTCAACTCCTACTATCATTTCACTAGCTTCATCTCTTATTATTTCTCTATTCAAAAACATAATATATGCATAGAGCATATATGAGGAAGTGGATTGGAAGTTTTAAGGCAAAGAAATAAATACAAACTGGCAGGTATCATCAAGGCTTCATGGGAGGGCGCTCTTCACTGGACTGGGGCAACGGGAAGGATCAGGCCAGGAGGGAACTAGATCAACAAGGAATGTCAAGGGGATGCTGGAGGGCATTTGGGGGAGGAAAAGAAGAACAGATGTGGTGTTGCGGTGGGAGTGTAGCACAGAAGGCCTGGCCAGGTGGCATTCACTCATTCAAAAATAGTCCACAAATTTTGACCCCCCGCTAAGTGCAAAGCCCATGGCTATGCATGGGAATGGTAATAAATCACCAGTAGGAATCACAAAACTCACACAGAAGAAAATCACCGGGTGATTAGAAGACTCACAGGCAGATATTAGAAATTTTAGTTTGCTAAAAAGGGCATGCAGTAAATTATTACCTGACAATAATTTCCCTATCCTGAAGAGAAAGGGAGCAATTACGCTAATAGCTATGCTGGCTTGTGTTTACTGAGTGCTTGCTACCCGCCTTGAATTATACAGAGCACTTTATAGATGTCATCTCATTTCATTGTTTTAATGCTAGGAAGTGGGTTTTATCATCTCTTTAATAAAGACGAGGGAATTGAGGCTTAGACAGATGAACTAGTTTGGTCAAGGTCACACAGGTAGTAAGCCGCAGAGCTAGGAAGTGAACTCCGGTGTGTCTGACACCAAAATTCCCATCAATATTTCTCCAAGTTAGGGCCCCTGCCCACCTGCAGCAGAACTTCCTGGGCTGTTTATTAAAATGAAGATCCCCAACCACTATCCTAAGCCTCTGGTACAGGTACCTAAAGCTCGAGCGCCACTGTACCACCACTGCCTCCCGAGTATGGGGAAAATGACACTCTGAGCCAAATCCTATTCAGTACAGAAGAGCTAACGAGAGACTTGGGAAGGATGGGGACACTAGGAGAAAGTGACTGTTCTGTGGCTAAGAGACAAACACAGTCAGACACAGACTTTAGACATCGAGAAGGCAGACTTCAAAGAGATCAGCAAAAATAGGATTCTGTGGATACAAACTCTAAAAGGCACGTCAACTCAAGAGAAACAGGAGGCTCCTCCTTAAACTGGCGATGATCTTGGCTCCCCTCCTTGATTATAATTCACTTCAACCTAGTCCTATCTTGCTGGACTATCAGAGCCAAAGGACCATCCAAGCTCATAAATAAGAACAATAAGTAACAAGAGCAGAAGATGGGACCATTGAGAGTTGGGTGGCATACATGGCATGGAGCGAGTCTGCGCAGTGATTCAGGAGGAAGACTGAGGGGAAGGGTGTTGGAGCCTGCTTTAACGTGGAGACGTCTGCAGGGCACCGGGGAGGCCTGATGAGTCAATTGGCCCAGGTAGGTCCAGGCTGTGGAGCAAACAGTAGAGGGGATTCAGGTATTGAGGACAATGGATTACATGGCCTCTGAGGTCTCAGGTTTTATGGATTCTACTTTTAAATCATTGAAACTTTCCCCCTATATCATTTCTGTAGGGCTCAGGTAGTCAGAATTTGGATAGAAGTACTGCTTATGTTATTTCAACCTCTAGATAGTCTGAGGAATTAACCCAGTTAATTGGAAAATCCAGTTGATCCGGAATCCAATAATCCAGTTGACTGCATTTTAGTGTCATTTTATTTCATGATCTTAACTCGAGATGGGTCCTGATGCCACTCACCAGTTGAGAAACTCTGGGTGAATGGCAAGAGGAAAGAAGATTTGGGAGACAGATTAGAAGATGTCACCTTGAGTGTGATGTCCCATTCTTCCTGGAAGGTCAGTTCTGTAGGTACTAACCAAATATTAATGGTGGGCGATATTAGTATTAACTACTTGCTACCTTGTCAGGTGGAGGGAAGCAATGAATTGGAATTTTCCCCAACTCCAGCAATATCCTCTCCAACCTCTACTGCAAGCTCTTAGAAGAGGAGAAAAAGGGCATGGGGAAAAGGAGGACAACAGCACCCCCCTTAGGAATGGGGTACAGAGGTACTGCAGTTGCCCAGAGAAGATCTAGGGTGCTGTCCCCCATTACTTCTCTTTACTCCTCCCCCTGCACATTGTCTAACAAATGGATGTCCATGTTGGGTGGTAGAAACTATCCACTACCCAAATCAGAAGTATTAAGTTCTGGTCTCAGCTCTATCGGTGCCTCACTTTGACCTAGTCAAAGTCAGCTGCTCTGCCTGGGACTCAGTTTCCCCATCTGTAAAGGGGTGTATGTGTTTGATTATATGACCACTAAGATTCCTTGGAATCTGGCTACTCAAAGTATGGTTGGCAAAGTGGCTGCAGCAGCATCACTTGGGGATCTTGTCAAATGCATGTTTTGATTCAGTAGCTCTGGGGTGGGCCTGAGACTCTGCATTTCTAACAAGCTCCTAGGTGATTCTTACACACTTTAAAGTTTGAGGTGTCCTGCCTTAAGACACCCCCAATCCATGAACCGAGTGTGGGTGTGCCTTTTTGTTTCCCCTCTCCTGGGTTCCTATCATACTCCCAAATTTTCTAGCTCTAGGATGACTTCCAGTGGCCAGAATAGTTTGAGATTTAGTGGTTTTCTGGCTGGGGCTTAGAGAATGCCACGTACTCCTTGAAATATAATACGACATCTACGCACACCCACTTACTAATAAATTAACTCACTACTTAACTCATCTACTCAATTCAAGAAATATCTAAGGGGCACCAGGCACAGCTTGAGGGCTGGAAACAAAAGGATGAGTAGGACACGGCCCCGGTCATAGTGAGCTTAGGGACATGCTTGAACAACCAGCTCTGACTCAGAGTGATAAGCACTTGTGTAATTAGCAAAGAGGATGCAATCCCATGAAATGTTTATAGTCAGAAGCGATGTTGTCACTGGCAGGAAAAATTCTGGAGGCAATCCACTGCTGTGTCCGCCTCCACCATCTGACTCTTTCCTGTGGCCTTAAATCTCTGGGTCCTCTGCCCACACAGAGGGATGTACTCTTGGGAAAGCCCTGTCTGGTGACTCACAGCATACTGACAGTGACGGCTTGCTTAAACCCTTCTCCATTTCCCAGTGATTAGGACCAGTGGTGTGCCTCTTCCCTTAGCTCAGGGGTTCTTAACTTGGGATCCATAGACAGATTATTTTGGGTAGGGGGCGAGGGAGTCCATGTACAAACTGTTTTGTGTATGAGCTTAAGACATTTGTCTTGGGAGAGAAAGCCTACATGTTTTCATCAAAGGACGATGAAACCTAAAAATGGAGAACCAGAGTCTTGTTACTGTCCACTTGCTGCCCTGAGACCCTAGCAGTGGCAGCCCCTTCCTTCGCTTCTTCCTCCCCCATCTCCCCCATCTCCTCCCCCCCTTCAGCTGATATCTCCCAACTTCCTCTGTGCTTAGTTTATGTTAAAAGGAGCTCTGTCTTCCCTATCAGCCACTCCAAAGAGCTAAGGCAAGATCCTTGTCCCCAACGCAACACTGTCACATGTCAGCTCAGCTGGGCTACAGGGACAGAAGAGAAAGAAATCCCCGGGACCCAGGACCAGGTCTTTAGCAATTGCCTGGCTCATCGTCTGTCTTTAAAAGCCAGAGGTGAGAAGGTGAAATTTTTAAGTCACTCTCTGGGATTTCGGGGTGGTTTATGACCATGATCTCTGCTATGAAAACTCCCTTCCCTTCATCCTGTGAGGGGCCTACAGAGCGAAGGGCAGCAGTGAAGGAGTTGGGAGGAAGGAGACGGAGGGATTCCACAGGTGGGCAAGTTATCGATGACACCAGGGTGGCAACTGTTGGGTCTGTTTTTACTTTTAAAAAGTTTAGGCTTCAGAGACCATAGAGAGCATATATGCTGTCTTTAATACAGCATTCTTAGTTCAAATCCAGTCTTTTGCATGAAAGACAAGGAAGTATGTTTTAATATTTAAGGCAGAGAGTCCCATATCATTTCTATATGGTTGCGAGTGCATTATGAAGTCATTCTGCAACATGGATTTGTCTTTCTCCTTCTGCTCTAGAATAATCTGGGTTTATAAAATAAATTCATAAAACGCCCTTTGAGTATGCTGTGTGACTATGTTTTTCCTAGCCATCCTACTTCTGTCATGCGGGACTCAGGCTGAAATGAGTTGTCTTTCCGGAAGCAGAGCACCTGGTAAAGAGAGGGAGGGTGGGGCGGCCCAGAAGCATTCTGGGAAAGTGGAATGGGAACAAATATTTGCTGTGGAAAATTCAGAGTTGATTTTCATGGAAAACCCAGAGCGGATCCTCTCCAGCAGCTGTCAACTGCAGAGGGGTTTTCAGATCAACTGCTTTTGTTCAGTGTGAGCATATAGTGTGTAGGTCCGGCCCCAGGACAGAAGTGAACACAGCCCTGAGACCTGCTTCCAGGGGCAGGAGATGAGAAAGAGCTAAATGTTGCACAAACACTGATTTTAATGCAGAAAATCTACCAAAGGCGTGGATTTACAACCTCACATTACATAACCCATAGACTCGCAGAACATTCCATATTCATTTATTAAGCAAGCATTTCTTAAGAGCTCCACACCCTAGGCACTGTGCTACTGGGTGCCAGAGTTACATCCAAGAACAGAACAGACATCATTTCTAGCCCTCATGGCCCTTACAGTCTAATGAGAGAGATGGCCAATAGGCTCAGTACATTCAGAGCTGTAACAGGGATGACACTTCTAGAGTGCTGTGGGGGCACAGAGGAGGGACAGCCAATCCTGACTCAGGAGATCACGGAAGCCCTCTTGGAGGAAGTGATATTGAGGCTGAGAGTTAGGGGATGAGCAGAAGTTAGCTGGACCATAGGGGTGAGGGGTGAGGGGTGAAAACAGGGAAGAGGAATTTCAGGCTAAGAACAGGATGTACCCTCTCAGGGCATACGGCCATATTCGACAACTAAGGTAAATATTAAATTATTTTTGTTTTTAGAATTGTCCAGTGTTTACAGTCCCCTAGCACATCTATGGCAACCAGAGCTAAGAGATCTTCTGTACCAGAGTTTTCAAAGTGTGTGCTGGTTTTTCAGTTCTGGAATGTCTACAAACTTCTCATGTGACTTTCACTTTCGCTTTTTTTTTTTTTTTTTGGTGAGGAAGATTGGCCCTGAGCTAACATCTGTTGCCAATCTTCCTCCTTTTTTTTTTCTCCCCAAAGCCCCAGTACATAGTTGTATATCCTAGTTGTAAGTCATTCTAGTTCTTCTATGTGGGATGCCGCCAGAGCATGGGGTGATGAGCGGTGCGTAGGTCCACACCCAGAATCCGAACCAGCAAACCCCAGGCTGCCAAAGCAGAGTGTGCAAACTTAAGTACTCGGCCTTGGGGCTGGCCCCCTGACGTTCACTTTTAAGTGTTATTTGATTTCTTAAAAATAAACTTATTTTAGAACAGTTCTAGATCATTATTTGATTTTTGACTTTATATTTTGAAATAATTTCTAACTTACAGAAAAGTTACAAGAAAAGTGCAAACAAAAGCTCCCATATATTCTTTAACTATATTCACCAATTGTTAACATTTTGCTACATGTGCTTTATCCATTTATATCTATCTACTATATGTATATTCACACACATTATTACTATCACTATTATTATTGTCACCTTTGCCAAACATTTTGACACATTATACCCTTTGACCCTAAATACTTTAGAAGGTATCACCTAGGGGACATTCTCTTAAGGAACCACAGTACAATGATCAAATTCAGGAAAACTAACAGTGATATTACGCTACTATCTAATATACATTCTGTTTGCAAATTTCAACAATTGTCCCAGAAATCTCCTTTACATTTTTCAGGTTTGAGATCCAGTCCAGGTCACATAGTGCCTTTAGGTGTGGTGTCTCTTTGGGATCCTTTAACCCAGACCAGAACCTCAGATTTTCTTTGCCTTTCATGCAAAAGCCAAAAAATATATAGAAGACCCCATTGCTTATCACATCACTCATGATAGTGTGTCTCGTTATTGGTTTTGTTAACTTTTATTTTGGTTTTTAGTGTATATTTTAAACTGTAACACAAGCATACATATCCAAATGTGTTTATATTCAAGTTTTATCACAAAGGAGATTAATAAGGAGCTAACCTGCTCTATGTTACCTAGTTTGAATGCGGATTGCAGTGTTTAGTTTCATATGTTGGAACTTCTTGTCAATGTGTCATTGATTAATAAGATTGTAGCTGTGCATTGGTCTTTAAAAAGGCTGGATGTTAAACTGTATGAATAACAAATTACTGCTTAGCCATGTATATTGGAATTTTCTTGATACTGTACAACCGAAACAACATACAAGAGTAAATTGGAGTCCTGAGGCTGATTTAAGGTGATGGTGAGCACCACTGGACAGAGTTGGATTCATCAAAAGAGACTCATTGGTCTCCATGCCTGATTTTACACTAATTTGGGCTTATGAAATAAATTTATAAAACACCCTTTGCATATGTTGAGTGTATGTTTTATACATTGGGCTCCTGTACAAGATACAGATTAAAACAAGAGTTCCCTTGTTTTGGCCATTTGAAAGCCACAGCTTGTACCACTATAGATCCTACCCGCTGTACAATCTCATTAGCTCTAACAACCCCAGGGCTCAGGGTAACCACCCACATCCATTTACCAATGGGTCACTGCATGTGGTCCCTGTTACTCCAAATTGCACAAAATTTGAGATTTCTTTCTTTTCTTTTTGAAATTCAGTTCTCTTTATGTTAAAACATACCAAGACAGGCATTTTAGGACTGTAGCACACTTGATGCTCTGACCCACCCACGCAAATGACCCAGGCAAAGGACAGTCCTACCCTGGAGAGTGTCGAGGTCTTATTCCACAAAGGAGACACTGAGATCCAGAGTGGTGTCTTCTGGAGAAGGAGAGCTGTTAACGGACAGACTGCAACCCAGCTCTGCCTGTGTGGGAGATTGAGTGGCTTTCTGATGGCAGTGTGCTCCCTCGGGAGGGGACCAAGCTGTCTTCCCTTCTGTCTTGGCCAGGGTGGGTGGTTGGCAGCTGAAGCAGGCCTTGAGCAGGGTCCTTCGGTCTGGTTTACTCATCTCAAATGCAGCCACAGAGTTGGAGCCCAGCCAGGTCGTCGGGGGCTTCTAGATTTCCTAGTAGATTTTGGAATAGAAAATGGTCCTAACGGAAACCCAAGACTGAAGAGTGCAACTGCTTTAGAAAGCCATTTATAATATATTTTCATTGGGAAAATGCAGTCTAAGTTCCAAAAGAATTTTCCAGGCTCAACCAATGTCTCTATAAATTGGAGACCACTTATAACTCATTCCATTCCATCGAGCCATTGTGGATTTCACATTTACATGTACAAGGGCAGTACAATAGCTACTTGGTGGGTACCAAGGGGTATATGGATAAGTTTAGGACATGGCCCCATGCGCAAGAAGCCTACAACTATCCCAAGGAGATGATACATACATACATCAAAAACTTAATAACAATATAAGGTAACATTTATGACATGCTCAGGTGAGTGGAAGAGAAAAACAGATCATGGAAAATTGCAGAAGGAGAGCAGTCTGCCATATGGCTAAACGCTGGGGCTTAAAAGTCAAGTGACCTGGATGAAACTGCAGCTTCCCCACTTTCTAGCCCCTGTAACAAGTTACTTAAGTTCTCTAAGGCCCTTAGAAGAGCTCTGGGCATTTTCGGCATCCCCAAGTCAGCTCTCATTATCTCTCAGTCTGAGCATGAACTATCATTTTAAGGATGGAGAGGACGTGCGCAGAACAGGAATGGGCTTCGCGACAGGGGGACAGAATCATGATGAATTATCGTCGCGAAAAGCTTCACGAGCTACTTCGGTAACTTTGTCGGCATCTACCAAGCTCGGGCGGAGGCGGGCAGTCCTGGCAACCTCAGTCCGCCCACCCTCCTACGTCGGCTCTCTTTGGGACCGCCCGCCCCCGGAGATCCCAGCACCCATCCCCAGGGGGCGCTGCCGCCCCGCCGCCGCAGCCCGGCCTGGCCCGGAGCGCGCCCCCGCCGCCCGCCCCGCGCGTGCGCGCCGCCCAGGTGAGGAGGCGGTGGCCTGAGCCGCGGCGGGGGCGGGCTCCTCGACCGGCGGGGCGGAGCCGGAGAGGCCCGGCCGGGGCGGGGCGGGCGGCCGCGGGGCCCGGGCCAGACCAAGGCCAGAGGCGGGACCAGCCGCCGCCGTCTCCGTCTCAGTGTCCCGTCCCCCACAGCGCCGGGCAGCCGCCGCGGGAGAAGCGGAAACTGCCGGGAGCGCCGCGCCGGCCGACAGCGCGCCGTGGAGCAGCGGGGCGGCCTCCGTCCGGCCCAGCCCCGCCGAGCGGCGCCCTCTCCCCCGCCGCCCCGCGCCCCGCGCCCCGCGCCGCGGCCCCGCCCCGGCCCCGCCCGAGCTCGCCGCGCGCCCCCGGCCCGGCCCCCGCCGCCCGCGCGCGCCCACCTGAGCCCGTCCGCGCCCACCTGAGCCCGTGCGCCGGCGCCATGGCGGAGCAGGAGAGCCTGGAGTTCGGCAAGGCGGACTTCGTGCTGATGGACACCGTCTCCATGCCCGAGTTCATGGCCAACCTTCGGCTCAGGTGAGGGCGGAGCCGCCGTGCGCAGGGGCGCGAGCTTGCGCTCTCCCGAGAGGGGGCGCCCCTGCCGTGCGGCCGGATGGGGAGGGAGTCGGGGGCGCGCCGAGCTCGAGGATGGAGGGCGGCCGGATTGGGGTATCCCGGGGTCCGCTGGCTCGATGGTTGCGCTTTCCCGAGAGAGGACGCCCTGGGATGCGGCCTCATTGGAGTGTCAGGGGCGTGCTGAGCTCCAGGGCTGCGCCTTCATGAGAGGGGGTGTCCCTGGCTGCTGTTCGGACGTGGGGTGTAAGGGGTGTGCCGAGCTGGAGGCAGCGCTTAGGGCAGGGCAGGCTAGTGCGCTGCCCCAGGTAAGTGATGTGGGCGGGCCAGGTGAGCTAATGGAAACAAAAGGAGAGGAAAGTAAAAACTTAAGGGAGAGTCGTGGCGGCCCCGAAGGCCCCGGGAAGGCTGGAGGGTTGTTTTGGAGAGAGGCTAGGGTCTCATCCCCGTTTCACACTTGGTTCTTTTCTTTTTCTCTTGCTGCTGCTGCTTTTTTTTCCTGGCCTGGTTCCATTCTGTCATTCAGGATGCTATGGAGTGATCCCTGAGCTGTCTGTTCCGGGACACTGGCTATTTTTTAGTTACTTTCTAAACGTAATTAGACACGTTTCCAGACATCGAAGAGACTGCTCTGCTTGCCAGTGCCAAGATAAACTGTCTGAATTTGACAAGGCATTCATGGTTTCAGTTTTTTCAACGAGTTATGGATGGAGCCCTTGTGTTACTGACATCCTTGAAAATATGGTCACCGCTCGGTGCCCCTAAATGGGCTTCCAAGACGAATTTGTTTCAGAAAGTCTTCTCCGTGTGATTTTTTTCACTTTTGATAGGATAGTATGTAAGCAGGGCTTTAAAGTAGTTTCACTTTTTTTTTTTTTGACATTACAGTAAGTGGAATTTCAAAATAACTGACTTTTGGGGCTTGTATGTTTCCTGGAAGTTCTAGCCCCATTTCTTGTAAAGTTGTAGCTAACTATTACTCCATAAGCTTATAAAGTGAAAATCATAATCTAGGTTTGGGTTTTCTCAATATTAACTACCCGTGTTAACTTTAGTTTAAGAATTTAAAAAACTTTCTTAATCTTTGAAATTTCAAACCCCGTGGAATCTTCATCTGTTCTTGGCTAGTTTTTATTACATCCCAGAGTATGAAGCAGGGGCACAGATCCCAGTTCTATGCTTGCCTACCACGAATTGTCCTTGAGCCAGTCAATGTGTCTGAGTTTCCTAATTTGTAAAATAATGAGAATATCCAAGATTTTTCGGTTCTTGTATTCTTTTTCTCTTTTTCTTTTCTTTTCTTTTTTTTTTTTTGAGGAAGATTAGCCCTGAGCTAACACCTGGTGCCAGTCCTCCTCTTTTGCTGAGGAAGACTGGCCCTGAGCTAGCATCTGTGCCCATCTTCCTCTACTTTGTATGTGGGACACGTGCCACAGCATGGCTTGACGGGTGGTGCCATATCTGTACCCGGGATCTGAACCAGTGAACCCTGGGCTGCCGATATGGAACATGTGAACTTAACCACTGCGCCACGGGGCTGGCCCCCTCAGCTCTTATATTCTTGTTTGCTTTCACATGTCATTGGTTGCAAAGTCTCTAAGTGTGAGGCTTGAATCTTAAGTAAGATTATTAAAGTGAGCCTAAATTAACTCCTATGAGCACAGAAGAGAACTTTGCAATTTAATTCTCCATTGTGCAAGGTACTCTAAGAGATAAGGGAGGAGGATCCAGAGAACCATAAGGTGTGTTCCTACTTCTCAAGGAGGGGGCATGTCAATGAAGACAGGGAGAAAAGTGAAAATTTCCATTTATTTATTTACTTCTGAGGAAGATCAGCCCTGAGCTAACATCTATGTCAGTCTTCCTCTGTTTTGTAGGTGGGGCACCGCCACAGCATGGCTAATCAGTGGTATAGGTCTGCACCCAGGATCCAAACCTGCGAACCCAGGCCACCAAAGTGGAGCACGTGGAACTGGAACCACTCCGCCATGGGGCCGGCCCCTTTATTGATTTAAATAATAGGTCAAGAAAACAATAGAAGAGTTCAGCCTTATAGAGTTTGGGGGGATTCTTTGCCAAGTAATTGTACAAACTAATTGTTCTGGAAGTTCAGAAGAGGGAGCGATGCCTTAGGCTGGCTCAGAAACATGATATGGAGAAGGAAAGGAGGAGTTGAGATAAGTCTCAAAGGATGGGTAGGGTTCGTGTAGGTGGAGAACATTCCAGGTGGATAAAGTGGTGTGAGCAGAGGAGCAGAGGCATGAAAGCTGACTCTGTTTGGGTGATAGAGAATAAACTAGGTTGTCTGGAGGGGAGTTGTGGGAGGAATCATCAGCTCTCCTTAGCACGACCCTTGGCCAATGCCCAGGTTTCTAGTTCTACGTTTATCCCAATCACCAAGTCCGTCAAGATCCTGGATGTTCAAATGTGCATGTGTCTCATCTGTGTGTGTACTTGATGACTCTGAGAATCGGCAGTTCTCCTTGTACAGGTTCACTGGTTGTTAAAAGTTGGGAGTAGTTGGTTCCCATAGCCATAAACACAGTCCCAGCAAAGGGTGGCAGCACCTCTGCCCTCCTATCCAGCTGTAAATGCTGGTGACCCAGGTGGAAAGCAGTCCTCTCTCTGATAGTTTGAATTTCATGTCACTTGGATGTCCCTCCAGACTATTTTAGTGTTTTGCTGTGTGAGCTACTGAGCTCATGCTGTTGTGGCCCTCAGACATTTGTTTCACTTTCCGGGAGGTGACCAGAAACCCACTGCAGATCCGGGTGCTAGTGTGTGATGTTGAAGTGTTTTCATCTCTTGGAACACAGGTGGTTGGCCTATACCGGGTGTATATTTATGGTTGCATATAGGTGAAATTTGAATGTATTTCACTTATCAGTGGATATGTGTGCACGTGCCTGATCATTCTCACCTTCCCACCTGCAGCTCCTCCTCACACTCGCGTCTGGAATGTCCTGGCCTCTGCTGTCCATCTGGCTCTTCTGCAAGGCCCTCTGCCTTCATTTATGGTCTGTGACATACAGTTAGGCACTTAAGTCTGCAATTGTTTCCGGGGTCTGGGTCATCCAGACTTGATTTTAATTTTCCCGACTCTGCCACCCAGCATAATGCTGGGCACATAGTACCTTCCTTGTGACATTTTTTTTGTAGAAAGAAAAAAAAGGAATATTTCAGTTACCTTTTTTTTTTTTTTGAAGCTTCTGTGACGTGCATTTAGAACTATTCTTCTTATTTTGCTGTTATTCTGGCCTTCTTTTCCCCTCTTGGGCTAAAGCTTGATTTTTAGACAACTGCTAAAATTGATCTCACTTTCCCCTTACTGTTGTTTTTTTAAATTGATGTAGGTATGTGTCTGTGCATGTGGGCCTGGGTGAGGCAAGACTAAAGGGGTGACGTGGGTTAGCAGGAGTTAGCATGTCTGAGAAGGAGTATCAATTTGTGTTTTTTACCCTTACATCAAAAACTGCTGGTATCATGAGGGCTGCCTTCTTTCTCTCCTGGCAGTCTCTTGCTGGGGGAGGTTTGTTCTATTTATTTGTTTTCCTTTTGGTGGAGGTGGAGGTGCCCGTGGTTTTGGCGGTGGTGGTAAGCTCCTCACTCCATTTTCAAGGGTCTGTGCCCAGGAGTAAGATTCCTGCACAGGCACCTCCTGCCTTCATGGTCAAGCCTGGTTCCTGCCAACAACCCTAATGACCGCTTGAAGCCCTGACCACAGCATCCCCACCATATTCTGCTTTCTTCGTAGCCACTTCCTTTTTGGACCTGAAGCCCGTTTGGTTCCTTTTCTCCTTGCTGTGGCCACTCCTATACTTGAGTTCTTCCAGCATTAACATCAGCTCTGCACCCTGTCTCGTAGTGCGCATCCTGCCAGGGCTGAGCTGCATGGAATGTCTAGTCTTCGCTGTGCCCCTTGCTCCCCACTTAGCCATCTGCGTAAAAGGAAGAATGCAGGCTGCCGCTCAGGAGTGGACTTGAGCCCAGGACAGCATCCCTGAGAGACTTGCTTTCATTTCATAGGACAAGGAAATCCACCTTAGGCTTCCAGGGGTCCAGTTTCCTAACTTTGGTGGTTCCTGTTTTGAGAATAAGGCACCTGCTCACCTTTATGTCCTGGCGCTTGGGAGATTTAATTTTTCCTCCCCTCTTTTCTTCTTGATTTTTTTTCTTCCATAAAAGCAGCCATTTAAAGCACTGTGTTTGCTGAAGCTAAAGGCAGCTTCTGGTAAATACATAATATGTATTTTATATCTTTGCTTAAACCAAGATTTCCCAGCCTCGGCACTGTTGACATTTGGGGCTGGCTAATGCTTGGTTGTGGAGGTCTCTCCTGTGCATTGTAGGATGTTGAGCAGCATCCCAGGCTTCCACCTACCAGATGTCAGTAGCACCACTCTCCTCCAATTTATGGCAAGCAAAAATGTTCCCAGATATTGCCACATGTCCCCTGGGGGAGAGGGCAAAATTGTCCCCAGTTAAGAACCACTGGCCTTGGCTGTTCTACTTCCTGGAATGTCTTCCTTCTTCCCTCATCTTTGCCCCCATTCCCTGCCTGTCGCCCTCTTACGCATCTTTTGAGACCAGTTTGAGAAGTCTTTCCCAATCCTCCAAGATGGTGGTGAACTGCACGCCCACCTGCGCTGACTCACCCAAGGATACGTGGACACTTGGTCGTAACTGTTAGAGAGCCTTTATCATATGATGTTGTTGTTATCTACATATCGGCCTCCCCACCAAATTGCGAGATCCTCAGAGACAGAGAGCTTGTCCAGAGGTGGATCCAGGTTTTGTGGTCCTTTGAAACTCATTACGGTTGGGGAGGGGGGACCATCTTTACGAAAAAGAATATAAATTATGAATACAAAGTGAGGTACAGGGCTCTGGAAGGGGAGAGTGCAAGGGAGTGAGTGTGATGCGCACCCACCTCTGGTCCTTCTGCGTTTTCTGTTCTGCTGCAGAATTTGGCGCCTGTGTGTCGATACATCTTCACATGAGTTAACTAAGCAGTCAGATGTTGGCTGGTTGTTCTTCAACCGGCGAAATTCTTAATTTGAAAAAGCATACCATCTTCTCAAAAATGCTGTACTTATTTTACTACAACTTAAGTGTTGGGGAGTCGGGGGAGTGAGTCGTAGAATTAGTAGAAAGGTGGCGAACGGGCACACACGTGCTCACCACACAACCTCGGTAGTCTTTTTCTACGGCTGTTTGGTCATTTGGAAAATTTGGTGGGAGAAAGGGACCCTCTTGCTTGCCAGGGGCAAAACCTTCGATACTCTGGGTGGTCTTCAGGCAAGTGTAAATCTGCGATTGTTCAGGGCTCTGGTTAGAAGGAGCTGTCGTTAGATTTATAGGCGAGGCGAAGGGCACACTAAATCTTTTTGGCTTCCACGTGAAAGTTTTTGGCAGCCCCTTTTAGAGGCCTTCGGAAAAGGACAGTTTGCTCTGTGCCTGTTTTGCACATTGGCTTCACGTTGGGACAAAAATGAGAATTTGGGTTTTGGAGCTGCCATTTGGAGTGAATCACCCTGCCGTCTTGTTTCCTTTCCTACTCCGTGACAGATTTCCAAGACTATTTTTATTCAGGGTCATTTATTGACCCTGGAGACTTCTGACTTTAGCTCCCAAATAGAGCCAGATGTGGGTGGACTCGAGTACTCAGAAGCTGCTCCTGGTGCATTTCATTGTGGGTTCTGAAGGGTTCTACTTCTGCCTTAAGGAGATGAGCTTTGGCTTTTTGCTTAACTTGGAGACAAAAATGGTGAATCTGGTATAGATAGAAATGTGTTTATTTAATGACTCATGAGTAAGTTGTCTGCACTGTGAATTATCCTAGTGTGGAGAGCTGTTTGTTGACATTCTCACCTAAGTCTGAGCCAGCTCAGCAAACAAGGACCCTATCTCAAGGACTGGCCCTATATTATCATAATTCTCTGGCATCCATTGCTGTGTTGCCATTGGGACTGGATTGGGTCATTGTGTCATTGCCCAACCACTGCCAAGTAGATCTAGTGGGAAACTCTGCTGCTAATGGTGGCTCCAGCCCCACTGGGTAGATCACCTGTGGATGAGCCTCACTGACGTGGCCTATAAAAATGTCAGCTATATTTGTAAATGGGTTCAGAGGGTAACGGCATTTTTAAATATACATTCTAAGCCTCTCTCTTTTTGACTATTCACTTCCTTGGTTGAGATGACAGTTTTATTCCCTGTGGGAGGCAGGTTCCTTTCAGTTCAACTGTTATATAATTACTGGTTAGATCTCTTAATAGAATAGTGTTTCCCAAACTTTAGTTTTGAGCATTTACGGGAAGAAGAAAAGGAAGAGCATGCTTGCAACAGGGAGCAGTGGAAAGAGCATGGGCTTTGAGAGCTGACTGGCCCAGTTCACATCCCGGCTTCACTTCTACTCTTTCTGGCCTTATGACTTAGGGAAGGTTAACTTCCCTATGCCTCAGTTTCCTTATATGGGAAATGATTGCCTATTAGGGTTATTGGGATGAAATCACATGATATGTAAAAAAAATACGTGGTCAGTGCTTGGTACGTAATTACCCCTCACCGAATGTTAACTCTCTTCCTAAATCCTTCCCAAATAGCCTCGCCTCCTCTCCCGACCCCATGACTGCTGAAGAGCTAGCTGTTTTCACCTCTTCCTTCCTCACAAGACAGATTCATTTGTTTTGGTTTTATTTGGAGGGCAAGGATGAAAAATGTTCTAGAAGGGGTTGGGGTTACTAGTGGAGAGAGCAAGAGGTGTAGAGATAGATCTGGACCTTAATCCTGTCTCTGTTCGTCTGCTACCCCCTGTGTGGCCTTGGACAAGTTACTGAGCCTCCCTGAGCCCGGTTTCTTCATCTGTAAAGATGATGTGTTATTGTGAAGGTTAAATTCTGGCACCCGTAAAACACCGAGCATGGTGCCCGCGGCAGAGTAGATACTCGGGAGGTGGTCCTCCCTCTCCTCTCAGTCTCCTCTCAGTCCACCCCTATGGACCATGTGCCCTTGCTATTCCCAGTTCTCTCTGTAATATCACCCTAAACATACTCATAATCCTGCGTCCCCCAGGGGTACCACTATTTAGTTTCTGAAAATTGTTTAAAACTCTTTGGAAAAGGAAATCAGCTATTCACATTATTCATAAATATTCCAAAAACATTTTATTCTTCATGTCTACTGTTCTCTGCTTTCATGAAGGTTGGTGACATTAGTGCCTGAAATCCACAGGCACTTAAGCTGGGTGATGAACTTTAAGTATAGTCTTTTTAAAAAAATCTGTAACTCATTTCCTTGTTTAATTATAACCCTGTTTATATTTTTAATATAATCTCCTGGCTTTAAAGCTAGCAACTACTTGAGTCTTTGCTGTGTGCTTGTGACTTTGTTGGGTACGTTGGTGGGGATGACTTTTTAAAAAGTATCTCTTTAGGGTTAGCTTATTTGGGAGTAAAAGATACTTTAGTAAACGGATCAATGTAAAGTAGAATATGATTGAGCCAAAATGCATAGTGCAGACAATCAAGTGTTTTAAGGGCTTCCGAGAGAGAAGGAACCAATGCACCATATTTTTAAAAAGAGAACTGATGATATAATTAAGAGTTGTATATATGTTACACACTAGAATTCTGAGGGAATTCAGAAAATGAGAAGATGGAACTGGGAGTAGGTGGCAAATGCTCTGTGGAAGAGGTAGAAGGTGAGCAGACCCTTGCTGGGAGTAGAGAGCGCGTCTCTCATTTGGAAACAACCCTTTCATGTGGGCCCTGCTGCCCGATGGCCTGCACCTTCCTGGTCTTTTCTTCTCTCCTCTCTCTACCCGCTCTCAGCACGAGTGGGCTGGCCATTGCCAGCCAGCTTCCCTTGCTCAAAAATATTTTCCCCCACATTGTCTGCGCTTCTTTCATTCCTGTCTTATGTTGCCTAAAATTCTGCCAGCTAGAGGTTGAGTTAGGTTGATAAGAATCCTTAAAAAGTCAAATGTTTCTTTTCTTTTTTTTTTCTGCTTTTTCTCCCAAAATCCCCCTAGTACATAGTTGTATATTTTTGTTGTGGGTCCTTCTAGTTGTGGCACGTGGGATGCCGCCTCAGCATGGCCTAATTATCGGTGCCACGTCCGTGCCCAGGATCCAAACCAGCGAAACCCTGGGCCGCCAAAGTGGAGTGTGTGAACTTAACCACTCGGCCACAGGGCTGGCCCCGAAAGTCAAGTATTTCTAATGCAGCACAAGTGCATTTGTGTAAATTGCTCCATCTTTTCTTTCTCGTGCCTAGATGAGATTAGTTAGAAGGAGGGACTGAGAATTTCGTTTTTGAGCAATAATCTTTGCAGCACCTAACTGTTCAGGGATAAGGCAGACCTGGGATAAAGAACTGAACTCTGGTGGGAAGGGATGGTCAGGATATAGTATGAGCTTAGTTCATTCTTGGGGACACAGGCTCTGATGGCAGAGAGGGAGGGTGCCAGAGAAGACTTTGCTGGGTTAAAAAATTTGTCTGCGGCTTATCTTTGGGCCTAGAAGAGGAAATGGAAAATGTTTTTCCTTCCTTTATCTTATGCCTAATTCCCAAACTTCCAAGACTCACCACCCAGACTGTGTGGTGAATACTACGGTTATTCCATTGTGGGTTAAAGAGATATTCATGAGTCAGCCTGTGAATCTCATCATGGCTTTCAACATTTCTTGGTGAAATAGAATGGTCTACTTTTTTACAAAGTAGACCATTTTAAAGTAAAGGGTTCTAAGAAGTGACTTCAGTTGATGGAGAAGGGATCCAAGAGCATCAGCTAGTTCCTTCTTGATACTTTGCTCGCTTTCCGGTCTCCTCATTGTCCCAGCCTCACCTGTGAAGATATCCCAGTTTATAGTCCACACAGCTGCTCATGTGGGAGTAGTTACTGTTATGTCTGAATGAGACCGCCTTCATTTCCCCCAGTTTCTGCTCCTTGGTGTAGAAATGGATTTCACTTTAATGAGATTACAGTATTAACTCTAGTAAAGCTATTTTGCTTTAATAAGTAGATTGTTTTCTGCTGAACATAGCTTTTTTCCAAAAGAGTCACGGGCCAATTCAGGGTTCTAAAAAAACTTTTAGAGTAGATGGAAAAATGTACCACGGAACAAATACAACTATGCTTTCATTCCTCCACTCCATATTATCTCCCACAGCCATATTCCTAAGACTTGGGGGGAAAGATTACCACTTATACACACGAGGATCACAGAAGCACTAGAAGCAAATGAATTAGTCAAAAAATGGCTTTATCTAAAACAATGAAGCAAACACCAAGAGAAACTCAGACAATTTTTTTTCCCCCTCTGGCCACAAAGTCTGCTTTGAGTGACTTGTACAATAGAGGGTCATCCGTAGTGGGGTCACAGTGATCCCGAATAGCTCTATATCAAACTACCGCTTTGTGTTCAATATAAAGTCAAGAAAAATTTTATAGTCAATTAAAAACAAAAAGGTCAAACTCCATTAAAAATTTACATTTATTTTGGATAACCCTAAAATTGGTCATGTTTCAGTTTTGGGTTTTATGGACATCTGGATAAATTTATCCTAAGAATAGTCCTTGATAATGAGGTTGAGTTAGCTGGATTCTGCCATCCTAGCCTATGTTCCTTGTAATTGAGAAGAGAACCTTTAAAAAAAAACCCTCAAAATAATAAATCACTAGAGTAGTTGAAATGTCAGTAAGTACAACTGTGAGGAGTTTCTCATTGCATTCATCCTGTCCTGTCAGTTCATATTTGTGTCCTACCTCTAGTCTTCAAGACCTGAGGGCAAGAACTTTATCTTAAAGAAGATAGTCTTCTTTACCTCTCAAGGGTTATTTTTCTGTTGTTGTAACTCTAGTCTTTGGGAAGATAGGAAAATGACACTGTCAGTATGTTTGGGGTGGGGTGGGGGTGGGAGGGAACACTAAAATATATTTAGGGACCTCGTGAAATGGTAGACGTTCTTTTTTCTTTTAAAAGACTTGTAGAACTCAGACATGTGAAGCTTAATATTATACAACAAGGGGGAGAACATACTTTAGTGGTACCATAATCTTAAGCCATCTTAGCTGGGTGACTACATTTTTACCAGCATCATGATGCCTTTATACACTTTTGTATCCTTTGTTGAATATCTCTAAGAGACATGCTTTTATACAGCAGATCCAGTGGCCAAACTCATTTAGATCGGTGCTGTTTTTTTAATCTTGATTCTGTGGTGTCCTGGGCCTGAGAAGCAGTCTTGGATTCCAGGTGGGTGTGGAATAGAGATCCCCTCTACTGCTTTCAACAGAGCATCTCCGCTTCTACATATTGGGGTTCCAAAGAATATTTTATTTGGGAAGAAATGCAATCCCATTGGAAAAACAGTTTGAAAACCACTGTTCTAGGTGATTGTTTTCCAGATGCCATGCAGTATAAAATAATAAGCAAAGGAAATATTTCAGTTATCCCATCTTAAACCTGGCTGTTTTATGTACTGTATGACTTTCACTTCAGTCTTCTGAGCCTCCATTGCCCAGTCTTAAAATGGAACTGAGTCTACATTAGAAGCTTATTTCATTAAATGAGATAACAAGTGAGTTGTTTATTGTTCTTAACACATTGAGGGCACTCAAATGTTAAAGATCTCTCATTTTTACTTCCTTAAACAGAATATAAAGAATGTAATTTAACGGTTTTTCTTAATGACTTAGGTCATCGTGACCATAGTCATGAACAATTGTTTTCATGCCCTTGGGATTTATTGAGATATGTGTAATGATCTAATATCACATGTTGATCTAAACAGTTTAATGATTTAGAGTATAGGAGTAAGTTTCTATAGTTTCTTTCAGTGTATCTCCCTGTGAATTCTCTCTCTGTCTTCATGTACAAATCTAATCTGCTCCAGGACAAGCTCAGAGAAGGGAGTATAAAGGAGTTAATGTGTTCTTATGGAGACTGAGGGGTTGTCTGGGTCTGTCAGTCATAGGGCACGGAGTTTGAGGTGTCTGCTTTTTATCTTCTCTACTCAGAGGTCTTTTCTGATTGCTTTGGCTGGAAAGGCATGTAGGTCAAGGCCAAGTTCGGAGTAGATAAGGTGCTGCTCTAAGTCTTACTGCTGCCTTCGGTATTTGAATTATTTGTGTGGTTGAACAAACCAGAGCATGCTGAGTGGATTTTTCCGCAGTGTGTGCACTCTCTGATTGCTTGCTGATTTGAGGGAGGCAGCAACTCTTGGCAGAATCTGTTACTGTTTGCATCTCTGCCTCCTAGGTTCCTGTTTTATCTGAAACCTTTCCCAAAACGAAACCTCTTCTTTAACTTCTTAATTTATCCTAGGTTGGGGGTTCCCAAATTTGGCTTTGTGTCAGAACTACTCAGCTCTTAAATCATCCAGACGCCCTGGACTTGCCTTCCTGGAGATTCTGATTTGTTAAGCCTCTTTAATGCCCAGGTGATTTTTCCTGCAGCCAGGTTAGGAACCAGTCTCCTAGACTACTGGTTTTTCAATCCACAGTATTCTATTGAAGCTAAATGGGGTGTGACTGAAATGTGAACTGACTGGTATATTAACCAGTGTATCATAGCATAGCCATATAATCACTGTTCTTAGTTCTGTTATGATTGTTAAATCAATTTAATTATTTGACAGTCACACTTTATTCTTCATCCTTACAGCACATTTTCTGTTCTTCCACCCTGTGGTTATGGTTGTACACTTTTAGCATTCTGTATATTATTTTTCTTTCAGTCACCAGATTCTCCATATGAAAAAGTAGAATTGTACCATCTTTGTTAATACTTTGTTATATTTCCTTATAATATTTTGTACATATGTAAATGTATATAATTTAAAAATTGGAATCTTCCTGGTTCTACAAGACACAATGTTATTAATAGTTTTCTCATATAAAGTAGTATCTTAGGCATTTTTCCATGTTATAAAGTTGTCTTTGAAAGCGTGATGACAAGCATGTCTCCATTCTTTTCTGGGTATGCAGGGGCAACTCAGACAGACATGGTTTCTGCTCCCATAGAGCTGAGAAACCAGCTGAGGAGACATACAAAACTGGTAAACAGCAAAAGAGTAATTACAAATAGTCATAAGTGCTGTGAAGGGAAAGAGCAGGGTTCCCCCATTGGGGAAATGGCGGTGGCATGTGTGCATGCCACAGAGAAGGCATTTTATGAGGAAGTTGGCTTTAAGCAAGATGAGAAAGATGAGGAATCCGTGTGTGTGGGAGGCAGGTGTAGGGTGGGGGAATCAGATAGGGAAGGGTGGGCCAGGCCAGGCAGAATGAATCATGAGAGAGGGAGACATTGACAGACAGACAGATGGACGCTTGGCTTGTTTCGGAAACTGAAGGGTATCCGGTGAGGCTGGAGCCGCTGGGCAGAGTGGGGACAGGTGATGATGGAATGTAGTCAGGGACCACACTTTGCAAAGGGCCTTGGGAATTGAAGGATTCAGACTTTTAAGTACACGAGGAAGCAATTGAAGGGCTTTACACACCTTGCAGTCACTTGAAGGTGATGGCATACTTTGAAATATTTAGGCTTCCTTTACATTAGCTGCCGGAATTCTTCAGGTCTGGTGGCTGTTCTGAAAGTTTGTTTTTGTCAGGTTGGTGAATGGAGTGTGGAGTTGGCAGTTGTGGCCCACACTTTTCCTTCAGCGATATTAAACACAAACGCAGTTCTGTCTTGCTCTGTGGTGTCACAAAGCTGTTTCTTGCAGTAGGCAGCCCAAGAGCAGTGTTTTGTTCATTTGAAATAAATCAATCTCAACAATGACTAGTAGGCTACAACTGTTTTTCAGGGGCTTTTTCTGATTTTATGCTTCAAGCAATAGAAGAAGAATTCTGAGCCGTGAATTCCCTGATGAAGTCTCTGAGTCATAGAATTTAATGCCAGAAGGGAACTTTGAGGTGATCTCACTGATGTACAGATACATGAAGTTAGGAACACAGAAAGTATGTGATTTGTCCAGGATTCTTCACTAGTCTAGTGGCAGTTACTGCTGGAGCGAAAATCTCCTCTATCCTAGCTCTGTAATTCTACTTTTCCTCACTTCTTAGCTGTATTGCTTTGCAAAGAAGTAGCAATTCTTTAGCTTCCTTTATCATTCCCCACTTAAAACATACTTACTTAAAAGGATCTGAACAGGTTGAAACAGAGGAAAAGCTAACAGTGTAAATAGTAAGTAAAGTTCTAGTTCTCTCCTGAAGGGCAACAGTATAAATGAAAAAATAACATTGTAGGAGTGTGAAAGATGAGGATTTAAATGGTCTGTATTATGCATCAGGGTTGACCTGGGCTCTAGCAGAAGACATACAAGGTCTTGGAAGTTCTACTCTGGCTCATCCCACTTTTTGTGGAGGGTTGTGTAGTTCTCATACCACTCGGTATCAGTTAGAATGCTGTTGGCTGCAAATAAAAGAAAACCTGACCAAACCGGCTTAAAGAAAAAGGAAATATATTATCTCATACAACAGAAGTCTAGTGATAAGAGCTGCTCTGGCCAGCCCTTCAGGGCCCAGCACCACTGGTCTGTGATCATCTCAGCCCTTCCCTTCTTCTTGTGCTGGTCTCATCCTCAGGCTGGTGGAAGATACTTGCAGCAGTTCTGTGCATCCCATCCGGACACAGTAACCTCCAGAGGAAGGAGAGGGAGCCATCTGCTTGTCTTGTGCTTCTTTCTTAGGAAGCCTCTGGAAGACTTCCTCATGTTTCATTGGTCGACATTTGCTCACAGGCAAATTACTAAACCCGTCATTGGTTCTGAGGAGTGTGGTTATCGTGATTGATTTAGAACAATCAAGAGCTGAGTATAGAGTTCACTTTTCCTGAAGCATGTGGCTGTGTGGAAGGGAGTAGATACCTGAACAAAATTGGATTCTTTTAGGGAGGCATGAATTTAGGGGCAGAATAGGATATTGGGTAGGCAACCAAGAGTGCCTACTCTCTATACCTTTAAAAGCTATGTAGACAGAATGGTGTTCATTCAGAAAAGAATGCTCGGTGTGATGAGGGCACTTGCAACTATGTCATTTGGGAATGACTGAAAGAGTAAGACAGGCCATGTTAACTCTGATGTGTTTTCCAATACCACCAAGCAATTCTCCAATCCTCAGTGGACAGCAACTGTGTGTCTTACAAATTTGATGTGCACGATTCTGATACTGTCTACATGGAGATAGTATCAGATCCCATGGGTTAAAGGCTTAGTTGCACAAGGCTACCTCCCACTTCACACACCAATCACAAGTTCAGGTTGTCACCTGTGCTTCTGACAACCAGCTATAAATTGGAGGTTCCCACAATCCCTTCCTCAGGTTTGATTAATTTGCTAGAGTGGCTCACAGAACTCAGAGAAACATTTACTTACATTTACCAGTTTATTATAAAGAATATTATAAAAGACATAGATGAATAACCAGATGAAGTGGTACATAGGCCAAGATCTGGACGCATCCTGAGCACAGGAGCTTCTGTCCATCCACACCATGGAATATTAGAGATCAAACTGAAAGAAAAAGGTTGTGTATGTATTTGCCTGAAAGTATGCCATGATCTGTGATATATTTAATGAAATAGGTTGTATAATTCCATTTTTGTAAATAAAGAGGTAAGTGGCATCTCTTCCTGCTTTAAAACAAAAAACAAAAAGCAAGATGAACCTGGGGTATCTTGCTATGCCAGAAAGCAAGGAAGTCCTCAGAATGATGGCAAATGTAAAGCACATACAGAAACCAGCTCGACAGAGCTCCCACTAGCTAAATCTGGGTCAGTTTGTGCATCGAACTGAAATAGGAAACCATGAGTCCATGCTTACGTAAACTAATAAGTGAGTAACTTAAAATATATGATGAGAGATGAGATATTTACTTAGATCTCCCTACAAAATGCTCATTAATTAACATCAGAGAAAAAAAAAGGAATATGGTTGCAGTAGACAAGCCTGGCAGTCACTACTTTAATGAGTGATCAGAAGGAGCAGTATCAGGAATGGGACAGATCAGATCACATACCGTGTGAATAGACGCAATGAGAGCACAGCAATGCTTCTGTAACATTCCTGCTAAAGATGCATCATCTGAATTAGAGGAAGCATCTGGCAAATTCAAATCAAAGGACAGTCCACAAAATCACTGTAATCTTCAGAAATGTCGAGTTCATGAAAATCAAGAAAAACTTGAGGAAGTATTCTAGAATGAGGAGGCTAAAGAGACATAATTAATGGTAAAGCATGATTCTGAAGTGGGTTCTTTTGCTATAAAGGACATTATTGGGACATTTCGTAGAATTTGAATGGGTTTGAGAATCATTGTTAGAATGTATAATATGTTCATTTCCTGATTTGATGAGTATGTTGTGGTTGTGTAGAAGAATGTCATTGTTTGTAGGAAGACACACAAGTGGGTGCTGGGAGCATCAGGTCAGTAAGTTACTCTCAGGTAGTTGAGGAATAAAGAAAGTTCTTGCAGGTTCTTTTGTAAGTTTTGAGATTGCTTTAAAAAAAAAAAAAAGACGTTAATTGCTAGCTGGACATGAATTCGGTTCCCAGAGGAGGTAGTGAATCTCTGGTCGTGGGGATTTATTGAAACAGAAGTTAGAAGTTCACCCACTGAGGCTGTTGTAAAGGGATGTTGTGCATTATGACCTCTAAAGTCCCAAATTCAAAGATTCTGGATGTCTATATATTTTAAAGTCAGAGTTGAATTTATTAAACGATGTTGGTGCCTTCAGGTATTACAAATCAAGGGAGACTGACCTCTCATACCAATCAATGGGCATTATTTAAAACTTTTTGCTAGAGACTGTGTGTTCTAAGGACTATATCTAAATCCCCACAAGAAGCTAATGATGTAACTGAGTAAAAAGGGCATTGACATAAAAGTATATGACCCCCATTAAGTAGTATATAATAAATGCCAGATGATTGGTACCAACATTCTACAATTCAGACCAGGAGGATGTTTCTTGCTTCTGTGAGGAAGGCCTTTATAGAGGTATGGGATTGGTTGGGTGTTAGAGCATGAGTAAGACTTAGGTATGCATGAAATAAGAGTGGCAGGGGAGAGCATTCTTTGCAGAGGGGCCTCTGTGAATGGGCACCATGTGTTAAGGAACAATGAGAAGACTAGTCTGACAGGTTTGGGGGTTCATAGAGGAGAGCTCTGCCTTAAATTCAGTATAGATAGGGCGCCAGGACTAGCTTCCATGTAAGGCAAAATGGGGAGGAAACTAATGATTGGGACAGCTACCAGGCATCAGACACTGTGTTAGATGGTTTTTAGTTAATCAAATTAATTCATTCATTCATTTATCTCTTTTAATCTGCTCAGTCCTGCAAGATCAGTGTTATACTCATATGGATGTAAAACAGGTATTCAGAGAGAGGGAATGACTTTCTCAAAGTCACATAGCTACTTTAAGAGGCAGTTTGCATTTGAATGACTTCAAAGCATATGCTCATTCTACTACCCTTGTTGCTGCTTACACCTGGAAGGGGATCGAGGGCAGTGACTGGGGGTGCTGACTATACGTGTAGAATATTGGAAAGAACATTGGAAAAAGGAGGATGTCTCTCAATACCTCCTGTCACATGGAGATTGAGGTGTCCATGGCACATGCCTGTGAAATGTAGATTCTTGAAAAAGAGCATAAGGTGTGAGAAAAGGACTGAGGACTGAACCCTGAGGAACCTCTCTATTTAAGGGACAGTCGGAAGAAGCACCATAACGGGATCCTCAAGAGGAGCGTCCAGGGAGGTTGGAAGAAACAGGAGAGTGCAATATCTCAGAAGTCCAGAGAAGAGCCTGGTCGGCGAAGTCGAACACCCCAGGAAGGTCTGGACGATAAGGATGAAGAAGTGTCCGTTAGACACAGCATCAAGGAGGACATTGGTGACTTTAATGAGAGTGGGTTCAGTTGAGGGGTGGAGGTGGAAGCCAGTTGTAGTGGGTTGAACAGTGAGTAGCGAGGGGGTGAAGGAGTAGAAACAGTGGGTGGTGGTGATAAGGCTTTCAAGAAGTTTACTCGGAAGGGAAGGAGAGAAGAGAAGGCCGTAGGAGGTCATAGGTGGATTTTTGTTTTTCTGTTATTTTCAAACGTGAAGAATTGAGCATGAGCAAATGATGATGGAAGGAGACAGGAGAGATAGAGAAGTCTGAGAGAAGAGAGGGTCTAATGCAAAAGGTGAGATCCCTGAGGAGATAGATGTGAGGCACTGGAATCCAGAGCAGCAGTGGTGGGCAGGGTGGGGAGGAATGGAGGCGCCCACGCTTTTTGTCTAAATTGCCTCTATCTCTCCCTCTCATGCGCCAAAAGTCTTTGTATGCCCATGCAAGATGGCTCACTGACCACAGCATGGCTGCATGGGCCACGCCATTTCCAGAAGACGTACATGAACAGCATCTGCGTGCATATTCAGAATGATGACAACTAAGATATATTCTGTTTACAGCTGCTCAGTTCAGTGCTGTCTTTATAATGCTATTTGTTCTGAAATATCTTCCTTAAAAATGGGTGTAAAAGGAGAATGAAAGATTGAGAATGAATACACTCTCAGGCAATGAAAGCTGGTCCTGCAGACAACCGTAGCAGGGGCCAGTGAGTGTCAGGGCCTCAGCCTCATCCGGAGAAGTCTATGTCACGCTTGTCAGAGCTGAATATGTTTTGCCACATGTGTTGTTTTCTCTGTCGTGGCCTCTTTTTCTCCGGTTTAGTTTGGATTCTGAAGAACTGTTTTGATCTGTAATGGTTGACAAAAATTTTTCAAATCAATGATATGAAGCATGTCAAAAAAAACCACAAAAAACTAGTGCTGGGCCTACAGTGTAGGAATAGAGGAAAAGTGTTATGTTAGATGTTAAAATGTAATAAGGAGTGAGAGCCCAAACCTGGGAAGAACACGTTTCCATCGATAGGGGGATGGAAAAATAAATTGTGGCATTCCTACAGTAGAATAACTAGATAACAACAAAAATGAGCGAACTGCAGCTACATGCGTCGAGGGAAGTAATCCTGCAATCAGAACACTGAGCCAAAGCCAGACACAGAACAATACCTACTCTGTGCCTCCACCTTATAAAATTCAAAAACAAGTAACACTAATCTGTGGTGTTAGAAGTCAGGGTAATGGTTCTTTCTGGAGAGGAGAGAGGGAGCAGTGATGAGGAGGAGGCTAAAGGAGGGCTTCTGGGGCTCCTGGATAGTCTTCGTGACACAGGCGTGTCACACAGGTGTGTTCACTTTGGTAATTCATCAAGCTGTGCACTTAGAATTTGTGCACTTTTATGTGTGTTTGTTATACTTCAGTAAAAAGCCTTTAAAGAAAAGACAATGAGGAACTTTCAAGGAAATGGTTGAGGAAGTCGTATAAAAATCAGCAAGCAGTTAAGAGTTGGTGGAAGTCCTTTGACCTTGTGAATGGCATCATAAACCTCATTGCAGCCAAGAGGATTGACCAACAAACAGTTCTACTAAGGTCAGCTGAAAGTATGTTATGACTTCAGTGGATTTGCAGAGACTGGAAGAGCAGCTGCCAAATATGGGATATGTGTGTGTATGTAAGGCAACATCCACACATGTGTGCATACATGTTTGTATCTCATACATTGTTGTCTCATAGGGATCACAGTACAGCTACTCAATATAGTGTGTGGATTCAGCCACTCATACCCAGCAAAGTATCCCAACTCCCTACCTCCACTTCATGTCTTCTGTAGCCGTGGTTACAGACTTTGTTGTGCCTCTTTAACCTTTGCCCTATGTTTATTACTTCTCTTCACATTGCTTTCTGATTTCGTTTTGAGTCTCGGGTGCCTTCAAGAATTGCACATTGGTGGGATGTTTTTAATCCAAGGGTCCACTTAACTGGCTCAGTTGGTTTGTGTGCAGGAAGTGCAAACTAACTTAATATTAGTTTGTCAAATAAAATTAAATCTGTCACCACTGCGTAAAGCGTATAGTGTATCGCAGAATGAAGCAAGAATTATTTTTGGGTTATTTGTTGTTTGCAGATGGCTTCGTCAATAATTTCCTCCTTTAAGCCAGAAAAAGCCAAAGCTGATTTCCTTAGATGTGTAAGCTTCTTCAAAATCAGGTTTATTTCAGGTGGAACTTGGCTTTCTTTGGAGGAGGTGACTCACTTGTGAGGAATTTTGAATAGTTAAGCAAGGAAGAGATCTGTTTTTCGGAGTTTCATAAATTTTCAATAGTCTCTACTCTGCCAGGATCTATTTTTATTTCTTCTTAACCCCTTATGAGTTAGATTTTCATGATAATTTTGATTAATAAACTAAAATTCCCAGGGGTTACCTATTGCACGTGTTCAGAATAAATGGAAAAGAAACTCTCTGTGAAATGAAAAGATTTTATTTTTCTTTAGTTTGGACTGATTCCATTTGTTGACATTGCTGGTAAAAAGAGTATTTGACCTTTTTCTATTTTTGGGAAACTAAGATAATTTTTGCCTCTATTTGAAATCAGTAGCTATGAAAGGCGACTTTCAGATGTGTGCCTCAGAAAGAGCAAAAAAACAAAAAAAGAGCTAGGGGAAAATTCTTATGAGTTAAGTTAAAAATATGAGTACTGTAAAGAACACTGCAAGATAGCTGTGTAAACTTAAGACAGAGACCAACACCACGCTTCATAATGTTGAACTTATTATTTGTTTCAATAATTTATTGGGTAAATTTACAATCTTGCATATATTGGTTCTTAGAGCTTTGGTTCGGTTGTGTGAAAAAAAAAATCCATAACTTCTTAATCTGTCCTGTACTTTTCTTGTTTGTGAGCCAAATTGTTCATTCATTTAACCATATAGCACATTTAATTATTCACCAACTATATGCTGTGTTTTTGAGATACAAAGATATGAATAGAATCCAATTCATGCCCATGTTTAACCTAAATCTAGAGGGAAAGGCAGACATGGAAATAACTACAGCAGTGTGATCCATGCTATGATGGAGATACAGATGCCATGCTACAGAAACTCAGAAGAGGACACATCTAACTATTTTGGTGGGGGGGGGGGGTGTTAGTGTAAATGGAAGCTTTCTAGAGGAGACATTTGAGCTAAAGGATGAGTAGGAAGTTGGCAAGTGGACATGGAGTGAATAGAATAAGTTCATGAGTCCCATGCTTAGGATTTTTTATTTTATTATATGGTGATAGGAAGCTGTTGAAAGATTTTAAGTGGGGAAATGAGTTGATCAGATTTACATTTTAGAAAAATGTGGTGTTTTGAAGGGGGTGAAGTATCACATGGCTGAAGCTGGAGGTAGGAAGACCAATTAGGAAATTATTGAAAGCATACAAGTGAGACTAGTGAACTGGGAAGAGAGAAGGAGGCGTGGTTTTCATATGCATTGAGGAAGTAGAACTGATCGGCCTTGGTATTCAGTTGGTTATTGATGGAGCAAGAGTCTAGTCTGACTCACTTAATTACCCAAAGTAGGAATTTGGGGCTGGTGGTGCTGTTTACCAAGACTAGTGGGAAGCAGATTTGGAGTGTAGGATGGAGAGTAAGATAACAGGTTGAGGCTATGGTTCTTGTGAGTCATCACATAGAATCGTCTAGAAGACACATGGAAGCACAGTTAGGAAGCTTAGAAGAGTGATGTGTACTAGGGACATAGGTATCAGAGTCGTCTGTATATGATGATACTTGATGCTTCTTGAGGATGTGAGATTACCTACTGGAGAATGTGTAGAGTGAGATGTGAGTGCAAACACCACCTTGCAAAAAATAGTTTTCACCCTTATATTGAATTTGCTTATTATACATTTTTTTTCTCTCAGTACATAAATGATCCTTTTGGGAAACTTGGAAAGTACAGAAATTTATAAAGACAGTTAAATTCCCATAATTCAATTCTCATTCCCCAAGAAAATCACTGTTAATGTTTGGAATATTTCTTTCCTTCCAGACTTTTTCTTCTGCATATACTTTCCATGCAATTGAGACCACGGTATAGACAATTTTGCACCACATTTTTTCCATTTAACGTTAGTTCAAGCGCAGTATCATCCTCTTAAAATTATAAATAACATTGCATTTAACGTTTCTGTGGAAGGATTATTTGTCCTTTCATTATTTACGATTATAGTGTTTTCTTAGCATGGATTCCTAGAGGTAGAATAACTTGGTTAAAAGATATGAACAAAAGTAAAGCTTTACATTTCACTACGTGTTTTTCAAAATGATTGTATCAATTTCTAACCCCAATGACAGGTCTAACATTTAAGGGTTTTATTGGAGGAAGAGTCAATAAAAGAAATAGATGAACCAGAAAGTAATGGTGTGAGAGAAACTAATAGAGGAGAAATTTCTAGAAGGAAGCATCAGCAGTAGTAAAGGCTGTAGAGAGGTCACATGAGCGAAGGATGGATGAAGCCATTGGGTTTGGTGACTGGAGGCATTGGTATAATGGTAGGGTATTAGCCAGGTTACAGTGAGCCAAGAAATGGATGCAGTAGATATGATTTATTCCAGAATTCTAGCTGTGAAGGGCAGGGAAGAAACGAGTTATTAGCTAGAGGGGCGGCAGAATTGATGGAAGGTATTATGTTGTTTGTTTTCAAAGATGAGTGAGACTTTGGCGTATTTGTGGACACTGGAGATGCTCAAGGAAGTGAGAGAGCATGCAGTCCAGAGCTCTGGGGCCGCTTCTTTTTCAGGAACAGGAGGAAGGGTGGTCAGGATGGGAGTGGATGTAGGTAAGCTGGTAGGAAGTTGGAGGAGTTTCTGTCTAATTTGTCTTTCTCTGCGAAGGCACAGAGGGCACGACATTGGCTCAGAGGAAAGGGAGTGGTGGAAACATCAGTTTGAGGTGAGGGTGAACAGGTTTGCCTTCTGATGCAGGTGATGGTCAAGGGAGCTGTTTAAGGACAACTGTGAGGGTCACCAAGCATGGCAGAGGTTCACCTGAGGTTGAACACTACAGATTTGTAGAGTTTCCCATCTGTCGATTTGGGAAATTTTTCTGGCATTACTTAGCAGCCCAGGTGTAGGAGAGAAGCAAAGAGTCAGTCAGTCATCTGAAATAAAGTTCCTTGCAAGTGTGTTTAAATAACTTTAATTTAAAATAAGTACAGGGAGTTTTATTCTCTCATAAATGAGAAAAGAGGAACAGAGATTGACTTCTGTGGTCAGCTAGTGATCAAGCTCTGTCCAGACCTTATATTACTCTGTTCCCTCCAAATTCACTAATGTTTGTAGTTAAGTTTTAGAAAAGTTTGAAAAAAAAAAAAAAGGTTGGTAAAGAACAAGTTGGTGTATCTTTGTGTGATAGATCTTAAACAAATGAAAAACGGAGCACATAAGGTTGAGTTAGGGGAAAGCAAAAAAAGAAAAAAGGCAGCATTGCTATGTTATTCCTGTGCCAAATTGCTGAGTGTTATTGGAGGCGTGGTCGTTATTTAGTCAGTGGAAGTTCTAGAGAAACAATGAAAAAGAAGGCAACAGAGCACTTACAAAAGCCATTCAGTTTTTGTACAGCCCAGACATTTTACATAATGAATACTTTAAAAAAAATTAGCATCAAATACAATTTTGTTTCAGAGTAAAATGGCTGCATTCCTTTAATAGTGTTGCCGTACAAATGGTAAAGAGCAATATGATTATTCAGGTCTGATTGTGTGATGTCCATTTAAACATCAGTGGATAATTATCATTATTTTTGTGAGAAAAGTTCACATAGCCATCTCTCTTAAAATATTCTAAAGGAATAATTTCTTTATCCAGCTTACTATCGTTTTTCCTCTTACGTGGTTTTGAGTGACATCAGTTTTCAGTGGATATAAACAACCCTTCTCGGGGACAGTAGCTATTAAAATGGTTGGAAAGCTGCTTGACAATGATAAAAAAAAAATTATTTCCCCCAAGGACTGCAGTAAGGCTGATGATTTTTATGCCAGTGGAAGGCCAGTTTTTACCACAAAAATTTCCCTGTAACCTTTCATGATTGAAAACATATTACTTGCTATTCAAAAACAGAGGCAAATTAGTGAGGAGAGTTTCTAAAATAAGCCCGAGGGTTAGACGTATAATTTGCAGATGACATGTCATGATAGTAAAGTGTCTTTCCTTCTGTGTTTTGTTTCAAGCTGTAGAAAGTACATGAAACTCCACAGTTCAGCTTCAGACATGTTTTTACAGCTGTCAGATGAGCACACTTGATTTTTAAGGGACTGCTTGTTCCACATGTATGTGTCTCGCTACATAATGTTTATTTTGAACAATGTATTTCTTCTCTTACTTTATAACGTCTGTTTATATAACTTTGCCTTGGTACATAGGAACGTTAGGGAACTTGGCATTGTCTTTGAAATGGTCCTCTAGGAGCCTCTCTATTACACGGCTACTCCCTTAAAGCGTATATTTTGAGGAACAAATATGAGATTTGGCACTGCTGTGTTGAATGAGCCCAGCTACATACCTTGACAATGAGGGAGACTGTGGTTAGACAGTAGCTGCACCAGTAGTTCAAGCTGGAAGTAGTCACTGAATAACACCACACTGAACAAGAGTGCCGTCCGCTCTAAGGAGTGAATCAGTGCTAGATCCAGCGGGACCATCAGAGAGCCAGCAACAGAATACGGTGACTGAGCAAACTGAAGGCCTCTGCAACATCCAGAACATTTCTTTTTTTTTTTCAATCATCACTCTGAGACTTGACTGTCAGAGAACTGCTTGTTTTCTTAAGAAAATATAAAGAGAGAGAGGAATTAACTTTTTTGTAACTTTACTTTGACATAATTTAAAATTTCCGAAAAAGTTGGAACCTGTTTTCCAGGAACTCTGTGTTTTCACTTACATTCACCAGTTGTTTGACATTTGCTTTGTCACCTTCCCCACCAGTATTTGAGAGTAAATTGCAGACATCGTGCTCCTTTACCCCGATAGGTCAACGTGTACCTCGTAAGAACAAGGAAGTCTCTTACATAACCACAGTACAGGTAGCAGAGGCAGGAAGTTTTACATTGAATTAGATGTCTTGTGTCAAAGTCCATATTTAGACTTTGCCAATTGCCTCCAATAATGTCTTTTATAGCAAATTTTTTCCTGGTCTAGGATTCATATATCTCTTTAATCTCATTTAATCCTAAGTGACTGTTTCAAGTGAAGTGGAGGGGGACACATTTTTCACTGCATGCTTTTGCTGCATGCATATCCATTGCAGCATCTTCTCCGAAACAGAATGACAGGAGATTTTAAATAGCAGGGAACATGTAGGAAATATTTGTCCTTTATGGCGCATCAGTTAGTACCTTTTTCAGCAGATGAATCACTTTCCATACAAGCAACTGTTGGTTCTTACTAAGTTGCTACATGGGCGCTGTTGTGTGCAGAGTATAGTGGTAAGCTATCCTGTGTTCAAGGCCCTCTTTTTAACGTCTTATAGCTGCTACTTCATCCCATTGAATGTTTTGTGTAAGTCCCTGATGAGACAGTTCCAGACTATGTCCTGCAGCTTGCCTTCAGCTGAGGAAAGATAAGTGGCCACCATCTTTCTGCTTAAGGCCAGCAATTCAGTTTCTTTTTACTGGGCTATAGTTATCCTCTGGAGTATCTGAACAAAGCAGCATATGCTTATGATTCCAAAATCACTCATAACCTTGACCATGTTTGTTCCATTCAAAATTGCGTGACAGTTTTCTGTACTGATGTTTCATTCTATAAAAGTTTGGCAGAGTTGACATTCTGCTTCCAGTTTATTCCCACAAGATATGAAGAATTCCCAAATTGAGATTTTTTTTCTTAAAAGCTCATGGCCTAATGGGAATCACATAATGAAGAAATTCAGTACAGTTTTTAAAGGATTATTTTGTTTAATGTTATCATTCTACAAAGATGAGAATTATGTTATCATTCTAATCTCTGCATTGTCTTGATTATTTAAATTTTTACAAATATTTGGCTGCAAAAGGATATAATGTTCTTCCCAAAGTTTACCTAGAAATGTGCTTTCTTAATATTTATATTGCTAGTCTGTTTCCATTTTTATTTAATGATTTGAAAATGTTTGATAATTTTTGTGTGTAAAATGAAATTTTCATGATTAATTATTGTTATTTACTTTTACAAGAATATATTTCTATTTCAGATGATAGAATTTCAACACATAAAGCACAAAATTAGATTTTTCACCCCAAGATACGTGTAGATACTTACCTATAGATGACTTTTATTAGTAAGTCTGAAGGACATGCTTTGTCCATGTTGCCAACTCTGTGGCGCTGATCAGGTGTAACTATAACAGTAACGTGTGTGAACACATCATGTGCATGCACTTTTTGGGTAATGCCTGAGATGATGTTGAAGTAGCTGTTCTGCTGTTTGACCTTTCAGAGGTCAAGACCAAAGTCACGTGAGAGTGTTAACTTCTCATTTGTCTTATTAAGCCTAAGGTGCATTGCAGGCCAATTCCTAAACTCTGAGGCACAAAGGCCGGGCAGATACCTAAACAAAATCTGAGTTCTATTGCAGAGGGTGGCTAGGTGCTGGGTGGGCCACCCCAGAGTTCACTACACCACCTTCAGGCTCCTCATGTGCCCCCTTCTGCTACTCACTGTCTGCTAGCAACCCCAGCTACCTGTCAGTTACCTGAATTCGGCACAGGGGTTTTTCTCTCATAATTTTTCAGAGATTCATGTCTTGTAGAGTAAGATCGTCAAATAATATTTTCCTTTCTTTCAAGAAGGCAAAGCAAGGGTGTAGAAAGCCACCACATGAATGGAAAATGTTACTGGAGTGGGAATCACATCATTTCTGTGGAGATGGAAATATTCCATATCTGCCACTGTCCAGTACAGTAGCTGCTAACTGCACGTGGCTACTGAGCCCTTGAAATGTGACTAGTGCAACTGAGGAACTAAATTTTAAAATTGTATCATTTTAATTAGATTTAAATAGCCAGATGTGGTTGGTGGCTGCCATATTGAATTGTATGCTCTAGCACTATCACTCACCCATCTGAGACCCCACACACATCCCTCCACCTCTCCCAACTCTGGCTACTTACTCAAAAGTGAGGATTATACTTCCCCTGCCTTTTACAGGGATTTGAGAACCAAATAACATTGTGGATATAAAAGCCCTTTGGAAATCATAAAATGAAAGTTTACTATGATATTATCAATATTATGGCAGCCCTGTCTTTTTTCATAGCAAAGCTGGAAGCATCCACTTTTTGTAGGATTACCTTACTCCTGTTGTTTCTCTGGTTCTTCTGCTGATTATTGCTTTTAGCAGGGATAAGCCTAGAGTCTATTTTATAAATAGGGAGAGGAAGCAAAATTAAAATAATAGGGTAAATAGGGAGAGAAAGTAAAATTAAAATAATTCATTATTGTTGAACTATTGTTGAACTTATTAGCTCTTAAAAAGGTTTGAAAGTGAAAATTGAAG
The DNA here is from genome assembly GCF_037783145.1 of Equus przewalskii. NCBI lineage: Eukaryota > Metazoa > Chordata > Mammalia > Perissodactyla > Equidae > Equus > Equus przewalskii. The sequence goes on from NC_091840.1 coordinate 39,769,901, forward strand.
ACAGGTTTTTTTAATGAAAATTTTATTTATAAAAATAATGTACAGTTTTTAATTTAAAAAATGAAGGCAGGACAGAAAGTTACAAAGAGGAAAGTAAAAATCACACAAAATCTTACCACCCAGAATAGCCATTGTCAGTGATTTGGTGTATCCTTCCAGATTTCTTTTTCTTGAATATGTGTAACTTTTTAAAAAGCAGAAATATGGGAACATGCTGCTTTAGCCTGCATTTTTCACTTAAAAATGTATCATTGATACTTTCACATGTCAGTAGATATGTATCTACTTTTAAATACCTGTAGGTTTCTAATTACAAACATAATACAAAGTTATACAAAATTAAAAATTCAAGCATTGCATAAATATAAAATGTACAGAAAGAAATTCCCAGAATTCACATCCCCTATGACATTATTTGTTGTATGTTTCTCTTATCTTTATACACATAAACATGTATACACACATATTAACGTTACTTTAAATTTTGTTTTTATAAAAACTAGATCATACTATATATACTCTTTTTAAGCTTTTTTTCACTTAGCCTATGTTTTATACATTTACTTTATATATTTATTGTATTCCATACAACAGAATATTTAATCAGTTTAATGAACTGATTTCAGATTTTTGCTAATAAAGATATTGTGCTAATGAATATCTGTGTCTTTTTTCTTTTTTTATTCCTCCCTTATTTCCATCTCTTCTATTCCTCTAAAAAATAGGGGCATAGAAAACTTGGTGACTTTGGATTTCCTTGGCATACCACATAGAAGACATGATTTAGTGACTAAGAAACATAAGGCTAGTAGTCAGTGCTGAGCGTTCCATTTGATTCATTCAACATTCCATTACTAATCTGTCAGGTTATTGTGCAGCTTTAAATATATTTTATAGAAACACACTTCTCCTTTTTCTCCTTAATCACAGGAGTTTGTTCTTTATAGATACTCAATGTGATGTATGAGCGTTAAAATAAGAAGATGGTTGTCTACTTCTTTGGCTGGCTGAGCACTTTAAATCAGTAGTATTTCTTAGCTCCAGCTACACACACACACACACACACACATTTTGGCTTAAAAATTGAATTTAAGAAGAATTCCTGTCCTTGAAGAGAATTAAGAGTAAAACAAATGACAATATAACTGTGAAATAAAAAACTTGTGCATTGAAAGAAATAGTGATTTGGGTTAGGTAGAATGTTGGAGAGCTTCCTGGAAGAAATTGGATACTTACCTGGTTTTGAAGTTGCTGAGGTTTGGCAGTCTGGGCACATAGAATGGGAAGTGTGTCCTGAATGAGGGTGGGGAGGAGGCATGTAAAACACCATGGGTGGAAGGTTGAGTGCCAGGAACATCTTGGAAATAGCATGCAGCTTACTCTGATTGGAGTAGATTACCTGACCTGAGAAAGGCTGCAGGTGATTTATATGGGGAGGTGGGGAGGAAGAAGGGGAGAGGAGGAGAGAGGCACACCCCTCTAAGTGTATAAAGACTTTGAGGAGTAACTGAATATTTCTAACCAAAAAGAATATCAGCGAAACCATCAATCCAGTGTGCATCTGACTGCTAAGAGGCGAAGGGATCCCTGTCCACTAGGGCACTGCTGGGAGTAACTGTCTCAGAAACCTCGCAGCCAGCTACACTGATCATGCTGCATGTCCCCTGTGCTCTTGGTCATCTCCCAAAATGTCCTCTATCTTCTTATTCTTATACTGCTTCTTGCTAATCCCTTCTGACCCAGGAATATCAACTCAAGCTCTATTGCGTCTCTATCTTCTCAACCTTGAATTGCATTTTCCCACTGTCCTTCAAGGACCTTTACCTGGCAAAAGCCCAGCCCTGGACCTATCAAACTGCTCTTTCTTTCTTTGCCTCTATAGACCCAATATTTGGGCTGAGACTTGCTGGAGAAAGTTACACTACTCTACAGATGGGTATCAATAAATTTATAGTTGCTAAGCTGACTCAGATTTTAAAACTGCTGAGCATTCCTCCTGTGCTTTCCTAGGCTACCCTTTCTCATTTTGCATACTATCTATTTCATGTTCTTTCCGCTAATCTCATATTTCTATCCTTCCCCCTCTGTGATCCTGCATCACCTTCCTGTTTCTCAGAGAAATACTTCTTCAGACTTGAGCTCCGTTCCTGCCCACGCATCCACACCCTGTGTCTTCACTCATTCTTTCCCCGTTCCTTCCTGTCACAGTAGATGTGCTCATCCTTCTCTGTCTTCATCCTTGTCCTCTCTCCTGGATCCTTCCCTGCAGCATTCAGATCCTGTAGTGGACACCTCTTTTACCTGACTAGCATCCCTCCCTCCAATCTAGTCAAATGATAAGTCTGGGAGCCACAATTTAAACACAAGTCTTCCTCTTTGGCCATGTTGATTGGCCCAAGAATGGAGACCTGACTCCAGCTGGACCAATCACAGTTCTTCACCAGGATTTTATATTTGGCATGAAATAGTTTTTCTCTTCTGGTGGCTGAAATTCAGAATGTGTATATTTTGGAACTCTTGGGAGTCAAGTTCTGCATGAAGATTGAAGAGTAGAAAAAATTAATAGAGAAGAATGAGGGAAAAAAGAGAATATGAATGAATGAATACGAGTGAAATATAGCAGAGAGGCAAAAACAGCATTTCCTGAGTTCTTTACAAGCAGTGGTTCCCAGCCTTTTTCATGTCTTGACCCACATAGAAAATGATAACATCAATATTGTCCATTGAAGGAAATGGATAAGGCTGCACTTATGGCTGGTGGGCACACCTGTAATATGAGCACAAGTTAGGAAGCTGTATTCTACAGTGTGGGACAGCACACCTATAACCCATACCCAGATGGGGTTGCCCTGTTCCAGTATCTGGTTCCAGTTCTTAGCTTGGGTGCCAGCCTGTGGGTCCTGTGAGATACCCACGTAACCTTCCTATAGATGTCAGTTCCTCCGAGCTGCCTTCCTGAACTTCCCGGATGCCTCTCTCGTGCTCCAGTAACACTCTGGGCCCTGCACTCTGATTATCTAATTATTCATCTGTATACCCTGTTGTACTGTGAGCCCCAGGAGGGCGGGAAGCTCATCCGCCTTTTCATCATTATAATCCCAGTGCCTTGAGTATGGTAAACATCACCTGAGTGAAGGAATTACGCTCTGCCCAGATAAAAAGATTGAGAAGAAGGTTGTAACTGGAACAAAGTCTTCTGTGTAAATATTCTTTCTCTCTAAAGGAGACAACTTTGAATGGGAGCCCTGGAAAGGAACTTGCATAAGAACTATGTCTTTTGGCATTATCTGTCTAGTATTTTGTCAGACCATGAAATCTTTCAGTTTCTCATATTTTGACTTGAGTTACGTATCCCAGTATTCATGTTGGACAATAAGACTCAACCATTTTCAGAATAACAAATTTCTCGTGGAAAAAATGCCTTAAAGAATTGTGAGAATAAATATAGGCATAACAATATGGGCAGTGTTTCTGTTACATCCACTGGCAGAATTATGTGTCCATTCTTGTTTCAATACTGAAGAGTACAAGGAAGATTAATTTCTTTCTTATAGGGTGAGCCTCGTTCCCTGGGTTTTCCTTCATTTTCTTTCTCTCTCTGGAGGTAGCCGTTTACCCCCAGCTTGCTGTCTGTCACAGAATCTCCAGGTTCGCTCCTTCACTTGCTTTGGTGGGAGAGAATCCAGCCTGTAACTGACTAAGTGAAGCCACGCATGGTTACTAATCACTTAGGTTGGCCCAGTTTTAAAGCACTTAAGGTCTCTTCTAGGGTTTTTTCCACCACTTTGGTTCTTAGACCCCACTAGTATGGCTTATAGTTATTTTGGTAAGACTCCAGCATGCTTTGAATTGTGGTTGAAGTTTTTTCTTTATTCATTCCTTGGCTTTTGGAAAAATAAGGTCCTTTCTTCCCTGGGTCCTAGGCATACCTCTGTTTAACACTGAATTTAAAAACTGTCCATCTTGCTCTCTCCAACAGCTTTGTCTGCCTTCTTGGATTAAACCTTAGTTCTTTTTGCTTTTGCTTCCCTTTAATTTTTGACATTTCCTGTATTTTTGGTCAAGATTAAGACTCTCCTATCCTGCCCTTTTCCCTTCTATTTTTCTTTTGCTAATAACCATACATTATCTTTGCAAAAATGTCTGATGACAGGAGATACAGCTTGGCAGCAATTGTTTAAAAACCTTAGGGAAAATGATATGTAATGAAGTTGTAATTCTTTGTAAATTAATTTAAACATTCACTGTAATTTCAAATAAAGTCACAGTTGGATTAGAGTGGAGTCAGGTGTAGAAGAAGGAACTTGACTAAATAATGCCAGAGTTAATCTGGAAAAATAAATATGTGTTAGTAGCATAGAAAGTTTGAAAAAAAGGAGTATTGAGTCAGGACTTAATCTTGCTCCTCATCCCCGAAGGAGGCTCCTTGGCTGTGCTCTTGACTTCCTCTAGTAAATTATTTTTCATCCACTTAGAGCCAAGGTGGTCCTTCTGAACTGTCTATCTGAACACTTTGCTCCGTGATTAAACTCTTCAGTGGCTTCCCTTGCCCTCAGAATAAAGTACAAACTCGTTTTTAAGGTCTTGCGTGATCTCACCCTTGATACTTCTTCAGCCTTGGCTCGTACCACCCTCCTCTTCCCACCCTGAGCTCCAAGCAGGATGAAATGCTCTCAGGCTCTTCTAGTGCTCTTTTGTCATTCACTTCCAGGTCTTTTCAGCCTGCTTCCTGCTCAGCCGTAAGACATTACATCCTCTGAAAACTGATTCCTCATTCTCTGAGTCCAGGTTAGGGCCCTTCGTTCCTTGTCTGTCTCCTGTCATTTGTGTCACACTGTTTTCCCTGCCTGGTGACTTGTTTCCATCATCCTGCTAGCCTGTAAGTGCCCTAAGGACGGGGACCAGGTGTGTCTCATTCACCATTTTAACCCTAGGATGTAACACAATGCAAGTGCTCGATGAATATTCGTCAAATGAAATAATTATAAGGCTGTAAGAATGGAAATAATATGATTGTCGTAGAATAGACAGACAAATTGATGGAACTGAAAAGACAGCCCAGAAGTAGACTATTACATGGATAAAAATTTAATAAGTGATAAAGTATGCATCATAAATCCAGAAAGGAAAGGAATATTTATTTAATAAATGGTGCTCACACAGCTGGTTATGAAATGAGAAAAATATAAGATTTAGAGATGAGTCCAATGCAGTACCTCAAGAAAGGTTGCTAGGGGCTTAAAGAGTACATATTTTTAAAAACTATAAGAAAATGGATTTGAATATTTATAGAGGAATACTCATTTTGATAGAGAGTACTTAATAGGGAATATTGTAGGGAAAAGACATTTCTAAGCTTGGATATGATCACAGATTTGACTATATAAAAATTTTAAAATCACAAAGCATGTTACCCCCTGGCAAATAGTTGCAGTAAGTATAATAAAAAATATATAATAAAATACTATAAAAAAGAGAAAAGAAAAGCTTAATACCTTGAATGAATGAGAAAAACTCTAAAGACCCCAATAGATAAATGTACATACAAAAAATGAATAGACCATTTGCAAAAGTAAAATATAAATGGCTAAACAAAAATATTTTCAATTTTACTAGTCGTCACAGAACTAAATATCAAAACAATAAAATACTGATGTTTTCCTAGCAAACTGATAAAGATTTTTTTTTTTTTAAAGCCAGCGTCAGTGAGCACATGGTGAGTGGGTATTCTCATGCACTGTTGAGTACTGGTATCAACTGATAGAATTCTGTCTAAAGCAGTTTGGGTCTGTCTGTATCATTGCCAAATGGTCATATACATTGGTTCAGTAATTCTACTGTGAATCTAGGTTAAGGAAAATTTTTAGATATAGATAAAGCTTTAAAACTTGGTCATGGGCTGGCCCGGTGACACAGTGGTTAAGTTTGCACACTCTGCTTGGGCGGCCAGGATTCATGGGTTCGCATCTCAGGCGCGGACCTACACACCTTTCATACAGCCATGCTGTGGTGGCATCCCATACACAAAGTAGAGGAAGATTGGCACCGATGTTAGCTCAGGGCCAATCTACCTCACCCAAATAAATAAAAAAGTTTGTCCTCTAAGTGTTTAATTACAAAAATACACAAAGTGTTTAATTACAGCAAAAATTAGAAATAGTCTAAGGGTCCAGCAGTAGGAAAATAACTAAATAATAGCATATCTAATTGATAGACTAATACATAGCTATTAAAAATGGCTATGAGCTACAGTCTAGGAAAAGATTTTCACAATACATATGTCTGACGAAAGAGTCAGAGCCAGAACGTATAAAGTACACCTACCAAAAAAAGAAAGACCCTCCCCCCGGAAAAGGCAGACACTTTAAAAAAGAAGATAACCAAATGATCAGTAAACACTGGAAAAGTCCACAATGGCATTGCACACCAGGGAAATGCAAGCTGAAACCACAAGATAGCACTACATACTCATGAGAGCGGCTAAAGTTAACAAGACTGACAAAAATCAAGTGTTGGTGAGGATACAAAGCAACTGGAACTGTTCCCTGTTGCAAGAGAGAGTATAAGTTAATTCTGTCACTTTGGAAAACGCTGTGGCACTATCGCCTCGAGCTAAATATACACTTATCCTATGACCCCACACTTCCACTCCTAGGTATATACTCAGGAGAAATGAGTTCATATGTCTCCCAAGAGACTTCAACAAGCTGTTCTGAGCAGGTTTGTTTTCCTGAGGAAAAACCCAGAGTAGTGTTTGATGAACCTGTTAAGGTACGTTTGGGACCAGATTGTCCAGGACTTTTTACATGTGTCCTTTTATAGGCAACGGGAAGCTATTGAGCCACTTTAGGAAAGGGAATAGTGTTTGCTTTGGAGGCGGTAACTCCAGCCACAGAGTGTAAGACAAACTGGATTGGGAGAGACTGGTGGCAGCATGCTAGTTAGGGGGATACCAGAGTTCTCAGGTGGCAGATGATGGGGAATTGAGTGATAGTGGAGGAGAGGGTTTGGCTGCATATGACACATTCCTGAGGTAGATTCCAGAGGTGTTGATGACAGATTGGTTCATTGGTTTAGAAGATAAGGGAGAAGAAAGAATTGAGGATGATTCACAGGTTGCTAGCCTGGGAAACTGGGGGCCTGCGGACCTTGGCGCTACTCACAGGCATACCACCATTTGATCATGGTTGTGGGGGCAGGGGACTGACGCCTTCGCTTGACTGTAAGCGCCACGACGGCAAGTACCATATCTGCTCGCTCACTGCTGTTGTCCCACTGACTGGGACAACGAATGAATGAACAATTTGCCATCCCTCCCGGAGTGTCCTACTCACTTGGTGGTGATTCTTGGACTTCTGTCTTTTGTACTTAATTAACGTTGATCAGTTTAAACATAATTATCAAATATTATTACATTTTGGAGAAGTTGCTTCCTCTGTTCATTCAACAAACACTTCTTGAATGCCTACTGTATGTCAGGCTTCATTCTTGGCTCTGGAGGAAACAAAAAAGCAAACAAAAAAAAGACAAAAATTCATGCCTTGATGGAGCTTTTATTCTAGTGAGGGGGAGAGACAATAGACATAGTGATAAAGAAGCAAAATCTCTAGTGCTTAGACGGTGATAGGTGCCGTGGAGGAAAGGAAAAGCTCAGGGTGGGAGGGGGATGTTGGGATGTGTGGTTTGCGATTTTACGTAGGGTGGTCAGGGAAGGCCTCACTGAGAAGGTGACGTTTGAAGGAAGTGAGGAAGTGAGCCATGCAGACAGCTAAGAAGAGAGAATTCCAGGCAGAGGGTACAGCAGATGCAGAGTTCTGTCAGTGGGAACTTGCTTGGTGTGTTTAGGGGAACAACGAAGAGGCCAGTGAGGCTGAAGCAAAGTGAGCCAAGAGGAGAGAAGAAGAGCTGCGGTCAGGGCTCTGAGTGGGCTGGAGTCAGGAAGGCTGCTGGAAAGATTTGGCATCTTTCTGAGTTGGGTTTGAGGAGAGGAATGACACATGATCTGATGTACATGTTAACAGACTCACTCTGGCTGCTCTTTAGAGAATAAACAGAAGGGGAGGCAAAGGCAGAGGCAGGGAGATCATGCTGCAGGTTGTGCAACAATCCAGGTGAGAGAGATGAGGGTGGCTTGGACCAGGATGGCAGCGGCAGGGGTGGCAAGAAGTTGGATCCAGATGTATTTTGAAGATAGCTGTTGCTGACAGATCAGATGTGGGGTGTAGAAAGCAGGAGGAGCAGGCTTGGGGCAACATCAGGAGCTCAGTTTGAACATGTTACATTTGAAATGGGCGTCGGAGTGGCCATGCTGAGTAGGCTGTTGGGTATACTTTTCTGAGGTTCGGGGGAAAGTCCAGGCTGGAGATATAAATTCAATTCTGAGGGACCTTGTTACTGTGAGCAGAGTTTATGGTTTGAACACCCAAGACTCGGAGGAGCGCCATGCACAACACTATTGTAGAATCATGTCAAGGCCCTTGTGGTAGAAGATTTCAGATGTTTTGTAGGTGAGAAAACATTTTACAGATCAGATAAGCTGCTAACGTGTATGCAAGGTAAAACTTATTTGCATTTTAAGGGATGGTGAATCTTAGGTCATGTAAAACTTACGTTCTTTACATTCACTTTTTAGTTTTACTTTAAAACAGCCCCCTTCTCAAGTCAATAAAATTGGTGAAAGTGACAACCTTTTAATGCAGCTGTCTTTATTCTGAATGTCCATTCCTTTCTTAGCTTGCTTTGCCCTTCTCATTAGTGTGTGTTCACAGACTGTAAGTTGACTTTAACAAATGCAAAATATAAGTGGAAAATAATGCAGAGTATACCAGACTTAATCCCTGATTTATGGAATAATAGCTAAAGGAAGATTGGGAGTCGTATTTAAGCATTTTTTTTAATAGCTGAACACTTCATAATATATAACCACTGATATTCTATTTACTATACTATTACTTTGAAGACCCTAAATAGTATTTACTTCAGTAAGAAATTATGAAAAATAGCCATCTTGATACAGTGGTATGAAATGGGGATTTATTAGTAAAATCTTTTCTTCTTTTAATATTTAGCCTTACATACCTGATTAATTAGCATTTATTAAGTGATATGTTGTGGAAAGCATTTGGTCATAGCTGGGAGGTTGGGGCAATTGTACCACCTGAAAAAGATAAGTATAGAGATTGAGTTGGTGAAAGGATGGAACTTTATTCATTCCTTCTTCTAAGAAACATTTATGGAGAGCCTGCTATGTTTCAGGCACTTGATTTAATCTCATACATGTTCGATATAGAAGAACTGAATATAGTCTGGATAATAGTGGAACACTCAATACAGTATAAGTACTCGGATGGAGACAGACAGAATCAAGCAGCAGCTGGTCCCACTCAGCTCCACATCATTGACGTACTGACAGGAGCTGACACTCACCCAACGCTGTGTGTCAAGTGCGGTTTAAGCACTTTACGTGTATTAACTCTGAACAACAGCCCTACTGAGTTAAGTACTCTATCTCCATTTTGCACTTGGGGAAACTGAGACAAAGAAGGGTATAACTTGCCCAAGTTCACACAGCTAAGTGGCAGAGCCAGAATTTGACCTAGGTAGGTATCACTTTTTCAAGGCACTGTGCTGAGTGCCTTATGAACATTTATCTGATGAGTCCTTATAACCACATGTAGAAGACTATAACCCCCATTTTATACATGAGGCTGCAGAAGCTTAGAGAGGTGGTTACCCCACATCCCACAGCCAGTAAGTGGCTGAGCCGAAACAAGGATCCAAGTCTGACTCAGACGCTGTGCCTCGCCTAGAAAAAGTCAGAAGATGGAGAAAGACACCTCGCACTTATGTATAATGACAATGGCATGCCTAGTTACCTAATCAGGCAATTCAAATTTCAGGAAAAGAAAGCAGCAGGTCACTGTGAACTTATCTAAATATTTGTTTAAGAATAATATGTAAAGCCAAGTACAAGTACCCCAAGATAAATTATTTTAAGTGTGTAGAAAAGTAATCAAATTCTCTGGGGCACAAATTGAGACATAAATGCAGTACAGTGATTTTATTGCACACAATTCAGTTATTACTTTGCATCACATCAATAATTAATACATCGTTTTTTATCTTGTTTATTTGGATTTGAGCATGTGTTACTCTGTAATTGATCCTAAACCTTCATTTTTAAAAACAAATTAGTGGAAGCCTGATGATCACATTCCTCTTTCAACAGATATTTTAATGGGATTACTAAGTATTTCATTATCTGGAAGCACTTAATGCTCTATCAGCATGGGTTCTCCTAAGCAATGTTCACAAATTAGTTAAAACAAAAATGAAATAAATTCCATCTATGAGAATTTACTTGGGCACCATTAGGAGAGGGTACTTTTCATAGGTTTCCTGCAGTAAAAATTCAACATGATCTAACACGGCAAAAAATAGAAAAAAGTGATTTGTTTTTCCTTCAAGTAAATATTATGTGCTTTGAAAAAATGTTATGTCTTTCTCAGCAGAATTTTGAAAGCATTATTAGATTAGCACTCTATCAAAATTGCTTAGAACTATGCTGAGTTCTATTTTCTTTTTAATCTGTGACACTATATTTTCTATTTATCTATTGATCATGTCAGTAATGTATTTATAAAAACATCTTTCCCTGTTTTCAGCACTATGTCAATATCTTTTAAAACTTTAATTTTGTTGTAGAAAATTAAAAAATGAGTATTAGGCAAAAGAAAAAACTGTAATTCTTTCAGTTGGTGATAACCATTCTTAATATTTGGTATTTATCTGCCTAGACTTTTTTCTACATATAGATATAGATACATAGGTAAGATGAATGCCTATATGATTTTAAAAAATAAAAATGGATTCATACCATAAATAGGTACAAAACTGTATCATTCATTTATTGTTTTTTTAAACCTTTTTTATGTCCCTAGATAACGTCTCCTCAGCATTATTTTTATCAGTTTCATACTCTGCTCTATTTTAAATCCTTACTTCTGCCCACCTGCTTTCAATCATCTCCACTTTAATCCAATTTTAATCCAGTCCAGCTCCTGGGTGCTAGGCTGTTATAAATTTTTACTGTTATAGTCCAGGGTAATAGTGTGATAAATGCCATTTTCATTGGACAGGGGGTTTTGCTTTAACGATGACTGTCTTGATTTAAAGGTTACCACTTTCTCTATTCACCCCAGTTATTCATAACACAGTTGAGGCGAAAAAAAGTAGAAATTATTTCATGCAGGCTAAAAACAGATATTGTGGACAATTGATTTTATTCACGGGAGGCTGTCTCAGGCCTCTGCTTGGAGCTCTTTTTCCCTCTAACTTTGGCTGTGACTCCAGTGCTAAGCTTCAGTTACCGGGAAAAACTGATACCATCTTAATTAAAATGACTGCACCTGTTAGGTCAACTGTTTTATTCCTAAAAGAATTGTTTGTTTGATTAGTGTAAGGGGGATGGAGAGGCCTTGTCTGATGTCCTGTGCCAGGCAATTTTCCTTACCCTTCGCAAAACCCTCTAAGGCATGTATTCCCTTGTTTGTGTCTGTGCTTATGTCTCTCTCTTCGTTTCCTCACTTCTTTAAAAAACCACATGAGCTCAAGTCTCCACTCCAGGGAGGTGACAGAACTGGGTACCACCTCAGGGTGACTGTGAAGCCCATGTTTCCAGGATTCATGCAGAGATGTATATAGAATTCAAAGTGGAAAAAATAACTTTTGACTTGGGCACATGATTTTATCCATTCAGTTGAAAATGGGTATGTCTGATGTTCTCATAAATATCTGCCCCAAAAAGGGGGCGGGGGGATGAAAGTGTCCTGAGAAGACCTTACTCAAAAATGTCCTTAATATATCTAGTTCCTCTGTTCTAATGCCTGCTCAGCTCCTCCCTGTTAATCGACTCTTTTTTTGCCACTATTTCAAGATCTCATCTTAAAAGTAAATGTTTTGAAGTTTATTTTGGCATCCACCATAGCATTTTTTCTCCCTGTCATTTCCATTTTTGCTCCTAACTTATTTTCTCCTGCCTGCATGGAGCTGAGGCGGTGTAGCACAGGAAGTTCTGAGCAGTGGAGTCAGACCTGAGGTTTGTATCCTGACTCCATCGTTTACTAACAGTGTGGCTTTGGCAAGTTCACCCAACTTGTATGTGCCTCAGTTTCCATAGCAGTAAAACCAGAATGTAATGATGCAGAATCAGCAGCACCAGTAGCACAGACTCCCACCCCATAGGGTTGTTGTGACGTTTAAATGAGAAAAATGCATAGAAAGTAGCTCTTGGCCTCTTAGCATAAAGCAAGAACTCAAAACTTAGCTCTTATACCCCTTTTCCTCCCTGCAATAATGTGAAGTAACTTTTTCGCCCAGTGGTTTACGCTCTGTCTTCCCTCCCTTCTCCCTCCCGCTGGTCCCCACCCGCATGCTGCATTTGAATACAGAACCAAGGAGAACTCGGGAACATGGCATACCACTGCCAAGAGCCTACTCCTTCTCTGATTGACCCATCCACATACACACCTGTTTCCTGTCTTCTTCTAACAACACAGAAGAATAAAAACGCAGTCTGATTTACTTATACAAACAATTACCTCTTACCCAGACCCTTTCTGGAAAATATGCCTGCCATTTATATCACTGGCTTCCACGTCAGCTCGGTCCGCTGAGGCCTTAACTTGAAGTGTTTTTCAACGTGCATTTGGCCTCTCCCATGCTCAGCGTTTTGTGCTTTGCCCGGTATTTAGCGGTTAGTGATCATGTGCTCTCGCCAGTAGTGTGGTTCTGACTTGGTAAGAGTTATTTCTTGATGCTTTGCAACGTTACCCCTATTCCCTTAGTGAAAAAGTGAGGATAGGCATCATATTTTACCTGTAAATCAGATTTCTGAAAATATGTTGAAAATATTTGTCTGCTTAAATGAGTTTTTTTAGGCTCACTTTTTCCTCATTGCTTTGGCATAAAAGACAATTCCTTGTGTACATAGTCACTGACCATCTGTTTTGTGGGCTGTAGATTCTAGAGAGTTTGTCTTTAAACTTAATGATGTCTTTTTTCTACTTTTTGTTTTTTTTTTGGTGTATGTTGCTTGACTAGATCGTAGGTTTGAAATATGGAGAATTAAGTAAAATTTTTATTTTTTAAAATAATGAAATGCTTCCTACTAAATTTTTTTTATTGTGGTAAAATATAAAATTTACTATTTTAACCATTTTTGAGTATACGTTTCAGTGGCATTAAGTACAGTGACTTTGTTATGCAACATAACCATTATCCATCTCTATAACTTTCTCATCATCTCAAGCTGAAACTCTGTACCCATTAAACAGTAACTACTGTCTCCCACCCCAGTCCACCCCTATCCCTGGTCACCACTATCCACTTTGTCTCTGTGAATTTGACTACTCTAGGTACCTCATATGAGTGAAATCAGACAATATTTGTCCTTTTGTGACTGGCTTATTTCACTCAGCATAATGTTTCAAGGCTCATTTGTGTTGTAGCATGTGTCAGAATTTTATTCCTTTTGAAGGTTGAATAATATTCCATTGTATGTATATACCACATTTTGTTTCTCCAGTCCTCCATCGATGGACATTTGGATTGTTTCCACCTTTTGGCTATTGTGAATAATGTTACTGTGAACATTGAGGTGTAAATATCTGTTCAAGTCCTTTTGCGTATATACCTAGAGGTGGAATTGCTCAATCAAATGGTGATTCTTTATTGACTTTTTTGAGGAACTGCCAGACTGTCTTCCACAGTTAGCTGTACCATTTTACGTTCCCATGCTTCCTAATACATTTATGTAGAAGTTTTTTAACAATTGAAAAATAAATATATAGCTTTCCAACTATGGTTGTATCAGAGTTTAGCAGGAAATCAGGAAACAGCATAAGAATCACATAACCAAATATTGCACTTTCTCATGTTTTTCTCATTTTTTTTTTTTTTAAGTTCAAAATCAGCTTTAAATAAAGCAGCTGGGAGGGGAGGGGGAAGATGGGGAGAAAGAAACACCAGTGGTTCCCTCCAACCCAGAAGACCTTGGAGGCCCAAAGGTTCTCCCTTTGCAAGACAGGGCAGGTGGCCCCAGGACCCTGCTCCATGCACAGGCTCAGCCACTCAGGAGCTTCAGGGGCAGCAGGTTGCGACATGAGGGAAGAAGTCCCGTCTCCCCAGCTGGCTTCCTGAGGGGCAGGGAAAATTTCAAATAGAAATTTTCTATACTCACAAGAGTGTGGAAGATTTAGTGTTTGCTGTGTTCTAAATCAGGACAGGATTTTTGGGGTGTGATGTCACTTGTATAGATTACATTGTAAGTCTCCTTAAATATCAAATTTTCTTAGATTTCAGATTTTCATAATAACAAATAGAAAATACTGAAGGGATGCCCATTTTTCTACAGATAACTTTTCAAGCCTTAGATTGACTCATTTGCTAAATATTTAACTCTCTACTCTTTCAAGTTAATTTGCTGGTGTTAAGGAAAAAAATTTTCAATGACCCTTGTTCAAGTGTGATAAGGAAGACTTTGTTGGGGGAGGGGGACTGTCTCCATAGCTGTGGGGACCTCAGCAATGGGATTTTGCAGTCGGAGAGAGAGTTGGGCTCAACGCTGAATATAGCAGGGGCAAGCGGAAGTTTATAGCCAGGGAGCAGGGTGGGGGTGAGCGGATGGAAAACTACTATGAGGAAACGTCAGGGGTGAGGGGGATTCTGGCTGAAGACAGGCCAGGGCGATCAGGCGTCACCTGGTGGGTGGTGGAGGGGGAGGACCCCCATCAGTTGTCGAGGCTGGGGGCTCTTGCCAAACTGACTTAGCAGAGTTCTTGCTGAAACTGGATTTTACAAGGAGGTGCACAGATGGATGTAGGAGAAGGTTCAAGGGCCTGACTAAAGTGTGGTCAAGCAGAGTCCTTGTTGTTGGCTGTTGGAAGTAAAGTATCCCTATATGTTCTTTTCACACATGTCTGGAAGCGTTTAGTCATTCTTGTCAGCAGGCTTTGATTGACTTCAGTATGCCAAGCTCTGTGCTGAATGGGTAGGATTGGGGAGGTTGATTACCGACAAGTAAACAGCCAAGTCCAATAAAGTACGATAAGTTCTGTGAAATCGGAAGTACGGAGTGTTGGGGAATAGATGGGAGGGGGCAAGCTAGCTAAGATTTGGGCAGCAGGGGAGAATGTTTCATCAAGATCCCTAAAATACCTCACAATGCTTCAGGAAATGTTTTCTCCCTAGAGTAGTCAACTTCCAGGACAAAGTACTAATAATAAACATTTTCATAGCATTTTCACGTCATCTCTCATTTGTGAAATAAGTGTTCTGTTAAGGCAGCAGCAGTTAACATCCATCATGCTGAGGCAATTAAAAATATCAATAGAGTTTCAAAACTCTATGAATATGAGCACGTTACCGTGCTTAAAGAAAATTCATCCTGAAATAAGAAATAATCTGTTATAATGTAATGTAGTATAGAAATTTTTCCCCAGTTTTATTGACATATGACATTGTATTAAAGTGTACAACATAATGTTTTGATATATGTGTATATTTCAGAATGATTGCCACAGTAAGTTTAGTTAACATCCATCACCTCATGTAGCTACAATTTTTTTCTCATTATGACAACTTTTAAGCTTTTAAGACCTTCTCTCTTAGCAACTTTCAAATATACAATACAGTATTGTCAACTATAGTTACCATGCTGTACATTACATCCGCAAACTTATTTCTCTTATAACTGGAAGTTTGTACCTTTTGACCACCTTCACCCAGGGCCCCCACCACCTCTGGCAACCACCAGTGTGTTCTCTGTTTCTATTAGTTTGGTTTTTTTAGATTTCACATGTAAATGAGATCATACAGTATTTTTGTCCTTCTCTGTCTGACTTATTTCACTTAGCACAGTACCCTCAAGATTCACCAATGTTGTCACAAATGGCAGGATTGCTTTCTTTTTTATGGCTGAGTAGTATTCCATTATAAATATATATGTCACATTTTCCTTATCCATTCATCCATTCTTGGACACTTAGGTTGTTTCCATGTCTTGGCTCATGTAAATAATGCTGAATGAACACAGAGGGGCAGATATCTTTTCAAGATAGTAATTTTGTTTCCTTCAGAGAGATACCCAGAAGTGGAATTGCTGGATCATATGGTAGTTCTATTTTTAATTTTTTGAGGAACTCCATACTTTTTCCATAGTGGCTGCAGCAATTTATATCCCACCAACTTTGCACAAGAGTTCCTTTTTTTCCACATCCTCACCACACTTGTTATTTCTTGTCTTTTTGATAATAACCATTCTAACAGGTGTGAGGTGATATCTCATTGTGGCTTTGATTTGCATTCCCCTGATGATAGTGCTGTTGAGCACTTTTTCATGTACTGTTGGCCATTTGTATGTCTTGTTTGGAACAATGTCTATTCAGTTCCTCTGCCCACTTTTGAATCAGCTTTTTTTTGCTATGGAGTTGTAGGAGTTATTTGTATATCTTGGATGTTAACCCCTTGTGAGATATAGGATTTGCAAATATTTTCTCCCATTCTGTGGGTTGTCTTTTCATTCATTTTGCTGATGGTTTCCTTTGCGGAAGCCTTTTAGTTTAATGTAGCCCCACTTGTTTATTTTTGCTTTTGTTGTCTTTCCTTTTGGTGTCAAATACAAAAAATCATTGCCAAGACCAATGACAAGGAGCTTACCCCCTGTTTTCTTCTGGGAGTTTTATGGTTTCAGGTCTTAAATTCAAATCGTTAATCCCTTTTGAGTTGATTTTTGTGTATGGTGTAGTACAGGAGTCCAGCTTCATTCTTTTGTTTGCGGCTGTCCAGTTTTCCAAATACCATTTATTGAAGAGACTACTCTTTCACCATTGTATAGTCTTGGCTCCTTTGTATAAATTAATTGATGAGTTTATTTCTGGGCTCTGTATTCTTTTCTGTTGATCTGTGTGTCTGTTTTTATGCCAATACCATAGTGTTTTGATTACTATAGCTTTGTAATATACATAGTAGTGTTCTGTTAGGCAAGCAGCACTTAGCTTCCATGATGTCCAGGCAATTAAAAATACCAATTGTGTTTCAAAACTGTGAATGTGAGTATGTTACCTTACTTAAAGAAAATTGATCCTGAAATAAAAAATAACCTGTGTTATAAAGTAATGTAACGTGGACATTTTTGTTTTAGTACTTAACTTGAGTGTAAAAATGTTCCACACAAAGCTGGATAAGCGCAAGTATTTGTTTTTATTGAGGTAACATGGGTTTATAACATTATATGAATTTTAGATGTCCATCGTTATATTTCCACTTCTGTATAGACTACATTGTGTTCACCACCAAAAGTCTTGTTGCCGTCCGTCACCGTCCGCATGTGCCCCTTTAGCCCTTGTGCCCTCCTCGCACCTCCCTTCTCTTCTGGTAACCACCAGTCTCGACGAGTATTTCTAGTATCACAATTTTCAAATAAGCTACAGCTGAGATAACAAACGTACGCTATTCTTTGGATAAAATCTTCTAATTAATTTTTTTACGTCTCAGTTACTTTTCATTTGGTTTGCTTTTTTATCCTTTTTTTTAATTACTAAAGAAAAACATGCTTGTAACATTAAAACAATCTGAAGTAATTGAAGTAAAATGTGAAATTTCCTCCCTTTCCTCCCCTCCACCAATCCTACTCCTCAAAAGTAAACACTGCAGGTTAGATGTATCTCTTTCCAGAACGTGCAAGCATTTGGACCACCAACTAGTTATGCATATAAGAGGAGGGAGGGAGTAAGGGAGGAGGGGGAGAGAGATGTGTTTGTGTGTGCATGTGCATGTATACCCATGCATATAGTTTCAAATTAAAAAATAATAGGGACCATGCCATAATAATGTTCTATAGTATGGTTTCTTTTCCATTTAATGCAATATGTCTTTAACCTCTTTCCACATCAGTGTATTGAATTCTGCCTCGCTCTTTTCCAATGGCTGCATAGCATGTCATTGTTTGGATGTAATCATTTTCCCACTCACAAATATTGCTGTCGTTTGTGATGTTTTGGCATTACAGTCATGCGCCGCATAAGGTTTCGGTCAACATCGGACCACATGTATGACGGTGGTCCCATAAGATTAGTACCATGTAACCTAGATGTGCAATAGGCTCTACCATCTAGGCTTGTGTAAGTACACTCTGTGATGTTCACACAACGACAAAATCACCTAATGACGCACTTCTCAGAACATATCCATGTCATTAAGCGACACATGACCATGCAAGATACTGCAGTGAATATCCAGGTACATGTATTTTTGCACACTTGGGCTAGTAATTCTGAAAGATAGATGCCTAGAAATGTGATTGCTGAGCCGTTTGCATATGCACAGTCATCATTTTAAGGCTCTTTCAGACATTTTACCAAATTACTTTCTCAGATGCTTATACCCATTACCAAAAACCTTATCCCTTTAACAGTAGATTTTGTGATTATAAGCATCTTTTGCTAATTTAATGGGTGAAAAATGGTATGTCATTGTTTTATTGTACATTCCTGGATTGCTAGTGAGGTTGAATATCTTTTCCTAGATATATTAGCTATTTATATGCTCCAAAGTGCCTATTTTTTATTAATGTATTTGTCATATTCTTATTGATTTTAATGACTTTATAAATATTACTCCTCTACTATATAAGTTGGAAATATTGTTCATTTTAACTTGGTGTGTAGTAACTTTTGCCAAATAAAATTGTAACGTTTATATAGTCAAATCTCTCAACTTTTTCTTTTACGGCCTCTGGTTTTCGTATCATGATTATAAAGACCCTTCCAAATCAAGGTTATAAAAATATTCACCAACTTCTATATGTTTATTTAGTATGTTAAAATGTGAATGCAGTTGGAATTTATTTTTGTGTAAGATATGAGGGCAGAGAACTAATTTTATTTGTCTCAGTATAGAAATTCACTTGTCCCAAAGCAATTTATTGAATAATCTGTCCTTTACTCATTATTTAGAAATACCACCTTTATCGGCTGCTTTTCAGATGAACGGGAGCCCCTGATGCTCTGCTTCACTGAGTTGTGTCTTGCTGGGACGCAGCTTGTGCAGTGAGTTAGACCAGAGCACCGGCTCTGGAGGAAGAGGCCCTGGGTCGTACCTGGCCGTCACCTGCCAGCTGTGATGCAAGCTCAGACAGTGATGCCATCTTCCTAAATCCCAGTTTTGTCATCTGTAAAATAAGGGTAGTGTACTGGCTGCTTCGCAGGGTGGTGAGGATTCAACGAGATACTCTGTGTCCAGTGCTTAGGGCACATACTAAGCACTGGACAAGCAGTAAACTATTAGTACGCCGTGACTACTGGGACTGCGGCTAGGAGAGACGACCCTTTATGCTGTAAACTATTAGTACGCTGTGACTACTGGGACTGCGGCTAGGAGAGACGACCCTTTATGCTGTGCTTTGCTGTATGAAAGGACAAAAATCTATTTATTGTTCTTTACTTTTCTGAAGTTGAACTTTAAACCAGCTTTTCAAAGTTCCTGAAGATTTTGAGTGTGATTACATTAAGCTTCTAAGTTCAGTTTGCGGGGAGCTGACACCAACTTTCAGAGTTGCTTTGTTCCAAATGTTAGATTTCACTTTGTGATCATTCTGAGTCTTGCTTTAAATGATTGTATATGATATGACAGTCTATCGAAATGACAGATGTGTTTGGTCTTAGTTCGGTCTTATTCTGTGGGGGGGGTTTTGTGCCTTTAATATTTCCTAAGTGGTTTTTGCCCTATCTTCAATGTTTGCGTTGCTTTATATTTGTGTATTTTCCTTCTGATAATTTAAACATTTACAATTCGTTTTTAGGGGTTTTTTTTCCTAGAAGTTACCTGTATAACTACAGCTTTCCATGCCCCCACTCCCTTTCATTAACCAACTTTTGATTAGTTATGTTACTCTTATTAGTTTCTCTAGTGATATTTCAGTTAGGATTCCATTTGGTTTTTATGGACTTCAGCATCAGTGGTTTAACCAAATAGGGGTTTATTTTCCTCATAAAATGAACAGTGCAGAGGTCAGCACTCAGGCTGGCTCTGTAGCTGCCCAGTGTCTCAGTGTCCCAGGCCCTCGGTGCCCTCCCACTTGGCTAACCTTGGCTTGTGACTTGTACTCCTGCTTGTCTTATGGTCATAAGATGGTTGTTCCACCTCCAACCTCTCATCTGCATTCTAGGCAGGAAGAAAAAAAGAGGAAAAGGAAAAGGAGTGCTGTACTGGGGAAGCAAAATTTTCCTAGAAACCCTCCACTTACATCACATTGACCAGAACTGTCACACCATCACCCCTGACTGTCACCCCAAGTTGGGAAAGTGAATATGTCAACCAGCCGCATTGTCTCCCTGAACCAAATTGGGGTTCTATTAGTAAGGAAGAAAGATAAAAGGGTATCAGGTAGGCAGTTAGCTAGACTGGGCACAAGTTTACTTTTATACTTTTAAATAGTAACGCATATTCATTCATTACTTAGACTGTGAATTATAAACAGTATCTACTGACCCCCATGATGGAAGATGAGAAAGTCAGGATATTTAAATGACCTTTTGCATTTCTCCTCCTCCATCTCCTGAATTTTGTTAATTATGTTATTATTTCTAATGCACATTGTCACTTTTTTTTCTTTAATCGCATTTTCAGTCTCTCCGTTACCGGGTCCAGCATTTGCCCGCAGGCCTTTTGCTACGCCTTCTCCCTTCATCCCTTGGGTGATGCTATTCGTCTTCAGGTGTCCCCAGAATGGACTCATGTGAACTAGATCATTTCCGTTCTTGCACATTTTCAAATCACTGCCTGATGCCTTGATACTACAGTGATAGCTTGGGTATAAAATTCTCCAGTCGTGCTTTTCTTTGTAATCATTGCTATGCTGTTTTTGACGTTGAATATTACTGCAAGTCGATTTTTCTCGTACAGGTAGCTGTGGCCTAATTTTTTGTTTGTTTGTTTCTGTTCATGGGATCAGTTTTTTGTTGTTGTATCTTTGAAGTATAGAAACTCCACTAGGATATGTCTTCGTGTTAATTCATATCTATTAGTTTAGCTTAGAACATATGTACCCCTCAATGTGACCGTTTACGGTGACTGCTTGAATTATATCTTGGGATGTCTTTTCATGTCTGTATGTTCTTTTCGTCAAAGATACCAATCAGAGACGTTGATTCTCCATTGTCTCTCCCTATATCTGTTTTTTTCTCTCTAATCCTTTTGTTTTCCACTTTATTTTCTCACTTTTTTCCAAGCTTTATCATTCATAGCCCCCGAAGCCTTTTCAGCAGTCTTTGCTCTTTTTTGTTGCCTCTATGTGACCTTTTCTATGTGATGACTTTATTTCACTCTTCCTTTTCTTTCTAAGCTCTGCCGTTATTTCCTGTAGTCGTTGTATCATTTCTCTTCTTTTTTGATCTGTTTTATCTTTATTTTAAACTCTTGTTTCATAAAAGCTTCAAAAATGACCTGTAACAAATTACTGCAAGTTTAGTGGCTTAAAAGATCACAGATTTACTTTTAGTTCTGGAAGTCAGAAGTCAGAGCAGGGTCTCTTTGGGCTGAAATCAAGGTGTCGGCAGGGCTGGGTTCCTTTCTAGAGGCTCAGGAGGGAATCCCCGTTTTCTCACTTTTCCAGCTTTTGGAGGCTACCTGCATTCCTTGGCTCAGGGTCCTCTCCCTCCACCTTCAAAGCCAGCAATGACCAGTCAAGTCCTCACACCGCAGGGCTCTGACCGTCTTCCCGTAGTCACCTCTCCCTCTAACTCTGACTTCTTTTGTGTCTCCCTCTTTCATATTTAAGGACCCTTGTGATTACATTGGACCCAGCTGTGTAATCTGGGCTGATCTCCCTATGTTAAAGTTGGCTGATTGGCAACCTTAATTCTATCAGCAACCTTAATTCCCTTTGCTGTGAAATGTGACAGATGCACAGGGATTAGGACTTGGACATCTTTAGGGGTAAGAGTGGGGCATAATTTTGCCTACCACAAGGTCACTTTATTTTTTATTTATTTATTTTTTTTGAGGAAGATTAGCCCTGATCTAAGTACTGCCAATCTCCCTCTTTTGCTGAGGAAGACTGGCCCTGGGCTAACGTCCATGCCCATCTTCCTCTACTTTATATGTGGGATGCCTGCCACAACATGGCTTTGCCAAGCAGTGCCATGTCCACACCCGGGATCTGAACCAGCGAACCCTGGGCCGCCGAAGCAGAATGTGCACACTTAACTGCTGTGCCACCGGGCTGGCCCCCCAAGGTCACTTCAAAATTAATGTTTTGGGCTATGATTTTTACCTGATGTGGCAAAAGTATCTTGGTATATATTCATTTTTTATTTCCTGCATTCATATTCTCTCTCTCTGTCTCTTTTTGTAGCATTTTTTTTTAGAAATAATCTGTTTGTTCATAAGTAAGAGGAGTTTTTCCCCGACAGACTGTTAGTGTGGGCTAAGGGTTAGGAGAATAAGCTAACATAGCTGGTAGTTTGAGTTTAGATCTGTCCATGGAAATTCAGTTCTAAGCCAGGACTTGGTCTCCCCGAATGCATAGGGAAGCCCCCTGCCCATCGAGGGTGCGTGTCTGTTTGTGTGTATGTGTATGTGTCGGGGGGACTTAGTTTTACTTATCTTCAGCTGACAGGTTCCTGGTCACCCTTTATTTCTCTACCACAGTATTACTCCTACCTTACTTGTAATTCTTAAAGATTAATTTTGGTTAGTTTGTTGGTATTGAAATATTCCTAGAAGACAATGAAAGTGAGTGTTATGCTAGACAGATTCATTATTAAGTATGCCTGCCTTCCCCCTATATCCCTTTTAAGAGAAATCACTCTGCTCTGGCCTATGCCGAGCAGTGGCCATGGTTTGAACCACCTGATGCCCCTGCGTTCCATCCACCCTCACCCTGCCACAGCTGGGGCAGGACTTGACCCTAGATGGCCAATCTGTGGTCTTACCAACGAGCTGTGGCTCGACTCAGAAAGTTTAACTCAACCTGTTTTAAGCACTATGTGTATCGTCTAGGTTCAAATTCAGTCTCAGCCAGTCACGAGTTGTGTGACCTTAAGCAAGTTACTCAAGGTTCACCATGCCCCAGTTTCCTTTTGTTAAATATTATGCTCTATAATGTTGTTTTGAGAATTAAAAATAGTTAATCCACATAAAGCTCTTGCAACAGGGTCTGGCTCATACTGAAAGCTCCATAAATGGTAGCCATTATTATTATTCTTTTAGGAGTTTGGAATTAGGAAACTGAATGACTAAGAGAGTTACCTGTAGAAACTAAAGCTGGAGTGTCATGAGCTGGAGTAGTGGTCCTTATTCCCCTTTGGGGTCATTGCCCCTTGGGGAATCTGATGAAAGTGTGGACATTCCCTGCAGATAAGGATGTATGCATACATAAACATACACAAAATCTAGGTTGAACGCACCTTGTGTAGAAAGCAGTGGGAGGGGGCTATAGTAAGTCAAAGTCGTATGCAAGTCAGATTTATCAAGGAACAGAAACTCGTCAAAGCAGAGGGAGCTGTTTCAGAAAGAGAGGAGAATGGACTGAGGAGAAGAGAGAAACAGAAGCAATGAGACAGCCCTTCAGCGCTGGGTCCAGAAGTTTCTACCCCAGGATTCCTCTGAGACCCTGCTTGTCTCCTCACTTCCAGGACAACTTCCCTGGATATAACCATGTTGGCATAGCTTTCACATCTTGCAACCAACTTAGCCAGAAAAACTCAGTGATGGAGCTGACTTTTACATGATGAAGGATTATTGCTGTGTCATTTCATATTGCTCTTAGCCAACATTATGAAGTTTTCCCATGTTGTGATTTTATCAACAGCCAATGCTTTCCGAATAAAGTGAGTAACCAGCTGCAGTGACTTTTCAACGACTGCTAACTTCCTTTTTTATAGGTTGAACACTTTCCAGGCATATCCTATTTTTTAATATTTCAGTTTAAGGATAAAGCAAGGAAGAGATAGCATCAACTTCTTAAGTAGAATTCTTTTTTGGTGAATCTTTTAAAGCTTTTAGACTGAAAATTTGGCAGAATTTCACAAGATTGTATAGCTGGAAAGAATTTTAAAGATTTTCTAGTCCCACTGCTTCTTTCAGATGTAAAAGCAACTGGACCCCCATATCACATGGTATACTCTGTCTCATGTAGTACTCACAACAACTGTATGTGGGATAATCCCCTCACTTTGCAGATGAGGAACAGACTTGGCGAGATTAACTCCGTTCTCAAGGTCAAAGATACAGCAAGTGGTGGAACCAGGACTTGAACCCAACTCTTTCTGACTACAAAAGTATGTTATAAGGCCTCCATTGGCTCTAAAACTTGGGCTAGAGAAGAGCAGACCTTTTATTTTACATTTCTTTATCTCACCGTGGTCTTTCTTTCAATGTCTCTTCTTGAAATGAGGACCAGAAACATACAAGCCCCACTTTTTGATCCTTGAGCTAGAAGGGTCTTGAATGGCATGCATGTAGCATCTGCCTCCGTAGCAGTGTAGTGTCAACCAATTAGACATCTTCCCACTGAGCTGGAGCTACTGTTGGATATTTAGCCAACCTTGCTTGCATACAGAGGCCTTTACATGGAACCACAACTCGGTGGTGCTGGGGAGGACGGTCAGAAGCTGCTGGGGCAGCAGTGATCCACAGTGTGAGTATTAGCAGAAGTAATATTTGTTCCCAGAGTACTTGCAGGATGAAGAAGTGGTTAAAAGCACTGTCTGTAGAAGTACACTGCCTGGGTGAATCTCAGCTCTTCTGTTTAAGATTTGAGTGACCTTGGGCAAGAACCTGCTACATCTTGGCGTCTCGAGTTCTTTATCTGTAATATCAGAGGCATGTAATATACTGGGTTGTTGGGAGGATTAAGTATGATCGTGGATGCAAACCGCTTAACACGGTGCCTGGCACAGTCATGCTTGAATGTTGGCCATTATTATACTGCTGGAAAATGGTTTACAGAGACAGCGAGGAGGAGGTAACATCAATCTCTTACTAGAATTGTCTTTTATTTTGGTTAATTTTTTTAAAGTTTTCAAGTCGAAAATGAGTTGTAACTTTATAGGCTTTTATAGCTGGGAAGGATTACTTTCCTTGGAAATGTTAACTCCTGTGTTTAGCTGACAAGACCAGTTGTTAAAACTACAGTTATTTTATGAGTGTGTGAGTGTAAAATGTTCGTTGTACAAATACAGAAAATGTATATACATATTTGACTATAATGAAGAGAGGTAGAAATAGGTTCTTGTTCCAAGTTGTTTTGTTGCTAAACCATTAAGTAATACGGTTACTCTCCTGTTCCTCAGCAGAGTAAAGAAGCTTCAGTCCCCATATCTTTTAGGACTGCAAAAAGTTTATAGTTTTTTTTATGTAGTCTTATAACATGACTGTGGAGTAACTAGCAGATGAATACTATTTTTATTTTATTTATAACAGAATACCAGTATTTAAGCAATAACTCAAAATTCTCTTCTGATTCACTGCCAGATAAATAATATTCAAATAGATTTGTTCTCACAGTAGACTATATGATTTATTCTAGGGCCATATTGATTTTTCAAGTTTCCTAGACATTTCTGTGCACAATAGAAGTCTTGGTTTGCACAGTGTACTGCTAATTATAGAATAAATTATGCCACTGTATAATTTACTATTGTACAGTGTTCGTATTGTACAGACTTACAAAATACATAGTCTGTAGTTTATTAGGTGATTATTTTGGGCAGAGCTCTGCGTAAATTTGACAGGCTGGCATTTGAGGGTAAAAAAAAAAAAAATACCACAAGCATTTAGAATCACAGTAGGTTGACCTGGAAGGGAATTTAGAGATTATTCTAGACTAGTGCCTCATTAAATAGGAAATTGAAGTACAAATAGTTACTTGCGTTAGTTACATAGATGAATTGTAATAATTTTTCTTAACCATAAAGTTTGTATGATGTAGCTGCTCTTGCCATTTGTCTTCTCTCGTTTTGGTTAAAAATATTACTTTTTAAAATTATTTTAAAAATCCGAAAGCAAGACAATGTTGTATTTGAAGAAGAAAGGCTAAATCCTGTTTTTGTGATAAAGATAGATTAGGGTTTTGATATTGAATTTTAATGAGTATGAGTTTAATACTTAATGTTATATCCAGGAATTTTCTCAAATACCTGCAGTTGAGTTGAGCATCCATCTAATAGATTTAGACCACTTTTAAAACATAGAACAATGAACTAACTCATGGTTCACCAATTGCAAATAGATAGTATATTTTCAAAGCAAAATTGTATTCACGTTTTCCCCCTCCTCTAGTATCTGAAGATATTGTCAAAGAATTGCAGTCTAGCGCAAACTTGATTGGTTAGGGTCACACTGAATTATTTAAACTTCAGTTTTAATAGTGTTCGAGCGAACTGTTTCAGAGCTGAAGACCGGAAGTCATAATTACTATTGAACTGTTCCCGATCCTTTCTGCCGTAGCCCATCCTGTTCCCTTTGTCCGGAACATTCTTAGCCCTCCCTCTTCACCTGTCCAGCCCTTACTTATTCTGCAAGACCCTGCTTTTGTCTCAGTGACACTTTCCCTGAATGAGTTAGGTCTCATGTTAAATATGTTAGCATTCTGTTCTCTTCCTTCATATGTCTGGTTTTTCTGGATTGTAATAATGTGGCTATTGGTAATTTTTAAAAAAACTGTGTCTCTCACTTGACCGTAAGTTCAGTCATGGCAGAACGTTTTTTTTCACTGCTATAGCCTTCATGTCAAACATCACTCTGGACACATGGACATCCTCAATAAATATTTATTGACTGATGGATGAATCGATTCCTTGTTTAGGATGTCGTAGCCAAGAGGTGTTGGGAGGAATCAGCTGGCTACTTCACATAGGGCTTCAGATCATGTTAATTGCTACTAGGTCACCATGGGTATAGGATTTGTTTAGGTTTACAAGCCCAGAAACTTCTTCCCCCCCTGGGTGCGGATTTTATTTATTTATTTATTTTTATTCTTAAAATTTGAATTCATAATAGTTTACATCATTGTGAAATTTCAGTTGTACATTATTTCTTGTCTGTCACCACATAGGTGCTTCCCTTCACCCCCTGTGCCCAACCTCTACCCCCTCTTCTTCTAGTAACCACTGAACTGTTTTCTTTGTCCATGTGCTCGTTTATATTCCACATGTGAGTGAAATCATCTGATGTTTGTCTTTCTCAGTCTGGCTTATTTCACTAAGCATAATTCCCTCTAGGTCTTTCCATGTTGTTGCAAATGGGATGAATTTGTCTTTTTTCTGGCTGAGTAGTATTCCATTGTATATATACACCACATCTTCTTTACCCAGTCATCAGTCGATGGACACTAGGATAGTTTCCATGTCTTGGCTATTGTGAATAGTGCTGTGATGAACACAGGGATACATATGCTACTTTAGATTGTTGATTTCAAGTTGTTTGGGTAGATACCCAGTAGTGAGATAGCTGGGTCATATGGTAGTTCTATTTTTAGTTTTCTGAGGAATCTCCATACTGTTTTCCATAGTGGCTGCACCAATTTGCGTTCCCACCTGCAGTGTATGCTTCAAGCCCAGAAATTTAATTTGATAATTTTGACTATCAGATTCATTGGTTCTAAACTTAATGAATTAAGTTGTAAACAAACCTACAAGAAGCTAATTTGTATGCCAGAATACAACTTTTAAATTTACAATGGGAAATGTACCTAACAATTGGGACTGATGGTCTGTACAGGTGTAGCCACCATGGTAATCACTGAATAACCTTGTACTTCTCTGCATTTCCTAGCCCAGCCTGCCGTTAGGTTGGGATCACATCACTAGTACTGGCAATGAACTCTGAGCAAAAGTGATAATGTGTCACTTTGAGGCCAAGGTAGTTAAGAGCTGGTGTGCTTTCTTCATTTCTTTCTCCTTTGCCATGGCAACTTTGTAAGTCCTATGTTCTAGCTGGCAAATCTACAGGATGGAGGAGGACTGCCTGACCAGGATTGGACTTATATGAGCAAGAAATAAGCCTTTGTTGTGTTAGCCACTGAGGTTTCGGAGGCTTATTTGTTACCACAGCATAACCTACTATTATTCTGGTTAATAAATTAGGAACTTTCTCTTGGTTTATAAATTTCCATTCAGAATAACAAATTATAAATGGGGGGTTGTTTGTTGGGGAAAACTTCCATATTTGGATCTTATTTATTCCCTTGAGCTTGAACTACCTAAAATAACAACTATGCTTTATATAAAAATTAGGAGAATAAGAGCTAACAAATGAAAATTTAAAACATTTGATTATTATCCACTAACTGGGATTTTGTAGTACTTTAGAAATAGTCTTCATGATTCTTATTGAGCCACAAGTTTGGAATGGTTTCTTGCACTGTAATATTTTTGGTATCTTCCTAGTGAATAAGAAAAATCCAGGTTGAGGGGCCGGCCCCGTGGCTGAGTGGTTAAGTTCGCGCGCTCCGCTACGGCGGCCCACGGTTTCGCTGGTTTGGATCCTGGGCGCAGACATGGCACCAGTCATCTGGCCATGTTGAGGCGGCATCTGACATGCCACAACTAGAAGGACCCACAACTAAGATATACAACTATATACTGAGGGGACTTGGGGAGAAAAAGCAGGAAAAAAAAGAAAAGAAAAGAAAAATCCAGGTTGAAATGAGCAACTTCTGTAAATCAAGGTCTTAGAAATCTTTTTTTTCCCTACATTTCTTCAGTTTATGCATTCCACAATTCTTTGAGCAGCAGTTTATGTAATAATATGGATCCCTTATAAGGTAATTTTTTCACAAGGTATTTTTTTCCACAGAATTGTATTTGAGTACTTGAATTCCTGTTTTCTTTGAGATACTGTTTGGTTTTGGAAAGATGGGTAAGTCAAATACCTTGTCCTCAGAATTTTCCTATCTATAACAGAGACTTCTAACCGTTCACCAAAACTTGTTTCCTCTCCTTTTTGGGCACCCTCCCTTCCAGTTACATGTGTCGTGTGACTGAGTAGTCACCAGCGGAAGTTCCTAGGTCTAGCCACTTCCAGGTCTAGCTCATAAAAGCCTCTCATGTGTGGTTCTCCGTTCTCTGCTCCCTTTTGCTGGCTGGTTATCAATGCCCAAGGTGACCTGGAATCGTGTGTTGAAGATGGAAGAGTTTCTGTCGAATGGGTCACTAAATGCCTGCCTGGAGCAGAGGCTCACTCTCCCTAGAAACATTTGTATTGGGCTAATGTGTGAGTAACAAATAAACTTCATGTTGGGCCTCTGAAAGTTTGGAGTTTGTTATTGCAATTAGCATTACCCTAAGGCAACGTTTAATAGCTAATATAGCAATTCCAGAGTAAATATTTAAATTTTCAAATTTGTAATGTGTCCCATTTAGAAGAAACAATGGTTTCGTATAAAATAGACTGCTAATTCTTAGTTTTACTTTCATTATTCCAGATTACTTGGCCCTTCCTGAAACAGCGAACTAATGGCTATTCCTCTGAAGTAGATCCTTTGTTTATCCTCCCTTCTCCCACACTGTTTTATAAGGGCACATTCTGTGTTTACAAATCCAGCGAGCTCTACTCTTGTTCATAAGGGCAATAGGAAAAAGAGAAGGAATAAATTGAAAATGTCAACACAAAAGTATTTTTTATGTGGCTCACTTGGACTGACAAGTCAGTTTTCTAAAAAGTATTGCTGCCTTGAGAAATTTACCAACATGTAAAAGCTATTCTGTGGTCAACCTTTCACCTAATGCCCAAGCCAGAAGTCTGTTTGGTTCTTGATTCATCTCTCTCCTCACCTTCTCCACCACCACCTAGTCAGTCACCCGATGCGGTCAATTCAGTCTGCTAAATATCTTTTGACTCTGACTCCCACCATGTTCTAGTTTAGGTCTCCATTAAGGGTCCCATGGATGCAACTGTCTCCTGACTGGTCTCCCCAGCTCCAGTTGTAATACCTCCGTGCCATCGCCAGAATTCACTTTCTAAAATGCAAAACTCAACGTCTCACGCCTCTGCTTTGAAATCCTTCAGTGTGTCTCCTTTGCTCTTGGAATAAAGCCTAAACTTCTTAACGTGACTTGCAAGGCCCTGCGTCATTATCGATCAATTCTCCTATCTTCTCTCTCACAATCTTTCCTTCCCTTTACTTGCATTGTTTTTCCTGTGCTCTGTGCTCCAGCCTCACGGAACTTCTTTTCTTGAAACATGCCTTACTCTTTCTGAAGCCTCTCAGCCTTGGTTACTGCTGTGACCTCTGTGTAGAACACTGTTCTTTCCCCTACTTCATCTTTATCACCTCCGTAATTCCTCCTATCCTTTAGTTCTCAACTTGGATGTTACTTCTAGGATCACCTTCTCAAGATCTAGAGGTCTGGATTAACTGCCCTTCATTTGTACTCCAGTATCACCCTCCATTTCCTCTATTATAATAGCTCCTGTGCTGTATTTTCCTGTTTGCTTGTCTGTATCCCCTCTGAAACCATCTGGAGGATCTTGGACCATGATTATATTGATCACCATTATGTCTCAGCGCTTAGCCCATTGCCTAGCACAATAAACACTTGTTGGATAACTGAGTAATAGGATGTGTAAGAATCCAGTCTTTTTCAGATTTGTCTATGAAATCATATTTGAAGATATCCTACGAACGACTAAAGTCAGTGCCAGAATATCTTTTCAAATATTGGGAAATCATCAGTATGGAAAAACATTTATAGGAGAAATGATTGAATTCTGGATATATTTTGAGGATTGAACTAATAGGATTTATTGATGGATGTGAATGACTCCACACTTATAAATTATATCTGCTTGGTGAAATTGTCCATGAAAAGGTAATGTCACAATTATGGTTAAGGTTATTGTGAGGATTAAATGACATAGTATAGGAGCTGGCCTGGTGGCATAGTGGTTAGGTTTGTGTGCTCCGCTTCAGTGGCCAGGGGTTCACAGGATCGGATCCTGGGCACAGACCTACACATCACTCATCAAGCCATGCAGCATCCCACATACAAAATAGAGGAAGATTGGCACAAATGTTAGCTCAGGGACAATCTTCCTCACCAAAAAAAAAGACATAACATACATATGAAGTTCCTACGTAGTGCTTGGCATTTTGTAGGTATTCAGTAAATATTATTATCCTATTTGTAAGTTACTTAGTATCTTGTTAAGACAAAAGCTAAAGGCATTGTAACATGCTGCTGCTCCTAAGTAAAACTGTGCAGCATGTGAAGTTGCTGTCCAGCCTCTGCCTGCACTTCTGCGATCCTTTCCCTCATCCTACATGGAATACGCACAGGCTTCTCAGGTCGGGACCTCTCCCCTGACCTGGTGCTCTTGTCGTCTCTCTAGCTTCCTCTCTTGCAGAGTTTGCGACTGTTACGCCTCATTCTTTTTCTCCCATTGAAGCTGCTCCTTTAGTTTTTCCCTTTAGAAAATTTTGTGCTTTGTCTCTGCTTCTCTGAATACCGCTATTTATGACTCCACTGTTTTCTCTTGCTCTGATTTAAGTGTAGATAACATAGCACAAAGAGTTAAGAGCGTTTACTCTATTGTCAGACTTCTGGGATTAAACCGTGGCACCACCAAGTTACTAACCTCTCTGGTCCTCGGTTCTGCCATATGTAAAATGGAATGGAAACTCTTAGAGTTGTGAAGGTAAAAGAGAGAATTCTTTTAATACATTTGGAATGGTGCCTAGCACACAGAAAACACTGAGTAATTGTTAGCTGTCTTAGTCATAGCCATACCTGGTGACTTCTGCTATTCTTACGTAACCCTAAATATCGCTCTGTACTGATTCTCAAATCTCTCTGCATTCCTCTCCGCTCACCTGTTCTTTGATCTTGTTTCCACTTGGATGTCCCACAGTAAACTCAAACTCAGTATTCAAAACCAAGCTTATCAGCTTTTCTCTGTAGCAGGATGCTTTGGCTACAAGCAACAGAAAACCCAAATAAAAGTGGCTTAAACATCAAGGGAAGTTATTTCTCTCCTATAACAAGAAGTTTAGAAGTAGGATGGGTCCAAGGCTAGATAATCCAGTTACTCAATCGTGTCCTCAAGGATCCATGTCCTTCACATTCCCTCAATATTTTGGCCTGTCCTTTGAGGCTGGCTCCCCTCAGCTCAAGATGAAAATTCAGGCACCAGGAGTAGATAATCAAGACTAATCAAGATCCATTCTCTTGGAGCTGGAGACGGGATTCTGTTCCCTGAGCAAATGACTGGCGGTGGGGGAGTGGGGCAGGGCGGGGCGTGAACACCTGAGCAGAATCAGGGCTTTGCTGGCAAGGAAGGATGGGTGGGGGATGACTTTGGATAGAGAGCTTACAGTGTCTGCTACAGTGTTTGAAATGTTTCATAATTAGAGGTAAAAAAATCTAAAAATGAAGAAGAATTGGGAGTCACGTTGGAGTCAGGAAAACTAGGTAGTGGGTATTGTAGAAAATCAAGTGAGACCAAGGAGTGGGGCTGAAGCAGAGAGGATGGTTTTGAGAGAGCAGCTGTGGCATCCTCGGCGACTAGACTGGAGCTAGGGAAGAAGAGCCTCATCTGGTTTCCAGTTTCTTCTTGGCTAAGTGGATAACCATTCTTGGAGATCTTCAAGACAACAAGATGAGTAGGTTTGATTGATAGGGGTTTAATTGAGTTAAGTTTTAAACAGATTGAGTCTGAGGTGCCTATGAGGCATCCTAGTGGGAATATTTCATAGGTGGTTTGGAAGGAATGTCTGAACTGGAAATGTAGATTTCAAAATGCTGCTTTTTTGCTCTCAGAAGTTCTGCCCTTTCCCGTTTCCTTCTTTCTTGATGCTGTTTCCCAGTCTCCTTCGAGCCCTCCTTGTCCTTGATTGCCCATCTCAGGTCAGTAGCCTTCTTCGAAGCTCTCTTCTTAAGGGACACTCTCTTTTGGTGAAACCATCACTTCCACCACTGTCTGTGTGCCAAGGTGTCAGTGTAATGGTGTGAGTCAAGTAACCATCACCCGTTAAAATTAATTCAGAATTCACAAAGCCAAATAATTTAGTTGGTCTACTTTTTAAAAGGCCCATAAGCATTATTAAATTACCAAAAACAACTCCCAAACCAAAATACCTCTATCCCCAAGCCCAGAAAATTGACAGAATTATTTAAAGAAATTTTAAAAGTTACAGACTTACCTTACAGTTCTCCACAATTATAAACATGAAAAGAGTGATCCGAAGTATTCCTTTTCAATTTGCTATTTAGACCTGAATTACCTGAGGAGATCACTCAGTGCATTCTGGCACCACATGCCCAGCCGTCTGTGCCTTTGCTGAATCTGTGAACTCTGAACTTCAAGGTTGCCCTTAGCACCTCTTTGTATCCTCCCAGCTCTTTTTCTTGCCAACAACTCTCCAGCCCTTCCTTCCTCAGCCTCACATCTGCTGGCTGCTCACACTTCTCTCCAGCTTCCTCGCCCTTCATATGCAGTCCATTGTCACTTTGGTCCCTGACGCTGGTCACTACTTTCGTTTTTCTCCCACTTCTCCCCAGTGTTTGCTGACATCTTTCAGCCACATCAGTCTCCCTGCTGTTTCCTGGTCATAGCTGTCCACTCACCCCCACGCCACTGCTTCGGCTTTGTCCTGCCTGTCCCGCGTTCGCCTCACCCTTTACTTAGCCCCTTCCCACTGCCTGTCGGTGGAGAAGAAGTGTTACCTAGTTTTGACCTGCCTTGGGACAGCTTGGTCACTGTGAATTTGTTTTGCAAATACTACATAGATTTTAGTTCACCTGACAATTATAGTTGGACCTCTTCTTTGTTTTTTTCCTTGGGATTTCTTCTATTAAGATAATCTGAAAAGCCTGCCCAAATATTAGCCGTTGTTATTATTACTGCTGAGCACAGAAACACAGCAGGAACGCCTCTTATTTTAAAAACAGCTGTAGAGGGCCAGGCCAGTGGCACAGTGGTTAAGTGCGCACATTCCGCTTCGGCGGCCCAGGGTTCGAGGGTTTAGATCCTGGGTGCAGACATGGCACCGCTTGGCAAGCCATGCTGAGGCAGGTGTCCCACATATAAAGTGGAGGAAGATGGTCACGGATGTTAGCTCAGGGCCAGTCTTCCTCAGCAAAAAGAGGAGGATTGGTGGCAGATGTTAGCTCAGGGCTAATCTTCTTCAAAATAAATAAATAAATAAATAAAAATAAATAAAAATAAAAACAGCCGTAGAAGGGTGTGGGGAAGCGGGTAGTCTCACTGAGAGGCAATTTAAAAATATCTCTCAGAACTCACCCTAAATATACAAATGTGCGTGTGTATATTTATCTATGCATATACATACACTTACAGTGCTATAAAATTTTGTATGTATATACTTAAAATCTCTCAGGATACGTAGGAAATGGACAGCATTGGTTATGGTTGGAGGAAGGTGCTGGAAGTTGTGGGATAGAGTGGGAGGGAGACTTTCGTTGCTTTCCTTGGTGTGCCTTTTGAATTTTGATCATCAATGTGTTACTTACTAAAACAAATTTTTTTAATGTACTACTCTATGCACAGCAATTCTACTTCAAGGAATTTATCCCACAGAGATAGTTGTATATGTATTAGCAAAATTGCATGTAAAATGATATAATGATGGCATTGTTTATAGTAACAACAAAAACTAGGAGCAACTTGAAAGTTCATCACTAGGGGCTGGTACACCAATTATGACAATTCTGTACTGTTTAGAAAAATGAGGTATGCAAATATCCTAATATGGAAAGATTGCTGAATTAGGATAGGGTAGGTTCTGCTTCAGTCACAGACAACCCCCAAGTCTCAGAAGCTTTATGTAACAAAGATTTCGTTCTCACACACACAAAATCTTCCGTGGATCTGGGAGACTCTCCAGACAGCCACTGAGCATTCAGTCTCCTTTGATCTTGTGGCTCTGCCATCTCAAACACAGAGCTTCCTCAATCATCCAGGCAGTGTGCACGCCAGCTTTTCTGTGCTTTGGCCCAGGAGTGTGCGCGTCCTACAGCCTGTTGGCCAGAACTAATAACGTGACCCTGCCTAACTGCGAGAAGGGGTTGACTGTGGGCGAACAGATGGAATGTTTGGGGTACAGTCATCTTTGCCGTGTTATTTAAAGTATACTAATTGAAAAAGAGCAACATATAGATTAGATTAGATAATGTATATGTACATTTATATAGGTATGTATGTGTAATTTTATTTTAAAAATAAATATATATACACAGAGTATAGGCACATAGTATTCTGGAAGGATGTATAAGAAGTTAGTAACAGTAGGAACCTCTGGAGAGTGGAGCTAAGGTTACCCTCTTTGAATGTTTTTACCATTATTTTTTATATTTTCAACCTAACAATAAAATGTTTAAATTGCCTTTTCCATCTGTTAGTATATATTAAGACAGTGGAATTAATTTATATTGCTTTTGTGAGGTTTTTTTTCAATCTAGTTTAAATTGACTCCATGAAATCCTTCATGGAAAAAAATGAATTTTGAGAAATCTGAATTGTACAACTGTTAATTTAGTTTGAATAAAATTAATGTATAGCTCTACTATGTATGTGTATATAATAGGTATAGAGAGAATTGCAAAATCCACCTATATTTGTACTTCCTTATGTTGTTTAGTCAAGCCTTACATGTTGCCAATTTTATAAAGTGGGAAATGCCATTCACCATTTACTCTGCACCACTCCTTTCCTGGATATGCCGGGTCTAAAGGGCAGGCAAAGAAATAAGTAATTCATTCATAGTGAACAAGCAAGGACCTGCCTAGCATCGCCTTGGAAAGCCAAACACCCAGCGAGCTATAAAAATACAGTAACAGATGACATAATCCTTACTCCTAAGAGAAATATTTAAAAAGTGTATTAATCTCCTTAGGCACTCAGAATATGAGGGTTCATTTTTAGAGGTTGATGCACTCTTTCTGCAAAGCTAGACAGTCTTGTTTACAAATGGGGTATATATTAAATGTACATTTAAAAAATGCATTTAAACCCTGAATGAAAAAACAAACAGCATAACAGCTTAGGTGTGGTGGCATAAGGGTACTTTTGTAATCGTGATTTTCTATCTTTCGTCAAACCCTCAGAGGACAGTTTAAGCCCTGAAGTTGGCCTTAGCCTGAAAAGAGCAATGTGGTTTGAGATCGTATATCTCTCAGGGTGAGGCCCTGGAACCCCAGGAAAGAACATGCAGCCTCTGAAATAGCTCTTCCAGGGTCAGGTCCAAGGCCATTGCTTCTTTGGACCAGCCCAGCTCCAACCTTGATGTCCTATATACGGGCTGCCTTGACCAGGGTTAGACAATCCTGTAAATGTTTTTAAGTTAGTGCTTTTTCTTTGAAAGAATTCTTTTGGTTTTGAGGTTCGTTCGTTGTTTTATGTGTAAATGCTGCCTCATTTTAATGGTTTCATTGTTTTATTCGTTAGTCATCTCTGCCAATAATACACCTCACCATCAGTTTTGGCTCCAAAACCAGACTCAGTATATGAGGGAATCATACTTCCAAGTGAAAACCTGGTACAGACTCTCCTGGTCTTCATTTCTCTGGACCGCTTTCATCATCATAATTTGGTTCACTACGACTGCTACATTCAGAAAAGATGTGTCTTTTCCAGACAAAAAAGCCTGTGAAGTTTGTTTTGCCAAGGATTAGGCATTAAGTTAAATTGGATTAAAAATAAATAATACAGATTTTCCCTTTCCTAGTGTAGCTAATAGTGCTAAGCTATAAATTTAAAAGCAGACTTTATTAAAAATTTAAATGATTGTAAACATAAGTAATAAAAATAAATCAATGCTTACAGTTTCTGAGATTTTTACGTACTTTTGAATTAGAATTGATAAACTATTCCTAAGAATTACACCTTGTAACGTGGTCCTGCTGTGGATGACCGATAGCAAGCTTGTGTCACACTCGACCTCACCGTGAGTTAAGCAGCATCCGCAATGGTCTCTACTTTGTTGAACAAAATGAGTTCACTGATCTTGCTCTTGGCTGTCACTGTAATGTCAAATTGCCGTGAAAGTTTCTAAATGCTCTCTATTTCCGTCCTGATCACAGACCAGGCAACAAACAATTTGCAGACTGGAATACGTCAAGTAACACTGTGCTAGGAACTGTTGGAGAGTATAAAGAAAGGTAGAAACACTTGAAATGTTAACTAGCAATAAAAAAGTTCGATAACTTAAAAGGGAAATAGAAGAGATGCCCCAGTGCAGCATCCAATTAATAGACAAATAAGTTGTAGAGACAGTAATTGTCCTTGATGTCCTGTGAAGGGAGAGAGGTCATTCACGCTGGGATCCCAGGAGAGCCTTGTAGAGATGGTGGGGCTTGAAATAGTTCTTAAAGGATGGTAGGATGTTTAAAAATATAAATTGGATCAATTTTATGTTATGAGTAATTATAGTATCTTGAAGAACTAATTGATGAATTGTTCTATAAGCCAAAAGTAAACATTAGTCATACTAATGAGTAATATGTAAATGCTGATTTTACTGCAGAAATCTTAAGGTCATCCTTTGAATGCAAAGGAACTTCTTTGCTTGTGTTCTTTTTTAAAAAATTAAATTAAAAAAATTAAAAACAAAAGTCTTTGTTCTTTTGAACCATTACAAGTTGCTTGGTAGTTACTGTGTTTGCACTAGATTCTTTGTAAGTGGGAATGCTCAGTAAGGTTCCTTTCAGAAGCTCTGTTTGGCAGATGTTGTTTTGCGATATGGCATCAGTCCTTGCCAGCTCCGTCTTCCTCTTTTATTTATACTGCGTGGAGTTTATATTGCATCACTTCCTTTGTAAGAGACTTGACTGCAGGATCCTGGGATAGGGTCATTTTTTTTTTCATTGTTTTGCAGAGTGTCTCTTACCTATTTGTGGTATTCGAACTTTCTATTAGTCATCACCAGAAATTAAACGGGAGTTGTTGCTGCACCTGTCAGCTGGTAGTGTGGTGAACTGTATACAAGTTATAGATGGATTTTTGATTATTTTGCCTAAACCAGTTTTATTATTTTTAAACATTACTCCCATTTTAAAATAGTATGATATCCCTTAAAATCCATTATTCTAGCTTCTGTTGAAAAATCAGAAGTTCTGGCACAACTCGGTCCACATTTCAAAATAGGAACCGTCTGCAAGAGTAACAGCTACTCTGTTTATACGGGGCACACGCTCGTTCAGTGCCTGCCCTGCCCTGTGGATTTACTTCCTTTCTGCTTCACTCGTCCGTCTTGCTGGCCTGGCTTCCATAGACAGCTCAGTATGACTCCTCATAGAGTGTGTAAAGTAGCATGATTTACCCACCAAATCCAAGACCACGCCAAAACTAAACCTTCAGCTTTTCTGGCACCATCTGTACCTTTCCTAACTTGAATTATGTATCATTGAAGAGTAAAATGATACATAATTTTGTGGTTGAAATAAGTTGATTGATCTCAGAAATAGATTATTATAATCTGTATGAATAAATAAAATACTGTATGTATGTATATGTTTTGTGTGTGCGTATACATACATATATGTGAGAATAAGACAAATATGAAAACATGTTCCCAATTGGGGGATCATCTGAGTGAAGAATATTTGGGAGTTTTTAATGTTATCCTTACAACTTTTGACTTTGAAATTATTTTGATTTGAAAATTATTTTTAAAAGAGCTAACTCTCAACCACAGGTTGTCAGCAGTGAAAAGATTTTTCTTCCCTAAGAGAGTTATCCTTTAGTCAGAATTTGAGGAAAGGGAACATTTAAGGCCAACATAATTGATACCATGTCTTACAAGTTATTTTCCAGAAAAAAGAAAATTTTCCTTCTAGTTGATATGAAGAATAAAACTTAGAAAAAATATTTTTTGTATGCATTCACAACCAAAACAAATTGTCTCTGCATCCGTTGGTAGTACCCTGCCATAGGAAAGCACTCAAAGCATAAATACATGCATTGCTTCTCTGTATCCCAAGAAGGACCTTATCAGCGAAGTGGATACATATTTGCTGTTGTGCAGGCATCTTCATATTAGATATTTTAAATAAGCAACCATATTCTCAACAGAGCACAGGTCTGAGCTGTTTGTTCATTTGCAACGATGAATTTGTGCCAGTTTAGTCCCACGCTTTGGTCTAATCAATGGTGTTTGTCTCAAAAGCTGTAGTCCACACGGCCACAACAGAGGACAAAGATGGATAGTCAACAATGACATTGATTCTCTTTATTTTCCCAGATAAACTAAACTT
Source organism: Equus przewalskii (assembly GCF_037783145.1). Classification (NCBI taxonomy): domain Eukaryota; kingdom Metazoa; phylum Chordata; class Mammalia; order Perissodactyla; family Equidae; genus Equus; species Equus przewalskii. The sequence goes on from NC_091840.1 coordinate 39,809,173, forward strand.
TGGGATAGTGAAAGAACCTTTCAGCCCGGGCTGCGGTATCCTTTTGACATGTCCTTGTCATTCTTTGAGACTTCTTTCCTTTCTGCTCAGTAAGATTCCAGGCTCATCTTGTGCTTTCCCTGACCCAGTGATGGAATCAACCATTTCTCCAAAAAGTCTTGGTTCCTTTTAGTGGAGTGTGGTATTTAGAAACAAGATCTGGGTAGTAGATGTGGTTGTTGGTGCTGGAGTGTCATTGATTTTGGGCTTTGTCAGCAGAGTTGCAGTGGAGGGAGGCGAGGGATGTGTACACATATATCTGTGTGTGCTTGTCTATTTCTTTATCTTTCTATTTATGTTAAATATGGTGAGCTCATGCTAATATCTCCCATTTCAGTCCAACACCATGGGGTTTCTTTTAGCCTTCTTTCTTCCATATTTGTAATTTCCTTCTGCACTAGTGAAAAACCTGGCTCCCATCATCCTCAACATATTTACTTATTTTCTTAATCCCCCTGTATATAACTAATTTCCCCACCATGTGGGCCACCTCCTCGACCCCTACCCTGCTGTACACTCCAGCTGCACCGATGGAATCCTTACCCTGGCCCCACCACACACACTGACTGAGCCAGCTGAATCCTCAGCCCTGCCTCTGCCAAATATACTGGCCAGGCTGGCCAAGCCCTTGACGTTTTAAACTTAGACGAATTGTAAGCAAAAACTTGAGACAAAGTATTTCCTGAAATTATAAAAGAAGAATATTATTTTTAGTTATTCAATCACATAGTTTAGTTTTAATTCTTACTCACAGAAGACGACAGGACTTGTTTAAGTAAAGATTTAGAAATAATGCTATTTATAAGTAGGCTTAGGTCTTCTTTTACTTTTTGAAATGTAATGTTAACAGACGTTTAGAGAAACTGTTTACTGCTTAAATGATCAAGGTTGAACTAGAGGACAGCTACTTTCTGAGGGCAGCTACTGTGTTTCTTATTGGCCTATGAAGCTCTGAATTCAGAGTCGTGGTTGGAGTGACACTTAAACAAAAAATAAATATTGTAATATTTGTCTTAAATTGGCAACCAGTCTACTTACATAAATTCCTTTCTCAGTTTGATCTAGCAATAAAAAAGATTTAATTTCTGCTTTAGAACTAAGAAAAAAAAGAGGGAAAATTATTTGTTTTTTCCATTTCCTGATGTATTTGATCTGTTTTTAGTTTTTGACTCTTTTCTTTGCCACCACATTCTTATTCTCTTAGTTCACTTCCTGATGTCTGGTATTCCTGAATATAGACAACACTTGGTTATTTTCACAAGTGGAGAAGGACTGACTGGATAAAGCAAAGTAGTAGCTTATTCATATCATGTTTGTCTTTGAGATGTGTTGATTTTTATAATCTGAATATGAGCCCGTGTAACACTTTGAGTTTTTTTTCGTGAATCTCTTAATGGTTCTAGCTCCCTCCTTCCTTAGTAAAAATTCCCTTGGGTCCCATGGCAGTGTACTAGGAATAAGTGAAAATAAGTTAAAATGAAATTCAGCTCACAGTTTCTTAGGAAACTTGATTACAATGTAGGAAAAAAACTGTAAAAAGCAACATCTCAAATATCATGTAAAGATGAAAACTCTTTGCAGAGTGGTAATAGCTGATGTCTTTCACCTTTGATAGCTTTTTAAAATCTCTCCAAATTCAGCTCCCTTCTCCTTACCAAAATAACTCTGTCTTAAAATGAACAGCCATTATCCAGGGGCCCCAGAGAGCAGTGTTTGATGTTTCCCTTGGGGATGGCTTCTGACATTTTTAATTTCCCTTAAGGGGCTGTTGGCCTCAGAGGAGTGACAGCATTAGCAGATTAGCACTGTAAAAGCTCTGTATGCCCCCAGACACTCCCAGCATTGGAATACTAAACACGTCAGTTCAATCTCCCTCCTTCCCCCAAGGCTACTGTCCACCGTCCAACAAACAGCCAGGCTGCCTACATGACAGAAATCCTGCACTGCTGATCCGGGAAAGGAAGTTAACCCCTCACTCTACCTTAGACACAAGGAATGTTTTAAAAAACAAACAAACAAAGACCTCAAGCCAACAGAAAATGCCAAATGTAAGTATAAGGATAACGCAAAACTAAAAACTTTACATGAGGAAATGTGGCTTTCAGATGTTACAGACTTCTGACAAAGAAAGCGAAGGAGAGCCAGCTGACAGAGTTTCTGGCCATTCATTCATTCACTCATTCAATAAATACTTTTGCTGGTTTTGAAATTCTCTGCTCAGTTCTGTGGTGGCTATTAGTTCACTCCAACAGAAACTATAGCCAAATGAATAGGAGCATCTGGGAAACTGTCCGGTTTTCCTATTCTTATAGTAGACTCCACCCTGGAGTAGAAATAGATCTCCCTTCCAGGCCAGTGGAGGCCTTGCTTTGTAATTCAGATTTCTCCAAGCAGAGATGGTAGTTAGGTGACTGGTTTAAATATATGGTGATTTCCTTCTTACCTGTAACTAGGCATGTGATGGCAACAAAAGAAGATTTTGGAAGGTTTTCTATTAATATTTAATAAATATATGATTGGCAACATATGTGAAAAATATCTTGGCACAGTAGGTGCACCATAAATATTAGTTTAGTGTGACTTTGTCTATTGAACGTAAAACAGGTGTTGTCACAGTAACTGAAATGGAAATAACCCATTCAGTTGACTGCTACCCATTTATTTCTCTCAAGTGTCTCCAGCCACAACTACCACCCAGCTTGTACCCCAAAGCTGCCCGTCTGGTTGCCCCAAGACTCAATAACACCTGGGAACACCTTGCTTTAAATATGTCAAAGCCTTCACATGTTATGAAAATTGGGATAAGGAACTACAGTATTTAAAAAGTGATGCAGGAGACTGATTAGGTTTTCTGTCCTTCACTAAATTAGGCATAGTTATTAAAACGGTTAGGTTTCTTGTTACCCGGAGAACCCCCCGGGAGTGGCATACCTAAGAACAGCGTAAGGTAGGGAGACTTCCTACCAGTGTGCATTTGACGGCAGGGTGGGATAAGGGTCCCAAGTTTATCTTATTTAGTTACTCCTCAAACCTCCTGGGATTATTTATTTGTTTTTCAAAAGAATGTTCAGTACTGTTGTTTAAGTGGTTTATAGGATTATTTAAAATGCATAATTGTTATTAATTCATATAATTGTGCCTTCCTACCAAAGGGTTTTCGGACTCCGGTCCAGGCATCCTTCATTTTCCTGAGCAGTGTTGATTTATAAATAGGCAAGCTCCTTGGTTAAGGCAAAAGGCAGTTTGCTACTTCTCCAGGCATGCCGGGCAGCCAGATGGTTACTGTAATAGGAAATCATTTTTAAATGGAATGGATGAAGAGGAATAAGTATGTAAGAGTTGAGCCCTATGTTGGAGAAATTATATTTATTATTTGTTGATCCGAGGAGAAAATACAGTGTTGTGTTATTAAAGGGAAAATTTCATTCTTATGTTTTGGTCTGGATTTTCATACCTGTCGTTATTAGACACTCAGCATTTCATAGCTAAATAATGATGTTGTGATTTATTCTTATGCTGACACTGTGAAATATATAACATCTTCATTGAGGTTTTTTGTTTTGGGGTTTTGGTGTTTTTTTTTTTTTTTTTTTTACTAATTTTAAAGGCATGTGAATGTTTAAACGTCCGTCTAGTGGTCTGAGCGTCTGTAGTTTCTAAGGACTCTTACAGTCACTGTGGTGCACTTCACCAATCTCTGTATTTCCTGTACTAGGATTGTAGCAAAGTCAATCAGTCAATTAAATAATTAAATGATATAGGGTGGTAAATGATGACCAAAACAGACAATTTGCATTCCATGGTGTGAGTTTGGTAAACTTGTAAACCCTTTATAATCTCATGAAAAGAACCGCTTTCCTGTGAGATGAAAGCATCACCATTTCAGGATTCGTTTTCAACGGTGTGTTGAAGTTACAGGTGCCCTCACCTAACAGTGATTCTCTGCCCAGCGTGAAATGTCCTGAGACCACTAGTAGCAGACTCATCTGTTGTAAAGTGACTGCTTGACTGAGTGCCCTGTGAGTGGCCAGTATCCTCATCGCAGTGACAGACTTGAAATTTGAGCCCTTTTCAGTTACCCCCAGCAGACAAAAGAACAAAAAGTGAAAGCATTCCATTTACAGATGTCAACCCAGCCGTTGTATTTGTGGGCATGATTTGCTAGCCCATATTTGACAGATTATTTTTTCTCCTTGAGACTTAGCTTGTTTTCATTGAACTATACTGTAAAATATCTCTTTCCTTCTGTCAAGTGAATGAGTTGTGATTTTTGGTAAAAGTGCCTTCCAAAGTCAAGAGATTTAGACAGTGTACTGAGAGGTAGCCATTGTATTTTTTCTAACCAGATTGCCTGGGACCTTAATAGATAGCTTTCGTGGGAAGAAGGTGTTGTGATTGTTTATACTGTTTCCTTAGACCAGGAAGGTAGGAGTCACTGCGTAACTTGACATGATCAAATTTAGTTAGTAAAAAAGTTTCAATTAGAACACAGATCTTTCCTATCTCTTTAAAACCTTTTTCTTGCTTTTAAATCAGGCAGCGGAGCCTGTGGTCTCCTTGCAGACTTTGCCCATGGTGACAGGAGGGGATTTCTTGCTGCCCTCTTCGTGCTCTCGATACTCTGTTGCTGTCCTCGCTATTATTCCCTTTGTGTCCCACGGATTGGGTTTAATTCGATGATGAGAGAAAGGAGAATGAGCGACATCTTTACTCGGACATCCGTCAGGTATCTCAGACTCAACATAGCCTGTCTGAATCATGGCCGCCTCCTAAAATTGCGCTCTTCCTCTGCTGTCCCTGTTCTCGTTCCTCAGCAGCATCGTGGCCCACACTGTCCCTCATGTGAGATACCTTGACACCCCCCTGTTTCTCACCTCTCACATCCAGGAAATTGTTCCGTCTGCCAGTTCTGCTTCTACTCTTGAAGCCCATTCACTTCGTCTCTCCACGGCTCCGTCCCAACCAGAGCCCCAGTCACCCCTTCCCAGGACTAATGCAGTAGTCTCCCAGCTGCTCCACCCCCAGGTGCTCAGTGCTCTCCACCCTGCAATCAGAGGGGGCTTTCAAAAAAGCAAATGTATGATCCGTGCTTAAAATTCTGCCCGGGAGATGAAGTCCAGAGTCCCTGTCTTGCTTGCAAGGCTTTGCATGCTCTAGCCCCTCCCCTCACACACCTCCGCCATTCCCCTCTTGCTCTCTCTGCTATGCGGTAGTCCTGTCCTGCTCTGGATTCCCCAAACAGCTACTGCAGCCTTGCCTCTTCCGGGATCTCCTCTTTAGTGTCTGTCCTTCTCATTACCCTGCATTAGGGTGGAATGGAGTCTGCCTGTTCCTTCCTTTACCTGGGGCTCCCCAGCACAGTGCTTGGAACATGGATGCTAATAACTACTGAATGAATGAACAAATGAAGACAAATAAAATTGAAGACAACAATAAGGACATTTAAGGTTAATATTTCTCTACGAGGCATGCCTTACTAAATAATAGAAATGTGTTTTAAAAAAGCAATCGTCTTAAAATGTATATATCAAAAACAAATTTTCTCCATTGCAAAAAAAAAGAAAAAAGAAAACGGTAGATAATTCAGCCACGTATCTCCTGACCACACTTTGTGGTTAACTACTGTTTGTGCTGCTCACATGGAAGGATGCTGGTCTGCAGAAGAAAACCAGGAGATGAACTCAGGAAGTCAGTAAAACCACTGCCAGTGGCCCTAACTAGGTTCTCAAGTCCTGTGGGAAGCGTAACATTTTACGGAGGGTTTTTTGGCTTTAGAGGGTCCCTCTGAACTGCTGGAAGAATGCTTTCCGGACGTGATGCCAAGCTAGATCGTGATTCATTACGCTAACAAAAGTGACCCTTGCTGTGAGAATAAACACAACTCAGCACTGATGCAACGCACTGGACAATGGGCCCTGAGCTAAGGAAAGCCGCTTCCTGCCATTCAGACGGCTTGCAGTATTATTCATGGTAAAAGGAAGACTTCATATTATTGCGCTCTTACCGGGTGCCAGTGCTATGCTGAGTGTTCCAGTGAATGGAGTAGCTCGTTTCTTACAACAATCTTGTGAGGGCTGGTATTGCCCCCCTTTTCAGATGAAGAAGGTGGGGCACAGAGAGGTTAGATAAAAGAGCTAGTTAGTGCTGAACTGCAGTCAGGTTACAGCGTGCCCTTTCTCAACACACCCTTTCCTCTGCTGTTGAGGGCCCAGGGATACCCCCATGCTGTGTTGCTGCTTCTAAAGCTTCTCTTCCAAACCCTTGGTATATTCACAAAAAGTCAAAATAAAGCATCTTATTCTAGATGCTCTTGAGGAAGTCTAAGCCAAGAAGTGCCTGGAACAATCTACATGGAGACTGTGTAATCACATAAGTAATGCAGATGTCAGTAACTGAATTTTTAGGATATGTTCTTTGAACCCTCCCACTCTTAAAGCTGGGTTGGGTATCCTTTCTCTAAGCTGCCACAGCATCTTTTCTGTCTTTGTTATTGCCTTAATTATTTTCTGAAACAGTGTGATGGTGTATGTGTGTGTGTGTGTGAGAGAGAGAGAGAAAGAGAGAGAGCGCGTGAGCAAGAGGGGAATGATAAATTAAAAATAGTAATTTTTAAACCCTCTATCATTGTGCTTATTACTACATGGCATTGTCTGTTTACATAGACCTTTGTGTACAGTAATACTCTGCCTTATTCTCCTTTGTGACTCAAACTCTTGGCATAGTGCTGGCACATGGCACTTATTAGTTGCTCAGACAGCTATGAGTGGACACAGTCAGTAACTAGCAGAGTCAGGATTCAAACCCAGGGCTGCAAGGCTGTGTGACTCCAGAGCTCATAATCTTTCCAGCACATATTCCCTGCCCATCTCAGGAATGCACAGTCTGGTAAAGGGAATAAAACAAACTGACTCCATCTCGTGGAGACCATGATTTTGCCAGAAGAGTCAGAAACAAGATGCCTTCACCCTTGGAAGAGATTCTTGTCTAGGAACTGGGGAAGGTGGACTGAACCTTATTGAAAGCTGGCAGTAAGCTAATGAACATTGCATAAGTTTGGTGCATCAGTAAAGAAAGGGGTCAAAGTTTTGTGTACTTTGAAAATAAAACTGCAGTATAGGCTGTCCTTTCGAAGTGGGCCAGCGTCATTGGCTAAAAAATCCCCACCCAGGAAACAGAAACTCTGATATGTTGTAGATGGAAGTATAAATTACTGCAGCCTTTTTGGAGAATAATTTGGCAATAATTTATAAGTTTAAATTGCACACGTTCTTTGAACCAGCACCGTCAATTCTAGAAATGTGTTCTGCAGGTATACGTATACATACGCACAAAGAAATATATATACCATTATATTCATAGTTGCGTTGTTCATAGTAACAAAAGATTGGTAACAACCTAAATATCCAATAGGGACTGATTAAATATGTTACTGTATATTCACCCATGAAATGTAACAGTATCCAGGCATAAAAAAATGAGGCTTTTCTCTACTTACTTACATGAAACTATCGCCAAGATATACATTTTAATTAGAGAAAAAAGTCATTCATGTAAAAAACTCTATGTGCACATATGTGTGTGTATGCATAAACTATTTCTAGAAGGATTCACAGGAAACCAGTAGCACTGGTTACCTCTGATGAGGGAAACTGTGGGAAAGGTGAGAGAAGGAAACAGTTTTCACTATCAATTCATTTACATCTTTTGAATTTTTTACTTAGTCTGTATGGCCTATTCAAAATTAATAAATTAATAAAAATTTAAACTTACTATATAAAGAAGCTTGGAAGTTGGGGGTTTTTTTTATTAGCAACTTTTAATTTTTATATAATTTCAAATTTACAGAAAAATTCCAAGAATACTAAAAGAAACTTCCAAGTAGTGTGCCTTGCATTTAGTGGTTATCTCTTTAATTTCTTATAATCTGGAATATTCAGCCTGTCTCTGTTTTCTTGACTGTGAAGTTTTCCAGTTATGTAGAATGTCTTCCAATTTAGGTTTGTCTTGTGTTTCCTCCTGATTAGATTCAGGTTATGTGTTGGTGGCGGACAGCGCAGAAATGACGGTTGTGTCCTTCTCACTGCATCCTATCAGGAGGCACGTATTTGTCTGGGTTCTCAGCCCTGCAGGTACAGGAGATGAGGCTCTCCGTCAGGGCACCCATAGAAACTTTCAGGTCATTTTGCAGCAGTTAAGCTGGGAATTTGTATCCCTGAGCTCATCCTTTTCATTCGTCACTTTGTCCAGCAACATTAGGGGTTACCAGCCACTGCGTATGTTAGTTAGTTTTCCGAAAATGTTTGAAAGCCTCATATACAGTTACCCAGCTCCTTGCTTCTTATACTAGTTGATTAGGAGTATCCAATGGAGATATTTTGTATTTCTCTATTGCTGGGTCACACCATGAACTTTCAGTGCTGTCTATACTGCTGGAAATAGAGTCATTCGGGGCTTCGGAGAGCCAATTCCAGAAACCCCAGAACCAATTTAGAAAATTCATCCTTAAAATTCTGTTTCTCTAGAACCACTCTTGGTACCAAAATCTATATTAGTTTGGGTTCCCCAGAGAAACATAACCAATAGGATACATACATCTGTATGAATTTATATATACATATCTAAAGAGATTTTTGGCTCACACAATTATAGAGGCTGAGAAGTCCAAGATCTGCAGTCGGCAAGACCCAGGAGAACCAGCTCTATGGTTCCAGTCCTAGTTTGAAGGCCTGAGACCCAGGAGAGCCCATATTGTAGGTTCTAGTCTGAGTCTGAGTATGAAGGCAGAAGGAGACCTATGTCCTGGCTCAAAGACAGTCAAGCAGAGAGAAAGAATTCTTTCTTACTCACCCTTTTATTCCAAACAGGCCTTCAGCAGATTGGATGATACCCACCTACACTGGGGAGGGCACTTTGCTTTATTCAGGCTACTAGTTCTGGTGTTAATCTCATCCAGAAACACCCTGACTGGCATATCCAGAATAATGCTTGACCACATGTCTGGGCACCCCATGGCCCAGTCAAGTTGACACGTAAAATTAACCATCACAGGCACATATGTTGGTTTGTTCCAATATCAGTGATGGTAACTTTGATCTCTTAAGTGATCACAACATTTCTCCACTGTAAAGTTAGTCTTTCCTTTTGTAATTAATAAGTGACTTGTGGGGAGACACTTTGAGGCTGTGTAAATATCCTGTTCCTTGTCACACTTTCAACTACTAGTTTTAGCATACATTGATAATTTTCTAACTCATATCATTCCTCTATATTTCTTAATTGACATTCCACTCTAAGGAAGAGCTTTTCTTCCTCTCATTTCTTTCTTTCTTTTTTATATCAATATGAACTCATAGATTCTTATTATTCAATGGATTACAATGTTACTGACATTACTTATTTTAATGCTAATATGGTTCCAGATTTGGCCAGTGGGAGCCCATTCAAGCTGGCCTCTGTGTCCAGAGAATGACCCGTCCCTGTCCTTCTTTGAGTACTTCCCTACTTTTTGGCTCAAGAAGATATTTCCAGGCTCATCTTATTATACTTTTTCTGTCCCGATTCTGGAATCAGCTTTTCTCCAAGGAGTCCTGGGTCTTTTTAATTAAGAAGAATGGTATTTACAAGCCACCATTTGGGTGTCATTGCTTCTGTGCTCTCCCAGTGGACAGAGCTAGTGTGTGTGCACATACCTCTCCCTCTCCCCTCCCTTCACCCCGCGTAGTCTATGAGTCTGTACTCCAACTCTAAGTCAGCCCTACATACTTCATGACTTCCCTCTCCAGCAGAGAAACACCTGTCTCAGAGGGTGAATTGGAGTAGATACCATTTAATTATATTTTCCTGGAATAAAAATTGTTATTTGTATCTAGATTATGTGAAGTTGCTCCCATGAAGTAAAAGACTATTATTTTCTGTTGGGACATGGCAATAAGGCCCATCTTTTAAAAACTAGGTGACATCTTGCTATATTTAATCCTCTCCCACCCCCATATTTGAAAGTCGTAAGGGTCATCAGAAAAAAGAGAAGTGAAACTAAACACGTAAATAGAAATAAAAATGGTAAAGATGGTAGGTGATTTAAAGTTTTTCATACCTGATATTCTGAATTTTCTCTATTAGTAGAATGCAAAACGATTTTCTGAGAGAGTGGAGGTGGGCTAAAGAGATTCACTCATTCATTCATTCCTTTATTTTTTCATTCATCAAATATTTAACCATCCCCTATAAGTTCCAGGCCCTGTATCGCATGCTGAAGATAAAGCAATGAACAAGATAGATGTGGTCTCTGTTCCCCTGGGGACAGACAATACACAAGTAAACAAGAAACTACTTGTGGTAACTACTATAAAGGAAACAAATAAGTGTGGGATGATGGGGGCAATTTAGATGGAGAAAGGGCTTGTTTTATTCTCCCCCAGAGCACACAGTGATCAGGGGTGGCATGAGATAAGCCAGTATCTGGGTGTCAGATTGACATGACCTTGAGGTTTCCCATTAAAAAGGTTTCAGGACAGGAATGAGCAGTTAAATTTATATTTTAAGATCACACTTGCTGCTGTATGGAGAATGGATTGAAGGGGGTTGGACCAATTAAGATGATACACCTGTGACTTTATAGTCTTGCTAACACTGTTCACTATCAAAACTCCTGGTCTCTAGGTGAAAAATTGTATCATGTTGATTTGATTTGCGTTTCTTTAAAAGTAAGTGAGGTTGAGACATGTTTTCATAGAATTTATTTTGGTGTAACTAGTTGTATTCGTTTCCTAGAGTTGCCATAACAAATTAGCACAAACTGGGTGGCTTAAGACAATAGGCAGTTACTGTCTCACACTTCTAAAGGCCAGAAGTCCAAAAATCAAGGTGTTAGCCTCTTTCCTTGCCTCTTCCCAGCTTCTGGTGGTGACCATCAAACCTTAGCGTTCCTTGGGTTGTAGCTGCATCTGCATTGTCATCACATGGTGTCCTCCTGATCTGTCTCTGTCTCCACGTGGCATTTTCCTCTTCTCATAAGGACACCAGTCATATTGGATTCGGGCCCATCCTAATGACCTCATCTTGATTGTTTCTGCAAAACTCTATTTCCAAATAAGGTCACTTTCACAGGTACCAGGCTTGGGACTTCAGCCTGTGTTTTTGGGAGGCAAACTTCAATCCATCACAGTAATCATCTGTGTTTTTTTGTTTTTCCAAGTGCCTAGCCCATTTCTAACACTGTTTATTGACATTTATTATTGGTATATTTATTTGTTGTTTTGGAATGTCACCATTCTCATATACTAGAATCTTCAGGTACGCCAATTATGTGATCTCCATTATCTCCCACTTCTATAATTTTCTTCTTTCTGCTTTATTTTAACTTTGTTTTTCCATTTCATTTTGCTTACTTTTCTCCACCTTTTCTTCTTGTCCCTATTTTCAACAGTGTCTAGTCCCTCTTTATTATGTCTTTTAATGTGACCTTCATTTCTATGGGATTTTTTCCTCTTCCATCTTTTCTTGAGCTCTTCCAGCTTCTCATCTCCTTTTAAAAGAAGATTTTAAACATGATTTCTCTTTTTTTTAATGATGTTTTCTTTGATCTCTTTGTTTAGAGGGCTATATTTTCTTTATATTCTTTGCTTTCATCCAGACATATTTTCCCATCATTTTTCTCCTTCATGACCTACTTTTTTTGTGTGGGTATTGATTCTGGGTTAGTTAGTTGTTGAAAGATAGTGTGCTTTGGAATGACCAGTAGATCACTGAGTTTGGAATCGGTTATTTTTAAACCCTTTCTCACCAACACTCTGCCCTGAAATGGCAAGAAGCTTGCCTGACTAGCAGGCGGGTCCCATACGTGTGCCATGAGGCTTCGGGGAGGTGAGTTAGCATTTACCTCTTTCCATTTATCAAGAGCATCTGCTGCAGAGCAATCACACCTCCTTTTTGTCTTTTGCCTCCCCACTCTGACAGCCTTCTTTTGCAAAAATGTGATTTCTACTCCTTTCTTCCTGTAGCCCCACCTTGTGGCTATTCAGAAGTGTCAGACGGGACTCATTTTGTTCTGCAGCCCCCTGCATCCTGAGACTCTGCCATTCTTATCAGAAAATTCTTGGTTTGGCCACTCGGGAACGACAGCCTTCTTCTGGAGAACTCTGCTTCAGTGCCTGAGATTTGCAGAGGCATATGTTCACTCTTAGCAACCTCCCTCAGCTAGGCCCAGTTTTCGTAGCACTTCGCAACCTTTCTTCATAGCTTGTGTTTCAAGAGTTATGGCTAGTTTTTTGCTTCATAGTAGGTAAAATTTTCCTTTCTGTTTTTATTTTGTTTTACTGTGCTTGTTGTTGATTTTCAGAGGGTAGAAGAGAGCCAAGATGTCACTATTCTATCCTCCTTAAATGGGAGTCCCTCAGATGGTATCTGAAGTTGATCCTGGCCTCAACCCTAGAGAACTTGAGTATTTAGAGATCATTAGTAAAGGAGGAGGCCACAAAGGAGACTGAGGAGGAAAACCCAGAGAATATGGCCTCATGGAGAAGAGCGTGTTGAGGAAATGGGAGTCAGTGTCAAGTGCTGCTGAGAAACCAAGTAAGATGAGGACAGAAAATCAACCAATGAATTTAGCAAATTCATTGGGAAATTACTTTGGGAAGTTTGCTCAAGATTTATTGAAGTGCTGGAGTGGAACCCAGATTGGAGTTGGTTGAGGAGATAATGGAAGGCAAAGAAATGGGGTATGTAGGTTAACCCCTCTCCTGAGAAAGATGAATGTTCATGGAATAACTTAAGATTTCATTTGCATTAAAAAGAGAAGGAAAACTAGCCAAATCAATGTGATTAAGCAACACCTATCCGAAAGTGTATGTTCCCATGAAATAAATAATACTTAATCATGAATAAAGATTTCATTAAAACATAATGGACCATTCACAGAGAATTTTCCTTCTGATTATAATTGATTCCATCTAGTTTAAAAGTCAATCAAGGATAACACTGAATTCTGTTAGTGAGTGAACTGAAATTAGAAGCCTGAAGAGTACATGTGAGATCTCATCATCCAAAATAAATTCCTTTTTCTTTTCCACCCAGCTCAAAGTTAGATATGTTTTGTCCCTCAAGTTCAGTGAGTGTTCAAATTCTGTCCAGTTCCCTTTGAAATAACTCAAATTTCTCTTTCCTTCGTTTCTGCTGCCATTCTGAGGGCCGGCCTTATTGATCTCTTCAGCTAGAAAAGTCTTCACCGATTCCCTGTTTCCAGTCACATCAAATTTAAACTTCCTCAGCCTGGCTTTCAGAGCCTATCACGTCACATATAATCTGACTCCCTCCTTTTCCCACTGTTCTCCAACAGTGGATTCCCTAATCCAGTTGGATTCCCCAATCCAAGCTTTCTGCTCTCATTAGGCCAGCCTCCCTCGTGTTCTTCTAATCTTGACACATGCTTCTGCCTCGTGTTTAAGATTATGGCAGTCCACAATTAGCACTTCATTATCTTTAGTATTGTTTTCCGAGGGTTGCTCCCCCGGCCCCTAGTGTCCTACTTCTCTGTAGGGTTTTGCTGCCGTCTGCCCGTGACTGATCTGAAGGAGCTGCATACATCTTGCCTTCCTGTTGGAGGTACTCTTTTATATAAGTGACACGTGCAAATTAATGAGGCTATTTTTTTTTAAAAATCAGTGTCTCAGAATTCATGTACAAAAGACTATTGTTCTTCAGAGGCATAGCCTTTATATTTTCTCCATTGCTATTCATTAATTCAAAACCTTCTTTAGAACCTCTTTATTTCATTCAGAAGCCAACAAAAATATCTGGCTCATTCAATAAATATTTTTAAACTTCTTAAATTAAGTTTTAAAAGTCAATTGCCGTTAAGCTATTTTTAACTTTTTGGGAAGTTCTAAAGAAAAAACAAAATCTGTACAGAGCAAGACCATAGTACTGTATTGCAGATGGGGTGTCAAGAATGGCTTCCTAAGATAAGCAGACAAACACATAGACAAGGTGAACAGATTAGTGTTACCAGAGGAGAAAGGGGTGAAGGGAGGGCGAAGGGAGTAAGGGAGCACATGTGAATGGTGACGGATAAAATCTGGACTTTTGGTGGTGAACACAAAGCAGTCTATACAGAAACTGAAATATGGTGATGAACACCTGAAATTTACACAATGATGTAAGCCAGTATGACCCCAATAAAATAATTTTTAAAAAAAAGAAAGAAAGAAAGAATGGCTTCCGGGAGGAGTTGATGCTTACTTGGGCTTTTGAAGAAAGACTGAGAATCTGCCAAGCTGATGGGGGAAGGTGAGACTGGGTGGGGAAAAGGTATTCTGGGCAGAATGAACCCCGTAGGCAAACCATAAAGGCATGGTGAGCTTGGGAACTATAAATAGCTCATTAATGTGAAGGCAAGAGTGACAGAGAGGGGCAGAGTGAGGACGCTTTGATGGGTGGATATGTTGTGGGTAGTTAGGAAGGTCAAGTGAAGAGAAATGCGGAGGCCAGGACACAAGAAGACCTTGTATGCCCTGCTGTGGAGTTCATATATTACTCTTTAGGTTTCCACACTGAAAGGAGTTTGTTGTGATAATCTTTGCTACCGCAGCACATGCTTTTATATCCTACCTGTCGTACTATGTTATTATTATTTGCTTACAATACTCCCCTGTTCTTTATTCCTTTTTTAATTCCCAGGGTCAGGCTCACTCCAGTCTTGCACAAGGTAGATACTAAATCAATATTTGAAGAATGACTTACAAAAGTGTGTCATAAAAGGTTTCCACAGAAAGGTCATAGAAATGCCTTCCTTGGTCTCTAATAAGAGATGGTATCACCCCATTTGTCATCTAGGATTATTACTGCCGTTCCTCCTGGGAGCAAACCAAGCAGGTGCCTTACCTTGGGAAGCACATTGCCTTCGTGCTTATGACTTCGTAGCCTAAGGCTTTCCAAAGCAAACTGCAATCTTGGGTTGGCGTTAAAGTGTAAACTGGCACCATCTAGTGGTGATTTTAAGACCTAACCAAATTGGAAGTTTCATGTTTGGTAACTAGACGTAGAGTTTCAAATCAGATAAGCGTCTAACATTTTGTAAATCGCTGAAGCTTTGTATTTAATACCGTATTTTGTGGACCCTTTGCCACAATCTTCAAGTTAATAGTTATGCGTTTGATGATTTTATATGTGTATATTAATTGTGTTTTACAAACGTGATGCCTAGAAGTTTTGACAAACAAAATATTCTATTTGAAATAAAAAAAGAATTTCCGTGAAGGTGCATGACTGGACAGACCTGGAATCTTAGAACAACATTCTAATCTCACTTGTTATTCGCTGTGTCTCTTAGTCACAGAGTTCCAGACTCATGAGGTAACGTCCTCCCCCTTTTCTTTATTTTTTTCTGTTTGGACAGTGTTTTTAAAACTAAAGAATTTTGCCCTTTTCGTTCTTATCTTTGAAGACAACAGTTGAGCATGTCCTGTAAATTTGCAGGTTAAGCCAGAAAGGCTTGGGTAGTGAACCTTAGCTTTTTACTGTTTTTGTGGGTCTTTGAGCCTGAGTTATGTAGACATTCTGCTTGTGATTTGTAGTTGATTGACGCCTGAGGCAAGGAATCGGATTATGATCACTGAATTAATTCCTCGTGTGTAGGGATTGCTGCAATCTAAGTAGCAGTGTTAATAAAATAAAAGCATTTATTAAAAATCTCCTTCATGCAGAACATAATTGGAAGCACAAGATTAATTGCCTTTTTTTAAAGCGCTTACTCAATGCCTGGAGAGAGAAGGGTATAATTATCGCCCTTTTACAGATGAAGAAGCCGGAACACATGGAGGTTAAGTAGCTTTTACGAGGTCTCACTGCT
This sequence comes from Equus przewalskii, assembly GCF_037783145.1. Taxonomy (NCBI): domain Eukaryota; kingdom Metazoa; phylum Chordata; class Mammalia; order Perissodactyla; family Equidae; genus Equus; species Equus przewalskii. Next base: position 39,825,056 of record NC_091840.1, read on the forward strand.
ATCAAGTTTGCAATGTGAGCGTTCAGACCCAGGTGTGAAGGACTCCAGAGTCAGTGCTTTTAGCTACCATATAAACTTTCTAGCAACAGGGGGGATGCATAAGAAAACCACAGTAGAAAAGTGTACAGAAAACCTTAAAGTGGTTAATAGCTTATTAAATATGTACTAACTACTTGATAAAAATCTTGGTTTTAATGTATTGTTGATGTTACCAGCTTCTGTTTGTTTCCACTCCTAATGATAGCCGTCAGCCTTCATTCCAGTGTAAAGGAAGTCTAAGGCTCTTGCCTTGTGGTCCCATGTGTATGGTTACTTCCCTGCCCCGCTGGCCATACAAGAGTGCTTAGAGACTCGGCTGCTGCCAGTGGACCAGCATTTTGCCCGTCCCAGCACTCCCTTCAGCTCTTGGAAGTGAGCTGTACGTCTACCTGCGCCTCTCGGCAGGTGGAGTGTGTTTGTGGCAACCACTTGTGTAGAAATGTCCAATTGGGCGTTGGCCTAGATCTGGTTCCTATATGTTTATATGTGTGAGTTAATAGTTAATAGTGTAAATGGTGAATATAGGTGGACTTTCTAAATTTTGTATTGAGATTTTTTCTTTGTTAATATAGACACACAGTTTTGCACAACAGCAGCCATATCATCTATGCAGGGTTTTTAGTTCTTTTTTTCCTTTGTTCCTATGGCTTCCTTCCAGCTGCCCACTTGGCCTTCGTCCCCATCACCCTACTGTGTGTGTAGAAAGATACATAAGACATAACGTGTATTCTTCCATATCCTTCCATGCTTAGGTCATCATTTGCAAAATATATCTACATATGATTTTACATATAAATCATTTATAGGGTGGCTTTTTAGCCTTTTATGGTAAAAAAAATTGGATCATATCATAAATGCTTTAAAAAATACACATACCTTTCAACCAGCTGTGCCATTCCTGGAAGTCTGTCCCACAGAAATAAAAGCACTGATTTGTAAGATTGTGTGTCAAGAGTGTTTTCTGCAGTATTGTTCATAATAGCAGGAGGGGAGGGGGGTGATTGAGTAGATAATGATCTGTCTACACTATGGAACTTTAGGCAATCATTTAAAAAAAAAAGAACTTGATTTATGCCGGAAGTGTGTCCTTTACCATTCTCTCTGTTATGGAGTTTACTATTTTTATTCCTTTACTGACATTTTAGTGGGATTTCAAGAGGGAGAAGAAATAAACGTGTTTAAACAGTTTGCTTTATAGTTGAAAATCTGGCTAAGTGGATTTCAAGACCTGCTTTAGCTTCTATTTATTTTCTTCCTAGAGCTCTTAGTGTCTTCAACTATTTTAATTTTTTTCATGTCTTACCCTTCTTTATTTTGGAAATAGGAAATCCCCAGCCTCTGAAAAATTAAATTCTTTCTTCCTTCTTGGCTTTTAACCCCTATGGTCTTTTCTGCCAGCAGCGTCTGAAAGGACGCAGCCTCAAGCAGTGTCTGTAAAAGTAAACTCAGAACCAATGAGAAGCATCAGTTCAGAAATTCTTCCTGGGATATTTGGATTTTCTCGGAAGTAAGAGACTCATAGGAAAGAAAGAGCATTTCTGTATAACCACAGCTGCTGCTTCCTTTTCTTTGGCTTCTGTGCAGATTTGAAAAAGGACGCATCTACACGTTCATTGGAGAAGTCGTCGTTTCTGTGAACCCTTACAAGTCGTTGAACATCTACGGGAGGGACACGGTGGAGCAGTATAAAGGACGTGAGCTGTATGAGAGACCTCCTCATCTCTTTGCTATTGCTGATGCTGCTTACAAGGCTATGAAGAGGCGATCAAAAGACACTTGCATTGTGATATCAGGTACCGAGAGGGTCCCCTGCACTTTCAAGGTCAAAATGTGTTTAACTTGTTTGGTACGTAAGGATCCAGACAACTGATTAGATCTTTTTTGAAGTTAGAAATGTGAACAGTTTTATAGGACAAAAAAATGTAATGAACATTAAATAGCAGATTGTTTATGTCATTTCTGACTGTTCTCTAGTCTAGGTTCATTTACAAATACACGTTACTTTGGGATGGACTTCTGGTCAATTTTGTAGACTAAGCTGACATGGAAAATCCTTCCTCACATCTCAAACACATAAAAGTACTGGCTCAAATGTGATAAAAATTATTTTAAATAATAACAGAATGAAACCAGGAGAATGAAATCCTGAGGTACCAAAAACGAAGAATGAACTCAAGGTCAGATTGGTGAATGGGAACTAGTGTCGAGGGACGTGCAGAAGCCCTGGGGCCGGGAACAGGTTCTCAGAGCTGGGGGCCAGAGCTTTAGAGCCCCAAGAGGAAGGAGACAGGTGACAGACCCTGTGTGCCCAAGACCTGCAGCTGAGCTCTCTGCATAAAGCTGAGCTCTTCAGGGAATCTTGTGCAGGGAAATGGGGACAAGAGAAGGGTCCACCCACTGACCCAGGATTGCCTCTCCCAAACTGTGGGGATTTCTTTTAGTGCTAATAATACCTCACATTTGCATAGTGGCCTTATGCTTTTAAAAACGCTTTTGTGATCTTTATTCCATTTTGTTCTTGAAACAACTCTCGAAGTGGTAAATAGGACAATTGTGCTTCCGCTTTATAGGTGAGGATATTAAGGGTCAGAGGAGTTAAGTGACTTAATATTAGAGCTAGAGAATTCTATCATAGGACTACATTTTATGAAAACAAATTAGGAAGGCAATATTGCCTGCTTGTCAAAAAGTAAACAATTGTAAGTGTATAAGGTAAAAGCAAATAGTCCCTTCCCTTGAATGGCTTGTTTCCCCCGAAATGCCAGCAGTCACAGCTGTGAACAATAGAGCATTTATCCTTTTGTACGTTATCTCTGCATGTGCAAATACATGTAGTCACACCTACATAGGTAATTATGTTATAAATGTATAATTATAGTATAGAATTATGTTGTAACTGCTGTTACATAACTAGTTTTTCCACGTAACAGTACAGAGTGGACAGCTTTTCCCTAGAGTACCTATGGAAGAGGTGCATTCTCGCACAGTTGTGTCATATTCCACGGAGTAGTTGAGTCATTTATTTACCCAGTCCTCGACTGATAGGCATCTTATTTTCAGGTTTTTAGCTATGACACATAGTGTAGTCTGCAGAAAGACTCTTAAAACTTTGAAAATTACTATTTGATGTTATTATTTTTAGTATTTCCATAGTATAAACTTCCACAAGTGGATTTTGGGGTCGAAAGGCATAAACACTTAAAAATTTGGGTAGATGCTTCAAAATTGATCCCTTCTCCCCGCCTTTATATACCAGTTGTCGTGTTTTTTCTGTGACACCATGTGTCTGGAGCTCGCTATTTTCTTTTGCTTTTTCACTAAAATTATTCTAACTTTAATTTTATGAAAGAATTATTTCACCCCTCTTAAGATTAAAAGAAATTCTGCTATAGAAAATAAGGTTGTATGAATTTAGCTGTGGCCACCGTTTGAGTCAATAGACTTACGAGTTGCTGCCAAGTACTAAGACTTTAGTCTAAGGAGTTTGTTTATCACATTGTATCCCTTGATATTTTTACTAGGTAAATCTTGATTTGTAATCTACTTATTATTTTACTTCTATGGGAGTTTTATTTTTTCAACATGTTCAGATCTATTAGAATCAAGACCATATCAAGAAAGGATAAAATAACTCCAAAAAAAGCAAACAGTGGAACATAAGGGATTTTAAGTGAATAACTCACATCAGAATTTTAAGTTATCCTATTAAAAATTAGCTTTCTCTTGGTTTAAGTTAGAATGTTAAGCCTTGCACAATTTTCCCTGCAGGGGAAAGTGGAGCTGGTAAAACTGAAGCCAGTAAGTACATTATGCAGTACATCGCGGCCATCACCAACCCCAGTCAGAGAGCGGAGGTTGAAAGGTAAGCGCCTTCTAGTGAGGGGGAGAAATTCTGGTGGGAGCTTCGGTTTTCTGTGGCCTAAACTCTGATAGGTATTGGGCAGTTATTGATGATTAAACCACTTTGGCTCTCTTGTTGCTCACTGTCTCTGCACTTTTATTTACATCACTAATCTATTGCTATATTTGTTTTTAATAGAAAAATACTACTACAGTAAGCTTTACTTAAATATAAAACAAAATGAAATGATGCTGAAACAGATGAAATTCTCCCCATTCTGGTTTGTAACTGCTGCCTTAAATGTTGTGCATGGTCAGCAAAGGTGTTGTAATTTCTGCTGCTAGGTGTTGTTGTTCGAGCTTTCACTGGTTCCTTGCTCTTTCTACTGCACTAGTGTTTTGTTTTGTTTTGTTTTTTAAACGGTGCCCTCAGGAGCCCCAGGTTCCCTAGAGCAGAGGGGGGCTCTGGGAGGCAGGTCTGTGGCTTCCCATCACTGTTGCAACCAGAACCCCTGAGCTTAGAAGTTGTAAATAAGATTCATTTTCTGGAAGGGTTTCATGCCGCACCATGCCGCTGCTCACAGTAGGGTAAGTCATAAAGCTGGTGTGCACTGTCTGGGTCCAGCATTTAGCACAGTGTCTGGCATATAGTGTTTACTTAATAAATATGAAAAGAATGAATGAGGGTTTAAAAAAAAAGAAAGAAATGTGGCTATAAGGCAACATGACTTGAGTTTCTTATGTGCTGCAGACTTTTTAAAGAGAAAATTAAGAGTTTTCCAGAGTTGCTACTTTAAACTTCAACATTCATTTACTTAAGAGTCACGTTCCATATACACATCACAATCTTCAGTTTTATTAATAGAAAGAAAGGATGCTGTGTTGATGTGAAAGAAGAAAACATAGGCTAAAGCACCCTACGTGGGCTTTCTTCTTCTCATCTTAATTGGGCTGGATTGCCAGGTCAGAAGATGCATTTTTCTTAATTGTGACACATCCTCACTTCTGATTCTGACTTTGCAATCTAATATGACAAGGACAAGGATATAAGTAAGTTTTTGTAATTTCCTTAGGAGCTCAGGAGAGTAAGTAGCTGAGAACTAAATTAGTTTGATTGCTAAACCCAGTTGGTCTAGTAGAGTAAGGCCTATGTACATTTGCTAGTCTCTCACGAGCACATCTTACCATAGTTTTATAGACAGTTGCTTTTATTTACCATAAGCAAGCAGTTTTCCCTCCACATTTTAAAAGCATACTTTCCTTCACAAGGAGATAAAGTCATAGGCTCATTTGCAATAGTAGTGGAGGGAACAGTGGATCTGCTACATAGGTCATTTCAGTGGCCAAAGTCACTTCCGCACGTATGCCCATGTAAGAGGAATCTTGTCAGTGAAATAAAAGCAAAGACATAAGGACTAGCATGAAGTTAAAATGTATCCATTGGGAGAGACTGCTCTATAAAAAGTTAGCATTCATTGAATAAAGAATGAATTCCATAACTGGTACAGAGGAGAGGTTCCATGTAGCTTCAAACAAAATAATGAGCAATTTCTAAACTAATAAAGACCACATTTATGATGTCTAACTAAATGCAATAAATTTCATTATTCTAGGCTTTATAAGCAAGTACTTTAAAAAACTGTATCATTTTCTGTATCATTCATTCTTTCTTTTCAGAACATATCTTTTTAAGATTTTTCTTATTTTCACAAAACATGTTCATTTAAAAGAAAAACTAAAAAGTACAGCATGATGTTGAAGGCAAATGTACCTGGTAATCCCACCCTATCTACCCCATCAACCTAGGTAACCACAGTGAAATGTGCTGTTCCCTCGAGATTTTTAAGCATTTACTAACACCTGTGCATGCACACATAACACTCACATGTGTGCACGTGTGCGCGCACACACACACAAAGATCCTGCAATACATATTATTTTGAAACTTAATTTTTCATTCATTAATATATTCTAGACATCTTTCTATGTCAGTATATATTATGCTGGAAGCAAAAATTTATTTTTATCCATCCCTATTGGTGTACATTTGGGTTATTTATATATATATATTTTATTGCCAATAATGCTGCAGTCAGCATCTCTGTATAAATGTTTGCATGTGTTTTAACGAAGTCTAGTTTTTTAAAAAGCCCAGCCTCTCAAACTTTTTATGATAACTTTCATTTATCTGTGTTAAAGAGTGAAGAACATGTTGCTTAAGTCCAACTGTGTCTTGGAAGCTTTTGGAAATGCCAAAACCAACCGCAATGACAACTCAAGCAGGTTTGGGAAATACATGGATATCAACTTTGATTTCAAGGGGGACCCTATTGGTGGACATATCAATAACTACTTATTGGAGAAGGTAAAATGTGCTTGATTTCTGAGGGTAATATTTACAAGAGCTGAATTTTTCTTTAAATCCCGATTATATGTATTGGATTTCTTTTGTTTCTTGAGAGTAGCTTTTAACCCTGTTCTCCCTCACTTCCTGCTCCTCAGTTAGCCTTCTATGACGAGATATTCTCCTTTGGTGTCTTAGTAACACTTACACTTTAGTGCTGGGAAAAGCTGTGAACTTTGTAGATAAAGATTTAGGTGTGTAGGGATGGGTGGCATATGAATATGTGCCAACTACTGGGTGAGGTTTAACAGGACTGATCACTTCTACCCTTTTTACAAATCACCATCTCTCATATGTTCTTATTTGAATTAATTTGACATCTCATTTTCTTCTAGTTTCTGTATGTTCACTGGTTTATAGTAACATAGGTGTATTTTCTGACCTTACAGCCTAATCGTGAAGCATACTGCATTAGGTCAGTGAAATCTTAGAATATGTTTGTCTGCCACATGAAGGTGAGGCCCGATTTGTAGAAGATTCCAATTAAAACTACCCTCTTGGGACTGCCAGAGAGGTTGTGTCCTGACTAACCTTGATTGTCGCTGGATCTGACTGCAGGAGAGCACATAGGTGCATTCGCCTGGTTTTTGCAGTTCACACTGCACTTCACCAAGTTAATTCTCTACCTTGAATTGTACTCAGATATGAACGGAGGTGCCTTCTCAGTTAAGGGTTTCCCATCCAATGATACCATAGCAACCTTTATGGCAGTATAATCTTTATTTTTTTTTGTTAAGTTGAAGTCAGACTGTTAAGGAAATAAGTTTTGTCAGTCAGTTGAGAAAGGGCAACAAATGCCTGTTATCAGTCTTTTTTCTAAAATGTTTCATGGCTTCTCTTTATGTACATATTCAATCAAAGGGATCCCCTTGAATGAATGCCAATTTTGAGCCCTCTCTTAAAAGCTGTCTTTTTGGAACCATCTAAGGCAGAGGTCTCTATGTCTGATCTTCACCCGATTTTACGACAGGACATAAGCCATTGCTCTTTGAAATGCTAGCAGACTCTGAGGAAGGGAGTATTGAGAATATTCCTCCCTTAGCTCCGTCCTGTTCTGCCCACTGCTAATTCCTTCCCCACCCCCTCTAAAAAGATTCCAGCTTTAGGCTCCGGGTTAAAGAAAAACTCAAAATAGCTTCGTTCTTTGGAAAGTTTAGGGAACTCTGTTTTAAGCAGTGAAAAGGTTGCACAGAAAGCCCCATAGAGGAGATCTAGTGTGAGATGGGTGCTATCCTTAGGGGCTTTCGGACAGTTAAATGTGCTGTTGATACAGGACTCCCTGAAAAGTGGCTTCCGTTTTATTTTGGGAGTACATCTTCATGTTAACAATTTTAATGTGTTTTTTCTTAGTCTCGAGTGATTGTGCAACAGCCAGGAGAAAGAAGCTTTCATTCTTTCTATCAGGTTAGTAATCTCCCGTTGTGCAGATAATTGATCATTTGCTCAGTTGTGCAGGAAATGAATGTTTTTATGTTGGGGCTCTCCCCTGTCCTGTGCCTCCCTTGCCTCCATTGGCCCATGACATGTTACACACGTGTGCATGCATGCACACAACCTACCCCACGTGCTTCTTCAGAGATTTAACGAGCATGACGATTGTAAAGGGCTGGCAGGTGGTTAACCAACCAGATGACTGACTGGTTGAGCATCGCCAATATTTCCTTGGAGCGTAGATAACAGTTTAATGACTGTGAAAGCTTTGAAATGATAAATTCTAAATATGTTAAATTATTTTTGTTTTATTTTGAATTGTAGCTGTCGTCCCCATATTTGGGAGCTCCGGAGATGGGAATATAAATTCGATTTGTTTTCCTCATAGAGACTATAAAGCAATATGATTACTTAGAAAAAAAATAACCAAGATTTATGAATTCAAGGGAGAATTATCTTCTTTATCCCATCAAAGCTGTGATTGCTTAGAAAAAAAATTTGAATGCCTCTTTGGGAGTGCTTTTAGTGTATAAGGCAAAATCTTTTAAAATAGCCCTCCTATTGGCAAGTTTTTATACTCTGATAACAATTTGATACATTTTATAATTTTTTAAAGTCCAAAGTAATATAAACCAAGGCTAATAAATAAGGTGGGTGATCAAAGTAAGCAATACTGTTTTGGATTTCTAAAAAGTAAAACTGTAAATCAATAAGATTGATTTCCATGTGTAAACTCTCTTGGGAGGTGACTGAATGGTAACAATATAAGTTGAGTACCACACAGCCAAAGTCATTTTCTTTAATAGACAATACTCATTTGTATATACAAATCTGGATATATTTGGTTAAAAAATCAATTTTAAAAATCTGATAATTACACCTTTTAAGTAAACCAAAGCATACAGTTTAATATAGAGAATTTAAACATAGTGGCTTCTAGAAGTCACTATTTAAAAGGGCTGTCCATGTTGTATTCGTGTTTTCGTTGACAACTTGCCATGTCTTCAATAAACTAGTTTTCTACCAAATATGAAAGAGTTATGTTTATTTCAAGAACTCGTAACTTTTTCCCAGTGTTTTTTCCCACTTGGGTGAACGTGTTCAAATTTGTCTTTGTTCAACACTGCAGTCATGGTTACCCAGTCGTCCTTTCCAGAGATAGAGATTGATGAGGAAAATATGTTGTGATTCAACATGTGACTGTCTGCTGATGCCTCTTACTTCCGTGGCAATCTTGACTTTTTCTGAATTCTGAAACACCACTTTGCTGTCTGGATAATGAGGCCACTAAGCAAGTGACCACCACAGAGCACAGGCTCCTGCTTTACAAACGACCACAGTAAAAGCAAGAACCTTTTATGCCAGTTATATTGTGAAAGAGCTAAGACTTTTTAAGTAATTTTCTTCATGACTGTATAACATTCTCCATAACTGATGACGCTGAAGCCATTTACTTTCTAGATCAAAAAAAACAAAAAAAGTCAAAGCTAGAAACAGGAGGCTAGGCTAAGTGAACTAAGCCCAGATGATGAATAAAAGTTAGATTACCATTAGGTTAGGATATTTGGTATATTTGGTTCAGTAATGTATTTTGCCAATTTATTTTTAATTAAATATTTTTCAGCTACTCCAAGGAGGTTCAGAGCAGATACTACGCTCTCTCCATCTCCAGAAATCCCTTTCATCCTACAACTATATCCATGTAGGAGCTCAGTTAAAGGTGAGAGTTTCTTCTTTGAGATTGTTCAGATGTAGAATCAAAGAATCAGAGGGACATTAAATAATTATCTGGTCTAGTCTGCTGCCTTTAGGCAAACGAATGACTCTTTTATTCTGTTCTATTTTTTAAATTCTCAGGGACAGTGATTCAATACATTATTGACTCAACAACTTTGCGTAATAACACACTACTATATTTTGTCACCATCTGACAGGAAAGAAGTTTCTGTCTTGTGATCTTGTGTTTTCTTTTAATTTTTGACCCTATTCCTTTTATTGTGACACTGTAAAAAACATTCATATGACAAGGAAATCCACCTCAAAAGAAGATACACCGTATGATCTGGCCAAAGGCAGGTTGATAAGACAAAAGAAAATTTAAAAGCACTTTGGTTGAAAATGAGTGTCAAAGATTTCTATTCACTGTTTTTTCAAATATTGATTTTGATATATCCTAGAAATAGTTTTGTGACCTTTTGAGCATTTCTGTTCAGCTTTCAAATTTTTCCATTTTTCCCCTTCCCTTGCATGCAAGCCCTTGAACACACATATGCAAATACTCTGCTCTTTTATTTCTAATTAGTTGTGTGCTAGTCATTTTACAGCTAATCCTAATATAGTAGTTTGTTGATGATAGGTTATAAAACAGTAATTACCATATTATCCTATTTTGTTTGGGGAAAGGTATATAAATAAATAAAATAAGATATGGAGAGAAATAGACCAAGGTTTTAATTGTTAATTCTGGATGGATGAGATTATGGATATTTATGTTGTTCTGCTTCTGATTGTGTTTTAAATTTATTCTATAATAAAAAATGTATTGCTTTTGGAGTTGGAGGAAAAGTAAATGAGTTTATAAAAGGAAAGGATCTAAGATGTGAAAGCTGTTTCTTTTTTTTAAATTTTTATTATTCATTTTAACCTAATTATACCTGCATTACTAGTTTAGCTGTATTTTTATTGCAGTGCATAGAAATAAATGATATTTAGTGTTTTGCAGTTAGTTTTCCATTGTTTGCCATTTAAGTTGCATGAACTTTTTACTTTTACAATCATCTGAGAGCAGGATGTTTGGCTGAAAATTAATTGAAAACAAACAAAACAAGAATGGGCAACACTCCATCTTTCTGAGACTAGGCCAGAGGTATTTAAAGATGTGGAAAGGATTATAAAATCAACACTTAAAAAGCCAGTGACCGGAAATATTCCTTTTTAATCAAATAGTCTTATTGACCAAATTAATTTTGGCCAGATCGTGTAGAACCCCCACAGAAAGTGAGTATTAAATTAACATTTAGCCTTTTCTCTAAGCTAAATTTAGCTTTGGCTCTCTTCTCATCAAGTCTTCTACTCTTAATCCTCCCCCCTTTTTTTTCTTCCTCTCTAATAAAAACAAAGAAGTAAGACATGATCATAGTCAAAACCTAAAATAAAGATGAACCAAAAGCAAACAAAAATACACAAAAGCTTACCATCAGAGAAAATTATTGATAACAGTTTATGTGTATATATTTATAAATGAAATCAGACAATAAATCCTGATTAAATAAACCTGCTTTTATTATATTACAATATAACTATTAGTATCTTCACATGTGAACAAATATAAATTAATAGAATACTTTTAATAACTATGAAGATTGCACTCTATATATCATAATTTTACTTAACTATTCTAAAATACAAGAATTATGTACAATCAAGATACTTTGGGTTGCAGGTGTGATAAGTCCCCATTAAAGTCTCTAAAAACCATAAGGACCATAATTATCTCACATAACAAGAAGCCCTGAGATAGGGTAGTTCCAGAGTTAGTTAATTCAGTGCCTTAACAGTGTTGATAGGGACCTGCATGTTGTTTGCTTATTTGTTTCTCCAACTTACAACTCTGCCGTCCTCACTGGATTTGGCTTGTCCTCTTGGGCTGATTTTTCTCACGGTCCCAAAATGGCAGCAGCAGTCCCAGGAGTCACAGGCAGAGGAAATGTTCCTGGCTTATGTCCCTTTATTAGCTAGGGAAACCTCATGTCTTATTGATCAGAATGGCATCACATGCCCATGGCTGACCAGTCATTTGCTCAGGAGAATAAGATCACCATGATAAGTTTAGAGCAATGAAGATTTACCTCCAGAGGCTGGTGGGAGACCAACCCCGAAGAACACATGCACCTGGAGAGGGGTGAACAAATCAGGGTCCCATCAGCAAGAAAGAAATGGGGTGGGAAATGACTGTTATGTAAGCAGCCAGCAGTCCCCCACAGTAGGACATGCAGATTTTTGGTCTAATTTCCTTGCAATTTCATGTTTGTGGCTTATAATAATAGTAACATCTGATACTTATCGAGTGCTTTTTACATGCTAGGAACTAGAGAGGTGCCTTATATAAATCCTCATTCAATTCTCACAACAATGTTGTAAGAAATGTATTGTTATGCCCATTTTACCCATGAGGAAATTAAGATGCAGCAAGGTTAAGTTTCTTGCCTAAGGTCAAAGAACTAGTAGGTGGAGGGTCTTGCCTGGTTGTGTCCTGGACACTAGAGGAACATGTGCCCATCAGATAGAAAGAACCCCTTCCTGTGCCCTTCGTAACAGGTGAGCATCAGGCCAGGTTTCTGTGTCCTCACCAGAGGAGAAACTCATGGAGGAAAGGATCAGTCAGGCCCTCTGGAGCTGCTGCTTTGGGAAAACTTCTAAGATAGGCAGTTACCATTGCTTTATTGGGAATTTCTGTGGACACGCTAGTATTTCCATCCTGATGGCTATTGCTCTTCACGGCAGGTGGGTCATCTCTGAACTCCTGTCTTAGTCCAGTAGGGCTGCTACAACAAAAAAGCCATAAACCAAGTGGCTTATTCACAACCAGTGTTGACTTCTCACAGTTCTGGAGGCTGAGAAGTCCAAGATCAAGGCATGTGTAGATTTCGTGTCTAGTGGGGGCCCACTTCCTGGTTTGTAGATGATATTTTCTCACTGTGTCCTCACACGGTGGAAGGGGCAGGGGAGCTCTTTGGGGTCTCTTTTATAAGGGCACTAATCTCATTCATGAGGGCTCTTTCCTCATGACCTAATCACCTCCCAAAACATCCCACCTCCTAATACTATCACCTTGTGGTTAGGATTTCAACACATGAATTTTGGGCGGACACAAACATTCAATCTATAGCAACTCCCTGTACCAGTGAGAAGGTCTGATGCACCAAGTGGTTATTGACTGAATGAAAGAGTAAAGTTACAGCCCCAGACTATTTATTAACTTGCTGACTGATTGAAGTCGGCCACTTTGCTTTTGGGGGCCTGCTTTTCCTCACCTGTGAAATTAAAAGATTGACCATACAAGAGTGGGAGTGTTGTTCTCAGTCTATACCAGACTATTTGTAGAAGAAAAAGCCACAAATGGCAATAGCCAGGCATGTGTCTTGGATTCTCCCACAGTAAGAGTTTCCATTTGTGATCTCACATCTCACGCCACTTGTTTCACTCGTCACGGAACAGCAGTCAGCTTCTCTGAGCCAACTCAGGACTTGCTCCCTCACTGAAGGTTCCAGAAAAGTGCATGGTGCTTATTTTGGGTGACAGTGGCTCACACACAGGTGGGCATTGTGTGTACTGAATGATGTTGCTACCCCTGAGATGGTTTTTTATTTTCTCTGGATACTTATTATCCCCTCACTGACTTACTACAAAGGCATCAAGACCTTAGCTAAACTTGAATTTAGTCTCATAATTGTTGGATTTTAATGCTCATATGACATGTCAGTGACTTAAGTTTCCTGTTTTCATTTCTAGTCTACTATCAATGATGCTGCTGAATTCAAAGTAGTAGCTGATGCCATGAAAGTAATTGGCTTCAAACCTGAGGAGATTCAAACAGTGTATAAAATTTTGGCTACTATTCTTCACTTGGTGAGTAGGGACGCCTCTCAAAGTCAGTTGCCTCCCTGTGGAGACAGGATGCTCTTTCAGAAGATTTTGTTTTTTTCCCTATAGATTTAAAAAGTAGTTTAGACAGAGAAAATTTCACTCACATTTTGAAGAGATTACTATATTTGTGGTTCTCCCCATCATTTTATAATATTATGAGGGATTTTCCAAGCCACCATAGGTTTTGAGACTATGGCTTTAGTTTACTTCCCTACTGGTATGTCAGACTTTGAACTGGTTAATTTCAAGGTTAGAAGAATTCAGTAATGATGTGGCTACCATGGTACAAGCTAAAATCTTTTGATCAGAATAAATTTCTAATAGCATTTGAAACATAGAATCATAGATTATTAGAACTGGAACTTTGATCGTCTCATTTTACAGCTTGGGAAATAAGCCCTAAAGGGCTGGCATGACTGACTCAAAGGCATAGCCAGTTCATGGCAGCCAACACTGTAGACTGAGTGACCGACTTACAGTCCGGTGGTTTTCCACAGCAACACACCAGACTCTGAAGAAGTGAAGAACCATGTGTCGGAATTCTTGCATTACTATTTATATAATTAAAGTTGTTTAAAATGTAATGAACATGTAACCTTAACCATAAACAAGGGACAACATGGATTCAAGTCTGGAATAAAAATTACCTTTCACTTTAATGAAGCAAGATTGAACTCTGCAAGAATCAGAAATGTGCAGGACCTATATGAAAAATATTACCTAGTAATATAAATGATACCTTAAATAAATGTTTTTGGCTAGGAAGACTTTAACGTTATAAACTGTCTCATTCTTTCAACTAGTTTATAAATACAGTGCAACAATGTTCTTCAGAATCTAAATAGGAATTTTGTTTTTAAGTTGACATAATGATTCCAGCATTTACCTGGAGCAGTAAACATGTAAACAGAGCAAACAAAACGTACTGAAAAAGAGAGGTAGGGTAGGGGGAGGGGAGGAGAGGAGACATGAGTAATTCTACCAGATTTACAAGGATAGTGAAAGCCATAGTACTTTCAAGCTTGTTATACAAATTCAGCACCAGATCCATCAACAGATTACTTGATGTGCTGGACCTTTGGTAGATGGTTAGTAACTATTTATTGCTTATTGAATGAGTGGAATATAAATAGACCCCCAACTTGGGGGGATTAAATATATAATAAAGGTGGCTTTTCAAATCAGGAGGAGAAGCTAGACTATTCAGTAAATGATGTTGGAACAACTAACATACCATCTGAAAAAATAAAGTTAGATTTTTGCTTTGCACCACATAGCAACATAAATTCTAGGTGAGTTAAAAGCTTAAATGTAACAAAAAAAACTATACGTATGGGAAGAAAATATTAAATATTCATAAAATCTTTGAAGTAGGAATGATCTAAGTGTGACACCAAAGAAAGAGAAATCCAAAGCAAAGAATTCATAGATTTGGCTACATAAAAATATAAAACTTCTACTCATCAAAAACGTATACTGGAAATTTTACAAAATAGATGAGTGTCTGGAAAAGAAAAAAATAGATGATGTGCTAGGTGTTTATGTGTTGAGATATGGAATGTATTTAGGCAAATAGGTGCCACAAACAAGGTCACTGAATTAAATCTTAAATTGGCAAATACGTCCCTGACATAATCTTTCAAAATCTCATTGGAAATGACGTGTCTTGTTTTTTCGCTTTTGGTGTAGGGAAATTTAAAATTTGTAGTGGATGGTGACACGCCTCTTATTGAAAACGGCAAGGTAGTGTCTATCATAGCAGAATTGCTGTCTACCAAGACGGACATGGTTGAGAAAGCCCTTCTTTACCGGACTGTGGCCACGGGTCGAGACATCATTGACAAGCAGCACACGGAACAGGAAGCTAGCTACGGCAGGGACGCCTTTGCTAAGGTGGGATTCTGGCTTGCCTTCTCTCAGCCGGGTCTTGATCTCAGCTGCAGCTTTAGTGAACTTCCATGAGGATATGTTCAGACATTCCTCGAAAGTAGCTTAAGGCTTTTAAAAACCATAATGGTACTTTTTGGCCATCACAGTCTCCATAAAACCCCCTGACTGTGAACATCCATGCCAGAAAACTTTCTGGAAAAGCAGAAGAGAACTGACTGGCAAGCTGAAGATGTGATGCTTACTTCTCAGGGCCCATTGCTGCGGCCTCTCCCGGCCCTCCCTCCGTTTTGCTTTCCTCACCCAGGAATGCTTCATGGAAGTCCCCTTCAAGCCACCTGATAGAGTTCTGATTCCCTGTGTTTCATGTCTGTGTGTGGTGATGGTACCATAACTTATGAACCTTCCACCTCTTAAGTCGTTCACTTGTTCCCTTTCTCTGCCACTGCAGACAATGCTGCATACCCTTGTCCTCTGTCCCTCCGCTCAGGGCTTGTGTTTCCTTTGGACGGACTCCCAGGCATGAACTTGCTGGATCAGAGGACACACTGATTTTAAACTTTTAAATTACTGATTATATGGTTGTACAGTAATACCTCACTGTTAGTTTAATTTTCATTACTAGTGTATTTGAACTTCATTTCCTATTTTTATAAAGGAAAAATAAAGTTAAAAAAGTAGATTTAAATACTTACACCTCTTCTGAGAATTTCCTGGGTATGTCCTTTGTACAGTTTATTTGGGGCTCTTATGTTTTTGTTATCAATTTGTAAGAGCTTATAACTTTAACCCTTTGTCTATTTTCTGTGTGGCAAATCTTTTGTTTTCCCAAGTCTAACATTTTCTTTTCTTTTTTTTTTCCCTGGTTGATTAGATTGCTGTGTATTCTGTTTTTTACTCTGGTTAGTCTCAGGCTTGGTTTTGTAGTCTCAGGAGGAATTTGAATTTATCCAAGTGCAATGAGAGTGGAGAATTTTAAGCAGGGGCAATGACATTAAGGTTGAATTTCTAACATGATCACTCTAGCCTCAATATGGAGAATCTTGTGGGGAGGTAGGGTGAGAGTGGATGCAAGGAGCCCGTTAAGGGGCTGTTTCAGTCCTCCAAGAGAGAGATGATGGCAGCTTGGACTAGGAAGGTGCGGTGGAGATGGGGAAAAGAGGATGATTTGAGACAGACTGTACCTGGAAAGTGAAATCCACGGGACCTGTTTGTCTGGGGAATGAGGGAAGCAAGGATAATCCCTTAACACGATGTGGCTCCAGCCTCCCTCTCTGTCTCATTTCATGCCACATTCCATCCTCCTTTCTTCACTCCAGCACGTTAGTCTCCTCTCAGGCCTCACAGGTTGTCTTTATCGCTTTCTGCTTCCAGCCACAGGGCCTCTGCACGTGCCATTTCCTCTGCTCGGATTGCTCTTTGCTCCCCTCTCACCTGCTGAACTCTTACTCATCCTTCTGATCTCAGCCCACTTTCCCAGAAAAGCCTTCCCTGGCCTCTCTGAACAGTGAACAGGTTAAATTCTCCTCGGATCCCATGCACCTCCCCTTTAGTTGTATGCGTGTGTGTGTGATTTTTCCCTCACCTTTCTCCCTGAGTTCCCTGGAGACTGAGACCATGTTTATGTTTCTTAGTACTGTCTCTCCAACAAACCGCACATGGTAAGTACTCAGCAAATATTTGTCAAATGAATGAATAAATTCCTGAGTTTCTGTTGCCATTTATTCATGGTTGGAACAGTTTTTAGAGGTGGGAAGGCAAGAGTCCTAACAGGACACAAGTTTGAGATGGCCATGAGACATCTAAGAGTGTTGTCAGATAGGCAGTGAGCATGAGTCTGGAGCTCAGAGGAGAGGTCTGCACTGGGATAATACATTTGGGGGTAGAGTTATATTACTATTATCTAATATTGGATGATATGACTTAGAGAGGAGGTGTTAAAGAGTGAAGAGAAGACCAGGAGGAATTCCAACTTTTAGAGGTCAGATGGAGGAGGAGACCCTACCAAAGGTCACCAAGGAGCAGCCAGTGAAATAAGAGGTAAATTAAGAAAGTGTGGTATCATGAATCCCAGAGAGGATAATGTCTGAAGAAGAGAGTGGGACACTAGGTTGAGTAGTGCCGAGTATCTGGATGAGATGTGCATATAGAGGTACAAGACAGAGTCTATAAGGTGCTCCAGTGCCTGATGAGCCATTTCAGTGGAGTAGTAGGAGATAAGCAAAGACTGGAGAGGACCAAAGAGTAAAGGGGAAGGTGAAGAATGGGGGTGATGTGTATAGATATGTATAGTTCAAGAGGGCGGGTAGCTGAGGGGAAATGTTAAGGAAGGTTTTCTAGAGATGTGACATTGCAGAGCCGGTTTGTATCAGAATGTGAAGGTGTGTTAGTGTGTGGTGCCTTTGTCTCTGCATGACTTGGCATGTGTATCCTTGTGCATTGGATGTGTGTTTGATTCTCAAGGAATTTCAAATTGTGGCCTTTGGCTCAGACCTTTATTTAGCATTGTAAATCAATATTTATATTTTTAGAACCCATAGAGCTTTGCTGGCACATAGATATTAACTCCTTGATTCCTCACTTGCAGGAGTTGATCATATTAACAATAAAGCAATGAAGTGCTTTATACCAGGGAGTAGGCAAAGTATTGATAGAGCTGGGCACAGAAACATACCTGGAGAATGTGGTTGGAATACAGTGCATGTAGTGACCGATAAAAATCTCTTAAAATTCCAAACTATTTTGTTTTGCCTACATCCTGTTGGTGTTTTTAACAGATGGTCTGCATTTCTAATTTTTCTGCTTAGGGTAATAACAGCTATCGTAAATGGCAAGGAGAAGGTGGATAGGAATTTCACACTTATCGCAAATCTAAACAGAGGATTCATTCTCACATGGGCAAGAATTCACGATGTTGTTTTCCTCACAGGCAATATATGAACGCCTTTTTTGTTGGATTGTTACTCGCATCAATGATATTATTGAGGTCAAGAACTATGACACCACAATCCACGGGAAGAACACTGTTATTGGTGTCTTGGATATCTACGGCTTTGAAATTTTTGACAACAACAGGTAAACCGGATAAGATACTTAAAACCCTGCTGTTTATTTTTTATTTATCTGAACGTAATTTATTCCTTTTCTTGCAGCTTTGAGCAATTCTGCATCAATTACTGCAACGAGAAATTGCAGCAGCTCTTTATTCAGCTGGTTCTGAAGCAAGAACAAGAGGAATACCAGCGGGAAGGGATCCCCTGGAAGCACGTGAGTGGATTCCTGCGGAAACTGTCTTCCTGTGTTTCCCATGTTATTGGGAGTATCGAATCTTGTCATTTTAGATATTTTTAAAATCTTATTGGGTATGTGAAACACCTAAATCTTAGCTTTCCTTTTTGGGATTTGTGAATATAATCATTTTCAGGGTTGACAGGTGGGATTTCTCTAGTCTGATAGACTCCGTTATTGGTGCCCAGAAAATACTGAGTTATTATCAGTAAATTTAATATTTTCACTTTATGGCTGATATGTCATAAGTTTTCTGGTTCACATCTGTCTGTTAGAGTTTAGTGTCATTTATAATTTATTCGGAGCAGCACTTTTTGTCTTAAATTTGCTGAACTTTTCTCCAAATGTAATTTCTTCTTCCTCCTTTTCTTCCTTTTTGTCCTCTTATTTCTTCTTTTTTCCTTCTCTGCTTTTAAACTGAATGACAGTGTATTGTCTTAAGTTAATCTTATTCCTGTTCTCTGAAACCCAGGTGTGAAACACTTACGTTAACTTTTATTACTGCTGTCTTTCCGTGGTGTCACACTTCAGTTGTTACCTCTCTTCTCGTGGCTCTTTGTGACTTTAATATTTGTCAGAATTGAACTGGTCTGGTAAGATATAGCCAGAAAGTATGACTGGTCGAGGGTACAAACCCCAGAGACCACAGATAAAAAGAATGGCCATTAGACCTCCTGCTCATGATAGAAATGAGCCTAGTAATTTTTCTTTTAAATTTGTATTTTTTTTAAAGTTTGTGCCGGGGGAGTTTCGAGAGAAGAAGGGGAAAAAAAATTTTAACCCCTTCTTCTCTCGAAACTCCCCCGGCACATAGTTGTGTATTTTTTGGTTGTGGGTCCCTCTAGCTGTGGCATGTGGGACGCCACCCCAGCATGGCCTGGTGAGTGGTGCCAGGTCTGCACCCAGGATCTGAACTGGCGAAACCCTGGGCCTCCAAAGCAGAGCACACAAACCTAACCACTCAACCATGGGGCTGGCCCTTAAATTTGTGTGTTTAAACAATTTCAAGAGCAGACTTAAAAAATGCAAAACCTTCTGAGTTTTCATAAGTTTCTGTGTTTATAAAACTGTGTTTGTCCTCTTGCCAAATAGAATAGACAATAAAAATAAAGTCAGTATTTGTTTTTTGATATTCACCATAATATGGTAAAAAACTGAAATGCTATATTTAAATTACTTTAATATTTTTTCCCACCTTCCTACTTTCTGTCTCCTCTCATTCAGAAAAGAAGACAATGGTATAATATATAGCTTTCCTGACTCAAATCGCATCTTTGCCTTCCAGCATGTGTTAAACATTAGAATACCATAAAAATGTTTCATCAAGTATATTAGTATAAATTTCACCTATTTACAAATAAACCAAAGGGCATGTTGTTACTTTATAATAGGATTACCTACAATTTTGATTTAAAGAGTAATCTCTCATAGCATGTTTAAGATGTAATTCAGTTCACTTCAATTCAGTTAGGTTTATATGCAGCTTTCTTTGAATGACTCTGTTATATAATACACAATTATAACCGAAGCTCAGATTTTTATAGCAAATTTAACCATAAGACTTACGTAGTTGCAATTCAGAGACACTGGTCAAAATTTCCTTTCACAATCAGAGTGTCAGATTCCACAGGCTTATTGATAAAGGAAAAAATCAACAATTGCGGTAGCCTATCCCAGACATCTGAAAAAGAAGCAAAAGCTCTAAAAATACAAAAATCGTTAGCAAAATAAACCAGGAAATATGTGTCCTAGAGGGAACAGAAGGCTGACCCCAAGGTAACAGTTACTGACCATAGGCCAGGTCCCCCCAAATTAGAATCTCTGTTCTGAGCAAGTATTTCCTTAAAAACCCCAAATTTCTGAACATAGTGATTATTATTTTTTATTATTACGGAAAATTTCAAATATAAGAGCGGAGATCATAATGTAATAAACTCGATGTACCCATCACCCAACTTGAACAGTTATCAGTGGATTGCCAGTCGTGTGTCATCTTAACCCACCCACCCACCCCCAGATTATTTTGAAGCAAATCTCAGACATCACATTTTTTCATCTGTAAATGTTTCACTGTGTTTTTCTAGAAGATAAAGACTTACAAAAGCCATTACCACATACTGTTATCACACCTAAAAAATTAACAGTAGTTCCTTAATATCGTCAAATGGCCAGTGTTCACTTTTCACATTTCCTCAGTTGTCTTATAGTTTTTTGTTTTGTTTTTATAGTTGTTTGAATTTGGATCCAAATAAGGTTCTTACATTGTGATTGGTTAATAGGTCTCTCGCAGATCTATAGACTTTTCTCCTCCATCTCTTCTTTCCCCTTGTCTTTTGTTGAAGATAACGAGTCATTCGTTCTCTAGAATTTCCCACTGTCTGGATGTTGCTAATTGGATACTTAAGGCGTCATCTAATAAGTTTCTCTGTTCCGTGTTTCTCCTTGGTGGTTAGATCCAGAGTCTTGACTAGTTTCTGGATCAGTGTTTCTCTACCAGTCTGTTTCGCAGGTGATATGTGAATCTCCATCGGGAGGTTCATAATGTCCGGTGGTCTCTCTAACTGATTACTTTTAAGGGCTTCTGGTGCTGTGGTTTACAAGTCATTTTTAGCTGCTGAGAACTTGATTCTCAGACACAAAGCTGCTCTGTTTGGAGTGGGAATGGGAGGCCCAGACCGCTATGCCCCTGAGCTACCGCATCACATCCCTCCTCGCCCCCCGTGTCCCCTAGGAAACCTCCTTGGAATCCCAGGTTGCTGGAAGAACCTCGTGTAAAAACCGTGACTGTAAGCAGTGTTTGAAGCAACATGAAACTTACAAACTAAAAGTTACTGGACTCTTTGGGAAAGACTAATTGCTTTTAGTTATACACTTGGAATTTTAGGAAACTTAATTCTTTTGTCCCTGGGACAAAAGACTTAGGCTTTAATTCCGTAGTCCCAAAGTCTAAGACTTCAGTTATTTATTTATTTTCTTTTAGGAAGATTGGCCCTGAGCTAACTGCTGCCAATCCTCCTCTTTTTGCTGAGGAAGACTGGCCCTGAGCTAACATCCATGCCCATCTTCCTCTACTTTATATGTGGGATGCATACCACAGCATGGCTTGCCAAGCAGTGCCATGTCTGCACCCAGGATCCAAACTGGCGAACCCCGGGCCACCAAAGCAGAACGTGCACACTTAACCGCTGCACCACCGGGCAAGCCCCAAGACTTCAGTTATTAATTAGTACAAAGTTACTGCTTTTTGAGTATTTTAGGGATTTTTTTCCAAAGATGGAAATAATTTCTCCCCTGAATTAGAAATGGAATAAATGCCCACGATAAAAGTAAATATTTAGACCACAGCTTCTCTACCTCTTCACTACTGACATTTTGAACAGATAAGTGCTGTGAGGGCTGTCCTGTGCATTGTAGGATGGTTAGCAGCATCCTTGGCCTCTTCCCACTGGATGCCAGTAGCACTCCTCTAGTCAAGACCATCAAAAATGTCTCCAGACGATGCCAAATGCCCCTGGGGGGCAAAGTCACCCTCTATAGAATCACTGATTTAAACAAACCAGGAAAGTATAAAAAAGAAAGTAAAAGCTACCCAGTTTGCAGACTTTCAGTCCATGGAATACAGAAGAGAACTTGGAAGACTAGGAATGGAGCTAAAAGCTACAGAGAGGTAACTGGCGTGAGTCCTTGCATTTTAAATAGCGTGGAACAGGAATACATAAGAGATTTTAATCGTCGTCTATTATGAGTGTATAGATCTCACAGAAGGTAATGGAGACAACGCTCAGTTTAGGTGCCTTTTAAATGAGATGAGACGCATCAGTACACGAGATTAAAATGTATGATGAGCTGCCTATCTTCAAATGATACGCAACTGGCGTGAGTTAGGCCACTCTGTGCCCTCTATGTGTGTATGGTGATATGTATGCTGCCGGCTATCAGAATAAACAGGTGTAGAGGAGGATTTTTGTATAAACTTTGTGTGTATTGAAGTTGCTAAAAAGCCAGAAGTGGTTTACAACTGTATTCACCTCATGGAAGTAAATGAAAAGCCTATTCTTACCTTTTATCACTACTTACATCTCAGAATTAAATTTGTTGTATTATACCCAGAAAAACATGACAACTCTGTTATACTCACACATGCTCTTTAATTTGGGGGAGACTGGAGAAGATACCCTTTTGGATTTGAGTCATCCAGGGTCGTATAACTAAAAATGCGAGTTTTGTGTAGTAGCTTAACCTTGTCAAGTTATATATCAAATAATGCTTTGAGGTTATTTGTTGGTACTTAGTAAAATTTGGGTCTTGTGGTTAATGGCTGACACACTGGGGGGTTGAGAGTGTGAAAGAGTAAGGTTAGGTGCGGGATCTGGAGACAGGATTAAAACAAGAGTTAGTGATGGGAGGAACATTTATCTACTTTATAATTTTTGCCTTGAGCTGTACTCATGTAAGAAAGGTGTTTCATGTTATGAAGTCAACAAAGAAATTAAAAAATAAACCTCTGATAGAATGTGTACTCATTTTGGTGTTAGACCTCATTAATGTCATTCACGTATTTGGCGTTACGGTAGCTTTGCTTAAACTCCGGACACATATGTAGTAGGCATTGGTGTTTTACCTCTGCTGGTCTCTGTTCTGTTTGGGATTGCTTCCTTGCTGTGTCCTACAGATTGATTACTTCAACAATCAGATTATTGTGGACCTTGTGGAGCAGCAGCACAAAGGGATCATTGCAATCCTCGATGACGCCTGCATGAATGTAGGCAAAGTCACCGATGAAATGTTCCTCGAAGCACTTAACAGTAAACTGGGCAAACACGGTCATTTTTCCAGCCGAAAGGTAATGTTTGATGAGAATTCCTTTTGATCTGTAAGATTTTACTCATTGTTTGACAGAATTAAATAGCTTTATATGTTGGGTTAAAAGAACGTCCACTCAACTAAGAAAGAAAGGCCGTAAGCGTCCATTAAATGATTTATTGCTGTGGCTCAATTCTGCCTCTCTGGTTTATGGGATGATGAGATTGATAAAAATCAGAATAACCAGGAGAGGGAGCTCCAGACTATTCAATTTGCTAGAAATAGGAAAAATGAACACGATTCTTTAGAAAGCATGATGTCATTTATAACCAATAGGTACAGAGTCCTTGTTCATGTGCTAGAATTTTGCTCCTGCATCTGATAACTCTGGCACTGAGAAGAGCTTTTGTCCTTGACTTTCTACTGTAATCCTCAGTTATAAAATGTAGTATGTGCACTCTGCCATAGTTCCTCAGATTATGCGACCCTCTTGAAAACAGAGAAATTCTAGCTGTAATTCTGGTTGTTACAAAGAAACTCATTCCTTAAATGAATGGGCATCCTTTTAACTCCCTATTTTTCACATCCTAACACTGTTATAAACAGATCACATTTCTGTAACAATTGGTGGCGCTTGTGTTATCAGACCTTTGTGCTGTGCCTTGCGTATCATATGTTGCCATAATATTTGTTCTAGGAGAGACACACCATCGTCCCTGAGTGTTCCCTGCAAATGCAGTCTCATCTAGCAACCATAAGCTGAAGGCAAAGCAGGCCCCATGCGCCTTCGCTTCCACGAAGAAGGGAGCGAACGTCTCTGCTCGTCCATATTTCCCTGTGAATCTATGACGCACTGCTATTTTTTAGCATGAATAAATCTATTTTCTAACTCTGTCCCCTCTGAAGTTATGTAATCAGAACAGCAAGATTCCACATTTAACTAGTTAAAGCATAAATCATCAAGAAATAGATTACTGGCTGATATTTGTTTCAGGCCAGTTTATTTCTAAAATATTCTGCTTGGTCTGTACCTGAGGAGTGGCTCGTAGCCCTCCTGCAAGTCGGCTTTCAGATCCTCCGGTCTGACCTTTGACATTAGGGTTCTGATGAGAGGTTTTCCTTCAGTCACTCCCCGTTCCTAACACAAGTGCTTAATAAGTGCCTCTCACTTTCCAGGTGTAATCCTGGGTGCTGGGGACGAAGCAGTGGCAGTGAGCAAAGTTAGAAGCAGCCTAAGTGGTTTAGAGTGATGCTTTTGAAGCTGGCATGGTTGAGTACACGGGCAGATGTCCTGTCTTTGAGGGATGGGTTATCAATGTCCTTTATAATCACAGCTCAGAGTTGGGAAGACTCGCCTGGCATTGTGCTTACCAGATGGTAGACAGTCAGTGTTTGTCAAACTGAATTGAATTGGTCACGATCATACCAAGTACATCTTATGGAATATTGAATTTTAAACTAAAACATGCAAGACCCCACTTCTTTTGAATAAGTAACTGTGAATCTCACATGAGAAATCACCTCATTTTGGTATGTTTCACCTTGGCCATTTGTACACCTGCGTTAAATTTATCAACCAAATATTTTGAAATACCATCTCATCTTAAGGCAGCAACTGTACAAAGTACTTTTAAGCAGTTGCTACTGATTTGATAGAAAATGCTAAACAGTAATATATTCGTGGAGACAGGCTTTTTTTTTTTTCTTTTCTTTTCTATTTTTAAATGTGGGCACCCAGGTTTCCCCAACTCTCAGACCAGGTGGCTCCTTCCTCAGTGTCATCCCCCAGACAGGTCCTGAGATGGAAATTTTTAAAGTGTGTTCTTTTCTGGGATTTTTGCCTAATGAAGGAAAGAAATGAAATAACCAGCTGTCAGGATATTTTCATCACTGTGAATCTTTCTGCTAAATAAGGCTATTGTCCTGTATGCTAAGCCAGGTATCACCATTTGCTATTGGTTGCTGATTAACTAGAGTTATTAGCATGTTAAATAAGAGATTTCTGGCTTGTATTTATTTAGGAGCTAAATCGTTTCATATGCGTTAAAGTTGCCATGGAGAGGCAGGCAAATGATTCGATAAACCATGAAATTACCATTTAAAATATCATTAACATATAAAGCTAAATGATAAATACGTAACTATTATTTTTAAAAAGTAAACAAAAATCTAAAATCCTTTGAGTTCAGATCAGTTGAGACTTTGCACTATCTGAATGTAAGA
The DNA here is from genome assembly GCF_037783145.1 of Equus przewalskii. Taxonomy (NCBI): domain Eukaryota; kingdom Metazoa; phylum Chordata; class Mammalia; order Perissodactyla; family Equidae; genus Equus; species Equus przewalskii. The sequence goes on from NC_091840.1 coordinate 39,850,617, forward strand.
ATATTCAATTAGTGTAGACAGTTCTTGGGTCCTTTTATGTTGGGAGTTTTATAAGTAGAAGAGTTTTGTAAAAGTGGTTAACGAGAGAGAGAGAAGGAAAGAGGAATTAAATGTTTTGGAGACCTCTCTGTATTTTAGACACTGTGGTCTCCATAGTTCATTTAACCTTCAGAACAACTCTCTAAGTAATTATTAAAGGAGACAGAGCATAGATGGGAGAGCCAGGATTTGAACCTCAGAAATCTGACTCTAATTTCCTCTAATTATTCCCCTGTTGGATTAATAGACTAATTGTTCTTTTAACAGTCTAGTTATTAGCAGAGAACCCACCATCCCGGCTGGAGTTGTTTGATACCTAACACTACAGTCTAAGTGGTTGTTGTATATAACTGGACTCAGTGCCTTATGGATCCATAGATGTCTGCTTTAGAATCTATAGGATATCAAGTGATCCTTCACAGGGCAAAGAAGTCTAGGTGCTCCTGTAACAAGGAAAATTGCAGACAGGTGTGGAGGCCATCAGGACTATATAGAACTGCCTTTGCCTTTCCATAAAGTGTTCCTCTTCAGTGAGAAAGAGCTGCAGAAGGTTGATCTTCTATAAATTGATAGACTAGGAGTCCCAGCTTAGCAGAAGACAGATGAGCCAGGCTGTTGTGTGCATAGGAGAGCACAGATGTTACATTCGGTTCCAAGAATCCTTCCAGAGCTACCGCTAACTAGCTATGTGACCTTGGGTCAATTACCTAACCTCTTTGAGCCTTAGTTTCCATGTGTGTAAAAGAGAGCCCATAATACTTTAAATATCAGTTGTGAGGACTGAATGAGATGTATGTGCCTAGCAGATAACAAACCTTCAATATGGTCCCTCTTTAGTGGAACATGGGCGGTCAGAGTAGGCGGGGCTGTGTTAAGATAGTAGCCAAGATTTAAGTGTCATAGCCAATAGAAGTCTATTTCTCTCTCAAGGAGTGAGACTTCTTCCATCTTCTGACTCTTCCATCCCCTACGTACTATCCTTCTCTGCATTCAACTAGTGAGAGAAGAGAAGAGCACAGAGGAGGATTGCCTGCTTCTTACCAGCTCTGGCCTGGAACAGCCTCACCCAACTTCCACTCACCTTCCATTGTCCAGAACTTGGTCACTTGGCCATTTCCAACTGCAAGGGTAGCTGGGAAATGAAGTCTAACTGTGTGGTTTTCTGGTGAAAGCTCACAGTCTTTACCACATAAGCCAAATATTTAAATCAAGCCCCATGCACTGTGACTTCATTCAGAATGATATCATGATTTGTGACATTATTATCGTTTTATATTAAGTTGGAATATATTTTTAGGAAAGTGAAAATATCTGTTTTCAAAATCATCTCCTGCTTGATTTCTTAGCTCTGTGCCTCAGACAAAATCCTGGAGTTTGATCGAGATTTTCGAATCCGACATTACGCAGGTGATGTAGTGTGAGTATCTTACTTTGGTACCTAACATGGTGATTCGCATGCAGGTTCGCTTCAGAAAATAGAACCAGGGAAAACAGAAATTATTTTCCTATTCATTTGCATTTTTCAGTCATTTTGTACGCCAATATATTATAGTCTCTTCACTAAAAAAAAAAAAACTGGCATAGCTTCATTCATTGCTTGCTTTTCAAACATTTATTGAGCGTACACTGTGTGGCCATGCACAGTTCCTGGCATAGTTGGCACTCAGTCAGAATCAACTGATGGATAAGTGAATCATGGAAGTATGTTAAGAACTGGGATAGAAAGATGGATAAGATGGGCCTCTCCCTGGAGAAGCTAACAGTTTAGTGGTAGATACATGATAAATCACTGTAATGGAGGATGGAAAGGATTAAACTAGAGACGCACAGGCATTATGCAAATATTGAGGGGGAATCATTAACCCACTTGGTGGAGGAAGTGATATCCATGCTGAGTCCTAAAAGTAAAAGAGGCTTAGTCAGGGGAATGAATTAGGAGAAGGGGAGAGGAAGAGGGGGCATTCCAAGCAGAGGAGGCAGCAGGCGTGCAGGCCCAGGCCTGAGTCACCACCGTGTATGAAGAACCTCAAGTAGTTGGGTAACGATATAAACAAAAGCTAATTTTTCCATATTCTTCTTCAAATAACGTTTGAAAAAGTAAAATTCTCACAAGCCACACTTTTCTGATTGTAATAAAAGTAGAAATTGATATGAAAATATAACTACCTTAGTATTTTAGTTTCCTAGGGGTGCTATAACAAATTACCACAAATTGATGGCTTAAAACAGGAGAAATTTATTCTTTCACAGTTCCGGAGGCCAGAGGTTGGAAATCCAGGTGTTGGCAGGGCCGCACTCTGAAGGCTCTAGAGGAGGTGGCTGTAGGCATTCCTTGGCTTGTGGCCGCATCACTCCAGTCCCTGCCTCCGTGGTCGTGTTGCCTCCTCCTCCTCAGTGTGTCTGTGTTAAATCTCCCTCTGCCTCTCTCTTAAATCTACACCTGTGATGCCATTTAGGGTCCACCTGGGCAGATATAAATTTCTCCTCTCAAGATCCTTAATGTGATCACATCTTTCACCATGTAAGGTAACATTCACAGGTTCCCGGGAATTTGACATGAAGGCCTTCCGGGGGGCATTTTTCACCCTGCTACATTTAGTATGCTTTAACTGTCCACTGAACACTGCTCCTTACCTTCATTTTGTTTGAGGTTCTCTGTTTTCCTTTCTCCTGATTTTTTATATTAGGAGTCCTATTCATGTAACCCACCACAGGAAGAGATTAAACAACAAAAAAGCGATGATCATCTCTAAATGCCAAAAAGGCATTTGAAGAAATTTTAGTAGCTGTTCCTGATTTAAATTAAAACTCTAGAATCATAAATATGGCTCAAAATTGTCACCCCATCTGTCAAGTTAGCCGTTACTGCTGGAATGGCACCATTCTCTACTTTTTCTGGTCCTGTTTCCAGGTTCCAGAATACTGAAGAGGGAAGATCCAGTACCATACAGATATCCACCCTGAAAATCCAGGCCTCGCTTACAGGGTACTTTGATGCAGCTGAGAATGGCAGAAAAGTGGAGCTGACAGAGGCCCTAGAGACCAACTTGGCCAGCACCTTTGTCTTACAGATGAAGAGACTTATGCCGAGTGTGTAAAATTCTTACCCAGGGTCGCACAGCAAGTTTATGGAGGAGCTGAGACAATAGCTAGGTTTCCAGACTCCCAGTCCAGAATACTAGCTGACCACCTTGAGGGATACGCCATGCCTCAGACTTCCCCTTCTCTCCTTAAGCCCGTCAATCCTTTTCTAGATTTTCTCTGGCCATCTTCTGTGTATACTACACTTTGTAAAGTATGGTCCCTACCCACAAAGATCTTTCCATGTAAGATACATACAGACGTATATAGGTGTGTGTGTGTATGTTTATGTGTATCCTGTGTATAAATACATGCACACATGCATACACACATACATTTACACACATACACTGATATAATAAAAGATGATTTAAAATAATTGCCATGTGAATAATAACAAGTGTTGTCAGAATTCAGAATAAGAGAATGATAAAATACTTCTGTCTGTGTGTGATAAACCCGGGAAGGCTAATGCTGGTCCTTAGATGCTAGGAATTATTTTTATAGGAAGAAGTGGGAAGGGTGCTAAAAGTTTTCGCAAAATAGCAACTAGGTCCATTTGACTGGCATGTATCCTTTTTGTAGCATAGAGAAGTAGAAATGCCTGGAAAAGTAGATTGAGATCAAATCACAATGAGTCCGAAAGCCAAAGTAAGGACTTTGAAGTGCGAATTTTGTGGGCTAGACAATAGACTAAGAGTCAAGAGACTTCAAGGGTTCAGTCAAAAGTGACTTGAAGGTATTAAGAAGAAGACTCAGGCTGGAGGAGGCAAGGAAATAATTTTGGACTTGGTGACCTTTCAGTGCCTGTGGGCAGCCCAGCCTGAAGGAACTTTCTTGCAGAATTAAACATGTAAGGCTAAAACACTGGTGAGGGGTCAGGGTTAGAGATCTGAGAATTGTCTACATTGATGTGATTGTCAAGGAGGAAAAAATAGACAGGCAAGAAGGTAGAGCTGTAAGGAGCAGCTTCATCTAGAGTTACCATTTGCTCAGCCTCCTGGCCTCTGTCTTAATCACCCAGAATCCTCCATTGCTTTTTTATGCCCAACACTGAGTTTACTCCTCCTAGAGTCCATACAGTCACTGCAACAGAACAGCTCCCATTCCTGCCTCTGTCACCAACTGCAATCTTAGCTAGACTTTCCAGACCTTACTCATCTCCCTTCCTCCAAACCGTGAATACTGGCCTCCTGATTTTCTCTCAAGAACTCCATGCATGTGCCTGCTTCCGTCCCTTCATTTAATCTGTTTCCCTGTGTGACCTGCCTTCCTCTTTCTCCTCTGCTTATCCATATCTTACCATCCTTTGCAGTTCTTCTTGGATTCTTTTATCCCACCCTGAACACACTGAGCGAACCTTAGGCAAGTCACTTGACCTCCCTACAGAAGAGACTATTAGTTCCAGTATGTTGCTGTTTTGCTTTTATCTTAGGAATGCTGGATGATAAATACAGCTATCTTTTTAAAAGTCATCTTCTTGAGGTAAGCGATAAACCAGTAGTAAATGATGATCTTAATCATAGTGATGGTACTGATGTTTGCCCCCTTTTTGAGGAATAGAGACAGCTTCCCCTCTATTTAGTAGGTAAATTTGGTACCCTTTAACACAGAACAAGGTGGACAATATCAGCTTTATAGATGACTGATTGCATAATTAACAGTGGAAAGGCTTGTAAACTTCTAGAAAGCTTAAATGTGCATCTTGCTTGGTGAATAATGAGTGTTTTCTATTTTTTTCTCTATTAGCTATTCTGTCATTGGTTTTATTGACAAAAATAAAGACACTTTATTTCAAGATTTCAAGCGCCTCATGTATAACAGGTAGGATTGAAATTTTATTATCTTTACATTAAGCTCTTTGACATATATATTGCATAATATATATGCACATGATTATTTTTATGTGACAATTTTAAGAGTTTCTGGCCAATTTTACAGTTATGCTTGATTATGATTAATAAATAAAATAATATATTACTTTATGATTATAAAATCTATAAACTTAGGGCAGGAACCTGCTACTAATTTGATTTCCCTTGGGTTGCCTCAGTTTCTCTGTTCACTTCTGGCATCCCCACTAGCTAGGCCAGTGGCCATGGGAGAAGTGTCAGATAACCCCTGGCCCAGAAAGCTTTCCTCACTCAGATTCCCACTGTAGTGTCTTTGCCCCTGAAGAGGCCCCTTAATATCAAAGTGACATCTAGTGTCAGTGATGATAGATCCTGAGTGGACAGAATCTTCTCACGATCCAAGAAAATGTGAAAAAGCTGTGACAAAATAAAACCAGGCAAAGAATGGCAAGTTCAAACCCAGTATGGATGCTTTAGAAAGAAGGCCCGTGAAGAAGCAGGAGGATTCTTGGCCGGCTGCTGCTTTTGGATCAGAGAACTGTAGTCCCTCATTTATAAAGTCTGCTCAGTCAGTTGGTCAGTAGATCTTCCAAAACGTATTGAGCACCTCTGAGCCACCCATCCTTCTGTGCTCTGGGATATAGTTCTGACAAAAATCCCTGCCCTCGTGGATCTTATATTCTAGTGGAGATGATAGTTAAACAAGAAAACAACTAAATTTCAGGTACTAACAAGTTCTGTGAAGAAAGATAAAGTAGTTAAGAGATTGAAGGAAGGGTACAGACAAGGAAAGGCAGGGGAAGCGTTCTAGATAGGGTGGTCAGAAAAAGCATCTTAAAAGAGCTGACATTTGAGCAGAGACCTGAATGAAGTGAGGGAGCAAGCCATGAACATGTGAGGGAAGAGCATTTCAGGCAGAGAGGACAGCTAGGACCAAGGTGCTAAGGTGGGAATGAGCTTGCGTGTATTGAGGAAGGCAAGAAGGCCAGTGTAGCTGCAAACAGAATGAGGCACAGGGAGAGTGGTAGGGAAGGAAATGAAAGAGGTCGACAGGGCCTGGATCATGAAGAGTCTGTGAGCCAAGGTAAGGATGAAGTATGAAGGGAAGCCATTAGAATTCGTGATGTGCTGTGCTTTATATTTTAAGGAAATCACTAGCACTACTGTGTACAACACATACCATAAAGAGCAAGTGTAGACATGGGCAGGCTAGTTAGGAAGCTAATTTAGTAATCCAGGGTGAGACTTGGATGGTAGTGACAGAGATGATGAAAAGTGGTCAGAGTGGGTGACATTTTGAAAGTAGAGCCAACAAGACTTGCTGATGGATACGATGTGTAATATGAGAGAAAAACAGAAAGCAGTGAGGCCTGAGCAGTGGGGAAGGGATGCTTGATGTCGGGAAGACAAGAGGAGGAGCTAATTTGGTGGGGAAAGTCAAGAGTTTTGTTTGGATATGTGATGTCGGAGGTGCATATTGGATATCCAGTTGAAAATGCCATGTGGCAATTCCGTGTATGCATCTGGAACTTAGGGTGAAGGTGAGACTAGAGATACAAATTCACAGTCATCGATATATTGATAGTATTTAAAGCCATAGACTAGATGAGAGTATCTAGGGTGAGCATAAATAAAAAGTAAGAGAGAAGAGGTTGAAGGACAAATCCCTGAGACACTCCAACATTTAGAGTCAAGCGAGAAAGGAGAAACCAGCAAAGGAAGCTGAGAGCGTGCCAGTGAGGTAGGAAGAAAACCAGGAATCTGATGTTTCAGAGGCCAAGCCGAGAAAAAGGTGCTTTAGGAAGGAAAAAATTGTAAACTGTGTCAAATACCGTCAAAAGCAGAGTGATATGAGGACCAAGGTTAACCGCTGGATTTGCCAACATGGTCAGGGTGACTCTTGACAACACTGGTTTCAGTAGAGTCATGAAGACAAATGTCTCTTTAAAATGGGTTCAAGAGAATACAGAAAATGAGAATGTGGAGACCTTGTGTTCAAACAGTTCTTTCAAGAAGTTTTGCTGTAAAATGATTCATCCGTGTCAATGTTGAAGCCACCAAGAACGGTGATGGAGCTATCATCACTAGAAAGTTACAGATACATGGGAATGTGAGAGGGGACCCACGTAAGAGCTGGTCGTGGAGAAAAGGGACTTTGAGAAAGGAATTTCAATGCCTGATTTATCAGGTAAGATGCACTCATTTTGAAGGACAAATGACAGAGTCTGGCATTGCTCTGTGTTACAAATGTCAAAAACTCAAATTGGAAAAACAGCCTCAGTGGCCAGTGGCAGTGTCCGGGTGTGTTGCCCGGAGAAGGCAGCTGGGCTGTGTACCAAGAGGTTGTGCAAGGTGGCATTCATTGCCTTGGTGAATTCATCAGAGGTTCAGCTCACTGAGAACAGCTCCACCTTCCAGTAGTGAGTTCATATAACCCCAAGCTCACAGGACCAATGTAGAAACAAATCAGCACGTGGATTTATTTCCAGTGAAAAATCTAACAGTCACATGGAAGGGAATACTTGCGTTGATAGGACAGGCTTTTTCCCTATTGGAAAATCTGCTTGGGGGAAGTCAGATAGCAGTAAGAATTCTAGTTTATTAGTTGACAATGAGAAATATCACCCATAGAATCCACAATGCTTAGTTTCTTGGTAAGCACAGAATCAGAACAAAGGAACTTAGATAAATCCAGCAATTAAAGGCATCTGGCGAAGGTGAATCCGTTTCACAATAGGGATGGTCTTGCCAAAGGTGGAAAAAGATTAGAAGTCTGCTGCCTGCAACTTATTGTATCTATTTCCAAAATAGGAAAGACCTTGCCAGTGGGGTGGGAAGTCTTGAAATTATTTTGGCTAAAATCATCCTCCTAGATGGTGTTTGGTTGGGCTGTCTTTGCCTCTGGACAATTTTCAAGGCTTCCATGCTAAACAACCTCCCCAAATTTCAATCCTTCCTTCCTTTGTATATGTTTGAGAGTAATCCTTGGATCTCTAGTTCTGTAGACCTTGAGAGTATACGTGCACCTCTGCATGCATGTGCATGTGCGTGTGCGTATGTAAATGGAAGGAGGAAGGGAGCAAGCAGGTGGCATGCCAGGTGCACAGACTTTTTACTACTCTCTTATTAGCCAGATAAGTTCTGCCTTCTCTAGTATACATATTGGGTTTCTGGATAAATAAGCTTCCCTTTTAAGGAAAGAGTTCTTTTAAATGTTTGAAAACTATTTTGTTAATATTACATTTATGACTTACTGGCCTGAAAGTTCTTTCTCTTTAAAATGGTTGTATGTGTCTGTTTTGATTCATTATGTGTCGATTTTACTGTTTAATAATGTAATAAAAATAATACACATCTTATTTTCTTCATTTCCAACTTTCCCCTCTCCCTCCATTCACAAGGTAGTATGGGAATAATTTCTAAGTATGGTGAACAGTGAGTGAGGTGGAATTTGGGGTAGAAACTGCGTAGACCCAAAGCTGGTGATTTTCAGTCTTTGGCGTGCTTCAGAATTTTCAAAGTACACACGCTCTGCTTTCTGGAAATTCTGTTCAGTAGGTGTTAGGAAGGCATCCAGGCATCGTGTGCTCTAAAGGTTGAGAACCATTGCCTTAAATTCCCTCTCTGCTAAAGGTTAGAATGGAAAAGTTAAGGAAAAACAATATACATTTATGTGGTCACTTTTGTTGATATGTGTATCATTGGAAAATTATGAAATAGGACTAGAAAGTAATAAAACTGGGTCCGTAAACTACAGATCATGGCATTATTTCTAGCCGCTTTCGATGTAGTTGGCACGCTTGCTGGCAGTGGCGAGGGTTAGGAGTGTTGCTCTGTCTTCCTTCATAGCCCCAGTCAGTCTTCCCCTCACCACTTATCTTCTGTGCTCCTTTGTCATCCACTCTGGCACTCTGCAACTATTATTTTGAGCCTCTGCATACAGACACTTACTTAGGTGTTTGGGGAACCAACTCAATTTTCTCGGTTTTATACCACTTAAGAAAAGTGGCCAAAATGACGGCAGTGGTAAACATAATTAGCAGAGAATGTCCATGGTAAGTCTTTCTTCAACTCCCAATTAAAAAAGAAAAATTCTGACAAGAGAAAAGTTCTGGAGAAAGCAAGCAACATTTCAAGTTCCAATTACTTTAAAATCAAAAGCACCCGAAATGAAACAGGAAGAAAATCAGAGTTGAGGCCACCACACATGTTTTTCAAAATATCTTCACAGAGCCAAATAATGAATATATAATTTTATAGCATGAAAACTGGCCTGAAGTACACTTTAAGAATTGAATTGCAACAGTCAGTGTCATATCAATAAAATATTGTCACCACCAATGCTACCTATAAATTTGTTCATAAATTCAGCTGCAGTAAAGGGATTTACTAGAATGTAAAAAGGGTTATTTTCTATCCCTATCTGTATTTTTAGAAAGACCTGGCTTTTTGTAGTGTTACCTATTCTGTATGAATATTTGTTTCAACTAGAAAATGCTTTTACTTTCATGTTTTCTGCCATGACATTGAGGATCATTTTCCTACTAGTGGTTTGTCCTCATTTGTATAACTACCCCCAGAACCATTTTATTTTATGTATATATTGTAAGAACCATGTTAACCATTTCAGGGTCCTAGGTTATAATAATATAGATGTGACTTTAAAGAAGTTTAAAGAATTTTTTGGATGTAGTATAGTTCGGACACATCTCAATGTCTGGCGCCGTATCTGTCATTGCACTTTCAGCACAGTGTTCTGGATGGAACCATTCTTCCAGTTGGGCCTTGTGAGTTCAGTCTGCAGCCCCGTTGTGACGCCCAGGGCACGGTTCAACAGGATTGCTTAGCAATTCTTAGTCAGCTTATTTGAATGTAGCATTTGAATTGCTCTTTCTGTGCTTCTCAGTTCAAATCCTGTGCTGAAGAACATGTGGCCCGAAGGCAAACTGAGCATTACAGAGGTGACCAAGCGCCCTCTGACCGCCGCCACCTTGTTCAAGAATTCTATGATCGCTCTGGTGGACAACCTTGCGTCAAAGGTAATTATTTTATTTTCTGAATATCCATTTTAGTTCATAGAGTTCCTCTCAATATGTGTTATAGAGAATGAATATATGATATGCTTTTTTAGGTAATTAGAGTAAAGCGAATTGATAAATATATATTTAAAGTGAATGTTATAATAGAATTTTTATTCTTACTTTTTGTTTATTTGTTTTTAACGTGGCTTGGTAAAACCATCGTTTGCATCCCAGATGAAATGCTTTTCTTAAATTTGGGCTTTTTGTCCTACTGTTGTCATCAAGGTTGGAAAGTCTTAGTGAGATCTTTAAAATGTGTATATAGCTGTAAAGTATAGCATGTGCCTGACAAAATGAACTTCAGCCTTGTGCTGAAGAAAGGGCCTGGCTTAAAATAACACAAAAAACTTGAATTAAATAGCAATATAGCATATCTGAATACAAAATGACCAGACAGAGTTTTAAGAGGAAGTTTAGTATTTAAGTATTGTCCTTAGGCTGTTTTAAGTAGTTGAAATAAAAAGGTGTATTGTTGACCGTTATGTCTGTTTTTTATTGGTCCTTTGAGGTCTAATACTGTTTGATAACTTCAGTCTGTTTTTTCTTCTTAAAGAACAGAATTCTGCTCTTAACTACCGCTGTTGACAAGTTTGATAAATTAAGCAGCATTCTGGGATGTGTTATTTTTAGTTCCTTCATTTTTATCTTTCTCTTCTGGTACTTTTCCTATGTATTTTCTTCTCCGTTATTATCTTTTTTTTTTTTTTCCCCCAAATCAACTTCCTCTCTAAGAATTTAAATCTGTACTGTTTCTGGTTACTTCACTGTGGATAAATTAGGCAAATGCCACAAGAATACGTCTGTTCACTAGCTTTCTGTTTCTTTTCGTCAGGATTCTTTGGCCTCAAGTGACAACAAATAAGCACAATTTGTTGGCCTGTATAATCAAACCTCCAGAAAGGCAGGGGTGAGGACCCCAGAACCAAAGACTAGAATACCTAAACCCTCCCTTAAAACCCTTCCTCTTGTCTCTCAGCTTCTCTCTGTGTGGCAGCGACAACCTGCCTCATCCAGCAAGAAGTAGAGTGAACCTGGAAGGCATGTGACACGAGAAATAGAGTTGAACACGAATTTATAAAATCTATTTTACTAGTGTATTTATAAAGTATGTTTATAAATATACTGTTTATAAAATATATTAACTTGTTGATTAACTAGAAAAGAATCACTTTTATTTTCTAAAATTGGTAGTTAAATATGCGTTTTTTAAAAATAACAGTTCTAGAACCGTCCAAAAATTCTGTGTCAGGAATTGCATTCAGCGTAATTAGTGGCTTAAGCAAGGCAGACATTTATTTCTCTCTCCTGTCAGGGAAGTACGGAAGAAGGTGTCCCAGGCGTGGTAAAGCAGCTCTGAGGTGGTTAGGGAGCCAGGTTCCTTGTGTCTGTCTCCTCTACCATCCTGCCTTTGGCCTCCATCCTCCTGGTCCAGGATGGCAGCTGGAGGTTATTCCCTTTTGAAGAGACTTTCTGGAAGTCTCTCACAGCACTTCAGCTACATCTTGTTTGCTCTACCTAGTTGCCAGGGGAGCTGGGAAGTGCATTTTAATTCTCGTCAGCAGTGAACCCACCTGGAAATATGTATTCTGTTTCAAAGTAGGAAAAGATCCTGCGTATGAGGTAGGCACCTAGTTTAGCAGTCTCTGCTTCAGCTTCCCAATCTGTGTGTTTGTGGAGGTGGGAGCAGGAGGCAGGGAGCAGGGCCAAGCAAAAGAATGTGGACAACTTATCAGTCCAGCAGAAGGCAGGAAGGTGAGCGGGGTAGAAACTAAGGAAAAATGTTATATTTAGAAAATACAAAATAATATGATAGAAATAAATCTAAATAATTGGTACTCACCATATATGTAACTAGACTCAACAGACCAGATAGGTGGAAAGTCCAGGTATAGCTGCTTATAGGAGGTACCTGAATGACACCTTGCAGAAAGATTAAAAACAAAGAGATGGATAGAGATGTATAAACCACTTCCCCCACCCCCCCCAAAAAATTGGTTAAAAGCAATATTAATGTGAGAGAGCATAAAATTTAAGAAAAAAAGTATTAATACAGATGAAGAAACTAATAATAAAATGAAAATAGGCAAGATGATAAAGCCGTTTTGAACCAGGTCCCTAACAACATAGCTGTGATTATATATAAACTCTACAAAGCACAAAAAGAAACTGAAAATTTTTAAAGGAAAAATTGACAAGTCCACAATCCTAGTGGGAGATTTTAAACCAGTTCTTCCAGAAACTGGTAGATCAACAGACAAAAACCTCAGTAAGAATGCAGGAGCTTTGAAGACCAAATTTAAACTTTAATAGATCAAAAGAGTTCTGTACCAAGGGAATAGAAAGTACATATTCCTTTCAAGTATACTGGAACATGTACAAGAATTGACCGCATGCTAGATCACAAAGGAAGTCTCAACCATTTTAACAAATGTATATACAGATACATTCTCCATCCCCACAGCAAGTAAAATAAAAATCAGCATTAAAAAAGCTTTTTTTTTAAAATATGCTTGAGAACTTCCAAAAAAATGCTCTTCTAAATAGCTCACAAGTTGAAGAGGAAATCACAATGGAAATTAAAAAATTATCTGGAACTGAATGACAAAGAATTTATCAAAATCTGTAAAGTACTGCAAAGTGGCCCACTTGATATGTGTTCATAAAAGAACAAGGAGGATTGAAAGTAAACAAGTTCAACTCAAGAAGCCAGAAGAGGAACTCCAAAGAAATCTAAAGAAAGAAGTGAGAAAATAATTTTTAAATAGCAAAAATTAAAAGTAATAGAAAGATGAGACAGCCCAGGTGGCCTAGTGATTAAGTTCAGCACATTCTGCTTTGGCAGCCCAGCTTCAGTTCCCGGGAGGGACCTCTGCCGCTCTGTTAGAGGCCATGCTGTCCTGGCAGCCCACATGCTAAAAAATAGAAGATTGACGTGGATGTTAGCTCAGGGTGAATCTTCCTCAGCAAAAAAAAAGAAGAAAAAGAAACCAAAAAATTAATCAAATAGACAAATCTTTAATAAAACAGATGAAAAAGAAAAAACAGTGCTATGGCCAGCCCCACGGTCGGGTGGTTGGGTTTGCGCGCTCTGTTTCAGCAGCCTGAGGTTTTGCCGGTTCAGATCCTGGGCACAAACCTAGAACTGCTCATCAGGCCATGCTGAGGCAGTGTCCCGCATAGCACAACCAGAGGCACTGACAACCAGAATTTACAACTATGTACTATGCGGGCTTTGGGGAGAAGAAGAAGAAGAAAGAGAAAAGAAACAAAACCAATGCTATGAGTCAAAAAAGGGATACAAGTCCATACACTATAGAGATTTTAAAAAGCATCAAAATATTATAAACAACTGTAGGCCAATGAATTTGAAAAATTAGATAGTTTTCTAGAAAAATATGTGATCAAAATTAACTCAAGAGGAAATACAAAACCTGAATAAATCAGTAACCTTAAAGATTCTGAATCACTAGTCAGAAGTCAGCTTTCCCCCAACTCTGCCAAGAACATCAGGCCCAGATGGTTTTACAGATAAGTTTTACAAATCCTTCAAGGAGCCACTAATCCCCATCACGTGCAAACCGTTTGGAGGCTGGGGAGAAGAGAGGCCACTACCCCACTGATGTTATGAGATGAGTATTACCTTAGAACAAGGTTAGTATGAGAAAATAAAATTAGCCGTCAGTTTCACCTAGGAACATAGATGTAAAGATCTTAAAAATATATATGAGTGATGCGTTTTCTGGCAACATGGTGAACAAAGTGCCCACTCAAACCAACTGAAAACAACTACAGTGTTAGGTAAATTCTAGACACGAGCTTCTTGAATGCAGCTGTGAACTAACAAGAAGGCAAGGAATATGCAGGCCTAGGACTGAGTGAAGGCAGAAGTTAACTGAGTGAAGGGAAAAGTAACCAGAGCGCTGAAGCTGCCTTTCACACTGTGGGGTTTGCTGAAGTAGGTAACGTTGAGTATGGTTGTTCAAGGCTGGGTCCTTGAAGCAAGTGAAGCCCAGGGCCTGCCTAAAGTAGGCTGTCTAATAAGAGATCACACACACACACACACACACACACACACACACACACACAATGGTGGGTCTCCAAAGGGCTGCCTTCTCAAAGGATACTTCTAGAGTGAACTAGAAATACTTTCTCATTATCTGAAAGGAAAACTGCCTGTCTTAGTTCTTGGCACTGAGCCAAGGAGGATGGATGACCACTCCTTGAGAATTTGTCATCATAAGCCGGTTTTTATGAGGTTTGCAGTCCAAATCCACACTACCTGTGTGGCCTGAAAAGGCTCAAGCCAACAATTTAAAGTGGTCTGGCTCTGGTATTGTCCCCAGGCGTCTGAAGGTAGCAAGCATGGTTTTTTTTCCTTGAAGAATCCGCCTTCATACCAGACTTTAAAGAATTTCCAAGTTCTAAGGAAAATAAGGAGTTCACAGTAAAGAATCACTACACACATAAAGAAACAAGATACCGTATGTGAGAGTCAGACTAAACAACAGATTCAGACTCGTGAAAACTTCTTATACTGGAATTATCAGAAACAGAATATAAGAATGTTTAGTATGTTTCAAGAAATGAAAGGCCTAAAAATGTGAAAAAGAGCAGGTAACTAGGCAACTGATAGAAATACAAACTAAATAATTTAAAATTAAAAACTCAGTGGAGGGGCTGGCCCAATGGCGCAGTGGTTAGGTGCACATGTTTCCGCTTCAGCAGCCCAGGGTTCACTGGTTCAGATCCCAGGTGTGTGGACCTATGGCACCGCTTGTCAAGTCATGCAGGCGTCCCACATATAAAGTAGAGGCAGATGGGCACAGATGTTAGCTCAGAGCCAATCTTCCTCAGCAAAAAGAGGAGGATTGGCAGCAGATGTTATCTCAGGGCTAATCTTCCTCAAAAAAAAGAAAAAAACTTAACGGATAAGTTTAACATTAGTTTGGACAAAGCTGAAGAGAGAATAGTGAAATGAAAGAAAGAATGGAAGAAATTATCCTGAATTCCACTTAGAGAGACCAAGAAATGAAACATGGAAAAGAAACGTTAAGAGACATGGAAGATAAATGGAAAGATCTAACATGCATCTAATCAGAGTTATACAAGGAGAGGAAAAGATGAGCGGAGCAATCTTTGAAGAAATATTGGTGAGAATTTCAAGAATGATGAAAGACACCACTCTACAGAGTCCAGAATTTCAGTGTATCCCAAGCTGGAAAAATCAAGAGAAATCTGCATCTAAGCACCTAATAAAACCCCAGAACATCAAAGGCAAAGAAAATACCTTAAAATCAGATTAGCTTTAAAGGAATAACAGTCTGAGAGAAAATAAGTGTAAATCAAAATTCTATACTGAGAAAATATATTGGAGAAAAAAGATGGAATAAAGAATTTTTCTGAAAAGTAAAAACAGAGAGTTAGAACCACACTAAAGGAAACTCTAAAGGATGTACGTGAGGCAGGAGGAAGAGTGTATGCTAAGTGAGAGCTTGAAATGCAGAAGGAAGAGCAAAGGAATTGGTAAACATGTGGACGAAAATAAACTGACTATAAAAATAATATTTTATTAGATTAAAAATACGTATTAGAATTAAATAGCACAACAACAATAGCGTATACATTGGGAGGGGTGAATGATTATAATTCTAGGGCTTAAGGTCCTTGGTTGTTCAGGAAAAGGATAAAAATATTGCTTAGCTTTTAACTCTGGTGAGTACAAATGCATGTTAAATTTTCTAGTGTAGTCATTAAGAGAATAGAAATGAAGTTCTAACTTCCAGACTAGTAGAGGTGAGGGGAGCCAGAATGAGACAAAATAATAATCCTAAAAAAACATAGGAAAGAGGAGACAAAAGAACATAGGAAAGCCAGGACAACTTAAGCTGTAGAAATAAATCCAAGTATGTTAGTAATTACATTGAATGTAAATGGATAAAAATTGCCAAATCAGGTGAAAGAAAAAGAAAACAGATATATGCCATTTGTTAATGACACCTAAACGTAATAGAAAAATTGAAAGTTTAAGTTTAAAAAAGTATATCAGACCGATTCTGACAATCTGGGATCGCCTTAATCCAGTTTCAGGACCCATAGTACCTCAGCAATGGGCCACCATCCCTGAAAGGGCCAAATTGTTTTCCATTCACCTTTAACTCCCAGATCTAGCTACGCAGGATTCCAGACCAGTGTCCCTTATCCATGGCCTCGGTTCCAGCTTTCATCTCCCTAGCTCCCCAAGGCTGTCAGAAGCTGTGCTCAGCCTGGTAGCTACCTATCCGGATCAATAGTAGTTTCTAAGACGAAAGCAGCCCTGAAGGCGGGGCGCGTCACTCTGGATGTTAGTCTTAACCTCATCTTGGCCATCTTATTAGCTCTTTGATACATTTAAGATTTTTTCCCTGCGTTTTGTCTAGTGCTTTTTCTTAATGACTTCATCAGGAAGGTTGATATGAATTGCCTAGTCTTCCATCACCAGAAGTGCAGGTCCCTGATTGCTCACTTTTTCAGAGTCTACACAGTGTTTTAAATGTTGTTGTCTCCCCACCTAGATTATAAGTCTTTTGGATATAGGGAATGAGTTCTTCTAATTTTATATACCTCTTCATACCTAATAAAGCACTCTGAACAAATGGTCAGTAAATTGTTAGATGAACCTGACTTGCCTTCGACTCTATTTGATAGTGTTCAGAGCAGTTTAAATAGATGAATATCTAAATACCATGCCTTCTGGCTAATACATACGTATATACGATTGGTATACTTTCACAAATGATGTTTCTTGCATAAAATATAGGGAGAAAAAGGTTAAAAGTGCAATAGAATAAGATCACTATTAACTTTTGTGACTTAACCTTTATAAGACATTTAGAATTTGTCAAATTTAGGATTTCTTAGGCTGAGTCAGTCTGGATATTTATAAGTGAGAGAGGAGGTGGCATTTATAAATTGAGACAGAATGCTGATTAAATATAGAGAAAGTATTTCCACTAGAATCCTTATCTGAAGATTTTTATATTACTAACCGGGGGGAAAGGGCATTCCCCCACCCCTTAGTTGGTCCTTAATGTCTAATCTAGTGTTACCACTTCCTGTGCATAATCAGTCAATGCTGGTGAAATTCCATTAACTGGTTTCTGTTTAGTAAAGTACTTATACTACTCAAATGATACCTCATACTAAGATTGCTTTGCCCACATGATTGTATAAATTATTGAGTTCAAAACATTTTCTAATTCACACTGTAATTTTCTTTTCAACCCAAGGGTCATTTAGAAGTGTATTTCTTAATTTCCAAACATACAAGACTTTCTAATTATCTTTTGGCTTTTGGTTTCCAGTTTAGTCTCATTTGGTCAGAGGATATACTCTTTCTGATTTCAATTCTTAGAAATTTGTTAAGTTTTGTTTATATATGTATAATTTACATTTAATATGCTATACACGTCCATTAGGTCAAGTTTGCTAATCATATTGTTGTCCGGTTTTTCTGTATTCTTACTAATTTCTTTGTTTTGTCAGTGCTGAAACGTGATAAAAATCTACTTTGATTCTGAATTTGTCTACTTCTCCTTGTTGTACCTTCAGTTTTTGCCTTAAATATTTTGAGAATTTATTAGGCTTATTCAAGTTAGAACTATTATTTCTTCCTAGTGTTTGAATCGTTTATCATTATGAAACGTTTCTCCTTACTTCTATATTGCTTTTTGCCTTAAAGTCAGCTTTGCATGAATAAAATAGTTACACCAGCTTTTCTTTTGCCCAGGATCTGCATGGTATATCTTTTTCCACCCTTTTACTTTCAACTTTTCTGTGTCCTTATGTTTCAAGTTTGTCTCGTAAATAGCATATAGTTAATTTGGTTTTTTAATCCATTCTGACAATGTTTGTCTGTTGAATAAATCTTTTAGTCCATTTATTCTTAATGTAGTTACTATATGTCATGTTTAAATCAACCATCTTGCTAATGCTTTCTATTTGACTCCTCTGTATTTCTTTTTCTTTCCTTTTTAACTTTCTTTTAGATTATGTGGGCAAAAGGTAAACCAAATTTTATTCCTTCTGCTTGACAACTAAACTTCAGTTAAATTTCTAGCTCTGTTCCCCAATTACCCTAGTAGGATGTATATCAACTGTACTACAAGGCAACATTACTTATGATAAAAATTACCCCTCTTGGTAAATTGCACCTTTACTGGGAGAATGATAAATGTCTGGTGGGGATGACATACTTTGGGATTCCTTGAATGTGGTGACTTATCTGTTAGGCATGTCGCTTCCATGGACCCTGGAAGCTATGTCTTCAGAGTTGCTTTAAGAGATATTGGATCCTATGAAGCAAGAGGCTTTTAAACCAAGGGCACTTCCCATACCCACCTGATGTGGATCTCATCTACTTGCACCTGAGCTGTCACCTGGCTACTGTGTGGACTGCTGTAAGGGCCTTGACACTGCCAACTGGCAAGCCATGTTCTTGTCCTTCTGAGTAGACTTGTGCCAAGTGTGGCCTATGAGTCTTTTGAGTGAGAATGTTTAGTTGAACCTAAGAAGGCACTCTTTCCTTCCTCCTTCCCCACACTTGGTGTTATAATAATTTTTTATTATTCCATTTATTCCCTTTATTATCTTGAAAGATTTACATCGTAATATTGTTTTAGTGGTTACTGGAGTTATTACATTATCATTCTTGAATATAAAAATCTAATATTATTTGGTATTTTTACCTCCTTCCTGGACAATGCAAGATCCAAGAAACATTTTAATTCCATTTGCCTTCCTCCCAACTTATATGCTATTTTGGTCATTTTTTTTTTTTAGATTTTATTTTTTCCTTTTCTCCCCAAATCTCCCTGGTACATAGTTGTATATTCTTCGTTGTGGGTCCTTCTAGTTGTGGCATGTGGGATGCCACCTCAGCGTGGCTTGATGAGCAGTGCCGTGTCCACGCCCAGGATTCAAACCAACGAAACACTGGGCCGCCTGCAGCAGAGCTCACAAATTTAACCACTCGGCCATGGGGCCAGCCCCTGGTCATATATTTTAATTGTATACATATATATATATATATATATTTAGACCAATGAGATAACAGCATCATCATCATTATTGTTACTACTACATATTCAGTATCTGTTTAGATTTACTCATTTGTCGTTTCTGTATCACTGACCTTTATCTAGAACCATTTTTCTTCTGCTTGAACTTTATCCTGTTATATTTGAGGTCTGATGTTGACCAATTCTCTGTTTTCGTCTACCTGAAAGTATTTTCTACTGTTTTCATTCTTGAAGAATATTTTTGCTGGGTGTGAAATTCTAAGTTGGCGGTCTGCTGGATTCCGTTGTTTCTTTGGAGAAGTCAGCTGTCGTCTGTTTGTTGCTCCTTACGCATAATGAGTGTTTTTTCCTCTGGCTGCTTTTCTTTGGTTTTCAGAAGTTTGTTTTCAGAATGTACCTGGGTGTAGATTTTTTTTTATCCTGCTTGGAGTTTGTCGGAATTCTTCAGTTTGTAACAGCTTGATTGTTTTTCATCGTTTTTGCACAGTTCTTGGCTATTAGTTTTGAAATATTGCTTCAGTCCCTTCTGTCTCCTCTCCCTCAGGACTCCAGTTACTTAGACCATCTCATGTATCTTCTATGCCTCTTAACCTCTCTTCTTTGGTCTCTCCATGCTCATTTAGGAAGTTTCTTCTCACCTACCTTCTAGTTCATTATTTTTTTCTTCAGCTATTTCTAATCTACGCTTCTACTGATCCACTGAATTCTTAATTTCCATTATTGTATTTTTCAGTATCAGTTTTTCCTTTGGTTTGGTTCTTTTTTATAGCTTCTGGTTCTCTAAAAAAAAATCTCAATATTGTCTTTTGTTATCTTGAACACGTTAAGCCTGGTTATTTCAGTATCTCTATCTGATAACTCTCATATCTGGACCCCTGCAGGTCTGTGTATTTTGTATGTTACTTTGCTGTTTCTAATTCATGTTATCTTGATTCCTTATATGTCTGGTTAATTTTTATTTTGTTCCAAACCTTATGTTTGCCAAATTGTTTATAGCAATAATTGGAGGCCCACATTTATGTAATCTTTCTCCAGGGAAGATTTACCTTTGCTCCTGTAGGCATCTAACAGCGCTAGTATTCCAAATCAGCTCTTCCAGTTTCAAGGACTGAAGTGATTCAAAGTTGAACTATGGTCCCTGTGAGGGACTGCCTACTTCTGATTCACCCTTATTGCTAATGGCAGCCTTTTGGGACCCCAACCCAAAGTGAGAGGAGTTTACCCATGACCTTTTCCTTTTCAGGCCCTAGTCTCTAATCTCGGTCCCACTAGCCCTATGAGGCTACTCAGATCCATCCACTTAATCTGGAGTTGGCAAATTCCCCCAGGAAAAAGGAGGTCTCAAACCTGGGCTATTCTCCATGGCTTCCCTCCTCCCCTGGATTCTGGCCTCAATATTCTCCACTATCTTGTTAGTTCTGCAATGTCTTTAAGCAGATGTTTTGCAAATTTTACTTGCCTAGCCTAGGTATCCCCAGCATGAGTGTTGGTTTAAATTACCTAGTGTGTCATTACTGAAGTTGAACCCCTAATATCCTCATTTCATGAATTAGGTTATTAGGTCCAGAGACTTTATCGTTGTTAGTTAAGAAGAGAGACAACTAAGAGCTCAGTTGTGTAATGCATATTCTGTTACCCCAGTACCAAAGCGTACAGGTAGATCTAGTAGCTTTTCAATATTTACTGTGCTCAGTGCCAGTTTTCTTAGTTTGTTCACCAAGCAGTAAAAACCTTGTATCCCCGGAAACTCACGGAAAATCCTCAAGTAAATAGTACCCCCTCCCTCACTTCCCCATCCCATTAAATTTGTTTTAAATTTATTGTAAGCCCTTTTTAAAAGTGAGCTACAACTTCCCCATATAAAAGCTCCATTTGAATACCATTACAGATTTCGTAAACATTTGTTCACCCGTCACTTTTTTAAAGTAAGATTCTGCTTGTGCTTTAATTTTTTTTATTGTGGTAACATTGGTTTATAACATTATATTTCAATTTCTGTATAGATTACATCATGTTCACCACCCAAAGACTAATTACAATCCATCACCACACACATGGCCTAATTATTGTTTTCATCCTCCTCCCTCCCCCCATCCCCTCTGGTAACCACCAATCGAATCTCTGTCTCTATGTGTTTGTTTGTTGTTATTTTTGTCTTCTGTTTATGAGTGAGAGCATATGGTATTTGACTTTCTCCCTCTACTTATTTCACTTAGCATATACCCTCATGGTCCATCCATGTTGTCACAAATGGCCAGATTTCATTCTTTTTTATGGCTGAGTAGTATTCCATTGTGTATGTATATATATACATATACCACATCTTCTTTATCCATTCGTCCCTTGATGGGCACTAGGTTGCTTCCGGGTCTTGGCTACTGTGAATAATGCTGCAATGGACATAGGGGTACATATATCTTTACTCATTCGTGTTTTCATGTTCTTTGGATAAATTCCCAGCAGTGGATAGCTGGATCATATGGTAGTTCTATTCTTAATTTTTTGAGGAATCTCCATTCTGTTTTCCATACTGGCTGCACCAGTTTGCACTCCCACCAGCAGTGTGTATGAGGATTCCCTTTTCTCCACATCCTCCCCTACATTTGTTATTTTTTCTCTTGTTAATTATAGTCATTCTGACGGGAGTGAGGTGATACCTCATTGTAGTTTTGATTTGCATTTCCCTGATAATTAGTGATGTTGAATATCTTTTCATGTGCCTGTTGGCCATCTGTGTACCTTCTTTGAAGAAATGTCTGTTCAGATCTTTTGCCCAATTTTTAATTGGGTTGTTAGTTTTGTTGTTGTGGCAGTGTATGAGTTCTTATATATTTTTGAAATTAACCCCTTATCAGATACATGGTTTACAAATATTTTCTCCAAGTTGTTAGGTTGTCTTTTCGTTTTCTTGATGGTTTCCTTTGCTGTGCAGAGGCTTTTTAGTTTGATGTAGTCTCATTTGTTTATTTTTTCTATTGTTTCGCTTGCCTGGTCAGACATGGGACTTGAAAATATGCTGCTAAGACTGATATCAAAGAGCATACCACCTATGTTTTCTTCTAGAAGTTTTATGGTTTCAGGTCTTACATTCAAGTCTTTAATCCATTTTGAGTTAATTTTTGTGCATGGTGTAAGATAATGGTCAACTTTCATTTTTTTGCATCTGGCTGTCCAGTGTTCCCAGCACCATTGAAGAGACTTTCCTTTCTCCATTGTATGTTCTTGGCTCTCTTGTCAAATATTAGCTGTCCATAGATGTGTGGGTTTATTTGTGGGCTCTCAATTCTGTTCCATTGATCTGTGTGTCTGTTGTTGTGGCAGTACCATGCTCTTTTGAGTATTATAGCTTTGTAGCATATGTTGAAGTTAGGGAGGGTGATACTTCCAGCTTTGTTCTTTTTTCTCAGGATTCCTTTGGCTATTTGAGGTCTTTTGTTCCATATAAATTTTAGGATTCTTTGTTCAATTTCTGTGAAAAATGTTGTTGGAACTTTGATAGGAACTGCATTGAATCTGTAGATTGCTTTAGGAAGTATGGACATTTTAACATATGTTAATTCTTCCAATCCAAGACCACAGAATATCTTTGCATTTTTTTCTGTCTTCCTGGCCTGCTGGTTGTAATGCTCAGCTGTTTTTGGCTGCTGTGGTCCTTTCAGTCACTTTATCGGGCACAGGGAGCCCCTGCACAGTTGGCTGCAAGGTCTAATAGCACATACCTGTTGCAGTTTTTCTGTTAAGTGAGTAGGTCCCCAGTGTGGCTGGTTGCTAGGCTCAGGGGCTTACAATTGCTGTAGGCCTCCAGCCTACAAGGTTCTTGTCAGCTCTCTCAGGATTGCAGCTGAGTGGGGCCAGCCCCAGGCATGGGAGCACCCAGTTGTTTCAGGCTTTGGAAGGTGGGGCTGATCCCCAATGTGGCTATTTGAGAAGCACAAGTCTGTTGCAGCTGACAGGTCCCACCGCCTGCAGGGCCACACACCCTGTCAACATAGTTCTGCCCCATGTGTACGCCCCAACCCACTGAAGCAAACCCAGTCACCCCACTGCAGAGGCCCCACACACTCTGCTAACACAGGCCTGCTCCTCGTGCACGTCTTGCCCCACAGAGGCGGACCCACTCCCCCAGTTGCAGAGGTTCCAGGCACCCCACCTCTACGAGCCCGCAAGTTGCCCAAGGGCTTGCTGTTGTGTGAGGCCAGTCCCTAGGGGAGGCTCCTTGCCCTGGCTGAGCTGGATTAAATTGGTGCTCTAGTGGATAGCGAAGAGCCTGGGATAATAGGCCAGGGGAAGAATTCCAATGGTGTCTGCCAGTGTCTGTGTCAACAGACCTGTACTAAGTCACAGTAATGGCTGCCACCAATGTCTCAGTCCCTGGAGAGGTCTCACCTCTCACTAAGATGCACCCAGAGCCTATCAAGTGAGTCTCTTTTCACCAAAGGACTGTGCACCTTTCTTTCTGGTGATTTTAGGTTACTTTCTGAAACAGGTGATTTTGTGCATGGACCCTTTAAGAGCAGACCTTGTTTTGTCCCTTATGTCCGGTAGCTTTTCTGGGGGTATTCCCCATTGTAGTTAATAGCCAGCAAAGCCGGGTATTATGACACTTGTTTTGGTTGTGCTGAGACCAAGAACTGCTTATTGTGGTAATGCTCCCCTGCTCATATCCCCCGCTCCTCCGTGGAAGGCTGCATACCTTAAGGTTGCTCCCAGCCAGCCGTGAAGTATCACGGCTAGAAGGTGGGCTTTTTTTCTCTCCAGAAAGGAATTTCTACCTCTTCCACCTCAGTCAGCACTATCCCTTTTTATGGGGTTCTTTTTATCCAGTTTTCAATTTTCTCTCAGCAGTAATTGTTGTAAGAATAGTTGTAAATTCATTGTGTCCATGGGAGGAGGTGAGTTCAGAATCTGCCTACACTGCTTACTTGACACCATCTCTGCTTGTGTTTTATAATAATATTGGTCCTCTGCTTAATATCTAAGCCAAGGATTGGTGTTCCAGAATAGGGAAGAAGTATCTATTAATACATAACAAGTCACCCTAAAATGTAGTTTTTAAAGCAACAACAATTTATTGTTTCTCATGATTTGGTGGGATGACTGGTCAGTTCTTCTGCTGGGCTCCCCTGGGCTCACCAAGTGGTTGTGGTCAGCTGGGGCTGGATAGACTACAGTGGTTCCTTACATGGTATGGCTGGATGGCCCGATAATTTGGCCTCTTTCTTCCTATAGTCTTTGGTCCAGGGCTTCTTCACATGATGGGAGACAGATTCCAAAAGGGCAAAGGCTCACAAGGCTGAGTGTCCACCAGTAACCCACTGACACTTCTGCCACATTCTGTGGATTAAAGCCGTCACTAAGGCCAGCCCAGATTCAGAGTGGAGTGGAAACTCCACCTCTTGGTGGGAGGTGCTGCAAAACATTGTGGTCTTGTTTTTCAGTCCCACAGGTGAGATGAAAAGAGGCAGTTGTGCTAGGAAGAATAATGGCCTCTGCCTTCCAACACCAGTTCTCTGATAACCACTGGGTGTCCTATAATTCAATTCAATTCTGATGCTAAACATGCAGAACAGCCATGTGAAGAGTTACACAGAGTGACAAGGTCTGGAAGGTCTGGATGGTCCCAAGAGCAGGAGCTTCTGTCCCCGTGGAGTCAGAGTACGTCAGCCTCCCAGGACATCAATGTGTTTGCCAACCAGGAAGCTCCTCAGAGCCTCAATGTCTGAGATTTTTTTTTAATTGGGGTTTCATTACATAAGCATGATTGATTAAATCATTGAACTCAATCTCCAGCTCCCCTCCGCTCCCCAGAGGTCAGGCAGCTGGAAGTTCCAGCCGTCTAATCATGTGGAGAGTTTTCCTGATGACGAGCCTCTGTCCTGAAGCTTTTTTGGGACTGGGCACGACACCTCATTAGCATAACAAAGATACTCCTATCACTGAGGGAATTCCAAAGGTTTTTGAAGTTCTTTGCCAGGAACCTGGGACAAAGACCAGAGAGAGAGAGAGGTTTGTTTGTTTGTTTGTTTTTAACCACAGACTCCCAAGGATATCCACATCCTAATGCCCAGGGCCTGTGAACATGTTATGTTACATGGCAAGGTGGAATTAAGGTTGCAGCTGGAGTTAAGGATGCTAATCAGCTGACCTAAAAATAAAGAGATGATCCTGCGTTATCCAGGTAGGCCCAGTGGAAATACAAGAGTCCTTCAAACAGAAGGAGGGAGGCAGAAGAGTCAGAACCGGAGAGATGGCGTCATGAAAAAGACTCAACAGGCCGTGGCTGGCTTTCCAAAGATGGAA
Organism: Equus przewalskii; assembly: GCF_037783145.1. Classification (NCBI taxonomy): domain Eukaryota; kingdom Metazoa; phylum Chordata; class Mammalia; order Perissodactyla; family Equidae; genus Equus; species Equus przewalskii. The sequence continues at coordinate 39,876,027 of NC_091840.1, forward strand.
GAAGGCCACAAGCCAAGAATGTGGGCAGCTTCTAGAACCTGGAAAAGATGCAAAAACAGGTTCTCCCTCAGAGCCTCCAGAAAGTGACAGCCCTGCTGGCACCTTGATTTTTAGCCCAGTGAGACCTATTTCAAACTGCTCACCTCCAGGACTGTATGAGAATAAATTTGTATTGTTTTAAGCCACTAAGTTTGTGGTAATCTGCTATAGCAACAATAGGAAACTAATCCAGCAGGGCTTAGATGAAGGAAGAAAATGGCATTACTTTTCATCGTGGGAGCCAGCATGATAAATATATATTTAGAGCTTCCTGTTTAGATGTTGAAAACTCTTATTCTATTCAAAATGCAAATAAATGCACACTCTTCTCATCTCTCCTAGTTCTTAAATTATTTACTACTCCTTTTCCCCTCCTGCCCTCGCTGGAGCTCCAAACTGCCTAATTTAACTACAAAGGACTCTCTCTCTTAATTAAAGTGCATCTGTGTGTCTGAAAGATGATAGATCCAGCGAAGGGAAGGGAAGTCTTCACACTGGTAAGGAGGATACAGTTGACCTCGTTGGTTCATCCAGTGATCATTTGTTTTCTTCAGTGTGCCAGGATCTATGCCAAGCCCAGTTTTATGTTGAAAAGGAGTTACGGTGTAATGCGTGGTACAGAACTTAATTGGCACAGAGGGAAGGATTTCTTGCTAGGCTTTTTCTTAGAGTCGCTGACGCCTACAGGTGGTTTTATAACTTCTCAACTTAAATTTTTTTTTTTTATTTTTTTATTGCAGTAACATTGGATTATAACATTATATAGCTTTCAGATGTACATCGTAATATATTTCGAATTCTGTGTAGATTACATCATGTTCACCACCCAAAAGTTATAGTCTGTCACCTCACGTGTCAGCCTAGTCACCCCTTCCCCCCAACTCCTTCCCCTATGGTCACCACCAATCCAATCTCCATTGCTGTGTGTTTGTTTGTCATTGTTACTATCTTCTACTTCTGAGTGAGATCATGCAGTATTTGACTTTCTCCCTCTGACTTATATCTCAACTATTTTAAAAGAAATAAGGAAAACCCTACTCTGAAGGACCACAGCCTAGTGGGTGAGGTAACTCTGAATGCCAGACAGAGAGACAGCAATATCGGCACAGTCTGGGCTGCTCTCAAGGTCACCCACGGGTGTTATTGTGTCCTAAAACTGACTCACAGAAACCAGACCAACTTCTGATACAACTGCCTAATGATTTTACCAGGGTATTACTGCTATCTTAGTAGTTCCGGTAGTTGCTTTTTTTTTAAATTTAGTTTTTATTGAGTTAATGATAGGTTACAATCTTGTGAAATTTCAGTTCTACAATATTGTCTGTCATTCGTGTTGTAGGTGCACCCCTTCACCCTTTGTGCCTACCCCCCACCCCACCTTTCCCCTGAAGCCACTAATCTGTTATCTTTGTCCACATGTTTAAATTCCTCATATGACTATAGTCATACAGTGATTGTCCTTCTCTATCTGGCTTATTTCACTTAACATAATTCCCTCAACGTCCATCCATGTTGTTGGAAATGGGACGATTTTGTTCTTTTTTATGGCTGAGTAGTATTCCATTGTGTATATATATACACCACATCTTTTTTATCCAATCACCAGTTGATGGGCACTCACGTTGCTTCCACGTCTTGGCTATTGTAAATAATGCTGCAATGAACATTGGGGTGCATGGGATTTTTGGAATTGCTGACTTCAAGCTCTTTGGTTAGATACCCAGTAGTGGGATAGCTGGATCGTATGGTAGTTCTATTTTTAATTTTTTGAGGAATCTCCATACTGTTTTCCACAGTGGCTGCACAAGTTTGCATTCCCATCAGCAGTATGTGAGGGTTCCTTTTTCTCCACAACCTCTCCAACACTTGTTATTATTTGTTATAGTTATTTTTGTTATTCTAATGGGTGTAAGGTGATATCTTAGTGTAGTTTTGATTTGCATTTCCCTGATGATCAGTGATGATGAACATCTTTTCATGTGCCTGTTGGCCATCTCTATATCTTCTTTGGAGAAATGTCTGTTCATGTCTCCTGCACATTTTTTGATCGGGTTGTTTGAATTTTTGTTGTTGAGTTGTGTGAGTTCTTTATATATTATGGATATTAAGCCTTTATTGGATGTATGACTTGCAAATATTTTTTCCCAGTTAGTGGGTTGTTTTTTTATTTCAGTCCTGTTTTCCTTTGCCTTGAAGAAGCTCTTTAGTCTGATGAAGTCCCGTTTGTTTATTCTTTCTATTGTTTCCCTTGTCTGAGAAGACATGGTGTCCAAAAAGATCCTTTTAATACTGATGTCAAAGAGTGTACTGCCTACATTTTCTTCTAGAAGCCTTAATGGTTTCAGATCTCAGCTTTAGGTCTTTGATCCATTTTGAGTTTATTTTTGTGAATGGTGAAAAACAATGGTCAATTTTCGTTCTTTTACATGTGGCTTTCCAGTTTTCCCAGCACCGTTTGTTGAAAAGACTTTCTTTTCTCCATTGTAGGCCCTCAGCTCCTTTGTCGAAGGTTAGCTGTCCATAGATGTGTGGTTCTATTTCTGGGCTTTCAATTCTGTTCCATTGATCTGTGCACCTGTTTTTGTACCAGTACCATGCTGTTTTGATTACTGTAGCTTTGTAGTATGTTTTGAAGTCAGGGATTGTGATGCCTCCATCTGTGTTCTTTTTTCTCAGGATTGCTTTAGAAATTCGGGGTCTTTTGTTGCCCCATATGAATGTTAGGATTCTTTGTTCTGTTTTTGTAAAGAATGTCATTGGGATTCTGATTGGGATGGCATTGAATCTGTAGATTGCTTTAGGTAGAATGGACATTTTAACTATGTTTATTCTTCCAATCCGGGTACATGGAATGTCTTTCCACCTTTTTATGTCGTCATCCATTTCTGTCAGAAAAGCCCTGTAATTCTCATTGTATAAGTCTTTCACTTCCTAGTTAAATTCACCCTGAGGTATTTTATTCTTTTTGTTGCAATTGTGAATGGTATTGTGTTCTTGAGTTCTTTTTCTGTTAGTTCGTTATTAGAGTATAGAAATGCTACTGATTTATGTAAATTGATTTTATACCCTGCAACTTTGCTGAAGTTGTTGATTATTTCTAAAAGTTGTCCAATGGATTCTTTGGGATTTTCTATATATAGGATCATGTCGTCTGCAAACAGTGAGAGTTTCACTTCTTCCCTCCCTATTTGGATTCCTTTTATTCCTTTCTCTTGCCTAATTGCTCTAGCCAAAACCTCCAGTACTGCGTTAAATAAGAGTGGTGATAGAGGGCATCCTTGTCTCGTTCCTGTTTTCAGGGGGATGGGGTTCAATTTTTGCCCATTGAGTATGATGTTGGCTGTGGGTTTGTCATATATGGCCTTTATTATGTTGAGGTAGTTCCCTTCTATCCCCATTTTCTTCAGAGTTTTTATCATAAATGGCTGTTGGATCTTGTCAAGTGCTTTCTCTGCATCTAGTGAGAGGATCATGTGGTTTTTATTCCTCATTTTGTTGATGTGGTGTATCGCGTTGATTGATTTGCAGATGTTGAACCATCCTTGTGTCCCTGGTATGAACCCCACTTGATCATGATGTATGATCCTTTTGATGAATTGCTGAATTTGGGTTGCCAAAGTTTTTTTGAGAATTTTTGCATCTATATTCTTCAGCAGTATTGGCCTGTAGTTCTCCTTTTTCGTGCTGTCCTTGTCAGGCTTTGGTATCAGGGTGATGTTGGCCTCGTAAAATGTGTTAGGAAGTGTTCCATCCTCCCTAATTTTTTGGAATAGCTTGAAAAGGATAGGTATTAAATCCTCTCTGAAAGTGTGGTAGAATTCCCCAGGAAAGCCATCTGGTCCTGGGGTTTTATTCCTTAGGATGCTTTTGAGGACTGTTTCAATCTCTTTCCTTGTGATTGGTCTGTTCAAATTGTGTGCTTCTTCTTGACTAAGCTTTGGGAGATTGTAGGAGTCCAAGAATTTATCCATTTCCTCTAGGTTATCCATTTTGCTGGCATATAGTTTTTCGTAGTCATCTCTTATAATCCATTGTATTTCTGTGGAGTCTGTTGTTATTTCTCCTCTTTCATTTCTGATTTTGTTTACTTGAGCTTTCTCTCTTTTTTTCCTTTGTAAGACTGGCTAGGGGTTTGTCAATTTCATTTATCTTCTCAAAGAACCAGCTCTTTGTTTCATTGATCCTTTCTACTGCCTTTTTTGTTTCATTAGCATTTATTTCTGCTCTGATTTTTATTATTTCTCTCCTTCTGCTGACTTTGAGCTTTGTTTGTTCTTCTTTCTCTAATTCAGTTAGGTGTAGTTTAAGATTGCTTATTTGGGATTTTTCTTGTTTGTTAAGATGTGCCTGTATTGCGATGAATTTTCCTCTTAATACAGCTTTTGCTGTATCCCATATGAGTTGATATGGCATGTTATCATTTTCGTTTGTCTCCAGGTATTTTTTGATTTCTTTAATTTCTTCAATGATCCATTGCTTGTTCAATAACATATTGTTTAGTCTCCACATCCTTGTGCCTTTCTCAGCTTTTTTCTTATAATTAATTTCTAGCTTTATAGCTATATATAGCTATATATATAAAGCTATATATAGCTATATATATAAAGCTATATATAGCTTTATAGTTATGATTGGAGAAGATTCTTGTTGTTATTTCAATTTTTTTAAATTTGTAGAGGCTTGCCTTGTTTCCCAACATATGGTCTACCCTTGAGAATGTTCCTTGCGTGCTTGAGAAGAACACGTATTCTGCTGTTTTTGGATGGATTGTTCTATATATGTCTGCTAAGTCCAACTGTTTTAGCTTTTCGTTTAGCTCCACTGTTTCTTTGCTGATTTTCTGTCTGGATGATCTGTCCATTGATGTAAGTGAGGTGTTGAGATCCCCTACTATTATTGTGTTATTTTTGATATCTACTTTTAGGTTTGTTAATAGTTGCTTTATGAACTTTGGTGCTCCTGTGTTGGGTGCATAGATATTTATAAGCGTTATTTCTTCTTGATGAAGTGTCCCTTTGATCATTATATATTGGCCCTCTATGTCTCTCTTTACCTGCCTTATCTTGAAGTCTGTTTTGTCTGATGTAAGTACTGCAACACCTGCTTTCTTTTGTTTGCTGTTAGCTTGGAGTATTGTCTTCCACCCCTTCACTCTGAACCTGTGTTTGTCCTTGGAGCTGAACTGTGTTTCCTGGAGGCAACAAATTGTTGGATCTTGTTCTTTAATCCATTTTGCCACTCTGTGTCTTTTTATTGGAGAGTTCAATCTGTTTACATTGAGGGTGAGTATTGATGCATGAGGGCTTAATGCTGTCATTCTTTTGCTCATTTTCCGGTTTTCCTGTGTTTCCTTTGTTTCTCACCCTGTGTGTTTTAGCCTACCCATTGACTTCTGCAATTTCTTATGCTGGGTTTCTTAGATTTTTTCCTTATTTATGTTTTGTGTCTCTGTTCTGCTTTTTAGTTTAGTGGCTACCCTGAAGTTTGTATTCAGAATCTCATGTATAACATAGTCCATTTTCTGGTGGTCTCTTACTTACTTAGCCTAGACTGTTTCAGTCCCTTTCCTCCTCCCCTCCTAAAGTATTGTTTTCATCTCTTATTCCAACTTGTGTTGTGAGTTTGTGGTTAGAGTGATAAGATTTGGTGATTTACTTCCCTTTATCCTAATGCTATAGTTGAATATTTGCTATCCTATTCTGATTCTATCTGTTTGTCTCCCTACTCTGTTTTGTGACCCCTTTCTCCCTTTTTATCTTTGTTCAGGCATGAGAGCCTTCTTGAGGATTTCTTGTAGTGGAGGTCTTGTGGCTACAAAGTCCCTTAGGTTCTGTTTGTCTGGAAAAGATTTAATTTCTCCCTCATATCTGAAGGATATTTTTGCTGGATAGACTATTCTTGGTTGAAGATTTTTGTCCTTTAAAGTTTTGAATATGTCACTCCAATCTCTGCTAGCTCGTAAAGTTTCTGTAGAGAAATCACTGAAAGTCTGATAGGGGTTCCTTTATGGGTTATTTTCTTCTGTCTTGCTGCCCTGAGTATTCTTTCTTTGTCCTTCATTTTTGCCATTTTTACTACTACATGCCTTGTAGTAGGTCTTTTTACATTGACAAATCTAGGAGATCTGAAAGCTTCCTCCACACACATTTCTCTCTCAATCCCTAGATTTGGGAAGTTCTCTTCTATTATTTCATTGAGCACACTTTCTGATCCATTTTCCTTTTCCACACCCTCAGGAATTCCGATTATTCTTAAGTTGCATTTTCTCATTGAGTCAGCTATTTTTCGGAGATTTTCTTCAGTTTTTTTTAATTCTTAGTTCTCTTTTTCCTCAGTCTGGAGCCATTCAGCCTGTCTATCTTCAATTATGCTAATTTGCTCCTCTGTGATGTCTACACAGGCATTCAGGGAATCTGTATTCTGTTTTATCTGATGCATTGTATTTTTCATCTCTAGTATTTCTGATTGATTGTTCTTTATAGTTTCAATCTCTTTTGTGAAGTAACTCCAGAACTCGTTGACTTCTTTCTCTGTATTTCCCTTTACCTCATTGAGTATTTGGATGATAGCTATTTTGAACTCATTTTCAGTTAGTTTGCCTATTTCAAAGTCCTCAGGACATACTTCTGTGTTTTTATTGTTTTCCTTGTGGACTGGAGCTTTTATAAATTGCTGGATGGTAGAGGAGCAGTTTTTGCGCGTGATGCTATTATTCGGTTGCAGTTACAGCCTGTCACCACTAGATGGGGGTCGAGAGCCACGCGTTCTGAGCCCTGCGCCTTCAGCTGGTGGTGTGCAGCACGGGTTGGGGGAGGAGGGGCACTTTCTCTCATCCTCCAACCTGGATTCCAATCAGCTCTCACTCTCTGGTTTCCCAGGGCCCTGGTTTGATGGGGTCGCCCCACGGGAAAGCTTTCCCCTGTTAGCGGGTTTCCACTGCACTGGTGGTGGGAGTCCTGGATGATCCTGTGGACGCGCGGCCCCTCCCCGGCTCCTTCCCTCACCAGCACAGTGATCCCAGTCTCTAGGGGAGAGAGCGAAGTTCTCTCTTACCCTGTTCCAGCTCCTCCAAGGGCGGCTCCAGCCTCTCTGCCCTCCATCGTTTGGCTGCTATGGGTCTCTGACAATTTCTGTTATTATGATCCTTTTTTTGGTTGGAAAGCAGTTGGTCCTTTTGGGTGTAGTTTGGAGGGGAGAGAGTCCCGGGTGAGCTCACTCCACCATGTCACTGATGTCCCTGGTAGTTGCCTTTTCCTCAACTCGTAAATTTTAATCTCTTTTTCAAAAGCACTAACTAATGCAATAGTAATAATAATAATGGCTGACAGTTATGGAGCACCAATTGCGTACCAGGACTGTGCTTAATATTTTGCATTCTTTGTCACAGTTCATCTTTACCACAGCTCCTGCATCTTTATTAAATTACTCCTCCTGTTACTTTTTAACCATGTTTCCATAAATACACAAAAACTCAATGTTTACCTATCCCTATAATTTACTCCCTGGTATTATCCCCTTTCTGCGATTCCTGATGAATCCTGAAATACACTAAAACAAAATTTTACCTGAGTGCATGAGAACTTCCAACCTTAAGTTGAAGGGAAAGGGAGAGTAACTACTTTATTCACAAATATATGCCTCAGAAATTAGAGGCACAGAGCTTAATTTGACACAGTTAACACTAATTACATGTTAGTGTCCTTAATCTGGGATTTTTCTCCGGTGAAACTTATCATGTGCTGATTTATTTCTTTAGGAACCATACTACGTACGTTGCATCAAACCCAATGACAAGAAATCCCCACAGATCTTCGATGATGAACGCTGCCGGCATCAAGTAGAGTATCTTGGACTCCTGGAAAATGTGAGGGTGCGTCGTGCAGGCTTTGCCTTCCGCCAGACGTACGAGAAGTTTCTTCACAGGTGAGAAGACACTAAACAAAGAAAGCTGATAGCACACTGAGAGTTACGTTGTCCTCCCCATGTGTGACAATGCATCAGCATGTATTAGGCAATCTAAATATTTGTAGGATGAACGAAAGAACGGAGGAAATTTCAAATATGAAAGACTTTCCCAGAATCAGCAGAAAAAGTCTCCTTGAGGTCATGGTTTATGGACCATAGAAAAAAGTTCGTTCTTTAGGGGAAAACTGTGGGCATTGTAGTATAGTAGAAAGAACAAGGATTCGGAATCACTCTGGGTTGGATCCTGGCTGTGCCACTCATTTGCTGCATAATCTTGGGCCAGAAATTTAACTTCTTTGATTCTGTTTATGTGTTTTTAAAATGAATATAGTAACACTTGCTTCATAAGGCTGTTGTGAGGATTAAATTAACGTAAGGAAAAAGCCTAAGTGCCTAACATATCATTGTGTTCAATTAATGCTGCTTATCATTACAGATATTAGTAATTATAATAATAAAAAAATATTAAATAGTCAGTCATGGAGGCCCTGAAATTAGTCTACCTGGTTTGAATCCTGGCTTTGTCATTTCTTAGCTTTGAGACCTTGAGCACATCATATAACCTTTCCATGCTTCAGTTTACTCATGCGTCAAATGGGGATAATAATAGTAACTACTTTGTAGGGTTTCTGGAGCACTAAATGAGATAATGGATTTAAGCACTTAGAATAGTACCTGGCATATAGAAATCACTCAATAAATGTTAAGATATCATTGCTATTGTTATTTATTGCTAATAATGATCATGATAGTTGACATGGGGCTCATAAGAATAATGTTTTAAATTCTACCTGTTTATTTATCTAAAAATATCTATTGAACATTTCCTATGTTCTAGACTACAAATTCCACAAAAATATGAATAAATAAATACATGAAATATTGGACGATCAGAAGAATCTCTGAGATAATAATGACAGGAAGTAACCAGACATTCAGAGATCAGAGAAAAGAGCAGGTGGGGCAGAGGGACCAGGAGTGTAAAGGCTCTATTACAGTAATAAATGTGGCATTTTAAGAGCCAAACATTGTCCAGTGTGGCTGGAGGATGCTGAGTGACAAGGCAGTGGTGTGAGATGAGATCAGAGAGATGGACAGGGGCCAGATCATGTTGAAATTTGTATCCAGACTAAACAGTTTATATTTCAGCTAACTGTGGTAGAAAACTATTGGTGGGTTTTAAGCAGGGAGCAACACAGTCTTGTGGATGTTTTAAGAGATCACTGTGGTTGTCGTATGAGTAGAAAGCAAAGAGACAGTTAGGGATGCTGTTGCAGGAATCCAGGAGAGAAGGCTTAGTGATAGTGCCTTACACAGGGATTATTATAGATCTGAGTAGGAAACAGATACAGGATATGTTTGGGGGGAGCGTTGACAAGACTTGCTCATGGATTGGCTAGACGAGAGAGGAGTAGAGAGGAATGAAGGATGACACGCAAATTTCGGCTTGAGCATCTTGGTGAGCATGGTACTATCTGCTGAGATGAGGAAGATGAGGTAAGAGAAGTTTAAAGAGGAGGGCGTGGAACAGGGGCAAAGATGGAATCGAGATTTGTCTTTTGACTGAGTTAGGTTTGAAATGCCTGCTAAACATCTAGATAGAAATATCAAGCTATTAGATAAATATATCTGGAGTTCGGGAAGAAGTCTAGGCTGAAGATAGAGATTTTGGAGTCGTTAGTGTATAGATTATATATAAAGTCCTGGAACAGGATAAAAAAGAGGAGGAGGCCAATGCCAACATGTAGATTTGTGGTCTGACATAAAGGAACCAGCAAAGAGAAGAGAAGGAGCGACCAGTGACATAGAAGACATATCAGAAGAGGGTTGTCACAGAAGCCAAGAGAAGATGGCATTTCAAGAAGAAAAGTGTGGTTACCATATCAAAGGTTACTGTGCCATCAAGTAGGATAAAAGCAGAAGGTTAATTAACCATTAGATTTGGCAACATAGAAGTCGAAGGAGAAAGGACTGGGCAGAGCTCAATTTGAGCAGGATGGGAAAGTGAAGAGAGGAGTTGGATACCTGTAGACAACTCAAGAATTTATGCTCTGATTAAGAGCAGAGAAAAATGACAGCAATAGCTGGGGTGGATGTGAGGTCAGGAGATACTAGAAAATGTTCATATGCAGGTGGAGATGATTTAGAACAGAGGGAGAAGCCAGTGACACCGGAGGGTGGGAGCTAATTGTAATAATAACATCCTTGAGAAGGCAAGGGATGGAATCCCAAGCACAAGGGTAAGGTTTGTCAGCTTGAGATAGGAGCAGAGAGACCACCCCCAGCAACAGGACAAAAGGCGGAGAATATGAATACAGATGCGGGGAGCCTCCAAGGTTGCTGATGGAAGATGAAGATATTCCTATCTGACTGCTGCTGTCTCCTCAATAGTCTGAAACAAAGTCATGAGCTGGGAGTGAGGATTAGGAGAGGTGATGGCGGAGGTTTGAGTGGAAATCAGAATCCTCACTTTGGAGAGCAGGAAAGCATAGGTTTGTATAGTACGGTTGCTGACAGGAAGATTTGAGTGCCTGTGTGAGATCTGAGGTTATAAATGTACAGTGAGACCACGTGGCATCATCTGCTTTTCTTCAGTGGTGTCCAGCTATTTGTGTGCAGAAGAGAAGGGGATTGCACTAAATGGAGACTCTTGGAATGAATAAAACTTTATAACATAGTAGCCTTGAAAATTGAAATTTAACTTCCTTTTTTCTTTGAGGAAGATTAGCCCTGAGCTAACTACTGCCAGTTCTCCTGTTTTTTTGCTGAGGAAACCTGGCCCTGAGCTAACATCTGTGGCCATCTTCCTCTATTTATATGTGGAATGCCTACCACAGCGTGGCGTGCCAAGCGGTGCCCATGTCTGCACCCGGGATCTGAACCAGCAAACCCCGGGCTCCTGAGAAGTGGAACATGTGAGCTTAACTGCTGCACCACCAGCCGGCCCCAAAATTTAATTTCATATTGATCAAAAGGTTATGCTCAAAACTGAGCATTTTCCTTATTGAAATCACACCATTCTTAAAATTTAGTCTCTCTTTTCTTATTGAGGCTATATAGTGGGAATGTTTTCATGAGTAGAGATGTGTTTATTCTGAGTCTTGATTTCAAACAGTGTCAAATTATATTAATAGAAAAATTGCTAGTCCCTGTTACTACTCTTAGAATTCCATTAATTACTCTATCATAGAATTTGTTTTGGCATTGTTACCTATAGAAAATCAGCAGAAGTTACATATTAGAATGAGCAGGGCGGGAATGGGTAACTATAGGATAAGGCTGAACTAAAAATATATTTATCTAACTAAAAGTATGGTAGCATGCAACAAAGTGGAAGCCATGGAGAGTAACTGAAGTAAGAGAACCATAAGGAAGCTTGGGAGGGACAAAGAGTTTTCCCACTGCATATCTTCACCTACTTTTAATCTCTTTTGGACTTATTTTACTTTCAACTCAAAGTGTTTTGGTGTGTTTTTTGGCGTGGAAGACATGCTGTAACGATTGGATTATATTTTCTAATATTCATGTAAAAACAGATTAAAAAGAACCTATGAATTTCAGATGTGGTGGTCTTAGTGGAACAAGCTTAAGTCTCCCATTCCCACTCCAGAACATACCCATATAATGTAAAATATGTATATTTAAGGCCAGGTAAATGCACAGCTACACCATAGAATCAAAAGGGGGATTCTCAGTGAACTTTGAAAATGTGAGTCACTCCTGAATATGATATGAAGCAGATGCGAATACCAAGAAGGAAGTCGGGGTTGCAGTTTGAAGGATAGTCTGCCTTGTGAGGCTGGATCTGCCATTCAGGAAGCCGTCACAGCTGCTGTGCTGGAATTCACCACAGCTGCAGCACCCGGAGGCTGCCATAATGGCCAGGACAAGTAAGCACCTCAGCACCTGCAAGGGGGACTTGTAGGCATAATGACCAAGACCCAGGAGGCAAAAGTAACCCCTTTACAAGAGGCTGACAAAGAACCAGATGTACACAGAAGGACTCTGGGGAGGGAGATGAGATGACAGTTAAACATCTGAGAAAGATCAGATGATGCAAAAGAGACAGTAAGCTCAACAAATGGAAACCTGACCCCTAAGGAACCAGAGCAAGGAGTAAAGGCATTAGAATAAGCCGTTTAATATTTTCAGGGAGATAAAGGAGAGAATTGTGGTCCTAAAATAGGAATATGAAGTTAGAAACAGGTAATTATTAAAAAGAACTAGTTAGAAATTTAGAAAATGAAGATCAAATTAAGCACAACTAAAGAGTGAATTGTCCATCAATGGGAGAGGGGGTCAACAAGCTTGTAGTATAATCATACGGTGGTTACTGATCTGCATTAAAGAGAATGAATGACTGATAAAACACCAACATGGATGTGAAAAAAGATGGTCATAAAAGAGTACATACTTTATGCTGCCATTTATATGACATTCCAGAACAGACAGGAATCAGAAGAGTGGTTAGCTCTGGGTTGGCACATTGACTGGAAAAGGGGAGGGGCTGGGGGAACTCTCTGAGATCGTGGAGATAATCTGAGTCTTGACTGAGGTGTCAGTTTCATGCATGTATACATTTTTGAAAACTTACTGAATCGCATACTTAAATGTGTGCATTTTCCTATATGTAAATTTTACAAATAAAAAAATTTTTTCTTTAACTAACCTTTTCTAAAAAGCAAATTAGTGAGCTGGAAGATCAGGCTGAAGACTTTTTCCAGACTTCTTCAAAAGAAAAAGAGCTGGGGAGTAATAAAAAAAAGGTTGAGCAGTATGTATGTAAGTTTGATCCAGGAGTGTTAAAACCCATCCAACTGGAGCACGAGAAGGGAAGAAGAGAGAGAATAAACAAACAGTGGCTAGGAATTTTTCTGAACCAAAAAAAAAGACAAATCTTCAGATTGAAAAAAAACACTGAGTGTGAAACATATAAGTTTTTTTTAAACAAAACTTAAGTACATCGCGTTAACTTTTAGAATGTTAGAGATAAAGAAAAATACTTAGTTATCCCAAGAAAAAAGGCAAACTGCCTACAAGGGATGAGGATGATACTGAATCAGACTTCTCATCAGCAACAGTGGATGCAAATAGACAAAGGAGCAGGATCTGCATGGTGAAGGGAAATGAACTTTATGCTTAGAATTTTATTCCATGCCAAATTATCATTTAAGAGTGGAGCAAAATGGAAACATTTCCCAACATATATAGGCTCAGAATGTTTACTATTCACAGACCCTTTAAGGGGAAAAAAAGAAATCTTTAGTAGTAATCTGGAGCAAAAGTTAAAATGGGAATGAGAGCATAGAGAAGTAAAGAATTTTGTACTGGTTATGGGAAGGCTGTAGATGATAATTAACTAGACGGGGAAAAAGTGTATATTTTCCTATAAATATATAATTTTTATATTAAAATTTTCAGGACAATAATAATAAAAGTAGTTAATATTGTAAAGTGTTCACTGTACATACCAGGCACTGTTTTAAGCAGTCTACCTGAAGTAAGCCACTGAGCTGACAACCACATGGAGGCATGGAGACGTGACAGGAGAGTATGTTACCCCCATTTTATGCAGATGAGGAAACTGAAGCACAGAAAAGCTCAGGTCACATAGCCAAGAAGCAATGGATTCTTATTTGAACTCAAGCAGTTGGTTCCTGAGCCTACAATCTTTACCAGTGTATTACCTCACAACTGAATGTGTGGCTTTCAAATCAAAGGAAAAAATAAAATGGAACAAAGAAAACTCACTCTGTCCCAGAGAAAACAAGGTAGAAAGCAGCAACGAGAAAGCACACCTAATAGAAAATATAAGAAGTTGAGAAAATTGAGGCTTATTAATAATCACAATAAATGTATTAAACTTACCTTTTAAAAGAACTGTGGAAAGACTGAAGCCTGTCTAAATGATGATTATCTAAGTCAAGATCAGGTTCTCGCTAGAATCTTCTAGGAAGAGTGCTGGATGAGATGGTGGGGTGTGCATCTGGGAAATTAGCCTGTTCCTACTCTTCAGACTGTGTTTATCTTCTGCTTTACATAAAATGTGTTTGTCCAAATTGAGAAATTGACATTTGATTTCGTTGTCATACTAATTGAACTAATTAACAGTGGGACGTAGAGTGGGATAGAAGGTGTGCAGGACATTGGACTAATGTTTCCAGCGACAGTGGGAGACAAAGTAATGTTTTCCACAGTGAATTTTTGCTTTCAGATTCTGCAGCTTTTTTTGTAAGCTCGGTTTGAACCTAAATTTTTACTTGTCAGTTTTCTTTATTTTCATTCTTTTATTGAAAAAGAGAGAGAAGGATTTTAAATGTCCTATTAACCTTAAAAGCTGCTGAAGTCTTTCAGGGAGGTAAAGCTAGTCAGAAAGCAGATGAGTTTGGCTTCACAATTCACAGGTTCAGGGTGATTTGCTGGAGAACTGGGGTCGTGCCCATTACCATCAGGAATAAAGGAAGAGCACCTTCATCCTGATGTGTTAGCTGAGCAGTGTAACAGTGGAATTTCCTCCAGTTTCTGCAGCATGCCTCAAACTTCAAACACACATCATTACTGCCCCTCTTATGGCCCAAATGTTGACTCTTATTCTAGTTTTATAGTGAATTTGGAAGGTTTCTGGGTTTGTTTCCTTTTTTCACGTGACATTATGTAAAATTACCTCTTTCTTCACATTAGAACTCTTTCATTTGGTTTCTATTTTTGTCCCTATCTGGCAAGTGAGTAAGCTTTTAAATGTATTTCCTTGCATTCTTTCATTCATTCAACAAATATCTGTTGCCTCGTAGTGTAGCAGGCAACACAGTAGATACATGGTATATAGCGGGGAGCAAAACAAAGCCCCTGCCTTCATGGTACCCACAGAGCAGTGAGGGAGACTGACATTAAACAGATAAACCCACAAATCAATGTGATTACACACTGTGGTGAATCGTGTGGGGAAAAAACACAGTTGGCTGCCTTAGGAATAGTGGAGGTAAGGGTTGATGGTTGATGAAGGAAGATCAAGACAAGACTAGAGGATAAGAAAGAGCCAGCCTGTCAAGGAGTAGGTTAAAAAGTATTCCAGGCCATGGGAACAGCATATGCAAAGGCTCTAAAGCAAGAAAGAGGCAACCACATTATAGGACCTTAAAGAAGGCCAAGATGATTGGAATATAGTGATGGAGAAGGACAGCAGGAAGAGAGAAAAATGATGTAAGCCGTTTTAGAAAACAACTCTGGCTGCTGAGTTTACAGAATGGATTGGAGAGGAAATGGAAAACATTTCAAGAGTCTATTGTAGTGAACTTGATGTGGCTTGGATTAGGATTGTGGCAGTAAAGATGAGAATAGTTGAATGTTAAATATATTTTGGAGGTGGAGTCAGTAGGACTTGACTAAGGATTAGAAGGAATGATACAGAAGAGAAGGGATCAAATATGATTCCCAGAATTCTGGCTATAGTAACTGAGGACATTGAAGTGGGAAAGACTGTAAGAGAAGTTTGAGATGCCTTCAAGATCTGTGTAGGCTTTGGATAGGTGAGTCTGAAGCTCAGAACTGAGAGCTGGGCTGGGGATGATAAATTCATGAATTGAAAAATAAAGTGGATGGAATAGGTGAGGTGACATGGGGAGGTGTACATGGAGAAAAGAGGGCCTGATATGAGCCCTGGGGCACTCCAGCATTTGAGGGGTCCAGTAATGGAGGAACAGTAGCCAGAAAATGAGATTGAGAAGAAATATCTAGAAAGACAGAAGGAAGCCAGGGAGAGTGTGCTGTCATGAAAGCTAGGAAAAGAGAGCTTTGTCAAGAGGAAAGGGTCAGAAGCCACTTAGATATATATTCTCTTAACCAGAAATGGGTAAAGCCCTATGAGGAAAACTTAAAGATTCCTGAAAGGAGCAAAAATAAACTTGAACAAATGGAAAGATATTCCTTGTTCTTGGATAGGACACCTCAACATCATGAATAAGTTTAATGAATTTAACATGGGAACCCAATAAAAATACCGGCAAGGATTTGTTTGTTTTGTGATTGTTTTTCCCTGGAACTATACAAATTGATTTTGAAGTTCATATGGGAAAATAAACAGGGAGAAATAGCTAGAAAGACCTTTAAAAAAAAAAAAAAAGAATGAGGAGAGACCACTAGATATTAAAATAAATTTATAACGTCTATAATTAAAACCCAGTGGTACCAGTGCACAGATGGACAGATAGAGCAATGAAACAGACCAGAAAGCCCAGAAATGAACTGAAGTACATATGAAAATTTTGTATGTGATAAAAATGGCATATTAAGTCACAGGGAGAAAGACAAACATTTTAGTAAATAATGTCAGAAATAGCCTTTTGTCAAAAGGTAAAAGTGGATCCATACCTCATACCGTATACTAAAACTCTAAATCGAGCAGAGATCTCAATGTAAAAAATGAAAACATGCAAGTACTAGAAAAGCACATAGGTGAATTACTCTGTAATTACTCTCACTGTGACGTAAAATTCAGATGCAATACATGAAAAACATTACTAAATTTGACTGCATGATTTAACAACTTTGCATGGGTGAAAAAGCATTGTGGTAGGCAGCCTTCCAAGCTGGGCAGTGATCCCCACCTCCTGGTGTTCATGCCCTGCATAATCCCCCTCCCCTAAGTGTGGCCTGAGCCTAGTGATTTGCTTCTAGCAAAATGGAATATGGCAAAAGTGATGGGATGTCACTTGTGAGATTAGGCTACAAATGGCTTTGACTCTGTGACTTCCATCTTGCTCACGTCCACACTCTCAAGAAGAAGCTGTTGTGTAGTGAGCTGCCCTATGAGAGGCCCACAAGGCAAGGAAGGAATTGTTAGCTGCCTGTATGTGGAAATGCAACTGATTTTTGTGTATTGATCTTATATACAGAACACTGCTTAGTTTCCTCTTAGTTATAATGGTTATCTGAAGATCCACTTGATTTCCTTTGAAGCGAGTCATATTGTTCATAAGTAAGGTTAGTTTTGCCCCTTCATCATTCATTTTCCAGTTTATTTATTAGCTCATTATGCTAGCTAGAAAAGCTTTGATAGAAGCATCCTTGTCTTCTTTCTGTTTATAAAGAGAAAGTTTCCAAGGTTCCGCTTTTATGAAGGATATTTGCTGTAAGTTTTTGGTAAATAGCCTTTGTTAGATTAAGGAAGTACCCTTCTATCCCTAGTCTGGGAAGAGTTATTATGAGCATTGTAACTTCTTGAAGCTTTTTCTACATCTCTTATCAGGCTAATGAAATTCAGTTCTATTCCTAGTTTTAGAAGACTTGTTTTTTTTCTTTCTATGAAGTGTCTTGAATTTTCTTGAATAGTCTTTCTGCATCTGTTGAGACCATTTGATTTTTCTCTCTTAATCTGGGTCCTGTTCTTTTTTCACCCAGGTACAAGATGATCTCTGAATTCACGTGGCCCAACCATGACCTCCCTTCAGACAAAGAGGCTGTCAAGAAACTGATTGAACGTTGTGGTTTTCAGGATGATGTAGCTTATGGGAAGACAAAAATTTTCATTCGGACACCCCGAACATTGTTTACCTTGGAAGAACTCCGTGCCCAGATGCTCGTAAGGATTGTCCTCTTTCTGCAAAAGGTAATTTTATATTTTATATATGAGGATAAGGATTTGTTTTTATGTTCTTAAAAATTTGTTGAATTTTTTCCTTGATTCAAGAGATGTTCACGGTAGTATATTTTTTGGTATCTACACACATCTTAGAATGCTTTCTGTTGCCTTCACATGTGGAAAACTTATTTGGCTCCCTGAACTCAAAATTATTTTATCCTCAATACTCTGAAGACATTTTGTCTTCTGGAATTTAAAGTTGGAGAGATGTCTGAACCATCCTACTTTTGGTCTCTTGTAGTTAACTGAGTTTTTTCCCTCAGCTTAACTGCATAAAGGACTTTTTTTTAATCTTGTAATTCAAAAGTTTTGCCAACTTCCCTCACCCATTATTACCCACCACCAGCCCTTGACAGGTGTGGAGTACTGACTTGATGCTCATTACATCATGGAACCCGTCATCGTTGGTCTGTGCAGGGCCCCCTTCTCATTTCATTCGCTCATTCATATATTTCTTTTTATCTCCCATAGCCATTTCCATGCCTTCTAAATGAACCATTTTTATGTAAAAAATTATATGTGAACATAAAAAGCAATCATGTGCCTCTGTGACAATGTCCTTAGGATATATGCCAGGAGAAAATTTGCTGAGTCACAGGTTATAAGTAGTGCCAGATTCTTCTCCAGAATGACTCTGCCAGTTTGCAGCACCACCAGCTGTACGTGGGGGTTACTGTGTGCCCACATCCTTACCAGTATCATCCAGCTACCTAAGGTTTGCTGGACTAATAGGTAGAATGATATCTCATTATTGTTTACTTTATCTTTCTCTGATTACCATTGAATTTGAATCTCATTAAACTCTTGTTTCCTTTTTGGGTTTTCCTGTAAATTGCCCATTCATATCCTTTGTTTATTTTTCTAATGAAGTTGGTATCATTTTCTTGTTGATTAGCAGGAATTCCTTGAATATTTTAGACAATCTCTTATTCACTTGAGACATTATAAATATCTCTTATTCTGTAGGCATTCTAATGAACTTTGTCCGTAATATGCTTTGTTGGAGAGAATCCTTAATTTTGACAAATTCTTCAATTTTTTGCTTTTTACTTTTTGCTTTGGAATTTTGTTTAATTGAGAGGGCTTTCCTTGTCTCTAGGTCACAAAGATACTATCCTATATTTTCTATGAACTGTATAGTTTTACATTTCACATTTAGGTCTTTAGTCCATCTAGAATCCACCTGTTGTATGGTGTATATAGGAATCCAGTTTCATTTTCTTCTACGTGGTGACTCAGTTTTCTCAATACCATCTACTGAAAAATCTCTCCTTTCCCCATTGGTTTGTGGTGCCACTTTTATTATATATTAAGTTTATATGTATCTGTGTATACACACTTTCTGAGTGCTCCATTCTGTTCCATTTTTGTATCTGCCTGTTTTTGCACTATCGCCACACAGTTTTTATTGTAATACATCTTAGTTTATGGTAGAATAAATGCATCTTCTCTACTCTTCTTTATTAAGGACGATTAACCTATATACAGACCTTTATTCTGCAATATAAATTTTAATGTGTGTTTATTATGTTCATTAAATTCAACAATAATTTTTATTAGAATTGCATTTAATTTATGCATTAATTTGAAGGATTAACATTTTTACAATATTAAATCATCTTAAGTATATAGAATAGGCTTATTTACATCATTTCGTTGACCATTAGAATTATAGAGGCCCTATGAATTCATGGTTAATGCCTAGATATTTTATTGGTTTTGTTAATGCTGTGAATTTTTTTTATTATACATATTTTCTACATGGCAGTGTTCGTACAGAGAAAGAATATTAGCTTATGTTTGTTTATCTGTATTCAGAATGAAACCCTTCTTCATTCATATTTGTTGATTCTGTTAGTTTTTTTGGGTAAATGATTATATCTTGTGCAAATAATGAAAGTTTTCTCTTCCCTTCCAATTGCCAAGATGTTCCTAAGTGTTGGTCTATTTCATTTATTTTGCATAGAACTCAGAAAAACTTACGGAGTGAAGTACTAAATTCTCTCTCATCCTAAAACAGTTTCCTTCTATTAATTGTTTTTTTCTATTGCTTTTCCTCAGTTCTGTTATCTTTCTCAGGACTGCTTGTAAATTTGCAAGTTGGATATCGGTTTCCTGACTGCCGTAGTAAATTATTTTCATGCATTGGTTCTTCTGTATATTCAGATCCTTTCTCTTGATCTTCAACACTTGGTGGTGGTGGTGTTTTTGCAGATCTGGTACTTTGTTTTCTTTCTTTATACCTATCGAAGGATTGACTCAGGTTCAGGGTTTGGCCCTGAACCAGGGTCACCATACCTCTCAGTTTGTTTGGGACAGTCCTGATTTATGACTCTTGTCTGTTGTAACTATTAGTAGTACCCTTTCACTCTCAAGTGTCCCAGTATGGATAATAAACTGTTTGGTCAGCCTACCCTGAACTCACATTCTGTCCGCTTGGTGACTTATAGAATTCTCTTCTTAAATCTTTACACTTGTCAGTGTCCTGCAGACTTTAGTCTGTTACAGCTCTGCTAGTCAAACATAGGGGCCCGCCCAGGCCCGTGCGCCCAGCTCGTACATAAACACGTGTGTGTACCTACTCTGACTCTTCCTTTCTCAGTCTTCTCTACAGCACCTCTGCTTTCTTTCTGGTGAGAAATTACGATTTCTACCTAGAAAAAAAGAGATTCTCAAGGAGAAAGGATGGCTGCGTCGCAAACCATCACCCATGCCACGGAGGGAAGGCTGTCCAGGCTTCCCTGTGATGTAGATCTTGCATTTCTTAACCATAAGGCCGTGGGGTAGGGAATAAAGATCCTCCTCCCAATTCCCAGGCAGACCATTCTAGGGTACCATATATGATCTACTGATTGTGTTCTTTAAACCAACTCCACAGACCATAAAATTTCTCTCAGCTTCTGAGAATAGGTCATCAGTCACCTAACTTTTCATGTGATGTGTGTTTCATTTTTTCTGTATTCTTATAGGAATGTAATGGGAAGTTAGGAGAGGCAACATCAGGAGATGCTATTTTAAACAAATTTCCAACAATTGCTTTTTATTTCCTTTTCAAATAAAATAGTTTTATCTTTTTTTCTGATTATGTAATTAAAGTATGCTCATTGTAAAAACAAATTCAAACCATACAAAAAAGTATAAGGGGAACCATGGAAAATCACCTAAAATCCCCCCATGCAGAGGTAACACCATTAACATTGTGGTGCACATCCTCTCTAATCTCTTTCTGTGCACATATGCAAGCCTGTGCACTGTAATATAAGTGAGACCATAGTTCATATCATAATTTTTATAAGCACCTTTCTCCTTTTTTACAACATTTTGATACTCGTTTTCCCACATTTCCCTTCTCTGCCCACATCTCCTCTCCACCCCCTGTGTCAAGGGGCCCCAAGACCGTTTCCAGTTTCCATGATTCACTAAAAGGACTCACAGGACTCAGCACATAGTTGTACTAATGAGTAAAATTTATTACAACAAGGGGATACCAAAAAAATCAGCAAAGGGAAAAGGCACAGGGGGTACAGTGCAGAGGAAACCAGGCGCGAGCTTCTGAGAGTCTGCTCCATGTGGAGTTGCACAGGATCTGCTTAGTTCCTCCAGCAATGAACTGTGACAACGCCTGCCAAGTGTTGTGCACCAGGGAAGCTCATTGGAGACTCAGTGCCCAAAGTTTGTACTGGGGACTGGTTACCTAGGCGCCCTCTGCCCAGCATATACCCAAATCCAAGACTCCCAGAAGAAAATCAGGTATTCAGCATAAATCACATTGTACAAGCAGTTTAAGCATGTCAGGCCACTCTTATCATTTGGGGAAGGTTTTATATCAGTGTAGGGAACTGTTTACCAGCCAAGTTCTCAGACACCAGCCAAGGGCCAACCTCAGAAGCCCTTCTAAAGATAGCAGTCTCAGGCCTGCTATCTTAACTCCTTTCTGGACGCCCCCACAGTCTTCCTAACCGTAATAGACCTCCTTATACATATAACCTTCCATCCTGGTCCCTCCGTGCAATGCACTGGATTCCCGGGAGCAAGACTGTTGGTTGGTTGAAGTGTATTTGTGTTTGTATTCATAACAGATATTAACAGTTCACATTTCTGCCCACAATGTAAGTGAACTTTTTCCTCTTAATTTTTTTTTTTTTTTATTACCACAGCAGCTTTTACCAGGCTGTTGAATTTTTTCCATTCTTGTTAGTAAGAAATTATATCTCATTTCGGGGCTGGCCCCGTGGCAGAGTGGTTAAGTTCGCGCGCTCTGCTGCAGGCGGCCCAGTGTTTCGTTAGTTCGAATCCTGGGCGCGGACATGGCACTGCTCATCAGACCACGCTGAGGCAGCGTCCCACATGCCACAACTAGAAGAACCCACAACGAAGAATACACAACTATGTACCAGGGGGCTTTGGGGAGAAAAAGGAAAAAATAAAATCTTTAAAAAAAAAAAAGAGAGAAATTATATCTCATTTCTACTTTAATTTTTTGTTTCGGTGACTACTAGTGAGGCTGTGTTTATAGGCCTTTAGAATTGCCTCTGCTGTTATTTATTTGTTCATATCCTTGGCCCATTTTTCTCTTGGATTGTTTGTCTTTTTCTTATGAATTTGTGGGAGCTATTATCTTTATTTATTGCAATTATTTTCCCCAAGCTATCATTTGTCATTTTATTCTGTTCATGGTATACTTTTGACATGAAATTTTTCACTTAATATAATAAAATATGTCTTATCTTTATAGCTTTTGAGTTTCTTCAAAAAATATGGATTTGGGATTTTGTTTTGTACATGGTGTGATATAGAGGTCCAGCTGTGTTTTGTTCCTCATAAATAAGCAGCTGTTCTAATGCTATTTATTAAAAAACTCCTCTTTTTTCCACAAAATTGAAATTCCACCTTTGTCTAATATTAAGTTCCCTTATGTACTTGAATCTATTTCAGGACTCACTATTTTGCTCCACAGTTAATTTCTATGCCAAGATCATACTGTGTTTATTATAGTACATCATAATAGGTTTTAACGTGTGAGAACTTGGCTTTCAGTATACTTTCATACCTTTTCTGTGCCTTAATAGAGATTTAATGGTGAGTGGGAAGTGGCAGAATCAATGATGTTGACTAAAATCAGAACCTCCAAAATTGATTATTCTTAAAGGAATAAACTGTATAACCCCAAAGACTGCAGAACAGATACAAACTGACTTGCTTTCCTATTCATAAAAAAATTTATAGTTTTCCACTGTCACCATCTAAACCATTAAACACTCAGTATCAAGAATTACAGATAGGGGCCGGCCCGGTGGCGCAGCAGTTGGGTGCGCGCGTTCCGTTTTGGCGGCCCAAGTTCACCGGTTCGGATCCCGGGTGTGGACATGGCACCACTTCGCAAGCCATGCTGTGGCAGGAGTCCCACATATAAAGTAGAGGAGGATGGGCACAGGTGTTAGCTCAGGGCCAGTCTTCCTCAGCAAAAAGAGGAGGATTGGCAGCAGATGTTAGCTCAGGGCTAATCTTACTCAAAAGAAAAAAAAAGAATTACAGGTAATCTGTTCAGTGCATCTTGTTTCTTTTCATCTACTTGGTCATATGCTTGACATTGTAGGAGATTTTTGCAATTGCTAGAAATATCTTTTTTTAGGAAATAACCCTCGAGAGTTCAAAGACTTTTATTGATTTTATAGTTCATAAGTAATAGCAATACAAGTTCATGTAGAAAAATGAAAACTATATAAATAATTTTATAGTTTAAAATATTTTATATTAAATATAAATTTAAATCATGTCATACCGTTGTTACATAATACTTTTTTGTTGTGTCTTTACATGTGTAAACACTTATTTGTGTATTTATAATAGCTGGCTTAGTCTGTGGTGTGATTTACTAGAGTTTGCTCAATTGGTCTGCTGTTACTGGATGCTAGGTTGTTCCAGTTTTCCCTCTTACAGATCCCATTGCAATGCTCATCTCCGTTTACTTAGAGCAGTGGACGCAGAATTAATAAATATTATTACTGTCAGTACTTCTGTTACCACTATTAAGTATTTATAAATATCCTTGATTATTTTCTTGGAATAAATTCTCAGGCACAAAACTGTGAGTTTAAAAGATACTCACTTTTAAGTTTCTGTACCCACTGTCAAATGGCTCCCAGAAAGGTGGTTATTCACTGTACAGTGAGGCAAATCTGTCCAGCTTGATTGTTGTTTTAGCTTTTTGTTCTTCTTCAATGTGGATCTTTGTGGTTTTGAATTTCTTATCACTTTGTCTTCTATGTGTTATACTCATTGATGCCTAGAAAATAAGATACTTATTTGTTGCATGGTTGGGGAAATCCTGAAAGAAGACTGTAGTTTTCACTGTTAACAGATAGTCAACAGATAACTGATTTTTAATGAAAATACCGCATCAAATGCGTGGCAAGATTCTCTAATATTCTGTACCTATTCAGTTTAAAACATGTTGCTGTCTTGGAAGAGGAATGAGGTGTGGAACCCCTCAAGAAACTCTTGACATTTTTAGTGCATGTATAGTTTTAAATTTATATTCTCATTCTAGGGGATCATAGGGCATGATCAAAATTGTCATATAAAATCAAAATTATCCAAGATGAATTCTCAAAGGGAGACAGAAAAGTGTTGGGGAAGTTTATCTTTTGCGTGGCCATAAACAGCAAATTTGGAATAGACTGATGGATTTGAAGAGTGGCTTTCTTGACCCACCTATAAGACACATGGGTACTTTGGGGAATTGTGCCTTCATTTGGGGGAATTAGCCCTTTCTGGAAGGGCATCTGTAATTGATTCTAGTCAGAGATCTTAATTAATGACCATGTCATATTGTTGGGCCATTTCAGATCGCACAGCTTTGACCCTAGCTCTAGGAATGAAGTTATTCTTTCCAGTGTGCCATGATGTAGTTAGGAGGTCAAGGCCTTTCCTATGTCACATAAGAAGGCCACTAAACAGAAACATTCTTTCTTAAAATAAAATCTTAAGGCTCTAATCATTTTCCTCCAAGCAATTTGTGGGTACCCTGGGATCACCATTATAGCTCGTGAATTCCACAGCAGCGAGAGCTGCCAGCCCTTTGGAAATTCAAATCATGCTAGCCCATGACCAGCTCCCCACTCCATGCCGTGAGTTTTCCAGTTTTTATTTCAGTCCTGAATGTAGCTCACAGCTTGTAGCATCCATGACACAGTGAGCTGTGGGGTCCACAGTCAAGCTTAAATCTAAAGTCAGTTGGCAATCTCCTGTTACAATTATGGGAAAATATAGACATGATTATATAGGAAATAATAGAAGCCTCATGCTATAAACATTCAGATCCCTTGGCCTCCTAGGGTCAGTTGGCTCCCAGAGTTTTATTTTTGCTTGTCTGGTGGCTTCCTGATCAGAGGATGGTAGTGGTTTGATTATTAGGTCATAGCAAAATGGGTACAATCTCAAAAGCAGGATAGGAGAGAACAGAGGATTGAGTCGAGAAGAAAGTATGGGGAAAATGTGAAAGAAAAAGAGATGATGATAAAGCTGAGGAAGGAGAAAAATACCTCAAGCTAGTGATTTAGAAGATTCAAAATGTGGGCTAAAATCATATGTGGGCTAGAATTATTGTTTCTGATTTTATGTGGAGTTCAGCATGGAATTGTAGGTTAGTTAGTGATCTTTTCGGTGAGGAAGATTGGCCCTGAGCTAACATCTGTTGCCAATTCTCCTCTTTTATTTTTTGCTTGAGGAAGATTGTCAGTGAGCTAACATCTGTGGCAGTCTTCCTCTATTTTGTATGTGGGACGCTGCCACAGAATGGCTTGATGAGTGGTGTATAGGTCGGCGCCCAGGATACGAATATGCAAACCTTGGGCCACCGAAGCAGAGCATGCAAACTCAACCACTGTGCTACCAGGCCGGCCCCGATCTTTTCTTTTTCAATTCAAAATAATACATATTTGGCATTCGCCTAGCAAACTGATATTGTGAGAATAGGGCTAACTGATTTTATCAACAAATCAGCAGTGTCTCTAAGCACACCACGTATAATTCTTGGTAAAGGACATAACAGAACATGTAACATCCAGTGTCCTTTTGAGTTGCCATGTGGGAAACTTTCTTTTTGTTTTTGTACCGGAATTAGCTGTACTTCTCCAGGGCCACTGCCCTCAAACTGGCAGTCATGTCATGGGGAGGGGCCGCACTGCTGCAGAGTCTCCTGGTGAAATTTCCTGGAGTGGTGATATTGGACATCCTTGAAATGTTTCTGAGCTTAATGGGAATGTTTCTAGTGGTTTCTATTCATGCGTGATATTGATTGAGATAGATGCATTTGAGCATGTAAGGAGGTACCCATCTACTCCAGTTGTGTTAAGAGTACTTTTAAAATCAAGAGTAGAACTACGTCTTAGCAGGCATCAAGATGCTCCTGTGGTTTTCTCTTCTGAGCTGTCAATACAGAGAATTCTGCTAATCAATTCAGTATCAATATTACGTTTGCCTCAGCAAGATAACACGGGCACGTTTCCTTCTTTGTCCATATTTTAGAACAGTCTAGATAGCATTGGAGTTAATCTGTTCAGGTTGAATTCCTCTGTGAAGACACGTGAAAGGGGACCTTTGTTGGAGCATAGCTCTTCAACAGCTCCCTCTCGTTCTGCATAATAATTGGTCTGTTTTTACTGTGTATCTTTTGTAGGATCAGTTTTGGTAATTTATATTTTCCTAGAAAATCATCCAGGTTTTCAAATTTAATTGAATAGAATTGAACAAAGTTAGAGTTTAAATGTTTCTTTTCATTTCCTTTGTATCTTTAGTCATTTCCTCTTGTCATTTCTTACTTTGTGTATTTGATTTGTGCTTACTCTCTTTTTTCTTTATCAGCTTTAGTTAAGGATGCCTTTTACTATTTTTTTTCTCAAAGAACCACCTCTCTGATTTGTTTATTAATTCCACCATTTGTTTATTTCTAATTTATTTATTTTGCTTTTCATCTTTATTTCCTTCTTTCTTTAGAATATAAAGAGCAGAAGCAAACAGGAGGTGATCTTTCTCCAACTTCTGGAGTTGGGCGCCTCATGCGTTTTTTTCCCATCACATTTGTTAATAATGAACTATGGGATTTGTTCTGAGAACTACTTTTGCTGTATCTATAGGACCTGATACGTTACCATTTAATTATTTTTTATGTTTAGATTTCCTCTTTCCTAAAAAGTTGTTTAGGTACATTTTAAAAATCATTTCCAGGTGATCCATGTTTTTTGTCTATGTTTTGTTTCATTTTCTAATTTTGTTATTAATTTTTAGTTTTACTGCATTATGATCATGGAATGTACTATTTCTAGTTTCTGGAATTTATTGAATTCTGGGGCCTAGTATACAGACATTTTTTGAGCATAACTTGAAAAAAGGCGTATTTTTTCTTTTTCTTTTTCTTTTTTTATTTATTTTATTTTTGTGTGTGTATGAGGAAGATTAGCCCTGAGTTAGCATCCATGCCAGCTCTTCCTCTATTTTGTATGTGGGATGCCTCCACACCGTGGCTGACGAGGGGAGTAGGTCCACACCCGGGATCCGAACCCGTGAACCCCAGGCTGCCAAAGCGGAGCACATGGAACTTTAACCACTCGGCCAGTGGCCTGGCCTCCTTCTTCTTTTATAATGCTTTTATTATGAAAAACTGCAAATATTTACAAAAGTAGAAAGAATAGTATAATGAGTCCCCATGTTCCCATCTCCCAACTTCAACAATTATCTGCATTTTGCCATTCTGATTTTTTTTTTTTTGGTGAGAAAGATTGGCCCTGAGCTAACATCTGCAAATCTTCATCTTTTTGCTTGAGGAAGATTGTCTCTGAGCTAACATCTGTGCCAGCCTTCATCTATTTTGTATGTGGGATTCTGCCACAGCATGGCTTGATGAGCAGGGTGTAGGTCCACACCTGGGATCTGAACCTGCCGACCCCAGGCCACAGAAGTGGGGCACACAACTTAATCCCTATGCCACCAGGCTGGCCCCTTGCCATTCTTATTTTATCTAGTACTCATCTCATGCTTTCCTGTATGTTTTGTTCAGCTTGTTTTGTTTTGGTGTTTTTGGAAGGAAATCCCAGATGTATTATCATTTCACTCTTACATACCAGTATAATCTCTGCAGAGAAGAACTTCACTATACTGTTATCATACCATATAAAGTTAATGGTATGATAACATACCTTAACATCACCTAAAATATGTAATTTGTGTTCATTACTCGCAGTTGACTAAGAAATGTCTTTCCACAGATGGTTATGGATAGGAGGTGTGGAGCTGCGGCACCTTTGAGAATGGTACACGCTAGTCTTTATCATATTAGTTATGATTGTCAGTAACATTTCATCCTTAAAAATTTTATGTTTTAAAGGCGGTTCATGTATCACAAGGACTGCTCTGGTTGGTTTGTCCTAATTAACAATTTAATATTATTTGTATTTCCTGTATTTATTTGTTAAATTTCATTTTACGTTCTTATTTTTAGGTTATATTATAGCCCAAGTCACAAGAAGGATCTTATGAAGGATTAAAATTGGCTCATTAAAGCATAACCATAGAGTGAAAATAGTAAATTCTGAAATGAGATTAGTGTCATAACTTAATTATAAGTAGTCTCAAAGGTTAGTATAAACCTGAGTATAATAATTTTGTAAACCAGCCAAAAGAAAAAGTGTGAACAGAATCATTATGTGAAAATTGGATTTTATTGGTTTAGTTACTCATTTGCCCCTATTCCCTAATGTAGTGTGAAACTTTGTCAAGCAGTGGCATGAAGCCATGGGGACTTTCACAGCATTTTCAAACAAAGCTCACTGACTTCTTTGTGAAACTAGTCAAGCGTTTTATTTCTCAGGCTAAAAGCAAAATAATTATCTCTCATATAAAATTGATTACTTTTGTCCTTAAAGTAAGAAAAAAAAAAACCCAAACTACTAATATGGTGGCTAATCTTTACTGAGTGATAGGCAATATTCTGGGCACTTTACACGTGTTAACTACATCTTTACAAGAATCCCGTGAAGGAGTGTCTCATGTTCTTTTCACTTAGTAGAAAGAGGAACTAACGCCGCTGAGTAGCTCAGTAACTTGCTTGAGCTCACACACATGGCGAGTGCCAGACTGGGATGTGAGCCCGGCACTCCAGCCTTCTGCACACACTCTTTTAACCACCAGTCACTCACTTTTAACCATTATTCAGTGGCATCATTCAGACTGCACTCCTTATAGGAAAAGCAGATGTAACTCACACTATTGCAGAAAAGTTTATAAAACCAGATGCAAAGGTGATGATGGCATCATGCTCAGAGAGAAAGAAGAATGCGATTTGGCAAAATTCCTTTATTAAATAACCTTGGTAGACATCTAGTGATGTGTGAGTCTTTTACTATTGAGTATGTGAACTAAGATACATTTTTCCTGCAATTGGAAGGAAACACGATGTTGAAAGTTTGAATCAGCTCTTGACACATTTTTGCTGAGAATACGTGCTTGAGGAGAAGAGATTTTTATTAGTTTTGGTGAAAGTGACTTTTGAGCCATGAGTAGGTTGGGGAAGGTGTGTTTAGATGACTACAGACAAAGCGTGAGCTGAATTACAGGAAGTCGGGGGAGGGCGTTGCTGTGCTATAAGAGGGATTGTCCCCAGTACCAGTTCATTCATTGCTTTATTCATGGGGAATATTTATCGTCAAAAACATGCTGCTTGACCTTGACTAAGTGTTGAAAGAAATAAAGAAAAATGTGCCTTTGATCAAATGAAGGCTATTGATTATATGTCTTTTCAGTATGCTGTGAAAAGAAACGGGCAGCAAGTATCCTTTCCAGCACTGTGATATGTATGTGGCTGTGCGGGAGAAGGGTGCTTTTAGATGCATTGTTAATGAGTAATAAATGTGGACTTGTTCATTCGTTACTGAATAGGGACATAAAAATGAAGAAGACAAGGTTCCACCCAGAAGAAGCTGACAACCTAGTCAGGAGGGAGATGTGTTAGCACTCTAGCCAGTGAGATGGGGTAGTTCTCATTCTCTTGGGTAGGTCATGACTGCCAAGTGGGCTCAGAGAAGAGGCAGCTACCCAAACTGGGGGAAGAAGTCTTTCTGGAAGAAGAAGAAGAGGAAGAAGTTTAGAATCACTCTATTAGGTTCACATTTTACTTGAAAATACATTTACTGAGAGGACAGATCTTAATCTGTATTTCATGAACCATTTATACAGGTCGAGTTCATTAGAGCTGAATCATTGATATCATAGTGAGTGAATTGTCACTAAGGTTAGTGGGCAAAATAAACTTCCTACGACAAATGTAGGGAACAAAGTTTTCTACAAAAATATTCAAACAAAGATCATTTTCCATAATAAACATAGACTAGTCCTAGTTCTTGGAATTACTAAAAGCCCTTTCAGTGTTACAGGAAAGTTCTTTGCTCTTCTTAGAAAACAGCTATATGGATAATCAGGAAGCAAACATACATGGCAACAGTGCAACTTACAGTAACAAAATTAAATTTAGATTTAACTTGAATTTTATAGAAAGTATATCAATATTTGCTAACCTTTCCCTTATTTATCTAACAAGATGTAAAGAGCTAGCTCAGGACTTGTCTTCTCAGAGCACCTGGGTCAACAAACTCCCGCTCTCTCATGGTTCCTCATTAATAACTGCTAGTTGAGGCTGGCAGCTTCTGATTTGATTATACCTTTTTTGTCATGGCTTATAATACTGTTTCCACACCATACTGTCCAGAGTCTTCTACAGCTTGATTTTTTCACTCAGCATGTTTTCTAAGTTTCTCTGGGTCCATAATTGTAGCACTAGTTTATTTACTTTTACTTCTTTATGCTATTTCATTATTTAAAAGCCATTATTTATTTTCCTGATAATAATTACTTAGTTTTCCAGTTTTTTGTCATTCAAAGTAATGCTGCAATGAACATTTTCATACATGTTTCCTTGTCTGCAAGTGAATAAGCCTCTGTGAAGCAGGTATTCTCAAATTTTGAGGACCTCAAAGAGCTCACCTTAGAAAATTCTAGAATATACAAGCACACATTCTATCAGCTGTCAGTGATGATGTCATCACATATGATATAGCCTCTGGAAAACACTGTAGATTTGCGAGAGGATGAGAATTACAGTGGCAAATATCCTGGTAGTGTTATTATGAAATTAGTTTTTTATCTTGAGGATCCATTGAAAGAGTCTTAGCAATGCTCAGCGTTCCCCAGACCTCACCTTGGGAACTGGTTTTCTAGGGAATATTCTGCAGATTGCAAATGCTAGGTTATTTGTAAGTTTACTGAAGATTGTCCAGTTGCTTTCCAAAACAATTGTACCCACCTATACTTAACCAGAAATGGGTGAGTTTTTATTGTTCCACAGCCTTATCAACAATTTGAATTGTCAGAATTTTTAATTTGACCAGTCTAATATTGAGCCCTGAGTATGTCCTTTGCTTTCTTGCCAGCTCAGCTATGCATAGGGGCATTGGTTACAGTTTTTAGCAGTAGGAATATCAGATTATCTATTCTGCCATAATCAGTGGAAGTCTTGTTGAAAGGTTTGAGAGAGAAGTAATATGGTCAGTTTTTGAGTTTTAAATAGATCTCTGTCAGGGGGAGATTAGAAATCAACAAGACTGGAGGCAAGATGGTTAATTAAGAGCCTGTTGCTGTAATTTGCGGGAAAGCTAATGGGGGCCTAAATCAAAGCAATGGTAATTGAGATGGGGAGAAGTTTGAGGAATATTTAGAAGGTACAATTAGCAGGCCATGATAGTTGTTTGGATGGGAGACTGATAAAAGGTAATAGTCAGTGGTTTCCAGGTTTCCAACTTAGGTTGCTGGCTAGCTGGTGTCATTAACAACTGAGGCAGAGAGAGGGTGCAGAAGCAGGAGCATAATTGGAGGAAATTAATAATTTGGGGCATGATATCTTCAAGGTGCCTATAAAATATGCAAGTCAAGATGACCAGCAAGCAGTGCATATATGAGTGAGGGAAGCAAAGGAAACAGCAAATGTCAAGTAAGAAGAAATGATCAGCAGTATCAAACAGAAATGTCCAACCAAATAAGGACTCAAAGTGCCCACTCCATCCGGCAGTTGGGAGGTCATTGTTAAAGTTGATCAGGATGAAAGCAGTGTAAGAGGAGGAAAAAAACAAACTGGGTACCAGAAGCTTTCAACAAGAAGGATATTCAACATTTATTGGTAAATCATGGTAATGAAAATAGGTATGAGAAAGAATGTATGTTCTTAATGAAGAAACCAAGGAGTGTTTATCCTCTGCAAGACATTCAGTAAATGATGATTGAACATTGAAGCCTTACCCCTCCTTGTGTTACTGAGCAGGGCTATTACAATAGCATTACTGTGTGCAAGTCATTGATCGGACTATTGGGAAGATTTATGTTGATTTATAATATAAGCCAATAACTGATGCCATTTAGTATTTACATATTGACAAATGTAAAGCCCTCTTTTCATTTATTTTTTATTTTTAAAATTATTTTATTGAGGTCATATTGGCTTATAACATTGTATAAATTCCAGGTGTACATTATTATATTTCAGTTTCTATGGAGACTGCATCATGTTCACCACCAGTGGTCTACAAAGCCCTCTTAGGACAGAAAAATGCTTCAGCAGCAATTTAACATTGGAACAACAGACCATCCTTTTCTCCCTCTCTCCCTCTCTCCCTCTTTCTCTCTCTCTCTCTCTCTCTCTCTCTCTCTCTCTCTTTCGGCCTCCCGTTTCCCTCTTCCCACCCCACTGATGGATAAAAAATATAAAAGCGTATTTGGAAAATACTGACAACATGTTGAAAATAATTTGTTTCTTATTTATCTCCTCTCAGATACCGGCAATAAGAGACCACTGCCACCCCTTCCCCAGCCCGCTCCCCTGTAAGTTGGAAGCAGATGATTTGCTCTCCTGAAAGAGCAGCAAATCCGTTGCCCGGGTGATATCTCATTACTAAGGCAACCAATTTGGTGCATCAGTGTGAATCCCAATTTTAAAATGTAATTATGCCAAGATATGTACATATGCGTGAGATTTGCTTAAAAGAAATCTGTTCCCCTTTGGAAGGAAAACATGTCCTATGTTAGATGAAAGAAAGGGGAAAATACTGCTTTTATTCTTTGCTAGCTTAAATACACCTTTCAACTGAGCTCCCCCACTATTCTTAGTAAAAGAGCTTGCGTTGGTTTCTCCTTCACCACTTTTTTTTAACTTGAGATGTTCCCTTTCCAAGACACTTCTCTCTTGAGACCTGTCACTCATAACCCAGCAGCTGTTGTCTCCATGACAACACTTTCTGGCCCCTATAGGTGGTGGTAGGAAAAAAAGGAAGGAAAAAAACCCATGGCTACATTTTCATTGCACTTTTCTGTTTTAATTGCTGAAACCTCAAGACATTGACTCTTTGTAAGGAATTAATTAGTGAGGGGAATGATTCGGTGAGTAGATGTTTACATTAAATTTCAAAACTTCTGAACAATTCAGTGAAGATTGCTATGCCAGACTCAAATGAAAGATCTTACAGATAGGATATGTACAACCAAAAGCTTGTCTGGAGGAAGACTGTGTCACAAGGTAGCTGAAGATATGCACAGCCAAGCCAAACAAAATGCCCTTGAATCACTGCTGAGCAATTAATTTTTCTTCCTCCTCAACAAAAATTATTTTTTAAAACTAAAAAGCATATTTGGGTGCAGGGAGTATTTGATTACCAGCCTTATTAAGTAAGGAAATCTATGCGACTCATTAAATTTCCCTTTTGCTGCAGCTGCCAGAGAAGCTCAGGGCTCAGATTTGTACTCAAATTCAAGAGCCATTCTTCATTGGGGATTTCAAGTATGACTGCCTCCCTTCCCACCTACACCCCCCTCCCCAGTGCTTGCCTGTCCTTCTTTTATCCTTTCTTTGGTGACTCCATTGTCTGTGTAAGTTTCATTCTAAGTTCCCTCCATCCTTTTGAAAATAATTGAGTAACAAATATTAAACGCAACAGTGAAAGTATTTTCTTGTAATGGGCATTTGCTACTTAGTGACAATGCTGGTATTTAATATAAAATATCACCCCCAGAAAAGATGACTTTTAAAACTGACTTTTAAAAAAGGCTTTCTAAAGTACATAATTTTGCCACATATTTTGTTAAGCTAAGATACTTAATGGTTGACAAAATATATCCTTTTTACCAAATTGAGTGCATAGTAGAATATATATGGTTAAAAGTGTGAGGGCTACAGTGTTGAGGTTTATTTTATTCTTTTTCTTACGATAGCAAACATATAGAACTACTACCAAGAAATCTAAGTGTGTCAGAAATTATTCATATTCTTTGTCATGGCACGTTTAAACACATTCTGTTTGGACTATTAAGTTTTGCTAACCAAAAAAGAATGTCTATGAAATATTCAACATGTCCTGGGAAATGTATCATTATTTATTGCTACATTTAGAGCATTCACCTTCTCTCTATGGGGGGACATATGGTGACTTTAAACTCTATTATGTTTTTAATTTCAGCAAGTACTGATTGTAAATACTCTTAGTATACAGAAGACCCTTCCAAAGAAATAAAATAAATACGTCACTAGAAAATTGAGCAAAAATGTGGACGATCAGTCCACACAAAAAAGAAAAATAGCCAGCAACCATATTTTCACTTATCAAATACTCAGGGTTTTTTAAAAACATCATACACGGTGCTGAGGATATATATACTACTGGCATAAGAGTAAATTGGTGAGAACTTTCTGGAGGGTAGTTTAGCAATGTATTTCCAAAAAAACTGGGTTTGTCTCTAGGAATTATACTTCTAGAAACTTATACTAAGGAAGTTCTTAAGAATGTACGTAAAAATTTAGTTGTAAGGATTTTCTCTTCAGCATTTCTCATGAAAGTGGAAAATGATGGAGAAAAATGTTAAGAAATTAGTTCTATAAGTTATGGTACATCCCTATGATAGAAAACTAAGTGGCCATTAACAATGGCAATGTAAAAAAATTTAATAACATCAGAAGTGTTCGTGATAAATGTTACGTGAAAATATATGTTCCAACACAGGATGTTCAGTATGATTCCTTTTTAACCACATTGTTAATTCTAGAAATATCTACACACACACATTCGCGCACACACACACATTATATATACTGAGGAGGAACCGATGAGTCATTCTCTTTTGGGGCTTTATTCATAACTAAAGAAAATTTAGGACTGTTTATATTCAGTGATTTTTATCAGAAAGTCTTAATGTTGCCAAACATCGCTGTCTATTCAAATTCAGCACTACAGTAAGTCTGTATTTTTAAGGAAATTTAATTTCAAAATAACATGTTCACTAGTCACCTGTCCTGAGTTGGTTTTCTTGTATTTCTGTAGATACAAACACTCAAAGAAATCAAACACTCATAGAAAATATGTTGGTGACAAATATCCTTGGGAAAGTAAAATACAATCAAGCAGTTGTCATTTAAATGCAGGTTACAGACGAAGTACTTTATTCACAAGTTTATTGTACTTTAAATGGATTGTAAACAAGAACAACATACAGCTATGGTCACATTATTTCCATCTAAAATTTTAATTAACAGTTTTTTTTATAAAGTAATACATGTTCATTGTGAAATATGAAAAATTATAAGAAGGAGGAAATATCATCCATCATCTCACCACCAAAAGGTAACTACTGTTAACATTTTGGACATAACAGTCTTTGTCCTACTTTCTCTTACACACACACACACATACACACACGCACACATACACACACACACACACACACACACACACAATTTTTTAAATTGAAGTCACGCCATATGCACTGCAAAGGGCTGTTGCAGTATGAAAGTCAGCAGAACCGTGGTGATAGTTGTGGTGCGCTGCCCTGGACCACTTCTGTGTGATCTTCCCGGCTTCCTTCCTTGACCTTCATCTGCGCAACATCACAATCTTAGTTTCAATGATGTTGTTCGTCTGTTCAGGAACCTTCCAATCACCTAGGAAAGACAGACCAGCCTCTTGTAGAGGCTGTCTCCTACCAACTACGTCTTCCATTATACCTCTGTGCAACATCCTTGTGTTGTTCACTGAACTCCCAGACGTTGTCTTGCTTTTCCACATCCTGTTTGCCTTGCCTTTAGTGTTCTTCAAATTAGATTAACCTCACTAAGCCCTCCTGGCCATACCTGTCTAAATAAAGTCATCTCTACTGCCTTCACCAGAGCCCATCTGTCAGTGGGGTGTGGCTCTCTGAGATGTATGACTGCAGAGGAGACCGGGGCCAGGGCCTGCTGTTAGCTTTAAGTTTGTGGGAGGTTTTAGGTCGTTACAGCTTCTGTCTGTAAAATATAGGCATATCTATCATAATCAGGTATGAGTTGTATTATGAGTAATTGGTTACCGACAATTGTTTGTCAAGGATAATTATTTTATACGTAGGAGGTGATTCAAGGTTATTTCTATAAAGTTTATACTTGCTTTCTTGAGTGGGCAAGCAAGGCACATCTCAGGGATTGTACAAGTCCTGGGAGTGTGTTGCACGTGTGCATGTCCTTCGTAAGGTATCCACGGAGGGGTCAGGGTGGAGAACCTCTCAGCTCGATGATTTGTAAGAAGTCTTCAGCTCAAAAATTCCCATTGAACTCTGTAATTTCTGTAGACTGTAGATCATCTATTAATTTTGCATGTTTGTCTTATCTCCTGAACTAGATTATAAATTATTGAGGGAAGCAGTGTCCTTATACTTGTTTGTATTCCATCCAGGGCCCCCAGCATAATGCCCTGTACATGGTGGCCCTGGGTGGTATTTTGCCAATAATATATATAATCATCATATATAATCATATTATCATGACTCAATAGTAGATGTTTCAAGATTTATAAAGTTTCGTATTAGCTATGTTATATATGAAAGCAGAGATATTTATTAATATGTAAGAGCTCTTTATGTGCTTTTAAAATGAGGTACTTTCATAATACCAAGCAAATGGAGTAATTAGTGGGGACAAGAGTTATTCTCAGTGGGAAAGAAGGCTTTAAGTTTTAACTCTGCCGCCAGAGTTGAAGAATGACCGTCTTCTGTGTAATTTGTGGACCTGTGACCGCCTAGCCATCAGATAGTTCTTGGCTTCAGTCAGTCATAAGGCACTTGGGTTTCAGTGCCAGCTCCATCCCTTATGGGGTGATGCTTTCAGCCTCTCTGTACTTCAGTTTCCTCATCTGTAAAAGGAAAATAAAACAGTACCCACCTTATAGTATGGTTGTGAGTATTAAATGAGTTAATATATTCAACATACTTTGGACAGTGCCTAGCACATGGTAAGTACTGTGTGTTTGCTATTATTGCAGGCCTACCTCACTTCATTGAGCTTTGCTATATTGCGCTTTGCAGATATTGCATTTTTTACAAGACCCTCCACCAGCAAAAAGATTACAACTTGCTGAAGGCTCAGATGATGGTAGCATTTTTAGCAGTATTTTTTAATTAAGGTGTATACATTGTTTTTTTTGGACATAATGCTATTGCACACTTAATAGACTACAGTGTAGAATAAACATAACTTTTATATGCACTGGGGAACCAAAAAATTCATATGACTTGCTTTATTGCGATATTCACTTTATTGCGGTGGTCTGGAACTGAACCCACAGTATCTCCTAGCTATGCCTGAATTAACATTGATATCATTAATACTATTATTATTATTATTATTGATTTGGGTTTGTATCAGTTAACTTTTGCCCTAATTATGCCACAAACCACCTGTATTGGTTTCCTATGGCAACATTATCACGAACTTGGCTTAAAACAACAGAAATTTATTCTCTCACAGTTCTGGAGGCCAGAAGTCTGCAGTCAGTTTCACTGGGCCAACACTTTGATAGGTGTCATCAGGGCCACACTCCCTCTGGTGATTATAGGGGATAAGCCATTCATTGCCTCTTCCAGCTTCTGGTAGCTGCCAGCCCTCCACGGCTTGAGACTCCAGTCTTTGCCTCTGTGGTCACAGTGCCTTCTCCTTTTCTGTCTTCAGGCCTCTCACTGCCTCCCTCTTGTAAAGATATATGATTGTGCTTAGAGTCCGGGATAATCTACTCCTCTCAAGATCCTTAAGCTAATCACGTCTGCAAAGTTCTTTTGTGCCATATGAGGTAACATTTATAGTTTCCAGGGATTAAGAGGCAGATACCTTTTGGGGGACCATTATTCAATCTGCCACGTCACCCTAAAACTTAGTGGATGTACCAGTCAAACTTATTTCTTCCTAATGCATCTGGGGTTTGGCCATTCTTGGCTGAGCTCATCCCAGGCCATGGGGTTGAATACAGATTGGTTCCGTATGTTTCTCATTTTTCTGAAATTAAAAGACCCCTGGGGCATGTTCTTCTCACAGAAGTGGCAAAGACTAAGAGGGCAAGGCTGACCACACAAGCGTGTTTCGAGCTGTTCAGGTCACTTGGATTTATATCCCATTGTCCAATGGGACCCACATCAATGGGGTGACCTATGTAGGTCAAGAGGGAAGGAATGGCTATTTGCTCTAATAATATAACGTAGCACAGAGTTCTCTGTAGATGGCAATAACTTAAAGCTAAGTTAGCAATATGCTTATTTGGGGAGGAAGAAAATCCAGAATCAAAAGCATATTTGTTTAGTAATAAGACAGGTTTCTATAGTCCTTATTTGATGGTTCAGTCAAGGAACTATGTCTATCGTGGTCTTAGGCTGGCCAAATAAATGCATTCCTGAATGTGATGATCCTAGAGAACTTGTTCTGTGATTTTTTATTTAGAGGATAAACTTCTACAGACTTGGAAACTCTGACTCTCTTGGGCTCCCTGGCTCCCTTTGCCATAATGTAGTGACTCTGGATTCCGTTGGAGGTGTGAAAAAGAAGCAGGAGTTTTCTGCCCCTTTGGAAGAACAGACTATCTGCTGGATAGCCTCAGAAAGAGAAGTGACCTGGAGAATACCCATCAGCCGCTGAGTTAAAGCCAAAGCGGCGTTAATTACTACATCATCTCGTGTCATCTTTGGCCTGTGAGCTTAAATAGCTAGTTCATGTAGGTAACCTAACCAAGAGTTTGTTCGTCATACATTAATTGCAATCTGATTTTTGTTAATTTGAGAATCAGTATACAATATTTGTGTATTTGAATTTGATAGAATTTCCTAGTCTAGTTTTTTTCCCCCTCTTTCCTCTCATTTCAATAATAGAGGAATTATTATCATTCTCACAGGCCCAGTGGAAAATGGAATAATACAGAGTAGAGTTTATGGGCTCTTTCTCAGTCTTGTTGACTTCAAGAAAGAAAATAAGGATGCACCATGTCACATTTTCCTTGGTCACTTGATAAAATGCAGTGACACTGAGGTGTCTATTTTTGCCAAAAAAGGAAAAAAAAAAAGCAGAGGGGCAATTTTTCATGAAAAAGTCTGTCACGGAAATGAATGGGGAAGTAGGAATTTAATTTAGAATATCCACATTTTCGTAGCTATAACAGAACTAACTTATTGAAGATGAAATTTTTTTTTCATTTTTTGTAAAATTCTTTTAACATAAAAGCACTATTCACTGAAAACCTGACTTGTTCATGCATTAGGTTACTCATTGGCAAACTGGCAACAGTTTTTCAAGTTGATGTTTATTCATGTTAGACTGTTCTAGAACCATCAACCATCAACATTGATTTTGAAATTCCATTAAGACCTGAGAACTGTGTGGCAGCCGCCATGGTATTTCTTCCTTGAACATTTCATAATTTGCTCAGCTTATCTTCACAGATGTGTACCAGGATGAGCTGTCTATTTTTAAGTGAGCTCTTAAACCCTGAGATTACTGAACCCTTCTTGGATCGAAAACATTGTGTGGGGCATTTTTTTAATAGATAAGCAAGTCATCTTTTAAACTCATAATAAAGATATTTAGTATTCAAGCCAGTAAGTATTCGTTCATTCAACAAATGTGCTTATTGCTAGGCTCTCTTTGGAAATACAGTGATGAGTGTGACAGAAATACTCCTTCTCCTTCGGGAGCAGACATTGTAATCAGAGTGAGGCAAAGAAAGTCAACAAATAATTACAAACTGTGCAACAGTTACAAGGAAAGGAAGGGCTGAGTTGGAGCAGTCATTCAGAGGGCAAGGG
Organism: Equus przewalskii; assembly: GCF_037783145.1. Lineage (NCBI taxonomy): Eukaryota > Metazoa > Chordata > Mammalia > Perissodactyla > Equidae > Equus > Equus przewalskii. The sequence continues at coordinate 39,915,844 of NC_091840.1, forward strand.
AAATGTATTTCAGATAGGCTGGTCGTGGAAGGCCTCTCTGAGGAGGTGACATTAAGTTGAGACCTAAGGAATGGTAAGGATCTGACCCTATGAAAAGTTCAGGGAGAGAAGAATCAAGCGGAAGGAAATACAGAAGCAAAAAATCTGCAGCAGGAAAGGGCTTGAACATTCAGAAGGTGTTTTAAGCAATATCACTACAGCGTCTGTGCTTCTGTCCCTTTTTGTCACTAGTGCACGTCCATTCCTTCAAGGCTCAGTGCAGCAGGGTTCACGTCCGTGCGAGCTTTCAGCTGGAATTTGGGTTTCGGTTTTGTGGAAGGACACCTGGGGGGCAGCTATGGAAGAGTTCCATAAAATATTGATCACAAGCCAGTTGAGATGAATGAAAAAGACCAAAGAGAAGAGTAGATTTTGATGATCCTAAAATATTTCCAAGGTTCACCTACAGAAAGAACTGCTGGGGCCGTCTAATGCCAGTGTTCATTTGAAGAGCAGTCTGACTTGTTCTCTGAGTTCAAGATATGCTCACTCTGACTTTGTGTGAAACTGCTGATTTATTATGACTGGTATATTAAAAACTGTAGTATATACCCTTTTCACTGTAGTTTATGCCTGTTGCTATCAGAAAATTTTATATATGTGTGTTGTGTGTGCACATCTGTATGGGGGGGTGTGTATGTGTGTATACATATATTTTTTCTCTGATTACTTCCTAGTGACTTTTTATACTACTATTTCAGAGGAGACATCCTCATAAAGATTTCCAATATTAGGGGCCAGCCCTGTGGCGTAGTGGTTAAGTTCACACGCTCCACTTCTGCGGCCCACAGTTTGTGGGTTTGGATCCTGGGCATGGACCTACACACCGCTCATGAAGCCACACTATGGCGGCATCCTGCATACAAAATAGAGGAAGATTGGCAACAGATCTGAGCTCAGGGCCAATCTTCCTCACCAAAAAAAAAAAAAAAAAAAGATTTCCAATATTAACTCTTCTTAATGCCAGCTAGGTGGGAGCTCACTTAGATTCAGTCCACTCAAGTGAGTTTGATCCAAATAGAGCATTTCTACTGTCATATTCATTGGCTGTAGCTGGTAACTCATTTGTATTTCAAAGAAACCAGAGCTTTAGTGGACATTTCATACATCTTTAATTATGGATAATCTACTGGAATAGACACAATCTCTTGCCATTCATGAAGTGATTGTAAAATAAAGGCTGTCTCTTACTTGTGATTGAGCATCCCCCGCCCCAAGAGCTTACATTTTAATAAAAGAAATTCATGCTATGGGCATATATTTGAATTTAAAGTAGAGAAGGCCTTTCCAAGTATAGCAGCCACAAAACAAGACTTCATAAAGGCAAAGATTGATAGGTTTCCCTGCATAAACATTTAAAACTTCTGTTGCTCAAAAAATGCCATTTTGTCACAATGTGTTCAGTTGCAACAGGAAAGAAAAAAGAAAAGACAGTTCAAACTAGAGTGTAGCAGGGGTATACTTCATACGGCAGGGAGCTTCTCCATTGGGCCTTCTCTTGTCTCCTCTCATTGTCAGTGTGGCTCCCCCTCGTGGTTGCAAGGTGGCCGCTTGATCCAGAACTGTGGCCAAGAGATAGTAAAAGGCAAATGCTAAGAAATCTTGGTAAATGTAATAAAACGTTAGCTTATTTCATATATAAAAGCCCTTACAAATCATTATGTAAAATTATGAATACGTAATAGACAAAAAAGGAATGAAGAGAGAATTCACCAAAGAAAAAAATTAAAGTAGCTAGTGAATTTTTAAAAGTTGAATAGCATTAATCATCAGAGCAGTTTAATCGCAGCAACAAGATATTATCCCGTCAATTTAGTTACTTCCTTTTAACTATTCACGTGGCGCAGTTTGGAAGTGGGTACTTTAATATGTGGAAGTTGTAAACGCAAATGGGTCCCAACAACGATTCTGTTTTTAGATCTTTGCCATAAATCATTTGTGTGCATGAATTTATGTACAGTGATACTGCTAAGATGATATTTGTAATTGCAAAAAAAAGTAGAAGACAGCAAAAATATCTCACAATGGAGGTTGGCTAACTATTCTATGCCTCTGTCTGAGTGAGTACTAGGAGGTCATTCAGAATCAGATTATAGGAGGATATTTGATCACATGGGAAGATGTGCCTGATATATCAAATAAAAAACATTGCAAAGCACTTTATGATTAATTTATCATCTCAGTTTTGCATAAAATATGTATATAACCATAAAAGAAAAAAATGAATACGTTTGACTCCACAAAATTTGTTAAAAACAACTTCCGTGTGGTAGTATACTATAAACAGTATCAAAAGATCATTGACATACTGGGAAAAAAATTTAAAGCACTGATGACAAAAGGATGGCTCCCTTAATTTATAAAGAGCTCGTATAAATCAATAGAAAAAAGATAATCCAAAGAAAATGGATAAAAAAGTAGAAGTACATAGTTTACAAAAAAGAATTACAAATGACTGATAAAAACCTAAATTTATTTTAAAAGTAGATTCTACCAAAGTTAGTTGCAAATTTAATCATATTCCTGTTGACATCCATTTTAAATCTGTTCTGACTTGATTGGTTTATAACTAAGAACCTCAATTTTCAAACATTGTGTTGTAGAACTTTTCTTGGGGAAGAAATAGATTAGGTAGCAGCATTTTTCAGACTTACAACTACAAGGTTATGTTTCTGATAGGATTTTCACTGATAAAGATATTTACAGCTATGTGTGCAGATATAAAACCTCAATATCTCTGAGCAAGTCTAGCATTTTACTTTATCTAGATTCTTCTCTGAATAGTGACATTTCTTTTTGTATCACCACATTATTTTAGCATGAGCGACTTATTGCTCTGATCACCTGTATCACCTACTATTATGATAAACCACCCAAACAACACAGCTGTATTCTTTCTCTTCTTTTTGGAATTAAGTTATGACCCAGAATGATCTTCATAGTTATTTAATCATATTATGCTCAACTTTTGTAAACTTGAACTGTTGAGAAAGCATCTGTCCTTAATAAGTGGACGTTTTCTTATCCTGCCATTCCCCCTTACATCAGTTATAATCTAAGACAAGAAAATGAACAGAGGAAGCATATTTGGAGTTTACCTTAAATAATCCAAGGGACCTTTTCCAGATTATTCTCTTCCCCAAAGATTCTGAATTCCCCTGCCAGGAAGCGTCTTCACCCAGTATCACCATCACAGTGAGCACTGGTAACTGATGGCGTGTTGAGGCACGGGGACTTGTAGAGGAACACTGCTCTAAACGAAAGACCAGACTAGCACCATCTTCCATTGCCTGCAGCTAGAGCCAGGCTGTTAGCAATAGCTGTGAGCATTAATTGCATTCCTCTGTGGAAGCAGGGTTCATAGGTCTGAAAAATGATTGTTTTCCAAAGCCAAGCATTTGCCATCAAAAATATATTTATGCATAACTTAAACTTATGTTAAATGTATTCCCTGCTTTCTTTATGGTTGATTATTAGTAAGAGAAACATGTAACAGCACTATACAAATATTATGTCAATAATAAATGCTTTTAAAATACCCATTTTTAATGTATATCAAGTGCCTAGCGCAAGGCCTGGCCCATAGTAGTGAAATAATGTTTCCCCTCTCTTCCCTTAGGGGTGTTACCAGCAATCAGAGGAAAATCAAAGATAATGGTTGTCAGTTCCATGTGCACTTTGGATCGGAAAGAACCTTTGAAATAACATTTTTAAATTTTTGCTCATTATCAGTAGCTGTTATGATAGAATCCTAGTGCGTACTCTTATAAATCATCTAGTCTGCATCCTTGCTTTACAGGTGAAGAACCTGAAGCCTGCAGAGTTTGATTGCCCGATTCCTCCAGTAGTCCTTGGGGAAAGCTGGCCTCTCCCGGGGCCGACTCTTTCCACTCCACCTCCACACGAGGCCAGCCAGGGAGCTGTCCCTCTGGGCAGTGCTGTACTTCCTTGAAACGGCCTCACTCTGGCAGAGGAATTCAAGCTTCGTTACCTGGAGGTTTACACTGTTGTGGCGTTTGACCAGATCTTACTTTTTAAGGGATTAGTTTTAGTTGTTTCCAGTTATCTCGTAGCATTTTAGTATTTCCTAGGACTTCATAGGTATCTCCTGTTTTCCTCTGTATTCCCTACAGAAACCACATTACTGTAGGAATTTGGGAAATTCTTGTAGAATGAATAATGCTCAAAATAATGCTTATGCCAAAGTCGCATATTTGGAGGTAGTGTATTTTGACCCCCTTCAAAATGCATGAGTAATCCATGTACAAAGGATTCTTTAGTCAAATATGTTTTCTAAGTTCTGTCAAAGCTAAAATCTGTACATAGAACTTGTCAGAGCTTTTAATATACTAATGTGCCTCATGATTCTCCAGAAAGGAATTGCAGTATGCAGCTTTCCCAAACCCATTGAAAATGGAACCCCTTTTTCAAGGAGCATTTCAAAGGCCCTATGTTCCAGAATTCACTTTTGGACCTCTATAGAAATAAAAGTTAGGATGCACCTTTAGCTGGTCCTTTCAAATATCAGTTATTATCTGAGTTTTTGAGTCATGTAGAGAACCATTCAAAATTGAGATTATTTGTAAGCATCTGAACCAAAGGTGTATTGGGTTACTTTTTCAAGGAGTTCTGCATGTTTGAGAGGCTAGACATAAAGAAAGGAGAGTCGGCGTGTTTGTTACACGAGATCAAAGTCTGGCGTGAGCCCTGCCCAGGTGGTGAGCCAGCTCAGTATTAGATAGAGGTGGATCTGGGGGTGGGGAGGCGGTAGTCATCTTCAGACAAAGCCAGAAGATCCCAAGACGCCTCACTGGATCTGCTCAAATGCCTACATACTTGACCAGAACCTGTTGTTGTGTGTCAAAAAGCGGTTTTGAAAAGCCTTGACCTGAGAGATTTTGAAGATGAATTATCAATTTTGTACCTCCACTTTTAAGAAGACAAAACAAAAGAAAGCAATCATTCAGTACAGCTCCACAGTGTTTTACTTTTGAACAAGATTGAATCTCGAAAGGCCTGTCAGAATTCCTTAACCTGTTAGCTCGAGTGATTTTATTTTCATTTGTCTTCGAAACAATTGCAGTTTGGGTTTTGAGAGAGTTCATGCTGGGCTGGTCTTCTGACAGCGATTGACCAAAAGGTTCAATTGCTTCTTGAAGTTACAGTCACAAGGAGATTGTGAGGTCATGGCATCGTCACAGTAGAGAGGTCATCAGTAGACAACAGCTGTATGTATTAAAGAATTGCTAGGCTAATGGGTCTGGACAAGGCCATCTATAAAACGTACGAGTCCTAAATGAAGGTTCACAGGTCGACTAACTCGGCACGTTAGTCTCCCAGACCCAAGGAAAGCAGCTCAGGGGTGATCATTTCTAAACTACACTCCACCAACCAGAGACCACCGCCCACACACATAGTTAAGCTCATCAGGACAGCTTATAATGATCAGACTCACACATGCTTTTTTTTGTGGTCTCTTTCTCTATTTTAATGGCTTTACATTTGTTTATTGACTGAAGATTTGGTTATTTCATTACTTCTTAATTTTCGTCTAGGTCATCTCAAAATACCATTAATTTTTCTATAAAACTAAGGAATTTTGTCTTAAAATTTATGCTAAGCACCTACAAATTATATGCACTGAGTCTTATTTTCTTCTCCATACATATTAACTGTAACCTATTCAGGTAAAAAATGGGCACTGGCATTTTAAAAATAGTACATCAAGTCTTTATTCATTTTGTCCCTCATAGGGATATTTGAGTTCAACGGGAATAACTCAGGAGGATTTTTCTGTCTTTGAGTCTTCCTTTAAAATGACTCCCAGAAGGTGCCAGGCCTTCATTAATCAATCATGAAATATTCCAAGTAGAATGCCACTGTCATATTCAAATTTGATGGGGTATATGGACACCAAAGATAGATTTTGTGCATTTTACAGTTTGCTCAGAGTTCAAACTGATACCTAAATAAATTCTCCTCTACCACAGCTCCTTAAAAACTGTAAGCTGTCAGAACCCTGCCAGAATAAGTATGGAGGACCTAAGGGTAGAAATAGAAGAAGAATGCTTTCCTCAAAGTTGTCCCTAGGGATGGAGGGTCAGAGAAGCTGGAAAGCTGAAATTTTGAAGGATGTGAAGGATTCTGGTTTTGGAAACAAGGAGAATATCCACTTCAGAGCACCAGGGAACTGTTTGAGAACACAACAGAAAGGACCCAACACCCATAAGAACTAGGGGGAATAAAACATGGAGAACTAGAAAGAAAGGAAAGCTGACCTGTGTTTATTTCTGAGGCTAAACTGAAGATATGTAATTGACCTAGTTCTTAATAGAGTGCAACCTAGAATCCTACATCTTTTGCAAAGTGTATCTTGTACTTTAATGACTGCCAGATGTTGCTTTGAAATGCCTGACCACTGAGGAAGTATGCACTAGAGGAAAACATGGTAAAATTAAGATGGCATTATAAAACATCTGGTTAAACATGACAGATTGTGTTTATATCCACTCCCTCTCAAAACCCCTAAATGAGCAGTAAGGGATAAAAATTGGAGAAACCCACAAGGACAAATAGAAGCGTAGTGGAAACAACAGCAGACAAGAGGCACCAACATAATTTTGGAAGTAAGTGAACGTGTGGTTGCTCCCCCAGGCAGGTGGAGAAAGCTGAAGTCTAAGCGCCTGCAGTGAAGAAGGCAGACAAGCAAGCCAGTTCACCCAACCACGGGGCTGTAGAAAGATTCAGGAGTGGGAAGGACCAGGTACCTCTGTGGGTAGGGGTGAGGAGTACAGCTGAAGGAGGAGATTGGTTGAAAATCTGTATAAAGACCAATTAGATGCCCAGGTCTCCTCCCAGGCCTCAGAAAGCCGGGTGACTACCTCAGCTTCATTCTGATAGAAGACAAGAAGTTTACTCTGAGGAAACTGAGCCAGAGAAGCTCTGGGCTTGAGGACCCCCGGCACAGTGGATGAGAGGGTCAGACACCGTACTGAAACCAAGGATATTAAGGGAAAGTGTAGATACTAGATTCCCCCCATTCCCGTTCACTCAGAATGCTGGCAGCAAAGAGAAAACGCTTTAAGATACAGACATTCTGGGATCCCCCACAGATGGTTGGTTGGTCCCCACCTAATCATCCTCTAGTGGGGTCCACCATTCATAAAGTACAGAGCTTCCAAGTGGCTTTTCACTCTTCAGTGAATGGATGGCCAGGGATCCCAGATGCTTGAGGAAGGCCTCTAGCACAAAAGGCTGAGACCAAGACAAGTGGGAGAAGGGGTTTAGAGGGAACAGGTACAATGCAGGGAGCGGTGTACAAATCAAACCGTGATTCCTATCCTCAGAGAGTAAGGATGAGATGTTGTGTTCATAAACCAAGAGAAACAGGCTTTTAAGAGAAATATTTGAAGAACAAGGAAGAGCCCTTGAAAACAGAAAACATGACAGCCAAAATGAAAGATTCAATATCAGGCTTGGAAGATGAAGTTGAAAACATTCATTCACTCAACAGATACTACTGAGTGGCTACTATGTCCTTGGCATTGTTCAAGGCAGTGGAGATTCATCACTCAGCGAAAGAGGCAAAGATCCCTGTCCTAATAGAGGTTAAATTCCAGTGAGGGGGCATAAACAAGACAATAATGTGTAAATTACATGATGTGTCGGAAGGTGTTGAGTGCTGGAGGCAAGAGGCAAAATGGAGCTCGGTAAGGAGAATTGAGAGTACTGGGGAGGAGGTTGGAGACAAGCTGAAGTTTTAAATAGGATGGCCAGGGCCTGTCTCATCAGGAAGGTAAAGGTGAGCCGAGACACAGAGAGGGTGAGGAAGTGAGCCGTGTGGTATCTGGGGGAAGATCATTCCAGGCAGAGGGGGCAATTAGCGCAAGGGCACTGAGACAAGAAGCACCTGGCCTGTGCAGGGTACAGCAGGGCCCAGTGTGCTGGAGTCACGGGGAGAGAACAGGGAGGTGAGGTGGGGAGGTAACAGTACCAGATCCCGTGGGCCTTGGAGGCTGGAGGAGGGCCTTCGGCTTTACACTCTGAGGAAAATGGAGAGCCATGGCAGTTTTAAGCAGAGAAGGCACGTGATCTGATTTGATCTTAAAAGGACCTCTCTGGCTGCTGTGTTGAGAATTGACTACAGAGGGTAAAGTTACTGAAGCGAGGAGATGAATCCAACACTCAGTAGCAGGGATGTCTGTGCCGTCGCTCTGATGTTCTCAGTCTTCCCTCTGAGTCGGCCTGTTTGCCTCGATGCTCTTTTCTAGCTGAGAAATAGCTCACCTGCCCTCTCCTCTGTCATGCTCTCTGCCTGATATCTTCTGCTTACCTTCCCTCCCAGGTCCCATCACATCTCCTTCAGCTTTCTGCTGCCACTCTCTTGCATCATGTCCTACAGCATGTGAAGTCTGGTTGGTTCCACTTTTAGTGTTAATATTGTTTTAATGATGGCCCTTTTTTGCTCTGTTATTGTTTACTGAACCTCTCGAGGCATATGCAAATAAATATTAAGCATTTGCTTGTTGAATATAACACTTAATTTTCTGCTTTCTGATGCTTCATCATCAGGCAGAGTCCTCTGTGGAAGTAAGCTCTGTCTGGCTCTTGAAAAACCCAGCAGTTTAAGTTGTTTTAAACAAAAAGAGAAATGGAAAAATCTGTCTTACATCTTAAATTCCAACCTGCTGACCCTTGGTGGGAAAATCCACAACCGCTCTTTCCCCACACAGACACATAAACTTTTGTGGGAGCATATGTGTTTAAACCAAATATGCTTAGATTATAAGGAAAAATACATGAATCATTTTTTGCATAGAATCATTTTCCTCTGTGGTTTTTCAATGCAGCTTTTTCTGTGATGTTAAAAAATAAATACAACCTAAGGGACTTCTGATAAAATTGATGATACCCCTGCAGGCTCGCAAAATGCCTTTCCCCCAAATTTGCTGAAATTAACAAAAATGTAAAAGTAACAAAGAGCATGCCATCAATTCTGAAACCAAGAAAAGATCCCAAATTCGTGTTATAAACTTTGAGAAATGTCATACAGAAAAAGAAAAATTGGACCAAATTGAAAGAAAGTGCTAAAAAAAATCAACATATTTTTCAAAGAGAAGAGTGGAAAATGAAGATGTGCTAGGAGGGAATTCTGAAAAGTCTCATTGCTTTTGAAGGTGTTGGCATTAGGTATAAAAGTATGCCGGGGGAAGTCTTGGAATAACCCACACCTTTGTTGGGGACCCTTTCTTCCCTCAAGAAGACTTTGCCCCCCCCAGGCAAGAAGAGACAAGAAGGTTTGCCGTCTTTCCTGCCTCTGATGTATCAATAAGTGGGTGAGGAATAGGGGAAGCATCTGCTAGGAATAATTACTACAGCTGAACCAAGGAAAAGCTCCACAAGATGTGGAAAAAAGAATGTTTATCCTCAAGCAAGCCAAAAGACTGCAATAGACCCCAGACTCAGTGAAGCAAACCTCTGATGCATTTATTTTATTAGTTCTAAGGAAGGAACTCAATGCAGCTACCCAAAACCCCAGCTCTCTTTCCATTCCTCTTGGGCAGCTGAAAGACTGGAGAAGGCGTGTAGACCATGGACATCCAGGCCATATTATAGGTGGAAGAATAATATTATGCCAAATCCAACACTCTTCGGGGGCAAATAGTAGACTGAGAAAGAATGGCTCACATTCTTTAAAGAGTTTCCAGGTCACGCTGACATGATTGAGGCAAAAAATCTGCACATAAGAGAAAGAAAGTAGCACAGCCTGCTAAAGGCAAATAAAGAACAGACTTTCAGATACTCCTAACAGTCAATGCTTGTTGAGCACCACCTACCCACCAGGCACTAGTTTAAGGGTTTTATGTGTATTAATGTCTTTAATTTTCACAACACTATTACAAGATAAGCACCATTATCATCCCCATTTTACGGATAAGAAAACTAAGATGCAGAGGGATGAAGGAGCTTGCCCAAGTTTGCCCCGCTGGTGAGAGTGGGGCCAGGATTTGAACACAGGCAGTCTGAATCCAGAGCCCGTTCTCAACTACTCTGCTCTTGTCCCCCAAGAAACAGGCAACGTTTTAGGCAGCTGCTTCGTACTCTCAAGGAAACTGCAGAGAATAGAAATTTACGAGTTGTGCACTCTTCTTGGAAGTTACTGGAAGGAGGAAAACCAAGAAAAAGAAAGATATAAGTTCAAGAATCAGGAATCCAACATGGAAGAGTAGTTGAAAAAATCCCAGGAGGGACCAGCCTGGTGGCGCAGTGGTTGGGTTTGTGCAGTCTGCTTCGGCAGCCTGGGGTTTACGAGTTCAGATCCCTAGACACTCCTCATCAAGCCATACTATGGCAGCATCCCACGTACAAAATAGAGGAAGATCGGCACAGATGTTGGGTCAGGGCCAATCTTCCTCACCAGGAAAAAAAAACACAAAAGTCCCAGGATAGGAACTGTGCAGTGAGCCGAAAGAGCATAAGGACATAGGGACTATCAAAGAAAAAGATTCAATTGGTGTGCTTGATTGGGAAAATTATTGCTGATCATTTAATGAGTTTGTTAGAACGTTTGGCAAAAATTATGTAGAAATTATATAGAAAATAAAGCAGATTTTTAAAGTGAGACAGTTATTAACTATAAGTAAAAACAAATCTACGTGACAAAGTAAAGAAAGTGTAGTCATGTTATAGTCCTTAGCACAGAGGTAAACCAAAGTTATGTGTAATATATACTATATAGTATATATACATTTATTATGCAAAGTACTTATGCCACATATAATATAGTTAGTATAACATATGTAATAATGTAAACACTATCGACCTAAAACTTTTGATATAATTATTGGGAAGATGGAAAGAGGAGAGATAAGAATGATGGTGAGAGAGCGAAATCACCAACTTCTGTAATTTGGATAGTGTCTAAAAGGATCGACCGAGAGATAACAGTGTGTGTGTTATTTCTAAGTACCAGAGGAAGCAGTTAAAATAGTGTGTGTAGAACAAGACTGCAAGGCGAGGGGGTGGGGTTAGGTGGCGAGAGGAAGGCCTGCTGCCTTTATGTATAAGCATGTGGTACCATTGGATTCTTTCATCTACACAAAACTTAACCAACAACACGGATGAAGTTTTAAACAAAAAAAAAACCTACCCGCTAAAAAAGCACTTACTTATAAAATGCCTTTTTCCTCCAAATCACTAAAGAATCTATCCAAAAACATTTTAATAGAAAGCTCTATAAAACACTTCTTGAAAATTAAGCGTTGATTCCCTGTATAGATGTGGCTCCAAGGAGTCTTAATTTCCTTCTTCAAAAATCAAAAAGAAAAGCAACAAAACAGTACGAAACTTTGAAAATGTGTCTTGTTGAAGAAATTGAATCACAGACTTCCACCCTCTAATTGTATTCTTCTGGTTTTTCAAGACACTGAAGAAGGGACCTTGATTTTAGCTCTCGGGTGGAGGCGTGACAAAGCCATCTGCACCGCGTATTCGGCTACGCGGAAGAGAGCCGCCTCGACTGAAAGGGTTGCTGTTGTCACGCCACGTGCAGTGACGAGTTAGTGTTCCTTGCCTCATTGGCTTTGTATATTCTGTTTATTTGTGAGCTCTAGATTCGCGTCACAGATTGCTCATATGTCACGTTTCCCTCCTGTATCGTGTTTTTCCTGGGCCCGTTAGCTCCTCTTTGGGGGTCCCCCGATGACCTCCTCCCATGTAGGATGCAAACAGATCCATCTTTATCGTGCAGTGGGCTGAAAAAGGAGAGCATTGCAAGCACATGATGCCAGTTTAGGAGTCTGCATGGAGACAAACCTAAAATGATTGAATAAAAGTGGCGTCGCGTGAGCCTTTCTAAGAAAGTAGTGGGCGCAGATGGGGCTTTAAGAAGAAATAAAAGAAACCTGAGGGAATCTGGAGAACCCATTTTGTGGGCTTTGAACTGTAGGTTGAAAATCTTGATCCTGAGAGACCGGAGATGGGGAGGGAAGTAATAAGATCAACCTAAGAATTGGAATGGTTATTTAAGTAGCAGCAGTAAATGTCAACTGGAGCATGTGGCGGTGCGTACAAGGAGTTTATTGAAGGAAGAAATTAGAGTAATTTGGAGTCTTGGAGACTGTAGCAGCAGAAAGGAAAAGAAAGGGGTTTATACTGGACACACTGTGGAAGAAAGAGTAAGGTTGGTGGTAGGAGAGCCGGTGATGAACTGAAGATTAATTACACCAAGTATCTTTTTACTCGAGAGATTGGGGAGCATGAGAACCTGGACAAAGGATGCTGACAAAAGTATAAGTACCTCTGACTTCACTATGTGTGGATAAAGCTGGCATTGAGACACTGATATATTGTCTGATCAATTTCTGAGCGCTAAAACAACTTTAACAAAGATTCATATGACATCAGTCATCTTTTTACCCTTTCCCCAGGAATACATCTAAAGTTGGGGGAAGTTTACATAGCACCTGGAGAGAGGGGCTTCACAGGCTTGTCTAAGTCAGTTTGTAATTCCAACGTGACCTTACACTAGTGGCCAGTGGGTGTAATCTATATAAAACTAGGTTTCATAAGAGAACTACAGACATTGATGGCTTTTGGTTCTGACTCATCTTGCTTCCTTTCAACATTCTTAAAATATTTATCCAAAGATACTTGGATTTCGGCTCTCTTCTTTTCATGACAGTCAAGTTAAAACAAGACTGCTTCAAAGTCAGCACACACTTCAGTGCAGTGTACACAACGAACAGCTAGGCAGCTGAAACAAAGTGACCGACGTGACTCCTGGCGCCATCTGTTGGTGGCAGGCAGAAGTGACATGCTTTGGCGCTGGCTGATTTTCTTGACGGGCGCAAGTTCCCCAGTTGGTAGTTTGTAAGTAGAGGAGCTTCTGCAATTTCAAAATCCTCTACTACTTGGCTATCCAGCAACACTTCCCTTTTTCTTTCTCTGTTGTGAAGGTGTGGCGGGGCACCCTGGCCCGCATGCGGTACAAGAGGACCAAGGCAGCCCTGACAATTATCAGATACTACCGGCGCTACAAGGTGAAGTCGTACGTCCATGAGGTGGCCAGGCGCTTCCACGGCGTCAAGACCATGAGGGACTATGGGAAACATGTGAAGTGGCCAACTCCGCCTAAGGTTCTTCGCCGTTTCGAGGAGGCCCTGCAGGCGATTTTTAACAGGTAAGAACTTGGTATGTGCTTCATCCGTTTATGGCGGCACACTTAACACAGAAAGTCACAAATCTGAGACCATGGTATTGGCTCAGCTATTTGCTGTCATGACATGTACTTTTACCTTATGCCTTCAGTTTTGTAGATTTCACTTTCAAAGGACACCTGTTTACGCCTCAGGATAAGGGAGCTGTCCATTTATTTTTTTCTGTAGCGGTTGACAGCAGTATGCCACAACCCCTGGAACAAGCTGTAGTTAAGATCAGCTTTTAGCATGCTGCCTCCACTTTCTTTTATTAGCAAAAAATAACTGTTTATTAAAATCACCACACATAACTCAAGCTAGAAAGGCTGTTAATCCTTTCAGGGTGTGTTTCTCTATCCTGCCTCACCTTAGAATCATGAGGAGTTTGCGAAAACACACAGGGCCCAAGTCGCCCTCTAGAAAGTCCCGTTGACTGGAACTGGGGAGTGGGGCCCAGCAGAGGGCCTTCTTAAAGTTTCCCAGATGGTTTTCAAGTGCAAGGAGGAAAACAGCTGTTTCAGAGCGAGCTCTTTTTTTTTAAATAAATAAACGCCCATGTAAAATTTGATGCCTTTCCAGTTGATCTTCATTTTTTTTATAAACTGCCCTCAATCTGAGTTTGTAGTTATTCATAGCTCCTTTCTCCTCATTTTTTTCAGCTTATTTGTTGCCAGCTATATTTAGCTGTGTCTGAGCTACAGCCATCTAATCACATAAACTAAGCTAATGGTTCTCAAATGTGGTCATTTGGCATCATGCTATTCCACAAAGAACACTGAAATAATTGATATACTGAATGTAAAAGACCTAATTTATAATTCTGCGCTAAGTCAGATTTTTATCTTCCTTTAGATTTTGCTGTGTATAATTGGTGGCAGATATCAAAAGATAAAGAATTTTACTCCTATGTATTTTTCTTTAATATGTATCCCATTTGCTTTTTAAAAATATATGTATATATCTCATAAAAAGAAAGAAAATCAAACAAGAATTATTGAAAGCAAACTTACCTCGAATTTCAATTCTCGCATCTAACACTGTAAATGTCAGTTGTCAATCTTGGCAGGCTTTTTAATGCACAAATGTTTTTCTTGAATGGTATCATCTATAACCTGCAGTTTTGACATATTTTAAAAAGTAATTAAGCTATACATGAGTACATGCTCGTTGTTTTCTTAAAAAGTGAAACAATATATAGGATATTAAGTTGAAATCCTCCACACCTCCTCTTGTCTTTCCCATTTTATTTTTTTCCCCTGAGACAACCACTCATTAACAATTAGTTTCTATCCTTCTAAGTCTGTGTCTGTGCATTTACAAACATGCACACGTGTAAGAGATAGCACAGTATAATGGTTAAGAACACAAACCCTGGAGCTTGCGTTCATATTCCAGCTCTGCCACTGATGAGCTGTGTAACTTTGGGCAAATTAGATAACCTCTCTGTGCCTCAGTTTACTTATCTGTAAATGGGCCATAAAATAGTACCTGCTCATAGGGTTGTTGAAAGGATTATAAGTAGATCTGTGTAAAGCATTTCAGGTAGCACCCAACACGTAATAAGCGATATGGATATGTTCGCTCATACTTCTGTGTGCACACACAGTCACACATCATTTGATCTTTTTTCCTCTCTGTTTAACACAAGCGGGATTATATGAGTGGTTATATGACTTTACTTAAAAACGTCTTGGAGACCTGTCCTTGACAATAAATAAAGATCTATGTAATATTTTTGATGGCTGCAAAGAATTGATTTTGAGTATGTTGCAATGTGGCCTGTACAGTCTTCTTTTTAGATTTTGAGGTTTTCTGTATGGCGTAGAATTGATTAGTTTTTGTAAAATTCAATTTATTCATTCAGCAGATATTTACTCAACACCTGCTGTGTTGTGGGCTCTGACCTAGCTTCCAGGGTTACGGTCACAAACAAGAAAGATGTGAAAGACAGTCCCAGCCTTCGTAGGCCTTAGAGTCGATGGGCATGTTGGAAACAATGCATCTGCTCTGTTTGTTGATTTTATATACACACACACACACCCTAATTGAATCTTCCCGATTGTGTTAATCTAGTCCAAAGGCACACTCTTTCTGTGAAGGGCCAGATAGTAAATAGTTCAGGCTTTGTTGGCTACACATGGTCTTTGTCATGTATTTTACTTTTTTTTGTTTTGGTTTTGTTAAACATGTAGAAACTATTTTTAGGTCATGAGAAGTACCAAACCAGGCGATGGGCTGGATGTGGCACAGACTATAGTTTACCAACCCCTGATCTAGTCACTATATCTTATTTAATTTATTCTTGAATTTTGTGATCTGTGGAATACTGAGGGAAGTGTGTTAAAGGATTCTGCTGTGATTGTGGGGGTTTGTGTTTTTTTCCTAAAATCCTAGTGTGTGTCTAATCCTGTTTGCACTCACTCCCATTCCTCATAGTAATTCTTTCTCATTCTGGGAAGGCTGGGAGCCTTCTTCATGCCTAACTTTGTCCCCTTTTTCATGTTGTCGAGGCTGGGGATGTTTGTGGCTGCAGCTGTTGTTGCTGCTACATATATTTAGAGATGGCAGTTTGCTTGATCGGGACAAGAAGCCTGTGCAGCTCTCTCCGTGGTTATGTAGGTCAGGTCCTGGACTCCCCAGCATGCCTCTGTGCTCTGAGCCTCTGGAGTCACTTTGAGTGATGAAGAAGGGACAGCCAACCAGGCATATTGGCTGAAAACAGACCAGCAGACAGAGCAAAGACCTCGCCACACTGAGAATGAAATCTGGCGGCAGTTGCTCAGCAAGTCACTTAGTGTTGTAGGATGTGCCTGTCACCAGTGACCTTGACTTTGACCACCAACTGCTCCCAACCTGCCATTCTTCCAGCCTCTTCTGGAATGATCTTAGGACAGTCATCCCACTGGAGTGTTGGTTGGCCATATAAGATAGAGAAAAGGATTTCACGGTTGTTGAGCCTTTACTTTTCCTATGGTTTTGTTTTGGCTACCTATGTCTCTGACCCTAATTGCTATGGCAGATGTCCCCATCTCACCATGGCCAGCCGTTCTTTGTGCAGAGAATTGGCACAGCTCCCACCTTGAAATCCTTCACCTCCTGCTCTTGCTACCAGCCCCTGCTGCTTCAGGCTTAAGGATTCCCGGTACCATCTATGCTGAAGGGGTTCCTCTCTCTCCACTGAGTGGATTGCTCGGCAAAGAGCCACTTCTCCATCAGCTCAATTCCATCTGCTTCGTGTCTTCCAGAAACTCTTCACATCTTCCAGTTTTTTTGTATCATTCTCATTTTCTGGTATCGCTATAGATTTTTCTTATTTTTTATTTATTTATGTCAGTAGAAATTTAAGAGAGAGAAACAAACAGTTAAGCTCAAGTCACCATCTTGAAACAAGAATACATCTCAGGAAAATCTTAGATGTAAACAATCTCTCTAACATTTTAGGTATGTAAATTGGGAAAAGAGTACCACTTTTCAGTTTTCATTGCACCTCATTCTAGTCTTCTGTGGAAGTTTAGTTTGAGAACCACTGGCCTCAATTATTTCATCTGATATCATGAAGTTCCTGGTTTGCTTCCAGCCTCGCTGCTTCAGGCTCCTGTGGCAGAAAAGAAGGCATAAGTGTCATGTAGGACCAAGGATACCACTAAGAAAATAAAGGACCTTGTGCTTGTTTTTCTCAATCAGGAATAGATTATTTTTAGTTAATGCTTTCAGTTTCTTAGACTGAAAGCTTAGTGTCGTCTTTAAATTCCCTCTTGTTCCCCTGCCCCCACGTCTAATCCATCAGCAGATCTGTCGGTGCTTCCTTCAGGCCATGTCCAGAACTGACTCCTGTCTCTGCCTCCGCCACAACCTACCTGATCCAAGCCACCCTCCTCTCCACGTGCAGTACAGAAAGAGCCTCCTCAGTGGTCATCCTGTTTCCAGCCCTGCCTTTCTGCACCCAGCAGTCAGAATGGTCCTGTAGAGCAGGAGTTGAGCCATGTCTCTTATGTGTTCAGAACCTTCCAGTGGCTTCTCATCTCATTCAGAGTAAAGGCCAGAGTCCTGACAGTGGCCTCCCATGGCTGCATGGATTCTGGCCTGACTCTCCTTCTGCCCTCCCCTCCCGTTCCTCTCCCCCCATGCTCCTTCTGCTCCAGCTTCACAGGACTGCTTGCTGGACCTCTAACACTTCAAACGAGATCCCACTATAGAGCCTTTGCGCACCCTGTCTTCTCTTCCTGGAACACTCTTGCTCATACAGCTGGCTCCCTCACTTCCTGTATCCTTATGGGTGGTGCCTCCCAGACTACGCTGTGTAAATAACACCCGCTCCCTCTTCCTTCCCTCTGCTGCGCTCCTGTCCTCCTTTCCTTGCCTTATTTTCTCCACAGCACTTACCACATTGTACACACTTGTTGACTTGTTTATTGTCTGTCTCTGCTCTCTAGGGCATAAGCACCTAGCAGAAAGAACCTTCGTCTGTTTGTAGACTGCTGTGCCTCCACTGCCTAGAACAGCATCTGAGGTTTAGTAGGTGCCTAGAGAACATTTGTTGGGTGAATCCAAGGTTTCTAACTATAAATATTATGAGAGTCCACATATCACTGAGTTCTAGTTGCTTTCAAAACGCACAAACGACAAAGCAAGTTTTACAAGAATCTCTGTCCACATAAAGCTTGTATTTTAACAAGTCCTGTGTATATTTTGGAGGCATTTTACTTTTTTTTTTTAGGGTAACATGCAAGTAGTGCGATTTAATTCTATGTTTTTGGCAGCTTTAACTATTTTTGAGAATGAATGGGGTTGTGTTTCTGAAGTCTAACACGTTTTGTTTATTTACTTATAGATGGAGAGCATCCCAGCTCATCAAGAGCATACCTGCTTCAGACCTGCCCCAGGTCAGGGCAAAGGTTGCGGCCATGGAAATGCTGAAAGGTCAAAGGGCTGACCTTGGCCTCCAGAGGGCCTGGGAGGGCAACTATCTTGCTTCGGTAAGCCCAGGAGAACAAGGCCGAATCTACTCCTGCTCCCTTAACAAAGAAAAAGAGGAAATTTTCTCTAAGAATTTATAGAAATAATAAGACACCTACAGAAACTAAATTTCTATGAGAGATACTAAACTAAACAATTTTATTGCCTCTAAGTGTGCAATATTTGATGTTTCCTCACTTTATAAAGGATCCTCTATCTTATATCCATATGTGTTAAGTACACTCCATCCCTTGGTTTTTGAGCATTTAAACCTTCCCTCACATAATTCAGCAGCTATTTTTAATTGCCACTTTTATATTAATTAATCCCAAAACTACATTTCATCTTCTCTCCCATTCCTGATTTTAAAAATTTTATAGGACTTTGGTGTTTTAGCAACCCTTTAGTAGCTTGCCATCTGGGTTGGGGAGATAAAAAATACAAATGAGTATTGTTATAAAGCGCTGTACGAAAAGATTGCGTTTTCAGCTGAAATGCTAAGCGTAGTCAGTTTACCATGGTTCCTTTTTCTTTCAGAAGCCAGATACACCTCAGACCTCAGGCACTTTTGTCCCCGTTGCTAACGAACTGAAACGGAAGGACAAATACATGAATGTCCTCTTCTCCTGTCATGTCCGTAAGGTAAGGCAAGGTTGAAGCAGACCTCCTTGGAAAGAAGAGACTGACTCGGATGAAACTTACTTAGATATGAGCACAATGAAACGTGACCATAGGTACATAACTAGCTACATCATCAGTGAGCTGTACCTGTCTATGGTGAGGCACTGATGGAATGGCTGAGGTGCCTGCAATTTGAGAGGTAGGCTCTAAAGCCTGCCTGAGGGAAGTGAATATTTTTGGTAACCATTTCTTTTTAAAACAGGAGAGGGGGGACCTCCCTGAGAGCAGGAATTTGCATTTACTGCACATGTGTCTTTCATAGCACCTACTGGTCTGCCTTGTATTTAGTGGCCGTTTAGTACTTTTTATACATGTTTTACTACTATTTAAAAGAAAAAAACAGGAGAAGGGGAATGAAGAACATATTTTGGAAAAGGGAGAAGGACATAGTGAGATTTGGAAGTTGGGGGAGGGAGAGTTATGTGCTATGTTTGTATTTGCTTATTGGAAGCAGCGTACGTGTGGACTGTCGTATACCTGGAGATGATCACCATTGAGCAGGTAGAAGTTAGAAAGTGGAAGGCAAGGGACATAGTTGGTTTTTAAAAACCTTAAAAACAGAGAGGGGCCAGCCTGGAGGTGCAGCAGTTAAGTTAGCACGTTCCGCTTCAGCAGCCCAGGGTTCACTGGTACAGATCCTAGGTGCAGACCTACACACCACTTGGCAAGCCATGCTGTGGCAGGCATCCCACATATAAAGTAGAGGAAGATGGGCACAGATGTTAGCTCAGGGCCAATCTTCCTCAGCAAAAAGAGGAGGATTGGCAACAGATGTTAGCTCAGAGCTAATCTTCCTCAAAAAAAAAAAAAGAAAGAAAAAAGAGAAGAAATTGAAATAATTATAAAAGAGCATTTTGTAAAATTATGCAAATAAATTTTAAAATATTAATGAAATGGGTGAATTTAAGAAAAATGTTGCGTAACTCGATTCCGCAAGAGATATTAACGTAAATATGCCAATATTCAAAGGTAAATTAAGAAAATTGTCAAAGAATTACCTCATAACAAAGGTCCAGGTTTAGATGATTTTAGCAGTATTTTGTTTCAAATCTTCAAAAAGTACATAATTGCAGTATTATTCAAATCAAAATAATAAAATATTATTTTTCAACTATAAGTTTGGCAAACTTTAAAATGTTGATAACAGCCAGTGTTTGCAAGGGTTTAGGGAATCATTATTGGCAGGAGTATAAGATACATCCTTTCGAGTGAACAATTTGGCAGTATTTATCAAAATTTAAAATGCTCAGACGACTTTATCTAGGAATTCCACAACTCAGGATTTATCTGCAATACATTCACACAGATAACCAAAGACAGATATATGTGAAGTTTTTTAGATTGTAGCAGCCAAAAAACTGAAAAGAATATATAAATATGCATCAGTATGTGATTAGGTTAATAAATAATTGTGTATTTGCACAATAGAATTCAATGTAGCTACTAAAATGAATGAAAGAAGAATAAGTGTAAAAAATAAAAAAGGGCACAATGTATGAAAAAGTGGTTTCCAAGACAGTGCACATCAAGCAAGGAAAGAGACTGATTCCTGAGAAATAAGAAACAAATGAAGTGAGCCCCACATTTAGCCAGTTCACCTCCTTGAGACACTTTCTAGTCTGTGGCATGAGCAGGGGGAGCCAAGGCAGAGTTCAGTAGACTCCCTAATTGAAAAGACAGAGCCGAAGAGCTGGGCGCCACCACGGCAGCTAGAGTTTGCAGAGCAGCGTACCAGAGAAGAGGACACTGCACAGGGAGAACTCTGGAGATCTTCAGCAGGTTCATTTCAGGTATTCAGCTGAGTACTGCTCAGCACACGCGTGTGAGGAAGCTGCCCAAGGCAGGGGGGAGAAGCACCTGAAGGATTAGCAGTTAACAATGCCCAGTACTCACTCAGGGTTGCAAATAGTGCCTGTCCCCACCAGCCTGCTTGGAAAACCTCACAATTCATGGTGCATTGAGTAAGTCTACTGCCAAGAATCTTGGCCCCAGTGGAGGGGAATCATTAGCCCTTGATTAAACACTACCCTAATCCCACCCAACAAATCTTTAAAACACGACCCAAAAGAGTCAGACTGTTTCCAAGTAACCTAACAGCATCCCAAAACAGAGCTCAAAAATATTTATAGAAGTACAAAGTATCCAGACCCAGAAGATAAAATTCAGAATGCATAACATCCAATCAAAAATACCAGGCATGCAAAACAGCAGAAAACTACAGCCTATAATGAGAAGAAAAATCAGTCATTCAGACTGACCCAGAACTGATGTAGATTATGGAATTAACAGACAAGGTCATTAAAACAGTTATTGTGGATGTGTTATGGATAGAGATGAAAAGTACTGTGTCTGAGATTTTTCACTTGATGGAATTAATAGCAGTTTAGACATTGCAGAAGAAAGATCACTACACTTGAAGGTTTAGCAATAAAACTACTCAGAATGAAACACACAGAGAAAGGGGAAAGAAAGATGAAAAAAAGGGACAAAATATTAGGATACTGTGAGCCAACTTTAGGTGGCCTAGCATAAGTGCGTGTGGAGTCCCTGTAGGAGAGAGAGAAGGGGAAAAATTTTAAATATTTGAAAAAATAATGTTTGAAATTTTTCCAAATTTGATGAAAATTATAAACTCATGGACCCAAGAAATTCAACAAACGTCAAACACAAGAAAGCTGAAGAAAACTATACCAAGGCACAACTTGATCAAATTGCTTGAAACCAACGATAAAGAGAAAAAAGACACAGAGGAAAAAGAAGAGGATACATCATATTTCTTATCAGAAACCATACAAGTGAGAAGACAGTGGAGCAATGACTTTACAACTTCTTTTACTGAAAGAAAAAAACTATCAATCTAGAATTCCATACCCAGCAAATATATGTTTCAAAAAACTAAAGTAAAATAAAAACTTGTTCAGGCTTATCTGTAGATATGCACTACAAGAAATGTTAAAGGAAGTCCTTCAGGCAGAAGGAAAATGATACCAGATGGCACCATGGGCATACACCAAAGAATGGAGAGCAAGGGAGACAGTAGCTCTGTGGGTAAATAAAAACTATTTTTGTTATTATTTAAATCTCTTTAAAAGGTAATTGACTGAACACTGTACAGTGTTCATAGCAGCATTCTTCACAATGCTTAAAGGTGGAAACAACCCAAATGTCCATTGACAGATAAGTCATTAAAGAATATGTGTATCCATACAATAGAATACTATTCAACTGTAAAAAGGAGTGAAATACATGCTACAACATGGGTAAACCTTGAAGATATTGTCTACGTGAGTAGGACACAAAAGGACGAATAATTGTCTGATTCCACTTACATGGAGTATCTAGAATAGTCAAATTAATAGAGGCAGAAAGTAGAATAGTGGTTACCAGGGGCTTGGGGGAGGAGGCAATGGGGAATTATTATTTAATGGATATTAGTATTCAAACATTCTAAGGAAAAAAAGATCAACTCAATATGTTATAGACTTTTTAACAAAATAGAGAGCAGCTTGCTTTAAACTTAGAATGAAATAAACGTCACCAAGGAAACTTGCTGTCAGTATCTTGGGGTGCTTACCTAAGTGCAGAGTCTTATTCTGAACTCCTAGATCCAGAAGCTCTATTTTGAGTGTGCCTAGAATTGGCCAGACAGTCAAGAAATGACTTTTGCTAACCAGATTCATCCACCCGCAGAAAACAGTATAAGCCACAATGCCAGTTTGTGAATATAACAAAGGAATCTACCACATCTACAATCTAGGACGCTTCCTTTCCAGTATCAAGAGATCTAGGAAGTCAAATTAGTAATCAGAACAATGGATCAAAGAACGTTGGATGGTTTTCAGCATTATGTGCTCTACTATGGAAGAGCCTGGTGTCTCTGATTCTCTCTTTACAGTGATGACAATTTGATGTCTGACAGAATGTCTCTCCCTGCATCCCACTGGCTAAAAACAGAAAAATTCTTACTCATGCTCCTGTATTTCT
Organism: Equus przewalskii; assembly: GCF_037783145.1. Lineage (NCBI taxonomy): Eukaryota > Metazoa > Chordata > Mammalia > Perissodactyla > Equidae > Equus > Equus przewalskii. The sequence continues at coordinate 39,938,700 of NC_091840.1, forward strand.
AAGTTCAATGCAAATAATCCTTCTTTACACTATAGCTTAGACAGGGTCTTTAGAAACTTTTCAGTCCCAAGGACGTACTGAGGGAAACTTGGTATGGTTTCAGTAAAGCTCTCTTTATGCTTTGATTCTTTTTGAAACAGCCACTTTCCATTAATTACAGTTATAAAATGTCCTCTAAGGTGGGAGACTTCTGCAAATAGCTACTCTCACCCGTAATGTGTTTTCTCCTGGTCTAACTCTCCAGGGAAACTTCATCCAGGGAACCCCCCTGTGGTGCTAACTGAACTTAGAAACATCACCAAGTGTTCCAGCAAAAGCGAAATGAGAGAGCTTTTTCTTTGGCTGAGGATTCTGGCTTGGGTAATAAATGAAATAAGATGAGATCTTATACTGAGTCTGTGATCCATTTTTTCTATCACTTCATGAATTTGAGGAAGAAAAATAGTGTTCCTATGCCATAATTATTTTATTTGTTTGAATTTACAGATTTACCTATGTGTATAAAAATTTTTTCTTTGCGATTTTGATTTAGCTAAGTTATGCAGCTTAAAGCTTTTACTTTGTTACATGACGTCCTTCCCACTCACTTGATTCGTGTTTTAAGGATGATTTGAGCTGCTAAAACACAAGATAAAGGGGCCAGCCCAGTGGTGTAGTGGTTAAGTTCATGCACTCTGCCTTGCCAGCCTGGCGTTCGCAGGTTCAGATCCTGTGTGTGGACCTAGCACCACTCGTCAAGCCATGCTGTGGTGGCATCTCACATAAAATAGAGGAAGATTGGCGCAGATGTTAGCTCAGCAACAGTCTTCCCCAAGCCAGGAGAGGAAGATTTGTAACAGATGTTGGCTCAGGGCCAATCTTCCTCACAAAAGAATAAATAAAGCACAAGGTAAAGGTTTATGAACCGTTCTCTTTAGAAATTACATAGATACATAAAGAAGAATGTAATATTTCTAAACAGCACTTTGATAAAATTGCTACTTGGAAGTTTTCGTTTGTTGGTTTCCTGATTAACTCGTGGACATTATCATAAAAAAGACAATACTCTCCACTTTACTACCGTGACCTATTGTTTTTGACTCTTGTGTGACCTTGTAAAATTATGTGACCTTTTTTCTCATATTGTTTTGCAACACTCTCATATATTTCTCAATATGATTTCTCAAAAGATGAGGAGCACCACTTTTACTTGCTATTCACATTCCGTTTCAGATATTCTCTACTCTCCATATTCTAAGATGGAGACAAATGATTATTGTTCTCCAGCATGGGGTTACACAAACCAATGTTCGGTTGAATATTAATTTGTTTTTAAAAAGGGTTCCATAACTAACTGTATTTGGGAAATGCTGGGTTAAACAGTTAAACATACTTTTTAAGTGCAGAATTCTCAGAGCCTTTAATACAGTCGTGGGTTATGAATATCCTAGGGGAAGCTATGGTTTGCTGTGTTCCTCAAACCAACTTGACTTGGAACGCTTTCTTTCACAAAACGTCACGGAAAGCTAGTGTTGTGCGAGGCAGCTTAGAAAATCGCTGACGTAGAAGCTCTGCAGTCACTTGGTTTCAGGTCTTCTGACAAGAGCTCCTTTTCTTTTGTGGCAGAAACCCTCGCTGTATGAAGTAAATAATTAGTACCAAGAGTAATTATTTCACCCCATAGACTCTGTTTTACTCTTAATTACAGATACCATTTTCGTCAAGTTGACGACTGAAAAATGTGCTTTGATTCTAAAGGAAACGGTTAGAGAATGCACAGATTTCTAAAACTGAGGCAAAAGGGAGAAGACAGAATAAAATTCAAACTAAAAGTTGGATTTTAGTTTGTTCTAGTCTACCCCTCCTAATTTAGTTAGCTGTACATCCTACCAAAGGTAACAGTGTTTTCAAACTAATCTCTAACTTCTTTGCATCTTCAAAATAAGATCTTGGGAGCAGGGATGAGGGATATAAACATATCACAGATATGCCTTCTTTTCTGCTGAGAGGAGGGTTTCTAGCATTTTATGTTTTGTTTTGTTTTGCTTTCCTTTTTCCTCTAGTCACTGAGTACCATGACACTGTAGTTATTCAGAAATTTGTAGTGCTCGGTACCTTGATTTAAATATTACCCAAATCTAAAACTGAAACATCCTAATCAGCAAGTAATTAACTACTTATTTGTAAAATGTCCTGTGGTTAATTTTGTCTGTTAGGAAAAGATTTACCTGCAAATGTGGGGATCTCTGACTCTAAGAAAGTAGCCCTCTACAGAAGCAAGCACACGTGTGCATTTGCTCCCACTCCCATCATCTAGTTTTATTTTCTTTATATTTATCCTTATATGAAATTATTTTCACTTACTAGTGTTTATCTGTCTCAACCCCATCTACTAGTCTCAGATTCTTCTTATAACCAAGGGCTTCGTGTCATTCCTTTGTACATCAGCAGCAGCTTAAAAAGTGCTGGAAAATACACATTATAAATTCTGGAAAAAAATTTATCAAATTACTTAATTTGAGTAAATGCTTACCAGTATATGTATTTTTTTTTACTTAATAGGAGTCGTGTTCTGGGTTTAAAAATGTAGAAAAAAATAAATTCAATCTCATTTTTAGATTTCTGATTATAAAAAGACACTTTTCTCAGTGAAATTGTGAGTCAAAAGATTTTATAAGAGTAGCTACTCCCAAGTAAAACAGTGTTGCAAATACAGACACGGATGAGTGTCTCCTGAATCCACTTGGGACAGCTTGTCTGGCCTGTCAGCCTTCTGTGTGAGTCTTGCAGTGATGGCTGGCTATGAAGGTCTTGCCCTCCAGAAACTTAGACTCGGAAGGGAAAACTAACCCATAGAAAAGACACTTGATGAGATAAAGGAATATGTATGAATAAATCTCAGCAGTTCCAACCAGAGAATAAATAATTCCAAGTCAGCAATCCATGTGCTTAAACAGTGCGTGCTATGTTAGGGAGATTTTTATTAGAGAGATAGCTTACTAACGAAGGGGCTTCCAGCTTCAGAAATAAAAAAGCAAGAAGTCTACAGTTCCTTTCTTTAGTGCAGAAATGAAGGTTTTCCAGAGCCAGACTGGGCAGTGGGGACTTAAGCCGTTGAGCAACTGTGCTCTCGTTTGCCGCTTGGGAAATTTTTTTCTTACGTTGCACAACCTGCCGAGTGTGCTGCAGCCATCTTTCATCTGCTCTCATCTGACAGTACCTGTCGTCAACTGATCAGCTCCTGTGGGGAAGGAGACTTCTTGAAATTATCCTGTGGAATTACAAGTGCTTTCAAAACCAACTGATCAGCAAGGAGGTAGTAAATGCTGCAGGTTGCCCACTTCTGTACTCGGGGTTGAGGTCCAAGAAAAAAGGCACCCTATGGTCACTGCCCTCCAGTAGCTTCCAGTCTAGCCGGAAGACAGAATTACTGTTCATGAAATAATAAGGCAATCAACAGAAATCTGCCCTGGATGTTGAAATTCTGCATTGTTTTTGTTTTCTTAATGCATTTGTATTGAGGTGTAATTCGTATGCAGGTAAATGCACAGATCTGAAGTGTACAGTTCAGTGAGTTTTGACTAGCGCATACACCCTCGTAAATCACAGCTCTATCAAGATTTGAACACTTCCGTCACCCTAGAAAGCTCTCATCCCCCTTCCCAGCCTAGCCCACCACCACCAAAGGCAACCACCGTTCTGATTTCTTTCACCATAGGTGAATTTTGCTGTTTCTTGACCTTTATTTAAAAAAAAGAAAAAAGAAAAGAAATCATGTTGTGAGATTTTTACTTTATTTTGATGTGAGTTTGTTAGTCTCATTTATAACTATTTGTTAACTTATGTGTAGCTCTTTTACAATGAGAGCAGCTTTTTTTATATACTTCCAATTTTAGGACGATCTGTATAACCTTTTATATTGGCTGAGTTAATTAGAGCTAGATCAGTGAGCATATAGTCAGTAGATTAATTATCAGAAGATTAATAAGTAAAATCAACCTTTTTTGCCAAACATAGCTTCAACTGTAAGTTAAAAGCAGTGTTCTACACAACTGTTTTAGCAAGTATATTTTTTCATAACAAGCATCCATGGTCTAAAATTTACAAGTCAACTGTCTTTAAAATTATTAAAACTTTCCCATCATTAAATGAAAACTTCTGCCCTTTTGGTAGAGAGATGTAAGGAGTAACTCAACTTCAGAATAAGATGCAGACTAAGGATAGGTGTAAATTAATTGTCTTAGTATTTATAAGCATCAGCCTTGTTCCCTACCTTTCTTTCCCAACAAACAATAATGATGTATCCAGAGTTTTATATTAGCAAAATCGCTTAAGCCAATAGCCCCTCCTATTCTGCTTTAAAAGAAAAACTTTGTGCTTTCTGCTTTCAATGTTGATTTTTTTTGTTTTATTCTTAATTCTACAAATATCCTATATATTGAATCTACAGCTATGCAATAGAAGTTCAGAAAAAAGAGTGATCATTTTTTACTATAGCATTTTAAGAGGTTTTATAACAGAATGAGAACTTGAACAATATCTTGAAATATACATACATAAGAGAAAAAGGGAATAAAAAACATAAACATTTAAGAGAGTATAACATGAGGAAACCTATTGGACAGGATCAGAGCCCTTGAAGAAATGAAGTTAAATAAGTAGAATAATGGCAGATAGGAAGAAGGAGTCATAGAGTCTTAGTGGCAAGGGACCTTGGAGATCCCTACACTTCCTATTCAAAGCACTTACTGCCTGCTCATATGGCCCATTCTTTTTATAGACAGTAGTAATTATGAAATAATTATTTCTGCTATGGGCAACAGGAAGACACTACCCATTTATGAACACACAGACTTAAAAACCTACTGTCGTTATGCTTTAGGGAGTTTAATCTGAAATACAGCTACCCAAGGCATTAGGAAAGGGGCAGAATGAGTTGTTTCAAATAGGGGTTACATAAGCTTTATTGAGATATAATTCACTTATCATACAATTCACCATTTTGAAGTATACAACGCAGTGGCTTTTAGTACAGTCACAGAATTCTGCATCCATCACCACATTCTATTTTTGAACATTTTCATTAACCCAAAAAGAAACCCCATACCCGTTAGCTGTCATCTCCCTAAACCTCCCATCTCCCCCAGCCTTACACAAGCACTCATCTACTTTCTGTTTCTATAGATTTGCTTATTCTGGACATTTCATGTAAAGGGAATCATATAACGTGTGGTCCTTTGTGACTGGCTTCTTTTACTTAGAGTTCATCCATGTTATAGCATGTATCAATATTTCATTCTTTTTATTACCAGATTATATTCTATTTTATGGATATATTACATTGTATTTGTCCATTCACCACGTGATGGACATTTGGGTTGTTTCTACTTTTTAGCTGTTATGATTGATGCTGCTGTGAACATTTAGGCACAAGTTTTTGTGTGGATGTATTTTCAATCCCCTTGGATATATACCTGCAAGTGGAGTTTCTGAGTCATCCGGTAGTTCTGTGTTTAACCGTTTGAGGAACTGCCGAACTGTTTTCCAAAGTGACGGCATCATTTTATATTCCCACCAGTAGTGATGAGGGTTCCAGTTTCTCCACATCCTGGCCAACATTTGTTATTATCTCTTTTTTATTATTGTCACCCTTGTGGGTGTGAAGTGGTGTGTCATTCTGGTTCTGATTTACATTTCCCTGGTGGCTAATGATTGTCAAGGATTCTTTCATGTGCTTATTAGCCATTTGTATATCTTCTCTGGAGAAATGTCTATTCACAGTCTTTACCGATTTTTAAATTTTTTTGTCTTTTTATTACTGAGTTATATATTCTAGATACTACATATGTCATTTATTTTTTTATATATTCTAGATATAAGTCCCTTTTCAGATATATGATTTGCAACAATTTTCTCCTATGCAGTGGGTTTATGTTTTTATTCCCTTTATAGTGTTTGGGTTACATGTTTTTAGTCCTTTAATTCTTCTGTGTTTTTCTTGTTTTCCCTTTTAAATTGTAAAGTTCTGAAATTTACATTGTAAAATGCCATGAATCTGGAAACATCTACTCCTTTTAGATCTCTGTTGCATCCAGTAGAGTGGCCATACATGGTACACATCTATTAAAGAATTTATCTCCACAACCAGCCACCTCTGCCCCTAGGTGTTTTCCTGACAGATAATTTGATTTCATTCTTGATGAGATATTGTAGTTTATTGCTTTATTTTCTTACAGGTGAATCGATTTAGTAAGGTGGAAGACCGAGCAATTTTTGTCACTGATCGTCACCTGTATAAAATGGACCCCACTAAGCAGTACAAGGTGATGAAGACAATCCCCCTGTACAATGTAAGTGCTCTCTGCTTCTCTCTGAGTGAAGGATTCTTAACCTGGTGTTCATGGACCACTAGCGGGTCAATAGATTGATCACTAGAACTTTTGGGGGCTCAGGGAGCCCATGAATTTCTGAAATTTTATGCCAATCTTACGTTTCATACAACTGTACGGTTTTCTATAAGGAGGATCCAAAGCTTTCAATAGCTTAATGAAGGCACTTTTTTAAAAAGTGCAAAGACTTTGCATTCTACGTGACCCTTCTCTGTTCCTACTCCTATTCGCTGCTTAAATGTTGTAGCACGTAATATATTTTCTTATTTATTTTCATAAGGCTTGTTTTTATATAGAAATGGAATCAGGTAGAGAAACAGTAGAAAATTACTTTATGAAAACATTACCTCTCTTTTGAATGTAGAATTGATGCTGTTTCCGGAAGTTCTTTTCACCAATGTATTTCACCTCTGATCTAAACCCACACAGTTGTTCACTGTCTCCATGGGGTTTTCAAATTCTGTAATCATTCCTTATTTGAAATATGAAATTTAGTGGGTGTCTCTTCAAATCTCAATATGAGATTTAAAAAGAAATTTCTCCTGCTGTATGGGGTCTGCTTTATGAGTGACTGTTCTGATTCTTCAGAAAAATCCTACTGGACCACTGGATCTTTTCATGGGTCGGGTGGTTTTTCTCTGTCTGCTAGTTCTTGAAGAGAAAGCTCTGTGTTTGTCCACTAGTGGGATCTGTAAAGAGTATTATTTAAAGATTATTTTAACTCCTTTTAGTCGCTGCAAGAGAGAGTAGGAAACATACTGTTTTATAGTTTTATTTTGTTAAATCAGGGGTCGTGCTGGTTGTGAGGTACAAAGAAGGCAGACTATCCTGGCTTTGCTAAATGATTTAGAACATCACCCCAGGCCGATTGCCCTGATCGTGGGGTTGAGATTCATCTCCATTACACACTCCCCTCCCACACACACGCACACACACATACACCTATCTCCCTTTCAGTAGAGAGGCGAATGGATTGCAGCTAAGAAGAAAATGATATTCTAAGACATTCTTGATTATATATAGTCTTCTTAGCAAAGACTTGTAATCTTATATATCAATCACAGTTTAAGCCTAATAACCCTGCATTCTTAAAGTAGGAGATGAAGGAAGATAAGGGAGAAAATCAAATTTTGTCAAAGTCTAATGAAATGTGAAACCAAGCAAAAATAAATGGTGGTATGTTTTTTATTTCTTTTCCTTTCTTTCTATTAAGGGGAGGTCAATCAGGCACATGACATAAATTCAATAAATAAACAACTCTTTGAACTGAACCTATTTTCCCAAACTACCTTCCTTTTTCATGTTGACTGGTATAGATTTATAGTCAGTGTTCCCCTTTATCATCATCATCATCATTGTATCATTTAATATCACAAAAATTAATGATGTTTAACAATTGTAGTAAAGGTAAATCAATGTCAATAGGATGGATACACACTGTCACAGATGCTATCAGTACTCTACCATCTTTGCGCACACCAGCCTAACTTCCAAGAGCCAACATCTCTGTCAAAAGTCTACCCTCAGGCTGCCAGGACCCACTTTGCCCTCACACATAGAGGGCTGGAAATGCCCACCCACCCCCAGCCACCCAAATGACTAATGAGTGTGAGGATATAAATACTCCCACTCCATCACTCACTGGCCAGGTTAATTTCGAGATGCGTTTGACACCATTTCCTAGAGCTTCCCTGCAGGAATAAGCTGCAGGTGCCCATGGTGGTAGCTGGCTTAAAAATGGGCTCTGTTGGCACTTTCCGTTTCCTGAACCACCTCCCCACTCCCTTGCCAGTGTCCCTGCACCTCCCAAATCGATCCTGCATGCTCGTCAGCCTTTGTCTCAGGGTCTGCGTTTGCGAGGACTAAGTTTGGAGGAGTGGCTATACCTCTTAGAAGGGAGCAAAGTTGGATAAGGGACTTGCAATTGTATCTGTGAAAATCTTTTTAACTTGGAAGCAAGTATGGCAAAATATTAAGTCTAGATAATATAGACATCAGTATTTGTTATTTTATTCTTTATGCTTTTTGTGTGATTGAAATATTTTGAAGTTAAAAACAAAGTTTAAGATAAGGAACCTTTAAAAAATGATAATTCTAATAATAGTGATGAAGAAGCTGGTAGGGGATAAAGGAGAATGATTTCAATTTTAACCAAGTTGAGTTTCAGCTATTGGTGAAACCTTACAAGTATGGATTCTGTAGATAATTAGAATTCTAATACTACAGAGGGGGGAAGAATTCAGCACTTAAGGACAAAAATTTAAGAGCACATCTATGTATAACTGGAGGCTGAAATTATGAGTCTAGAGAGAGAAAGGGGGCAGATTATTCAAGAACATCCGTGGTTAAATGATGGGAAAAAGAGAATCGCTGAAGGAAATGGAATAAAAAGGAAATCTCTTCTCTTTATAGTCCTCCATTTTCTCATCGCTCTTTAACGTGCTAAATGAGCTCTAATTTCCCTTTGGTTCCATAAGGTTATGAATTATTCTAGGAAAGAAAGGAACTATAGGAACACTGTGTTTCAGCATCAAATTGGAAGGCTTTCAGAAATAGGAGTACTCTATGGAAACATATAGCTAAGAGTCCCACACTTACCTCCTCTCATTCTCTACTTTTCATTTCTCCTTCTGCATTGGCTCCCTTCCTGTTTTGGTTGGGCTTTTCTGGCTCCAACGAACAGATTGTGGCCATATACTATCTTGAGTAGTGTTTTGTTTTGTTTTTAATAAGGAGACACATGGTAGTAAGAAAGAGGAATCTCATGGAAATCCAGGAAATGCTGCCATTCAAGTTTTAAGCAGTTCTAAGGGACCGTGTTATCCTGTAGCCCCACTCAGCAACATGAGTGCTTAGCGAGTCTAAGTTTCTGCCATTCTCTCAGTCTCTACTTCTCTTTGCGTGTCGTCTTACTAGCAATCACCTTTCTTGCCAGACAGCCTGGGCCAGTGCTGGGCTTAGGTCTAAATCAGCCAAGCCAACAAACCATTAGAGTTTCATCCTTCAGTAACATTGAACACAGTGTCTCAGATGAGGCCTTACCATGGCAACCAATTCTGCGTGATCCAAATTAGTACTTCACTTCCTTCTCGAGCACTTGCAAATTTATGCATAGTCTTTCCTGACTTTTCCTGGTATAGCATGGATAATTACTACATTTCATTTTGGGCATATTTGATCTCTTTCCTCTACAATTTTTGACTATCGTCCTTAGGCCCAAGGCACATTTGGACCTTGGTCAACTTGGACATGGTCACAGATCATGCTGAATGTTGGAGTGGGTCATTAGGTTTTCCCAGTGGGAAAGAAGCAATGGGAGAGAAGTGCTTCAAATAGGCCAGCTTCATCAGGCATCCTTCGGTCCTGGAACTCTTCCCCCTTAACCCCATTCCAATTGCCGTATCCCAGTCTTGGTCAAACAGGACTTAAATTGTACCATATATATGGTAATTTATGGTACATGTATGCATGTGTGTATGTTCCATTGGGGGGAGGGAAGTCCACAAATTTCAAGTTCATGTGTTACTTGTGAGACAATCTTTGTTCCATATTTTTTTAATTTATATAACATCACATGAAGCTGTTATCCTGTGGTCAACATTCTACTATGCTAGCATTATCCCTAAATTGTTTTTTAAATATACATATTCATCAGATTATTATCTGTTGTATTGTTCTGGCCAGTTTCTGTTAACTTAAAAGCAAAACACATTGCAGAATTAAAAATAAAATTTAAAGAGAGCTAAAATTAAAATTAAAAGGAAAGAAAAAGAACAAACTCTAAAATAACTATTTTTCATTTTATGACTTAGAAATCTCCTTCCTCTTCCCCACTATTGCCCACTATCCACTCTCACCTTCATTCTAACAGGTCAAAGCAATATTCTTAGTACCATGTGTCGATAAAAAAATAGTCCTAGTCCTGTTTCTCTTTGGAAATGAGTATCTGGACTAGAACTTAATGTGTCTTTGCTGTTGTATTCATTTTTTGGTGACAGTATCCCATTAAAATAGTGATTTTCAAACTTTTTCATGAGTCTTAGGGTAACCTATGTAAAACTGAGATCGTTGGACTGGCAGACCTATTGACGTGTGCCACAGCCCCTACCAACCAGATCACAGTGTGTAGTGGTGTGGTGTATTTTTCTATTACCCTAAATTATATAGCTCAGGACACACTCAGGTCTCAGTTAATCCTTAACTACAAGAATCATCTCTCCACTCTCTGTCATTAATTGGTTTGTGTTCAGGAGATAGACTGGTCTTTACGTAAGCTTAAGTAAAAATATAATTAAAAGATAAATTTGGCGCTTTTTTTCCTTCCATTAGCAAAAATTATTCAATCAATTTATCATCAGTGGTTCTACTCACTCTTCACAGGAAAGAGAAAAATAGGAAATCATGGGAGGTTTTTGAGAATATTTTCAGTAAACACTGTTCTCATAAATGGCGTGGTCAAATAATTGTAAACAGCGATCTGAGAATGAAACATTGAAGTTACAGGTAAGCCCTTTCTTAGCCACAGAGTGACTTTCTGTGTACAGATACTGCACAGTTTGGATAGGGTTTTAGCCAACTGGAATCTGTTATTGTCAAATTAGTATCATCCCCCTTGTGTCACTGTGTACACTGTATTTGTGAGTTGTAATATCAAATTAAAGCATTCATTCCAATGCAGTTGCCAAAAATGGTTGAAATTTTTACAGAGGGTGGTGGGGTGAGAATTTGAATGTTTTGCAGAGCTGGGAGACTTGTGGTTGCTGTGGCTTGATATGGAGAACAGAGGCAAGAAGTAACCTACATAACTAGTAATGTTGTGTCCACAACTTTGATCACAACCTCTTTAACTCTGAGAATCATCCTGGAGATCTCTAAAAACTGGCGGAAAAGATTGCACCCCATGGCTGAGGCATGGTGCTTGAATCAATACACTTCTGCCATCGGAGTTCACGTGGACACTGGCTCACCCCCACCAGCATTCAGGCGCTGGTTGCCAGGATTGAGTTTAATTTGCGTAAACATAAAATCTGTTCACTGGTTTCAAGTGAGACCGCATAAACCGAAACATTTAACCTGACCTCAGCTGGAACTCGTCTTACTCTTTTGTTGGCGAGTTGTGTTAGCTTTGCCAGATGGGTTGGTTTGCAGAATGTTTGAATCTGCCCATGAATACTGTTTGATATAGTCCCTTTTTATCAGTGTGGGCTTGATGGCTAAGGAAGTAGCCAATTAATTACACAAATACCTCCTTTAGTTCTGTGGAGAATACGAAGCAAGCAGGGGAGAGAAAAGAGACAATTATCTGAACTGATGTGACTGTTTTATGGAGGTAAATGGATTGTAATTATGCCAGGCTTGGTACTTTATTACTCCATCTGACATGACTCGCTAGGAGGATATCATTTCATTTGGAAGATGGATTGTCCTTGTAATCTGTACAGGGGTGAACCCCGCTGACATCCATCGGCCACCAGCTCTGCTCCCCATCACTGTTTCTAAAGCGCCCTACTCTCATGGCAGTGTCCCAGGAGAAGGTGTTTCCATGGTAATCTCAATGGAGGCAGTCAGCTGACGTCTGGCACCGCCGGAGCTGGAGCTGGTGTTCGCCAGCCTTCTCCCCCTCTCTCACTCCTCCCTTGAGCCTTTAAACCATATTTATTAGTCCTCTTTAATGGAAAGTGTATGACCCCATAATGTGAGACACTGAGTGGCACTCAGGTTTATTTATTTATTTAGGTAATAAATTTACCTTCCTAATTAATTCTCAAGCAGGTCCCGGAAGCTGTATTATTTTGAACATCTTATGCAAACGTTTATATTTTTGTCTGTTATAACAAAGAGAGTTGCTTAGCAATAATAGATATTTGGAAACCTCTGTTCTTAGAAAAAAGTCATGTCTATTGAAGAATTTTTAAAGATACAGATGTTAAGGTTTCACTTTAATTTTTCAAGAATCTTTTCCTGCTCTGATGGATTTGGCAATGAAACAGTCTTTCTACTCTCTTTATAATTTTTTTTTAGCACTCAGTGATTTTATTATTGGACTTGAGTGAGCTGCATGGTTTTAAAATACTTCTAAGAAATGTGACGTCTAGCTATATTCTCTCTCTCTTTTTTTTTTAATAAGAGAGAAAAAGTCAGAATTTCAGAGTTACCCTCTGGATTGTTTTCCTGACATGTGTTTAGAAGTAAATGCCTTTTGTCATACCAGTTAGAGACCACTGCTTATTTTATTCAGTACTGAGCAAACCAATTTATAATGTCAAAAGTCAGTGCTTTGGGGCACAAGGTAAAGTCCATTTTCATCAATACTGTGCTTAGAAATTCAATTAGAAATGTAAAAGATGCGCCAAATCAGTATCTGAAAGCAACAATCGTTAGAGCCAATTTATTACTCCTTTAAAAAGCTGTCTCATTAAAGAAACACAAAGCCTTTTCAAAACTAAAGTATAAGAAAATTAGTACCACACCACCGTGTTTATCCAGAGGTCAGATTGCTGGAAACAAGATCCTCTTAAAACAAATCCTAAATGGAGGCGTATACATAGAAAGATCTCTCTGCCTTTGCAGAAATAGATGTCACTAAGCTGAGGCAATAGTAAGCTTCCTTTTACACACTTGTCTTCTCAGAGCTCTCTTCTGTGCAGTAAACATTTTTGAGGCCCTACTACGTGCTGTGCATCTGCCAGGCTCTAGCAGTGCAACAGTACATCACACAGTCTGCCCACAAGGCCTCACGGGCCATGGGAGAGGCAGAGAAGTGAGCCAGCCCATCCAGCACAGGCCCGTGGCAGCTGCACAGGTGCAGATGACAATGACACCTTTCTCTCAAGTGGAAACTGTTGCTCAGAAAGGGAAAGTAATCCACCTAAGGTCACAAAGCTCACAGGGAATGGAGCTGGGCCTCATACCTGTTTGACCCTGGAGCCCTTGGAAGCCCAATGGCAAAGACTACCACCACCTCCCTTTTATGATGAATAACACATAAAACTAAAATCCTACTTGAAGAAGAGGAAAGAAATAAGAGACTAACATTTGTCGTGTGTCTGATGCGAGGCATTTATTAGGCGATTTAAATATGCTATATCTCCATCTTTATAAGAATCTTGTATAGGAAGTTAAGTACCATTTTATAAATGAAGAAACCAATTCTCAGAGAAGTTGGTCACTCATGCAGGATTTCAATAGATTTTTCGGACACCAAAGCCCAAGTGAACCACAAAACTAGGCATCTTCTGGCTTAGCTGCCTATAGTGCTCTCTCTCCCGCTTCCCTTATGTCTTTATGTTAGCCTTTCTTATAATAATAATTGCTTTCTAAAATATTTCGTCTTAGCCTTTTAAGGATAAGTGACTTGTAGGCCCTGTGGATCCTGCAGGAAACTACATAATTGAGACTAGAGCTTGTGCACTGGCTGTGTTCTGCATGTCAGGGGCTTTCAAGGTATGGTCCATTAGGAAACAAAAAAGAAAAGGAAAATCTTCTGCTTCATTTCTGTTGGAAAGAAAAAAACTCAGCACCTTTCATGAGAGCTGCCACATTGTGCTTCTATTTGCACAGCTGTTTCTCTGTTAACTGCAGTCCTGCCTTTTCCAGGAAGAACATGTAGGAAAAGGTGCTACAGTCTCAGGCAGGCCAGAAAAAAATACAGTTCTGTCACCACCAACCTGATACTTAGATTTGAATTTGATTCTATTTAGTTTCCACTTTTAAAGCCCAAATCAAAAAATGTTGGTCTCTTCCAGTTCACGGGTTCTTAACCTTGGCTGCACATTGGAATAGCCTGGGAGTTTTAAAAAATTCCATTCTCCAGGCCACACCCCAGACCAGTGAAATCAAATCTCTGCAGGTAGACCCAGGCAGCAGATGTGATAAAGCCCCCTAGGTGAGTGCAGCGTGCAGCCAGGGATGAGGACCACTGATCTAATCATTCTGTCCCCAAATGTGTTGTCTTTTGTTGTTCTGGCTGTTTCTTGGAAACATTTGTCAAAAGTTGGACTTGCCCCAATATTCACTTCTGCTATTAGGTTTTTTTCCTCATCTATATGTGTGTGTGTGTGTGCGCGTGCTCACACACAGGACAGAAGGACAGACAGACAGAGACAAGGCAGGAGGGAGAGAAGGAGAGAGAGTGTGTGTGTTTTTGTGGAAAGCCTTGTGATCTCGTGATCTGTATCAAAAATTAAGTCTTCTTTACGGGACCGATTTTGGTTTCATGTTTGAGGACTGCCTAATTGGAAGATTTTCTTTAAACAAGAGTAGGATGAGATAATAAAATCAGGGGCCAGCCCTGTGGCCGAGTGGTTAAGTTCGCGGGCTCTGCTTCGGCAGCCCAGGGTTTCGCCAGTTCGAATCCTGGGCGCGGACATGGCACCACTCATCAGGCCACACTGAGGCGGCGTCCCACCTGCCACAACTAGAAGGACCCACAGCTACAAATACACAACTATGTATTGGGGGGCTTTGGGGAGAAAAAGGAAAAATTTTTTAAAAATCTTAAAAAAAAAGATAATAAAATCACCTTATATTTGATGACTTTCATCCCTTATAATGGACATCTGCATCCATTGTCTCCCTTGACTCCCCCCTATCACTTGGAGGCAACCTACACTGGTCCTGAACTCATATGTATTAAATGAGCTTGTTTGTTTGTTATGGGTGAAATCGAGCAAACTTTCTTTACATTGAATTGTTATAATGAAATTCCCGTACTGTACAAGAAGAATCTGATTTTCTAATATAACAGACATAAAAAAAGGTTTCATTTTATTGGAATTATATCTAAATAAAGACATCTTTACAATGCACCAGGAGTGAGGGTATGTCTGGCAGGGTAAGTAAAGTCAACGAGTTGAGGATCTTCTCTCCTGACTTTGCTCAACGGCTTCTTTGATTTCTGTGGACGGAAGATCTTGCTGCTTAGGAAGCCCCTCCAATGCCTTCCCTTACTCCCCTGCTCCTCCGTGCCCTTACCCTTTCACAAGACTTGTTGAGTTGTAAAAGTATCTTATATTGCATTTAAAGACCATTATACTGTAAACGGTAAAGAACAAGAGAGAAATCACATCCCAGTGGTGTCTGGCAAATACAGGTGGTAGGATATATGGAAGCATATGGGTGGTTGTTGAATTCGTGCCCCATTTTAACAATAGCACCCACCTCAGTGGAGTATTGAAGACTGAAATGAGATGCATGTTAACAAGCTGAAATAATGCCTGTAAAGTCCTTAGCATAGTTCTTGTCACGTAGTAAAATGCTCACTAAATAGAAGCTGCTCTTAACCCGCGTGCAGACTGGCAGTCCCATGCGTGCAGAAACCAGAGGAGTAGGACGAAGGCAGCCCTCAGCAACCTCACTGTTTATTCATTCCTCTTGCTTTCCATTCTGCCTAGAGTGCTCTCCTAGATACTTGCATGATTTTCTTTCTTCATTCAGGTCTCTGCCCAAAATAACCTCAAAAAGTTTGTCTAGAATGACCCATCCGATCCCTCTCTGTGCCTTTGTACTGCTACTTTATTCCTCTTCATAGACCGTGTCACCACCTGTCACATTGTACAGTTGTCTACCCTCTGGCTGCCCCGTACTCCCCAGTAGAACATAGACCCTGTGAGAGAAGGGTCGTGGACTCTCTTATTCCAGGACACTGCCTGCCATATGGTAGGTGCTCAATAAATGGGTGTTGATGAATGAGTTGCAGGGGTCACGACTGGAGGTAGGGAAAGCAGTTGAGACTGCTGCTGTAATCCTGTCAAGAAATTACAGAGGGGCTGAACTCAAGTAAGGACAGTCCAGAGGGGTTAAGGGGGCCAGATTCAAGAGTTCTTAAAGTGGTGGAAATAACAGACCATAGGCATTGAGGAGAGAAAAGGCTCTAGGCTCACAGGTTTCTTTCTTGGATGACTTGGGTAGACAGCAGTGCTGGTTACTCACCAAGATGGGAAATGTAGGGGGAAAGCAGGGATGTGTTAGGAGAGCGTGGAAATAAGTTCAGTCCTAAATGGGTTTCATTTGAAGTGTCTGAGGAACGAAAAATGGAAATGCCCAATGACAGTTGACTTTCTGAAGAACAATCCAAAAAGGAGACATAGATTTGGAAGCCATTAATGTGTGGTAGCTGAAACCAGAGAGTGCTGAGAGCATCCAGAGAATGTGAGGAGAGAACATGGAAATTCCCTGGAAGGTGACCAATAAGAATAAGGCTTTTAAGGCTGTGATCTCGGGCTTGGCTGTGCTAGAGAGGGACACATGGGAGCCTCCGGAGTCTCCTGAGCAGAGAGAGCGCTTTGACCTCATCTATACCTTTTACTCTCATTGTGTCCCACACATTGAATAGATTTTGATCATTGACTCTCTACTGTGCTACGATGGCAGTATGCTAGGGGAATAAAGATGAGAAAGACACAGCCTCTGCTTGTTGCCTAGTGGGTGAGGCAAATAGACAGAGAAATCATCACAGTACAACTTATTTAAATGTTCAAACAAAGATAAGCCTAAATCGTGTGGAGAACGGCTAGAAATGGCTTCTCAGACAAGGAAAAGTTTCCGGGATTCATAAGTACGTGCAAACTCTTGTGCATTTTTCTGCCCTGGGCACCTGTGGCGTTTTTTCAAATTCTTATAGGGTTGTGTGAACTACTACTTTTGGCAATGCAGAGCAACAGATTTTAAGTGGCATGATGAGGTTTGTTTTTTAGGAAGCTAATTCTGACAGCGTTACAAAATCTGGACTGAAATGGGAAGAGGCTGGTGCAGTAATTACCATTTCAGGGACTCTTGGAGTAGTCTCAGCAGATACAGTGGCACCAGAGATAGAAGAGACAAGCTGAAGAGGTTTCTGAGTTATTCTTAATTAAAGTTAGCATTTTTAAAAATACTTTCTACGTGTCAGGCACCAGTGTGATTTTGTACATGTATTGAGATGATTTTTTCATCCTTCCCGTGAGGCAGGTAGTGTTACTGACCCCATTTTAAGGTGAAGAAACTGAGGCACAGCGCACTGATAAGGCTTACCCAGGACATAAGGATCTGAGCATGGCCAGCCTGGCTCCGGAGTCTGTGCTCTTTGGCTGTCCTATGCTGCCTCCCAGCTGAGAGTGGACAAGTGGGGGCAACTGAGGAGTACTTCTCTTTTGGGCTTGGGACCAGGTGTGACGGGTGGCACTTAATTGAATAGGCCCCTGAGAAAGAGAGTAGTTAGGGCAAGGTGATGGGTTTCATTTTGACCAGGTCAAATATCCGGGTCTTCCCGGGGACCCCGTCTGTGCTTTCCCTAGGAGGGCAGAAATACCCATGTGGAGCTCCAGAGAGCGGTCTAAGCTTGACGTTCACATTTGAGAATTGCCAGTATTTTAAAGAGAGGGAAATTTGCAGCCCCTTCTCCCCAAACAAAGCTTGTGTTGTCCACGCATGCGATGTGTGCCTCCTACCTCCTGCACTGCATCGTAAACTCCCTAAGGAAAAAACTACAGTTTCTACCTCGTTTGCATGCAGAATCTGGAATCCAGAGTTGGAACTTCCACTTCTGGACAAGATGGAATAGATGCATTTCTCCCTAACCCTCTCACTAATACAGCTAAAAACCCTGGACATTACATTATAAAACAAACCTAAGAAGAATGTGAAAAGGGGAGAGAAGGTTGACTAGCTAGGGACCTTAGAACTTGAGAAGCAACACAGCAGTGAGTTCCCTGGGTTTTCTTTTTGCCTCCTGTATATCCCGGACTGGGTGCTGGAGAAGCCCCTAGTCCAGAAACGTCAATGAGTGAGGACAGGAACAGCTTGCTCTCCCTCGCCAAAGGACCAGGAAACAGGCAGCCTAGCAAAACAGAAACCTTTTTGACAATAAACACTCTTCTACAGAAAAGCACCAGCGGGAGGAGGAGGAGGGGAGTAAAAAATTGCAGGCCCCCCTCAACTCACATTGACAAAGGCCTAGTGGAAAGTGTAGACCTCTATCCTTACCTGGCAGTAAAGAGGCGCCCCTCCCCATGCTCCCTGGGGTGGTGTCGAAGGGGTCCAAAGGGCAGCCTGGACTTGCGCCCCCACCAAGGGGAAGGTAGGTGCCCCTTCCGCTCCCCTCCGGCAATAAAGCATTGTTGCTCCCTTCCCCCACTGGTCCATTTTTAGCAGAAGAGCCTGGTAAAATAGAAGATTTAAATTAGATCCAGAGTCTGATAAGAATACCAAAATGACCAGGATATGATAAAAAAATCACTCATCATCCCTGAAACAGAGAAGTACTGGTGCACATGGGTTCACCTCGTTGACGAATACCGGATAAGGAAAGTAAACCCAAAATTTTGAGTGAATCATCTTTTTGCATTGAGAGGGTCACTAGTTTGTAAGCGAAAAAAAAATTCAGTTAAAAGACCAATAAGGAAAGCAACTTAAGTTATTTTAGGAGAAAGAAAAAGATAAATTTAAAATGGATAGTATAAAACTTGATTCAATTAGTAAAACAGTTAGCTTTGTAAAATAATAATTTGCCTATCTAGGACCTAATTATTTCATAGTTTTACCTAAATCAATGGTTGTGTGCAATTAGAATCATGTGGGGAGCTTTAAAAACTATAGATGCCCAGCCTGATCCCAGACTATATAAATCAGAGTACCCCCGGTTATTCTAATACACAGCCAGGGTTGACAGCCATCGGCCTAAATGAACCATGGGCGACAAACAGAATATAAGTGGGAGGATTTTATACCTTCTGAATAGTCAAAATAGACATGACAGAGTTTGTGCACTACACTTTGCGTGCTCTTTCTCTTGGGCCGTTTGTCTTGCTTCGTGCACCCTTGTGGTGAATCTGATTACCTTTTCCCAAGCCCACAACGATAAATCTGAAGCCGTAATTAAAAGGGAGTCAGTCTCTTACAGGCAGGCATATTGATAGTTGCAGTAAATGAAAATTGAAAGTACAGGAAGACTCAGAGGATATTTAGTTCAATGCCACTAGGTGGCTTGGTGTTAAAAACTTGTTGAAGTGATTTCTTGAGCTATTTCTTCAGAGTGGTGTTTTTGGGATTAAAAATTCAATTTTTTATGAAACTACTGAATTCGAGGTTGCAAGACAAACCCAGCAACTCAAACTGCCAGATAGTCTCAGAGAGAGACCTCCAATAGGCCTGAGATTTTTAGCAAAAAGAAAACAATTAGCCATTTTGCTGATACTCATGAACTGGTAGATTCTACCCACTTTTCTAGTAAGGAATTTGACCAATTTAATCTAAATATGAAAAAGCCAAATTTTCATGCCACACATAAGGTACTTGCAACAAAAGGAAAAAATGATTCAAGCATTTAAATTAACAGAGGAGGGTCTGGCAGGCCCAGCTTCTGTGTGACACTCTCAAATTTGTGTTTAATTTTGTAAAGTGAGAAGTTCATTTGCAATGAGAACATGATCTAGGTTGTACACTTTCTTCTTGATGTCGCCCTTAATCCCTGTCAGGATGTGGAATCGTTTGGGAGAAACTGAAGTTGAACGTGGAGATGTCTTTTATTGGGTGCAGTTGGATGGACTGGTATTGGAAACTTACTTAAGAGTTTGACTGAGTTGCTTTCATCAAGCTGTTAAAATTAAGGGTTAAAAGCCCTTTTCAATCAAAGATGTATAAATTTAGCCCTTTAGTCAGTTGATTACAGTTATTCTCATTGACCTGAATGATATTGATCAATAGTACTGGGCTCATAACCAGGCGCTTGTGTACAAAGTCGATTGCACTGGCTTTAAGACGATTTTTTTGTTACTGCTCACAGTCTGTGTTTTGTATAATAGGTTTTATTTTACCTTAGAAGGTCTCGTGGTTTACATATACTGGCATGATTTTTAGAGCACATGACCCGGGAGCTACAGTCATATGAACTCCAGGAACCCTGAGGATGCAGCACATTTACTAACTAACGTTCACCATGACAACTCTGAATCCTTAAGAAAGTACAAGAATAATTTTATTATGTTTAATGAAGCTGGAAAACATTTCCAAAATATAGTGCTTTCTTAAGCGTTCTTCTAACATGGTAAAAATTTTTTTTTAATTGTTGAAAGTGGTATTTGTTTATAAAGGAATAAACTCTTAGTTATCCCAAACTATGCATTCTTTCCTTGATGCATTTATAAAACTAAGATTTTTTCTATTTTCTGGTCACTTTTGCTACATAACAGTTACCCCAAATTTAAAACCACAACCATCCATTATGGTCGTGAGTTCTTTAGGTCAGGAATTTGGAAAGGGCAGAGCCGATGGCTTGTCTCCAGGCTTGTCTCTGCTCTCCAGTGTCTGAGGAAGGCTGGAGGTGACACAAGCACTGGGGGCTGGAGTCCTTTGAAGGCTCATGCACTCAGATGACTGAAGCTGGGCTGGCAGGACCTAAAGACTGCTGACTGGAGAGCCTTGTGAAGCCTTTTGGAAATGCTTGGCTTCCTCTCAACATGGGGGCCTCAGGGTAGTCAGACTTCTTACGAAGTTGCTTTGTGCTCAGGGCATGAGTGTCCCAGGGAACAAGGCAGAAGCTGCATCCCCTTTTATATAACCTCAGAAGTCACACAGCATCACTTCTGTTGCATTTTAGTGGTTAAAAAACAAGTTTATGGTCAGCGTAGGTTCAAACGGAGGGGACGTAGACCTCAATCTCTCAGTGGAAAGAGCGTCAAAGTATTCGTGTACATGTTTTAAATGCTCCACAGTATGCCCTTGGTCAAAAATTATTTACATTGTTCTGACGTTCAAAATGCACTCATCCCCTCCTGAGATGCCCCAAAGTCTCATCCCCTTATGGCATCAGATTCAGGGTTGAGGTCCAGGATCTCATCATCTAAGTCAGTTCAGTTGCAGGTCCTCAACTCGAGTTCCTTCAATCTGAAGGCCTGTGAACTTCAGGTCTTTAAAAGGACAAGTTATCTGCCCCACATACCCAACATACAATGGTGGTACAGGCATGGGATACCTCAAGAGACACTCCCTGTTCCAAGAGATGAGGAATGGGAGGCACATAACAGTCACTGGCCACCTGGGTTTGCAACTAAGTAGCCTTCTTAGATTGCTTTCTGCCCACCAAGGTTGGGAGTCAAAAAGCCTCCTCACATTTTGTAACATCTCTCTCCCCTTCGGTCCAACCTGATACAATTCCTTTGAAATCTTGGTGGATTTACTATGCATCGATTTATAATCCACTTCACTAGACAAAAACCACGCCAATAAATTTCTACAAGATAAACTCTCCTGTACTTTGGGCTCCTTGTGAGCTACTGTGGGACAAGGCCCTAAGAGTCTTAGGAGCCCTATTGTTTAACAGAGAAAATTTGTAAGGCATGCTCTGAAGATCTTTAGGTAGCCCCTAGTCTGTCTGGAAGGTTCTATGAAGCACTGCTTTAGATCTTTCTGAAGTTTTGACAAAGGATTTTACAATCTCACTCTGTATTTGATCATTGCCCTGAAACCATTTCTTAATTAGAGACTCATTTGCCATCTGGAGAAGCTGGGAATAAGAAACGGTTTTATTTTCAAATCCAGAAAGTGCAGGCTTCTTTATATTTCCTCTAAATTTTGCACGAAATCTGAATAGTTCCTTATTAAGATCATCTCTCTCCTGTCACGTTTTTTCGTAGACAGCAAGAAGAACCAGATGGTACTTTCAGTATTCTGTCTAGAAATCCTCATCTGGATCACTGAATTTGTTAGGTACATTTTCTATTCTCTACTGTCCCATAGACAACAGTGTTGTCAAATTTTCTGCCACATCTTAAAAGGGTCCCTTTCCTCCAGTTTGAAATAATACATTCCTCGCTTTCCTTCAGGCCCTCACTGACGCCTCCTTGAAGCCCGTTGTGATTCCACCACCAGTCTCCTCAAGGCTCTTCCAGCCTCCACCCACTTCCCAAAGCCAGTGCCAAGGGTTTTAGGATTGTGTCACAGTTGCACCTCACTCCTTCCAGATTTTTGTTCCACTTACTGTTGCTGTATATCAGCCACCCCAGGCTTAGTGGAGTAAGACAACCACCATCTTATTACGTTCATGGAGTCCATTGGTCAGGGATGTGGAAGGGCACAGTGGCGCCAGTTTGCCTCTGCTCCACAGTGTCTAGGGCTTTGGCTGGGAAGACTCTAAGTCTGGGGTTGGTCGCTGGAACCCTCATACAGTCACTTGTCTGCTACCAGGGCTGCAGGGACTTGACCCAGGACTGCTGACCGGAGCATCAACATCTGACCTCTCTGAGAGGCTTGGGTTCGTCACAGCATAGCGACCACAGAACAGTCAGCCCTCTTACGTAGCGGCTCAGGGCACACGCACTTCATTGCTTTCAAGTGATGGTTGTTTGCAAAGGGATAGCACTCTCAGTTATGTCAGACTGCGTTATTTCCATGACAAACCTGCACAGTTAAGATTTCTGATTTATAGCTAGTTGGGCCAAGGAGACAGGGAGAAAAGGAGAAAAATGAGGGAAAAATAAGGAGAAGGGAGATTGGGAGAGAGATGAACAGAGAATAGACAGACAAAGCGAGAAATCAAGTCACCAAGCGTCCTGCAAAAAGTCAGAGCATCTACCAAGTTTCTATGGAGAACAGAATGAACAGAATGTTGTCCATCGCTGAGCGCCAAATCAGTTTGCTAATTGAGATCAAAAGAGCATAAATATTACAACTGTGCCATCGAACCACAGAACTGAAGTAGAGAATAGTAAATCCAAAAGGCCAAGTGTATCTATCAAAATACAAGCAGATACTTGAAGAAATTAAGTGATCACTACAATTTTATGAAAGCTCTTTGTGTGTTAGGCACGTCTTTGGTCAGATGGAAAAGACTCAAGTTAATGAAGTCTCTTGGAGGCGAAGGTAGAGTCCTGACCGCGGAAGAAAGATCTTCCCGCTCAAGAAGACTGTGGAGTAGCTGCTTACTGGGAGTAAGTCTGGGAAAAAGAGGCCCCAGAGTGGAAATCAGACATGAAGCATTATTTAGAAAGGCGTCCGTTCTCCTCCCTAGTTAGTCCTTGATGATTTTAAAGGAGTTGATCATCATTTTAAAAGATTCATTCTTTTTAGAACAGCAAGAGCTCAAGGGCGCATGGCCTATTACACTATTAGAGTCTTTTGTCATAAAATGTCAGAGCCTTTTCTTGTGATTCACACATTCTCCAGAAACCTTTAGCTTCTTGAAATTATTGTTTGGGATTCTGGAATTTACAGCTAGCATTTTGAGGGCCCACAATTTTCACTGACAAAGCATGTATGCTCACACAGAAAGGCAGTGACATAAAAATGCAGTCGGGGGGGCCGGCCTGGTGGCACAGCGGTTGGGTGCACACGTTCCACTTCGGTGGCCCGGGATTTGCTGGTTCAGATCCCAGGTGTGGACATGGCACCGCTTGGCAAGCCATGCTGTGGTAGGCATCCCACATGTAAAGTGGAGGAGGATGAGCGCAGATGTTAGCTCAGGGCCAGTCTTCCTCAGCAAAAAGAGGAGGATTGGCAGCAGCTAGGTCAGGGCTAATCTTCCTCAAAAAAAAAAAAAAATGCAGTCAGGGAATTAAAGAGGAATATGAAGCAAAAAGGAGAGCAAGCAAAATGAGATGCAGTTACAGTGGACTTCAGGGGAGTGTCAGCCCTGGCCTCTGCCCTGTTGTCATATGATACCTCCAGACGCCATTTCACAACTGTAGACATGTCCCTGGTGTTGGTTCTTGCCCTACAAAGTGAGAATGGATCCAATCCAACGACTCCGAGTTTATAGACTCCACGTAAGGTTTTTAAAAAATTATCGAAAACTGGAAATTGGAAACCAAGAATTATCTGTTCAGCAAGAGAAACCAATGAAGTTAAATTCTATCACGAGGAATCTTACTGTAGGAAGACTATATAGGCAACCAAAAATAATTTAAATTCCAAACCATCTATTTCAAGCAATTTTGAATAAAGCTATATTCTATTTTTGTGGGTTTCAATAGTTCCTTTAAGATCACCATTATAGCATTGGACTGATTTGTCACGTTCAAAGATTAACTATTTTCTTTGTAAAATTCTCATAATCCTAATGGCACAACCCATGAAAACAGAAAGGATGAAGAGAAAAATCGGTATTTTGTGAGTTTGTTCTTGCTACAGTGAACCCCTGGATTTCTAGGTCTAAGTAATGACCTAATCTTTTTAGCTCTCAAGAGCTAAATAAGCCAATTTGTCTTATAAATATAGAACTAAGACTTAAAAAGAACAGAGGGAACTCTCTGGCATAATGGAAATGTTCTGTATCTTGATTTGAGTGTCAAAAATCATCCACCTATACACTTAAAAAATTGGCGATTTTTAAAATCCTATTTGACTGATGGATGAAGTCGTATGGAGTATTTTGATGGGAGTAAGGTTATATATTTTAATTTCCAATTAGTTCTTTTTTTGCTTGCTGTTTGTAAAAATAATGAGAGGTAGAAGTTACCTATTAATATACCTAGTCTCTTTCCTTTAACAATTGTATTAAAAGATCCAGGCAAAAGTCTCTATGCTCAGTCATGATGCTTGCTTTTAGTTCTGTAACACTTTTATGAAGTGGACAAAGTCTCTTCTCTTACTTTGCTGCCAAAGATTACCAGTGGTTAGAAAAAATTAAAACCAATATTGTGGTGATGATATAATAATAAATACATTTGAGTATTGACCAAGTTGCTATGGAGAGAAATGCTGTTTTATGTACCGTCGGGTATTGTAAAATAAAAATGATACAAATACACAACTTCATAGTTGCCCTGAAAAAGTGAAAGCCATGGGGCCTGACTGCAAGGAGATAATTCTAGTTGGACAAGCGCACAGATAACACATAAACGTGCCCGGTTGATAAGCTGAGTGATGTTGATGCGTTTCTTGTTGGTGAACGCTCCTTATGCTTCTGGAATACACCCTCTTGGTCATGGTTTGTTGTCCTGCTGAATTCAGGTTGTTAATTATTTTAGATTTTTGCATCTGTGCTCATGAGATTGGTCTCTGGGTGTGTGTGTGAGATCATCATCAGGTTTCGCTACCAGGATTAAATAAAATGAGTCAGATGGTTTCTATCTTTTTCTGTTCTAGAGCATTTTAAGTAACATAGGAATTACCTCGGCCTTGAAAGTTTGCCTGTAACATCATCTGTACCCAGTAACATTTAAAAGTGTCTTTCTGACAGCATAAAAATTTTTTCCCTAGTTATGAATTGATTTTGATTATTTTATCTTTGTTGAGTCAATTTTAGTAATTCATATTTTCCTATAAAATCATGCATTTCACAAACTTAATTTATTAATATGAAATCACAAATGTTATTCTCTTATAATTTCTAAAGGCAACACACCTTTCCTTAAATCCCTTTCTCATTCCTAATGTTAGATATTTGTGTTTTTGCCTTGTTTTTTCTTGACTAGACCCTGCCAAGGGCACTTGGTTCTTTTATTGATCTTTTCAAAGAACCAATGCTTAGATTTGTCATGTATGTTGTTTTTCTCATTCATCAACTTCTGCTTTTATCTTAACTAATTTTTATTTTGATAGATTTATTTTGTTCTTTCTCTAGCGTTTTGATATATAATTTACTTCCCTTCTTTCTTATTTAATAATTTTTCTTTTGAATGTAGCTTTGGCTGCATCCATGAATTTTGATCTGTAAAATTCTTTCTCATTAACTTTACTATCTGTAATTGCAACTGCAATCTCTTTAATCCAGGAGTTGCCTAAAGAGGTGCTTTTTTTAAAAAAAAATCTCAATAATAAGGTTTTTTTGTTGTTGTTAACCTTTTTATAATTTCCTAGTGTTATTGCACTGAGATTATAGAACATGACCGGTGCGTTTCCTGCTTTGTAATTGAAGAGAGAGGTGTTACTTTGTAGCCTAATACACAGTAAATATGTGTAAATGTTTCAGGGACCATAATAAATGTATGTAAAAGTTCCATTTAATTGCTAATCAAATCTGTTGATTATTTAGCCTCTTTCTACTCTTATTTGCTTTTTGTCTGCTTGAACTGCCAAAGACTGGGTCACCCCCTAAAATCACGAGTCAGTCCATTTCTTCTTGTGTTAGAACAGATTTTGCTTTATATGTTTCGGTGCCATGTTATTCAGAGCATGAAGAGTGGTGGTCTTCATTTTTTAAGTTATGTTTTTTGTCAATAGAAAACAAAAGAAAGTTTTATGTTTTTTGGTTTGGATTTTGCTTTATCTGTTATTACTATTCCCATCCCTGCTTTCCTTCTGGTATATCTTTGTCCATCCTTTCATTTTTTTATCTTTGTGTCTGTTTTAGATGCATCTTTTATAAACAGAGTATAGTTAAATTTTGTTTTTGACCTAACCTGTGATCCTTCTTCATCCAATAAAGGAGTTGTTTACCATTCATATTTGTTATAGAAACTGACAGTATTTTTTTTTCTTAATTGTGTTATTTAAGTGTTTTCTGTTTTTAATGCTTCTGTTCTATTTCCTTCTTTTTTTCTAGTTGCCATGTTAGTCAAGTTTTATGTATTCTCTTTTTACTAATGATTAGAAAGTTATACATTCTTTTTAGTGCTAATAATGATTACTCTTAAATATTTAACTGATCTCTGTTAATCAATAACAAGAATAAAATGGATTTACCTTATTTCCTCCTGTGAATGATGACAAAATTAATATTTCTCCTCTTCCCACACCTTCCTAGATTTTCAGACAGAAGAAGCAACTTTTTTAAAAAGCTTGTAGACCTGGATGTTATTTTCCTGTGCAGATGACTTATTTTTTGTGCATAGATACTTGATTTTTTTTCCCTTGATTCTAAAAATTCAGAACTTTCTCTGGGCCACATTTCCATATGATTCTCTGTTAATTAATTTGGGCTGGTACCTGTGACTCAAGTGCTTCTGACGTTAATGCATTTTCTTCTATTATTCCTTGATTTTCTGCAGTATCTATTCCGTGACTGCTTCCATTGTGTTTTTAATTTATCATGTTTATCTTTCAGAATTCTTTCTTTTCCTAATGTTGGTCTGTTTTGTACTTATTTCATAAATGAAAATACAAATTAGAGATTTTCTTTTCTAGTTTGCTCTGCTTTCTTGTTCTTACTCCGTTGCAAAGCAGGACTCTTGCTCTGATTCCTCAGACCAGCCTCCTCGTTCTGAAGTGCCAGATCTTTGTATTTGTCCGGTTGTATTCCCTGTTTGGTCTTCCTTACTGGGGAGGGCCCGGGAGAACTGAGATCGGCTGCAATCAGAGTGTGTGTCTGTCCTGTTCAGATCTTGAACACCAAAGAAGAGGAAGGTGTAGATTTATCATAGCATAGAGATCCCTCAGATTATGGGAAATAAGAAGACAACTGACGAGATGAAGGCTTGATAAGGAGTTTCACTTTTGTTCGGAGAAACTTATTTGTGTGTTGTGGCTGCCCAAAGATAACTGAGGCAGTGACCGCCTCCCTAACTGACATATTTCCACCCAGCCCCTTCCATCTGCATGGCACTGATGTAAAGGGTCTCAGATGCTGCTGTCATAGATTCTCTTTGAGTGTAAAAACCCTCAAAGGCACAGGCGTTTTGCTTATTTATCTTTTTTACCCCTGAGTTGCTACTATTTTTTATCCTTACCACAACCTTATAAGTTAGACAAGGCATCTAGAAAGGGAGACAGATGCCCTAAGAAATGAAATGATTCACTTAAAATCACATAGCTGAACTGGGATTAACACCCAGGTCATCCCTCACTCCACTGCTTTTCCCCACTTACCGTCCTTTCTCCCAGAACAAAAGGAGACATTCTGGGTGCTATTTGTCCTGCTTTGTGACAACAGAGGCTTCATCTTTCGCTATTTGTGAAGCAGAAGAAATTAGGAGCTGTTTTCTTTCTTTTCTTCTGGGACTCTGGGACGCCCATCGGCCTGAGCGTACATAAAGCCTCCCAGACGGGGTGGAGTAGGGAAAGGCAGGAAGAGAAGGTGGGAAGGTAGCTGAGAATAGTCATAGGCTCCTTTTCTCTGGCCCAGGCAGCTTCTAGGAAGGGGCCCTCTGTCTGGATGGTTGCAGCATTCGCTACTGAATCTGTGTCTTTTCTCTGAGCCCCTGCAGCTAATGTGCCTGGGATATGCTGGCAGAGTTACTGCTGTTAGAATTCTCATTTTATTAGGCTTTAATCAAGCTCTCCTGTGAAATGCTACATCAATTCCATTTTAAATTTTACATATAAAGTGATGAAATGAGAGTGAAGCATTCACAGACATAAAATGTTTTTTTAAATGAAAATGATATTTTTAACTTAACCATATAAAAATCATCTGGATGGCATACATCTCAATGGCAGAAAGATTGATATATTCTCTTACCAGTGGCCTCAGAAAGCCCACGATCTACAGAGGTTTGTGAAATGATTTCCAATTCCTTGAATATTTTCACTTCTTTCCATTAGCACCGACCCTGGCATTCTTTAAAATCAACCTAAGAGCTCACCTCCTATGAAAATTTATTCACTTGACGTTTAGGGCTACTTATTTATGTAGCTTATGTTCATTTGTACACGATATTTGAAAAAGCTTACTGTGATAAAGAACATGGGTCTGGGTCAGTCTGCAGGCCTGAGTTCCTGTCCCAAGGTCTGCAGATCAGCTAAGCTCTTTGAGCCTCAATTTCCTTATCTGTAAAATGTGGGCATGGAACTAAATGGCCTTCCAAATGTATGAACTGTTAAAGTGTTCTTCACTTGTTTGATATTTGTCTCTTCCACTGATCCAACTGGATTAGGAATCCCCCTAGAACAAGATTGTACCTTCAGCATCTTTGGTACTTCCATCCCCACCGCAGGCTGCTGGCACTCTGCTTTGCCCCCGGTGAATACCCCATCGATGTTGATCGCCAGACTGACAGCACCTGTGGTGGCCAGGAGGTGGCACTTTGGTATTTTCTGCAATAGAAGAACAAACCAGACAATGAGAAATCACTCGGCCTTCTCCTTTACTGACCAAAGTAGAATATCTAGGGATCAAAACAACCAAGGAGCTGTATTTTTTAAATTTACATCTAATAAATAAAACTGGCTTTTGGTGGTGGTGATGGTATACAGGTCTATGGGTCTTAACACATGAATAGATTTGCATAACCACCGCCACAATCAGGATACCGAGTCATCCATCCCCCAAAAATCTCCCTTGTATCAAGCTCCCTCTGACCCCAAGCCCTGACAACCACTGTTGTCCATCCTTAAAGTTCTATCTTCTAGGGAATATCACATGAACAGATCATAGAGTATGTAACCTTTTGAGGCTGACTGCTTTCACTCAGCATAATGCCTTCAAAGTGTATCTATGTTGTTGCATATCCATGATTTGTATCATCAGTTCATTCCTTTTTATTGCTGAATAGCATTCCATTGCATTAGATGTATTACAGCTTCTTTATCCATTCACCTGTTGATGAATATTCCACTTGTTTCCAGTTTTTGGTGATTATGAATAGAGCTGCTGTAAACATTCCTGTATAAGTTTTTGTGTGAACGTAAGTTTTTATTTCTCTAGGATAAATGCGTAAGACTGAGATTTCTAGGTCACGTGGTAATTCAGTGCCTGACTTTTGGAGCAACTGCCAAACTGTTTTCCCAGTGTTTGTACCATTTTACATGCCCACTAACAATGTATGAGAATTCCAGTTGTTCTGCATCTTCATCAGCATTTGGTATTGTCACTTTTTTGTTGTTGCTGTTGTTTGTTTTGTTTTTATTTGGCCATTCTGATAGGTTTGTGGTAGTGTCTCATTATGATTTTGATTTGCATTTCCCAATGGCTCGTGATGTTGAGTGTCTTTTCACTTGCTTATTTGCCACCTATATGTCTTCTTTGGTGAAGTGATTTCAAACCTTTTGCCCATTTTTACATTGAGTCCTTTACTTTCTTGTTGTTTAGTCTTGAGTTCTTTATATATTCTGGACACAAGTCCTTTATCAGATATGTCTTTGCAAATACTTTCTCCCAGTCTGTGGCTAGTCTTTTCATTTTCCGACCAGTGTCTTTCTCAGAGAAAAGTTTTAAGTTTGATGAAGTTCAGTTTAACAATTTTTTTCTTTTATGGGTTATGCTTTTGGTGTCCTTTGTGTGAAATCTTTGCCCAATCCAAGGCCATAGAGATTTTCTCCTATGTTTTCTTCTAGAAGTTTTATAGTTTTACATTTTACATTTAGAACTATGATCCATTTTGAATTCATTTTTCATAAGATGTGAGATTTAGGTCAACATTTATTTCTTTTGGCATGTCGGTGTCCAAGTTATCCGAATGTTCAAATTATCCTTTCTCCATTGAATTGCCTTTGCACCTTTGTGAAAAATCACTTGGCCATATTTGTGTGGGTCCATTTCTGATTCTCCGTTCACTGACCTATGTTTTTATCCCTTTGACAATTCCTTTGACAATTACATTGTCCTGATTACTGTAGCTTTATAATAAGTAAGAAAATCGGCTACTGTGAGTCTTCCAACTTGACATTTTCTTCTTTTTCCAATTGTTTTGACTATTCTACTTCCGTTGCCTGTCCAAACACATTTTAGAGTCAGCTTGTTGATATCTACAAAAAATCCTTCTGGGATTTTCGTTGGGACTGCATTAAATCTATAGATCAATTTGGGGGAAATTGGCATGCTAACAATATTGAGTTTTCTAATCCATGAACACAATATTTCTCTCTGTTTATTTAGATTTTTCTTTTACACATTTCATCAACATTTTAATTTGATTTCTTTCATCAGCGTTTTGTAGTTTTCAGCAATTTCCTAGACACATTTTGTTCGATTTATATCTAAGTATCTTTGTTTTGGGAGTTTTTGTGGAGGGTCATGTTTTTATGTTTGTTTCCAATTGTTCATTGCTAGTATATAGAAATATCTTTGTATGTTGGCCTGGTATCTGGTGACCTCGCTAAAACCACTTTGGTTCTGGGAGCTATTTTGTAGATTCCTTGGGATTCTCTATGTAGACAATCATGTAATCTGAATATAGAGACATTTGTTTCTTCCCTTGCAATCTGTATGCCTTTTAAATTTCTTTAAACCTGCCTTATCGCACTGGCTAGGGCTTCTAGTACATTGTTGCACAGCAGCAGTGCCTGTGGAAATGCCTGCATTGGTCCTGCTCTTTGGGGAGACATTCAGTCTTTCACCACTAAGTATGTTGTTAGCTGTGGCATTTTTGTAGATGTCGTTTATCCAGTTGAGTTCTCTTGTAAATCCTGGCTTGCTGAGAGATTTTTATCATGAATGGATGTTGAATTTTGTCAAGTGCTTTTTCTAAATCAATTAACATGATCATGTAGCTTTCTTTTTGTCTGCTGCTATGATGCATTACATTGATTGATTTTTGAGTCTAAACTGGCTTTGCATTTCTTAGACTAAACTCTCTTCTGTCATGGTGTATTATTGTTTTTATATGTTGTTGGATTCAATTTGCTAATATTTTCTTGGCCATTCTTACATCCACGTTCATGAAGGACATTGGATATTGGTTTGTAGTTTTCTTTTCTTGTACTGCCTTTGTCTGTTTTTGGTATCAGGATAAGCTGGCTTCACAAGATGAGTTATGAATTGGTCCCTTCTCTTCTATTTTTAAGAAAAGATATGGAGAATTGGTCTTCTTTCTTCTTTTAAATGTTTGATAGAATTCATCAGTGAGATCATCTGATCCTTTCCATTTTTGACAGGTTTTTAAGACAAATGTAATTTCTTTAATAGTTGTAGCCCTATTCAGGTTATCTATTTCTCCATGGGTGAGTTTTGGTAGTTTGTGGCTTTCAAAGAATTATTTGGTTTTGTCTAAGTTGTTGAATTTATGTACATGGAGTTGTTGAAAATATTCTCTTATCCTTTTAATGCTATGTGGTCTGTAGTGATATATCCTCTTCCATTCCTGATATTAGTAATTAGGTAATTAGGTCTTCTTTCTTTTTTTTTGGTGGGGGGGTGGAAAGACTGACCCTGAGCTAACATCCGTTGCCAATCCTCCTCTTTTTGCTTGAGGAAGATGGTCCCTGAGCTAACATCCATGCCAGTCTTCCTCTATTTTGTATGTGTGATGCCACCACAGCATGGCTTGATGAGCAGTGTGTAAGTCCACACATGGGATCTGAACCTGCAAACCCCGGTCCGCTGAACCTGAGTACATGAACTTAACCACTACGCCACCGTGCTGGCCCCAGGTCTTCTCTCTTTTATTCTTTCAGACAGGAGTTTGGCAATTTTATTGATCTTTTGGGGGGTGGGGGGGAAGGTCTTTATTTCATTGATTTTTCTTTATTGTTTTTCTGTTTTCAGTTTCATTAATTTTTGTTATTATTTCCTTCCATCTGCTTGTTTCATGAAACTTGATAAAAATTAAAGTCATCAGGGTTACTAAGCAAAAATGTATTATTAAATTACAAAGTGCATTTTTAAATTTATTCTTTTGAGAACCATCCTCATAGTTTTCCATGCTTTGTCTTTTTGCAGTTGACTGGTCTGAGTGTCTCCAATGGAAAGGACCAACTTGTAGTGTTCCATACAAAAGACAACAAGGACCTCATTGTCTGCCTCTTCAGCAAACAGCCGACCCACGAGAGTCGAATCGGAGAACTTGTTGGAGTCCTAGTGAATCATTTCAAGAGGTAAAGTTTGATTTTTATAACCAACAACTTTTAAACTTGTGAAATCTTTAATCATAATTCTCGCTGAATTTCTTTTGTGCCAAATTTATATATTGAGTTATTTTCCTTCATAAGGACAACTTATGTCATCTGTTTCACAGAAGGCAAAATTAGCATCCAGGCTTGGTTTCCAGATTAGGAAAGATCCTCTACTTTTCCAGCCTCCAGCTGAACCAACAGTGAGAGATTTCCCTAATGGTGATTTCTTCACTGCAATCCAAATGTAATTAAATCCAAAAGATAGAAAAATTACTCTATATTCTTGTTATCGCAGCTTCTCATTTACCCTAAATATAATCAGTGAGTGTGTCTGCCATGAATATAAACAAGTTAGAAGGCAGTTTTTGGATGACATGTAGGTCCATGAAGACTAAAGGAGTTCCTGCGAGTGGCCTCTGGAAGACCTCTGGAAAAACATGGAGATGTGATGGAACATGGCATATTCTGAGAACTTCATAGTAAACCGAGGTGATGCCTGGGGTGTTTACGTACTTGTGTGTGTTGGGAACAATGACGTGAGAAATACAAGCAGGGAGCAGATCCTGAGGGAGATGGGGACCAGTGCATGAATAATTTTAAGCAGGGGAGTGATTTCGTCTGGTTATTTTGGGAGTTGTTTTAGAGATGGGGTTTTTCTTCCCATAGGAGGTTGTGGAGTAGTTGGGGTAGGGTGCTTCTCCACTCGACAGTCATGTGTTCTTCCCGTTGTGGCCCGCTCTCCGCCTCCCCGCCCCCTGAAGCCGAGTGAAGAGTGCTCTTCTAAACCTAGTGTCTGAGAAATGAGCCCAGTCCAGTTCCTTTTCTTCCTAAAAGACATTTCCCAAGTTGCCAGAAGTCGTTGAGCATTCCTTATTAGTATTGTTTTCTTAAGTTTAGACATGGCTTTTCTTCTCTAAACAAAGGCGTGTTTAGAATCAGATGTCTGTATGTCTAATCCTGCTGTGTTCGCTTTTGCTGATAAATGTGTGGGGTGTAATTTTAGAAGTGGGCTGCACAGACCACTTATTTTATGTTATTAAACCATGTATTCTATATATATGTATATTTGTGTGTGTGTGTGTGTGTGTGTGTGTGTGTGTGAGAGGAAGATTCGCCCTGAGCTAACATCTGTGCCAGTCTTCCTCTATTTTGTACGTGGGATGCCTCCACAGCATGGCTGATGAGTGGAGTAGGTCCGCACCCCGGATCCGAACCTGCAAACCTGGGCCGCCAAAGCAGAGCACTCGGAACTTTAACCACTGAGCCACAGGGCCAGCCGAAACCATGTATTCTAGATCAAAATAGATCATTAAATATCTTATATAGTTAAGTGCTATAAATAAGGTAATATTTAATAGTCCTCTGGTGGAAACATATGAGAATCTAACTATGGAATTACAAAAAAATAGCAATAAACATAAAAGGCTTTGAAAAATTCCCTTCCATTTGCCAAATAGTTATAAAGCTAAGGGAAATACTGAAGAATTTAAAATGGAAGGGAAAGACAGAAAAGTCGTCTCTGCCATAAAGTCTATAACTTAAATGGGCAGGCTTCTTTTTCTCCTAATATTTAGTTATGGCAAAGTGTGGACAATCAAAGGGATTTTAATTTGGATGCCTGTACTAATGAATAGTTTTCACCTGGGAAATTGAAGTATTTTTTTTCTCTATCTGAGTCCTTGTTTAGCAAATTCCAATCCCTGTTAAATGTCTCTACAAGTGGCAGAAAATATGAATCGGGTCCTA
This sequence comes from Equus przewalskii, assembly GCF_037783145.1. Taxonomy (NCBI): domain Eukaryota; kingdom Metazoa; phylum Chordata; class Mammalia; order Perissodactyla; family Equidae; genus Equus; species Equus przewalskii. Next base: position 39,973,433 of record NC_091840.1, read on the forward strand.
GAATCCATCAGTTGCTTTCTTTCCCTAGCATATGCATTCTGAGCTATGTTTCTAGTTGCATTCCTTCCTATCTTTAATATATGTAAGAATTTTAAATGTCTTTAAAATTTATAAATGCAAAGAAGAGAAGATTATCAAGATGCTAGTTTTTTTTTTTTTTTTTTTTTTTTTGGTGAGCAAGATTGGCCTTGAGCTAGCATCCATTGCCAATCTTCCTCTTTTTGCTTAGGAAGATTAGCCCTGAGCTAACATCTGTGCCCATCTTCCTCTGTTTTGTATATGGGATACCACCACAGCATGACTGATGAGCAGTGCCTAGGTCTGCGCCAGGGATCCAAACCTGTGAACCCCAGGCCACTGAAGGAGAGCATGCAAACTTAACCACTGTACCACTAGGCTGGCCCCCAGATGCCAGGTGTTTTATAGTTTATTCTTGACGTTCTTATCCTATGAATTAAGAGGTCAAGTACAAATAAGAGAGAAAATCACTCCTTCCTGCCCCCGAAAGTGGAGGCTTGGAATTTTGATTAGAATTATAGTCATCAACTTGCTCTTGACTTCTTAAGGAAAGGTTAATTTTATTTTTTTCCAGCTATTTTCCTTTATTGTCAAGTACCATGTCATTGGTGTGACTTTGAAGAGCATATTATGTTTTACAAGCGTAATGACGTGGCACATAATCTTATTTGTCCCTGGGTTAATTATGGAAGTCCGAAGGGGAGAGGCACTTAAGTCGAGAACAGCTCATTGTCTTCCGGATAATTTCCCTAAAGCGCATTCCGAGACGTTCTCTAGTGAGAAGTTGAGAGCAAAGGGCTCAAAATAACAAAACATACCGTTGATAGACTAGATTTGAACAGGAGTCATTGTCTTAAAAAAGATTATAAAGAGAGAAGATTAGGACTTAAAGTCTTTGAGCAAAATCCCAGCCAAGTTTCAGAGAGAAGAGAGGGAAGTAAAAAGTTTGAGAAAAGAGTATCTCATTTTATTAGGCCAGCACAACACTGTACCCAAAACAAATAAAGTTAGCACAAGAAAATTGTAGTCCAATCCTACTTTAGTACAGAGAATTTTTTTGAAATCCTAAGGAAAATACCGAAAAATTGGTCCAAGAGTGTTTCAAAAGAGTAATGCATCATGACCCATGAGGCTGTACCCTAAGGATACAAGGATGGCTGTCCATTAGAAAGATCTGTTAATCTATTCATGTGATAGTCCTTAATAGAAGACAAAAATACTGTTTGGTAAAATTTAATATGCATTCCTAATAAAGTGAGTAAGTCTTCAGTAGACAAGGAGTAGGAACGAAAGCAAACCTGCAGCTGCCGATCAAAGTTGAGCAGAAATGGTTACAGGGTTACCCCCCAGGGGGCCTGTGGCCTAAAGAAGCTTCTTCTAAGTCATGCTGACCCCAGTGTATGGTGGGTGGGGAGAAAGGATGGACAACAGCTGAGGGCAGAAGTGGCCTCAGGCAGAGGACGCTGAAGTTTGGAGAAAGGATGACTTGAGGTCACAGCCTGAATCGAAACCCCGGATAGTAACCCCACCTCTTCAAGGGCTACACTTCAGCAAATAGCTGCCCCCACTCAAAGCAAGTAATAAACCAGACAGAAAACAGCAAGAGAACTGTGCATAGGCGATATGAAAATAAGGAGCAAAGAAAATAAGGAAAGGCAGATGAAGGAAAAAGAAAAATATGGCAGCAGACTTTACATTTAAAAAAAAAAAGCACAGACGAATCAGAACAGACACCATCCAGAACACCTGACAGAACCACACCAGGGAGTCCTGGTTCTACTCCACAGGTCAGAAATTACCCCCAGGGAGGAAAGGAGGGGCCCCAAAGTCAAATATGTTTGGGTTATGCTAATAAAGTTAAACAGGTTTCTTTATTGCATTACTTGCCTTTGTTCACTTTAAATACCCAATAGAAAAGTTGTCAGGATATGTGTATTATTCATATATATATGTGCATATATGTACACAGACATATACACTCATACATGATTATGTATATTCTAGACTAGTGCTGGGAAGATATGCAGGAAATGGATAACAGTGTTTGTCTCTGGAGAGGGAGAGGGGAGATGGGGTACTGAGAGAAAGACGTAGGAGGGAGATTTATTTATTTTTCACCGTAAACCTTTGTAATAAATATTGTTACTTACCTAAAAATTTTTTCATTTTAGTAATAAGCAAATGGCAGCTATTTTTTAGGCATATTATACATGGTTTTGAATTCATAGTTATTTTCCTTTCCTGTTTAGAAAAGCAGAAAAGAACAAAAGAGCTTTCTAAGTGAATGATCTGTCTCATGGCATTGGAATATTTACCTTAAAATAAACCCAAATAAAATCCCTTGGGATGTCATTGTTCTCTGTGGTCCGTTGCATGTGTCACACAAACCCAAGTGAGGTTTCCTTTTCTGTGGTTTTGTTCCAGTGGTTTGCCAGTCCAGTGTGCTTTGCAGAGGTTGTGAAAATGGCTGACTTGCCTTCTGGCGTGTAGCTCCTCAGCAGCGACTACCTGCTGGCGGTGAGCGTTTCTGCCCACTAGTAAACAGATGGTCTCACGTTGGCTGCCCTCACTACGGAGTCACCAGAAACTCTGTGATATTAAGCTGTCAAAGGACCCATCTGCCCTAAGCAGCTGTCCAGGCATTTGCCTGTCTGGATGCTGGAAACTTCAGTATAACCCCAATCTCGGGCATAGGAACTTCTTATTTTTCCTGCTCTGTTTCTGTGGGCGAAAGCCAGAAGTCAGTGCCATCTGCTTCTTGTTCTTCCTAAGCGTTATCTGCAATATCCGCTTAATGAAAGGAGCACTGTTACTGGATTTAACTGGACATTTGACCTGCTTCTCTGTTGTAGTTGCTTGTGTTCTTTCTGAGTCACACTTATAACCACGGGTAGACTAAGACTGGTAAGCCGGGCCAGTGGTTGCAGCCCGGACAGTACAGGCAAGGGGCCGGGGGAGAGGAGGCCTTCTGACCAGAGGTGGAGGGAGCAGAGGAGTGAGGCCACCTCTCAAAGGCCTGTCCGGCTGGCCCTCCGCGTCCAGCACCCCCACTGCTCACCACCTTCCTGCACTGCCACGCACGGCTGCTGCTCCACTCTCCCTGACTCCAGATACACGTTTTCATGTCCCTCAGTCTGTGTTCCCAAACAGCTTCCCTTGAATGCCTGGCTGCTAATCATAGTAGGTTAGGTTCCAGCTAAAAATATATAAGTAAAATAAAGATAGTTGAAAATAAAATAGATAGCCAACCGTAGAGGGCTGGTCAGTTAAATTATGGTCTGTCTCCTTGGTGGAGCACTTGGGCCATTTAAAATTATAATTTTGGAGGCATCTGATTTATGGTGACAGAACAGTGAGTGACCACAGTGCACCCTCCTCTGCCTCCCAACAGAACTATACATGAAAACACAGACAGAGATGCCAACTTTCCATAGAGCTGGAAACTAGAAATGTTGCTCAACCAGAGGCCGCTGAGAGGGACGTCTGTCACCTCTGCTCAGGTGTCACCTCCTCAGGCTCTCCTGACCGTCCTATTCGAGAAGAGCAGTTCACCCACCCCAGCACTCCTGCCCCCCTGCCCTGCTTGGCTTTTCGCCGTGGTGCTCATCTCCATCTGACACTGGATCTTTACCTCCTTATTTCTTTATTGTATATGCTCCCACTAGAATCTAAGGCCCATGTTAGCAGGGACTTATTTCTGTTGTTCAGTGCAGCTCCCCTAGTGTTCAGAACAGAGCCTGGCACTCGGAAGGCTCCCACTAGATAACTGTTGAGCACCGAGGCCGGCTGCTGGGGCCAGCTGGCCGCAGGATGCTTCTAGCCCTTCCCCACGGATATGTTTGTCTCGCCCACCGGAAGATAGAGACTTAGTCCTCCTTCTGTATGAGAGAAAGGAAGAACTCTTTACAGTTTCCTCCCTTTATGAATACCACTTTTCCTATACTGATTCCAGGATTACAGCTCTACGCAATGTAAGACATCTAGGACAGAAGTGAATAGGTGTTTCAAGATATTAAATCAGCAACGAAAAGAGCTGTGGGCTGGAAGAGCCGTGGGTACATTGTACACTGGGGGGGATGCAGCTTTTCATTTACTTTTTTTTAACAACTAAAGAACTGGAAATAACTTCAGACTCTCCTTGTCAGTAAGCTGACAAGGAAGCAAGATGTAGGAATTCCTGCTCAGATCAGCAGCTTCAAATAAGTAAAACACTTCAAAAGCACAACTAGAGGCTGTGCACATAAGCCAGCTCTTAGCTTAAAAGCTGAGAAATGGATGCTGACTACAGCTACAGGTGGACTGTAAGAAGGAACCCAGGAGAATGCATATGCCCCTTTTGTGTGAGCACCAGGATGGAATAGTTGTCTCCTTAGGTATGAGGCCTACAAAGAAAGACAGTAGCAGGGCCCAGCCCCGTGGCCTAGTGGTTAAGTTCAGCATGCTCTGCTTTGGCAGCCCAGGTTCAGTTCCTGGGCATGGATCTACACTACCCATCAGTGGCCATGCTGTGGCAGCAACCCACATACCAAATAGAGGAAGATTGGCACAGATGTTAGCTCAGGGCAAATCTTCCTCAGCAAAAAATAAAAGAAAGAAAGACAATAGCAGTGAGGAAGACACAGACTATAGACTTAAAAATAGAAGAAAAGCATATTTCCAAAAAGGATTATAACAGAAAATTCCCATTATAGAAAGTATCTGTATTCTGAATAAAACTCAAGAAAGCATAGATTCTACATAAACAAACCAAAAATTACATGACAGACTGAGATGAAGAAGGGGCTGGCTAATAAACAGAAATGTTCAGTTATTTGAATGAAGTAAGAAAAGATATTAAAGAATTTAAATCACAGTTAAATGTGGGAATGACACCGCTGGTATTGCAGAACATAGACCTGATGTGAAAGAGAAGTTTAAGAAGGTCTCTTGGTGCACAGAGGAAGAGGGCAACGACAAAGAAGTTGGCAGATATAGAGGACAGAGAACAAAATGTTTACATTCAAATAATAGATGTACTTGAAAAAGAGAAACAGCAAAAGTAAGGCTGTGTTCCATTGATTCTAAGAAGTACATTTTTAAAAATTTTAACCTCTCTGAAATTGGGATGTAGTTTATAATAGATGGATTATTACAGGGAAAATGGGCAACATCTTATTTTCTCAGCAATACATAGAATAAGGGTACATCATACAGAGAAGGCATCTTATATGCAATAAAATGTGGTGGTTTAAAACATACTAGAAGAAAATCTTCCTTTGCTGAAAACACTTTCTCTGAAGATCTAAAGTACCTGATTTGTTTACCATAGTGACCTTTTTTATTTATTTTTTATTTTATTTTATTTAAAAATTTTATTTTTCCTTTTTCTCCCAAAGCCCCCCAGTACATAGTTGTGTATTTTTAGTTGTGGGTCCTTCTAGTTGTGGCATGTGGGATGCCGCCTCAGCATGGCTTGATGAGCGGTGCCATGTCTGCACCCAGGATTCAAACTGGTGAAACCCTGAGCTGCCAAAGTGGAGCACACAAACTTAACCACTTGGCCACGGGGCCAGCCCCGACCTTTTCTAATTTCAAAGGATAGCAAAATATATATAAAAAGTATTTGATTATACAGACTAGGGAGTGGTTTGAGATTCCCCTACAAAGGAACAAAAGTTAGGCTTGCCTCAGTCTCTCTTCTGTAGGAGAATCCAGTGGGGCAACAGCTTTAGTCTGTTGAGGGGAAAGGTTAGGGCCCAAGAATTATATGCCCAATCAAGTTGTCACTTGTGTTTAACAGACAAACAAGCCCCAGAAATTATGCTACTAGGGTTTTTTGGAAGAGGAAAAGCAATGGTCCAGGAGTCCAGTCTGTCACAGTCTCCGTCTTTCGTCTCCAGTTCTCTTTGCTTCCATCTTTGTTCTCCCACAGTGGCTTCTCCTACATGGCTGGAATCTGCGAATCACTCCCCGGATCTCCTTTTCCAGCTTTACCGCCAGTGAGGAATTCAGGGTCATGTTCTCTGGGCTGCTGTCCCAAAACCCCAGGGAAGTGTTCCCACTAACTCAATAACTATGGACAGAGTAGTGAGATTGTCACCACGTGGATAAGTTCCCTTCCCCCAATGGCAGTCACTTGAGCCAGAGAAGTGGGTCTTCCCAGAATATGGAAGTCTCCAGTAAGACCAGGGGAGGAACATTTTTTGGAAGAGGGCATGCAGAGCTGGGTGGGAGTATTTGGAAGTGAGGTGTATGAGGCCAACATTTCCCAAAAGAAGCGGAAAGAGGTGCTGGGCAGGAAAAGCAAATGGTATAGACAGCATTGTTATTAATTTTGAAAACATAGAAACTGTATGAAAGTCCATGAAAATAAACATAGTTAAATCTATTATTGTGTTTTCATGCAGTGAAATAGCAGGTAGCCATGAAAGAACAATGATTATCTTTCTCTATCAGGGTTCCTTAAAGTGTAGGTTGCATCTGCATTGGAATCACCTGAGGGTGCTTGTTCAAAAGGCACATCCCTGGGCCCCAACCCCAGCCTTCTAAATCATAATCTCCAGGAATCTACACGTTGGTAAGCTACCAAAGTGAGCTCCACTCATTTCATCAACTCACAGAGAGAATGACTAGGATGAGTGCATGGTCTTTTCTTCTGGCTATCGTGCTGAAGCCACTGTAATCAAAGTAACTTTTAAAAAAAATCAAACCACTAAAGCTTCATGTTTTTAAAATTATCATCACTGAGTAAGATACAAAATAAGCCTCCCTTCCTGCCCCAGTGAAGAAAGGTGGGGATGAGGCATGGGCTGAGGTTCAGAGAAAAGGGTAAGGAGGTGTGGAGATTAGACATGAGTTGAGCATTGGCAGATAATCACACAGGACCAGGCTTCTGTTTGCCACCTCTACTTGTCCCAGAAAGAGCCACCACTCATTCTAAGCAATGGTTTTTAATTACCCTAAGAAGTTTGCAGTTTGGACCTACCTGCCCATTTCCAGATAGGAACCCCACCTGCAAATAGCAGGCTTCCGCAGAATACACTTTATATATCCTCACCCATTTATATATCCTCACACCCATCTGCTGTACACAAAAGAACACAGAGAGGAATCTTAAAAGCCTTTCAGTGTGACTAAGCCAGGGCCGAAATCAAACAGCGTTAAGGGTAACAGCTGCTGTAGACTGAGCCATCTATTGACTTTCCATTTCTCTCCCTCTGTGCTGTGCCCATCTGCCTTGAGAAGCGGCTGCCCTTGGACAAAGCTCCCTTAGAGAGCACGCAGGGACACACAGTGTCATCCTCAGCTTCACCTGCTCTTATGGTGGAGATTTTCTGGGGATTTTGGGGCAGATCAAAGATACTTATTTGCTTTATGACATAGCCATCATTGCCTTTCATGTTGAAAGAGTAAATCCAAAAGTAGTGGAAAACCGATCATCTTTTCAGCTTCTCTGCAGGGAGATACTGTACATTTAAAGTACTCAGAGTACTTTTTTAAAGGCCCATAGCACTAAACATTCCAATATCTGCTGAAATGGAGATCTTCTGGTGAGGTATTCCTGCATTCCCCAAATAATCAGTGAATACCACCCTGGTTTGTGCTGTCTGTTGGGATTTTCTCCTAAATTGTCAGATATAACTCTTTAACTTACTAGGATTTTTAAAAGCATTCTTGATGTGTTTATTTCAAGTCTGATGGGCTGTATAGGAATCAGGGTATTATGTAAGCATAATATGCTTAACCAAGTGTTTTGTCTTCATACCATCATTGAGCCTGTGTTCACTGAGCCCCCACTACAGGTCTGGCTCTGGGTGGTGGGAGGGAAACAAAGAGGGGCCATTTGGTCCTTTCCCTCAAACAGCTCTTAATCCTGTGGGGAAGATGGCATGTCTGCCCTACTGCCTGATAGTGCTCTGATGGGTCCACAGGTAGAGGGCCCAGCCGTGGAGACATGGGATGAGCTGATTCCCTTTGCCTCTGAGAGTCAGCAAAGCCCTGATGGGGCAGGTGGTCATCCAGCTGGGTCTCCAAGGATGGCTGGAGTTTTATCAGTTGGGAATGGGGCAAGATGTTCCCCAGCGAAGGGAAGCAGGTTATGCAGATGTGTGGTGGAGAGAAGTAGCTTAAGTAGGAGCTCCTAAAACCATGCTGATGAATTTGAAATTTATCATATAGGTTAGGGGAAGAAAATAAGTATAAAAATATGCAACTGCCCAATGAGACAAGGCCTAATGACCTGTATCTTCCAGCCTAGAGATGCTCAAGAATATAAAATAATTGTCCACTTAAGGAAAATGGGAAGTTGAGAACACTAGTTGATATATAATGTCTGTGGCCCCCCACATGCCAAAAAAAATTAATTGAACGGAGAAAGAGCAAGGTAGACATTAGAAAGGCAGGGGCAACCCTTAGTACTAAAACTGGAAATCAGAAGTCCTCAGAAGGGTAAGAACTATGACAAAATTCCTTAACCTTCATAAGTTTTTTTGTTATTTTGGCTACCCAAAATATATAGTTATTAGCAGTAAAAATCCCTAATGAAAAGAACCTAGATTTTTACCTTCAGGAACAGTAAGATAGAGACAAATTAAAGAAACTTCACCCCATTCTACAGCCATTTTTAGGGAGAGGAGATTCCCAAGGGACAGAGCGAGTTGTGGCCATACTGAATGGGGAAGGAGGAGCTTGGGTGTGGGGATGTTTGTTGTTTGGTCTGTCCAGCAGCCCCCTCTTCTGGGACCTCCCTCTCCCCTGTCATGCATCTTCATAGTTCCCACCAGAGGCACCACATCCTTCCATCACCCTGCTTCCTGGAAGAGCTGAGCAGCGCTGGGGTGGCACCTGCCCCACGCTGCACCACCTTCCCTTCCTCAGGATTGTTGGGCTTCAGGCCAGAGAAGACCTGCAGGTCATTGCCTCTCCGGACACTTGGGAGCGGGGGTGACCACATTCCCAGAAGTCGAGAAAGCTGTTCTCAGCTGGGACAGCATACCTGACCTGCAGAGAAGCAGAGGCTTGAGGCGAAGCAGAATCTGATGCCTCCAGGCCCCATGTCTGCTTAACTGTGGGGCCACCTCCCTATGTTCTGCAGATTGTATGACCTTGTTCCATACTAAGATCTTGTGTGATCTGAAGCACGCCAATTTGTCAGAAATCAATTCAGCAGTGTGTATGTGGTTGACGATATTGTAACATACACTTGGAAACTGTTGAGAGAGTAAGTTTTTATGTGGTTTTTTGGTCACACTTTTGTGTTTTGTTTTGTTTTGTTTTGAGGAAGATTAGCTTTGAGCTAACTGCTGCCAGTCCTCCTCTTTTTGCTGAGGAAGACTGGCCCTGAGCTAACATCTGTGCCCATCTTCCTCTACTTTATATGTGGGATGCCTACCACAGCATGGCTTCCCAGGCGGTGCCATGTCCACACCCAGGATCTGAACTGGCGAACCCGGGGCCGCTGAAGTGGAACGTGCGCACTTAACGGCTGCACCTCTGGGCCGGCCCCAGTTTTGTGGGTTTTTTGAGGAAGATTAGCTCTGAGCTAACATCTGTGCCCATCTTGTTTTTTTTTTTATGTGGACGCCTGCCACAGCGTGGCTTGATAAGCAGTGCATACGTCCACACCCAGGATCCAAACCAGCGAACCCCAGGCTGCCAACACTGAGCGCGCAAACATAACTGCTACGCCACTAGGCCAGCCACACAGTTTCTTTAAATGGATAAAAAAAATCAATTCACTGAAGGTCAATTTGCCAAATGGACAATTCACTAGATTTGCAAAAATTTGCAAAGTTACCAAAAACTGGTTTCAAGGAATATTCTTCTTGAGTGTGCTCCTCTTGATAGCGTTTTAAGGCATGTTCCGGTTGAGAAAAACCTAGGCTTTTGGATTGGCTTAGGTTTTTTTTAATGAATTTTAGCAGAAAAATAGACTGTACTCGATTTGTAAATATGTTGTTTGGAGTTTATTTAGAATGGTTAGAGACGGGTGTCCTTCTGTTAGATGCTTCCAAAGAACTAGCAAGCATGTGTCTTTTATACCATCATTGCGCCCTTACGGGACTCCAAAGTCCATATAACCATTCCCAAAGAGCAGTGCCGGACGTTGTGGTTTGACTGCCACAGACAGGCAGCCTGCATTTCGGGTCATCCAGACTCAGGCTTTTCCTGGAAACTGACACTACCCACTTTCCAAACCAGGTCTTAAAATACAAAGCAATTGTCAAAATCCACAGATTTTAGCATTTCCTATGGGAAATTTAGTTTATATGAAATTCTCAAATCCTCCTTCGGTTATTTTCCATTTGATATTTAGTATTCTTCCATGAAACTTGCCAAATGACTAATTCATCTAATTTACCAAACTTAGCAATTTACCAAAAGTCAGTTTATAAAGTTTAAAAACTTTGACTGTTTATGAAGTTTAAAACAATTCAGTTAGTTGAGATAGCAATTAATAGCTTTTAAGAATTTCCACAAAGTTTTAATTGATCAGTTTCATAACAACAGTTTAAGGAATAGTCTTTCTGTTTCTGACACCGTTGCTGCAGCTGGAAGTAGCTGGGACAGAAGAGGAGAGGAGGGCAGAGAGGAGAGCACTCGCCCGGTACACCTGAGCCGCCATTCCCACAGAGGGGAGGCCGAGGGGCAGAGAGAGGGAAAGACCAAGGGGCCACAAGGGACAGGCTGAAGGGTGAGGAGAGTCAGAAGGCCCTCAGAGGCCCTGCTCCTCCATCCGGTAAAAACTGGATAAACCAAAAACAGTTTTGTTAAATACGCAAATTTGGCAAATTGGTCGTTCAGCAGATTGATCCTTTGGCAAATTCACCATTTGGCAAATTCCTTTTCATCAATGAATTGTCCTAGTTCCTAAGTTCCCCTAGCTTAAGCTAGTAGGAATTGGGTTTCTGTCCTTGCATCCGGGAGAGCCCTAACCTAATGCACTGAAATCCTACAAAAGTCAACGGCTTTTTTTTTAAATCAATGACTAATCATTCTTTTTTTTAAAGATTGGCACTTGAGCTAACATCTGTTGCCAGTCTTCTCTTTTTTCTTCTTCTTCTTCTTCTCCCAAAAGCCCCCAGTACACAGTTGTATACTCTAGTTGTAGGTCCTCCTAGTTGTGCTGTGTGGGACGCCGCCTCAGCCTGGCGAGCGGTGCCATGTCCGCGCCCAGGATCCGAACTGGAGAAACCCTGGGCCGGCAAAGTGGAGCGCGCAAACTTAACCACTCAGCCACAGGGCCAGCCCCAAAAATCAACAGTTTTTTATAGATTGGCACCTACTAATAAATAATTCAGCAACTGTTGTTGGATCTCAGTAAAATTTATAATTGATATTTCATTGCCAACATTTAGGATTTCTCCTAAGATACATTGAACCTGCATCTAAAGTCTTACTGGAGTCTCTCTAGCAGATTCAGGTGTCTCAATTTTGTAAATATTGGGTATTAAACTCCTCTGTAGGAATTGATAAATTGATATTGTGAGGTTGTATTTTATCCAATTTAACTTTGCTGATTTTGTATATGAGCTTTTAAAACAAATGCTTCAGAATCTGCCAGTTGTTGGTTGTAGTTTTTTCCTTGTCTCTGGGCATCAAAATTGAAGATATCGGTGATTTGGAATTTTTAATTGCTGTATTAGTGTCTGTGTTGTCAAAGAGATATAATTCTGTTTTTTCTTCTCCATATAGAAACATATTCCTGTCTCTAAGTTTTAAATTCTTCTTCCCAGCATTATTTCAGTTTTTCCTCAAGTGAAATAAAAATCTAATACGTAGTTATGGGGCTGGCCCAGTGGCGCAGCGGTTAAGTGTGTACGTTCCACTTTGGTGGTTTGGGGTTCGCCGGTTTGGATCCTGGCTGCGGACATGGCACAACTTGGCAAGCCATGCTGAGGTAGGCGTCCCACATATACAGTAGAGGAAGATGGGCATGGATGTTAGTTCAGGGCCAGTCTTCCTCAGCAAAAAGAGGAGGATTGGCAGCAGATGTTAGCTCAAGTCTAATCTTCCTCAAAAAAAAAAAAATCTAATACACAGTTGAAATGAAAATAATAGATTATTGAGTCTGTTGGAAGAAAATGATTATCATTTTGGATTTTGTGATGACGAATGAGGCAAGTCTAAGGATAGTCAAACTCTAGATTTTAGCAAGTAGGTTTCAAAAAATACAGAAAATTTGAAGTGTTAATCCATGACTAAACCCTCTGAAATAAAATATGCTCAAGGAAAGGAACGTTCCCCTTACACATGAAATCTCTACAGTTTTATATGACAAATTGAGGGAGAAATGAAAGAAACCAGTGTGGCTGAATGTGGAGCAATCTGAGCTCAGATTTAAGAAAACCAGGAAAAAAGATAGAGGGAAGGTGGTAACGAAAAACAATGATAAAAAATGGCAGTTGCCTGTGATAATCTTGTCAAGAAGACTGAAGTCATAAACGAGCTGAGGCTTGAAGAAAATAATAACAAAAATGAGGGAGGAGCGCTGTGTGTTTGAACGAGGATGGGACAGACATCATTGTTCAGGGAAAATGGTACCATGTTAATAGAAGGTGTTTTTACCCATCAAGAAATAAGTCTTTGAAACTAAAAATAAGCATTAGGGAATGTAAAACCCAACTAGGGAAAAAAAGACAACTGGATGCTTTATCAGTTGGAACAGTGAAGCTCCGGGTCAGGCGACTCACAGCCTGAGACACTGGAAGACATTTGGTGCAAACCCCCGTCCACTCGCAGTAGTCTTTGAGCTGGCCGTGGAAAATGGAGAAGGTGCCAAAAAACTGAAGACCAGGTAAAGATTTTCCTAATTTTGCAAATGCGAACAAAGATCCAAAAATTACAACCCTTGTTGAACCTGACAAATTTTCAGCAAAATTCTAAAATAAACTGTCATACTTTATAAGTACTTAGTGGAAAAAAGCAACAAAAGTCAACATAAGTTCAGTGAGAAGAAATTGAGTAGAACTAACCTTTAAGTGATTTCCTTTAAACAGTGGCTCGGATAAAGACATACCAAATTTGCAAATAACACAAACTCAGGAAGGATAACTTATACTTCTAGATGACAGAATCAAGATTCAAAATATCTTTACAAGCTAGACTAATGAGAAGAAACCACAAAATGAAAAATGTAAAGTTCTGCCTTTGGGTTCAAAATGTCATTTGCACACCTGTGCCATAGGACAGCCTCTCAGGGTGCTTCTGTCCCCAAGATTCTAGTATCTGTCATTCCCTGGGATACAGATAAGAAACATATCAGGGGCCCGCCAGGTGGCCTAGTGGTTAAGTTCGTACACTCAGGTTCAGTGGCCCAGGGTTCTCAGGTTCAGTTCCCCGGGCGCAGACCCAGCACTGCTCATCAAGCCACACTGTGGCAATGTCCCACATACAGAGCAGAGGAAGACAGGCACAGATGTTAGCTCAGTGACAATCTTCCTCAAGCAAAAAGAGGAAGATTGGCAACAGATGTTAGCTCAAGGCCAATCTTCCTCCCAAAGGAAGATTTGTGTTCTTGAATTCAAAGCCCATCCTCTAGCTAACAGCAGTTACTTCCTTTAGCTTCTCTTTGACAGCTGGAAAAATTGTTCCAAGCCTCCTTTTCTTCATATTTGAGACCAAAAGAAATAGCTGATATGACATTTTGGTTTTAAAAAAAAATGGCTTTTGCATTTTCTATTTTTTGTTGTTGATCTTCTTTTTCATGTGTCAAAAACTATAGAATGTCAAATTTTCTATAGTTATCATTATTAATTTTATAACCAGAAAAAAATATTTTAAAGCTATGAGATTATTTTAGAACATCTTTTCTTCCAAAAACAAAGCAACTGGTAACCAGTAAATTCACATAAAATTTTCATAGTGGAAAAAAATCAGCTTGATCTGTGCATCCGTCCTTGGTAAGATAGAATTATTACTAAATGAAGCAGAGAGTTATGTCTTGGTCTTAGGGAGAAGGATACCAGGCCTACAGATATCATAGAAAAGGAAAAGAATCTGACTGAGGATATAAGGAAGAAGGAAATTTCGGTATAAAATGGAAAAGGAAAGCAGCCTTACTATATTAGATGACTCAGAGAACTCCTTCTCAGAAAAAAAAAATCAGGGAACAATTTGTTAAAGGATATTATATTGCTTGCTAACCAAGAGAAATGAAAAACACCCAAGCACAGCCTAGCTAAATTATGCCATTCAGAATTAGTAACTTCTGGTTTTCCACATCTGAGGCTTCTTTGGTGCATAGCAGTTCTTGGCCTTCTCTGTTTAGCAAATGCATTGAATTAAGAGATCTAGTGGAAATGAGTATTTGACAGGAAACAGTGTGGCTTCTGGTCCTAATTCCCCTACCAGCTAGGTGGAAACCCTTGAGCAGATCAACCTTTTTTGTTCCATGGTTTATCTGTAAGATTAAAAGTCTGCACCAAATCTGTTTATTCATTTAAAAAAATGTATTTCTATTTCCATGATGAAAAGGTCCTGGAGATCTGTGTCACAACAGTATAAATATACTTAACACTATTGAACTGTATACTTGCAAACAGTTAAGATGGTAAAAATGAAAGTCAGTGTTGGTTAGCCAGCACCATAGAAACAAGGAAAAAAATGTGTATTTCTTGAGGCTCAATCACATATCAGACATCATCTTAGGTACAGGGTTACGAATACCAACCACCTGCCATCAAGAAGCTTGTGGTCTCTTGAGGGAGACAAACACATAACTCAGTAAGCTTGTTGAAGTATAAAGAAAGTGGCTTAAAGCACAGAAGTCAGAGTATATCTTTAGATGGGAGTGAGAAATCGGAAAAATGTTCTGAGGAAACGTCATCAAAGAGAACTGCTATTTCTACTAGGCTTAAAAGGAGATCTTTAAGTTTAAAAAGTGGTGGACTTCCACTTCTAGCCAAAATGAAGTAATAGGATGAGATTTATCCTCCTGCCTGATACAACGAAAAAACAGACAAATATATGAAACAGTAATTTTCAAGACAGTGGATATCAGACAATGAAGGATGGTGATCCTTGAGAGACAGCAAACAAGGGAGGTGAAGCCTACAATTGCCCCAGCTTATTTCCATGAGAGAATATCCAGGCCATGGCACCATGGGAACCATAGTGGAGCCTGGGGGCTTGGGAGACCAAGGTCACTAAAGTTTGCAGGGCAGAGTAACAGAGGAGAGAGCTTCACAGACAGAGAACTCCAGAGATCTGCAAGGGTCCCTGTTAAGTATTCATCTGAATACTGATCAGCACATTTGTATAATCAAAGAATAACCAAAAAGATTAGAGGTAGCAGTGCCTGGCACTCAGGGAGTAGTGCCTATTCCCAGCAGCCAGACTGGAAAACCTCGTAATTCACAGGGCATTAAGTACAGTACACAGAAGGGTCTTGCTTCAGTTATGGGGAATCACTGGCCCTAGACTGAGCACTGTTCTGGCTGACTCTAACAAACTTAAAAGCAAGATGCAAAAGGATCAAATTATTTCCAAGTAACTTAACAGCAACCCAGAAAAAAACTCAAGAATATTTATAGGAATACAAAATTATCTGGCAGTCAAGTAGGGAAAATTCACAATGTCTGGCATTCAATCAAAAATTAGCAAGCCTGCAGAGAAGTAGGAAAATATAGCCCATTATGAGAAGAAAAATCAATCAAAATCAACCCAGAACTGCCACAGACGTTAGAAATAGCCAACAAGGACATCGAAATAGTTATTATTAGTGTATTATAACAAGCTGTTAAAGATGTGGAAGATATCCAAAAAGACCCAAATTAAACTTGTGGAAGTGAAAAATACATCTGCCATGAAAATACACTGGAAGGGATCAACAGCATATTAGACATTGCAGAGTAAAAATTGGTGAGCTTGAAGACATAGAAACTATCCAAAATGAAGCACAGAAAGAAAAGAGAAATTTTGGGGAAAAGGTACAGGTATCAACAAACTGTGGGACAACTTCAAGAAGTCTAATATATGTGTAAATGAAGTCGCAACCAAAAGGGAAAGACAGAAAAAATATTTGAGGAAATAATGCTGAAAATTTTCCTAGTTTGATGGAAACTTTATAAATCCACAGATCCTGAAAGTCACACACAAAAAATCGTGAAGAAAACTACACCAAGGCATATCTCAATCAAATTGCTCAAAACCAGTGATAAAAATAAAATTTTAAAAGCAGCCAGAGGAAAAAGACACATTACATACAAAGGAATAAAGATCAGATTATAGCAGATTTCTCATCACTAACAATGAAAGTGAGAAAACAATGGAACAACATCTTTAAAGTTTGTTGTTCTTAGTGTCATCAAGTGGATTCTGACTCCTAGCAACACTGTGTACAGCAGAGTGGGATCCTGCCTCATCTTTTTGCACCATCCTCTCACCTTCTGGCACTGTATCAGACAATGCTCCGCTGGTATTCATAGGGTCTTCATGGCCAGTTTTTCATAAGTGGCTGGCCAGGTCCTTCTTCCTAGTCTGTCTTAGTCTGGAAGCTCCACTGAAACCTGTGCACCGTGGGCCACCCAGCTGGTATTTGAAATACTGGTGGCACAGCTTTCAGCATCACAGCAACACAGCAGCTGCCACAGTATGACAACTGACGGACAGGTGGTGTCGGTCCCTGACCAGGAAATGGACGCGGACCACAGTGGTGAGAGCACCAAATCTTAAGCAGTAGACCACCAGGGGTAGCGTCGTTAAAGTACCGAAGGAAAAAACTGTCAACCTACAATTCTATACAGGCAATAATAGCTTTCAAAACCAAGGAGGATTTAAAGACTTTTCAGACACACAAAAGCTGAGACAACTCATTGCCAGTAAATCACAGTTTTTACAAAAAATGTTAAAGGAAGTCCTTCAGGCAGGATAAAAATTTACCTGATGGAAATACAGATCTCCATAAATGAATAAAGAGCATTAGAAAGAATAGCTACATTGGTAAGTGTATGATTCTTTCCTTGTTATTTCAATTTTTTTAAAAGATAATTTTCTGCTTAAAAAGTAACTAACAAAGTAATATGGGTCAATTCATGAAGAGAACATAACAAACCTAAATGTTTATGCCCCTAATAGGAGAGTTTCAAAATATGTAAAGCAAAAACTGATAGAACTACAAAGGAAAATAGACAAATCCACATTATAGTTGGAAATTTCAATACCCCTCTCTCTATAATTGGTAGAACAAGTCAACAGAAAATAAGGAAGCATATGGAAGACCTGAACAACACTGTCAACTGAATTGACCTAGTTAACTTTTATAGGACGTTCTACCTAACAACATCAGAATACACATTCTTTTCAAGTACATGCTTGCCAAGATAGACCATATTCTGTGCCATGACACAAGTCACAATTAATATAAAGGATTCAAGGTCCCTGCTATAGTGAGATAAAATTATGAATCAGTAACAAAAGATCTCTGAAAAATCTCTAAATAAGTGGAAGCCAAACAACACACTTCAAAGTAACCCATGGGTCAAAGAGGTAATTAAAAGGAAAGATAGAAGGTATTTTGAACTTGATGAAGATAAAAACACAACCTATCAGGGGCTGGCCCAGTGGCACAGTGATTAAGTGCACACGTTCCACTTTGGCAGCCCAGGCTTCGCCGGTGCAGATCCCAGGTGTGGACATGGCACCGCTTGTCAAGCCATGCTGTGGTAGGTGTCCCACATATAAAGTAGAGGAAAATGGGCACGGATGTTATCTCAGGGCCAGTCTTCCTCAGCGAAAAGAGGAGGATTGGCGGCAGATGTTAGCTCAGGGCTAATCTTCCTCAAAAAAAAAAAAAACACAACATATCAAAATTTGTGTAATGTTGCTAAAGCAATGCTTAAGTGAAAATTTATAGCACTAAATGCCTGGAATAAAAAAGAAGAGAAGTCTCAAATCAGTGACCTCAGCTCCCACTTCAAGAAACCGGAAAAATAAGAGCAAATTGAACCAAGGAAAGCAGAAGAAAGAAAACAACAAAGATCAGAGCTGAAATCAATGGAATAGAAAACAGAAAAACAATAGCAAGTCTCAATGAGCCTAAAATAAAATTGATTAGCATCTAGTCAGATGATGAGGAAAAACAGAAGACACAAATTACTAATATCAGGATGAGAGAGGTGTCATCCGTACAGATTCTATAGATACTAAAAAGATAACAAGGGAATATTATCGTTAATGTTGTATGCCAATAAATCTAACAGCTTAGATGAAATGGACAAATTCCTTTTTTTAATTGTTTTTATAGTTGTATTTTTTTGTTTGTTTTTAAAAATTGGCACCTCAGCTAACATCTGTTGCCAATCTTTTTCCCTCCTCCTCCTTCCCCCCCACCTCCTCCCCCTCCTCCCCCTCCCCCAAGCCCCCTAGTAAATAGTTGTATATTCTAGTTGTAGGTCCTTCTGGTTGTGCTGTGTGAGATGCTGCCTCAGCATGAGCAGTGCCATGTCCGCACCCAGAATCCAAACCAACAAAATCCTGGGCCGCCAAAGTGGATTGTGCAAACTTAACCACTCTGCCACAGGGCCAGCCCCAGCCAAATTCCTTAAAAGACACAAAGTACCAAAGCTCACACTAGAATAAACAACCGGAATAGTTCTGTGTCTATTCGAGAAATTGAGTTAGTAGTTAAAACTTTCCCACAAAGAAAACTCCAGGTCCAGATCGCTTCACTGGTGAATTTTATACATTTAAGAAGGAAGTAATACCAGTTCTGTATAACTTCTTCTAGAAAATTGAAAAGGAGATACTTCCCAGCTCATTCTATGAGGCCAGGCTTACCTTGATACCAAAAGCAGACAAAAATATTCCAAGAAAACTAGCAACCAATATTCATTGGGAACATATAGATGTAAAAAAAATCCAAGCAAAATTTAGTATATCCACTCCAGCAGTATATAGAAGGAAAAATCATATCCAACAGTATATAAAATGAGTAATACATTATGACCCAGTGAGATTTATCCCAGGCATGCAAGGTTGATTTAACGTTCAAACATCAATATATTTGGGGCTGGCCCACACAGCATATGTGTGGTGTAGTGGTTAAGATTGTGTGCTCTGCTTTGGCAGCCTGGGGTTCACAGGTTTGGATCCCAGGCATGGACCTACACACCACGCACCACTCATCAAGCCATGCTGTGGCAGCGTCCCACATACAAAATAGAGGAAGATTGGCACACACATTAGTTCAGGTATAATCTTCCTCAGCAAAAAAAAAAAATCAATATATATAATTCACCATATAAATAAACTAAAAAGAAAAATGATATGACATCTCAATAGATGCAGAGAAAGCATTTGACAAAATCCAACATCCATTTCTGGTAAAAACTCCCAGCAGACTAACAATGGAAGTAACTTCCTCAGTCTGATAAAGGGCACCTATGAAAAATCTAAAGCTAACATTATATTTAATGGTGAAAGACTGAATGCTTTCCCCCTAAGACAAGATTCAGCACTATGGAATAATTTTTGGATAATTATAGTGTCCATTTTGGATAATTGTATTAATTGGATAATTTGTATTGTCACTTTATGGTATCACTTTGGGAAACGGTTTGGCAGGTTTTTTTTTAAAGTTAGACATGTACCAACCATATATTCCAGCCATGCCACTCCTAGGGACTTACTCAAAGGAAATGAAAGCATGTAGCCACATAAGGACTCATGCACAAATGTTCATAGCAACTTTATTTGTAACAACCAAATACTGGGAACAACAACCCAGATGTCCATTAACAGCTGAGTGGATAAACAAACAGTGATATACACATTCAGTGGACTCCTCCTCAGCAGTAAAAAGAATGACTATTGATACACACTACCACGTGGATGAACTTCAAAATGAGCGCTTGGTGAAAGAAGCCCCCCTGAAAAATGTACATATTTGTATGATTCCATTTATATAAAACTCTAGAAAATACAAACCTATAGTAACAGGAAGCAGATCGGTCGTTGTCTGGGAAAGGAGAGTGGGTGGGGAGGGGCAAGAAAAAGGGATCACAAAGGAGCACAAGGAAACTTTAGGGGGTGATGGATATTTCGAGAGTGGTGATGCTTTCATGAGTATATACACATCTCAGAACTTTTCGCGTTGTGTGCTTTGAATATGTAGAGTTTGTCGTATGTCAGTGATGCCTCAATAAAGCCATTATTCAGAAGCTTGAGACTGGGATCTGGAATCTCAGGAGAGATGTCCAGGTGAGATGGGGCTGTGCATTTGGGGTGGACGAAAACAGCATGAACACAGCCACTAAGGAACTATCTGAAAATACCTGGGCCCTGTTCTGAGAACAGTGCGAACTAGCCCAGTGTGGCAGGATCCGAGGTTGTGTGGAGGGAGTGGCAAGAATACTAGAAAGGTATGCAGGGATGACCTGATTGTCAGGGAACCTGGAGGCAATGTAATGAGTTTGAACTTATGCCAAAGCGGGAGGAAGTCACCAGGGAAAATATGTCGAGTGAAAAGAGGGGCCAGATTGGAACCCTAGGCTATTGTTGTGTTTCACGGATGGGAGGTCAAAAAGGTGGAAGGAGACCTTGGGGCGGTAATCTCCTGGAAAGGAGAAGTGGACGACATAGCCAAATGCCTCAGCATAGACAGAGAGTAAGACCCAGAAAAGGCCATTTGACTTGGTGGCCTTTGAAAGTGCCTCCAGTCAAGTGTTGGGGGCTGAAAGCCAAATTGGAAAAGAAATTAATAAGAAAGATTGAATGGAAGTATATTCTGATCTTTAAAATGTTAGTATATCTCTTTCTATTCTAAATGCTGTGACTTTAAACTCAAAAGTTTAGTTGTTTATACTGTACAAATTCCAGTAAACCAGCTCCAGGGATCTGTTCTGTAGGTGAGAACCTGAAAATCCAGTTGTAGATGAGTTCTAAACTCGGCCAGCTGATGCCGAGTCCCAGGTGAGCAAGGTCCTGAAGTTGTTATTCTACTACCAGGTGAAAGGAGTAATTCTGTAATTGGAAGTGGTGGGTGATCCTGGGAAGACCAGGAAACAGTTTTCAAACCTTATACACATAGCCATTCTGATATCCCGTCTCCCTGGAGACTCACTACCCATGGGACCCTCTGTTATTTGATGGCAGTTTATCCGACCTCTCATATGGTTGATAAAAGAACTTAGGACCACAAACAAAGGGAAATATTTTTTTCCAAGTAACTTATTTTATGTGCATGAAGTTTCAAAGCCATATTCCGCTACTTTCCTATATGCAATTTCTGCCAACCATTTCTTACGCTTTATAAACAAAAGCATTCTAATAGCCAACTCTGGGGTCTCTTTAAAACTTGTTTCTCAATCTTAAAAGTTCCATCTGTTAAGGGCCCAGCCCAGTGGTGTAGTGGTTAAGTTCACACGCTCTACGTCAGCAGCCTAGGGTTCACAGGTTCGAATCCTGGGCGTGGCCCTACACCCTGCTCATCAAGCCATGCTGTGGCGGTGTCCCACATACAAAATAGAAGAAGACTGGCACAGATATTAACTCAGGTTGAATCTCCCTCAAGCAAAAAGGAAGATTGGCGACAGATGTTAGCTCAGGGCCCATCTTCCTCACCAAAAAGAAAAAAGTTCCATCTGTTGGATTCTTATTTACACTCTATTTTTGACTGTCGCTAGTGAACACTAAATCATATTCACTATTTTGTGACTAGACCATATATGAATCCTTGGTAAATAAACTCCACATTGTTCTTAGTTAAATGATATCCATCTGTTCAGAACAGCAGAACTCAAACCTGAAAGGAAACCTTTGGCAAAAGGGAAGGTGTAAAAATAAACCTCTGAGCACCTGACAAGCCTTGATTAATTGTTAGATATTACATGTTATCTCTGTTCTAAATCACTTATCCTTTTTAAAAGAGAAGCAGTAATAAATCAAAGCCAGTGTTTATCAGATTGAGAACAGACGAATCATTAACTCACAGAAACACATTTCTTGGGCACATGGACTACCATCATCTCGTTTAGTTCAGTTTAGGTGGTTTTGGTATCCTTAACAGTGGGTGAGGCGTTTTTGATATGTATTACAGAATTTTCTGTAGAGTTTTGTACTGTTCAGAAAACTTCACCTTCCTTTTGTAAAAGATTAGAGTTGGAAAGACACAGTTGTCCTCAGAAAGCCTTGCAGGTGACTCTGATGCAGACTCCTACATGTGCTGTCCTTTGTTGCTTCCATCCTGGAGAGAGGAGTAAGAAGGTCAGGAGACCTAGGTTCCTTTAAATATAAAACCTTATGGTTTAAAAACTTGCCGTCAGCTCCAGTGCTTGGAACTTAAATAGTAAATAGGGCAGACTAGCAAGCTCGACAGTTCCGCAGTGTTCTTCGTCTTGCACATTTGGGAAAATAGATATTTTGACATGCTTCCTCTTCCTTCTCCCTGACTCACCCTGATCTACCTAACAATGAGCTAAATTTATGTAATTTTGCTCTCAGATTCTATTAGTGGATTCCCTTTAGTGGGTAAAAAGGAATCAACTGTAAGGCTTTTTTTGTGACTTTGAGGTTCCTGTCTGCCTTGTTTCTGCATTTCTGCTGTGTTATGTCTCTTAGAAGAAGGCATCGATTGACCACAAACCAAAATGAAAAGATGCTCCCTTGATGGGAAGCATAATAGGAACCTACCTTTTAAAACGTCCAACTTTCGGGGCCAGCCTGGTGGTGCAGTGGTTAAGGTCTCACATTCCACTTCTGCGGCCCGTCAGTTCATGGTTCCAGATCCTGGGTGCAGACCTGCGCACCACTTAGCAAGCCATGCTGTGGCAGGCGTCCCACATATAAAGTAGAGGAAGATGTGGGCATGAATGTTAGCTCAGGGCCAATATTCCAAAAAAAAAAAAAAAAGTCCTGCTTTCTCTTCCATTGCTGTGGGTATGCTGAACACGGTGGACTGATTGCCGCTAGAAGAGGCGGAGCAGAGGGTCATCCTGGGAATTCTGGGGTCTCTATGAAGAATTTACTCCTGATCCCTCAATCCAGCTGTCATTTCTCTGAAGAGCAGTTGTCCGAGAAAACTCCAGAGAAGAAAAACAGGAATCCTTAAGAGATCATGGAGGGGAAACCAGGTTAGGAGAAGCCCACCCCTGAGGGAGTGGCAAGTGAAGGCCATGGCCTAAGATGGAGAGAGGGAGCCCCCTGAGCAGACAGAGAACTCACTGCATCTAGTAGGACTGAAATAGTAAGAGCGACATCCGTAAGTCACCCCAAAAATCCCTTCCCTTGTTGTGTATTATCACACCACGTGTACATTTGATGTAGTTCAACCAAACAGAATTTATTATAACTGTAAAACTTATAATAAAACCTCATTTATTTCTATTTTACTCATTCAAAATTGTTGTCAGTAAGTAAAGTGATACAAAAGAATCGAATGTCAGACTTTGCAGCTCCAGGCCCCCGCCTAACGATGTTTCAGTGGACTGAGCTAACTAGACAAGCTCGGTCAGCGGTGGGGGGCGTGGGACTGCAGGAGGTGGGAGGGGCACTTGGCCTGGACCAAAAGGAGCCTCAGAGTTAGATACTTGTTAATTATTTCAGTTTCACTCTAGAGTATTTTCATCATGCTTAGTTTTATGTGAAACAGGATCTAAATTCTGGATTTTTGCGTCAAAATTAGTGCTTTAGGTTTGATTTTTATATGTCAACATCTTATTGCTTTCATTAATAACAACAATAGTAATAACTGCTTCTTAAGATGCTACTGTTATGTCCATTTATTGACATAAATTATCTGATTGAATCTTCAAAGTCACTCTACTGCAAGGTGGACAGTCTTATCCCCATATTACAGGTGAAGAAACTGGGGTTCAGAACATAGAAATGATTGACCTGAGATCACATAGCTAATAAGTGGCAGAGCAGAGTCAGATTCGAACCCAAGCTCCTGACTGCAGAGCCCATGATCTCTGAAAGCCACTGTCTCTACGTTAGGACGAGGAGCCTGCAAACCTCCACACAGGTGTGCCTCCTGACTTTCCGAGGGCTTCGCTGTGCCTCACTTCGCTGGCCTTTGCTTTCATTTCCTCAACCTACACAATGAGCCCCAACTCAAAAGCGCCTGGCCCTCCATAGATAAGTTAGATGCCAGAGGTCCAGCAGTAAGCAACACACCGCTGCTTACCACGCTGAGCTTACAGGTAGATCACGAAAAGCAATTACAGTTGTGCTGAGAACCATGAAGCTGGACTCAGGAGGTTGTGAGTAAGAGGTTTGCTAAGAAAATTATTAGGAAAAGACTTGCAGGAGAGTATTTAGCCTGATCAAGAGAAGAATTTGTGGAGACGCTGTCTATATTTGGAGGAAATAAAATTGAATTTCTTTACTAAACATACTGTAATTCAGCCTAATTCAGTTGATTTAAATTAGCTGGCTCTACAGAATTTCCTCTCGTGCGCATCAATCTGAGAAGTCTTTGCCAGTATGGATACAGTTGTTTCACTTGTCCACTGTTAACGTGTTTTATGGGAGGTCTCAGTTGGGACTGAAATTATACCTAAAAGTGTGTATGTATGTGAATTCTCTTCACTTACACTGGATGCTAAAAGACAATGGAAAATTGTCTTTAAAGCAGTAAGAGGGAAGTAACGTCAACCTGTAATTCTTTACTCAGCCAAAGTATCAGTCAAGTATGAAGCTCCAAATCCAAAACGGGGGCTGGCCCAGTGGCATAGTGATTAAGTTCAAACACTCCGCTTCAGCAGCCCAGGGTTCTTGGGTTCAGATCCTGGGTACGGACCTACACACTGCTCATAAAGCATCCCACATACAAAGTGGAGGGAGATTGGCACAAATGTTAGCTCAGTGACAATCTTCCTCACCAAAAAAAAAAATCAAAAAAATCAAAAACAAACAACCAAGGGGAAAGTGTGGTCAGACAAGCAGAGACTTTCACACACCGTTTTTTAGGAAATTTTCTGTGGATATATTCCAGCAAACTAAGGTAATAGGAAAGAGGAAGACATGAGAGCCAAGAGGTAGGAGATCCAAATCAGGAGGGAAATAAAGTGCAAGTGACAGCCGTGGTATGGACTTCACGAGCGGTCAGTCCAGAGCAGAGCAGGAAGACCGAGGGCTTCAGCGAATGGGACTGGGTGGAGGGGGAATTCACGGGGCTTTATTCTATCCTTAAAAAGCTAGATAATGTAAGAGAAGAGGCAATTGTAAATTCTAAGGGGAAAAAAAGGCGTTCAAGAGAGAACATATTTGGGGACATTACTTAAGTAGCGAATGATAATTACACGGTTGCAGTAATAAAACACTGCTGGATTTCCAACTTTTGGAATTAATCTTAGCCAAAGCATAGAAGCCTTAGTTATGTTACAGAACACTGAGCTGATAATAGTCAATATTTTTTAATGCCTTCTGTGTTCCAGGCACTGTTCAAGGTGATGGGGATACAGGCAGTGAACAAAGTAGCTCTCAGACCTCACGTTTTAGAAAGGGAGATGAACAATAAACACTTATAAATAAGATAATGTCTAGAGCACTGTGGAGAAGATGAAACAGGATAACATGATGCAGCGCAGCTTGGGAGAGGAGGCTGCTTTTGCTCCCATGGAAGACCTCTCAGAAGGAGTGACGCTTCAGTTAGGAGTTGAGTGATGACAGGAACGAAAAGATCTGGGATGTTACCAGGTGGAAGAGCAAAGGCCCTAAAACAGGAATTAGCTTGTGACCGTCAAAAGGTAAGGGCCAGTCTAGCTGGAGCAAAGTAAATAAGGGGGAGAAGTAGGAGAATGGTAGTCAGCTATAGCCCAGGCCAGGTCATTTAAGATCCACGGGCAGTCTGGGTAAGGCGGTTGCAATGAGAGACCATTTTTTAGCAACGGGAGTGATGTATCTGATTTATGTTTCATAAGAATCACTCTGGCCATTTTGTAGAGGATGAATTATAGCGGGACAAGAAAGCGGCTGGTCCTGGAAAGAGAAGCTGATGACTTGCACTAGCGTTTTAGCAGTGGAGATGGCGCAGGTATATTTTGGAGGTGGTGATGACAGGACGTGTGTGGGTGAAAGGGAAAGAGAGGAGCTCTCGCTGGAGCACCGGGTGGATAGGGTAGCATTGACTGAGAGCGGGCTACTTGGGATAGGAGCAGCTTTGGAGGTAAAATCATGAGTCCATTGTTGGAGATGTTACAAAAGAAGTATTTTCAACCTGGAGGATGTACAAGTACAGCTGACAGGAGTAGGGAGTTGGGAGGGAAGTAGAAATGCTAAACAGAACGTAGAGATGCTGACACCCTCACCTTATCCAATGGGTGGTAGAGAGAGACAGTTTCTTGTCATGGAACAAAAACAAGGGCTACATAAATGTATTATTTAATGTAATAAAGACAATGCAAAGTGATATAAGTATATTGATTAAGTTATAGATAAAAAGGACAAGGAGGTTGTTAGAGATATAAATGCAGATAATGTCTGAAATTGATAAAATAAGAAAGAGCAGTATAAGCATATTATTTCGTGATTGGAGTAACCATCAAAAGAACTGAAATAGAAGCAATTTAGAACAAGCATGAAAGAAGGGAGCAGTGGGCCAAGGGACTGTTACTTTCCGTTTTATTCAGTCCTCTGCGTGGGTTACTTTTAAAGAAAAGAAGGGTAATGTTTTTAATTGCCTCAACAAAATCAGATTTTCTGTATGTGGAATGGAAGTGCTTTTTGATTTCCCAAAATTAATTGAACATTGCAGGAGAGAGGGTGTTAAAAGTCTTATTTCTTCAAAATAATACTAAGAATTTTCCACTTTAGAATGTGCTAAAAGGTGATGGCGAGTATGCTACCAAGTGTCAAAAGAAAAGGTTGTCAGTTCTTTTCTTGACCTGTAGAAGCTTCAACATTTCTAATTTAATTCTAATTTAAACCCTGTTCCCTGTCCTCTCCCACCTTCTAGAGAACCATCCTAGCCCTTACCAGAATTTACAGTTTTTCTAGGTCATTTGTCAAGCTTAATGAAATTGAGAGTTCCAGGAAAAGAAGAAAGACTTGATACAGGAGGTAGTCTGAAGGAGCAGAAGAATGGCAGCAACGGGAATAGACACTTAAAAAGCGACAGTTGAGGAGACGGGCCATTTGGAGGGTTGCAAGTATATCCAGTCATGCACCACATAATGGTGTTTCGGTCAACGACAGACCGCATGTACAACGATGATCCCAGCATTAGTACCACTTAGCCCAGGTGTGTGGTAGACTGTGCCGTCTAGGTCTGTGTGAGTCCACTCCAGGATGTCCGCACAACAAAAGCACCTAACGACGCATTTCTCAGAACATATCCCCATTGTTAAGCGGTGAATGACTTTATCTTAGCTAGAAGTTTGTCCTCCATTCTCTGGCCGCTTATCTATGACAAAATTTCCTCTACCCGCCCCCCTCCTGCTGTCACAGCCACCCCGCCTCCCACACGCTTCTCCCTCCTAGCTGCTTTGCCTTCTCTCTCCAGCCCAGCAAGCCAAGGACACACTTCCCACTGATATAACTACTCTGGCATGAATGGGAGAAAGGCCCTTTTAAGGCCTATTCTGAGTGATGTTTTGAGTTACTTTCAATCAGGAGAAATTCTCTTCTGTGTGTTTTTATTTACTTTTCCCTCCACCTCCTAAGCCTGTGACCTGTGATTCTCCGTTTGCCCCACCTTCCCCCTCCCAGACCCCGTCCTTGCTGGAGCCAGCCCTTCCTATAAACTGGAGTTGACACTACCCTGTTACTTCTTTCCCTTCCCCCTCTTCTCCAACGACAGACATGGCGCACTGGGTGGCTTGTATTCGTGGAAGATTAGTTACAGCATTAATAGACACCCTTAGGATTAAAATTCCATCCAGGTTCAGCCCCTAACTCCTCATATTTAGTTTAGTACCTCAGACCCCAAAACTTGGCATCACAGAATCCATCTGTACACAGAGTAATCATGTCAAACTGGGATTTCATCCAGTCTTTTAGATTCGCTGGAACTTTACAACAGTAGCTTTGAAATTAGCTTTGAAGGCATGAGAGTGATAGAAGAGCATTAAAAACTGTGATACCTTAGCTTACTGGGTATGATGGTTGATATGAGGAAACTGTCTCCTTTTGCATCTTACAACAAAGAAAGTTTGACTAAATATAAAGACAAGTTCTTCCTCTCTCTTTTTTTTTTTTCCTAAAGATTGGCCCTGAGCTGACATCTGTTGCCAATCTTTTACTTATTCTTCTTCTTCTTCCTCCCAAAGCCCCCCAGTACACAGCTGTATATTCTAGTTGTAGGCCCTTCTACTTGTGGCATGTGGGACGCCACCTCAGCATGGCTTGATGAGTCGTGCCAGGTCCGTGCCCAGGATCCAAAGCAGTGAAACCCTGGGCCGCTAAAGCGGAGCACGCAAACTTAACCACTCAGCCACGGGGCCGGCCCCTCTAAAGACAAGTTTTTGACTGTCTGAGACCGATTAAATGATGGAAGACTCCAGATATTACTGCTTTTCATCCTTAGTGATACTGAAAAAATAGAAATCTATATAAGATTGACGGGAGCCATTCAGGTAACTTCTTGAGGCCCCTCTGATCTGGGTTCACTGGTCTTTCACTGGCAGTTGGTGGAGCATCATGAGAATATAGGATGGGGAAGAGCTTAAAGATTCCAGCCAATTCTCCACAATGGTCAGATTTAAATAGAGCTCATCCCTGGCTGCTTCAGAACTGCTCCTTTCTAAAGACCTCCAGAGGAATCTATTCCATAGCTCCCTTGGTGATTTATTTAATGATCTTAAACATCTGCTCAGAAAACTTCGTCCTATTTCTAAAACAAAATTCCCTATGCTATGGTTTCTTCTAGTTCTCACGGGCTGTGGAAATAGCTGTCACCATCTGGCGACTCACACTATGATACCTTGATATACTCCTCTTCTGACCCTTTATCTCTCCTTTATTCACAGATCTTATCCTCTGGCTCTTTAATGTATTCAAATTGTACATGCTCAAGATCAACAACAGTTGAAAAGCTATCATAGTGGGGTGACTACCGGGGTGCGTTTACTTCCTCCCCCTGCGAAGTAACTGGAAATTCAGATCTAGCCAGATGTGAGAGTTTACCGATCATTGCTCATCACTCGGAGATTGATGTCTTGGGAGAGGGAAAACATTACTGAGACAGGGAGTTCACGCTGCTGGGCGAGTTCTCCATTGCTCACCCGGTGGGAGGGGACATTTTCAGTCTCAGTCTAGGGAACTTCCTTTCACTTCCCTTGGGTGTTCACCATTGTAAGAAACAGGTTAGATAGGGAAGAGCCACACAGAAATCTCACACAGTGTCTTCTCTGTAGCTGCTACCAATACAGGATTCGTCGTGCAGGTCTGAGAGCACCATATGCAAGTTAAAGTCTGGGAGGCCTGTGTACCCTTGGGCCCAGCACAACTCAGAATACTTCAGAGATTCGTCACCACTTAGCTGGCTCAGCATTTTGGCCTAGAGCAATACTATCCCCAGTGAACAACGGAAGTGAAATATGCCTGTTACTGTCTTAACCACTGAGAAAACAAATTGCTCATGGAATATTATTTTTCCATATGCTCACTTATGTGGAAATCAACTGAAGTTTCTATGATACCAGGATATTCGGTGGCTCAGTAATAAAGCACTATAGTCATCAACATTTATTTACAACACAGATCTCAATGTGTCTATTAAAAAAGTACCAGATTCTTTCATCGTGGAATTTATCTATTAATTATCAACTATCATTTACTGAGCACTTAAGATGTACGAAACACTCTTCTACACGTTGAAGGCAGCCACGAGGTTGGTTTCAATCCCCTGACCTTGAGGAGCTCACAGTCTGGAGAGGGCAATATACATAAAAACAAATGCTGATAAGCCAGCAAAGGCTATATTAAAGGTGCATGGGAGCATAGAGCAGGCCCCCTAACTCTGCCTTGGAGAGGACGTGCCGCTGGTCTGGAAGTGAGAACACTTGCTCATCCAGGAGAGAATCAGGGAAGGGCTGAGGGACAGAGCCGGAAATCATGGGAAGGACAGATACCTCTCAGAGGCTGATCTGGGCAGGGAAGAGTCAGGAAAGGCTGTCGAGTACCTTCTACGTGGGATGACCAAAGGTCCTGGCTTGCCAGGGACAGCCCTGGTTTATGCCTGTTGCCCCAGCATAATAATTAGTAAAGCTGCCTTGTTTAACTCTCAAGAGTGTCCCAGACAGTTGATAAGTCCCAGGGCCTCCTGACTTAAACACTATGCAAAGGCGGTTGGTAGGTTATAAAGCAAGTACGCTAATCAGATTTGTGTTCTGGAAAGATAACTCCAGCAGCCATGAGGAGGACAATTTGTAGAGGGAAGAGACTAGAGGCAGAGAGACTCCCCACAGTGAGAGAAGCAGAATTAGACACCACTTGCCCTGAAAACTAACTATATTCCAACCATATTCTAAGCACACGCTTGCCTAAGTGTTGGTGATAAGAACATCTCTGTCTCCAGTTATGGTTTTTTGAACAATATCAAAGTTGCATAGCTGTTCTGAATGTGTCTTAGTCTTTTAAGTTCCTAGTAATTTTCAGAAGTAGCTACATAGCTACTAACCTGCCTTTTTTTTAAATACAATATCACAGAGATGTCAAGAAGATTCTGAGAAATACTTGGGGGGAAAAAGATCTTGATACTTTTTTGGAGAAAAGGTCTTAGCAAGATAGAGGGGCTCTGATGACCCAAGTTTAGGTTAGAAGGTTGCATGCATGATGTTTGTCTAAGAAGCTGCTACTGGCCATTATTGTGACATACATTTTGAATTGCTTTCCCACTCTTGCAAACAGGTTTTACCAAGCCACCCACAGTTCTCAGCCGTCTTTTCTGAAACTAGT
The DNA here is from genome assembly GCF_037783145.1 of Equus przewalskii. Classification (NCBI taxonomy): domain Eukaryota; kingdom Metazoa; phylum Chordata; class Mammalia; order Perissodactyla; family Equidae; genus Equus; species Equus przewalskii. Next base: position 40,004,267 of record NC_091840.1, read on the forward strand.
GAATGCGTCTCTGAGATGGATGACTGGGACTGGGGTGTGTCTCTAAGCCACGGAGCTGAGTTAATTGGACGTGGAGACTGAACCCGTAACAGTGACCTCATTAGCACCCCTGAACAAACCAGGCACAGCCTCATTACCGGCAATTTTATTAATGCCCTTTGTAGGGGGACTCTGTGATCACCCACCTCTGCTGCCCGCACTCTTCCTTCCGATGGAGCTGCTTGGACTTGATGACTAAGCACAATGACAACAGGAGACCCCACAGTGACCGAGTCATCCGGAAGGGCCTGGAGCCCAAGTTACTAACACGTTCATGCTTGACAAGCTGTGTGATGTGGCAGAGAGAGCGCAGGCTTTGGACTGAGAAAGCCTGCGTTTAAGTCCATCTCTGGACAAGAGACCTTGGATATCCTTAACCTCTGTCTACCTTATCTTTCCTCATCAGTGAAGTGAGGATAGCAATGCCTGCTTCGTATGCTGTTGTATTTGGGTTAGCCTGGCCAAGCTCCTAGCACAGGTGTGGCACATAGGAGGTGCTCAGCTGATACTGGCTGCTTTCATTATTGTTGTCATGGTGATAATTACGCAATCGCTTCTGTCCCAATGCGGTCATTCATTCAGCATACATTTTTTTTTTTTTTAAAGATTTTATTTTTTCCTTTTTCTCCCCAAAGCCCCCCGGTACATAGTTGTGTATTCTTCGTTGTGGGTTCTTCTAGTTGTGGCATGTGGGACGCTGCCTCAGCGTGGTCTGATGAGCAGTGCCATGTCCGCGCCCAGGATTCGAACTAAGGAAACACTGGGCCGCCTGCTGCGGAGTGCGGGAACTTAACCACTCGGCCACGGGGCCAGCCCCAGATTCAGCATACATTTTTTGAGACCATACTACTTGCTGAGCAGTGTTCTCCACACCAGGGGTACAGCCATGAACAAGATGAACAAGGCTCCTGTCCTCAGGATGCTCAGACAACACCCTAATCTACCTCTGCTTTCTTCATTTGCTTCTTAGTTTATTAGCTTCTGCCCTCCTTCCTCCCCCTACCATTTGTTTCCTTTTCCCAGTGTCCCCCTACCCTCAACCAGAAACTACCATCTCCTTAGTAGTTTTACCCTGTCAACATCTCGAAAGGCCAGCACCTGTTCCTTCTGCTCCTCTCGCTCACATGCAGAGCGCCGGTGGCTTCCCTTTACCTCCTCCAGCATGCAGTGCCCACACTGCCTGCCTCAGAGGTGCTGGGGTGCTGTGCCCTCTGCCGGGAACTAACCCCCATGCCTATTTCGGTTTTCAGCTTCAAGGCTGCTTCCCCAAAGAAGCCTTCCCCTGAGCCAGTCCCCAGACAAGTCTAAGTCCTCGTGTTCCTGCCATCTAATAACACCCTATGTTTTTGTTTATAACACCTTAATTGTAATTAACTTTTGCATGATTTTTTTTTTTTAATTTAGTGTCTGTCACTTTAAGGAGGAGGTTGTGAGGAAGTCCATGAGGGGAGGTCTGTGTCTGTCTGCCAGTCTAGATGCTCAGTCACTATGTATTGAGTGAATCTTTATTTAGGAAGCTATAGATGGATTTCTTATCACGGAATGCATTTGATCTTAATTAGAAACTCACACTGAAACAGGTGCATGGAACTGAACTTCAGTTCTGGACTCCCTATCCAGATGCCTCTGGTAACAAAGTCATTACTTGAGGGTGTTGACTGATGCCCACGTTCCGGCTCAGTTCAGTCCTGAATAGATAGGTGTCCACAGCAGCCAGGCCATCACTGGCCAGATGAAGAATGGCTGCTCTTGTGGGGAGAGGTGGCAAAGCAGATGGTCAAGGGCTAACAGTCGAATAGATTCCAGAATCTGAGCTGCTGCTCTCTATGCTCATGTTTCCAGGGTCCAGTGGGGTGAGGTTTTAGAGGGACTGAGGTGGGAACTGCATTATAAAAATGGGTGCTGCAGGTGCCTTCTGTTGCTGCAAAGAAGAATCGTTAAGACACAGGGTTAGCACGAGAGTATTTTCTAGATAATGAAATTATTTCTAGTTCTACACATTATGAATCAGGAAGAACTATCATCAAGAGTGATGGACTGCTTTCTACAATTGTGAGATTTGCAGGTATGTTGTTTCTAGAATGATCACATATTACCCTTTGTAATAGTGACAGCAAATGCAGACAAGCCTCGTTGGCATTCACTTCTGTACTTTCCTCCTTAAGCATCACACGTCTTTCAGCCTCCGATGTCTCCGTAGAGTAAGAGTTGAAAGTGAAACTGTGTGGAAGGGCCTCTGTGGCTCTTTACTTGTTGTCTCTGTGGTCACTGTTACTTTCCTCTCATTTACACTTACCCGGATGCTTAGTCTGTCTTCCCCGTCGAACTATAAGTTCATTGAGAACAGAGAGTATGTCATACATGTATTTAGTCATCCCGTGCACCTAGCAGGAAGCACTAAATAAATATCAAAGGAGGGAAGGAAGGAGAGCAGGTCGGTGGGTAGGCTCTGGTTAGACGGAAGGGAGGATGTGGAATTCACCCTGGGTTGCACACTACACCACAGCGCTGACTGTATAGCCGCTTAACAATAATTGCTAAGTATAGGGTGTCAGCTTAGAAAGGAAAGGGGCCACATGCTGATCGAGATTTTCCTAAGTGACTCTGAAGGAAGCTGACGTCAGCTTCATGTCCAGATTTGTGTGAGTAATTAGAAACTTCAGAGCAAGGGTAAGGAAAATCTTCCTGCTAGCTGACAGCCCCCTTCTCAGCCCACTTTGACCAAGTCTTAAAGGGAAAGAAATGGAGGGGGTAGGGATCCGCTGCTCCTGGGCCTGGGCTCCGCTCACAGCCTCCATGCGAGAGCTCCAGCACCTGCGACGGCGAGGACCCCACACCGGTCTCTGGAGGCCAGTACTGTGTTGTAACCTGGAAGTGCTTGTACAGACGCTCTGCTCATCGTCGGTGGGCAGGTCAGAGGTGCAAACTGACGTCCAGATTCTTACAGAGAAAGTTACCGCAGCAGATTTTAACCAATTGTTGCTACATCTCACTATCTCGTGCTATTTTTATATTCCCCTATCGCCTTTAGCCCAGCAAGAGGCATCATTCTTAATCAAGAAAGAGTTTAAAAAATCAAATATATTAAATCAAAGTCTTTGTAGTTCATCTTAAACCGATACAAAGCAGGATGAGGAGGAGAGAGGAAGAGCCGCCTGACTTTTTGGCTCCTGCGTAAAGCAGACCCTTCCTGTGCTGCGTGTGACTCGGTTTGAGATGGTTCCCGCTGGTATGCAAAAGCATGGGCTGAGACCCTTACATGTGAGCTTCCGATTAGCCTCAACCTCCACTTGTTCGTTATTTGTATCTTTAGACATGCCCATTCTAACAAAGAAGATGGATAATTCACCCAAAAAAGATACACAAATGCTTAGCAAACATTTGGAAAAAAGTCACCTTCGTTACTAATCAAAGGTATGTGAACAAAACAATAAACTACTGTTTTTTTCCTTCAGGTCAGTGTATTTTAATGATAGTAGTCTACATCAGTGAGAATGCAGTAAGATTCTGCACCGATATATTACTGAGAGAGGTAATTGATACAAATCTGGAAAGCCATTTGAAAGCATAAATCAAAAGTCTTTAAAATGTTCCTACCCTTAAAAAGACTGAAGGGAAATATAATAAAATGTTATTAATAGTAGTTGTTTCAAGAATTATGTTGTACATTTAGAGTCAGAGGAAAAAATAAACATTACAAAATTTTCGGTGCTCATATCCTTTGTCCTAACAATCTCTTTTCAAGAAATATGTCTTAAGAAAGTAAACAGAAATATGTTCAAAATTTTATGTATAAAGACACATATAGCAGCTAGTATAAATACTGAAAAACTAGGAACAACCTAAACATTAGAAGAATATCTAAACAAATACTGCTATAGCCGTACAGTGACATTTTCTACAGCCATTAAAACCTCTTTTTACAAATTTTTTGATGTCAAAGGAAAGTGCTTATAAGGTTTTTAAAGTATTTAACATTATATCCAAATTGTAGTCACAACTTTGAAAAGAAAATATGCATAAAAAGAAGGATTAGAAGAAAATATGCCAAAATGATTAATGCTGAGTGCTTTTGTTTTTACTTCTTTCAATTTTTCTGTGCTTTTCACCTTTATTTCAATGAGTATGTGTTGCTTGATAATCAAGCGAAAATTGAAAGAAAAAATAATTTTAACTTTTTATGGCAAAAGTTAATTACTAGAAGGATATGTAAAATATTAATGTTACTATGTTAATATGTCAAAATATTAACCATGGTCCCTGTCTAGATGGTGAGATAGTATTAAGGATGAAATTTTGTTTCTACTTCTTTATACTTTCCAAATTTTCTACAATGAACATGTATGAATTTTAGAATTAGAAAAAAAAAGGAAAAAGTTGGAAAAAAATGAAAGCAAAAAAAGAAAAGTGCAGAACTTATAATAGGACTGAGTTCGTGACGGTAGTTATAAATGTTGTTAGTCTGCTTGTAAAAATACTCAAAAACATAGCTTTCTCTGAGTGATCCATCACCTCATCTTGAGAGTCAGAGTTTTAACGTTAGGTGTAATTGTTTTGTATCATGGGTCCTTGGTTTTAGTTGTCTCTGGGTATTAAAATTTCTTTTTAATTCAAACGCTCCATAATGTACATTTCTTTCTGGCAGCAACTTTCCTAGAATTACTACTTGTCTTGTTTGGCTTTTAAAAACTGGAAACCATCTCTGGTGACCCTCCATGGCCATATGAATCGGTTACCATATTTATGCATAAAGGAGAGATTAGCTTGTTCCCAGAATAGTTTAATTTCTAACAGCAGGCATATTCCGCTTATCGCAAACACACCGTGCAGTGGAATGAGGGTTACTACAGGGTAACTCTCTGTCGCTGCATCCCAACAGTACAGCATCAGTAAACACAGGAGGTGACACTGAGAAGTCAAGAAATACTTCATTTAAAGTTCCGTGGCTGGAACCGGACATAATTTGCTTTCATTTCAAGAAATCGATGATAGAGAATCAGAAAAAAGAGAAAGAAGTTTAAGATAATAGAGTATTAGGGATGGAAATAATGAAACATTATAAAAAGGTAGTAGTAATGAAGCCTGAGAGAAAAATAAACTGAACTCGAAACACTTGAGATCCCTACTACATCTGAACTACTAGTATGTGATTTTTTTAAAACATTTTTTTATACAACCTTTTCTTTACGGAACTTCCCCAACAGGCAAGGGCAGGACATTTAAGATTACGTTCAATAATTTAGAAGCCCTTGAAGGATAGTTTGGTTCATAATCAAGAGAAGATTCGTAGCTGAATGGCCTTGGGCCCCTAAACCTCAGTTGGTTGTTCCTTATAGAAAGAGAATAATACCTGACCAGGTGAGGAGGAAATTAAAATTGTATGCGTGTGAGTGCTCACACACCCATGTGCACACATTCTGAGATACTTGGTAAACACATGAAGATAACACTAAAAATAGTTAACATTTCCCCAGTCCTTACTCCATGCTAGGCTCTGTTCAAGCACTATACATATGCTAACACGTGTAAACCTCACAACAACTCTAGGAGGCTGGTGCTATTGTTAGCCCCATTTTATAGCTGAAGAAACTGAGTCACAGAGAGGTTAAGTCAGTTGCTCAAGATCACAGCTAATTAGTAATGGACAAGCACCCAGGCCGTCCAGCTCCAGCCTCTCTATTCCCCTGAGTCTTGTACCCTAGGCCCTACTGCCCCTCTGGTGTAAGGAACCCGTGTTAGTCAAAACAGAAGGAGTGAAACATTTAGAACGGAAGCGCTGAGAGGGGAGATGACCTTGTAAATGACCTCTGTTTCCTCTCCTCTCTCTGGGAATTCATCCTACAGCCAGAACAGTGAGAATTGCGGAGGAAGCCTTTTTCTCCTGAAAAGAGTGGACATTTCTGGGCTCTCTCATCATCAGCGGTTGTGCCGTCTGACAGTGAGCCCTTGAGTGGAAAGTGCTTCATTTGCCATTTCAAACCACAGGTGCGAGCAGGTGGTGACAGTGCATCGCTTGCTTTCTGTTGACCCTGCCGTGGAAAAGCACAGATATAATGTGCTTCCACAGAGTGTGAATGAAACACTTTTAATCAGACTTCAAAGAACACTTTTCACTTCTGAGGGCGAAGTCTTTTTCCCTTGTTGCTCTGTCTTACATTAAATGTTAGCGTTCTAGTGCCTGACGTTATTTGCTAGTCTGGTCATCCTCAGAAATATGCTGTGTCTCCTGGGCCTGGGCACTCAAGTGTTGGAACTGACTCTCGAGACAAGGGCCCTGCCCCTCGGAGCATTTCTTTTCACTGTCCCACAGCTACCCATACAGATAAACCATCATAAACTAGCCCAGAGGTCAGCACACAGTGGCCCATCAACTCTATCTGGCCCACCACCAAGGTGGTTTTGCATTTTTAAATGATTGGGAGGAAAACCAAAAGAAAGATAATATTTTGTGACACCTGAAAATTACATAAAATTCAGATCCATCATCCACAAATAAAATTTTATGGAGACACAGCCATGCCCCTTCATTTATGTCCATGCTGCAATGGCCAGGTGGAGTAGTTGCAACATGGATTGTAGGGCCTGCAAAGCTGGAATATTCACTATTTGGCCCTTTACAGAAAAACTTTGCTGACCCCTACCTAGTTACACCATGGCATCTCAGGGCCCATACAGTGTGGCCACTTTTACAGAGATGGGCCAAGATTACCCAGTGGAAAGGCTCATGTTCTTTTACTAAATAATAACCACACTGCTGGGGCCAGCCCCACGGTACAGCGGTTAGGTTCGCACTTTCCGCTTTGGTGGCCTGGGGTTCGCCAGTTTGGATCCCGGGTGCAGACGTGGCACTGCTTGGCAAGCCATGCTGTGGTAGGCATCCCACATATAAAGTAGAGGAAGATGGGCATGGATGTTAGCTCAGGGCCAGTCTTCCTCAGCAAAAAGAGGAGGACTGGCAGCAGATGTTAGCTCAGGGCTGATCTTCCCCCCACAAAAAATAACTGCACTGCTGAAACCCTGGATTGGACATTTTGTCCCCCAAGCCACCAACCATCTCTACATTCAAGTTAGATTGGACCATTTCATTCTTAAGCTGCCTTAATTGGAGTGATTTCCCTCTGTTACTTGTCTGTAAAATATTTAGGGTTCTGGGAGCACATTGTAAAAGAAACAAACATCAATTTACAGGTTCCATAAGGATCCTATAAATTCCTGAGATTTAGGAATTTAGCACAATTCACTTTCTGACAGACCTAAAAACACCATAATATTCCTGTTTTCCCTTCTTTTAATTGTGTCATCTTGATGTTAGATTTGCTATTGTTCTTTTTTGTTTTTATTTGAAGCTCAGGAATTAGTTGCTAATTAACTGGTTACTAAAATTCATTGAAAAATGTAGTTAAAACTTTTCTTAGCCAAAACCCCGTGTCCACCCGATTTATAATGGACTTCTGTGAGCTAACGTTGCCCCGTGGGCAGCGTTTCATCACGTGTGAGTTATAGCAACCACTCAGTCCCAGAATGGTTTCCTCCACCCACTTGGAGCCCCTCGGGAGCCCCCCTCATCCATGCATTCAGGGCACACTCGTTGAGCACCTGCCATGCACAGGCCTTGGCGCTGTACCCTCTCTTCAGCTTGGAGCACCTACAGTCCCTTTCAGAGAGCAGCTGGAAAGAAACAATTGCATTTGAAGTTAGAAAAATACAGGTAGAGAGAGTTTGGTGGAGATGAGCATAGAGTCCCATGGGAACACAGAGGCAGGCTTTACCTAATATGAGATCTTTCAATTGTCTGTCCATCCCCTAACTAACTGTATGCCTCTGCCATGTGCGAGGCCCTGGGTTAGACACATCACAGCCCCTGTCCTCTGGGAGCTTACACTCAAGTGGGGCAAACACAAAAACCAAGTAAACGAATGAAGAAAAATAGTTCTATATTGGAATAAGTGCTAAGGAGGGATAAACATGGTTCTGAGACAGAGAATTAAAGGAGGTGACCTATTTTGGATAGAATGGTGAGAGAAGGCCAAATGAAGAAGTGACATTTAAGTTAAGGTTTGAAGGAAGAAAAGCAGCTGGTCATGTGAAGACTGATCCAGGCAGAAAAACAGTTGATGCAAAGGCCCTAAGGCAGAAAATAATTTGGTGGGCCTGAGGAATTGAAAGAAAGCCAGGAATTGGAGAGGCAGACCATTTACAAGAATGAGAAATTAACCAAGCCTGTGAGTATGGTGGAGAGGAAGGAGGGGCAAGGCTCTTGCAGGCAAGGGTTTGGAAAAGCAAAGCTTGTTGGTGGACGTGCCTCCATAAGCCACGAATATGTACTCTAGTCTGGAAGAGCAGGAAGAGCAGGCTGGAGAGCCGAGGAGGAGCCAGATTGTGACAGGCCAGATTTGGGTTTCATCCACTAGACAACAGGCAGCCAAAATAGAGGGGAATTTTGTGTTTCTAGTTAAAAATATTTTTTCTGATAACAAAAGTAACTCTATATGTGGAAATTTTAGAAAAGAAGAAAATCTGTAAGCACACATTCAAACCATTGTTAACATTTTTGTATCTTCTTTTGCATACAGATATATATAGTTTTCCAAAAATGAGATTTTTTAAATATAGTCTATTTTATAATTTCTACTTTACCTAACAATATAGAGCAAACATTCTGAAAGTGCCTTCCTATGTCACTAAGTATTCTTTTCCAGAACAACTTTTTATACCTGTTTGGTATTTTGTTCTAAAAATAAACTTAAATTTATTTACTTTTATTGTTTTCTTGTCAACCACTGTTGTTGAACATAGAGAATGTTTCCAGTTTTCACTATTGTAAACAGTGCTGTGATCGTTGTCCTTAGAGGAATATATTTATTTACATCCATGATTGTTTCCTTGGGAAATCCTGGAACTGGAATTGTGGGGTCAAAGGGTGTGTATTTTTTAAGGCTTTCTATACATATTTCTAGATTAGCTTTCTAAAGCTTGTGCCTTTTTCTGTTCCCACAAGCTAAGTATGAGCATGCCTCAAATACCAAATTACTCAGTCAGCACTGAGTTTAATTTGCCTGTTTGACAGAGAAAAAACTTCATATATCTATTTGCATCTGTGTTTCTTAAATGAAATGCAACACTTTCTCGCGTTGGTCTGCTTGTCCCCTGTCCACGTGTTGTGAATTGTTCATATCTTTTGCCTCTCTTTATCCTTTGGTGCCTTCATCATTTGGTTACTGATTTGTAAGAGCTCTTTAGAAATTAAGACTGTTAATCCTCATATATGTTGCAAATATTTTCCCAGTGCATCTTTTTAAATTGCATTGTTTTTTCTATAGAAGTTTTGCATTTTATGTAATGAAATCTTCCTTTAGCCTTTGAATAAGTGCTTTCAAAATTATTACCCGTCCAAAGATTGGATATTCGCTTATATTTCCTTCTCATTCTGCCATAGTTCTGTTTTGTAAGTTTCAATAATCTGTCATCTTTAATCAGACTTGTAGATTAAAAGGATAAGTGCAGAATTGTGGAGGTTTTAGAGGGAAAGAAACTGGTATCAGGGATACCAGTTAACTAGTTCTTGCAGTTGGCCAAGAGGATTATGCTCGTTCCAATGATTCTAACCTTTTTCTGTCCCCACACAGTCCGATGGCACAGCATTTGCCCATCAGGAATACCTCTCATTACCTGCCGTGGTTCTCAGCCGGGGTGAAGGGAGTGGGAGAAGTCCCGGCTCAGCTGATTTGGTGGAAATTTGGTGGAGATTTAAAGGAAAGGGTATATTTAATAGAGGTTTACGAGAGGTTCTGGCAGGGCAGCCACTGATTGGCTCTGGGTGATGAGCAAAATAATTGGTGACTCTTACGTTTTTATTTGGGCAACTGGGTGGATCATGGTTCCATTAACCTAGACTGTAAAGATGCAGAGACAGAGCCTCAGAGAGGAGGGAGAGGAACAGCAGATCATATCAACAGCTTAGGACTTGCCCATTTTGAAAGGCTATAGGTCAATTCAGGTTGAGATGTCCATGCAATGAGAAATGGGTATCTGGAGGCCAGAGGGCAGCACTGGGGAATGTAGATTTGGAAGCTAGCTGCTTATGGGAAGTCAAAGTAGTAGGAGTGAATGAAACAATCCATGTGTGGAGAACAAGAAGAAAAGCATGGCCAAGAAGGAACTCTGGGGAGCAGTAAAATGCTAGGGATCACAGAGGGGTGTTGAGGAGGCAAAGTAAGCAAAAGGAACTAAGAAGAAATTGTGAAAGAAGTGGGAGAACCAGAATACAGTGGTGCCAAAAGAAAAGGAGTTTCAGGGATATCGAATGGTCTCCAGCATTGGAACTTTGCCAGCACGATTCCTGGGCCCTTCCCTGTACAGTCAAAACCATCTCCTTTGTCAGCTACTGCTAGACTCCTCCTTGTTCTTCTCAGACATCAGATCCATTCACAACTTCTTGTATTTGTACATACTGCTTCCTCTGCCCACAGTGGCTGTCCCCTCCTCTCTACCTGGTAAGCCTCAGATGTCACCTCCTCTAGGAAGATAATCCTGTCCATCCCTCCCCCAAATTGTACCGATCATTCTCGAAGCTTCCTCTGCACTACAGCTCCTACCTCTCGACTATCTATCACTTCGTATGGTAGTTATTTACTTATCAGTGCTTTCAGACTTGTCTAAGGAAATTCCCCTAGCAACAGAAGAGCAAACTCAACATTCACTGGGACCATATCCTGAGACAGTCTGTGTATGGCATGTTTCTTTTAAAGTTCTGTGTCTTTTTTAATAGTTAATGCTATTTTTCCTTCTATCATTCTAAATGTTGGTTTTAATTTAATTGAATGTTAAATGTTTCCAGTTAGCTATGTGGAGTAAAGCTGATCCTCCCGGAAAACTCCCCATTTTGTTCCATGGCTTCATTTACTGTTGCACACTGCTGAGTATCCAAGGGTGTTGTACCCCAGTTTAAGAAGCTTAAGTTTACACGCCAGATCAAGAGCACTTCCACTGCAGAGGCTGTGTCTTTAATACCGTATGGCCAGTGCCCCGCACAGTACCCAATACGTAGCAGGCATTGGTATATATTTACAGAAGCGAAGGAAGGAGGGAGGAAGGAAGGGGAAGGAAGAAGAGATGAATGGATGGAAGGAAAGGAGGGAGGAAAAGGGTAGGTGGACAGAAGAACAGAGGTATGAGAGGAAGGCAGGGAGGGGATGGATGGAAGGATGGAGGGATGGGTGGAGGGATGGAGGGATGGATGCATGGATCGATGGATTGATTCCAAAGGTTAAAGAATAAGCTGTGCAGAAGTAAAGATAATGTGTATAAACTACTCTTAAGAAGCTTGACTGTAAGATATAATGAGAGAGAAGGCAGTAGCTAGAAGGGCACTGTCATTATAGATAGTTTATTTTAATTTGGGGGCATTTGGTGGCTGGTAGGGAGGAAAGAACAGGTGGGCTTTTTGGGTCTTTACTTAACAGGGGAGACCTGAATATGCTTATAGGCTGAAGAAAAAGCAGATAGCTGATGGAGAGACTGAAAATATTTATTTATTCAACTCACTCAAGAAATATTTATTAAGTACCCAGAGTGCTGGGCACTGTCCTGGGGAGTGAGCAAGACAAAGCTCCTGTGCTAGTGCTTCACACTGGTGGGAAACAGAGGAGAGAGAGGGGATAATGGGCTGTCGTCCAAGAGAAGAAGGAACCTCCTGCTGATGGCTGCTTTCTCAGGAAGAGCAAAATATGTTAATGTTAGTCTAGGTCAGACGTAATTACGGAGGTAAGACTGCTGAAGAAGAAACCACGTGTGTTCCATAGCCTCCTGGGTACAGGGTGTGTGTGTGTGTGTGTGTCAGGGATACAGCGAAAGAGCAAGAGCGAGGCTGGATGGGTCCAGCATATGTTTGCCAAAAACATTTCTCTCTCGTGATTCAGACAAGGTGGTGCTTTCAGGATACAGAAGTGAAACAGAGGCAGAAAAAGATGTGGTGGAGCCTCGTCTAGCCAGTCAGCCTAAGCTTTCCTGGCCTTTAGTAAGTGACTCACTTCCCTTTCGTGTGGTTTTCTTAACACATTACACACAAGACTAGCTGTTATATCCAAATGGGAATAAAACATGTGATCTGGGCATGTGCTACATATCAATGTAATCCACTTCCTAATTATATTGATGTTCCTTTTCTTTGAGTCCTATAGTTTGGACCATTTCCCAGATCCCCACACCCTCAAAGGCCTTTATCACTGGGTATTGGCAGCTCTGTGTTTAGTTACAGTGAATAAAATATTTCCAAGTGTCAGAAACTATGGAAGATCTCATTTGTAACTCTGGGCTAATTCTGTCTCACAGCTATTGTTATGAAGAAATGGCGGTGAATTGGATGAAAAGATTGTTTTTAAATTACTTCACTCTTATTATTTCTGTTCCTTTCTTGTAGGCTATCCCCAAATACTTTTTAGAAGTAGGCAGAGTACATTCATAAGCGCCTTTTCATATTACTTAGAAAACAAACCTGTAAAGCCTAAAAACACTGGACTCTGAGTGTGTGATCTGCTCGTTTTTAGTGATGCAGGATTACAGAGGCCTTACTAATCCTGTGATTAACTGTGGAAAATTTGCTTTAATCTTTGCAACAGGTTAGATCATGAGACAGTGAACACCAGAAAAAAAAAAAAAATCGACTCTGGACTATTGAAAGTTTTTTATGTTGAGTATTGCTTAAAATCATTGCTGAGAGTTTCAGCATTTTGCTTTGTTTTGTTGTAAAGAGACTTGACCTAACATTATAAATATTCAGCTTTAAATTAAATTGTTTGTAGTTAAATATTCACTGTCATAGAATACTGAGTTGGGCACATTCTGGTAGATCTGATACTTTTCACAGGGTCTTTGCACTTTGCATTTGAACCTCACAATACTTCTACAAGGTGAACGGTGGAATTAACAGGATCCTTTGTTTGTCAGATGAGGAAAGTGAGGGTCTTGTGTTAAAGAGACTTGCCCCAAGTCATCCTGATAATAGACGTTGGCATATGTCGCAGACCTTGCCATCGAAGGGCTTCTAGTCTAAGGCAGAGGCAAATGAGCATTTGTAAACGTAAATCTCATTCCCACGAGCAGAAAGAAATGACCTGAACACCACCAAGCCTAGAGCTTCGTAACGTGGGAAGGTCATTGCTGCGCGCCTCCTGTGACCTTGCTAACATTTTCAGAAGGGGGCCCGGGGTCACTGCTCACTACCTGTCTTTAAATATTGGTGTTTATATTGGTGACAAACAGTTAGGCGTTTTGTGAAGAGTGTGTGTGTACGATGTTTGTATATGTAAATAAAAAGTGATACTGAATAAAACGTCAGACATCCCTCGTTTGAGTGTCATCCAAAATAGCAGCTTCCCACTGGCACGGGGGAGCTGCTTTCTTCCCCACAGGGCAAATGATCACAGAGTCAGTGACAGGTAAGACCCTCTTGCTGAGCTCAAACAGATCCTAGCCCAGCTCAAAGCCCTTCATGTTAAGCCCCTGTCTCACTTCCCTCTTCTCCCTTCCATACCTAGATGTTCAGGAGGACAAACTTTTGGCCAGAGCCAAATTTCCTCAGTTCAGGGCTTGGTAGAAGCTCCAACGATGATTGCTCTTTACTCATGTTAGGAACAAACCAAGAGGAGACTGCTCTTAGTAGATTCCCCATCACTGGAGATGCACAGACTGGGACCAGACAGTCACTTGGGATGTCCTAGAAGGTGTTGGTTAGTTGGAAAAGAGAATCCTGAAAGACTTTTCCTAATCCAAGCATCTATGATTCTACGGCAGCAGGTCACCTTTATGCCTGTGGACACAGGAGGTGTGATACGGTAACAGCTATGCTGTCTGGAAAAGCGTAGCATTTATTTAATTTACCTAATTGCTTTGAGCTGCACATTGCTTAGCTGCGAAATTGGGATAAAAATACCTGCCTCATGGGATTTTCATGCAGGTTAATTTAAATCGTAAAGCAGAATGTAAAATGTCTGGTACAGTGTCTGTCAGGTGCTAAGTGATGGTTATGTTTAAAACTTCACTGTATACCAGATGCCATCACATATACAAAAAAAGGCTTGACTGTTTTGGATCAGATGAGTTCTCCTTTCCTGTGGCTTGGTCAGCCTTCAGTAATGGAGCCCAGCAATAGCCTAGATAATGAGGGCAAAATAAAGCAAACATCGCTTTGTACTTTGAGTTGCATCTCTGAACTTGCATTTGGGTATTACTGATCTATCCACAAACCTTTGGGTTTTATAGGATATGAACTATAATGTAATTTGGGATTCCTTTCTTGGGGTCTCTCCTGAAAGGCAGGAGAATTCATTTTTCCATATTTGGAAGCACAAAGATTTGGGGAAGCTGTAGGTTTTCTTTAAACGAGCATCTCTGACAGCTATCCTCCAAAAAATCCTTTGTCTGCTTCTCTAGGAAAGGTGCTGGAAAGGAGCCAGCGTGTAGGAATTTAAAAAAAAAACTGGTACAGAACAGAAATGTGTGCTAAAAATACTAAAACCAACAAAGAGTCATCTGAAAGCAGAATAGAGACTCTGTATGCCCCTGCTTCTGGGCTTGCTCAAAGCCATGATGGCTCTGTGTTATTTGGGGATGACAGTAATTATGGAGCCAGAGTGCTCCTCAGCAGAGACAGACAGAGCTCTGAGCAGAGGGAAGGTTTCCATGGCAATAGCATCAGCATCTGAATGACTTCCTGTCACAACAAGTTGGTGATTTAATGAGTTCATTACTGAATTCCAAAGGAAAACGAGAGTGGATGAGCTACTGTTCAGCTCTCAAAGTGCCAAATCCATGGCGGGAGAGCGTTTCTATCGTGCAGCATCAGAATGGATAAGTGCTCCGGGCCGTTACACAGGCAGCCTGGGGGTTCCAAGGTGGGGGTAGTGAGGGGAGGGAATCCATGACTGAATCTGCAGCCACGTGGTCCCTGAAGGCCTCAGTGCCTGTTATTCTAGGAGCCCGAACGAATCACATGGATCTCCATTATCAGCTTGCCCTGTTCAAACCTAATGCAATTAATGATCACAGGAATCCAGCCCGGGGCTTCAGGTGCAGACCCCCAAGTATCCCAAGTCCTTTAGAAAAAAGTGGAGAAGAGAGAAACAGACTTTAAATTCCAGTCGTGTATAAACAGAAGGAAAGGAGGAAAGCATGTCACCCTAATTCTATTCTTCAATATAGAGCAGAGAGAGGCACTTAATCTGGAAACAAACAAACAAGAAATCATCCAACTACCTTCAGAAATCAGGGGTGTCATTCACATGGTCAATTGCATATAAAATCTGAGCTGAGAGGCAATGTATCACAATGAGAAGGTATCATGATTAACTTTTCATACCTTGCTGTCTTTGTTAATGAAAATCTACCATCTGGCTGGCAGAATAATGCAGCCTTCGTCTGATGGATGAACCAGGGCCAGACAGGGGCAGAAGTAAGGGAGTGGTGCTGATTCTCCAGGAGTGTCTTGTTAGTAGCAAGTGGGGTGGTATTCCATTCCTCTCATTTCCCTCTCCCTGTTAGTTCAATAGACACTTGATCCCTCAAATTTTTTTGTTTGTTTTTTTTTTTGAGGAAGATTAGCCCTGAGCTAACATTTGCTGCCGATCCTCCTCTTTTTGCTGAGGAAGACTGGCCCTGAGCTAACATCTGTGCCCGTCTTCCTCTACTTTATATGTGGGATGCCTACCGCAGCATGGCTTGCCAAGCGATACCATGTCCGCACGTGGGATCCGAACCAGCGAACCCCGGGCCGCCGAAGCAGAACTTGTGAACTTAACCACTGCGCCACCGGGCCGGCCCCCCTCAAAGTTCTACAGTCTAATAATGGGGACAGGATGAATTCAGAAGAAGGCACAATAGAGGAAAAGAATATGCCACCATTTCTTGACTGTTTGCTGGGCACTGCCACTGAGCTGTGTGCTTTACATACGTTTTTCTCCTTTAACCTTCTAATAACCCCCTGAAATGAGTATTGCTCGCATTTTTCAGATGAGGAAACTGAGACCTGGAGAGGGCAGAAAGGAGGTGATACTTGATGGGACCTTGGAAGGTGGACAGATTCCTCTTCCCTCCCTCCCCTACATGAAGCAGTGACCGCGTGTCAGTACTACAAGGCAGATAGACCAGGTCTGTGCTCGGTTGCAAGAAACAGAGTAAACTTAGAGAAGGAAAAATCACGGAGAACTAAAAGTACTCATTTTATCTTCTATCAAATATTTTACCAGATCAACTAACAAGGTCGGAAATTTGGCTATTTTGGCCTTATATATATATTTTTTATGCTTAGAATAGCGTAGAAGGTAAAAAATGTGTGGCGTGTGTGCATGCACCAGTGTTAATCCTTTTCTGTTGGAATAAAGATAAGGAAAAGCAATTGCCGCCTGTTATGATACCTATGAAGAATGTGTAGTTGAGTCTCATTTTCTATTATCTACTGACTTTCAGAAATGACATCTGGCATATTTTCCAGCATCTGAGAGCTCTTGGCCTTTCACTGTTTTTCTAACCCTAACAATAAAATACACTGGAGACAAGAGAAGATTGCTCGTATTTGCTGAGAGAACTGCCCTAAGAACAGCCAGTAATGAAACTTTTTACCAACTCGACCCTCCTCATGTTTGGAGGTTCCTTTAAAATATATCACCATTTCATTGTCATGTGTACAATTTGGCAAGTGTTGTTTAAAAAAAAAAAAGGCCAGTGTCGTATAAAAATAAGCAAACCCTGGGGCCGGCCCTGTGGCCGAGTGGTTAAGTTTACAAGCTCCACTTCAGCAGCCCAGGGTTCGCGGGTTCAGATCCTGGGCACAGAACTACACAACGCTCATCAAACCATGCTATGGCAGCATCCCACACAGAAGAACTAGAATGACCTACCACTAGGATATACAACTATGTACTGGGGCTGTGGGGAGAAAAAAGAAAGTCTTATATTTCAATGATTAAAAAATATATTTAAAAAATAAATAAATAAACAAGCCCTTATTGCTTTACTATACATTGATTTATTCGATCAAGATTTAGCAAGGCCACCTCTCACGGCTACTCAGTCTCTGCAGTGCACCACTTCATGGGGCGCCTCTCCCCTCGACTGTGATAGGAGGGGCACCGCTGGAGTTGTGCAGCATGGCAGCCCTTATATTTAAGATAACTCTCACTAGATAATCAAATAAATGTGTCTTGGATTACAGTCAGTGGAGGGGAGCTAACAATCACAGAATCCTGTTTCCCCTGCCCTCCCAGGTCACCGGCCCGGCTTGGGTACCACTGGGTTAGGACACTCGCTGCTGCTGAGGGTTAGAGGGCTTTGCACACAGGCCTCAGTGGACTTATCACTGACTGTGCTTATGGTACGGGGAATATTTTGAAAGTAGTCATTCCTTCTTGCCCCCAAACGGTTGGCTTTTTTTGAGCATTACCTCCTACAGCATTTGCAAATGCATTTTCCATATGCTGCAAGGAGCAAACATCACACTGTTTTTTGCTGTTTAAATGTCCCTTCCCATTAAGTGCACACGTCTGAACACGTGCATCAGTAAAGTGTTAATAAACTGACGGGGCCACAGCGGAAGCGGGGCTTGACCGGTGTCGCAGGAGCAGCAGTGTGCCTCCCCTGCCTGTTGCGCTGTGGGAAGCGGGCAGTGGGCAGGTCTGCACTTGCACTCATTTAAGGCTCCAGAGCAGTTGTGCCTGGCTCCCTGGCCCCAGAGAAACAGAGAAGTTCTTTAGTCTGCATAGCAAGGGGAAAAATCTTTTCTTTTCCTTTCCTTTCCCTAGGAGAGATTTTGCGCTACTGCTGGTGCCACAATAATTCTCTTTAGGCCCGGTCATTTAGCTCTTCCGTTTCCTAGTGTCTGTCACTCTGCTAGGCGCTGAGCAGCATATAAAGATGAATAGGACGTGAGGCAGGCAGACAGATGCCATCAAGAATGGTAAGTGCTGTCACAGATGTGAGGGTGCCGGAAGCTGTGGGGGCTCATAGGAGGGCCCCGACCCCATGGGAAGGGCAGGGCAGCCTCAGAGCCTGAAGGGAACAGACTGGGATGAAAAGGGGAGTTAGCAGGGTGACGGCAGGGGAGAAGGAGAGCAGATCCCAGGAAAAGCAGGATGTGCTGCAACTGCTTCGAGGACTCTTAAGAGTTAAGTCTAGCTCCATATGGGGGGAGGAGGGGTGTGGAGACAGCCCTGAAAGAGGGTTAACAGGATGAAAAGGGGCCAGAGATAGGATCAAGTCCTGTAAATTCCAGGTAAATAACCACAGCCTGCCCATATAGAGGATCTACCATGTGCCGGGGCTGTGCTGCGGCCTCGTATGCGTGCTCTCTCCGTCCATCTACACCTTCTCTTGGAGCTGAGACCGGGCCAGAGGCTCTGATTCTATAGACAGATATCTGTCTGTATATGAAGAGCTTTATTGAGAGGTAATTCACATACCATTGAATTCACCCATTTAAAGCGTACAACTCAGTGGTTTGTAGTGTATTCAAGGTTGTGTTACTATCACCACAGTCAACCTAGAACATTTTCATCACCCCAAATAGAAAGCCCATACCCTTTGGCCGTCACCCCCGATTCCCTCGAAACTCCTCCCCAACCCCAGGCAGCCACTGAGCTACTTTCTGTCACTATAGATTTGCCTACTCTGGACATTTCATTTAATGGGATCGTACAATAAGTGGTCCTTTGTGACTGGCTTCTTTCACTTAGCAGAATGTTCTCAAGGTTCATCTATGTCATAGCAATGTATCAGTACCTCATTCCTTTTTTTTTTTTTTTTTTTTAAAGATTTTATTTTTTCCCTTTTTCTCCCCAAAGCCCCCCGGTACATAGTTGTGTATTCTTCGTTGTGGGTTCCTCTAGTTGTGGCATGTGGGACGCTGCCTCAGCGTGGTCTGACGAGCAGTGCCATGTCCGCACCCAGGATTCGAACCAACGAAACACTGGGCCGCCTGCAGCAGAGCGCACGAACTTGACCACTCGGCCACGGGGCCAGCCCCCCTCATTCCTTTTTATTACCAAATAATAGTCCATGATATGGATATGGTGCATTTTGTTTATCTATTTGTCGGTTAATGAACGTTTCCACTTTTGGGCTATTATGAATAATACTGCTATAAACATTCATGTGTAGGTTTTTATGTGGACTTGTTTCCATTTTTCTTGGTATATACCTAGGAGTGAAATTACTGAGTTGTATGTTAACTCCATGTTTTAACTTTTTGAGACGCTCCTGGATTATTTTCCAAAGCAGATGCACCATTTTGTATTTCCACCAGCAATACATGAGGATTGCAGCTTCTCTATTCCTTGCCAATACTTGTCTTTTTGATTATAGCCATCCTACTTGGTATGAAATAGTATTTCATTGTGGTTTTGATTTGCTCTTCTCTGATAACTAGTTAAGTAGAACATCTTTTCATGTGTTAATTGGCCAATTTTCTGTCATCTTTAAAGAAATGTCTATTTAGAACCTTTGCCCATTTTTTAATTGTGTTGTCTTTCTATTATTGATTTCTAAGAGTTCTTTATATATTCTAGATATAAGTTCCTTATCAGATATATGATTTGCAAATATTTTCTCCCATTCTGTGAGTTGTCGCTTCACTTTCTTGATGGTGTCCTTTGAAGCGCAAAAGCTTTTAATTAAGTCCTATTAATCTATTTTCCTTTTGTTTCTTGTGCCTTTGGTTTAGAGACTATATTTTTAACCAGTACATCATTTGAACTTAATCCTGGAAGTGATAGGTATCCACTGAACGACTTCAAGTTGTAGAATGACATAAGATTTCTGTTTTTAAAAAATCAGACTAATGGATGAGTAGGCTGATAATGGCTCCCAAAGATATGTCCATGTCCTGATCCCCGGAACCAGGGAATGTTACTTATATGGAAAAAAGGTCTTTTCAGATATAATCAAGGTAAGGATCTCGAAATTAGGAAATCATCCTGGATGGTCCTAAATGCCACAAAAGTGTGCTTTTAAAAGAAAGGCAGAGAGAGGTTTGACACACACAGAGAAGGTGATGTGTAGATGGAGGGGTGTGGCCGCAAGTCAGGGAATTCTGGCAGCCATGACAGGCGACAGAGACAAGGAATCCTAGAGCCTGTGGAGGCACGTGGCCTTGACAACACCTTGATTTCAGACTTCTGGACTCCAGAACTGTAACAGAATAAATTTTTCTTGTTTTAAGCCATCAAGTTTGTGGTAATTTGTTACAGGAGCCACGAGAAACTAAGACAATATGGTTTTAAAAAATCAAATAGTAGAAAGATTTAAAATGAAAAAAATAAATAAACCTTTGACTATAAGAGATGATGGTTTATTTAGCTGCCTTCCTCCCTAAAATAACCCATGTTAACCTCTTTTCAAGGAGGAAGCTGGTCACTTCCTCTCAATTATTGTGAGTTTTCTCATTATCTTTGGTATACTGTCAGTTATTTTTACAACTCAAAATACTGTATCATCAAATCTAAGATGCCATCTATTATAAGATGCACCGTTATTTTATATTCCACTAGTGAAAAACAACATTGCCAATTATATTTTTAAGGAATCATCAAGAGTAAGGAGAATCCCAGTTTCAAAGATATTAAGGGTTGAAAAAACGTGAGCTTTAGAATCAGTGAAATACGAAAATTTACGAGAATCTCTTGCATGCGCCAGCAAGTTAAGACACCATCTCTTCAATCATCACCATCTCAAATGAGGATATAAGTACCCCTGCTTGAACTTGTGACACCTATAGCTTCCCTTTTACATTGTTAATATTTACTTTGTTTCATACTTTGATTCACTCTAAAGTTGAAGACCAATAACTAGCGCATTTATATTACTGAATTTTATAAATATTATTTCCTTCGGAGCCAAGTACTATGCTAGGATTACATTTCCTGCTCCATGGAGTCATTTCTTCCTCCATGACCCCTGTGCTACTTAGTGGCCAACCCTCCATTCAAACTGTTCATTTCATAATTGGAGTCTTAGTATATTGTTTGTCATTGATAAACCTCATACCAGATATACAAAGCAATTAGACCCTAAAAACTAAGCATTTGTGATATCGGCATTATAGCTCCTGCTCTTTCACATCAGTGTGTCTATAAACCTTCTCTTTAATTCCTCAATTTATCATCTGGACCTGGGGTCGACAAACTTTCTCTGTAAAGAGCACAACAGTAAATAATTTAGGCTTTGCAGACCATACGATCTCTGTTATAAGTACTCAGTCCTTCCATTATGGCACAAAAGCATCCATAGACAATATGTAAATGAATGGGCACGGCTGTGTTCCAATAAAACTTTATTTACAAAATCAGGCAGTAAGCCAGATTTGGCCCATTGGTTTCCCATCCCTTGATCTAGAAGAATAAATTCTGACCCTCGTATTTTGGAAGACACTCAAAATTTCAAGTTGGAAGATTTTGAATAATCTAAATTTAAATGACTGACATGGGTCACACAAGACCAAAATAAACACCTGAAAATCTAAAATTCTTGAGAAGTAGTTAATGTGGGTTATTTTAGGGCCCAAGAAGAGAGCAAGTCTTCTGAAGTTGCATTCTTGCGTGTTTCTCTGTTCCGTGGGTAGATCAAGTGAGACAGAACAGAGAAATGTCTTTCACGCCACGGCACATTTGTGGGTCAAAGGTGGCCTTTCAACTCCAAAAATAGAATTCTTCCCACCCACCACTTCCTGCTGACAAGAAGTGTGACTCCTTCGATTTCTAACTCTGAAAGGATGCAATTCATAGGACTTTTTTCAAACCACCAAAATGAAATCCTGGGTAATGAAGTTTGAAAGGAGTCAGTAACAATTGTTGGAATATTGCCAATGCTTAAGGGTGTCAAGCGTAAAATTCTACAGATCAGACCCAGATCAGATTCCAAGAAATGATTCAAACTTTAAAATGAAGTTTTATATATATATATATATAATGTATATGTATATATACACACTGCATAATAATCTTCTCTTATTCATGCTATCATTTTTTTCCAACTCAAATCTAATTCTGAGAAAGTAATAAATTGGGATTGCCTTTAGAATTATCCATTTGAAAATCTGGGAAATTAAGCTAGCACGTGAGATTCATCACTCAGCCCAAACAGCCATATTTATGGTTCATTTTAATGTCTAAACCAATAAGAACCCACTCACTTTATCTAACTGTAATAATGAAAGTCACTTTGGAGTTTTAAATGACCTGACACAATAGGATCTTCTTTTGTCTTCCCTCATCAAGATATGACTTGTGATTTCATGCTGGTTTCCTTTCTTCCAGACCTAGAAGATAACAGAATCAGAGTCTGTGGCCTGGGAGCCCCATAACTTCTCTGCTCCCCTCTCCCTCACTGTGCTCTGCCTCTCATGGCTGAGTACAGGCACTTTCTGTGGGAGGAATTAAGCATAGGAAATTTGCTGTTTTCCCTTAGTTGCTTAGACTTGTTTCTGCAGGGAAAACACTGTGAGAGCCTCAAAGATATTATGTAAATGTTATGATGTTTTATATAAATATTATATAAGTGCAAGGTATTGTTTCTTTCCAGAGACTGAAATCTTTGTTTCAAAAAGTACGTTTTTAAATTATTTACTTAATTATTTAATATATGCTTTGCAACAAATGCTCTGTGCTAGGTCTTAAAACATAATCAGCAATTGTACTTAAATAAACGAAAGATGCTGTATTTTCTATTTTATGCTTTAAAATGACATTTTCTTGTAAGCTAAAAGTCTGGTCTCGTTTTCCCAAAAGTATACTCTTCCCTTCGAACACTGCCTATGGATTAAACTCCAAATTTAATTAAGACAGAAACGAACTTTTAATGGAAATAGCGTATATGCTTGATTCGGTGGGAAAGTCCCCTCGTATGCCATATTCTCAGGCCCACACTAAATGTCTCCTGGTACTTTGCAAAGACCAACATATCACACGTGGCCGCTGCATACAGCTGTGCGGACTTGGCTGCATGATTTTCATTTTTCTGGAGAACAAAACGTTTGCGTGTTAACTTTCTATTCTCTATTCGTAGTTGGGCCCACAGATCAGGGAGGATGACACCTGTCGTTCCCTGCCGACTGAAGCCCAGCAGCCGGGGCTTTGGAGAGTCAACCAGACTTTGCTCACTCGATTCCATTTCTTCTTGTGGCCCTGCAGCTGGTTCAACAATACCTCAACATATGCCCTTAGCCGCAGGGGGCCACAGAAGTGAGAAGGGAGGGGAGATTTAGTCAGGAATGGAAACACACATCCCCAAAATGAGCAGTTAATATTAGCCCTGGCATTTGTCAGTGGAGCGTCAGCAGAAACTCGCCCCACCCTCTTCAGCTGTTCGCTGCACCCTTTGCAACAGATTGTTACAGGGCTCCCTGGTAAGCTTCTAGATAGCAGACCAGCTGAGGACTTAAACTCTCCATACGCAGCGTTCCTCCCTGAGAAACAATCTTCACTGGCTACGTCGGCCCTCATATGACTTGCTCAGGGATGTTCTGCTTTAAAATATATATATATATATATATATATATATATATATATATATATATATATATGTATATAGGGGGTTTTTTTCTAATTATGAAAGCAGTTATTGCATGCTTATGGGGAAATTTTGGAAAACGTAGAAAAGTCTAAAGAAAAAATTAGAGTCACCTATAATTTTGCCATGCAGAAATAACTAGTCCTATTTTAGTATCTATGAAGCTGTATTGGAAAGCAAGTTCATAACTTGATTTTCTCGTTTAATGTACTATGAGTAATTTGCCACTAACACAGAACTTTATGCGGTCATTTTAAAATTATTTTTGTTGGGCATTTTGGTAGTTTTCCATGTTTTGGTTGTAATTTGTACTGTAACGAGCATCCAGTAATACATATTTGTTGGCATTTTAGATTATTTCCTTAGGGTAAACTTTGAATAGGGAAGGAGTGAAGAGGAAAGAGTGTGCTAGCAAATGGAAAAGCAAGTGGGAAAGCCAGGCGGGAGCAGAGAGCACCGCACAGAAGGAGCTGAAAAGAGTTGAGTGGGGCTGAGGAAGCTTGGGAGGGAGCGAGAAGGCTGGGAACGAGAGAGGTGAGCAGATCACAGAGACAGCGGAGAGTTTGGGCTTTTTCCTGAGGGCAGTGAAGAACTGAAGGAAGGTTTCAAGCAAGAGATCAGATTTGTAGCTTCCATACTTGGGTTTTGGTAAGATCATTCTGGTTGCAGCTTAAAGAGGGGAGGGGAGACAGAGAGACCCGAGAGGAAGCTGTTACAGTGATTTAGGTGAGAGACGAGGAAAGGCAGCATGGTGAGGTGGCCGTAAGGATGAAAGGAGAGAAGGTGGACTTGGAGGAGATTTAGAAGGTAAACTCCACAGGAATTAGGGATGGATTGCTGCAGAGTGAGGGACAGAAGGGGGAGTCAAGGAGGAGCTGCGGGCTTCCGGCTTGAGCAGTTGGGTGAGTGGCTGTGCGAGAAACCCAACCGCCTCCCATCCAAGTGGAGATGTCCAGGAGTCAGCTGAATCCAGGATTCGGGGTTCAAATAGATTTGGGAGTTATCAGCGTAGAGAAATCACCTGGAGCCATGGAGGTAGAGGGAAGAAGAGGAGACAAGAGGAATGGTGAAAGAATAGGAAGACCAGAACAAACTGTACCGTGGAAGCCATGAGAGAGCTTTCCAAGGCCTCCATGTCAGGAGCTTCAGGGAGGTCACGGAACAGGAACAAAGGCACAACACAACTATTGACTGAATTCAGTGACTTGGAAGACCCAGGGAAGCAAAGTGCAATAATGAAGTCCGGCTTCTTGAAGAGGATCTCTCTCATTCAGTTTGTAACCACCAAGCAAAAAACCTTAGTGTAGATCAAGCTAAATGGAATTGTTTTACACCTGCTAATGGGAGTGGAGGACCTCCGCTCTGCTGTGGCAATATGGGCCTCTCAGTCTCTACGTGCTCTTAAGAGCTACGCAGACTTTGTAGTGAGACTGTCACCTAATCCTGGTTCTCATCGCTTCTTAGATTAACCCAAATATTCAACCTTGGGCACCTGTTTTTAGGCCATGTTTCACCATACAGTGTTGGCACTACACTGTTTCATCTGCTACAAGCAATCTTAATTTCTGAATTCGTGTCATTGAGTAGCCCCCATTAGTAGCAGACATAAACTTGTGTAGAGGTTGACGAGAAGGCAGATCACATATGGTTGAAAGATACAAGAAGAATGGAGATCAGTAAAGGGCTCACAGAAGGATTCACATTTTTATCGTTCCTTTGTCTCTGATACTTGTTTCGGAGACCTGCCTTCTCACTGCTTCCACTGGAAGTTGTCACTGGGCTTCCCAGTAGCCATATAGGAACCAGGGATGGTGCAGTGCGGGACTTGGGAGTGTTCTTGTCCTGCAGGAGAACGATGGATTGGGTGCCACTCCACAACAGATGGGCAGCGTGGTAATGGCGGTTTGCAGCCAGATAATGACATAGCCGTTAAGAGCGCATTTAAGCTTAAAGTGCAGTGACCTCTAAGATAGTACCATTTGGTGATTCCTGATACTACTGTTGAGACATGAGTTTTTCCTGTTCAGTAAGCAAACTATTAAAAATAATAACTGGTGCTTAATACTCTAGAAGCTTAAATGTCCCAGTCACTCTTCTCCACATTTCAGCATTATTGTCTGTGTATATCTTGACTTCACTTCCTCATGCTGATCGTGCTTGTCAGGTATTGGAATAATCCAGCTAAACCTGCATTGAGTGCTTCTCCCAGTATTTATCATTATGCATGCACATGGCCTTTTGTTTGATCAATACAGAAGGTTGTTAATGCTGAGCCAGGTTTAGAAAATTGGGGATTAATATCTCTCAACGCTGAGCTGATCTCTTTTTTTTCAGGAAAAACAGTGACCTTTGTAGAATCTTTTTCCAACAACATTCTTATTAGCCCTTCGTCAAGGTTTGTTTAGTATTGCCGAGTAAGCTCGCTGTATAAATCAGAATTCTTTCAGATGAAGAGACCAGTATGAGCCCAAAATTGAACATCCTGGACGGAACTCGCAGAGTTGTAGGACCTGGGGAGTTAGGCACTGGAACCAAGGGCTTCATCACAGTCAAGACCCTTTTTCTTCTCCCAACCCAGCTCTCTTTCTCCACTCCCCCAATCTCTGTGTGTTGGCCTCATTCTGTCCTACTACAGGCTGCTGCTACACAGAGAAAATCTTGGCCACAGGCAGCTCCAGGCTTGTCTTAAGCCACATAGCAAGCTAAAGGAAAAAGAAAACCTTTCCTACTTCAAAATATATGAATCCCAAGGAAAGTCTCTGATTGATCCAGTTTGGATCACATGCCCTCTGCCCAGGCTAAAGCATTGTGGCCAGGGGTCCAGATCACATGCCCATCCCTGAGGCTGGGGAGTGTGGTCCCATGATGGGCAGCACCGCCCCTGCTTGGAGTGGGTGGGGATCACTTCTCCAAGGGAGGGGAGGCAGAGTGCTTAAAGAAGGGGGCAGACGAAAAACTATCGAGTCTATACTCAATATCAAGGTCTTCTTTTCTCTGGAGTCATATCTCTCATTATTGTCCCAGAGGGTCCTGATGAGTCACAATGAAATTATTATATTCTTGGAATTAGACTAACTGTCTGGTTTTTTTCTACTCCTCATCAGCATAATTTTTTAATATTTCCTTAATGCTGTATATTATATCATGTAATAAATGTGTTGAGATACAATTATTACAGCTTTAAAAGTACTTCCACATACATTGTCTCATTTAATTCTTATAATAACCTGACCCATTTGTTATTATATTAAACCTATTTTACAGAGGGACAGAGGACTCAAAGAGGTTCTGTGACTTAACCCAAGACCACAGATACCGTGTAATTGGGGACTTGATTGAAGGCAGATCTTCTGGCTCCTTTGCTAGTTCCTCTGGATGTCAGAGCCTTAGATATCTGTCACCTGTGTTTTGGTTTGGGGTTTTTTTATTTGTGTTTGTCTGTTTCTTCCTGGAGAACTGAGACTGTGCCATCTACTTTCACTACAAATCCCCACAAAACCCCCTCTAGCGCCGTGGATACCGTGAATGTTCAGTAAGTGACGCTGGCTGGTCCTGAATCGAGGGTTTAAGACGCTCTTGTTGGAGTTAGATACGGCTGGGAGCCTCTGAAGCTGCGGAGCAAGCGTACAGGGAGAAGACTGTGTGCTCCCCGTGTTTGGTTACCCGCTGGAGGTCAGCACATGGCTCGTCCTCAGTGAGGAGCCCTGTCTCTGGAGAGCCTCTGGGAATGCTGCCAAGGCTGGAGAAGAGGGTTCTTCTCTCACCTTGGGGATTTCTCACCTCCCGTGTCCCTTCTCCGTCTTCCATCTGAGAGACCACAGGAACACGTTAGTGTCCTACGCCTGAGCCATTCCTTAAAGCAAGAGGCACCTACCCCACCTGAAAATGCCGCAGGAGCCCAAAGGTCCCCCCACCCAAAAGGCAGCACCCCCAGCACCCTTTCCCAGCCACATCCACACAGCACACCCAGCAGTTCGATGCCCATATAGTCCTCTTACTTAAAATAAATCACACACCCAAGATTATAGTGCTTATCCCTAGGAAAGAGTTTTCAGATGGAACAGAAAAAGGGTCGGCCTTCCCTGACCCCCTTTATTCTTCCTGAGGGAGCAACTTCTTAGAGCTGCAAAGCAGGTCCCCCTTCCTTCTGCTGGTGGCTGTGCCCCTTTCCGCTCCGTCCAGGCTGCTCGAACCTCCACGGTGGCTCCTTAGCTGCTTCTGCTTCCCACCGCGCTCTCCACCGTGCGTCTGTGACGCCTTCTGGGACCCGCCCTGACGAGGCTGGGGAGCTTGTTTCATGCTTCTTTTTCTCAGTTCACAGCTACGCCTTCCAGTTCACCATGAATTACTCTCAGAGAGAGCTACACTGCAAAGCTAGATGAGACAGTTGCGGATTCAAATCCAGGAGAGGGGTCTGTGTGTTTGTTCAGAGCTTTGATACTGGCTCTACATATTGAATACAGGAATATGAAATGCCAGTCTTACCACGCAGTACTTGTTGGAACTGAATCAGAAGTCTCATCAAAGGGCACCTCTACCTATCCATGTTAGTTTCTCATTGCTGTTGTAACAAATTACCGCAAACTTGGTGGCTTAAACAACAGGAATCTGTTTTTTCCCAGTTCTGAAGGCCAGCAGTCCACAATCAGTATCACTAATTTGATTTTGGCCCCAAATCAAAGTGTTGTCAGGACTGCGCTCCCCCAGAGGCTCTGGGGAGAATCCACTCCTGCCCCCTCTAGCTGCTGGGTGCTGCCAGCACTCCTCGGCTCCTGGCCACATCGCTCCCGTCTCTGCTTCCATGGTCACATCGCCTCCTCTTCCATCTGTGTCAAATCTCCCTCTTCCTCTCTCTTATAAGGACACTTGTGATTGTATTTAGGGTCCACTGGGTAATGTAAGAGAATCTCCCCATCACAAGAGCCTTATGTAATCACATCTACAATGTATTTTTTTGCCATATAAGGTAAGATTCACAGGTTCCAGGTATTAGCACGTGGATATCCTTTTTAATGGGGCCATTATTCAGTCTACCACACTACCCCTCCCCCAAATTCCCAGACACACACCCCCGAGCTCTACGTAAGGGTTCACTCCTCTCCCTTTCAGCTTCCTGGATGGAGACCAGCTTCCTAGCAATGCGCTTGTGCTGGCCACCTGCAGTGGCAATAGGGTCCTTGGTGTCTGGCCAGCACATCTCTAAAGGGCAGAGATTAAACATCTCAGATCAGGCTACCATCTTCCTCAAAACCACCCACCCAGTAGGGCAGGAGAGGTACAAGCCTTAAATGGGGTAAATCCCAAGTAGGCCCATTTTTGGTGCCATAAGAATCAAGTTGTTTTGCTTTGGCTTAGCTTAGACTAGTGAGAAAACGTCTTGCCTCCACCCTTCCATCAGGGTATCTCTAGAATGTAGGGTCAATAAGAACAGAAGGCAGATCCTTGGCTTATAGTCCACAGTGCCTGGCAGTGTCTTGCAGACTAGACTGTCAATTACATTCATCCCCTTGCCCACACCCCTCGGAGAGCCACACGGCCTCCGCCCTGCTGTGGTTATCCACACCAGCCAGTCATTTCGCCAGCATCCAAGGTAGATTTGGCAGACCAGGCACAGCTTCAGATGCCATTGGTGTTATCCTGAAGCTCTTGGATGTCTTGGATGGAGACCTTGTTCCTGTGGCCTTTTTTAAAGCAGAAAGTTGAATCCTGTGCCAAATACTGCGTTGCAGTTACAAGAGACACGTGCTGTCATCTTACACACTGTGTGTACTACTGCTTAAAATACCATTGATGGTGAGGGCTGGGGAAAGACGCCCATTGTGAAAAGTAGAAAAATAGTCTTATGAAAAGGACTTGTAGAGAAACCAGCAGTGGGGCTGTATGTAACTGCTGATAATTGCTGCTCTTGGCATTTGTTCCTATCTGCCTGAAGCAGAAGGTTGGGGCGGGGAGAAGAGGGGACATTACGGAGACTATATGTAACCGAAAACTTCCTCTCTGCTTTAAGAAGAATTCTCTTGAAAGGAAATGAAAAACAGTTCCAGATGGTCAATGGAAGATTTCTCTTGGTTGGAAACCTGTGCCACCTCCTTGTCAGGAATAACTATGCCTTGAAAAGAGGGGTCCAAACTTAGCAGCCCGTCAAAAAGAAGGTGTCATGAAGGAGGATGCCCAGGATACAGATGAAGAGTCTTTAGCTCATCTTGGTAATCCAGCTAAGATTGCCACTTTTCATTTAGGTATTCCTTAGACACAGACACTATCCAGGAGTCTGGAGTGTCACATCTTCATGCATGTATGCACAGTTGAAGATTTTTGCAAACTCAGAACTGATGAGCTTGATTTGAATAGATACTGTGATAAAATAGCAGGCTTAGAGAGGTGATTTGAAGAACAAAGAGTTTGATATACTCTAAAAAACATATAGGAGCCAAAAAAAAAACAAAAGAAAGGCATTTTTAGTGAGTCTGGAAGATTATGCAACAATGACTTACAGAGCAGCTACTCTGTGCTGGGCTGGACACTGGGCTTGGAAGTGGGGCTACAACAGTGAACAAGACCCCGACCTGCCAGGAGTTTATAGTCTAGGGCGGGGACTAGATGGGGAAACAGGCGATTGCAGTCCAATGTGTTAAGTACCTCGAAGGGACAGTTAACCCTCTTTTGAAGGATGGGGAAAGGCTCCCCAAAGTGATGCCAGTGTTGAGAATCCAATGACAAATAGCAGTTGGTCTGGAACTGACCAAGGCACCAAGAGTCTTCCAGGCAGAAACAGGGTGTGTGAAGGGCCTGAAGGCAAAAGCATCATGGCAGATGGGGGTATATGGGTGAACAAAGAGACTGATGACTGAGTGACCCAGAGAGAAAGGCAGGTAAGCATGTGGATCGGGGGAAAGATGGTGAGCAAGCTGGAGGAAGCATGCGATCTGGTCCCGTTTGCCCCAGCTGAGTAACCCAGCCTCTTGTACATTTTAGCTGTTGTCACTGAAGGTAGGTCCTGGCAGGCCAGCAAGCTGCCTCATCCTCTCTGCTTTCTTTCCGAAACCCCAGGAGACCGTGGCCCCCTTACTCAGATTAGAAAACTCGGGGGAGGTACTTAAGGAATCTGTCAGGACCGGAGCCCACTGCACTGTCTCTCGTCCCAGAGCTGAGAGTTCTGGGGCAGAGAAATTTGGGTCCTCAGAGTGGAAATAAATCTTCCTTCCCAGTAGGGCTCTGGATTCGTCCCCAGCCTGGAGCAGGTTATCAGATGCACAGCTCTCATGTCACGTCTTATCCCCCAGGAAAAAGAAGTTCTTGAGATCACCTGAAAAAAACCAAGAAAGTTTAGAAATCACCTGACAAGAAATGTCAAGGAATACTGACTAGAAATGAAACCCCAGCAGCTGCTTTCCACAGCTGCATGCCATGTGGTGACCATGTTTGAACAAACCAAATGAGACTAAAAATAACCAGGAATGTAAAACCCTTCAAGAGTCAGGACTCTAAATGAGATAGCCACAGAAATCTACATGGGGAACGAAGAGGGGAAGGAGAGAGGGGAGGTTTGTCTTTGGGCCACAGGATCCGTGGTCAGAGGAGTATCGCCTGAGGGATGGAAGACATCACCGCAGGAGCCTGCAGTTCCATTCCTCTTCATGGCTTGAACCCCGTGGTACCCATTCTACAGATGATGAGAATGCATGTTGGCCCTGAACTCTTTCAGACAGAATTCCTAATCTCAGCTACAGTCCAAGTCCAGTTGACTTCCTAAGGAAAACAAAAATATTAAAATACATAAGTAAGTAACTTCTTCCTCGTTTCCATCATATGCCGGAGCCCATTAGCGTGGAGGGAGTTCGTGACACTCTACTGAGAAGCAACCCTTTTTTGAGTTGTGAAACTGAGACGTCTGGGGACTTTCTCACCAATAGAGGAAACAGTAAGTTGACACGTCAGAAGGAAGCATGCTCCACCAAAGACAAAAGCAAAAGGACGCTTTTTTTACTGTGGGAAATTCTAGAAGATATATGTACTCATTTAACCCCAAAGAAAATAGATATGCTTTCCCATGCCTGGAAAAGCACCCACAAATATTTCTTACTGCGTTTTTCTAGTAAGAAAACGACTTCATCCCTGGTTGTAGTAGCTCTGTAGTAATCACGGTCACTGTAAAGGCTTAGGAAGCTCTTCCGGTCCAGGCACTATGCTGAGAAAGCCCTTCTCATGGATCACGACGTTCTGGTCTTCACAAAATCTGTGTGCGGGCCATCCGACAGGTACCCCCCACTGCGTGACTGTGCAAAGTGGGGCTCCGAGAGGTTTAGAAATTGGCCCCAGGGCACACTGCTTGTCCGTGGAGAAGTCAGGAACTGCCCCAACCAGTGTCACTCCAGAACTGGCACTCTTGGTGCTCACCTGTCTCGGCGTCTTTGTTTTGTCATGGAGACTAAATGGAGTGATTTTCAGAGTCTTCTCCATTTCCTGTGGAGAGTTTTTCTGTTTGTCATTTGCATTTTGCTCTTTCGTTATTGGTGATATTTGCTACGTCTACCCTTTCCTTCCCTCTCATAAGCTAGATGAATGGACCCTGAATCGGAAATCTGAGGTCTAGGCAACAGTTGCACTTCCACTACCACCCACCTACATGATCTGGGACAACTCACAGCCTCTCTGGGCCTGGCTCCTTCTCTGTGACACGAAGCTGTAGGATTATAAGCAGGTCCACCCTATGCTGAATACCTCCTTTCTCTTTTCTCGCTCCTTTCCTGTCCTCCCGTCTCTTTTCCTCCCTTCTCTTCCCTGCCACCAGCAGGCCCTCAGGCCCTCCCCGCTCTGCATCTCTGGTCTCTTTCTTACATGTGGTAGGCAGGCAGGGGAAGCTGCGTGGAGTGCACTGTTGTCTGCGGGCCTTGGGAGCACTAAGATAGTGAGGAGATGGACAAGCAGTGCCATGTTGCCCTGTGGAACACACAGGCAGGATTGACCCTCCTCAAAAGAGTAGCATAAATCAGCGTCGACTTTGGGGCCTCTCTACCCCTGCTGGTTGTGCCTTGGTCTCCTTGTCATTGGTGTCCTCACACCCCCCCTTAGCTTCATACCCCCACCCTCTTGGCATCAGTTCACCCATCCTCCCTGTCCCTCCCATCTTAGCATCGTATCTTACTGGCTCTGTAGCCCATCCCCTCAGGACTCAGCTGTCTCTT
Source organism: Equus przewalskii (assembly GCF_037783145.1). NCBI lineage: Eukaryota > Metazoa > Chordata > Mammalia > Perissodactyla > Equidae > Equus > Equus przewalskii. Next base: position 40,037,041 of record NC_091840.1, read on the forward strand.
TAGGAAACAGTGTGTTCCGTCTTCCTAATATGTTCACCAAGATTCCCCTCCAAGCACCCTAATGCTTTAATTTATCTTAAGTCAGCATCTAACAATTAAGAAGGTCTTCAAGAAAGGAGGGTAGTTTGGGACAGAATTCTTTCCTTCTGACCAGTGAGGAACCTATTTTTGGTCCAGAGGTTCTAAGACTGAGTTCAGTGGTTTCCACTCATGATTAGGGGACAATATCAGGCCTTCGGAGGTGAGGTGGGAGTTGGCATGGCCAGTGGGGCGATGCCCCCATGAGGAGAATTTATTTGATACCTTTATCATTTTTAGTTAACTTTTCCTTCCACCACAGAACGTAAAATTATTTGCCCCTGGAGCACATGTACATTTTATTAGACATGAATGTTTGGAATAGTTCAGGGAAACTGAGATTTATTTAATCCGGGTTGGCTGGTTGGGGTTCCATGGACAAAGAATTGATCACTGCCTATATCTCAGCAAAGGAATGTTTCCCCAAATCATTTTAAATGACTGGTTAATTCCACTGGTGTGTGGATTTATCCCTTAAAGCTCTGGCTGCCGGGCACAGGAGCAACTTCCATGTGGCCTTGGAGACCCTCTTCCTGTAACTTCCTCCAAGTTCTTGTCAGTTTGTTCGCGACAGGGTGGGAGCGATGCGCCTCCATCACAGAGCTGCCTCTACGGGGACGGCCTTACTGCTCACCATTGCAACGCTCTCCTCAGACCACAGCTACCATCTGCATCGCTTGGGCCTTCTCATCCCTATTTTAGGTGTGTTTCTAAGGAGTAGGTTGGTTGTCATGGTTTAGAAGAATTTCACTGTCAGGATGCAGTAATACCAGAGGGAGGCACGGGCCATCTGTCCCTAAGGGAGAGGCCTTTAGGGAATAAATAGACAGCCTTCTGGCCAGAATGCTTTAGATGTTTCCCTGCTTAAAGCGGAACTCAAGGTCAGAGCATCTCTAAAGGCCCAGTTCTAGAATCCTAAGCTTCCAGAACTGAGGTTTGGTCTTTTCAGTAAATCTGTCAAAAGACAGTGTGTTGTCTTCAGGCTTTGCTGCACAAAGGGGCTAATTCCCTGCCTCATGTTCTCAGCTTCTTAGCCCTTCCATTCCCTGTTCATGCTCCACCCTCTGCCACTCCCCCTGCAAGGCGGACCACCTTTGCCAGTCATCTTTGCATATGAGAAGGTTAGAATTCTGGAATGCAGGAATAATGGCACTTCACATTTACTGTGTTTATGCATGGTTTTTTTGTCACTGGCTGTGGAAAGGCCTGGTTGACAAGAATCCTTCTGTCCCCTGGGATACCAGAGTAGCTTCCAAGATCACGGAGCACTGGGATTCTTGGAATGGACACAGCACCTGTCTGGATAGTAGACCCAATTCTATTGTCAGGAAATGGCGCTCCAGTCAGACGGGGTGCCCTCTCATTCCTGGGAATCCCACAGCTCACCACGGCAGCTGAGAGCAGAGCAGTCGGGAGCCAGCTCCTGCCAGCCCACACCACCCTGTCACAGGCCTATTATTCATCAACGTGGCTCTTTATTATCTTACAAAGTATGATGCTCCAGACCCAGGCGAGATGTGTCATAAAGGGGAGACTTCGCCTGTGGGATAAAAAGACACATATGTTCCTGCCCACGTTTCGCTATTTGCTGAGTTTTCAAAAACTTCCCAACCACACCCCTTGCTCTTTGTTTGACTTCATATTCTGCTAACAGGATGTTTCCATTGCATTCAGGAGACTACCCTTGGGAAGTCCCACTGCAGACTTCACCTGTGCACAGGGGCTGGGCCATTGCCCTCACCTAGCGTGTGGCGAGTCCCCTTGTGGGCTCAGCGGTTCCAGAGATGATTAAGGCCAGTTTCTGCCCTCAAAGAGGAGTTTCATGAGCCTTTCCCTGTTCATGCTGAAAATACAGTTTGAGAGAGAGTACCATGAGGTTGGCCGTCAAGTACCCAAAAAAAGGAGGGGCTGCATAAAGCATAGATTGATTTTCTTTTTCTGGAGCAGAAATCTGAGCAGGAAAATTGTCACCTGCGGCAAACTGCTGCGGGATGGTTCCCGCGGGCCTCCGTCTAATCCTGTTTCACATGTCTGCGAGGGTAGCCCTTTCTCCTCCCTTTCCTTTTAACCGTTTCTGGCTAATATATATCCCTAGTTTGAAAAGAAAAGAAAAAGAAAGCAAGCCTGCTATATGCCCAAATATTCCATTTCTTAATGTTTCTGTCTTAAAGCAATCATATACGCTTAGTGACCCAAATCTATATCCCCTTTCCCTTTGAGCAGCCCAGTGAGCTCATCAATATGCCAGCAGATGATCCAACCCCCAAATCATCACCTTCTCTAGAAAGACAAACAAACAAAAACAGCCGGAAGGAGGGAGGGCGGATGGGAGGGAGGGGGCGCTATAAATGATGCATAAAACTACAGTCTAAAACGAGCCAGCGATGCCCGGCCCCCTCGGTGGGCGTGCGTGTGTTTGAGCACACATTTTCCACCCGCCCGCGGCACCCCCGCTCCGCTCCAGACCGGCGGCGGCGGCGGCGGCGGCGGCATTTTAATGTCAGATGGAATCGCTAATGCCCGCGTTGCCATGGCGACCACGGGAGCGGCGGAGCTAAAAGCGGCAGCCTCTGCCTGGGCGCCGCCTCCCCCGCCGCAGCCCACCCTGGGCGGGTGCAGATTCTCTTTGTCTCGCTGACTCTCCATCCTCCCTCCCCGTCTCCCCCTCCTCCTACCTCCCCTCCCCCCCTCTCCCTCCCTTCATTCCTCCTCTCCCCTCTCCTCCTCCTCCTCCTTCTTTGTCGCACCCTCCCCCACCCCCACCTCGGTCCCGGGCTTCTGCTCTTCCCAGGCTGCCTGAGGTCGTGGACCCCTGGGCTCTGCTCTCGCTGCAGGTGCCCGGAACTGAGGGGCAGCGCGATGGCCCTGGGCCATGGATTTTGGCCCATGATCCCCCAACCTGGCCACGTAGAGAGGCCCGGACCCATTTGTTACTCTTGGGGCCCTTAATGCCTCACTTGAAACCAGTCGTTTAAAAGCAGGGTTAAGAGAACGGGCGCTGTTCTTCCCTCACCTGGTCGTCCGCCCCGTGGCTCGTTGTCTGACTCTCTGGCTGTGGCCGGCTGTGGTCACCCTGGGCGAGAGGATGGGTGGGGGTCTGGTGCCACCCACCTTGCCCACCGCCCTCCTCCAGAGCGATGTGGAGCTGGAAGTCATGGAAACCCACTTTCCTCATCCTGGCCTCAGAGCACAGGAGTTCCTCATCTAGAGGAGGTCGCTGTCCCCAGATCAGAATTTCCAGGGCTTGAACTCTTTGGATTGAGGGTGGGGGATGCTGTGTGAGCAAAATGTGCTGCTGTCAATATTCAGATAACCTGGTAATGAAGGGGGCTGGGGCCACAATAATGACCCCCAAGCCCTAACCCTCTGTGATCCAGCTTTGTCCCCCGGCAACATAGTAGCTCTAATGACACTGGCTTAAAATTTCAGATTGGCTCATGTTCTAGCTGATGCCCTCTTAAAAGAAAAAAAAAGAAAAAGAAAACATTTGTGACACACCGTAGTCTAATGAGATTTTAAAAATAAAATAGAAAAGATTTTCTGGATACTACCAACTATAGCCAATACATAGTTAGGCATTTGGTTTAACAGTATGTTTTGGAATGACCTCTTCCATGTTCTGAAGGTCACAGCTGATATTTAAATGATGAAGCGCTGATTAACAGCCAGAAACCTTGGACTGCTCCTGTCGTGGTCATGAGTCAGTAGCTCTCTGGTATCATCTTGCTTCCATAACCTACCATGGTCCCATTGCTAGCATTCTTACATCAGAAATGAAAGATATGCCTTTAAGATGGTTAAGGCTGGGGTTTTAGCCTTAAAGTCATTTGTCAATAAATATACAAACGCGCACACACACTGTATTCACAAAGAACAGTGTCTGGACTGATACACAGTAAGTGGAACTGTGGTTGCTTGTAGGGAAGGAAACTAAGAGGCCAAAGGATAGAGTAGAAGGAAAACGTATTTTCCCTATACATACCCTGGCACCTGTCAACATTATGCCATGTGCATTCATTATTCACTTTTAAAAAATAAAATGTGGTATTAAGATTTAACATCTCTTCCTCAAGAAAGTCTTCCCCAATTACCTCAAGGCTAGACAAAGTCCTCCACCGTGTGGTTCCATAGCATTCTGTACTTTTTACCTTCAGAGCTCTTCCCAGAATTATGGATAAGCAGTGATGACTGTGTAATTCATGTTTATATAAGTTTCTATCCCAGACTGTAAGCTCCATGAGGGCAGGAGCCAGACCCGTCTCATCTGCCACTGTATCTTCAGGGGACAGCACACGGCCAAGACTTAGTATGCATCTGCTGAATAAGAGATGAGGAGAAGTGGACAAGAAAGAAGGTGCTGACAGAGTGCTGAGGTCGGGCTGCTGTCCAAAGGGTGCACAAGGATGCGAGGAGGGGCGCCCATCTCCACGATCCTCCTCTGAGCTTAGTGACCCTCCAGGGGCTGAACCCCTCACTGCATACAGTACCTCCATGAAGCTGCTCCAAATAATTCTTGTGTAACCATTCTCTCTAGTATATGGTTGAAATTCAACATAATATAAAGTTTGGTTAATCAGTTAAATTGTGTGTAAGTGGAACCCCGTCATTTGCCAGTTCCCGGGCAGCTGACTGGAGCACATATCTGAAGTGAGGCACAGCCAGCTCTTCCTCACGTCCATCCCAGGGAAGGTGACGCTTAGGTGCTGGGCAGCAGGCGTGTGCGGGAAAACCACCCAGGGCTTTAAAACACCAGCATCCAGGGGCCCACACAGACCCAGTGGATCAGAGTCTCTAGGAGTGGGCCTGACCACCAGTAGGGCCACTGTTTCCCAGATACTTCTCAGATAATCCTGATGTGCAATCAAGGTTGTTGCTCAGTGGGCTCCCGGAAATGCAGACAAGAGGAAGTGGGGACCCTTATGCTCCCCAAACCCAGAGATTAGATTTCAGCTGTAAAGTTGGTGCTCATACACTCTAGGCTGGACCAAGATGATTCACTTCAGCCCACTTCAGAGTGTTTCAGGACTACTCATAGAACCTCTCTTTGCCTTAAAAAGCCTGCAGGTCCCCTCCTATGACAATCATTTAAAACAAATATGTAGCTGTCTAATCAGGGCATGAACCACTTTTTAGACTTGCCCGGGCAGCAGTGACCTAAATATTACTCAGGGTGTCTGACTTCCAGCCCCAGAGGAAGCGCGTATTTGGTTTGATTGTTTTCATGCTAATGAAGTTGCGCCAGTCATTCAAGGTCCCCATTGGGATGGCTGAATCATGTGATGCTATGAATTAGTTCTTTCGACAGAAAGCAGTGGGGTAGAGTTATTATGGAATTATTCACTTTCCAGCGGAATCACTTAGGCACTCAGTCTAATGTGTTGTGCCATGTTTAATTGATAGGAGATAAAATGAGCAGAAATGGAGGGGTTGGTGGAAGTTGCCCATCCCGTTTATACCACCCAGGTATGAAGAGTATAAATCTTTGGGAAATGTGACTAACCCACTTACCAGCCAAGGGGTCTAGTGACAGATTGTTCTGCTCGCTCTCCCAGGTAACCCTGCGAGCAGTAAATAAGGTCTGTGTTAGAAGCCACTGAAGCTGCAAACACACACAGCAGGGAAATCTCCCCATACTGCCCAGCAAGGTGGCAGATGCAGTTGGCTTTCTGCTAGAAGTGTGTCTGCACTCAAACCCAAGGCAAATTTGGCAAGAAGCCACAAGGGGACACTTCACATCGAAATCCCTTAGGAGACTGGGGGACAGGGAAATGAAGGTTACTCTTGGGCTCTTAAATCAAGTTAGTGATCATGGAGAGAATGGGAGCCCTTCGTGGCTGGCAGCAAAGGCACAAATGAGGCCAGAGAGCGCCCACACTCTCATTTCCAGCCAGGAGGCTCCGGCTGGATCCAAACAACCCACTTCTGGGAACTTAAAAAATCAGAGCACAGTTGAATGGACTTGAGATCCCACGGGGCCCTTGATGTGTCCACCGGCAACAGCATGGGGAGCGGTTTGTGTGATGTGGGATTCCTGAGCAAGAAGTGCTGGACCACTGCCACTGGTTCCTCTCTCATTATAGGGCTAGAAATAGATGCCCCATCCCAGGAAAAGGGAAATAAGGCTGCATGGAATGTTTCATCTGTTGGAATATTGTGCTGTGCTGCCTGACAAGATTACTGAGTTCTCAGTTCTGTAGCTGTGCACTGAGTAAGAGTCTGAAAATTGATGCGTTATGTCCTCGCTTAAAATAGCAAATGCAGAATAGAAAAAGCAGAACTGCTAAGAAGTGTGCAGAAAATATTGATAGAAAGGCCTACTTTGCCTCTGTTATTAGCAGCATGAAAGGGTGTATCGGAGCAGGGGGTAGATTTTCCATCCAGTGTCCGTGTGGTAAAGGCTGGTGTATCACAATGAGACAGGGTACATTTTTCAGTTGAGTGCAAGTCCTTCTGTTCTCAAACAGGTGGTAGAAAGTGGGCAGTTTGTTTCTTTTCATCTCAGTGTTCTGGGGTTGGTTTATGAGATACTTGCTTCTGTTTTAAACTCTTTGAATTCCCCTCAGAACAGAAATCCCCAGTTACTCGCTACCTAATCAGATATTCTTCCCCGTGGGTTACAGTTTCCTGGATGGGCCGCGAAGTTTAGTGAGAGTGAGATGGAAAATGTATAAAAAGAACTATGTCATCAGCCCCCAAGAAGAAAGCATCATCCTTTGTCAGCTTAAATGGGATTTAAAAATACCCAAGAATAGGTTGAAAGGGCTTCTGGAATCAACAAGCCTTTTCACCAATATGGCCCTAGGAGGTGGCAGAGTTATTTCTTAAGGGCCTATCCGAGGTCAAGCAAAGAGGCCTGGAGTCACAAGGTCATGGGTCCTTCCAGCCCTTGTATCGCTTGTTTACCAGCATTCTAAATGCAAGAACTTCCTTCATTAAAGCTCTTTACTCCATGAACCGACAGTCAGTGGGCCACTTGCTTGGTGCCAGGCACTGCCTTAGCCTCTGTGCACATATCTTCTCCTATAATTGTCACCAGAGCCCTTTGGAAGAGAGAGCATTACCACTGTTACTGGTCCCAGTTAAGGAAACCGAGCTTCAGAGGCTTAAGTAATCTCTCAAAGCCATACAGCTGGATCCAAACCCTGAAACGGGCTGATTCCAAACCACGTGTTGTTTCCATCTTGCCCCATTGTCTCCTCTCTTGATGAAGCAATATTCCTAGAAATACACAGAACCTGGAAGTCCCCAGTGCCCATCTCGGTCCTGCTGCTGCTGCCAGCTGGAATGTCTGACTCCCGAGTGTGTTATAGCCGGAGTTCCAAAAGACTGGTTAGAATCCGAAAGGAATCGCTTTCTCCAAGCTTGGCAAGCAGTGCGATGTGCTAACAGCCCCTAATGGGGACTTGAACTAACATTTAGTAAACCATAATTTGCTGATTGTCATGGGACATTGACCCGTTTCCCAATTCCTGTAGGTCACCACAGTCTTGGAAAACGTGACTTTCTATTTGCAAAGCAAGGGTTCGACTTTTCTTTCCCGTTCCTTCCTTCCCATCTTCCTTCCATCCAGCCTCTTCTTTCCCTCCCTCCCTCCCCGCCTTTATAATTTGCACTGTTGCTTCTAAGAATACTGCATTAAAAATTTGGACATTCTCAGATAAAGATTGCTGGAAAGAATGGTAGGAAAAGTATAAAAAACAAAAGAATAACATTGAATAAAAAGTTAGAGATGCTCAGGAGTTTAGGGTGGATGAGAATGTCCACCAGGTTGCGGGAGGCACAGGTACACAGGCTGCTGTCCTTGCCATTTCAACACTAAATTTTCAAACTCCAGGCTTATTTCCTTAATAGAGCCCAGCACCACAATAATATTGTAAATACTGATTTTATAATAGAATTTGCTTAACAACATAGGTTTTGTGAAACAATTTTGGTATTCGATCTACCTTCCTGGATCTCGCATTTCCTTTAAGGGAGGGAAAGCAGTGAGCTGTGTGCTGCTGAGTCCACATAACATACAGTGAAACCCTTTGGATCATTTTCCAGAGGAAGTCAAATTCAACATTGTCCAAAACCAAACTCATTCTCTTTCTCTCTCTCCTTCTCCATCACCCAAGCTGAAAACCTAGGTACATGGTAGACTCTCTCTTTTACCGTCTGCATTCGGTCAGTCACCAAGTTCTCGCTCTGCAGCATCTCTCCAACTTGACCTGGCCTTGCCCTCTTAACAACCACAGCCCTTTCTTCCTTGACTGACACTTTCCTAACTGGTCTTCCTGCCTTAGAATGCCCACGTCAGTCTGTCTGCCACATTTCTCATTTCCTCTCTATCAGTTTCATGTATTTGCTCTTTATTAAGCACCTCCTGCATGCCAGACACTCCTTTAGGCACAGCGACATGGGTGAGATCCCATTCCTGTGGAGCTTACCTTTGGGAGGGGGTGGTAGGAGCCATAGGAAGACAGATGTAAACAAGCCAAGACTCAAATGAGTCAATTTCCAACAGTAAGTGTACTAAAGAAAATAAAGTATTACCTGCCTTCTCTTCTCAAGAATCCCTAAGGGTGTCCCCATTGCCTACAGATTGAAGCCTAAGCTCCTTGCCTGTCATCTACCCCAGCCTATCTGGCTGGCATCATCTCCTACCACATTGTCTCAAACACACTTCAGTCCTGAACTCCAGCCCCGTGCTTGCCGTTCTCTGAACATTCTCTAAATTTCACTTTTAGGTCAAGCTTCAGGGTCATCTCTGTTTTTCTAAGTCTTCCTCATACTCCATGGGACAGGTCATTGCCTCCTGTCCTAGGGTTTTGGAGCTCCCCGTGGGCTGGGGAGGTGCAGGTAGGCTCAGGGAGGAAGGACAGAGCTGGAGAGATACCGGCTGTGCTGGGGGTGCCCCTGGGCTCGCCGCGAGCCTGTTCTCCCAGGGGCTCAGCACCCTGTCCCCTAGGCTCTGTCTTCCTCCGTGTGGGTGGGAAGCGGTGTGAGGAAGAGAAATCAGGTTCTGAACCAGGGTGCCGAGCCCAGATTATTCAGACGATGTGTCGCATATCAAAGCCACGGGCTGCACAGCCCAAGAGGCCGCCACTGAGCAGAGAGCGGAGAGCAGTCCTTCATGTCTGCTGGGCACGGGGCTCTTCCCTCCACCCTGTGCATCCCGCACACACTCTTTGGACCTTTAATGATGCCAACTGTCGTGGCTTGTAGAGTAGCTATTTGTTGGCAAGTCTGCCTCCCTCCCGAGACTATGAGCTTCTTGAGAACGGAGGCTGTTTTTTTATTTACCTTGTGTCCCAGAGCCTTAGACTCAGATGTTTGATGTAGAACATGTTTCAAGACAATGCCAAGGAATTCTTGAGCTCGTGGCAAAACTTTTTCTTAGTTCCCAACCCTGTTCAAAAATGCCATCTTCTAACTCTGATCCCAATAGGAATAATTAATCTTCTCTATGCATTCTTTTGATGGCTCTCTTTTCAGCATATGCATCCCCACTGTGTTTGTGTGCAGCTGGTAACCACCTTAAATGTTCAATTCTCGGACGCTGGGGACTGGGATCCTGTTCGCTCCTCTGTAGAGTGACCTACGGCCACACGCAAATCTAAGTCCAACGCTGCTGCTTAACGGCAAGTGTATAAATAATATAGAATGGTGTTCTTGACAAACCACTACACATCATCTGTTCAGAGGAGGATGTGGGCCGTGTGCATGTTCAGTCCAGTCCCATTTAGCACCTTCATTGATGATGTGAATAGAGAATAAACAGCAGTGTTCACAGATGGTGCTAACTTTGGAGGTGCTGTTAACAGAAGTGTCAAGATAGGAGAAGTAGAAATGTAACCAGGAAAAAGCAAAGATGAAAAAAAAAGAAAAAGCTCAACACAGCAAAGGGAAAAAAATCTTTCAAACAGATGTTTTTTGATAAAAAGCCCCAAAGACGTGAGCAAAAGCCTTGAGATGAGAAGTTGAAGGGAGAGAGCGAGAAGAGGGGAGAGGTGTGGAGAGAGAGAAAGGGGAAGGCTTCAGATGACTGTCAGAGAACCTAAGGGCCCTGAAGCCCACTGCCCTTGGAGATGATGGATGTGGCCTGGGCGTCCCTGAGGGCCACAGACCCCCAGCTGTGATGCAGCTCTGGTCACAGCTCTGTCGCATTTGTTTTGTGGTAGGGTTTTTGTTTGATTTGGTGGTGGTTTGTTTTGTTGCTTCTGTTTTTGTTCTTTCTCCGTATTTGAGGGAGCTGTGGGTATGGCTTTGTTCTCTTAGCTTGGTTTTGAAGGGTTTCATTATCCCTGGCTTACAGTATTAATTGGGACATTTTGGGAGGGATGGAGGAATGCGGCCTCAACAGAGTCCAGATCGCAAATATATAAAGCAGATGGAGCACTCTCCCTGCCTCGGTCTCTGACGTTGCTGGAGGGGCAACAACGCAGAGAACCGAGTGGCAGTCACGGGGCCTCTCCGGGGCACTCAGCCAGGCCACCCCCAGCACACGGAGGCCGTGCCCTGATGTGCCTTGCCGGGGAAGGGCTGCCAATGCACAATGAATAGGAACCTTCTGGTTGACAAAAACAGAAATCAAGAGTCTCCACGGAGCGACAGGCCTCCTCGGGGACTCCAACTAGAAAGTCAAGACACCAGTGTACACTGGGGAATAGTCAACAAAGTCCACAGACTCTCCAAGCACCAGAAGAGCCCATCCTTTGACAGCCTGGACTCAGCCATGCCTGGAAACATCAGTGTCATCTCCTGGCCAAGAAGTGAAAGAAGTAAATGTCCAGGAAGAGAAATCGACAAGGGGTGAAGGTGCACGTGCAGTGGGGGTCATGTTGTAGGTCAGAATGCCCAAACCTCATTGTCATTACAGCAAACCCCAAATGCCTTTTTTTCTGACTCGTAAGCACCAAGTTTTAAAGAATTCTGTGCTGCAGAGGCGATGCCCCATGCTAGAGCTAGAAAAGTATCTTAATGTAGGGACTGCACAAATGGGGGTTCAACCTGTCACTCAAGAGACAGACAGCCTGGGCCCAGATCCTAGCCTCACCACTTTCCAGCTGTGAAGAGCCACTTGACCTCTCTAAGCTTCTGTCTCCTCATCTATGGCGTGGGCACAGTGACAGTGCCTCATGAGGTTTTGATAAGGTTTGAATGAGACTATGCATGTAAAACGTCTCATACAGTGCCTGGTACATGGTACGTTCTCCATAAACGTTGATGATGATTTTCAACCTTCCCTCCGCTAATCGAACACCCCTTTACAACTATACAATGCACCCTGCTCAGTAGCACCAGCTGTGGCCAGCAGACAGATCAGTGATCATTAGAAATATCTGTCCACAGGACTTGGGATATTACTGAGAAATTAACATAGAACCAGTGTCTGCTCATCTCCATTCAACCTCAAGAAAAAAAGGATGACAACACGTTCATTGATGTAATTCCTGGAACTTCTCTAACCTTCCATATATGTTTCCAGAATCCATCAGTCCAGATGTTTGTCATCCTACCAAATTTTTTATTTCGCAGAGAATGTCATTAGCAATGGGAAGGGAGTGCCTAATATGTGAACCTTTGGATTTACAAAGCAATGTAATGGTTCGCTTTGCAAAAGGATTCTTCAGTTCCCAAAAAGCATCCCCTGAGCAGAGAGCATCCCTAGTGGCCTCAGTCACACTGTCCACAGAGACGGACCCTCATGCAGAGCGAGGTGCCACGAGGGCACGTGAGCCCCACCTGACCACCTTTGGGCCCAACCCCAGCTCACTGATGGTTCCAACTCACTTCTCAACAGCCCCGCCTTGAAGATGCTCGATGCTGGCCTCGGGTCTTCTGGTTGGTGTCTCGTGTCAATCTGAGTCCCAGCTGCTGTCTTAATCGTGTCTTTCAAAAAAATTCATTCTTTCTATAGACGTTTATGGAACTCCTGTTTGGGATCAGACACGGCACTCAGAGCTCCTGGGATGAAAACCGCTCAGCTCTCTGCTGTGCTCAGAAGCACACTGGGAACGAGGAACAGCTAACGATTATGTTCTCATGGCCGTTTCAATGGCAGGAGGCACTGAGGGTGAGACTTGGACTCTGGCCCAGTTGCCTGGGTTCAAGTCCTGCCTCCACTGTGTGACCTCGGCAGGTACTTAGTCTCTTGGGCCTCATTCCTCTTCTGAAAGTGGAACTTACCTCGTGCTGTCGCGAGGATTTCGTGAATTGATATTTATAAAGCACTTAGTAAGTGCTGCATGCTTTTTTGCTGTTGTTACATTATTATTATATTTTACTTTTATTCTTATTTATACTGTGTTATAGTCAGAGAAGATAATTTCTGTGTGACGCTCATTCTTAGGTATTTATTGAACTTCCTTTTATGCTCCAGCACCTGTTCATGTGTACTTTAGAATAATGTGTATTCTCTGGTTGTTGAGCACAGGGAATACACACATACACACAAGCTTATTAACTGGGTTCAAATCGGTGTTCCTTTAACATCATCTGCGGGTCTATATGTTTTTTAGAAAAGTGTGTGAAGACGTGTGCTATGGTTGTGGAGATGTCATTGTATCTTTGCACATCTCACGCAGTCTCACACAAACGTACTAATTTTTATTTTCTGGGGAATATCTTCCTGGTGAAGTACTCGTTGATCAAGAAAACCGTAATCCAATGAGTTCTTTTCCCAGCAGTGCTTTTGGCCAGCTTTCCTGGGATTGACATCTGCCCTGTGTGCCTTGTCCCATTCCTTCATTTGTAACTCCTCGTTGTCAGCATGATTTGGACGGGTCTCCTGCAGACAGCATAGAGCTGCATTTCTCAGTGAAATCTGAGAACCCCTGTTCGTGGGGCACACGCTCCTGGGTTTACACAAACATGTTCATTTGTGTGTTCTTGTTCCCGTGTTTCTCTTTCACTTCCTTTGTTCCTCTCTTCCACCTTCCATTGGATGAAGCTCGTTTTCTCATCCTCCTTCCTTCTCCTTCTTTGGAAGTTGTGTGTGTCAGCTCAGCATTCTCATTTACCATTTGTTTTCTTCACACCTGGGCTCAGCCTCCTTGCCCTCCTTGCCCAACAAGACAAGGGCCTAGAATGCTCCACTGGGACCCCTACTCTGTCTTTCATGTTGTCATTAACCATGATTTTAGTTCCGCGTTGGTCTAAACCCAAGGGTAGTCGTCACTGCCGTCGTCGTGTTGTACACTGCATGCTTATTTAGATTTGCCTGTTCGCTCCCCAACACATCTCACAGGCCACTCTTTTCCTCTGGATTCAGGATCTTCCCTGATGACGTGTCCTTCTCAAGTCCTTGCCCTGAGAGCTGACCATCCCAACTCTCTGAGCCCTGGTTGTCTGCGAAAGTCTTCATTTTGCCCTCACACTCAGACGATTGTTTGGGTATAGAATTCCAGGTTGACGGTTATTTTCCTTCAACCCTTTGAAGACTTTGTGTTTTCACTATTTTCTCACATTTAATGAGAAGGCCTCCTATTCCTTTGCAATAAATGTGTCTTTTCTCTCTGGGTGTCCTTAAGGTTTTCTCTCTGCCTTTGGAGATCTGCAGTAGATTTGCTTTTCAAGAGGTCAAGAGAGAGAAAAACTTGAGGTTTCAGTTTTTTACTGAAAAAACTGTTTGTTTTCCCACACGGTGGTTCCTTGCCACTTTGCCAGGCTGGAAGGTGATGTCTTCTGGTGACCTTTCCCTAGACAGGGCAGCCCGCGAGGGCCCAGCCTCATGTGGGACCTCAGTCCTAGTTCCCTCGAGTGTGGCCCAGGTGTGACCCCGCTCAGGACAGCACATCCCTGGGCTTAGCATCAGTTGGCCTCACTTCCCCTCCTTCCTCCTGATACCTGGAGATTATCCCATCTTTCCTTCAGCCTCCAATTTTATCTTAAATATTCCTTCTGTCGAATTTTATTCACATTTGTGGACAGTTGTAAGCGGCCAGGGCAGCGTGTCACCTCTGATCATGCTGTTGGAACCAGCACAGCATGGTGGCGTGCTCAGAGCTGCTGGAGGACAGGGACACAGATGAACACCAGTCTCAGCCGGGGGAGGGGGTTGGGGTGGGGGGCAGGCCGTTCTCAAAAGCTCTGGGGAATGACTGATGGAGCAGAGGAGTGACGGGATCTTTCTGTGCCTTTAAAAGATCTCTCTGATGACAGTGTCGAGGATGCATTTGAAGCCGGGTGTGGGGCAAACTGAAGGCAGAGGAGTGGGTTAGGAGGCCACATCGGTAACCAGGGGAAAAGGGCTGAGGTTCTAGGCTGTGGCGGTGACAGTGCAGAGAGACTGAGGTGGTGAAATGAATGGGACTTGGTGGCCTGCTGCGGGCAGTGGAGGGAGAGGAGGGGTCCGGGCTGACCGGGCTTCCTGGCCTCCGTGACTGGGCAGATGATGACAAGAGGAGGAAGCAGTTTATGCCTGGGGCGTGAGCTCGGTGTTAGACACATAGAGACTCAGCTATCTGTGGAATAGTCACAGGATTTGTCCAGTGGGTGGCTGAAAATATGTGCTTGGACATCATTCTAGAACAGGAGATGCCGACTAGGTAGTTGTGTGTCATTGAAACCACAGGCGTGGTGACACTACTGAGGGATAACGTATCAAATGAAAAAGACAAAACAGTATTTAAGGAGAAAACAACATACTTCTGCAGGATTCCTAATTCTTCTGGAGGTGTCAGTCTGGACATCACCCCCTCTGGAAGCCCACCCCAGCCACCCAGGCTTAGCTGGCCCTCCTCTGTGTGTGTTGAGGGGTGAGAACACTTGCCTGTCTCCCCGTCAATAATGGGAGGGCCCGAGGGGTCAGCCCAGTGGCGCAGTGGTTAAGTTCACACGTTCCACTTTGGTGGCCCCGGGTTCACCAGTTCCAGATCCTGGGTGCAAAACTGCGCACCACTTGTCAAGCCATGCTGTGGCAGGCATCCCACAGGTGAAGTAGAGGAAGATGGATGTTAGCTCAGGGCCAGTCTTCCTCAGGAAAATGAGGAGGATTGGTGGCAGATGTTAGCTCAGGGCTAATCTTCCTCAAAAAAAAAAGAATGGGACCCAGCCTGTCATAGGTGCTTGGTAAATAGCTGCCAAGAGAAGGAGAGCAGACAGGGGAGAAATGAGTGATGCTGGTCAGTGAGGAGAGAGCTGGGGGGATGGGCGCCTGGCCGGGAGGGGCCGGGAGCAGTGTCAGGGCCACAGGTAGGGGTAAGTGGGGATTCTGCCCGCTGGACCCGGGAGCCAGATCAGTTCAGTGATGTGGTGGAGGCAGACGCCGGGCTGCGCTGAGGCCTCAGGACGAGCTGCCTGCCGAGAGCCATTTAGGGACGAGAGTTTTAGTTTCTAAATAAAAATGGTGTCACCCCCACCCCTCACCAACTGCAAACCCAAAAAGGACTCCACAGACCAGGCAGTGCGACACCCCGACTCTGAGGATCGCATGGGTGCTGGACTCTCAGCCTCGCTTTAGCAGGGGCTGTGGTAAAAGTATCCATTCGACCCTGACGAAAACAGAAGTAGCATTTCCTAAAGCAGGATTTTGAAAGAGCTGCCCTTGTGGTTTGACATGAGCAGAGGGACTTGCTTCTCAAAGGAAGTGAAACGTGCAGTGAACAGCTGCAGACGTGAGACCCAGACGCGCCATCAGCAGCCATTGTCCTCAGCGAGAGCAGAGGCGCATGTCCCAGCAGCATCCAGATGGAGAGCGGCCTGTCTTCATGGCTCTAGGGTTTTTCCTAAAACACTTCATTTCTCATCACTTTGAGAAGCTTCTGTTTACTACCTGAGTACCCTTGGCGCAAGGCGAGCTTCCTCTCCCCACTTCCTGTGACCAAACACCAGAAAAAATTGCATGAGCCTCACGTTCTCAGGAACTCCTTGGCACGCCTCCGGAGAACACGTTCCCCAAGCTACAGCAAGGCCCCTCCTGTCCACTGCATTTCCCATTAAAGTGCATTCACTAGACCCCGGGTCAGCACTGCCCATGGGGAAGGCCATGGGAATGCCATGGAGAAGACAGGGGCTCCCTCGTCTCCCTGAGTCCTGGTCTATGGAAGTAGGTCAGCAGGCGAGCGGCTCCTAATCCTGCTGACCAGGGGTCTGGACAGCAGGGGCCGTTTTCTGGGCTGATTCAGCTCCTAGAGAGACTTGTGCTGCCCCACTCTGTGCAGGACCCGCCGGTGCCCGGTCAGCGCAGGAACTCACATGGACCGAGCCTTGCATTTACCCACAGATCTTTCTAGTGAGCAGAGGATGGGCGTCTAAATGAAAAATGGAAGGAAGTAATTTGATAAAGGCCATTTGCCTGCCGTGATGGCTTTGAACAGATGAAACCAGATGAAAGTCCCCAAATTCCACAGTTTGCTGAGCCATTCGATCCTGTAACAGAAGATGGGGAGGGAAAGCCCCTCCCCCCACGGCCAGCCTCCATCAGCAGCTGTCACTTGGCTTGGCTTGCCATCAGAGAGTGCGCCCCCCTGCCTCCATCTATAAAATCGGCTTTCTTTTCTTTAAAAAATAAGGAACGCGGTCTGGCTCCATCAGGATTTCCGGTGTGGTGGAGCTCAAGCAAGAGCTGTCACTTGACACCCCTCCCCGGAGCATCCACTGCCTGCCCACGCTCCACTCTGCTGCTGCTGTGTCTCTAGAAGAGGCCCAAGAAACCCCTCGCTGGTCTTAAAACCATTCTGGTTGAACTTGAAATGGGGACGGAAAACACGGTTTGAGGGCAAGTTCGTATTTTTCCTTTAGCTCGGTCCACTTTTTAAAAAGTTATTGTGGTAAAATACACATAACATAAAATCTACCATTTGTCCTATTTAGTACGTTCCCAGTGTCGTGCAACCATCACCACTATCTAGTTCTAGAATATTTTCATGGCCCAAAAGGAAACCCTGTACCTCTAAGCGGTCCCTCCACACCCCTACTCCTCCAGTCTGTTTTCGTTCTCTATGGATTTGCCTGTTCTGGACAGTTCATGTCAGTGGAATTATACAATATGTGGCTTTTGTGTCTGGCTTCTTTCTTTTTTTTTAAGATTTTATTTTTCCTTTTTCTCCCCAAAGCCCCCCGGTACATAGTTGTATATTTTTAGTTGTGGGTCCTTCTAGTTGTGGCATGTGGGATGCCACCTCAGCATGGCCTGATGAGCAGTGCCATATCTATGCCCAGGATCCGAACCAGTGAAATCCTGGGCTGCCGAAGCGGAGTGCGTGAACTTAACCACTCGGCCACGGGGCCGGGCCCTGGCTTCTTTCACCTAGCATGGTGTTTTCACGGTTCGTCATGTTGTGCAGGTGTGTCAGTACTTCATTCCTATGGCTGGATGCTGTTTCGTTGAATGGACGTACCACCTTTTGTTTGTCCGTTCCGCGGTTGATAGACGTTTGGGTTGTTTCCACCTTTTGCCTATCGGAAGTGCTGCTGCTGTGAACATTCCTGTACAAGCTTTGGCTTGGACACCTGTTCTCAGTTTGTCGGGTATAGATCCAGGAGGGGAATTGCTGGGCCAGGTGGTAATTCTACGTCTCACTTATTGAGGAACCAACGAACTCACTCAGCGTCGCCTTCCTTTGTGGTCTGTCGATGGCCGCGTGTGGACAGCACCCACCGGTGTTGTCCAACAAGCTCCTCAGACCAGGAGGCCCGTTCTTCTCACTGTTCTGTTAGGAACTCAACACGTCGTAGCCACTCGACCTGCTCTTCTGCCCAAACCCCACAGCCGCCCCCTGAAGACGGGCCGGGAGGCAGGGCAGGCCCACTCCGGGCTGTGCCAAGGCAAGGAGCAGGAGCACGGGCATTTCTTGTCACCCAAGGTGCCCATAAGCCTATTCCTTTGCTAAGGAGCGGCCCCCTCCTGCGGACCTCCCATTCTGCAGGCCGCCTGCTTGCTTTCCCTTTGCAATGAGCTTCATGGACTGGGCCCGCTTCTGTCCTAGGCGGATCGCCACCCATCGTGCCCAGCATCTTCCTCTTTATGAGGCTGCAGCGAGTACTAGAAGTTGACGAAGCTGCATTGCTGGGAGAGAGCAGTCTGCAGAGCGAATGGACCCAGCAAGCCCAGACGGCAGCCTGGCTAGACGCACGGGTATCGCCCAGCAGCACCCTCTGTGTGCAGGGTGTGTATGAAACCCCATGAGTTCTCTCTCCACCCTTCAGGAACTTGCATTCAGAAAGTGGAGACCAGGGGCCGGCCTGGTGGCGCAGCAGTTAAGTGCGCACGTTCTGCTTCGGCGGCCCAGGGTTCACTGGTTCGGATCCCAGGTGCGGACATGGCACCACGTGGCAAGCCATGCTGTGGCAGGCGTCCCACATATAAAGTAGAGGAAGATGGGCACGGATGTTAGCTCAGGGCCAGGCTTCCTCAGCAAAAAGAGGAGGATTGGCAGTAGTTAGCTCAGGGCTAATCTTCCTCAAAAAGAAAAAAGAAAGAAAGAAAGTGGAGACCAGTGCATGGGGCGTGGCTGCTCCATTAAACTTGCAGGATTTAATCACAGGGTTAAAATCCACCCCTAGCATGTAAGACAGTCAGGAAGGGATATTCCAACAGAAGCATTCGTGGGGAATTAGGATCTGTGCTGACGTGTGTGAAGAACATAGACGGATGCGGTAAGCGCAGCTCTCCTGAACCCTCTTTTGGAGGTTCTTAGCACTTAACTGAGACAGGAGTGATAGTCCTTCTGTAACGCAAAATAACAGCGTATGCCCCCCGCGTACAGTGCTTTTCATCTTTCAAAGTGGCCCATGGGGCCGCCCCGTGGCCGAGTGGTTAAGTTCGCACGCTCCGCTTTGGCGGCCCGGGGGTTCGCCGGTTCGGATCCTGGGCGCAGACATGGCACCACTCATCAGGCCATGCGGAGGCGGCGTCCGACATGCCACAACTAGAAGGACCCACAACTAAAATACACAACTATGTACTAGGGGCCTTTAGGGAGAAAAGGGAAAAATAAAATCTTTCAAAAAAGTGGCCCAGTGCGTCACTGACCGGACTGAAAGCACCCTGAGGGCAGGCAGCTTGCCAGGGCTCAGGGGAGGACCCGACCTGGGCTACAAACTCGTTTTCAGTACCTGACATGCAGCAAGCACTTGGTGGGTGCTTGGAGAGCAGACGGCTGGATGAAACCATTCACCCATTTGCCTTCTCTCATAAAGTGGCTGAGAACCTATGTATTACTCACATTTGATGGTCACACAGACACTCACGGAGGTTTGAGTGACTTGGACAAGGTCGTGGAGCTTGTCCAGGAGTCCAGACCCTCCAGCCCTCAGGCCCCTGCTCTTAGACTCAGGCCTCAGAGGAACCAGGAGAGATGTCACGTGGGCTTAGAAAATGCCAAGCCGAAATCCAGGGGGCAGTGTGGGCATCACCGCCGAACTCTGCCTCTTTCCTAACGCATCTCGGACTCTCCTTCAGTTGAGGATGCTGTTGGGAAGTGGGAAGGAGATATTTGCCACAGACCAGGGTCTGCGGTCAGGGAGGGGCAGGCTGCAGACAGGCGGCCGAGAGGGGCTGGAGGCAAGGCCAGTCGACACATGCTCTGCACACGGCTTCCCTGCACCCGCTCACCTGCTCTCCTGCAACCGGGCCCGTCTGCCCCACGGCCTGGGCCTGTGCTGTGGAGTGCCAGCATTGCCCGGGGGAGGAGAGGACGACCAACCAGCTATCCTACGACAG
Organism: Equus przewalskii; assembly: GCF_037783145.1. Classification (NCBI taxonomy): domain Eukaryota; kingdom Metazoa; phylum Chordata; class Mammalia; order Perissodactyla; family Equidae; genus Equus; species Equus przewalskii. The sequence goes on from NC_091840.1 coordinate 40,056,767, forward strand.
CATGCAGGGCCACCGGGGAGGGGGCTGAGCAGCCGCAGGGCTGGCACAGGAGAGGTGGGACGGGGAGAGGGAAGGGGGCCGGGAGCGCATCTGCATCCACCGCATCCACGTCCTCTGCTTTCCTTCTCGCCAGTCACTCGAGAGAACCTCCCTTTCAGCAGAGCGGTAGCCTCAGGTGGGGCACGGGCCAGCCTCAGTGTGAGTGGTAGTTCCTTGTGTGTTCTCTGCTTTGGTCTCCCAGAGCATGGTTCTGCTTTCTGCTCTGCTGGAAGCTCCCTGCAGAAGGGGACTGTCCCTCGTCGGCCCCTCTTGCTCCTGCGACTTCCTCCCCAGCCGGTACTGACTGCACAGCGCTCACTGCCTAAGACACAGGGAGAAGAGCAGAGACGCTTTCCACCTAGCCCAGCCTGGGGAGAGGGATCTGGAGCACGGGCCTCTGCTGCCTTCCAGCCTGCATCCCCGCCCCCACCGGAGGGCCCATTTGCAAGGAGAAGCCCTGCCCTTGTTACCCTGTTACCCGCTCTGTAACAGGCGCTCGCTGTCCACCCTAACCGCGCACCAAGACCACAGAGCAGATACTGGAGATACCAAGAGCCCAGAGGAGGGAGGAACGGGGAGCAGCTCTCTGCCGACACCAAACTCGGACCTGGGAGGGGGGGTCTCAAGTCAGAAGGACCCTCCTGAGAGTAGCATGTCCCGACTGTGTGAACATGAGAACGTGGGGGTGGGGCTGGCGGTGCCCATTCCCTCTCTTGGTCTTTCCCAACTGAAGGAATGTGGCTCTTTTCAAGCCCTTTCCCTAAGATTTTGAGTCCACAGGTGACTCTGGACCCTGCCGTGCACACACTTCTGTGCCAGGCTCCCTGGGGAGCAGGAAGTGGGAGGCAGAGCCTGTCCCCAGTAGTGCACCAAGGGAAAGACACATGCCACCAGGAGGCGAGGCAAGGTGAGGCCTCTGCCCGGGTCTGAAGGGGGACACCCCCGGGGAGGCTTCCAGAGGACACAAGTCCAGCCCTGAGGGGCCAGAGGCGGTGCCAGGTTGACCGAGGGAGGCAGGGAGGCTGCCCCAGCTCAGGAACCTGCAGGGGAAGGCGCAGCCTCCGGCCAGCAGGCCACCGGGTCCTGGAGGTGGCTCCAGCGCAGGCTGGGCTGCAGCGCTGGGCTCTGTGGCCCGGGGCGGCACGAGGGCCAGGACGAGGGTCACAGGGCCGCGCATCTGCCCCGCACAGCAGCCGGGCTCCCACCGGCGTGGAGAAGTGCCTGAGTCACTGCCTCTGACAGGCTCTGCTATTTTTGTGTCCAAGTCTGGTTAAAAATAGCTGTCTAAGCCAAGGCTTTAGCTGCAGCTGACAAGACGTTAAGTATTAGCTACCTAATGCCCACAGTGGTGACCGTGGGTCTCTTCCTGTGTCCATTTGCTGCCTCCACGACATGTTTAATGAGAAGCAGGTAGGAAATGGCCATGAGAAGAGCCCCTAAGAAACCGCAAATTCCTTCCCAAACCGTGGGACCCACTGAAGGGCAGGCGCACTGGGCGGCGTGGGGACATGCGCCTGGACCGGGTGCTGGAGCAAAGCTGTGTCCTGGGCACACTGAGGCCATGACTGATGTGTTCACACTGAGGCTGTCACTGATGTGTTCACACTGAGGCTGTCACTGATGTGTTCACACTGAGATCATGACTGATGTGTTCACTCTGAGGTCATGACTGATGTGTTCACACTGACGCTGTCACTGATGTGTTCACACTGAGGCCATGACTGATGTGTTCACACTGAGGCTGTCACTAATGTGTTCACACTGAGATCATGACTAATGTGTTCACACTGAGGTCATGACTGATGTGTTCACACTGAGGCCCTGAGTGATGTGTTCACAGTACCCTTAGGCCCTGACTGGTGTGTTCACACTGAGGCCCTGACTGATGTGTTCACTCTGAGGTCATGACTGATGTGTTCACACTGAGGCCCTGAGTGATGTGTTCACGGTACCCTTAGGCCCTGACTGGTGTGTTCACACTGAGGCCCTGACCGATGTGTTCACGCTGAGGCTGTGAGGGTGGCTGCTGTTGGCCCCTCCTGCAGCACCCGCTTTTGGGTGCTGTCTGGCGGCCAGGGTGGGCTGCCTCAGTGCCATACTGGAGAGAAAGGTGTCTGAGCGATGGTGCCTCTTGGGCAAGCCGGTGCCTGGGAAGCCCTCACACTCCCCTGGCCCACGGAGCCTGGCTGGCCAGGCAGAAGCACAGGGGTGCCGGCCTCAGTCTGGCCTCCCCCTGTGCTGTGGACACATGGCACTCGCTGCTCAACACCAAAAGCCGCATCAGTCCAGGGGGCCCAGCAACACCCCAGACGCCGCCCTGAGAGAGAAGGTGTCCCCGGGGCCACAGAGCAGAGCCAGCCCATGCTGACTGGAGGCCCCAGGCTGGCCGGCCCTTCTCCTCTCCCCTCTCCCCTCCCAGCGCGGGGAGAGAGCTGACGAGACCCAGGCCCAGGGGCAGCGTGGGACCCTGCCAGCCTGTGTGAGCAGCCGTGAGGTGCCCGCCCTTCGACAGGTTTCTCAGCTCTTAAAATAAGAAGCATCTGAAGTGTATTCGGTGCTGCATGAGGACCTGGAGGACAGGATCTGCTCCTACTCAGCAAGTGCACAGCCTCTCCACCCCCGCCACGCCAGGCTCCTTGGGGCCGACACCACCTGGAACGTGGAGCCCTGGCCGAGCCCCATGGGCCAGCGGGAGACACGTGACTCCGGATGGGCCATGCGCTCTGACTGCACAGGGCTCCCAGCGGATATCTAAGGCCCAAGTGACTCTGTCCCCGGCCTCAGGCCAGACACTTGTGGCATCTCCCTCCTCTGGCCCAGCTCAACACGCCGGGTTCTCTGGAGCCAGCAGCGGGCCCAGGGCCAGAACTTCAGCCCCTCTGTTCCGATGGCTTTGGCTCGAGGCTGCAGCCCAGTGCCAGTCCTTCCTGTCCTCGCCCTCTCTTGGGGCTCCTCAGGTCCCCTCTGAGCCTCCAGTGCCCATGTCCCCTGGGCACCTGTGAGGCAGGAGCTTGGCAAACGGTGGGCCCTGGGGGTTGCCAGGGAAACGCACCCTACTCTGGCTGCCTGCTAACTGCCTATCTGGTCTTTTTCTTTTCGGTTCTTCCAGTGAGAAGCGCCACCTTCAAGTCAACGTCACCAACCCCGTGCAGTGCAGCCTGCACGGGAAGAAGTGCACCGTCTCCGTGGAGACGCGGCTCAACCAGCCAGAGCCCGACTTCACCAAGAGCCGCTCGGGCTTCACCCTCAGCGTGCCCGGGAACTGAGCGCGCCCAGAGGCCTCACCAGGGAGCGGGGGGCTGCGGGGCCTGGAGCGCCGTGGGCCTGGGGCGGCCGCCTGCCACCCAGCATCCCAGGTGCCCGTCTCCTTGCCGAAGCCCTGCTACTGCCCGCTAGAAACGAGCGCGCAAGGCCCGAGCTTGGGAGGAGCCTCTCCTGCCTTCTCTAAGGCCCCTCCCCTGAAGTTTCCTTCCTCGCTTTCTGCCTTTGATCTACATCTTCCTCTGTCCCGACTTTCCATGGTCCCCATTCAACAAACCAAAGACCCCAGTGCCCTGCCCCAGACCCTGGGCTGACATCCAGACCACATCTCACCTCAGAGGCAACTGGATGGTGCCTCAGTCAGTGAGGGCCTCCCTCCACTGGCCAGGGCAAGTCAAGTGCCTTGACCCGGTGACCAGCCGCTGACCCTGCGAGGGGGCGGGGGAAGCCCAGGACAGTTTCCCCCAACCAAAGACGGGCTCCCCCGGGGGGTTGTGGCACATGTGGTGGAGATGAGCTGGGGATGTAGCTCTTCTGTCTCTGAGAGCCCAGCCTGCCACCCCCTCCCCCAGGGTGACTGTAGTGCTCCTTGGTCCCAGCAGCTGGCCAAAGCCACCAAGCAAGCAGGTTCCCCTGTGGGGCCAGCCCCTCAGCCCAGGCACCAGTGGCTGGCAGAGTGGCCCCGCCCAGCTGGCCGTCCGTCCCGCCCGGAGCCTGCCCCGGGCCTCCTGTCTGCCCTCCAGGAGAGAGCGGGCGGGACACTCCAGGGCTCATCTGACGTCCCCCGCCACCCATGACTTTGTCATTTGCAGGGTTGCTAATCCTATATCGTGGCTGCTGTGCCCACACTCGTGTCAGGAACACTAATAAGGAAATGGAGTCACATGGCCGAGGGGAGCCCTCAGGCGGCCAGACGTCTCCCCTTCTCACACCTCTGTCTCCTGCTCATCTGGAGAACCAGGACTGGGGCGGGAGGGTGGGAGCACACAGCAACTCTGGGAAGGGGGGCGAGCGACAACCGAGCGTGGGGTCCTGGCACTGCAGGCCAGGCCAGGATGCCCACCCCTGCCCTGCACAGCCCCCCCACAGCTGGGGCCCCAGCCACCAGGCACCCAGACCTCCTGCCCGGAGAAGCCACCATCTTGCCCGTCTCCGCCCAGCAGAAAGCCCACGTGCTTCAGATGCCTTCCTGAGCCCACCCTCCCCGGCCTCTGCTCAGGAGGGCGCCACAAACTCCGGGAGCCCGGGCCTCCCAGCCCAGGAGCCTTAAAGGGAGGAGAGACTCTGGGCACCCCGTGTGGGGAGGGGCCCAGGGTGAGCCCGCGCCTCAGGAGGAGCTGACCTCGTCCTCACTTTCTGCCCCAGACACTGCCCCTCCGCCCGCCCGCCTCCTCCCCCCAGGCTCCTGTCCTGCCACCCTGACCCCGCAAAACACACCATGTGCCCAAGTGCAGCCTCCTGTGCCTTGCCTGGTGTCTGACATGGTCCCCCGGCTCTCCCCCGGGTGGTCCCGGCAGCCTGGTCCCACCTGCACCCCCCTCCCCTGCTTCCTAGGGCTCGCAAACATTTGCACTGTGTGCAGCCTGCAACCAGGAATCCTACTGGCACCCTGTCCTTGGAAACCCATTCGCATTCTCCAAGCCTGGTCAGCTGCCTGCGCAGCTCAGAGGTGCCACCAGCCCAGTTAGCAGTGCTCAGAGATTTGCCCATCACCTTGACACTGGCTGAACCATCTTAACTGGAACATCGCCTCTCCCTTCCACTTATTATTTCCCCAAACTTGTTGCCTTACACTAGATACATGCAAATGTACGTTTTAAACACACCAAAATGGAACATGCCAAATGAGTGCCTTTCCGAGGCTGGCAGGGGCTGGGAGCGGGAGTCTGCCCTCCCTCCTCGTGTTGCCTGCGGCCCCTCAGCCCAGGGCCAGGCCTCCCGGCTGAGGGCCAGGGGACGCTGGCTGTCCACAGCACTTTTTCATGATGTCCTGAAAGAAGTCACAGTGTGTGGAACTGAAGGAGGATCAGGAATTTAGGGTGTAATCACGGTAATGCTTCCGGGGTGCCAAGGGGAAAGAAAGCAGGAGGACACAGTGATCGGATGCAATGAAGTGTTTCTCTTGATTTAATTAAATGCAGTTTTATGGTTTGGTGCGTATATTCCTATTTTCCATTAAATTAACTTTATTTCTAAAGCATATTTTGATTTACCATCAAGAGCAATAAAGCATTAAATCTTATTTTTAAAGGTGTTCTGCTTACCTGTAATTGAAAACTATACCCATAATTGTGAAATTTTAGCTTGTGTAAAATCAAGCGTTATCCCAGAGGATGGAAGAAAGCATTAGTCACAAATAAGGTAAAAGGGAAGATAATTTCTCTGAGGTTTTTGAACTGAAATATTAACTAGGGAGCGAGAAGAGAGCTAGGGGGTGGGCGGAGGCAGTGGAGTGAAATTCCAATGTTTTCTCCCCCCACGTTGAGGCCTGTGCGATGGACTCGAAGCCCAGTGCCTTCATGTTTACTGAAATCAAAGCACATTGATGTCAAAGGCTCACATTCCTACGGCTGCAGCTGGGGCAGGGTCTGCATGAAGGGGGGACCAGTCAGCCTCTCCCCATGTTGGCTGGGGGGGACAGTGGGAGTGGCAGGAGAATGAGCTAGCGAGCAATCGACCTCACGGTGGGATGGGGGGCTGCAGGCAGGCAAGGCAAGGCCAGGCCTTGTGAGATGATCAGGCACTCCCAGCACCCAAGGGCCTTGCGGCCACAGGATGCTGCCGGGTCACTGGTCATTGGCAGAAAAGAGCTTCTGTGACTCAGACCAAGGGAGATGCCCTGAGGAGAGCGAGCGGCCCTGATCCCAAGGCTGGCGGCTCCCACAGTGCATCCTGAGCAGAAATGCCTTCCCAGTGTCCAGGGGGCAGCTCCAGAATGTGGGGCACAAGCCGGGGGAGGATGGAGTCCACACTGCCCTAGTCCCTGAGGCTTAGGCTGCTAGCGTGAGTGGGCACAGACCACTGGCAACACAGCCGGTAGGGGGCCCCACCCTGGCCACAATTATGGGCTGGGGTAGCTGCTGCTCTGGAAGCCCCAGGGCTGGATTTCTCTCTTGGAAAACTGCTCAAACTGGCAGGGTTAGGCCACGTGGACACCAGTCCACTCCTGCTGGCCTAGGAGCCTCTGGGCAGCAAGCACTGAGCAGAGCCAGGGCCAGGACGCATGGGGGCAGCAGCCTTGGAGCCAAGCTCCACAAACAGTCTAAGGCCTGGTGCCGCCTGGCAGGCGGTCTCAGTCACCCAGCTCTGCCAAGCTAGGGGAGCCTTTGGGGAGCAGCCCCTGCCCCCGCCCAGCAGCTAAACCAGAGTGGACTTAACCTGCGCTTCCCTCCTAATCACCTTAGCATTCACACACGCGCTCGTTCAGCCCTCTCCCCTAACCCTGCCCTCCTCCCTGCTCCTCTCCCCTCCCCCATTACACAAATCCAATTATGTTCCGAGTGCAGGAATCATTTACAAAAGGGGCCCCCAGCCTGCTCATGAATGACGTGCCCACAAAAGAGGTCTATGTAATGGATGATCAGTGCATTTTATTTAATCAGCACAGTACAAAAATAAATAAAAATAAGGGAAGGGGAATTAAATTACAGCCAAACTGAGCTTCATGACCTTGTCAGATTATAAACCACACATACTTACAAACACACTACATACATACAAAATGAGACAAATATAAATTAATATTAACAATACCCACAGTTTGGTCAAAGAATAGCTACAGAAGAAATTGCACTAAAAAACCAACATACATCGCACGTGTGTAATTAGCAGTTTCAAATATACAGCTATGAATAATTCCGAGTGAAAAAAATGGCACATTTTCTTTTCATTGCAAGTTTAACAACTGTTGGAACAAAACTAAATTCTAATAACTGCATGGAAAGAATATATCAACCCTTCAGGTTTACAAGAAAGAGAGAAAAACCAAATCCTGAACTATTATTCCTGTGACTTGTTCTGTGCACGGGTGTAATTTTCACAGCCATCTGTTCTAAGATTATTTTTCTTAAGACACAAAATGCTCCTGGTTTGCATGCACAATATCACTGTAAAAGCAACAATTAAAGAATAAAGGGGTTTTTTTTTTGTAGGTTAGTTTTTTTTCATTTTTTTATTGTTGCTCTAAAAGTAGTCTTCATAGCAGCATGTCAAATGGGTTCATTGCTTGCACACTCAAGTATCTGAGTTCCTTTACACAATACTGATGACCAGTGCAAGGGGAGGGAGGAGCACACGACAGGCTTCACATTGATGGAACTAGAGAGTTATTTTCTTAGTCCCCAACCATTCCTGAAATTTGCACCTCCTCCAAGAAATAAAAAAATAAATATGGAGAAAGAGAAGGAAACACACAGAACTGGAATCCTGTGGATGAGACTCAGCTGCACAGCTTCAGGCCAAGTTCAGGCAGGCGAGCGAGTGACTAAGACACGCGCCCCTCCTCCTGAGACTCAGCACCTGAACCTCCCTCTTCCATGCCGCCAGGGCCCGCCGCCCCCACGGGCCTCCTACCTCAGGTCACACGTGGCAGCAGGATCTGAACAGACAGGCTGTGTGACAGCTCCCGCAGAGAAGAGCGCTGCGGGGAAGTCTGTGCCAGCAGCCGCAGGTTCCTTCCAGCTCCGCATCAGATTATCCGGCAGTCCCGGGAATGGCTCAGCATGGGCCTCGAGGCACAGCTGGGGCGAGTGCTCCCCGGCACAGGCAGGCCCTCTTCCTCATATCTGGGAATACCACAGGCTGGCAGGCTCTGCTCCAGGCCTCATAAACCGGGACCTCAATTTCACAGCTTTCTCTTTTTTATGTGAATTTCAGTAGTGCTTGTGCTGAAATCGGCAGCCACCTGGACCCTAACCCTATGTAAAACTACCCTCTGTCCCCCCTGCCCCCCCAATTCCAGCACTCCCAGGGGGATTGGGACTAGAAGAGAGAATTCTCTGTAGCATCTTCACATTGGTCTTTGTTCCCCAAAGCCGGAGTGATGGGCCATGGAGGAAGACTTGCTCCCTTCTCTTGATCCTCTCCCAAGTCCCAAGCCACCAATCTGGGAGAATTAGAAAGAAAATTGATTAAGTACACATCATGTGTTTTTACAGCCACTAGGGAAAAGTGGAAACCAAAACCAGCAGCTGCAAATGCTCAGTTGTGGAATCAGCAGGCTTCCAGAGCCATGAGGAGTTTGGTACTCCCAGCTTGTAATTGTCTCCAAGATGCAGCTGTCTCACTGGGCCTTGCAGGGCAAGGCTTCATCTTCAGAAGAAACTGAACTGTTTGGAAACAGCTTTGAATGAACAGGGCTGGGGGCAGGGGAACATCATTACCACATCACCCTGATCCCTGACATCACCCCCTAGCTCTGCAGGACATGTCATGTGCACCAGCAAGAGGCCTTAGCCCTTTGGTGGGCACCGGCTGGGTCTCAGGCATGGCACCCCCACCTGCCCAGAAGGCAGGCTGTTGAGAATGGGCACCCGCAGCTGTCCTGGCCTTTGCCACAGGGTGAGTAAGCTGCATTAGTCAAATGACAATTCACCCAGGAAAGGAGTTGTCCCCAGCTTCTCCCCACCCCTTTAGCTGGGACCCCAAATGAAAGAACTTAATGAGTCAAACCAGCTCATTAACCAACACTACCAACAGGGCTAGGAGCAGGGGACAAGAGGGCCGGGCCGGGCCGGGGGGCAAGTTCCATGTCTCCACTAAAGGAAAGCCCTTCTCCCTAAAAAAGAAAAAAGAGCAAACCAGGGTCGCGCGTGGTCAAACGGCAGGACACAATCTTTGCACCAGGCCGGCTTCTCCTCCATTGAAGAGGTTGTCCCAGGGCGGTGGGCATCCCGCCTCACAAGCCCACGCGGCTCAGTCAGGGTGGCTGGCTCCAGGGGCCTCTGGGAGAACGGACGACCCAAAATAGGAACCAGAAAAGGGCCTCCAACCAGAAATGCCAATTCCTCCCTGGGCTAACTGGCCGGAGACCCCTCTCCAGCTCCCACGCAGGAAGCAGCCGACAGCCTCACCTGCCCTGGTCCAGCAAGGGCACAGGTAGCAGAAGCAGGTCAGTCCTTTGAACTCCCCAGAGTGAGAGGTCAGGAGCCTGGGTGGCTCTGAATACATCTTCTTGGTTTTGCACAAGGTTCGGGAGTTCAAAAGCGCCCAGAGTTCTTGGCAGGGCTGAAGAAAACCCCAAGGAGAGAAGGTGGGAAGGGCGAGGCCCTTGGTGGCTTTGCTAGACACATACTGTACACGAAATCTGATTTGTTTAATAATAAATTTTTAAAAATGGATTAAATCCTTGAGCCATGATGCGGGCTATAGGGCTCACCGATCGAGTCCTAGAAGGAGCCGCTTCTTGTCCTCCTGGCCACTCTCGTTCTTCAGGTCGGAGAACACCTGTGTGAAGTAGTGTGGGTCGGCATTGATCTGCAGCATCTTGGAGCTCATGAGGTTGATGACGGAGAGGCAGCGGTCCCAAAAGGCCTCCTTGCAGCTCTCCACCAGGAAGGGCTTGAGCGGGTAGGAGATCTCGTTGCCCATGTAGGAGTAGGAGAGGTACAGGCAGGTCAGCAGGACAGCCTGGAGCTCGTGGTCGGAGCCCACCTCAGAGGAGATGACATCCCTGCAGAGCATGTAGAGGAAGACCACGTTGGCCGGCGTGATGAAGCCCTGGTCCTGCCAGCCCTGCAGAAGCAGCGAGCGGTCCACGCTGCGCAGCCAGAGCACAGGGTCCGTGGGGGAGAGGTGCTTCAGGCGGTAGCACCGGCGGCAGAGAAACTCGCCCAGACAGCGCAGCAGCTCGCTGGTGGACGCCTGGACGATGACCCGTTTGGGCGTCCCTGCGGAGGTGACAGCAGGGTGCGGGGCCTTCTTGACGGAAGAAGAGACCCCGGTCTGGGAGCCCGAGAGCTGGCTGGCAGGGGGTGCGGGCGGCTGGGCCGGTGGGGGCTGGGCGAACGTGGACAGGTTGGCGCACGACAGCGACTTCTTCAGGTTCTCATTGTTGAGGTGCGTGATGTTGCTCTGGTAGCTGCTGTTGGGCTGCACCTTCTTGGAGTTCTTCTTCTTGGCCGACACGGCCACGATCCTCTTCCAAGGCAGCACGGAGATGAGGGAGTGTCGCTTCAGGTTCTTGTCCTTGGCGTTCTTGCTGTTCTGCACGGCCGTGTAGTGGCCCACCGTGGCCGCGCCATCCTCAAAGAGCGTGGCCTTCCGGTAGCTGGGGGACAGGGACAGCACCGTGCCCATGGTGCCGCTGCGCGCCGGGCGGGGGCCCGCGCCCCTGCGCGCCCAGCCCGGCGGCCGGAGGGAGGACGCGGCTCAGCGAGCCCGCGGCGGCCCCGGGGAGGAGGCGGGGGCGCTCCCGAGGGCGCGTGCTGCCCCTTCGGATCTGTGTGGAAAACAAGATGGTTCTCAGCACCAAGCGGGGCTCGCGCCGCGCTCCTCCGCCCGGGCCTCGGCGGCCCTCGCCGCCTTGGACCCGGCCCCGGCCCGGGCCTTCCCCGGGCTCTGCGGCCCCGCCCGCGCCCCCGCGCCGCAGCCCGGCCGCCCGCACTGCAACACCCCCGCCCGCCGCCGCCGCTGCGGTCCGGATGGCCGCGGGAGGGCCCCCGCCTCAGCCCCGCGCGGCCCCGGCCCCGGCTCCCCGCGCGGCGGCGGCTTTGGGGCGCCGGCTTACCGGGCAGGCGGCGGCTGCTGCGCTCCGCGCCCTCCGCAATGCGCGCCGCGGCTCGGCGGCGCTCGGCGGGGCTCGGCGGGGCTCGCGCGCGGCGGCGGCGGCGGCGGCGGCTCCGGAGCTTCTGTCCAAGGTTCTGCAGGCGCCGCGGCCCCGCCCCCCGCCCGGCCGCCTTCGCCGCCGCCGCGCTCCCGCTCCCGCTCCCGCCCCGGCGCGCACCTCAGCGGCCTCCCTCTCCGGGGCGCGCGCGCGGTCCCGCGCCGGCGCGGGCGGGCCTGGTCCCGCCGGGGAGCCGGGGCCGCTGCCGTCCTCAGCACGAGCGTCGCGCGGTGCGGGCAGGGACGCGGCCGCGAGCCCGAGGCGCCTCTACTCGCCGCGCCCCATCCAGGAGCGGGACTCGCGGCGGCGGCGGGTACTCGCGGCGCCGGCCCCGCCCCGCCGCCCGGGGCCGCACCCACGCACTGCTCGCCGCCCGCTCTGCGCCGCCGCGCCAGCAGCAGCCCGGCCGCGTGAGAGCCCCGGGCGCCCGGCGCCGCCGAGTTCGGACGAGTAGGGAGCGCCGGGGCGGGGCGGGGCCGAGGGCCGACCCCGCCCGCCGCCCCGCCCAGACACGTGCTGCCTTTGTTCCCGCCGCGGCGCCCACGGCGGCCGGCCGCGGGGGCGCTCTCGGTCGCGTCCCAGCCCTGGCGATGCGCGGCTCGCCCGAGCTCCGCGAGAAGCCATCCACGGAGGCCAGGCCCCGAGCTGCCTCCTTCCATTTAACATCCTTGTCCTCCGGGAAAGAAGCTAGGGAGCTCGGGGAGGAAGGCGGGGAGAGGCGAAGCCTTTGCTGAGGCGGCCTGAGTGCCACGCGCATCCCGAGCCGACTGTCCCATCGGTTTTAGTGCCTTCCCCTCTGGGACCTCCATTCCCCCATCCCAGGGAAATGCCCATGGCCCGGCTCGGTGTCAGAAATCCAGGCCAGAGAGGCATAGCCAATTCTGGGCCGTCGCACAAACAGCGACTGGATTTCCCACACCACACCTGGGACAAGGTCCTGAGGACCCTGGCTCGGTGGCTACCCCAGGGATGAGCCAATACTGAGCCCATCAACAACGTGACCTCGAAAATTTCCACTCGCCCGCTTATCTGTTATAGTTAAACTGAAGCAACTGCTTGTCCAACCAGCCTCTGATCGCTAATTTAAATGTTTTTCATGCCACACGGATAATTTGAAGACGTGTTGTTAGTAAAATTCTGGTTCTAGTAACTGTTCTCAGACAAGAATCTAGATCCTTCACAAAGGCCATTTTTCATTTGTTATTCTTTTAGTTTGGTTCTGGAGACTGATTCAGATTTGACCACAAAGCTGGGAAACAGGAGACTCAAACCCTATCTTAATCCAAATTATCACCTCTGGACCTAGTGACGAGGAAGTGGGAATCCAGAGAAGAGTGGAGTGCCAATCCGGACTCCAGACCACAGCATCACACTAGGCTGTCAATCTGTGCCAGCTCTGCCTCCTGCCCTAAACAAACAGAAAGAGAAATCTGGCATCATTCAGAACAATGCTACTATCGTCAGAAAGTACTAGAATTTGCTTATGTACTACCCAGAGATTTCTCCATCAAGAGCGGCAGTTGAAAGCTTTAGGGACCTTGGTGACCATACAGTAGAACACGCATTGCTCTGCACGAGGGCTGCTGCTTCCACAGCCCTTCAGAAACATCCACAGCAGCTGTCATCTTAATTTAGATGATGAAGGCAGACTCCCCTCTCGGAATGTTCCTCAGTGGACAACCCCTACCTGCTGTTCAAACAGAGCTGTCCTCAACCCCACTTCTTTATAGTAAGAAGCTCTGAGACGTAATCTCCTCCACGTCCCCTGGACCAATGACTCTCTTCCTCTCTAAGGCAGAGCTGAACCCCAGCCGTTTTTCCTCCAGCCCCTAGGGGAAAGACCCAGCTCTTGAGGTGGCCCATGTCCACCTTGCATTTTCTCAAGGTCCCCTTCAGATTCTAGTGTCGAGCAAAGGTTAAATACTTTCCATTTCCCAAAATATGCCTAGATTTCTAAGCCTGTAATCCACCCTTACAACTATCTGGACCCACCCTGTTACCTGTGCCTATGAATTTCAATTCTAGCTAATTCCAGTCCATGGTGGATAGCACCAAGCTCTACTTCACCCCAGCCCATTTCCCAGGCCAAAGAAGCATGTTTGCCTGGGCCTTTTCCAGCCTGGCAGCACTCAGGTGTCCTCTCCTGCCTTCGCCCAGCCAGCCTTCCCCTTGCACCTTCAAAAAGAGCTCTTGGCAAAACTACCCTAACCTCCTCACACTTGTCAAAAGCAGAGTCATGTTTGCAGCAGAGCGTGAATAGGACAGTGCTGCCAGGCCACTGCTGTTGTGACTGAGGGAAGGGCTTGTCCTGAACCCCTATCTACCCATGCTGTGCCTGTTTCAACCCACCACTACCACCCTCAAGCTCTCATCACTGCTCCAACTGCAAAGCAAAGAAGGGGCAATAAATAATCTGCCAGAAATGGCAGAATCAAGGACCCAGAAGGCAGACCCAGCTGAATGATGCAGAGCTGTTTTCTTCCCAGTCTTCATCAGAGAATTGCAGGGAGGCCCTCTAAATCCCACCCCCATCAATCAGCCTATTTATCTTATCTTGAGCTTCGGAAGAGCCAGCCTGCTTGTTATCTGTGCCGCTGGGCCGGGATGCCCATGTATCATCGGAGAGTCCCCGTCCTCTGCATGCCTGCCTTCCCATTCCACCCCAAGGAAGGGAGGCCAAGGCCCCAGCCAGTAGCTTCCAGACAGTGTTCCAAATAAAGCAGGGCCGAGCCCTGGCTCCTGAGGAAGTCATGCTTTGTTCTTTCAGGGATCACAGAGCAACATCTAGTGGCCCTTCTGGGCAGCACAGATTACATAACTCCAGCACACAGCAGGCCTCCACAGCCAAGTGCCTCAGCCTCTGCTCCCAACACCACATTAACACACAACAAAGCCCTGGAACCATAAAGGCTGGTCCCTTCCTCCCCCAGATGAGGAAGCCAGGCCCATGGGCTCCCCGACCCTCTCAGCCACCTAGACTCAAGATTATTTGAGGCCCGGGAGGAGCAGCAGTCAGTCCTGAAGGTCTAGAGCAGCACTGTCCAAAAAAACAAATGTGAGCCACGAATGCAAGCCACGTAGGTAATTTAATATTTTCTAGTAGCCACATTAAAAAATAGGTGAATTTTAATAATATATTTTATTTAACCCAATAATGCTCAAAATATTTCAACATATATATATAAAAGTTGAGCTATTTTACATTCTTTTCATACTAAGTCTTCAAAGTCTGCTTTGTGTTTACATTTGCAGTGCGTCAGTTCAAACTAGCCACATTTCAAGGGCTCAACAGCCATGTGTGGCTAGTGGCTACACAGTGGACAGCACAGGGCTGAAGGAAGTCGTCAGACCTGCAAAGGGAGCAGAGGAATGAGCTGCTGCCCGGCTGAGCTCCTCGGGCCTGCCCTGGGCTTGGAAAACCCCTCCCCTCTGCCCTCGCTCTGGATCCCTTTGGAACATTTTTTAAAGTTCTTCATTAAAGCAAAACTCTTCCCACAAGTAAAAGTGTACACAGAGACACGACACTAAAACAGACAATAGCAAGAGTTGCTCAGACTGAAGTGGAGCTGGTGGCTAGAGCTCACCTCTCCCTCCCAGTGGCCCCAGAGCCCCTCAGAAGAGCTCAGACCTCAGGGTCTGAGGGCTAGTATGAAAATAACTGCTTTTGAAGATTCCAAATGGAAACTAAACCACAATGAATGTCAGGACTCTCCAGGCACTTGCATTTCCATGATTTCATATAACCCTCACACCACAATTGCCTATCAAGGAAGCGCCATCCTCAACGTGTAGATGAGGAAATAGGCTGATATTACAACCCAAACCCCATGTCCTCCCTGGACCACGTTCCTTGGAAAAACAAATACTTGAACACCATTTCCCATTTCAGACCTCACAGACCAACCTTCTCCAAAACCCTCTCCTTTAGCCCAGATCTAAAAGTCTCCCACGAAGCAAATGAGATAACAGAGCTTTGGCCAGTCTAGAGGGCTACACAGAGCTGTCTGGAGTTGATGAGAAGCCCTCCAGCACTCAAGAAAGGACACTTTTTGAAAAAAAAATTGTTTTTATTGGAACTCATCTGAACATCAGATATACCTGGTGTTGGTTAGCAAGAACCGTTTGTACATTTGATATTGATGGCGCCAAAACAAAACAGTGACTGGACATGATGGGGAGAGATGTTGAGAACAAAAACTTGATTTTGGAGAGGAAAATAAAAGCCAGTCAGATTCAGTGAAGATGCAAAACCTGGTACAACAAAATCCTTTTACAAAATATAAATTTATTACGAAAACTTGGAAGGATAATCTGAGAAAGGGAAAGAAAGACAAAAGGAGGCCAGCAGGAAGGAGGCAGGAGGAGTGGGAGAGGAAAAGAGAGAAAACAAAGAGGAGATGAGAAGAAAATATAGCTGAGCACAACAGAGGTGCAGAAGCTTACCTGCCCAAATGGCATTAAAGCCTTGCTATGAAATCTCATCATAAAACAAAGCATGCTGAAATACAGTGCTCTTCCTCCCATCCGTTCAGTTTCTAAGAGGTAAATAAAGAAGCTCCCTGGGAGGGGGACATGAGGTTGCTTGAAAACCCAACAAAAATTTAAAAAAAAAAACCACCCCACAGTCTCATTTGCGATGTTCACTGTTTAAAAAAGGAATAAATCCATCTGACAGCAGGAAAGGAGGAGTGGGACAGGGAGAGAAGCTGATGGATTTCAGACAGCCTGATTCCCCTGGAGGGGGGAAGGAGGAAGGAAGAGACATGTGATGGTCTCCTGGTTTAGAGAAGGGAGAGAGAAAAGAGCAGAGGAGAGGGGCAATTAAAACACTGACGTCTAATCTAGTGTACTGTGTTAAAAAGAGCCACATGCACAGCAGGCCCCCTGAGGGCCCACACTGCTCCCCATGTGGCCGTGGTGGACACGAGCTCCTGGCCTCATCCCCATTCCTTCACAGGTCGGAGTGGAGCCATGCAGGTGCTGCTGCTGCTGCTGTGGCGGCGGCGGCGGGCCCTCCGGCCAGTCTGCTGGAGCCATTGGTTGGGAGAAAGGCAGGTGGACAGGCCATATAGCAGGGGAAAGAACACCGAAACGCCTCATTTCAAATAAAAAAGAAAATAGCAGTCTATACACAGTTGTTTGTTTTGGTTCAGTACAAACAGAATAAAAAGTCGTTGCTTTGATGGTCAGGCAAACACCCAATTCTGAAGAGGAGGAGAGGTGACGCCCAGCAGGTGAATTAGGAGCCCCAGTGGTGGGCAGAGCGCCTGGCTTTGCAGCCCTCTCCCAGGAGGCAGAGAGCACAGCTTTAGGTAGTGTAAGCCTTTTTCCTTTTATTTAGAATAACCTTTTTTTTTTCTTTTTCTTTTTTTTTAAGCAATTTCCCCACTCCCAAGTTGGGCCAGTAAAGATTACATGAAAACTGGCACACCTATCGGCTGGAATACAGATGCACCAAATGAGGATTTAAAAACTTTCCGAGCGAAAAGTAGAACATAAACAAAAAAAGAATCTCCTAGCATTTTCCCCAAAGGTTTCACTCTCCCGCCACACACACTCTCCAAAGGACCGCTACAGATCCAACTCTGCAAGAGAAGACAGAGCAGTGTCAATCGGGGAAGCCGCCAGGCCACCAGGAGGCTTTCAGTCTCGACAGGCAGAAGACGGCGCTGCCCGGGCCCAGGTCCTGGAGCCAGCACTCACCTATGTCAGTTTCTTGGCTTTGTTGTAGAGGGAATCCACTACTTTACTCATGTTCTGAATTGTTTCCAGAGCAGCTTCATAAGTTTTATCTACTGGGGGTTCATCGAAAATAATCAAGACACCCTCCCCCTGGTCCAAGATCCCTGCAGGAAACACAAGGGCAACCCAGGTAAAGAAGGGATTAGATACAAAGCATCTGAGAAGCAGCCCGCTCCCTAGCTGCCTCGCTTTCTCCAGAAAAGAGGGGAAAACAACTCATCTCTCTGTTCCATTTGTGCCTGGTTTTTATACAGTCTCATCACAGGGTTAAGAGGGGCAAGGATCCCAGGGAAGCACCGGGTGAAACAAATGGAACAGCTTCTTTCAAGATAAAGGAGCATGATGTCTCTCAAACCATTTCATCACCACCACCAGCCCCTTCGCCTGTATAACTATTACTCACCATGAAATTTCTTGTCAAGAATCATCTGTGATAATTTCCTTTCCACGTCGGCCTAAGATCAAAGCACATGATTAAAGGGACCAGCATTCACTAGTCAGAGATCACAATGATCTGAAAGCCGTATATACAAGAGTCTTACGGCAAATGGACTGAAAACAAAACAGCAACAATGCAACTCCAGCTCTGAGCCCGCAGGCCCCAATCGGCACTGAGAAGTTTGGGAGCTTTCCAACAAGGCCCAAGGGGTGTAAAAGCCAGCCCCTCCACACGCCCCTTTCTCCATCCCTACTCCCACCACACAAGCTCAGGACTCCTTACCTTGGAGAGTTTGATGAGGCTAGATATGTGTTCGATCTAAAAGGAAAGGTAGAGAGACACCAACACTGAAAGTTTTACCTCTGCCTCTAGTATGGGGCTGGGGGTGGGGTGAGGAA
This sequence comes from Equus przewalskii, assembly GCF_037783145.1. Lineage (NCBI taxonomy): Eukaryota > Metazoa > Chordata > Mammalia > Perissodactyla > Equidae > Equus > Equus przewalskii. The sequence goes on from NC_091840.1 coordinate 40,074,468, forward strand.
TAGCTCTATCTCTTGAAATCCTGCTGGATATCTTTATCCAGACTCTCTTTGGCCGTTTTTAGGTCCTTGTGCTATGTCCATCTGCCTACCCTTCATCACTGCAGACAATAAACACACTCCTGTCCCATATACCCAAAAGAAAAACATTTACATGTGCAACGACTACAAAAGCAAGGAGGAGACTGTACTAAATATAAACAGAGGCAAGCTCACCAGCCTCTACCCCACAGCATCCCTCTCCTCGACTCTTGTTCCCTGTCAAGAAAATCCCAAGCTCTTGGTGGCCTCTTGCCCACCAGACACACCCTTTGAACTGAGTTACTATTTTCGATGGGTGTGGGAAGGGAAGGGGCTACAGTGAGGATGTCTAGCCAGAAACCCCCTCCCATGAGAAAATGGCTAGGAACCCAGAGGGGTTCTTACCTGTACTCGGGAAAAAGGTTCAATGACTCGGATCAGATTCTGTTCCAGTAAGTTATCATACAACTTGGCCAAGTGTGTGCTGATGATTGGGTCATCCCGGAGCTCTGCCCGATAATCTGTCAGGGCCTGCCAAAAGAGCCGGTCACAGAGATTGGCACCGAGAAGCACTTGAAAGTCACGCTACTCCTAGCTTCCTAAGTAAGTAGTCTGCTGGTCCTTGGAACTATATGGTTGACTGAAGTTCTGGAGGATTTGGGGAGGTTAAAGAACAGCCATGACAGAAGGCAGAAGAAGAGGAATATCAAGAACTAAAAGATGGAGCCACCCTAGACACCATCTTTCTGTCCGAAAGCCTCACGTTGACAGCTCAAACTGTGTAAGCCACAAGAGCAGCTTGTCTCGTAAGCCAAATTAACTACACAAGCAATTCTCAATATATATTCCAGAGAATAAACAGGGTCTCCATAAAAAAAAAAAAAAAAGGAATTCTGAGGTTAAATAATAGGAAATGCTGAATTCCACAGCTAGCTCTTGGTGTTTTATAAGGAATATCAGCACAGTACAGCTTTGCAGTTAACAGAAAACAAAGTACCTTTCTAATTTGTTTAGCCCCAGTGTTTCCTAAATATCTGATCACAGACCCTTTTTCCAAGGAACCCCTAAGAGAAGTCCTCCAACAAACATCCTAAACTTTGGGAAAAAATTATCTAGACTGTTTGTTTACTCGCGTATGTGACTTATTTACCTTTAGTAATGGTCTCAATATCCCGGCCTCATGTCAGCTGTTCTATAAGGTGTTAAGGGAAGCAAGCAAACCATGCCAAGTAAGAAACTAAAATTGGCAAGAAACCTCTAGAAAGATGATGAGCCTTGGAGACAGTCAGAGCCACACGGTCTAGTCTCCATCCACACTGGTTTTCTTCCTGGATCTAGGTGTGTGTTTATTAAGTTGGCCATGATACACAGACTAAGAATTTCAGAAAAGAATATATGTCTCGCCCTACTTCTTAGACAACTTTTTCTGCCTTTTCAAACCTTTGTGAACATTGAGTAAAAGGCACAGGAGGCAAGGCAAGCCTAGAACGTCACCCTGAGGAAGTGTCTTTTGGTCCGGATGCACACATCGAGACTTCTCTTTTGTCCACAGAAGAGAAACAGACCTAGCATTTGTGGAGCTGAAGGAATACCTAAGACCATGCCATGTAGAACAAACATCAGGTCTGGAGTCAAACCCTGACACATAGTAGCTGAGTGACTTCAGGCATCCTATTTGAATCCCAGTTCCCTCAACCATAAAATGCAGATAATGAGTTTCTTACTAAAAATCAAAATGAGAAAAGGATGACAGAAAGAACTTTTGGAAATTGAAAGGTCCTGTGTATAAATGAGGTATTACAATTCAACAAGTTTCATTGCACAAAAGCGTTTAACTGTTTCCTGGTTTTGATACTGTACTATAATTAAGATATCACCATTGGGGAAAATTGGGTGAATGGCACAGGAAATCACTGTACTATCTTTGCAACTTCTTGTGAAACTACAATCATTTAGAATGAAAAGTTTTTTAAAGTACTTACAGTGATGTGCTGCATAATGATGCTTCAGTCAACGAGATATATCCAACAGTGGTCCCATAAGATTAGTATCATATAGACTAGGTGTCTAGTAGGCTACACCATCTAGGTTTGTGTAAGTACACTCTAGGATGTTTGCACAACAATGAAGTCGCCGAACTACACACTTCTCTAAATATATCCCCATCATTAAGCAATGCATGACTGTAAATACCCCTCGTCCTCTACCAACCCCATATCAATCATGCTTACCTTTTCAAAATCTGCCAGTGATCTGTTCTTGCTAGCCTGAGCCACACACTTTAATGCTTCTGTCTAAGAATAAGGAGAAAAATAGTGAAAGTGATCTATTCTGTGTACTCACATCCCACCAAGCATGTCTCATAAGTAGTCTGCTATGTCCACATAACTTCTGGCTGCAGGAAGAACCTGCCCCACCACTGTTCTTCTCCAGAGGCCCGGGAAGAAAAGCTAGAATCCCAGCGTGTGCCAACCAGTTTCCCTTTGAAATCTAAAATGACTTAAAAATACTAGGAAATAGAAAGTTATTCCAAAAAATATGCCTTGATACAGCATTCTCCAAAGTTGACAAGCTAAAAAGGAAAATGGCCGTAGAAGTGATTTCCTCCCCTCTCCTGTAAGATTCCCTATCCCCCCAGACTCCTTCTTGCCCTTAGAGCTGATCATATCTGTGCTTTATCAAGACTCATTCTGCTAGGTTTGGTACACAGCACACACCAGGGTCTACTTTCATTAGGATTGAGGCATCAAAATTCCACATATTACACTGAATGTTAAAACCCCATAGTAATGAAGGGACAATCAACAGCTGAGGGCAACTTCTAACCTGGTTATAGAAAAGGCACGTAACCAAGCTATCAGGTCTCTACTCAGCAGGAAATCAACAACATTCATCTTGCTAGGAGATCAGACTGACTGCTGCTTGAAAGCTGTCATCAAGGTACAAAGGACCACAAGAAGCTCCTCTCGTGCCAGCCTACGTTCTTAAATAAGGATGGCACGTCTTATACAGCAGATTTTAAAAATGGTGCAAAGCTAATTATTAGTGTTTGTCTCCAGCATTCATCCTATAGACAGAACAGCTGTCATGAGAAAAGCCTGTAATTTACAGCCAAATAACCCAAGTTCAAAGTCTCACTCCACCATTACTAGTTACCTGACCTTGTCCTGGACATTTGACTTCTCTTAGCCTGTCTCCTCAACTCTAGCTCTAGATAGAGCAGTGAGTCTTTCACTATAGTAATAACCAGTATTCTTTTGGTTAAAACTAGAAGATGATCTGAAACTTCCGATGAAAAGCCTGTTAAGGTCACGTGTAGAGAAGGAAGAAATTATCTATTGTGGCCATTCCTCCACAGATACAGCAGGACAGCCAATGTGTCTGCTGTTTAGAGACAAGTGCATTTGAAATCTAGAAAGATTACTTTTACTTTATTAGTGATACTCAAGCAAAGTATAAAGAAGGGATGATGCAAACATCTGAGGCATCATCTTCACACAGGTCACATTCATACCTACTCAGGCACAAAAGGTACCACAAAAAGAGCTACCAACCATCAAAGGCCTCTTCTTGTACCACACCAAAACAGAGGACATGAGTGGAAAAGTACTGATAAGAGAAGCACTCAGGTGAGCCCTCAAAATCCAGTTTCTGCACCAAGCAATCCAATCTCCCTAAAGCACAACTAGAGCAGAACTCACCAGGCACCAGGCTCCAGACTCTTGGAGAATCCAAGATTTCATACTCTACACATGTTAAATTTGCAAGTCAGGCTCATGGTAGATAAATTTTTTGGTCAAAGCCAAATGCAACCAAACTCACCACAAATGCTGCAGTTCAGTTAGTCCCTCAAACCACCCGATGTCCGTAAGAACACCAAACACTGACTTTTTAGGCCAAGAATCTAACAGTATGGAAATATACTGACTGGGCTTAAGGGAAAGGAGGAGGGAAAAAAAAACAACAAAGAACAGAATGGAGACCTGAAGAACACTAGTCTCACCGACCATCATGTTTGACAACATGCTGGCCTCACAGCAAGCAGAGATCAGAACTGCAGTCAAGGTATCCCCTACCTGCCTCCCCGCATACCGAAGTGCAAGCTTCCCGCTCACCAAAGCCTGGACATCTTCTGGGCTAGAAAAAAAGACATACTTGGTCAACTGCTCCAGGATGTTATGTTGCTAAGTACAGGTTTAGGAAAATTTCTTTTTCTCAAAATTGCACTAAGAAGACTCTGCCCACAGATGTAACTGGCCCCCACCCCTAAACCCATAAGCCCCTCACATTGCAGAACCCAGGCTTTCCACACTCTGGCCAAAGTTCAGCACTAAAGAGTAGAAAAATTCCAGCATTAAAAAGAAAGTCACACTGAACCTACCAAACTAATAGACCCAACAGGCAGAATGGCCAGTGTAAGTCAAATCTCAGTAAAACGGGTCTTAGTAAAACACACTCCCTGTGTAATCTGAAGATCCAAACAGAATCCTAGTCAATATCTCATTTATCCCAAAAGAATGTGGATAAATTCTCTAGAATTCTTTATTTAAAAAAATCTGTCATACTTACACCTCTATCTCACCACCTCTTCCTTAACCCACCCCCATTCCGGGTGGCCCAGCTGGCTGGTGCTGGTCTGAAGCTATTTCCTGGCCCCCTGTACTATGCTCTGCAACTCTCCGGACAGAATAATTGCAGGATGGCACTCTAAGAGGGGCTGGAAAGGAAATTTCTAAAATCTGCCTCCCCGATTCTGAAAGACTAGCATGCAAAAGTGCCCTGACAACCTTCAATCCTCCCACCCTAACTCAACCAGCCTGAGAGGCGGCTGCTGCCGCTTCTGTAACTGGCCAAACTCTGCCCAAGCCATCTCGCCATGGCAGAAAAACTTAGTTGAAGCACTTGAGTTCTCATATCCCAAAGTTAATGTGCACCTACGTGTTGAGCATGATTTTGCACAGTAACATGTACTTCAGAGATGTGATGGCCTTGGGGCTATCGATGGAGTCATAACCCTCAAATGCCTCATAGAAATATGAGTATGCAGTTTTCCAATCCTTCTCCTCTGCTGCATGGATAATACCTGGAGATTAAAAAGAAAGGAGTAAGAACCACATGAAGTAATGGATCTACAAAAGATCAGAGCTAGGAAGGGCCTCAGAAATCTATCCCAACCTCATCTACTTATTGAAGAGGTCAGCAAAGTATAAAGGACCTGCCCTAAATCACTGTCAGCTAATGGGAAAGCTAGAATTAGAATTCAGGTGTTTGGCCTCCCAGTTCAACGTCATCTTGCCAATAAAAACTCCAAAGGAGTTAGAGACCGAACTCTAAAAACCATATAACATCTTTTCCCATGCTTCTCACCACCACTGCAGTGCTCCTCCTCCTATCTTTTGGAGCCACTAGAAAAGGCCATGTTTACCCTCCATGACCTCACCTTCACAGAACAGAAAGTTGACCCAAACATCCCTAGACTGCCGAAGGACCTGTTTTAATAACATCAACCATTTCTTTAAGGTAGCTTTTCTAAGCTTGACATTCTCATATGTAAGCAGCTTTCACAGAAGAAAGAAATTCAACCTCTTATATTCTCATTTCAGAGATTTGTCATTTATGGATGTGCTTTTGTTTAGATGCAATCAGTATGCAGATTTCACATAATGCCAAGTCCATGAACTTAACTGTTCACAGTTAAGAAGTATTTCCTAAGGCTAATACAACGTAGTTCATCAAACCAATTCTCTACTGTTTATAGACACTGGGTTGCTCCCAACAAGCCTAACTTTGACTGAACCTGCTATTACTTCCAAGCTCTGCTATTACTTGGGATAATATGAAAATTACTTCTTTCTACCTTGGGAGGCATCTAAGACCTAAGATTCTGTATATCAGCTCTAATTCTGCCTCGTCCCTTATGAATTTCTAGACTTCAGTCCCATCTATCTGTTTACCACAGGGCTCCCCCAACATTCTTCTCATCAAGGTACATGCAGCAAGTATGTGGCACTAGGGAGTAAAAGGATGAAACTGCTTACACGTGACCCCAAGGGACCAATGTTTCAGCACGCTTTTAATCCACCTGTCACATACCTGTGTGCCTGGCACCAGCTGGGAATAATCATTTATTGAGTGGTACGTGTCATACCCCAGTACTTTTACCCTACCCAAAAAGCCTCCTAACTTTGAGGCTGAAGGAATCAGATCCTTCTATTACTGTTCTTAACTATAGAGGCCTGGAGAAAACTTGCCCTTCTCTGCAGCCAAGAAGAGCTCCCTTCAAGAACACCCAACAAACTATTAAAACTGCTAAGCTAGATGAGAAAAATCCCCATTTTCCCATACCTCCCAGTCCAGAGCTAGAAGAGAACAGACCAGACCCAAAACAAGACTGGTTTAAAAACAAAATAAGGACCAAGAATTGGTATATCACTTTCCCACACACATTAGTAAACAGGGGCCACATTAGGACTATGAGCATCATGGTTGGCACATGAGGCTTATTATTTAAACAAACAAAAATATAAAACTAGACTCTCATTTGTCCAACACAAATATTAATGAGGGCCTACCACATGCCAAGTACTGATAAAGCTACTGTAGAGGAAATAAATGACTAAGGCCCTCAAGGAGCTCATAGTCTCACAATGGGAAATGGTCACCAAAACAGAAACAAGGAGATTAGCACCATAATATGTACAAAAGAATATACTTCCGATAGGGAAGTGAAAAGCAAAGAAGGCACTGAAGAGGAGATATCTGAGCTTGATCAAAAAGAATGCAAGGGAGTTTGCCAAGAAGACAAGATGAAAAGGGAAATTTCCAAGCAGAGAAGACAAAACATATAAAGGCACAGAAGCAGGAACACATGAAGTCATTTGGTGACTAGGACTGAAAACTAGAGATGACGATGGAAAGGAAGAATGCCCTCCTTTTGCATGCCATGTTAAAGTAAAATTTAGCCTGGGGATAATGGGGAACCACTGGAGAATTTTAAACAAAGGAGGTCCATGATCAGATTTGTGTTTCAGAAAAATTACTTCAGGACCAGTAAGGAAGATGGTTTGGGAAAAGAGACTAGGGACAGTAAGATAAGTAAAAGACTACCACAGTGATCTAGGCAGTGATTGTAGAGGTGGAAGAGAAAGGGCAGATTTGGAGACAGACTCAACCTGATCTGGCAACTGATTGGATAAGAGGAGTGAAGGAGAGAAAGGAGTCAAAATTACTCCAAAGACAATAGCTTTAGCAACTAAGTCAATCATGATACCATTAACTAAAATAGGAAATGTAGATAAGAATGGTTGAGGAGGGAGGAGTTAGATGATAATTTTGGTTTTAGAGGTTGAGACTGAAATACCCGTGGGACATTTAGGTATGTATATCCACTATGCAGCTGAAAATATGGATCCGGAATTTAGGAGAGAGGGAAGCTACTGGAGATCTAGATGAAAAGACCATTAGTGTGATGTGGTAGCTAAAGCCATGGGAGATTATAGCATTAGACAGGAGACAGGGAGAACCGGAAGAGAAAAGAACTAAGAAAACACTGGGAAATACCCACACTTAAGAGGCAGTCAGAAGGAAGAGGAAACAGCAAAGTGTGACTGGGGATTAGTAGTCAAGGGAAGGGAACCAAGAAGACAGTGATGTCAAAGAAGCACAGAATGTTACACAGGGTCAAAATCCTCCCCAAAAGTCAGACGTGAAAAAGGAGGTACTCACTTCTTTCAAAGAGTCGATAGAGATACCAAACTAAGGATACTCTCAACTTTTTGAAGAAACTTGAGAGAAGAGACAGCAATTCAAAAAGGAGAAAAGGGGGCCAGCCCGGTGGTGCAGCAGTTAACTGCGCACGTTCCACTTCGGCAGCCCAGGGTTCACTGGTTCGGATCCCGGGTACAGACATGGCACAACTTGGCAAGCCATGCTGTGGTAGGCATCCCACATAAAAAGTAGAGGAAGATGGGCATGGATGTTAGCTCAGGGCCAGTCTTTCTCAGCAAAAAGAGGATTGGCAGCAGATGTTAGCTCAGGGCTGATCTTCCTCAAAGATAAATAAATAAATAAATAAAAAGGAGAAAAGTGGGCAAGCCCTGTGGCCGAGTGGTTAAAGTTTGCGTGCTCCACTTCAACAGCCCAGGGTTTCACCAGTTCGGATCTGGGGTGCAGACCTAACACCACTCACTAAGCCATGCTGAGGTGGCATCCCACACAGCAATGCCAGAAGGACCTACAACTAGAATATACAACTATGTACTAGGGGGCTTTCGGAGAGAAGAAGAAGAAGTAGGAAAAAAAAACAAGACTGGCAACAGATGTTAGCTCAGGTGCCCATCTTAAAAAAAAAAAAAGGAGAAAGAGCTGTGCTTTTTCAGCTGGGGTGGTTCAAAGACTGAGAGGAAGATTCAAGGGGAGAAGAAAGACTAAAGACTTACAATGAAACCAAAGGACAGGTAGAAGGATCAGTCTTGCTAAGGGATAAAGATGGATAGTGATACAAATTCTGGAGAAGAAAGAGACACAAGGAGGGTTCACATAAAAATGGCCTCTATTTCCTCTGAGAAATAAGATGCGAGTTCATCTCTTGCCCATGAAAGAAAGGCATAATGAAAGAGCAGCAGCTTAAAGAAAGTGCCAATATTTGGTCAAAGCTGGATACTGAGATAAGACCTTTATATTCATTTCGTTTAATCCTCACCACAATCCAATGAGGTACAATTATTATCACCATTTTACAGATGAGCTAAAGATAAATTAAGCAACTTGCCCAAAGTCACACAGCTAGAAATTGGCAGAACCAAACTTTCAACCTATGAAAGTCGGTTTCTAGAGCTTCTGCTCTTAACCTCTGAATGACAAAACATGCCATTTGACGCTCACAATACCCAAGAGGCAAGTAGGGCAGGTATTCTCTCTCTTAATACAGACGTGGCAGGGATTGCAGAGAGGTAACACCAGGGCTTAAACTCATCTTCTGCCTTCAATTCCAGCCTTTCTTCAATAATGATAATAAATTATAACCAATAAAAGCTGCTGCCTACAAGAAAAAGTATTCTGCCAATCTATGGCCTCCTAGCCACAAACTTCACACACTCCATCAGAACGCTCTCCACACTTGACTGAAATTGGGGGGTCGTTCCTTAGCCCCGATCTGAGAGGCCCTTTGGAAATGTCCAACATGCTTTACAAAGATCTCCAAGTGACAAGAGACTTGGATTAGTCCAATCCTGGAAAGAAATGCTACTACCTCCTGAGTATGTGACTAAGATGGAAGTTAAGGCAGCTTTTTAAACCTAAGTGAGACCTCTCTAAGATCCTGGTTCTAACAATCAGGTTGCCTGGTCAACAATGGATAAGCATATTATTAATGTATTTTAGGCAGTGAACAGAAAGTTAATAGGAGGGGGACAGCTAGTAAGAGAGGTAGCCTTCTAACTGGTTTTTCTGAGGAAGCTTGAGCTGACTCAGCCAATTTTATTCTCCAGTCCCCATTCCTTCCACCTGTGAGATAAGATGAACTTTAACAAAACATGCCATGAGTAGCTCTGAATGTTACCTGACTGCATATCCAAGGTGGCCTGCAATTTAGGGGGGCAGTAGATGGCATTTGCTGTGGTTCGAGCAGAGGTTAAGGCAGCTCGGGCTTTCGGCAGGTTGCTCAGGGCATGGTATGTTTTGCTTTCTAAAAGCTGTACTTCCACCAAAAGGGCTTTGTCATCCATCTTTTTCAACTCCCGCAGCAGCTGAGAACCTGAAGAAGGAAAAAATATATACTCCCTTGTTAGCCATAATCTTAATACCTTAATACTGTAAAATCTCCCTCTCCCACCCTCATATGAACACTCAGGATAAAGAAATCTGCCTGAACTCAAAAAGAGGTTATCTATTTACAAGAATTAAATTTTCTGCTAATGTGCTATCTTCTGAAAGAGAAACACAGATCTCTGAAGCTTTCTGCAGACTAAGAAGAACATCAGAGCCAAGAGTCCTATAGACTTACTGCTAAGATTTGAATACAGTGGGAATCTCCACCTAGAAAACGCTGAAATGAGTTATCTAGTTCAGACAGGCATTTGGTCTCACTCTCTTGCTATCCAGCAATTCCAAGACTACATAAGAAACATGAGACACTAGTGTTGGTAGGGAAGGAATGTGTTCTGGATCTATCAATGTTCTCCAAATACACCTTCTTCCCCATCTCAGATAAGAAAATCAAATCCAAACAGACTTGCATCATATACAAAAATTAACTCAAAATGAATCAAAGACCTAAATGTAAGAGCTAAACCTATAAAACATAGGAGTAAATCTTTGTGATCTTGGGTTAGGCAATGATTTCTTAGATATGATACCAAAAGCACAAGCAACAAAAGAAAAAATAGATAAGTGGGACTTAATCAAAATTAAAATGTGTTTCATTGGCCACCATCAAGACAGTGAAAAAACAACTCATAGGATGGCAAAAAAAAAAAAAACTGTGCAAATCACACATCCAGTAAAAGACTCGTATCCAGAATAAACAATAAAAACACAACGCAATTAAAAAATAAGCAAAGGATTTGAATACACATTTCTCCAAAGACATATAAATGGCCAATAAATACATGACAAGATGCTCAGCATCATAAGATATTACGGAAATGCAAATCAAAGTCTCAATGAGATACTAATTCACACCTACTAAGATGGCTAAAATAAAAAAGACAATATTAACAAGTGTTGGTGAGGATGAGGACAAACTGGAACCCTCATGCTTTACTGGTGAGATGTAAAATGGTGCTCCACTTTGGAAATCAGTTTGGCAGTTCCTCAAAAGCTAAACAGAGTTACCATATGACCCACAATTCCACTCCTGGGAATACACCCAAAAGAAAAAAATGTCTACATTAAACCTGTTCACAGCATTATTCATAACAGCCAAAAAGCTGAGAAAATCTAAATGTCCATCAACTGATTAATGGATAAATAAAATGTGGTATAGCCATACAATATTATTCAGCAACAAAAAGGAATGAAGTACTGATACGTGTTATAACATGGATGAACCTTGAAAACATTATGCTAAGTGAAAGAAGCTAATCACAAAAGACTACATATTGTATGATTCCATTTATATGCAATGTCTAGAACAGGCAAATCTACAGAGGCAAAAAGTAGATTAGTGATTGCCAGGGGAGGCAGGGGGGGTTGGCCAGAGATGATGGATGGGAATTATGGGAAGTGACAACAAACGGGTACAAGATTTCTTCCTGTAGTGATAAAAATGTTCTGAAATCAGACAGTGGTGATGGTTGCACAATTTTGTAAATATACTAAAAACCACTGGATTGAATACTTTAAAAGGGTGAATTTTATGGTTTGTGAATTATATCTCAATAAGTTATTTTTTTAATGCTACTTGTTTGAATCATATGAAAGTGCCAATTTGCAGGATAAAAACTGAATACTGGCAATTTTTTCAACTTAACAGATCAGGAAAGCCATGTTTTTCCATGTGGGGAAAATAATCCAAATCTACCCACTAATTTTTTAAAAGCAGTAGGCGGAGATTTCAGGGTGTTTAAAGGCCACACAGGAGCAAGCCTTTAGTCAGCCCACTGCACCTTCCTTACATATTTGCATCCAATCAATTTCTTGATTTTTAAAATAAATTTTAAGTATAATTATAAACGGATGTAGTAAATGTGAGAGTAAAACACTTGCAATTTGACCCTATTGTTCTCCAAATTTGACAGATTAACTCTAGTTAGTTTCTTGGAACTTCCAAATGACATTTTTCCATGACAGATTCAGTAAATATAAGTTACCTTAAATCCTTCTTAGAAGTAGGCAGAATATAAATTAATATGTAACTAATAAGAGTAGACAGGTTCAGAATACATTCATTTAGCCAGCCAGGATGTTTTATTAATTTCTACCAGCTTACTTACCCAAATGCAAAGCTTCCTGGTACCTCTTGGTATCAAAGTACAAAGACACCAGTCTTGCCTAGGAAAGAGAAAAGGCATTGACTGATGGAAAGGGGGAAAAAAAGCCAAAGAAAGAAATCAAAGATTGACAGTCACAGAACTGTTACTGTTGAATATTCAAGTCCTGATGATAACACCAAATTTAGCCTAAAAAATTGTCTAGGGGCCAGCTCCGTGGCCGAGTGGCTGGGTTCTCGAGCTCTGCTTCAGTGGCCCAGGGTTTCGCCAGTTCGGATCCTGGGAGCGGACATGGCACCACTCACTGGGCCGTGTTGAGGCAGCATCCCACATGCCACAACTAGAAGGACCTACAACTAAAAATATACAACTATGTACTGGGGGGATTTGGGGAGAAAAAGCAGGAAAAAAAAGAACAACTCAAAAAAATTGTCTAGCTCATGGTATTATCTCCTATTATGGCCAGTGACTTTACCATGTCGCTGCTTACTTCTCTGAGCCAAGTAGCAAGTCTATCTCAAAACTTCCACCAGAGCAATTCTCATGAGTGGGACAACTACCAATAATCTTTGAGTGCCTGGATAATACAAGGTTGCTCAAAATACTCTTGATGAGGATGGTATTACTTACATTCACAGTCTGTCTAACGCCTATAGACCTGAAATCAGTACTAATGTAGGCACATACCTCCAAAGCTTGGCGTAAGAAAGTTCTTTTCTCTGATTTGGCCCATTCGATGCACTCTAAACACAACTCGACCTGCAACAGAGAGACAGTGCATGCAACATTATGCCCTCACATTCTTCCCACAAACCTTGCTTTGGAGAACAGCTTTCACTCCCTCCTTATATATTACCTATGTTGCTCTATTTAATGTCTCAAGGGACATGCCCTGATCCACAGTATCTCAATGTGTAATGGTTATATCATAATGGAGAATCAACTCAGCTTTTTTACACACAAAGTATCTTTATGCTTAGATTGTGGTCCTCTGGAAAAGAGCTTCATCTTCAGAGATTCCTCTTCTACCTTCCCAGGAATGACTCAGAACTTCAACACATGCAGCCCTAGAATGTAGATTTCTACACTGGCTGAGGAATTTTTAAAGCAGAAATTTCTCCCTGAATCATTGCAATAGTAACAGTAATGTGTTAACATGAATACACGAGTAACAAAGGGGAGAAATTCTCAGCCTAAGCACAAATGCCTTGTTCCTAACAGTTGCTTAATAAGACTCAAAAGACTCAGTTGACTCTTCCCTTTCAGATTCTAAGAAGTGAAACTAACCAATTCATCATGCCAATACAACAAACTTAGCTTGTATTAAAGGGAATAAAAAGAAATTAGAATTAGCCCAACACTTAAAAGGGCTTTTAACCTTTATTCAAAGGTGCTCTGAACCCCCAATGCTATCTGCCACCCAAGCAGTGAAGTACTGTGCAAAATAACTGGTTTAAAGTAGTGTTCTATGCTACATGTCTACATGCCATCAGGGATCCTTGACGTACTAGTTTTGAAAAAGTACATATTTAAGTACTGCAGGTCTTATATCACTTCTGTTACTGCAAGTTTTGTATTAAGATTCCTAATCAGAGTGTAAGATAAAAAGAAAAGCTTTCTGGAGAACTAACTGCTAATATAACAGGTTTTTACGTAAACTCAAAGTTCTCTTAAGAGATGTTCTAAGGAAGGAAAAGTAAAGGGACGTAATCCAAACTGACAGATCTTCTGTCTTTAGATCCTAACTCCAAGCTCAGTAAATAAATGGATGACATTACATGGTATTTGGAGGATTCACCAGTAAAAGACTAAGTGAAACCTTTACAACTCACTGGAGCCCCCTGGTGGCTACTTAATCTCCAACTCTAAACTCAACTGACCTCATAAGTCTATAAAAACTAAAATAAAAGCACAATTCAGAGTTTCAAGTTACGTTCCGAAAAGCCAAACTCAAAGGAAAATCTCTATTCACGACATGAATGGAATCGAAAATACTTTGCTAAATATTTTTAGCAATGAAAGTACAGGAGTCATTAGTCCTACATGTCTCTGCAGGCTGAGAAATGCTTACTATCAATTTTACCCAGGGGGGTTTTTCAAACAATACAAAAATGAATCTCTAGGCTCCTGATTTCAGTAGTCTGGAATAAAGCTTGGCCACTGATGTATATTCCCGGTTAAGAAACACTGAATTCTACTCTAGCATCTCACCTGTCCCCAATTCCCTGACAGTCTAGATGTTAAGCAATTCACTCACGGTCAGCTGCTGGACCAAAATGTTGACCCTATCTCCAATGCTCTTTCTACCTCAACCCAGGCTTAATAAATTCAGGTCACTACAGACATTCTTCCTAGAGCAGGGATTTCTTACAACATGAACTGTATATCTGTTTCAATTACAGGGTACGTGATTTGCATTATCTAGGACTGTAATTGGTGAAATCAGTGCTTCAGTTCTAAGGAAAAATTTTAAAGGCTATGGCGCTTGTGCACAGCTGTTTTGTTTGAGAGGCTTTGTGCTTTGCTAATGCTAACAATGACTGATAAAGGGGATGGAGAAGCCTGTGCTTCTGGAGGAAGCCCTTACTTGAGTACAGTCATGCATCACTTAACGATGTGATACATTCAGAGAAATGCAGTTAGGAGATTTCATCGTCAGCGAACATCTTAGAGTGTACTTACACAAACCTAGATGGTATAACCTACGACACACCTAGGCCATATGCTACTATTAATCTTATGGGACCACCGTCATTTATGATGTCCATCATTGACCAAAACATTGTTATGCGGTGCATACTTACACAGAAGCTTGACGTGGTCAAAATTACATATTTAAGTTTTAAATCAATTACACTTAACAATTTTTCTAACATTTCATCTAAATTCCTATGGGAAAAAAATGACTACCATTCTAAGTCTGAAATTCTCCAGCACAAACTCCTTTTTCCATTGAAATAATTGTTTTAATAACAAGACTTTTGATGTTAAGTTTCTTCAAATGTGCTGTGTTTCAGTGGGATACACTATATCAAACAATGGCTTTCCATAGGCAACTCCCTAGAGATCCCTGGAAGGTAAAGTTAATTCTGGAATTTCAGTTCACTATTTGGCAAGGGTGTGGTTCATTCTTCTTTCTCCCTTCCTTACCCCAATTCTCTGCTCCCCTCCCCTTGCAAACCACCCCATCCTCACTCACCCTCATACCCCATACATATCTTCACTTTCTAGGCTCTAAACCTTAGTCCTGCAATTGACCTGATCCTAACCTGAATCATATCAGCTTTCAGAATATGTCCGGTAGATCTATCTTGACTTATGGTTAGTTCCCAAATAGAAAAAGGCAGAGAAAATCCCCTCTCGCACACTTTTGGTAACCAACTCCCCAACACAAAACTCCTAGCTCTCTTAACAATGTTCTAAAACTTCGTATTTTGCTTCAAGCCTCAATACTACTATGACACTGATCCACCTATGATTTTCTCCTCTATCCTTTCCTATCACTCCAGGAATTTCAAAAGAACCTAGAATTTTCCAAGATGAAGACTATATCCAATTTCCCCAAGTCAGAGACCTTGAGTCACCCAGACAAATGTAGTAACAACACCCCATGCTTATATCTCAATTCAATAAACTCAAGTTGTAATTCAACAAAGTATCTCCTGAGCACCTACCATGGGGAAGGAATAATCCATACATTTCCTCAACAAATATTAGTTATGTAGCTCCTCTGGGCCAAACTACACTAAGTGCAGAGGATACAGCAGTGAATAGGACAAAGCAGCTATCCTCATGGAACTTACATTCTAAACAGGAAACAGATGCTAATAAGTAAAACAAACAGGAAGAAAAGCAGAGATAGGGTATTTTAGATAGGGTGATCAAGAAAGGTCTCTGAGGAAGTGAGATGTTCGTGAAGATTTGAAACAATGTAAAGAAAAAAGCCACGTTAAGAGCAGGCTGAGAGCAATCAGGATGTATAAAAATGCCCCAAGGCTAGAACAATTTTAAAGTTATGACAAAAAGACGAGTATTGTATCTGTAAAGAAAGTAAAAGGGAGAACAGTATGCAGGGTGAGGTCAGAGGTAGCCATGGTTAAAGAATAGCCATATATTAGGAATGAGAAAGGCACTCTGGTACTGCAAGGTATGCAGTGCTTCACCTGAATGAGATTACATTACAGTAAAGAAGATAAGGCAATTGACAAGCAACTGGCACACAAGGCAAAAAAATCAGATGTACAAAATGCATGTGGGTCACTGAAAGAGTTAAGATCACACTGAAGTTAACAAGGAGAGATTTCAGAGGAAGTGGAACTTGAGATGGGACTACGGAGAGGAAAAGGATAGCATGAGAAGCATAGATGGCTTGCTCAGCTAAGAGCCAGGCATCCAATATGGCTGACGTGTTTGGTACATTTCATAAAGGAGCAGCAGATCAGCTTGCTGTGGTAGGTTGTACTGTAGAAAACCATGAAATATCTAATTCTTCAGGCAATGGGGAGAAGAAGAATATGTTCAGGGGGCTACTTGGTAGGATGTCTCCCACAATGGTAGTATGCAGAGAGGAATGAGGCTTTTACAGTAAGTCTAATTAAGAAATAATTAGAAACCAAACTAAATGGTTGTTGTCAAGACAGAACAAATAGAGAAGAGGTGGAGGGGCAGAGACTGAAGAAAGCTGAACTGACAGAATTTAATAAATAGTTGGATACTGAAGTTGGCTATGTTGAGTTTGAGATACAGGTAAAACAATCTGGATGATTCATAATATGTTCCAAAGCAAATAACCTATAATCCACCAAAATTACTAAAAGAAGTCCTGCTAAGTGGATTAAGACTCTGGCTCTTGATAAAAAGCTAAACTGCTAATTATCAAAAAACAGCCTTTACTTAGCACTAAAATGACACAATACCTTAAGAGTGTTTCCTTTCACCCAAGGAAAAGGAAGAAAGATTTCTAGTTGACAAAAATGTAATGTGCAACAAACAATAGCAACATACAGACAGTGAGGGGAGGGCCTAACTGAACATGGAGTCACAAGATAAAGGCCAGTAAATCTCATTAGCCAATTATAGGAGAAGACTAAATTATGATTTGCATAGACTTCTACAAAGAAGTAGGAAAAACGATCATTAAACAAATGCAGTTCTATCCACTGAGTCAGCTTTGTTATACGGGAAGGGACAAATTCCAGAGACTTCAGTGTACAAAGGAGCAGCCTGAATAATTATTTTTACTGCCTAAAAAGTTCCAAGTAACATTTATTAGTCTATTTCAAACTAACATTTATTGATCAGCCCATTCTAAGGCACCCTATTTCAAACAAAAGATAATGCTACTTTTTCATGAAAACAAAGTACAATCAAAAAAAATGTCAGAGTTAGATAAGACTAACACCCCTTTTTTAAAAAAATCACTTTATCTCTTAAATTATTCATAAAAATAATTCTAATGCTTTGGTTCAAAAGGCAGCCATCTAAACATTATCTGTTTTTGATCTACTATCATTAAACAGTTCCGCCAGTAACAAACCAACTTGAAGGCTTCTCTACAAATATATTTTCTAAAAATGAAGTTAGTTTATGGTTTTTAAACTAGGTTTCAAAGAATCATTAAGGCAAGAAACCAGATATTACAAAAGACAATTTCAAAGTGGAATCCATACATCCTGGGTTTCTGAAATCCCTCATTATTTACTCAATATGCTACTATGCCCTTTCATACCTTTTACTTGTACACCCACAGAAGCTACAGCAAACAATCAGACACATAACCAACTAGTAATTCCTACCCCTGCCCTTATACTATCCAACATTTTATATATTCGTTTATTGCCTGCCTTCCTCACTAAAATATAATCCTCATGACAGCACAGTGACTGTGTTTTTACAAATGTATCCCCAGTATGTGCAACAATGCCTAACGTACAGCAGGCACTCAACAAGTTCTGATCAATTTAGCTATAGGAAAGACAACAACTACATTCTTCCTACAAACAGATTCAAGCAACTACAATATACCCTGATTGAATCTGCCTCTTTTTACAGAATGATTAACTTTGGTAGTGTCTCCTTCTGCTGAAGTGTAGAAAATACAGCTATCTTTGAAAAGGTCAGAAGAGGCTCAGTGATTCCAAAGAGGCACTCTTCAATACAGCTCAGGGTCTCATCTGAATTTGTGGAGGAAATGTACAGGTACACCAGAATCACTTCGGCACACATGAGACACAAACAGATGGATGCTCACCCCTAAAGAAAGGCATACACGCAGTCTAAAACACGCCAAAAAGGGAAGCCACAAGACTTAATTAGTGCTCACAAGGAGTTCTGTGACACAGAATGAAAGGTACCACAGACACAGAAAACATTACAAAGGTGTGGCAATACAATACCTCAAAGACAAGAATCAGTTTGTGACCCTGATGTAATGAGGATTCCAGAGACCACTGACAATCTCCACTTACAAAGCAAAGCATGGAACAGACCCAAAGTATCAAATGCCCTGTAACAAAGAGAAACTGACTTGATAAGGCCTAAGCTGTCCCTTCCACACTAGTACCACAGCGCAGGCAGCATTTCTTCCACTGAAACAGACTTTTTTCCATATTGTCTACCGCCTGACATTAAAGTAACTTACCTCCTGCCCTGTAGCTGCTTCCATATCAAGAAACAGATCAAGAAGAGATCGGACCAAGCGAGCTGCTTTAGCCTTGCTGATGGAATTCAAGAAGGGTCGCACATACTTCAGGAGTCCTCCAAGCTCTGTGTGGAAAGCAATTGAGAAAGGAAAAAGTAAACATCAATATTAGGTATAAAACACCCACTAAAAAAATGACCCAAGATCATAAAATCAGTACTTATGTCACCGGAATCAGTCTAAATGAAACTTAGTAGGAATTTAAAGCATTCTTAGCAGGTAACAAAGTAGATAAAACAAGATGACAACATACACCAAATCTGTATTCTATTCTCCACTCAGCCTCTGGATTACTATGAGGACCCTGGGAAAAGCACATGTCTCTCTGCCTCAATTATCTATCCTAATGAAAGATAAACAGCAAAGTAGTCTCTGAGAGCAGTGCTCTTGAACAAGAAATGTGCTGTGCCTCTACTGCCTTAGACAAAATCACTTCCCCACAACCAACAAATTTGATCAGGTTATAGGAGTATTTTTTTCCCCCAAGTCTGCCCTAGCAGTTCTCTGTAAACAGACAAAAAGTTTTCAATTCCAGGTTCCCTTCTTCCTCCGTTCTCTAAGTATTCTCCAGCCTTTCAGCATTACCACTTCCCTAGCACTCTTGTGAATAAACTTTTCATGTAAAAGTTAGGGTGTTTTTCCCTTGAAGTTATACTAAACCCTTTTAAAATTCCTCATTAATCTGAAAAAATAAATCTTAAACTATGACCAAAAACGGTGTCTAGCACAGAGGTTTGTTTCCTCTTGTATAAGAAAAGAGGGTGATACAATAACTCTAAGGGAGCATCTTTAGAAACAAGAGTAAAAATTAGAGAAGACTTCAACTAAACAACTCAGGAAGCACTTTCGGAATGTAGGTTAAAATTACTTTAGTGCCACTGCCTCTTTAAGATTCTCCAATTGTAGACTCACCCTCCTGAGAACTGTAATTCAGGGCAAGCAAACCTCACCCTCCTGAGAATGCTAATTCAGGGTCCTGAAATCCTCATCTACCTGAATAGTCACAGGACGCATAGGACTGTGTCAGATACAAAAGGAACTTTTCCACAGAGTGGAAAAGTTCATCTTTCCCTTCACTCCCCAGTACTGACCTCTGATTCTACCTGTCTAAAGTTTTTCCCCACCTGTCACTCCATTCACCCCTACATAGACTACACACACTCCTGCTTTCATGCCTCACCCATGCTGCATCCATCTGGAACTTCTCAACCTATGTAAATCTTAGATTTCCTTTTAGGTCCAGCTAAAGTCCTATTGACTCTTCCATGCCAACTCCAAGCTACAGTGATTTCTCCCCCTCAAATTCTTTTTGCATGCACACAAATTTCATTTATATTATATAACCGCAGCTTTTTGAAAAGTAGTCTAGTACAATGTCCCTTCTCCCACAGCATTTTCTACTATGCTTGAACAATCCTAAACAATCTCGAGTGACAGAAATGTTCTGAAAGCAGATTATTCCAATGTTGGTTAAACTAAATTGTTCTTTTCTGAAACATGAGTCTATACCCTCCTTCTAGATGGCTTCAAATATTTGAAGATAACATTTGAAGATATCATTTCTATCTCCCTAACTTTCCCTTTCTCCAAACTAAACATCTTTAGCAACTTCAATTGTTTCCTCCAAAGTCCTGGTTTCTAGATTCCTTATCACCTCAGCTGCCTTCCTCTGAATAAACCAGTTTGCAAACGTACCACTTGTGGTATCCAGAACTGAAAACAATGCTCTAGGTAGGGTCTGACCAGTAGAGTCATGGCTTAATTCTCTTGATCTGGCCACTACACGTAACACAAGATGGCATGTTTTGCTTTTTCTAATAGCACTCTTTGTTCACACTAAGTCCAATAAGGTCTTTTCTGCATAGACAGGTAATTCCCCACCTTCCTCTCTTTTGATAAATACCTTAAGTATATATATAACTTTATACTCAGCACATTGAATTTAATCTTGCTGGCTTTGGCGATAACTCTGAATCTTAATTCTGTCCTCTACCGTACTGAGTGTTCTACAAAAATAAGCACACCTTCTGAAATGGCTTTAGCCATATGCCAGAGGCCGACCAGAAGAACATGGACAGATCCCATAACATAATGCTAGAGACTTCCCTCCAGGTTGACAAATGATCCATTTGTCATTCTAAATTCATCCTGTACCTGTCATTAATATTATGACAAATGTTCAAATACCCTGTTTACATCAGACATGTACATAGTGTGTATCATTCCTCTAACCCAGAGGTTGGAAAACTTCTTCTGTGAATGGCCATATAGTAAATATTTTCAGCTTTACAGGCATATTATCTCAGTGGCAGTTACTCAACTCAGCCATCGCAGTGCAAAAGCAGCCATAGACAATATGTAAACAAATGGCGTGGCTATGTTCCAACAAAACTTTACTTACAAAAACAGCTGGCAAGCCACTGTCTGTGGAGCCCTACAAATCTACTGGTCTGATGAGGCTAACCAAAGAGAACTAAAGTGAGTTTGGAAGACTCTTTTCTTAATAAACCCAGTGTTTTAAGTGATTAAAACCTACTTATCAAATACTCTGTCCCAAAACTTTACTGATGATCACCAGTTTATAACGTCTAGAATTTATTCTTCTCATTACCTTTTTGAAAAGGAATAATGTCTGCCCATCAGTTTCCTTCTACCTCTCTAACCTCCATGATTTTTCTCAGAATAATAATAGAGGCTCTATAAATATATCTGCTAGAACTATTCTATTGATATTAAATGACAGAAATTGTCAGAGCCTAGAGACCTGAACTTATTTAAAGAGACTATCTGCTCTCTCTTCTCTCACCTACCTTAGTTTTAATTGTCTCTTTCTGATGTTATTTCTATCTCTTTCTTTTTCAAAATCATTTTCCTACCTGGAAAAGGCAGAAGCAAAACATGCGCTAAGCAGTCTGCCTTTCTCTCTAGCACCTGCTGGCATTACAGTATTTTCTCCAAGCACTGAGTGTTATTCATCTCACCCTAACAGAGAAACAAATGACCTCTTAGTTGCCAAAAGACTCAGTTCACTTTTCATTTTAGTCTACTACTGTTTCTTATTCATTCTTGGTTATATTCCCTGTTTATTTCCATTTTCATACATACTGAATTAAATTTTTTCAATTCCCATAGAATCATATTGACGACTTCCTCCTATTCGTGAGATTATTTGCAATTATATGACCAGAACTTCCTTTTTAGAACCTCACAGAACTCAAATAATCCTTCTAAGAGTCTCAGGCTATGAAATCTACAGATTCTGAGCCTAGGCATCATGTCTGATGATTCTCACCACTACTTTCAATCACTATTAGGCATCAGACATTGCCTTATTCACTAACTCCCAAGTGACTGCTGTCGGTCAGGAACCCTATCTTAAACTCTTTGAGTAGAGTATTTAGCAGAGTGCTAGCCATATAATAAACGCATAATAAAACAAAATTGAAGATTAACGGAACAGACATATTTTCTGTTCTCAGGGAACCCAAAATCAAAGGAAACAACACAAACCTACCAATTATTAATAGCAAAGATAGGTAAATGAATGCAGGCCCCCAGACTTCCTTAGGGTTTCTATTGTACGTACCCACACTCATCAAACTCTTTCTTAGAAAACAATGATAAGTAACCTGGACAAGTTTTTGAAAGTCCTCAGGATTCACCTGTTAAATTCCAACAGGGTTAGCTGTACACTTCTAAACTGCTCAGGTACTGGGTCACAAGGAGGGGAGGGCAAGGAATAAGGAAAGCAAAGCAAGAAATAGGAATTTCAAGCAAAACAGTAAGATTTTTGGATAAATTTTCTGAAGCACTGCCTATACTACATGCTGTTTTTAATTATCCACGCTAGTGGAGGAAAACAGACATTTGAATACTTCAACAACAGAAAAGCCTTAAATCACTTCAGCTGGCTTTCTAATTCTTTCAGGAAAATTACCTTATTAATTATATTTTGTATGGACTAATTATCAAAACTGTTTTGCAACCTCCAAGTTCACACTGATAGGCAAAAGGAAACCATAAATGTTAAATAGTAGAGAAGTCAGCCTAAAATGAAAAAACCACCACCATCTACCACTGATAATGCATCAGTGGATAACTATGGAAAACAATAACCATTATACCATGAGGCCACAGGCTCTGAAGTGGGACTATATGGGTTCAAATCCTGGCTCTCCCACATACTAGTTGAGCGACCTTGGGTCACGTTTAACTTTTCTCTACTTAGTTTCCTCAGATGTAAAATGGATAAGAGTATCAAGTTGTTTTGAAGAATTCAATAAGCTAAACGATGTTTGTGCTTAACCAGTGACTAGTTCATTATAAGCACAGAAAAATTGTTATTATACATATTTTTAAATGATATTTTAAATAAGATACAAGACCCATATAAAAACTTCTTCCCAACTTCATACATCTTTAAGCAACTTTCTACTGATTGAGCCTAATAATTAATAAGTTAGTCATTGTTAATTGGGAAAATCCCAGTTCTCAAGTTCAAGAAGTTTTGCTAACTTGTACCTATCATTCTCTTGGGTAACAACAAAATTTTGGGGAAAATAATTCATGAGGTCACTTATCAGAACTTAATCCATTCTATGAGCCAGGCCCATGACACAGCAGTTAAATTCAGACATTCCACTTCGGGAGCCTGAGGTTCGCCAGTTCGGATCCTGGGTGCGGATCTACACACCGCTTGTCAAGCCATGCTGTGGCAGGCGTCCCACATATAAAGTAGAGGAAAATGGGGATGGATGTTAGCTCAGAGCCAGCCTTCCTCAGCAAAAAGAAAAAGGAGGACTGGTGACAGATGTTAGCTGAGGGCTAATCTTCCTCAAAATAAATAAATAAATATTTTTTTAAAAAAGAACTTAATGCATTCTAATCAGATAAGTTCTAAATTTACTTTAAAGTTGACAAAAATCATCTATTCTAAGTTTAAGCAGGCTTCTCTCTAAATACTATTACCACTTCACTGGTCAAAGGCCATTCCTGGTCAACAGGACTCTCTCATTCCAAGGACACACCCAGCAGAATATCATCTCGAGCCCAGAAAGTCAATGGTTCAATTACAGTTAGAATGTTTGGGCAATGACATGGACAAAGTCCTAGGTACCAGTGGAGAAATCTTGGGAAGGCTCTTTCCAGTTAATGTCTTACTCATTCTGTACCAGAAAAAAAGGACAGCAAGTCACTTACTTAAATGCCAAATCCCTAGTCATTTTCAAGTCAGGGGCCTAAAGGCACTATCCACCTTAAATATATCTAAGCTGCTCAGTGAAATCACTGAAGACTGCTGCTGCCTGTATATAAGGGGATACAGTGATAATTCACAGCAGAAACAAATCACAGCTCCCTGCATTCCAACAGGAACAGGATTTTCCCTCACCTGCAGAACAAAACTCTCCATGAAAGAACTGAGTTTAAAGGCCACTTAACTTCCTGCTCAAAAACTCAAGTTCAACAAGTTGGCAATAAAATTGAATTATACCACCAATAAATTACGTGGATGCATTCCTATGTTGCTTTACTACAACAAAAACTTGAAACGTCACCCAGCATTTCAGGTAAAAGAGGAAGCAATCCATTTGTAGCACTTACCTGCAGCTTGACCCGTCTTCGCCAGGAGAGACCCCAGTTCCAAGATGCTCTGCTCTTTGACCTGCACTGCCTCCTCATCATTCTCCTGAATGTCACGCTTCACTGGGAGAGGAAAATGCAAACCCTCTTAAGAACTGACAAGAAAAATGAAGACTGAGGGAAATTTCACCTTCACAAGACCAATTACAAACAGTTACCAAAAGACAAATTCTACAGAGCCTAAAAATAAAAAACTCTAAGAAAAAGTAAAATCGTCATGTAGTTCATGTCCCATGTAAATGGTAAAAACGGATTCCTCTCTTTGATTTTAAACGTGCCTTGTTCTTCTGTCAATTAGAATTCCCCTTACCCACTCACACTGAGATTTCTGTTGCAGTCAACTGGTTAAAGCAAAACACAAACAAGATAAGTTCTTCATACTTGTGTTAAGTCCCATTGGTAGGCATTACGTCATGTGAAACCTGTGCATAACAGAGGTTTGTGCATCTACCTGCCACAAACTAAAATCAAATGATCAAGTTACAGATGACCATAAAGTCACAAGTCTTTCAGTAAACTTCAGGCCTGTGGAAAGCCTCAGCTGATGGATGTGTTAGGGATGAGCAGTTCTACAAAGCCACTCAGGAAAAAACTCCATGAAAGCTCCAGTGTGACCCTTAGGAGGGACTGCTCCTTTAAAAGGGATTCAGGACCTGTCATATAACTTTGTGTTATCTGTCCCACTTTCAACTGTTAACAACTATTCTACACTCGAACACTGATTAGCCTCTCCAATTTGTAGTGATAATTTCTGTGATCATCGCTAGCTATTACTTCTCTTATAAAGCATCATGACTTGACAAAAACAAGACTTTGATACTCCATGATGGAGTCCGGAAAAAGTAAGGCTGTCAAGCAGCATGACTCAAGCTTGCTGGAACAGGAAAGCTCGCAGGGAACTCTTTCCTAGTATAGTGGGCAAGCAAGAAATAATCTCATTGTAACGTTTACCCTAACTCCCACTTTATAAAAGTCAAAATACTAGGCACTAGGCACACACACAAAAATAAAACCCATGCTTCTCACATAAGTTCTAAATATGAGTGTGCACTCACAGAATAAAAATACCTATGTAACAGTGACTGAGATGACTCTGGTTCTATGACTGTAACTGACTAAAGTCAAGATCAGAACTTCAAAATGAAACACTATTTACCAGTATCATCCATTCACAGTTGCACCTAAACCCCCCTCCTTTTCTAGCACCCCCAAAGATAAAGACATCAAGATCTTGTCATTGTCCGTTCTCCACGCAAGTCAGGAGTACCAAAATTCAACAGACTACTAAGTCAACATAAAAGCCAACATCCTGCAGGTCCCACATGCATGTGCATCCTCGCACTACCTGTTGATCCCATTCGAAGCTTCTCATGCTACATTAAAAAGATCACATTACTACACGAGCAGTGAAGAGCTAGCCCACGCCCTAATTGAACCCTTACGACCGAAGAGTAAAAGCCTTCTCTGTCATCATAAATTTATCTCTGTCCATACCTGAATCCCAGAAGAAAGCTGTCAGAAGCGACTGGCTGGGACTCCTATTTCAGTTTTCCTGTTGTGTGCAAGGTGTAAAGCAATCACACTAGTGTCAGGAAAATTCTCTTTCATTTCTTCCAGCAATGTGCAGCCGGCCTGTTCCAAGAGTTCCCTGCACTCCACGACTGACAACTAACTCCCTGAACTCACTTTCAGCCTCTACAGGGGAGACTGGGTCGATTAGTCACCTCCTCTAGCCGGGCGGTCCCACCCAGCATCTCGCTCTTCACCCTCCTCAAACCAAATGCCCCCTCGGCCACCTCCTCATCCAGATGCCAATCCGAGGTGCGCGTCCCCTCAGCATTCCCACATTCAGAAAGACGCCCCCCTTTAGCCGAGCCTCCCGTCGCGAGGCTGGGGAGAAGTCGCAGCTCCCGCGTCCCGCGGAAGGGAACTCCAAGAGAAACGCGAGTGCGAGCGCTCCCACCCGAGCGAGCTGCGCTGATAAGAAGGGCGGGAAATGCCCGTCCAGAGCGGGTTTCGCCAAGGCCCTTCAACTCGAGGCGCTCAGACGAGCTCGGGACAAGCCGGCCAGCCGGCACTGCCCCCCGTCCCAGGCCAGCCGGCACGGGCCAGAGCGGGAGACAAGGTTGGGGAGCGGGGCGGCCCCTGCTCGGCCCACTTTCACACCCCACGCTGAGCCCACCGTGAGTCAGCAGCCGGCGAGTGGACGCCGGGGTTGCCTCGGGGCTTCCCACCAAGGGGGCACCCGGGGGGCTCCAAGGACCTCCGAGCGGCCTATGCCCCCGGCCCGGCCCCCCTCACTCACACACAGTGAGTCAGCAGCACCAGAGCCGGCTAGCCCGGCCCCGCTCCGCCGTCGCCGACCGACACAAGCCGAGCGGGGTCAGCGGCGCCAGGGAGGGGGCGCGGCGACCTTTACCGATGGAGTGGAGAATGTCGATGGAGGCCTCCCGGTCGGTGCTGAGCAGAGACTGGGCTCTCTGGAACTCCACCACCGCCGCCGCCGCCATCTTACCGCTCTCACACCGTCCCCGGCCGCGGCCGCCGACGCCGGAAACACACGCCCGGAAGGCCCGCCCTCGCGTCCCTCCCACCCCCTTGTGGCCCCCCGCCCCTTCCTCCGTTCCCAGAGCACCACGGGAGTTGTGGTCTCTCCGCCGGGCGAGGGTGACCGGTGAGGGTGAGGGCTGGGGCGCCTCGCTGGTGGGCGGCAAGCTCTCCAGCACCGCCTAGTGGCTGCCCGCAAATAAAAAAGAGGATGCCTAAGATTTGGAGCTCAAGCCTAGTCCCCCACCCACCCCAAAAGAGGCCTGAACTCCGACTCCCCTCTCTCGCCCTTGAGGGGAATTTTTGAGCACCGGGCTACGTATTCATTGAAAGCTGTTTGGCTTTCTTTGTAAGTTCCACGTTTAACCATTCACTCGGGGCAATAAACGATCTTATAAAGTGCTCACGATGTGGCAAAGAATAGCACCATTCAAATGCGTTCAAGTATCTAACAACATTCGTTCCACACACGTACACACACACACACTTTCCAGGCTACAATCCTAGCCAGCCTGTGGCTAAACCCACCACTGTCAGAGAACACTGATATTAGAAAGTGAAATATCTTTGCCCCATTCACTCTTGGGAGTCCACAGAGAAGCCTAACAGCTACCTGAACTCCTCAGCTCAAAAAAGAAAAAACGGATTTTTTCCCCCAGTATCTCCAGTCCCTTCACCTAAAATCACAGATACCTGAAAGGCCGTCAAGCGGAAGGAAAAAAGACACTCCATGTGACCACTGAGGGTTGAGCCTAAGGGAGAGGCTAAAAATGTAAGAGGCAGTTCAATACGAGGAAGATCTTTCTCCCGGGGAAGACAAACCAAAAACGGAATATGCTGGCTCCTAAAGGGACATGTAAAGGGAACCAACATTGCACTCCTCTGTGACTGGGTTAGGCAATTTATGTATTTATCTCCTTTTATCCTCCCAACAATGTTCTGTGTAGAAAGCATTATTTACACCCTTTGCATAGATGAGGAAACAGGGGGTTTTAAGCGATTTGGTGAAGCTCATATGGTAATTGACAGAGATGAGATCTGAGCGTTAGGGAATGCTTTCCTAGTTCCTAGATGTGTTCATATGAAAACTGGATAACATCTCATCAAATTGTCATAAACAGGATTCACGATGTTGATGGGGAATTAGATTAAATGGCTTCTAAATTTCTCCTAACCCTGATATTCCATGAATCTCAGTGTAAAATCTTGCCTTTGCTCAAAAAAAAAAAGCATTCCTCCCTTATCAATATGGTGTGCAATCAATAATATTGTACCAGAATGTTAATGGGCTATAAAATTCCAAAGCTCAGAACAACAGGCCATAAATATCTCCACCTTCTAAAGAAAAGCTACCAGTTACAGCCCAAAAAACTTGCTAAAAAGTGATTAGACCAGTCCTGAAACCATCCACTTCCAGCATTCCCCAGGGAGACATAAAAATTCAAAAGGAATTCATTAGAAGAAATCATAGAATAGGATAGAGTGCTCACCTCACTACAAAGAGGGAATACTACACAAGACTGGGGGTGTCTGCCAGATCTTTCTACCAACTGTAGGAACTTATACGCCCATCTGTGTACAACCACTATGGGGAGAGTTTTGAGGTGAGCCAGACATGTCTCTTGGAGTTTGGGGCTTTCATGCTCATTCGCGAAGATGATTACCCACTTTTGGCCTGCAGAATTCTGAATTAGGGAAGCTGGCCAATACACTCTACAACAGGACAAGGGGAAAGGGCAGCAATGGGGAAGCCTCCACAACCTGTGTTTGGTACAGGCCTAGTAGATGCTGCAAAGATAGATTATCAAGGGCCATCTTCAAGGGACCTACTCTAATAGGGCCACCTGCCAGAGTGAGGAGACTTGGTAATAAGAGGCTGGAAGGGTAGACTTCAGGGGGCAGTCACTGAAGGGAGATCTTGAGGTCCA
This sequence comes from Equus przewalskii, assembly GCF_037783145.1. NCBI lineage: Eukaryota > Metazoa > Chordata > Mammalia > Perissodactyla > Equidae > Equus > Equus przewalskii. The sequence continues at coordinate 40,103,231 of NC_091840.1, forward strand.
CAGGTGGAACCTCCAAAGAACCCATAAATGCTCCAACATGAGAGAATCAGCACCTGAGTCTCTGCCTTTGATGGTATTAGTCATGTGAGAGACTTTCACTTTTCTTATAACCCCTTCTACTTCTCTGCCCTCCCCAAACTCCCACACACACCCAATGCTGGAGGAGACCTAGAAACAGCAGAGTGAGAGAGGGAGGAGAAAGAAAAGAGTGAAAATATAGGCTAAACACAAACTTTCAACTGCTTGAGAGGTAGAGAGGGGAGAAGCTGTAAATTAGATATGAACTTCGAGCTTTGATTTAGGCCAGACTGGACTTTTCTTCTGAATTAATAAACTTTATTTTTTTAGAGCAGTTTTAGGGTCACAGCAAAATTGAGCAGAGTAAAGATAGACTGAATTTTTAATCATTCCAAATGACCTAAGTTAGATGTGCCCACGATGTTATCCAGGGGAAGGCACAGGAGATCCAACAGAGAATGGATGTAGTTTGTACCTGCATCAAGTCCTTCAAAATATCGATTACAGCACCATCACCTGCTCAGTTTCCTAAGGACCTAAACTGATTCCTCTATTTTCTCCAACTGCCATCACAGCTAATTATTACTTACTAGTTATTCTCCTGGACATATTCCTCAGTTAGTAGTTCCACACTATCATCTCTAACATTTTTTAAGATTATGAATGAATCATTATACTATGTATATATGAGTTCCCATAGCTCCTACTATTTGGAGATACACAGGGATCTCCTGGGAGATGCAAGAGGCATACAGGACTGGTTTTTTATACTAGTTACCCTTGATTGCTCCCTTTTTTCACATCAAGTCCGAGACAGTGATCTCCAAACCTAAGTTGTACCTTTTTCTTAATCTTTCAAACTGTATCATCAGGCAGAAAAATGCAATAAAAGGACCACAGGTTTTGGAGTCACATATTTGCTTTCAAATTCCAGGCCAGCCACTTAGTAGCTGGTGATTTTAACTTTTTCTTAATTTCTTTGATCTTTGGTTTTCTCAACTGGAAAACAGGGATAATAAAACCTAGTTCTCAAGGTTGTTGTGAGAAGAGGAGATAAGATCATATGGGGACATGCTGAATAAATTTTATTTTCTTTCCCTATAGCATCTTCATTATATAACAGTGAGAAGTAACTATGTCATAGGGATTACTAGCTAGTGCTTAGTAGTCACCTTTCATTGACTGCACTGATAGGTAGCCAGTGTTCCTAAACTTAAGTAGTACTATAAATCTAAGTCATTCTCAGGAATGTGACATTCTCAGTGTCACCTAAAGCTCCCACTCGCCCTCTTGCAGTTGTCTTGCCATTCTTCTCCGTGTTGAGCTTCTTCATGCCTTCTCTGTGTATATCTGATACTCTGTGCCTTGTGAGGGCCTGGTTACTACTCCCCTTACTGGGGTCCGCAAAGTATTGCATAATCTGGCCCCTGCCTACTTCTTCAACTTCAGCTCTTATCACTTTGCCCCTTACTCACTCTGCTCAGCTGGCTCCTTTATTTTTTTCTTTTCTTTTCTTTTTTTCACAAATATGCCTAGTTCTTTCCAACCTCATATCCTGTATATTCTTCCCTAGGGTTTCAGCTCCAAGATCATTTCCACAAAGAGGCCTTCCATGCCACCCCATTAAAAGTAATCTCCTATACCTTCAATCCAGTAACCATCATACCACTCTGTTTATTTCCTTCCTAGGATTTAGCAGTCTGTGATTTTATTATTTCACTTGTTCAAAGCTCATCTCCCTCCACAAGGTTTCAGGGACCTTGTCAATCTTATGCACAGTGGTAGTCCCAGTTCCTACAATAGTGGCTTGCCCACATGGCAAACACTCACTAAGTATTTGCTGGATAAGATGAGTGCTAGAATCTGTTCTGCTGCAACCTTCTGCTGCCCTAAATGTCCATGTTCTACACTAGGTGACCGTTCCCCTTAGCAACTGCTAATTGGATTGGGGTGGGGGTGAAGGAGCTGTCACAGATTAGCCAATGCCCTAGGGTTTCTAGGGACTGACCTGAAAGATTCCTCCTTCAGGAATTGGGGAATTGAGAGACTGAGCCAGTGAGCCAAAGAAACTGAAATAAAAATCTGTCACCTGGAACCAACCAGAGCCAAGTTGGTAGACACAAAACTCAGTAGATGAGTAGAGAAAAGCAGGAATATCACAGAAGAGAATCCAAACATCCCCATGGAAGGCCGCTTCAGTTCTTAACAACTTTCCATCTTCCAGTTCCACTCTCATAAGGCCCACCCATACCATAGTCCACATTCTTGGAATATTGCAACATGTTCCCTTTCCAAATATCTTCCAACCCTCCTAATTATGTTAAGAGGAAAGGTTCAGTGTGGTGTCTTTATGTTTTTAATGGTTCTCTAATATTCTTTTATCTTTCTTTTTAACAAAGTGAGAGGAGGCAATAGTGTCTAGGCAGAGTTTAGGTTTCCTTGTTTTTGTTTTTATGTTTACATTCTGGTTATGGCCAATAATACTACTGGTTTTCTATTGAAGGTAGAGATGTAAAGTTACAATGAAAACAAAGTGGATTCCTTTAAACAGCAGTGCATATGGTATGTGGACATGGGAAAAATCAGGAGGGGCCAGCGCCATGGCTGAGTGGTTAAGTTCCTACGCTCCGCTGCAGTGGCCCAGGGTTCTGCCAGTTCGAATCCTGGGCACAGACATGGCACTACTCATGAAGACAGGCTGAGGCAGCATCCCACATGCCACAACTAGAAGGACCCACAACTAAAAATACACAGCTATGTACTGGGGGGCTTTGGGGTGAAAAAAAGGAAAAATAAAATCTTTAGAAAAAGAAAAAAAGAAAAAATCAGGAATACGTATGATAAGCAAATGATTTCTTGGTCCAGAAAACCAAATCCTGATTTTGATATCACCTCCCATTATCCTTCTTTTTATTCCAAAATCACATCTCTAATTGGAACACCAGAAATTCCTTCAGGTTCTTGCTCTAGATTTATAATCTTTAAAGACACCTTTCAGGTGACTTCTGGGAAAGGCACTATGTGCTGTAGAAAACGAGTACAGAATTTGAAGTCAGACAAACACAGAGTTCAAATCTTCACTCTACTACCAATTAATAGTCAAATTACTTAAATCCTCTGAGACTGAGTTTGGTCATCAGTAAAATTGTTTTTAAAATCTGCTTCACTTGAAGGTTGCGCAACAATGTGAATGTATTTAATGTCACAGAATTGTACATTTAAAATGGTTAAAATGGTAAATTTTATGCTACATATATCTTACCACAATAAAAAATCTACTTCACAGAATTGTTTGAAGATTAAATTTTCAAAGACACTAAAACACTTCAGCACTATGACACATGTAAGGGCTCAATAAACGGCAGCTATTAAAATAATTAAGTTGCTGATTAGTTGATTAGCACCCACTACTCCCCTTCCTCAGGGAGCCCTCTTGGAGGGCTAAATGAATCTCTAATTGGTGATTTTTATAGCCACAGAGTGACAATTAATTGTCAGTTCTATTTTCCATCTTAGACTTCATCACCCTCAGTCTTGCCTCCTTTCCCTTTCTATCAAGCTTCTTTCTGTCCCAACACTACTCCCAAACATGCCACACAGCCCTAATCTCCCCATGCCACCTTATATTCCAAAACTATTTCTCTCCTCTATGTGATTGTTAATTTTTCACTGTGCTTTTAGAACGTTTTGTATCCCACAGTGGAGCAAATAGGAGAATGCTATGGTGTACTATCCTTCTAATACAGGAGGATATATTCCTCCTCCTTCTCTCCCTCATGCTCTGTGCAGCAGAGACACAGGGAGCTCAGGTTAGCAGTCCTAAGTTAGTACTGACTCCTCAACTCTGCACACTCGCTGCCACTGCAGCTCTAGAGAGAAAAAAAAGCCTAACGTCTGAGTTTTACTATGGTTCTCCTTTACTGAAAGTCTGTTAGTAATAAACTTAGTCTTTGACTGAAAATGTTTTTATCTTGCTCGTTCTTAATAGATAGTTCGAGCGTGTATTCAATTCTTGCATTGATATTTCCTTTTAGTTACTATTTTAAAGATATTAAAGACTGTTTTCAGTCTCACTGAAGTTCTTTCTGTAGGTAATCTGTTTTTTCCCTCTGGTTAATTTTAATATCTTTTCTGTCCTAGGCTCTCTACAGTTTCACTACAAAATATTTACATTCTGATGAGGGCTCACTGTGCTTCCTGAATCTTTAGGATTCATGCCTTACACTAATTCTGGAAATTTCTTAACCATTATCTCTCCAAATATTGCCTCCTCTTTCTCTCCTTTCTTTTGGAAATCCTTCTAGATGTAAGTTAGATCTGCATTTTCCAACACATGTCACCTGTGTCTACTGAGTAGTCACATGTGGCTACTGAGCGCTTGAAATGTGGCTAGTCCAAACTGAGCTGTGGTGTAAGTGCAAAATACACACTGGATTTTAAAGATAGGATTTTAAAAAAGCAAAATATTTCATAATTTTTATATTAATTCTATGTTGAAATGATAATATTTTGGGTTAACTTCATCTGTTTCTTTTTACTTTCTTTAGTGTCAGTACTAGAAATTTTAAAATTTTATATATATCTCATTATATTTCTATTGGACATCACTGTGTTGGACTATCTGCTTCTTTTCACCATATTTCTTATTTTTTCCATCTCCTTCTCTCTCTGTGCTACATTCTAGATAATTTTTTAAACTTTATTTAATAGTTCACTGATTATATCATCAGCTGCTTCTAATCTATTTAATTCATCTACTAAGTTTTAATTTTAATCAAATTGAAATACTATTTCCATTTCTACAAGATTTATTTGGTCCTTTTCCAAAACTGCACTTTTTTCAAAGAACGGTGTTATCTTCTTACGCTTTGAGTTCCTTCTTTTATGTTCTTACTCATTTAAAGCAAAGTCTATAATCTCTATTGATAATTATTTGATGTTTGAGGGTCTAATCTTGTACTTTGTTGTGTCTGCTGACTCTCCCTCCTGGAGGATTGTCTTCTGGTGCGTTTTCAACTTTGGATAGTGAGTCAGCTTCAGTAGGGTTTTATCTTTGTTATTCCTAGGAGCCCTGGGTTGAGTTTGTTTCTGCCAACCCATTCCGATATCACTGTTCCACAACTGTAATTTATGTTAGTTTACAGACTTTGGGGAATTCCTAGGCTATGGAGATAATAATAAGTATGAAGAACAAAGGCATCTATCATAAAGATAATTGATATCCCTGAAGGAATGAACCCAACAAATAGGAAAATTATTCAAAGAAATAATTTTTTTAAATTTCTCTTTTATAAATGAAGAAACTAGTTAGAGATGGAAATAACAAACTATGTTCCAGTAAGAAAAAAAACTGATACAGAATGGTAGACACAGATCTCTATCCCAGTTAAGTTACAAAACATCAAAGTTAAAGAAAGAATTCTTTGGACAAGCACACAAAGTAAGTTGACCAAAACGGCTGAAGTGGAGTTGGGAATTAGGCTTACCTCACACCTCCCCAAGGCAAGGTTCAACACCACAAGACAATGAAATATTGCCACAAATTTGAGAAAGAAAACATGGTGCAAGAATATTATACCCAGTCAAGATATTGTTCAAATAGAAGAGAAACAGACATTCTCACCAGGAAAAAGATCAGAGAATACAGGAAAAAGAGTTTTTCTTAAAAATATATATATATATATATACTTGATAAAATCTAATTTAGTAATGGATCAAAACCATTAACTCAATAATAGGAAAGCGCTGCTGGTGGCGAGCAGTGATTCTATTTAAATATAGAACTGAGACTAAACAAGACATAAAGTAAGTATTATAAATCTCTACAAATAATAATATAACTACCAAAAACAATGGGACAGGGAGAGAAGATGAAAGTTTATCAGTGTTAACTTCAATTTCTTCATCTTTCCATAGTAAGATGGTAAGCAAAAGTATCCAAAAATAAAACATATAGCCAAAATATATGATTTTAATTATTTAATGTTTTTAATATCCCTTTTCTTAACTTTGAAGACAGAATCTGGGAAATAATTTCTCTTCTGATGAAGAAATATTTACTGAAGTTAAACCATTTCTTTAATTTTACTTTAAAAATTTCTTTTTTGGGGGCTGGCCCCGTGGCCGAGTGGTTAAGTTTGCGCGCTCTGCTGCAGGCAGCCCAGTGTTTCATTGGTTCGAATCCTGGGCGCGGACATGGCACTGCTCATCAAACCACACTGAGGCAGTGTCCCACATGCCACAACTAGAAGGACCCACAAAGAAGAATATACAACTATGTACTGGGGGGCTTTAGGGAGAAAAAGGAAAAAAATTAAATCTTTAAAAGAAAAATTTCTTTTTTGTGTTAATTTCTGAGAAAAAAATTAAGTGGACAAAAGTAGGAATTAGAAAACAAACACCTACACTTATACCACTCAGAATTAATAATTATAAATCTATCAAATTTGATTCATCTTCTTAGGAAATAAAACATTAAAAAGAGAAAGCTAATGTCTCCTTCAAGCCACCATTCCCAGCCCCATCCCTCCCATGCAGAGCAAAAACTATTCCATTCAGTTTAGATAGATGATAGATAGACAGATAAATAGACAGACAGACACACAGATAGATAGATAGATGATAGAAATCAGTAACTGATATAGTATTGCTTTGTGTGAACAACCATTTTTTATTTATATAATGGAAGCATATCAAACATATTGTTCTGCATCTTGCTTTTTTGCTTCTACATTGTTGAATGAACCGCATGAAGAGCTAGTTTATTCCTTTTTTTGAGGAAGATTAGCCCTGAGCTAACTGCTGCCAATCCTCCTTTTTGCTGAGGAAGACTGGCCCTGAGCTAACATCCGTGCCCATCTTTCTCTACTTTATATGTGGGACGCCTGCCACAGCATGGCTTGCCAAGTAGTCCATAGGTCTGCACCCAGGATCCAAACTGGTGAACCCTGGGCTGCTGAAGCAGAACATGTGAACTAACCACTGCGCCACAGGACTGGCCCCTAGTTTATTCCTATTAACTGTATAAATTGTCACTGTATGACTATTCCACATTTATTCATTCATTTCACTATTAATAAATACTTAGGTTGTTCCCCTTCAATTTGTTTTTTGCTGTTACAAACAATGCTTCCACGAACATCCTTGCACACATGTGAAAGTTTCTCAGTATTACCTAGAAGTATAATCGTTGGAATATAAAAATAGATTCATTTTCGGTTTTATTTGGTACTGCCAAATTGCTCTTCCAAACGACCATGTATCAACATATCCAACCCTCTCTCAAGTGGTGTGAAAGAATACCATTTTCTCTATATCCTTGACAGTACTTGACGTTTTTGGCATTCCATGTGAGACAGTATCTTGTTGTTTTCGTATTTACTTAATATCAAGTGTTGGAACTATTTACATGATTGTTAAATCTTTTAGGTGGATTCTTCCTTTTATAAAAGTGAAATTTCCTCTTTTAAAAAATTTTTTCCTCCCATCACATTTTGACTACTATTAAATTGCTACTCCAGATGTCTTTTGGTTACTATTTGCCTGGTACATTTTTTTCTATTTAATATTTAGGTTTTCTATGTGTCTCTTATAAACATCATATAGCTGGATTTTGGTATATGTGTGTGATTTTAATCCAAGCTGAGCTTTTTAAAAATTAGTGTATTTAACCCATTTTCTTTTATGCTAATTCATAAAATAGTTCTATTTATTTTGACCAGCTTATTTTGGGTTTTTTACGTAACATATTTTCTCCTTTTTTATCTCCCCATTGCAGCTTTCCTGCTTTCCACTTGATTAATCAAGTTTTTTTTTTCAATTTTTTCTACTCAACCTGTTTCTGTTTTTGAGGGAGATTAGCCCTGAGCTAACATCTGCCACCAATCTTCCTCTTTTTGCTGAGGAAGACTGGCCCTGAGCTAACATCCGTGCCCATCTTCCTCTACTTTACATGTGGGACGCCTGCCACAGCATGGCTTGACAAGTGGTGCATAGGTCCACACTTGGGATCCAAACCAGTGAACCCCGGGCCACTGAAGTGGAACATGAGAACTTAACTGCTGCACCACCGGGCAGGCCCCTCTACTCAACTTTCAACCTTCTAGTGCCTACCTTTAAATCGTTACACACATAATTAAACTTTTTTTCTAATAACCTCTAGAGTTAATCAATATCCGTATCTTCCCCTTGAACAGACAGGATCTGAAGATTCTTGGTATGTTTTCACTTCCTTTTGCTGAGTGCTCCCCTGTCCCAATATAACATACCCACCGTGTTGACGTGACTGGAATTTTAGTTCATAACTACTCTAAAACTTTTTGATCCAATTAATATTTAGACAATAAGTTCCACTAACTTGTTTGCTCGCTATTTCTTCTAGTACCTCATTGTTTCCTCCTCCTTTCCTTTTTCCTCTTGCAGAGTACATCTTCCCACAAAGAAACCGACTAAGAAATGGCGCACTCCATAGGTGAGTCCCTTGCATGCACCTAGGCTGGAGCACTCCTAGGGTGAGGCAGACGTCTCACTTCTGGATAAAGCTGAACCTGAGCTCGAGTCCCCAGAAAATCTAACTAATATGACCAAAAGTAGTTACTTCAGAGTGAGTCTATTGGTGGCAAATTTTCTAAGTTTCTTGTCTGCCTCTAATTATTTATATTTTCTCCCCAAATTTGAGTGGTGGTTTGGCTGGAATAGAATTCCTACTTGCAACAATTATTTTCCTTTCAGCACTCTGAAAAATCGTTTGTGAAATTGGAAAGTATAATTCTGTCTTAAAGAAGAGAAATGTGACACAAAAAATATATGTCTCCTGTTAAAGGAAGCAATTTTGTGGGCCTAAAAATACTTCTTTATACAGGAGTTGTAACATGACTTACCATTCTTTATGCCAATAAGAAATGCAAAGATAACCCAGCCAGCTAAAGAAAGAGCCTTGACCAGGCAGAGTAAAAGTCCTCAAGTTAAACCCCACATGCTCTATTTTCTATCCTAAGTTATAGCCCTCCTTGCTGTGCTTCTCGGCAGAGATAATATCTCCCTGAGATCTCAAGTTGTTTTAGGTCAAACCTTTGTTTTTACCATGTGAAATAAAATCCCCTTACTCCAATGTTTGGGTTAACTCCAAAGTTCATAAAACATGTAAAGAATTGCATAAAGTCAAAACATATCAATTGTAAGAAATTTTGGTCCACAACATACGCCTATTATTATTCACTTAAATTATAAATGATCTCAATTATTTTACTTATGCATTTCCTTTGGTTTTTCCTGCCAATATATAGATATTTTGTAAAACTTCTGAGCAGAGACAGCAGTTCCGTATTCTGCTCTCCCTGTGCTATCAAGCTTGAGTTTAAAGGTATATCGCGAAGTTTTCTGGAAAAAAGAACACACCATGCATGAAGCTCTGTTTTTTCTACAAGGTTCACTGCATTCCTGTGTCTGATGTTGCTGATGAAAAGTCAGTGCCAATCTGATTCTTTTTTTTTTTTTTTTTTTGAGAAAGATTAGCCATGAGCTAACATCTGCTGCCAATCCTCCTCTTTTTGCTGAGGAAGACTGGCCCTAAGCTAACATCTGTGCCCACCTGCCTCTACTTGATACGTAGAGGAAGCCTGCCACAGCATGGCTTGCTGACTGGTGCCATGTCTGTACCCAGGATCTGAACCAGTGAACCCCAGGCTGCCGAAGCGGAATGTGCAAACCTAACCGCTGCACCACTGGGCCAGGCCCTCCAATCTGATTCTTATTCTGAGTAATCTACCTTTTCTCTCCGATAATGTTAAGAATTTCTTTTTATCTTTGATGCTCTGAAATGTCATTATTACACGACTCTGTATACACTTTTTCTTGTTTATTCTGTTCAGTCCTTGTCTTCAAATCTATAAATCGCAAACGAAATTCAAGTTGTTTTTTTAAAATACTCTAAAATTTATACGAAGGAGAAGAATGGCTTAGATAATTTTTTTTACGATTTTTTTTTTTAGATTTTATTTTTTTCCTTTTTCTCCCCAAAGAACCCCGGTACATAGTTGTATATTCTTTGTTGTGGGTCCTTCTAGTTGTGGCATGTGGGACGCTGCCTCAGCATGGCTTGATGAACAGTGCCATGTCTGCGCCCAGGATTCGAACCAACGAAATACTGGGCCGCCTGCAGCAGAGCACGTGAACTTAACCACTCGGCCACGGGGCCAGCCCCTGCTTAGATAATTTTTAAAAAGAAGAGTAAATGGGGAAAATCAGGCTTGCTCTACCAGATATTAAGACATATTTCAAGCCCACAATAAGGTGTTAGTGCAACAGACAAATGGAACAAAGTAGAGAACTCTAACAAGGACCCATTTATAACAGGAACTTGATACACAATAAAAGAGCCATCACAAATCAGTGGGGCAAGAAGAAATCATTTATTAGGTGAAGTTGGAAAAACTGGTTCACTATATGAGAAAAATAAAACTGGATTACTATCTAACATCAACTACAAGGATGAACTCCAGACAAGTTAAGGAACTGAATGTGAAAGGAAAACTATAAAGCTAACTGAATAAAACGTAGGATGAACTCTGTGACCTAGAGACAAGGAAGAATTTAAAACTTCAAAAGCACAAACCATACAGGAAAACAAACAAACAAGAATTTGATTGCATCAAAATTATTTCTATCCATGAAAGATTTCACACACACAAAGTTAATAGACAGGTGGCAGAATGGAAGGAGGTTTTTGCAATGTCTAAAACACACAGAGAATTAATATCTAAAGTATACAAGGACTCAAGGGCCATCTTTCTGTTCTGCCATTGTCAGCACTGCTTTTGTCCCCATGTGGCTGCTAGATGGCCACTGCAGCTCCAGATTGTTTATCTTCCCACAACCGCATCCAAACACAGGAAAGCAGTTTTTCCTTCTGCATCTCTTGGCATTGTGGAAAGACAGAAGTCTTTCATAGAAGTCTCCTAGCAGAATTCCTGTCAGATCCCATTGATCAGGACTGACTCACACATCCATGCCCCAGCCGTAAGAGTGGCCGGAAAAGCCATTTGTGGCATTTTCAACCTTTATAGCGGGAGATATCATGGCCAGCAGGGAAGAGGGGTTAAGAATGCCAGTTGCAGGAGTAACATAGAACATTGCCATATCCCCCCTCCATTTTCTCCACTTTCTTCTGGCACTCCTATTAGACTCACGTTAGCACTTCTTGATTTACCTAAACGTCTTTCATACTTCCACCTATGTTCTTTTCCTACTGCATCTGAATTTCTCCATCCAATCTTCCAGTGCACTATTCACTCTTCACTGTATCCACTCTGCCATTTAACTCATCTATTGAGTGTTTTATTTCAAAAATTATGTTGTTCACTGTCAAGATCTCCAGTTTAGTTCATTTTTATAATATCTGTTCTTGCTTCATGATGCAATGTCCTTGCATCTCTCCAATAGTATTAATTATGCTTATTCCAAAGGTTTGTTCCAATTCTATTAGCTATGTTTCCTCAAGTGAAGTTCTGATTTTTACTCCATTTCAAGGTGCTACTCAAGTATCTGGGGATTCTATACCAGAAATCCATTTTTCCCACTGGGATTCCTATTAGATTGAAACTTTCTCTACTTGGGCAGCTGGCCGTGGAGTTAGGGGTGTAGTTGAGGTTGATGCAGATTTGATTGTTGGCGATTATACTTCTTGTGGTTTTCGGTAAGACCAGAAGATGAGTAGACTATGCTATGAGAAAAGATGCCTCAGCAGCTAGTGTTCTGGCCTTAAGGACTCCTCATTTCTCCCTGATATTGCCAGCCACTTGAGACATTGTCCTAGCTCTGAAATACTGCTCCTATCTGAAGACAGTGGCTGCAGTTGCATGACCTACAGAAAGGAGGATGGAGTGGCATGCAGGAAGAATAGGCCTGGAGGCTACCACTGTACCACCCAGTTCCCATTGCGAGGCTGTTCCTGCTCTCAGCTTCCACACCTCCCATCTGAGAATGGAACTGGTAGAGTATATTGGATTCCCATGTGCACACCAGACTGCCATTAATTACCCTTTCAATTCCATCCCATCTGATTTTAGTTGAGAATTTCTCACACTGAGAATTCATCTTGTTTTAAAGCATATCTATAAATACATTAAATATTTTTTCCTATCATTTCTCAAGTTTGGGGAAAAGGACAGAAACTGTAGGATGTGCTCAGTTCACCACTTTGGATCAGAAACTGTTTTGTAGAATTCAAGTAAAATATTAATTTTGTTAAAAATCATCATGTATAATATTTCATTTATAAATTTATTTTTCTATCTGTTTATCCATCCATCTATCATCCATTCATCCATCCATCTGTCCTTGTATCTGTACATATACATAAAGGGAGAGATGTCTGGAATGCTTTTAACTTAATATTAAAATAGTTATTTCTAGGTGGTAGCATTTAGAGTTATTTCCTTTCTAATTCGTACTTTGCTGCATTTTCTTTTTTTTAAAGATTGGCACCTGAGCTAACAACTGTTGCCAATTTTTTTTTCTGCTTTTTCTCCCCACATCCCCCCAGTATATAGTTGTATATTTTTTTTTAGTTGTGGGCCCTTCTAGTTGTGGCATGTGGGATGTCGCCTCATCATGGCCTGATGAGCGGTGCCATGTCTGTGCCCAGGAATCGAACGGATGAAACCCTGGGCCAGCAAAGCGGAGCGCGCAAACTTAACCTCTCGGCCCCTGCATTTTCTGAATTTATAATAAATGTGTATCATTTTTACAAATAAATTCATTCCTAAAAGTATGTTTAGTTGTCTTTGAGTGTTGAGATTACGGATAATTTTTCATTTTATCTATCTGTATTTCCCAATTTCAACAGTGTACCTGTATTTTGTTATATTTTTAAGAAGAAGTTTAAAAGGTGATTAATGCAAAATTGGGAGCAACCAAGACCAGTAAATAGTTCAAGAGTACCATTAAATACACTAGAAGAGTTCAGGAGTATCGCTATTTTCAAGCAGGAGTGGTTCGAGTCTTCCTACTTTAGTTTAGGGAACAATAAGAATTAAATTGTGTACGATAGGAAACACCTGCATCAGGGCTTTCACAGTTGAGTTACAAGTGCAGTCACGGCACTCTTCTACAAGTCCCTTCTCTATGAAGACCAAATGCAAAAGAGAGAGTTCAGAAGAATTGGCACAAATGATCAACAACTGATGAATGGATAAATAAAATGTAGGCTAGCCATACAATGGAATATTATTTGGCAATAAAAATGAAGTACTGATATATGCTACAACATGGATTAACCTTGACAACATTACACTAAATGAAAGAAGCCAGTCACAAAAAATCATATATTTTATGATTCCATTTATGTGAAATGTCCAGAATAGGCAATTAATCCACACAGACAAAAAGTAGGTTAATCATTGCCTAGGGCTGGGTGCGTCAGAGGGAAATGAAGAGTGGCTGCCAATGGGTACAGAATTTCTGTTTGGAATTTCTAAAATTGATTGTGGTGATGGTGGCACAACTCTGTAAATATACTACAAATCATTGAATTTTACGCTTCAAATGGGTGAATTGTATGGTATGGGAAATATACTTCAATAATACTGTTAAAGAAAAACAAGAAGGAACTGGTTGCTTACACACTTGCCTCTTTGTGAGGAGTATTCAGGCTTCTCCTTGGGCTTCTGAAATTATCCTCTGTACTAGGGAGGCTTGTTGGGAAACCCATCCTGTGCAAGAACTGGGGCATTATTAGCATCACAACTATTTATAAAGGGCTTCCTCATGCCCACAGCTTGCTCCATTTGTTCTTCATCAATAGGTAGAATTCAAACGATTAAAAATAAGGATCACAAGTAAGAACAGGACTCAAAGTGCTAGTGTTATTGCTGCTAGATGCTAGCAGTGAAACGACATTATGCTCTGCCCATCAATCTTAAGAGCGCCTTACCATGGGAGAGCTTATCAAGGAACTGACAGTGAAACTTTCATACACATTACTTCACTTGATCCTTAAAACAACCTTAAACATCAGATAAAAGATCTGTGCTTTACAGATGAGGAAACTGAGGCTAGCTTAGAGAGGCTAAGGAACTTGCCAAGAAGCCACAATTAGGAAGTCGTGGAGTCAGTGTAAAGCGCCAGGGGATTATATAAAGATCAAGGAGAGAGAGAAGACATGAACTTACCTCACCTGAGGGCAACTCCAACAAAGTGGGCCACTCACTCAGATGCCACCATTCAATGCCTATGTTCTTGGTAGCCATCTCCACACAGAGGTATTTGGTAGCTTTATCTTTTCCAGAAGTCGCCATATCTCCTTAATTCTTTTTCTTCAGGGTCAATTTTTCCTGATCTTTTCATTACCTGGATTTACCTCAAGAGCATTTCACTGTCCCTTTTTCAAAAATCTTTTCAGCCAAATAATTTTCCTATCTTTACCTGATGATCTGGCACAAGCGTAAACTCCAGGGACCTCTTCCCTGCCTTTGCTTCTCAGGACCTAATGAACATTTCTTCAAGATATGTCAACACAGAATTACCAGCATAGTGTTAGATCTGTGAAGTCTGGTCAGGGTATTATTTATCTCAGGGAGAGTCTCTCAAACCCACATTTATTTTAAGGAATTATAGGGAGTCTGCTGTTTTTTACAGATTAGAGGTTACTGATTCAGTCAGTTTTAGCCATCTTGAGTAACCTGATATGCCCCCCCACACACACGTCAATATACATAGAGTTGCAAGGTTTCATTGTTGTGCACAATGCTTCTGATTAGCCTATATTTTCCCGTTGTCTCTGCCACGGTAACAAGACCTATTAACAGAGGCCTGCTCTCAGATAACATTAGAACTTGTATCCAGTTCTTCTGACTTCCAGTCCAGGCTCACTTTGCATTAGTCCACACTGAATCTTATAGACATGATTCTGACATACTCTATCCAAAATCTTGATAGAGCTGCAGGGTTAGGAGACAAATGATAGAGCTTTAAGTCAGGTAAATCACAAGCTCCATTTTTAGAATGTTTCTCTTCTCACTTGGCTAATTCAATAATACAGATATCTGTTCAAAGTGTGAAGAATTTTGTGTTGTCAGAAAGAATTTTGCTAGCAGAAATTGTTTCTGGTACAAACGGTGGTAGCATTTCCATTATATAATGTATATCGTAAATGTATTCGTAATCTGAGTGACTAGTGACAGCTTTTCCTGATATCACATATTTTCTCTGTATTCATCAATCAGTCAAATTAAAAGACAGAGATCTTACATATGATTCCTTGTACACCTGGGTTTTTGATTCCATCTGGTATCTATAAATTGCCCTTTCCAAACCACTTCCTTAGAACCCTTGGCAATGAGAAACAAACAGAAACCCTATGCCTTTAGGTTGTAACCTGCAGTTCGGCAGATGATAAAGGGTACTTTACATATCTTATTCCATTTAATCCTCCCAGCAAGTCTATGACAATAGACATTATGTAACAAAAAGACAAGTTGCTAGAAAAGATCAGAGCTGGTATTCAAATCCAGATATTTCCCACCTAACAATTCACCATGATTTAAGATACAGACACATTCATGTAAGAATATGACACAAACAACTGTAACATAACTTCTCTTAAGAGAAGTATAAATAAAATGCTGCCCCAAACCCACAGTTCCTTTTATGTAGTACAAAGAGAGAGGATTTTTATCAGCTAGTAGAAAGGCTGAGGAAGATTTTGGGAGGAAATGGCAACTGAGAGAGGCCTTTAAGAATGAATAAAATGTGAACAGGTCCTGAAAATACAGCCATCAAGTAAATTCCCCATGGAGATTCAGAGACTATCCCTCATACTCTTACATGCCTCCTGAAAATTCCAAAGTACTTTGGAACCCTGCTCTTCTTCAGAATTCTTTCCATTCCACCTGCAAAAGCTGAGTCCTTCCCCAAACCAAACTTTCCTTTATAATTTTTTTTCAGGACTCTTTGTTTAAAAATAGCCAGTTAGCTCTGAGGCATAGGCTTTTCAACAGCACTTTGCATTCTACTCATCCCATGCATTCTGATTCATTTATATCTACCTAATATTGCCTAATCTTAATTTTTACTTTATAAGATTTCTTTCACACCCCTTATAAGTATGTCCTAGTCTCAACTCTTCATAACAATTTCTAGTCTAAAAGCTATAAGCGAATGGGGCCAGCCCAGTGGTATAGTGGTTAAGTTTGCACACTCGGCTTCAACAGTCCGGGGTTCGTGGGTTCAGCTCTGGGACACAAACCTACACACCACTCATCAAGCCATGCTGTGATGGAATCTCATGTACAAAAAATAGAGGAAGACTGACAGAGATGTTAGTTCAGGGACAATCTTCCTCAAGTAAAAAGAGGAAGACTGACAACAGACATTAGCTCAGGACCAATCTTCCTCACCCAAAAAAATAATAACAAAAAATTAAAAAATTTTTAAAAAGCTATAAGCAATAGAAACAAGGATGCATTTATTTAACTTTAATATCAACTGAATAAAGAAATCTAGCAACAAAATTAAAAAACAGAATGCAATAATGTTTACAGTTTCTTTGATGATCAAATATTAACAACACACAATTGCAAAAAATTGGGCAATAATATTTTTACTAAAATTTCTCTGTATTTACAATGGGAAATTAATATTAGAAGGGAACTCAGCTTGACTGAGTTTACATACCTTTGAGGTGCAAATAAAATGTGCCAAATATTGCCCTAGATGTTTGCATTATTGACAGTAGAATACTTGTATTTATTATACACTAGGCACTGTGTTAAGATTTTATTTAATTTTCATAAGACCCTACAAGGTAATATTAGTGCCTTTTTTTACAAATGAAGAAATGGAGATTCAGAGAGGTTAAGTTACCTGCCCAGAGTTACACTGCTACTCAGAGTCAGGATTTGAACCCAAATCACTGATGACAAAACTTCTTTCAACTATAGAATGCCACTTTCATTTCCAAATCCTGCACAAAAGAGGAAGCCAAATTATTGTACCAACATGAGACTTACCAAAAAATTATCAAAAATCTCACAATGTCCCCACATGTGGGATCACGGGTAATCACTGATAAAATCTGCAGCTGAATTCCACAAAAGCAAACAGAAATGATTACTAGGCAATGTTAACACACGCCTCCTACCAGGGATTGCAAATCTGTCCTCCAAAGGCCAGTTCCAGTGGAAAAGCTTGACTTGGCCTTGGTAAAGAGACAGCAGAGCCTCAGGATCACCCTGAAAGCTAGCTTTCCCTGATTTGACAGTAGCATTGCTCTAAAGAGTTCCATTGTTGCTATTCGGTTAGAATAAATTACCAGAATACAGAGAGCCCATTCCAAAAGAAAACGAACTCCTAACAAAGCTTTTGTTGTAGTGGCTCCAGGGTCACTTTCACATGAAGTAAGGAATTCTACACAAGGAACAAAAGAATCTGCAATAAATTTGTATACTTTCTTTTGTTACACAGATTTGTGTCAGTGTAGTTAATATGTATAATCATGTATTATTTTGTATTACATATTATTTCTATTATTATGTATTATGTAGTAATATGTATATGATGTAGACGATATGTATGAATGCTCAAAGGAGCACTCAGTGTAATTAATATGAATGGACTATTTATTCATCATTGGTTCTTAACTGGAAAAAAGCCAAACTTTTCTGTGTATATAAGAGACATACCCTAAAGCAATGGTTTCTCTATTTCTTGAATTTTAAAAATATATTTCCACTTAATTATGTTATTGCTACCCTGATCACTTCAACACCTCTGTGGAGCTAAGAATGATAATAATCACAGATTTTCTGTTCTTCATCTTAAGGGCTTTTGTTTTTATTGATGTTTGAAGTTTCACATACTTCAACCACTAGACTTGTCCCATTTTATTTCTCTTCATCTTTTTCAGATCTAAAAATAAAAACACAAGCCTAGAAAGAATTAATTACCTTAAATATTTCCAATAAATAAAATTGCATTTTGGATGCAAGGAGTCAAATTATGCACATAGATTAATCACTCCTTCCACAAAGACAACATCAAGGAGGGTGGCCCGGGCTGAATGTTTTAACATATCATTCAGGGTTTTCAGAGGAAAAAATTATAACTATGGAAAACATAACTTTCAAAAGTATATCAAGTCAGCTATATAAATTGTGAGATAATAATTTCAAAGTGGTGTAAAAAACATCAATTCTTCCTTGAAATAAAAAACATAACATACCAAATCAACACATTGTACACCTTAAACTTAGACAATGTTATATGTGAATTATATCTCAATAAAACTGGGGGGAAAAAGAAAAAGAAAAAGATATAACAAAAACAGACTATGAATGCCATTGCTATCTATCATTACCACATTCCAGTAGTCTGTGACTCTCCCCTAATCACTGTTTTCATATTTACACTCTGGTTGTATATTCCAATGTTACTTGAGGTCAGGGTCCTTGTCTTACCTTTGGTTTCCCCAAAATCTAGTACAAAACCCACTCTGTAAATGATCACTGAATTGAAATAAATCTCCTTTACATATCTTTGAGGCACAAATGAAATAAGGTATGCAAAAGTACTTTGGAGACAACAATGGATTTGTCAATGATTTCTTGGCTATGACAACAAAGTTACAGGTAACAAAAGAAAAAATAAATAAATTGGACTTCATGAAAATTAAGAATTTTGTGCATTAAAAGACACTATGAAAAGAGTAAAAAGATAACTACAGAATGGGAGGAAATATTTGCAAATAATATATCTGATAAGGGATTAATGTCCAGAATATAGAGAGAACTCCAAAACCCAACCACAAAAAATCAACCTGACTCAAAAATGGGCAAAGGACTTGAATAGACATTTCTCCAAAAAAGACATATACATAGTCAATAAGCACATGAAAAGATGCTAAACATAGTAATCATTAAGGAAATGCAAATTAAAACTACAATGAGAAACCACTTCACACCCATTAGGATGCCCACTATCAAAAAAACAAAATAAGAAATGTTGGCAAAGATGTGGAGAAATCAGAACCCCGGTACACTGTTGGTGGGAATGTAAAATGGTACAGCCACTGTGGAAAATAGTATGGTGGTCCATCAAAAAATTGAAAATAGAATTACTATATAATCCAACAATTCCACTTCAAGGTTTATACCCTAGAGAATTGAAAGCAGGGTCTCAAACAAATATGTGTCCTCCCATGTTCATAGCTGTATTATTCATAGTAGCCAAAACATGGAAGCAACCAAGTGTCCATCCATGGGTGAATAGATAAGCAAAATGTGGTATACACATACAATGGAATATTATTCAGCCTTAAAAAGGAAGTAAATTCTGACATACAACATATGCTACAACATGGATGAAGTTGAGGACATTACACTAAGTAAAACAAGCCAGTCACAAAAAGAACAAGAACTGTATGACTCCACTTATATGAGGTACTTGGTCAAAATCAGAGACAGAAAGTAGAATTGTGATTGCTAGGGGATGGGCGGGGGGTGTGGAAATTGGGGGTTATTGTTTAATGAGTAGAGAGTTTCAGTTTTACAAGATGAAAAGAGTTCTGTGAATGGATGGTGGTGATGATTGCATATTATAAATGTATTTAATACCACTGAACTGTACATGTAAAAATGGTTAAGATGGTAAATTTTATGTTATATGTATTTTATCACAATAAAAAAAATTTAAGAATTTTTAAAAATAAAAAAGTACTTTGGAAACTATAAAGTTTCATGTAAGAGTTGATTACAGAATGCTACCAGAGAGAAGAGCACCTTACTATTGGCTGACACCTCTGTAAGGCATGTTACTGCCACATATAAATCAGAGTATCACTAAGTCTTATATGACATATGGTCAAATTTAACCCCATGATGTTCATCCTTTACCTGGCATTTCTAAACAACCTCATTTCCAAAACATGAAATGCCCCCAATTTAAAATACTACTATTTCAATCATAAAGTCAAAATAATTAAACTTAAAACAAAATCAATAATTACAAACAAAATGGTATAAACATTTGCCAAATTATTTTCTAGTCATAAATACAGTCACATCCGTATTTTTGCAAAGATACTCTCTAGACAATCTGTAACAATAAAATACCATTTTTTAAATGTTATGATTAACAATGCAGTGGAATATTTTCATAGTTTCCATATCACGTATGTATGTGACACCAACCCTTCCAACATAATTTCATGATAGCCCAAGAAAAATCTTAGACTTCTTTCCCATCAAATAAAAAGTTTTCTTACATTTCAGCCAGACAAACACCATACTTAATACAGAGTAACTTCCTGTTAAAGACTTGCAAAATTTTAAGCAAATACAAACCTCATACTCAAATTGTATGAATTTGCTTAAGGGTGCCAAAGTATCTGTAGACAAAGGAAACAAATTAGTCAGCTCTCTGCACTGCCCTTTCTCAGAGCCAAACTTCCCTGGTCCTTGCCCTCTGAATCACCCTCATCTTCAGGTTCAGCTCACTCCTTACCCCACTGGTTCGAGAGTTAATCCTGTCCCCAGACAAGAAGTAACATAAGGTCTGGTACGATCCAGAGTTACCCTGCATATCTGCGTGTTCCCCACGCATTAGAGTCCATTCATCCATCCATCATCAATCTACCTAGCAAATATTCATTGAGAACTGTCTGTCTCAGGCACTATCCTAGACTTGAGAGCAACTATGGCTTTATAATTGTTCTTGATATCAATGGGGGTATGTTCCTCACATTATTCTTTTTCTTTAAAGTTGCCTCAACTATTCTGGGCTTTTTGCTTTTTCACACGAATTTTGGGTTAAGCTTGTCAAGTTCCAAGGGAAATCATTAGGCATACCACTTAATTTAGAGATTAATTTGGAGAGAATTGACGTTTTTCTGATATTACATCTTCCCATCTATGAATATATCTCAATTTAGTCAGAACTTTTTTGTTTCCTGATACTTTGTAATTTTTTCCTTAAAAGATTATCACATCTTTTTTTTTGCTGAGGAAGATTAGCCCTGAGCTAACATCTGTTGCCAATTTTCCTCTTTTTCGTTTTTTCTTTGAGGAAGATTAGTCCTGAACTAACATCTGTGGCAATCTTCCTCTATTTTATATATAGGTCGCTGCCACAGCATGGCTGATGAGTGGTCTAGGTCTGTGCTTGGGATCTGAACCCACAAACCTGGGCAGCCAAAATAGAGTATGCCAAATCTAACCACTATGCCATGGGGCTAGCCCCAAGACTATCATATCTTTTATTAGATTAATTTCTGAGTTCACAGTTTAGGTTGCTATCATAAATTGGATCATTTTTCTATTATATGTACTAACCATTATTTGTGAGAATATTGATCTTTAATAGTCACCCCACTGAACTTTCTAAGTTTTAATAGTTTGTAGATTCTCTTGAATATTCAGTGTAGACCTCCTCTGTAAATAGGTCAGCTTTAGTTTTACTTCCCAATTTTTTATATCCTATAGTACTTTTTCTTGTCGTAACATGCAATTGAATAGGTGATAGCAGGACTTTCCTGCCTTGGCTCTGACTTTAATGGAAATGTTCCTAAAGTTTCACTAAGTACTATGTTAACTCTAGGTTTTTGATTGCTAATAAGTTAAAGAAATTCTCTTCTATTTATTGTTTGCTAAGAGTTCTTATCATGAATGAGTGACCAATGTTATCAAATTCTTCTTCCATGTATGAGATTATCATGATTTTTCTCATTTAATCTGTTGGTAGATTTTCTGACGTTGAGGCATTTATTCGTCTATTCATTTAACAAATATTTATTGAGTGCCTGTGACGTGCCAGGCACTGTTCGAGACTCTGGGAAAACAGGGGGCAACAGAAAGACAACAATCCCTGTCCTCATGATGTTTAAATTCTAGTTGGGGAGACAGACAAGAAACAAGAAAATAAAATACATAGTACAACAGCTCATGATAAGTGTTCTGGAGGAAAGCAAAGCAGAGCAGGAAGATAAGGCGTGTTAGCTAAAAAATGAGAATTAAGTAGGATAGTCAGGGAAGGGTTCATTGAGGCGACATTTGAGGAAAGATCTAAGAACACCCATCCTAGGCTGAAGGAACCACAGGTGCAGAGGCCCATGGGGCAGAACTTTGTCATTTTGCACTGGAGAATTTTGAGATGAGTGATAAACACGACTTACATTTTGAAAGAATTTTTAAATTCTTGCATTCCCAGAATAAATCTTCCTGGTCCATTACATATCATTGGGTACACTGCTAAATTTGTTGGAATCTTGTTTTTCTTTAATCTGTACTCATAAGAATGGTTTCTAATTTTCTTTCTTGAACTGCCCATCTCCATTCTTGTATTACGGTTGGAATCTTGCAACAAGCATCATGGAATGAGTTGGTTGTTATTACAGTTTATTCCGTTACATGTACTAATTGTAACTTGTGTGAAAGAATGCTTTTCTTAAATGTTTTTTCTTTAGTCTGCTATATCAATTTCTGATAGAGCTGCACCAAAATTTTCTCCCATGACCAGGCAATCTGTCCATTTCCCCTTGCAACTGTCAATGAATACATGGGAAGATGCAGTTTTTTACTTTTACGTCTTCCTAGTAGATCATTTCCTTTACCACTAGCTACTCTCTTTATCCCAATTTGAGGTTTTTGCCTCAAATGTTATTTTGTCTAATAATATTGCTGCACAAGTTTTCTTTTAGCACCTGCCTAAATTATTTTCAACATTTTTCAAAATTAGGTTTTAATCGTATCTCTTTTAAGCAGCACACAGATGGATTTTCTTAAAACTCAATATGAAAAACTAATCTTTTACAGAGGAGTTAGATCGTTGTACATTTATTGTGACTGCTGATATAGCACTGATTATACAGCACTTTCTGTATATTTCTGTTATCCCTTTTTCTCACTCTTTCTCCTTTCCTGCTTTCTATTGAATTGACAGATTTCTATATTCCCTTTTATAGCTCTGCTTGTTTGGAAACTATAGATGTGTCTTTTTTTTTAAGTAGCTACTCTTGTTTTTTTATTTTTTAGGGTTTTTGGGTTTTTTTTTTTTTGCTTTTCCTCCTCAAATCCCCCCAGTACATAGTTGTATATTTTAGTTGTGGGTCCTTCTAGTTGTGGTATGTGGGACGCTGCCTCAACATGGCCTGATGAGCAGAGCCATGTCCGCACCCAGGATCCAAACTGGCGAAACCCTGGGCCGCCGGAGCGGATCATGCAAACTTAACCACTCGGCCACGGGGCCAGGCCTGCTACTCTTGTTTTTAAAGGACATACTTAACTTTACATGTATTCTAAATGTTGTGTAGCCATGTTTGTCTTCCACCCAGACATGAAGAGGTTCTTAGTACACCACTGAACAGGTCCTGTCTCTTATTACTTTTAGAGCAGCAGTTCTCAGAGTGTGCTCCCAAGACCCTTTCAAGAATCTGCAAGATTAAGGCTATTTTTATAAAAATATTAAGATGTTGCTTTTCTCCCACTCTGTTGACATTTGCATTCATGATACAAAAGCAATGATGGGTAAAGCAGCTGGTGCCTTACCATGAATCAAGGCAATGGCACCAACTGTCCCAGTAGTCACTGTACTCTTCCCTGTCCTGAACTCACAGAAGAAAAAAAAGTTACACGCAAGAATGCCCTTGATGAGGCAGTTAAAATTGTTACTTTTATTAAATTTTGACCTATGAATACACATCTTTTTAAAATCCTGAGCAACGACAGGGGAAGCTTGCATAAAGCACCTCTACTGCACAGAGAATTACGATGGTTGTCACATGGAAAAGCACTTGTGTGATTGAGTTGAGCTTAACTAGCCACTTTTTTTTCACAGAACATCATTTTTATTTCAAAGAACTGGTAGACAAACCATGGTTCTACAGACACGGGTATTTGACAGACAGTTCCTTGAAAATGAAGTGAACCTGTCACTTCAAGAAAAACAACTCAGTATTTGTTGCAACAAAAAAATGTAAGGTTTTGGGGCTGGCCCAGTGGCGTAGTGGTTGAGTTTGTGCACTCCACTTCAGCAGCCCAGGGTTTGCAGGTTTGGATCCCTGGTGTGGACCTAGCACTGCTTGTCAAGCCACGCTGTGGCAGCATCCCACACAAAACAGAGAAAAACTGGCACAGATGTTAGCTCACTGACAATCTTCCTCAAGCAAAAAGAGGAAGATTGGCAACAGATGATAGCTCCGGGATAATCTTCCTCAGAACCAAACAAAATGTACGCTTTCCAGTAAAAAGACTATTAAAATACACCCTTTTAGATATCTGTGTGAGGCTGAAGTTTCTCCTGTATTTCAATTCATAAATAAGAATTTCTTATGAATAATGTGATTCATATATAAGAATACATATGAAGATTAATATATGATTCACATATAAGAATCCAGTTGTTCTCTATTAAGCCAAACATTAAAGAGATTTGCAAAAATGTACAAATAATGCCACTCAAATTTTTGTCCTGGAAAATATTTTTCATGAAAATGTTAACTTGTACTGGGTTAATTATTTCTAAATTAAATAATATTTTTAAATTGTTTTAATTTCTAATATGGTAAATATTGATATAATCCACACAACAAAAGCCCTTTGGGCCCTCAACAATTTTTAAGGATATAAAGGGACCTCAAGGTCATTTGAAACTGTTGGTTTAAATTTTTATTTCAGCCTTTTATCCCAAAAAAAGTGTTTACAGTCAATAGTTGATTTAAATGTATTGATGTTAAATCAACTTCTATGTTCAGGTTATTTTTTTAGCCACTACCTCTCCCATTATAGAAACTATCTTTGCTTCTTTACTTCCATATCTTCCCTCTGGATTCACTTTTCTTTTTGAAATATCTTTTTAAGTAAAGGTCTGTTTAAAACTCATGTCTAGGGGCTGGCCCCGTGGCCAAGTGGTTAAGTTCACGTGCTCCGCTGCAGGCGGCCCAGTGTTTCGTTGGTTCGAATCCTGGGCGTGGACATGGCACTGCTCATCAGACCACGCTGAGGCAGCGTCCCACATGCCACAACTAGAAGAACCCACAACAAAAGAATACACAACTATGTACCGGGGGGCGTTGGGGAGAAAAAGGAAAAAATAAAATCTTTAAAAAAAAAAAAAAACTCATGTCTAAAGATGTTTATAATTTGCATTCATTCTTGAATGTTAGTTTAGCTGTCAATAAAGTTCTAGGTTGACATATTTTCCTTCAGCATTTGAGAGCCATTACTTCGTTGTTTTCTGGCCTCTAATGCTGCTAATGAGAAGTCAGCTGACAGAGTATTTGGTGGCCCTTTGTAGATAACACCTTCTCTTATCTTTATCTTGAGGTCCCACAGTTTCACAATGATGTGTGTGGTGATGAATTTATCATTTATCTTGCCTGGTCCTCAGGGAAGGACATGTAATCTAAAAAACTCCTGCATTTTTTTGAATTCTAGAAAATTCTCAGTGCTTGTCGTCTCAAATACTACTTGTCTGCTATTCCCTCCACTCCATTCCTCTAGAACAGTGTTCTCAACCAGGGAATTTGGCAGTGTCTGCAGACAACTTCGTTGTCACAACTGGGAGGGGGGCTGTCCTACTAGCATCTAGGAGAAAATGGCCAGGGATGCTGCTAAACATCCTACAAAGCACAGGGTAGGTCCCCACAACAAAGAATTATTTCACCCAAATGACAATAGTGTTGAGGCTCAGAAACCCTGCTCTCAAACTCCCATTAGACATATGTTGGAGTCTTTCAATTAATCCTCTAACATTTCATAATTCTTATCTATTCACAGCACTACAATATAGAAAAATTCTTTAGTATCTCCCAATTCACTGATTCTCAACAGATCCATGTTAGAGTTGCTATGTTTTATTTTGATAATCATACTTTACATATCAAAATTCCTGATAGGCGGGGCTGGCCCCGTGGCCGAGTGGTTAAGTTCGTGCACTCCGCTGCAGGCGGCCCAGTGTTTCGTCGGTTCGAATCCTGGGCGTGGACATGGCACTGCTCATCGAACCACGCTAAGGCAGCGTCCCACATACCACAACTAGAAGGACCCACAACGAAGAATATACAAGTATGTACTAAGATTTTATTTTTCCTTTTTCTCCCCAAAGACCCCTGGTACATAGCTGTGGGTCCTTCTAGTTGTGGCATGTGGGATGCTGCCTCAGCATGGCTTGATGAGCAGCGCCATGTCTGTGCTCAGGATTTGAACTGGCGAAACCCTAGGCCACCAAAGCAGAGTGCATGAACTTAACCACTCAGCCACAGGGCTGGCACCTATTGCTGCCTGTTTTGTTTCATAACTTTTCTTTTTAAATAGATGTTATTCTTTCACTTATCTCTTTGACATGTATCATATTGTCCTATAAATTATTTTCATCTGGTGTAAATCATGTTCTGGATTATTATTTGGTGGGCAGGGCAGAGGGCTGTCCTTAGCATTACATTTCTCAGCATCTTTGAAGGAAAGGTTATAGTTAAGGTTAAGGTTTTGTCTGCTTGTTTTTAAAATCTCTCCCTTTTCTTTTTCTTAGCCCACTCTACCTGGAATGTTCACAGTTGTCTCCAAAAGTTCCTCCAGAGCACAAGAAGTAGGTCTTAAGTAGTGTTTTGAGCCTACTGTTATGATACCCTTATATGACAGATCCAGTCACTGAGCCAACAGGCTACTTGGCTGTTTTGGTTAAAAAAAAAAAAAAAAAGCTCTGTTTTTCTCCTTCTCTCTCATTGGGCCCAGTTTTTTACAAAGCAACAGTCCCAGAAAGAGAGTCAACAGTTTTATCAGCCTGTGAACAAGCTGACACCCATTCCAGGCCCTGGCTTTGATCACTATTCCTAGCTCGTCTGCCTCAGTGATGGAGCTCTCAAGGAGGTCTGTTTTCTCAACAGAGGTCACACCATGGTTCTAGCCACCCTGGTTCTCGACCTAGAGCCTGAGCCCCACGGTGAGCCCCACTGACCGGCTTTCTCTTCCATCTTTAGTTACATAAATGTATCCAGTTTTTCTTTAACCATTTTATCTGCTATTGCTAGGTGTGTGAGGCAGAAGAATTCATGAACTCATTTTAATACCTCAATCAGACATCATACCTTATTTCTACATTTTTGAAAATAAGAATGTATTTTATAATTAGAAAAAAATCAAGCTTTTAAAATTTTTTAACATTTACTCTCTTTACTACATATTTACTATAACAGAGGCAAATAAATAATGGAATTATAGATGCAAATAGGAGAAAGAACCCAATTCTGATAGAGGGAACTGGAAAAGCCTCCACATTTCAATCACTTGTTTGCCAGCATCCTAAAATGTGCTCTGGATTCACTGGAACCAGAAGGGAAGAAGTGAAATAAATATTCAGTCACATCTAATGAGCCTGTGAGAAAAGACCAGTGATGCAATACTTGGTAGAATGGTATCATCATAGATGAAATGGCAGCTGTTCCGCAGTAGGGCAGTGGGGGCAGTCCTGGAGGAGGTGGGGTACACGAGTATCAACTTTAGTTTGCTTCAGTCTATGTCTCTTTGGTCTGTTCTGTCCTTTGTCATTCATGGAAACTGAGGCGGTTTAGCAGTTAATTAAGAACTCTAAGAGAGATCTGGCAGCAGAAGGGGGAGCATCAGCTGAGCTGGGAGCTCACAGATGGCAGCAGTGAGAGCAAGCAGTCCCTAATGAACTTGATATCAGGTAGGCCAAGAAAGAGGGTTAGTTCTGAAAGCTGGAGTATGGCAGAGAAGGTGGAAATAAGCCATGTGCTCAGATACTGAAACTACACTAAAGTCAGAATGAGTTCAACAGCTGAAGGCGGAGAGGAGGTCAGTCCTGAGCCTGAGGTTTAGTTGGGTCTGTGGTTGAGACTGAGTGGCCCCAGCAGTGGAGAGTAGTGACCCAAGTCAGACAGGGAGCCATACACATAAGTCCATACATTCAGAGCATTGGACTCTATCACCAACACAGATGAAGATCCATGAAATCAAACTTTAGATATTTTAGTGTTATACTCTAGTCCTATTTTCTAGTATTAGATGTGGACGTTAATTAACAAACAGCAAACTATGGAAATCTGCCTAACTCCTCAAGAAAGAAGCAATTTGCATATAAAAAGAGATATTAATATAAATTCAAGGTATTATTAAGGACAAATTCATTCCTTTTTCTCCTAGCTGTCAATTTCCTCAAAATATTAAAACTTTAAAACAATGCACCCTAGACTCAATGATAAAAACTATCAACTTTTTCAAAAAACAGCAAAAGCAATCTACTTCAGATCCAAATTTCTTGGTCAAGTAAAACTAAGAGACTGGTCACTAAATTACAAAAACAAATCCATGAATAATAACCTCAACTCAATCTCAAATAAATAAAAGTTTCTTCCCCACCAACTCCAAAAAATAAAATTTTGATAGGTTGGCCTCACAAAAGTTGTGTCTGGACCAGAAATGCCCAATTAGAATATACATAATTCCAAGGTGTTGTGTTCTGAGTGGCTAAGCACTATGGACAAGCTGGTTAGGCTGGCTGCCAGCAAGGCGAGTGTGAACTATTGCCTGAAAGGGTACCAGTAGTGTCATACTAAACCTTTGCCCAGGGGCTCTTATAAATCAGTCATTATTTTAAGTATCGGGAGAGATTATATAACTTAAATATTAATTTTCTTGTTCACTTATCAAATATTTATTGAGCCCACTATATACCCAAACACTGTGTTGAGCACTAGATCTGGCTCTCAAGGAGCCTACCATGAATTATATTCTTATTATAAACAATATTAACAAATACAATTAAAATAGATTGCATGCAGTATGCCAGATATTGTGCTGGGCATTTTACATTAATATCTCACTTAATCCCATCCTAAAGGTGAGAAAACTCAGGCTTAGAGGTTGAGTAATTTGCCCAAGTTCACATAGCTAGGACGTGTTGAAACAGAAACTCCAAACTGTTCCAGAGCCCCAAATCCTAACCACTGTGCGTACTGCCTCTAGCAAGGGAGCTAAGACATAAGAGTGTAATTATCAGATAAGGTCAAAAGTGAAAAAGGAAAAAAGAGCTGTAGATAACTAAGGACATTCAAGAAGACAAATTTCTTCCAAGTGGATGAGTGAGGAATGGCTTTGCAAAGCAAGTGATATTTACACAAATTTTTGTAGGATGGATAGGATCTGGTTGCGCAGAGAAAGAATATGAAGGACAAGGTGTAAAAGTACGGGTGGTAGAAGGAGCACTGCATCAGGAGTCGGAGGATCAGGTTCAAACTTTGCTCCTCCATTTCTTAACTGCCTAACAAGAAGCAAGCCACTTACCTCTCTAGGCGTCAGTTTACTCTTACATAAAATGTCCAGTTTAGTTCACTTGAAAAAATACAAATGCTATATGCAAGAAGATATTCATAGCATAATCATTTATAAAAGTAAAATCTAGTAAACTTAAGTTATCAATAATCAAGAAGTGGGTAAATAAATTATGCAGCCTTTCTAATAGTAATTGTGGAGATTGCAGCAACATAGAAAAATGTAACAAACAGGAAATTATAAAACTATGTCCACTATTACAAATATGAGTAGACAAAGACTAAAGGAAAATAAACAGAAATAAAATTTGAAAAATAAAAATACACATGCCAAATCTGTTTCCCAGACCTCTTGAAGCAAAAACCTCTAGGGATGAGACCTAAAGATAGGTAGATAGGTAGGTAGGTAGGTAGGTAGATAGATATTTTAGAGATTGGCACTTGAGCTAACATCTGTTGCCAATCTTTTTGTTTTCTTCTTCTCCCCAAAGCCCCCAAGTACACAGTTGTACATTCTAGTTTGGAGTGCCTCTGGTTGAGCTATGTGGGACGCCACCTCAGCATGGCCCAATGAGTGGTGCCATGTCCACGCCCAGGATCTGAAGCAGCAAAACCCTGGGCTGCCAAAGCGGAGAGCAAGAACTCAGCTCCTCAGCCAGCCCCTGACACTTTTTTTTTTTTGAGTAAGATTAGCCCTGAGCTAACATCTGCCACCAATCCTCCTCTTTCTGCTGAGGAAGACTGGCCCTGAGCGAACATCTGTGCCCATCTTCCTCTACTTTATATGTGAGACGCCTGCCACAGCATGGCTTGACAAGCAGTGCTAGTTCCGCACCTGGGATCCAAACCAGTGAATCCCAGGTCACCAAAGCAGAATGTGTGAACTTAACCACTGTGCCACTGGGCTGGCCCGTGAAAAAATATATATATTTTTTAAAGGTTTTTTTTTTTCCTTTTTCTCCCCAAAGCCCCCCAGTACATAGTTGTGTATTCTTCGTTGTGGGTCCTTTTAGTTGTGGCATGTGGGACGCTGCCTCAGCGTGGTTTGATGAGCAGTGCCATGTCCGCGCCCAGGATTCAAACCAACGAAACACTGGGCCGCCTGCAGTGGAGCGCGTGAACTTAACCACTCGGCCACGGGGCCAGCCCCGAAAATGTATTTTTTTAAAAGTGTTCCAAGTGACTCTGATGTATACCCAGGACTGGAAGCCACTGACAGGATATCTAAAGGTTCTTTCAACTTTAACTTTCTAATTCCTTAAGGGCATTCCACATATCCTGGGAAAGTAGACACATGTTAAGAAAAGATTATAGACATGTACAGGGCAGGGCCAGCCCCGTGGCCAAGTGGTTAAGTTCGTGCACTCTGCTTCGGCAGCCCAGGGTTTCCCCGGTTCAGATCCTGGGGACAGACATGGGACCGCTCATTAGGCCATGCTGAGGTGGCGTCCCACATGCCACAACTAGAAGGACCCACGACTAAATATACAACTATGTACTGGAAGAGATTTGGGGAGAAAAAGCAGAAAAAAAAAAAGATTGGCAATGGTTGTTAGCTCAGGTGCCAATCTAAAAAAAAAATGTACAGGGAATAGCAATTAGTTTGGAGTAACTGCATTATAAGATATATCAAAGAGAGCCTGAAGGCCACAATTGGCTAAGGAGGGGTTTGAACATTACGCTGTAGGCCACAGAAGGTTATTTATGGCTTCTGAGCTAATAAGTAGCATAGTGAGAGCAGCTCTGGCTCCCTGAAGTCTATAGTCTTAGCAGCCTTGGGGCTTCTCCTGTATTTGGCTGACATCATTGGATTTAAAGGGCCCTCACTGGTCTCCAATCATGCACCTGATCTTCTCACGAGGACAATCTAAGATAGCTCTTAAGTTTAGCAGGGGTGTCAGTTACCTGGCATATTAGATACTACCATACTCTCCCTCACCTGAGGCAGGCATCACTAATCAATCACAGTACTCTTTCCCAACAAGCCTAGTTGGCCTCAAAATACTACTCATCATAGCCCTGCAGGAAGGCACTAGACGCTGCTAATTTCAGAGATTTGCCATCTCCCTATTTTAAAGCCATAGGACGAGGACCTACCTCTTCATTCTATCTAAAAAGTGCTCCAAGGGCCAGACAGGAATTCTGACAGCTCTAACTTCCTTTAGTGTGTGTATTTAAGTATGTTACAGGTTCATCTTACACTGAGAAAAAATAATTGACAAACAGGAAAATAGTTCCCTATTAAGGTAGTGAAGAACTTCAGGGATTATAAATAAATCATATCAAAATACAGACAACAGTCAGTTTATCTATAAAGGGGAGAAATAAGGCTGGCTTTGGTCTCATTTGTAGCAACATTAGATGCCAAGAGACTGAGAACTTAAGAGTATCAATGAGAATTGTTTGTCAAGCCTAAGTGTTGATCTTGTTTGAAGGCAATAGGAAAACGTTCTTGGGGCCAGCCTGGTGGTGTAGTGGTAAAGTTCATGCACTCTGCTTTGGCAGCCTTGGGTTCACAGGGTCTGATCCTGGGCACAGACCTACAAACTGCTCATCAAGCCGTGCTGTAGCAGTGTTCCACATACAAAAGAGAAGACTGGACAGTTGTTAGCTCAGTGACAATCTTCCTCAAGCAAAAAGAGGAAGAATGGCAACAGATGTTAGCTAAGGGCCAATCTTCCTCACAAAAAAAAAAGAAAGAAAGAAAAGAAAAAGATTCTCAAAGATTCAAGATATACATCAGCTATACACATCCTTTCTCAAAAACGTACCTGAAGATATCATCCAATCAACCAACTAATGAAAAAAAAACACACTTTTGATTTGGAATTACAGCTACAAAGCAGAATGTAAATATGCTACAATTCATGAATAAGCTACAATAATATTAACTAAAATGTAAACACCAAAAAAAAGAGGTTAAGAGGATGAGAAGAAACATAAATATAACTTCCTTCCTCACATTTAATAGAGTGAACCACTCAATTTCATCCTTGATGAATCAAGAAATACATATATTAAATATATATATAAACATTATTTAAAGATAGGAAGACTAATAAAAACAGAGACTCTCCCATTTAAATTACCAGAAGATGAGGGGAAATACCAAAGATACATAGCAAACTGTCTGGAACAAACTTAATAGGAATACAGTTTTCAATACAATTTAAATTTCTTTAGTTTTCTTCCACGTTTAGATATGGTCTGTCAGCAATAAAATTAAGGCAAATGTATTGGCTAGGCTTGCATAAAATTTAAAAACTGTACCTAATACCCTTTACAAATCTCCAATCATTAATTTCAAGAGAGCATGTAAAAAGCACAGCACTAATTGAGTCGGAGACAAGAATGGAAATTACCAGATGCCATTTGGTGTACACAAGGCAAAAAAGAATTGAAGGTGTATGAAGTATAATAAATTGGCAAAGTAAGAGTTCATTTTCAAGAAGGCAGGAAATTACTGATAAAATTCTAATGCACAAAAATTTAAGGAACACTTCTAAGATGAAATGGGGCTTTAGTAAGTCTTTGTGATGATTAAATATTTTAGAAATTTGCATTACAAATTTCCAGTATAAAAAGTAAAAAAGCTATATCACCTTGAGAACCCTATCTCCTTCATTTCTTTTTTTTTTTTTTTGAGGAAGATTAGCCCTGAGCTAACATCTGCCACCAATCCTCCTCTTTTTTTTTGCCGAGGAAGACTGGCCCTGAGCTAACATCCGTGTCCATCTTCCTCTACTTTATATGTGGGTTGTCTACCACAGCATGGCTTGACAAACAGTGTGTAGATCCACACCAAGGATCCGAACCCATGAACCCCGGGCCAATGAAGCTAAACGAACAAACTTAACCACTGCGCCACTGGGCTGGCCCCTGTCCTTCACTTTTAAAAAGAATTTCAAGTAAACAAGACCAAAAAGTGAGAAACACATATGTTTACAAGTCAGGGGGAAAAACCATAGTCATTATTAAAGAAATGGTAGCCTAAAGTGTCATATTTACAGAGAACTAAGCATTTGCTGCTAATTTGTTCACAGGTTCCAATCTGCCCTGTTGTACACTTGCTTCAAACAGTTCCTCTCTCTGCATTTTTGTAGAATGAGGTTAGGCTAGATCTTTAAGGTGCCTTGTAGTTCTAATATCTTATGGTTCTATAAAGACGGTAACTTTAAGTAGGATAAAAAAAATTGCAGTCTTCAAACAGGATACAGTAGTTCTGATCCTAAACATAAAACTTTTAACCCTGCTAGGGTTAAACCAAAACACAAGCTAAATGTGTGGTCTCCTCCTGGTGAGGAGTTGGGAAGAACCAGTTCAGGTGACTTGGTTTCCCAGGACTAAGGTTTTCCCACCACTAGAGTAGAGTGTTTCTTACCAGTGCCTCACTCGAGAGAGAAGATACCAAGGCTGAGTCAGAGAAGCAATCCAAAGACGTCATATGTGAATTTGACCAGGGAGGACAAGAGCAAAACAGAGGCAATCTGGATAAATATCAAAGTAAATTCTCTAACAATGACTTCATTTTGTAGATATCAAGTCTCCTAACACTATTATCCCATTTAACAACTTGCTACTCATTTTTTTTCTAAGTTTCTTTAAGTGAAAACAAAATACCTCAAATTTAGTTTTTTGTTTTTGTTTTTTTTTTTAAAGATTTTATTTTTTCCTTTTTCTCCCCAAAGCCCCCTGGTACATAGTTGCATATTCTTCGTTGTGGGTTCTTCTAGTTGTGGCATGTGGGATGCTGCCTCAGCGTGGTCTGATGAGCAGTGCCATGTCCGCACCCAGGATTCAAACTAACGAAACACTGGGCCGCCTGCAGCGGAGCGCGCGAACATAACCACTTGGCCACGGGGCCAGCCCCTCAGATTTAGTTTTAACTGTGCAAAGGGCTCGTAAATATTTTTGAATGAAAATCAGAATTCTGTCCATGTCTCTAAAATAGAGATCTTTAAAATAATTTTTCAGTAATACATGAGGCCTAAAAGCAGTTGGCTAAGAAAATATTGGTCTAAAATTTGTACTGACTTTTATCTAAAAGCATAATTAGTTTGATGAAATTTATATGAATAAGATGATAGTATTCATTACAGGGGAAGTATCTTTATATATCACCAATTTGATGATGCATATTAAATTGCTCAAGTCCTATAACAAAATATTTCATTTTCAAATTGTGAAGTCCTTCTGGGAATAAGTATGTACACTGAAAATAAAATCCTAAATTTCAAAAACATCTTAAGTATCATAGCAAAGCTTCACTACTTGCACTTCAATTAATGTAATAAATTATGTTACATAATGTTTTCAGTAACTTTGGTGCCAACCCCAGAGTAACCATTGTCTCATGTTTCAGGGAAAGAACACTTTCCAGCAAAAACTCAGACAAGTTTCTAATGATTACGAAAAAACCAGATGATGTAAGAAGAGTAAGGAGACAAATATCAATACTTTTTATCCACTCACTACCTTTGCCAGAATGAAATCCTCAAGGAAGCACTTAGAGAGTTTTAAAATAGACCTGGTAATACCTAGTTATGGGTGTTTGGGGTACCTTATACTTACTTTTAAAAACTGATGATGCCTAACTGAGGTGAAGGAAAAAGTGTCTATAATTTACTTAAAAATACTTCAGCATTTGCAATGTGGTATAACGTATTATTTAGATTAAGCTGTAACCCAGGTGCTAACCAAGAATGCAATGGCAGGGTGGCCTAATGGTGTTCTAACCAGAAAACACATAACCCAAAACAGCACCTATAAACCGATCTGATATCCCTAGTTATGCGGATCAGCTACACTTTAGATACTCCCCACTCTTGCAAAAACAGACTGGATAAGAATCTTGTACTTTTAGGTTTGATAGTCGAAGCTAAATCCTCGATAGATCTTGTATCTGTTAATTCTGGCTTTGGTTTGCCCAGTAATTTCAATAAGAATCCTGCCTCTGAAAGTTTAGTTATTTCCTCCGAAATTGACTCTTCATGCAGAATGGTAGTTGGATTACCTAAAGGAGAGCTGCGACTTGCTTAGATCAATTTGCCAGTTTCATTTGGACACAGAGAATAAAATGTCTGTCATGCAAACACTGGCCTTTGCTATATGCTGTTCTCTCTGCAATTGATTATCCTTCTCCCACTCTATCCACTGTCTGCCCAACAAACTCCAACTTATCCTTCAAGACTCAGGTATCACTTCTATGCAGTCTTCTCTCTTCAACCTACCACCATCAGGCAGAGTTAAGAAGTGCCCCACTTCTACTTTTACAGCCCTTTGTACACCCCTCTTATACCACATTTTACATTGCTAAAACTATTCAGTTGTCTGTTTCTTCCACTGGACTGTATGCTCCATGGGAACACGTGCTATTTTCTTATTTATAAAATATTGCAAACATATATAGTATATCCACATACCCACCACCTAGCTTTAGCATTTTGCAGTATTTGCTACAGATCTTTAAGAAATACATGACACAGTTGAAGTACTTTGTTTATTCCCCCCACCCAAGAGAACTTCTACCCTAAATTTGACATTTATCATTTCTATCTAAGTCTTCATACTTTTGTTACATATATATGTATGCATAAATACTACCATGTTGCACGTTTTCCAAAATTATTTAAACGCCATATTGTACATATATTTATGCAACTTGCTTTTATCACACAATGTTACTTGATATTTATCCATGTTGATACATATAACTCTAAGTTCATTTTAACTGCTGTATTTTTCTGCATTTATCTATACATATTTAAACTATCCATCCCTCTATTAATGAACATTTTAGTTATTTCCAATTTTTCAGTTACAATACCACAGTAAGGAATTTTGTACATCTCCTTGTGCACGTCTGGTTTCTCAAACATATATATCCAGAAGTGGAACTGGCGGGTCTAGGGATATGTCCATCTCCAACTTCACTAAATATTGCCAAACTGCTCTCGAAAGTGATTGGACTTGTTTACTCTATGTGGCAACATCTGCTAAGGGGTCCAAAATATTACTTCTCCCCTTCTTCCTTCAGTAATAGATCCTCCAAATTTTAGATGGGTGCTTAGACAACCAGAATATAATACCACTTCTCATTATTTCTTTTAACTATCTGTGGCCATGTGCCTAAGTTCTGGCCAGTGATACATGAGTAGAAGTAACCAGGCCACTTCTAGGTCACACCCTTAAGCACAGCAGATGGACCTTCCCCTTCTTGTTGGTTGTATGCAGATATGACAGCAGTAGCTGGAGTGGCTATCATGAAATCAGAGAATGAAGGTGCCTACTAAAGTTGATGGATCAACAAATTAAAGGGAACCAATGTCACAAACACTGTATCAGCCCTATGTTTGGACTGTTACAAGAGAGAAAAATTTCCACTTTATTAAACCATGTTACAGTTGGGTTTTTGTTACAACCACCAGAATGTGCATCCAAACAAAGACATTCCCAGTGGCAGTGCATTAGAGTATATATTGTTCCACATCTTCGCCAACATTTTTTACTGCCAGACTTTAATTTTTGCCAAATCTATAGGCTTTTGAAATGGTATTCCACTGTTGTTTTAACTTGCATTTCCCTGACTGCTAGTGAAGATGAGCTATATTTATTAGCCATTCTAGTCTTCTGTTAATTGCCAGTTGACACTTTCTGCCCATTTTCCCACTTGATTACATTTTTCTAGTCCGCTAAAAGCTTTAAATATTCTGTGTGTGTGTATATGTATATACGTATACATATATATATACACACACATACATTGCAAATTTTTTCTTCCTGACATAACCTTGCTGTGGGCTAATCTCAGTTAACTGCCCAACAAGGAGGTTAACATGGTTTCACAGTAGCATCTGTCATTTGAGAGGAGGCTGGGAACATAATTCTCAGTTCTGAATATGGAGACGTCTTTCAGAAAGCATCCAGGATTTGCAAACAAACTTTTATAACATTACATGATAATTTTCTTATAAAAGGCACACAATCAAAAGGAAAAAGATGCCCGAGACTGACACTGTCCTTGAAAATTCAGAAGAACCAAAACATGTAATAAGAGGAGGCAAAGAGACAGAGGGACAGAGAGACAGACTGATTCCAGGAAACACAAAAAGCCTTAGTAGAAAGGAAATGTAATCACACTCCACTTCTTGGTCTTTTTTTTTTTTGAGGAAGATTAGCCCTGAGCTAACAACTGCCACCAATCCTCCTCTTTTTTTCTGAGGAAGACTGGCCCTGAGCTAACATCCGTGCCCATCTTCCTCTACTTTATATGTGGGACACCTGCCACAGCATGGCTTGCCAAGTGGTGCCATGTCCGCACCCGGGATCCGAACCGGAGAACCCTGGGCCACCAAAGTGGAACGTGCGCACTTAACTGCTGCGCCACCAGGCCGGCTCCCTTCTTGGCCTTTTCAGTAATATTACAATCATAATAAATCTTTGTCAATTTTCAAACTAATCTACAAAACACAGAAGTTAATTATGCTTACAGAACAAAATGCAAATGCCCCAGCCTCAACATTGCAAAAAGTATAAATGTCCAAAGTAGGAAGTGAAGGGTGGAAAAAGACCAGAAGAGTAAAGGATGATATCTTTTAATTTATCAAGTGATGAGTTGAGATACTGTTTTTAATTGATGGAACAAGGAAAAAAGATATTTCCAGACATAAATGATAGAATTACATCAAGAGGGAAGGTGCAGCAGAGAGGGAACAAGTGAGCTAAAACTTGACCTAAGATAGTGGGAATGTAGAGTAGACACTAATAACTCAGTAGCAGGAGGATGTTATTCACACATACTGAGGTGGAGCCAAAAGAAGTACTGTTAAAAGTAGTTCTTCCGTAGGACTGTGACTGGGGGAGGGGCAGGGAACTATTGCTTTTTTATCTGATCCACATCAGATTTTTTAAAGTGATACGTAATGCTTTAAATCAAAATTTTAGAAAAGGAACAGTATGAACTTCAAATTCCCAGGAAGCAGGTAAAAGATTATACGCTCTTAGTAATAATGAACTACTTGAGTTAAATACTTTGCCATTTTGTCTCACCGCTATTTACTGATTGAGAAACAGAGGACTGACGTAAGCTTTAATATCCTCACCATTATCACAGCATTTTTTTATTTGAGGATGACATCAGAGATGAACCTACTCAATATAACAAACCTTTATTGCCCACTATGTGCCAGGAACTGTGCTATGAACCCGAAGTAGAATAACCTCTTTCAAACACCAGAGTAATAGTCACCTATTATGACTATTTCCAAGATACAGGCCCCTACCCAAACATGTTTAGATTGTTCTCAAGTTTTACTTTTGTGATCTCAATCTTCTTGGGCTATTGCACTGCCCAAAAGTCCTTCTAGGAACTGCAATCCTGATGCTAACACTAATCCCTGTATTTATCCCACCTACAACCTGCAGCTAGATCATCGTGGCCAATTACTAGTTCAACTGCACCAGTCTTGTTCCCCCAACATCACACTGACAGATCTTTTGCCTCTTGTCCAATATCAAACCTTTCTCTCTCGGACAATCTGGGTTTCTTCCTTTTGACAGCTGCTAAATTCCTACTCATCAGCTCCCTTTCTGGAAGTCCCACACTGGTAACCCACAGACTTGGCACAGGTGTTTGGCCCATAGTGTTTATTTTCAATTTTTAAACAGAACTACTCTTGTGCCAAATTTGAAGATTTCTAACTTCTTTAGAAAAGTGAAATCTGGCACCCCTGGCCAAACACGACACATGGCATGAGCCTCATTAGAAGTGTCATGAGTTCACCACTCTCCACTTGGCTTCACACATTTCTATCACCTACCTGGTTCTTGTAGGTCTTTCAGTGTGCAATCCCCATCTAGCCTACTTCTATTCTAAACTAGAGGTAATCTTTCACCCTCTAAGAAACAGAAACTTTTTATTCTGGCAGACGCCCCATATATAATTACTTCTCAAAAAATTTAATCTTCTTGGAAAAACATAAATTATATTGTTTTTCAGAACAGCTCTATTCAAAAGATCTTTGCTGTTGGAAAGGGTTATTCTTAGCCAATCATTAAGTACCTTCTAAACATTCCACTCAAAGGAAGAGCATGACTGAATCAGACTTAAATTTCACAACGGTCAAATAAAGGCATATATCTATTTGTACCTCTGTTTTGATGAAATCAATTAAACCACCACTGGCAAGTTAGCTGTATTAGGCAATCATTAAGTGCCTCTCTTTATGTAATATGCAGCAGCATGCTGTTTCAGAAATGCAGTGAACAAGACACAGTCCTGCTCCCAAGGAGGTTGCAGCCCAATACACACAGGCAACATTAAGTATCTGGTGCAATGAAAGCATATATGAAGGTCATAGTGGAGGTTCAGGGATTTAGAAGAGGAAATAATCTCTAAACTAAAATTTGATGTGGCGAAGCAAAAGTTAACCAAGTCTAAAAAGGTAAGGAGAGAAGACAAGGTATTCAGCCAGAGAGAAATCCTACTTGTTACGCCACTTCCAAACTTCAACTTTTATCCTGAGGGAAAAGAGTCGTCATTAAAAGAATGAGAAAGAGGAAAAGCAGCCCAAGAAATACCAAAAGGAATAATCTAGAGATCACCAAGAAGGCAAGAGTTGCCCTGCAAAAAGGCAGTACCAAGAAAATCAGAAGACAAGCCACAGATTGGGTGAAATTATTTGCAAAAATCATATCTGATAAAGGACTTTGTATATCCAAAATATAAGAACTCCCTAAAACTCAAAAATAAGATCGGATCCTGGGTGTGGACATGGCACCACTCATCAAGCCATGCTGAGGCGGCATCCCACATGCCAAAACTGGAAAGACTCACAACTAAAAAAATACACAACTATATACCAGGGGACTTTGGGGAGAAAAACGAAAAGTAAAATCTTTTAAAAATGGGCCAAAGCCCTTAACAGACACCTCACCAGGAAGTAAGCATATGAAAAGATGCTCCACATTATATATTATCAGGGAAATTCAAATTAAAGCAATATACCACTATCTATTAGAATGGCCAAAAATTCAGCACCACCACTACCACCAGCATCCACTACCACCACCAAAAGCTGGCAAAAACGTGGAGCAATCGGAACTCTCATACATTGCTAGTAGGAATGCAAAATGGTAGTCACTTTGAAAAACAGGCCGTTTCTTACAAAACTAAACATGTTTTACCATATAATCCAGCAACTGTGTTACTCGTTTACTCAAAGTAGTTGAAAACTTATGTCCACATAAAAACCTGCACACGGATGTTTATAGCAGCTTTATTATAACTGCCAAAACCTGGAAGCAGCCAAGATGTCCTTCAGTAGGTAAATGGATAAACTGTGCTACATCCAATGGGATATTCTACACTAAAAGAAAATTATCAAGCCGTGAAAAGCTATGGAAGAACGTTAAATGCGTATTACCAAGTGAAAGAAGCCAATGTGAAAAGGCTATATGCTGCAAGATTCCAACCATTTGAAATTCCAGAAAAGGCAAAACTATGGAGACAATAAAAAGATCAGTGGTTGCCAGGTGTGGGAGTAGGAGAGATGAATAGGCAGAGCACAGAAAATTTTTATGGCAGTGAAAATACTCTGTAACAAAGGTCTAAAACTGCTCTGAAAAATAAAGTCCGGGGGGTGGCGGGAGGCAGGAGTTGGTGGGATTAGAGAGTATCATAAAAGGGGTTAGCCACAAAGAATGATACCTAACTCAAAGCAATAAAAGGGGGTAAATATAGACTGTCCTATAGATATAGTATCCAAAAGTTAAGGACCTTGTCTTTTACTGTCTTCATGAATTAGGAAGGAAAGTCATCAGACAAGTTCATGTGTGGTGGCAAGGGGTTACGATGGAAAAGGACAGATTTGAAGAGATGTGCAAGAAAGGAGTGGAAAAGGTTACTATACCCTTACACAGAATTGCTTTACAGTATCACAGGCCTAGAAAGGTTGAAATGTATGATTATACGTTACACATCTACAAGGGATGGTCAGACATTGTTACAGACAGCAACTTGCAAGGTTGTGTGATTGCCTTCAGTAGTGTAGCACTATAACCAATATTCTTCAAAGACGGAGTATTAATCGTTCACTCAAAAAATCTACTGAGCACCTACTACATAAACAATGTACCAAAGACTTAAATGAAGGGGAATTTCCAGGAGTCAGCAGATTAAAGCAGAGGGGTGAAGATGTCATGAGGCCAAAGAGAGCAAATGTATTTATAAATAACGGATTGATTTGTTTTAGGTAATGAGCAGCTCACTGATCCTCTCAAACCCCACGTACAAATATCTGGAAGGAGTAGCACACTCACTTCAGACAACTATTAGAAACTACCTCTGCGGAGAATCAGGTTTCAGGAAGGTTCTGCGAAGAATTCAGACAGTTCAGTTACATGAAACAGGACTTCCATGGGCATGGCAGAAAGGTTTTTGAGGGAAGGGAGCAATGTCTTACACTTAGGAGAAAATGGCAGAAAAACAAACATTCACAGGAAGGCGCCAAGGAAAATAAAGGTCTGAGGTATAGACAGCTTCCAAAACATTTTAAGCTGGCCCTGGTGGACAGAAGGAACTGCAGTTTTACCTTAACCCAATCAATAGCACTCAGAACCAATCACGGTTCCAGAATCCTACCACTCCACGTTACAAGGCCAACGGCGATGAGGAAATCATGGCAGCCTCTGGTGATCTGGGCGTACAGACTTTAGGTGCTTCTGAAGAGCTGTGGAGTCTGAAACAGCTCTTGTCAGTGTTAGTTTTATGATAAAAATCAAAGGCACTCCAATTCCTAGCAGAAAGGTGTACCCCTAACGTGGTATTCAAGGACCTTTACACATTAGCCTCAAATTATCTTATCCCATTTTCTACAACTTTGACTCATATACCTCCGTATACTGCTGGGTTTTCCAATCCTCCTCCTAACACTTTTTTCAATTTGTCCAAATTACTAACAATCCTTCAAGATCTAGTTCAAATGTTACCTTTTCCCTGACACAATGCAGGTGGAATTAAATTCCTCCAAATTTGACTTCCTTTGGGGGCATCTTCACTTTCTTCTTTGTGTTAGCATTTAACCTTCTTAGACTCTAACAGAAAGACTGAATTTTGTTTTGACCTCTCAATGTCCTACTGAATCCTCAATAAACATTTCCTAAATGAATGTCTTACATATCAAGTGCAGACTCAATCATGTGTAAAAGAACTTTAACTTTCAAGTCTTCTTCTTTGCCTCTTTCTGTGCTTACATTAAAAAGGGTCGGAATCATCTAACTTCTTCAATGATCGTCCTGTCACAGTAATTCATAACACGAGTTAATTTCAAGTTGTTTTGAGTCAGGTTCTTCTTGCCCTCTAATTGGTCCCTATACTGCCCACCAACTGCCCATATAACTTAGAATTTTGAAAATCATAAACTATATATTACTCACCAGCTTAAAGTCCTTCAATGACTTTCACTGCAGTAAAATTCAAACCATGGTCCTATGTGTGATTTGGTCCATCTACCTTTCCAATCTCTACTCCCGTCACACAAACACACCCCCTTCCAATCCACCATTCATACTTTTTTTTTTCCCTCCAAGATGCTGTTTTCCCATCTCAGTTTCTGCCCCGACTATTCCTTCCGCCTGGAAGACTGTTACCCAACAGAAGACTTTTTGCAAGGGCTAGCTTCTTAATTCCTCAGCTCCAAGCTCCCTTTTTAGATACATTTCCTATCTGTACCAGGATAGTATCCAAGTGTACAGTAGGCTTTCATATGCATTTTCTAAATAAAGTTTTAGGTTCTCAGTAACTACCCGACCCCACTCCACACCTGCCATTTCCACTGGTCTGACAAAGCTAAGCTCTTTTACATATAGTAAGCTTTTCTCACAAGCCTAGGAAATATATTACTATCGTCATTTTAGAGAACTTACTGAAGGTCATAAAACTAGTAAGCGATGGAGGATCTAATTGCAGGTCTAAGTTTTATGCCTAGTCTAAACCATTATGTGACTTCTAACTCTACCTGTTTAACCTTTTAACACTTTATCACATACCCTATACCATACAGTCTAAGTATCTTCATTTACCCCATATTTTCTCCCAATAGACATTCCATACTTAATAAAAATAACTCTGCCTTATTATTTCTCAGGGCGCACCTAAAACTGTAACTCACTCTCAATATAAACTGTTCTGGATATAACTTAATAAAACGGGCTCAGACAAGTATAAATAATAAATGAAAATTTTTATTCATCTTTGTAAATAACACTCAAATGTTTATGCTCAACCATAATCTTGGAACAAAAAGAGGCTTGCTTTTAATAATGCAGGAGCAAAAATCCTTCAACTTTGAGATGAAACCAGACAAACTGAAAAT
Organism: Equus przewalskii; assembly: GCF_037783145.1. Lineage (NCBI taxonomy): Eukaryota > Metazoa > Chordata > Mammalia > Perissodactyla > Equidae > Equus > Equus przewalskii. The sequence goes on from NC_091840.1 coordinate 40,146,893, forward strand.
TGCTTCAGATACAAAAATAAAGCACCATTTTTCAAATTGTGGTTATGGCTTTCTTAAAGCCTAGCAAACACCCCCAGAACACCTCAAAAGAGAAACAAAAACCTTCAGTGTCTTTTGAGCTCTAATTATTATATGGTTTCATATACTAAGAAACATCTCTTCCCCCCAAAATCTACCAGTAGACTAAAATTCAACAGAGGCAAACACTATAAATGTGGTCATCCATTTCGTTTTTCTTTTGCACTAGCTTTCAGGTGATACGCCAAAGTAACAAAATGCACTAACATTATTTGTGTTAAGAAATTTTTATTTTAAAATAAACCCTCACAAAATGCATGTATTAATTACTACAGAGTTTTAACGTTGCTAATTTTTTAAGCTCGTTTAATTACAACATTTAAATTAGTGAGTTCATTTACTTACATAAAAAATTATGCTACTAGTCAAGTTTTCTTATTTACCTAGGCATTTCAATCATGCACAAACTACCACTTATCCTCTCTTACTTGTTTTGTTCAGGTTCTCCTTACCATCATATCTCCTGTAAGACTTGCTCTTCATCTCTCTCCTTGCCAGTACAATGCTGGAGTGAAGGCTGGAGATTGAATACAGGGAAGGGGCCCCTCTTTTTTACAACCCTGTGGGATCTTGTGCTGCTTCACAAAATACTACTACACTAGTTTGGAAAGAAACGGACATATTTCTCAGAAATAAATCACCTTCCCTGGTGTAGCAATTAAATGTTCTCACTTTAACCTCCAATTACTATCTTATTAACACAACATCCCAGAGACAAGGGGAGATTCCCTATCTCAGCACCTTTTTCTCGTAATTTAAAAAGGACTGCTTCCATGCACACAGAATATTGGCTTAATAAAATTGTACTATTATGCAATGAGTCCTACAATATTCCAGAACGAGCACAAAGATTTTTCCCCCCATTTTTGATCAGCTGTCTACTGTTAGTTTTAACTGGAGCTGAAAAACAGAAGGCTTAAGTAAACTGAAAGTCATCGATGGGTTTAATAGGGACATTTAAAAAATTGTTCTTGAAGATATATTCTTTGCCATTTATTTCTACCCTGAAAAAAGCTCGAAATACAAAATTAGTATTTAAAGCATCATACAAAATAAAAAGAAAACAAACCAGACAAAGGAGTAAGGTACACTTCAATTTAATCACTGCACACAAGTTTGTAAAAATGCTACACGCACTTACATTAAGTCGCAAAGTAGATTCAAGAATTCTTGTTCACCTCTAATACTATTTTAAACTATGGAAATTGGGCTACTTAGTCTCATCACTATTACATGCATTTAAAGTTACATACTTACCAAATTTTCAATGTCTGCTTATCCTTGCTAGGAAAGGACAGAGTTCCTTAGAAATTTACTTCACTTTAAATCTTAAAGACATAAATTGAGGGTCCATACTTTGTTTAGTGCTTATCTAAAAGAATACATCACCATTATCACATACTCAGATATCAATTTTCAGATTTATTTTAGAAGACTATCAGTGTTTATACTAAAAAGCATTAGAGCTTACTGTTTATTATTGGTGTACAAAGATCACAGCAGGAATCACAATGTGAAAACATCCTTAGCATATACCGACAGTAGCTAGGATGTGGCTAAAAACTGGAAGGAAAAAATACAAGTGTCACACTGAGGGAAGGTATTAAACAGGGCAAAAAGTAATTAGAAATATACTCAGAGGCTAGTTTTCACTGGAACACAGTCCCAGAAATCAGTATTTCTAATCCAAATTTTTCATGCAGGGTTAGAGTGATTTAAGAATACACTTGAAATTTTCAAGCCTCACTCAAAGAGAATCCTATAAGCAATTAGTCTGCATGATCAATTAGCAAGCCCTCCTTCAACCCTACCCTCAGCTTAACTGCTTATGAATCACTGCAACAGCAGCCAAAAACAACAGAGAAATTCTGGTATTTTAATTTTACGCCTATGCAACGTTGGAACCAAAAGCATCGAGAAAAAACTTTTAGCTGTCAACTAAAAAGAAAACTTTGGGCTTGAAAAAACAAATTTGGGGGCCAGGCTCGTGGCGGAGTGGTTAAGTTCACACGCTCCACTTCAGCGGCCAGGGTTCGCCAGTTCCGATCCTGGGCACGGACCTACTCACTGTTCATCAAGCCATGCAGTGGCAACATCCCACATAGAAGTAGTAGAACTTACAACTAGGATATACAACTATGTATACTGGGGCTTTGAGGAGCAAAAAACAAGAGGAAGACAGGCAACAGACGTTAGCTCAGGGCCAATCTTCCTCACCAAAAAAATAATAATAAATAAATTTAAATGCTAGTTAGTTTTAAGTAAAAATATTTCTTCCATCTCACCAAAAGGAAATAACTTATGTGAAGTTTTTGCAGTTATAGTCTATTAAGTGACTGTGAGGAAAAAAGTGAACCCAGATTATCAGGGAAATGTCACAAGGTAAAATAAGCACCTTATTAATATTCTTGATTCAGGTAATATCTAAAGAGTATAGAAATTCAGATTGTTCATTTCTTTGATCAAAGTGTCCCGTTTCAGTTAAATTTAAGAGGAAAAATTATGATATATAAAAGTATAAAATAGTACTCACCAGAAAGGCAGCTTTAAAGAGATGGTTTTAAGGAAAACCATTTCCACTGTATCTACGCCATTTCTTATACAGATTAAACTGTGAAAGGCAATGGAAACTCAACCCCTTAAGCAATATTATATTAAAAAACAAGTGGATATCTTGTAAAATATATTTTATTATCAGTTGATAAATCAAGTTTTAAAAGTTTAACTGAACACATGACTTTCATATAAAATAATGTTAGGATAACTGTTTTCAGTTGATAATCACCATCCCAGTTTAATAGGAGTACAAGATCAGCTAGTTTTATAGATAGTCTCAAAGTAGACATCATTATTACACTTAAAGTGAAAAGGAGGAAGCCACGCATCCTAGTCAGTGTTACAGATTGGAAGGATGGTTCAGGCTTGTATAAAGTAAATCATACATGCTTTAGTCTTCTCTTCAGTGTTTTAAATTTTTATCAACATAAAAGCACAATATTTAAAGGTTAAAGGAAATCTCTCAAGAATGGCTCAAGACAATGACCTCTGGTAGAACCACTTAAAATAGTAACAAAAACTTTAAGGTATCTTTCACAACCCATTACATCCCCACTGCCCCTAAAAAGAAATAAATGAAGAATGTGTCTAGATTTCTTGATGGGTAGTCAGCTTTCATTTGAATATTAAAAAGTAAGGTTATTCTTAGTTCCAAGTAAAATGAACCCGAGGTGGTGGTGTACCAACAGAATAGGTCATAGATTACAAAAAAGATGAAGGAAATGAGTATTTATTTACAGTAAGAGTTACTAAAAACATGTAAGAACAAAAAAGCAGTATAAAAACATTTTCTAGCTTATGACTGCAGACCATTTAGCATTGCTAGAGGTGAAGAAACTTGACTTTTTTCTTAGGTTGATTCCTACTGTAAAAAGCTAAAAGGCAAACGAGTACCACCATGGAGTGGCTTAGGTTAAGTAAAAGACCCTGGACCCAAAGCCCTGCCCTCCATATCATGATATAGCAACATGAGAATATAGCCAATTGAAACTTTCACTATCTTTTCCTTTTGTGTACAACAAAACTACTTAGGTTCAACTACAACCAGATAATAAAGGAGCAGTTATTACACCTTTATTACAACTGAGGTTGGCAAACCTAGAGCCTCTTTGGCCCAAGTACTGAGTGTTTGAAAGTGTCCAATGGATCTATCAGTTATACTCACATTTAAGTAACTGCACAGCTTTCTTCCTTGTGTGGGTTATATGGATATGTTTGAAAAAATAGGAACATCAGGTACTTACAGATTAAACTAACCTGTACTGGCAGGGCTGTGGGATTTTTCTTCTCTACCAGTAAGTAGCAAATGCTGAAATTCTGCTGCTAGTTAACAAAAACACAAATTGTATTAAACTGAGGAGTTCAATCCATAGTTTAAAAAGTCAATGTGCATTAAATTTCCTCAGAGCCTGACAATAATACATTTAAAAAATTTTCCCTAAGTCTTAGAAAAGTTACCTTACATTGGCTATTAAATTTAGAGTGACCTTATGAGAATGAGGTTAACAACACTGTATATCTTTTGGACAACTCTGAATTTAAATAAAATATGTATTCCAATGCGTATTACATGGAAATTTTGGTTAAACTTAAAAACGGGGCATACGGCTAAGAAAAAATCTCTTAAACATGATAATTTCTAAATATATGTAGACACACTCCATAGAGGCAAGGAATTTTTAATTCAATTTTCAAAACCTGATTTAATTTTCTTATGTTAGAGATTTTCAATTTTAAAAACAAGGGCTGTAAAGTAAATTCCATTGCTTCTCTTCTAAGTACACTAATAAGCTATTAGCTAAAAGGCAGGCTTGCTCAATAACTAGATGCCCCATATTTTTCTAACTCAAACTTATAGAAACTTTAATAAACTCTTCCCTTGGTCCACTTGGATAAAGTAGCCTTGCCTTATTAGTAGACACAGGCAAATGATGCTGCAATCTAGTTTATTTCCATCTCTGGTTAACTGCTGAACCATATATGAATAAACTGTTAAGAATGAGCTACATTATAATAAATGATTCAGTTAAACCTTAGTAACAAATGCAAACCAAGAGCAGGGATGCTGTTACCTTTCATTACATTTAAGGTTCTTAAGTCTAAACACTACAATGGCCTCTCTCCCAAATAATCACTATTGGTCCGTGTGTAGTAACCTGGGGAAACACCATTCTTCACTTTTATCCAAGTTGGACATCAATGAATTTCATTGACAGTTCCTCAAATTTAACAAAAGGTGAAGGCATACAGATTCTTTAATAGTAAAAAGAAAACCCCACACACAGAATGCCACAGGGTTTGGAGAATTCCAATACAGGACTTCACCTTTTTATAAACATAGCATTACAAAACCCATCACCAAACACACAAAACATTACTGAAGCTGTGCCATATCACAACTTTATACACCATTACAGCATTTAGAATTAATGGGTGGGGTCCAAGTAATCAATCGTTAAAATAGTTTACTCACATGTATCTTCTCTGCAGTTAATTTGATCAAAATTAAAACATTTACACAAACATATTTTCATAATATAGCTGGTGATTATAAGCTTCCTAAATAACCTAATCATGAACCAGTCTCGATTTATAATAGTGTTCAATTTGCTTCAAATAGAAATAGTTCAAATTAGCTTCAGTGAAGATCTCCTTTGGGTCTCCAATTTCTGCCTTAATCTGACTTCTATGTCCTGCTTAGTAAAACAGAAATATTTTCCCTGAGAGATTAACTGAATAAGAGAGGATTCAAAAATGTCAAACTAATATGGTTTCAAGGTATTATTTTTCTGCAGTTGGGAAGAAAATGAAAAGTTCTTCCTTTTGTACTGCCAAATTATTATATAAGAATGCACAAAGCCCAGAACAAAAAAAAGCAACAAACAAAAAAAACATGCTTAAAAAAGCAATTCTCTTCTGAGGCTTACTGAAGAAATCTAGTTTTTTAAAAATGCTACTTTCAAACTTATTTCCCAACAACAATGCCAAGTAGGAACATGAAAACACTAGGAAAAGTTGGAAATATTTAAAGTATTAGGGAACTCAAACTGAAGTTCCACCTTCTCCATTTCCTATGCATTAGTTTGAATTAGATCCATAATAAGGGATGCCTAAGAGCCAAGACATTAAAAGTATAGTTCTGAAAATGCAACGTTATTATAAAATTGTGAATATCCACTATGTACACGACACTATATACATCATTAACCTAAGTGTTTATTTTGCCAAGAAATATCACACAGAAAAGTTAGATGATTTCTGCACTATAAAAACAAAAGGTTATTTATTAAAATGATTCGGATGACAGAAAAGAAAATACTGAGGGGGGGGAGAGTAACCTTCACTACTATTCAAGTCATGAGACAGCTAGCAGAAGTGTAATTGGGGTAATGTTTACTTACAAAAACCTGCCCTATAATCAATAGTCTTATACCTGAATCCCTTGTTTTAGAAGACTTTTCCATAAAAGATACAGTAAGAGAAAACAGTTTCATTTCAGAATAACATACAAAAATTATTCAATATTAGGTCGGTGACTACTACCTTTTCAAAAAGACATACCTGATTTATATACAATTTTAGGGTACATGTTTAATATTATTTCTAATCCCTAACCAATACAAATGTCAGTCTACTCAAACAAAATTTTATCTCAGTAAAGAAGTGACTTCAACATTTCTTTTCATTTACCAAGGTTTGCCAGTGGACATAACAGATACCCAAAAGTTATGTAATCCTCAAAATCAAATTTGTCTGAGTCACAGAACTACAGATATATCAAAGAAACTATATTTTAAATTAGGTATCTATATCACCTTCAACAAATTATGCCACCCTTAGAAAATCCCTCCCACCTCCAGTACTCAAGTTATGTAAGAGCCTATTTCAGTTATATTATTTCAATTATCACTATCAGAATTAGGACAAGCAGCTTCACTCTTAAATATTTCAGTATATTGGGGGATGGTGGGTGCAACAGAAAAGGTGTAATTACTGAGTCGGTTATAAAATATCCCAATAGAGTATTTTTGTTGTGACAAAATTGTTTTTTCAAACATTAAAATATTTTTCCATGATTCAGTTACAGAGAAAAACATGTTCTAATCAAACAGGTGAAAATTTGGAATTTATTTACTGCATGTTTTTTGTTTCCAAAAATTAAAACCACAAAGAAACACAATCCTTGGTTTGCTAAATGTTGTAGTATGTTACTTGTTACTGTTTGTTCAGCAGAAAATGCTATCTGAGTAGAACGATGACTTAAACACAGGAAAAAACAAAAATAATCCAGGTTTATGTTTTGGCCTGTCTTCCAGTTCCCTCTTTATCCCCTATAACATACACACAATTTTCTCACCAAATAAAAGAAAATTTTAGTTGGAAACAAATGTGGATAGTTTTCATGTGTGCATACTGCATAAAATATTGTTCAATAGGGCTGAAAATGAACCTCAAAATCGTTTCAAAACCATAGGTTCAAAAGACTAACTTTACCACAAACGGATCCAAATTTCAGTTTGGCTACCTGAAAATTAGTAATCTAGCCACTCTCAGGTCGGTAATACCCAAACTCTTTTATCTCAAATGTGTAGTGTATACACATACATACCACACACACACAACCTTCCCACTCTTCACAGGGCTCTACATTAACATTTGCTCTAATGTGGTGAGGTTTGAAAATATCAAAAATCATAAGCATTTCCAGATGACTTTTCAACCTTAATGTTCAATGCATAACTTTGGGATTAAGAATGCAGATTTCAGTATCCAGTGGCATTTCCAATGATTAAACTTATCCTTGAAGTTAAATTTAATAGTTTGAGGAGAAAATAACCAGTAAGATTTTCCTAAAAGTGAAGTGGAAAATTTGAATGAAATATTTCATGCCTCCAAATCAAGAATGTCAAATTTTGTCGATTTTCTTAAGTTCAATATAGTAATACCAGCTTTACTGAGGCCGTTAAATATTACGCAACACAAAGTAAATTACACAAAATTATATATATAAAATATTTATTAACACCACAGTCAAACGTGAATATTAATATAGAGCCTTCTCTGCCAAAAGAGTATAAAAATCCTAAGTTTAATTAAATTTAGGGGCCTTCACCAAACTTGCTGCAAGTTTGGGGACATAAATATCCAACAGCCATAAAGCTGTGAAAGCCCCTATAAGGAATAAAATAAATCCCACTTGCCTCAGACTGAACAGGGCAACACTGAGACTCAGCCTCAGTCTGTCCTATGGCAGGGCTATAGGAAGAAGAAAATTTTAATTTTAGAAAAACATTACCCAATTAATTTAAAAGACATGCATTAAAAAAATCCCAATGATCAAGCAAGCAAAGGAAAAAAGAGCAGCTCTTTTTTTTTTTTAAAAAAAAACTACTGTTCACTATAATCCCATTCTGAGCCCATACTTATTTTGTTGGGGATCTCCCAGCAAACAACTAAGTTTAAGCTGAGTTTTAAGTTCAATATGTAACTTGATCAGTGGAATGGAGTACAGTGGGGTTTTTTCCCCCATTCCTCATAGTATATGTGTGAGAGATTACTAAAACAATAAGTATTCAAGTCAAATGATAACTCCAGCAGCCACTAAAAAGTTGATCCTCACCTGCTGGTCTTGTTACTGTCAAACAGCAGTAAAATTTCTACAGTAGAAACTAGTGCCAGACAAAATGTTTACGTTTTTCTTTTTTTAAAAAAGGTGATATAGGAGTGGATGGAAGGTAGAGCCAAAGCTGGCAGCCCCATTAATCTTACAACTTCCCTAATTACAGCAATCACAAGGCCTGCCTTAAATACATCAAATCCCAAAAGTTGTCTTCTGTGAGGGCAGCTGAAGTCTACTTCAACTCAACTTCATCTATTATTTAAGGAAGCATAAGTCAAAGTAAGAGTTAGTTCAACATAATTTGTTTCACTCATGATTGAACCACACTATGGACCCCAGAAGCAGTTAGGTAAACGATATTTTCTAGAAGCTTAATTATGCTCTGATGCATGCACAAACTACACTTTGAACGTACGAAACGGGCACCACCTGAGCCATACATCTCCAAAATACGAGATGTGCTTGTTTTTTAAGCGCCATCCATAACACTTTGAATTAACTTTTAATAGGAATGCTCTCACTTACTTAAAAGTAGTGTTTTCTCCCTTCCGACCTCAGAAAGCAACAAAGCTTGATATAAAAAATCTGTTCTCTTTGCATTAAATGCAAATGAAGATGCGCACAATTTCTGAAAACACTACTAATACATTTGTAGTTTGCTGATATGCCTGTACATGAAATGCTTGAGAGACATCTGGTTTGGGAGAACACTTGCTATTTAATCATCCTAAATTTAATCATGTCATGTTTACCTTAAATATTTTCAACACTGGCTTTTCCTTGGCAGTATGATAAATGTGTTGTCAAATCTAAGAAGTGCGTATTAATTCCAAAACTATTTAGGTAGGCAGGCATTTGGTGGAGAAAGGCGTATGGGACTTGGCTGCTGGCAGAAGGAAGAAATGATTCTTGGTGACACATGGATGCCACCTTTTCAAGCTATGGAATATTTTGAATCTCAACAGTACCACAGCACAGGAGCTATAAAACCACCAGAGCAAAATATCAGATTTAAAACAGCACTGAGCTTTATAATACTTGCAATGTTTTGTTTAAATCAATGACTTTTACTTGTCACTTAAATACAGACTTTTTTATGATGGTTAAAACATTTTTCATTATTTTCCTATAAGGTTAAAATCTTGTTTTTTTAAAACCAAACTTCAGATTTTATGTCTTCCATCTACACCTTCACATAGACGTTATAAAGAAATGCTACCATTTTCTTAGAAGTCTAAACTTTATATTGAGGAAAAACTTGAGTTCATTATATTAATAATTACACTTTGTACAGGTCATTTGATACTTAACCATAATACTACTCTGCAAAGGAAAGATCAAAAACATGGATGTCAGAAAAAGATCAACAAGAGCTATTATTATTATAAGACTTGCCAACACAAGATACTGAATAATAGCAGTCATCTCTACAGAAAAGTTCTCCATAGGAACACAGTAACATTCAAATTTCCAAGGATGAAAATGTTAACAGCAAAGCCATTTAGGCTTAATAATAACAGAAGGTAGCGAACTAATCAAAGAAATTATGTAATCTTCCAAGAAGAAGATAAAGTTAAAAATTTCAAAGCCATCTCTTATCCATCCTAATACAGGCATTTAGATCCTTGTCATTACACTTAGAATATATACCAACCCATTAACAGCACAAAACGCTATTACTGCATGCACCTAAGCTTCTAGAAGTTTGCACCTTAAAAAGCTTCTGAGGTCCAGGCAGTACTGTAGTCTCAAAAATAATCAGAAGGAAATGAATGGGTCTGGCACTAGGCTCTAAACTTCATCAGCAGGAAGGAGGGAATATTAACATTTATATTCTAAATGTTTATGACAGGTAACATGTATTGATATTAAGGGGGGCAGAAAGGTGACACAACATAAAGATTTCACACCCATTATGTAATGACTCATATGTATCTAAGTTTTTCTGTTAAATGAAGCACTAACATACCATTCTATATATACTGTCCAGTTTAAAACATGCAGCTAAGGAACAACCTACAATTCAAAGACAGAATCCAATGACATGTCAAAACTGCATTGGTAACTATGAATTTTATTATGTGGACATCTACTGTGGCATGCATCTGTACAAACCTTTCAGGCAGTGGTCCACAGCTGGGTTATGAATAAAAAGGCATGAATTTTTCTCTCATTTTATTACAATGAAGTTTAACAGTACAGAAAATGTCACATGACCTTAGTGGGTCAGATTTCTTAAACCCTGCAACATGAGGAATTCTAAATACATTAAATATTGTTACACATTCAGACTTCCAATGTACAGGTACTTGGAAACAGTTACAGCCCTCACCAAGCTAGGTTGGGGACATGAAGTCCAACAGCATCTGAAATGCTGTGAAGGCATAACTTTACAAATAGCAATGTAAGCTTACAGAACTTGCCTTTATTAAGGTGGTATGTTCATGTAATTCCAGCGCCTTCACAATATAACGAACCAAATTTACTATACTTCACTTCTAAAAACCTAGATGAAACATGAAAAAGAAGCCATACAGTATAAATTGCAACTTCAGGAAAATTCCTGCTTTATTATTCCAAATAATTTTTCCCATGTAAATAAATGTCCAATAGTTCCTGGTATGTGGGAAGATAATGTTTGTTAAAGTCACAATGAAGCCTTATTGACGGAAGCTTGGCTATATAAACAGCACAAGTTGAGAAAAGGTTTAATCTCCAAACCTATTAGACTGGATGAAGTAAGATCAGTAACGGCCACCTTGCGACATTACAGGAGGTCTCATTCCCATCGGAGGTCGAGGAGGCCCACCTTGGTAAGGGGGCACCATTGGCGGTCCCTGCCCATATGGCGGCATAGCACCAGGAAGGTAACCTGGCATGCCTTGATGATGACCACCATACTGACCTAAAAAACACATTTAAGACACAAAAAAGAGATTGAGTTGAACTATATAGGGTACTTTTAAATACAATGCATTTTGCAGCTAAATTTAACATTTTATGTGTATACAGTCATGTGTCACTTAACGATGCAGATATATTCTGAGAAATGCATCATTAGGCAATTCTGGCATCACGCATACACCACAGAGTGTACTTACATAAACCTAGATGGTATAGCCTACTATACACCAAGGTTATAGGGTAATAATTTTATGGGACAATCGTCAAATATGCAGTCTATTGTTATGCAGCACATGACTGTACTAAAAAATCCACTAAATACAAGAAACACAAAAAGAGGAATACCATGAGGCGGCATTGGGGGTCTCATTCCTTGCTGCTGTGGGATGCCTGGCTGTGGTGGCATCATACCTCCAATTGGTCCAACCGGTGGATTACCAATGGGAGCCTGTCCTGGTCGAGGAAGATTACGTTGATATTTAGGTAACTGTGCCCTTCTCTCTTCCTAGAAATAAAAATAAGCACAATGTTAAACACTTGAATGCAGAGATTCATTAAGCACAAAGGCAAGCATCTAAAATCTTATTTATAATTTTTTAAAAAATGTACTCTTACACCAACCAATTACTTTTGCCCCACAAACTAGTCCAACTACTTAAAATCTCGATGCCTTAAGAAAACTTCACCTATTTTTATATTTGAAGCATGCCAACAACTTTCCAGGAATTTAAATTGCTTCAGTAAGAAACTGTCTAGAGAAGAAGGCATATGGGCTTTGAGGGACCTGCAGATTCTACCTCACACTAAACTGTTTCTTCAATTAACTTATGCAAATTTACGTCTAACTAAAATGATTTTTAAGAGATTTTTATTGTCCTCTTTTAGAAATACTCTGGAGGGGAAAGGGAGGGAACGCATCTAAGAGCAAAACGTGCAACATTCACTTTATTTTGTGGTTCTTAAAACTCAGAATGGTAAAAGCCACTTAGTAAGCATTAAATCAGATCGTAAGACCATCAGTGTACACTAACACTTTTCAAGTGGACACGGTGCTACAATGGTATTCAAGCAAACTCTGCTAGTAAAAAACTATAAACAACTTACCAGTGATATATCCTCATCTGGATGGATCAACTTACTGGTTGCACTGGTTGTTGTAAGTGTAGCAGGCTTACTTGTTATTGAAGCCGCTGGCTTAGCTGCAGTGCTATTTGTTGTACTAGTGGTTGAAGCGGTAGACTGTGTATAAGCAGGGAATGTAGGCTTTGGGGGTTCTGTAGTTGTCGCAGGGGTACTATTTAAGGGCTTGAAATCTGTACCAACAGGTCCTTGCACAGCTGCCTGAGCCTGTAAAACACAATCCTTCATCAATCAAACTTCAAAACCCAAAATTGTTGAGTACATCTACTACCAATTTAACTTAAAACTAAGACACCAACATTTAATAAAGAATCAAACTTATAATGAAATTAAAACAAAATCAGCAGGATAAATGCTCCACAAAATTTAGGATAACATATCAAAAGATGCTGAATCAAAGTCACATCCAAAACACAGCAGTGGAGACAATAAACAAGACCACATATATAACTTCTCATCTACTTCCTCACCCCAAATTAATTAATTTACGAAGTTTTGTATTTATTCCAGATTGATGAAATATAGTATCATAAAATGGAATAGCATATATTCTAATTTTGCTATTCTAAATTAGTTGTTTAAAATAACAAAACCGCCAAGCAGCTCAAAAAAAAAAAGTTAGAAATTACAGAATATAAATGTTTGGATAAATTCCAGTATTAAGCATAACACGAACAATTAATATCAATGGTGACACATTAAAGGTATGTCCTTCAGAAGTATTCTTTATATAATACAATGCCCTCCCAATTAACAATGGCTGGATGATTATCATGGACAAAAGAGTTTGGTAGGACCTTTTAAGTAAAAAGTTACCAATAATAAATGTTACTTTTCATAATATCAAACATGTGAAACGTAGACTAGGCCAACTTTAGAATCAAATGCAGAGCACTAAATTTCCTTACATTATATGTGATGCATTAGATTAAACAGCATAAATCAAAACAGCTTAATCATGCATCAGGCTAACCATTGGCCACTACAATGCATTTACTGCTTACATGCTTTTAACCCTTTAGAACCATAGGAGTTTGGGGTACATTTTTTTCTATTAGTGTGAAATCAAATTTTTAAATACTATTGATTTATATATCATTAATGTCACTTAAAAAAATTAAACATAACATATTTTTGGGAAAACATTTAGTTTTAAGTAGGGTCCAAAGGGTTAAGTTATAAAGCCATTTTAACAATTTTAAACTGCAACTTCCTGCGTACTTGTGCTGTGCTAGGAAACAGAGCTTTAGAAGATGCAGACAGACTTTCTGAATTGGATGAAGCTGTACTTGAGCTTGTTACAGGTGTCCCCATCTGTAGCATAAAAGAAAGGAAACAATGAAAAGTCTCCAAACAAATGGGTAAAAATAAGCCATGTGGTAGACTTTTTTTTTTAGTATAGATTGCATTTTTGTAAACACAAAATATAATGCAATCAAAACTGATTTATTTTAAGAGGCAGGCAGTTAATGAATTTAAGATACACAAAGTGACAGTATGAGCCTCAAAAAAAATTTTTAATTCCACACCAATAAACCTAGTTAACCAGTTTCTTTTCAGAAACTCAATTTTGTTTTGTAGTGTGATATTTAAAAAATGACAGACTAAAAATAAGGATGCAAATGACACTTCAATCCAATTCTCTAACAATGACTCTACAAAAGATTTTTGCCAAAAGTTTAACATCTCCCAATAAACAAAATCCCCACCCACCTCAAAAACATAAGTTAATGTGCTTCAAGGGCACTTAAGGTAATGCTTTTAATTCAGCAACCACAAACAGAAAAAAGAATTGAAAAAAGAAAACATCTAACAGATAATTTTAAAGTGAAAAAGAAAAAACACACATCTTATTCTTAATTCTGAATGAATCTGAAAAAAGAAAAAGGTAACAATCATTATATACATTATATAACAGAAGCAACTTTTCCGAGTTCTGAAAAGACCAGATCAGTAGGAATTAGAGTTCTACGCTAGAGGAAGAGCCCAACAAATGATTTGCTAAGATCTTAGGATTTTCGTCTTTGGCTTTGGTTTCATTCTACTCATAGTTCAACAGGTGAAGGAGGATCTCTAAACATTACCATGTCTAAGTACCAAAAATTAAACTTCCATTTCTAACTAAAGCTAAAAATAACCACAGCTATGAAAAAAATATCATACTACACTATCTCTGGGCTCCAGCCAATCTTTTATGAGGAAATCAATAAAACATGGAAGAAAACAGGCCACCTCATTGTATATTTAATATATTAAAAAGATTTTTCTTTTAAAAAAAAAACTGACTACAACAATTTCAAAGATTTCCCTAACAACTGCATTTTACCTTTACATATAAGTACACTCCTTTTCAGAAACTTCACCTTACCTGTCCAGCACTGGGGAAAAGAGGCTTAGTAACTGGAGGCTGCGGAGCAGGAACTGTTGCTGTTGGTGCAGGTGGTCTATTAAGAATACCTGGTGCTGAAACAGCCTGTGCTTGAGTCATTGGAGGAATTCCAGGACGTGGAACAGGAGGGGGCATACCTGTAGGGAAGAAATGTTGGGGGGGACCCAGTTGTCCAAACATTTAGTTCAGAAAAAATATTTTCCCAAAACTTTGTGGTTAAAACATACCATATTAAAAATGCTTCTGTACTACAAAGTTACTATTGATTGCTGAACTAATGAAGTCCAAAGAAATCAGGCACTTGCCCTTGAACAATATTGCCTCAAACTTTCCATGTCTCTGTGTACCTCCCGAATTTTGGCAAATGAAAGATACCACTAGAGACCTTGCATATGGGCAAAGCAGTAATTATTGATATTACTGATTCAGCAAACTTTGAAACATATAAGAGAATTATCTCAATCATCTAACAGATGTTCTCTGAACTCTAATGCAAATTACAGTGAAAACTTTGCTAAGTCATATACCCATAAAAATTCTCCCAGAAAACTATGTTATTCCTTAGACACTTTAAATAAATTTTCCTAAAATGCATTAGTGCATTCTTTAAACTTCCTCAACATAACGTAAAACTTTTACCAACTTCACATTATCAAATGAACATCAGTTATTATTATTCTATATTCCTTTAAATGCCTAAACTATCTCAGAGCATAATGTATGTGGAGCTGTTGCCTAAAATTAATGGCTGCTCTGGCAATGATTCAAATTTTGCTTCTGCTTTATTTTTCCTGTGCCTTCTTACATCAACTGTCACTTGAGTACTTCTAAATCTGCTATGGACTGCAAACCAAACTTGTTAGGATTATTAAGCATAAAAAGCAAGGCAGTTCATGAAGGACTCTTATTAGAGGCACACTACTTGGCTAAACAAATCCATTTCCCTACATTATAGGCTAAAAAGTCAATATAGAGTCATGCCTCACTCAATGACAAGGACACATTCCGAGAAATTTGTTGTGGGAACATCATAGACCATACTGAAGGGGAATAAAATCTGCCACCCCAAAGTGTGTCATCTCTAACATGATTATTTTAGGCTGATCATTTTTAAGAAACAAAAGACTCAAAGTTTTTGTTACCTCCCCCTCAACAGCCTAAAAGAATATAGATTTAAAAAACCTGTCTTGGGAAGCAACCTATCACCTCAGCATAACATGAACTAGGTGGTAAACAGGGAGGAACCTAGAAAAGCCTGTTAGTTGTGCTTCCCTGTGTTCTTCTGTTTCCATATGGCCAAACACTTGTTTTCCAAATGTTTGCTCCTTTTTGCCGACCTGTGAATTGCCTTTCTGTCCTTCAAAGGCCCTGACTGCCTCCCCCCCCAACACTATCTTTTGTGTTCAGCTGAGGATGCTATTTAAAGTGAGGGTTTCGGCCATTTTATTGAATTATTCAGTTTTCCTGGGTTTCTCCCATGTATACGTTATTAAACTTTTCTTTTTCTCCTGTTAATTTGTCTTACGTCAACTTAGTTCTTAGACCAGCCAGAAGAACCTAGAAGGGTAGAGAAAAATTTCTTCCTTCTCCACAGTACTTAGACAAACCTAGAAGGGATAGCCTACTACACACCTAGGCTATATGGTACTAAATCTTTTAGTATCCGTCGTTGACTAAAACATCACTATGCAGCACATGATCGTAGTTCATTTTCCAGGCTCCCTTTCAGCTAAAGGCTCCATTACACCTATTTCTGGCAATATGTAAGGAGCTTCTGGGAAAGTTATTTTTCTCCCCAGTAAAAGAAAAAGGAGAGCACATTGCTGCTGACACCCCTTTGTGCCTGAGTCATCTTGCAACCACTGAGTGACATGTCTGAGGGAGAAAGCTAAAGTTACCAAAGGGGAAAATCTAAAAAGCATGAGTTCTTGATATCACAGAGCCACTGAATCTACCACTTTTCTTTTTCTTGAGTGAGATAAATGTCTACACTGTTTAATACAGTTCGTTGGATTTCTCTATTACTTGCTAAAATAGTCTCCACTGCTCGTCTAAAATATTCCTAACAAATACAATCACTCTTAAGTATGTGAGCTTCAATGCATAGACCACTAATTTTGGCTGCTTTGAAGCCTACTATTTATTTTGACAATGTATTTCAAAACTCACAAAAAGGGTCCATCATAACACTTCTCACAGTAATTTTTTTTTTTTGGAGGAAGATTAGCCCTGAGCGAACATCTGCCACCAATCCTCCTCTTTTTGCCAAGGGAGACTGGCCCTGAGCTAACATCCATGCCCATCTTCCTCTACTTTATATGTGGGACGCTTGCCACAGCATGGCTTGACAAGCAGTGTGTAGGTCCGCACCTAGGATCCAAACTGGCGAACTCCGGGCTCCTGAAGCAGAATGTGTGCACTTAACCACTGTGCCACTGGGCTGACCCCTCACAGTAATTTTAAAAAGTCGTCATCAACTTATGGAAATTTTAAAACTACATTGCAACAATGCCCACAAATCTATTGTCTGAAAGACTTAACAATAAAGCATGCTGGTCATATTAAAAAGGAAACTGTCCAACATTTCATACCTGGTGGCATACCAGGCATCAGAGGTGGTATTCCTGGTCCAGGTGGCATCATTCCACCCATTGGCATCATTCTATTAGAAAGCAAATTTCAAGAAACAACTGAAGTTAATTAACAGTATAAACCATTAGAAAATACTGTGGCTAAAGCCTGAAACAATAGATAAAAGACTTGAATTTGACCCCTAACATTGAAATCAATCAAGCTGAAAAAACCACAGAACACAACAATCCTATCAAAATCAATCCTCTAAAAACCAACAACCTCTTGGGTTTACCAGTAAAAGGGGGAAAAATTTCAGTCTTTGTTGACAGAACATTTTAATACATTTAAAGTTACTGAGAACAAATATCAAATATCTCCTTACTATATACAGGAGACCCCATCTAAAATACATATAAGTGGAAAGCAAAATCACCTTTTGCCTCACTCAGAAAATATCTATACAGAATATAAATAAAAGACATCTCTATTTTAGAGTCATCAGATTTTTCAAAAGGAAAATACTGAATGTACACTGTAGAGTAAGATTTCCTTTTAGAGGGGCATGGGAAAAGTACCACCAAAATTAAAAATAGTTAAGAGTAAACTCAGATTGCCCAATTTTTATTTAGAATAGCTACTTAACAGTAAACCATGACTTAAAAACTACCCATATTTATTTTCCTTCCCCTAAAAGAGCTCACCTTCAAATATCAGTGTCCAATTCACTTTAAAAATCACAAGTTTGTCAATTCTTGATTTAGGACTTTTATCAGAGGATTAATTTCCCTACATACATTTCATTAGAAGAGAATTCAATTACCTTCCACAATAACAAAGCATGTAATTTGGCAAAAGAAAATATATTCTTTCTTAAATACCAACCCTTTTTTTACTAAGTCCCATTACATTTGGCAGTTTGGGGAAAATAGCTGCACATTCAAAAAATGATTTATATGGGTCTATTACTATTTCCTCACAAATGTTTTATTTCCCTCCTTTAAGAGATCTGTGTCAATCACCTGGTAAATTTTAGAAGTTTCAGTGAGGAAGGTTAGAAAATTTCTGAAGTCAACTGAATAGATACCATTAAACACACAAAAAAATGACATTATGATTATACCTCCTGAATTACATTATGAATGAGATGCTTACATGTTTTCACCGCAAAATGACTGGGTGTATTTTCTCTGATGATGCAATCTGTGAAAATGTATGACAAAATCAAAATCTAACTGTGATTTTCAAAATACAGTGGGAAAGTGTACTGTATACCTCTCACATCCAACAATATTTAAGTAAAAGTGATGGGCACGAGCACCTCGTATTCATTTTAGTTCTTGATGATTTGACAAATAAACCATTTACAGAGTTTGCTTCTTGTCACAACTACAAAGTGTCATGGACAGTTCTGAATCTCAGAAATTCAAATCTACAACCAACTACTTTAATTACATCAGATGCAATTGAAGCAGATGGCTGCCTACGAACATCCTAAAACCCGAAAATCTATTCTCTTCAGAGGCAAGTTTATATTCCTTAAATTTATTGGTAGACGCCTTTATTAGACAAATTTAATATTTATAGAGCCCATACCTTTTAGAAACAAAGAAATGCAAAGTACCATTTAATTCAAATAACACCCAAGTTGAAAAGATCATTACTAGGCACAAGCCCACAAGCCAATTAAAAGTGTTTTCTTACCCAGGTGGCATGCCTGGCATAACTGGTGGCATTCCTGGCATCAGAGGAGGAACACCTGGCATTAATGGAGGTATGCCTATAAACAAGAATTTCAACCCAAAAAAATCACAAATTAATATTAGAGGGTTAGGAGAAAGAATTTAATACTTCTACACTGTGCCAATAAAGTCCTAAAAATACTAAATTTTAAGAAACCTTATGTGCTACCTGGAGGCATTCCCGGTGCTCCCGGAACTGGTGGTAGTCCTGGCTGTGCCATTGGGGGGATATAACCCTGTTGAGGTTGAACAGGCTGCGGCTGAAATGAAGTTGAAGCTGCAGAGTCATCATCATCATATTCATCAGAATCATCTTGTTGTTTCTTTTTTTGACTCTCTGCTAAAAAAGTTTTAATTAATTTTTCCCATAGAGTAAAAAAAGAAAAACAAAGCAAGTTTAAGACATT
Source organism: Equus przewalskii (assembly GCF_037783145.1). Taxonomy (NCBI): domain Eukaryota; kingdom Metazoa; phylum Chordata; class Mammalia; order Perissodactyla; family Equidae; genus Equus; species Equus przewalskii. The sequence continues at coordinate 40,166,300 of NC_091840.1, forward strand.
CAACATTTAAAAAACTTATTTCAGTGCAATGAGCTGATATTTTTCTTCCCAAAAATCTGTCAATACTGTTCTTCACTCTTCAAATGCGTTTTTCAATCTATATTAAGAAGGTTGACATCCTTCCCCTAGTCTATGACAAGTAAAAACAATTATCCTAAGTCCAGTTTTACTTTAAAAAACAGCTTTCTATTCCAACCCAAAAGGTAAACTATGACACAGATGTCTGACGGATATCCCTCTGTAATGCGTTCAAACCAAAAAACTTCACAGTTAATAAATAACAGCTTCTATCACCCAGATAGTATGTGGCTTCAAATTCCAAATCAAATAACAGTACTTAAAAAAAAAAAAATTTCAATTAATGCTTATATAAATCAAAACAAGCTGCCTTCATTTTCGAAGGCCTCAATATATATTAATTCCACTTGGAATTCAATTATGAATAAAAATGTAATAAAAGGTTTGGAACGATCCAGATGGTATTACATATATACAAATCAAATATACAACTTTAAAACATAAGACGTTCAAAAAAATACCTCAAAATTGGAATTCTGAATAAATCTAACATCAACCATTAAATTTATACTTGAAAATACTAGTAATACTCTCACCCGTGAAGCCGTATGAAGACAGAAAGCATACATCTTACTATGTACCTTGTGTTTTCTGTTCAAGAAGTCGTCTTCTTTCATCCATGTCTTTTTCTGGAATACCTTCCATACCATATATTTCCAATTCTATGTCTGTTCTCCCAGGTATTGCATTTGGTACAGCATCTATTGTCTCTTTATGCACCTAACGTAAAAAAAACAAAACAAAACTTCTATCAGATAGACAAAAGCGTCTCATAGAAGTTTTTTAAAGAGGAATTTCAAATTACTCAGAGACCACTTAGTAAAATGGTTGAGAATGATTGGTTCTATAATGAGACTATCTGGATTGAATTCCCAGTTTTGCTGCTTATTAGTTATGTGAGATTGGGTGAAACGTTTGACCTCTCTATGCCTCATTTTCCTCCACCCAAACAGGAGTACCTAAATTATACGGTTGTTTTTAGGATTAAGTAAAATAGTGTATGTAAAAAGCACTTAGCAGGATGTCTAACACATACTAAAGGCTCAATAAACATTATTTCAAGTTTACCATATAATCTTGATTGAATTATCAGCAATGAACTAACAGTCCTACTCAATTCAGAAGTTTCAATTATGAATTAAGCTTATGAAACAGTCTTAAGAATTAGAATAAATTTTCCAAAAATGGACTTTGAGACAAGCCTGTAGTTTACAAACTACAAGTGACATTTAAAATTAGCATTACCCATAACTACTAAGTTACTCGAAGCACTTAATGACACAGTAGTGATCCTGTCACCATCTATCTCTGAACATGTATGGTAGGTCACAAAGACAAAAGTAAGTTCTTAAGAGGCATTATTGTAAAACATTGGGAATGTAGGACTTTCTTTTCACTGTATGGTTTTTGCCAGATCAAATGTTTCTAACCCTCAAACATGGGTAACTTCTGCCAGTATGGCAAAACTCTTGCCAGTCTTGGTTTCTTCAGCAGAAGGCATTTACTTAGGCTAAAGGATGTCAAAGTATTTTGCCTAAGACTATTAGCATCACCTGGAAGCTTATGAGAAATGAAAATTCTCAGGCCCCACCTGAGCCCTACTCAATCAGAAATTCTTAGGTGGGGCCAGCAATCTGTGTTTTAACAAGCCCTCCAGGTGGTTCTGATGACTGCACAAGCATGAGAACCACTGATTGAAGTAATGACTTAGATATATTTATCCAAGTAATACTCAATTTTTCTTTTCTCCCAAGACACATTCTTTTAAGAATAGAAATGTAATTAAAGAAAGCTACGTGCTTTCTTCTTAGAGATGTATCACAAAGATTTTAAACAATGACCTGCAAACCAAATTCAGAAATTTGATTTGCAGGTCATTGTTAATCTATCTTAATTTCTGATTAATCTTCAACAGCTGTTCCTTACGCTATTCAACAAGTCACTTAATCACCCTGTTTCCTAAGTTTTTTGGAGTATGTTACTATTCTTGATAAATGCAGATAAAGTTAACTCAGACGTTCTTTAATGAAATACAATTACATTCACATTAACTAGTCTTCACTACATTTCTAAGTGGTAAGGGCAAGAATAAATATATCAATTAAAAGGTATTGGAAAGAGAAGAAAAATAACATCATTTACTTAAAATCCCCCCAACATTCTGGTACAGCCAGAATTAGATTTCTTAGAATCTTGCCTAATAGAAGTTGGTATGGTCTTGGTTGAAAAGACAGAAGCAAACACTGATGAACCTTCTAAATTACTAATGTCCTAGATTTATCATCTTTAAAATTAGAGGATGTGTCTGATTTAACTGCCATACCTATCTCCCAGGTTGCTGTGAAATTACAGTAAGACTACACAAATATAAGCACTGAGTCAACTAAAGATGTTACTAAGAGTCTGTCACCTAATCTCCTTCCAGCTTCCACTCCATTTCTCTGCTCTTCTCTATAGTACAACCCCTTGAAAGAGTACTTCTACTTTCTCCTTGAAAGCACTCCAACCAGGCTTTCATCCTCCTCATTCTAGGAAATCACTCTTGGCAAGTGACCAATGACCTCCACACTTTGATTAATCCAATATCAGTATTCTTATTTGACCTATCACCAGCATTTGACTTAGTTAAATAACTCACTCCTTGAACACTTCACTTGGCTTCCACTGCACTACTCTCTTGGCTTTCCCATCTTTTCAATTTCCTTTAGTGATTTCTTTTAATCTTCTGACCTCTAAATGCTGGGAGCAGCCCAAGGCAGAGCCCTTGAACTTCTTTTCTATCTATATTCTACTCCCTTGGAAGAAAGAACAACTAGTCTCATAGCTTAAAATAGCCATCCTTATACTGTATCCTTCCAAATTTCTATCTCCAGCTCCAACCTCTCTGAACTACAGATTTATAGATCCAACTCCTTATGACATCTCCATCTGGATATCCAACAGACGTTCTCAAAACTAACCCACACTCCAAATTAATATAAAATGATCTTGATATCCTCATCCCTAAGCCTATCCTTCCTGCAGGTTTCCACATCTCAGCATATGGGAGCTCATTTTTCACACTGCTCAGACCAAAACCTTCGGATAATCCTAACTCCTCACTTTCTCTCATACTCCACATCTAATTCATCAGCAAATTCTGGTCTCTGTCACCATCATCTCTTGCCCAGAATATTCCAATCTCCTAAGTGGTCTCATTGAACCCTGCTGTCTATTCTCAACCTTGAAGCCAAAATGATCCATTAAAAAAGTATAACTGAGCATGTTATATCTTTATCCAAACCTCACATTTTATTCAGAATTAAAATGGCCTACAATAGCCTGCAAGCCCCCCTATATAAAGTAACACAGTGCTGCCCTTTCCTTCAACATAGCAGGATCCTGACGTGAGGGCCTTTCATTTGTTGCTCCCTAGAAGCCCTCCCTCACTTCCTTTCAGATCTCTGCTCAAATGTCAGCTTCTCATTCAGGCCTTTCCTAACTACCTTGTGGTCCTCCCCATGCCCCCTACCTAGTTTTCGTTCTATCGCTTTTTACCATAAGACAAACTAAATATTTACAGGTTATTTTCCTCCACAATATAAATCTACCCTCCACAATGGTGATTTTGTTTTACTCACTGCTATATACTCAGTGCCTAAAACCTTATCTAGCACAGTGCTGTCTCATAGAAACTTTGGGATAAATGGTAATATTCTGTACCTGTACTATACAATACAGTAGTTATCCACCAGCCACACGTGGCTACTGAGCACTGGAAATGTGGCTATAATGTGATCGAGGAACTAAATTTTTAATTTTTAAGTTAATTTTCTTTTAAATAGTCACATGTAATTAGTGACTGCCAAAGAGGAAAGTTGTGGGTTAGCATGTAGTAGGTTTTCAAATATTTTTGAATTCATATTAAATTGCTGTTATACTGACATAATTGGAGTGACAAAGATCTATATAAACTTATTTTTAAACTTAGGGAAGCAACGTTTTTTTTCAATTTACCTCCCTGCCTCCTACCAACAGTAGTCTCCAATGAGTAGGGATTTGCTCATCTCACATCTCTCTAGGGTCCAATTAAGCAAAAATTCAGGCAGCTCTAGGATCGGCAAAAGTAGAAGAAACAATGTTGAATGAGACATAAAGGTACTTATGAGATCTTTAAAACTATAAATTACAAAGTTCTCCCTACCTAGTAATGAAAGGACTCAATAAACCCAGAAATTATTAAATGAAACACAATGCTCCCAAAGAGGTCCATGGAATAAACTGCTGAAATAAGCCTAGCCCCAGGCCACAGACTATAACAAATCCTTCGAAGGCAGTGAGTAATGGCAGCTAATTATGTATCAATCCTTACGTGATCAGAATTGGTCAGACTGCCCAAAAAACTTAAATCACTGATTCTTGTTCTCTAACCCAAGTCCTGAGTAAATATTTTGTGACCTCAACCTAATTGTCACCACTCTAAGATGAAAGCTATTATCAATATAGATAAATACCAATATAAACTCTCTTTAAACATAAAAAATCAACTGTTTAACTTCTTCATGGCTAAAGAATAATTTTTATTAAGCTGACTGGCCATCTTATCTGATCTTTTGCAATAAGCAAAAAGACTCTACAGCAGTCAAAGAGAAATTCAAGATTTCTTTTTGATGTTGTTTTCAAACTACAAGGGGGCAAAAATTAAACATAAAAGAAGAATCCTTACCTGCATGCAATGAATAGCTAAACCAGGTCCCGTGTACAATTTCTTATGACATATATGGCATTTAAAATGCTTTGCTTTTTGGTGCTGTATAAGGATCTTCTCATCATCAAAATCTCTATTACAATACCTGATCAACATTGTTAAGGTACAAAAATAGCATAATAATGACACTCTCCATAAAAAAAGGTCTTATGATGAAAGAATACGGGTAACAACAAAACGTGGGAACAGTTAAAACCAAAAAGATACTCCACAGAAAGTGCGCTTTTGGTATTTATTATACAAATAAGGATTAACTTGCCACTTAATTTTAGTATTTTCAATTTCCTGGAAGCCCATAATCTCTCTTCACCACCTCTAAACAAACACATCTCAGTAATCAGCAATACAGTTTTGTTAAATTCCCGCGTTAAAAAGATTTATGTGAAATTAACTTCCCTTTTGTCCAATGTGAACGTTTACAAACGCACACTGAAGAATGGAAGGGTTCGATGTTAAAAAAAAAAAATCCCCAAGCTTCTGTCAAGACAGAATTCATTAGATACAAGATACAAATAATCGAGTTTACCTAATACTTGGAATTTACCTAATTTAAGAATTTATCTAATACTTAGAATTTAAGAATTATTTTTAGTATTATTCAGAATCTAAGAATAAGTTCACGGTGAATAAAAATGTCACAATCTCATATGAACAATCCATAAAGTTGTTGGCAATTCCGCATGAATTTATGCTGCCAAGGAATGTATTCAAACTTACACTGGGGGAAAAAACCAGAATTCTTCTCTCACTAGTCAGATCTCACTAAAAGCAGATCACAAAACTCGTTACCGTTTTTCAAATATGATAAACAAATGCAGTTCTGTAACAAAACGGCTTCAGGTACGAAACGCTAAGTAAAATCAATTTTCACATCAAATGTATTAACGCTTCCGGAAAAAGTATTAGAAGGACGCCACGCTTTATTAAGTAATAAGAGACGTGGTGTTTTTTTTTGAGTCTTACAAAGCTAGGAAACTCCACCCCGTAAGAGAACGATTCTCGAAGGTTACGGCGACAGCGGGTGAGACGCGGAAGATAGTTCTTCCCCCAACCACCACAAAAAAAAAAAAAAAAAAAAAAAGGAGCTCGAAACCCGGGTTGACTAACCTAAGCCTTTACTAAACCACCGATTCCACAAGAAAACAGGAAAAGTGGGTGACTGACTCCGGAAGCTGTTCCCCAATCCTCCAGAGTCAGTCAGCGTATTATACTCGAAGAAAGTCCCTTTGTTGAACAGGCACCAAAACAACGGAGCGTGGCCGAGCTCCTTAGGGGACACTGTCCTTGGTGCAGGAGTCCAGGCCGCTCCCAGCCGGCCACGCTCGAGCCAAAGCACGCTCCTCCTGAGCCAAGGAGTCCCACGACCCACAGCTGCCAGAGCCTCCCGCCGTAAAGACCCCATTTTCCGAGAAGCCTTCCCAAATCCGACTCCAGCCACCAAGCCACCCACGCCGAGGCCTAAAGCCCAGACACTCTCCGCCATAGGCCAAAGCCAGGCCTCCCCGTCCCAGTCAACACCAACCGGCGCCCCCGCTTGGCCTCGACTTCAGCTGACAAAGGATACCAGCACCACGGCTTCAGCTGCTTCTTCTTCTTGCGACCCATGACTGCGCTCTACCGACAAAGTAAAAGGGAGGAGAAAACGAACAGGAAAAACGAGGCCAAAACCGCTCTCCCTTCAGACCCAACCGCCACCGCCGCGTCCCACAGGAAACAGGCACAAAATGGCCGACGCCCTCGTTCGCTGCTCCGCCTCCCGTCAGCCACTGCGGCTGGAGGCGGTGCCAGGCCGGGCAGAGTCACATGACGCAGGCCTCCGCCCTGAGTGGGTGGAGACTCGCGGCTGCTGAGGGCCGGCCGCCATGTTGTCCGCGCGAGCCGGACCGGCTTCGCTGGCTGTGCTTGCGGATCCTTCTGGGTTTGGTTTCCAAGGATGCCGGCGACCTAGGTACAGCGAGACGCTCGCCAATTGAAGAAAAAAAAATCCTGAAAACATTGCCAGCGTAGTTAAGGGCAGACAACACAACAATAAAGGATAATTGAGGCAGCGCCCAGTTTTTAATTTTATTTCATTTCCCGGATTAATGCTTTTGTAGGAAGTGTTGGACGTTTGCCTACGGCTTGCTAAATCAGAGAAGTCGCAGTCTCTGCCTTGTAGCTCACAGATAGTGACAGATGAGTATACAACGCTGTGTGGTCAGCGCGGCGACGGGGGAAATAGAGGTGCTGCGGAATGTCAGAGAAGGGGAACCCTTACAGGGCCGTGGCCGTCATTGGGGTGTCGAGAACGGCTTCCCGAAGGGTCAGTGGGAGCAAGCGAGGTGCAGGAGAGGGGCTCTCACTAAGGGAGCAAAACGTGCAAGTCTTTGAGGCTGAGCCCCTGAAAAACTTAGTAGTAGTAGGGCTGGAGCTCCTAGGTAAGGGGCTGGTGGCAAGAGAGAATCCTAGGAAGGCTGGCAAAGGCGACTTCAGGAGACCTTAGAAGTAGTCTGAGTTGGACTTCGTACTGGAGTCTCTGGGAAGCAACAGAGGAGTTTTAAGAGGACCGTTAGAGAAGAATGTAAGTAAGAGTAGAGGTGGTTAAGGGTCCAGTGCTTCGTTTCACTTCCCGCCAGTGCCACTGCCTACCTGCATGACTTTGGGCAAGGCACTTAAACTTCGTTTGGCTGCTCTTGGACTTTGGCATATGGAAATAACTAATAATGTAAGTAACTAATAAAAGGAAAAAATAATAGACATCCATGGAGCACTTATCATGTGCCAGGCATGGTGGTAAGTTTTGCGTTTACTTGCCTGAACAAGCCTGTGCTGTAGGTGCCATTATTAACACCCTGTTAATGTAGATGAAGATAAAGAGGCTTAAGAGAGTTGAAGTAATTTACCTAAGGTCACAGTGTTAATAAGTACGGAGCTGAGTTAGATATGAGTTTTAGAAACATCATTTTGGCTCCAGTGTGAACAGTGGAGGTTACAAGAGAGGCAGGTGGTAGAGAATGTGACAGTCATCTGGGTGAGAGAAGAAACTGGTCTGAAGTAGGGTAATGGCAGCAGGAAGAGTGTCCGGGATAGAGACCCATGGGACAGCAGTGGAGGTGGGTGTGGGGTGTGTTTTGTAGGGGGCAATCAGAGGTCTCTGAGGAGGTGACACTTGTGCAGAGACCCCCAACGATATGAAGGAGGAAGACATGCAACTATCTGCTGGCATTCCAGGCAGAGAGAAGAGCAAATTAAAAGACTTAAACTGCAAAAAAATGGAAGTGTTTGAGAAACACCGAGAAATCTGACTGGGACAGAGTGAGCAAGGGGGAAGGTGATAGGAAATGAAGTCAGAGGGAGAGGGAGAGGCTAGATTATGAAGGCCCCTGTATGTCGTGCTATTAGATTCGTATTCTCAAGGTTGTTTCTAAGACCCAAGCAGCAGAACACAGTATAAAATAAGCTAAGAGTATGGATTTGGGAGTCACATAGACATAGTTTGATCACTTATATTGACTGAGCCTGTTTCCTCATCCATAAAATGAGGATAAACCCCTCTGTTACAGAGTTGGTCCAAGGATAAATGAAATAAAATAGGTAAATATCCTGGTCCATGGTTACTGCATGGCAACTATTAAACTATAAATGCTATGTTGATAGTATTATTGCTGTTGGCATTTGATAGACCAACTTGTGAAGACTAATGTCTTCAGATTATGTTCATAAATAGTCAAGAAGCCAGTAATGAGATTCCTAAGATCACTGTAATTGTCCTTATTACTATTTGGCAGTAATCACAGTCTGCCCTTCCTTATATGTATGTCTTGTCTCTTCAGTTGTGTTGCCAGCTCTTTAAAGACAAAACCTTAAATACTGATTGTCTCTCCGAATGTCCATAGTCTAATTCATTCTTTTGAATAGCTGCATAGTTCTGGTACACATGTGTATTAGTTTCCTATTGCCGCTCTAACAAATTACCACAAATTTAGTGGCTGAAAACAACACAAACATTATATTACAGTTCTGGGGGTCAAAAGTCTGAAATGGGCCGGCAGGGCTGCATTCTTTCTGAAGGCTGTAGGGGAAAATCTGTTTTTTGCCTTATCTGGCTTCTAGAGGTTGCCCAAATTCCTTGACTTGTGGTCCCAAATTATTCCAGTCTCCCAGTTTAGGTATCACAGTTGCCTTCTTCTCTCTGATCTCCTGCCTCCCTGTTATAAAGACTCTTGTGATTACTTTCGGCCCACTTAGATAATCCAAAGTAATCTTCCCATTTCAAGATCCTTAATTTAATCACATTTGCAAAGTCCCTTTTGCTACATGAAGTAACACATTCTCAGGTTTCAGAGATTAGGATGTGGACGTTTTTGGAGAGTCATTATTCTGCCTATCACCGCATGTACCATAGCTTATTTAATCAGTCCCCTGTTGACCAACATTCACATTGTGTTCAGTTTTTCATCATTATAAACCATGCTGCAAGGAATATCTTTGGGCTCATGTATTTTCATTACTTATGTGAGTGTATCTATTGATGATGTCCTGGTGTTGCATTAATGGTCAACGGGTGTGTGCATTTAAAATATGGATATTTTCAGATTTCTTTCCAAAGCATGTGGGTTAATTTTATTTCTATAACTGTTTATGAGAATGACTGCTTCCTTATACACCTTGGCACAGGGTATTATCAGACTTTTAAATCTCTGCCAATTTGCTGTGTGAAAAGTAGTACCATATACCATCAATTTTATATGAAGTTGAGCATTTTATTTATGTAGTCTTCATTTTTATTTCTTCTGTGAACTGCCCATTGCCTATTTTTGTTGTTGTGGTTTATTGATGAATGACAGCCCTTTGTCTATTATACATCTTGCAAATATTTTTCCTAGTTTGTCATTTGTGTTTTGACTTTGGGCCACACAGAAATTTTTAGTTTTTGCTAGTCATATTTATTCATCTTCCAGCGTAAGACTTACAAGTGTTTTATGTTTAGAAAGGTCTTCTTCAAGAATTTAAAAAAATTCTCCCGCATTTTCACCGTTTTGGGGGAGGCATTTCATTTTAAATTCCTAAATTCTTTATCAAACTGGTGTGTGTTCGTGTGCATGCAAAGAGGTAGGAGAGTAGCTTTATTCTGTCTCCTTGACGTCTTAGACCATAGACGGAGGAGAAAAAGGAGCTAAGAGAGAAATGGCCTAAGTCTTTCCGTGAAGGTAATTTTCTACGCCCGCGAGCCCGTGCGGGGAGACAAGCCCTACCACGTCAGCTTCCTCGCCTGGGAACCGGGGAAACCAGCGGAACGCAGGTGTGAGAGGGCCGGGTGCCGGAGGAGCCCGGCCACCGAGTACTGTACGGCAGCGGGGGAGCGCTTTGGCGGGGACACAGGGCCACTCCGAGGCTGCCGAGATGCTCCCCTCTTTGCAGGAATCGCTGGATGGGGATGAAAAGGAGCTAGAGAGCAGCGAGGAGGGTGGCGCCGCCGAGGAGCGGAGACTCGAGCCGCCGCCCAGCAGCCACTACTGTCTCTACAGCTACCGCGGAAGCAGGTGCAGCGCCCGGCCGCCCCTGTGGCCCCGCGCCTCGGCCCCGCATCCCATCCCCGCATCCCATCCCTGCCCGGCAGCCTGGCCGCTCCCAAACGCCGTCTTCTGCCCTCCCAGCCAAGGTCTCTGGCCCTATGGGCCCTCCTCGCCTCACGCCGTGCTTCCCGGCCCCCATCCTGGACGTTTGTGCTCGGCCCTCCCAAGCCTCTGCGCTCCATCTGCCCCTGTCCTCTTCTCAGCCCCTTCGTGTCGCCCCTGCCCTTTGTTAAGCACAGTGCCTCGCATGCTCGATAAAGTTAATTTCCATCCCCTGCCCTTCCGGTCGTTATCTCCCCACTTTCCTCCATTTCCCCCGGCCCGTCCCCACGTCCACCTTCCAGTTATCCTCTGTCCTTGCGGCCTCTTTTTCCTCCCTCCTGGCCGACTTTTCCGGGGCTCTCGTGGCCCTGTAAAGTATTGTTATTAAGAGGAAATTTCCTTGACTCTTCTGGAGATTTAATTTAGCCTTTCCTCCACCCCTTAGGTGGCCTGGAGAGAGAAGGGGCTCTTGTCAGCACTCTTTTATGAGTTTTCCCTGTCATGGTGCTAGTCAATGGAGGATCCGTGGACTTCCACCTTGCAACATTTTTAGTTGATGGTTCGCCCCTATCCTGCTTGCCGCCCTCCCCCACCCCCCCATATTGCGCTTGAGTTCGGGCCCATAATCGATAACTGTATTGCTTTTGTGGCATGCAGGTTGGCACAGCAGCGAGGGGACAGTGATGATGGAAGCCCAAGTGGCACAAGTGCAGAAACTCCCTCTGGTGAGGATTTCAGGTAAAAACAGCTTCACCATAACCTATGTATATGCTTTTATCTTCCTTGCATCTCTGGCCTGTAGATGTCAGTGGGTACCCTGTTCCCTCTCAGCTTTGGCTGCATCAAGCCATCACACACACATATGCCCTAGGAACCTCATTTGAGTTCCTCATGAGTTCATTCATTCAAGGCTGGGGCAGATCCAAATATGACAGTGCCCCTGGTGATCAGCTAGAGACAATTATTCTGAGTTTCTTGATTGGAACTTAAGTAAATATTCACTATCATCTGGGTATCAAGAAATTTAAGGGACCGGCCTGGTGTCCAAGCAGCTAAATTTGTGACCTCTGCTTCAGCGGCCTGGTTTGCCAGTTTGGATCCTGGGCAGGGACCTACGCACCACTTATCAAGCCATGCTGTGGCAGGCGTCCCACATATAAAATAGAGGACGATGGGCACCGATGTTAGCTCAGGGCTAATCTTCCTCAAAAAAACAAGAAATTTAAAATCCTCCTTTTCTTCCCCTTTGAAGGCCCTTTCATAGCTCCTGTGTTACAAACAGAATGTAAACTCCAGGACAGCAGGGATTGTTGCCTCTTTTGTTCATTGGTGTCTCCTTACCTAGTACTTTGAGTGGTACCTGGCACAGGGTAGACATTTAGTACATATTTATTAAATAAATGAATGAGTGAACCTTAACACTTGATGCAAAGTAGGGTAGAATACAAAAATACTGTGTTGACGGACTAACTGGATAATGGATGATTTAAGAAATTTTTCACGTGTCGTAATAGTATTTAGTATGCATACATATACATAATATATATATTTTTTAAAAAAAGAAAAGGTTGGCACCTGAGCTAACAACTGTTGCCAATCTTTTTTTTTTTTTATTCTCCCAAAAGCTCCCCAGTACACAGTTGTATATTCTAATTGTGAGTGCCTCTGGTTGTGCTATGTGGGACGCCCCTTCAGCACGGCTTGATGAGCAGTGCCATGTCCGCACCCAGGATCCGAACCAGCGGAACCCCAGGCCACTGAAGCAGAGCACACGAACTTAACTACTTGGCCATGGGGCCAGCCCCTAATATATAGTTTTCAAGTCCCCATCTTTTAGAGATCCCTAGTGATAAATTTATGGATGAAATGATATGAAACCTGAGATTTGCTCCAAAATAAATCTGGGAGGTGGGAGGGTGCAGACAGCATGGGGGTACAGATGAAACAAGATTGGCGCCATAAGCTGATAATTGTCAAGACTGGGTGGTTGGTACATGTGGGTTCATTATACTAGTCTCTCTACTTTTTGTATGTTTGAAATTCTCCATAATATAAAACAAAAGCCCTTGGGAAGTATTGGGTTCGTATTCTCTATTGGGAAATTTGATGACAGAAGACCTTTTCTTCCTGCATATTCAAATTATAGTCTCTGTTTATATTCTAATCTAAACCAAACTGCAGTTTTTATTTTTAGCTCATAAATGATCGATAAGCTGGTGTGTTTACTCATGGGTAGTAGGTAGTTGGGGGATTGAGGAAAGAAGAGGAGGCATGAAAGATCTAGGAGAGGAGAAGAGTGCGTGAGCCAGGAAATGTGGAGCTAGCGGGGCAGCAGTAAGGGCCCACTCAAAGCTCGTGAGCATTAATTGAAAAGGAGACTAGACACTGTGGCCGTGGGTTTTTGTCCAACCACATTCAACTGCATAGGTGCAGCTGCAGAGTAGGTAGAAAGCTGGACTAACCAGAGCTGAAGTTTTGCTGAGAACGTACGGTGAGGTGAAAACAACAAAGTGGTTGAGTGAGAATATGTGCAGGGGTGTGATTATAATCACTGACCGTGGAATTTCAGCTGGGTAAGGAGGAGAGAAGTGAGGAGATGAGAAACTTGAGGGACTGTGAAAAAGAGGTAAGATCAGTGGATTGGGAGTCCCAGGGGAGTTGTAATACTAGAGAGAATGAGCTGGAAAGATAGGACTCTTTTATTCTTTTTTTTTTTTTTTTGAGGAAGATTAGCCCTGAGCTAAGTGCTGCCAATCCTCCTCTTTTCACTGAGGAAGACTGGCCCTGAGCTAATATCCGTGCCCATCTCCCTCTACTTTACATGTGGGATGCCTACCACAGCATGGCTTGCCAAGTGGTGCCATGGCTGCACCCAGGATCTGAACCGGCGAACCCCAGAGCCCCGAAGCGGAACGTGCGCACTTAACCACTGAGCCACCAGGCTGGCCGCAAGATAGGGCTATTCTAAATTGTTTGATGAAGTAGATCATACTTGGTGACATACGTTCCTAGAAGTCCCACCAATAGGAGTCAGATAGAAAGCTCTTTCAAGTCCTTAGACTTTGGGTTTTAGTAATATTCTGTCTGACTCATGGGACGTGAATGCAGTAGCCCCCTGGTAAGGAATGTGTGTCTTTCATTGTCAAGCCTCTCCTTGGTGGATACTAATCTACCCTCTGAAGTGGAGCCAGAGCTGCGCGGTTTCATTGCTAAGCGTCTTTCGAAGGGAGCGGTCTTTGAAGGGCTGGGTAATGTTGCATCTGTGGAGCTGAGGTAAGTGTAAAATGTGCTGTGTCTTTGAGTTTTTATTTCTGAGCTAAATATGAGAAGTGATGAGAAACTCTAAAAGATCAGCTCCTACTAGACCTGCAGAGTTCATCTTTGTTCTCTGGCACTGGGCCTCACACATAAACATTTGTGGACTGGAATTGAGCGAATGGCAGAGACTGCCTCCTAAGCGTACTTATTTAGTATTGTACTTGGCAGAAAAGAGTTAATTACCAAAACTAAAATTGTAGACTTTGCAGTTTGTAAAGTGCTTTCACAAACTTTGATACCATTCTCTTTACAAAGGGGCAAAAGAGCAGATACTCTTACTTCCATTTTCAGATGAAGAAATAAACTCAGAGAAGTTCAGTTCACAAGGCTGGTCACATGAATGGAGTTGACTTAAACTTGGGTGTCTCCAGTTGAATTCCAGCCGTCTTTCCATTACTCTCCTGATTGTAGCTCACTTCAGACCATGATGTTGGCATCAAGTCCCCTCAGGAGTATGAGGCCACAGCCCCAAGTTAAGGCCACAGGATAAACATGTCACATCTGCCTGGAGCATCAATGATTTGTGAAGTTTTGGGGAAGAGAAGAGACATGTTTATATTTATGTAAACATGGATATACTATGAAAGAGAGTGAAATGTGCATGAATTTTTCACATCAGACAAGAGAATTCAAAGAAATTCCATGTTTGTTACGTGCTCCTTTAGCTAAAGCCCATCATGGTATATATTCATTTTCCTCTGCCATTACAAGTAAACCAAGGAGAAGCCTGGGAAGTTCTGACCTAGTTGGCAATCCATCAATATTGCCAGACCAAGACAACAAGCGTTCCAAGCAGTCCACAAAATTAGATGCATGAGTTATCAAACTAATACATTTTACCTTTTTCTTTCTTTTCTAGAATTCCAGGTTACCGGGTCGGTTGTTATTACTGCCTTTTCCAGCAAGAAAAACTGCTTCCTGAAATAGCAACAATGGACTCTGAAAACAGCCCTTCAGAGTATGTCGTCTGTTTTTTAGGAGGGTCTGAAAAAGGACTTGAGCTATATCCTTTTTTGGTCTTTGAGGAGATCAGGAGGAAAAACATGGGAAGGCAAGTGGAGGAGTATTACTACCAACCTCCAAAAAGCTTTTCTGCCCCTTATGTATGCACTTGAATTTCATACCTTCATACAATCAGTTTGTCTTGACTTGTTTTAATTTACAGTTTGCGTTATTTGGGAGATTTTATATTTCCTGTTGAGAGAAAATTGTGTCTCGATTCATCCTTTATTGCTTCCTTAAGAACATACTTTCAGGCTTGAATTGGACAAGTACATTCAAGGGCTGAAAAATAACATGAACGGTGAGGTAAGATGATGGAGTTAATAGTTTTTCAGACTGAGATGCCTAACATACTGTAGCTGCTATACTTGTCAAGTCATAGAAGTGACACAAAGGCACCTCACTTCTAAAAATTTGCTACTTTTGGGCTCATAGAAAGGTGCTTGTGAAGGGAAGCAGAGAACACAGTCCTAAAAGTGCTGTAAGTTTCACAAGACTGCTTCCGATGTTTTATATCCATGAAAAATTCAATCCATTGAGTTCAGTGGTGTATGATGACAGGCCAAGTGAGGAAGGGGAGGCTCTTGTCCTGATTTCTAGGCACATAAGATTTATAATCTGGTTAGAACTAAGGGTCCACGAAACCTCTGGCACCAGAGACATGCTATGCAATGGTATGACTGTCCTTGAACTCAACACTAAAGATTTTTGGAAACATTGCATTTTTCATTAATCTTTTATGAATTAGATACATCCATATTGATTAATTTATCCATACCTTTTAAAAACTATGCATTCAGCTTGTAGCAGTTGTTAAAGTCATAACTCTTGGAAATTTACTACCCATTACATGTGGTAATAATTCCTTTTACTTGTCATGCACTTAGAGGACACTGCAGGGGAGGAAAGGATAGCATAGGAGTGAGCCAGGGACACGAGTCTAGGGTGAGCTGCTCTCCCAGACTGGAGCCATTCCACTGGTCCCCAGAGAGCAGCACAGCCTAGAAAGCCAGATGTGCTCACAGCAGCATGTCTGACAACTGGAGTGGGCTTGAGTTCTTTGATGAGTTAACTTGTATCCTTCTCTATTCACATCATGAGTGTGAAGGAACTGTCGACATTCCTTTAGTCATTCAACAGGCACCTAAGAAGCTCATACAAGGATGTTTCCGACACTGTACTGGGTGCCAGGAGATGAGTATTATTAAGAGAGTATCTCTAGTGTGTGCACAGTTTAGTGGGGGGAGATGTACATGTAAATGCCCAACTCCTCCCAGTGGAGAAATAGCATGGAACTCTACTAATTCACTCTCTTCATATCATACAGTGCATTTCTTAGTGTTTTTAAGAAATTCAGTACAGAATTAAGCCCCACTCTGCCTAACAAGCCCAGGAAAGTGATATCACAATTCCTTTTTTTGAGTTGGTAGTGTTAACTTAAAAAAGCTGTCTGTCCCCAGTTCTTTCACTGTTAAGAGTATCGTGAAGAAAATGTTAAGTCCACTAAGGTGAAGGCTTATGTTAAAGCAGATGACATTCTGTCTTGATCTAGGAAAGGGGCCTGGAGAACCACATAAAGTCCTACCTGAGGAGCTGGTTTGAGGATGTTGTATGCCCAATCCAAAGGGTTGTTCTTCTCTTTCAGGAGAAGCTTACCTTTCTGCTGCATGCTGTAAGTATTGCCCAAACCAAAGCATTTCTTTACTATAGCTAATCACTTTGGCAGAGTTTGGATTATTTAAAGGCATACTCATTTTCTCTGAACATTACTTTTTCCCCCCTGAATATTCATTCAAACTATGCTTGCAATCTGTATAAACCACACTCTATTTACTCAGATCTAGAAAGTTACATCACTAAGATAGAACTGCAAATACTGGCTGAGTCTTCCTAATGGGATAAAACATTTTTAAATAATTACTTTTTTTTTAAGATTTTATTTTTCCTTCTTCTCCCCAAAGCCCCCCAGTACACAGTTGTGTATTTTAGTTGTGGTTCCTCCTAGTTGTGGCATGTGGGAGACCATCTCAGCATGGCTGGATGAGCGGTGCCATGTCTGTGCCCAGGATCTGAACCAGTGAAACCCTGGGCCACCGAAGCAGAGTGTGCAAACTTAACCACTCGGCCATGGGGCTGTCACCTAAATAATTACTTCTGAAGTGATCTGGGAGAGGTATAATTTCCAAAACAATTTGAGAAGGAAAACCAAAATCCAATGTGATTTTAAGTATATAAAAATGTCCAGGTAAAAAATGAAAAATTCCCTGAAATATCCAGAAAATTGGGAAGACTTGAGTAAATGGCTGGATTTTTCATTTAAATATGTGATGGGTAGATGCAGCTGAGACTGGATGGTCCCCTGAGACCAGGGTGATGCAGCCAAGTTTCAGACTGTTAGTGAGCAGCAGCTGAACAAGGCTCTGGAGAGCTCCTAGGCAATGCCCCTCAAGCATCATCTGGTGTGGTGGTTATTGGGGGAAGGTGACGTTTAGTCATGAGTAGCTGCTCAATAATGAAAACTGGAATACATGTATCAATTAGGCTTTATTTGTCTTTCGTAGGCTCTGAGTTATACTCCTGTTGAGGTTAAAGAATCTGATGAAAAAACAAAGAGAGACATTAACAGGTAAAGAACAGTTTTGCAAAGAGAGAACCTTTTCCACAGCAAGTCTGATATTTACATTTTTAAAACTCCCCTAGTGTACAAGAAATTTGCTTTCTCCCTCCCATCCTGTAAAACTGTTTGTAGTAAAGGACTTGTGTATGTGGCAGATTTCTGAGCGTGGCCAGTCTTCAAGGCCTTATTCATGAAGGTACCATGACATCTTTGTGCATGGCCATGACGGAGGAGCAGCACAAGTCTGTGATCATCGACTGCAGTGGCCCCCAGCCTCAGTTCTACAATGCAGGTGAGCCACAACCTCGGAAGCAGCCCTCCTAGGGCTCTTGCGAGTCTCTGTTTTTGGACTGAGAGCAAATGATACAAACTTATCCTTCCTGCCTTGTGAAGTTTTACATATTTATCCCAAACTCACCAAAAACAATAGCAATTCTAGAAACATGGAAATCATGTCATCCCTAGCAATTCCACTCCTAGGTATATAGAGAAACTCTTGTATATGTATATAAGGAGACTAATACAAAAATGTTCATAAAAGCATTGTTTGAAATAGCAAAGAATTGGAAGCAACTTAAATGTCTGTCAACAGGAAAATTGATAAGTTGCTACAGTCACATAATGGAATACTATATAGCACTGAAAGTAAATGAAGTAGAGCTACATGTCTTAATGTAGCTCACAAACATACTATTTAGCGAAACAGCCATTAAAGAAAAATACATGGAGTTTAACATATGCAGAATAATACTATATAGTGCTTAGAGATAAAAAAGTATGTGGCAAAAGTTTAAAGAAGCACATGGGAATGATAATCCTTTCTGATGAGAAAGGAGCAGGATGCAGTTGGGAAGAGGTACACGGGGGCTCCAGCGATTTTGGTATTTCTTAGCGAGGTGGCGAGTACACTATTTTTTTACAGCATTATGGAGAAGTCTTAAATAATTCATTATAAGTGTTTTCATAAAGAAAAAATGTCACATGTATACGAATATCAAATCATTATGTTGTACACTTGAATATGATATGTCAATTATACCTCAATTTTAAAAAGTGAAAATAAGTAAATAAATGTCTTGTGCTTTGTAGGATTTCATTTTTACTATTTAATTTTTCTAAAATATTTTACAGGAAGCAACCGGTTTTGTGAGGCCTGGATGCAGGCGTTTTTGAATGGTGCTGAAGGGGGTAACCCTTTTCTTTTTCGACAAGTATTGGAGAACTTTAAACTAAAGGTAATTAATTGACTGTGTGCCAACTGCCACTTACAATTTTTATCTGAATTTTAATTAGCACCAGCGACAGAGTAACAAATTTGCTTTGCAGCTGTGATGGCTTAAATAGGACATTCTCAAAACCAGAACCCTTAGAAGCCATTTACTTTATATTTTTCAGTGGCATCTGCATACATATCATTGCATTTCTAATTAATGGGTTGAATGCTTGCTTTTATCTCAGGGATATCAACCTTATAATTGGTGACATATTTTAGTTGGAAAGCACAAAAAAGTGGTTCAGTGCCTAAGGTTCAAAATTCTGGTGGGGAGGAGTGTTGTCACTTATTTAGGAGATTTTTTAAGTATTTTTACTTTATATAAGAGATTTTGTTCTAGCAAAGGCAAAGCACATTAACAATAAAAATGGTGGAAATATTTAAAAACCAACCTCTCACCAACAGGTGTTCAATTCTCAGCTAGAAAGGAGTTATTTCTCAGGCTTCATTATTTTCTCACTAAATGTGTATTTCACTGGGTAATCTTTTTCTAGGCCATACAAGACACAAATAATTTGAAGAGATTTATCCGACAGGCAGAAATGAATCATTATGCTTTGTTTAAATGTTACATGTTCCTAAAGAACTGTGGTAGTGGAGACATCCTTTTGAAGATTGTTAAAGTGGAACATGAAGAAATGCCCGAAGCCAAAAATGTGGTAGCTGTCCTCGAAGAATTTATGAAAGAAACTCTCGCCCAAAGTTTTTGATCACATGTTTTGAGAGGATTCTATTGTGATGTTGTATATTCAAACCTTGGTGTTTGAAACTGCAGTTATTATTGTCATAGGATTGCTCTTTAAGATGATTTGAAACACATTCTAGATTTTTTCATTTTGTACTTTTAAGATTTAACTTAGACATAAAAATCTGAGGAATGTCTTCACTGAGTCCTAGATACACACGTGTTAGAGTTGTGGAATTTTAGTACGTTGCTGGTCCCATAGATTCTAGACTTCAGGGAGTTGTTGCTTAAAAAACTTCAGAGGTAATTTTGTGGCTTCTCTCAGGAGTTTGCTGCAGTATTTAGCAACTTTTCCTCCCAGAAAAATCAGAATACTTCTTTTTCAATGTACTATAGCTTCTTTAAAAAAATGTACTTCTAGTCTTAGCACCATGACGCTATTTCAAAGACAGATCTGTGCATCCTGTGGGTGCTTGATAGATTTTTCTGTCTGATTGATGATGGCATGGATGATGAAGCTGGCTTTTAAGTCAATATGCAAATAAATCATGAGTGTGTAAGAAATTAAATGAGCTTTAAAAATAGATGCACTGGCTTCAAGATAAAACACCATCTCTGATGGAAAGCTACTGCACAAGCAGCCTCCATCACTTCTCTTCATTCCTGTGTTCACGGGTCTTTGCCAAGAGCCTGTGTTTTCTTTTCTCTTTTATATGAAATGCTGGAGTTTTTAAACAGAGTTAAAAAAAATAACATAAATTTTACAAGCAAACTGTAACATAAAGAATGCAAACAGAGATTCTTCATGTTAGAGTTACTCATTGATTTTACTTTTTTGTAATTTGTTACAAGCCTCATATTGTTTTACTCTGAATCAATTGAAAGTGCCCTCACCTAGAGCCATTTGTAATTCCCATGGAAGCCAGTTGTAGCCACACACAGGACTGCAGTTGGTTCTGCATAGCTCTTTAATAAATCCATTTGATAATGATTTCTGTTTAGAAGATCAGAAGTCTTGTGTTCTCACTGCCCTCTGGATGCTCAGAGGAACACAACCCATAAAAATCCTCTCCTAAACTCATCTAAATTCACATTAAGTGCTGAGTTTTACCTTTCAAAATGACTGACAAGGGCCTCCTGCTTTCTCTTCTACAGAAGTCTGGGGACGTGACTCACTAAGGCATTTTTTCTTTTAATGAGAAATACAATTCAGGATCTTCATAAAGGCTTTCATGTGGTTTTAAACTTTAATAACTTGGATCATAGGCAATGTAGAAAAAATATCCAAGTTGCATTTTTTTTATAGCATTAAATTCAGAATGATATGGGAAATAAGCAATTTTATGGCACTACCCTTGAATCCAACTTTATCTAATGTACTTGGATGCCCACTTGGAAATCAATTTTTTTAATAAACAACATTAGGATATCAACATTTTGAGTCTGGAAAACATATTTTTCATCTCCAAATTCACATGTCATTCAAGAGCCCATTTTGTAAATGGCACTTAAAAGCAAATGTAATACCTTCCTTAAGTCACTTATGGATATAGACAAGGTATAATTATATATTCTTTATATGTACTTTTATATATATTTTTTGTAATGTAGGCTCACTACATTACATGGCTATATACAATACAGTCATATTTTAAAAGTCTGTGACAAACTGTCTGTCTCTGTAGACAAGGAAAATGGTGACATGGAATTGAATATCTTGTTGGCCATGAGAAGGAACTCAGAGCCTCATGACCATAATAAACATGTACTGTATTCAAATTTTAATAAGCTAATGTATTAACTTTTAAAGTTTTATAAAGGATTTGTTCAGGTGTAGAATACATTTATGTATTATTTCTGTGCTATACACACAGAGGAAATGTATGTTTGTCATGTATCAAAATGGTCTCAGTGTATCTGTAATTATATTTGTAATAGTAATAATAAAACAACTTTGCTTCTCACCAACGCAGTTGTTTTTATTTAATGAGCTCAATTCCCAAGCCTGGCATTTTTATTAATTTGCAGCAAGTTTATGGGAAGTTATACTTGTTATGCTAAGGCATTTGTTGAAGGAAATCAAATCACCTGCTGGCATATACCTTTCTGCATCTTGCAGGAGGCATCAGGCAGGGTGCAAGAGCAATTTCTATCACAATGTTTTATTCATTGTCCAGTAAAGTTACTCCTGTGGAACTCAATAACCCAAGTCACTTCCTTTCACTCTCATTCATTATTAACCATGACAGAATGCCTGTCCTTTACCAGAGGATCATTTATACCAGATGCCAGGAAAGCCTGCAGACTTCTTGGAAGTAAGATTCAGTTACTAGGACCACATTTTCCTAACCCTATGTCTTCTTAGTAATGGAAAGCCTGCTGACTTCAATGAAGTCTTTCCACGTGGAGGTCTAAGAGGGCAGCTCTGGTTCTATAACTTCTAAACTTCCTAACGTGCCTCACAGACTTTAAATCACTCTGAGTCGGCGTAAATGCTAGCTTCTGGGAATCGGGGCTGATAGGGAGCAGTAATGATTTGATAGGTGTGGATCTTCTCGTAAGCTACTTGGAGGAGGGCTGACAGCGTAGATCCCGTTCCATGAACACCAAGTGAATGCTCCGAGGTTCACTACTCGGCTTACAGTGTTCATTACTCATAGACAGTGAGGCTGTATCTTTAATCAAACACCCCGACACTTCTACAAGTTGGCTGTGCTTCAAGTTCCATACAAACACCTGAGGGCTGAGAGCATGAGCTTTGGAAGCAGGCAGTCTTGAGTGTGAATCCAGCTATACCGTATACCACCAGCAAGTTCTCTAAGCCTTCCCCTCCTGTGTAAATATGGGAATATTTACACCCACTGCACACCAAGTAGCTGTGCAATTAAATGAGAGTAATATATTGAAAATGCCTCACCCAGTGCCTAGCACATAGTAGGTACACAGTAAATTATCTTCATAATTACCTCATTATCAGTAAACATTAAGTTATTGGAAGAATGAGAATCTGGTAGGAGAGAAGAACCAGAAAAGTGAAAAGAGAAGTGATAGGCCACAGACAAAGCTAACTATATAGCTTTGGGCTGTCCAGGCAGCTTGCCTATCAATGCCTCGGGTACTGGAGCCTGGAACTGACCCACTGGAACACCGGTGCCCAGAGCGGGCCCCGGCTTTCCTTCTAGGGAAGTCAGTTCTCCACACTCCAAACAGAGGTGACTTCTTTGACCTTTACCCTGAACTGTCCTCTAAAGTTTGTTCTGGGATGACTTCTGCGGCATTTCAGAAATATTTTAAAATAAGACACGGGAAACTGATCTGAAAGAACATTATGGGAAACATCTCCCACACTGAATTTAACAGGGTAGTTTAATTCTCAACAGTTATGAATGGAAAAACCACACACAATGCCTTTTGGCTGACAAAAACCGGTGAAAACAATTCACTTTCTCAGGCTTTATCCACTTAAAGCCCACTTGCTTGTTAAACTTACCAGGCACCAGACTTCAACATTTATGCTCCTCCTCTTATCCCCTTCTGTATGTGAACTGACCACGCCCTTTTACTCTGAGAACATTCCTACCCCTTCCTCAAGATCAGGTTGTTGACAGCCCCCAGAAAGACCTAAAAACTAGGCTAGTCGGGTAAAGAAAGAAGTACCTAGGATATTTCAAAGAAGATTCATCCAATAATAATAGTCAAAATATTACTCTCTCATCAGGGTATAGTGTAAGAGTGGAAGGGGAAGGCAGAGCACCCACCAGGATAGCTGGCACAGACGTTGTTGACCTGAAGCCATGGATAAGTTTCCTTATTCACAGTTCCTGAGCCCCCCCGCCCCGCCCCGCCACCAAACTGTACACAAAATTGTCTGCACATTTTTTTTTTTAGGGAAGATTAGCCCTGAGCTAACATCTGCTGCCAATCCTCCTCTTTTTTTGCTGAGGAAGACTGGCCCTGAGCTAACATCCGTGCCCATCTTCCTCTACTTTTTTTTTTTAAAGATTTTATTTTTTTCCTTTTTCTCCCCAAAGCCCTCCAGTACATAGTTGTATATTCTTAGTTGTGGTCCTTCTAGTTGTGGCATGTGGGATGCCACCTCAGCGTGGCTTGATGAGCAGTGCCATGTCCGTGCCCAGGATTCAAACCGACGAAAACACTGGGCCGCCTGCAGCAGGGCGTGTGAACTTAACCAGTTGGCCACAGGGCTGGCCCCATCTTCCTCTACTTTATATGTGGGACGCCTGCCACATCATGGCTTGCCAAGTGGTGCCACGTCTGCCCCCGAGATCCGAACCGGCAAACCCCGGACTGCTGAAGCGGAACGTGTGCACCTAACCACTGTGCCACTGGGCCAGCCCCTGTCTGTGCATTTTTATGGGAAGAGAAATCATAGCTTTCATCAACCACTCAAAAGAGTTCAGTAATTCAAGAAAAGTTAAGAATCACCAAGCTAGTAACACCAGCGCCAAGCACCAATGCCCCCACCCATCCTGCATAAATCGTAGACCCAGCACCACTGCTGTCCACCCTCTCCCGCCACCCTGACCCAGACCACCACGAAACAGGCTCCAATGCCAGCCCTTTAGGTCACTTTCTGAATAACCGATGGCTTAAAAAAAAAAATCTTTAATGGAATCTGTGCTCAAATAATATGTTACAACAAAAATATACAGAATGTACACAATACAAAAATATTTAGAAACAAACATTGCAGCTTGTGTTTTGTTTTCCACTTACTCAAGTCCTTGGGGGAGGGGGAGTTCAGTGTTTTTTAAGGCAGAGGAGTATCGGTGCTTTCGAGCCAGCACTGGGAGCAACATGAACAATGCCATGAAAGGGCTTCCATGGCACCCGGGAATCTGCATTATCTGCAAACGAAATCGGACACTGGGGGAAGATCTGAGCTTGGTGAGTAATGACTCCCCTATTCCTCTGGGCAAGAATGTGCTCATGGAAATTGAGAGTCCTATTAGCTGGCAAAAGTGCCCCATTAGGGAGCTCTTCCTAATTAAAAAACGAATGATTAATGGTGTCATTAAAGCAAAATTTCTCCTTTGAAGGTTTGTTTTCCTTTCCCCAGTTTCTGAGATTCCTCTTCCGTTGAACGAGCGAGGGAGCCTATGGATGCTGTTTGGGGAATCCCCAGCTCTCAATTTCCACATCCTGCAGATGAAAGGCCGGCCTCCCTCACAGCCTGATGATTCACACCACCCTCTGCTTCCCAGCACACTGGCCAGGTGGCCATATTGGACGAGGAAGGAAGGATGATGAGGATGTGTGCTGCTGGCAGGGCCCCAGGAGCACGGGACAAAGGGACCCGCTGGGGAGAAAGCCAGACAACAAAAAGGAAACCTTTCTTACCAGACAGCTCTCTCCAGCCCTGGATTGGAGACCTGGGTTGTGTGAAGTGACCGTTGTCACCACTGTACGGCCCTGCTTAGAAGTGATGGTTGGGGGAGGGTGGTGGAGATGGGCGTCAAGCAGAACAAAGAACTTTTGGGTTGCTTTTGCATAGGGAGCTGCTGGGGCTGGTGGCCTGAGGTGTGGATAGGCTCCCATAGCGTGTCCCAGACCTCGGAAGACAGACTTAACAGGGTGGGAGATGGGACTTCCACTGCAGGCAGTCCTTCTCGGGAACAAGCTTCCATCGGAAGTCCTGAGGGAACTAAGTGCTTCTCTGAGGGCTTTCTAGAGGCTTCTAGTTCAGTCTTCTCACCCAAGAGAGAAGAAGGCCCCTCTCCATGCCACACCAGACAAAAGCAGAGGGCTCTCCTCTCCCTCCACCCACAGCCCAGAACCCCCAGGTGCCAGGGCAGGATCTGGAGGGGAAGTCCTGCCTCCAGCAGGGCACCAGTTGCCTCTGCTCCTCCAGGAAGGGACGGTACCACTCAGGTTTAGCAGTGGCTGCAGCCTATGCTGAGGCCCCCTTTGTCATTCTTACCTAAGTCTTCTTGGCTCCCATTCCAGCTCAGAGTCTCTTCTCCTAAGAAGCTGACTCTTCTCACTAGGCCTTTCTCTCAGTAGGGCAAAGAAGGGCTGGCAGGGCACAGACAAGATGCCCCAGACTGACAAAACTCAGCCAGAGATCAAGGCCCACACCACCTCAGGCCGGCAGTCCTCAACACAGTGTTGGCACAGTACAGCATGACTTTAGGAGCCATATGTGGGGACCAGGACCATCTATTTAGCACTGGGCAATGACAGGGAAGGGCTTGGCATAGCCTGGGGCTAAGTAGGGGGTGTCCCTGGGTAGGAAGACTCTGCGCATTTAATGTGATCACCGGGGACAGGAAGACACAGTGGCCCAAGACCCAAAAGGCCTGGCCTGGCTGACTCTGGACCTCAGTGCACGTAAGGGCTCTGAGGAGCAGATGGCTAGCAGAAGGCAGTTCCCACACTCCTGCCCTCATTCCTCATGAACCCAGGCCTCTATCTCCCAGACTTGGGTTCTTTGTCCTCCTGGGCTGTCAGTGGTTGGGACTTCCAAGAGCAGGATAAAGGGAATGACATATTTTGTCAAAGGTCATCCTCACCCCAGGCTCCCCTCAGGGCCGGCACCAACTCCTGCTAGGGGGTAGTTTTCCCACTAGTGACTTGGGGGTGAGGATGGCCCTGATCATCTCCAAGTCCCCTCCAACCTCTGAGCATCTGAGCCTACGAGCTGCCTTTGCCTCTGACACTCATCCAAACACCCAATAAATCTCTAGAAGCGGTTTTCTGCCTACATTGGGACTCCTTTTACTGCAGCCTCCTCTGCCCCCAACTCAAATGGACACATAGCCTCAATACTCCTGCTCCAGCCTCCCTTGCACCCCCAAAGCTCCCTTCCTCCTAATGGAGACAGACAGAACCTTTTCAGATATGAAGGCCATCCCAGAGGGAAACAAGGGCAGAACTTGGCAAAGGCAAGGAAAACCTCAGCATCCTGAAGGACCCTGGAAGGCCCTAGGTCTTCCTCCACCACAGACAGTCCTCCCATCTGTCGGTGATTCTCAGGGGTGCGCCTGGAAGTGATGAGAATGGGAAAGAAGGGGCAAGCTTTGCTAAAAGCAAGACCACACTCTGCCACCTCTCAGCACCTGCCTTCCTCTCGGGTAGACCCCTCCACACATCCCCACTGCCCCTCGCAGGCTTCCTCTGCAGTCTCCAACTCACCCCACATTGTTTTTCCCAACACATGGGCATCTCCGCCCGCCAAACCACACACACACACACACACCCAAACACTGTCTCCATAATTAAAGGAGAAGTACAATGCAGGTCAGGGTACTGGAATGGAAGGAAAAGACCCTGAAAACAAGGCAGGGTGTGGGATGCTGGGGCACTGATGTGAGATGTCAGCTTTCTGGGAGAAAGGGAGGGAGAAGTCCTCCCCAGGGTGGAACCTGGGATGGAGCTTATCCCCTCCCGCTTGGGTTTCTCTTGCTGGGAACCTTCAGGGCAAGCGTGAGGCCTGGAGTTACAGCATCTCCCTCCCACCCCAGGCACTAGAGGCCACACCCCAGTGCCCACCGACAGGCACAGAGGGTACCCTGGGCTCCCCCAGGGCCAATGTTGACATGTCCACTACCAAGCCCTCTTTCACTCCAGGGTTCCAGACCCAATGGGTGTAGAGGGAACACTTCCTGGTCTGCAGTTGTCTCTCTGCTGGACAAGGGTCCACCTGCCTACTACACGCCCAGGCCTTCCTCATACTCTCAGGGTCTCTCAGGGTGGAGGATGCGGGAGAAGGCTGCTGCCCAATCTGTGACAAGGGAGGGGACCTCTGAACACATGAAACAAGCCCAGCCCTAGGGGATGGCCACTCTCACCCGACCCCAGGCCTTTGTCCTGTCCTGACGTCTTCAGAACAGTCTAGAAGGACAAGAGTAGCCACATCCAACTCCTCCAGCATGTGCCTTTCAAAAAAGAGCCTCTACTGTCTGTCCAAATCTGAACCCAAAGATTACAGCGCGTCAGTGTCTCCTGTCCTTCCTCCCTGGCCTCAGTGAGCTGGTGATGAGAAAAAGAACGCAGATGCTCCTTTCTGATGCTGCTTCTCACTCCCCTCCCTGGCCTCGGTCCTCCAGGTCCTTAGGGGGGTGGCGGCAGCTTTAAGTCCAGCAGAGTGTAGGCAAAGATGTTCCAGAAGACAGCGAACAGCACAAAGATGGTGTACATGGCCACAAAAATCCACCACAGCGACTGGTCCTGCAGCCTCTGCTCATAGTTCCTCAGGACCACCACGCCAAGGGTGATGCCCACAGCCACACCGCCCAAGTGCGCCACGAAGCTCGGGTGAGGGCACGGGGGATAGGCTGATGGGTGGAACCGGAGCCACACAGCCCGCCCAAACTCCATGCTCACTGCAAGGGGAGGAAGCAAAGAGAAGTCACAGGAGGGCCACTGGGCAGGGGCTGAGGGAGAGGCCTTACACTCCATCCATCCGGCCACCCAGCCACCCACTCAGCCATCCACCCATTAATTCATTCACTACCCATTAGGCCAAGCACTATTCGTTCTATGCACTGGAGATATAGTAGCGAAGAAGACAGAAAAGCCTCTGTTCTCCCAGAGTTTACAGGGTCTGGCAGTCAACCAGCGTCCAATTACATATAGCAGATAATTTCAGTAAGAGAAATTCTATGGGGAAAAAATTAGGTAGTTTAAAATCAATGCTGGGCATAAGGAGGGGGCTTCTTTAGTTTGGGGAGTCAGGCCAGATCTCTCTAAAGAGGTGACATTTGAGCAGAGATGTGACTCTCAAGAGAAGACTCTAAGAAGAGCATTCCAGGAAGAGGGGACAGCTCAGGCAGAAGCCCAAAGGTCCTTGGACCCTTGTGGTCATGAGTCTGGAGGCTCAGTTTCCCATCTGTAGAAAGGCTCGGCCTCTATGTACCAGTCAGGCTGTACTGCTGAAGCATTTACAACAACTTCAATATGTGCCAGCACTTTACAGTTTATAAGGGGTTTTCATGCCTTATTTCAAAATCTGTAGAAAACTCTCAGAACCAGTGCTTCTGTGGTTGGAAGGAAGGGATGGAGGAGAACGGCAAAGAAGGAATGGAAATAAACGATCCCAACAGTGCTGGAATTTCTCTCTTAACAGATTCTAAAATGCCCCACCCCACTCTCCAATCCATCCTTTTTGCATGACCTTCTTTGTTCAGCCAATTCAGCGGGTATGTACTCTCTTGAGAGGATAGGTGTTGGGTAATTTCATTTCCATCAAGGGCAGGTATTCTTAGCAGCATTTTACAGATGAGGAAATCAAGACAAACTTGACAGATTGCAAGAATGCTCTTTGAGAGGAATTTTGTACTTGTTCAGTTACCACTTAATTAACCAGGGCGCCTCTCTCCACTCTAACCACTCCAGGGGTGCCAGCATCGCCAGGGACATTCATTCCCCTGGGGATTGCCTAACCTCCTGGCCTGGGCCCTGCAACCTCAAGGATGGCCGATAGATGGCGGAAAAGGAGCAGCCAGGGATGGACACTGTATCCTCCTCCCAACCCCCAGGCCCTGGGGTCCACAAGAGAGGTTTGAAAGACATTGGTCCCCACTCCAAAACAGCATTTTAGTTTTTATGATGCTTACAGGTGGATTTTTTTTAAACAGCAAGACTCATGCTTCTCTTCTCTCCCTTGCAAACAGAAACTCAGAGTCTGAGCAGACAGGGAAGCTATGCTCACCTGTGCCCCCACCCCACCGCTCCCCACTGCCCCCCACTGCCCCCCACTGCCCCGCACTGTCCTGGCTGAAAGAGTCTGTGGGTCTTAGGGCTGGAAAGTCTTCTCTGGGCTTAGAGATCCTCCAAACCCATCCAGGAAACTGAGACCAGAGAGCCCTGACAGCCATGGGGTACGAAGCACAGGATGTGGAAGTGAATTCATATGGAGCCACAGGCCCCTCCTCCACCCCACGTTTGTTCTGGCTCAGTCTTCCTCTTCCCCACATAGCAGGAGGCTGGCCTGGGCAGAGACAGTCAGGGTGCTCCAGGCCATCTTGGCTAAAGTGCGGGGCATTAAAATGGCACAGGCTGGCTCTGAATTCTAGCTCTGTCACCTCCAGCTGGGTGACCCTGGGCAAAGAACTTAACTCCCTGAGTCTCAAGCATCTACCTGTGAACTAAGCCTAATGATAATTCCCTCCTCATAGCCATGTTCTGAGGACCAAAGGAGAGACCATGCTCCCTCTTCTCTCTCCCTGCCTCCATCGCTTCCGTTCAGACTCATCTCTTCCCATCTCAGAATAAGCCTCTTGGTCTCTGGCCTCATCCCCTCCACTCAACTCCTTCTCTACCCTGCAGCCTGACTGCTCTCCTAAAACTCAAATCTGCCAGCAACTCTCATTTAAAGCCGTCCTGTGGCCTCCCAGGGCATTCAGGATGAAGTTCAGTTTTTCTCTTTGTATTTAAAGCCCTTCATGGTCTGACTCCTATTATCTCTTATCACAATCACACACAGTCCCAAACCCCACAAGCAGTTTAGCTAACGGACCTGCAGACCTCGACCCTTCACTCACCATGTCTTTGCTCCTGCTGCCCCTCTGCCTGAAATGCCCTCTTCACCTCGTCTACATGGCGAACACCTGCCTGTGTTTAACACTCAAAACGACCTCTGTAGGTAGAACTGACTTGTCCCAACTAGGACTCCACCAGCCCCTGCACATAGGGGTTCATGGATTAGTTACGGCTTGTGAACCTGCTAACTGCAAGTTTTAGTGTGCGTGTGTAGGTGCGCATATGTGCATTTTAGGGGGGAAGAGTCTCTTGCTTCCTAAAGGAGATCTCAAAGGATCAACTCCATAACCCAAAAGGTCATTAAGAAGTTATTTTTTCTGATCTGGGTGCTGGTCACTGAGGGAGACACTCATGCTGTGTGCACTTTTCTGTTTGCATATTATATGTCAATAAAAAGTTTGAGAAAGGTTAGGAAGTAGCATAGTGGGCCAGACTTCTCTCAAAATATCCCTACTTTGTTGCACATTGTCTCCCTCTTTTTCCTTGACCACATGCCTCTGATGGGCAGAGACTGTGCCATCTTTACACCCCCGGGGCCACTGTGGGGCCCCCTTCCCCCAGCCTGCCCCGTCAGTACTTACTACAGATCAAGGCCACAGCCATCCGCAGCAGCTTGAACTGACACTTCATGCCTGACCAATTCTAGGGGAAAAGGAGAGGGTTTCATTAGTTCCAGATCAGACCGCTCTTCCGCAGATGTATTTCGCTTAAGAAAACCTGGCATTTAAAAAAACAATCTTCATTAAGTCCTGAATGAGGGGTGGTGGCTTCATCGCAGATCACACCAGCATGGCTTGGAGATTTTAGGCAGTGGTAAGTTTATTACTGTCATAAAAGCTCTTGAGCTGCAGCAACAGAGGAAAAGAATCTAGATCCAGGGAGATGAGAGCCCCTCTCTCCTCTAGACACACAGACAACATCTGAGAGTGGCATTAATTGCTGGGGCCCACAGTTGCCGGGGCTGCAAGACAGCAACCGAGCCAAGTCAAAGCAGAACCATCAGGAGGGTGAAATAACTCAAAATCCTGCATAGGAGGAATGAAAGAAGAGGAGACACATGGGTCAAGTTCATTGTGGTCAAGTATCAAGTGAGTCAACGGAAGCAAAGGGCACATTCAGTGTAACCTGCAAGCGGAAGACTCAATGGCTGAAAACTTCAGAGAGATTTTTTAAGCTCGGGACACGTTTCCATTTCTAATGAGCAGAGCTGTCCAAAGAAGGAATGATCCATCTTGGGGCTTCGTGAGTTTCCCATCATTGAGGGGTTCAAAGGGGGGCTTCGTATCTCTTGGAGAGATGCTCTAGAGAATTGGGCATCGGAAAGGGGGTGGGCCAGATGGCCTTCAAACAAATCCCCCTTCCCCTGAGAATCTCTGAACACTCTGAACCTCCAAAGCAGATAAACAGAGTGCAATTATTCACCTTACAAAAGGATTTTTCACTTTACAAAAGACTTCACCACAGGGTTCCTTTGAGGGCACTCCTGCAGTGCATTCAAAGCACTATTCCATTTACACAGACGCACGCGCACACAGAAACGAGCCTGGAAGCTTCCTGGAACACATCAGCCCAGGGAAGGAGGCAACTGGGCACAGCCAGGGGCTTCTGTTCCTTCCCACCCACCCACTCTGCCTTTGCTGCCTGGCCCAGGCCCAGCCAGGGGACACGTCTCACACTCCTTTGACGTTGGGGAGACACGCGTTAAACTTTACAGAGGCCCTGAGGACTGGCACGTACAATAACATCTATGGAAGCTTCACTCGAGCAAGCAGAACGCAGGGAAGCTGCCAAAATGAGGGAGAAGTCCTGCGGCATTCGGCTTCTTGCCCATTGCCTGCCTTTCCCCCATTATTCCTCACTGACCGGCAAGCCCTTCCTCACAAAAGGCGAGATGGGAGACACACAGCCCCTTTTTAGGTGGGAACGTCTAATCTTTGCTTGCTCATATGTTCTGTGCTAAGAAGCAGATGGCAGGACGTCGTCACCCGCTGGTGTCTGCCCCGAGAGGAGCCCTGCCAGGACACAGAGGACAAAATGGGAGTCGGTGTCCTCCACGGGATCTAGCAATCCACTTCGAGCTAGCTCAGTTAGCTGATGGTGAGTGGTCCCTTAGCTCCTCTCAGGGCTGAAACCCTAAGATGGCAGGGTCCTTGGGAGTCACCCAATGGACCATCTCCTCCCAAAGAGAAATCCGCTACCAAGCAAAATGGCCCTCCAGCCCCTGACGGAGAGCTCACCACCTCGTGGGGTAGCCCCATGAAGAGGCTCCAATCACTGAAAAGTTCTTCCTGCAATCTTCCGGCCAGGCTTTGCCTCCCTGTGATGTCCACCCAGGGGTCTTAGTTCTCCCTTAAAAGGGATGCCTACATTCGTAGCAGTATTAACCACAATAGTCAAAAAGCAGAAGCAACCCATTGACAGATGAACAGAGAAACAAAATGTGGTACATGCATACAATGGAATATTATTAGGTCTTCAAAAGGAAGGCAATTCTGACACATGCTATAACTCGAATGATACTTGAAGACACTATGCTAAATGAAATAAACCACTCACAAAACGACAAATATTGGATGAGTCCATTTATACAAGGTGCTTAGAGGAAGTCAAATTCATTGAGACAGAAAGCAGAATGGAGGTTGCCACGAGCTGGGCAGAGGGAGGAAGGGAGAGCTGCTGTTTAATGGGTACAGGGTTTCAGTTTTGCAAGATGAAAAGAGTTCTGTGGATGGATGGTGGTGATGGTCGCATAATATGAGTGTACTTAACACTTCTGAACTGTATTCTTAAAAATGGTTAAGATGATAAGTGTTATGTATATTTTACCACACTTAAAAGTGATACAGACCACTTCTAATATCCCTTTTCCTCTTAAAAAACTCTCTGAATATCTTACCTGAAGCTGGTGTCTCTTTCACTGTGTTCTGAGTGATAATACCAGGCAAAATAAATCTAGGGTGTATTGGTTGCTCTTTCGTTCAGCTGAGGTCCATGACTGCTCTGGGCCCTATCTGGGATCTGTCTTAGAAAGCACTGTCCATATTTTCGTTCCAGCAACACCATCAGTGGGTGGCTCAGAATTCCTTTTTCTCTACTGTCCTCATTTGTAAATTTGAGATAACAACAGTACCCGTCTCAATTACCTACCTCGTGGGTTGTTGTGAAGGTGAAATGAATTAATATGTATAAAGCACTAAGAACACTGCCCCGCACATGGTAAGTGTCATATAAATGTCCGATATTAGTGTTTAGACTGAGGCAAAGACAGTGAGTTTGCCCTGCACAGCAACTTTAAAACTTCTGAATCTCAATGACCTCGGACAGCTCTGGGAGCTCCCGTTTCTACCACAATGCCCCCCAGGCCAGCTTTGTTTAATACCTGCCTGGGCCCTGAAGGCACTGGAGTTTGCCAAGCTGATTCAGTCACACCCTCTGCTCTGCACCTTAGGGAAGAAGAAACTGAGGGTCCAGGAGGGCTAGTTCAAGGTCACGGTGAGTTAATGACGAGCTTGATAGGGCTCCTAGTTCAGGGTTGTGTATACCCACAGTTCCAAGACAGGAGCACATTCTGTCTGTCTGTGCTGTCTGTCTCTGCTGGCCGCCCCAGCTGCCCCCAGAGCTGAGCGAATGTCAGTAAATGGCCAGTCTCCCAGCAGCTGAGGGGTTAAACTAGAAAGTCACCCCTCTGTGCCAGCTGCCTCATTTTCCCGACCCATTATTCCCTCCAATAAAATGAGTGCAGTGAAACAACAGGAGAGAAGAAAAAAACCTCACACACAGCCAGCACTGCTGCTGCTATAAATGTTGAAAAGCCTGCAGGCCCCTGGAGAATACAAACCTTTTGCAGGCCCTTTAATTTCATTTTCTCCCAGAGCCACGCAGGGTGAGACGATAACTCACCCACCGCAAACAAGGCGGGAACCAGTCCCCTCGGCATCTTGCTCACCCAGCCAGTTAAGAGCTCAGAGGCTGGAACGCAGGAGGGGTGCTTCCAATTCAACACAGCTTTCCACAATCTCGGTGGAAACAGTTTCTTGTCAAATGACTTCAAGAAAACCCAACACAGGAAACGGGAAAGCACAACACAGATAAATTAGGGAGTGATTATTCGTCCTACAAAAGGATTTTTACTTAATAAAGGGAACTTTATAACAGATCTTTTGTTTCTTTCAGACAAGAATCTTTCCTTGTGCTTTGATAATATGGTTCAATTTGTGAAAATTCAGATCTCAAACATTTTAGGAAAACGTCTATCATATGGAGCAAAGTGTAAGTAAATATCTTGTATATTTAAAAATGGAACTCTGGCCAATGGGCCTCAGCAAAAGGCAATTAATAAATTATTTAATTATGTGTATCTTTATCCTTCCAGTGCTTAAAATAAGAAGTCTTAAGTGTAAGTCTGTTATGCCATGCAGATATTTTGTTGAACTATTTTCTGAATTTAATTCCTTGATGTAAACTGCAAGCTTTTTGAAACTCAAAGTGCTTTTATGAACAATAAGACATCCTTTGATTTAAGGCAGAATCTCTCATTTAAACAGATAGTCCTAAGAACAAAAGTGTTAAACATTTTCCTATTTTGTATCTGAAGCAAAAAGGACACATTTTCTGATTGTTCTCTGTACAAGTATCAGGCAGAATTTATAAAAATAAAAAATTACATGTATACAAATACATATAAACACACACACACAGGATCTCCCAGCTGTGTGGTGATTTGCCATGTGGAAGGCATTTTCACATTCATCGTTTGCATGTCTTTCTCACAACTACCTTGTGAAGAAGGGATCACAAATCAGAGAACTGAGGCCCTGAGAAGTTAAGGAACTCACAGCCACTAAGATGATGACACTGGTACTCCAACCCTGACTTCCTGACTGTTAAATCTATGCTTTTTCTCCTTTCTGTGCTGACAAGGTGCTTTCCTGTGTACATATATATCGACTAAATCTTCATTTTGGAATTAAAAACAATAGTTTATCTACTAGGTTGAACCACATGAAATTGCCAATGCTTAAATGCTTCTGACACAAAGAGACGGCAATTTCATATGGTTTGACCCAATGCATCTCTGAATTGCTGGGCACTGAGCTAATTTGGGTAAACGTGGCCTCTTGATGAAAGGAAACCGATCTTTCTAATGAGAAAATGAGAGTTTTTCACTGTCAAATAAGCACCACACAACTTTCTAGGGGAGGGCTGCAGTATGTCATGCTCAGGGGACTGGAAATCTCTTGGTTGGCCAGGGAAAACCTTATCCTTCTGGAAGAGCAATGGGTTCTCGGATGGGACTGCTCATCTCCACCACCACAGGCCATGGGCTACTTGCCAGAAAGAAGCATAAACTGGAACAAAACTGCTTTCACACCTCCCTCCTCAGACCCCATGCCCCACCCCATGGTTCTTGGGGTGGTCTGCCCTCACCATGGGAACTTGTGGGACATCAGGGCTGTTTCCCACGTCGTGGGGAAGGGGGTAGAAACAGGGCATCTTTATGAACTTCTGTTTGTCTCTTCTTTCCCATGTTCTCTTAGTTGTGCTTGTTTATCCCCTTACACACATACACATCTGGGGGGGGGCGGAAGGAAGGGGAGGCTAGCATTTCCTTCCCCTAAAGAAAGGAATTGGGGCAGGGGGAGGGGGAGTGGAGGAGCCGGAATTCAGAGGAAAAGCAGTGTCTGGGGAAAGCTGTGGCACTGATACAGAATGACCCATTTAAAGGGCCATGTGAGGCAGCCCTGTGCTCCCAGGTTCTCCGCAGACCGAGCTATGTGCGTGTGCAAGACACATGCACAAACACACACTCAGACTCGCACATTCACACAGGCCTTCCCACACCTGCTGTGTCTCTCCAAGCGCTCACTTGAAGTTGCAAAATTCAGGCAAGTAGCAAGGGCAATCAGTGTATGTCTGTCTGTCTCTCCATCTCTCCCTCTCATGTTCTCTCTCTGTGTACAAAGGGGACTTTGGCGAAAAGAAAAAGGATAATGTCGAGGAGCGGGGCAGGTGAGAGTGGCAGTAATAAAGAAGTAGGAGAATTTAGGAACTCCAAAACCTGTTGTAACTGAGCGTTCACACATCTGCCATGTGGTGAAGATAGTGACGGAGGAGGGAAGTGAGAGCGGGGCTATGAGTGAGAGCTATGCCTTTTCTGGACACTGTTCATTCATTCCTTCCCCCCTCCTTCACCAAAATGTAGTAGGCACCACCTACCATGTGTCCAGCCCTATGCCAGGCACTGGGGACAGACAAGTAAGACCCGAGCCCTGCCTGGAGGCTCTCAGACTAGCAGAGGCATTAGGCAGGGTGAGCCAAGCACTGCCAGCCCCCAAACTTCAGACTACTTCCGAACAAGAAAGCAGGCTTCCTCGGCCTCCTCGGAGACTATCAGATTGATCCCAATTTCTTGCCTTGAAGACCCCGTCTTTATTCTGAGTTCACCCTGGCCTCTTCTGTGAGCAGTAGGGAATTGAGTTAACATTTATATTGAGCGGTGCTTTTCACTTTATCTCATTCATCACGTATCGTCCCATTTCATAGATATAGAAACTGAGGACAAAGCAGTTAAGTAGTTTGCCCAAGGTCACTCTAGGAAGTGGGGAGCTGGGATTCAGATCAATGCTAACTGGCTCCATAACCTGTGCTCTTAATCATTACACTATATTCCCTTTCAGGAAAAGGCAAGGAAGAGCTTGAGAAATGGAATGTTGGTGTCCCGCCACTGTGAGAGGCTGACGTAGGGGAACAACACTGGAATGGTGGTCAGGAGATGTGGGTTCAAGGCCCGATTTTGTCACAAACTTGACTGTGCCTTTGGACAAATCACTTAGTCTCTCAGAGCCTCCTTTCCTATTTGAGAATTTTGATGAGATCATCTCTAAGGCCCCTTTACTATAACAATCTATGACAGACAACAAATTACAATTGTGATGCATGCTAATGGTCAAGAATTTTTAACACTTTTTAAAGTCACTGACTGGGAAAGAAGCGGAATAGGGAGATGGGGAAATTCACAAGCAAAGACATGACTGGAGAAAATATGAATTCTATGTGGAAGGGCCCCATTTGAAATGGGTCTGCAGAGTGAGGAGTGTCTGTGAACTCCGCTACCAGCCAGGTTTGCCTGGCACTTGCTGGGCCTGCGGTAGAGAGTGGAAGGAGCTGAAACCCAGCTCCAGCAGATTAATGCCTGGGCTCAGTGACAGCAGCGGGGAGGCCAAGAAAGACATGCTGGGACAGGAGGTGCTCACCATCACAATGTTGGCCAGATGGGCAGAGACAAGCGCATACACCCCTCCAGAGGAGCCCACGACTGGCGCAGTCATGTCAGCCACAGACACTGCCAAGGATCCTGGGAGAGAGAGAGATCGAGAACTCAAGAATGCTGGAATGGGGTCCCTTTCCCAGCCCCAGGCCCTTGGATGCTGCAGCCTCAGGGGTAAGACTCCAGAGCAAAAGGCCCCACCTCTTCTTCCCTTGATCCCATGTTGCCTTGGAGCCTCCTAGAGGACTAATTTATGTCTGAAAGAACCATTTGATTCAAACTTCTCCTTTTACAAATGAGAAACAAAGTGTCAACGGAGGGAAGTGACTTGACCAAAAGAGAACTTGGACCACGACCCAGATGTCTGCCTGTCAATCCAACCTCTGCCTCACATTGTGCTCTCAGGGCTTTGAGCAATAACAAAAATAGTGGCAGCAGTTACTGCAGAGACAGCTACCACTTACAGGGCACTGTGTGTCAGACACTGGCCAAGCATTGTACCTACATTCTCCCCTTTAACCCTCAAGACACCCCGTTGAGGCACGTGCTAGTAGCTTCATTGCAGAGATGGGGAAATTGAGCTGAGTCAGCTTTCAGGAAAGGCTGGAACCAGGATTTGAGTCCAAGTCTGCCTGACACAAAGCATGTGTTCTTGGCCTTGCCAACAGCCACTCCCCAAACTGGTACAGAGGTCAACCTCCACCCTCTACCATCACTCTCTCTGCTCAGCAGCATCCAGAAACCTGTTTAGCATCACCTCCAATCTTCCTCTAGCCAAGTGAAATCACAAAAGGCCAACAGGATCTCCAGCGCCAACTCGGGGCTTCTCTGGAGGAAAAATGTCCTTGAAAAATCTCTGGGGAAGAGAGAGAGATGATGTCATACCCTCTGGGGGAAAGGAAGGGTATGTGACTCTTGGTCTGGGAGATGACAAACTTTTATCCTGGGAGGGAAGCTCGGCAGAGAGGAGATGGGAAATGTATTGTTCTGGTCTCATTTAAGCGTGATCAATGCTTTGGCTTCCAGGGAAGGACACGGGAGACTAAAAATAACTGGGAGGTAGAGCCCAGGGCTCAGAGAAGGAGAGGTGGCTGGCCTAGGTGAGTGTGCAGAAATACCACTGGAAAATGCCCGCAGGCTCTTGAGCCAATTAGCAGCTGCCTGGGCGGAGAGAGGAGGGACAGGTAGAAGGGCAAATTCTGCAGGTTCTATGGGGTGGCGGGCTCACTACTTAGGAGGAGGCTGGGCCCAGCCCAGGAACCAGAGCTC
Organism: Equus przewalskii; assembly: GCF_037783145.1. Taxonomy (NCBI): domain Eukaryota; kingdom Metazoa; phylum Chordata; class Mammalia; order Perissodactyla; family Equidae; genus Equus; species Equus przewalskii. Next base: position 40,204,656 of record NC_091840.1, read on the forward strand.
CTGACAACCCTGGGCATGGAGAGGCCCTGTAACATTATCTGCCTTCTCCCAACATACCTACCCTACCTCTCCCAAGCCTCCTCTGCTCACTGAGATCCTTCAAGAAAGAGATCCCCACAATAGTTTCCTGGTCTCAGTTTCCTGGTCTCAAGGGGGATGTAATCTCCCAGGAAAAAACAAACTGTCATGAACCAAGAACTCTCAAGTCCTTCTCCCCTCCTAGAGCGACGATAAATCTTTCTTCTCCCCTTTCATGCCTTCCCTCCGGCTTTAATTAGGTATTGATCTATTGTCAGATAACTTTCTTTTTTTTTACTGCCTAGCCACGGGGTCAGCCATATATAACAGAAAAAAAAATCCCAGAGTGGCAAACAGGCAGGCAGCAGGATCTGCATGACAAAGGATTCCCACGCTCTCCTGGCGGGGCTGGCTAGGAAGGCTGCATTGCAGGGCTGCAGAGGGCCGGCTGCCCAAGCCGCTCCTCATTAATTACCGTCTGGACAGAGGAAGCCCCAGCTCCCTGGGCTGGCCTCTTTCCTCTGTGCAAGTCCCTACAATCCGGTCCAGATTCTGCTCCCTCGGGCTCCCCAGTGCAATCTAGCAGGGGCAGAGAGGCAGCAGGGAAGCCCCCAGGGTCCACCCCTCACACTGACCTTTCCCTCACCCTACCCCTGCACTGGAGTCCTGACCCCAGGGTCAGGGGTCAGTTTGGGATTGTGGCAGGAGTATGGAATGGGGGTGTGGCTGGCTAGTTATGTGAACTTGGGCACAGCTCCTGAATTCTTTGGGCTTCAGTTTTCACATCTGTGAAATGAAGAGGTCTAAGGCTGTCTGACTTTTGAGCAGTGAAACCCTCTTTTCAAAGGAAACCTTACCCACACCGCTACCCCATGGAGCAGAGCACAGAGAGCTGCTCTGGCTGAATGGGGTGGGACCGGGGAGCAACGCTTGCCACCCACTGGAGGGGACCTCAAGGGTTCTTTCCAGATGACAAATTCAATAATCCAAGTCTTGGTCTAAGATCCAGGGTCTGAGGTTTGGATCCTGGTTCTAGTATCTTGAAGGTAACAATCTGGACCTCCCGCCCTCCGTTTGTGGCAGAAAGACTTTCCTCAATTGACTGCAGATTACCCCAGGACTGGAGGGACTGGGAGAGATGAAATATTAACCTGGGCATGTATGCATATCAACTCAGTAATAAAGGCCATCCCAGGGCAGGCAGCCTGGCCAGGCAGGATTCTTGACAAGCTGTTACAAACCTAATGGATGTCAGTTCGATAAGGCCAGTATGAATTCCATGGAGGTCACGGGGGCAGAGGACAGGGAGAGAATGGCAAGCTGGAGTGACACACCACACCTCTGCTTGGCAGCAGACCAAAGGACTAGTTCTAGGCAGGGTTATGAATTTTCCCCCCAAAGTTCTGGTCCGCGCCAGCATGCAGATAAATGGGTGACTTTGCGATAATGCACAGCTGCGATAATTTTAGCCTGGGAAATTTAAAGCAGGCGTCCTCCGACATCTCCCTTGGCCATTATAAAAAAATAAATCCAAGTAAAAATCGGCAGAATATCTACCTTTAAGCAATATAACTCTATTTATTTATGCATTCTTCCATTTATTGTACAAATATTTGTGGCTTAACATGTGCCAAACCCTGCGCTAGGCACTGGGGATGCACACGTGGGTAAGAATCTACAGAATCTACAATAAAAGCTTGGTGGAGCATTGAAGATACTGGTTTTGAAAGTATTTAAATTCTTAGCCATATAATGGTCAGCCAGGAGTGAGATACACATTGGCTTCAAGCACCGTTAGAAGCACAGGGCGGAGGAAGTTTTCCACCCACTTCCAGTGCTTCCAAGCTGAGCAAACTGAGCAAGGCATTTCACTTGCTCAAAGACCTACCTATAAAATGGGGGTGACAGTACCCACCTCATAAGACTCTTGTGATGAATACAGGAGGCAACATACGTGACCCTTTCTCAACTGCCTGGAGTACTGGATGTGCTCAGCAGAGGTTAGCTATCACTGTTACAAAGTGCCTTGGATTTAGAATATTTTCATTGGGCAGGAATGAGAGCGAGAACAGATGTTTATCAAGACATCTCCCTGACATTCAATTATCTGCACAAAGGAAAAGGTCTATCTTTAGTTCTCTTAACCCCATCATAGAGGTATGCTGCACATCCTTTATGGTCAGACAGACTGGGTTTGAGCCCAGTTCCACCACTTATGACTGTGTCTTCTTGGGCAAGTCACTTAGCCTCTCTAAGCCTTGGTTTCTGTATCTGCAACAGGTGGAGAATAACAGTACTTGCCCCACGGGGTTGTTGTGAGGATTAAATACGGTCTGCACAGAGCAGGCCCTTGATAACTGTTAGATATCCAGTCAGGGTCTGGCTGTCTGTGAATGGGCCCCCCCTTCTGAGGAGGGATGCACATGGAGCAGAGAGGGAGGAAGGGGTGCAGGCAGATCAATCAACTCGATCTTGGAGATCAATGACACGATATGTGGTGACCAGAGTGCCCTCTGGTCTGGATCAATGGCTCAGAGAGAACAGTGCACGTCATTTGCTCTGTGATACAGCCCCATACCCTCCCATTTAGTTGGTGAGCGCTCCTTCTGTCTGTGGCATTCCACTCTACACCAGTATCAACGGGAAGTGATACCTGCACTGTCTCCAGGCTGCATGTCATCTGGTTTTGGCGAGGCCTGAGTCATTTTGAATCTTATTTCTGTCTTCTAGGTTATTGGCACTCCCACCTAACTGACTACTAACTGCAAGTGTTACGAGTGTCTTTCCTCTTCCTCTCCATTAACCATCTGGGTCTCTGAGTGTCTAGGTATGGGAAATGCAGCTCTAAATCCCCAGATGTCAAGACTCAGGGGTGTGTGGGTGGCTGAGTTAGTCTGGCACACAGAGACGCTCATCAGACCTTTGTTCAAGGATGCTGAAGTGGTGGATTCTGGGAGAAGCTCATGTGGGTGCTGTCCAAGGTAGCCAAGTTTTTAACTTCAGCACGTAGGGGAGCAAAGGAGACGGCACCGGCCCAGCCTCCCAGGCTGAGGGCTCAGGAACCGGCAGACTAGCCTTGTGTGGGAGGGGAGGGGATGGGGTGGGACCCTTCCCTCATCCATTCCTGAAGCCACTTCAGTTCCTCCCAGGGTTCCTGTCTGCCTGTTGTTTACAAGGCCGATTCCGCCCCGCTCTCTTGATGACAACTTTAATGCCACTCAGAAAGGATTAAGATCTTACTTAAACATACACACAAAGCTCCCTTGGGCATAGCTGTCAAGGTGAAGAGCTGAGGCGGCAAACCTTGTAAAAAAGGGGGAAAAAAGCCAGCAATAAAGTTGGAAACATCACGAGGGAGATTTCCCTGTTCAGAAGCTGGGCTGGTGCAGACCTTTCATGCAGAAATCCGCTCTGCTCTGCCCAGCTCACCCCAGTTCACCTCACCTCCCACTGGAGTTGGGGGGGGGGGGAGTCACGCTGGCCACTATCCACGGGGCATGATGACCATGAATGCCTGCACCATGAGCTGAGTCCACCAGGGGCCCCAGACTCCTCCAGCTGGCACAAACGCTCACTACCTTTTAGGTCAGACTCTCCTGTGAGCAGTGGGTCATTCAAGGCGATGGTGGCTGGCCTGGGCAGAGGCAAGATCTCCCTTTGGGCACAGGTGCTGGCCTGGCCAGGGGAGGTGCTGGCTCCTCCCACACCTTGGATGTCCCTACCAGGATCTCACTGTGCCTTTGCACAGTCTACATAGCACTGTTTCTCCATTTGTCACCTCACTCCCCTCTCCTAACCCCCTATAGGAATATCTCATTAGTTCCCTCTTAAAGCTTACTGGGGCCAAGAAAGGTTAAGGAATTTCCCTAAGCCCACACAGCTACAACATGGGGGGGTAAAGGCTTAACCTCCAGTCAGTCTGCCTGTTCCAAAGCCTGTGCTCTCACCCGCTCTGCCATCACATGCCTCCCTCTCAGGGTGGCGGTATCCTTTCCAGCCTCCCTGGGAGGTGGGAGATTTGCCTGGGGGGACAACCCGAGTAGCCAGGAATCTTGATGATGAGGGTGCTCTGTGTCCCCTGGAAGCCTGGGGTTGCCCAACCCCATGGGGTCTCCCAGACACTCTGGGGAGGTTTACCCCCCAGACATGGGGCCCATCTGCCTACCTGCCACAACGCCGGCCACATAGACAAGCCCAATGCGGGTTGCTCCGTGCACCATCTCCAAGGGCACCCCCACCAGGAGCTGCAGCACCACGTTGAGTCCCAGGTGCTCTATCCTGTACAGAGAGATCACACTTATTCATTCAACAAACACTGTATGCCACGGTGCTGAGGATGTAGCAGCGAACAAGACCCTATACCTGCCTTTAAGGAGCTCACGGTCTCGGGTGGGGGAGGAATTACAATGCAGACAGCCTATCTTGGAAAGAGTGTTCCCTGCACACCTCCCTTGCCATCTGGGACAGGAACGCACGTGCAGGGCCTGGGCAGTGACTGACAGTGTCTGCACTTGCCAGAGGGAGAGGAGCTAACCACGGTCAACATCCAGCAACTCCACTGGTGGCCATATGAGAAGCGGAGGCTCAGAGAGGGGCAGTGACCGGCTTAAAGTCACACAACTGGTTAGTGGCGGCTAGGACTACAGCCCAGGTCTCTGATGTGAGGGACCTGCTCTATTCACCAGGCCAGGAGGTCGTTCTGGCCCACTATTGCATTTGTATGAGCTACTGATACTTAAAAAGAAAGATGCTTCCAAGACAAGTGCAAGCATTAAAGATACCTCCTGGAACTTAGTAATTCAGTTAGCCCTTAAGATCTCAGAGGAGATTTCTCCTTCCTGGTATGAGAAGGAACCTGTTTTGTCCTCAAATTCTCACAGTTGGTTTTTCTTACCCTGTGAATGCCTTTCTTTTTACATTATTATACCTGTAACCACAGCCTGTTGCTGAATGGAGTGTCTAGTTGAGTGTCCATGTTACCAGAAAAGCTTGTAACATTATGATTATTACATCGATGTGTGCTTTCAAGTTTACAAGCACTTTGACATCCATTATCTCATTTAAAGTGAGCCCACAGCAGCTGGACAGCTCCCTGGAGATGCTTAAGTTAACAGGTTAACAGAGCACGTGAGGAGGGGTCTGGACCCTGGCCTGGGTCACAGCCCTGCAGGGTCTGCAGAACCTTGCCTGGAGGCCAACTGCTGTCCCCTGTGTGGGACGTGAGGGCGCCTGCTTATTCAGGAGGGCACCTGTGAGGGAGCTCAGATAGATCAGGCTCTCCAGAATTCCCACCACGCCTGGAATCTTCTAGCCCCCACTGACTGTATCACCCGAAGGATTCTAGAATAGAAACATCAGACAAATTCACTGGAAAGGAGCCGGGTGGTAGTATCAGACTCAGAGTCAGAGAGACCTTAGATGTTTTCTGGTCCCGTCTCCTTGGTTTACAGCCTGGAAGGCGAGACTAGAAGAGACCAGGTGAGGGGAACCTAGGGCTCCTGCCTCCTATTCTGAGCTATTTCTTCTTCACCACAGTGACTTCTGGATTCCCAGGCCCAGAGTGTGTCCCTGAGTAATAGGTCACCTTGCTGGCCCCTCCCGGGATGCTGGCCAGCTGTCCCTATCTCCTGTTTACAGCAGCACCAGCCAAGAGCCCCTCCCTCACAATCAGACCTAGGGAATCCTCCCAGAGCTCTCCCTGGCAGGCATCTCCCTGTCAGAGCAGAGAAAGGCCCAAGGCCAACCCTATGGGCCTCAGCTGAGGCATCTGTGCCCTGTCCACAGCAGCCTCCCGGCTTCCAGCTCCCAGAGGCAGAGAATGGACAAGGAGGCTTTGGAGGGTTTGTCCCTTCTCCTTCCTCACTCTGGGGGATCAGAGAAGGCCAGAGGGCAGTCCTGGAAATAAGGCGGGTAATCCCAACACGCGTGCAGCCATGGGCGTGAGCAGCCCGGACAGGGAAGCCCCCGCCATTCCTGTTGTCTCCAGATCTTGGCCCATGAGAAGATGGAAGTGTGACGCACACCCCTCCCTCTGCCCCTTAGCCCTGTGAGATCCAAGCTGGGACCCAGGAGGCAAGGCAAACAGCCAGTACAAATGGTCCCCTCAGCTCAGAGCAGGAACAACTGTCAGCAACCATCAGGTGTCTCCTTTGTTTCTCAGGAGATCAGGTGTCTCCTTTGGGGTGTCTCGTTGCCCCAAAGCCCACCCCAGCAGGTGCAGCCAATTAGGGGTTGGTTCTTGTGCCCAGAGTCTCAGCAGGAAGGGAGGCTCACAGTGGGGCTCCCTCTTGGCCACGATGGGTTTTCTGCCGAGGAACAGGAATGATGGAGCCATGGGGACCAGAGTGATCCTCTTCCATTACCAACCCCAGGGACAGGGACCCCAGGGCCTCTCCCAGGCTAACAGTGAGCTCCTTCACTTCTCTGGGGAGCCTGTAGACAACACCACAGAGGTCTGGTGCCTGCAGACCCTGCTTTCCCAACTCAGCACTTCTACTGTGTAACAACTGTCTCCAGTTAAGATCAAGATCTTCAAGGGACTTGGACCTGGGCGGTCACCTGGCCAGCTGGTAGGTCCTTACCATACGGTAGGAGGCACCGGTGAGAAGTGATTGCACTCCAGCCCCAAAAGAGGCCACACAGCTCTGTAAACAGAAACTATAAGTATTGCCAGAGTTCTTCAAGAAGACTCATCACAAATGGAGACCACTTTGGGAGGAAGGCAGTTTCAATAAATCTGTCCTTTATTTCACTTATGGGGTACTCACATACACACTGCTTAGGGAAAATGAACCTGGTGGCTGACCATATTTCCCTCTTTGCTTTGGCCACTAGGAAGCTCAGAACAAATCTGTAACCTTCCTCTACAAGGACATAAAATTACACACTGTGTATGTGTGTGTTGATCTCACCAAGGACTTTTAGCACTTGCCTTTCTCTATTTTCCCTTTCCCATATAGTCTCAATAATTTACTCATATATTTTGGTATTAAATGAGTTTCAAGGAGCCACCTCAAATCCTGTGTCCAGGTAGATAAAAATAAACTAAAAAATATATTTTAATCCCACCTATCTGGACCACTTATTTTTCCACAGGGACTCTTGGTAGAGCAAAAGAAGACAGGTATTCACCCGGCATGCATGAAGATGTATGTCAGGTAGCGCCAGGCCTGTGCTCGGAGCCGTGGGTGGTAAACCAGTGAGTTCTTCAGGTATCGTGGATGGGTCACCTGCAGCACAAATTGATCCAGCGACACTCCATTGTAGAGGAAAAAGGCAACCTGGGAGAAAACACGGAATGGAGAAGGCCTGTTAGCAGGGGCAAAGCTGCCCAGGACGCCCTCCTGTGCTGACTGCCATTCAAAATCCTGCTGGCAATTGTCATCTTTCCTCCTCAGAGGAGGAACAGCCCTAGGGCTGGAGCCCAGCTTAGCTTTCAACCATCTCTTACTCCACTTCTGTTGGATTATTATGCGTTAAATTCTTCACAAAATGGTCACGTGGCCTCTGTTCACACTTCCTTGGTGCTAAGCAGGAAAGGTTTGGAGGATTTTAGACCTTAATTCTAGTAATAACTCACATACCCACTTGGGGGATGAGGCAATTCCACTTAAGTTAATTTTTTTTTTAATTATGGTAAAATACATATAACATAAAATTTACCATCTTAATCAGTTTTGAGCGTACAGCTCAGTGGCATTAAGTACATTCACATTGTTATGCAACCATCACCGCCATCCAACCCCAGAACTCTTTTCATCTTGTAAAACTGAAACTCTGTCCCCGTTAAACACTAGCTTCCCATTCTCCTTTCCCCAGGCCCTGGCATCCACCATTCTACCTTCTGTCTCTATGATTTGACTGCCCGAGGTACCTCATATAAGTAGAATCACACAGTATTTGTCTTTTTGTGACTGGCTTATTTCACTATTTCAGCATAATGTCTTCAAGGGTCATCCATGTTGTAGCAGGTGTCAGAATTTCCTTCCTTTTTAAGGCTGAATAACATTCCATTGTATGAATATACCACCTTTTGCTCATCTATTAATTCACCAATGGATACCTGGGTTGCTTCAAGGTCTTAGCTATTGTGAATAATCCTGCTATGGACATAGGTGTACAATTATCTCTCTGAGTCCCGGCTTTCAATTCCTCCAGGTGTATACCCAGGAGTGGAATTGCTGGGTCATATGGTAATTTTATGTTTAATTTTTGAGGAACCACCACACTGTTTGCTGCAGTGGCTGCACCATTTTACCATTTCCACCAGCAGTGCATAAGGGTTCCAATTTCTCTGCATCCTCACCAGCATGCCACATAAGTTGATTCTGCAGATGACCGAAGCATATTTGTTTAAGTCCTAAAAGGACATTTATTTTAACTTTTTTTTTCTTTGGAACTTTCTAAACTGTGTCACTCATGTCCCCATGTTCTTAATCAGGGCACATCCATAACCTCTGAAGGATGCGTCAGGGGCTGATCTGGGCTTCAGCAGTGACACCTTCTGCAGCAGCTGACCGGCGTGTTGGCTCCCTCACTAACTAAACGGCCCCACATTCTTGCGTTTCTCTCAGATTCAGGTCTGCTTTTAACTGTCATTTGGTCCTCTCCCACACTGCCAGGTGGTCAGCAGGTTGGTAACCAGGTACTTCAACCAGGTTCTCACTTCCTATTGCTGGCTGGTAGTGGGCCCCTTCCAGTAGCTTCCCACCATGTCTCTTCAATTTTCTCTCTGTTATGGAATCAGAAAAGCAGGTACTAGAACTCTACGTAAAACAAAAGCGTTGGGCTTTAGTCTAAGGACTCTGAAACGGTTATTTCAGCACTTTCCAGTTTCTTCTAGATTGGTGGTTCCAGTTGACACAGCTGAGATTTCTGGAAATTTGAAACCGAACCAATCTGGACACAAAATCTGGCTCCTTTGGATGACCTCAGGCAAATTATTTTAATTCTCTGGTCCTCAGTTTCCCCGTCCGGAAAGGGGGATACCAACACCTACAGCTCTGGGGTGGTCATGAGATTTGAAAGTGATAAAGTACACAAGGAGCCAGTTGGGTGCCCAGCATGCCCTCAGTGAAGGCAGCTGGAATAGCACCCGGTGAAGAGCTCCTGGGCTGAGCCTGGGAATGGCTCAGGCCCCCTGGCAGCTGGACTCCCTGAGCTCTCTGGCTAGCCGTTCTGTCCACCCAATACAATGCGGGTGGCCTGGCAGCAGATACAGCTTCCAAGGCAGCTCGTTATTATTGGTCCTCAAATAGATATTAATAAATAGACCAACACAGTAAGCGTGTGCAGAACAAGTCCAAGAATATCTCAGCACAATCGCACTTCCACATGTATTTGGATGAAGCCATAACAACAAACAGAGGAGCCCTGGCCTGCAGACCAGATATTCTGATTTAGAAAAGAAGAAGGAGGAGGACACCACGAAGCTTAATGATCCTGCCATTTGATTCGGCAGGAACTTGACAAGAACATAGGCGGGGTGGTAATTAGGCCCGAGGCTCTGGAAGAAAAGTGGTGGAGATTATAAAATGCCAATGGGAGGCCAAACATCCATTCAGGGGCCAGGGTTGGGAGGCCCCCAGGTTCTCAGGTTGAACAGCCAGAAAAATTCCGAGTTCCTCACACAGGGGCACTGATTTGGAGAGTGGCACCTTTGGATTCTGTTGCATAAGCAGGAGACTTTCAGAATAACAATAGGGATAGAGGATTCCCTAAGGGGAGAATGTTCTTTCAGAATACGCGAAGCCCACATTTACCTGTTCGTAAACCCTCCCTCCCATATGTACTTGTGTGCAGCTTTTGTGCTCAGAAAGCACCACCAGCCGTTCTCTCGCTCTAAACAGAGGAGTCTGCTGGGAAAAGGAGGCAGGTTGGTTATTCCCGCTTCACGGGTGGAAGAGGGAGTCCCAGGGGAGCAAACGACTTGTCCACATTACTCACCCGGGGAGGAACGAAAATAAATTGGTTTTGATGAGTTAGCCTGGCTAAATCCTCCGCCTCAATGAACTTATTACACTGCTTTTGTGGCTGATGTTTTTGGTGGGGGTGGTCATAAGGGGATTTTGCTGCAGCGAATATTGCTTGAAGTAATAATCTTTGTAATATCTCTGTGGTCCAGGGTTACTACGTTTGTATGCATTGGAAGGGGCCTGACTTCCAATGACAACTGCTCTCTGCTCCTCAACCACGGCCTTTTGGTGGAGAATTACGCGGCCTTTTCCCTCCTGACCTCGGATCCCCTCCTGGCACCTCTCCCCATGCCCCTCACTCCCCCAAGGCTGAGCGCCCCTTCCCCACCCCTGTCCTTGCCTCCAGCAGTGTGACTGTAATCATGAACCAGGGCGGGGGGCAGCAGGTGTAGCTGTCGTAGTACCACTTGCGGTCAATCTCCCGGGGCAGGGTCTCGTAGGCCACGTGGCGGATCAGCCGCTGCGAGAGGTTCAGGCCCTTCTCCTCCAGCAGGGCCTTGCTGCACAGCCGGCGGTTCCCTTGCAGGATGGCCTGGCGGAAGCTGTTGGACCGCTTGTTGCTCATCTGCACAGGAGGCAGGGTGGGGGAGACGGGCAGAACCACACTCTCAGGGGAGCCCAACCCATTTCTCCACCAGCACGCTCCTTAGACCAACCAGGCCTAACCCCACTTTTCTCTTTCTTCTCTAATAGTTAACAAGAAGCAATATTCACTGAGCTCTGATGTGTCAGGGATTGTTCTAAGCTCTTCACATGCTGGCTCATTTGATATAACTAGTCTACCTGTTAGATAAGGACTAGGAATATCCCCATTCTACTAGACAAGGAAACCAAAGCAGAGAGCGTTTGGGGGACCCATCGAGTTCAAACCCAGTAAGGCTCCAGAGCCTGTATTCATATTCCCTATATCTTCCTTCCATCCACTCATCCATCATCCATCCATCCAATTCACTGAGCAACCAGCATCAGCACATTGCCAGACACAGGGGATACAGTGGTGCTCAGGACAGAGAAGTAACCCGCAATCACATTTCAGAGCGAAGGCTGCCACAGGAGCACACAGCGGGAGCCCAACCCAGTCCCAAGGTGGTCAGGGAGGTCTTCCTAGGGGAGGTGATATCTGAGCCAGAACTGAAGGATGAGCAGGAGTTTGTGTCCTCAGACACACCAGCTTGGGAAGAAGCGGGCAGCTCTTGGTTAGACAGGCGAGTTCGTAGAGAGGTCCCCAGAACCAGAACCCAAAGCTGTGCCTGTCAAAGGTCATCACTCCTGAGTGCCTTCAAGGGACCTGTAATTCTCGGCCAGCCTAGGGGCTGGTTGTAGAGCACTGCCTGAGGACTGGCCCTAGCCTCGGCACCTGAGGCTGCCCTGACACATCCTCACTGGAGCCCCGGCTGCCTCACCCAGCGGTCAGCCTGACTCCTAGAGACCAGAGGCCACCTCACTGCCTTCCCGCCTCCTGAGGCCTCCAGCACCTCCCACCTGCCCTCCATGACCACACCTAGACCCGTCTCATGCGGAGATGTCCTAGAGACATGCCCTCCCAACCCCAGAGCCCACGGCGCTACCTAGGTCGCTGTTCCATGGCAGCTGGGGTGGGATTATCAACGTATTCCTGGGGCTGTGGCCACAGTCGGGGACATTCGGCTAAACCTGAAGGGAGGACCCAGAAAGGGCTGGCGAGGTGAACCAGGCCAGACCAGGGCACAGAGGTCTGAACCCCTGTCAGGGGAAGGGAGCTGGGGAGGGTCTGCGTTCAGACCTCCCAGGTGGAACGAGCCTCCACCTGCCGTGCCGTTCCCCACTCCTGGCTTCTGCTGTCTCTCACTTTCAAAATCTAGCTTACAGCTCGCCTCCCCCAGCAGACCTTCCTGGATGAACCCCTTCCAACGACTCCCTGCTCTCATCCCCTCCATGCCTACAAAGCTTGGGTCTGGTTCTTCTTAGTGGCTCAGTTCTGTAAGTGCAGGCGGAGCTTGGGGCTCGACGTATACTGCGAGCCGGAGGCAGGATCACATCATCAAATTATTTTGTAGCCACTCTTACCATTTTCTGTCCCAATCCCTGAGTGTGTACACACGCATGGGTGTGCACGGCACACATACTCCCAAACACACCAATGGCTGCACCCTGAAGACCCGTGGTGGGGACGGGCTTGGCATGAGTACAGGAGAAGCAGGGCACACACACTCACCATTCACCTGCACCCTCGCTGTGCCCAGAACTGTGCTGGGCACAGTAGTAACCATCGTCTCAGGCCTCACGGAGCTTACGAGAAGAGACAGATGTGTAAACAGCAGCAGAAGAAGATGTCCTCTTAGTTGTTTGGTGCATAAGTTATCCCCACATTATACAGATGAGGACCAGAGCTTGGAGAGGGTAAGTAATTTTCTCAAAGACCCACAGTTAGTAAATCGCAGAGTCAGGATTCAAATCCAGATCTGCTCGACTCCTGAGTCCACACTACTTTATATAGCATTTTTGTGCAAATTAGATAAGGGAGCCTCTTCTTCCAGGCGGATGTACCCATTCCAGGCTTTGGTGAGCAAAACCCAGGCCAGATTTCAGTCCCCATTCACTCTCCTTGCCAGGCATCCTGGTATAGTACACAACCTGTACGTCCACCCATGACAACCCTGGCCACTCAGCTGTAATGTAATGTCAGTGCTATAAGAGAGGCCTGGGCAAAGCGCTGGGGACGCACTGGATAAGGTTTGTTCATTCTGCCTAGGTTGAGGGGTGGGGAAGGGCTCAAGAAGGATGCAGAGGAGTTTACCTGGTGGAAGAGCATTAGTGACAACAAAAACTTCCAAACACTTCATCTTATTTAATCCTTGCAACAACCCTGAAGAGGCTATCCTTTGGCTTCATTTTACAAATGGGAAAACCCAGGCTCAGAGGATCTTCCCCCATGAGCGGCAGAGGCAAAGTAAGGAGCTGGACCCAGGTGTGCCTGACTCCAGGCCCTGAACTCTCGGCCCTACCCAGGGCTTCCCCCTCCCTTCCCACCCCGTAAGCCCCTTCTCAGTCCTGGCCTCCAGGGCAGCTCTGCTCACAGGGACCCCACCTACAGCCGGCAGCTCCAGCTCAGAACTTGAACAGAGAAATCCCAATGGTAACAAGTAACCTGCTGTTGGGAGTTCACACAGAAGATCCCGTGGACCCCTGGCTGGAGAGAAGCATCTCACCGGCCCAGCCATGCCCTCTCTCTGCCCCGAGACTGGGCACGGGATGCAGCAGACACACTGGCGCTGGGCTGTGGATGAGTCTATCCAGGCTCAAACCCAGGCCTGGTCTTTGGTGGCACTGCTGGACTCCAAGTCACAGGGCTCACCTCCAACACCCAGCCCATGAATCCCAATTGTCCCCAACTTCCCGGCTCAGCTCAGCTCTGCCACCCCGCCCTCCAGGAGGTCTGCTCCATGGGTCCACTCTGAACAGCAGTAGATGCCTTCATTCCTTCCATCAAAGTGTCGCAGCTGCTCCCTGCAATCATGCTAACCCTGGGCGAAGGCAGGCCCTCCGCCAAGAGGAACTTTTTTAAAACAACTCCGAAGCTTGGGCACCCACATCAGAACGCTCACCGGGCCCGTGACAGGTACGAGTGGTACTGGCCCCCATCACTAACACCTTTGAATTCTAGAAGACTGGGGAACTTCACACCAGCCATGTCACTCTTGCCCCCTCCGTGGGGACAAGAAGAGAGGCAACTGTCTCTATCTCACCAATAGGGAAACCGAGTGGAGACCTCTGGCCTCATACTCATCTTGTTAGTTCATGCAGCTTCTACTGATGACCCATCCATCCCACGGTGGGATGATTCCTGCTTAACCCCACCGAACACGATTGCAATCCTGCCACAGTAGCCCCTCATAATCACACAGCAGTAACCCCCAGTGAGGAGGAAGTCCTCACCAATCCACTGGGCAGGATTCACAAGCCTCCTGTCTCCAGGCCCTCCGACAACCCAGGACATCTGCCAGCAGGTCTGGTGAACTCCGGCCTTAACCCAAGGGCCCCAGTGCTCCCAGAGAGGTCTTGCCTGACCCTTCCAACATCCACCTCCCAGCTCCTCTCCCACCAACAATAACCTCCCACCTCCCACTCCCAGCTCCAGGGGTGGGCACTGATTGGTTTGAGTCAATCAACACACCCCACTGACTCAATCTAGGCCAATGGGAGGGAGGAAATCCCATGCCTTCTGCGGGAGTTGCCACAAGAAGAGTCCCTGTCTTCCACTGAATGTTGAGGCCTGAGGGTGTGAGGGCCGGAACAGCTGCAGCCACTTTGCTGTCACAACGGAAGGGTCTGGAATTGCCAGCGGCTTCTTTTTGAGGATGGGCTGACACTGCCAAAGGCAGAACCAAGGGACAAAGAGAAACCAGGTCCTTGGTGGTATCCTTCTACCTGCTGGAGCCGGGACTTTTTCAAGGCTGCAGGCCAAAGATCCCTTTAATTGTCCAAAAGGGTCCTCTAAGCCACCACCTCCAAACAGGCCCCTCCCAGGGATAAGGGCCCCAGAGCGCTCACCAGGTTGACAAAATCCTGGTAGCAGATCTGCCCATCTGCATGACTGTCGGCGAGAGCCAGGAGCACCTCCCTTTTGTGCGGGTCCAGCTTGGAGCTGTGGCTCTCCAGGAGGCTCCGGAACTTGCCTGTGCTGATGTAGCCCGTGTTCCCGGGGTCAAACTGAGGGAGAAGCACAGACAGCAGTGGGGTCAGCGGGACTCCACCCCCCTCTCAGCACTGCTGTAGGTGCCCCATCTCCGTCACCAGTCCCCAGCTCCTGCCCGAGCCCTCTGCCAGAAGAGGCCCAGGCGGTGTCTGGGATGCTTCCAAGCCCTCATGGGAAACATCCAAATAGGGCATGGACAACATTCAAAATCCTAGAAGGCCCTGGAGACCTCTGAGATCACTCCATCCAGCCGTCTCGTGTACGGATAAGGAAACTGAGGCTCGGAGAGGTTAAGCTCCCTCCTCTCCATCTTTACTGCTGAGCCCAGAGCACAGGAAAGCAGGAATGGAAAGGTGATGAGTGGAGGGAGATGAGGGACTTCTGGGCCTGGGCCAGAGGGACTCAAATGGGGAATGTTCCAGGGCCCCGGGGAGCAGGGAGCACAGCCTTGCAAGTCCTTCTGCACCTGGCTGCCAGCCCCTCTCTCATGCCCCCCTCCCACCCGCATACCCATGTACACAGGGCTGGGCAGGGCTCCCCAGAGACACTGTGTTCTGGTTTTTGTTTGTTTGTTGACACTGTGCCCTTTTGCCCTCTGCAGCTTTGCACATGTGGGTCCTTCTGCCGAGGATTCTCTTTCCCCCTTGTCTCCCTAGGAAACTCGACTCACCCTTCCCAGATGTCCCGGCTCTGGGCACCTGAATAGACAGGTACTAATTTTCCAGGGAAAGTCTCATTGGTTCAGTTAGAAAAGGATCTTATTCCTCTCCCCCAGAGAAGCCCATAACCTTACTGCCTTACGTACCCTCTGTCCTCATAGAACCCACCCAATGCCCCCACCCCTGCCAACACACACCCTGCTAGAAAATCACACTAACGGGTTCTCCTGGATGCCCAGTGCTTTCCTGTTCACAAAGCGCTTCCCCCCATGAATTCACTGCGCCTGGAGATGCTGTGGTGGGCTGCTTAGATTTTAAAAGGCAAACAGACATTGCGGATGTCCGTGTGTGCATGACAAGGGAGCCCGGAAGACCAAACCCACGTTTCCCCCTTTTCTAGATAAGGTCAATGAAGACTATTTTAGGAAGGCTGACTCTGTGAGCAGCATTTCTAAGACAGACCAAGAGAAACAGCCAGGAGTCACAAGTCATGGGCTATTTCAATTCTCCCCAGAACTTAACGCGAGAGGACATCTCTAAAGAGGCCTATTGAAAAATCTGCACATGTCATATTCACCCCCCCACAACCCAAAATACCAGGTTTCCGGGATAACACCTATTTGGTTCACAGGATCAGTATTTCAGGAGACTCACCTACCCCTGCTCCACAAAGATCTTTAAGAATAAAAACACCTAATATTTGCCGAGTGTTTTCATGGGACCATACACTGTTCTAAGCACTTTATGTATGTAATTTCTTTGATCTCCTACAATGACATTATGAAGCAGGTCCCGTTATTATCCCCATATTACAGATGAGAAAATAGAGGCACGGGAAAATGAGCACAGAGAGGTTAAGCAACGTGCCTGGCAAGCGGCGGAGCCAGGATTCCACGCCCAGGCAGCTCAGTGCTGCCTCTCCACCACCGCTGGCTGCCACTGGCCTTCAGCCTCCAGGGGCTGCTCTGCTGCTCAGAAGCAATATTTAAGGATCAAAGAGGTGAGTGCAGACCTTGGAGAGACGAGGGCTCTGTGCGTCTCCCAGGCCCACTCTAAACAGATGTTTAAAGCAGGAAAGAGCCTCAAACAACAACAGTTCTGATCTCCTTATTGCTCAGATAGGAAAGTGAAGCCTGGAGAGGGAAAGTGGCCATGGCAGCCAGGGAAGGTCTCTTGCTCTGGTGCTTGGGACCCTCCCATCCCCTCAGCCTGGCGCCCCTGGTCCCACTTGGCCCTCATGCTAGGTGGGCAGACAGGGGCTAGGGGTCGGGGTGGGAGTCGAAAAGCAGCTCCAAGTCCTGGGAAAATGCCCAGGGAGCACTGGAGGGGGGCAGTAGTCTGCCACTCAGCACGGAGTCTCTGCTGCCTCAGCCTGGGGGAGGAAGCCCGAAGGCCCTGCACTGGCTGCGAGTAGGGCCGCCAATCCCCTCCCAGGGGCTGCCTCGGAGGCTTGAGAGGGCAGTGGGGTGGAGGGGCTGGGATCAGGCAAGGCCCCCTCTCCCTGATTCCAGCTCCAGACAAAGAACCACCTGCTCCCTCCCTCTCCCTCCTCCTCCAGGGCTCCCTGCTGTTGTCCTAGTGACAGGGGCTGCCCTGTGCTCCTTGAGCCCCCAGCCCCCACCATGGCCCTCCAGGCCTGCTCCAAGCACCTTACAGGCTCCAGACCGCAGAGAATGAGCTGGAACCAGGCCGAGCCTCCCTCCTCTGCCAAAACTCTACCTTTCATGCCAGGGCCAGACAGGCCAGACAATGGGGGGTCATCACTACCCTAATAACGAGGCCTCAGGGATGAAGGAGGGTGACGAGGGGGGAGGGAGAGGCAGGGATGGGACTGCAGCCTGAGGCTCCACAAATGCACACAGGACACCTTCCAACCACCACTCCCCTCCTCACAGCCTGGGAAGATGAGGGCAAGAGCAGAGGCTGACAGTGGGCATGGGGCACGGGGGCAGGCAGGAGGTAGAGAGAGGGAGACAAAAGGAGAAAGAAACACAGAGGAAGAGCCAGAGAGAGGATGTGTGCAGAGGCGGGAGCGAGGTGGTCCCCCTGCTCCGGAAGGAAGCTGAGAGCTTCTAAGGCAGGCTGCAGGGAACAAGGCAAAATCTCATTCTTGTCTTGGCCACTAACCAGTTTGTGTAATTTAGGGTGAACGTCTCGAGCCATAATTGCCTCATCTATCAAGCGGGGAGAGCACCCCCTTGGGTTCCGGCGGTGGGGGGGGGGGAGGGTTGGGTGGGAGGCCGCTTGAAACAGGGCGGCGCTCTCCAAGGCCCAGGGCTACACAGGCTCGCCACCAGCTCCGCCTGCCTCATTCAAAGCAAAGCAGGGAGCACCCCTGTCTTAGGGCCTTGGCTGACCCCTCTGGGCATACCCCCTGCTTTGGGGCCTCCTTCAAGGCCAGCAATGGGGGATGAGATGAAACTAGGACCACGGTTCAGAGCTTTTGGGGAAACAAACCCTACAAATGCAATTCCCTTGTTAATAATGTGCTGAAGGCCCTGAAGCTCCCCCTCTCAGGTGCCCCACACCCCGGATTCAGCCACTTTGGGCAGTGGGGTGCTCTGGGGATGACGTCTGGGTTGGGCGGGTTTGAGGCAGCCTGACTGGGGCTGTTCTGCGGGTGGTGAGGAATGTGGCTGTGAATGAGCCATAGGCAGGGGCCCAGCGGGGAGCCAAGAGTCGGGAGCATCCTCACAGCTGCCTCCTGAATAGGGCCCAGAGCTGTGGAGGAGGGGGGAGGCCAAGTCCACATTCAGCCTGAGTGGAGGATGCTGGTGGCAGGGGGAAGAGAAAGGCACGGAGTGACCCTCCCACAGCTCCCGCCCACTTGCCTTGCCCTTGAAAAGAGATGCGAGAGGCTCCGTGGGGATGTTTAATCCCACCAACACCCAGCCCTCTGGCCCCTTAATCCTCTGGGTCATTAGTGTTCCCCAGCCTGGGGCCCCACACATGCTCTGCCATACATCCTATCTCCCATCCTGGACCTCTTCCTGGCTCACTTTTGACCTAGGCTTGGAAAAGACTCACCAAATTCTCTCTGTATTGTTGCTACCTAGGGCTCCTTCTCTGTCTCTGAGGCAAGGAGTAGGGGGAAGTTCCAGAAGGAGCCCCACCCCAAGCTGCTGTGCCATCCTCGGCAGATCATTAACCACATTGCCTCAGTTTCTCCATCAATCATGTGGTACAAACTCTCCCTTCTCAGGGAGA
Source organism: Equus przewalskii (assembly GCF_037783145.1). NCBI lineage: Eukaryota > Metazoa > Chordata > Mammalia > Perissodactyla > Equidae > Equus > Equus przewalskii. The sequence goes on from NC_091840.1 coordinate 40,223,189, forward strand.
TGGAAGGGGGTCCATCCCCACCCCTGCACAGGCAAGCAGACCATATGCAAATGGGGGTTGGGGAAAGAGAAATCCACAACCCATACAGCCCATGGGGGCAGCTGATCCTCTATTGTGCATCCTTGCTCAGTCCAAGGGCTGATGGGAAATCCGAGATCAGATGAGTCAGCTCACATTGGGGGTGAGGTCTGTGCTGTCAGAGGGACCTAGTGACACCAGGGAGAGGAGAAGCAGGTCAGGGAATCAAAACTCACAGTCCAGGATCACTGAAAGGAAGCTCGATGGTTTTCAAATTGCTCTGCAGAGTTCTAGGGGCTGTGGGAACTCCGAGGTCCAGAGGGGTGGGGAGGGGATTGCTGAGCAGCCCCACTCACAGCTGGTTTATGTGCTGGCCTTCTATATACTACGGGTTGAACAACACAACGGGAGCTATGTATGTAGAACGCTTGCCACATGTCAGGCACTGCTCACTGAAACCTCAGGTCATCTCCTGTCCTGGCTTGCCTCGGACGATCCTGATACTATACCTATTGTCTGAGCATGATTATTAACAGTGCCCCTCCCACCCTCAAAATCGGTCCAAATTTGGAAGATAGGTTATATGTTCTCCCCTTTAAACCTCACAACAACTCTCTGAGGTACACACTATTGTGAGCTCCATTTTACAGGGGAGAAAAATGAGGTGTTGAGAGCTGAGTTGGCCAAGTCTGAGCAGCTGGTAGTTGGTGCAGATGGATTCACATCCAGGCAGAGGGGCCCAGACTCCGAACCCTCCCATCAGTAGGATCCTGTGGCTAAAAAAGAGTTTGAGAGACCCCAGTCCAATCCTCTCACTCGTTCATGTAACAAACACTTACCAAGGATCGACCATAGGCCAGACATCATGACCATTTTATAGATGGGAAACAGGTGCAGAGAGCAAAAGAAACTAGCTCAAGGTCACAAAGCAAGTTAGCGGTCAAAATGGGAATAGTTCAGGATTCCTCCATGGGGGTTGGCTGCCCTAGCCTTCCTCTTCCTTGTTTTTCACTGTCCTGGTCAGTTATATGAAATATAACTGGCTCAGGGTTTCCCAATGTGTGGAACACCAGGCCCAAGAGGGTATATGAAATAAGTGTCCTGTGGTCCCATGAGTTTGGGAAACCCTTTTGGAAGGGCATGATGCATAAAACCATACAAGGGCTCTGCAAGGTCTTACAGTGGCGAAACCTGTCTGATTTTGTTCAGCCCAGCATTTCCCTAACTTACTGGACCTCTGATCACAGTATTTTTCAAAGCAACACTCCATGGAACACTCTTTGGGGAAAATGTACAAGTCCACAGTAGAGTCATTTTTCCCTTTTGTGAAACCTGGCCCCTTTGTCAGTGGTCCTGAACCAGATTTTCATCTCCATCTTGTGTGTGGCCCTCAAGGCAGCTGACGCTTTGCCTGGAGTCCTCCAGCAAAGATACAAGTCGGCCAGATCCAGGCTCCAGCCACAGGGGTGAGGGGGATGCCAGGCCCCAGGAGCGGCTGAGAGATCAGCGACTGGCCTAATGGGCCACTGAGCCGAGCTCTTAGGGAACAAACCTCGTGGGAGCTGGGATTGGCCTGCTCAGCACCCAGGACAGCGGCACCACTTCTCCCCTCCCCACCGCAGGCCAGTGAGCCTGGCCAAGGCTTCAGAATTTACCCAGCAGCAGTGAAGCATCAGAGAAAGAAGAAAGGGACGCATCTATTTGATATCTATTATCTACGTGTGACTTACACAAACTTCATTTCCAGGACAATTACATATCTGGTCCCTGTTCCCAGCACCTGAATTCCCTACTGCCTCCCAGGAGGACCCTTTCCCCCTCCTTGATCTAGAGGGGCCCAGGACCACAGTGAGGGGTATGGGCACTTTCAAGGACCTCACAGGCAGCACCTGGGGTGCCATTCTGGTGAAGACTTCTCAGGTCTCAAAGGTCGGGACCTGCAACCTAAGGAAGGCTCCCATCCCCGGCCCCACTGTCTCCTCTCTGTCCACCCAGCCAGAATGAGCCCTGGGAAATGACCACAAGGTGTGTGTGCTGGGCCAGGGGAACATGCAGGAGACTGCCCCTCCCTGGTGGGGCGGTTACCATGGCTCATCTGCCGGCTCCTTGCATCATTACCCCGTTTCCGAGCAGAGCAGAATTAACGAGGCTGCCCAGGAGTTTATGCTCAGCAGAGCTGTCCCCACCCAACAGCCAGAGCCCACAAGGGAACTCTGGCCCATTCAAGGATATTTACAACCCCATAAATTAGGTCCAGGCCTGCAGCTGCCGAGGTCAGGAGGTGAGGTTATGGGAATAGCAGCTTTCTCTCCAGTTCTCCTTTGCAGATGAGGATGCTAATTCACCCCATAGAGAAAACTACCTCATACCTTTCCCATGACTTTTCCCCCACCCCTGACACTGAAATACTGATTTTCATAAATATTTTACCACTTTCATTCTCACATCAATCCTAGAATAAGTGTGATCAGTCCCATTTGACAGATAAGGAAACTGAGGTACACAGATCTGGCCTGCTCCAAATTGGGGCTAGAAATGGATCTTCAAAGACCTCAAGCCACCCTGGGAAGAAGAGAGACCGGTTCCTAAAAACCAGGTTCTGACCCCTCCTGCCCTCGGGTCTCCCCAAATGGAGGCATGAGGGGCCCTTTGCTCCCCTGGGGTTTGGCCAGAGCCAGGTCCCTGATGGCTGGAGAAGCTTCAGTGATCCTAGGATTCCCAGGCACATTCTTTCTGTTCTTTCAGCTGCCACCACAGGGATCTGGGGCAGGCAGCTCACCCCTCTCGAGGGGCTTCTCCCTAAGCATCCTCTCTTCCCATAAGTCAAACAGCTAAACCCCAAGATCTGAGGCTGGCAGGCCGATTAAGGAGCTGAAACACCCTTCCATTCAGCAGAGAAGCAGGCATCCTGGCCTGAATCCAGGCTGAGCTGCTGGACGATCGGCCTGTTTCCAGAAAACTACCCAGCTCTCTCAACACCTGGGCAGTGGAGAAGAGGGGCTCTCAGACTTTCCCCAGTAGCAGAAAGCTGGGGTTGGGTGGGCTGGGAGCTGCCTCTTTCCACCAGGCCTGTCCCTCTCCACCCTGAGAGAGAGCCCCCCGGAAAGCCCTGCTTCCCCCTCTTCAGAGCCTCTCTCACAGAAGGCCTTGGAGGTGCACAGACTCTGAGGGGAAGCTGGGGGCTGTGACTCAGAGGCAGGCCTCTTGGGTCCCCAGCAGCTGACATAATGCCCGTGCTGACTCATCCAGGCCCAGCCGTCACGTCTGCCTGGGGACTGGGGACTGAAGCCGAGTCATAGCCATAAAGCCAGGAGTCCTGGGCGAGCTGCAGGCAGGGAGAGGTGGCAGTGGGTCCGAGCAGGGAGGGGGGTCTTGCATCTGCCCCAGCTCTCCCCCTTCAGCATAAACCCATTTCCTCCTGCTGCTTCTCCTGGAAGCCACCAAAGGGTACCTCTGGTTCCCCAGAAAAGAGAGAGCACTGAGAGAGCTGAGGAGGAGGGGAATGGGATGCAGACCTCCGATCAGGAGCAGCGGGGGCAGGACAAAGGGTCACCAAACCCCTCACCTCCTGTGGCCCTCTGCCCCATCTCAGAGGCCACCCAGAAGCCTTGTGCACAAACACACACAACCTGCTCTGCATAGGGTCCTCATTTGCTCTGTGTCTTTGGGCAAGCCCCAACCCCTTGGGCCTCAGTTTCCTACCCTGTAAAGAGGGGACAGCACCACTCACCTCACAGGGCTATAGAGAGATCAAGACAAGAGAGGTATGTGCATGCAGCAGACACTCAATGTTTGCTCTCTCAAAGAAATATTTTCCGACTCAAACAGTACCTTGCTTCAAAAAAGCTGGGACAATGTCAGTGGCTACCCCTAGTTGTTCACAACTTAAGATCCACATTGACTCATTTCCATAACACAGGATAGTGCCCTGGGCCTAATCTCACTGTTGACCACTGACTAGAGGCCCAGCAGGCAGAGGAGGCCCGCTCTGGGCTCTGGCCACCTGGTGGTCAATGCCTTGCCTCACCCTTCACCCTCTGCCATGCAGGCAGACAAGCCAGTGAGCAGAGGGGAAGCCCTGGGCATGAACACTCCTTCAGGCAGCCTTTGTCCAGAAACTTCTCTCTTTCCTCTGCAGAAAGTTCAGGGGGAATGTAGTTTTCTAGCTCCTATCCTAAAGAAGTCAGCTTGATAGGGTGGAAGGAACCCCAGACTGCGGACCTGGACACTTTGATTCAAGACCTGGAACTATTACATGTCAGAGGTTATTTTGAAAACTGTTAATGTCTTTAAATTCCAGTAACATGGTAACAGCCACCATATTTATCAGGTGCTCACTACACACACACACTATCTTATAGGTGTCACATCAACCTGGAGGAGAAGGTATCATTGGAGGCAGCTTACAGATGAGAAAATTGAGGCCTGCAGAGGTTACCTGGCTTGCCCATTGCCACACAGCTAGGAGGAGACTGAGACTCGAGCCAGATGTGTGTCCTCACCACTGCCTTAGTCACTCAGGGCACCAAGGAAGTGAATGGAAGTCTGTGAGGGCTGGTGGCAGGAACATAGGTCAGAGAGGGAGCAGGGCTGGGCTCCAGTCCCAGCTTTGACACTATCGCACCAAGCGACCTCACAAAGTCCTGCCTTCTGTTTGCTCATTTGCAAAATGAGCAGATTGGACAAAACGCTTCCACTGACCTTCTGGTAATGCATGGTCCTTGAGGGGACAGCAACCAGAGAGGGCCCGACAGGAGCAAGGCAGTTCCATGGTGAGGGTGCTCCTGGAGAGGACAACATTTGAACCCACGACAACAGGTGCAGGGCTGCAGTTCACCCTGTCATTCACGGGAACATGTGTGAAGCTGTTATGTGTCAGGGAGGTAACCAGGAAGCACACAATCTCAGATCCCATGGTCCCACTGCCCGAGTGCTGTTAAAGGCATTTCTGTGAGTGATCAGGGACAAAGGGGTTAAATCAGCATGACTGACGGGGTCAGTGGGGCAGGAGCAGGCTAGAGAAGGTGGCTTTGTGGTGGAGGGGAGTCCGTCCACAGCTCAAGGGCCCTGGAGTCCAGGCCACTTGATAAAGAGTTGGAGGTGCAGAGCCCGAGCAAGGACTCTAGTCAAGCCCGTGGCTTTGTCCCTCTCTGGGAGTCCCTCTCTGCCGGTTAACTGTGTGTTCCGGGGACTGCCACCAACACGCCTGTGTCTGGGCAAGTGTCATCTCTGCAGCTCCTTACTAATGCATTCAGCAGTCTCATCTGAACCTCTTTTCAACAACCAGAACCCCTAAGCCAGCTTGCAGAAGGATTTCAAAGGAGGTGGGCTTCAGGGTCAGGCCAAGGGAAGACTCCCAGGCTGGAGGGAAGGGGGCTGGGCAGGGGAGACATTGGGAGAGCAAGCAGAAAAACCCTCTGTGCTCAGAAGTGGCTCTCTTTGCAGGAGTCCCAAGTGAGGAGGAGCTGGTTTAGAGAGGCCGCCACCTTCCCTGTGGGGCCTGGATCTCGGGAGTGGCCCTGTGCTTCTTCCCAGCAAATTCTGGTTCCCAGTCAAGAAGCAGCTGTCAAACATCCTCTGGGTATCAGACGGTGTGAAGAGAGTTTCCACTTCCATTTAACTCCCCTAGTCGCCCCTGGAGTTAAAGATGATCGTCCCCACTTTACAGATGAGGAAATTGAGGCTCAGAGAGCTAATGGCACTTGTCCCCAGTCACAAAGTCAGTAAGGCCTGAAGCCAGGTCTATCTGACTCTAGAGCCAGGGCTCTGTCCCCAGCAGCCCACCTATGCAGCCCCGTGTTCCGGCCATCGCACGTTTATAATTTTGGTGGGATAGTCAAGGCGCGTCTGCTTTCCTTCTGGGAGATTAGCAAAGTTGGGGTCTCGTTTTGGGGTCTGGGAAATGCATGCTTTCAGAGGGAAGGGAAATAAGGAAACATGTGTTACTTTCAATTCTTCCTTTTCCCTCTTGCTTGTTTGATCTTGAAAGCAATTGTTCTTTGTTGACTTAACAGAACTCTGCTCCAAACCCTTTTGCTCATTAAACATTTGCAATCTTGAAGGCATTTTTCCAACCCCAGAAGCCCTTTATGGTTTCAGGGCTCCAGCCACACATCTGCCACTGACCCGCTATGTGATGCTGGGTGCTTGAAGGCACCTCCTGGAGTTCAGGAAGGGACTGAGAGTGAGTCTATCAAAGCATAAGCTGAAGAAGAGGAAGCCTGTAGGAAACCTAGGAACAAATATAAAGCAATAACTAACGGGTACATTACCTGGTCAAAACTATAAATATCAGTGGAACTGATCAGAAATCAAAAGTAAACACAACCACATACAAAAATTCACCACATGATAAAATTTCTCAAGATATAAAGAAAAGATTTCTTAATAAGTGATGCTGGCCTAACCGGATAGGAAAAAGATCCTGATAGAGTAAAGGGATAGGTGACATTTTTTAAAATCATAGAAAAAGTAGTAGGAAATAGAAGCTCATATTTATGAGAGCTGAAGAGGGAGGGAAACTGGGCCCAAAGCAATAGATGGAATCATGAAGGAAAAGCCCAACAGATTGAACTATAGAAAAATGCCATTTTACCATGCTATTATACACAACAGATCAATACTTACGGTAACTCTAAAATCTAGTATTTAGGAAAATCATTAACATCCCAAGGATATGAAAAGACAATTCCGTCAAGCAGAAATTCAAATGGAACCAAATTCATGGGCCGTGTGGGGGCTGAAGTGAAGATCTTCAGGGTTCTGCTGCTGCAACTTCTGGAACCCACGGGGAAGAACCGGGGAGGGGTAAGGACGGATGGCACGCAACACCTCTGTTTGAGCAGATGAGACAAATGCCCAGAACGCCAGTGGGGCTGGGGAAACTTCCAAGAGACTTGGGTCACCTGTTTTCTTCACCTCCAATTCCCACAAAGGGCCTCTTCACCATTGAGTTGAGGGGCGACCACGGAGGACCAAAATGCCAAGGTCATGGTTTCTAGCCTTGGGGTCCAATCAGCTACATGCTGAGTCAAAGCTACTCTACATGCTGAAGAACCAGACAACACGGAGGGACTGGTTCCATTCCATCCCTAACACCTGGAGAAAGGTCCCAGCAGATCCCAGTTTGGAACCAGGTGATCACTGGTTCCCCAGGAGGCAAGGAGGACTGACCAGGGCCAGGCTCCCATTCTATTGACCTCTGGAAGGTGAACTCCGGGGCCACATCAGCTTGCAGGGACTCCAACAGGTGCCATGTGAATCCTACCCCATTCACCACAGTTTGACCTGTCAGGACTGCCTATTGCTGTATGAGATGGTGAGGAGGCTGCCTGCAACGCCCAGCAGAACATTCCTTCCTAAGTGCACCAAGCTCACCAATCACCAAACCCTACCTTTAAGCAAGCCCAGGGGAAGAGGCAGGGAGGATGCGACACTGCAGCTTTCCGAACAACCTGGTGTCCTTCTGAAGATGTGCTTCCATTTGTGAAGCTGCATACCTACTCTTCATTTAGCCCTATCAGGGGAATGAGGCAGGCACGGCTGCACAGAGGAGGGGGAAGGGACGTAGAGGGACTGGACATCTGCCAGAGGTCAAGCCCTGCTCATAAGCAGCTCTCCTTAAATGCAAAGCACCGATAGGAAGAAACACGACAGAAATGGGTTTCTAAGGCCGCCTGAGGGCTGGCGAGGAGACGTAAGGCAGAACCTATCGTAAGAAAAAACTGTTTCTCCAGAGTAAGTTTGGGGAGTTTCTTTCCTAGAGTTAATTTTGTCTGTCCGAAATGGTTTCTGGGTGGGCCTCCCCAGAAGCAGGGGGATGCTCTTTGTGACATGCAGGATCTCCCTGCAGTAAGAGAAATTGGATTTCATAGACCACCCGCTAATATTAGGTGCCACACATTCTCTCCGCTCCCTCCAGTTCCAAATTCTTCCTACTAAAAGTTTTCCTCTATTCACCCAAACAGTTCATTTTAAAATGTAAACACACACACAGGGACTGGCAAAGGAAATTAATCAAATGAGAAACACACAGAGAAAAAAACACTGATACACTTTGTTCTAGGTTCTGATTCTAAATCTGGCAGGAGGTGTGAGGGGCTGGCAGCTTGCTGGTCGCGGTATCAGTAGCAGCAGGTGGCTCCCTCCTGCCTCAGGGCATCAGGCCAGCAGCTGCTGTACTCTTAGGAGCCAGAGGGAGAGTGGGCGGTACCCGAGAGCCGAGGGAGAGATGCACTACCCCATCGGGACAGGAGCCGGCGGACGCTCCACAAACCATAGCCATGCCTTGTGGTAACGTGGATGACACCCTAAATTCCCATCCCAGGACTGCCAAGTCTTCCAAGCTGCAATTCCATGTCTTCTGTCCCACTTGGGCATCTGCATTTAGCTGGCTCCTCAAATTGAACTTGTTTAAAACCAAAGTTGTCATTTTTGCCAACCCCCCAGCCCCACCCTGACTTTTCCTTTTCTCCTAGGTTCAGAATCCCAAAGTTATATATGTGGTTCACTTCATCTATTCAGGTCTAGAAAGATCTTCCAATTTTCCCATCGCCATGTCCCTCTTCCTTTCCATTCTTCCTGTCACGTTCCCAGTCAAGGTGCTTGTGTCCATTCACCACAGTAGGCTCCCGGCTAGTTTTTCTCATCCCTGCCATCCATCTCACTATCACACAGCATCTTCCCAAAGCATTGCTTGGATCCTGTAACAAACCTGCTAAAAAACTTTCCAAGGCTTTTCCTGCCTACAACAGTATATGATCTGATCCAAGCTACTTTTTCAGCTTTACGTCCCTCTCCAACCCAACACATTCCCTCTGGTCCGACCAGCCTGGTCTCTTAAAGTTGCACAAACTTCAGGGCACAATCATTTTCACCCCAGGACTGCAACGCTTTCTGATTCCCAGCCCCTGAGACATCTCTTGCCCCCACTCCCTCCGCATCCTGGAACTGGCAGGAAGAAGGAAATACACACCGCCACTCAACACTAGTACCAAGCAAAGAACAGAACCATTTCCTTGCTGAAGGTCAAATGTCCGCTTCCACATTCTAAAGCTGGCACTTTCATCTCCGCTCCCCACACCTGGGCTCTAGGCATTGCAAACAATCACGTACTATTTTCTATAACTCCCTCATTCCTGCCGCAAAATTCAAGAAGAGTCAGCTTTCAAAAGAGTCCGTATTGTGGGGCTGGCCCCGTGGCCGAGTGGTTAAGTTCGCGCGCTCCGCTGCAGGTGGCCCGGTGTTTCGTTGGTTCGAATCCTGGGCGCGGACATGGCACTGCTCATCAGACCACGCTGAGGCAGCGTCCCACATGCCACAACTAGAAGAACCCACAACGAAGAATACACAACTATGTACCGGGGGGCACTGGGGAGAAAAAGGAAAAAATAAAATCTTTAAAAAAATAAATAAAAATAAAAAAAAAGAGTCCGTATTGTGAGTTACCCGCCAAGGATGGCAGAGATTTGACTTCAGTGGTGGCCATAGACCTTTGATGGTGGAGGCAGAGAGGAGAGGAGATGCTAACCTAAGCCCTTCCCCCACCTCCCCAGCCTCACTGCAATCCCCTGGCTTATAGAGAACGTCCCAGGGTTTCAATATACATTGTCCAATTTCTACATGATATAAACCCAGCTCTGCTGAAGTAGAGTTGGGAGGAAGAAGGAAGGAAGGATCTCTCAGGGGAGCCCTCCACCTCCTCCTGAAACCTGGAGTGCCGTGCAGAGCACTGTGTTCAGTCCCAGAGATGCACTAAGCCACACCCCCCTCCCCACGTCGCCATCTCAGGAGTGCAGAGCTGGGGAAGCCCACGCAAGCAGGGCGACTGATTATGGGAGGATGGGGGGGGGGGTTGCATTTAACTGCTCACATACCTGATCAAACAGGACTTTCCAGTGCTGGCAGAGAGGGAGGCCATGCAGGAGAGGAGGAAGAGGAGAGAAAGAAAGAAACACTTATCACCAAGGCCTCTGCAGCCCCCTGATGTTTCCGACTTAGACTCTCAGCTGCTGCCCAGGCTCAGGGAACCGCCACAAGAGACCAGGGAAAACCTGAGAAGAGCTCCCCAATTGAGTCTGCACTGGGCAAAGGGAGGGAACTCAGGTGCGGAGAAGCGAGGGGTGTCCCTCTTTCTGAGACAGGCAGGCGGAGGGGAGAGCAGAACAAGGGTGATTCTCAACAATTACTAAATAAAGGCGTCCGACTCTGTCTAAGGGCCACGAATAACTTCTAATAACTAAAGCTTAACGTCCACGTCTACTCCCGGGTCTGGGAACGCACGCCCAGGTGCAATCCCATCACACCTGCTGTAGCGTCTCTACCTGCTAGGGGCCGGCGACCCCTAGTCAGGGAAACGCACCCCTGCATAATCACTAACAGTTTGCCTGCAGTTTGGGAGGAGGGGGCTCCGGAATGCACTGAAACCCACCCAGTATCTTCCAAGCCTGAGTCTAAGTGGCGAGTACATGAGATTCTACCAGGGCTTGGGGCCAGAAGCAAGTGACAGGTTTAACCACGGGAGCCAGGCAGGGAAGATGTTAAGCTCCCCGGGGGCACATTCAGACTTTCTGGCTTAGGTTGGGTAGGTTGGGAGGCCTGGCTTCACGTCCACCTCCCTACCCTGAGAGAGGATGGGCAAAGTGTCTGCCCAGTTTTTCACCTCTATTTGCAGGTTAACCTCGGGAAGGAGAAGCATAAGAAACTCCAGTTCCCCGGACTCCCCGGTGCCCGCTCCACCGATGGCTCCCTGGACTAGAGGAAGGGAGACTGGAGCAGCAGATGGCAGGGAAGCCCTCTGGGGCAGCCCCTCCCCATCCTCGCCCAGGGGACCGTTGCTGGCACCGACGCGGTCTGGGACTCCTGAGCCCCCTGCTGGGGGTAAAAGCGCTCCCAGCACTCCTCTCCCTCCTCCGGCAGGGTTCAGGGACAGGGGCCAGCTTGAATTTCAATCAGTGTCGCGACAGGGCAGGTGCTAGGCGGGAGCTAATCCAGGAGCGAAGAAGGGGGTCGCCAGATCGGTCTGCGCTGCCGGGTTCCGGGAACTCTGCGGCGCCCGCTCCTTCCCCGGGCTCAGAGAGCCCGCAGGTCGCGACTGCGTGGGGAGGGGAGTCACTGCTGTGACGCGGCCGCCTCTGCGGGAAAACGCCGTGTCCCGGGCACTGCACCAGCCGCGGAGAGGGGGCTCCGGCGGCAGACAGGCCCCCAGCGCAGCTGCCGGGACTGCGTCCCGCAGGGAAGCCGCGGGAGCCCGAGAAAGGGGTGGCGCGCGCGTTTGGGGGAGACCGGTCCCTCCGCCACCTCCCGTCCGCGGGGACCCGGCCAATCCGGGGCGCTCCCGCGTCACCTTGAAACCTCCAAGTTGCCCCGCGAGGGGGAGACGGGGGCAGCTCTTCCTAGTGCCCCCCAGAAAGTTTGCCCAGGCGGGGGAGGGAGCACTCACGTCCTCCGGCGCCGCGGGCGGCCGCTCGTCGGCCTCGGGTTCCAGCTCCTCGATGCGCTCCGCCTCGGCGCAGGCGGCCACTGCGGGTCCCGGGCTGGGGTGCTCGCCCATGCCGAGGCGGGGTCCAGGGGCGGCCAGCGGCTACAGGGCTCGTCCCGGGGCGCCGGGCTAACTTTGCGCCGCGGCGTCCGCGCCGCTCGCGGGGCTCTGTGCGCGCCGCGCCGCCTCCGTGCCAGCCCAGCCGCCCGCTCCCGCCCCCATGGCCCCGGCCCCTGCGCCGCCGCCTCGCGACCGCGGGACGCCTGGCCCCTCCGCCGCCAAACTTCTCCGCGCTCCCGGCCCCGCCGGCCTCCGCCTCCGCCCCCGCCCAGGTCCCCACGCCCGGCTCCGAGGCGAGGCGCCCTTGGGCCGGCCCCGGCCCCGCGGCTCCCCGCGCTCCCTTCTCGCTTCCCGCGGCCCCCGCTCTGCGCCCGAGTCTCCTCCTCCCCGCGGACTCCTCGCGGGCGGCGCGCAGGCGGGGGCGGGGCTGCTCCCGGGGACCGCCGTCCTCCGCCCCCCCCACCCCCATCCCCACCCCCGGGCGCCACCACCCGGGCCAAATCGGTCAGAGCGGCGCGGCCGGGAGAGGGGGAGGGCTGCGGCGGGGTTGGCGGGGAAGTGGCTGCACTGCCCGTGGCCAGGATGGGGCTGCGCAGTCCTTGGCCCCATCACCACCAGCCTCCACCCTGGGTCCGGGTTTGTCTCTCCGCACCGGGTGGGGGTTGTGCAGTGCCCACTTCCCGAGACCTACCGGGTTAACGGTCACTTGGAGGCAGCAGATATGTGAAGGAGGCAGGGGTGAGCTTTTCACTAAGTTGGCAACGTCGGGGTTAACTGGGAGCGAATTGGGGGCGGGATGCAGGGAGGACGGGATCCCCCGACCACACTTCCATCTCTCCTCACCTCGGTCTCAGATTCTGGGAGGTGCAGGTAGGCCCAGTAATTTAGGGATGGGAGGAGTCAGATAGGGGAGTCTGAAACCCTAAATCTTGCCCCCCCTACACGCAGAGCTCTATGACGGTGCCCTGGCTTCATTTGACCACGTTGACAAAGGGAAGCCCAGGGAAGTACCCCAGCTGGAAGAGAGGAGGTGAAGAAACTAAAGCTAATAGGAATGAAGTTAGAGCAAAGGAATGGAGGATCTTTAAAGAAAAAAATTGGAACTGGTTCCCTGCAGGAAAGACCTCCCAGGGGATAACTGTCTCCCCAAGCAGAGGCTCTGCCTGTAAACGGTGCCAGTGGCCGGCTGGGACAGGTGCCTGGCTCTCCCAGGAGGCTCAGGGACTCATTCCTGGTGATGTCTGACAGTCAGTCCCCAGTCCACACCACGGCTGTCCTCTTCCTTCCTCTTCCCACCAGCCACTCACTCACTCACTCACTCACTGCCCTTGGCTCCTCTCTCCCCCTCTCAGAAACCGAGGCTCTTTTCCGATAGTGAAAGTTGCAATTAATGCTCTCATCTCCATAAAGCAAACACATAACCCCAGCCCCAGGATCCAACCCGTGTCCATCTCACCCGGCAATGACTGCTCCCCTTAAACACAGAGAAGGAAATTAACTCCGCTCTAATTAGGTGAGTTTGCTACAGACACCAATTCTCATCTCGGTTGCAGAAAGTGTGATCATTTCAACTATTTTTGTTTCTCACCACCCTCCCCCCATCCCTACTCTACTAACAAGTCAAGATCCTGCCAAGATTTCCTTGTAAATAAAACTGTCGGCATAGGGTGTGATTTTGAAAACAGCCTTCAGGGGACAGAAGAGAGGCTGACTCCTTTGTGGAAAGAAGCCCCAAGGTACCAGCGGTGGCAGGGGGCCCCCAGGTCAGTGTCACTGCCTCCCCCCACCTGCTGATAGCATTTGCAGGAGCAGCATGGGTGTGACTTAGGTCTTTGAGACTGGAGACCTGGGCCAGGAAGTGGGTGGTTTCAGGGGAGAGGGAAGAGAAGGACTAAGAAGGGGTGGCCACTCTGCAGAGATGCCCAGAGCCCTGGGCAGTGTTCTGACCCCAGCTGCCCTTTGGAATCTGCCTTTTCTCCATTCCCAGGACAGCTCTTATCAACATATCCAGCTCTGTGATCCCCTGAGGTGGAAGGAACCTCAGCCAGCTCAGTTTAGTTCCCTGAACGTTTACTGAGCTCCTACTAAGTGTCAGTGACTGAGCTCTGGGAATACAGAGGTAGTTAAGATCCAGACCCTGTCCTCCAGAAAGTGTTTAATTGGGAGTGACAGCCAAGGAAGCCCTGGGGGTATAGAGACCCAAAGGAGGGGGTCCCTGTGGGTCTAAGAGGGCTTCCCAAAGGATATGCCCCCCCAGACCAGGCAAAGTGGGAAAGCTGGAGGGGAGGCATTCTAGGCAGAAGGAAGAGCATGGGCAGAGGCTGGGCTTGTGAAGCAGGAGGTATGGGAGGGGAACTACAAGCAATTTGGCATGGCTGGAAATTAGAGCAATGTGCTCAATGTAAGGACCCCAGCCTGGAGGGACGGTTTGAAAGGCTGTGAGTTTCATGAGAAAAGACCTTGGACTTTACTGTAAGATAAATAGGGAGCTATCAAAGGATTGTGAGCAGGAGAGTAATATTTTACAAGAGCCCTCCAGCTATAGTGTGGAAGACAGACAGGAGGGAGGTTGGCCTGAGCATAGGGAGATGGGAGGTGCTGTCCAAAGAAGAGGTCATGAGGGCAGCAGCAGTTAGAATAAAGGGCAGGCGGAGCATCTGAGAAGTATCCAGAAGGGTATCTAGTTCCTCTGTCTGTCTTAGGAACATTTCACCGCCCTTCGCCATGGTGTTTCCAAAAGTCTCCTAGGAAAATTCCCGACCTCTAACCAGCAGCCTCCCTTCAGGACAATGCTACCCTTTCCCCAGCCCCTGCTGGAAGGAGACTGGCCATCTGGACTTGGAGACGAGGTGTGACATCCAACATCCTCTGTGAACCTGAGGCCATATTCTCACCTCAGTGTTGCCTCAGCCTTTCCAGCCAGCCCCTTCCACCCCTTACCCACAGGGGAATCTGCAACTGGGTACAACCCACTCCCCAGGCAGTGGGACATGGGAACTGGGGCCCAAGGCCTGAAACCTTTGAGGGATGGGAGTGGCCAGGCTCTCTGACAGCTTTTGTCCCATTTCAACCAAAGATGACAGAGGACCTGCACATTCTGTGCCATCTTGGGGACAGAGGAGGGACTGGGCATGGTGCCTACTCACTTTCACTGATCAGCTGCCATGGGCCAGGGACCTGTAGATGCCTTGGGGTGACTGCACATGGGCCCTGCCCTCAGAGGCTAGTGGGAGATGACAGCAAGCAAGGGCTGTTTGCCATTTATACACTGCTCTTCATTTTGTAAGTGCTCCACACCCATGACCTCTTTTAAAGTTCCTAACAAGACACTCTAGATCAACGCAGCACAGGATAAGAGACTGGGAGAGAGCAGTTCAAATTCCAAAGAGTCAAACTCCGTTGGGATGTGCAGGAGCACGTTGTTGAGATGAGCCTTGAAAGACAGGACAGCTGTGGAGTGGAAAGTGTGGAAGCGTTTCTGGGTGGAGGGAACCACTGCAGCAAAGACACAGATAGGAAAGTCACTGACAGTGTGGGGAACAACTACTTGGGTGAGCACAAAGTGGGGATGGCCAGGTGGGTGAGAACCAGGTCACAAAAGTTCTTGAGTGCCAGTCTGAGGAGGGTGGACCTCGCTCAACGGGCGATGAAGAAGTAGTGAGGGCTGGAGCAGCATTTTAGGAAGATTAGGTTGGCAGCAGCTCAAGAGTGCAATCCAGCTAACATGTTGCCAGTGTCCATTATTTGCCAGACCCTGGCCGAGGTGCTGAGAATACAAAGGGAATAAGACGCGGGCCCTGGCCTCCTGGGAGAAAATTAGATAATCCTCTAATTACAGCCCAGTGGGCTAAAGGAGGAAGGGAGAGAGAAGAGCTTCTGGGGGGCTGAGTCTCTAAGAGGCACCCACCAAGACGGGGAGGAGGTTTTTTAAGGAACTGATGTTCTGAACCTGGGGGGCTGGAACAATGGGGCTGCCACTGATGAACCAGGAAAGCCAGGAGGAGCCGCTGGGAGAGGGAAGGGGGAGTGAGGGGAGCCGAGGAGTTTGTTTGTAGACAACGTGAGCTAATGAGAAGCCAGGGAAGAAACATTAAGGGCTGTAATTACCACTCAAAGCAAATGGCAGCACAGAGCAGAGGGTGAGCGGGGGTGATTTTTCCTCCAGAACCTCTCCTGCTTTGGCCTCTTTTTCAACAAGTTTCCCATTCTGATGTGTCCCACACCCTTCAAGGCCCTTTCTCTCCCTAAAGCAAACCTAAACTGACCCTGACCGTCCCCTCTCCCCACGAGGAGCTCCAGTCTTCTGAGAAACCTGCAAACAGCCCGGAGCCGTTTGCCTGCCTGAGATGAAGACATGAGTTATTTTTGACTGAGATCCAAGGCCCGGCCCTGAATTCTTTTGTCTTCCAGGAATCCCCTAGTCGTGTTTGAAGTCTGCAAGTCCGAACAGCGGACGCAGCTCAGGGAGGAGACTGCCACTTGGAATCCAACCCCTCCATCCCCAGCTCCAGCATTCTTCCATTATTGCCCGCTGTCTTCCAGATCAAACAGAACAAGACTGCCAAACCAATTTTTCCCCCCTTTCCTTTCGTCTCTTCCTTTCTCACTCCAGGGTCCCCAATTTTCCGAGTAACTTAAATCATTCCTGAAAGATGTCTAGGTTCACAGACACCAAACCCTTTCAAAGAGAGGCGTGGGTGCCCAAAAGTGAAGCTCAGAAAAGAAGAGAGGAAACTTTCCAGTTCCAAGATTTAGCCAATCACATATTCAGGGAAACT
Organism: Equus przewalskii; assembly: GCF_037783145.1. Lineage (NCBI taxonomy): Eukaryota > Metazoa > Chordata > Mammalia > Perissodactyla > Equidae > Equus > Equus przewalskii. The sequence goes on from NC_091840.1 coordinate 40,239,524, forward strand.
ACCAGCTGCTTTGCCAGGTCTCATCTTCCCTCTCTGCCATCTCCTTGGGGCTTGGCTGGTCCCCAGGCTCCCGTTTCTGGATTCTCTTTGGGCCTCCAACACTCTGTGTGACCTGAGGTTCTGCTATACGTAGGTCCTGCCTCCTCAGTAAACAGCCTGGTCAGCCGTGCACATCTCTCTGATGAACGTTTCCTCCTACCGGAAGCCCTCCCTCACTCCCCAACCCAAACGGACCACCCCTTCCTCTGAATCCCTTTCTTCTTTTGACCTTGCATTATATTACCTACATTTTATCTTCCTTGTATGAGAACGTATATTCCTTGAAGGAGAGGCTGTGGCTTATTCGATTTTGCGACCATCACAATACACAACATTGCACACGGTAGGAGCTGAACAAATGTCTGTTTAATGAAAAACAGAGCATGTCTCTTGATATGACACAAAGTCTAATTACATAGTTATTACTCTCAACCCCCAACAAGAAACAAGTTTATGTTATGGAGAAAAGATTCTTCTGCGTAATAAAAATACAATTATATGCCTGCTGCCTTTATTAGAAAACACTTCCATATTTATCATTTCATTTCATCCTCAAAAAGCCGGCCTTTTTGAGGTGAGCAGGACAAGTACAACTGCCTCCATTTTACAAGGGGGGATCCTAACATCCCTGAGCCCAGAGGAGGTTTGATTTTACACTCCTCTCACCACATTTCTTATTTCAAGAAGGAAAGACAAAAGCTCCCGATGTGTTAAATGCCTTGGCCCGGACCACTGTCTGCAGTGACTTTCTCCCAGGACAGCTGGGTGGGGCTAAAGTGGGGTGCCCAAGTGGGGCTTGTGTAGCTACAGGCTGTATGGCTCAGAAACTTTGGGGATGTCTCTGGCTTTAGAGTAAAAGCCATTGGTATGTTTATCAGCTTTGTTCCTCTTATGGTACAGTGCAATCAGTGTCCCCAAAGGAGGGAGAAAGGTTTGCTCTTGTTCACCACCACACTGCACCAGGCATGAGGGTGTTCGCAAGAGCAGAGTGGAAGAAACGTACATTCTGGGAGGGCCAGGGGCCATGTGCCACGAGGCCCGTGGTAGACCTTTCCACTAGAGTGTACGTTCATGGAGGGCAGGGACTTGGTTTGTTTGCCTATAGCAATACCTTAACTCCTAGAACAATTCCTGGCACATCGAAGGTTCACAAACAGTATTTGCTTAATGAATGAACCTGTGCTATTTATACTTCTTCAGGCCTAAGGAAGGCCTCCCAGAGGTCAGAATTCCTGGGAAGTCTGCCCAGTGTGTGGCCCCCTAGGACTTCCTCAGCCTCCGTTGGGGAAGAATGTCAATTAATCCGGCACCGTCTCCCATGAGGAGTTCCCGTGAAGAATGCCTTGGGGTCCACGAGGCAGGCTTTCTGATGATGAGGATGTAGCAGCAGCAGCGGCAACAGCAAAACATCCTGGAGCTCCATATCCAGCACGGAAAGAGGCAACAGTGCTGGGGAGACAGCCGTGAAGAGAAATGCGGCAGCGGCGGCCACAGCAGCCGCAGCTGCCTGGAAACACCAGGCAGAGGAGTGAGACGATGGGCACTCAAACCTGCTTCCTCCATCTCTCAGCCGCACGGCGCAAGTGAGGCTATGTGAGAACTGCTCAGTGCACACTGTAAATACCATCTGCCACACTGCCCGCCCAGACGCAGCCGCCCTCCCTGGAAGGGAAGCATTCTTTATTATTTATGCAGAATGCACCCTACTTAAATGCTGTGCCACCACGAGAGGGAGAGGAAAGCCTGTAAGAGTCAGGGACTCCAGGGACCTACCCCTCGGCTAGCAGCTGGTCAGGAGGGCTTGGCAGTCATGTTTCTGGGGTGGGAGTGTAACTCTCAGCTTTCCTGGGAATTAGGAGGCCTGCATTCTAGTCCTAGTTCTGCCACCAGCTTGCTGTGTAACCTTGGGCAAAGCACCTCAACCCTGTGGGGCTCCGTTTTCTCATCTGTAAATGGAGAGTTCAGACTAGATGGCCTCTGACATCTCTTCCAGCTCTTAAATTCAGCTGGCATCACTCAACCCTACTTCCTCTTGCCGCTGGCCCAGAAGCCTGTTCATTTCCCATCAGCCCTTCCACCCAGGCTGGACCGGGGAAATAGAGATCAGGATGTGAGCGTACTTGCCAGCAGGCCCGGGAGTCAGAAGACCTGGGTTGTTATCCCAGCTCTGTCACCATTTAGCCCTGTGACCCTGGGGAAGGCAGGGTTTCCTTACCTTGATTTTGTCTTTTGTGAAACAAGTGGGTGGGACCAGGAGATTTCAGTAGGAGAATCCATATCTAAATCCCGCCATCTCTGATTTTCCCTTCCAAAACACTGCCGGCAAACATCTTTACAGATTGAGCCTCCAGAGACAGAAATGAATGAGACGTAGTCTCTGCCCTCAATGAGCTCTATCTAAGACAGGTGGAGAAGACATGCTAAAAAACACTGCAGGTACAATGTGATAGGTACTGAGTAGAGAGGCGTGCAAAGCATGTGGTGGTCACTCTGTGTGACCTGAGGTTCTGCTATACGTAGGTCCTGCCTCCTCAGTAAACAGCCTGGTCAGCCGTGCACATCTCTCTGATGAACGTTTCCTCCTACCGGAAGGCCTCTCTCACTCCCCAACCCAAACGGACCACCCCTTCCTCTGAATCCCTTTCTTCTTTTGACCTTGCATTATATTACCTACATTTTATCTTCCTTGTATGAGGAAAGAGGGTCCAAGTGGGTGATACTGGAGCTGAATCTTAAAAGACAAAGTAGGAATTCGCCAGGCAGATGAGGCTTGATGCATTCAAGACAGACAGAACTGCATGTTCTAAGGCAGGAAGGTGTGAATCTGCATAGAAACTGCCCGCTGGTTGTTAGGGTGATGGTGACACTCTGGGAGTCTTTGCATTGATTGCTTCCTCTCCCACTCCTTTGGAACAATCCAGTACTCCTTGGATAGGGGTGAGAGGGCTTATGGTTGATAGCTCAGCTTGGCCTCCCAGTCCATGAAGCACATCACCAAGGAGATGGGAGACTAATGAGAGTCTTCCCTTCTATCTCCTGCCTCCTCTGAACTAGAATCAGTGAAGCAGGTTGGAAATAGGGGGCTGGCTCAAGTGACCCCAAGGTGATCCACAATTCTCCAGCTTTGCACACCATCAGGCTGGGTTAGAGGAAGAACGTGGCTCTGTGCAAAATGGGGCCCAGTGGCTGGCGTGGGCAATCTGGGTTTGCTGGGCATCCTCCCGTGCACAGCCAGAGCACGTGATCTGTCCTACAGCTGTGGCAGCCTGTTGTGGCTCCTCGGGGAGCTGTCCAAGTCCTCTGCAGAGAGATGGAGTTAACCTGTCCCTTCTCCGTGAAGGACGTCCTGCAACGGAAATGCGCTTTTCCCCCTGGCCTCTCAATCTGGTTTGCTGCAGCTCTGGTCTGCAGCTCACAAGCTGCCTCGGCATACTCCAAAACACACAAGAACAGCAGAGAGGAGAAACACAGGCATCCGAGGCATCCATTAGCTGGGAGCAGCCTCATAGGCTGCAAGCCACGGGGTTAACCAGGCTCAGGGAAAGCCTGTGAAGCGCCGGTAAGCATTCTGCCTGCTTGGCTTGCTGCAACAATTTATATCCAAGAAAAAGGGGCTGCAAGTCAGGGAATTACCAGAAATGCTGAAGGAACAGGCACATTTGCCAGATGGTTCCTGGGGCATGACTGTATTTGCAGAGGGACTGTCTGCAGGGGGAGGTCCTTTCATTGGAGAGCAAAGGCGCTAGCTGATGGCTCATTCATTATCCTCGGGCTCGTTTGGAGGAGGGTGGTGGCTTGAATCACACCCACGCTCGTCCTCTCTTCCCAGAACCTTGAAGCTGTGTTTGCCTGAGGTTGCAGTGACGTTCAGGATTGGGTCTCTCCAAACACTCCAAGCCCTGCTTCTTTAGACACCCGCCACCTCTATCTTCTTTCCTAGCTGAAGCCAGTTCACCCATTCTCCCAACTGCCAGCTGTCATTCTCTCTCCTTCATGTAACTGACCGCATTCAGTCAATTACACAGGTCGTGCTGTGAGTTCAGTCGTGCTGCCGGGGCTGAACTATGCGGCCATAGGGACAAGGCTGGGAGGGGGTAAGTGGGTTTGAAAATATGAATAACTGGAAAGGCATTTGAAATTATTTGCTACATTAGCACAGAATCTTCAAGATCTCATTGCTTTTCCCTAACAACATGTGTATCTGCCTTTGTCTTCCTCCATGAAACTACAGACTGTGAACAGTAGGGGCTACGTCTGCCATGGCTTTGCAAGCACTCCAGATAGATTAGTGGTCATACATCAATCACGCAGATGCCCCCAAAAACCTTGGTCATGGGGGAGATGAGGTGAGGGCAAGTGGGCAGTCAACACAAAGCATCACTCCTGCAGAGCCCCAGGATGCTGTCTCACTAGTGGTCGGTGGCCTCCCCCCTGCAGAAGGCCAGCATCACAGCAGCAGCAGCAGGCTGTGTGTCACAAGGGTGCCCACGTATTAGGGGACCTGTAATCATTTGTCCGTTTGTTGTACCTTCTGTGTTATATCATGACCTCCACAAGGACAGGATGCCTTTGTAATCACGTCACTATCTCTGAGTACTACGCTGACAGCATGGTGTCTAGGGGTTTACTGGAAAACACACAAATTTATTCATACAGACCTTGACTTGCATTTGGCAGGATAGCCTTCAGCCAGTTAGTTCACTCAGGCTCAGTAAGACTCACTTTCCTGGGATTTAAACAAGGCTAATATGACACATCTTGCTAGGATGTCAGTAAAAAGGATGGGACAGAGCAGCTCTCAGTAAGCCTCAGTTCCCCTCCCTTTTACCCCTGGATAGTCAATATGTGGTGTTGAATAAATGAATAAATTATTTCGGAGATGAATACACTTTGGCATCTTTCTTGGATACATTCACATTCCAAAAAGCACATATATTGCAGTTGTTTTTTAAAACAATCCAACACCAAGTCACCAAATTTGCAGTTTATAGCAGGAGACAGCCACCCTGTGGGGGCTACAGTGGTTTCCCACAGATGGAGAAGTACCTCTGTTTGTTTATTTTTAAAGGAAAATACAAAGAAACTACCTTGGAAAACACCACCACAGGACTTTGTGTTCGATCTCTTTCATCTCTCCTCTTGCCATGAGAGGCACATAGTTGGTGCCTAATAAATGCACACCAAAGGCTTGGCCTTCTGAGAGGCCTTGAAGCTGCAAGACTGGCTGGGAACCACGTGAAGTCCTGGAGACACAGTGTCCTCTGGTGGGAAGGAACAGCCATAACACCCTGCAGAGCTGACCAAGACACGCCAAGCCCAGGGCGGGTGGCTTCCCTGAAATGCCCTGGATTAGCCCACAGTGCAGCCAGCAGGGCAGACTTGCAGGGCTGTCCCCATGACTGGGAAATAACAAACAAACAACACATTTTCCAGGAAATGCTTCTCTGAATGTACTACTCAGAGACAGCCATTGCAGCCACATGCGTTCCTTAAAATTCATTAGGCATCTGTCAATGGGGTCTCAGCAATGATTCTAAGCTGCTAACCTCACAGAAAGGAACCAGACTCTCCCTGTCTCTGATGGAAACGCACAGCACCACCTAGGAAGGATTTCTGCCACAAAACTGAACCTGAGTCTGACCAAGTCTCTAGATCTAACCACCAATTTACAAGAAACTGGTAGATAACAAATAAATAACCTTGCAAAGGAACATGCTGAACCCACCACAAGGAGGTGATCACAAAATCCAGACCATGGGAAGCTCTACAGGACAAATGACCTGGTTTCTGCAGCAATAAATTACAAAGGAGACGGGAAGAGATGAACCTTTTTTTGGATCCTGATTTAAACAAAGTGAAAAAAAATTTTGTTTAGGCAATTGGGGGATTCTGAACATTATATATTTCATCTTAAGAAATTGTTCATAGGGGCCAGCCTGGTGGTGCAGTGGTTAAGTTTGCACATTCCACTTCGGCGGCCCAGGGTTCGCTGGTTCGGATCCCCGGTGTGGACTTATGCACTGCCCATCAAGCCATGCTGTGGCAGGCATCCCACATATAAAGTAGAGGAAGATGGGCACGGATGTTAGCTGAGGGCCAGTCTTCCTCAGCAAAAAGAGGAGGATTGGTGGTAGATGTTAGCTCAGGGCAATCTTCCTTAAAAAAAAATAAAAGAAATTATTCATTTTTTTAAAGTGTGAAGATGGTATTGCAGTTATTTTTTAAAGATTCCCTATATTTTAGAGGTACGAACTGAAATATTTTCAGATGAAATGATGTGCTTTCAGGGATTTGTTCAAAATAATTTCAGAGTGGGTGGGGGAACAGATGAAACAAGATTGGCCGTGTTGATAATCGTTGAAGCTGGGTGATGGGTACATGAGGGTTCCTTATACTATTTGCTTTACTTTTGTTTCTATTTGAATGTTTTCCTAATTAAATGTAAAAACAAAATCCCTACTGGAAAAAGTTTCAACCTTGATTGTCCTCAAGAGAGACCACAGATGACGTCTTCAAAAGCTTTATTCTGCTGCCTCTGAGAAAACAGGAGCCCACTATTTCGACACCCTCTGTAGGATGGGGTGTGAGAGACTGCTTTCACCTGGCACATCTGAGGAATATGGTCAGAATCAGATGAACTGTTCTGCTTTATAGCTGCACCATTTGAATGAGATTCTATTCTTTTCTTTTTTTCTTTTTGTGAGCAAGATTGGCCCTGAGCTAACATCTGTTGCCAATCTTCCTTTTTTTTTTCTCTCCCCAAAGTCCCAGAACGTAGTTCTACGTCCTAATTGTAAGTCATTCTAGTTCTTCTATGTGGGATGCCGCCACAGCATGGCTTGATGAGTGGTGTGTAGGTCTGCATCCAGGATCTGAACTGGCAAACCCCGAGCAGCCGAAGCGGAACGTGCGATCTTAACCTCTCGGCCACAGGGCCGGCCCCGAGATCTTATTCTTTTATTTACTCCTGTATAATAGGGTGGGAAGAGGCCAAGAACTGGTGGACAGATCTTCTAAGGGACTGCTTCAACAAATACTCTCACTCGGGGGAGTCAGTTGCTCCCATCCTCTCTGGAATCCCCAAATCATCTGCACGACTCTCTCTCCTTAGCAATAACTCTTGACCCACAACTTCCCAACTGGACATCAGAGCATGAGCAAGTGTATAGGTGGACTCAACACCTCCTGCCTCCTCTCTAACCCTCACACTCGCCTCTGCAGCCAGCTTACATAAACACAGCTGTATCAGCAGCCCGCCAGCTGCCAACTCTCCTGGAAGATATTCGGCACTTTTCCTATTCTGGCTAAAAATAAGTCCCAGGCTCTCCTGGGCATCTGGAGGTGGTCTGCTCACTCTGCCATGCTGGAGTTTTCTTAGGATGCTGTAGCTCAGAAACGCGGACTTGCTTGTATGAAGTCCGTGGCAGAAGCTCTGCTCCTTCCCTGGGGGAATGGGCATAAGCAAAATCAAAGTTGAAAGGAGCTGAAAGCCTCTTCCTCAAGGCCTTTGCTAACTGGGTACTAACTCACTCATGGCACCTGACGGAGGGCACTGTCCAAGTCCCAGTCCCGCTACTTAAGCCGGGTCTGTGTCTGGTTCCCCAAAGTCCAATAGCTGCGTTTCTGTTCTATTTCTAATGGGGATGATGGTAACACTACACTTCTTGGTTATGAGGATTAAATGATAGGTGAAAAGGACTTTGGAAACAGCTCTATAAAATGTGCTAATTTCCTCCCCTTTTTATCACACCCTACCACTCATCCTTTTGTGCCAATAGGCTCTCATTTATGCATTCACTCAACAAATATCTGTGCCAGGTACTATGCTAGAAGCTGAGAGTCAAGCAGCAAAGAAAACAGACAAAAATTCTGCCCTCACAGAGCTTACAGCATTGAGGAGACTAACAACTAATACAATTAATTATATAAAAGAGTACAGTATATAAGTGATAAGAGCTACACAGAAAACTAAAGCAAGGGTTCAGGACAGGCAGTGCCTGTATGAGCAGAGATTAAGGTTTTAAGTAGGATGGAAGGGAACACCTTATTGAGAAGGTGACATCTGAGTAAGACCCTGAAGGAAGTGAGGGATGAGGCCTGTGGATATATGGATGAACATTTCTGGAAGAGTTAAAAGCAAGGGCAAAGGCCCTGGGGTGGGAGCATATCTCATATATTCCAGGAATAGAAGAATATCAGAGTAGATGGAGAGGAGGGAGGGTCGAAGATAAAATTAGAGAGGTAATGGATAAAGTCAGAGGAAGTTACGCAGGGCCTTGTCAGTCTTATTCAAAACTATGGCTTCTTAGCTGAATAAGATGAGAAGCCACTGCAAAGTTCTGAGCCAAGGAGTAGCATGTTACATTTTAATAGGATTATTCTGGCTGTTATGTTGAGAAAAGCCTCAAGATAGGCAAAAGAGGAAGCAGGGAGGTTTTGAAGATACAAAAAAGACCCAAATTGAATTTCTACAGGTGAAAAATACAATGTCTAAGTGAGCAATACACTGGATAGGATTAAGAGAAGAAAAAGAGATTAGTGAACTTGAAGACACAGTAACAGGAGCTATCTAGAATGAAATACAGAGAGGAAAAAAAGACTTAAAAAATTAACAGAGCATTAGTTGAGCAGTGGGACAATATGGAGCAGCCTAAGGTATATGTATCAAATAGAAATCTGGCACTATACAAAGGCACAAAGAACACCAGAAATAATAGAAAGGTACTTAAGTATGTGTCTTTTTTCTTATTTAAATGTCTTTAAAACAGAATCAATTTTTTAAAGCAAAAACAGTAACAATGAATTGTGGGGCTTATAACATATGTGAAAGTAAAACATATGATAACAATAGCCCAAAGGCCAGGAGGGGAGAAATGGAAGTACGTAGTTGTAAGGTTCTTATATAATAAATATGTACAGTTGTAAAATATCACTTGAAGGTAGATGGAGATAAGCCAAAGATATACTATAAATCCTAAAGCAACCACTAAAATAAAGCAAAGTTATTGCTAGATTAGGTAAAAAACCATGAACCAACTATATGCTGTCTACAAGAAACTTACTTTAAATATAAAGACAGGTTAAAAGTAAATACCAATTCTATACAATTTTTTCCCCACATAATTGAAGAAGAGGGAACACTTCTCAACTAATTCTTTGAGGCCAGCATTATCCTGACACCAAAACCAGAAAAGGACATTATAAGAAAAGAAAAGTATACATCAATATCCGTCATGAACATAGATTCAAACATTTTTAAAATTTTGGCAAGTCAACTCTAACATATATGAAAAGGATAATACATCACAAACAAATGGGGTTAATCCCAGGAATGTAAAGTTGATTTACATTTGAAAATCAATGTAATTTCCCATAAAAGAAAAACGAATGATAACCTCAATAGATGCAGAAAATCATTTGACAAAATTCAATATCTATTCATGATAAAAACTCTCAGGTGGCTGCTGTGTTGAGAACAGACTCAAGGGGGGCAATGGAGGAAGCAGGGAGACCAGCCAGAAGCCTATTAGAGCAATCAGCTGGAGAAAACCAGGGTAATAATCTAATCACGGAGTTGGTAAGAAGTGGTTAGGCTCTGGTTATTCTGAAGATAGTCCAAACAGGATTTGCTTATGGAATGGGTAGGGAGTAAGAGAAAGAAAGGAGCCAAGAAGGATGACTCCAAGATTTTCGGTCCTGAGCACCTGGAAGGATAAAGTCGCAGTTAATAGTGATGGGGAAGATGGGGGAGCAGCAGGTTTCGATGGGACAGATGAGAAGTTTGATTTTGGACTTGTTAAGTTTGAGATGTACATTCAACAGCCACATTAAGGAGTCCAGTAGGCAGTACACATATAAATCCAGAGATAAAGAGAGAGATCACATTTGGGCTCCAAATTTGGGAGTCTCAGCATACAGTTGGTGTTCAAATTCAGGAGAACAGATGAAATCACCTAAAATCTGAGAAAAGATAGAAAAAAATGTCAAGAATTCTGCCCTGGGGCTCTCTGCTATTAAGAGAGAGATCTGACAGAGGAGGAGAATCCAGCAAAGGAGACTGGGAAAGAGCAGCAAGTGAGGCAGAAAGAAAACCAGGAGAGAGTGTGGAAGGCAAGAAAAGAGAGTGTTTCAAGAAAGAAGAAAATGTGGTGTCGAATGCTGCTGATGAGTGTGAGATGATGGCCGAGAACTGACCTTTGAATTTGGCAACGTGGAGGTCACTGGAGGTCTTGACGAGCAGTTTCAGCACAACGGTGGAGGCAAAAAGCCTGATTAGAGCGAGTTCAGGACAAAGCAGGAACACCAGTCCTTCACAAACTCTTCCAAAAAATAGTAGAGGAGTGAACACTTCCCAAATCATTCCGTAAGTCCAGTATTGCTGCGATACCAAAACCAGACAAAGACATCACAAGAAAACTATACAATTTCCCTTATGCTATAGACACAAACACCCTCAACAAAACACTAGCAAAGTGAATCCAACAAAATACAAAAAAAAAAAAAAAATTTATATATAAATTCCACCATGACCCAAGTGGGATTTATCCCAGAAATGCAAGATTGGTTCGACACTCAAAAATCAATGTAATACATCATAATAATGGAATAAAGCATACAAACCAAATGATCATTTAACTAGATACAGAAAAAGCACTTGACAAAACCCAACAGCCTTTCATGATGAAAACACTCGACAAACTAGGAACAGAAGGGAATTTATTTACTCTGATGAAGGACATCTATGAAAAACCCACAGAAAACATCACACTTAATGCTGAAAGGATGGAATGTTTTCCCCTAAGGCCCTATGGGGAATGTTCTCCCCTAAGGAACAAGACAAAGATGTCTGCTCTCACCACTTCTATTCAACATTGTTTGGGATTCTAGACAGGGCAATTAAGAAAGAAAAATAAACACAAGGCATCCAGATTAGAAAGGAAGAAGTAAAACTCTCTCTCTATACAGATGACATGATCTGATATATAGGAAATCCTAAGGAGTACACACACATTAAAACTATTAGAGCTAATGGTTGCAGTAAACAAGATTAATACACAAAAATCAAATGTATTTCTATACACTAGCAATGAATAATCTGAAAATGAAATTAAGAAAATAATTCAATTTACGATAGCATCAAAAAGAATAAAATACTTAAGAATAAATTTAACCTAGAAGGTAAAAGACTTGTACACCAAAAACTGCAAAACATTGTTAAAGAAACTAAAGAAGATCTAAATAAAGGGAAAGACATCCCACGTTCATTGATTAGAAGACTTAGTATTGTTGAGATGGCAATACTCCCCAAATTGATCTACAGACTCAGTGTAATCCCTACGAAAATCCCAGCTGGCTTTTTTGTAGAAACTCACAAGCTGATCCTAAAACTCATATGGAAATGCAAGGGACCCAAAATAGACAAAACAATGTTGTGGGGGAAAAAAAGAACAAAGTTGGAGGACTCACAACTTTCAGATTTCAAACCTTACTATAAAGCTACAGTGATAAAGACTGTGTGGTACTGGCATAAGAATAAACATATAGATCAACAGAATAGAATTGAGAAATAAACCTTTACATTTATGGCCAATTGATTTTCAACAAAGGGTGCCAAGACTATTCAATAGGAAAAGGAAAGTCTTTTCAAAAATGTTGCTGGGACAACTGAATATCCACATGCAAAACAATGTAGTTGGAGCCCTAGCTTACATAATATACCAAATTAGCTCAAAATGGACCAAAGGCCTAAGTGTAATAAGAGCTACAACCCTTAGAAGAAAACAGGTGTAAATCTTGTGACTTTGGGTTAGGCAACAGTTTCTTTGATAGGATACCAAAAGCACAAGCAACAAAAGAAAAAAAGTAGATAAATTGGGCTTCTTTAAAAATTTAAAACTTATGTGCTTCAAAGGTCACTATCAAGAAAATGAAGACAGTCACAGAATGGGAGAAAATATTTGCAAATCATATATCTCTTAAGAGACTAGTATTCAGAACATATAATAAACTCTCACAACTTAACAATAAAAAGATAATTTTTAAATGGGCAAAGATTAGAAAAGACGTTTCTCTAAATAAAAATGACTAATAAAGCACATGAAAAGACGCTCAACATCACTAGTCATTAGGGAAATGCAAATCAAAACCACAATGACAAACCACTTCACACTTACTAGGATGGTTACAATAAAAAAGATGGACAATAACAAGTGCTAATGGTGGGAAAGGACGGTGGGAATGTAAAATGTCACAGCCTCTTTGGAAGACAGTCTGGCAGTTACTCAAAATGTGAAACATGAGTTACCAGATGACCCAGCAATTCCACCATAGGTATATACTCAAGAAAACTGAAAATATATTTCCACCCAAAAACTTGTTTACACATGTTCATAGCAGCACTATTCATAATGACCAAAAGGTGGAAATAACCCCCAAATCCATCAATTAATGCATGGATAAACAAAATATGGTATAGCTATGCAAGGGAATATTATTTGGCTATAAAAAGGAACATAAAAGGAATAAAAAGTAATGAAGCACTGATACATGCTACAACGATGAAGCCTGAAAACACAAGTGAAAGAAGCCAGACACAAAAGGCCACATACTGTATGATTCCATCTATATGAAAGACTCAGAATAGGCAAATTCATAGAGACAGGGGATCAGTCTTTGCCAGGGGCTAGGCGGAAGCGACTGCTAATGTGGATGGGGTTTCTTTTTGGGGTGATGAAATGTTCTCAAATTAGATACTGATGATAGTTGCACAACTTTGGGAATATATTAAACACCTCTGAATTGTACCCTTTAAACAGGTGAATTTTATGGTGTGTGAACTCTATCTCAAGTTTTAAAAAGAAACAGAAAAGTAAGAGACATTGGAGAAACTTTCAAGCTTTGTTGTTGTAAAGGGGAACAGAAGAATGGGGACAAGAAGGTAACTCTTTCAGATTGCAGGAATTACAATATGTTTGTATAGAAAGATCCAGGAGAGGAAAAAAAAGTTGATGATGCAGGGGTTGGGGGCGTGGGAGATTGCTGGAGGATGTAGATGAGGGGCTGGACTCCAGTGCTGAAGTAACAGGGCTGCCTTGTGTAGATTCCCTGTAGTAACGGGAGAAGGTACAACAGACACATCCAAATACAGGTGGGCGGTGCATATAGTGTGGGGGCTTGAGGAAGTTCTCTTCCAAGTGCCTTCCTTCAGACAGCTCAGTCTGTTTTCCTGGAGCATCGTGCTTACAGGCTCCTCTCTCTACACATGCCTTCAAAGAAAGCAAACTGGCCTCAAAGAAAATAAACAAGGAAGCAAGCAAACCAATCCCAATCATCTACCCCAGTTGCTTTTTAAAATAAATTCCACTCCAAACTGGTCATTCTTTTACTCTGAATTCTTTCAATGATGTTATTTATTTCTACGTTATTTTAAACTCTTTCTTAGATTTTATTATTGAAGAGTAATACTTGCACAAATAAAATTCAAAAGGTACAGAAAGCAAATCTCTCTCCTTCCTCTGTCCCTAGTCCTCCTCGAGGCCAGTTACTTTTATATCCTCTGAGATAATTTATGTATATGAAAGCGTATGTACATTTGCATATATATCCCTCATCAATTTTTTAAACCACAAATGGTATCCAAACTTACTCACTGCTCTGCATCTTGCTGTTTTCACTGAATATATATCTTGGAGACTGTTTCGTATCAGTACATATAGCACTGACTCATTCTTTTTCATAACTGCAATGATGTGACAGTTTTAAAATATGTTCACAAAGTCTTGATATTCCCTCCTTCAAGAAGTGGAACTTGATTCTCTTCCCTTTAAGTGTGGGCTGGACTTAGTGATTCACTCCTAATAGAATATGACAGAAACAATGTGTGTCCTCTTGGACCAGGTCATAAAAGGAGAACAGCTTCCTCCTTGTTCTCTATCTCTTTGATCACTTGCTCTTGGGTGAAGCGAGCTGCCATGTCACTCAGGCAGCCCTATGGGGAGAGGCCCATGTGGTGAGGAACTGAGGCCTCCTGCCAAGAGCGATGTGAGTGAGCCGTCTTGGAAAGAGATCCTCAAGCCCTAGTCAAGCCTCCAGATGACTACAACCTAATTAGAGATCCTCACCCAGAACCACTCAACCAAACTGCTCCCAAATTTCTGACCCACCAAAACTGTGAGATAACAAATACACGCGTTTAAGACAAATGTGTTCAATCTCCATCATCCCATTTCAATATGAAAAGTCTCTTGCCAGCCATAAAGCATTATCATGAATATAAAGTATAATGCTTTCTTGTCCTATTGTCTCTCCCCATCTTTCCAACGGTGATCAGCATACCTCTGAACCTGCTCAAACCACGTTGCTCTGCAGTAAGATGGTGTGGTATGTGGGGCTTTGAACCAGATCTGTGATGGCCCATCTCTTGTGTTCTCAGGTGATGATTTCCCCTAGAGCAGTTAGTATTTTCATCAGTGCTTCCACCAGCAATTCTCTGGGTCAGTGTGAGAGCCATACAATTTTAAGTTTTTAAAATGTTTCCACTTTGTTCAGAAAGTGAAGTCAGCTAAGAAACAAATCCGACTCTTGGGCTTTCCTGCCTCTGCTCCTGATCTGGGCAGGCCTCCCTGCAGTGCAGAGAGGACCTGTCAAGTGTACTCTGAGGATGAAGATGAAAAAAAGAATCTAGTCTTTTCCCTGGAGTGGGAAAGCAGCTAATAGCCTTCAGATATTTTGAGATGAAACTGTTACCATGGGAATGTTTCCATATCTCTCCCTTATTAATGATGGGTAGAAACAATGAACAGTACAGCACTCAGAATTCTAGAAATAAAGGAAACAAGGAAAGGAAAATGAGGATGGAAGAACAGGTCCCAAAGAAAGGATTGATTAGTTGAGTCAAAACTGTGTCCTGGCTGCATTCCAGAATGGGGGGAGTTCATAGGTCAGCAGTTTTTCTCCAAGGGTCAGGGTTCCCATAAAGGCTGGATGTGGGTGATCCTAAGGTGGGTGGAGGGTGATTCTTCAGCAATGCTGTCAAGGGGGCTAAGTTGCTCTTTCCTTCTGGGGCTTTGTGTGGTGGGGACAGGAAATGGGAAATGAAAACTGGAGACCTAACAAATCCTGATGCTTCTTAAACTTTTCCATCTCTGTCCTGACAAGAGGTCAAAGTGTTTGAGATCCCTCCATCCCCAGGGCCTCAGATGGTACCCTGAAAGCAGAAGCATGCTGGCGTATAGACATTTTCATCTTGCAACCCAGAACTGCCTATGCTGTACTGCCCTCTACAAGGGTTCAGGAATCATTTCCTAACCAAGAAGGGACCACTGCCTTGCCCTCCACCCTAAACTACCCACTGCTGGAAGCACATGCCAGCTGGGCTCCTGTTTCTCCAGGACCTTGAAAAGTCAAAGGACAGATGACTCACTGATGACCAAAATAGGTTATCTTTTGTGACAGGCATTTTACGCTGATCTCTTATAACCCCATACTCTCTCAGAAGGATCTGTTGCTTTTTTTGTTGTTTCTATCTTTTGAGAAGGGGCTCCCTAATAGAGCCATCCTACCTACAAAATGAATGGGAATCCAATCTGCTAGCTGAGAATTTAAGAACTCACATTGTAAGCACCTCTTAAAGATGGCACAAAAAACAAAGAAACGGATTACCCCCCCAAGCACCCCTGTACATGTGAAATTGACCTAGGGTGAGACAGGATGCCAATGGATGGCTGCTCACCTAAATCCTTATCTGTCAATTCCCCCCTAGACCTACGTTTGCTTAGAGTGTCAGAATCTAGGGATTTCCTCTCTGTTCTTGAGATCTCCAGTTAAAATACAACTTCAGCAGCATTTGAACTGTTCCTTGGGGGGAGCAAGTGGAAGCTAATCCTCAGAGGAATGCAGCTTACGCACCAGAAACCATATTGGGCTGGATGAACAACCAGAGGACAGTGTCTTTCTTCTCTAAACAAGCAGCCAGTAAAGCAACACATACAGCTGTCCCTGTCTCTCACACCTTCTAGAACCAGAGATTGTCTCTTCTAAAATTCATGTTTCACAAAGAGAAAATCAGTTTAACAATTTGATCTAGCATAAACAGAAGCTCAGCAGAGAGTGCAGAGGGAACTCTAAGGATGGGTGCCTCCACTGGCATGGAAACTAGCCACAAGACACCCAAAGGTAAGCTTCCTTTACCGACTTCCCAGGTCCCCTGGTTCTGGGATCTCCATAGTCCTGGCCGCAGAAGGCAGGCTGTCTCTGGCAGGTGACATGCTCTCTCATTCCTTCTCCCTGACTGCTGGGCAGGCCAGGCCTCTTCACTGGGGCTTGGAAGGTCATTTCTGGTAAACAGTTAACTCTAACTCCCCAAATGTGAATTCTAAAATGTGGCAGAATCCTGATGGCAATGTAAGATGCTACATCTGCACTTGGCTTATAATCTGGTACAAGTTTCAGCTGCCACTTATACCTAACAGGTGAACACAGCTCTCACACCGCTTGAGATGAAGACCTATTTTGTTCCAAGTATGTTATTACACAGTATATTTTTCAAATTCAGCTGCTACTTTGACATTTCTACAGAAGTGTGTGTCTAAATTTTCACATACCACGCTGGAAGAAATTCCTCCGAAGCAGGGACTGCTGGTCTCCAGCCCCAGAAGTCTGAGGCACACAAGCACTTGAACTCCTTCAGCCTAAGTGAAGCTAACTACTTCTTACGGATGAATTGTTCCCCTTTGCTTGAATAACCGTTGCACTTTTCTAGTTCTTATCATTTCTCTACCTGCAGTAGACACTGATTTATATAATACCTCTCCCCAAAATCTTCTAATCATGGAAGTACCCCTACCCCCATAACTATTTCACCTTTATGTTTCTTAACACTCACCCCAGCACTTTATACACAGGAGCCTCCAAACACACGTTTCTGAACCAATGGATGAATGACCAAGCAGTGTGGAACCCCTCCTGATAAACTGAGTGCAGCAGCAGGAGAGATCGCTGAGCTCAGGCCAAGGAGCCTCGTTGACCAGGTAACTTGAAGAAAAGCTCAAAACCCAATTCTGAGGCCTACGACCACTGGATCCGAGTCCCTGCCATTCTGTAGTCGATTTTGCTGAGGCCTCTCCCAAAAGCTTGGTTGTCAGAGCCACCTCAGCAGGAAATATCTGGGTTTCCCTTTCGTTTTATTTCTTCACTCAGTCCAGTAAGCTGCAATGACTTCCATAGAGTTTTAAGGCAAATAGCCTCAAGTTTGCCTGTTCTTTCATTCATTCAAAAAATACTGAGCACCGACTACGTGCCAAGTCTTGTTCTAGGCCCTGAGTGTACAGTGGTGATTAAGACAGACAGGGCCCTACTCTCACAGAGCTCACAAGCAAGCAGTGAGGAGACACTCAACAAATGAAGGAACACACCAGAGGAAAAAAAAAAAAACACAGGTGGTGAGATGGTGAGAATTCAGGGTGATGTTAGAGTAAGTTTCTGTGAGCTTTTTTAGATTAGATGGTCTGGAAAGGTTCCTCTGTGGGGAGGTGACATTTAAACTGAGATGTGAATGACAAGAATGAGGCAGCTTTGCAAAAACCAGAGGAAAGAGCATTCCAAGCAGAGAACAGCCAGTGCAAAGGCTCTGAATGAGGCACATGATAGGTCTAGAAACACAATGAGGTCAGGAAGCAGCTCAGGGAGGCTTTACAAGGAGGGCAAGGAGTCTGGGTTTTAAGTGTGACAAGAAGACACTCAAAGAATTTAAGCACAGTCATGGCAAGATGGCTGCTGTAAAGAAAATGGATGTCAGAAGGAAAAGAACAGAAGTGGGAAACCAACAGTCAGGAAGTTAACATCCATTTAATCCAGGTGGGAAGTTGTGGTGGCCTGGACCACGTGGTAGCAGAGGAGAGGGAGATAAGTGGACAGATGGATGTTTTGGAAGTAGAGTCAACAAGACTTGTTGACAGATTACATGGGTGGGGAGAGCAGACGATAACTTCCCAATTTTTGCCTTAGGCAATTATGTAGATGGTGGTGCACTCTGCTAAAATGAGAAAACTGGGAATGGGGCAGTTAGTGCTGGATATTGAGGGCTCTTTTTAAGGTGCCTCAGATATCCAAAAGGAAACAACAGGCAAACTGGGAATAGCAGTGGATTTCTGGAATGAGGTCAGGACTGGTAATACTGATGTGGGAGTCACTGGAGGATTTAAAGTCGAGGAGCTGCTAGTACTGATGAGCTCTACCTGGTGCCAAGATCTTGGTTTCTCAACACCATTCTCCAACAAAAAGGACTAAGGGTTCCTTGCAGAAATGGTTGGGTCAGGACTAGGACAGGGAAAGTACAGGATGACGCCTGGGAAATACACAAGTACACAGGCGCCTGGAACATCGCCTGGGGCCAGAAAGTAAGGAGCGCTCAGAAAATAATGGGCACATGCTGAAAGGGCACATAAGCCACACTGAAGGAACTCCCAATGCCCAAATCTGGGATAACAACAGATGAGCAACAAAATAAACAATGAAAAGAATGGATTATGACCCACAGAGTAAATATCCATGAGTCCATACTGATGTACATAAATAATTGAATCAATAAATGAGGGAAAAGGCATTGTTCTCCCTTATAGCCCAATTCCAATTAATAAATGCAGAAGAAATGATAGAAGTAGAAAATATGGCAAATACCAAAGTAATAACTATTCTGGGCAAGATCAGTAATAGTCAAAATCACGAGATACCATTTCACACTCACTAGAATGCGTACAATAAAGACAGACAGAAAACAAGTGTTGACAAACTTGTGGAGAAACTAGAACCCTCATACACTGCTGGTGAGAATGTAAAATGTTGCAGCCACTTTGGAAAACATTTTGGCACTTCCTCAAAATATCAAACAGAGTTACCAAATGATCCAGCAATCCCATTCCAGGTATATGACCCAAGGGAAGTGAAAACAAATGTGCATACAAAAACTTGTACCCAAATGTTCGTAGGAGCATTATTCATACCAGCCGAAAAGTAGAAACAATACAAATGTCCATCAACTGATGAGTAAACAAAATGTGGTCTATACATACAATCGAACATTATTCAGCTCCTCCACCCAAAAAGAATGAAGTACTGATACATGCAACATGGATGAACCCTGAAAACATTATGCTCCATGAAAGAAGCCAGTCACAAAAGACCATATATTGTATGATTCCATTCATAAGAAATGTCCGGATAGGCAAATCCTATTATTATTTTTGCAACTTTAAAAATGTCTCAAATTATTTCAAAATAAAAAGCTAAACAATGAAATCAAGGTGTTCAATGAGCTCACCTAGAGACAGAGTACAGATAAAGAGGATAAGGAAACAAGACAGAACCTTGGGGTACTCTAACATTTTAGAGGTTAGCAGAGGTCGAACAGTCAGCAAGAGATTGAGAAAGAGAAAGTAACCAGCAAGATGGGAAATTCAGCTATGCCTCCTGCCAAGCCAATAGCAGTGAGGGACATTTTGTTGGCCCCAATACCCAAGACAGCTTAATCAAGACATTTCTCAGATACATGCAGAAAAAAAATTTGCTGTCACCTATGCCTCTCCAGCTCGCCCAGTTGCAGTGGTTCAGCTCTGCTCAAGTGCAGGGGATGAGGCTGGGCCAGCAGCAGGGGCTTGCCACCTAGTGGTGCTTGCTGTGGGGACACGGACCTCCTATTCTCCTGGGGAAAGAGGAAGGTGAAATACCCACCAGAGACGAATCGCAGTGAACGTGCACAAGAATCCTAACATTCACTTCATAGAGGGGGAAACAGAACCAGAAAAGTAATGTAATTTGCATAATGAATGTGGCAAAGTCAGGATTCAAGCTTGGGTCTTAGCTCTTAAATCCACACTTTTTCACTCCTCCACCCACAATCTAGTGAATTCCCAATACCACTAAGAGATCATTTAGTTTCCGGGGTTGCTAATCAGTGTTTCCAAAAGGGCTGCAGTGACTGAATAAAGTTGCTTCTCAAGAAAGGGTTGCATAAATCAAGAATATTAAGTTGGAGAGACAAGCAGATTGACATGCGTCCCCTGGGTACTTTAAGAGAAGGCGGGCATAGCAAAGATCCGGGACTCAGTCCACTGTCAGGAAGGCACAGCCAGGCAGGATGGAGACTGGTCAGCTACCCCAAGTTAACTTCCTCAGGGGCAGGGGAAAGGGCAATTTGCTGAGACTTGCCTAGCACACCATTTCCCTCCTTAAAACCTTTGTGGGCCGGCCCAGTGGCCTAGTGATTAAGTTCACACACTCTGCTTCAGTGGCCCACGTTTGTGGGTTCAGATCCTGAGCGCAGACCTACACCACTTATAAAGCCATGCTGTGGCAGCATCCCACATACAAAATAGAGGAAGATGGGCACAAATGTTAGCTCAGGGCCACTCCTCCTCAAACAAAAAGAGGAAGACTGGCAACAGGTGTTAGCTCAGTGCCAATCCTCCTCAGCAAAAACACCCCAAAAACCTTTTAATGGAATTTGTAGAGAGGGTAAAACAGAGGGTCTCTGGACAAAGCACAGGTGAGGACAGGGGTGCCACGCTGCTAACAGGGCGATGAGGTGGACAGAGCCCGCTGAACACCAAGGCTCACTCCTGGACCCTGGCAGCCTGGCCTTGACCCTCCTGAGACCTGAAGGATGAGGAGCTGGGAGGACGGAGCTTTAGAGAGAGGGAGGATATGCAAAGCACCCAACAGAGAGTGAGCAAGGTGCCTCTCAGAACGAAAGCAGATCGCTACGACTGGAGTGTGGTTGGAGGGAGGGCTGCAGATTTGGCTGCAAAGTTCTGGAGGCAGGTCTACAGGGCCTTGCCAACCACCTTAAGGTTTGAATTTTATAAGAGGAAAGGAAAGACATTAAAGAGTTTGTTCTTTTTTGACCAAAATTATGCTTACGCATAATTTTTGTTTTAAAAAAATTAACCACTGTTAACTTAGTTATCCAAACAGATTGCGACCTCTTTGAGGGCCAAGACTGTGTATTGAACTACTTCGACCCCCCCTCCCACAATGTCTACTGCAGTGGTTCTCAAATGTGGGCATGCATCAGAACTATGGGGCAGGGGTTTGTTAACACAGATTTTGCTGGGCCCCAACCTCCAAGTTTCTGATTCAATAGGTCTGGGGTGCGGCTTGAAAACTAGTCCTTACAAGTTCCCAGGTATTGTGACTACACTTTGAGAAGAAGGGGAAAAGTAAGAGATCTGAGAGGGAATCAGGAAAAAGAATAAGTGGATGTGTGAAGACACAATCAGCCACTTATGCTCTACAGTCTACAGAAGAGGCTGGGATGGAGGGGGCTGAAATGATAGAAATCCCAAAGGCAGATTAGAGAGCTGGGATAGAGGGGGCTGAAATGACAGAAATCCTAGAGGCAGATTAGAGAAGCAGAGATAAAACGGTTAAGTTAGTAACCAAACTTTATTCTAGAAGTTTTCCCCTCTATTTAAGTCTCTGTTCCAAGGCATTTTTCCATTTATAAATAAAAAGTGAAAGGTTTTTTTTTTTCAAAATTAACAATTTTGGAACAATTAAACAAAAATCATAAAGAATGCTTTTAAAAGAATAGTTATATTTTACTTCCTTCGATGATCTATATCTGAAATAAACATAACCACAGAGCCTGCATTCCTCTAAATAGACACCATCAATTACCTAGTGACAGCCACCAGAAGCGAAGGCAAAATGCCTTGGAGGAAGTGAAAGTCTTCCAGAAAATTTGCTTTGCCAACTTTAACCCTTTTTAGCAATAGAAATGTCAAACTTTTTAGTGTTTTTCCCCCCTTTTTTCCTTCTCTTTTTTCCTAAGCCAGGCTTTTAAAACTGAATGTACTGTGAATTTACCAAAGGTATAAAATCAAGTCAAGTCACTAAGGGCTGACACCTGCAGTGGCAGGAGTACTGAGCTGGAGTTAGGACACCTGGGTTCCAGTCCCAGCTCAGGTACAGACTAATAGTGTGGCTTCAGACAAGTCACTTCTACTTTTTGTGCTGTTTATGCTATGAGAGTATGCAGTTGGACAGATGACCTTTGTGGTCTATTTACGCTCTGAATTTTCACTTTAAAATCTAAAGAAATAAGAAGCATTATCACACTGTCATGGCACAAGGGGGTAGATTCTCCAGATAACTAGAGTCCAAACCAAACATTCTTGTGGGAGTCTCTCACCCTCCAGGTGTGCCAATTACACAAGTGGACAAAAACCAAAAACCAACATGGATGAAGTACCGAAAGAAGAGCTCCAGGCGAATGCTCAGAGGAAGCTGGAATTAATGTGAGCCCCAGCTTGGCCAGGGCACCATGTTCGGGTGAACACCACCATCAGTAAGAGTGGAACAAACCCAACACCTCCTGCAGGTCTGGCCTTAGTCTCCCTGCATACAAAACATGACTACAGCAGTTGTAAGTCCTTCCTAGTTATTATACTTTTTCAAATTCCAGAACAATCAGGCAAAACTTTTTAACCACTAGTAAATGCTGCTATGCATTTGCTACTGTAATTTCATCAGTTATCCCAGAGGTAGGTCAAATCCAGCCTGTTTTCGTACAGTCCGTGAACTAAGAATAGTTTCTACATTTTTAAATGGTTAAAAACATCAAATAAGAATGTTTTGTGACGTGAAAATTAAATTCACATTTCAGTGCCTACAAATAAAGTTTTATTGGAATGCAGTCATGCTCATTTGTTTACATATTGTCTACGGCTACTTTCTCACTATGATGGAGTAGCTGCAAAAGTCTCAAATATTTACTATCTGGCCCGTTACAGAAAAGTCTGTGACCCATGAGTTACACTACTGCATATATACCCATATCATTCTAATAATAAACACTTCCAAAGGCTATCTATTTATAAAAGACTCATATGTAAACTATGAATACGAAAATACTGAAAGAGAGTAAGTGTTCTTGTGGAATCCGGATTTTTAACCTATGAAGATAACACTGGCAATGCCTCCTTGTGTGCATGCATCCAACAAGCAGCTTTCAAACCCAGAGGGAAAGACAATCTCTCAATTTCACTGTCCAGCTTCTGTAACTGTCTGCACTAAAGGAGAAGATAAAATCTACAGAGCTGAACCCTATCATTGGAAAAAATCCAGCTAGGAATCAGAATGGCACTATGAAGTTCAGAAGTGTTTCCTAATGATGTCAAAATCTCACCCTCTAGTAAGGTGCCCACACTCTGAAGCACAAATAACTGGGACAAATGGTCTGACAAGGGCGAGTGTGCCATGGGAGCAAGGGGACCAAGTTTCTGAACTTGGGATGCACTAGAGAAATCTGAGGTACGTAACTGCGATCCTCACAGGTCAGAGGAATCCACAGAGCAGAGGGCCAGACGAGTTAACAGACATTTGCTCTCACTGATGGAGACTTTTGATAAACACAGTTAAAAGACGAGAATCATTTGCAAGCTGAGGGGAAGTGGGTTACTGGGACTATGAATCTGGGGATCAAGGTTTTGGAAAGGTCAGCCTACCTGCCTGGAGCATTCTCATACTGTAAACATCCTATAAATTTAGCATCTTGATGTATGTTTTCTCAATAACTACCTAGTCCAGAATCAGCTTCCTAAAACACATGGACTATTAAAAATTAAAGGATGATGTCAAATAAATAAATGTATCAACAAAAATTAGATCACATACTTATTTCTAAGATTTGCATATATATTTCAACAACGCTTTTATACTGACTTTTACTAAAACAAGTCAGACAAAAGGGGCATCAAAGCTAACATCAGTTGCATTCTTACGGCCTGTTCAGGAAGGATTTATGCTCTACACAGAGGTTGAGCACTTACCTTTATTTTCCCTCTGCTATTCATTATTCAGGTGCCTTCCCTCGGGTCAGAAAAGCTCTCATTTCATTCAGGACTAGCTCATCAGTATACTTCCTCTTTGGTGGCTTCCCCTGACAGGTGATGTACAGATATGCACAGATATCCAGTCCTCCTAGTTCTTCTTCCATAGGCCATTTCAGAGTGGTTACGTGCTTCCCAAACTCCTAACATAAGAGCCCACTCCTACTGTACCATTTAAAAGCTCCAACAATGCGGGACATTGCTCATTTTTCAGTCAGACATGAAAGAGAAATATGCAAATGGCAAGAAGCAAGAGACCCTTGATGTGCTAAGTAGGACTAAGTTACTACACTACGCCTTAGGCCTTCAAACCTTCCAGTGATGTTTCTTCACATGGCTGTCTCACCATTCATTAAAACATTGCAGCAAGCAGCCTCAGAATTGTCCATTTAAAAGATAATGCAATTGGGGCAAAGTGAAAGAGTTCCTTTTAATCCTCAGGTTGCTATTTTCCTCATTTTTCCTTACTACTCTTATAGCTTGCACCTTCTGAATAAATTGTAAAGCCAGAAGAAGCCTATTGCTGTATTTATTCACATATTTCCCTACATTAACTAGTCCCTAAGGTGGATGTGAAATAAAGAAAAATATCGGCATGTGCCCGTAGGTTAAAGAGGAGAAATCAGTGAGCACTCCCTCTGCTAACCAGCCTGCCTGGACTGACTGACAGTTGAGAAGGCTGCTGGGCTTGGCGAGAGAGATGTGCCAAGAGCAGGTGAGAAACAGGGCAGCTGCCAGTCTGTCTTCTTGTGAATCAGACACGTAAGCTTCAAATGAAAAGAGAGAAAATCTAAATATATAGACACACCACTTTTCACCTCTTGACAAGTTACCTTCTTTCCTCTGTTTCTCACAAACACAACAATCTATAAGGCAGATTCATTTAAAATAATATTTTCGTCTGAACAGCGAAGAACTAGGAAGGAAAGAACTTACTGTCATTAGAATCTGTATATCGACAGATTTATTTGGTAAATTGGAAAAATCTAAGAAAATAATGGCAATGAAGAGTCCCCAGATTTCTGCTTACTTATCATTTTCCTCAAATTTAGAATGAAAAAGTGGGGAGGGTGACAGGGAAGTGTGCAAGTAAATATGGCACATAACATTTTACAAGCTTATTGCTGGTAAGTTACGCTATTAGAGCTGCTCAAGGAGTACAATCTTATGAGAAAACGTCCCTCAGAACAGCAGAGGGGAAAAAGCCACGTTAAAAGAGAAAATAAACATGTAATCATTGCAGAAGCCACATTAGTTAGGTAGGTGTAGGGGAAAACAACCAGCCTGTTCTAAGAATGGACTTCCTCACAACTTTAAAATAGATTTCCTCATATATACAAATCATACTTGTCTTCTTTCCTAATGAGTACTATCTTTTTGTATAAAACATAATTTTCAAGGTAGAAAGATAGAAACCAGAGGATTTCACTCACATATGTACAGAAATATTTACTTTGTAAGACAAAAAACTCAAGATCACAGTATACAGTAGTTATTTATTTTAATACTTGAAAAGGTCGATGATGGAAAAAATAGGTTTATCATGAGAGTTTATATTGATTAGATTTATTTTACCATTTAAAAAAGTGCTGCTTCTAGGTTATCCTAGCCAGATATAGAACACTTCATGACACATGCAGCTACTGTAATGTACTATAATAAACACGGCCATTATAGACAGATTTACGCTTGGGAGGAAATTCAATAGTAGCAATGGTGACTGTTTATTTAAACTAAAAACATTGATAATATACAAATCTTTTTTCTCATTTAATTGAAAGGGCTATAAAATTCAACATACTGACCAAGGAAGCAACATAATCACTTAGGTCACGCCTCTGCTAATTGCCTTTAGTTTACTCTTTCCTTAAAGGAGAGACTCACGCTCAGCTATACAATTCTCTAGACTGCACAATGGCTTCAGGGCTGGCCTACCACAAGTGACTGAAGTTGTGTTGGTAAGCTGACACTGACTCGTTTTGTTTTTAAAAACGGAGAGAAAATGGCAAATTGTGCCTCATGTACTTAAAGAACCCAAGGATCATTCAGAGTAAATGAAATAAATAAGTGATCCATGGGTAAACACAATCTCTGCGCTGACGTAAACCTAGGAGAGTGAGCCAACTGAGCACTAACAATACCACGGAGAAACGTCTAGAGACATCATTTCTAGAACTCAGTTTGGGAGACCATGTCTTGCCTGAATATGTACATTATTTACAAAATATTCCCTTTTGGCCTCTGAAATTTAGCCATTTTAGTTTGGCTGTTAAGCTGTTTCCATATGCTAGCCAATACTGCAGTTATAACTATCATTAAAATACTCTTATGCATGAATTACAAATATTAATAAAGTAACTCTGCATGTATAAATATCTTAATATTTCTAGCAGAATTTAAAGCATTCAGAATGTACATAAAAGTATTTGTTTTTGGTAGGGTCAGTATTTTTGTATTTTTAATCATCGTTGTTTCAATAATGCTTTGTACATAGCAAAGCCCAAAACTGCAAAAACAGTAGCACCAAAACTTGCTCGAAGCCAAAACGTGGAGCTCTTGAGGTCAGCTTGTGTCACGTGCCTGTAGTCAGAAAATATAATTAATGTTTAAAACATGATTAGTATGAAAATACCAGCTATATTAACAGCCTACTTTTAGGGAAGTATTAGCACACTTGTCAGGCTAATTGCATACAGTAATGCTTACCAAAAACATTTATCAATAAAGTCACATGTACAATGCTTAGATAATCATTATCTTAAGTCAGAATGCAGACACTAATAAAGACAAATGTCTTTAAAATTAGCTACTATTTGAGAGTAAACAACATCTGAAATTTTATACATTTTCTTCACATGGGAAACGGAGAACTTAGACAAATCAACCTACCACTTTTTTAATACCACCACAGTCCTTCAAATGAGAGGTAACAGATATCTCACAATTTTGAGAGTCAATTTCATGGAACTTCATGTGCAATCTCCTGTCCCCAGGAACCGAAAGCTATCTTGTAAGCAGTTAAGCGACAAGTGACAATACTTTTCTAAGAGCAATGCTAAAATTCCACTTTGGAAACATTCAGCCCCATAAAAATTTACCAAAAAATTCCAAAGGGGGAGGGGAAGGTTTACCAATTTGCATTAATTTGGTTACTGTTGATTCAAGAAGAAAAGAAAAAAAAAAAACCAAACGCTGGTATTAGTCAGACAGACAGGCAGTGACAATGGTACCAACTAAAGGACATAATGTAACATGATGGACTGAAAGGCAGATGACATAAAAGAAGCTGTATTATGCATGACAAGAACAGGGACAGCCTGTACCACAAACTGAGTTTGTGAGCATGCTCAGTTAATAACACTGCTAAGCACCCTTGAGAGTCTCAAGTATGACAGCTTACCATGAAGAGGATAAAGCTTTAAAGCAAAGGTTGGAACGTTGTAGTCAAGCGTCACTGAAGTTTTAGTTACGTGAATACAATTGAGGAGTTGTAGAAAACTTACAGAATTAACAGCTTAGAGAGACTGTCCAGTTTAAGTTATTTTACAACTAAGTTAAACAAACAGATTTGAAACAAAAGTCAGACAGACATCATTAAAAGACCAAGACACTGCCATATGCAAAAGAGTTAAGGGCCAAGAATATAAATTGTACAAAACTACTCGCCTCAGTAATAGTCGAAAGAGTGAACAATCAGATTAGTTATCACAAAATGCAATGTGCACATCCCTAGAAACAAGTCGACAATGCAAGCCAGGGTGCTCCATGCTTACCACCACGGCAAAACCACACACGGCACTCCAGTTTCTTATCTTCCTTGGGCTATTTTTTTAAAAAATCACTCCTTACATAATTGCTATTTTACAAAGCAAAGTGATAACACAGGCTCATTCCACCTTGCGAGTTAGTTCTTCCAACAGGCAATGTTTTATTTTTTTTAAAGTTAGGGAAGGGAATACTTAAGTTTCAGTTTTTCCAGCTGGAAAAACTCCAAGAAGGCCAACCTACTGGTTGTGAGAAGTGTTACCTGGCTTCAAGAAAAAGTGGCCCATGAGATGACTCCATGAAGATGGAATCTTCTACAGAGTGGACGGCGTGCACCTGGTGGGTAATACTGCCTTCGTCGTCTGCCAACAGCATGGCACCCCACTCAGCTACCCCGGCTCTTAACCTTTATGCACATGCACACAGTTTGCAGTTCATAGCAGAGCTCACAAAAGAAGGGGACTGAAAATAACATCTCTCAATTAAATATCCCACACACAAACTGAGCTGCCACCTTATACGATGCATCTCATGCTTTCTATATTTAAAATAAATGTATTCTATAGCAAGCTTCCAAACTTAAAAAAAATCTCTCTCTATGTACTCTTTTAAGACTCACATACAGGCAAGGAAACCTAAGGCTCCTACATACATTCTCTATGCATCCCTCAGAGGCTGGTCTTGGTATATCCAAAACACTAAGAGAAGCCCTTGAAACCAATACCACAAGCAGCCCTATCAATATGTGGTGACCGTAGTATTCATTCAAAATGAGGCTAACAACTATTTGCATGAAGTTTATAGATGCTTCTAATTTCAGACTACCAAAAACTACAACACACATCTGTAAAAACTTAAGTCCGACACCCCAAACTCCTAGACTGTCATGGACCTATGATGCGAGTCTCAAAGTTTACAACACCAAGTCATTAGAGACATACAGAATTTAAAGTGAGAACACAGCCTAAAAGTGTGTAAGAGGTTTTGCCTCATCTTTGGTTTCTCTGTGATTTTCATGTGTATTCACTGACAAGATTTTTTTTTAATTTTTAACATTTATTTTTCAATTTAGGGGAAGGAGAAGGTTAGGACTAAACTAGCTGTAACCACATTAAAATCAGGCAAAACGATTTCTCATAAATATTCTTCAAGTATGGAATCTGTTTCACACAGCTCCCTCTGTTGTATTTTATTAAGTATTACCATCACGAAATAATATATTCTGACTGACTTTACTGCTTAGTTTTCTTTTGCATTTCCAGATAGTAATTATTATTTCCCCAAGCTATAGTACAGCCTTCAATAGGCAAAACAACAGTTCCCATTTATCTAATACATGAGAAATAATATAGACACATGCTCAACATAGAGCTAGTTTAAAACTTAAGGCAACTATTAACTCATAAAATACATTTCAATGACTCCATCAACATTACAGTAGTTGTTTAAGACACTTTTAGACACGGAAAGCTACCTAGAGAACTATTTTATGTCTTCACCATGAGCATTTAAAAGCTGCACTGACCAGGCTCCATTTATAACAGAGAAAGCATCTATAAGGGACGGCTCATTTGCCCGTCCTTGGCTAAGCCACATTTGCTAATTAGCTAACTGACAACACCTGAAGAGAGAATAGTGCAATCTTAGGACCCTGTTGTCCGTAAGTATCAGGAACTAAGCAATGTTTGTCATTTCAGGTCTCAAGCAGAAGCAGAGTAACAGTTTCATAAAGCTGCTCCTGAGTTCATTTCTAAACCTCAAGCAAAAATAATTCTTCTACAGTTCAAAGTATAATTCTTTCAAAATGACTCATAAAATATCATCTTAGAATAAATTATAATATTTTACTGCATACTTTTTTGTTCCTCTTAAAGTTTATTTTTCTGACCATTAAAAAGGTAATATATGTTCATTATAAGACGTGGAAAATAAAAGCAGGAAGGAAAAAAAATCACCTAAAGTTCTATCACCTAAGGCAACTAATTAAAATTTGGGATACTTCCTTTTAGACTTTTTCTATGTATTTCTTACATACCTGCAAACAACATGCACAGTTTATATCATTTTACATCCTTTCAAAAACTTACTATTACATAAAGGCTTTTCCATAAATTATGGAAACATCATTTTAAATAGCTGCATTCCATTTCATTCTTCCATTGGTGGCTATCTCCATTTCCTGGTGACTATAATGAAAGTGATGAATACCTTTCTTCATAGGATTTTTCTCTGTGTTTAGCATAGTTTCCTTAAGACAGACTTCTCCAAAATGAATATTACAGGGTGAAAGATGTGTGTGTAGATTTTTTTTTAATCTATTGATATACCAGAATCACCATATTTTCCCACTCTATATGGAAAGATAACTTAGTTCAGCAGTATCTCTTTTTAGAACATAAGACATAATGACTAAATACTAGAATATAACCTTAATTAAGCTTTTGAAGCTTTTTAGAACTTTTCAAGTTCCTAGGTGGAAAATTCCTGTGTGTTGGATGCTGGCTTTCCTTCTTAGGAGTGCTGAGGGCCCATATGTCAATCAGATGACAAGTGCTTCTCGACACAAGTGTGGGTGCCAACCAACATATTTGGACTTGGGTATTATTAAGGCTGCTCCTTAATAAGGCAGAGAGAAGGAAATGTTTCAAAATTCAGGCAATAAAGAGTTAAACTAAAAACTGTTCACGTGAACAGTTACACAAGGTGTATAACAGACTGACCAAAATTCCTATGAACCTTTGCACAGAATGCCTTAAAAGAAGGCATACAAGATGCTTTTGATTAACTCTGCAATTTATGGTGAAGATAAGAACAATGAACTAAAATATTTATTGGTTCAATGTATTTCACCAATAATAAGGAAATGTTACCAATCACAATACTTAGAAATATAAAATAATCAAATTCTAAAAGGCTCACTGGAATTAAACCTATTCTAGCTATTACCAAATAGGGTATTTTTAATATTGTTTTTTATGTGTCACAGGACTTTATATCTGGGGTATAAAACTATATTGCAGAGGCCTAAAAGTTTGCAAAACTTAGAATTTGAGGAAGGGGGAGAATTCAGAAAGGTCCAGATAGAAACTAACCTTGACTTCGACTGCAGACTATTATGCAGAGGAAAGAAAAGTTCAGTAGAGCATACTCAAAAAGAGCGAGACTAAGAGACTGTTGAAAGAGTAGCTCCACCCACACAGTCACTTCCGACACTTTTCAGAAATAAACTTGAATTTCCTATTTTTCATTCTTCTCCTCTCACCGTTTCATCCTTTTCAAACACAACTCAGAAGTGTACAAATGCACTAATACAGTCTTCTAATTTTATAATTCTATCTATATATGTATCTCAGGTATGAATTTTTAAGTTAACACTTTGAAACAGCTTATTTTACTGTAATGCATGTAACCTAAAGTTACAAGGGCTTATAGATATTACATATAGCTTTTTCCTATTTGCAGTTACATATCTCAAGTTGAAAACTGTACTGAGGTCACCAAAACTATAGTTAAGTTTTCTGGTTTTAAATATCTCATTTTTTAAAAAGTCTCCTGGATCTCCCTGCTTTTATTCCTCAGTGTTTCAGCCTGGTGAAGTATTTTTTTATATTTATTTCTAATAAAAATGCCATTACTCCTAATAAAAATTTTACTAATAATTCTCCTAACTGAACTAGTAGGCATATTTTAAACAGATATTTCTCAAAATGGGCAAAGAAATCAAAATACAGTGTCCAAAAAAGATGAACTGTCACACAAATCATAAGAAAGCTGTTAACTGAGCATGCCTAACTAGTAGCATGATTTGGAAAAGGACACAGGTGCACATCAATGTCAAGAAATGCTTCACCAAACATTAGAAGATCAAAATTTCTAGATGATCGTAGCTACATGGGAAACACATAATATCTACATGTTAACTACTGATACTTAAAGATCTGAATAGGCAAACTTCACCTTGTCATGTCCTTTAATATACTAATATACTAACCAAATGGCAAAAATTTTTCAATTATAAGCAGCAGCAGCTTACTTAATGAGAATCTATAACACAAGCTCTTATATAATTTTAAACGTATGACTATGTATCCAAATTCAAAGAAAAGCCTTGTAAGGACCTTCATATAAGAGAACATAGCAGTTTCATATGAAATTAAAACACGGGACAGACTTCCGCGGATACAATATTTTACTATAACACAGTATCAGAATCTCTATAACATTAAGATTTCTAGGAACCTATCCTCTTCATAAGGCGATCCTATGAAAAGGCAGTTCATTTAGGTGTGATGACAGTAAAATCCTTTCTTCAAAAAAAGGGCTCCTATATTAAGTAACATGATTTTAAACTATGTAAAGGAGCAGCTTAGGTGATCATTAAAGCACTACGGGCAAAGGAAGTAAGTCATTAATGAATGGCTTAAAATAAATGTCACATACATCCAATTTTAAAAATACGTTTAAAAACACAATGGGTATGATGACTGTCCATCACCTTTGGGTCTCTGCAAACACTCAGTGTGAACTATGCACATGCTTGCCAAAGTAAAATGCGGCTACCAAACTTAAGAAGTAACATGAACAAATAGTTTATATGGTTAATGCAAATAATACAAATGGGATGAAAGAAATCCTAAAACTAAAATACGCATCAAAGAAAATCACACCAAAATAATAAATTATAAAATAAACATCCAGATTAAATTATAGGTTAGGAGAAGTGGGAGGATTATACACAGAAACCTAGCTGGGAAAAGGATGGAGAGGAGTTAAAAAAATGACTAAGCGGCACAGACAAACAAATGAAAATGAACACCTAAAGGAGGAGACAAATTAAATTTCACAGCACACTACAGTATAGCGACATCCTCATGCAAAGTAGGAGTATTCTAAGGTCAGAATAATAAATACTTAGTAAACCAAAATCCTGGGTAGTTCAAACCAACAATCAAGCTCACTCCTACATAATCATTTTAACACTTTCAGATTAAAAAGTATTTACATATTAAAAAAGTTATTTTCCCCAGCAACATGATTTACACTATTTGAAATAAAACATTACCAAAGATTAAAATCATCTGACCACGTTAATCATCTTCCAAATGTATTTAATTCAAATAATTCCAGTTATTCAGAAATTATTCTCAAGAAGAACATAAACCTATCCAGATCTGAAAGGTTAAGCGATAATTACCAAAGAACAAAAAGCTGCATGTCAGATACAGAGTTTCTCTCTCACATGTTGAAATCAATATACATTCAATTAAATTGGAAAGAAAAAAAATTTTATTACTGCTTTCTACCTAAACTATGTAGTGTCAGTAAATATGCTCAAAAAAAGGGACAATCTTTTCTGGTGAAAGACAGATAGCTAGGGAAAAAAGGAAAATTTCAGGAATGAATCTGCTGTAACTGCCTAAGTATAACTTAATTAATTAGGCTTAAATTTTCTCATGATCAGGTTATAGCACTTCCTTTTTTAGCACAAGGGACTACAGTAGTTGAAAATATAACCAAAGGTTAAAGAAAAATCTTTAACAACAACACATTTAGAAAGATACTTAAAGGGAGGTCCATATCTTCCTCATCTTCACTATTTTGCCCCAGCTCACAGCAGGATCCTATCTAAAGCAGGTACTTAAATTAAGTATTTGAGTGAATAAATCAAAAGCGGGGGGGAGAGGTAAAGGGAGAATGTGGTCTCAAACATGTATTATCTCTGGAAGTAGTTTCTAATTCAGTGACAAAAATGTTTACAAGCACACAAAAACAATGTGCTAATTTGAGACCAACATGTGTGCACCAATATTTGTCTATTAATATCCTTGCAGATATTTAATAAAATGTTTTGCTTAAATAAAAATTTTAAAACTGCTGTTTTAACAAACAGTTCTAAATCGAGAATTAAATAAGTTCTAAGTCACTAGGCATGACAGATTTCTAAAACCAAAGACTTCAGAGCTAGTGTTGAGTGAGAATTCTCCCCACTGAATTACAGTGAAAATTTCTTAAACGCCTCTTAATCAATCAATCCTTTTTCTGCTTACATAACAGCAAGATATCCCCAGCATGGCAAACCAAAGGTCCAACCACCAAAGGCTGCCAAGCCCGAAAAACAGGAGGGAAAGGTAGTTCCAGCCTTATCCAGCCACTCCATAACTTTTTCAAATTTTTCAGGAGAAAGGAGTAAAATTGGAGGGGCAAAGGGTCTCAGAGACATTTTCATTGCTTAGGTATACTTTTTTTTTCTTCATTTTCACAACTCTACACTATATCTAAAGACGGAGGTTGCAAACTGGTGGCCTGTAAACACGCTTTGTTTGTTCTGATTAGTACTTTAAAATTTAATTGCCATTACTCAAATATCAGGAAATTTCACATAAAAATCCTGATTTCTAGCGTCTCATAGAATCAGAAGATGTGGTAACACCAGGCCTGGACAACAACGAATGGCCAAAGCCGAGTTGTGGCTGCGTCTTTCGGGCAGGGCCTATCATAGTCCCCACCTCCCTTACTTCTTATCGTTAGCCACCTTCATTCATTTACACTATTCATTCAGACCTGGCAGGCACGTAAGTTTTGGGCCTCCACTCCACCCACCTTATCTACATCCTTTTGTAAACCAGAAGAAACTTCAATACAGAACTCCTAAATTTCTACTGTACTTCTACAAAATAAATTATTGAAATACTCCCAGGGATCAGGAAGGAGTCCTTTGACAGGTACACTAGTTTCCCTCCTCTGTTTCATTCTTTCCATTCTTGATTACCAGATGTCAGTGATGCATGCTGACATTACGATTACATTACTTCTAGCTTATAAATGGATATGACAAAATGTACTGATTTCGAGGATCACTGTACAGAGTAATTCACTATGAGCAAGCTCATCCATTAATGCACACCCAACCTATTTCATTGGGAAGCTGACTAAATCAACCCAAGAATAAAATTATCAAAGATGCAGACAATGAATCAATCTGCAATTATGGACAATTAAGAGCTTCTAGAATAAATTAAATAGTTCATGATCAGCAATTACTAGGAGCCAAGGTGGGTTCACCAAGAATAAGACATCAAATAGATACCACTTCCTCATTAGGTAAAATTACTACATTAGCACATCAGAGGAATGTGGTAATAATTATATATTGATTTCAAAAAAGCCCTCCATGAAATCTCTTGTAAGATAACAAGGTAAAATATGGGCTGGATAATAAAATATTCTTAATTGACAGAATAATCTTTCCCCAAGAATCCTGAACCCGTGTCACCGGGAAAAGGGTTCTCCAGTGGAGAAGAGTAGGGCTTCCTCACTTTAGTTCTCTCTCTCTCCAATCTCTGAGTGTTTAATATTATTTTTTATCAATAACTTGAAAGATACAGAAGACAGATCTACCAAATTTGCAAATAACACAATGCTGAGAGAGAGAGATAATGGGACAAATGACAGAAATAATGTTTGAAATGACTGAGCTAGAACAAATGGATCAAAAAGAAGAATATGACATTTAATAGAGATACATACGTATCTGCATTTAGATTCAGAGAGTCAACTAAAAATGTTAAATACACAATTAGAGAGGAAGGGACACTGCCTTAATAGCACTTCATATGAAAAAATTTGATTTCAATTAACCCCAAGATTAATATACATCAACAGTGGGAGGGGGCTGCTGAAAAGTTAATTCATACAGTAGACAGGTGCCGTCCTAACTGTGGAACATGACTGCCCACCGTTCCAGGCTAGTCAGACCACACTTGGAGCACTGTTCTACATTCTCAGTGGCACCTTTTAAGAGGTACTCTGAAAACCTACGGGGCTTTCAGATGAGGACAACCAGGAATGATGAGGTCACTAAACCATCTAATTTAAGAAAAGGCTGGAAGAAATGGGGATGTTCTACCTGGAGAAGAGAAAATTAGGGGAGACATGATGGCCGTCTTCAAATGTCTGAAGGATTGCTATGTTGAAGAGGGAGTAGAATAGTCGTGTGTTGTTCTAAAGGGCAGGACTAAAACTAAAGGAGAGAAAGTTACAGGGAAATCATTTTAGTTAAAAAAAATAATGAAAAGCAAAGCAGAAGCAAAACCCCTCTCCAACGAGGAAAGCTATCAGCAGATACAGAGCACTCTCTCAGAAGAGCTTGAGGAAGGCAATCGAATGGGAGGTCAGGCCAGATGAATTCCAGAATCTCTTCCAACTCTACCATTTCCGACACCAGAGCTCCTGAGTGTTGTTTGGTTTGAACTAGCCTTACATTTTCTCAGACAGTTGTCATGAGAGAATCTGCCTGTGTCACACTACTTTATAAGATGCCATTCAAAGGACAGAGGCAGAGCTGTACAACCAAATGAGCGTGGTGATCCCCTCAAAGCAGTCACCTGAGATGGCTGCATTCTTATTCCAGAGCTGCTAGTGCTCAAAACGTCACTGAAACTCTTTTAGAATGCCTTCAAAGTCAGTTTCTGACTCATGGACGACAGAGTCTCATTGTTTCATAGCCACGTCTGCTATACTGCTGGTGGATACAAACGACTCTACTCAGGTGGTATAGTCGGAGCCTAGCCCTCAGTGAGAGTCCAATGGTAAACCAAATAACCGACCCATTTCTAATCAAAACCTATTTAGCTTGATCATCTGTCTTAATCAAGCCTAGCTCCCAATGACATCTGAATGAGTTTAAAAAACTAATTTATCCTTAGACACATAAAAATTTGACATCAGGTACAAATTAATATTACATAAGTTCTTAAATGCTCACAAAATGTAAAATCAATTTGAACAAAGGTAGCATGACCAGAATAAAAATATAACCTTCCAAGCTCACTGCTTTGAGGGGATATATACCTCCTATTTCTCTGTTTTTCTTTCTTTTTGAAAAACATATTATTTTCTAGGCATATTTCATGTTTTGGTTCAATCATAAAGACCTCAAAAACTAGGACTACAGATCTTTTTTCTTTTCCATATTCCTTTGAATCTTTAAAGTTGCTTATTATCCTCATTTCCAGAAACTAGTTTCTTTCAAATAAACATTCCAGGTCCTTATAATAGAGAATGTTTTCAAACCTAAGATACTGTTCACATTGGTATGGTTTTAATTAGCTGTATTATGTGAATGTCAGCTGAGTATACTATAACATTTGGGATCAACATTTCTTTTCCTTACTACCAAAGTCCTAATTTGGTTTTATGAGTCTCAGCCAAAAGATTTTAATCTCCCTACACATATTATCCTCTAATACGAAAGATACCTTAACTCCTTTAATGAAAAAAAAAAAATCCAAAAGCTTATTTCATAGTCCCCTAAATATACCTATTAATTTAAAAACATTATTAAGGATGATTCCCAAACTAAACATTGTCACCACAGTGAGAATTTTAGTGGAAGTTAGTTGGGCATCAGTCAGCTTGTTGTCTTTGTAGTGAGTATCTGTATAATAAACAGTTATCCACTTTTTTCTTTTGTATTTTAACAGAATGCCTGGTACCCAGTAAATAAAGTTAAGAACCTGTTAAGAACTGCAGTGAAGATTTTGTTCTTTACAGATTGCAGCAAGTCTGAGTTGAGGAAGTTCTGACAGATGCAAAATGTACACCTGTTGCAGGTGCACATACAGCGTAACCGGGCATGGCTGCGAAAACACACAGAAGGACAGGAGTTGAGTTCTTACTTACAAATATGGCACAAGTCAGGGTGTGCCAACTTAAAAAAATAAAAGATTTAGGCATAAGCAACACTAAGGAAAAGGATAGTGTGGGGCATGCTAAAGTTGTGCAGAATTCCACATTTACTAGAAACAAACAGCAATAGCTCCCTCCTCCCTCCCTACAGAAAATCTAAGGAAAATTAGCTAATACTTTTGCTATTTTGGAGGGGGGATGGAATTACTAATATAAAAGTGGAATTTCAGTGGAATAAATATGCACAGCAATAGATGGCACCCTCATCTAAATTAATGAAAAGAAAAACTGAGTAAGCCATAGCACCCACCAAAGGACAAGGTTTGCTAGCATTTAAATCATCATTCCCTCTTCCTCCTCCTCCCTCAGCATACACACATGCCTGAAAACCAGGAAGGAGAAGAGTGACAAATACACAAAAGAGTCAAAAGACGAGTATACTCAACCCTGAGAAGATATGAACATCGTGTTTAATTCATTAAGCACCCTGGCTCCCAAAGGAAAACAAAGTGCTTCAGAAATTTCCACTTGAATAAATTATGGGGTTAATTTCATCTGCTATTATAACACAGCAGCCAAGTATGATAGTATGAAACTCTGGGTAAGGATGCAAAAATCAACAATGGATCCAATTGATAGTAGACAGGAAATTTAGGGAGGCTTTCTGACTCCTTTCTGGTTGAGCGGAGTTGCACTAAGTTGGTACAGGCACACGGGCAACCCACTTCACCTCCACCCTAACAAACAAAGTAGGGGTCTCCAATGACTGCTCAGTGGTCAGAACCACTCAGACATACAAAGCCATCACACCACCCCTGAAGGGGTACTGGCGCAGAACCCATTCAGAAGAGCGCCACCTGATGAATCAATGCCATCACTTCCTGTAACACCTGAACATTTTTTAGAGGCTTCTCAGTCAAAGGACTGGCCCAATCTGACTTGGCTTAGCTTGTGAGATCTGATGAGACCACAGCGCACAGTGGCACGGTTGTGGAGATTAGCAGCATCCCAATAATGCCTAATCCCAACATGAAGAAAAACAAGAATTAATTTTTTAAAAATACTCTTATTGGCTTAAGACATTCCTTTTTAAAACTTGACTTGTGATGATGAACATTTCACTGCTACTAAATCACTGCCAGCTGTCATACTGGAATCCATCTGCTATTTTATAAATTGAATCTGACTCTTCAACATAGACAGGCTCCACCCACCAAAAAGGAGGGATGCAAAGTATGCTTAGCAACAGGGAGATGCTTCATGAGAAGTCGTTTGGGATTAACCATATAAACAAGTGTTCATGTATGTACATTTATTATATACACACACACACATACACACACACAAATTGCAGTAAAATGTTTTAAAGATGCAGATCTAAAAACACTGCTGCAGTTATTGACAAGATCAAAATAGTGCACTTACATAGTAAAAATAGACACCATAATATACAGTTAGGCAGTAAGCCTGACCAAGCAGTGCGTTTCTGGATAGTTACTAAATGTTAATTATGGCAAGAAAGGAGATTTGGTCATCTATAAGAAAACGTCAGCAAAATCCCACAGAAGCCATAAAGAAAAAGTAACTTACAAAGCAGTTTTTAGAAAGACCCAGATTTTTCTCAAATTCTCTATTCTATCAGTGTGGCCCATGTCTCGGGAGAGTCTGTCTCTGTATTGATCCTCTCTGTAGATAACATACATGAGAGTTTTAAAGCAACAGTAAAACATAAATCAGGTTTTGCTTATCTTATAGTAATAGGAATGACTTGTCTTCCGATACAAACAGTTTCAAGAGTGTGCTGCATTTTTTAAGAAATATTAGTTAATGGAATAGCAGTCAAGTTAACCCTGATTTGAAAAATCTGTACAAATTAACAGCTTTCTGAAAAACCTGTCAGTTTACAGCAATGTATGATCATTACCCTAATTTATACTGTAATTTTCATAAGAAAAATAATTTAGAGACTAATATAATAATAAATAAACTATAAAGTTCTGAGAAACGCACTGCCTGAAAAACTACCTTGTTACAAAACAGAATTTATACAAACACAGTACTCGAGGAGAACGCCATTAAGAACCATGCAATTTTAAGGCAGTTAGTAAATCAGGAAGACGACCACAGTTACGTGCTTGTGCATATGCATGGATAGATATACAATAAATGTACATAAAAGTTGTGGCTCAAAACACAATGTAAAACATTTATATAGTAGAATTCCAATTACGACTGCTTTTTACAGCACTTAAAGACAGTTTATCCTAAACTCAAACATACCAATAATCTAAACATAAATTCCTAAAAGATTTTAGAATCCCTCATATACTCAAGATCAATTAATCAACAGGAAAATATAAAAGTGAACTTTTTTTCATATGGAACGCCTTGTAAGCACAAAGCAACATGATGCTAACCCCATTTTATTGAAGTGAGACTATCTTTTTTAACGTTGAATGGGAGGCTGAGTTTTACTGTACTATCCTATTAAGATAGTTACAGCCTCATCAAAAATATATAAATATTATCAGAAGCACTGTTTATATAACTTTATTATGGCACCCAAACCAAACTTGCAGTTACTCATAAATTTGTACCTTCTCATTACAAAGTGTCTTTCTGTTGCTGAACAACTTCTATGTGACATAGAGTCCACCCGCATGGCTAAGAATGGCATGCAATGTTATTATGAACCATGCAACATGAAAATGACGGCAGAGTAAGTACTTACGGGTACATGGCCATTGTTGTCAATTTAACAAAGATATCTTTACTGGGTGCATCAGCAGTATTGCAAGTAAAGGCTTGTGGTGGAGGCATTTTGTGTTTCCTGCAGAAATCAGCAGGTGAAATACTATATTCTTGTTTAACTTCATGCAGGTCTGACTTTGCAGCTATGATTAAGCAAGGTATTCTGCTGTCCATAAAGTGTTGCTATGGAATAAAAAATGAAACAACA
Source organism: Equus przewalskii (assembly GCF_037783145.1). Taxonomy (NCBI): domain Eukaryota; kingdom Metazoa; phylum Chordata; class Mammalia; order Perissodactyla; family Equidae; genus Equus; species Equus przewalskii. Next base: position 40,279,859 of record NC_091840.1, read on the forward strand.
ATCTGATAAGTTCAAAAATGACTAAATTTAATTAAATGTGCACTAAACATTTTCTCTAGATAGGCAAAGCATCAACAACTTCAAAGAGAAAGTGAACTAAGAGGCAAAGACTGGAAGAGGTCCAGGTCAGTCTCCTAAGACCAGGACCACTTTTCTAATGCTGGTAACAATACAAACCTATGACAATTCTTCAGATTACTAGAATTTGAAAAAAAATGTGTTTTTATAACAAAGACAATATTTTGAAATAAAAAGAAATCCACTTAAACTTCTCTATCCTAAAGCACACTATTTTCATACTACCTCCAGTCTTCAAGTACATGCATTTATATATATATATATATATATATATATATACTTATATAGTTGTAGCCATGCTCGACACTACCATTTAAAAATATAATACTGACTCTTTCATGTTTTCAGAATTCCAATCATTACTGTTAGGGGGTACAGCTCAGTGGTAGAGCATTTGACTGCAAAATCATTACTTTTAATTGCTGGCTAATATTCCACTGGATTATTTTATCTTAATTTGGTAAATCATCCTCCTATTCTTACACATTTGGATTATTTCCAGTTTTTTGCTATTAAAAATAATGCTAGATGGGCTGGCCCAGCGGTGTAGCAGTTAAGTCTGCACACTCTACTTTGTCAGCCTGGGGTTTGCCAGTTCAGATCCCGGGCACAGACCTACGCACCGCTTATCAAGCCATGCTGTGGCAAGCATCCCACATGAAAAATAAAGGAAGATAGGCAGAGATGTTAGCTCAGGGCTAATCCTCCTCAAAAAACAAACAAAAAATGCTAGAATAAATTGCTTTGTACATATAATTTTTTTACTCCTATTGAATCTTGTTGATAATCTCAAAGTGACTGATAAATTTTCAAGCCTCTAGTTTCTTCCCTTGCTCTGGCTATTATTATCCTTGGTGTAACTGGCAATGTATAATCCATGAACATTCGTAACAGCCAAGAAGACCTTCCATTAATGCAGAGGTTCTTAACCAGGAATGTACATGAGAGTCACATGTGGAAAAAAATGCTTTTAAAAATACAGACGCCTGGGACTCTACCCTCCCAGAATGAAACTAGAACCTTCAGGGACAGGACACAGATGCACCTACTTTTAAAAAGTTCCACAAGTGATTGTCTTGCATTTCCCTGGTTAGAAAACACCACATTACAATTCCATTAAACTCCATATAAAGTTAAACTTAGTTATAGACCAAAAGAGCAACAAACCTTAAAAATCCTGGCACAGTATTCAAAGGATTTAGGGTTACTGACGTCATATACCAGGCACACAACATCACAAATGATCTCAGCCTCAGTTAAAAATTCCGATTCTGAGATATCATGCAACTTGTGCAAAGAAAAAGATAATGAGAAACATAAGTATCATAACATTGATGTATAATTAAAGTCATGATGTTTTATCATTGCTTAACTTGACTTCCTAATAAAAAATACTAGTTAAGTATAACTTTTCAGACCATTTTGAAAAGTGAGAAGTATAGATAAACAAGTAGCTTCTGATTTTTTGGATTAAAAATGGTGATTAAGGGCCAGCCCCGGTGGGCTAGTGGTTAAGTTCAGCACGTTCCACTTCAGCAGCCTGGGTTCGGTTCCCAGCTGTGCACCTACATCACTCTGTTAGCTGGCAGCTCACACAGTAAAAAATAGTGGAAAACTGACACGGATGTTAGCTCAGGGAGAATGTTCCTGAGCAAAAAAGAAAGGTGATTAAGGTTCTACAGAAGCTAACATTTAGTGAGTGACTGAAGTGCTGGGCAGGCCCCTTACATGCATTCTCTACAATCTAAAGGTGAGATGGTAGGCTAAAGAGATTAAGTCAACTGCCTAAGATAACACATCTAATAGGTCATCAGACGAAAACCGGAACTCAGATATGATTCCAAGTCTATTTTCTTTCTACCACACCATCTCTTCTCCCATCAATCAGAAACACAAAGCAAAGGATTCTTTATACGAAGGTCATTCTGTTTTACTTCACTGCCTACTCTTTTTCAATGTTTATTATAAAACCTCTAATGAAATATCCCATCTATGATATGCTAATGATCCAACAAGAGTAAAATTCAGTACTGAGTTATATAACACAGTGCATCCTTGTTGAAGAGAACAAAGGGGAAGTGTAGAGTCAGAAGTGACTCAATATATTCCAAAAAGAACACTATTACAGCATGGATATTCAGAGACATGAAAGACATCAATTTATAAAGAATGTATACAGAGTAAGGATAAAAAGAGGAAAACTAACAGTCAGCAGTATTTACTCAGTATTCAATAAGTAGAATTATACTTATAGGAGAAGACTGGGAGATAAACAAGGTTTAATTAGAAACTAACAAAGAACTTTAATCATAAAGAGTGAACTAAGTATAAAATTCAACGTGATCATCTGTCCGGCAGAATAAACTATTTCCAAAAAGAAAGCGAATAAACTTCTCCTAGTAGCTATTATTTGTTAGGAGTTTCTCATATTAGCTAACCTAATAAGAAATAGACTCAGAGAGACTAAGCTACTTGCCTGAGGTCACACAGCTCATCAACGGTGGACCACGTTCAAACTAAAATCTGACTGAATCCAAGAAGAATATATGATCTCTTTCTATTGTATTTCATAGTATCTTTTCAGGCATACCCTTCTTTCATTCATTTTTTACGCTAACATTTCTTAACTATACTCCTCCCTGCTAAATAGATAAAACTCGATTCAGATTATAGATAAATTACCAAGCACCGGCACTAAGGTTTCATATTAATTTCTAGTCAACAGTAAAGGACATCATTTATTTAAATAAAAGTAGAAGAAAGAGTAAAGAGGAGTTAATTTTTTTCTTTCTTATTGTGGTATAACATAATTAAGCACACAAATAGGAATTTTTACACATATCTATAGCTGTGTAATCACCACACAAATCAAGGGAATTAAATTAATTCCAATGAATAAACCACTGAAAAAAAAATCACACAAAAGTTACGCATACAGCCATTAAACTAAACCCAACTGTGTTTTCAAAGAGTCACTTGAAAGTGTACCTAATAATTAATAACTTTTATATGCCAGAGATTTTCTTACCAACAAGTATTTCTCTTGTCCATATACATAAACAGTGTTAATCGCATAGTAGGACTTATGATCATCACGAATTTTCTTCTGCCTCTGAAAACAACCAGAAATCTCAATATTTACAGTAAGAAATTACAGTAACTAGTTTTCATCAACACACATACTCTGCATGTATTTGTGGGTGTGTTATAAATAAAGGGGCATTCATCTCTACACTATGTATTATTTATCAGTACAAAGGGGATATTGATTTTATGTTTCTAAGTTCTTAAAGTCTAAGACAAAAGACGCATTTGTTCTGCACAAAGTGGAAGCTGCAGCTGAAGAGGACTATATCCTTGAAAGCACGTACTCCAGAGCCACCTGCTGGCAGTTCTCATTATACTATAATTTGGTCTGATATGAGACTCATCTGGAAATATGTCAATCTCCCTACTCAAGGCAGCACTCAGAATTAGTATTCAATTTGAAATATTTACTGTACATTTACTTCACGCCAAGAAATGAGATAGATGCTTTCACGTATGTATTCATTTAATCCCCATCTGAACGCTGGTTAAAAAAGAAAGACAAATGATAGCTAACATCAGTGAGGCAAAGATAAAGCCAGTTCAACGGGATTATTGTTACACTTGAGATTGTACTTTACTAATATACAGAGGTCACTGAGTTCTAGTAAGCATCTAAAAAGGTGAACGACTATGAGAAAACTATGCAAACTCATGACTATAAAAACTTGTTGGATAAGGTTTATTTTCTGAGAACTCTCACCGATAAGTTTCTTCCAAGAAGAGCCTGAAGAACTCCACTTTTCCCACAGTTTTTCACCCCAATTACATTACATCTGAAGACATTTCTTTGAGTCTGTTTTTTCTGAAGGTCTATCTTTTTATCTCTTGTTACTAAAAAGAAAAAGAAAACTAATTGTGTACCACTTAAACTCACTGAGCCTCCATTTCACCTTCTGCAAAGTAGGGTAGTGCTGCTTATCACATTTATTAAGTGTTTCATTGACAAACAAACAAACTGTGTAACAGTCAAGCTGTACGTGAAATAAAGTACTAAATATAATACAGAAGGGCCTCACTTAGTGGAAAAGATGCATTTCGGAAAGTTGGCTCTAAAGTGAATTTCTAGTAATCAAATAATACTTATTTCATCATAAAATAAGTAGTACATTTTCCTAAGAAAAATGATGTCCTAAAAATGAATGAAAATTACAATAAATGTAGGCGACACTATAGCCCATCTATTTTGTTCCGTGATAAATCACTGTCATAACAAATTACAAACTAAAAGAAGCTATCTCAAATCTGTACTCTTGGATCAGTAAATAGGAAAGGGATAGGCACTCTGGGGTTAACCGGCCTTCCAAAGGTAACTCTGTAAAAGAGGCAGGCCAGAAAACAGTGCTGTGTCAGCAGAGCAAGGGGGCATCTCGTCCTGAAGTGAACAGCCTCCTTAAGCTGCTCCCAAAGATTCAACTACAACAAAGCTCACCAGAGGCACTATTTATGGTAGCAAAAATCTGAAAGTGATAAAACACACACAATAATCATGGCATAGTTAAATTACAGAACATCCATATGATGACACATTATTTAACATTAAAGATGTATAAAAGTACACATATTGATATAGAAAGATGTCCACGATATATCTTGTTGAGTGAAAGAACCTCACGCTGGCTAGCAATTAGTTCCTTACTCTTTGGTGCTGAATTAAATGCTGTCTGAGTTGTTAAGTAGTTTAAAAGGTACTTGCTCTGTCAATTTAAGACTGGTTGTCTTCCTGCGCTGGGGCTTCCTATAAGACATGGCATTTTTTCCCACCAATTAGGATTTAAGAAACTCTTGAAACGATCAGTTCCCTAATTTGTTAATTCCATACCTATGGGTTTTCTTTAAGCGGAGCACATTGCTTGGCAAGAATTACAAGATCTGTGAAAAATTTATTAACGTGGAAAACGGTTACGAAGTCGAGAGACATACAATTAATTCAATATGAGGATCATGTTCTCATCAACATTGTTCTCAATGTTTGAAGAAAATTAAAACACAAGATAGGCTGGTAAATAAATACTTTTAATGCCCATAGCCCTCCGTGATTTTCATCAGTTGAGTACCCACAGTAAACTAGAAGTAAGACCTCTACACTTCCTTTATTGATAAACAATAAAATGAAGCATCTCAATTCAAAAGAAATTGCCAAATCATGGGGAAAACTAATAGAGTGTAGACATGGAAGAATAATGAATATGAATTTATTTTCACATATGAAACTGGAATCTTAAAATATTTTTCTAGTCATGAACTGAAGAGTATTCAAATACTTACCTGTAATGGCTGAAGCCTGAGACTCTTGTTCAGTCAATATTGAATAGCCCAAATAGCCCAAATACTCTAGGCACCGCTGTACATCTAAATAGGTCGTGAGCCTAGGAAAGAGTAGAGTTTAAAATGTGGAAAGTTCCTAAATGAGCATTTATAGAAAAAAAATTCCAACAGCTCAAATAATTTCACCACCAGATCCAGGTAATTTTTGTCAGACTGCTTTAATTTCCCATGCGCCCAACCATGATTTTTCCTACACTGCCATTCTTAAGACAGAGAAGAAAGGGAGAAGGCAAGATGCGGGGGGATTCCTATAACTCCTCCACCTGCCCAGAAAGAGCAAGGCCACAAGATGAGCAACAAACTGCTGATAAAATCTAGAGCCGGAATATTTTCTATTCTCTGCTCCCCAGTCACAGAGTGTACTGCAAACATAGGCTAGCTGAGGACTTAATGATAATTAAGTCTGAAGAACTTTGTGAAAGGTGCAAAAATAACTCAAAGGCACTTGAAATTAGTCAGCCTTTCTTACGATTTGAAAAACTAAATCCTGGTGTTGAGAAAGTTAATCTCACTAAGGTTAAAGTAATTATGTCATCAGGTGTGACCAGAGGATTTCCTCAGCACCCAAATACAACATCAACTGTGCTGCAACTAGATTTAGACAAACCCTCCCTGAGTCTGACTAAGACTGCATTAAAAACAAACAAGCCTCAAAATAAGTCTTCAGTGTCAAGCAAAATATGCTTTCCCCATATTCTGAAGGTCTAAGAACTGTGCAACAGCAATGACGTTTCTACTTCCCTTAATCAAAAATATTAAAATTTAGCTCAGTTTTGATGTAAGACTTATTACTTAAGTGTTTGATGCAAGACTTATTCTTCTTTGGATGATGTCCCTGTACATCCTCCAAAAGCAAACACATCTCTTCCTGATAGATTTAGAGAACATCTCAAGTTCATCTTAGAGATAGCAGCAGTATTGTAAATCCTGCTTACAGGCAGTTACGACTGAAGCATTTTGTAAGATCTGGCAAACTTACAAAATGAGGAATGTGATGCACCATAATTTTAAACCAGCTGTGACTCTAGAGGAAACAGGCAAGCTCTATACTCACGTCCACTGGGAAAGGAAGCCCTGGTAGGTTATCCAGCCTCTTTCATTTGTACAAACTGTGTTATTCACATCTGGCCCCCAAGGTATGTAAGGGAAAACTTTAAACAAATCTTTAAGCTCATCAGGTGACAAAGCACAGTCTCTATCCTGAAAATACACAAGGAAATATACAAAGTGTCTAGATTATCTAAGAGAATAATCCCAAACACAAGAGCCCACCAAGTTTAGTAAAGCTATGCTTGTAAAAACTAATGACTGAAAAGAAATTTTACACTTTGATAAAAATTCCTTACCTGTCTATAAAAAAATGTACACAAGAGTCTATCAGAAACTAGACTTTTCCTTCTTGAGAAAGCAATAAAAGTAAATAAATAAAAGAAAGTATGTTTGCTAATTTAATTAAGAGAGTTTGGGTAATTTGGGCTATGTCTCATAAGCACCCCATAGCAAAGGGAACAGAGTTAAATCATTCACAGAAAAATATTTTATCATATATCGTGGAAAACTGCAGCTAAAAGCTTACCAAATCATGCTTGTCAAAGGTGCTTTGGAGAAACAAATATGCATGATGATTTAATTCAGTAGTGCAATCAGGAGGTATTTTTAGCCTGTTGATAAAAAAATTTAAGAGTAAAATAAAGCATTAATCAAATATTAAAATTTAATTTAAGAAATGAATACAAAATTGCAACAAGTCTTTTTGTGGGATGACATCCTTTACAAAATATCTTTGCTGGAGCCATTTAGACTTTCCCAGGGAAAGTCACTGGAGTGGTACGGCGATCCTCAGAAGAGGCATCATAATGGTCATTTCGAGCTGACATATAAAGTTTTTTTAAATATCTGAAGGGCAGGTTGAAAAAAAATTTACAAATAATACTGATTAAACTTTAATGGGTTTGTTCTTCCTATAAACAAGTTCTAAGTCATAATTATGAGCTTTGTACAATGTCAACACTGCAATGAGTTGAAAACAATGTGAAGAGATGTTATTTCTGCCTAAGTTGACCTTTTTGACTCACCCTAAATTCAGTTCAATGAACATTTATCAAATGCATGAGCTAGGTATTAGGGACACAAAAACAAGACAGGCTCCCTATCTCTAAGGAACCACACACAAGTGGGAGACGAACCACACACAGATAACCTCACTATCGCAACAGAATGAGGTGAGTGTTGAGTACGCGTAAGCTAAGGATGCTGGGGGGCTTTCCATGAAAGGGAACATCCCTGGCCTGGGGATGGAACCGTGTGAGTGCTGCTGAGAGAGACTGTCACCTGAATTGAGACTAGAAGAATAAAAGGCATTAATTAGGTTGGGGGCAGAGGGAAGGAGAGAGTGAAAATACCATGGGCAAAAGCCTAGAGTGAGAAACAACATATGACTGGTGGACTATAAATAGTTTAGTATTTACTAGAATGAAGGCAAGGAGCGAGCATGAGGAGAGCAGATCATGAATGACCTCACAGACCACGTAAGAAGCTTGCACCCGGAGCCAGCCCCAGTGGTCTAGTGGTTAAGTTTGGCGTGCTCCACTTCAGAGCCCAGGCTCGATTCCTGGGTGTGGACCTACAACCACTCATCTGTGGCTGCGGCCCACATACCAAAAGAGTAAGATTGGCAGCAGATGTTAGCTCAGGGCGAAGCCTCCTAACCCAAAACAAAAAGAAACTTGGGCTTTATCTTGCCTTGAAGGGAAGTAACATGGCCAAATCTGCATTTATATATCTATTAATCCAGCAGCAGTGTGAAGGACAGAGGCAGAGTTTAATAAGAAGGCTAGAGAGATTCAAGTGGTGGCTCTAAAGGGCTATTTTGCAGAAAATTAAAGGCAGAGAGCATAAAGAAATTGAAAGAGATGTTAGTGAAGTTACAAAGCTGTAAGAGATGGAGGTTCCTCACTGTCATACTTAAGCAAGTCATAAGCAACCTCCTGTACAATTTATCTACTCATATAAATGGCACAGAAAAGAAAACTCGACGAAAAGGTCCCAGGACAAATTCATTCATTCAATATATATTTATCGAAAAATCTGGGAAATTACTTGAGCCAGGATTTAATAACTTTGACAAGAGAAGTTTTAACTTAGAACTGATTAATGGACCAGGAATCCAACCAGAAAGAACTCTCCTTCCTCAATGATGGGGAAGGAAAAAAACAAGTCTTTTTGATCCTTTACATAGATATGAGGGGTGCTTTGCTAAAATAAAAAGGGACAACATGAAAATAATGTGCTACTGAAAAAGTGAAGAAAGGCTGAAGACTCAAAGGCCAGATCTCGGGAAGTCACGTCCCTGAAAAGCCCACTTTCCTGGGGTAGAGGAGAGGCATCCTACAGCAAGGCGGCCTTCTATTTTAGGGCGACACTGGGTCCATTTTTAAACAAAGAGAACTTAAACACAGAATTATCTAAAGGAAAATAACCATAAAGAGACTGGTTGTTGCGGAAAAATACTTATTTCATCCTGAGCTAAGAACAGTCTTTAAAAGTTAGGGAGGAAAAGGACTAATGAAAGGAAAAGAAAAACGCTAACCAATATATTTCTGATCTCTTGACTCTAAAAGCCCGTTTGTCTAGCATCTTTTATCTCCCTCCTCAATAAAGTGAATTTAAGAAGATACTTGTATTTGCCACGAGAAGAACAAGAAAAGTTTGAGCCATCCTATAAATCAGTGGCTCTCAGCTGGGAATGATTTCACTCCTGAGGGAACATTTGGCAATTTCTAGAGACAATTAGACATTTTCGGCTGACATAACTGGGGGAGGAGGTGTTACTGGCATCTAAGGATGTGCTAAATATCCTATAATGCGTGGGACAGACTCTACAACAAAGAATTATCCAGTCCAAATTGTCAATAGTGCCAAGGTTGAGAAACCCTGCTAGAAACCTCTCTATAAATCTAATTTATTCCTGAGTAGCTCAAAGCCTACCCAACTATGTGCTAAACAAAACTTAAAAATACTTGGCAAGTGAAATCAATTAGAAAGCCAAAGGTACATACAAGGGGAATAAATATTCAGGTGTCAAGTCCAGATCATCATCATAACCAAATCGCCGAAGCACAGTCCAAGTAGTTTCGTGTCTCCCTCTCTGGATAAAAAGCGTGTGTAAAAAAAGAAAACCTGAAATAAAACAAATTAGTAAATACAGTTGATGTGGAAAAGGGTACAGAGTCACATGGGAGATAAGCACGTAAGCTAATGGCAAGAGCTAGGTTCACGGACACAGGCACACTAGCTCTGCATACTGAAGATCAAATCAAAACAAAGTTCACAAGTGTCTCAATGAAACAGAGCTGCTTTCAGAACCATTTCACATATACACCCAGGGCAGCAAGAGACAGCACTACATGAAAGGGCCAAAAACACATCTCAAGGAATCAACACACCAACAGTCACAAAGTTATACAATACCAAGTAAAACCACTTTATAGATCTCTGTGCAGAATGGAAAATTCTGGTGTTCAATTCCATCTCTTATTTCACCGTGGCTCTATAATGTATTCTACAGGGAACATTCTGTACTTGGTAAATTTGACTGGTAGACAAAATGTCTTCCCTAAAAATAATTTCTATTTAAAGAAGGCTTATGAAAATGAAGAATTTTAAGATAAATTTGTTCGCTCCAGAAATCTTTCCCTCAGATGGACCTCTGCATTCCTGAGATCCAACCAATTTCCTTATCTGGAATTTATGCTGGCAGTCAGGACAATCATCCCCACCGATGGCCTCTCTCTTCCAACTCTTAAATATCCAAGTTGGATTTATACTACCATTCCCTTAAAGTATAAATAATGCTCTAGAGACCTTCAGCTTCTGTCAAATTTTGAAAATATTAAGTTCAAAGGGGGAAAAACACCCTTCACCTACCTTTCAGTGTCAATCCACTATCAGCCACACCATCACTTATGTGTTTTCTGACTACATTCTTGACATCTTCCAGAGCTTGAGGAGCTAATGGAGTGTTGAAACAAATTCTCTAGCAAAAACCATAAAAATAAATTTAAAAGCAAATCAGCATTAAAGCCACAAATAATATAAAACATTAATCTACAAAACAACATTAAACGAAAGAGTTGCAACCAAAAGAAACAAATTCTAAATTAGGATAGTGCCTGCTGTGTCTTACTTGAGTAAAACATGGCACACAGAGAAGGAAAGAAACTTTTCCTATCCACTCCTTGGAGTTTCTAAAACAAAGAGCTCTTTGTGTAGCTAGGTTACACAAAAGCAAGAAAGAAAAATAATTCAGAGTTCAGACTTCAAGTCATCCTTAATACACCCACCGTGCACCATGAAATGACACTCTCAGAGTCCCCTCAATTCCTATGGGTAAGAGAGTTTCATACACTAGGTAAAAACTTAAATAGCTTGATGTGAAAGATAGTTTTACACAAAAGAGACACGTTTATCAATGTCATTGTTTAAGCTAATAAATTTTTTATAGCTTTTCTCAGCCAAAAAAAAAAAAAAACCAAGATTTGCAAACATCTGAAAATGAAGAGGGCTACCTGAAAGAAGTTGAGTTCAGCATCATTGAGAGTACCATCATTATCTTGATCAGATATTTTAAATATACGAGTAAGGGCTTTTATACAGGCTGGTTTCATCTATAAATCATTAAGAAAAGAAACAACTGTTTTAATTAAAATTGTTGGGATTTTTTAAATATGATTTTCCTAAGTAACGCTAAAGATAGTTCTGATCATTTTTACCGTCAAATACGTAACATCCAATACAACCCACATGAAAAGTGAACTAAGGCAAAGACATTTACTTTTATACTCAACTCTTTTTAAGTAAATGAGGCAATATTTACTTGGACCAATATTTGGAATGGTCATACTCCCCTCATGACCATGAATCCTCCAAGAATGGGCAAAAGAGAAGTTCATCTTTAGAGAAGATTCGTTCATCCAGTCATATAAAGAAGAAATATTTATTTATTTAAGCCTTCCTTCATTCCATAAAGAATTGGAGCTGACTTATAAAACGACTAAGGACTTTGCTTCCCAACTTCTGATTTTTTTAAAACATTTCAGCTCTCTTGAGGTATAATCAACTGCTGATTTTTGATCATCAATCTTCTGGTACCAGAATGGGACTAAATGTTTTGATCTGTCACTTGTGTATGTGTGTATGTCAAAGTTGGGATATGAAATGTGCTTATTCACAAAAAGGTGGCAAAATGGCACTGGTTGGCAAGTGTAAACGCTTTTTACTAATTTCCTATTATGAGATAAGAACTACTTACATTTAAAAAAGAACCTTGCCTTTTGTGACTCTAAAATTTTCCTAAGTAATGCTGCTGGAAATATATTTTGACAACTTCCTTAATTTTTATTTCAGGATTTATAACGGATAGAACAAATATTTGACTATTTAAAAATAAGGCCCACAGGCTTCTAACTTGCATAATTGCTATAGGATAATCACTGTCAAGAATTTTGAGAAAATAAAACTTTCAGGAAGATCTTTGAACATTGTGTACACTTGGAGGTAGATCTCTTATGGACACAACTGAAGCAGAGAAATGAGACAGCAAAGGGAGGAAATGCGCACTTATTAACTTCTTAACTTCAGTCACATGGCTATCCAGAGCAAACAGCAGTGATGAGTTTTGATCATACAGAAAAGCAATTCTTTAAAAAATTGAAAAGGAAACTGTTATTTTCCCAAAATACACACAGATAATCCCTTCTTTTTTTGTTTTAAAGGGGTCTCTACGAGACTAATTTGATCTAGTGAGAAAAAGATAAAACCTAAGATATGAAGAGATTAGAAAGAACTGAAAAAAATAAGTCAAACATTTAGAGAGCACTGGCTAGGGCTTCCTTTACATAAAATGGTACTAAATGGTCTATAACCTATAACATCTACAATCATGGGTGATTTTTTTAAAAATAAAGAACAGTAAGATACTGTTTCTATAAATGTGATCCTAATATTAGATAGTCAAGATTAATAAATAAAAATTACATTGTTATATTTTATTTACTTTCCTTTTAAAATCTGTTATATAAGTTAAATGTTTCAAAAAGTAGTAACATCTAGGATGGAAAAACAGAATCAAAAAGTAACTTTTTATTTTGTGCAAGTGGTTTTTGCTCACATCATAAAAAGCTGCACAAGGGCCAGCGTCAGTGGCCTAGTGGTTAAGTTCAGCACGCTCCACTTTGGCAGTTTGGGTTTGGTTCTGGAACCAAACCCAGACCTACACTGCTCTGTTAGTGGCCACGCTGTGCTGGTGGTCCATACACTAAAAAACAGGAAGACTGGCACAGATGTTAGCTCAGGCAAACATCTTCCTCAGAAGGGAAAAAAAAAAAAAGCTACATTAAAAAATAATTTGAAGAAAAATAAACAATGATGCATTTTTCATTAAAGCTTAAAATGCATCAGAAGCTAAGTGTTCTAAGGTACTGGCTCAATGTGATGTTTAAATATTATGCACCTTAAAATATAACGTCAAAAAATGACTACTTTTAAAAAATTTTTTAAATTATACCTCAATAAATTATACTCAAAATTTTTTACAGTAATAATATAAACTCATTTGCATATGAGTAACCTAAACTCTCAGAGAGTAACCATTATTATTACACAAAAGTTACACCTTTTTCATTCTTAGGTCAGCAGAGGACTTCATGGGTCATACAGTGTCCATCATCACTGAAAACGTATTTACAGTTCAAGCCTCAATTTTTAATATGATCTTTTTCATGATTCCACCTCAAATCTGTGTTAAAAGCTTATTATTGTTGTCTAACTAAAAGAGTCTGTTATTAGCTTAGACTCAAAGCTTGTACTTGTGGTAAAACAAGGTATAATCTCTAAAGTTTCAGATTCTACCTCAGGCAGGTACACCTAAGAAACAAGTAACAGATGGTGGCAGATGTTTTACCCTTATGGGATTGGGGGAGGGGCAGGCATGATAAGCAGATTAGCAGAACTAATAATAGGCCTAAAAAAAGCGGCAACTAAAGAACTGGGAACAAAGTAATAGAGGGGATTTAACGTACCGCTAGGCTAAGGCCTCAGAGGAAAATCTCTACAGTAGCAGACCATTTCCCAAATTTGCTTGATTATAAAATACAGCACCTGGTTAAATCAGAATGCAATCTGTGTTTTAACAAGTATGAACAGCGACTATTGTGAGGCAAATTTGGGAAATACTAGATTACGTTAGAAAGGAGCATTCCAATTAAGGAACAGTAAACCAGGATGAAGGAAGGGTCAGATTAAGGGATAGTTCAGATTAATCACTTACAGCAGGGGTCAGCACTTTTTCTGTAAAGGGTCACACAGCACATGTTTTAGGCTTTTAGAGCCAACAGGTAAAATCAAGAAGATCATGTAGGTACTTACATAGCAAGAGAGAATAAAATTTCCACCAAGCTTTTATTGATCAAATTCAAAATATAATAATAACTGAAGCATAAATTTGCTACACATGTTTACTAATGAGAAGAATGGAATTCTTCTTGGAGAGAGAACATTCTGCTAAATTGGGGTTCAAAATTAGTGTTCTTTATCACAAATATCGATTGCAAATGTTCTCCTGCCAATGCTGATCTGTAATGAGATTTTACATATTTCACCTCTGAAACCGTCTTCCTGCACAGACACATACTGCCAATCCTGACACACATCCATAAACATATAATTTTAACCGAGCACATTCATTGCTCAGAAGGTATTTACAGAATTATACGAGATTCTTTTCTTGAGTTTTGCCAGTTAGCATGTCATTACACTGCAGATTAATCAGTTCCAATTGAAGGTTAGGTGGAAGCTCCTCAACTGCATCGTCAAATGGATTATAAAATATGGAAACTTCCTTTGCACTTGCATCAAGGTCCAAAAAAAAAAATGATGGCGGAACTGTAGTTTGAGCAGAAAATATACCTCCTTCGCCAAGCAAAAATCAACTTTTTTCTTTTCTTGTTGTGGCATGACAGGTACAGCACTGATAATAAAAAATAAAATGTCACAGTACAGTGATACACATGGTACTCGAAACGCTGTCCAGTTACAACTCTGTCAGTGCACCGGCTGCACTCAGTACTTCAGCTGTGCACTTCAGCACTGAGAAGTGACGACAGCACCACACACAAGCTCGGCTGCAACTACTCATCTCTGCCTTTGTAGCGTGAAAGCAGCCAAAGACAAAGAAAGACATGAGCGCGGCTGTGTTGCAATAAAACTTTACTTACGAATGATGAAATCAGAATGTCATATAATTTTCCCACATCACAAAATATTATTCCTTTTGATTTTTTCAACCATTTAAAAATATGAAATGTATTCTTAGCTCACAGGTTATACAAAAACAGGTGACAAGCCAAATTTGGCCCATGGGTCAAAGTCTGCCAACTACTCACCTATACTATAAACTTTTCCTGAAAAAGAATCTGCAATTTTTTATTCTTAAAAACTCAATAATAAAAAGACAAACAACTCAAGAAATGGGCAAAAGACTTAAATAGACATTTCTCCAAAGAAAATATACAAATGGCCAATAAGCACATGAAAAGATATTAAACATCATTAGCCATCAGCGAAATGCAAATCAAAACAACAAGCTACCACTCACAACCACTAGGATGGCTATAACAAACCAAAAAAGAAAAAAATGGAAAATAAGTATTGGTAAAGACGTAGAGAAATTGGAACCCTCATACAGTTTGGTGGTTCCTCAATGAGTTAAACATACAATTACCATGTGACCTAGAGATTCCACTTCTAAATACACACTCAAAAGAATTGAAAACAGGTGTTCAAACCTGTGTCCGAATGTTCACAGCAGCTCTATTCCCAGTAGCCAAAAAGTGGAAACAACTCAAACGTCTATCAACAGATGAATGGGTAACAAAATGTGGTACATCCATACAATGAAGTATTATTTGGCCATAAAAAGAGATGAAGTGCTGACACATGCTACGACACAGATGCACCTTGAGAACATTATGCTACGTGAAAGAAGCCAGACACAAAAGACCTTAAATGATTCCATTTATACTAAACATCCAGAATAGGCAAATCCATACAGCCAGAAAGTAGATCAGTGGTTTCCAAGGGCTGGGGGGGAGGGGAATGGGAGTGACTGCTTACGGGTACAGGGTTTCTTTTGGGGACATGAAATGTTCTGGAATTACACAGTGCTGACAGAGAACTGTGTGAATATACTAAAAATCACTGAATTGTACACTTTAAAAGGGTGAATTTTATGGTATGTAAGTTCTATCTCAATAAAAAAGTTAATTTTAAAAGTCTATGGCAAAATATTGTTAAATTTTAGATATTTAATTAAGGAATTACTATGTCTCTTAGCTATGAACCAAAAGAGAGTATTCAAGTTGTATTACATGTTGTACCCATGTCAAACAACTATACAGGTTTTTCGTTTGTGTGTGTACGTTGTGGTATTTTCCCCCCTCAAAGTCCCAGTGCATGGCTGTATATCCCAGCTGTTAAGTCCTTCCAGAGCCGCCACCACAGCATGGCTACTGACAGATGAGTGGTGTGGTTCCCTGACAGGGAAGCAAAGCCAGGCCACCGAAGTGGTGAGAGCACTGAACTTTAACCACTAGGCCATCAGGGCTGGCTGTGTGTGTGCTGTTAAGTTTGTGGTTTTTATAGGAGCAAAACAAACAGACCATTAGCTAAGTCTTTGGATTTTTTGTTGTTATTGTTGCCAATTCTTCTGTTTTAATAGCACTTCCTGAAATAGTATTTGATCTGGAATACTACTCTGAGCATTTAATGTGAATGTCTTTGAAGAAAAGTATCTAGAAAACATGACAGTTTAAAAAGCAATAAATTTAAATTTCAGCAGTTTACAAGAATACTTAAGAGTTACTAAAAATCACTATCATACGAGAGTTACTACTTACACATTTCAGGCCCTACTAACACAGACCCGGGGGGCAAGAGGGAAGCAGGTTACCTCTTTCTCCTCTGGACAGTACAGAGGCCCTGTAGGATGAAGAACAGCTTTCTGTGCATAATAAAAGAGCTCTGATATGTTCTTCAGGTTTTTTGCTGAACACTGGAAAAAAAGTTAAAACTTTTACACTCTGAAAGTAATTACGAGAGCTAAAAACAATTTCTTTTTTTTTTGAGGAAGATTAGCCCTGAGCTAACACCTGCTGCCAATCCTCCTCCTTTTGCTGAGGAAGACTGGCCCTGAGCTAACATCCGTGCCCATCTTCCTCTACTTTATATGTGGGATGTCTGCCACAGTGTGGCTTGACAAGTAGTGTGTAGGTCCACACCTGGGATTTGAACCGGTGAACCCCAGGCCGCTGAAGCGGAACATGCGAACTTCACCACTGTGCCACCGGGCTGGCCCCCTAAAAACAATTTTTAGACTATCAATATTAAATAATAACAAGACTCCTTGAAGAAACTGAAAAATGCATTTTTCTTAGTGTATATCACAATATGACTGTCTACAAAGAGCTCAGAGGCCAACTCCAAGTTCTCTGTTTTATTTGGTTTACATGACTTCACAAACAGAATATTTATTCCATGCCTCACCTCCCCTCCTATTCTGAACCTCAATTTAGTGAGAATTCACCAACAGTAAATTTTTGAAATCAAATAATAAGACATACCTCCACACAGGTTTCTATTTCTGTGTACTGGTTCATAATAGGAAGAATGGTCTCCATACTACTATATTCCACCAGATCAGATTTGTTCCCAACCAATATCAAAGGCAGCCTAAAATAAACAAGGCATATTGTAATAATAAGAAAGGCAAAAGACATTAGATTTATATTTTAATTTACCTCAGAACCCATTCTAACTAATAAGCTTTACTTAATCTCCCCAACATGAACCCTCTACTGTAGTCAGCTCAAGGCCCCTAGACAGCATGTTCAGATTCAACAAGTATTTATTGAGTACCTACTATAACCAGGTGCTGTTCTAGGCATTAAGGACACATGACGGACAAGGTCCCCGCCCATTCTAATAGTGAAAATAAAAAAATGGACAATAAGTAAATAAACAAACAACCCTCTCCAATTCTGTAAGTGCTATGAAGGAAATAAACAGGGAGATACAGGATAGAAATGGGAAGGAGCTAATTTTATACGGTGATCAGGGAAAAATATCTTTGACAAGGTGGCATTGGAGCCAAGGAGTGAAGGATGAAATGGAATTTGCCATGTGGAGAGCCAGGGAAGAGCTGGCTGGGAAGAAGGGACACCATATGCAAAGGTTCCAAACTGAAAAGACATCCTGATGCGTCCAAAGAACAGAAAAATGCCAGAGTGGCTGGCAAGTACCGAACAAAGGGGAAGAGGCATGAAATGCGGCTGGAGACAGGAGCAAGGGCCAGACATGTGAGGACTTACAGCTCTGGTGAGGAGCGCAGCTTTTATTCTAAGAGTAAATGGAAAGCTACTGAAGGGTAAAAAGGCGGGGGGGGGGGGGGGGGTGCTGTGACATGATCTGACGGACATTTTTTAAATGCAGTCATTTGTTATCTTTTAGAGATACATATTGAAATATTTACAGTATGATACGATGTCTCTATTTGTTCAAAATGATCCCAGTGGGAGGGGTAATAAATGAAACAAGACTGGCCACGAGTTGATCTTATTGAAGCTGGATGACAGATGCAGAGGGATTCATCATACTAGTCTCTCTACTTTTGCATACGTTTGACTCTTGTCAATAATAAAAAGTTTTTAAAAATGTGGTGGCTTGGATTAGGGCAGTGAAAATGGAGAAGAAATATTCACAAGTGAGATATATTTTAGAGGTAGAAGTGATACGGGTAGCTGCTACATTAAGATATGGACGTTGAGGGAAAGGCAGAAATCAAAAAAATACCCAGGTTTTTGGCTGGATAAAATGGGTATATCTCCTAAGACAGAAAAGATGGGGGGGGTGGTGAGGGTAGGCATGGAATTAAGGATTTTGTTTCAGACAAGTTAAATCTGACAGGCCTATTGGAACTCTAAATGCAGACATTAAGAAGAACCAGCCAAGTGAAGAACTGTTATCTGCACACCCTGCAAGAGAGGTTGGAGGGAAAGCAAATCACCCTGGTGGACTCCAGATTGCAACAAAAAAACTTGCAAGCATTTATTTACCCCGTCTAGTGTGGTCATTATGTGTAAAAGGACTGACCCACTATATAACACAAATATAGCTTCCTAACAGAGCCAGGAGGGTTTCCAAAGATGTAGTGGTTTGCAAACAAAGGTGTGCTCAGAATAATTTAAGGAGCTTAAAAAAATACGCATATCCAAGTCCTGCTCCAAACCTACTGATTTTAAAACTCTAGGGGTGGGGCAAAGGCATCTATATTTTTTTAAGACTACTTCAGGTGACAGTGACAGGCACCCGTGATGAAGAACAACTGTGACAATGGTCCAGGGAAGTTCAAGAAGAATATACATGTAACAAATATAAACTTAAGGTATGAGGCCCAAGGAAGAAGGTACTGGAAAGTGTAAGGGCCATACAACAAAGAAGAGACCACCTTGGGACATCTCAACCACAAGAAAAATAAGTATGCTCACATGATTCAGGGAGGAAAAAATCCAGCTACACCTGAGGAAGCTAAATTAGAGCTTCAAATGTTAAAAGCCACTTTCCGATGGTAGTAAAAGGGCCACAAAACTAGGGACAGCATTTTACGAAGCTGTCACAGTAAAATCAAAATTTTTTTTTTTTTTTTTAATATTGGCACCTGAGTCAACATCTGTTGCCAATCTTCTGTTCCTTTTTTCCCTCCTTCTTCTTCTCCTCCCCAAATAGCTGCACACACTAGCTGTAGGCCCTTCTGGTTGTGCTATGTGGGACACCGCCTCAGCATGGCTGAAAGAGTGGTGCTAGGTCCGCGGCCAGGATCCCAACCAGCGAAACCCTGGGCCGCCGAAGCACAGTGTGTGAACCTAACGGGGCTGGCCCCTAAAGCCAAATTTTTAAAATTCAGTGGTCCAAGCTGCCTCTGGATGGATCCTGGCAAAACTGCCTTCTCTGAAGAGTCTCTCTTGGAAACTGCTCAAGTAATCAGCAAGAAGAGCAGGTGTCAGGAGTTCCAAGGTGGCCCTATCTAATACACTCTCTCTGATGATAGAAATGTTCTTTATCTGTACTGTCCATTACTGTAATCACCAGCCACAAGTAGCTTTTGAGCACTTGAAATGTGGCTAAGTGTATTCAAGGAACTGGATTTTTGGTTTTATTTAATTTCACTTAATTTGAAGTTAAACTGCACAAGTGACTAGAGGCTACTGTATTGGACAGTGTGGCTCTAGGGGTCACTCTCTCCTTTCCACCTTGTCGGTAAGTTGCCACAAAGTTTAAAACCATGATAAAGAGGAGCTATCAGAGCCACAAGGCACAGCATATACAATACCATCTCAGTCACAAAGTCTCCTTCCGTAAAGATGTGAGACAGGGTCAACGACCTCGTTCATCTGTTTAGAATCAGATCTTCAGAGTTTCAGGGCACAAAAATGCCCAACTAAAAGAGAAGTCTAAAAAATTAAGTAAAGGACCAGATATGTCTAAGACATAAAATTACTCTGATTTCCTAACATTTAAAAAGACTCAAATGCTTCATAAATATGTTCAATTAAACAATACTGCAAGAAAAATGTTTTGTTTCCATTTTAACTTAAAACCCAAAGTATTTATACCCAGAACTACCATTCTGCTCTGAAAATTACAGAATGTGTGTTCTCTTGCTTTCCCCCATCACACATATATCTTCCAAAGAATTTCAAAGAAATTTCCCTATATGAATTCCTAAACGAAGATCTCGAGGTTTTTTTAAAGAACTTATAAAGCACTTACATATGCATTATTTCATTAGACTCTCAAAATAATCACATGTAGCCAAGACAGGCATTATCTTCATCTTCACTTACAGATGAGGAAACTAAGGCTCAATGAAGTCAAAGTCTTAAAGCTCCTAAGTGGCCAAGCCAGATTTCAAAGGTCGTTCACTTCCTCCAAGTCCTGTGCTCTTATATACACCACACGGTGAGCAATCACTGACAAGAGGAGATGCCATTCCTCCTCGAAAGGGCATCTCAAGAGAGAGGGCACGTACAATACAGGTGAAGAGGAATTCTAAAGCTGAGACTTTTCAAGCAGCGGTTTGAGAAAGAGAAATGTAAGATTAATTATCAAAATATTTAATGTCTGAAATTGTGTATCATCAGAGTATCAGAGCTCTATTTTCTGCTTTGCTCTCAAATATATATGCTACCTCAAATAATTCCTCCCCAAAAAGGTGTGTGTGCATACGTAAACAGAGAGAAAGATCTATACAGTAAACACGGTAAAATGTTAACAACTGGTGGATCAAAGCGAAGGGTTTACAAATGTTCTTTGCATTATTTCTTGCAACTTTTCTGTAAGTTTGAAATTCTTAAATATACAAAGTTTCAGAGAAAAAAATACCTGCTGTCTTTGTCTGTTCTTTCATTTATGAGAGGAATCCATCGACTTGTTACCTAAAATGAAAATTAACAAGAGCTAAGCCACGATAAGGATCTTCTGTGAAAAATGCTGTGCCTTACGACACCAAAACTCTAAATTGAACATCAATTTTGAAAGTGCTCCCACTGAAATTTAACTAAATATAGTGAAAAAGTCACACATTCATACCTTATCAATAGAATGCTTGTTGTTAACAGCATAAACTATGCAGATGACATTAGCCTGCAAAAAAAAAAATTAATAGTGTTTTTAAATAATAAACAGGTAAACAGTAGCATTTAATTACCAACTAGTTAATATATTTGGGCCAAAGAAAAAACAAAATTTGAAAACTAAAAAAAAGAAAAAAAATACTTAGCATTCCTCTAGGAGGAAAAAGTTTCCAAAGACTTAACAACAAAAACACATACTCAAAGTCAGGAGTAACAACAAAGAATTGAAAAAGCCCTCATGGTGAGTGGGAGAATGAAAAACGGAGACTCATAGAATCGTGACTGATTTCTCACAAAAAAACCCTACAACTATTTCTTTTAACTCACCTGTGATATTTCTTGATGAAGTTGTTCATCACTCTGTTCTGCTTCTACAAATGACAAAGCCAAAGAAAGTTTCACATTTTAAAAACAGTCATAGAAACTAATGGCCAAGCTAAATAAAATCTCTGCGACATCCATCTAACATTCCTCTAAATATCCCTCATCCCTCACGTCATGGTGTAGTGCCAGATTAGGTGGCAAATACAAGGGCAAGCCAGGGGAAGGACAGAGTGGAACTATGATAAGGAAGCTGGCTGACACTAAAAGACAAGTCTACAAGAGGATAATTCAGGCACCAAAGAGCAGAAGGCATTGTGTGAAAAATCTAGGCTGGCGTCTGATCCAGAGTTGAGAAAGGTCAGGCAAAAGAGATCAGAAACCCAAGCTAGAAGACAGGGTACTGAAGAGTCAGAAGCCCAGACAAAGAGCTTATACACAAAGGGTCAAAAGGCCAAGTGAGAATCTGGGCAATACAAGTTCAAGATCTAGATAGCAGATATGAGTAATAGTAACCAGGCCCAGAAGCAAAACGGGAGCATGATAATGAAAAGTCAAGAATTCCCTCTCTAGCACGTATCTCTAGCTAGAACTGGTCTCAATGGGTGGATGTGCCTATAAGCCCAAGGTGCAGGGGATACGCCTGATATAGCTAGGATGAAGCAGCACACAAACGATAAGCAAAGCATTTACTGACATATTAATTTAGACCACCTTACATTAAATGTGTTTCCCCCAAAAAATGCCTTTTATGTCTGACAAACTAGTATCATAAATGAGTTCAATGGTACTTATATTATGCTAAATAATTGGTCATATTTTTAATATCTTTTCATATGCTGCATAATCAATGGGTTAACGTCTCACTTCTAATACTGAAGTGAATCCATTTATGTGGCTACACATACTGAAAAAAATAACTCTGTAAATAAAGCTAGTTATGAGACTGATTGTAGCAGAAAGCATCCAATCCCCTCAGCTTCTAGTACAGTGTTGTCCAGTAGAAAGATAACGCAAGCCATGTATGCAATCTTTAATTTTCTAGTAGTCACCTTAAGAACAGGAAAAAGGAACAGGTAAAATCACTTTTTTATTTAACCTAAAATATCAAAAATACTAAAATTCCAACATGTACTCAGAAAAATTATTAATGAGATATTTTACATTCTTTTTTTTCATACTAACTCTTCTAAATCCACCTGTATTTAACACTTATAGCACCTTTCAATTTAGACTGGTCACATTTCAAGTGTTTGATGGTCAAACGTACTGGACTACACAGTTCTAGTAACTTCTTTTTAGGACATACCCGATACCAGCCTGCAAAACAAAGAATTACCAATGTAGCTATACCCACTTTTTACAGGAGATTTTACTGTTTAGAGCAGTTTTAGGTTCACAGCAAAACTGAGTGGAAGGTACGGAGATTTACCATATATTTCCTACCCCCACACAGCTTCCCCCTCTATCAACATCACCCATCAGGGTGGTATATCTGTTACGACTGAACCTTTAAAAAAAAAAGTCATCCCAGAATAAAGCAAAACAATTTAATGATTAAAAAGTAAGTAGCAGTGTATAGAAAATTTTTTAATTACTAAAAGCAATACAGATATGTCTCTATTATCATGTAATATAAGCAAGCTGACAACGGTTTTAACTATTATTTTATTTGGGACAAAAGCTGACAAACTAAAGAAGAAATTTAGAACCCAACAAATTCTCAAATTCAGAACTCTTTCTATGTCATCACAGCATGCCTGAATGCCTAATAACAAAACGAACCCAGAACTTCCCTGCAAAGATGCCAATTCAAGGAGGGTAATAATTTATCTACTACTTGTCATTTACCATTCCTCTTTCCTTTTCATTATTATAGAACCCACCTTGTAAATTAGGGACAGAGAACTGCAAGATGGAGGCTTGGGGCAGGGGGAGGTGGCAGTTGGCAGGGAGATATATATGAGACAAGAATAGTAAATGATCATTTACTGCTGGAGAAAAAGGACCACCCCTCTTTCAATATTTTTTAAAGCTCAGTAAGTTTCTTTTTTTGAGGACTATTAAATTAACCCTACACCTTTACCTACAAGAGGACATTCATTACCTGAGTAATCTACAATGTGTGTTGGAACTCTCTCAGGTGTAACATCCGCTGGAATGGTGATTTCTTCTGCCCGGGGAGGAACCTTCATTTGAAAACAAGTATAGAAAACAAAAAACCCTTAGATATTATCAATCAAACTTGTTAATAGATGATGTATACATATCTACATATTAGTCCCTTTCACCCATACCTGTCCTTACAGATACTTGTTCTACTTTTAAATGCTTATTTTTGTGCTTTACCACAGATGCAAATATACATTAAAACTATATGATAAAACATTAAAAAAAAAAAAAACCCATTTCTACTTGTGTGGGCACAGGTTGTATTAAGGATACTCGAGAGCTGATGCAGCCTAAAACAATACTTAAATTAATTTGGTGTTTCAAATATTAGATTTTTAAAGTACACTGTTTTCATGCTATTTTGTTGAAGGCTTAAGAGACTCTATAAATGAGGAGCTATGTTAATCCAAAACAATCCTCAAATAAAACAATAAACTATCAAAATTAATTTCTTCTACAAGATAACTGATTGGCCACATAAGCCTTATGCTTAATGATTCCATTTTCTGGGAAGACTGTATGATTGTTTAACCAACTAAAAACCCCTTATCCTCACCCAAGAGGACTATGCTAAAACAACAATTCTAAACTAAGTTCAACTATCACAGAAAACTTTTAGGTATTACACCCTGAATGATCACAAGTAATGTTACTGATTTCACAAACCATACATGAAAATACACTTCATTTCACAAATTAAGTAATTTAACCATCTTAAGAGGAAAAAAAAGCAAAAGAAACAATGAATGATCATATAACCATTGTTGAAAACACTACCACATAATACATCAAATTCCTATCTGAACAATGAAATGACACGGATATTCCTAACCAAACAAGAGTAAAGAAAGGGTAAATGCAAACTGTGGCACTAACAATACCTACTATGTGAAGAAAGAGAATAAAAAGAAGTCATTTTCATCCCATTTGCAGTGATCCCATTCCCCATACTAATATCCTAACTTAACAACAGGCCTTAGCCAGCAGTCCCTCATACCGGAACTTCCAAAACGTACATAAATATATTGCCAGTAATAATCAAACCACCTTACTTTTGGTGGCACTCTACTAGTATTTAAGCTTACCTCATTTGAGATTCACAACAATTTTTGAAGTAGGCAAAGGTGGAATGAATTAGTTTCTTCATGTGTATAATGATAAAAGTGGATACTATTAAAGGTTTTCAAACATGTCTGTCAGAATCCTAGTGGTTCTAAAGCCTCAAAGACGGGAGCGGCAGGTGGAAGGCAGATGGGGATCAAGACCTTTCACCCTAACCTCAACTAAAGGAATACTCATCTGTTCTATATTTTGGGCTTACAAGTAACATTTTATTTTTAAGAAAGGATTACACAACTTAGATAATCTCTAACGTTCCTTTCAGCTCCCATTTTACAGATGAGAAAACTAAGGCACAGAGACGACAAATGTCTTAGCCAAGGTCAAAAAGTAGGAATGAAAAGCAATTAGGTGAACTCAGATCTAAGTTAATTCTTTCTCCTATACTGTATTTCAGGGACGTCTTATATAAACTAATATGAGCCCCTTTAAAAATCTAAACTGTCAGAAAGGAAATACATACAAAAAAGGACAGAATTTATTTTAACTCAGTTTTGAATAAATTAAAAAAATTTTAAATATAAGAAAGAAATCAAAATGTTTACCTCTTCTGGGAATTCTTCACTGACCAGAGACATAATCAGTGATGTCTTCCCAACTCTAGCTGTGAAAAGAAAAATCATTACTTTAATAAAGTGTTTAGGTTATACATAAGAGCAAAGTCAGCAACCACACAGGAAAGTCTATTACCTGTTAGCTAAAATCAGAGGCATCCAAATTAGCAAGTTTTAGTACAATACTTAAAGTATATCTCTTTTTTTTCTGCTTAGAAAAGTTTCAAATACTACTTAAAACAAAAAATTACCAAAATATACAAAAATAAAAATCTCCCATAATATCCTCATTAACAACTTAATTTATGGAGTCTCTCAGATTTTTCCTAAACTTATATTAACATGTTATAATAATTTACCACAGTGGAATCACAGTATTCATACTATTTTGCAATCTTCTTTTATCATTTAATTATCTATTTGGGCAGTATTCCATGTCAATATATAAAAACCTCCTGGGAGGGGCCGGCCCAGTGGCGCAGTGGTTAAGTGCGCACATTCCGCTTTGGTGGCCCGGGGTTCGCCAGTCCGGATCCAGGGTGCGGAGATGGCACCACTTGGCATGCCATGCTGTGGCAGGCGTCCCACATATAAAGCAGAGGAAGATGGGCACGTATGTTAGCTCAGGGCCAGTCTTCCTCAGCAAAAAGAGGAGGATTGGCAGCAGTTAGCTCAGGGCTAATCTTCCTCAAAAAAACCAAACCAAACCAAACCAAACAAAAAAACCTCCTGGAGGGGAAAGGAAAGTTATTATTCAATGAATACAGAGTTTTTATTGGGGATGATGAAACAGTTTTAGATACACAAAGAGGTGATGGTTATACAAGATTCTGAATGTACTTAATACCCCTGAATTGTACACTTATAAATGTTTAAAATGTTAAATATTGTTTTGTATATTTTATAATTTTTTAAAACAGCAAAAATAAATCCATTTTATATTAACATTAAAAAGCCTCCATTATTTTTGATAGTTATATGAGAATCTATTGTATGATGCATCATAATTTATTAATGTAATTCCTAACAATAAACATTGTTCACGTTTTCACTTTAATAAACAATGCTGTAAGGAGGATTTCCACAGGATAAATTTCTAGAAGTGGAACTCTAGTTAGCATGCATCATCTTTTTTGTTTTTAACAGATATTGTTAAATTACCTACAACAAAGAATAAACTAATTTACATCCTCACCAATAGAAGATCAGCGTCTATTTCTACACATCCTTATATTCTCTTTTTTTTATGGTATCATATTTAAAGGGTTAGAGCTAAAAAAACTTCCCAGTTACATTTTCTAATCTAGAAATTTTTTAAAGGCACAAACTTAAAAACCTTAATTTTCATTCTGAAATTTGACTTCCATTCCCATCACTTTCTGATCATACAATTACTACTGTTAGACATTCAACTGCTTATCAACTAAACCCTTTTGTGATTCTAGAGGGAAACAGTCCACCTGCATATTAATCTCTGTCATAATAGCAAATTAGTTTCCAAAAGTAAAGTCTAAATATAAAAGAACTGGAAAATTTAAGTTAAGAAAAGTCATATTCCTTTCTTAAATGACTAAAACAAAGGGTGACTAAGAACACGAGTCCAGTCTCCGGAAAAACAATGAATGGCTGGAAAGGAGAACACTGGTCAAAACAACGTAGCGGGTGTGCTGTGAGCAAGTGAGCACTGCTGGTGGAGGGACAGAGCAGACGGCTGACAGGTGGCTTCCAGCTCTGATTCTGCAGATCTTTTCAACGGACTTGTGTGAGCAGGCTTGGGCCTTGTCCAAGCGGCTGACAATCAGATAACATTTCCGAGTTCCGACCATGTCAGTGAATCCAGAGCCCGTCATCACAGAGCTGCTAGCACCTAGTCATTGACGTCAGCTTGTCCAGCTCCCCAGAAAGCTTTCAGATGAAGAACCCGGAATCTAAAAACAGTGATTTTCTCAAGGTCTCAGTGAAAGAGCAGTTGCAGACCTAAGAGAATAACCCATCTCCTGATGGCTAAGTCAGTGTTCTTTCTCTCTCTTATGCTATACTTTAAGAAATACTATGGGGGCCAGCCCCATGGCCAAGTGGTTAAGTTCGTGTGCTCCACTTCGGGGGCCCACGCCCATCAAGCCACACTATAGCAGCATCCCACATAAAATGCAAGAAGACTGGCACAGATGTCAGTTCAGGAACATTCTTCCTCCAGCAAAAAGAGGAAGATTGAAAACAGATGTTAGCTCAGAGCCAATCTTCCTCACAAAAAAAATAAAATAAAAATATTAACACGACTAATACAAAAAATGAATAGTGACCCCTAAAGTCAGCAAGCACTGTATACACAAATACTATGTAAGTTAATTAAAATATTCACTGATTCAGTGGTGACTAATCCAGCACCTCCTTTTTTTTTTTAACTTATTGTGAGAAAATTTCAGACAGAAAAATAGCAAAATAATACAAAGGAGTCATGTCTATCCTTTAAACAAATTCCCCAAATGTTAACATTTTACCATATTTGCATATCATTTTCTTTCTCTCTTAATACATATATTTTCAATCATTTGAAAGTAAGCTGCAGACATGATGCCCCTTTACCCTTAAGCACCTTTGTGTGTATTTCCCAAAAAACAAGACCATTCTCTTACATAACCACCATGCACTATCAAGATAATGAAATTAACCCCAATATAATACTATTATCTAACTTACAGACCTCATTCATATTTCACCATTTGTCCCAATGTTATCTTTTATAAAAAAGAAAAATGTTTTTTTTTTCTGTCCAGGAGCAGATGTTGCAATTAGTTGTCCTGTCTCTTTAGTCTCTTGTAATCTGGAGGAATTCCTCAATCTTTTTTATCTTTCATGACCTCAACAATTTTGAAGAATCTAGCCATTTAATTTGTAGAATACCCCTCAACTGGGTTTGTATGATATTTTCTCATCATTAATTTCATATTTTGCATTTTTGGCAGGAATACCCCAGAAGTGATATTTTGTCCTTAGAGCATCACAGCAGGAGGGAGAGGATGTCATTACTGGTGATGTTAGCTGTCATCACTTGGAGGAGGTGGTGCCTGCCAGGTTTCTCCACTGTCAAGTTATTATTTTTTCCTTTGTAATTAATATGTATCTTGTGAGGAGATACTTTGAGACTATGTAAATATTCTGTTTCTCATCAAACTTTTGCTTTTTGTTTTCCTTCTTGTTTTAGCATCCATTCATGATTCTTGCCTGAAACAAGGATTGCTGTAGCGGTTGCTAGGCGGTCATTTTCTATTTCTATCAGTCCTTCTACATCACTTTGCATTTTATTGTAAGGAAAAACTTTCCCTTCTGATTCATATCATATGGTCTCATGGATTCTTTTACTATTCTATGAGTTAAAATCCATTACTCTTGGGGGCCAGCTCTGTGGCTGAGTGGTTAAGTTCCCACGCTCCGCTGCGGCAGCCCAGGGTTCGGATCCTGGGCGCGGACATGGCACCACTCGTCAGGCCACGTTGAGGCGGCATCCCACATCCCACAACTGGAAGGACCTGCAACTAGGATATACAGCTGTGTACGGGGGGGGGGGGGGGGGGTTGGGAAGATAAAGCAGAAAAAAAAAAAAAGACTGGCAACAGTTGTTAGCTCAGGTGCCAATCTTTAAAAAAAAAAACTAAAGTATTTAAAAAAAAAATCCATTACTCTTATTATTTGGAGGCTCAAATTGTCCCATTTTACTTTGAAAAATCACATTCATGCAGGTATAAATCAGCATGTACAATATGATCCCATTTTATAAATAAATATGTATTTGCATAGAAAAAAAACTGTGGAAAGATATATACACCAACAGTGGTTATCTCTGAAGTAAATGTAACTGTAACTTACTTCTTTGTGCTTTTCCACATTTTCCCAATTTTCTACAATAAACATGTATAATTTTTGCTACTAGAAAAGGTTAACAGTATTATTTCAAAACTCATTTTTTTCGTAGTAAAAATTGGCATGTTCTAAATTTACAGATGGCAACTGAAATTCACCTAAAGGCTGACATGTTAAATGCATTCTTTCATGCCTTCAACAAGCACTTCTTTATGCCAGGCACTGTTCCAGGTGCTGGAGATACCAGTGATCAAGGCACTAGATCTTCCCTACTTTTACGTTCACGGAGATTATGTGCCAATGGATTTATGAAATTTTCACCAATAAGGAACACTCTTTCTACACATTGGGATAAAAAGCAAAAATTCAAAACTGTAGCCCTCTTTGATGCACCCTTTCTCTGTACTTAGCATTCAAGTTCTGTCAAATTTTCTTTTGAAATTTTTAATCTTCATTCCTTCTTCTCTTCCCACTTTTCCCCAATCATAGTGCTTTTACTGAATGAAACATCTCCCAGTTCCCAACTTCCTAGCCCCTCCCCAGTCTCTCCTCTTATTAATCTATCAACAACACAAAGGCCAGTCCATCTTTCTTACACATTGGTTTCATTTTCCAACTCACCCAATCAAAGCCTTCCTTCACTCTCAATTACCTACCAGATCAAGGCCAAACTATACTATGGCCTACGAAAATCATGCACTATTTAACCCCAGCTCATGGATCTTTGCTCATTTCCCACTATTCCCCACAAACAAAATTTGCTGAAATGAGGCCATCCTGCTCTGTATAAACACAAATGAGCCATGATGAATCCTGCCCCTCACATAGTTTTCTTCATCTAAACTACCATGTCCTCTCCCCTCTACTTTTCCAAATATTAACCATCTCTCAAGGACGGCTCAAATTCTACCTCCTCCCTAAAGACATCTCAGAGCTACTATAGCCCTCCCCTTCCTCCTTTAAACTACTCCTGTGCCACAGAACTTAGATCAAGCTGTTATGAATATAAGGTACATACTTAACACCCATGAGTCTACCTTAACCCAGTAACCAAATATTTGAAAACCCTTGGATAATTGACTGAATTTTCTAATTTTATATGAACAGGAGAAGGACCTCTAGCACATCAACCCCAGACTGAAATATCTGACTTGACTTCACCTTGCCCAAGCACAACAGCACTGCTACAGCCATTTGGGAAATTAGTCCCACCTCCTGGAGCTTTTGGAACTCTCTCATTCACAGCTTTTCTTAAGAGCCAAGGAAGGGGCCGGCCTGGTGGTGCAGCAGTTACACGCACACGGTCGGCTTCGGTGGCCCAGGGTTCGCCGGTTCAGATCCTGGGTGCGGACACAGCACCACTCGGCAAGCTATGCTGGTAGGCGTCTCACATATAAAGTAGAGGAAGATGGGCACAGATGTTCGCTCAGGGCCAGTCTTCCTCAGCAAAAAGAGGAGGATTGGCGGCAGATGTTAGCTCAGGGCTAATCTTCCTCAAAAGAAAAAAAAAAGCGCAACTGAAGAGCTGTGAATAGTAGGTAACTGCTGAGGCAATCAAAAAATAATGTTGAAATATCAGTATTAAAGGAGGGTGTGATATAATAAAGAATACACGTAGTCTTTGTCCCCAGTTCCTGGCACAGAGCTTCAAAATCCCTTGGAATCTCCAGTGATAGGAGTGTCTATTGTTATCGTCTCTTTCAACATACTTGGGTTTATCCTAATGAGGTGACTCAGACGGAGGGGAGGACCTACATAGCTTCAGGATGGGAGCTGGTCACCAGAAAAGCCAACCATATGATCAGAAGGTCAGAACTTCCAGCCCCATCCCAAAACCTCCAAGGAGGGAGGTGCGTGTGCTAGAAACTGAGTTCCATCACATGGCCAATAAGTCAATCAATCATGCCTACGTAATGAAGCCCCACATAAAAACTCAGGACAGCAAAGCTCAGGGGAGTTTCCTGGTTGAACATATCGATGTACCAGGAGGGTGGTGCACCCTGACTCCACGGTAACAAAAGCTCCTGCTCTTGGGACCCTTTCAGACCTTGCCCCAGGTACCTCTTCATCTGGCTGTTCATTTGTGTAATCATAAGTACAGCTCTTTCCTGAGTTCTGTGAATCATGCTGGTGAATGATCGAACCAAAGGGGGTTGTGGGAAGCCCCAAATTTGTAGTCAGACAGGAAGAAGTGTGGGTGGTGTGGGGACCCCACTTGCAGCTGGTGTCTAAAGTACGCGTAATCTTGTTGGGGTGCTTGCCTTTTATCTTGTGGGATCTGATGCTAGCTTAGGGTAGTTAGTGTCAAAATTGAAGTGAACTGTAGGACACCTACTGTCAGAATACTGTCAGAATGCAGAGGGCCAGGAGTTAAGTGTTTATAAAAAGAAGTGATAGCTCAAAAAACTGAGAAACACTGTAATAGACCTTCTATCCAAGAGTGTGAGTTTCACTCTGGCACACCTGCCCCCCCCCGGACCAAACGGGAAAAACACACAGAGAATTAACTTCTGCTTCTAAATGGGATCTATCTTCCTTGTGCAGACTCCTACTATCAGTTCACTTGATAAATATTTACCTGATACAAAGTTTAGTCTTAGATACTCTGTGGGGATAATATGGAAAACGTATTAAACAAGATAGATAAAATTGCTGTAAGAGTATGGATCAAATGCTATGTTCAATCACTCTATTAACAAAAGGGAAGGGGAAGAGGAAACGGCAGGAAGAGAAGGGAATATGTACTTCTCCCAGAAGTCTCTAAACATAGTAGGAAACCAAAAAGCTCATAAAAGCAGCCTATACTTTGGTCTCTAGGAGGAAAAAATGAACAATCAGTTAAGACATGTAGGTTCTTAAGACAGTATTGTGCCTGTGTCATATCTAGGCAACCTGCCAGCATACCACCAGTGGTCTCCTGAAGGACTTCCCGGACCTGCTTGGTGAAAACCTGACATTTACCACCAGCTACAGAGCATCTCCAGAAAGACTAAGGAACAAGTATCTCACTATCACCCACAGAAAACTCCACATGGGCAGGGAATGTGTCTTTTGTGTTCACTGTTGAATCTCTAGCCCCCAGCAAATGCACTTAATAAATGGAGCTGTACAGCTTAGTGCCTAAGAGCACAGATTTGAAATTCAGCAAAGTGGCTGGTTACTTCTGAGGGAAATGCAATGGGGAAGGGGCTTCAACTGATTGGTAATGTTTTACTACTTAAGCTGGGTGACGGGTATTTGTTACATTATTCTTATACCTTTTATATAAATATTTCACCAAAAAAAGAATACAGGTTTTGGAATCAGACACAATTGGACTGACATCTTAGCTCTAGCACTCACTAGCTATGTTTCCTCAAGCAAGTCAGCAAGTCTCAGTTTGCTCATCTTTAAAATATAGTGAACGGTTTCACAGAATTGGTAAGGGGATTAATTACAACCACAGATGTCTAATGCTGAGGACAATACCTGGCACACATTAAACACACAAATGGTAGTTGTGATGATGCTGATGGTGAGTTTGAATGAAAGGAGTTAAGTGAGCACTGGAACGGACCCAAAAATTTGGACTTGGGAACCAGCTTTGCCATCAACAGTATGACCCTGAGTTGTCATTGACTCTCTCTGGGCCTCAATTTTCTCATCAGCTAAAAAAAAAAATTGGACTACATGCTATTAATGTTTATAGTTTATGATTAATCTAAACGATCATGTAGCACACCTAAAAAAGAGGCCAGTAACAGATGAAAAAGTGCATATTACATTAGGTAACGTACCCTACACTACCCTCGAAATGGCAGACAGATCCTCAGACTGTATCTATTGCCTGTATTAATTGTGTATGGGAAAGTGATTTGGCAAGAACATTCATCTATCTATAAGAACAAAGTGGAACTCACCAGGCCAATGTGGAGTCCAGGAATTTCTAGAACTTGCTAACTTATATTCAGCATTTCGTAACTCTTTTCCTTAAATAATTCCTTCATCATGGCCTTGCTTAGGGTCCCAGCAACCCCAAACCCTCAGCTAGCTCAAGGTAGTATTCATCTCAACGGCCACAGCAGCCCATCCTAATTCCAAATGATTATGCACAACGGAGGCAAAACAGTTATCTTAAAACGAGCCAAGCCACTGTCCTCTTATTAGAGCATCGGGAAACCCAGAACTTGGACCTCCTGTCTATTTTTCACTCTTGGCAACTGATGCTGCAGAGCAAGAATACATTTGGGAGAAGGCCCTAGCAAGGTTCCTTGCAAAGAGTGGTGATGTCTGATTTACGACAAGTAACACACAGCAGAGCTCTCTGTGGATCACTAGACAGAAGAACGTCCCTGCTGTGAAGTCTGATCAAGCCCATCAGACCCTGTACTTACGTAATTTATCTTAGTAAGCAGTGTAACTCCCAAGTACCTAAAGCAACAAACCTTTTAGAAGATCCGATGCCTGTACAATTCCTGTGACCTTTGAACTTCTGGGCCTTTCTGGCCCCAGTAGAGATGTCTGCTTTTTCCCTAGTGTCTCCAAAATCCCACAACTACCACGAGCACAGATGTTTCCAGAAACTTCCATTTCTGAAGAACTCTCCTGGATACCTTACACATCTCTACATTCCTTATCCTTGACCTACTATGTGAGAAATGGGAAAGATAACTCAGATACTCAGTAACCCAGATGCTCCCTGGCAACCCAAAGGAAAACAAGTCTCACTCTTGCGTAGTCCTCGAGAAATCCGCCAACCTTAAAGCCCTTAAGACCTTCATTCTTCCCTGTTCAGAACATAATCCCCTGTTGAGAAATACCTTTTTAAAATCTTCCTGTATCCCACCATTCCAAGGCCCTCACTAGTTTCAGAAGAAACTCAGACCTAACTTTTAATCCACAGCTCAAAATATTAAACAAAATGATCAAAATTAAGTCAATCACCAACTTTAAAAGGCCTACCAGTTTCCAAGAAAGTTAAGGATTTGTTGCTCCTTAATCATAGCAAAACTCAGGCCTTCAACAGGTATCCTGTGTTACCTTTAAAGTCCCCTCCCTCACCAAAACCCTTACAATTCACCCATTATTCCTCATCTCTCTTTTTTTTTTTTTTTTGAGGAAGATTAGACCTGAGCTAACATCTGTCGCCAATCCTCCCCTTTTTGCTGAGGAAGACTGGCCCTGAGCTAACATCCCTGCCCATCCTCCTCTACTTTTTATGTGGGATGCCTGCCACAGCATGGCTTGCCAAGCAGTGCATAGGTCTGCACCCGGGATCCAAACCGGTGAACCCAGGGCCACCAAAGCAGAACATGCAAACTTAACAGCTGTGCCTCTGGGCCTGCCCCTCATCTCTCGTCTTAAAACTCATTAGAACACTCTTCCTGGCCATTGCCCCTTCCTGCTTTTCCCATGGAGACCCTATATCCCCAGGGATATTTTCAGAAGAGAAAGACCAACATTCTGAGGAAATTCAGATTTCTTCACAAGCTCAGCTCGTTGGGGCAGTTCTGGCTGCCTGTGCTGCAGCAGGCTCCTGCCAAAGGACAAACCCGCCACCAGGTCTACTCCAACAGGGCAGGCTTCAGAGACAGGAAAGGAAACACCTTGGCAGGAGAGGAGGCGTTGTAAAGACTATAATGATTCCAGAGCTTTACTTAGGCTTGATCATATAGATACACAAGACAGAGGTACCAAAGAGTGGGAATAATTCAATTTAAGTTGTTTATATCAATACTACCTTTTAGAGTGTGATATTTTTATTTATTTATTCATTCATATCCTGCCTCATCTGTTAAAGAATCTGAGGCAGTTTAGCACTCACTATGATAAAACTATGTAATTCCATCTAGTTTCTGAAGTCATAAAAATAAAAAGCCATTTAAAAAGCAAAGAACAGGGGCCAGGCCCGTGGCCAAGTGGTTAAGTTCATGCACTCCAGTTTGGCGGCCCAGGGTTTCGCCGGTTCGGATCGTGGGTGCGGACACGGCACCGCTCATCAGGCCATGCTGAGGCGGCATCCCACATGCCACAACTAGAAGGAACCACAACTAAAAATATACAACTATGTACTGGAGGGCTTTGGGGAGAAAAAGGAAAAATAAAACTTAAAAAAAAAGAAATTAAAAAAAAAAAGGAAAGAACAAGAGCTGGCCCCATGCCTGAGTGGTTAAAGTTCCACGTGCTTCACTTTCCCGGCCCAGGTTGGCCGGTTCAGATCCGAGGCACAGACCTACTCCACTCACCAAACATACTGTGGAGGCATCCTACATACAAAATAGAGGGAGATTTGCACAGATGTTAGCTCAGGGAGAATCTTCCTCACCAAAAAAAAAAGCAAAGACCATGAATCTCTTCCACGTAAAAATCCAAGAGCAATTTCCTTTTTAAAAAAAAGTTCAAAATTAGAGCGAAAGAGACAGATTACAGTGAACTTGGGAGAAAACGAGCACTTTTCCACTAGTATCATTTTGGGTTTCCCTTTGGAAGAGCAGTGAGATGAAGCTACTTAACTAACAAGGATTACACGGACGTGATTCCGTTAAGAAACGCTTCAGTGAATCTAAACCAGGGCTTTTTGCTTCCCTCAAGGTCTACCTGCCTAACCTTGAATAAGACTATCAAATAATGAAGCAGCAGGTTTAAAATTAAAATAGGCCACTTCTGAGCTAATTTTAATTGAGAAATAAATGAGTCCCTTAAAGATATGGGAAACATTTTAGCATATGAAATTTAAAAAATTATTTAAACAAGCCTACAATCAAAAAGGTCCCTTAACAATGGCAGACATGAGTATAAACACTATACATTTTTAACTGCTTCGGAAAATAAGAATTATTTCCAGAAAGGAACAAAATCTCAAGCTCTTCTCTAATTATTGTACCAATTAAATTTTATATTTAATACAAATATATAAGAGATATTTTATAATATAAACGAGTTTAATAAAATATTGTATATGTTTTAATATAAATATATTTAATATAAATTTTAATATGGAAGACAAAAAATTATCCTTTGCTGGCCAGCCATCTGAGGGTCTCTATTTCCTCTATTTTGCCTGAGAAATATTGAAGTGATCTATAAAAACAAAAAGCACAGCCACAATTATCCCCAAGGACAGAAGGCCTTCTGATTCAGTCCAATACAACATGCCACAGTTCTGCCTGAGACTCCATGCTTCTAAGTAGGTCATCCATGGGAAACATAATTCACTATAGGACAAATTATCTAGACTAACAAGGCGAAAACGTCTTTGTCTTTGCACCACATCTTTTGAACAGCTAGTTCTAAATGACAGCAAATTCCTAATATTCATGAAGTGGAAATAATATTCTCTGGTTCCAATCACCACCCTACCAGCCATACTGGCTATTTTTCTTGATAACAAACACCCCATACTTCAAGTGGCAAAGAGACTTACTCCTTATTTGTATCTGCTTCTTTATTAAAAAGCTTTGTTGGCTCTTCTTAAGTTATTGTAATTAGAAAACACAGGGAGAAGGAGGGTGACTAATGAGTTATATTTTCAACTGGAAAACTTCATATTTTTAACTGGGAAAATAGCTGAGCATTGTTCCAAAGGAAAATTGCACTGACCACATGTGGACAATGCGGACTGCAGAAGGACAAACGCTATAGTCTATCCCTCTCCTTCAAACCAGATCAACAGTAGTGGAAGAGGAACAAAAACAACAGCGGAGAACTGGCCTCGATACATATGTGAGGACGATGCAGAACAGACTCTCGAAAGCCGAGAATGCTAGAACACTCTTGGCCATAAACTATCACCCAGGTACTACACACCATATAACAAACCGGAGCAGTTTAATCTTCAAACATCCTTCTACGAAGACCAGAAGGGAGACCAGCATGGCTTTAAAAGGACTGTAGAAAGTTTTTTTCTAAAATAAATCCTAGTTTATTCCTGAAGTCTTTTTGACTCTTATGCCTAGTTTATACCTGAAGAATCTTTCCCCAGTCCCTTCAAACCTCTACAATGACCTCTGGTGTTTCAAGGAGAAGCTGACTTCTCTTGGCAAAGATTATAATTTCTGGCAGCCAAGACATGAAACAGACTTGGCATTGCCATTATAAGTCATTGGTCTACTTTATTGCCAGAACACAGGAATCTCCCAGACAAAGCAAAGCTGAGGACACAGAACAAGAGACCGAATGGATGCTGCCCCTTCAAATCCTAACAGTAACGACAGCAGACTGGATTTAAGAAAGGAGAATGATTACAATTTTAGGACTGAAAGAAGTGGTTTGGAAAACAAGGAAAGTCTAAATAAATGGAACTAGCTTGAACTCACTCGTACTTTCAACTATCTGAGTGCCTACTTTGTGCCAGGCCTATTCTAGGCTCTGGGCATGCAGCAATCAACAAGACAAACCAGCTGCCCTCACGGAGCTTACTTTCTAGCCCAAGTATCAAAAAATCAAGTGAACAAATACGCAGGTGAGTGCGATACCGCCCGGGTCAGGGCCTTCTTGTAGAGAAAGCAGTGAAGGAGAGAGCAGTACAAGGAAGGGCCAGATTGTGAAGGGCTTTGTATGCCCATGTTAAAAAGTTTGGACTCTATTCTAAGAGAAAGAAGAAATCATTAGAGAATTTTAAAAATGGGTAACAGGATCTGAGATATTTTTTAAAGATGACTCTGCCTGAGACACGGAGAATGGACAAAATTAGAAGCAGGGAGACCAGTTAAGGAGATATTACAAAACCCCAGGCCAGAGCCAATGGAGGCTTGAACTAGTTTGGCAGAAGTTTCGATGATAAACTAATCAGAGTTAGACAAATCAGGTAAAAACTACCAGATCCATTTAAAAAGGGGATAACAGTTCCACTTAATTAATTAATTTGACCAGCAGAAGACAAATATATCTCAACGTAATTTAAAAACAAGACTTCATTAAAACTAAAACTATTTCGTGTACTTTTAATGTAGCTGTAAGATTCATTCAGACAAAAGGGTAATAAGGCTTGTGCTAATTGTATTGTAACAAGGACATCTGTTAAGCATACTAATGCAAATCTAATTAAACACAAATTCTGGCCAACGAATCAGACCACGAAAAATTATAACCTGAAGAACTAAGTTTTGTGTGGTTGCATTTTTAAAATTTTGTTTTGTTTAAAGAATGGTAATTGACTTTTGATTTCGCCTGAATGGTATTCAACATGTTCAATAATTAAGACAAGGTGCAGATGATATTTAAAGCACTGTGGCTTTCTGCTCAAAGAAATACGTTAAAATTTATAGACAGCCTAGCTTCTCTGATCGAAGCACTAAATGGACATTAAGGAATTAGCATTAAAGCCTAGATGGATCAGAACCCAGATTCTGGACGGGCCAAGTAAAGATCCATTTCACCCCCCGAGTACAGCATAGGTTTAGCCAGCAGAATGTTGAAACCATTCACAACTATTTCAGAGCTTCAGTGAATGAAACTGCTGCTGTGTGTTCAGGGACAGACACTAAGAGCAATAAAATATACTAAAGTGACAGAGAAGGAGCAGACTTTACAACAATACCAGAGATGATGCTCCTTTTTCTTTGCTTTTCCCATTCCCCTTAGTTAACCATCTTAAAACTACAACTGAATTACTACTACTTTTTTCTAAAAAAGTGGTTTTCCCGATAAATCTGTGTATCGGACCAGTATTAAAATAGCCTTGGTCACACCTACGTTTATCTAGCATTTAAAGTGCCACAGCTAGGCTGACAGCTGTGAAATATTTACATGAAATCTCAAAAAGTTAATGCTTCAAACATTTCCCTCCAGGGGCTGGCCAGGTGGCGTAGTGGTTAAGTTCACGTGCTCCACTTTGGGAGCCCAGGATTCGTGGGTTCAGATCCCAGGTGGGAACGTACACACTGCTCATCAAGCTATGATGTGGTGGCGTCCCATATACAAAACAGAGGAAGACTGGCACAGGTGTTAGCTCAGTGACAATCTTCCTCAAGCAAAAAGAGGAAGATTGAGAACAGATGTTAGCTCAGGGCCTATCTTCCTCACCAAAAAAAAACAAACAAAAAAACCATTTCCCTCCAAAATACCAGCCTTTAACATAAGTAATTAAAATAACATGTCTCAAATAAGTATAACTCTAATATTCTTAAACGTGAAAAAAAATACATACATGTGTGGCAGCTGGCCTAAAGCTTTTGGTATCACCCTTTTTAAGAAAAATGTCTTCCTCAAAAAGTAAGGCTTTCTCTTGTGTCAAGTTTCTCCCTATGATCAAAAAACTCTTGAGCCAGCCCTGATGGCCTAGTGGTTAAAGTTTGGGGCTCACTGATTTGCCGGCCTCGGTTTGCTTGCTGGTCACAGAACCACACCACCTGTCTGTCAGTTGCCATACTGTGGTGTTGGCTCACATAGAAGAACTAGCATGACTTACAACTAGGGTATACAACCATGCACCACGGCTTTGGGGAGGAAAAAAAGAGGAAGATTGGCAACAGCTGTTAGCTCAGGGTAGGGAAAAAACCCTCTTGTATATACACTTTTATCAACTCTCTTATTCCCTTTCATTTCTGCAGAACATGGCTTGTAATTTTTCTAACAAATTTTTATTCCTTTTATGTACTTCTAAATAAGTAACACTGTTAAGCTTTTAACTTAAATGTCCCAAGGCTGACAATATATCTTACATATGTACAGTATTTCTATTTAGATGTTTTACAGACTAATGATTACACGTAATTGCTTCCTATATTCAAAACTAAAACCAAAATATGGGATTTTTGCTTTTAAAAAGTTAGTATTAAAGATTATCCTATAAAACTATTTTATGACACTGTTCAGGACTTTTTTTGTTTTTTTCAGTTTTTTAAGCAGAACATCTACTCACTTTCTCTACCTTGCTCCAAATGCATCAGTGTGAATCATATGTTAAATAACACCTTTCTAAACTTTGTCAAGGAAGTCCATCCAAAACACAGATTAAGATAACGTTATAAATAAACACTAAAATTCACAACTGCAAACCAAAAAGTAAACTGGTCTGGCTAAGCTGACTTTTAAATTCTGATTCAAAAAGATTTCTCCAAACAGCAGGTGAACAGAGATGTCAATAAACATCAAAGAACACTACAGAAGAGGGTAAAAAAGTGTTAGCTTTCTTCCTTGGGAGTGCATTACGGTGACCTGGAGGGCTATTCTAGAATGCAATGGGGTTTAGAATAGAATGCTTCAAAACAGCAATGGTAGAGTATTAACTAACGTTCTTTAAAACAAACAACACAGTCCTCGCCAGCCCACTTTCTTCTTATTTTAGTCCTACCAATTGAGTCATGTAACTTGCACATGATATCAAGACGTCCCTGCTGTGCTGTCCCCAAGTCAGCGAACAGAAGGCATTTCTCCTTTACGGTATTTTCAAAAGGTGAAATCTAAGATTCTTCAGGGGGTCTCGTGGGTGTGTCTGTTTGGAACTCATGCGTGCCTGCTGTTATTTATAAATCAATTACTAAGTAGCTATGGAACAAATAATGCTTAAAAAGAGGAGAAGGAATTAAGCCTTTGGGTAACAATACTTCTCTCAACTAAAGGACCCTCCCCAGATAATTATCCACTCACTAAGCACTTGTGTAACTTGCATAACTGGAAGTTGAGTAAATTTTTGAAGAAACATGGAGTGTACCAGGAGTTATTCCAACGCAAAACAGGAGTATCGCTTAAAACGTTCCATACCTTAACGTCCATGCCTAGAGAGAGGGAAGATCCCGGGCGCAAAAAAATGCAGAAAGCTGACCTTGCCCGCAAGTCAAATAGTTCTGCACCCCTCCCCCTAGCTTCCCAGGGAGCCGGTTCACGCCATCCCAATTGGTCAGTCTGCCTGTTCCAGCACCTGCCTGGCAGTGACAAGGGAATCTCCACGGAGGACGAGAGGGTCTGAAAGGAGGCGGCCTCGGAAACGCTGAGGCCCACGAGGAAAGGATGAGAAGAAGAAAAAGAGGAGAGAACCTTCGGAGGGATGAGGCCGAGCGGTCAGAGGCTAACGGGGACCTGGCTTGGGAGGACGACTGGGGGACAGGAGACGGAGGTCTTAGGAGGGCTCAGGTGAGATGAGAGGTGGAGAGCCGCCTGCAGACAGCCGAAAGGGGAGCGCTAAAGGGCTGGGAGGCCTGGGGGCGCGCAGGGAGGAAAGCGGGGCGGCGCGGGGCGAGCAGGCCCGCGGCGGCAGGGGCTGCGGAGGCTCGGCCGCCCGGCGCGCGGACTCACGTTCTCCCACCAGCAGGATCCGCACGTCTTTCTTCATGTCTGCGGCTCGCAGGGGCCGGGCTCGGCCCGCACGCATGGAGCGGACTCCTCTCGCCGGGAGCGCCCACCCCGCGGCGCCGCTCTCCCCGCGCTGCCGGCGCCGCCTGCCAGCCTCCCCCGCCGCTCCGCCCGAGCCTGGGCCGCCCGGGCCCGCCGCGCCGCCTCCTCGGCTGCTTCCCCGCTCGGGAGCCGGGACGGCGCCAGCTCCGCCTCCTCCGGCTCCGCGGGCGGCGGCGGCGGGCCGACGGGGCGCCGCGAGGGACAAGCGCTTTCAGAACGCGAACGCGAACGCGCTCCGGCCCTGAGCAGCGCCCCCGCGGTCAGGCTCGCCGCTGCGCAGACCACGGGGCCTCGCCCACCCTAGTCTGGGCACACAGCCTTCAGAGGTTACGCTTTGGGTCTGGAAGTGAACGGCAGATTCGCTAGTGAGATTCGCCAGTGAGATTCGCCATTTATTTTCCAAAATAGGGGCAGGAGAAATTCCTCGTCCAAGGTCACATAGCTAGAGCTTGGCAGTGACTCAGAGCGGGTATATTCTCATCCGACTATAAACCCCAGGTGGGCAGTGATCTGTCTACCTCGTTTTCAGCAGTATCTCCACCTTATTGGACGTAGCCCTCGTTAAAGCCTGGTTGAGTAAAGGATGACGTGACTCCCAGGATGGAGCTCTTTCCACTACCCGAAGCCCACCACCCGAGCTGCTTTTTACCTGTGATGCTTATAAAATACAGTTCTAAATTATGAGATTCGTTTTTACACTATCTATGTAAACAGATTCATTTCTTTACAGCCAAACTAACTGACTTTCCTCTCTCTACTTGGTTTACTTTCGGCAAGGTCTTCTGATGCTTCTCTTTACATGGGCCTGCCCAACACGTTGCTGGACACTTAGGTGGCACTGGATAATAAACTCTTACTGACTTTCCTAACATTCCCTTAATGTCCTCCTGACCCTCTCAATCCGGAGGAATTTTTTGCTATATCCCTAATGCTAGAACAGTGCTTGACACACAGTGGGAGACAGACAGATAGATACATAGATAGATATGGATATATATACAATAAATGATAAATGAGGAAACACTATCTGTGCATAATGTGCCTTTTTTCTGTCTTAAATATTACATAATGAATTTTTTTTTTTTTGCAGATTTTCCCTAAGCTAACATCTGCCAGTCTTCCTCCTTTTTTCTTACTTTTTCCACCCCAAAGCCCCAGTACATAGTTGTGTATAATTGTAAGTAAGTTCTTCTGATTCTTCTCTGTGAGCCACCACCACAGCATGGCTACTGACAGAAGAGTGGTGTAGTTCTGCTCCTGGGAGCTCAACCCCGATTGCCTGGCATGGAGCCCACTGAACTTTAACCTCTAGGCCATCAGGACTGGCTCCATAATGAATTTTTAAAGGAAATAAAATGTGCATAATACCAAAACCCCTTTCTCATAGGAGAATCCACATG
The DNA here is from genome assembly GCF_037783145.1 of Equus przewalskii. Taxonomy (NCBI): domain Eukaryota; kingdom Metazoa; phylum Chordata; class Mammalia; order Perissodactyla; family Equidae; genus Equus; species Equus przewalskii. Next base: position 40,322,834 of record NC_091840.1, read on the forward strand.
GTATGGTGCAGCAGATAAGAGCTGCTGACAAATTGCCTGGATTTGACTTGAGCCCATCACCTAATAGTTGTGATCTTGAGTAAGTTCTTTTACTTCTCCAAGCCTGTCGCTTCTTCTGTACCATGGCGGTAATGATGACAATACCAACCTCTTCAGGTAATTGTGAAGAATAAATAATACGCATCAAGCATTTGGTATAGTGCCAGACTCACCATTGTTATGTTTGCAACAGTATTTCACCATCTTAGTTATAATATGTCTCTCAGGAGCATAGGGGAGGAAGCCCTTCCAAAAAACACTCTCTCTGTGATATAAAGAGGGAGACAGGAAAGACACAGTCCCTGCTCACTGAGAGATAATGAAGTCACAGTCCAAGATGGATGCAAATCAGATGGATGGAAATGTGAAGTTTAGGAGGCTTGATTACCTGATCTTTCAGGGAACAGCAGTCCTCAGAATTTTAGTATCACAAAATGTTTGAGCTGAAAGGACCCTTACAGAACACCTCTCCCAATCCCATCACTCTGTAGGTAAGAAAAGCAAGACCCAGAGAGATACTGTGACTTGCCAAAGGCGGTACAGCTGAGACGCAGGCCTGGCTCTGGCGTCCGTAGAGCCTGACTGGGCAAGTCTCATCACCTCACTGTGCCTCAATTTCCTCTCTACCAAATGAAGACTATAATCTCCTCCCAACCCTGTACTTTGTGGAGTCGTTTGGAAGATCCCAAGAAATAATGTATGTGAGAAAGCTTTTTATTAAAAAAAAATAAATTAGACAAATATCAGGTCACAAAGGACAAAGGCCTTTCAGAGAAGGGCAAATTCTTTAGGGCACTGCTCACTCCCAGCAGGACTTTGCAGGGAATTTTGATCCCAAGAGCTCTGGATCAGCATTGCCAGCGGATGGCAATGTTCATTCTGTGGGACTTCTCCAGGAGTGTAAGAAGAGACAAGGGCTTTGTGGAGTTGTGCATGAGCCCTGGGTAATGGCTATGGCATGGGGAAATGTCTGGAAGGGAGGGGACTGAGAGGAAGAATTTATTTGGGGGGAACATCACAGAGATAATACTGCACACTCCTTTGTAAATAAAACTTACTTAAAAATGGAGACTCAAGGGCTGCAGAAAGGAGACAACCAGCAAGCACCTCCAGCAGGCAACAACTAACGGGTTGGTACAAAGGAAGGCCAACACTCACCAAAGCTGGAGGCAGGGCGTCCAACATGCAGGAGTGTGCCTCCCGGGCAATGTAAGTTTCTTTTGACAGACCCTCTCCGTCTCCTGACCAGCTGTACTTCTGAAATTTGGGCTCCCTGCCTTGCCTTGAGCTTTATGCCCTTCTCATAATGTTAGCAGACATGCATCAGGGGTCACTCTGAAGTTTTCTGAAGCTCAGGTGGTGGGCTTTGGGTAGTGGAAAGGGCTCGATCCTGGGAGTGAGACATCCTTTACTCAACCAAATGTTATCGAGGGCTATGTCCAACAAGGTGGAGATACTGCCTAGAAGAACCTCAGGAGTGAAGGTCTGACCTCATCGGGCAAATTGCTTAAGTTCTCTGTGCCTCATCTGCCAAATGGAAATAACACTTCATGGGGTTGTTATGAAGATTCAGCGAGTTAATATAATTGGAAAACATATTAAAGGAAATAGTGCCTGGTACATGGTCCGTGATATATAAATGTTGGGTAAATAAAATAAATTGTGAGGGAAGTGACTTCTGTACACCTCTCTGAGCCTGAGAATAGAGCCACATGATGACACACACTGCAGCAAAACATGAGCCAGAGAATGGAGTTGTTGGCAGTGAAATTTACAGTTGGGATAGAACAGATTGATTACTGTATATTAAGTAGATTGAATAAAGCAAAGAGGACAGATTGGGATCTAGAAGGCACTGATGGAATTTTCCTCTGGAATGCTGCTAGAAAGGAGCTCTACCTTCACAAGACAGACTTCATGCCTCCTCAACTGTGCAGTAGACATAAGGAGGTCTGAACAAAGTACTTTTGCCAGAAGCTAAGAGGATCCATCTTTTATGCCTATCAAAGGAGAAACTTGCAACCCAGGCTCTCTCTGAGTCTCAGGACAGTGGAATACCCGGGGGCATGCTGGGTAGAAGATACAGTGTGTGTTAAATGACTGACATTGGGTGGAACAAGAGGCTGGTCTCTGATTGGTGAGTTAAACACAGTCCTGGGCAAGAGGCCAAACAAGACAGGTTGGCATCAGCCCCACTCTTCAGACCCATCTATCTTTGATCACTTAAGTTAAACCCAAAGCAGCATCCATTATCTGCCCATTCTTCACTTTTGCCTCCCGTTCCTTCCAGGAAGACTTCTTCTTCCTGCCAAGCCTGCTCTGGTGGAACGGAAAAGTCCAGCAGTTTGATTCAGGGTAAATATTTTATCTTGCCTTTTAATGCTCGTGTTCTTGGTTCATTGTTCAAACATCCATGTCCTCTGCATAGTCACATGGATCAATCTCTAGAGGACACAGATTCTGTTTGCTTGATTTGGCAGCAAGACACATCACTCAGCACAATTACTTATTAAAAGGCGTTTGATTAAAACTAACCGTGTTGAAAGTTTTCCAGACAAGATCCTCATCTGCTGATAAGGTGACATCTAGTTTTCTTTTTAATTTTCTCGAGCTCCTTTCAGATACAAATTGTAAAACAAATACCCTCAATGAAGAGAGAATTGATATTGAGAAGGCTCTCAGACCATCCCCCCCTCCAGCTGGCCTGAATTCCCCATGGAATGGTGAAAAGCATGGGCTCTGGAGTCTCCATTTCATCTCCAATACTTTGCTTGCTGTGCAACATTGGGCAAGTTACATGGCCCCTCTGAAAAACGTAAACCTCATCTGCAAAATGGAGCTATCTCATAGGACTCTTTTGAGAACTAAATAAAATAATACAGGTAAAGCATTTGTCACATTGCTTAACACATAGTTCATGCTAACAAATCACCCTTAACAGCTGCATTCTTAAATTTGGAATTCACTTGCTGACTTGCATTATCTTTCCAAGGGCAAAGTGGTTAGCCTGCCCACCCAAATTGTAAACTCTGAAAGGCAAAATGAATTCAATACAATTTTTAATCACTGTAGAGACATTAAAATTTCTGCTGACTTATTATATATACCAACCAGTGAGTCTCAAAATTTTTTAGGCCACAGGCTATTTCTGCAAAACAAAAAATTCCATAGGATGGTAAATTTATAATTTCTGTTTATCTCTGCAAAGAAATCACCACAATTAAATATATTTCAAGAAAATAATCCAAAAGAAGAAATATATATATATATTCTACTTATAACAACATTACACAATAGTTAAAAATGGAAAAACATACAGAGGAATAGCTAAATTATGACAAAATTATCGGAACTTTTGCAGTCATTAAAACTGTTGACTATTAAAGATATGGAAAAGTATTTACAAAATAACTGAAAAAACAGAAATATAAAATCATATATACAGTTATAACTGTACAAAAACTAGTATGGTCTATTTACTTATGCAACTTTTACCCACTATACTTTTGCAATATTGAATTTTTATAAGCATGCACATGGGTTAATTGGATAATTAAAAACTAATGCACATACACAAATATTAGATAAAGAATACAAAGAAAAGAAAAAAATGCATTAAAGATTATAAATTAGGGGCTGACCCAGTGGTGTAATGGTTAAGTTTGCATGCTCTGCTTGGGTGGCCCAGGGTTTAATGGTTCAGATCCTGGGCACAGACCTACACACTACTCCTCAAGCCATGCTGTGGCAGCATCCCACATAGAAGAACTAGAAGGACTTACAACTAGGATATACAACTATGTACTGGGGCTTTGGGGGGAAAAAAAAGAAGATTGGCAACAGATGTTAGCTCAGGGCCAATCCTTAAAAAAAAAACCTATACCACCTTCATAGGTAACTCTGCCAAGATGACTTTAAAAAAAAAAGAGATTAGGGGGCCGGCCTTGTGGCCGAGTGGTTGAGTTTGCGCTCTCTGCTTCGGTGGCCCAGGGTTTCACCAGTTCGGATCCTGGGCGTGGACATGGTACCGCTCATCAGGCCACACTGAGGCAGTGTCCCACATAGCACAACCAGAGGCACTCGCAACTAGAATCTACAACTATGTACTGGGGCGCTTTGGGGAGAAGAATTAAAAAAAAAAAAAAAGATTGGCAACAGTTGTTAGCTCAGGTGCCAATATTTAAAAAAACAAAAGAAGAAGATGGTGGACTCATGTCCCAAAGACCATCTTAAAGAAGCACAAAGTTTAAGTAGTTATATAGGGCTAGTGGGCTATGAAAGAGGGGCTCAGGAATGTTGACAATCTGGCATCGGTGACTGGAGACATCATACCAGATCTTTCAGTTGTCATCGATGATGGATGCCAGCAGAGATGTTCTTCTCTGAGGAGGTCATCATATTCCTAAGACTCTCAAAAGAACAAAGTACCATCTATCACTACAGAGAGGTACATGCATCAGCCAGGATTATAAAATCTACAGAGTATGCATGTTTCCTGGAGGGTAGCTATTTATCACCTAGGCTACGTGCAAAGTTGGTTAGAGGTTATTCTAAGTTACAATATGGCTTCCCTCATGTCAACCTTGTCCTAGGTGGATATCAAGAGCAGAGGTAGGAAGTGAAACTTTCTGCTGTAGGCACTGGGGAGCACGGGGGCGTTTTAAGCAGAGGAGCGACGCGATCTAATTTGTGTTTTGGAATGCTCACATTAGCAGAATGAGAATAGATGAGAAGAGGGTTCTGACTAGAGATAGAGGGGCTTGAATTAAAATAATCCGGGACAGAAGTGATGAGAGTATGCCCCAGAGTACAGAGGCAAAGGGAAGAGGAGGGGCCGGAGCTGAGATGATTTGAGAAGGCAGAATCCAGTGTCAGAACTTGGTGACTAATTGGACAGAAGGAGGTAAGAGAAAAGATCTAAGGCAACTCCCAGACATTGTGTCCTGGAGATTGTCACTGATCAGAGTCATAGGTTTCCTCCCCTAGGACGTATTTATTTGGAAAAATAAAGGTGAAACAATTTCACCCAGCAGGGAAGGGAGACACAGTCTTCCCTACGGCAGCAGACCTCTTAGCATCATGCTTCCCAAAGTGACGGAACAAGAGAAATTATAGATGGCGCAGGGACACTGGAAACACTGACTCTCGTGGCCAGAAAGTTTTTCCCTTTTCTATTATCTTTCTATCCAGATTAAGTCAAACTAAAAACCTCCGAAACCTGTAACACTTGACAATCTCCTTTTGAGAGAGAGAGAGACAGCACGCATGGACGAGCGAGCTCCGGAGCAAGCCTCAGATTCCGAGCCTTAGACAGACGACAGCACCAAGCTACTCGCATTGTTTCGTTGTCCTTGAAACATATAGTTAGGGTTACCTTTCTATTTAAGACACGTGATTCTGATTTCCATTTACATAAATTTTTAGAAGTTTCCCTTTGAAATAAATGTACCTGAGGGGGGAAGAGGGAGTTGGTTTAGGAAAAAATACTAAGTAAAAAATGGTATGGGAGATATACAGATGTAACGAGAATCGTGGCACATGAAAAGCTGAAGTTTGAGAAACCCTGTCGTAAAAGAAACCTATGGCTGGTTAGGAAGGGAAATCCCAAATCAAAACCAATCTTCAGCATAACCTATGTATAATCAAAGAAGAAGACTAAATCCTCTGGAAGGACAGAAAAACCATGTAGTGATGAGGGTTTTGAGCAATGACAAATGAGGATGAATTTGGGGCTTGGGGCTGAGGGCTCGGGCAGGAGTCGGGGATGATGGAGCCGAGCATATACCAAGGAAGAGTCTCCCTTTTCTGTCAAAAGCCCCAAGAGCCCCTGGGGAAGAAACTTCCCCTTTGACCAGAGCAAGAGGGCCTGAGAAGTCTCCTCAGAGAGCAGCGTTGTTTCATTTTGTGGTTTGTTTCTACAATCAGCTGGGAAGTAAAGTCTTCAAATTAAACTTTTCCAGAAAAAATGTGCTTGAGGGAGGAGAAGGAAGGGACTGATAGACGTAACTGCATTAGAGGTTGCCGTGAGCCTAAGAAGGTGGTGACTTCCTGCTTAGTAGGTGGTTATTCTAGGATCCCAAAGTCCTGGACCCCAATAATGGGCCCACAGTGCCTTCCAGTAGCTGCCTCACCAGCGGGCGAGTGTGTGAGATGGAGGAGAAGAGCGAGGGAGAGAGATACAGAGTTAGCCTTCCTCACTGACAACGCTGCTCCCTTCTCCCTGACTCCCAGAAAAAAAGCACTTAACAGAGACAAGGCCTACAAGAAAACACAAGTTTTTGAGAGAAACATCTCCAGCTAGGATGAGAAGCTGCGCAAGGAGTCCCTGGTGCTCTTCCCATGAGCCTTTGCTCCCCAGGGGAAGACTTTCCGGCTCGATCGGTGGGTGGATGATTTCCTTCTCCGTACAGTGCAGACCCGAGAGAGAGGTCCTTCATCCACTGGCATTTCAGCTTCAATTCTTCTCCTCTGGAGGATTTTGTTTAGTTCAAGGGAAGCGTGCCATTTGCCACAGTGGACTGGAAGGGATATGCTGACAGAAAACTCGAGACAAAAGCAAAGAAGCCAAAAGTGATAACCTTCATTGTTTACCTTCCCGATTCTTGTGCTTTGGCTCCAGTTTGGGGGAATCTTGTGACCAGCTGATAAACTCCATGCTCACAGAGGCCCCATTATCCAAACCACCTGAAAGGATGGTATTTAACCAAAGGACCTTAAGAGGCTAAAACTCTGGCCTCTAAACTCGGGGCACTTTTAAAAGGCAAAGATCAAGATAAAAGCTTAGGTGAGAAGATAGGAGCTTCAAAATGCAGAAGGTGAGAACAGAGAGACTTTTAATGGTCATCTGGCACAAAGAGAGAAGGACTGTCCTTGCTTAGACAACCCAAGGCCACTATACTCATCGAGGATCGCCAACACCACCAACCAGAAAAAGAGCACAACATGGCTTTACGGCTAGCTGTGTCCGATCAAGGTGGAAGGCCAGGTCCTAGTCTCAGGACAGTCCTTATCAGAGGGTATTAAGGTTAGAGACCGAGCGTGAAGACTGGGCCTGCTCCCAGCTCTGCCACCCCAGCTGACTGACCCTGGACAAACTGCTAACCCTGTCCAGGCCTCCACTTCTTTGTGTGTTAATACCCATCACACAGGGCGGTCGTGAGGCTCAGAGAGCAAATTAGTGGATCGTGCAGAATTCTGCTTGCCTCTGTTTTCAAGGCTATGTATGGAAATTAGGTATGAATCTTAGAGGCCAAGGTGCATGATATTAAAATATTGTTCTGTCATTGTTGCTGGGGTTTTAAACACCCTGGCATTTTTCCAGTTTCCTCACCTGTTACTTTATTTAATTCTTTCAGCAACCCTTTGAGGAAGGCAAGGAGGGGCAAAGCATAATTATTTCCCTTTTACAGGGAAAAGAGAGGCAGAGAGGTTAAATGCACTAGCAAAGGTTGCCTGGTGGTGTGTGTGGCAAGGCTTTCTGCTTGATCCAGTTCAACAGAGTTGAACTTTCACATCTTCAAAATAGGTGTAACCCAGCCTGGGATCCTACAGATGAATTGTAAGGAAAAGAAGAGGAGGGAGAGGCATGTTGATCAGGAAACTTAAAAGACATATCAACTGCTAACAGTATGAGGGTTCTTTCTGGGAGTGATAAAAACGTTCTAAAATTAGATTATAATATACTGTAAATATACTTAAAAATTTATTTGTATACTTGAAATAGGTAAATTTTATACTATGTAAATTATATCTCAACAAAGCTGTTAAGAAAAAGGCATACTAGGGTTTTATTGTTGTTTTTGGTGAGAAAGATCGTCCCTGAGCTAACATCTGTGTCAATCTTCCTCTATTTTGTATGTGGGACGCTGCTACAGCATGGCTGGATGAGCAGTGTGTAGGTCCACACCCAGGATCTGAACCTGCAAACCCTGAGCCACTGAAGCACAGTGCACGAACTTAACCACTATGCCACAGGGCCGGCCCCAAGAAAAAGACATACCAGGGTTTTTTTAATGGGCAAGACAAAA